>NW_027094057.1:0-2400000 GCF_000319635.2 Colletotrichum fructicola Nara gc5
TCCCCGTTCCACACCGCCTTTCACCCACCCGGTGGGGCCCGCCTCCGTGCCGCCCCGCCGTCCCGCCGTCCCGCCTCCGCCTTCGACCTTCGCCCCGTCCATCACACCCATGCGTCTAACGCGTTCCACACCGCCGTCGCCGGCACACGCCTACCCGCCCGTTCCACCCGTCACCCGCCCTCCGCCCTTTACACACCCACATACACCTTTGGTTCCACCACGTCCACCATATTCACCACCTTCACCACACCATCTTCACCATCTTCACCATATTCACCACCTCCACCATCTTCACCACCTCCACCACCTTCACCACACCACGTCCACCACCTTCACCACACCACCTTCACCACACCACCTTCACCACACCACCTTCACCACACCACCTTCACCACCTTCACCACCTTCACCACCTTCACCACCTTCACCACCTTCACCACCTTCACCACCTTCACCACCTTCACCACCTTCACCACCTCCACTACATGGAACATGGCCGGCCATATACTACCCTCTACCCTGTTGACACTGCCCTCTTTCTCGCCCGTCTACACACCTCATCTACACATCCTCCGTCCCATACCCCATCTACCTATCACCCCTACACACCTGTCTACTGGCCTCTATCTGTCCCTAACCTTGTTCTTTTATTCTATTCCTAACCCTTTCCTTTCATCTATCCCTACCCTTTTTCTTAAATCTATCCCTACCCCTATCCTTTCATCTATCCCTACCCTTTTTCTTAAATCTATCCCTAACCTCTTGCTTGTCTTCCTTGAATATTCCCCTTAACCTTACCCCCGACTATCCCCTTCTGCTCTATATCTAATCTCTTTTCTTAAATCTATCCCTACCCCTCTACTCTTGCTGTAACCCTAACCAACCTTTACTTTCTCTCCATCTCTTCTGTCTATATCTGATCTGCACTTATCATTCGACACCTTTGCCTCGCTCTTTATTCATTTTCCTTACTTCCATCCTCCTCTTAACTCCTCTATCTCTTAACCTGTTTTTGCTTTTGTTTTTTCTTTTGTTTTTTCTTTCTTTTCCTTTCTTTTCCTTTTCTTCTTCTTTCTCTTTGACTGCTATTTCCATTTTCTATTGCTCTACTTGTTTTCAACTTTTGCCCTCCCCTTCATCCTCCTCTAACTAAACCTCCTCCTCACTCTTTCCCTTATATCTATTCTCAATCATCTTTCTCTAAATTCATGCTAAATCCTTCTGTTCTATCTATCACATTTTCTTCATTTTCAATCATCACTATTCCCTCTGCTCTATCTCTGACCCCTTTCTCCTATCTAACCCTGACCTTTTCTTTATTAAATCTATCCCTAACCCCTCTCCTCTTTCTTTTGAATTATAACTATTTCCTTCGGCTCTCTCCCTCTGCCCTATTCCTAACCTTTTTCTTCTCTCTGTCCCTTCCCTCTCACCCTACTTCTTTAATCTTTCTTATCTATCCCTAACCCTTTCCTCTTTTCTGTTCCTGACTACCTCCTCCTGCTCTAACCTTAACCCTTTTATTTTATTTATTTCTGCCTACTCCTCCTCTAGCAATTCTAACCTTCCCTTTGTCCCTTCTGTTTAACTCTTCTGTCCGTATTCAACGTGAACTTACTAATAAACAACTTAACCTGCTATATCACTTGTTTGTCTCCCTCACCTCCCCATCTTAACTTCTCTGTTTTTTCATCTTTTTACCACCTTCACCACACCACCTCCACCATATTCATCACCTTCACCACCTTCACCACATCTACCACATCTACCACCTCCACCACCTTCACCACCTCCACCACCTCTACCACGTCACCTTCACCACACCACATCCACCACCTTCACCACCTCCACCACATGTAACATGGCCGGGCATATACTACCCTCTCACCTATTTCCCACACGCCCTCTGTAAACTTCGCCCTCTGTAAACCCTCTCGACACTGCCCTCTCTCTCTCTCGCCGCTAACCCTACTCTTCACCTCGCCTCTGCATACCTATTTCCCACACTCCCTCTATAACCCCTGTTACCTATCCTTCTCTTCTCACTCTTCCCTCAACCTGTACCCCTAATACCCCTTATTCCCTCTTCTTCTAACCCTTTTCATGATCCCTAAAATCCTCTTCCTCACCCTTCTTATCCCCTTCTTATCACTCTCATTTTACCCTTTTCTTTCTCTATTCATTATAACTTTTACTCTCTCTCTGTTACTATCTTCATGCCCTTATTCTTTTCAAATCTAAATCACTTCAACTGTCTCTCTATCCTATCCCCCTTCCACTTCTTCTTCTTTTACCTTCCTTCGCCTGTTTTTATCTATACTTCATCTTAACCCTAACTCTGCTTTTCCTCTCTTCTTTTCTTCTCTATACCTACACTCTCGCCTCTATCTACTCCCATCTCTCTCTTTCTCTCTAACCCTCACCCTTTCCTTTACTCTGTCCCTCACCCATTCCTTTTCTCTATCCCTAACCTTTTCCTTTACTCTGTCCCTAACCCTTTCCTCTGCTCTGTCCCTAACCTTTTGCTTTCCCCTATCCCTCACCCTTTCCTTTTGCTTTTCCTTATCCCTCACCTTTTGCTTTCCCCTATCCCTCACCCTTTCCTTTTGCTTTTCCTTATCCCTCACCCTTTCCTATTCCCTGACCCTAAAAACCTAACCCTCTTCTCTATCCCTAACCCTTCCCCTTCCTTCTACTTCTATTCACCCTCTTAAATCTTATTGATTTCCTCCTTTCCTATTTCTTACCACTTCCTATCATTCTCTATATTCTTGTCCTCTCTTATCCTCTCTTATCCTCTCTTATACTTTCTCCCAATTACCTTTTCAACCTAACCCTAACTCTATCACCTGTTCAATGCTTCATTCCCCTCACTCCTAACTCCTGCACTTTTATCTAAAACTTCTCTCATCTCTTTCCTATCTTCTCTTTCATTTTCTATTCTTCCTCTCTCCATCCAACTTCAATCCTCTCATCACTCTCTTACCCTAACCCTAAATACTGTTCCTTCTATCTCTACCCTTCCTAACTCCTTCTATACCAACCCTCATTACATATCTTATGAAACCCCCCTACTATATCTATATGCCCCTTACCTTTTGGAATAATCATCTTTCTATTCTTTATTGTCTTTCTTATCATCTCTTTGTCTCTATTTCACTTCTACTGACTATCTGCTTCTTTTACCCTCTACTCTCCCCTTCTTACTTTTCTTCTTCTTTACCCTTTGTTCTTTTCTTTTCCCTACTTATTAACCCTAAAACTCTCTTCTGCCTGTTCTTAACCCTAATATTCTGACATCTGCTATTATTATCCATCTCTTTTCTATTCTATATCTATCCTCCTCCATTCATCCTCATCTATCCCGCCTATTCATCCTATTTCCATCTCTTGTTTTGCCGCCTTCTGCTCTATATATACTCAAATATTCTTCTTATTATATACTCTTTACTCTATACTCTCCTTTATCTGCTGATCGTAAATATCTGCTTGATCCTCTATGCTTCTTCAATCGAACCTCTCCTTCGCTTTACATAACCCTAAAATTCTAACCACTCTCAACGTCAATCTTTCTTTACTTTGGTCTTCTATAATGAAATCTTTGTCTTGATTTCTTTCCATCCATCTCCCTCTGTTTAAACCTTACCCTCTTCACTCTTGCTATCTCTGACCTCTGTTCTCTATCCATTTCTCGCTTTTTCTCTCTATTTATTTTTAACTAATAACCTCTTATTCACCTCCAATATTTCCCTTTTGTTTCATTCATCTCTTTCTCTCTTATCTCCTCTTTCTCTTCTTAACTATTCTTCTGTTTTCTTATCTAACTCTAACCCCCTCTTCTGTTATGATCTTCCTTTTCTTTATCTCTCTTGTCCGCCTGTAACCTGAACCTAACCCTAAAACCTTTGCCTCGCTCTCTCTTTATTTATTGTTCTATCTATCAATTGTTTTTTGCTTTCGTTTCGCGTCCTTCATTGAATGCGGCTTTCAATTTCCTAAATAATAAAATGACTTTATGCTAAAAACGCGTTCTATGTATGCATTTCTATACTTGCTGTGTCTCTTGATACCTCTCTCTCTCTCTTGCTTGTATACTATTCTCTTACTGCTGTATATATTATGGTCCCTGATCTTTAAATATGTCTTTAACCCTTTTCACTTCTTAATTTATATTCACTCTTAACTATCTTTGTCTGAAATAACCTTCAATCTTCCTCTTTTATCCTCAATATCTACTTTATATCTACTTATGACGAATACCCTTCTGCCCTAACACTGACCTGTTTTCTTTAAATCTAACCCTCACCCTTGTCTTTTATCTATCCCTGACCCTTTTCTTTTATCTATCCCTGACCCTTCTCTTTCATCTATCCCTAACCTTTTTCTTCCATCTATCCCTAACCTTTTTCTTTCATCTGTCCCTAACCCTTTCCTTTGCTCTAACCCTGACCCTTTCCTTTTCTCTAACCCTCACCCTTTCCCTTCTTCTACTTCTATTTATTTTCTATCTTACTACCTGCTACTACTTTCCTCCATCTTCCATACTCCTCCACTCTCTTATACCTTCTCTCATTCACCCCTTTAACTATTTCCCCTTCTATTACCTGTTAAACCCTTCATTGCCTTCACTCTATACTCCCTCTTTTTCACCATCTTCCTCTCTACTTTCTCCTCCTTATTTCTCTATCTAACCTTAACTCTATACTCTTTCTATCTTTTTCTATCTCTTTATCACTTATCTTATACTTTCTCTCCTTCTATACCCTATTACACTGCTGACGTTATCTACATCTTCTTTACCTTTTGGAATAACTATTCTTCTATTCCCTATTATATCTAAAATTTCCTTTTATCTTGATTTTACTCTTACTTGCTATGTAACCCTGAATCCTATACTCTCTTTCCTTTTACTTTTACTTTCTCTACCTATTATCTCTGGCCTCTTCTATTTGGTCTTAACCCCAATATCCTGACCCTAACTAATTTCTCATTCTTCCTTTATTATGCCAACTACCCCCTACTATACTTCATATGCTTTTTATTATTATCTTCTCTATTCTATATCCCTCTTTTTCTCTGCTATTCGGCTTACGCTTACCTTTTGTATTTACTGTCTCATGATCCGCCCCTTTTATATCTTATATTTATACGTTTCTTTCAATACTTTTATATCTGACGTGGTAATCAACCCTGTTTATATTCTTTGTTTTGCGGTGTTTTTATCTATATGTACCTCAATCCTCCCTTAACTGTAATCTATTACTTTCATCTATGTGTACTAAAACATCCCCTTTACTATAAACTATCTACTTTACACTCTCTTTGATCTACTTATTTTGTACTTCTGTCTTATCCTCTTCCTCCTCTATGATGTGTACGAACTGAATGCTGTTTCACCTTGTGGAAATGCTTCTAACCTGACTGTTTACTGTATTACCCTGTTATGTATGTATACCTTGTTTTCCTGCTCTTTTGACTTGACCTCCCCGCCCTTTCCCTGCCCTTTTTCTTTTAACTGTTACTAATCTTTTCCCTCCATCTATCCCGAACCTGTTTGTTTGATTTTATCTCTAACCCTAACTCTGTCCGCCCCTGCCTATTTCATTCTATGTGTCCCTAACCTTTTATTTCTCATCTATCCCTTACCTGTATTTCTATCTTCTTTCTCTATCCCTAACCCTTTTCCTTTCTCTATCCCTAACCTTTTCCCTTCATCTGTCCCTAACCTTTTCCTTTCATCTGTCCCCAACCCTTTGCTTTTATCTACCCCTAACTATCTCCTTCTGCTCTATATCTTACCTTTTTCTTACATCTATCTCCACCCCTGTCCCCCCTGCCACCAACCTGACCTTTTATCTCTACTTTCTCCTCATCCCTCCTGCCTATATCGAACCTGAACTTGTCATTTAATCCCTTTTCCTCCTTCTTTGTTCCTTTTTTTGCTTATCCTTATCCCTTTCCCCCTCTCAACTCCTCCACCTATTAACCTGTTTTTCTTTCTTCTTTTCTTTTTGATTTTATTTTTCCCTTTTCCTTTTTGTTGCTTTCCTTAACTCCTATCCCTATCTTCTAAACCATAAAACCGCCCCTCTGTCTGAAATATACTCCCTAACCCTAACACCTGCCTCTCTTGCTTCCATTCTATTCTCCTACTCTTATATGTCTTATGCGTTTTGCTGTGTAATTATGTCTGCGTATACTATACTATTTACTTTGTCATTTTAACCACTTTATTTCTTCTCAACCTTTGCCCTCTTCCTTACTCTTTCCCTTATGTTCATTCTAAACCATCTTTATCCCTCTGGATTGACGCTAAATACGTCTGTTCTATCCTTAACGTTTTCTTCATATCTAACCCTAACTATCCCCTCTGCTCTATCCCTAACCTTTTCCCTTCATCTGTCCCTAACCTTGTTCTTTTCTCCGTCCTTAACCCTGACCTTCTATCTCTTCCTTCTGCATCTATCCCTAACCCTTTGCTTTTATCTTTCTTGAACCTTTGTCTTATCTCTACTTTTTCTCTAACTCTTCTGTCCATATTTGACGTGAACTTATCATGTAATCACTTTGCCTCCTTCTTTGTTTATTATTTTGCTTCCTTCCTTCCTCCTCTTAACTCTTCTACCTGTTAACCTGTTTTCGTTCTGCTTTTGTTTCTTTCTTTTCCTCTTCCTTTTTGACTGCTATTTCTATTTTCTATTGCTTTGTTTGTTTTGAACTTTTGCCCTTCTCCTCATGCTCCTTTGACTGAATCTCTTCCTTACTCTTTCCCTTATATTTATTATGAATCACCTTTCTCTGAATGAACGCTAAATACTTCTGTTCTATCTTTACCATTTCCTTCGTACTTGATCACTGCTATTTTCTCTGCTCTATTTTAACCTTTTTCTTTTTTCTTTTTTCTTTCTAACCCTAACTAATATTTTCTTTATATTTAATTATCACTATTTCCTTTGCTCTATCTTAACCTTTTCCTTTTTCTTTTTTCTATCTAACCCTAAACCTTTTCCCTCTACCTATCCCGAATCCCTCTTCTCTTTATATTTAATTATAACTCTTTCCTCCTGCTCTCTCCCTCTACGCTTATAACCCTAACCTTTTGTTTCCAATCTTTCTCGTCTATCCCTGACCTCTCCTCTTATCTGTTCCTGACGACCTCTATCTGGATTAACGCTAAATACTTCTCTTCCATCTGTAACGTTTTCTTTCCATTTCATTCTCACCGTTCCCTCCGCTCCATCTCTACCCTTTTCCTCCTATCTATCCCTAACCGTTCCCCCCTATTTATCTCCTCTCCTGTCCTCTTTATATTGAATTGTGACTGTTTCCTTCTGCTCTCACCCTTAACCCCAAAAAAACCCTAACCTTTTGTCTCTCATCTTTCTTATGAATCCCTATCCTTTCCCTCTGCCCTATCCCTAACCTTTCTTCCCCATTTGTCCCTTCCCTATACTCCTCTCCTCTTCATCTTGAATTATAATCCTAACCCTTCTGCTCCCTCACTCTATTCTTATAACCCGGACCTTTTGTTTCTAATCTTCCTTGTCTATCCCTAACCCTTCCCTCTTATCTGTTCCTGACTACCTCCTCCTGCTCTGACCTTAACCCTTTTCTTTTATCTATTTCTACCTACTCCTACAATAATAACTCTAAACTTCCATTCCTGTCCGTGTTAAATGTGAACTTACGAATAAATAACTTAACCTGCTATATGATTTGTTTCTCTCGCTTACCTCCTCGTCTTAACTTCTCTGTTTATTCGTCTTACTTGTTCCCTACCTCTCTCTACTTTTTTTCCTCTGTTCTAAAATTCCTTCTAAATGGTGACTATGTAACCTTCCTTTATCATCCTTCATTCTCTTCCCCCTCCTCGCCATTTCTGCTAACCCTATCTTATTATGGTCTTGATCTGCGGACTCCCTTATCTTCTGACTTATTCTACATAACCTCTATTGTCTTTATCCCTTCATTTCCTGTTGAATTCCCTTTCCTCTATTACTACCTCCCTTCTCTTACACTTTCTCTTTGACCTTTTTACCTACTTTACCCCATCACTCTAACCTTTCCTTTAACCTTGATTTATTATCTAACCCTAAAAATTGCAAACTACACTTCTACTCTAACCCTAAATTAATATCTTTGCTCTTCTTCCCTGCTTGATCTCTCCTTCAACCCTAAACCTCTTGCCCTCCCTCTTCTTCTCTTTTTTCTTGCTGCTCTTCTACTCCTTATTCCCTCTGTGACTTTTCTTTCTTTGACTCTCTTTTCATATTGAACTATATGATCTCAAAATGCCTTATACTTTGACCTGTCTATCCTACTACTCTGATTATACACCATGTGCCATGGGCTTGTGGGCACGTTTTAATATTTAAACTATATTGTCTTTGTCACCTGTATCTCTAATATAACCTGCTGCTTGCTTATTCTTCTTGTAATAACTATAATAATCTTGAAATATGCATGGAAAATCATCTTATATACTGCTATTGTTCTATCTTAACGTCCTCTCTGGATTGATATTGCTTCTACTGAACCGTATGTTGAATGATGTATAAACTGATTCTGTTCTTTCTCTTCTGAATATGGCCTTACTAATGAATGAAACATCTATGTATGTCTTATATAACTGCGAACCCTTTAACTATATCCTTCTTACTATCTCCTCTCGTTTCTCTATTATACTACTCTGCTTTTGGCCATATATCGGCGTTCCTTTTGCATTTCCTGAATGATTACCATTATCTTGGCTTCTGTACCCTCATTATGTTATAATTTTGCGTATAACCCTAAAATCTAACTATTTTTAATGTATAACCCTAACTTCGGATGCTTATCTCTATTTATCTTACCTTAATCCTACTTATACTACGTTTTATATATGTGTGAATGTTCCCTCTCTTTGCTCCCTCTTTTTTATATGCCTCTGGCCTCGTGCTGTTTGATATATTGTCTGTATCTACTTTAAACCTCCCGTTCTTGCTTTTATGTCTTTTTTCCTTTCTCTTTTTCTTTTTGTTTTGTTGTTTTTTCATCTTTTTAATTTTTATTTTGATACCTTATATATCTCCCTGTCCTCTTCAAAACTATCTGGTATACATGCTTTGTTTTCTCCCTTCTCTGTGATGTGTACGAACTGAACGCTACTTCACCTTGGGCAAATCCTTCGAACCTGACTATGCACTGTGTTGCCCTGTGGTGTATGTATACCTTATTCTCCTGCTGTTTTGGTTGACCTCTCTGCGCTGTCCCTGACCCTTTACTACCACCTGCCCCTGACCCTTTCCTCCTACCTATCCCTAACATTTTTATTTTGTTTGGTTCCTAACCCTTCCCCTCCGTCTTCCCCCCCACCCATCTCTGCTTATCTATCCCTAACCCTTCCATTCTTCTCTTCCTCCCCCTTGCTTACCCTGGGTCCCCTCTATCACTCTTTGCTATCTCCTTTATCCCCTCTCTTGTTATATAAACCTTTCCTGTGTAAAAACGTCTCATACTCTGTTTTCTATTCTGCTTCCCTACTACACTTCTCTACTCCTTCCTCTCTAACTATAATACTCTCTTCTATCCTTTAACCTGTTTTGATTTCTTCTCTCTTCTTTTTCCTTTTCTTTTTCTGTTCCTGTTTTCTTTTTTTGCTCTTGAACTGCTGTTCCAATTTCGTAAATTTTCGTAAATAACAAAACCACCCCTATCTCTGAAATATATTCCCTATCTTCATCTTCAATCATGACTATTCCCTCTGCTCTGGCCGTAACCTTTTCCTTTCACCTGTCCCTAACCTTGTTCTTTTATTCTAACCCTAACCCTTTCCTTTCATCTATCCCTAACCCTTTCCTTTCATCTATCCCTAACCTTCTTCTTTTCTCTATCCCTAACCTTTTCCTGCTCCCCTGTCCCTAACCCTTCTCTTGCTCCCTCTGACCCTAACCCTTTCCTGTTGCTCTCTCTCTATCCTCTCTTACTCCTGATTATCTGCCCTCTTAAAACGCCTTTACTATCTACCTGCCGTCCTTTCTCTATCTAAATTCCTGTTTTTGTATTTTCCCTTGTCTCTGCTTTGCTCCTGCTTTGTCTATATCCCTCTAACTCTTGCTTTGTTACTAACCTCTTTGCTATATACTACCCCTAACTCTTTTTTCTCTTCCTTCTTCTTTCTCTCTCTTGCTCATCCTTTATTCCATCTGTATTTTTCTCGTTAATTTATCTGGTGCTTACTATTCTTCTATATCTTGGTGTTATTTAATCTGTATATATTATGAACTTGGAATTCTGTATAATGCTGCCTATCTACTTGTATTTGTCGTCCTGTTTACCCCCTTATCTTCATCTATATCCTTATATGCCTTTACAATTCTATTTGAATTGGAACTTTTGACTCTGGCTTTGGACTGGAATCTCTCTCTCTCTTACTTATGCCTGCTTATACTGACTACCTTACTTTATTAATATAAACACCCCTCTTGTTTTTCCTTTACTTTATCCTTAACTTTTATTCCTACTCTATTTTTAACTTTTTCTCCACTCTAACTCTTACTTTTATTTCTGCTCTGTTTCCAACTTTCTATTTCTACCCTATCCTTAACCCTTTTTCCTCTCACCTTTATTTCTACTCTATCCCAAACCCTTTTCTTTTAACCTATCCCTAACCCTCTTCTTTATTCTAACCCTAACCTTTTTCTTTTAACTTATCCCCTACCTTTTTCTCTACTCTATCCTCAACTTTTATTTATACTCTATTTCTAACTTTCTATTTTTGCCCTGTCCCTTACCTTTTTCTTTATTCTAACCCTCACCTTTATTTCTGCTTTATCTCTGACCCTTTTCTTTTAACCTATCCTTTATCCTTTTCTCTACTCTAATCCTGCCCTTTATTTCTGCTCTATCCCTAACTCTTATTCCTGCTCTATCCCTCACCCCCTTTTTTTTCTCTATCCTAACTTCTAATCCTGCTCTATCTCTAACCCTTTCCCTATAATATATCCCAAACTTTACTTTTGACCTATCTCTAATACTTGCCTTTATTCTAACTCTCACTTTAATTCCTGCTTTATCCCTAACCCTTTCCTTTTGACCTATCCCTAACCTTAACTCTGTACGATCTCTGACTTGCTTATGCTCTCCCTCTGTGGGCTGCTATATGAACCTTCCTCCTTCTTTCTTACCTAACTCTGTTTACTTATTATTCCTCCTTGTTATCCTGTCTGTATATGTTTCCTTTCTCCCTCTAACTCCTTTCTTCCCTTTCCTACTCTATTATATACATTAACCATCTACCTTATGAATCTGCTATCTTTGGTTTGTTACTTATTAACTTCTCCTCTCTTACTTACTCTTCTAACCTTTTGGTTTATAACCTTTCTCGTCGTACTTTCTTGTTGTTTTGTGAATAACTTATAACTCTTTTTTACTATCTTACTCCCTTATCTCTTTCTCTCTATTTACTCTTTAATCTTCTTTATTATGACTCCTATACTCTTATGAACTCGCCTCTACGGACGAACACCTTACTACTCGGCCCTTTTGTTATACTATGCTACTATGCTATCTAATCTAAAACTGGTCCTGTTATCTTCAACTCTGTATCTGTCTATATTATGCTTATATTCCTATGTTCCCTTTTCGCTCCTATCCTTGCCCTCTTTACTTTTGTCTCTTTCTCTGCTCTTTATATTCCTCCCTTCTTCCCTATCCCTTCTCTCCTCTCTATGCTTTACCCTTCTTGCCTCTACTTTCCTCTGCTCCTTGGATCCCCCCTTTCTTGTTGCTTGCTAATTGTATATCCCCTCTATTATCTGTTTCTCTACTCTATCTCCTACTTTTTCTCTACTCTATCCCTCCTAAACTTTACTTTATTGCTGACTTCTATTTCTGCCCTATTCTTAACCCTTCTCTTTGCTGTATTCCTGACTTTGATTCCTACTCTGACCTTAATCCTTCTCTTTAACCTATCTCTGACCCTTACTGTGTACTATCCCTGGCTCCCCTATACTCTACCTCTATGGGCTGCTAAATGAATCTCCCTCCTTCTCTTTTACTGAAATCTGTTTCTTTACTCTTCCCCCCTTGGTCTTCCATCTGTTTGTATTTCTATTTCTCTCTGTCTACCTTCTTTCTACCTCCCTTTATCTTTAACTACTGTCTGCTGTATAATTCTGCTATCTTTGGTATGTGATTCTTTAATTCCCCCTCTCTTGCTGACCTTGCTACCCCTTCTTGGCTGTAATTTTTCTCGGCGTACTTTGCTCTCTGTCTATAATAAATCTTTTACTCTTTCCTATGATCTTAATACTATTCTCTTTCCCTCTGCTTGCCCCCTAATCTGCTTTATTATAACTCCTATACTCTTACTAATTCGCCTTTGTTAACTGACCTCTTACTGTTCTGCCCTTTTGTTCTGCTACGCTATCTAACCTAAAACTGGCCCTGAAATCTTTAACACTACATCTGTATTATATTTACGCTCTTACATCCCCTTTTTACTTCTGTTTTTTCCCTTCTCTCCGGCCCCTTTCTCTGCTCTTTCCATCCTTCCACTGTTGCCTATACCTTTTGCTGCTCCTTGTATTCCCCCCTTCTTGCTCCTTGCTTATTATTCATCCCCTCTGTTACTCTTTGTCATCTTCCACCTCCTGCTCTCTTGTGCTATTAAATCTTTCTGTGTGAAAAAACATCTGATGCTCTGTTTTCTATTATCCTTTACTACTATACTTCCCTACTCCCTACCCTAAACTGTCGTACTCCTATGTACGGCGCCTACTCGCCCCGCCTTGCCCTGCCTGATCACCCCTCTGCTACGCCCTCTACTGCCCTCTGCCACAACTGACTCGTCAACTGGCACAACTTGCTTGACTGCACCCCTCCCCATTGGATCATCTGCCCTAACCACTCGTCGTCGTCCTCGGTGTTGTCACGGGCGTCGTTGTCCTTGGTGTTATTGCGGCGCTCGTCGCCCCTGGTGTTATCACGGCTCGCCTCGCCCGCCGCCCTGCCCCTTACAACCACGTCGTCCGCCCATAAAAATGCGCTCTTCCGGTCCGTCTGATGGATAATGCCTCCTACCTGCTGCCAAAACGGCAACACTAACCATAAATACCACACCAACAACTCGCTGACCTCGCGCGGCAAATACCGGTGTATCACCTTGGCCGTCCCCGTCTGGCGGTAATTCTTGTGGTACGACCTGACGAAACATATCATGCCGTCGTGTGCGAACACGTTCCTGACCCCGCCGTTGGCCGTGTTGCTGTGTCTGATGCCTGCTAACTCGGGCGCCCGCGCCGGCTGCCCTGCCACCATGTGCATCAACATCCACAACCGCTCCCGGAACGATTCCAACGCTTGTCTGTATGCCTGCACCGTCCTCTCGCGGTATGGGTGGTGACTATTGCTGCGGTTGGACGTGGCCTCCTCCGTCCTCTCGCGGTACGGGTGGTGACTATTGCTGTGGTTGGACGTGGCCTCCTCCGCCTCTCCTGCTGCTGCCACTGCCGCCGCCGCCGCCGCCGCCGCCGCCGCCGCCGCCGCCGCCGTCCCTCGCGTCGGGTCTAACCACGCCCGCCGCCGTGCCTCCGACTCTGCGATGCGCCGTGCGATCCACCCCTTCCCCTTGCCCACCCACGCCTCGTTGCGGTCGTCGTGTAAAAACGAATACCCCGGCCGGTCCTGGCTGTGGTCGTCGTGCATGCTCTCCCACCTGATGGCGGGCAACGCTGCTGCCAACGCTGATCGGCCTCCATACCCATCGCCATGCTCATCGCCGTGCTCATTATCCCTATCCCCATCCCCGTCCACCACCGCCAACTGCGCCAACAACGACCGCGCCTCCTGCGCTACCCCGTGGAACATCTCGGCCAACTCGCACACCCGCACCTGCACCCGTCGGAACGATATCCGGTCGCCGCTCCAATCCACCATCCCCGGCGCCACCGTGTTGAACCGGATGTGCATCCCGTACGTGCGCGCGTCGTAAATCCAATTCATTACCCGGGGCTCGTCGTCCGGCCGCCCGGGCATCCGCGTCATGAACCGCCGCACCTTGTCGCGCACCAAATGGAACTCCTCGTACGCCGCCTCGGCCCCTTTGGTCGCCGTCAACTCCGCCACCTCGTCCTGCCGCTCCAACCACGCCTGGTATACGACGAACATCTTGGCCACCTTGATCACGGCCGAATAATTCGTCGTGTACTCCGTCGCCTGGTGCCAACCGCCGTCCTCGCGGATGCCCAACACCGCCAACGCGCCGATCATCGCGCTCTCCTTCTGGCTCTGCTTGTACGGGTCCTCGATGATGGCGATGATGGCGTCCAAACACATCCTCTCGACCTCCTCCGCCTGCGCGGCCTACCTGCTGCCGACGTCCGCCTCGACACGGCTGGTGAACGCATCCCACAACGACCCCTGCCGCATGGTGAACCGGTACGGCGGCCGCTCGCGCTCCGGCCACTCGTCCATGCGGAACCATATGCTCACCATCTTACGCCAAACCTCCTTGTACCGCTGCCACGTGTCGTCCTCCATGCGGTTATCGAACGGCCGCACCGGCTTCTGGCCGATCTCCTTCCGCTCCGCCTCGAACAACGCGTCGTGCCCGACCTTGTGCGGTGCTGCTGTTGCGCGTGCCTTGTCCGCGACGCTGTTGAACACGGCCCACATATTTCGTAACGTCTCCTCGCCGTCCTCGATCGGTTGCGTGGCCTCCTGCAACTGCGTCTTGTTCAACCCTTCCAAATCCCTCGTCCACCCGACGCGGTATAACCACCCGTTCGGCTCCAACTTTTCGTCTACTATACTAACCTCCTCGCGCGCGTCGGCCTCGAACCGCTTCTCTTGGTTCTCATGCAACGCGACAAACCACGCCGTGTCGTCCGTCCCCGGCCCCGATGGCTCGCTTCGAACGGCCACCCCTAACCCCCGCCCGACCTCGAACCACCGGCTCCCGGCGCGTGATGGGAAAAACCGCTGGCATGGCACCCCCGTCGCCCACGGCAAATCCCTTGCTGCCATGGCCCTCTTCTGCACATTACCCCCCTTCTGCCAATCATTCTGCCATCCATGTTCTGCCCGGCAATGCTCCTGCATGTTTCGCACGCGGCGGCACATATAACGGCATGAATGGCAACGTAATCCATCGACTTGGGGTGGTGCGATGTGGGCGATGGGTTTGACTGTGGAGTCTGGGTATTGAAACGACTGCAAATCGGCCTGGCTGCGGATGATGCCGGGAATGTCGCCGACTAATCCGGCGACCTTGCTCCTGGCCTTGGCGGTGATTGACCGATGGTGATTGCGTAAATGTGCTGTGACTTCGTTGGCTACGACTGCATACTTACATAACGTGCATATCAAAATGGAATACTGCGTGTCGTGAACGAATGGCTCCATCTTTGGCTATATGTATTGGTTACTTTCTTCTATCTACTGTTTCTGACTGATTCCTCCTGTCCTCTCTTTAAAAACTCACCTTCCTGCCCCTTAATTCCATATACTTTCTCCTTGATCTACTTTCCTCCCTGCTTACGTTCCATCGCTCGGTCGGGCTTTCTGGCCTGGCTGGTGGCCCTGTTATGTGATTGGCTGGTTAATGCGGGGATCGGGACGACATCACAAAAATATCTACTAACCTATTTCCCTATTTCTGGACTCAAATGGCGAAACAAAACACTGAAAACTGGATTCCCGTAATGACCCGGTTTGTGGCTTCAATTGCATGCCACTTTTGTCTATTTTACTCTGGGGAATCTCTACGGCTTTGTACCCCCTCTACGTGCCGGTTTTGACCCCCCCTCTCCCTGGCCCCACTTTCAATTCTGGTGGTGGCCACAACGGCTTTGACTTCAAGCCATCGCCCACGTAATGGCAGGGTTAGGGTTAGGGTTAGGGTTCCATTTCGGAACGCGTCGAGATTTCAATTGATGGTGGAGACACTGAAGTCAATCCCGGCCAATCAGAGACCCTAGGGAACGCGTCGAGATTTCCAAGTCGGGCAGGGGGTGACGGGTGGGGCTCCGGACAAGTCGGGCCAATGGCTGTACACGGATGGCCGTATCTCGACGCGTTCCGGCATGGAATAACTGAGTAAGGCCTTGCTGATCTGTACTTTTCTTCAGAGTGTGGTGACAATGAGTTCAACCACTGACCAGTGTTGGGTTGGCAGTGGTGCACAAGATCACGCGGGGCACTAACCGTGTCTATTGACAGTATCCGAGTCGTATACGCTTTGCGTTGATCTTGTTGAATAGACCATTCAGAATAAGTGGCAGAGCTGTTGGTTTTGTTCTAGGCGCGAGGGATGTCATGTGCCGAGTCAAACGTAGACACGTGATCCTCCACGCCCGATCCCATCCATGGGATCCTGCCACTTCGATGTGGGTGATTGCAGCGACTATGCCAACAGATAGTTCTGGACGAGACTAGAATCGGCAGGTAATGAATTCTCCGTTTTGTCCTCTATAGCTAAACCCATCGACTGTATTGTCCTAGGTCGGAGTACGTCCACGGACGGGCGTTATCCTCGTTTAGGAGACATCTCGCTGTAGCTCCAGTACTTCGACTGAGATCTTCTCCGCCTCGTCGTACCGTCCCTGGCTGTGATATGTCGTTGCGAGTGAAGCCATGCTCCAGATTGTATCGGGATGCTTCACGCCAAGAACATCTCGCCGCAGCTCCAGTACCTCGACCTTCATCTTCTCCGCCTCGTCGTACCGTCCCTGGTTGTGATATGTCGCTGCGAGTGAAGCCATGCTATCAATTGTGTCGGGATGCTTCTCGCCAAGAACATCTCGCCGTAGCTCCAGTACCTCGACTGAGATCTTTTCATCCTCGTCGTACCGTCCCTGGCTGTGATATGTCGTTGCGAGTGAAGCCATGCTCCAGATTGTATCGGGATGCTTCTCGCCAAGAACATCTCGCCGTAGCTCCAGTACTTCGACTGAGATCTTCTCCGCCTCGTCGTACCGTCCCTGGCTGTGATATGTCGTTGCGAGTGAAGCCATGCTATCAATTGTGTCGGGATGCTTCTCGCCAAGAACATCTCGCCGTAGCTCCAGTACCTCGACTGAGATCTTTTCATCCTCGTCATAACGTCCCTGGCTGTGATATGTCGTTGCGAGTTCAGCCATGCTATCAATTGTGTCGGGATGCTTCTCGCCAAGAACATCTCGCCGCAGCTCCAGTACCTCGACCTTGATCTTCTCCGCCTCGTCATACCGTCCCTGGCTGTGATATGTCGCTGCGAGTGAAGCCATGCTATCAATTGTGTCGGGATGCTTCTCGCCAAGAACATCTCGCCGCAGCTCCAGTACCTCGACCTTGATCTTCTCCGCCTCGTCATACCGTCCCTGGCTGTGATATGTTGCTGCGAGTGAAGCCATGCTCCAGATTGTATCGGGATGCTTCTCGCCAAGAACATCTCGCCGTAGCTCCAGTACCTCGACTGAGATCTTTTCATCCTCGTCATAACGTCCCTGGCTGTGATATGTCGTTGCGAGTTCAGCCATGCTATCAATTGTGTCGGGATGCTTCTCGCCAAGAACATCTCGCCGCAGCTCCAGTACCTCGACCTTGATCTTCTCCGCCTCGTCATACCGTCCCTGGCTGTGATATGTTGCTGCGAGTGAAGCCATGCTCCAGATTGTATCGGGATGCTTCTCGCCAAGAACATCTCGCCGTAGCTCCAGTACCTCAACCTTGATCTCCTCCGCCTCGTCGTACCGTCCCTGGCTGTGATATGTTGCTGCGAGTGAAGCCATGCTCCAGATTGTATCGGGATGCTTCTCGCCAAGAACATCTCGCCGCAGCTCCAGTACCTCGACTGAGATCTTCTCCGCCTCGTCGTACCGTCCCTGGCTGTGATATGTCGTTGCGAGTAAAGCCATGCTATCAATTGTGTCGGGATGCTTCTCGCCAAGGACATCCCGCCTTAGCTTAAGTGCCTTCTCATCAACTAGCTCCTTTTCTCTCCATCTCCCTCGGTCATAGAGATAGTGTGATACTTTGGACAGTAGTTGGGCAGCTTCTCCTTTCCTCCTACTTAAACTTGCCCACTCGCCTATATGCACCGCGTGTGCTAAGTATCTCTCGCATCTTTCCCATGTTTGCGACCTACTTTGCGGGAAAATGTCCGTGACAATTTGCAAGGCCGCCGCTGCGAAGCGCGTTCCTTCTGAGCGGCTCTCTTTTTGACTCATAGAGCCCTGGGTCACCTGCTGTACTAGCATGTGTATGGCGTACGCCCGACTGTCTTTACCTGTTTTCACCCTAGTAAAAATATAGAACTCACAGAGACGTGTTACCGCATGCAGGACGTCTTCATCGCCCTCGCTATCGCTTCCGCTCGTATCGCCTTCGCTTGTATCATCGTCAGTTGAGTTACCGCTCCTCCTACTGTCGTTATGCTGAGTCCCGCCTTCGAATTGTCCCGCTTTCTTGACGATCTCCCAAGGAATGTTCTGCCCATCTAAGAAAGCTAGGATGTGTAGAATGTTATATGCCATTTTGTTCTCACGTCGGATGTGCTCGATAGAGATTTTCCACGTCTGGAGTACGCTGTTGGATACGTGTGACCTTCGATGTGGATCAGCCTCTGATCTCTGGAGAACCTTCCGTTTCTTGAGTTTCGACAAGTACGCTGGAATCGATGTCTCCGTTCGTCGCATGTAGGCCGCGGCTTGAGAAATGGCAAGTGGTAGCCAGTCAAGCTTTGCTAAAAGTGTCCTACTGTCGTTCGCCTCTTTTTCATTAACTGCACTGTTTCGGACACGTCCCAGCAAAGTTTGCGCCTCATCTTCCGTCATACGAGCTACGTCGATAGCCCTCCTCGGTCCAACAAGGCTACCCTCAATCTGCTTATCACGGCTTGTCCACAAGACCGTTCCGGATGGCCCCTTGGGTATAAACTGATCGAGGTAGAACGACTGATCGGTCGACGGCTGAACGGCTGGCGGCTGACCAACGCCGAATAGTCCCAAGTCATCGGCGTTGTCGAGGATGAGCACCCAGTCTGCTTCCGTCTCGATACGGTACCGCACGGCTGTCAATAGCGCTTCGCCATCCAAGTTATCCGCCACGCCCAACCTCCCTGCAATCCCTTTGTAGTCCTGAACAAAAGTCGTCTCGTTATCGGCGTGCACCCAGAAGATGGAGCACGTGTCGTTGGCGCATCGTCGGTATGCATACTCTAGTGCGATCTGGGTTTTCCTAGGCTGGTCAGCGGAGCCGAGGAGAGACAAAGAGAGGCGACTAGGATCACCCACCCCGTTCCACCAAGGCCGCATAGGGCGGCGGTCTGGCCTCTTCCACCAAACGGGAGAAGCCGCTCAATCTCGGAGAAGATATCTTCGCGTATGACGACGTCTTCGTTGCGGGGAAATGGGAGCACGCGGATAGCAACCTTGGCCGTGGCCGGTACGTCCGGCGCGTGGTAGTGGACACTGCCGTGCACGTCTCCTTGGTGGACATATGCACCGTCACCAAACCTGTTCCCCGTGATATCGCGTTGATGAGTACTGGGGTCCATGGAGCTCGTCGAAGGGTTGCCTATCATCTCAACCTGGAATGTGTTGGTATGATTGTATCTAGAAGGTCAGAATCAGGCTGGGCGGTTACAGCCCCTCCTCCAGCCCTGCGGCTTTTACCGGGGGATCGGCGTCATCCGGAGCCCAACCCCTCACCCCACTAGACCTCAGCCAGATCACGAAAACAGAGAAACTTCACCATTCATCTCGTGCAACATTCAAACACAGTTCACCACGCTGCACCAACAATCATGGCAGAGTTTCACCCGCCCTCTCGTCGTGCCGACTTCAAGATTGCAATCATATGCGCTCTGCCGCGAGAATTCGATGCCGTCGCCCTGCTCTTTGATCGATTTTGGGATGAAGACGGCGATAAGCTCGGTCGGGCTGCCGGAGACACGAACCATTACACGACCGGCCGCATCGGGGCTCATGACGTTGTTCTCGTGGTTCTTCCCAACATGGGCAAAGCGGGTGCGGCAGCGGCAGCGGCTAGCTTCCGGCTGAGCTATAATAAGCTCAAGCTTGCGTTGCTTGTAGGCATCTGCGGCGGGGTGCCCAAAATCGCGGGGAACGAGGCCCTTTTGGGAGATGTAGTGATCAGCGAGACGGTGGTTCAATACGACTTTGGCAGGCAGTACGCGGAGAAATTCGTCCGCAAAGACACAGTTGAGGACAACCTCGGCAGGGCCAACAAGGATATCCGCGGTCTCATCAAAGCGCTTGAGACGGCGAGAGGGAGACGAAGGCTCGAAGACAAGGCTGCCGAGCACCTCAAGGCCCTCCAGCGCGTCGCCAAGGGCGAGAGAGGGAGTGCAAATTACCAGTATCCCGGCGTCTCCGAAGACAAACTTTTCGCGTCTGACTACGATCACAAGCATCAAGGTTTGTGCGACTTGTGTACTAGTGAATCAGCAACCTATTGCGACAAGGCGGCGAAGGCCTCTTGTGCCGAGCTGGGATGCGACGAGAGGAAGTTGGTCGTCAGGAAGCGCCTGCAAGCCAGACAAGACATGACTGAGCATGACGCACAGCGTCCTGGGGTTTTCATCGGGCGCATCGCTTCGGGGGATGGTGTAGAGAAATCAGGGAAACACCGCGATGAGATTGCACAAGCGGAGGAGGTCATCGCGTTTGAGATGGAAGGCGCCGGAGTATGGGACGAAATCCCAAGCATCATCGTCAAGGGAATCTGCGATTACGCGGACAGTCATAAGAACAAGAAGTGGCAGGATTTCGCAGCGGCCACAGCGGCATCTGTGGCAAAGGCGCTGCTAGAACGATACACCCTCAACGATATCGACGCTCGTCCCGGACCTGACCCCAGTAGGTCTCCATTTATCTCACACAGCCGCTGACTGCTCACATGGGAATAGATCAGACCCGGACGGCCTCTGGGAACCGTAGTATTTCGCACAATTCGTTCGGTAACAATTCCCTTGTAAACCAAGGCGATGTGCAGGGGAATGTCAGCTTCGGAGTGAAATAATACTGCTCTTTCGTCCGCCGCAACAAACCATACAGTTGACGATGTCGTGTCGCGCTGTTCAAATTTCCACAGCTCAAATACGGTCGTCAATACAGAGTCCATTTTAGTTAACCTAACACTCCCTGAAAGCTACGGCCCGTCCCTAGCGCGACAGCTACTATTGCATAAACTTAATGCGACAAACTTCTAGCATACCTATGCCTTTACCGTATGCATCAGATGAACCATGATCTGCAATTGAATTGATTCCAGGCAGGCCCTACACTCCTCACGTTATTCTGTGTCATCCGGTGTTACGACCGCTATAGTTGGGCCCTGTAGGCTTGTAACTATATAGTGCAGAACAGGGGACAATGACAACGGATTTGTCATTACCAAAGCTTTTGCTTTGTGCCACAGTTGGTTGCCCTGACCCGCTCGTAACACTTACCGGTCGACCATGGTGTGTCTGGGCATAAGCGAGATGCAAATAAGATAGAGGTCCCCAGCATATTAGGCGCAGCGCTCCCTGCAAGGCAAGTAAACTTGTCAAGTTCAATCAATCAATCAATCAATTTTGAGGCCATCGCCAGTCAATCAGTTCAATTATGACCCTCTGCGAGACGGGACTATGCATCCTAGCGCTGCGCCCCGCCTTACGTAAGTCGGCCGGCTCGTTTTCTAGCCGATAGAGATAGTTCGTAGCCTGTTACCAATACAAGCCACTTCACGCACCACCCAAGTGGAATGCTCTGGAGCGCACGGGCCAATTATCTATGGGGGAATCAGCGGTGCGGTCCAATAGCATCAATGCGGGGGGGGGGGGGGGGGTGGAGCAGCGAACACCACATCAAAACTGCAGCTTCAGCAATAAATTCACTTATAAATCAATCTATTCTTATTCTGCCTCTGAACTAAGCATACTTCATGTCCTCCATTGTGTTACGACCCGACAGGCATGACACGTTGGAACAGCCCCGCCTGGCATCTCGGCGGCTAACGCAGAACATATGTAAGCAGTAACACAGGTGTAACCAGGAACCATCGGGAAAGGAAGAACTATGGTACAGGTCACGTGACTTCGGGAACAGCACGGATACAGGGCAAAGATGGATATGTTGGATATGTCCGCTATCCCAGCTATCCATGGATATGTTGGATAGCACGGATATCCTACATAGCCACCACAAGAGATACTGTGCAGAACTTGTATATAGTATGACCTGAGCCTGGCTCATGGTCAGACTTCCATAGCTCTTCAGCAATCAACTTAGTATTCATCCTCACGGATACTCCCAGCTTACCTTCACTGCGAATTACTTGTTGAGCCTAAGACTGATCACCTTAGCCTCTGACGACCGATCTACTATCAGCCTACGACCTACGACTCAGACCACGACCTCAGTGAACTGTTATAACGTGTCAATCCCCAGCTTCTGTTAGCAGACCCTACTGTCGGATAGCTGACCGTAACAATTAGCCAGAAAAATATTTGATCATCTGTACACCGCATACCTATGTACTGGCGTCATGGAGTCGTCGATGAGGTAGCAACCGACAGAGGGCGACAGCAGCCAATCTTCGGTCTCTGGTGAAAAACAGCTGTAGCTATGCCACAGGACCGGGTAAACCACAGATATATCGCACTCCGAAAGCCACAAAGACTACATGGATCTAATCCTGACGATAGTTAAGGATGTCTCACTCGAATTCCAATAGTCCATCGAGAGACCGCGACATCTGGTACCGTCGACTTCGCTGATGGTGACGGCAAGGATAACAGGCCTCACAGTTTCGTCCTAGTATACGTGGTCGCCAATAAATAACGCTCGACTTAATATACCATTGCAGCGCTACTAACCGACCAAGTCGAATCAAACAAATCAATCAATCAGCTAATCAAACCGAGGCTATTTAGCGAAGCAAATAATCAAGTTATCATCGCCCTAGATTTGGACGACTTGATTAAATCGGCGCTAGCCCGGATTATATATAATCCGGTCTCCGAAACAATCGGAGGCCACGGATTAAATGAGAGGCCCCGCCCTAGCCTGGGTCATCCGGTCCCACCTAGCCCCGAACGCGGCCCTACTAGCCGGGCTAAAAAGCCCGGCCCCCGCCGTTCTCGAATCCTGTCAAATTGGCCATGATAACCTTGAGAGGTGTCAGTCACTATGAAAGGTGTCCGCCACTATGCGACCTTGAGAGGAGCTGAGAAGAGTTTTCTATGGTTATGCCAAACTCTATGGATAAGGGTAAAAGCCCTCACTCTGGACATAAATAGTAGAAGATCTTTTACTATTGAACACATAGAAGAACAAGACAATACCTCACTATTCGATTTACTACCTCTAATCTGACAAATCCACGGCCTAGAAAAGTGGGTGGACGAAAAAAAAAGGCGCGCCTGCGGCGTACTTTTACTACTACGCTACGAAGCTCCTTTATCGATATTATTAAATCAAGTTCAAATAAACTGTTACGACCCGTTATGCATGGATAACAGTTAACCGACCCACTCGGGCGTCGGGCGGCTAGGACAGGACATTTGTACTATGCAGGATCATGGGAACAACAGGGACTCACTCAGGAACGGAAGAACTATGGTACAGGTCACGTGATGATAAGGAATGAGCATAGATAAGGGACCCACAATGAGCGCTCAGTGGAGACTAGAATGAGCGCTCATAGTGACAAGGGGCACAGCGCTCATGAACAAGCAGAACTGTTCATATAAGACTTATATATATAGTATGACCCTGAGCCTGGCTCATGGTCAGACTTCCATAGCTCTTCAGCAATCAACTTAGTATTCATCCTCAGGATACTCTCAGCTTACCTTCACTGCGAATTACTTGTTGAGTCTAAGACTGATCACCTTAGCCTCTGAAGATCTGATCTACTGTTAGCCTACGACCTACGACCCAGACCACGACCAAGTGTACTGTTATTACGTCTCAATCCCCAGCTTCTGTTAGCAGACTCTACTGTCGGATAGCTGACCGTAACATAAACCAAACAGCCAAATCGATCGTGATTTTTAGACTAAACAGTCAAATCAGACCCCTCGATTTGACTTGATTGATCGGTTAGTAGCGCTGTACCATTGTACTATTTCTTCCTGTTAAGCCTAGCAACGAGCCGCAAACGTACTTTTAGGTGTCAATCTCAGCTTTTAAACATCTCCAACCACTGAATCATAGCTTTGAACCTAAACTATTCGTCGATATTTCTCTCGGTATGTTTGCCCACAGGGGAGTCGGTGCAGGGAAGTCGGCATTAAGAGAGCCCAGCTCGAAGACAGAGTCGGCAAATTCAAAAACCAACTGTAGCAATGAAGGGCGGCAATTTGCCCGCGCGCGGCGCGCCGTCCATCGAGCGTGCCACCACCGATCTAGTGGGGTTGCTGATCTACTCGTTCTTCATCCTTCGCTATAATGATGAGCCGGTGGGGCTAGTGCGACATGGTTTCTAAACCTGGACCTCCGGTAAGGGATCGTACCCTTTCATCGAGGCCACGTTGCATCTGACTTGGTTTATGCTGGGCATAATGTACGGTACGGACACGAGGCAGTGGGCTTTCGCAACATGTCCCAAACGTGGCAATCAAGAGACGGAGCTGGGTGACGTGGTATATTCTGTCTGCAGCGTTACAATGTTGCGGAATATTCGTTGGACTGCATTTACACGATTGATCTAAAGCCGTCGGGAAGAAAGCAGACTTGAGGCAACCTCTGACCAGCGGCGACTCCGTAGGCTCAGCGTTGTAAAGTTTATGAGGCCTTCATCAACTAACATTCGCTCTCGCATCCACTCGGTTTCGTTTTGTGAACAAGGACGAGTCAGGGTCGTTAATAAGTGTGAAACTCAAAACCTTAATAGAATGTAAGAGACTGCCTGATTCGCTCCACAGTGTCGTCTAAGTCGGTCACTTTTGCTACGAGTCCGTGGCATCTGCATGTGCACCTTCCTAGGGTTTGAACATGAGTAGAAAAAGTGTATATATGTCTACGTATATTCTCGTAGTTATTGAGTTTAGAAAGTAACCCTTAGTATCGCTTGGCTTTATCATCTAACTCGTTCATATCTCCCCTGAAGGTATGTATCCATTTAGTTGGCTCAGAATTCTTTTCGGCTAACAGCAATCTTGATCGCCGCATTCCGACATTCAAGCATGAAGGTCCTCACCTACGTCGGCTTGTTGCTCCTGTATGGAACCTGCACTGTCGCTGGTGCATGCGCTTGCATCGTCGGTTCAATACAAGGCAAGTCGCCTGATTACGCGGCTATTCAAAAATGCTGCAAAGGGTCAGGCGACAAGCTGGCGGGAAGCTTTTGCGAGACGGCAAACCAGGCGACTTTCCAGACCTGCTGTGATAGCGCAATCGCCGCAACACACTCTCCGCCCACGGGGTCCAGCGTTATTCAATGTGGGCTGTGAGTGCTTACCCACTGCTTGAAGCACGACAGATAGCAATTTGGTTCGGTTGGATTTAGTGCGGTATTTTTGGCTTGAGTATTCGGTGTTCTGTAAAGGAATATTGAGTCCAAGTTGAGGAATGAATAGAATCGATGAGCATGCAGCACGAAATCGACTTGAGTACCAACAAATGACACGCTTTCGTTTCATCATCAAACATATATATCACCATGTCACAGCTCATAAGAAGCAGGTGAATCAAGCCTCAGACCATCCAAGAAAGCTTTTGTTTCCGACTTCTTCTTCGTCAGTCTTCTTCTCGCGAAGTAGCATATGCACGCCGTGAAGTTCTTCCGCTTTAGCTTTGAGAACCGGCACAGCACACCACCAAGGTAGCTGAAGCAGGCTCAGTCCACCTCATCATACCCTGTCCAGGATGTTCATCTTGTACTAGGGCCAATGGGTCTCAGTCGACCAGCGTCCGAGACACTCGAAAGCCGCGGCAAAGACGTAGATGCCCTGAAGTTGTTAGACCATAAAATCTGCACAGCGCAAGTCTGATCAGTGACAGCTCTCGTTCGGGACCATCCGGAGCATCGGGACTTACCATCTTCCTCCCCTCTATTGTTGTTGCATCAAAGGTCCTGTAGTGACCATGCACAAAGATAGCGGGCAGAAATGGAAGTTCCCGCAGGGCGATTTGCGCACAGGACGCAGCCCCCAAACATTGCGATCCCTATGGCGCAGCTGGCCATGGAGTCGGACCACGCACAACCACCAGTAGCTGTTGAAGAGCAACAGGGCGCGACCAAGTTCATGTGCAGTAGGTGATGCGGTCGACGATTGATCTGTATGTAACCTTGCTTGATATGAGAGATATTCGAGCTGACCGTTGAGGCTTTTGCTTTTGCTGTGGCTGTGGCTGTTGATACATTGTGGATAAACGGGGGCTAGAAAGTAATCAACCAGGAAGGTTCAATCAACATCATAACTCTGGCGTCTTAAAACATCCAAGAATGAGCGCGAACACAAAGAACAGTTCGGCATTCAGTCGAGGCTCACTCGAATTCGGCACTGGCGTCATGCATCTCGCGCCCTTAAGGGAAAGCGGTAGCTGGGGAAGTGGGAGCTTTCGCCGTGGGGGATTTCTGAGGGGCAGTTCTCGAGACTGAGCCAACCCACGTGAACAGTGTCTGTGCTGGCTTCAGCGGGCAAGTCAAGTCTTGCCTGATTCGGTATTCACATGACGTTATTTGTTGCGGAGCCCATGCATCAGCACTTGCACTTCACCTTGCCAACGGTACGCCACCAAAGTTCAGGCAGATCGCTTCTTCTGATTATTCGCAATCGTGAAGATCGAGGATGACTAACACGACGCCAGCCAATTGATTGACCATCCTGCTTCCATGACGCCAGCAGGCAACCTCCCCGGTCGTCTGATCTCATGGCATTTACATTTGCTCAAAGGTCCCTAAAGGTCGCTCGTCTTCGACGCCACCTGTTCACCGTGACCCCTAGTTTGAGTCGCGCCCCCATGTACTGACCTGGGAAAGAGGCCGGAGCTTTCTCGCAGGTTTCACGATGACGAACAATCTCTTGTGACGTTGTCAACCTCACACCGTGCTGTAGGGGGGTAAACTTGTCCGGAGGGTGCAATTGCCAGGGCACCGCTGAGCAGAAGGACGCGGACCGGTCATGACCTGTCACAGAGTTGCCCGAGCTAAGATGCCCTTCAATCAAAACTACGGTGAAGAGGTACCGACGGGGGCGCCGGAAGAGCATTCAGCGTGCGTGTCTTCAAGCCTGTTGAAGTAACTAACAAATCACCGAGGAGCGAGCTCACGATTCATTGACTGTATGTATGAATGTCATTCGCGAAAAGCATTCGATGGTTTTATCTTAGCGGACTTTGATTCTCCCGACTAACGATTTGGAGTAGAGAGCCCCTTCCACCAAAACGAGGTTTGAGATTGATTTCCTATTTCGTGTTCCAGCGTCGCCTAATTTCCCCTTCGAGCGTGGTGGCATGAGAACAGAAAATCTTGGAAGAAAACTGCAAAGAAGTAGGAAAGCTGGGGTTGGTGTGGCATCGCAAGTTGCAAGCTCTACGGTTTTTCTTCACGCATGGCTGGGCATTCAGACCATCTAAAAGGCTTGCAGGTTTGTGCTCTGAACCTTGAGCTGTTTATAAACTACGTGAATGTGATTAATCGTACTTGCTGTCAGCTAGATTTCGATTCGCTGTTGAAGGATTATTGGAGTTAGACGGAGGGTTGATATCGGCGGCCAGGCTTTGGCGGGGACTCGTCTTGTAGGCGCGTCACGTCACCGCCGAAAAGTCGTCCTGGCCAGGAGCAAAACCGGAATTACGGTTGCATTGCGGGTTCCATCGTCATCCTCGGCACTGTGACGGGGGTGCTGCCCGCTCCTATTCCCACAGGAGCTGCGAAGCAATCAACTTATGAAATCGGCCGACTGGCGCAATGGTAGCGCGTCAGACTTCTACTGATATACAGTGATCTGAAGGCTGCGGGTTCGAGACCCGCGTTGGTCAATCAGGAAGCTGAGTTATAGGATTCGAAGCATTCTCTTCTTGTTTTTATTTTGTTGTTTTTAGTTCTTTGTGTGAATTCCAGTATGAAGTGATGAGATGGCCGAAAGAAAGATAAGGGCCCCCTTTGCTCTATCTACACCCTCTAAATATGGCTGCGCAGCAGTATGCGTTGTTAGACAGTATAGCCTCTGCGTTCCACAAAGGACAAGCTAAAGCCGTGGTGTTCTTAATGCCGCCGTCAGATCTGGATTCCAACAGTAGGTCGGGGATGCCGAGGGCGAGGCTGAAGCTGCAAGGGCCGGTGCACCCTTCCTCCGGGTCTTGTTTGCATTCCCCACGCTTTTTGAGATCACATCGAAATATCTTCAAACTGCCCAATACTTAAGCAACGTGGAGCAACTGCGCGGGAATTCCCTACGGATCGCCTGCACGGTCAACCATCATGCTCGATGGAGCTTATCTCATTTTAGGATGAAATCAGTGTCTTTTGTCTTCCTGTTGGCCAGTTGATAGACCAATGGCCGTTTGAATGGCAGGTTGAGGTTGGTCGTCTCGGCGTTACGGTGTCGGTTGTTCGTGAGAAACAAACAGTCGCGCAGCGATTGTGGCGCGACGGGCGACGCACGATGCAGTGCCGTGCGTTTAGGGTTGGTAATTGATGAGAAAGACATCCGTCAATGTTAGAGACGAGGTGGTGACAGGTTTGGACACAATGCAACCTCTGAGAGATATTTGGTCGAACAGATGTCAAGCGTTGTGCCTCCCAATTCCTCTCTGGGTGCCTCGGAGACGCAGATCCCTCACGAGATAAAGATTTTTGAACGTTTCCTATCAACCTAGCTCGTGGAGGGAAGCATTCATGGCTTTGCAGTTTGCAAGCTCGTATTTTTCGTGGCCTGCATCTCCTTGCTACGCATTCCGAGACCCACCATCCGGCCCCGCTCGGCGCTCAAGACCGAAGAGCGCCGAAGGCAACGCGCCGAACATTGAACGAATGTGTGCATTTAACTGTGTAGCAACCAGGTTCTTCCCAGTCAGCAGTAGTCTCAACACCAAACAATTCTCTTTAGATAGCTCAGGGAATTAGTTCGTGTATCGTGAACACCCCCTTGAACACGATTGCCAGATCTCACTTCACCAGGTCCCATCCCGAATGCAGCTTTGTCAAATCATGGTCTACCTACATCCAGAGATTATCGCCTTCTGTTGGCTGATCGCGTTGTCTTGTCCAACCTTCAAGATGCTGCAGCCTTAAAGGCCCACCTGGCACGACAGGCCTTTTGGAAAGTGACTCTCCATCCAGAAACCAAAGTCCAGGTGAT
Source organism: Colletotrichum fructicola Nara gc5 (assembly GCF_000319635.2). Taxonomy (NCBI): domain Eukaryota; kingdom Fungi; phylum Ascomycota; class Sordariomycetes; order Glomerellales; family Glomerellaceae; genus Colletotrichum; species Colletotrichum fructicola. The sequence continues at coordinate 29,279 of NW_027094057.1, forward strand.
GAAAGTGAAAGTAAATATCCAGCATGCGAATGGCCAAATAATTAGCTGCATTAACGATCACATGAAATTCAATCTGCTGGGATTTTGGGAGGTCGGCCTCCCAAGTCGCTGAGATTCGAAGACCCGGACGATAATACACTAGCCATCCACCAGCGTACAAGTGCGCCTCTGTTCAAGAGATCGGCCCGGGAAAAGAAGGGCAAAATTTGTTTAAAGCTGTTTAGATTTTCAAACACCAAGTATTAATGTACGAGTTCCACTTTCGAACTCCAGTTATGGGATCAGGAGGGCAAGGCCACAAGTTGTCTCCACGATCTTCTGAAGCCATCAAAAACAGAGGTTAGGACTACTTCCGGGACATTGTGAAGTCATTAAATACCGTCACTGCCATCAGGGAACGATCTCCCGCGTCTTACTGTTCGGCCCGGTGTTTGATGGCCATCATGATATTTCTCTGGCAAACAAATGATCGTCGCCAACAGTCGGAGTCTAGAGTTCAGCATTCTGTTCGGGTTTTCCTGGAGTGGCCAAACCTCACAGGCCAGGGCCTTTCTCCTCATAATGCCCGTCAAATCCGTGAAAGTACCTCGGGCTTTCGCGACGTCATCCCTTTGAAGCAAGAAAAGGGATAACCAAAAAAGCCGCCAAGCTGTTCCGGGCGACTTCAGTTCGAGTTGGCCGATGCCACATGTCTACAATCTCCCTTTTTAAAGGCCTCCATTCCGAAAATAAAAAGCACGGCTGACCACAGCATCAGCTGTGGTGGATCTTGTGATTGATATCGCAGCATCAGTGGGGACGAGTCTTGGAGAGCCCAACGGCAGTGATTAAATGATTGCCCGCGAGCGAATTGGGATGTTACGGAACATTGCTCATTTGCTCCGGTGATGGAATGGAAAGAAACACTCAAGAAGGTGGCTGATGATGTAGAGTAGATAACGGGGTGAAGACTTCGAATGACAACACGAGAGTACATGAAGGGGGCCGTTCCGGAGAGGCGTCTTCTGCAACTCGAAGGTAAGTTCCAGCGCATTTCAACCGTTCATTACAAGGTGATGCTTTTCACCGCTGCTGGAGGGAGCATCTCTGAGGTGAGGTCAATCATGCGCGACAGCATGAGAAGTCTCCTTCCAGAAGCACTGGTTCGGGAGAAGCTTGATACTTCCCAAGCCCTGGTATGAACGAAAAGTAAAACTTCAATAGGATTCTGCACTAGTGTGAAGTGAATGTCCAAGAGTACATCAAGTACCTGTTCTGGTGCTCGCCCAGCCTCTCCATCGCATGCGTTGTACTTCTTGTGGTGAAGAGAAAAGGCCTGTGGCTAAAATAATACGTTTCTTTTGAATGCAACCCGCTATGTCATTCATAAAATGAATCCATTGGCCGCTACCCATGTCATGGTGGTTCTCTCGCCACAGAACCTGACCGCCTCTGCCTGATGTACTTCCATCGTCCAAAGTTTGTCATGAAACGTACCGGTCGGTGGCATCTCAGTTCAACACTTCTGTAGTCCTCAACTCGATTTTGCTTTTGAAAAGCAGCGACACAGCCTGTGTGAGTCTAAATAGTAGGTAGTCCCCGATAGTAACGTCGTCGGTATAGTACTTGAGATCACGGCGATTGGGGCCCCACGCCTTGTTCCACCAGATGTCGATCGAGGTCATTTCTTTCAAGTAGGCTAGACCCCAATCTGCTTGGTCTGAACTTGCTCCAATATCTCTGACGATGATATTCACGAGGAGATAACGACTTCTTCGGGCGTGCATCAGGTGATCCGGCATCGGTGGGAGGTGGAGAGGCTCGAGCCCATTTGGGTGGACCACCTAGGTGCCCACGCGGTTGAATGGATAGGGCGAGGGAACCGATTGTGTGTTGTTCAGGATCTGGCTGGGCGTAGCGCTATTGTTAGCTTGGTGATCCACCTCCAGCTGGTGGCGGTTTTCTTCGTTATCCACCTTCATCCGCTTATGCCCGCCTTCCGTCGTTTGGATACCATCATCGTTTGATCCGGCGACGTCCTGAGAACTCTGACTGCGTTTCTTCCAGTCGCTGCTTTGATTATTCGCCTCGGTCTTCGGTTCATCGCCTTCCGTCGTCTGGGCATGGTCAGCGTTCGATCCGGTGACGTTCGAAAGACTCTGGCCATGGGAGGCGTGGTTGTTGCTTTGGCTCATGTTGATGTAGTGGGAATTCAATGATTGGTCTTATGGACTGTAGTAGACGAAGGATGTGGGAATGCGAGTGATTCTGCTGTTTTGGGTCGTTGGAATGTCGTTATTGTTGTTGTTGGAGATGAAGTGACGTTGGTGGGGGACGGGGCATCCGAAAGGCACATGGGAACCACCAGACCTGCCCTGGGACTTTCCCAAATCCCTTGCCTGCCCAATGCAAGACTGGCAGGAGGATACATGCCGGGCAGGTTCGTTCCATCGGCAAGGATGCTCAGTTGCAACACCATTCTTCAGGCACGCATGCTGTCTCATCACTGGTTGGGCAGGCATGGAGGAGGTCCCTTCGTTGTGCATTGTCGCACTGGACCGTTTAACCCACGACAGGAGGTCGCACCTGGAGCCGTCCGTGGTGCGTAGACTGCCGGCCTTGAGCGGGTTCAAGGAGATCCCATGAGGTTGCTGGATGGGATGCAGGGAAGGGACTGCCCCGGGAACACCATTGATGGTGGGGTATTACCTTATTGACGGGGGCGATGCTCGGTGTAGCGGTGTGTTCGGTGTGTTCGGTGTAGTCACGGTGTGTCGAGTGTGCTCTATGCGCGGGTCCCGTCGGCAGCAGCACGCCCTGATCATGGAAACAGTTCCGCCCTCCATCCCCCAACTAAACTCAATTTCCCCCCGCACCCACCATGACGCGCCCTCCCCAACCACGCGACTGGTACGCACCTCAGCTAACGACGCGCGAGAACAGAGCTCCCGCATCCCGCCGACGAGTTTTCGACCTCGGTCCTCAACTTTTTACCTCCGCTCCATTTCTGCCTCCATGCCGTGCAGCTGACTGATGCCGTCAATCCGCATGTCCTCGGCGACATCGACAGCGTTGACGACTATCTGCCCCCAGGCCGTTTCGTCTTCCCCGCATCGCGATACCCTCTACCTTGACGAGGATGACGGCGGCGATGTTGACCTCACGCTCTCTCCCTGCAGATGCCCCGCGTTGCCTCCGCACCTCCCAGCCAAACTCGGCCGGCCATGGCTTCGCTACATTGCCTCGCTCGTCCTCCTGGTTGCCCTTGTCTGGCTCTCCGTTTGGGTCTTGCTGCCCGTCTTCCAGCGCCCGCTCGGTTTCGCCATCCCCGTCACCGCCCCTTCAACAACAACAATCTCCTCGAGGCCTACAATTCACTCGACCTGATGCTCTTTTCTGAGATCAAACGAGACTTGCAACCCGAAAGAGAGCACCATTCCCTCGCGCCAACACCAAACCCACTAGTCGATGACCGCTCCGAGCTCCTCCGTTACTTTTCTCAGCTGCCACTCCTCTTGGCCAAAGTCGAACCTTTTCGTCCATTTCGAAACGCACATCTTGCCTTCCCTCCCCGAACCCGAGCCGACGCGTGCCGACTTGATCGCAATGGGCGAGATGACAATGGGTTGGCAAGTTCTGTCCCTGCGCATGACTTCAGCACCGCAGCGAGATGAGGGTCTTCATATGGGGTTACGCGCCGTGAATGCATTCTCCCCCAAGTCGCCAGAGCTCGCGCATGGCGGAGGCGAAAAACAAACGATCCCGTCATGGCACTCATCGACCTTGGTCGGCTGGACGGGCTCTCACGAAGAGCTAGCAGTCCGCTTGTAGGGCATTACCTCGGCATGCATCTCCACTACCTACCAATTTGAGGATGAAAACGACGGCAAGGCTCCTACGTCAGCTCCATTGCTACCGCCGCCTACCGAACACCATGGCCGCCCCCGCACGCCCGCCACGCTGGTCACCTCTCATTGGCATAAATGGCTACCCTCGTCGGCCATCACCACGCTTGAACCTGACGTCGTCGCGATACACCAAGCTGTGAACCGCATGGGCTCGCAAGTCAAACTCTACAGCTACCTTCAGGCGGAAGAGGTTCGGAGGTGGGACCTAGCAGAGGAACAGAAGAATCAAACACGGCAGCAGGACCAGCCTGAACCCGTCGGCGTCAGGTTTCCAGCCTACCTGGAGATGGCCCGCGAGGCCAGCAGCAACGAGTTTGTGGCTTGGTATGGCCCCGTGTGGCTGTCGTTATCGACTCACAATCGGCATTTGATTCGCGAGCGCGACGTCAACATTGACATACTCGAGTATTTGCTTCACGAGCGCGAGTGGCAGTTCTACAGGAACAAGACCAGAGGGAACTGGAAGAAAACGAGGTGGTTCTCGACACCGCCACCTGGAGAGGAGGGCGCCTCATGAATGACGGTAAGTTACATTGGGTTCCCTGGTTTGTCTTCTTCATCTTCTTGTCCCTGTCTACTGCTCCCAACAGAGTCCCCCATCCGCCCTGCCATCTCGTAGACCTCGTAGAAGCTGGCCGGCCAGACAAACCCCTACGCGATCAAACGGTGTACTGCCAAGATACAAGGTACCCGTCACGTTTCTATTCTCACTCTAGTGACGACCCTCATCCTCTTATGTATTCCCTCCCAGGGTTCGCCCTGCCTGCGCTTTTGTTCCCACGCCCACGCCCCGCATCCCTATCCCTCTTGCCCCCTCCGCCATGCCATTTTCGCTTCGCTGCCAGGGTTGCACAATGACCTGCGTCTAGAAACCGGAGCTTGGACGGGGCACACAGCGACGGCTGGCCAGACCGACACCATTTATTTGCCTCGGTGGTGTGGATTCTCTTCAAGATGATTGCCTCCGGAAGAGGGGACAGATGTGTTTGGTGTTGGCCACTCTGTTAACCATGTGCGCTCGACATCGAAGCATCTTGTCAACCCGCACAAACCAATCACAACCAGCGCCCACCCCAAGGCAATCAATCAAGTTTGAGACCCATAATTGACTTGATTGCCATATCGCGATGCCATACTTGATTGATTGCCAATTAATTGCAATTAATTAGCAAATATCCCCATATATAGGTGAGGGCTCTAGAGGGGAGGGCTCTGGAGGTGAGGGCTTTCCCTTAGATGGTGGGGCCTAGAAGGGGGGCCTAGGGCCCGGTTTTTGGGGCTTTCGGAGCTGGGTTTTTAGGGCTTTAGGTTGGGCTGGATTAACGATTTTCTAGATCTTTTGGGCCCTATTAGCCCCCCCTAAAGGCCCCCCTCTAAGGCCCCCCTAGAGCCCTCTAGAGTACCCCCGTAAAGCCCCCTAGGCCCTGAGGCCCCCCTGTTAAAAGAGTTAAGGCAATTAATTAAGTTTGAGGGTTATAATTGACTTGATTGACTGGCGATAGCTTTATAATTAATTGATTGATTGATTGAACTTGATAAGTTTACTTGCTTTGCGGGGAGTGCTGATCACAACCATCTTGTCAACTGCAAAGGAGCGGCAGCGGTGTCGAGCCGTACAAATGATGTTGGAAATTACTGCTGTGTCTGCGATGCCCTCTGATTGTCTTGCACCTTCGCCACCAGGCCTTTTAGGAGTTGTCCCTGTTGCTGCTGTTGGCTGCAAGGCTCATTCCAGGTGTGCCAACTGGAACAAGTGGAAAGGAGGACTGGCGAGTGTTCATCCTCACCACCCGGCGCAAGTGCGATCATGTTCACCAAGAGCCTGACCAGAAGCTATTGGATTTGCGATCGCACAGGATTCCACTCTCCTGCATCACACGAACTCCTTCCACCGGTCTTCAGTGTAAGGTGGAGCAACCTTAACCATCCTCATTTACACGCTATCGGTGATGTTCTAGTTGCTGGCCGGTCTCCTCTTTTGTACAATAGTTCTGGTTGACAATGGGAGCACCTGGATACCCCGCTTCGTCGCCGTGATGCCGTTTGCTAATCACCTTCAGGGCTCAGACAATACCGTCTCTCTCTCATGCCTCGCTTTCCGCCTCTCTCTCTCGCCTTGCTGTCTCTGCGTGTGTCCCTTGTCCTCGCCGTTCCCATTCCCAAGTTCTGTATCCCGTAGACACAGCTTAGAGTCATGCCCTAGAGATCGATGCAACTGACATCGATGACTGCAACATCAGCATCCGCGATGTGAAGAGGCAACACCGCCGAGGTAAAATCCGACCTTACTTCAAGCAATGCCTGCCTGATGGCTTTATCTACTTCGTCGACGGCATGCCCATCTCCCAGTCCCAGAAGGGTAAGAACAAACTAATCCACTGTTGCCATCGCGCGCATCTCACCATGTTCCGTCATCTCGCTAGGCACAAGCCGGTCCGGGTGTCCTGCGGTCGAGTTCACCTTGAAGACCTACTGGCTGACCTCGACTACGTTCATCCCATCGGCGTCTACTCCGCCGCGTGAATCTCTGAGTGCAGCGTGCTCTGGAGGCTAAATCCGTCAAGCTGATCAAGGAGCAGATCCTCGTTGAGTACCTGGACGGCACTTGCGTCTGGCCACCAAAGACCCTATTATGGATGGACCTGTTGTGGCTGAGATGGCAATACTGAGTTTCCCCTCTGGAAGCTTCCATCACTCCTACCGGCTAATATTCAGGTCGCCTGCAATACTACTTCTCCGCCCTTACCAACTCGTCGCTCTGGGAGGCCCGATCGAGCGGGTTGCCAACCACTTCATTCGATCTATCGTATGCCCCATTGCACACATCTTCGAGACCACGGCCTCGGTCTGATTAGAGCCGCACGTCGACAACCACCTTTGATCCGTCGTGTGCCCCCTCACGTGCCACGGAGTCCCTTTTTTTTTTTTTTTTGGCACTCAGTCAAGCCGTTTGTCAACGACCAGCTTCACAGCTTCAACTTACCTTATACCCCTTTCTCCGAGCAGCACAGCCGAGCTCAGACGACAATTCCTTCTACAATTAACATGCTGCTATTGCCACCCGCGACATCTCGCTCTGGGCCAATGCTTCTCGTTGAGCCCTTGCTTCTACTTTTCTTGAAACCCGTTGTTATCGGCGGACCAAGGTTGGTGTCGTCTTCACTTTAAACCTTCCGTATTCACCTGCATGCCTTCGACAGCACCGTCTTTCTTCGCCCTGCTATTAATGCCTTCTTCCTCCCGCTCGCCTAATCCTGTTTCTACTGCCATCTTAATCTCTTCTCTCGCAAGGCTGCTCTCGGCCAGATCTCTCGCAGCCTCTACGTTGACCGTACATTGGAGGTCATGTAGATCAACTACCCGTTCTCGCAGGCTCCAGAATGCCACCAGTGCCTGTGTCTCGGCCGCCATCACGTTCTGACGGTCGTCCTTCTCTTGCTGCTTCCTCGCCTTTCGCTTTTTCATCTGGGTCTTCCGCCATTCCCACTCCTCCCACGGCCGGCGATCCCAATCGCCATCCACACATCAATGCCATTCCAAGACTCACCACCCTTGGTCGCAAGACCTGTGTCCGTCTCTCAACAATGTGCGCCGCGAGCTTTCCGGTGAGCTTTCCGAAGGTGCGCCGGGGGCGCGTAAGCTCGGGGTCACCGGCAAGCCCGCCGGCCTCTCACAGTTGCCGCTAGCTCCGCCTCGCGATTTATGTCCAATACGGCGCGCCCCGGTTGCCTCGCGACCTGGTTGACCTAGCGGACAACTGCGCCCGTTAAACGATGTCAAAGTTGGACTCTCTTGGTGATCGGATACGTGCTTCTGCTGCGTCCGTGGACAGTTTCCTCCGGATTAAAGGCAAGAGGTCTTGATGGCTGCTAGAACGTGCCGAACCTATCACGCGGCTGTTTTTCTGCGGTGGTGTTGGAGGCCATTTTACGCGTATGCCAGCCGACTTGATTCGATGTGTCGCAGATTGATGAAGGTGCGGCTTGAAAAGAGACGGAATGGAAGGCCCATGGACCGTGGCTTTTCCATGTCTTTCCGCAAAGTTCTTCTTGATGTTGTTCATCGTCGTTGTCATTGCTCAATGCCCAGCTTCTCGTTGTCTCGCGCGTCCTCGCTTCACTGCAGCGTCCTTGTGACCGAATACACCCGCTCTCGCTTGAGATACTCGCTACTACGACTGAACTAAGGGCCTCATTATCTCGAGCGTCACGACATACGGTCAGTGCCCGTGGATGATTGCTTCGTCCCACGCCTGCTATCGTCGTAACTCGAAGCCCGCATTGACCGCCTACTGTCCCGTAACTCTGCCACATGCACCACTCCGGCCTTGATCGCATCATGCACACGTGGCTCAATATGCTTGCACACATCGCCGACGCTAACTAGAAATGCTGCGACTGGATGAGGAGAAGCAAGATGGGGCGGAAATGACTAGTCACCATCCTCCCGAAGCCGAGTTTAGGCCGACTCTCTGGGCTAAATCTCTCCTTTCCCATGAGCTCTCTCGACCCTGTTGACAACAGCCGCCACCATCGACCTCACCGTAGACCAGGCCAATGACATTATCCGCGTCAACCAGTACAGCGGAACGATATCTTATGGGACCTCCATCGCTGACGGGCCCCACACAAGCACGAGGTCAGCCCGTCGATAGACTGGGGGATTGCCCGGAGCCGAGGGCGTGGGGAGTTGCGCGAGGCGGAGGAGGCAGCTCAGCAGGCAGCGGTCGAGAGTCCCGTGATACCTCTGGAGATGGAACAGGAGACAGACAGCTGCCGGAGGGAGTATCACGCGGCCAAACAGAAGTGGAATGGGGTTATGACTTATATGGATACGTAGGTGGCACGCGTCGCAGTCCCCAATCTCTAGAGTGCTCTTGATACGATGATATTGGAACCTTTTTTCCGCGCTCTCTATAGGCATGTAAGTGAGCGTTGCACCATGTCAACAACTCCTCGAGAATCATTTTGGATCACACCGTTAACAACTCCGTCGCATGCTCCTCGCAGATTCCCATCGTCCCTTATCGCCTTAGTCCCCTGCCTTCTTCTTCTTGCGAAGCCGCGAACCCAAGTCACCTCTACAACAACCACACGATGGCAGATCTACCCTCTTGGGCATTCTCGATACTTGTAAGCACGGCTGCATGCTGGGGGCCAACTCCTCACATAAGCTCCGGGGCGCCTACAAGATCTCGGCGCGTGAGGCTCGGCTGTCAACTTTGTGGAGGTTGTAGAGTGTCCGGTGGCGTCCGTGCCTGTTGCGGGCGTCTCGTTGAACTCTGCACACAGTTTTTGGTTTCGGTATATCAGATTTGCAATTCTTCCCGGAACGGTGAAGAACATCATCGTCAGAAATGAGGAAGATGGGTGGTCGTGTGTGAAGAAGTCCACGGCAACCTTACTGAGCATTGTGTATGAGCATTGTGTAGTGGGTGCTGGAGTCGAACTTGGTTTCGTACTTCAGCGGGACTGATGTATCTTCACGAAACCAGAACATATGGATGCCGAAGATGGCATGCGCCAGAATGTAGACATACAAGGGGCTCTTCATTACAATGAGAATTACCTCATCAAGCCGGACGAAGTGATAAATTACGAATTTGGCGGCGGCGCAGACTTGTTACTCGAAATACAGCAACAGGTGGGCCCAGGATACAGTTAAAAGGGGGTGACACATGCGTGGAGAGTCTCAAATTGCAACGCCTTTTGAGAAAGGCCCTACAGAGAGTTACAAGAAGGAAAGACCCGAAGCCTAGGATGGGAGAACAAAGGAACAAGCCCAGCCCACGACGGTGTTTTGTTCTTTCACCTTCCGCGCCTCTACCAGGAATAGGACTTCGGAGAGATTTGAGAAACTACAACTATGAAGCGACAATCGAGGCAATCAACTCAGAAAGACAGTCCCGAATTCCAGTATCACCACCATAAACAAGCCATGCGTACTTTATCATATTGAAAGGCCACTGGTCCACCTCTGCTGTCGTACTCGTTTTCTAAGTGCTCGTTAAAATCCGCAGCGAACTTCTTGACGGTATGAATCATCATGTCTCTCAGAACCCATGTCTCAGTTTTGTCCTTTTCCAGCTGTCCCTTCCACTTCCCAAGCTCCGTCTTTACTTTTTTCACTACGGTGCAGAACGCTCGCAGCAACACATCATCGTTGGAGATGTTCGCTTGCGTTATCTTTGATTCAGAAACGGTCGCATTGATGGTGCCAACGGACTGTTGTGATCTTGGAATGCATTTTCACATTCCAGGCAAAGTCTATGATGTATTCACCATGCCAGTGTCACGTCGATTTGGCGCACTCTGAAAGCCGCAAAATCCGCGCTAACTTTGGGAATAATTACCACAACAAGCTGATTGACGTCTCGGCCTATTACCTTCATCCTATTGACGAGTATTCTCCGGCTAATTGCCTCTTGATTGATAAACCCGTCACGTCCAGAACATTCAACGAGGAGCGGTTTTATCTTGGATATACACTTGGCAGAATTACGATTGATAAACACGCAAGACTTCGTCTCATCTTACTGTTCATGGAAAGTATCGTGGCTCGCGTGCATATTTGACTTTGCCTTCCTCGACGCTAAGAATACGAGTGTCATAATATTGATTAGGAGCATGAAAGCCAGTCGAGGATTACGAATGACGCCGATCTATGATAGTAAGAGAGGGTATCTACAAGATCAAGCCCTGATCGTGGGTATCTAAAACAAATTCCACGCGGGAAAATAATTCCATCACAGCCTAACACGCAGCCGAACGATGGCAAATGCCGCCTGCTGGCTGGCTATGTCCCTTTTGCTCAGAAGCATGTCCCTTCTTGCACTCAACCAGTAAACTCTTCCAGATACTTGCCCAGCTGGAGTGCCTGGGCAACATCGTCCAACGAATCTTTCGTGGTCAACACGTCCTGTTCAGCGCTGCTAAGCTTCTCCTGGGCTTGCCAGTATGCCTCTTTGGCTTCATTTATTTCGTTCGACAAGTCATTGAGTCTCGTTTTGGCAAGTTCACGGTCATCCTGACATGTCTGGACTTCTTTGCGTGTGATGTCGAGGATGTTGGCAATTGACTTTGAAGTACTAGCCCCTGGGGTCTTTTCCAACGTTGCTGCAACTGCCAATACTTCATCTAGTTTTTGTTGGGCATCCAGAAGGTCATGATTTGCTGATTCTTGTTTGCTTTGTGCCTCTTTGAAAATGTACTCTTTGGCGTCGCTGGCTGCTTGCCATTTTGAGGCTTCCAGCTTGAAGTCGCTAAGCTTGGCCTCGAGCGCTCCGACGGAGGTCTGCAGATCTGCTAAGCAAGGAAACTGCTCCTGGTAAGTGACCTTTGCTTGTCTGATCATGAATTTGACCCTCTCGAGGCTCTCTCTTGAACGCGCGGGACTGGCGCTGGCGCTGACGCGAGCGCGGTGATCCATCGGACGCGCAAGGCAGGGTCGCTTGGCAGCCGGTTGTTCCGGGGCAACGAGAGAATTAGGGCGCTTGGTAGTCGGACGCGGACCAGGACCATCGCTTTGCCGATGCTTGGGCTTTCTTGCATTGATAGTGAGGTCAGAGAGGTACTGCCGCAACACTTTGCGAAGGTTTTCGGCGGGTTCCTCGAGCTGCGCAAACAGTCCCCAAGACTGGCTGTCGCGCATCAGGTTCTCAATCGCTAGAAGAACATAAACACCACTGTCGGCAGGGTGTTCGCAACTTGTTCCCTCCTATTTCTATGGTCAGCTTTGTGGCTTTAAAAATGGGGTGAAAAACGGCGTACCAGGACATGCATATCTATGTCTGCATGCGGGAAAAAGGCATCCAACCAAGGAAGAAGAATGTCGCGCAAAGACTGCAGACGATCTTGCGATGATTTAGGAGAGTAACATTCCAAAATGCCACTTTCCGAGTTGCAAATAGCAAGAGACCACGAGTCGTCGGCCTTGTGGTGAATCGGCAATAGGAGCACGTCGGTGCCACTGTCAACGCAACCATCAGGCAAAGCCTCTGGAATCGCACCGTCAACGTCTCCGGGCATGTACGAAAAGTCCGCGCAAAACGCATCAGGGTGGTCGACGCGCCGTTCGACACATTTGGCAAGGTGGCGCATTGAATCTATTGTCAGCGGCAAGTTGCCTTCCAATTGGACCAGGCAGCGCCTCTGAAGATCCGTCAAACCTGCCAAGTCGCGGTCATGGAAATGAAGTGCTGCTTGAGCTATATTCTCTGTGCGCTGCTCTAGCATCCGTGCTAGCGAAGACGCAGCTTCAAGGCTGCGGGCTCGACGCACGGTAGGTTGCGGCATAATTTCTCCTGGTGACTCGACCGGAGCCTGGCTGTTGACAATCGGCTGGGTCTCAGCAGTCAGGTGGAGGGGGGTGGGAGTCCCTTGCGGGCCTGGGTTCGAGGAAAGCGACAGACGTGAGACGTTTGGGTGCTTCTTGCGCTTGAGAATTGTGTCCGGGTACTGCTCTCTGAGCCTTTTGTAGGCTTCGGACAGTACCTTGGACGACCATTGGATTGGATTGTGAAGTGCTGCGGCTGCGTCATAGATGACGCCGCCGGGACGATACAGGGACGGGAGGTCGACGTTGTTTTCAACCGCAACATTCGATATGCTGCATAGAATAGACGTGTCCCTCACACCGAGCTGATCCTTGGGCTTCGGGCCAGTGATGGAAGGAGGAGGGTTCCAGTTGTTCCTACCCCAGAGCAAGTCCAAAGTCGACCTATTGTTGTTTTTCCGATTACTTGTCTCGGCGGCGAACGGGCGAGGAGTGGGCCCAGGCGTACGGTTTGGGCGTGCTGAAGATGCAGATGCAGATGCAGATGCCTCTGGTCTAGATCGATTGGGAGTGCCCACTGTCGCGTCGGGGAGGTCGTCACTTGTTGACGTCTCTGGGGACGATGATCCATCGCCGGCGACGGTGATGGAGTCAAGCGTCGGGCCGGGGCTCGTCGCGTTGGGCGTTTGCAGCGCGCGTCGCCTTGGTGTTGCCATGGTGGAGACGGCGCCGCTGCTTGTTGAAGCGGCAGACACAACAGGCTGATTTATTGCTGACTTGGTGTGGGACGGCCTCACCTGTTTCGCTGGATTGAGAGAATTCACGAATTGCACGATGAGCGGCGTGAAAAGACAGGTGTGAAATGGAGAAATTGCTCGACTGGAAGGGGTGGAAAGCAGCATGGCCCAAGCAATAAACCGGGGCCGTGCCAGAGTCCAGTGGGGACACTCGAGGATTTGGGGAGCTTCCAGCCAATCAAAAGGAACCAAAAGGGTCGGGTGGCCTCGCTTGCACACGACGCCCGGCGGGCTTTGCACTGCAGCTAAGTTAAGGTGCAAGATGCACAGACCACGCTACGTGCCTCTTTGCACAAGAGGCACCTCCACTAAGGTACCTGTCTGCACATTACTACTTTGCACACTGATGAGCTCTGTGTTCCCCAATTCCACCTAGTACCAAGCGAGGTCTTATTCGAGGTGTTTTGAAGAGGCTTCTGATCATTGGCGGTCAGCGTAGGAGAATCGTCATCTTTCTTGGGGTCCTTCTTACTGAAGTCGAAGGCAACAAGCTGCGAGGAACACTCGCCAAGGACACTGGCAGCTGTCCGCGTCGCCGACAGCGTCACTACTCACGCGCAGCATCACCGAGAGGGCGGACCGTTGCGGATTGGGATGGAAGATTGATGCAAACGAATCTTGACGGTCTGGACTGATCTATAATCAATTAGTAATAGATGAGACTGGTCGCTGTCATATTGAGATGCATCTGGTGCAACGCAGGTCCCTCCCACTCACACTAGGAGTAAATACAGAACCCTCAGCCCTGGGTGTGCAAGTAAACTGATTCATAGGCAAAAAAAGATTACATACAACACCGGGCATTCGCCGGTCGTCACCGACCCGACTACTACTCCAGCCCTCATTGGCTTATCTATGGGAGAGCGGACGGGATCCCGAGTTCTCCAATGGGTATGGCCGTATGTGTTTGACGGGCTTTCTTTTGATGGTTATGTAGGCTGCCCAGGCGGCAGGGTTGTCTTGATGTGCACATCGTCGTCTCGATGCTCTAAACACGGCCTAGCCAACCGGTCCCAGCTTATCTTGGCTACTCTGCAAGACATACCCTATGTTTATTTGCGGCGTGGATTGACTGCAGCCCGGTTTCCCAATTGTGCCTTTGAGATGATGCGAATGGAGAAAGCAGACAAATTGCCGCAATTAGGTGGGTGTTCTAGAGAAACTGGACTGGGGGAGGAGACTGACATTTTCGGGAAGTAGTTTACTTGCACACTCGCCCTGCTACTGTCCTCATGTGCTTGTTGGTTGTACACAGCGGCTGTGGGACATTGGGATGAGGGAAGGAGCCGAGGACGCAGCACCGTAAGGCGTGATGTGACCAAAAGGATTGTTCCAGTCGCAACGCACCGCTTTCACTTGGGACCGGTATTGAAGCAGATTCCACGGTAGACTTGTGGTTTCCGGGTGCTGTTGCTCTTTCCCACCGCCAAGAGGCACGTTATAGATAAGGCAAGTATCCAGGCTAGATTTCCTCCAACGACAAGCCGCACTTCGTATCATCCCCCGCTTTCCAAACTAGACGAGGGACGTTCAAGCACGAAATACCATGCCACAAAATAGCTTACCTAAAATAGGGATCGACAGTAGACCGGCTGCCTTCGTCTGCCATTGAGATACAGCCGTTCTACAAAAGTATTTATCACGCCGTCGGAACATCCCAGGGCAGCAGGTTTTCGGAAGTTCCGGGGAGTTCTGTTTGACGGTAAATACTTTTGAGACTGCTAAGTTGTCCGAAACTCTAAAATGACCCTGGTAGAATGGCCTCGGAAGAGTTGAAGAGATCATCTCTACCCGTAGCAAGTGGCAGTACCTGATGCGAGGTGAAAAATTACGGAACTTGCGAAGGAAACTGTAGCGTTTGTAAACTTGGCAGGGAAGTCGGGGGACAAAACGTCCGTGTTGATACGTGTATTTCACCATGTGTCAAGCGTCACGAACCCAGTGAATACATCCAAGGTTTTCCAATGTTCATGCACGAACTACATGATAGGTTCGGATGAACCCCATTTCAGGCCGGGGTAAATACTCTAAAGTTTCTGAGCCCCCTGCGCACGTGCAGATCTTCGGCCCCGCCAAGTCCATCACGGCCCCTCCCTCCACCCCCACTCCGTGCCGTGACAGGCATCCCAGTTTCTTTTGCTGCTTGAAGCGCGTTTCTCAGATCTAGCTATATCGCACTGAACGATTCTGACAACAAGCATCATGACTAGGCGCAGGATAGGCTAGTTATGCCGAGGGACGATACAAATACAGGTCCCAGGTCATGTCATGAAGGGATACCCATTGAGGATGTGGCGAGCCACATCTAGCGCCCGTGTACAACATGCACGTTTGTCCCAACCGCGGCCAATGACTGCGCCCTGGGAGATTCTTAGTTTACGTTGTGTCCTTGAAGCCACCTCCAAGATCTCGTCACATGAGCAATCTTGGGGCCCCAAATCCATAGAGGCGCCACCAAGACAAAAATGAGGAATTTGACAAGAGCGAGTGCAAGGAACATGTACCAGCCGTCCTTCGTCCACCAATCCAATACAGCAAATGAGATGCCGGCTGCGATCGCGTTCTTCAGCACGTTGACGACGACGCCAATGTCTATGGCTTTCGCCGCGTAAATGTCGGTCGCATACAATATCAGGATAGTGCACCCGGATGTCATGTTCACATTGACGACACTCCAGAGCACGCCTATGGCGGCTCAGTGCCATCCATTTGCCAAACCGTACCCAGTCAGTACAGTAGATAGCGGGATGACGATGCCAAGCGGTAGCAAAAGTGGCAACGCCGACTCGGGCTTGTGATACCCCTTGCGCCGAGTGTATGAGGCGATCATCTTGTCGGACAGCAAGCCGCCGATGAGGAACCCTGCGCAGAGGCCTCCGAGCACAAATAGGTTGAACAGTTCGACAAGATCAGTGGACCACAACATAGGGGGCTTTGAGAATATCAAGGAAACGAGGATGGAAGTTGCTATGTTGGTGGAGATGGACACACCAAAAAGCAAGACGGTGAGCACCACAGCAGGCACGGCCAGCATGCGGTATGGTGCCATGGCCATGGACAGCCAGCCGCTGACTGGATGATGGTGTGTAAAACGCAAAAAGAAGGACCGCATCGTCCAGAGGTTTGTCCAAGATCCTGGAGGGACTGGCGGTGCAGCAAACTCTCGCTGCTCATCTTGTACAGACCGTTCGGGGCCTAGATTCTCCAGTCTGATTGTCTCACGTCCTCTCTTAGAGATCGGGGCTTCATCTCCGCAGCTCGGGTCTGGGGCAGAGAACAGAGGCGGTTCCCCTCGGACACGTATGTTCATGATGGGCTCGGGGAACATGAGGATGGAGCCGACCATATTGAGTGCCGACATGATGCCGAAAAGATACTGCGGAAAACGCCAGCTGCCGAGTCCCTCAATCAGGTAGCCAGAAAAGAGGGGACCGAAGACGGTGCCGGCGCCGAGTGACCAGGTGTAGACGCTCATAGCCCGACCAAGATACTCCGGCGGAAACAGGATCACGACAATCATTGGGCCCATGGACTCGACAACACCGCCTCCCAAGCCGCCAATTATGCGAGCTGCTAGCAGGGAGTCGTAGCTTTCGGAAGCAGCTTGCCAAAAGAAGCCTCCCGTAAAAATAGCGAGCCCAAAGATCATCGTGTATCTGGCACCAAAGCTGGCGACTGCGGGAACAGCCCATATGTTCTGAGTATGGCGTATCAGCGAGACCAAGTGCGAGAGGGACACACCCAGAACCACTTACACCAAAGCCAAGGGCTAGAACAGCCCAGCTTGCCAGCTGGGAAGCTTGCGCAGCACTGACGTGCAATTCATACATGATGGGCCCCAACATCGGTGGAAGTGAAGCGCTCATGACTTGGCCCATCAGTACGAACCAGCTGAGAGACCCCAACATGCAGAGACGCCACCAGAGAGGCCATGACTGTATAAGAGAGTGTCTATCAGTTGAAGTCTCCACATTTAAGACTACACGCTCGTTCTTGGGTTCAATAAAGAATGCAAAATATTGTCGAACCTTAGGGTCTGCTACAGCGATGGCCGTCGCGGGCAGCCTCACAGAGATTGGAGCTGAAGCCATGATGAAATGAGAATTGCGATGACTGAGTCCACAAAATCAAGAAGAGAAAGTGTCACCAGAATGTGAGGAACAGACTTTCAACGCATGTGTGTTGTGATCTGACTGATATCGTTTACTTGGGTGCACGTTAAGTACTGACGGTCGGTACGTCTTTAAATGGCCGTTGAGTCACGTAAGGCGACTGCGACGACCTTAAGCTATAACAGGAGGGCTGTTTGCAACTTTCCAGGTTCTCTGGATTATCCGAGCAGTGCCGAGACCCAACCCTTTTTCGCTCAGTATATGTGACGCCTATCACCCGGTCAGTGTCATGGCAATGGCTCGGCCCTGCTATTGTTGCACCATAGCACAACCTGACGGTAAGTGGCAACGAGTTCCCGAGAAAAGGGCAGGCATTCTGTTGCGTGCCATAAGTACATGTACCGCAGTATGCTTGGCATGTTGTAACCTTGCAGTAGCGAAACGACTCGTGAATGGATATACGAAAGATTGTACTGAGCTTGGCCAATATTTCACTCGAACATGAATCGTGAGCATGCGAGTAGGTCAATATGGGATTGGTTGACAAGACTGTGCTGCGGCCAAGCGAGATTAGATCTCTTGTACATGGCACTGATACCATGCGCACCATAGGAACTCGCTGCGTTACTGTTCAAAATGATTGTAACTCCTCTGAAGAAGTAATCCTGGACTCCTCATCGACCCATTGGCTTCAGCCCAGCCAACTTCCATTTTCCGTCGGCTTTGACGTAAGACTGCATGAGAACAACCCTCCGATCCGCCTCAACCTTTTCTTCCCCGCTGTTGGCACCAGTCAGGCGTACCGTTGTGGATCGCATCTGGTAGTGGCCAATAACCTTGTCCTCATCAATCCTTTCCCACTTGGAGGCGCCGATGAGGTGCTGTGTACCTAGTGAAACATCGCCAAACATCTCGGGGCCGCTAATCACGGCGACAAAGTCTTCCGCTGCCATTTCCTCATGCTTTGGACCCCCAATACTGCTGTAATCGACCTTGCAATTTGCTCAGCTTTTGTGGGTGCTTTGACACCCCTCATCTAGAGATGACCGGGGATCTAGAAACTCACCGTGAGCTTTGGCGCTAGGATGGTCTTCAGCCTGTTCCAGTCCTATCTCGACGATGCAGTATTAGAATTCAGTCATTGAAACGGTCCCCGAGAAGGAAAATGGAAGTTGATTAGCAGCCATTGGCTGACGTGCAGAAGAGTAACACATGCCTTGCTGTCATAGCTGTCGACCCAGTCGAGCACTAGTCCTGACAACGCAACGTAATCTGCGTGGGATGATCATGAGAAATTGTCCGTAAAGCAGCCAGCTGAGAGACGTAGAAACGGACCATGGTATGGCAAAGTCGCCGCCATTGTCTTTGAATCCAACTCAAAGAAGAACAAAGACAAAAAGAGTTTACGGAGAACTCAGCTAATAGAATAAGCCAAATGAACAGTTCTGATAGTGACTAAGCGGTCTTTTGATGTCTTCCTTTCATGAGTTCTTCGAATACGTCCTTAGATATTTAGTTTATTTATCCCCAATTGTACCAAAAAGTCTAACTTCCCAGTACGCTAGCGATGAAGCAAAGTACATAGCTGTAGTATTGCTCCTCGTACGATCAGTGCGATTCTACCAGATGGAACGCCGGAAATGCCGGCCCGGAATTTCCAATCTCTTGATGACGAGTCAGCCAACGAACTACAGATCAGCATATGCGGCACATTCCGTCACTTTCCCTGCATGAATGGGTGGGCAATACTGCTCGGTCCCGAGTAACCTCAGCCTACCCCCCACTAGATGGGAACCTTGGATTGTATGCTGTTGAATACGAGTGTGCTAGATTCGAAGTATCGCTGTACAAAAGCAGCTCCAGTCAGCTCCTTCAGCACTTTGAAAACGTGTGGTAAGACATGCACCCAGGATCTTTGATAATTATCAACTTTACAAGACCATCATCTACTCAAAAGAAAGTCTGACTGATTGCTTGAACAACATGCCTTTCAGGGTAGTTGTTATCGGAGGCGGCCTCGCGGGCAATCTTCTTGGCTGCGGGCTCATGAAGGAGAGCGTAGATGTGAAAGTTTACGAGCGCGCGGAACTTCATTCCACGCGTGAAGGTCTTCAAATCCGCCTCACATCGCCGGCATTGGCTGGCATGCGCGCGTGTCTCGAGACCAACCACATGCTGTCCATCATCAAGAAGTTCGGCCCAGCCACCGAGGCTAAGGCCGAAGCCCCCCGCATCTTACACAAAGACTGGACGCAGCTCATGGATTTGAGCCGCTTCCCAGCCTACGGCAAAAACGCACCCATCACACGCGGCCTCTTACGCGATTGTCTCGCTGAACCCCTTTACGAGGCTGGCAAGCTTCAGTACGACACCGCCATGGAGCGTTACGAAATCTTGAACCCCGGCTCCATTGATGAGCGAGTCCGCGTCTGGCTGAGTGACGGATCCTACGACGACTGTGACGTCCTCATCGGCGCGGATGGTGGCTACTCCAAGGTCAACAAGTTGGTCGGCCTTGCGAGTCTCGACTACATCCCCAGGCATGTAACTCTCGCGGCCAAATATAGTCTACCGGTCAAACGGTTCGCAACCATGTCCAAAGAGTTGGTCGGTGGCCCAGTGATGTGTTGGGCGGAGAACAGACATGTCTTTTTCGGAGGTAAGTGGCAACCGCATATAGAAAAGGAGGAATGTCGGCCTGGCCCCACCTACTTCGCCGTGATTCCCATTTTAGACCCTTCGCTAAAAGGCATCATTAGTGCATCTTCCGAATAGGAACATCGGGGAAGCAGGAAAGAAAGCAGGGCGGGAGTACGACGAGGATGAAGCCTCGTGCATGCTCAGCCTAGCCGTCACCAAAGAAATGTTGCTGAATGACATCCATGAGCGCTCTCTAGACGGGCAATACGACCTTTTTGCGGAAGCCATCAAGGATTGGGCGGCACCATTGTAAGTCCAGATCTTCAGCGCTGTTACTTCCCATGCACGAGATCAGGAGGCTTTGTGCTGACACGAGAACAAACAGCCACGAGATGATTGATCTTATGAGAGGCGCCCCTCTCCACATCTATGTGCCCAGGGTGGCAAAGCGACCGGCTAAGAACTGGCGGCAGAACGTCCGGACCGAAGATAAGCCAGAGCTCGGTCACCCTCGAATTTGGCTAATGGGCGACGCTATCCACGCCATGCTACCGCCTCGGTGAGTTTCGTATTCACGCCTGCAGGCAGCGGTCCTCTTTCAGAATCCCGCTCGGCGCCTGACGAAGTTGTGGGGGTAGCATCCTTCCGAAAACGCTCGATCTACGCCCCATCAGAGTATTCGCTAACCGATGTACAGTGGCCAAGGCGGAAACCAAGCCATGTTCGACGCCGGCAAGATGCTGCCATTTCTGACAGGGCTAGCGAGTCAACATTCCGGCAAGGATAGCGTGTCGACTGAAGAAATGGCCAAGGCAGTTATTCAGTATGAGAGTGAGATGATCCCCCGAGCATTTGACTGGGTGAGGAAGAGCGGCGGAGATAACTTCATTGTAAGTTGAGATGTCATTTCACCGTGGTTGAAGCCATGTACGCGTTTCGGGCGCTCTAAGCTGACTTAAGCGAAGCCCTTGAACACCAGTGAGGTATCCTCGAGGGTATTCTTGTTCTTAGCGGGCCAGTGGCTGAATCTTTTGACGCTGTTCTCCAAATTTCAAGGGCTCTTTGGTAGGACCACAGCGGTCGACGATACCCCGGAGTTCAATATGATTTAGGCCGTGGCCTTGTGGGAATTTCCTGCACGAAACTCTGATGTCTCGTAGTTAATATGAAATTGATTGTTATCCTGGTTTCATAAATTCTCTTCCGCGCCACTAGAGCTAGAACCAGGTCCTAATGTGTGAGGGAAAGAAACATGCGAATGCTGCAATCGAACGGCTATCGCCGACTCATCATCTCCCAGCAAGATACAAGTTGTGTATGACAACCAGAATTGAAAGGCACCATCAATACTTACTGCTGTCTCTATGGTTATGTGGCTATCGATTAAAAATGGCCAGCCTAATTTCTTTGTATGGGACCCTGCGTGGTCCCTAGTGACATATTGTCGGCGCGGCAGTACTTGACAGGCAACAATTTCTCCCTCATAGATGTTTGGTCAGAAATCTTCGTTTACTGCTTGCTGGAGACTGACCCTGAGTTTCTCCAAGACCTGCCCAGCTTGGCTTCTTGGTGGAAGGGTGTTAGCAGCAGACCGGCCTGGCAGTGGACTACTGCTCAAATTGCTTCTCGCTGGGAAGCTATGAAATGAGGTTTGAAGACTTGTTGTACAAAACTAAGTAGCAGCCACCACAGTCATCAAGATGGGGATCCTATTAAACACTTCTGTGTGGGGGGTGCTGGAAATTGTTGATGGATGGATAACTGGAAAAAGACTGCAGAGTCTTCCCCGTGGGGAATTGAACTTGTGTCTGACCCAAAGCTTTGCTATGCATACTTGGCCTTGCTGTGGGTGAAGAACACTGAACGAAGAATAGCGACTTGCGGTTTTGCAAGGAAAGCGAAATGTAAAATGATAAAGTAGCCCGAATTCGAGCCGATGGCTACTAAAATATGAATACGAATGAGGAATGTCTTAGTCCATCTTGCTAAGCAGGACCCACAACACAGCCGTTGGAAATGACAGATCAGGTCTACCTAAACAAGTGCAAGCTCGCAGTCGGGTCCTCCGTCGAGATTCCATTTCTTCCTGCCGCGAGGTTCTTGGTGTTGGTGCTCTCAGCAGTCAAAGCTTTCCCATCCGACCAAGGCCGCGCCATGGCTTGAATCATGGCGCATACTCAAGAAGCTCTAAAATCAAAATTTGTATCAACATTCGGACTCCAGGTTAATCCATCGGCGTGATCCCCCGCGAAGTATTTCCCTATATGCCAGTTTGACGCCGAAATTCCCCTTCCTTTCTTGTAGGTCCAGGTGGCAATCTCGGCGTAATCCCCTGAAGGCTGAGTGCGGACTTTGCCAGAAGTTGTTTGCGACACTGATTCGGCTCTACTGGACCGAGCATGAGCGATAAATTATGAGAGCCAAGTATGATAGAAAACCACCCGGACATATACATTATACGCGGGAAAATGGGGGAACCCAATTTAACAGAACCGATCCAGACTGGGTCCTAGCCATCAGATACTTTCAGCTGGAGGCACCTTCGGAAAATACCCTTGTTGCATGCTCAATGGGCCAAGAGCCTTCACGTCAAGGAAGACTTTCTTGGTAAAGGGACCATGAATAGTTATGAGCGAGATCCAAAGACACTAGGAGCCTGTCATTCATAGGTCAAGAGGAGAAGGGTGAACGAAGAGACGACACAACATTGCCGCGAGTGCGGTGATGGTAGCGGCAGCGTCTGGTTGAACGGCAAGGCAAGATGCGCCGTGCTGACGGAGGGAGTAGACATGGCCTCCGCAAGATGCTCATCGTCTGTTGTTAAGTGTCGCGTCTAGTTCCATAGTCTGTCAAGGTCCCTAATGGTGTGTACCCAGCCTGTTGCGGTCAGACAAAAGCCCCCTTCGCAGTGGGGCCTTGGGAGTCGAGGCAGATCATCACTGTCGAGCACGTCAAAATCAAAGCCTGACTCAAGACTTGACGATTACAGCTAAAGAAGTCTCAACAGAGAACATGCATATAAAGACTTAACCCGAACTTGAATAGATGTCCTCAAGGTCCTCGCCAGTAGGTTTCGCAACGGGAACCTCCAGGCCGCCATCCTCTCCATTCGCCCTCGCAGGACCACTGCCCTCAACCTTCTCCTTTGCCTGCGAGCGCCACCACTCTAATCGGTCCAGAAGTCCCTCGCTGGCGGCTGCTTGTAAAGCTGCCACCGCCATGCCCCAAATGGCGGCGTAGATGCTATCGTAGATGGGAGCATCGGAGCTGGCAATCGCTGGCCCCATTTGAGAAAGCTTAAAGATCAGCTCGAGCTGGTAATCTAGCTGCTCACTATTCTGCTGGTCACTTCTGTTTATAATCGGCATGTCATCGTTGCGAACAGAGCCGTTGCCGGAGTGGTCGATCGTGCCGGCCAAGAACTTCACAGGATCTTGTAAACTCGGCTCGAGAAGACGACCTTCATCCCCGTCGGCCTCCTCTTGTGGCGTTTGGGCAATGCATGCCCGCTTAGTCGCCCACAGGCTCTCGTTGTTGCTGTCACTGTCTTCATGTTCCTCTACAGATTCTTCTGCTTCCAATTTGCGCTTGCATGCGCCAGAGGGACGCGTCGTCGTTTGACCATTGGTGTTGCCTGGTATAGAGTTTTAGTAAGAGCCACTGAGGTAAAGGGGATGCAACCACCTTAGGGTTAACGGCTTACCTTGTCGACCGACGTGGTCAATATCACAATTCTCAATGGCATAGAGGAACACCACATCACCATGGCCATCCTCTTGAGACGGGGTGCACTCCCTACTTACGTTAGACGTGTTTATGCGGCCATTGGTGCTGTCGGTCAACCTTTGGCTTTCTTCCTGGTTCTCATTATCCTCGAAGGTCTCGTTTGTCGTGTACCCATTCCCCGTCGTAGTCTCAATGGTGTACTCATTGGACAAGGGGGCGGAGAAGTCCTGGAACCCTTCCCAATCCAGTTCGTCAGAGGAGTTCCATGCCTCTTCCTCCTTGCCGGAGCACGAGCTGCTCTCCTCCGAGGAGTACACATACGACAACTCGTCGCCGAGGTAAGATTCAACATTCTTATTGGAGGGAGAGTCTTCGTTCTCGTCGAGCCACCGTCTGAAACAATCGTGGTGGATGCATGTGCGATTATCGCTATCGACACGAGAGGGTAATTCATTGTTCGCGTAGCTAAGCGAAACGGAAGACGTAGGTGCATCTGGTGTAACGGGAGGCCTTGGTGGAAGGGGAGACTGAGGAGGAACGGGCGGAAAGGAGTAGGTAGGCTCATAGCTAGGCATATAGGTAGGCGGATAGCTAGAGACAAAGCTAGGCGCACGGCTAGCCGAACGGATAGGATCAAAATAGCCCCTACTCGCGGCCATATCTATGGTGAAGTAAGACCTGGTTGGCTGATAATCCAGTATCGGTAACTGGGCTGAAGCAGGGTCTTGGGAAGCAGTCCCTTGGGCTGATGCCGCCAATCCGTAGCCACTATGAGCAGAACAATCGCAGGAGGAAGGGTAAATGGTGTTGACGTTCCTGTCATCAACGGGGACACACACGGCGTTATCGCCGTGGTGATGGCAATCGTCGCCGCATACCGTGACGCTTTGTTGGCTGTCCTGGGAGCACCCATCGCAGCTATTTTGGCACGAGTTCCGGTGACCAATCGACTCTTCCACCAGATCACCTTCCTGGAACGGGGTTGTCCCTGCCGTAAGACCCCCAATCGGCGCTGTAGTCAATGGTTAGATTATGTTCTTGACACCCACACAGTGTTCCTGGTGGCAGCCTGAAGGTGACTTACGACGACTGTTTTCCATGCTGAATAATAAAAGAGTTGAAGAAGGGTTGAAATAGTGATGTGAGAGCAGCGTTGGAGGAAAAAAGAGAAAGTTAGTAACAACGAAAGCGTTTGGTCGACAATTTAAGCAGACGGGGTGTTTCCAAGGTTGACTGAATATGTCCGTGGATGCGGTGGCTTGCCCCAAGATTGGTCGAACTCTGTTGCGCACAGTGCCTGTGGCTTTTGGATGAAAACTTCTCACTTTAGAGGGAGCCTACTAGCCAGTCCAATGTCATGAGAGGTCCATATCACCCTACCTACCTCTTGTAATAATAACGCGGAAGCAGAATACGTGACGCGCCAATATTGAAATTTCAAGCAAGAAAGGTTCCAAAGCACCTGCATTAAGTTGATATGCAAGGGTATCACGAAAGCGGTTAAATGTAGACCAGATGCAGAGGTGAGGAGGTTGCAATCAGCGAAAAGACTTGAGGCCATACGGGCTCGCAGCACTCGTACCAACCTTGATGTAAGGTCCGAGAACGTCCAGAACCAATCTTTCACGCGTAAATCGACGCTTGCAAATAGTCTATGTGACTCAGACTAGGGACACGAAATTTTCTTATTTGAGACGTTTCATAGGTAGATAAAGCACCCTTTGAGCTAATATATGTCTACATCGAGCGGAATGGCTGGGCGTTTTGGAGTCCCCCGGGTCAGCTCCACTCATTCAGATGTCCAGCAAAGTGACCTCGTACCCTGTTGACTTTGTTTGATGGGCTCTTATGGATGGGCCGGTCCAGGAATATAGTGTCTTACTCGGCACCCATTTGGAACTGACACTGACATTCAGTTACAAGCCAAAACAACGTAAACAGCACGTGCAACTCGATCTTCCCCTTCTCCCACGTCAACATGAACCGCCTGGCTGGCATTCTCACGGACGCGTATTTCAAGATCCAATACACGCTTACCGACAACTACGATGATCCTTCGACCAGCTAGAGTATGACCGCAAGGTCAATATTTGCTTGCTCTGTCCTTCATAACACCTGGTTAGCTTTGACATCGTGAATGTTCCTAAATACGTACAACATACTAGCGGGTACCCCTTTGGTCAATCGAGGGCCCATATGCGGAGTGTTTGTCCCAAGCTGTCAATGTCCGCTGGAAAGTTGCTGTCAGGTTGAAAAGGTCGCTCCCCTGTGTAAAAGGTCTTCACCGATCAAGTTGCAAGTTCCTAGCTCCGCCACACAACTACTGTAGTAACAAATCTAATTCACAACATATCGCTCTGTTCATATGAAAATTGGCGGATACTCTTTCTCTCAACGTCTATCAATCGCATAACCTCGTATCTCAAGACTTCCTACGTACACTCCTTTATCGCCGAATATATTATATGGGATCAATACCACGATGCTTCCAACGCCACCCAACAAGAAACAACAGTGGTCAACATGGCACCGCTTGCCCAGAGAGATCCAGCTTCTTGTCATCCATGACCTAATGCAAGCAGATTGCTCGCTAGGTCGCTTGGCCACTGTGTCCCGAGAGTGGTAAACCGAGATCGAGCGACATAACTTCGCTCGGATCAGACTGACACCATCACGCCTCGTGAACTTTGGGGCAATGATTCAAAGAAATCAGGCACTAGTTAGCTACACCTGGTTCTGCTTGGAGCTTGATGATTACGACTGCACCACGTGCGCACCTAATGGTATAAGGCTCACACCAGGAGAGTGGGGGAAGGCTTATGAAATCAACGACACAGATAAATGTCCCATCACCACGGCATTCCGGGATTTATTCTCGACTCTCAGCACATGAGATGCTCGACCTGATTTGATACTAGATATTGGTATCCACTCGCCCAGCGACTCGGAGCATTGTTTTCCATATCTCACCGCAATACCTGACGCCCCTTGGAGTATGTCAAGTGGGTATAGTATCGAGAAGGCTACATCAAGCCGACACTATCATGACCCTTGACATGGTTGGGTTGCTGGGTTTCGACACGCCGCTTCGCCTCGATCTGCCATCAGAAAAGTGTTCCATTCAGTCATGGAGCAGGTGCCGTTTGATAGTGGTCAATTAGAGCTCCAATGGTGGGATCAGCTTCCAGCAGTCCCAGCCGTGACCGGGTTACTTCTCCGCCAACAGAATCGCCGGAGATGGAAGCCGCAGTCACTGGCACATATGTTTGCCCGGTCTCCTAGGCTTGAAGAACTCCATTACGAGCCCTGGAGAGAATGGGACTTCCCACAGCACATTACAGACAAAGGTGAGTATTACGACACCACCACCTTGCACCTTCAAGTCATTGCTCGCTTTGACTTGCTTTACACACCCGTTTGCTGATATGAAAATCTTCTGTCTAGAATACCGATATCTTTTTGAGTCTATCCGCCTCTTCAACAACAGTCTCAAGAGACTCGTAGTCTTTGAGAGCTTCAATCAACAGTATCCAGCTACGATGCAGCGATTCCTGAACGGAGTCGACTTGGCCCAGTGTGACAATCTCCGGAAACCTGATCCAGCCGTTAGCCGGATAGTAGCGCTCGCCAGTTTCAAGCTGGAGCATCTCGCAGCATCCTTTATCGTGGATGCCAGCAGTTTCTTCGAGATCCAACCCGCTTGGGAGTGGCCGAGCCTTATCTCGCTTACTCTTACTTCAAGGTTACTTAGGCCCGACGGGAATTTGGTTGAAATTGAAGCAATGCTTCGAGCAGCAGCAGCAGCAGCAGCAGCTGTAAAAATGCCCAAGCTAGTTACTATGGAGATTTGGAACGGACGAAAGGGGTTATCATCGCTCTTTAGGTATCAGGCGTTCCGCAACATGGCGCAAGCTGTAGTTCTTTGGAGGGGCACATGGAAGTTTGTTATGAAACCATCCATCATCCGAGCTTGGGAAGCTGTGATGCATCAGTACAACAGCTGGAGGCTCGATTTCGTTCAAGAACGGCTGGATGCAAAGGCTACTAAGTGTCGCGGCGATGCGATTCAAGACTTGATGCATGCAAACCAGATTATTCGCCCAGTCTCTCTGCGGCAGATCCAAATAGAACAGAAAGCTCTAGAGGGCGTAGACACTGTATATTGTTGATAACAAGAGGAATTTCAAAGGCAAAGAGGCACACATAGTTCTGAGTAGGACACAACACCACGAGGATGTTCCCATAAGGTATGTTCAAGTCTTGGCCAGGTGGATTGGCCGTAACAGACGGGAGTGTCTGTTAACACTGCTGTGGAAGGCCCGGATGGGACAG
Source organism: Colletotrichum fructicola Nara gc5 (assembly GCF_000319635.2). Taxonomy (NCBI): domain Eukaryota; kingdom Fungi; phylum Ascomycota; class Sordariomycetes; order Glomerellales; family Glomerellaceae; genus Colletotrichum; species Colletotrichum fructicola. The sequence goes on from NW_027094057.1 coordinate 57,047, forward strand.
GCACGTCTGGGCGACCACTGGGTCTTGCTGGCGCTGCGTTGAAACCCACTCGACAGTCACTTCGCATTCACTGCGACTACTCAAGTAGATTCCTACTTCCTTTCCATTCCATCAACAACCTGAAAGCACCCTACCCACAAACCCAGCCACCTACCTGCCTACCTTGGCTCGGGCAGCTACCTCGTCCAAGCTCCTTCCGCACTCAACTCAACACTGTCGACGCAGTACCAGACGACATAGGCTGTGTCCTACTTCCACGATGGCGGGACCCAGGCTATTGACAACCCAGTTCAAGACATCGCTGCTGCCGACAAAGGAACACGACTGGGCTCAGCTGCTGGGTTTTCTGACCTGTTTCGGCAATGACGCAAATAAAGCCTCGCCGCCCTTTGCCCCGACCGTTCTCCTTGTCTCGACTGAAATACTGTCGAGGCTTCTGCGCTCATTGACTCAGGACAAGGTTACCACCGTCTTCGGCCACGGTCTCGACATCAGTGTCCATTTCTATACGTCGCCTGCTGTTCTCAAGGATGTGCAGACGTCTTCCCTCGACGATGGTGTCTGGAAGAACGTCCTCCAAGGCCGCGTGACCACATCAGGTCTGAGAGAATGGTGCGAGGCCCAGGATAAGAGCTCGAGGCTGGTGAGTCGGACCGTGCTGATGATTCTGTTTCCTTTCGTCTCCTTTCCTTCAACATCCACGTCCTAAGCTAACTCTATTGCCTACGATCTCAGACTGCTCAAACTATCTGCTTCTGCGACATTGACCAGGCCTCGAAGCCTGATGCCTGGGGACCAGCAGCGCTGGAGTTCTTCACGACAGATAACAACGGCAATATCAATGAGATGGAGGGAGAATCGGAGGACTTGGAGTCTGACCAAAAGAGTGACTCGGGATCGTCGGTAACCGCTGACGGTGAGGAGCCAGAATGGTCCAAATGTTTGAAAGAGAGCTACTACGAAGATACGGTGGGGGCTGCGGGTTGACCTGGGGCAGACGGGGATCTAAGAGGTGTGTATTGCAGCCGTTTACGGGCGAGGATAACGATGAGCGGTCAGGTAGGCTCCAATATAACCATCCCAGAGGGAGACGATGGCGGTCTTCACTTTCCGCAAACCTCAAGCGCCCAACCACACACCACCCGCGAGTTCCACCGTTAGTTTGATGGAAAATACAGCACCATCTCGTTTGACCAACTCTGATACCATTGAATCACAGCCGGCCGGTCCAGGGAAAGTGAAACCACTGCTTTCATAGCGGAGATGTTCCGTCGCTTCCAGCGCCAAGACTTTCGGCCTTGCTTATACGGCACCTGCATGGGCAGTGAGTGCATCCCAGCGTCCTTTCCTTGCGTCTCCAATGGCCCGAGGATGTGAGAAAGAACCCGACTCTGCCCCAACGAAAGCTACTGCTTGGCAGTTTTCCCAGGAGCTACCACTACTTCAGGGCCACTTTGCACTTCGAAGCTACCATCAGCAATGGAGCGTTTAGTAAGGAGCTCTGACGATGCCTGTCTCGACGCTCAATGGACAAAGAGAAGGGTGATGACGATATGAAGCAAGACCTAAGACCGCATTCTCTGAAGAGGGAGCAGCATCCTTTCCCGAAGGAACTGGACCGGGAAGAGCTGAAACCCTGAACGGACGGCACGTGCCTTTGAACGGCGTGGAATCCGAGAGGAAGGCAGAAGTGTAGTGACTGGTCTCCTCGTTTACCGTCGGTGTTTACTCCGAAAAGAATACAATGTATAGGTGTCTCCTGCCCGGTCCAGCTCGGTGGCATCACATGGCCTCTGGTCGCGCGGAAAGACCCAGTGGTGACTCGTCAGGTCATTCTCCCGTTGATGTAGCCATCGCCAATTCCACGCACATGGGAACCAGATCAGAGACATCGTCGACAAAGGAGGGATGATCGCGGTCTGGCATTGTGGACATGGCGACTTCTGGAACGAACTTTGGGATTGGGTATGAGTTCTCGCGTAGAAGACTACATCTATGTTCCCCCGCTTCAATACACGCCCGCCCACTGCCCAACTGCCTGCTCTTCCACCCGTTGATGCATCCACCCCGTAATTCTCTCCAGCCGCTTTCGAGTCCATGTCTCGGTATCTCCATCTAGACATAGGGAAGGAAAGGGGGGCCTCCCAGGGGGCGGACGTGGATCTCGTAGCTGGATTCCGGCAAAACATTTTGAATCATGGTCTCAAAGTCGCCCATAGTTGCCGCGGTGATCTCGCAGCATGTGGCTGCCTCGATGAGTATCTTTTCGCTGTTGCCCCTGAAAGTTCTGCAGGAAGAACCTTTGGCGACCAGCGGTTCCAGAGCCTGCAGCTGGTCCAACAACATGGAGGCAGTCTCGTCTGTCACAACGCAGTTTGTGATGATGATGATGCGGATGTAGCCTTCTTTGAGACTGACATTCTCCTTCGGGGCGGCACCGGGCTTTGGCTCAGCCTCCATCGCTAGACAAGCAATATCAGAAGAAGTCCAGTGGAAAGGCATACCTGAGAGGGCAGCAACACATACCTTTTGGCTTCTGCGACTGGGAATTGATACGCTGCCGGCGATGCCTGAGAGATTCAGAGCAGTCCTGGGGCCGAAGTGACGCTGATCGAGTGGTGGCAGCCATGGCTTCTGTCGCAGTTCAAAGCGGCGACCGTGGTTGAAAAGAGGCAATGTCGCAGAGCCAGGAAGTGTTCTTTCCGAGGGGAAAAGAAGGGAGCCTCCTCTAATATGAGGCGATCGCGTTGTTGAACTTGTTGGGTAAGGTTGCGCGTGGGTAGGTGGGTGCCTGCTGGCTGCGAGGTCTAGGTAGATAAGGTAGGCCAGCAGGCAGGCCCGGAATAGAAGGCACGTCGGTGCGGCATGGCTTCCTCGACCGTACTTGACCCAACGCGACGCCATCACTTTCTTCATCTCGCGGCCTGCCCATCAGACTGCGACGCCCCAAGAGAAAGCGCGAAGGCGGATGTAGTATGCGTCCTTCCGTTTACATTTTGAGTCACTGCGCACCAACCTGTGGATGCTACGGGCGTGGGATGCTCTTTGAATTCTTCGAATCAAAACATGCCAAAAAAAGAAACATATAAAGAGCTTGTTCCCGGCTTTTGGCCCGCCCGCATCAGGAAGCTTCAAGACCAGTATGTTCAATACGAGTGGACGTTTTTGTCATCACAACCATAATACACAAGAAGGAGCATCTCTTCCCAGTCCAGACTTCAAGTTGGAAAGCACCCAGACCTCCAAAGTATCCGTCGTCAGTGTGAGGCTGGACCAGAGATGAGAATGCGGCAGGCAAAGCTCTAACGCCATTAAAGCAATAGCTTGCAGTCAACAGGATCTCCGCGCCGGGGGCCAGCACATCAGCTGCATCAGCAGCAATCCCCCCTCACTCCGTCAGCGCGACCAATCGATCTCAACATCGCTCATCATATCCAGTCATTGAATCATTCATGCATTCTTCTAATTTATATACGTTACTGGGTCATAGTCAATGAAAGAGGTGCCTCCGAACCACCGTTGTTTGTCGCGCAAATTGAGATACTGCCCCCCGAGAAGTCGATGTACATCAATCCTGCACCCGAGGCTCTGTTTCCAGTGAAATATTTTGGCCCAGAACTATCGCCTCCGATCTGAATTTCGATACCATCGGAGGTGGTGTACGAAAACCGGTAGTTTCCCTCTTGGATATTCGGACCAGTAGTCGGGAAACAAGACGTCGTTCCACTCGCAACCTTCTCGTCCAACTTGAATACCTCCTTGCCGGCTGGTGCTTTGACGGCCTCGGAGGGCCCCTCAGTGATCTTGAAGGCTAAAGTGCCTGACCCGCCAGATCCGCAGATCTTGACCGAAGAAGTTGACTGGGCGAGGAAGGTGCCTGTCCATGGTCCCTTGGATTGGTGATATCCCTCGTCTGTTGACCCTGTCTCGATGCTCACAATCATGTCTGGGCTAACATCGAATGAAAAGCCGTACGTCGTTCCAGCTGTTGCACTAAAGGCGTTCGTGGGAAAACACGCTGAAGTACCAGCGCTAACTTGCTCGCTCAGTGAGAAGAGCTCTTTGGGCGCAGGTGGAGGGGGTGGCGGCGGCGGCGGCGCGGTTGTCGCCGCAGGTGGATTGCTGGTTGTGGCTGGAGGAGGACTAGGAGTTGCAGAGGGTATCGTCGTTGTTGACGAGACTACCGAGCAGGCCTCGCCGCTCAGGTCTTGTCTTTTGAACTTGGAGCTTCGCCCAGGACTGCCACAGACGGCACCCTGACCATTGAAAATAACCGGTCCTCCGTCGGGAGCTCGCTGGTAGGCCATATCCATGAGGAGCTTTTGCATGTTGGCGGCTACCTTTCCAACCTCGAACAGCTGGGGGTATTCTCCTACCGCAAGAAGGTAAGCTGCAAGACCGGCCACAGTGGGTGCAGCTGGGATGCATCAGTTAGTATGGATGGCCTTCGCCCAATATATCGACCATGGGTTGGTACTACTAACCAAAAGACGTGCCGTCATTCTGTCGCGTGCCGCGGAAGAAGGAATTGGCAGCACACTGTAGTTGAACGCCGGGTGCCATGACATGAACATGAGGTCCTCCTTGCGAGAAGCTGGCATTCTTTCCCGCGTTATCAACGGCTCCGACATTGATCACTGGAACTCCGTTTTTAGCCATCAGACCTGGCCAGCTATCGATGTCGGCAGCTTTCGCTTTTCCTTGCTAGACAAAAGTAGTCAGTTCACAGAACCTAACGCGTCCTTACTCGGCCTACATACTGCTACTTCAACACGATTGTCGTTTCCAGACGCAGCAATGACGATCACGTCCAGAGCAATCAACTCATTCACGTATTGTCACATTGTGGTTTTGCTGTTCTCAGGTGCAGTGTCCAAACCTTCACGTATGTTAGTTGGTGATGCTCGGATCCGGTGTGAAAGAATAAGCTGTAGATGGCGGGAGATTGATACGTACGACAGCACGAGATGTTGACAATGGCTTTACCCTGCAGCTTCCTCTCCCTGACATCATCCACGATCTTATCAAGAGCGTCATCGGTATCGGAGCCCTTGAATCCGGCCTTGACGACGACCAAGTTGACGTTCTTTGCGACTCCAAACTTGGGACCGTTAATCTTAGATCCGGCACAGGTACCGTGCCCATCAGGATCAAGGTCCTCTTCAACGGATGCTTTTTCCTGGGAGCCTCCGAATATCCAACGGGGTTTCACAGCCATACCAGTGTATTCCTGGTTGTTGGGTTAGGTTAGTCAACCGCAGCACGTGAATTGACTCGAAAGAGTGGTACTTACAGCGTTTTTAGCGTAGTATCCACTGTCAAGAATGTAGACAGTAATCTCGGTTCCGGCACTATCATCGTATGCGTAGGTGTTGAGAGTTTTGAGGTCTACCCCCGGCGGCTGGGAAAGAATGACGAGTTCTGTTGGGGCAGTGGCCTGCTTAACGACGGCCCGCTTTCGAATCCTGCCGAGCTTGTCAAGGGATTCCATCCACCACTTCTCGTGGACCTCATCATCATGGTCTCTTTCATTGATCAGCACTGATGTGCCCTGGTTGTTGCGATCCGGCTCATCAGGATCGACTACGCCGACCTGCCAGGTTTGTCAGCTAATTATTGACTAGAAATATAAAGCTTTCGTGAAGCAGGACGAAAAAGCTCAACGTACCAAGGGATTTTTGATTAGGTTGTCACGTTGCGTAGTGGTGATATTGGCGGCGACGAGCAAAACCTTTGTACCCTCTGTTACTCTGTAATTACCTTGACCAAGGTCCTTATCAATCAGCGCGAGGAAGTCTTTCTTTTCTTGATCTGTGGCGCTGGTTTTGGGGTAGATAACATGCGGTGCTGGCGTTTCGCTCGGCACGGCACCCGAGGTACTCGTTGGGGCTTCCGTACTCGTAGGTGCCACTGAGTTCGAAGATGGAGGCCGTGCAGACGAAGGTGGTGCGGAAGATGGCGCCTCGGGTGCAGAGCTGGGCGGCTTGTTCGGATCGTCCGGATCGTCAGGTTTGTCACCGGACGAAGAGCCGGCGGTGACTGATGCGCCGGCCGCCACAGCCACCGGGGCGGCCCCAGCAGCGGCACCAGCAATGGTAAAGAAGCCACCACCGGGTCCTCCAACGACGACAACGCCAACGGGCACAACGATGGTGTCTCCATTGCTGACCGTAGTGGTCACTGGTGCGGCACTGCTCGTGGGTGCTGCTGAAGAGATAGGGGGGCTGGTGATGGTAAGTGGACGGGTAGTAGGTGCGGCAGAAGACGGTGGCACAGAGGATGGTGGCAAAGACGAAGGACGGCGGCTGGATGAGAGTGCGACACTTCCCGTATGGGTTCCGTTCCTTACGGGGTGGCTCGTCGGAGGATCGGAACAGCATTGTGGTATGGTTCGCCCTGCAGGTCAGATGCTACTGCAGAGAGTGAAAGAAAGCTCAAGATGACAGATAAGGAGCGTTGGGCGTCAAATTTCATATTCAATTAACGAGAGTGAACGTTTCTAAGGAACGTGGGTGAAAGAATGTAGAGCGATCGGTGATGGCCTATGAACATCTGACCAAACCGACATTTCTCGCGCTCTCTCGACTCATATATGAAGGCGGTTCTCTTGAGGTCATATTCATTGGACTTGTCAATTGGAAACATGGTCATTTACTTAATGGTTGATGTCTAAAAGCAGCAGCATAATGCAGGGCGTTAATGTTGTGGGAATTCCTGCTAGATTGCCGTCGTTGAACGGCAATCCGGATGCTCCAGGCCCCTCGACAAAGTGCCAAGTGCCATGCCTCATTTATGATTTAGTGCATACGGCCTTGGCTGGCCGCGCTCCGCCGCTGACATCGAACCTTATTTTGTTCTGGAACCCTCCCATGTCTTAGCAGTTCGCGGGCAAACATTCCTTTTTGGGGTCCCGAGGCAGGACTGTCACTGCTCCACGAGTAGGCATCCCTGAACGGGAGGCTCCGAGGCCATGTCTTCCACGTGAGCCCAAAACCTTAGGAGTGGCTCTCACAGTGAGGATTACAGCCGTGGGATATGAGTTGCGTTCAAATTGCACTCAGCAACGCTCACCGGGGTTCTTCTTTTCTATTTTCCTCCCTTTCTTTCCTGGCGTTCCTGGCTTTCCTGACCATCGTGGAGGGCCTAAAGAGGTGGCATATTTGCAGACTGACTTGGGACGCAGGTCAACAAAGACACGATTGCGGGCGTTTTCGCAGGGGGAAGCTGGGTTCAGTAATGGTCAAAAGCCTATGTTTGGCGAAGAACAGGGGGTTGCAAGTTTCAGATGCAGGCGCCGTAGGAAGATGGATGCCTGAGCTAATTATACCAGCCCCCAGGGTTTCTCGTCCTGCCGCGGTTCAGTCCGCAATTATCCGGCCACGGACCTCGTGTAAGGTACAAAGGTCAATGTTCGGATCTCTCGGCACTGTTGAGATATTACAACGTTCTTTTTCTGCCAGGGTTTCGAAGCATTCTAACTTACAGATGACGGAAACAGCGATTTAAATCACGGTATCTCTGCTTGCGCTGTTGTTGGTGAACAATTGACTTCATGGGCTATGAACTCCAGTGTATTTACGACAACTTCAAGCTCACAGAACCTAATGTAACCAATCACTCATGCATAATCTATGGTTTCTCCATGATCGATCACGTCTTTAGCGCCAGATATGTATGCATTGGCTGACGGATATCGGCGATGCCAAGAGCAACTGCGACTGGTTTAAGCGGGAAGTACGAATATTTCAAGAACGTCAACAACGGTTTCAGGAACGACACTCAATGGAGGCTGTGGGGCTTGGCCTGGTTGCAAGCACGACTGGATATAACTAAGGATGCGAATCTGATGGAAGCTTGCTAAACCTCTACCTGACTCCTGCATCTAGAACCACAATAAATTGGGGATATAGCTGGATGCCACTTATGGCAAATGGAACTCTCTTCCGATTGACACGGCCCCGGGGAGATAGGCAGGGACGCAACTAGCCACTGCATGGAAGTCGCAATCACGCGATACCCAGGGTACCCATCCCAAAAGTACTTTTGGTAGGTGCCCTACGTCGGCCATTGCATCCGCCTTCAATTACCCATCCCGGCCCCCGCGCCGTCTGATACTCTCTCTCTCTGTGAATCTAACCTTATGTCGGGCACGTGGTATGCACGCGACATCTCAGGTAGAGAAGGGCCGCTACACACTCAACACGTCAGCCATCGAAACGTCGCGCGTCGCGGTCACTGTACTGTGCTCCCCACCTGAGTGATGGACCTCAACAGCGTCACGCATGCTCTCGCCATCCTTTCTGTATATTGACTTTGCACTATAGGCAATCAACTGGGCCTGTATTAACACATACGACCACACCCACTGGAGAACTCGGGATCCCGTCCGCTCTCCCATAGATAAGCCAGTGAGGGCTGGAGTAGTAGTCGGGTCGGTGACGACCGGCGAATGCCCGGTGTTGTATGTTTTTGCCGTGGAGTTAACCTTTTTCTCGGGTGTGTCTCTCCCCTCGGATGTCTTTTCGACTGTTGCCTATGCTGCCCATGCCGCCTATGAAGTTTCGTTGCTTCAATAATTTCCTAGCGGTTGATTGCTAGTTCTCCCTCGCTTTATTTTCTCGAGCGGTGTACTGATGACATCCCCTGGCAATCCCGTCTGCCTATCCCAAGTCGCAGCCGATATGTCTGTCGCTCCATTTCGGGAACCGTCCTTTCCCGGCTGAGCGCCTCGCTAGAAGCACACTCTGCCGTCACTGCTGTGTGCTGAGAGTAGAGGCAAGGCAACCTGGCCTGCTTTTAGCACCATTCTGTGCTACCACAGCGGCAAAGTCTGTGGCAGCATCTTTGGATCAAATACTGCGAATCAATGCGACTTGGGGCATAGAAAGACCATGTTGGGCGACTCATTAAAAATGAACATGAACAAAGGACGGGACGTATGGTGGCTAGGAAATGACAGAGCTTTGGAGCAGCAAAATTTTGTCGCGATGGCGAATGGGCCTCGCAATGTGAGCGACCGACGTGATTGAGACCGACAGCGTGAGACCTGTTCTTCTAGAACGATATCCGCCCTCGAGTTGTGCTTGAGCCTTTAAGGAGTCAACATTGAAGCGAGATGAATGAGCGAACACGCGCGAGGCTGGTCAAAGGTGTCGTCTGTGCGACTGTGATATTGCAATACGTGATTGAAGGCATGCCGCATGATGAAGCGAGAGGAACGCCGCGACCACGACTTCCGCTCAGAAGAACACCAGAGAATAGGTCTTGAGGACATTTAGCGCGCCAGTTTTGCATCCGGGCGAGTCTCCCCGCAGCGTCGCTCAGACGCAAGATATGTCAGGGTTGTAAGAGGATAGGGATTAGCGGGATTTGGCAATGGTCAGCCTTCGAAGAGCTCACGTCATTATTGTATGAACCAAGCCGAAGGGGGGAAGGAGCATGAAAACTTGGTCTGGGAACGAACTTTGAGCAGATGGAAAGCCAACGAGTGACTGACCTCTATCCATGGCTGCGTAGTGGGCGCAATAGTGTCAGCCGGATCACTTAGCTGTCCCAGGTTGACTTGGTGTTGCTTTGTTCGTCTGTTGAGACTCTGTATCGTGGAAAGCTCCGGCATTGTCTGCCCGAAGAGCAAGAGAAGCCAGCCGTAGATTCGGTTTAGAGATCCCGGAGATTCTGGGGCCGTGGCAAGACCCGTCCGAGGCGATGACACGCTTCGTGGGAACGATGGCCCTGAAATCGTTGGTCCCGGTGGTGATTCGAAAATAACTGAGAATGATCGAAATGGAAGGGAAGCTTGGCAAGTCAAGTTGTCGCTTCCAAGTACCCTCACACCCGCGTTGACGAGGTAGGTGCAGACTCGCTGGTACCTACCTTAGGTGAGAACTGCATCCCTTAAGGCAGGCCCTTCCTTCGCAGTGTCCTGTCTCGTTAATTCCACGTTCCAATGGATGATTCTGACGACGTCTGGAATCAACCCTTCATCCCACAAACCCTCCTCCACCGACTCTTCATCCCGCAACACCCTCATCCATCGCCCTTCTCCAGCTGTTCGACCGACGACAACATGGCCGACCGCAGGGGCTGGGCGCACTCTGCTTCGGCCTCAAAATCTTCAGAGAATCTCCGCGAGACCCCTCGTTCTGAGGCTACAGCAACCGCCGGAATCGAGGCTTCTCAATTGTAAGTCTTACCCTGCTCCATGTGACCCTTTCAGCCGATGCTGACCATTCCGCACAGCGGGCTTCGATCTTCAAACGCTACCAGCGCGCCGTCCGCATCAGGAACAACAGCAAAAGTCACGCCAGCGACGGCCTATTCGAGAAATGCTGTCTCCAGTGCAGGCCACAATCAGGGCAATGGCCAGAATACCAGTGCTATTGATTCAGCACCACTCAACTCCACTGCACGAAAGGAAGCCAGCATACATCACCTCGCGGGCACGAAGGACACTGAAGATATCCACAAAGACAACCATAAACAAACGCCAACGGCGTTCAGAAAGCGACTTGCTTCCCATACTCGGGACAATTGGCGGAAGGTGCGGTTGACGTCAGCACACCATGGGATGCCCATGGAACGCCAACTCGTTTCAAGATGGTCATTCATTGAATCTGGTCCGAGTTTGAGATGGCAGTCGCGAATCCAATCTGCTGTCCCTGGCATTTTCTCGGGGTGAGCTGCGACGCAACGTGACGGCAGATGGGATGGCATCAAGGGCCGTGGGCGACTTGGTATGCCAGATCAAGAGGAGTCGGACATTGAAGTCGACCCAGTGTTTGAAATAGTCGAGAGCAGAAATAGAGAGTCCGTTACTATTACACAATGTGCATGGCGTATACTGGTGAATCCTTGCTCTCTCTCATGGCGAGTTGATGTCTTGAAATGTTCAAAGCGGAACGTCAGTGGTGCGCGCACAAGAGAATTTGCAGTCTGCTCCGAGCAAGCCGCAAATGGACATGAGAGGAATATGGCGCTGTTGATAGGCATGAAGATTGACCATTGCGTCAATTGCAAATCGCGCGCGACTCTCGCTGGCTGACATGGTCGTAGTTACGGAAAAGCACACGTGAAGGGGTCAGTGGGCTGTCACATAATCCTTTCTTGTTATCCTTCGGCCCATGTGAATGGCTGAACTCCGATTGCGACATACACGATGGGATCTCAAATCCATTTCTAACCCGTATGCTGGCATCCGAGGCAGCCATCACTCACAGCAAGGCTGAAGTCGCCAGCTCGTGTAACGAAGACTGCGAAGCCAAATTCCCAAGCGTTTGTGGTCAGATCATAGCCACCGGTGTTCCCCGATACATCCCCGCCCTTGTGGTTGCGAAGATTCAGGCCCTGATCAATGCAGCGAGGCGTGACATCGAACTTGTTTCTGAGGATAATGACGATGGGACCTACACGAAGTCGAATGGTCCGTGAATCCATGGCTGGGGCACTTGACACGATCGGATGCTTCTTTCGGCGCCAGAAGCTTGTAGATCTGGGATGGCCATGCAAGGTTGGGCTTTGATTGATTCTTTTACTATCTACTAGTTCCCAGCGCTTCAGGAAAGCCGCTTGCCTCCGATTCACATGTTGACTTCAAGCTAACTCGCCTACTCGATGATGACGTTGCCATATGAGACGGTGTCGGCGTGTGCGCACTCTTGGATCAAGTGCAATCTTGCTCATATAATGACGGAAGGTTCATTGCATCTTGGTATTCGAATTCAGGGGATTTGTAAGTGAAACCAAAATTGGGATGACCCCTTTCACAGCTTTTACTGTTTGGATGTTGAATTTAATGAAATCTAGACTACTGCCAGTCTTGCAAAAGGCTAACAGGTGACGCTCCATTCCAAGCGTCTGGGCCACGACCTCAGCGTGCATATGTTACTTGTCGTTGTTTTTGGAACACTGCGTCACGAAGACTTCAGGGTAGGTGGCGAGAAAAGTGGGGTTTGGATTGGGAATTCTGGGTGAGATGAAGAAGTAACTCCAATATGAGGGTCCGCACACAATGCACAATTCGCCGCAGATATGTCTAGTTCCGCGTATAAGCCATTGAACCTCTCAAATATAGCTCATGTATTCATACCTTGTGGTTATTGAGCCATTCAGGGCGTAAGCGTGCATCCGAGGTCCTTGTTGCATGTATTCAGACACTTCTCGAAGACGGCATTGCTTCCTTTCCCGAAAAAGCAATCTTCGCGGCACAAGTTGCACTATGCGCTGTCAGTTATGGCGAGCGTAGTAAGAACAATTAGATAGCTTGCGTACCTTCGTGTCCGGGGGAGGTGGGGCATCAGCAGGGCGTGCAACAGCAATGCCTGCGAAGAGGGCGATGAGGATGGTAGAGAATTGCATCCTGGGATAGTATGGTAGCGTCGGTCAACGACAACTATTAGCGCTTTATGAAAGGGAATAAAAGAGGAAAAGGAGAGATGTTGTCGGTTGGTTGTAAGACTGAGTTAAGCAATACGCCGGAAGCTATGTGAACTGTGTGGAGGAATAGAGCGAGTGACGCTTCTTTTAAATGGGTGTGTTCATGGGGATAGCCCGAAAGCAATTTAATGGTTACTGTAGTACAGACAGGGTACTCTTTGGAGTTCTGTCTGGTGATCCGTAACCTGACTCGATGCTATGTTCAGCTGACACAAACTTGACACAACGCCGGTTCAAAGGCCAGCCAGAGACCCACTCGTAAACAGAATATCAAAGATTGAGTTGCCTGTGGGAGGCCCTGCCGGCCTGGGGCTCAGAGCCTGCCGGCAGTTCAACCCAAGGCCAGCACGTAAGCATACGCTGCAACTGAAGTAATCGTCACCTGTGACTGAAGCCCTCATTACGCCTAATTATGGCCCTCGTCGCGCGCGCTATTAGTGAAGGTCTCGTCCCGCCCGGATAAGCCCATGGTTGAAGGTGTGCTGAACAGGATGCGACTAATAGGACGCCTCTGTAATGGGGCTGGGGGCCTACGTGGGCAAACATGCAGGCTGCACGGGCAATGTAACCGGCTGCGTGGGAGAACGCATTTGCACATTCTACGGATGACTGTTGAGACGAACTCTCCCGTCGGCTGTTACTGGTGGACCAGCACTCTGAGACACTGACTAGTTCATCTAGACAGGAAGAGAGTTGGTAGGGCTAAAATAGAGTTTTAGTTACGCATTTAGTTAGCTCGGATGCTAAATTGGTTCAATTGTTTTCTTAAAAAATGCATTCTTGTGATTCCTGAGGACAGTTCAACAGTTTCACAGCGTCTTATAACGCGGAATAATTTGAGGGCTTTCATTACTAGCAATTTACGCACGATTTTGCTCATTTTAACCTAAGTAGGCCTCAAATTTTGTCTGCACGCAGGCAACCAGGCAACCAGACTCCAGAACCCAAATGCTGCGGTTCTCACAAGTTTGTCGTCGGCGGCCGCCTTTTCATGTCCGGACTTTGACGATCTTGCGCACAAGAGGACTTATCTCTTATCTCGATTTGAACTGCAAGCCGACACATGCATCTGCCGGCCTTGGCCATGAGTGCACATGTCTACATTGCCGTCTCAATGCTTGCAGCCTGGGTTCGGTTATGTCATGACATTTTTAAATAATAATTGAGGACACGCATGCGGATGAGCAAATATAACCTAGATAGCGCTATCAGATGTATAGACTGAATCTAGGCTTGAAGTCTGCAAATACTGCGCGCGTCAGCCCCTTGGTCTGTTTAGGTGGGAACGAACAGGTTTGCGTCTCGACCGTCGGCATGGTTGGAATGTCTGTGTTTGCTCTCGTCCTTGTGTCGATAGATCCTCGCTCGAAATGTATCGGTGAAGTGATTAAATGCTTCGAATCTGTCGCTGAATGACAACCATCAGCAACATGAGAAAGATAAAGACCGGCAAAGGACATACAACACCGGGCGTTCGCCGGTCCGACTAGGACTTCTTTCTGATGGGTACCTTATGGATGTATGTGCCAGGGCATAGTCATCAACATCACTAGGTATGGATGTAAGCAGTAGCGTGTGCCGGAACTCGTTTCCGGTTTCTTTCGGAAGAAAGATGACGGACAATTTGTGTCTGGGAATAAGTGCACGCCCATTATCTACAACCTGAAATCCTATCCCTGGACAACGGAATTCAATAGCCAATTCTGTTTTCCTGGAATCTTTGCGCTGATACCCGATAAGAGACAGTTAAGCTCCTGATAACGATAACAGGCAGGGACTTGGTTGTCGAGGGCAACATGCCACACAATGCACGCAGGGATGTCATGCGCTAGTCAAATTGGACCAATTAGCTGTCGTCGCGCGACTCGAATTTCTGTTTTGTTTTCCATGTTTTTTCCCCATCACGCCGCGCCGTCAGAACCAACCGAGATATCAACGCTTAAGCCTTCATCCTGAGCCTGCGCAACGGAGCCAGTCTTTCCATATCCTTTCCGGTTCGGGTCCGTCTATCATGTCGTTCCGCAGGACTCCCGCGCCGCCGTCAAGCGGCCGGCGCCACAATTCCGTCATCATGTCGTCGGTTTCTCCCGAAGCTACCCGCACTCCCCGGGCGCAGGAGACTATGCCTCCCCCACCACTCTCCGTACGCGTCCCGGAAGCCGACGCAGAAACAGGTTGGTGCATTTTCCCATCCGTTGACGGTGTACAACCTGGCGCAACAGCATAGAGCATAGTCGCGATGGCCATCGCAGCCGCTGACCAAGATTGTGTTCATAGATTTCCCCGACGCCGTCATCCTCGACCACTACTTGAACCCCGAGACATACCGCGTCACTTTTGACTGGAAACGCGTCGGCGTCCGCGAACAACTCGTCATCCCCGAGGTGCACGCTCAGCTCATCGATCAGAACAAGGTCCTCGACTACTGGCACCAGGTTTACCTCACCACGCGCCAGGTGCGAGAACAGGCCCTTCGCTGCGAATTCTACCACGTCTTCCAGATCCTTGACCATCGCCGTCGGGGGAGGGGTACGAGATCAGGTTTCCTCCTGGTGCAGTGGGTCGGCTACTCGGATGACCCCGAAGAAGCCACGTGGGAGCCCATCACCAAGATCGACAGAGTCGCGCCGCTGGACGTGAGAGATTATCTGACCAAGAAGCGCCTGTGGAAGAACCTGCGCCCATGGCCCGCTTGGAGGAGAAAGATACAGGACCACGAGGACGCACGCCAGAGACTCATCGCAGCCCCCAGTCTGCTGGATGAGGCCAACCAGCGCTTGCGCTCCGAGTCAACCACGAGGTTGTCGGCGGATCTCGGGCTCGATAGATGATGTTGCGTGGTGATTTCGTCATGAAATCAATGAGGCATCATGCAGTCCACACGCATCCTACCTGAATACCAACCAGCCGGACTCCTCTACCCTGCCGTCACTTTGGTGCACCGTCAACATCTAGAAGATTGAGGCAAATGCGCCACTGCCCCAGTCCCCAAGGGGACTGATCAAGACTCGGCTGAGAAGAACTTGATCGTAAGCAGGCCCATTGCATGGGTCGCTAGTAGAATCCTAGGTGACGATAGCTGATACTCGCAGACCTCATCAGGTAACCTCTATTCAAGAGCAACAATGGTCAAGGCGACGGGGATGCACGCGATGTCCGCGAACCATCTGCATTAGAGACGATGCAGGCACATGCCGAACAACATGTTCATTCTGGTTGGCATTCATCCGAGATTGAGCGTCGCAGAGGACTCATCGGGACTCACAAAGTCCCTTCACAAATGGTCAATGCTGACAACAAGCTCATTGGCCAGCTGATTCCTCGCATCAGTTTTCGCACCATTGCGAAGGGTATGCCCGTAAACTAGCATGACCCGTGTTGGACAGTCAGGCAGTGTGTTCATTGAATAAACATCAAGAATACTGCCCTAACTATAGTGTCGGGTGAACCCGAGGAGCCACTTCTTCCAAGCTGGCGATATTGCCATCATCGCACCTATCAACACGGAAGAGCCCAAAACCACCAGGGTCAGCGTCCAGTTTCCTCTACCATGTACGAAGGTCCGAGATGCAAAACAATTTGAGGGCGCTGCCCAAAGTCAGCAGAACGGAACCTGAGGAGCGTACCACCAGCCACCCTTTGGCCTCACTTCAACTCGTCCGGGTTGATTTTTGGTTGAGCGATAGCTTCGAGCTGTTCCAGGCGGTACACCACGTATGCCGAGCGCATCGTCACTTTCCACTGGTCCAGGCGATGTAAATTTGGATGTCGGCTTCTTCCGATAGCAAATTATCAATTCCCAATAAGGGAGATTTAACACTGTACTCAACTTGAACTACGTGATGCTCTTGCGCGCTGCTGAATGTAAGCCACCCGGTGGCCTTTGGAAACTGCTGGTGTCCATCCCGCTAATCCCGACTTGAACATCGAGGAGATTCATGGCGGGGAGATCTCATTCGCGGGGCGAAATGATGCGGACGTGTTTTCGCAGCTGATACAACATGATTGTTTAGGCTGGCTAAATTACCAAAACCACAAGGTGTCGTGCGCGCTATGAACTTTCATACAGAAGTAAAAGCTCTGCAGCTTCTCTTTCGGTAACCATTTAGGACTCAGACTACGAAGTTTGAATATAATCTATCTGTGGAATAAACGACAGGGCAAGACACGTCGCGAACTTGCTGTGAAAGCATTCTTCTTGTTGAATCCCGCATACCTCAGGCTTCCCGAACCACCTCAAACGCAAGTAACCGCCATTGTGAGTCCCACCACGAGGGCTTTGTGACGCCGAGTCGGCCCCTCATGTCATCATCATCGTACATTTCCGCCGTAACCTTCCAACGCGAGCCTGTCATCTCAGACAAGTCTGTCCATAAGGCCTCCCACGTTCGTAAGTTATGCCTCAAACTGGGCTTTCCGTTCATTCCCAGGGACACCTCAATACCTTCGACATGTCCTATGGTGTGACCCAAAATAGCCACACCAGGCTCTGACTTCAGTAGTCGAATAATTCTTCGCAACGCCTTCAGCTGATCCTCCCGATCCCATAGATGTAAACACATTCCAAGGTGAGCAGAGTCAAACTGAGAAACCATAGTCTCGAGGACACCATCCTTATCTTCGACAACGTCACCTACGACGAAGTTCGTGTGGAGGGACTGGTTATCTCGAAACAACTCGTAGCCAGCGTCAATAAAACCCTTCTCAATTTCCACGCCAACAATGTTTTCTGAAGGAACGCCATCGTAAACTAACTGGCGTATGTCCTGTCCAACACAGCACGCAATGTCTAAATGCTTGGCGTTGGGTTCCTTAAGTCGATTGACAAGAGAATTATAAAGACGCATGCGATGCAGATAGAAATCCAAAAAGGAGAAGCGGCCAACGCATGGGTAGGGGAAGACACTCCAGATTTTATCCCGCTTGATGCCAGCCATTCAGTCAGGCCAGATTCTATTAAGTGCTCAAATAGAAACGTACCAGTGTCAACACATGGGCTTCCACATTCTCTGGGGAAACCCGCGCATAAGTCTCCAAAATGTCTCTCGCGTTTTCCAGAACATCGATGCCAACGCGAGTGGTGTACCATGGAGCCGATGTGTCGCTATCTCCAAGTACAAGTGATTGTTGATCAACGTTCATTGTGATTTCGCGGCGCTCCGTTTCTGTGGAATGGATTGTGATGGTTGACGTGCGGGGATAGCATTGTTGTGTTTCTCGTTGGGGTCAACTTAATATATAGTTAAGCTTACTAATAATAAACTCGTTCCTTTGTGATGCTTCCCCGCAAGGTGCTATGCTACTGAAGTGCCCGAC
The DNA here is from genome assembly GCF_000319635.2 of Colletotrichum fructicola Nara gc5. Lineage (NCBI taxonomy): Eukaryota > Fungi > Ascomycota > Sordariomycetes > Glomerellales > Glomerellaceae > Colletotrichum > Colletotrichum fructicola. Next base: position 74,795 of record NW_027094057.1, read on the forward strand.
GTCGGGCTATGATTGCCTCTTCAGGGAATTGATCACCGATGCCGCTTTTAACTACGTCCGCATTCCAAAGGCTTTCACTGGACCAATTCTACTATTTGCTTTGCATTTAAATTGAGGCGCTTCGTTGCATCTGTGCGGACAATAAGTTCCTGCATCTTGGAGCACATTGCGTTTTGTTTCCTGCAAACACAAACTCAATCCTGTTTTTACAAACTGCCAGGGCATATGCCGAGATCTCATACGAGCGACGCGTTCAGTAGTGACCATGCTCGTCCGTGGACCTGGTATATGGAATTACTAAACAAGTTTAGAACTATCTATGCAGAGGAAAATTAATCAAAAGCCCGGCCAGATTTCGTCGATTTTCGTACGGTGTCTTGCAGTGCCGGCGGAGTCTAATGAGATCGCACAGCGCAGCAGGCAGACCTCAAAAACTACCTGAGCATCAGATAATTACACTTACGAGGAGTGCATGCGCTTGAACAATTCCCGTATGACGTGGTGATAAGATAGCGACTCCACGCATAAATGCCTCGTCATGGCATGACTATCGTGATAATTCCCGTCAGCAACACTAGGGGAAATTCGAAGCTCCGTCCATAACCATTGGAATGCTGCCGATTGCTGCATGGAGCTCTTTTTCGCGATGGCTTGCGTCCATGCCATTCGGGTGCCATCTCGAACTGAAGACTCACCATGTGCTGACTGGCGACGAAGTGAATTCAATCACTGGTGATCGATCCTCCATCTTAAGCCAGGTCACTGCTTAGATCTAGCGGTTTGGGAGTTATTTGTTTTGATCACTTCGTCGATTGCTGCTCGCCATTAGAAAGTCTCGGGGTGCAGCTATTGTCAAGCTCTCTTGCCCAAGCAGGCTATGAGTCGCCTGTCGTTATCACTGTACTCGTCAGGGATATTATCAATAACTGGGTATTGCGCTCAAACTTGCAGAGTTTTAAATTTTCGCTGTCGTAATGCCGGGTCTTGAACACGCTTTTCTTCGCTGGTTGAGTCCAAGATCTCTTGAACAATCCTTGTTTTAATACGCACGGTTGTTGGATATATATTTGTCTTGGAGAGAGCCAATTGCGCAAAACGAGATTACGTATCGAGTAAGTGATCAAGCAGTTCCACCTCGAACAATTCTGATGTTCATTATCATCGCCTGTCATCCCTTTCCCCCCAGACCACATAGTGTAAGCACTTAAATGTAAGTTCTCTGGTAGAAGTCGGCCACTATCGCACACATCCCTTTCCAACCTCAGCAGCTCATCGTCATCATGAGCGCCACCAAGCTGAAACCGACACAGGGTATAAGGGGAAGCCGTGTTACTAGTCATATGCTCACTGAACCTCATTAGCATCAATATTGGAGCACTCTGTCATCGGTCGACCGACACCATAACGAAGGATGATACATTGGTGTAAAGCTGGCGGCAAGCGCGAGGCAAGCTTTCGCTTCATCATTATGTACCTTTGCAAACTAAAGTCTTCCTCAATTGAAGCGTACGGGATATGAGATGTACAACTGGTTTTGAACTTAAGCATGGTTTGGCAGCGCTTCATACGGAATAGATCTTCATCCGCGCACATCACCACGGTCTCTTTTGAACACAGGTTCTTGTCTATCGTGAGGTTTTGGAGTTTCGATTTAAAATTCTGCCCTGTAGTTGCCTATTTGGTATTGAGACCTCTGATCAGACTTACGCCTTCTCAAAGTAGCAAGGCATTATGAGAACATTCAGGTCTCAGAGAAATGAGGCTTCATTAACGTTACGAATGGTACTTCTAGGACGTCTGCAAATTAATCTCAGGCGTGCATTACGGACTTCATCAAATTCCATATCTCTGCTTGTGTTGGTATTCACTTTACGGTACTTCTGATAGACAAGCACGTGGACCTTAGCTGGACAAGGCTGCGTGATGACTGTAAGGAGAGTCCCCGATGGCGGAGTCGTATGTTGTGAATTTGTAATCATTAGAACTACCCCTAGTTGCTCTTGAGCTCTGCAGTTATGCAATATGTTCACATGATGTCAGACGGGCAGCGGTTGGGGTTTGGATGCCAGGACAGCAGAAGATGGGAGGACATGCGGAGGTGCTGGAATGTGCCTCCTGGCTTACCAGTTGAAAATCACCAGCTTGCGAATGACCACACCACTTGAAAGTGTAGGTGTGGCTAGACCACTCGTCGCCCTAATGTCGCGCCAAAGGGGTGAGCATGGGTAAGCGGTACGAGCTACCAGATGAGTATCTTTACAGAGAGTTCATTACTGACACACCAAATTCCTGTTACCAGGCTTGAGGGATAGATTCAAAAACATCTAAAATCTTTCAATCTACAGCATGTGATCCAAGCCGAAGCACCCTTTAATGTGAGGGCTCTCTGCCATACGTTCCGGCCCCCTTACGATGTCTGACGCCCTATCACCTTACTTTTCATTCCCACTTTTGCTCGCCTTTTCAATTTGAGTGTTAATGATACCCGGCTCTCGCCAAGACATAAGCTCAAGGAGTTGGTGCTAAGCATGGGGCATCGTATATGCGACACAATGTCGTATTGGCCGCTCAGCTCCAGTACTGCAAAGCAACTCCATGTCTGACAGGTGAGCCTACTTCGTCCGGTCAACTTTTCCTGAATGCGGGTAATAACAGGAGGACTCCATTTAAAAAGAACTTCGGTGTACCATCGGTTGACTATTGCTGACGAAGTTGCTGCCTGGGAAGCTTGGCGAGACTGTGTCAGCACGGTTGTTACATTCTCGCTGAAAAAGGCAGGAGTCAATGGATCCTACCACCCTGAGCGGTTTAGGTCTCCGAATCTCGCGGCTTGAAGAGGGACGTTGGCTGCAGGCTGCACCGTCTGCAAGTACAGGCTACAGTCAGCCAATACAGTTATGATCCTTCACCATAAGTCTAAACGGCCTCTACCCTTAATTTTAGGTTCACCAGACTGCCACCAAAGCCGGAGCAGGTATATTAAAACAACTAGGTAAGACTTAACTGTAATTATACATCTGTACGCATCTTCATAATTGCGAGTCTTGAATCGGAACTGAATAAGTTGCTGAAAAATCGTTAAGCTTATCGAGCCAATGGGGCAATGACTGAACGGGCTATGATGCTTGTTTTGACTATGGAGCCACACCTGCAAGTAATCCTTGGCCACCACGAGCACCAGGCTAAACGAGTTGGCCGGAAAGATTTAAGGCTGTCTCGTAGGATCAATACTACAGGAATCCGAACGAAAGGATTTCAGGGGTCGCTAATTTGCAGGGTCCAGGCCCGACCGACCTGCCAAGGGCAGGAGGGGAGCCTTTGACATTATCATGTCGGGTCGGCAGTCCTCAGCTACTACCAAAGTTCTCAGCTGCAGCCAAAGTTCTTCCATTAGATGGAACCATAACAGATGGAGCTTTTGAGAGCCCACGAATAAGGAAACTACATCTGGAGACATGCGCCAGCAACTAGCGAGGACTCAGAATTGAGGCCTGCTTGGGAATCGGCATGGAGACCTTGCTGCCTGCTGAAGTTCTTTTCTTGTCTAGGTATTCAGCCTAAACAGCTCTAAGATTGGCTGACAACTGTCTCGTTGCTGATGGCTTATGCCTAAAAGTGCATCGAACCAAGCCGGCTTGGTATTCCGAACCCACTTACCAGAAAATTGCACGATTTGGCCATCAGGTGTCCTATAAGATGAGGACATCAACAGACGAGTATAAATTTGAGCTACTCCCCACCGGATCAAAGCCGTCTCTCAGCAGAAAAGCCCCACCAAGTCTAGTCTGACATCAAACAATCTGCCCCCCGATATCCTGCTTGTCTTGTAATTACCCGATCCCGAGTTGTATTTCAAGTAACATCATGGTTCGCTTCACGGTTTCAGCTGCCGCGGCCGTGCTCGCCTTCTGCTCCCAGATCAATGCCACTCCTGTGAACGTTCGACAAGAAGAGGAAGTCCACCCCATCGGCTTCGACGAGAGCTTCGCCCGACGTTTCCCCGCCGGCGCCGCCGTCCCTAAGGTCCAAACCCTCAACATCGATGAGCTCGTCCACAACTCCACTGAGGCCCCTGGATTCACGCCTTTCCCTTCCGAAACCGAGGCCGGCGAGGTAGACAAGCGCTTTATCATTGGCGCCGACGACCGCCACCTTTGGAACGATCCCAACTATCCCTTTATTGCAGTCGGCCGGCTGCTATTCTCCAACGGCGTCTTTTGCTCCGGTGCGATGATCGGGCCCCGCCTTGTCCTTACGGCCAGGCACTGCTACGTTGAGGGCGTCCCCGGCGTCTTTGCCCCGGGCTATGATAACGGTAACCGTTACGGCGAGGCGCAGCTCACCAACGTCCTCTTTACTACCGGCCAGGAACCCGCCTCTGCCTGTGATACCAAGGGAGATTGGGCCATATATGCTCTCGATCAGCACCTCGGCGACCGTGTTGGATACTTTGGTGCTAAGCTACCCGACCACAGCATGCTGGACCAGCCTAAGTTCTTCCATATTGGCTATCCGGGCGACAAGGACGGCGGCCGCCGCCCGTATCGCCAGACCGATATCACCATCCACTCGAAGCCTCGCACATTCGACTGTGACTCAACTGGCCCCATCTGGACCGATGCTGACACAATGGGCGGTCAGTCCGGCGGTCCCCTCTGGGAACTTGATGGTAGTGGTAACCGGTGGATTTGGGGCACCCTGTCTGTCGGTGTACAGAGCTCTACCGAAGCTTATTCTGGCTTTGCTTCCGGCAACAACATGGTCGACGGAATCATTTACATGCGCAATCAGTTCCCTTAAATGGACTACCATTGCTTCATTGCGGAATGGCAAGAATAGTCAATGGATCGTTGCGAGTGTTTTGTTACACCGACGTACGCTGCAATTTCTGCCCTTTTTCTAGTACTCTGGACTCAAATCACTACTTGTATATATTCTCCTTCAAACGACTTGAACTTGACGTATTTCAGTACTCGGAGCGCCCTTGCCTGCCATCGTATCTTTCTATTAATAGTTTTAATGTGACACTGGGGCTGTCTTTCTATCCCGCTTTGGGGTTTGAAATCTTTTCGTCTGCTGCTCTGATATCGCGGAAGCTTTGGTTTTGCCACGCTCGTTTGGTTGTGCGAATGACATCCGGCTTCTGGAAAGCGAGAGATAGATAATTGCACACACTGGGCCGAGAGTTCCCTGTCGTCCGCAAGCAACGTGCATCGTAGCGATGTGCTGCAACTTGCGATCTGGGTTAACCAGGCCATCCAGATGTATAGAATGCAGACCGACAGTGGGGAGAAGCAGAAGCAATGAAAGTACATCCGTTTGGTGAGAAAGCTCGATACTGTATTGTTTGCTTATGGGAGACGCATTGAGAGTTCGTTGAAGAACGGAAATCTTTACAGTAGTGAGGATGAAGTTGAAAACTTGATCCTGGATGTCCACAGTGTCTCCAAACATACAGTCTCAAAATCGAACGCTGGCCTCCACCGCAGAATCAGCTGCAGATTGGGCTTGACATGGGAAGTCCAGGCAGATTAGCGGATTCCAGCATTTTCGCAAACGCTGTGTCGGTTTAAATATAGTTACTTGGTATTTTGAGCCTTCCGCCTGGATGCACAACTTCGCGAATTTCTCTTACTCTTCATTAAGTTTGGATAGCTTCTCTGGATCGTAATCGGGCGTCAGGGGTTGCGGCACCAAACAAATTTTCCAACGCTGCTGGACCCAGGTAGTTCTTAGAGGTATCACCGGCGCTGTGACTCAATCCCATGCCCCTTTCGCCGGCGGGTCCGCCGTCGATGACGCTTCCATCTCTGGAGCGATACTATACCTCCATAGTTATAAGTGAAAGTGACAGAGAATCGTCCGCCCCTGGCTACTGTCCTGAGTCTGCTCAAGCTTTTCGAACTTCTCCTCCACCCAGTGGTCTTCTGAGAGTACCCGGAACCAAACAAGTGATTACGGTAATAGAAACTTGCGTTGCGCTACCACGGGCTCAAAGCCGCGAGGCACGAAGCAGCTGAAGACTCTTTCGAAATATTCCTTCCACATTCCGGATACGCTCTCAACTGTCGAAGATTTCCCCGTGGGAGTCATACAGCAGTCAAAACGGTGCGCCTCCAGGCGGCAGACTGCGAAAGAAAAGCTAGAATGGAAGAAGGATTGCGTGGTACTAAGAAGGCAGTGACAATCACGCGGCTCTCCTCCACGTCAGGGGTCACGGCCGGAGTGACGTGTCGAATATGAGGAGTCGTGACGTGGCGCTCGCTGACGAAGAGGAGGCATTGTCCAAGGCCATCTCTATCATCGCTGAGCTGGACTGAAAATAAACTTATGAGTCGTCAATGCCTTCTGCAGGGCCCCGCAGGAAGCCTGCGGAGGCAGGAGAAGACTGGAAGTTCTTCAAGGCTTCCGTGTTGGTCCAGCCCGTTCAATGTCACGATACAATCGGTAGATTATAGATGCCATGTATTCCCTACATAGATGGAAATCGCTGATAATGCACGCAGCCTGTTCAGGGTTGTCGACCATTCCTCCCATCGATGCCATCAAGCACTGTTGAGCGGGTCATAACAGCCACCAGCGTGGTCTGCGGACCACATCGGCCACTCTGGCTCCCGCGGCAGACGAAACCGTTTTGGCTTGTCTTAGCCATTGTGCGAGGACATTGGAGAGGCAAGTATGGCGAACCCTAGGCTAACGATGGCTTCGACTAGTGTACATGTCTGGAGGGCAGGTGTCTGTGGTCCAGGAGGTGGCTGGCTGGTTACATTCACACCGGAGAGTGAGGCGTGCAGAGCCGTTGGCTAGCGGTGTTCCATGTGGCATTGTAGCCATTCCCCCGGGACGAAGGCAAGTGTTCTGGAGAGGTAGACCATCTGCGTAGTACCTCTTCATCGTCTGTAAAAGTATCAAAGCCAGCCACTGACGGACCAGAGGTATTCTGGACCAGGTTACACCAGCGCTGCCCAATGCGATTGTGCCTCCGATCGCTCAGACAGGTTCTCGGGGCGTCAAAGTTGTTTAATTTTGTTCTCAACCGGCGGCATCTCTCCATCCGGACAAAGCACCTTTTTGTCTCAATTTGGAATGGCGGAAGGACTTGCCGTTGAATCGATACTTGATGCTGGCCCCGACAAAGTTTTGCTCATTTACCCTTCTAGCCTTCTAGAACATACCCGGAGGGCAGCCCCGCAGTGCGGTCTCGGGTGGAGCCCACGCAAGACCCTGGCGATCCTGCGAAAACAACCTTGCCTCTTTGGGGCAACGGATTTGATGATACATATACTCTGGCCTTGGGCTACGGTCAACTTTACTCAATGACTGCATTGCACTGCGTAAGTCGTCTTTGTAAAATTATCGGAGGTTTGATTACGGCCATGACACATGTGAACTTGTCACGCAAGCTTGGAGCATCAGAGGCAGTCATTCCAGCCGCCGTGACTCTTCGTGAGAAACTGCCACAAAGTGTTTTCTCCACGGCGAATACGATGCAGAACGTTATCGAATGTCTCTGAATAACCTATTCTTCAAAGACAAACCAGCGATTTGATCACGATAGGAGTCCTTCGGCATGGGGATGCTTCAAGGCCATTTCAAAGTGAGACTGGCGCGTACAAGGCATCCAGAATATCTTATTTTCTAGCTAACAATGTTACTTTCTCCATCGAAAGCTGTCAAAACGCATACTTCTTAGATCCTGTCGTACATTTTGACGATGCATGGACCCGCGCCCCTGAGTTCTCCAGCCGAGTTTCTGGAATCGATTCAGCCTCTCATTCTCAGATGCCGAATACATGTTGGCCTCGTGTGCTACCACTGATACTATTGATACGACAGAACCCGACCCAATCATTTGGATTAGAGTAATCAGAGCGTTGTTCAGGACCTCTTGACGAGGGCCTGGCGCGATGTTCTTCAAGATGCCTTCGATCTCGCTCCTTTGTTGTATCATCTGCGCTTGGCAAAACTCTGAACCCGGGGCAACAGGTTGTTGGCGAAAAACTGGTATTTTTGGGTCGTTCTGCTTCACTTCGGCCGCGGGAACTGCTTGGGTTGGGATTTCACTCGGCCTTTCCTCGACTCTTGAAGACTTTCCTTGCGTCTCGTCTACAGAGTCATCCAGCCGTGTGCGCTTCCGAGATTCGGGCAGAGGACTTCGGTCTGTTGAAAACATGGAACATTAGCTGGCGGGGATTTGAAAGGTCGGGTCTGGACAGGGTGTTTGAATGCTTATCTTCTGCGACAGCGAAGTTCAAGCCACGGACCTTCTGAAATTCTGGGAGACTGAATGCCGGGCGCCATTGTGCGTTTCTGCACTCAAAAGCGGAGGTGATATGGTCGATGTACGAGACGCTATGTGCCGAGGTCTTCTGAGGGCTCTCTATCAGTCCGGCTCGAAGCAAACTTGATGTCGGAAGATGTATGATAATTCACAAGGTTGAAGCAATAGTTTAAATACAAGGCCAATCCACCTTTTGAGATAAAGATTAAGCACACAAATCCTTTATTTTCGAGCCGCCTTGTCACCGCCGTCGAGAACCTGGAGAGCTATCCATAATCGATTGGTGGACCTCCCGCCAAATCCTAAAGGGTGGCCGATTTCCCTAGACAGTCGGCTGACACTATAGATGTAAGTAGGCAAGATATAACGAACGGTGTCACACTGAGTTCACTGGTGATGAAACGACAGGTTTGCAGGATCGGGTGGGCCTAAACGCTGTCCCTCGGCTGCCTCTGACCGCCCTGATCCTTCGAGACTGGGCGGTTCCAAGGCTTAAATAAGTACAGAATGAGCAGACCGTGTGTTCCTTTTTCTTTAGGTTATGTCATTGACCGTGAGCTCCAACCCAGTGGCGAGGGCTAGCGCCACGCGCTCCATGAAGATGAGTAATCATAAGTGTCAACGGCCCCCCAGCCAATGAGGTGTTCTTGAACGGGGACAAATTCTTTGAATCTGGTGAATCAATACAGGAGACCATTTCCGTCGAATACTTGTAATCGCGATAGTCCATCGTTCATCACAAGCGGACCATATGCCAGAGCCAGAGGTGGTGCTAATGCTGTCGCCATACACCCCTCAGCCATCATTTTGATTAATTAACACGCATAAACACGCTCAGTCACTCAACATACTGAGAAGCATGACCCTAACACATTATCTTTTCGTGTAACACCATAAATCTATGTTTGAATCGTAGACATCGATGGTGACAGTATCCCACCGGACTTTCTAAAACCAATATGACAGAAGTCACATGTCTCTACTGTACACTATTCCAGTCATTGTCACCAGACGAGCGATAGGTGCACTGTTTCGAACCCTAGCATCTGCTGGATTCGAACAGTCGCAACGAGCACTGAGGAAGCCTTCGGCGTCACATCCTCGAAATTTTAGTCATGGCGCTGTAAAAAAGATAACCGTACAGTTAAATATCGTCCTATCGTTCACTTCAGCTTTGTTTGGAAAGACTCGCTAGCTAGCTATTTACATTTCTTTGCTTTTATAACTTTATTTTGCGTTAGGTCTTGCCATAATAGCAGGTATTTATGAAGTATTACTTCTAAGAAGAATCTTCAAGCATCGGTTGCTCAAGGACGATGTTCTGTTTGTGAGCAAATCAACACTGCAGCGCCAAGCGGACCAGAGGGCTAAGCCTCTCCCAGCTTGTAGAGTCAGTCGTCCCGCTGATATAACAACCTTTATAGAACAGCATCTTGTCCGTGCGTCGCCGCGCCATCATGACACGCCGTAGAGGTTTGATCCACGCACTACTATGTGTGCCTCTGGAGAGAAAGTTCTCCAAAGACCCTTAGGAGATTATGAAGCTTCTACAAAGTTCCATCATTGGACGCTGGAATGAGAAGCTCTTCAGGATTCAAGCTGGTGCATCATGAGATGCAATTAAACAGTGAGTAGAAGGCTGGGCGCGAATAGTCGACGTTTCGTGTGGGTATGGAAAAGCATTTAATTATTGCCGTAGGTGCGGGCGCAGACGCATGCTTGCATGCACTGGTGGGCCATTCAAAGTAGCCACAACAGCGATGCCTCACAAGTGTGCTACCATAATGTATGCAGATTGATGAGATAGATGACATGTGACTGCGTTGAAAAACAGCAGAAGAAGTCGTCAATGAACGGGGGTTTTGCTTCCCTTATATACCTCAAGGCAAGCATTAGGCCTATGTGCTGACTGCTGCCGATTCAAGACGTTGATGTATTCATGCTCGGAGAAAGAGAACTTATGCATATCATCATTTGTGCACGAACAAACAATGCACATTATCTACCCAACTATCAATTTTTCAACAGTCATTCTTAGCCTAGATACCCAGTGACACAGCAAATACGAACAACCTAAGATTCCCATTATCATGCAGACTAAAGTGCCACGTAAACCGATTTCAGTTCCGTCCAGTAGTCGGTAGCATATTTGGAACCCTCCTTGCCTTCACCACTCTCCTTCCACCCCCCAAACGGCATGTCGGCCGTCATGGTCGGGCTGGTGCAGTTGATGCCGACGTTTCCGGCCTCGAACCTCTTCGCAATTCTAAGCGCGCGTGAAATATCCTTGGTGTATACTGAGGCGTAGAGACCGTAACTGGTATCGTTGGCTGTCCCCAGCACCGCCTCTTCATCATCAAAAGAATTGATGCACATCACCGGGCCAAATATCTCCTCCTTCATCACCCTGGAGTCGGCTGGTGCGTTTTTAATGATCGTCGGCTGAACAAAGTATCCACGGTCTCCGACTCGCCCTCCTCCCGTGACGAACTCCAAGCCCGTAGTTCTCGCCTCTTCCAAGAACCCCATGACTCTGTCGAACTGTAGCTTATCTGCCTGAGGACCGCGCTGGTTGCCACAGCCCAACGGGTCCCCAGCTGCGCCGACCCGATCCATCTCGATCTTGAGAGCATCTATGAATCTGTCGGCAATGGCTGTGTGGACAAAGACTCGCGAGCTTGCGACACAAGCCTGGCCTGAGTTCACAAGGATTGAGAAGGCTGTAGCAGGGACGGCCTTTTCAAGATCAGCGTCTTCAAATATGATTAGTGGGCTCTTTCCACCAAGCTCCAAGGTGACCTTCTTTAAGTTTGATTCAGCGGCAGCCTTCTTGATGGCGCGACCGGTGGATGTAGATCCCGTGAAGGAAACCTTCCGGATGTCCATGTGTCGCGCAATAGCCTCTCCGCATGGCCGTCCAAAGCCATTGAGAATATTCAAAACGCCTTTCGGCAACCCGATTTCTTGGCAGCATTTGGCTAAGACCAAGGGGCTCAGAGGGGCCTTCTCAGATGACTTGAGGACCAGCGTGTTGCCTGCAATCAGCGCAGGACCGAGCTTTTGAACAACCATGGTAATTGGGGCGTTCCATGGAGTAATAGCACCGCATACGCCGAACGGCTGCCGCAAAACAATGTTCAGCATGCCGGGTGTGTTCAGAGAGCTGTCTCCTTGAATGTCCGAAGCCTTTCCAGCGTAATATCGTAGTTGACTCATCGCGACCGCTGTCGCAACTGTGCTTATGCGTTAATACCAAGTCCTTGAGTGGTTATGGGATCTTGACCAACAATCAGAATCCACTGGCTTTCCCATGCTGATAGCGTCAAGGTAGGACATTTCTGCAAAGTGCTTCTCCATGGAATCTGCCAGCTTGAACAGAAATGCTCCTCGCTCGGTCGCTGCAAGGTCGGACCATGCAGGAAACGCTGCTTTGGCAGCCGCTACAGCGTCATTAACATCTTCGACGTCCGCCTCGAAAACAGATGCTGTCTTCTGCTCAGTAGCAGGGTTGTAGACGTCAAATGTCTTCCCACTGCGAGAGGGGACGAACTCCCCGTTGATGAACAGACGGGTCTCGACTGGCATCTCTTTGAGTGCCTCAACCGCGCCAGAGATGACAGGTATCTTTGGGAGTGACATTGTCGGGGAGTGTCGTGACAGTGATGTCGTAGTAACCAACTAAACTCTCAATTGAGTCGAGCAGCTTGGGAAGACTTCTTGCGTCAAGTAACTAAATACTCTGCCGGCCTTGAAACGACAAGGCATTTGTTTTCTACAGTGATTGTGCTCAATATATTACCAGCATTAGTCAACATCATCAGAATATGGGCAACCTTTGTCTGCTTTGCTTTCGCAGAAGACGCTTGCTATCTCCGAAGTCCGTCTCGGCATGCATGAAGCGTTTCACTGAATTTCGCCAAGTCTTGGCCAAGGTGGAATAATCCTACCGTGGTTGACGTGCATTGCTGATGCAGTGATGCTTCGATACGTTACGGACCACATTAAGCAGTGATTTCACCCCACGCAAAGGCCATATGGCATGGTCATCGTACGATTCTTCTACATCCGTTGTTGTAATTGTTGTTGTTGTAAATATATTAGACACAACGATTTGGTAATCGGCAGCATCCAATAGCGGGTATTAAACGTTGGAGAAAATTGTCACCAAGTCTTAGGAATCAAGAGAAAGTTAAGCTTTGCTGTAGCGCATAATTCATAATTCAACTTAGGTTCGAGGTCATCACAAATGAACACTCCATTCAATCTGACCTGCTGGTGTTGATTGCATTCTACCTTTGTGGAGTATTCGTACCCTGTTTTGAACCCGTTCAAGTTCTGCAACCAACTCCTTGTGTGGCGCTAAGGCAGGTGGCCGTTAGTTCGTTGTTGATCCTGTCGTAAACAGAAAGTTCTCTTGTCGATCACCAAGTCAGAACGTGCGGGGTCCGCCTTGATGCCGGTTCACGGTGCGGACCTTGCCCGGACGCCTAACGCCGAGATGCGGAGACAAAGGCTGCGGTTTCCAACCATGTTGTATTCGCTTATGGGACCAGTAGCAATATTGGGTCATGAAGCCAGCGCCTGCTAACATTTCGCAGCCCTCGTCCTGGGTGACCGAACCGACCGAAAATTTCATCCTGTCAGTTAAGTTTTAATCTGACCGACGTCACTAAGAAGACCACTACGCCAACGACCTCAAAACGTGACGCTGGTAGGATTCGAACCGAACTGACAGTATGAAGTTCTGATTTGCTACACAACCATGACCATGACTCCCGTCTGCTAAATCAGCCCCACCTGCCGGCTCCACCTCGCGCTTGTGCCTACTGTAACCGAGCGATGCAATCTGGCTTCAGAAAGATTTTCCCCACTCCTAGATGAACGAGTTGAAGACTCTGGAACAATCTTCACATGTCGCTCGCTCTCAACCATGGCGAAATGCCAAAACAGCAGGAAGTATTAGAGAATAATCGACACGTACGAACAAGTATTTGTCTGCATGACGAAGATGGCCACTGGGGAGCGCTTGCATACATTTAATTTGTCCATAGACGATTTCACGACGAGATTGAAGGTACAAACAATGGGCGTTAGGTACAAAGTCCTCGTATTCTCACTGCGGCAAAGTAGCCAGTCACTGTAAGTAACTCAATACCCCTGGAGTTTGCGCAACCAAGCAAGGTTTCTTATTCAATTGGGAGCCTGATAATTCAGGGCTGCAATCGAGACACGAATTCTCCAAGCAACCTGGAATGTAACCTATGGCTCAGAGAAGTTCCAGTTCATCTGAAAAGCTGCGCACCGTAGTGCTTGGATGTCCATACCCCGCATTTTCCAACATGCGAGGTTTGAAGAAGAGGCACCGGGTGCGGGGTATTAGGCCTGGTCTATGCCTCCCCACGAAACCACCGACCTTGTAACCATTCTCTTAGTCAATTATTGCATCATTTTAGCAGCCTGAGGTGCCTCCTGTGCGAGCAAGCCGCGGCAGCAGTTAACCGAGCTTCACTGGCTATATTTTGCCGAATGGCTGCTTGCATCATTCACTGCATCTGGCGGGATGATGCGTTTCAGCCACATTGTTTATGAGAACGAGCAAAACTCATCTGCAAAAAATCAACTGATCATCCAATTCATAGTAGTGAATCGGTCAAAAGCATTCGCCATGTCCACCCTCGAGATCAACAGCAAAGATTTTGTCAAGCTCAAGGACAAAGTCATACTGATCACAGGTATTGTGACCTCTTTCAAGCCGCTTCCCAGTTTGCGTTTGCGTTGGTCAGTCTTGTTCTGGCTTCAACACATCACATAAACTCCTTATCCTCGGTTTTGACGTAGGACCCTTTGCAGTCACATCACATCAATAGCCGGGTAATGATTATGTATGTCGACAAAATACTGACTGTTTTCGGCAGGAGGCTCCTCCGGCATCGGACTAGGGGTCGTCAAGCTTCTGCTATCCATCGGTGCTCGTGTGACAAATGTCGATCTGACTGCCCCACCGGCCTCTGAAGATTTTACTTCACAATCGCCTACATTCACGTTCGAAAAATGCAATGTCTGTGACTGGAAAGCCCTTCGAAGTGTGTTTTCACGAGTAGTGGAGCGGGAAGGGCGGCTTGATGCAGTTTTTGCAAATGCCGGTAATAATCCAAACATATCCCGGGGAGCTGTTCGTTCGCGGCTAATGATGAGGCTGCGAATCTTGGAGCTTGCAGGCGTAAATCCTCGCACGCGATTCATAGATGATGAGATCGATCCTACCGACGGCCAATTGAAAGAACCGGATTTGTCATGTCTCGAGACAAATCTTTATGGCGTAATTTCTACGGTTAAGCTCGCCGTGCATCACATGCGGGCTCGTGAGATTCAGGGCAGCATTGTCATCACAGCATCTGTGTCGTCTTGGACGAGATTCGGAGCAGTGGATTACAGTATGTTGAAACCATTCTCCATGCATTCTTTGAAAGCTTTGCCCCTTTTCGAATGATTGTTTCCGGGATGAGAGCCTTTGCCGATACGAACCAGCTTTGCTCAAACTTTCCAATGATTTGACACAGTTCTAACCGCATAACTTAGCGACATCAAAGCACGCTGTGTTAGGCTTCATGCGAGGATTGCTTCCGCATACCTCCAGGTTGCCCGTCCCCATTAGGATCAACTGCATTGCTCCAAACTGGACAAAGTCCGGTCTGGTCACTGAAGAAATAGTTGCTCCCACAGGCTTTGACCTGAGCACTCCTGAAGAGGTCGCGCGGTCAGTTGGGCTTCTGATGACAGACAAAGCCCGAAACGGGGAAGTAATCTTCGTCGATGGCGGAAGGTATTGGGAGATCGGGAAAACACTTGAGGGGGATGGAGTTGGGAGATTTGTTGGCCCGACAATGCCGCCCGGGACTTCCGACTGCACACACTGGGAACAGTATGCCGAGTTTTGTCGCAGGATGAACATGGCACTTGGAATAATGTAGCAGTGCTGTTGTGCTCGAACAGAACTGTTTTGGGGGTGTTGCGGCTGAGGTTGGTCTTGCTTGTAAAAGGTTGTACCATTGTATGTCAATCTTGACAGGTCTTTGCAATACTTTTCTAGGGATCAATAGTTCCACTGTTCTCCCTAGACACGTTGACGACTTTGGGGCATCAAGCCACATGAACTGTTGAACATCAAAATACATGATTATTGGCGAATGCGCCACTCGACGGCAACGATCGCGCCTCATTATGCTTCTGTCAGATGGAATAGAAATACTTCGGTTTGACTAGGGGAAGGTGTGATGAATGTGCTCAAGACTCCCCCCCCATTGGCTTCCATAATATTCGACTGAGAGTGGCCTGTCAAAAGATTCTTGTCCCTCGCAACACTTTATAAAAGCCTTGCGATACAGATCCCGCAACGCAGAGCTGGGACCGTCAAACCGGGAATACTTTTCTCTTACCATCTCATAAAATGAAAGAATCCAGTTTGGTTGAGGCTGGAGGTCTAGATGTCCAGGAGACTTTCCCGTTGTTCGGGGGGTTGATTGGCCGGAAAGCCATTCGTTGCGCGCTCAACCGACTGGAGACTTTCTATAGCTCCCTGGAAGAAGGTATAATGTAAGAGGTTTCACTAGGCGATTCCCAACCAGGTCTTTGGGACTACGAAAGTCTCTAAGCTTATAATAGGTAGTCAACTTTAAGCCCCATTCCGTTCGGATTCCGCCCCTGTCGCAAAAATGGAACCATGATTTCGGGAGCGTAATCATAGCTTTTATTACTACATACCCCCCTAGACTGTAGAGTACGTCTATAGGGCTACCTATAAGCTGAAAATAACGCTACGCGCCCGCTTAGAGGGCACTACCCTATGAGAAAAGGAAAAATAGCTAACCTAAGTAGGAATTAAACCTGCGACTAATATGCGAACGTCCTACAATAGCGCCTACTTTTGCTATTACAGCATTGAAGTAGCTGGGTAAAATAGGCTCATAACTGTTGCAAAAGTGGAACCACAATTATGGGAGCGTAATCATAGCTTTTGTTACTACAGCCCCGTTCTATGTCAATTTTATAGTCGGTGAAGCAAAAAATGCAAGATCCAACTGCGTTGTCAGGGAAAATATCGAAGTCAGGCTCCGCAACGGATACTCTCAAGCCTAGCAGTTCAGGGTACAGGATTCGCCAGGTACCCAGAAACGCAAACTCGGCATTCTGCTCGAGCCGAGAATGTGTCGACACACGGGTAGCTCTAAGCTGTCGACAGTTTTGACGAAGTCAACTTGGGAGCAAGGTGGACCCCTAATGTGGTGATGACGGTAGATGAAGAGCTCGTCGTCGATTATTCTTGCGGATGTTTGATGCTTGAAAACCCACCGTGTGGCAGCTTGCGAACTCGCCGGGCACAACGGCAGCAAGTTGTACCCTGTACTGCGCCAACAATCTAGTGGGAAATGCGTTGTTGGTGTCTTTTCATCGTCCAGAGTGATGAATCTGTCAAATTCAAATGCATTCTCCAAGTACTGTAAGGGCAAGCCGAACATTGGCCCAAAGAAATGCCGGTTCATTATCAGGCGCCCTTCAGAAAAGCTGATCTCAGGAGTGCTGCGCCTCACTGCCAAAGTCCCTGGCCTCCAAGCCACAAGGCTTATGTCTTCTATCCAAAGCTGGAATGTTCCTGGTCTGCGGCGGCTACCGAGCTGACGCTTTGGTATGGGCGGATTGTTGAACTCCCGAACGATCCGGAACACAGGGTCACAGCCAGGATGAAGCTGTATTGCCGTGCGACTATCATGAGAACTCCCCAGGGGCCGAAGTCGTGTGCATCCGAAGCATAAGAACCAGTCCGGCGCGTCTCTTTCTAGTAGGACAAGAGTGGCGAGGCAACCGTCCTGCTTTTGTTTCAAATACCGACGGGTCGGACACAAAGCCGAGAAGAACCATCTTGAGACCAGGGCAAGGGCTATCCGTGATGATATGGGCAGCGCGTCGGCAATCATAAAGAGGACCTCGACTGGCACAGAAGGCAGTCTGAATGGATTCTTTTGCGTCTGAGTCGTTTCTGTACAGCGCTTCGCCATGCGTATTTATTCAAATGAAAAGGAAAATGGAAAAGAAATCGGGAGAGAAAATTTGAACGGTTAATGGGTACCAGCGAATTCGCATGCAAATCTTTCAAGAAAGCGAAGCTTAAATAGCCTTTTTGTCATAAAATCAATGTGAATCGTTTAGGTACATGGTTTTGTGGACCTCGTCTATTGACGAACGGTGGAAATGGAACCTTGATACGTATCTTCTGGCGCCTACTGGCAGGCCACAGGAGTGGCAGCCGGCTCAACGCCTGTCCATGTTCAACGGAATGGTTGGAAGATGCGATATGTGCTTTCCAGTCAAGTAATGGTGACATTATGACTCAAGACATATTGACATCTGAAATCAACTGACCGTTTCACCTCGCAAATCGCGGCCCACATATTCTCGCCAATTTGCAACCTCAACCTCAGATCATGCGCTGTGACCTTCAACTCAGCATCATCCATGTTTTTTCAATGTTTTAAATACTCTCTGCTATTGGGATTTAGTCTCAAGAGCAGAGTAGCTAGAGCGCCACGTCGGGTTCAGCTGGGCTCTACTATGTGCTAGCTCAAACCACGCCTGAATCTGAGTTGGGATAAACCAGCTAGAACGAGAATGGCTCATACCATGGTTGACTCATCTGCAGAAGAGTATCAGACTGTCGACGAAAAGGTACATGATACCTAATATGTAGTAGTGGGCAACCCTCAGCAGATCGATGTAGGGAAGCGCACAGATTTTGACAACTTGACCTCTGTGAATACCCACTCGTGACACGGATTGCAGCACACTCCGAGGGAAACCCTTTCGTACGAGTGGCTTCGATATTTGCGCCATCACGCAGAACATCGATAGTAATACTCGTTCAGAACTGGTGCAGAGCAGCAGCATCAGTGTCAACGAAACCGAAATTATGGGCCTCGATGGCAGTTCCGGAACACGCGAAAGTCTGGGGTGCATGTACGAGAGAATTTGGAGCTTCAAAGCTCTGCTTTGATGGGCGCGACACTTCATCCCAGTTGCCGCTCTCCTTGGCGTTACCGTTGCCCTTCTAGCCATCATCTACGCAGATAGTGGAGCAGCGGGGGTTCGGCTTCTGGGGCTCTCCGTCTGGCTCGAAGTCGTCTGGGGAAATCTGTGGATTTCCAAACTCATCGCAATTCTGATGGCAACTGCGCACGTCTTTCTCTGCGGCATTGTCAGCACCTGGAAATATCACACCGTCCTCCGAGGTACGGAGACTTCCATCTCGCTGGTGTTCTGGACAATCGATGCCTATGCCACCGTCGTACCTGTATGCATAGCATTTGACTCCGATAAACCTACTCCCAACTGGGTATCGATCTTACAGAAGGTCATGTTGGCTTCCATCGCTGTCGCCGCCATGGTCCTCGTCCAAAGCTTCGTCATTCAGCTCATCAACATCACATACTCGGCAAAACAATTCACCACGCGTACTTCAGAGTCCAAGCGCCAAATCGCCATGCTATACACTCTCTAAGGTACGCATCTTCAACGCGCATATATCCGCTTTTTGCGATCGTTTCGCCCAAGAGCACTACACCATCATCACCGGCGAAGTCAAATAGAAGGACAGCTCACCAAGCAAGCTTCTCGCCAATATGCGACTGGCAGGGCGAGAGGTTGCGCAGGCCTTTGGCCAGATGACAGCAGATATCTCCGGCAACAAGTCGCTGTTCAACACCCAAGCCGCTCACACCATAGTCACAGAAGCGCTTGAAGCCGATACATCGTCTGATTCTCTTGATCGACGTATCTGGAGGTCGTTGATCCCTTTGACTGGAGATGCTATGACACAAAAAGACCTCGAAAAGGCATTTACTGCTGATCGTATTCGTGACGTTCAAGAGCTGTTTGCTCCACTCGACCTGGACCAGAACGGCGATGTCAGCTCGGAGGAGATGATCTCGACAGTCATACGCATCGACCAAGAGCGCATCGCAATCTGGAAGAGTACCCACGACATACAGTCTGCCGTGCGAGTCCTAGACCATTTCTTCCAGGTTTTCATCCTCATAGGTACCGGTTTCACACACGCCGCCTTTTCAGCAACTCATTCGCGATACATCTTACCACCATCGGCACCTAGCTTGCCGCCGTTTCTTTCGCTATTTCAGGGACTGTACAGGAGTTTCTAGGCTCGTGCATTTTCATCATTTTTGTGAAGCACCCATTCGACGTGGGCGACCGTGTGATAATCGACGGCCACGAGCTGGCCGTGGAGAAGATTTCGCTGCTGTGTTTCGTTTTCCAGAAGGTAGGCTCAAACAAACAGACACAGGTTCCCAACATCAATCTCAACAGCATGTGAGTGGACAATGTGTCCCGAAGCAGGGGTCTACGAAAGCGCATTAGAGTGCAAATTGCAGACGACACCAGCTTAGATGACACTGAGAATTTGGGAAGACGGATACGGGACGAGATCGGTGCTCCTGAGAATCGTCGGGACTTTCGTGGGGATGTAGATGTTGAACTTGTCTCCATTGGTGGTACGAGCAAGCTTGAGGTCTGTGTCGAGGCTGAGCACAAGGTTAGTTCTACTCCCTTTGCTCATACATCTGTTTGCTGACTCAGAAACAAGTCGAATTGGAATAATGAGCAGACGCGTCGCATACGTCGCAATAAGCTCATGACTTCTGTGGTGGGGTTCCTTCGTGCGTGTTGTTTCCATTCATGGACCAGGCGAAGGTAGCGCTACTCTGGGCGATCCGGCCGGACCAACTTATCGGGTCGTTGTGAGTGAAGAGGTAGCCGCGGCGGCAGCTAGAGATTTCCAACATAAGAAGGGCGCGCTCAACCGTGTTTCTCCGGTATCATCTTCCAAAAATGATGATCAGGGGTCGTTCACAGGCATGAAACGGCGCAGGTAAAGGTTACTACTGAACTGAGTGAAGCTACCTAGTGAGCATGGTACTCCAATGGCTTCGTGTTCTATGGGAGTCTCAGCGCATTTGTAGTAAGGCCAAATGTTCTGCGTCGGAATATGCAATTAATCGGGAGCCGAGTCTGACGGAAAGGAGACAGAGGAAAGCGAAGTGTGCTTGATTGGCCGCCTCGAGGGTTGGCCCCTTGGCAAAGTATCTTTCTTCGATAGGAAGATATAGAATGTTGGATATCAATTTGTCATTATTACAAGTAGAAAAGTCGAAAGTGGAGAGCGGCAGTGATGCGTAGGCGGTAGAAATATAGCAAAGCTATGATGTGGAAGGCGCCTTCTCATTCAGCCACCTACATTTATAACTCTTCCCTTTGTTGCATTCCCTTTAGGTGACGTTCTAGTTTCTATTCTGTAGCTGTTATCGCAGCTTTCGTACCATCTTCTCCGTCTAACGCCAGCTGTCGTCGATGACTATATTATATATCCTTCTCCATCTCTCACCATCTGCTTTAGTTCCCCGTCAAACATATTGCTCATCCGTTCAACTCCCTCTCCATCGAACTACCTTCTATTTCGACCCAAGATCATCACCAACAAAGCTCTCGCTAGCTGATTTTAAGATCTAATTCTATACAATCTAAACTAATTGCAAGTTATCAGAGCCTCTTACGATTTACCTCCCAAAATGAACTCAGGCCGTTATACGAGTGAAAGTTGTCCGTGACGGAACGTCACCCGCATATTCACCGTCTACAATAGGACCGGATCTAAAATTATCCCTTCTCTAGATCGAAGTCTCTTTCGATAAACTTTCTCATGAGAACATCTTGAAGACCTTTTCCTGATTTGAAGACTAAAATGTTGTCCTCCTCATTTCCAGGGCGTTTTTCACTTTGGATTTCTTTCTAATACTACCATGCAGAAAGTCTATTGATGGAAGTTTGGGAGGAGCAACGAACTCATATGAAACGATGGATTGATGGTCTTGGTTTGTCTGCAACTCAGAGCCAAGGTTCCAGGGTATTTCGGCAACAAAAGCCCCTCAGAAACCTTGAAATTGATCGGCTGTGGATTTACCGGCTGTCGAGGACGTTTAGATCTTGAATTCAAGCTTCGTCCGCATGGATCGAGGAAGCATGAAAGCATCTAGTAAACAGAGTCTGAGCCATGATTATCATTCCGGCTTCACTCAAACATATGTATTTGAAGTACCATATCGATCTTCTCGGTATTAAAGTATAGTACACATTAGCGCTGTGCAGGTAAGAATCTTATGTGAGAATCTTATGGTTCAACCCCCTTGTTCCTGGCCGACTACGCGATGCCTGTTAGTTTCTTCAATTGACTTTGACCATGCGTTCCGTTGGCACTCGGACATGCTTCTTCCTCAGAACCCCGCCCCGAACCCAAGGGTGTCCAGTATTTCAGAAAGCTGTCGTTCAACCTTAACCCATTAGGGCGTTGGACGACTACTTCTGAACAACCCGACTCTGCTCTGGCAACCTTTATGTGCATCGAATTGTATACACAAAGACTGGAACCAAATCCATGATGATGTTCACATACTCAATTGTGCTCGGCTCAGCGATGAGTTTGCTGTCTGGCACGACTGCGAATTCTGTATCGCCGCCAGACGGTCGAGGCCAGCTCAGCCATCGAGTCGACGGTCCCCTCCTCGATCCAAAACGTACGACAGATGCAGTGCGCGCACCAAAAACGAACGTTTGGCGTGACCTTAGCGAAGAAGAAGTCCACAACGTGACTCAGTGGCTTCTCGGTCAGCGAGACCTCAATCTGACCGACCCTCAGTCAGCAGGACCGTGGTCTGATACAATGTAAGACACTAAGGGAAAACCACTCGAACATGGATTTGACGAAAGTAATGACAGTCTCTTTGCTGAGCTCAACATTCCCAACAAAACGGCTGTTCTTCCGTACTTGGACAGCAATTCCAAAGAAAGTCCTCCTCAGAGATACGCACGTGTTGTCACCACACGCCGAGCAACTGCAGAAGCCTACTGGCAAGAGCTTGTCGTTGGTCCTTTGCCTATAAGTGCCCAAACGACTGTACAGCCTCTCCAATACCTCTTAACCCGCAAAACAGATGGCATGATTCGTTGGCTTGACCCGGATGCTCACGGTGCCTTGGAAAAGGAGTTCCTG
Organism: Colletotrichum fructicola Nara gc5; assembly: GCF_000319635.2. Lineage (NCBI taxonomy): Eukaryota > Fungi > Ascomycota > Sordariomycetes > Glomerellales > Glomerellaceae > Colletotrichum > Colletotrichum fructicola. The sequence continues at coordinate 97,186 of NW_027094057.1, forward strand.
TACAAGGTGTCTGCTTCTGTTGCAGATATTACTCAGGATCTTTGCGGAGGCGTCGCGCTTGGTCAGGATAATGACTCGCTGGCCCTTGTTGGACTCACGACTCCTTACCAGGAAGATACCGACGGAGTTATAGTTCGATGGGACGAGTTCAAAAGAAAGCCATCGGATCAATTTGATGCCCAGACGCTCCTCCCTCTGGGCCTATTCCTCAAGACCGACGTGACTGGGCGTGATTCGAGCAAGTGGCGCGTCATGGGATGGTACTACAACGACATTTTCTATGCTGACACCAACGCATTTCGAGCTGCATACCAAAGCCCAAATTTTCAACGGTTGGAGCCAAATGTGGAAGGTGACTGGGCTCGAACGGATCGTCAAGGGCCACCATTACGGCACGACCTATTGCAACCGCCCAATATGCTGCATCCTAATGGGCAGACACGTTTCTCGGTGGACAATGAACAGCAGTATGTGGAGTGGATGGACTTCAGCTTTTACATCGGATTCTCGCATGATACTGGTATGTCGCTGTACGACATTCGGTACCGAGGTGAACGGGTGCTGTATGAGCTGGGCTTGCAGGAGATCCTAGTACACTACGCAGGTGAGTCAAACCAGAGTGAAATCATTCTGACATCAATTGTTCCCTTTCCCTTTCACTGCCTGATCATATTTTCAGGATCCGGCCCATACGAATCAGGCCATGTTTCTCATGACTCGCATGTTGGCATTGGTCGATATGCCCTTCGTCTGGTACCTGGCTATGACTGTCCTTCATACGCAACATTCATGGACACGCGAAGCCATTCCGGAGGTGGAACCAACGGCCGACGCAATTCCATCTGCATCTTTGAGTACATGGCGGACTCGCCAATCCAGCGACATACGGCCTTCACTTACTTGTCTATCACGAACAACGTTTATCTAACTGTTAGAACGGTCAGCACCATAGCCGATTATGACTATGTTATCAGTTACAAATTCTACATGGACGGATCCATTGGGGTGGAAACGGAGGCTTCAGGATATATCATCGCAGCCCATCGAGCTCACAACCAGGACTACGGATATAACATTCACGATCATCTGTCAGGTTCCATGCACGAACATGTCATCAACTTTAAAGCAGACTTTGATATCTTAGGGACTCGAAATACGGTTCGAATTGTGCGGAACGTCCCGGTCAAGCAAGTATATCCCTGGTCCAACGGGAAAATGCGGAGCACGATGCAGCTCCAGCGGTCATTCATCATCAATGAGGATGAAAGCCGCTTGAATTGGGATGACAGCACGGCTCAGAAGCAATTGGTGATTGTTAACCAAGACGCTGTTAACGAGTATGGTGAAATGCGCGGCTACCAGCTCGTCCCGGGGCAGCCAGCAGCGGCACTTCACTCCCGGCTTACGGCCGTGAACAGTACGTCACTTGGCCGAACAGCTGGCTGGAGCTCGCATGATGTGCATATCACAGCCCAGCATGACACGGAGCCAAGATCAGCGTACCCTTTCAACGCCCATGACCTCTTCAATCCCCCAATCGACTTCGACCGGTTCTTCGATGGTGAGGACCTCAATCAGACAGACCTCGTCGTATGGTTCAACTTGGGCATGTATCATCTACCGCACTCTGGCGATCTTCCCAACACTCTTACCACCACAGCCCATGCGGGTGTGAAGATTGTACCAGTCAACTTTTTCTCATTGGATCAGACCCGCCGCACGGTGAACCAGGTCCGGATGGATTTTGGAAAAGGGAAAGTGTCCCATGTGGAGACGTTCGGACGGTCGATGAACCTTACTGAATCAATGGGAGGGAATGGGTGCTGTTGGATGAACGACCAGGTTTCGTTGGCCGAACTGTACAACTATGACGGCCCGGTAGATAATTAGGTAGATCAGAGCGGATATTGTCGTGATGGGTGGTCCGACTATGAGGCTAGATGCAGGGTGCGAGACTTGGCTCAGGTTTCTTGACCGACGCTTTTGACAATCAACTACAACTACTTCAAGTCAAGCCCTTTCTCTCTTCCATTGATTTGCGTCTCATACAATTTTGCGGCACCAGTTTCGATTTGAAGAGGCTGACAATGTCGCTCTGTGATAAGAGAAAAAGGTTTAGCGGCCGCTGTCCCACTCTAGGTACAGAGACATATTCGGGCAAAAGGGGTGTGCTTCTTTAGCGAAGCTGAGAAGTTAGTTTAAACGCCGTGCGGCTCCGCTGGGCGACGCGCGTCTCTGTCTAGAAACAGCCACGGAACTCAGATGAGCGCGCGAGTTGCGAAACTGATGGGAACCAGTGGGGCTTCTATGTTCAAAGTTATCTCGTTTCAAAGTATACATCCCATAAATCCTCCAATCGCGCCGACTCGCGGATCACGGCATATATTTCGTTTGATGCCTTGGGTAGTGAATTAGCCGTTATCAGGTGCACAATGCTTGTGATCGGGTAATTTGATTGAGGCGGTATTTACTCGCTAGCTCATAATGGACCAGTCACTTGACACAGATTTACTTCATAGCTGCCACGTGTCCTTAATGGATGCCCTTTTAACATCGGTCTAAAACTTCTTGGACAGCTTCACAGGCGGGTCCTTCAGCCGTGACGTAGTCCTTGGTTCGCACTTGTTCTGCGTTCTGCGCAACCATGAGTCTAACATTCCATCATAATTGACCCCATTGGACGTCACGTCTGCTTTTAGCTTCCTGAATGAAGGTAAGCTGTAGACGCAGTTTGGCGAGCTGTGTCACCAGCAGCTGGCTTCTTGCCCCGCACTCAGCAGAGACCAGAGCTGGACCTTGCCATGCTTGTTCCTGGACCCTAGATACCCATTAACGACATTCGGATCAAAAGCTTTCTGCACACCCCCATAACCTCAATTAGGTGACTTTGCACTACCGTCTGAACTGTTCAGCCTTGGCTTAGATCACAACTTTGACGGCAACGAAGTGTCAAATTAAAAGCTGTTGTTGCGACCGAAACTACCGCGGTTTATGAATTCAATTGCTGCAATAGCCGCAAGCCCAGTCTGACCAGCGCGTAAGCGTTGAAGGCTATTGTCTCATCGACACCATTGCAAGGGTACTGTTTCGAGAAAAACGGATTAGACTCAATGGAATAAGCAGGAGTTACATTCTGCGTCAGCACGTGGCACTTGGAGCTGCCATGCCTTCGACCGGACTGCCTTGACTAATTGCTAGACCCCTAAATTTGCCAGAGCTTTCTCAGCGCTCTCGCCCCATGACTCATGTTCTTACGTAGCCTGCCAAGCCTATGGTTCTTGGATTCTCATGCCATCCACTTGCAGATCAGGGTCCGTCCAATCTCCGTCGTACGTCATCTGCGCAATGGCCCTCTTGACCGCCCATTCCCGAATCTTGTCAAAGTTTCGACAGCTGTGTGGCAAATTAGCCCGGTGTCGACTCTTTTGCAAGTTGTCATCCCATTGAAGAACCAATGGGGTGATGTCTGAATGACACATGATCGACTGCCGAATGGAGTCGATGCAATGGGCTAAATGGTCCTTCTCGAGGATGGCGGCATAGTACGAATCGGAATAGTACTCCGGCCATACTGACATGCGGAGAGCATTCTACGTAGCAAAGGGGTCGGAGGTTAGCCTTGTGAGCTTGCACCCTAGTGTGAGACGTTGGTAGACTTACAAGGCAGTGCAGCTGATGGAATACGTCCAACTTTATCCAGTAAAGACCTGGATGTCTGGGACCAAGAGTGGAGGTTGTGTTAGAAAGACGCTGCGCTTCATCCCGCGTAATGGCTTCTCCTACGCTGACTTTCGAGAGAATGAGCCAAATTCCTTTGAGAGTCGAAGAACACAATCCACTCACAGTGCCATAGCTCAGCCCAACGCTGGTCCATCTCTTTTGACGGGGCTCCCCAATATTCAGTGACACCGTCACCAAACCCTTGGGTAAAGGTCTGCAATTGATATTCAATTACGTCTTGTGCTGGACCTGAAATGACGTTAGGCAAAGGGAAAAGCCCCATTCATATCATCTCTCCCATCAAACAACAGCAAATGTAACTTACTATAGAGAAGCTGGCCACATAAATGCTTGGCTCGGGTGATCCGGTACTGGGCATAGGTGTAACTGACACCGACAGTCCCCAAGAACCACCAGCACACGATCAATACAATACTGAGCTGCTTACATGCCGTCCTATGGAAGTTGGGTCGACGTGGACAAGACTCGGTACCATTTTCGGAATCGCAAGGAACGAGCCACTCGGTCGAAGAACCTTTCAAAGTAGCCATTGGAATTCGGGTGTTCAAGAATCAAGATTCATAAGAAAGGTCCTACGTCGTGTAATCTACTATCTTCTGCACCATGTGGGCTTGAGAATAACGATTCTATAAGACTGCAGCCGTCTTTATTATGAATACATGCCGGGACGAACAACATGACAGGCAAATAACGTCGGCACATAAACATATCCAAAAATGGGTGTGCACATGAGGGGTTTTGCCACCGGCTTTGAAGGCTACTCCACCCGTCATTCCAGATGAAATTTAGCCAGGAGGGGCCAAATTGCCCAAAACCCTAAACCACCAGACTATACCGTTCTAGAAAACAGTTTATGATGATCACATTGACCAGACTACGAGTTAGTCACCGTCCACGGGTAGCTCCGGGAAGAAACGAAAAGCCAAGTTGCTATCTGGCGGCTGGCATCCTTTTCTCCAAGGCTCATTGTGTATTCCACCATGAACTCTAGGAACAACTTCATACCTATTGAGGAAAGGTTTTCCCGAGCTTCGTAGCTTAGTAATTCCGAGTGATTCCAAGTAAAGGATCATTCGTGTCCACAATAACATGGATGGCAAAAGAACACCCTCAAACGCATGAAGTCACTTCAATATTCCAGGGAACTCCTGCTCATGTGGGATGATAATCATGAAGCCCCTAGCAGACATATATATGAATCAGTTTCTTGACTTTACTGGGGCTGACTCTTGATCTAACTTTGTTCACGCGGAAATGGTAGCCTCGTAGGATATGTCTGAGTCTCGTTGCTTAGGTAGTTATGTGTATAATCTCGGCCGGTTAGGGATCGCTTGACATATGTCCAGAGTTCAGCTTTCTTCTGCATACTGAAGGTTATCGTGAAAACTTTCTTTAAGTGTGAAAGAACAAGTGCAGTACTCTGTCCCCTGCTGTAAACTCCTAGGCTCTGACAGCATTATTGAGTTAGGGTTATGTCAAGTATGTCCAGTATCTTCAAATAATATCGAAGGTCACTTTTTTCCGTCGAATCAGCCCACCTTCAGTTCGATGCCCCCTCACTATGAAACGATCTTACCTCCATGATATTGACCAAAACAGATGGGTTGAGGGGCGGAAATGGGCCACACCCCAGCAATGGCACCGTGTAATCAAAGGCAATTCCATCGATCATAGCAAAATTCCAACCCCCTCAGAAAATAGACTTGCTCTCTTTGCTCTCAAAGTACCCGCTGGTCTTGGCTCGAACAACTTTGAGACTCGTTTGTCGTTCGATAGACTTCTTCAAATTGCCGAAGCTAGCGAACGGCTACGCCTCATCGACATCACATGTTGTTCTCAATACCGAGGCCAGCAGTCATTTCGGCACATGAAAGGTTTAGGAGTCGTTATGAGAAGCTCTCACTCATTGTTCAAGAAGCACATAAAGTATATATCTTCACCATCAGCATCAGCATCAGCATCTTACTCCGATTTGTATCATCAGTCCGTCTCCGCACATTCTACACCACTTGAGCTTTACTATCAAATAAACCAGGATCAAGAGATCATATCCGTCATCATGCAGTCAGCCATTATCATTCTCAGCCTCGCTGTCTTGGCTGCTGGCGCTCCCAAATCTGTAAGCGAATCTTCAACTCTGTCTGCCTTAGTGGAGAGAGAGCCTTCTGGCATAGTTTCTTACTTTGCTTCCAAGGGTAATGGGGTTGTTGTCCGATCTCTTGATGACCTTGCTCATGTCGGCGACGGCGAAGTCGTGAGGGTAAGTCGTCCTATACACCGCAGAAAAAAGAGGTTCCCCTACTGATCGTTCAATTTACATATAGCTCAAGCGTGTCAAGCGTTGCGAGTTTGCTGCTGCTGCTCCTGAGAATGCAATTGTTAATAAGAGGGGTAACACTTCTACTGATTGTGAGGATGTCCCTACGTTTATTACCAACTGGTAATTCGTGGTACACAGTATTGAAGAAACATCAAATTTGGATTGGAATATGGTATTTAGTTCATAGTCTGTAAGATTCAACATCTTGCTGACTTTCTTGATCAAATAAACTTTCGGTTTCCTCTAACAACTGATACGACTTTCCCCTGGAGCAGGGGAAGAATCAAGTCTGAAGTGGGGCCGGTCACTGATCTCTGCCACAGAAGCTGTAAATTTCAGATCAAGTGGCATCTACTCTTCTTTAATTGCCTCGGCTTGTTTCTCAAAAGCATGGTGTGAATGTTTCTGACTCAAGTCAGCCTCACTAAGCGTCTGCCCAAGTCAAACAGATATTACCAAAGAGCTACATAATTCGTAGTGTATGGAAACACCCCAGTCACCACCAGCTATGGACTCCTTTTACCGCATTCGCGTCTCGTAAATATAGCTTCTTTCACAAGAAAAATAAAGCGATGAAGGAAATCAAGTGCGTAGTCTGGAGCAGGCTCCTGACGCGCAGGTGCTTGCTTTGATGCGAAAGGAGCAATCTTCTTCCGAATGGAATTCTCTGCTAGCGTGCAAATCCGTGGCCTGAAGTACCCTTTGAGCCACGGGATCGGTGGAGTAGAGGTTAAGAATATTATCCAGGTACCAGCTAAAATAACGCAGCAGCAGGAAGGCGCGAGCAGCAGCGGCTGCGACGACCCGGCCTTCGGGCTTTCGCCGCGGCAGTCTTCCGTACAACTCCAGTAACTTTATGAGAGTACCCGCAGATCAGAGAAGAGAATGAATGACGTGGAGGATGTGAATTGGTCTCATGGAGTCTCAAATTTGTCTTTAACTTGGCACTGTTGACTTAAGTTATTTCAGCTTGGGCTCGTTGGATGTGAAGCAATCGTAGTGTCTGACCTTACGGCAGGGTAAATTCAACCCCGCGGTAATGAGTCAAATGACAAGTACTGATGGTATAAAGCTACGGCATTCCATTCCGGGGGGAAGCTTTACATCGGGCGATGCCTTGCAATGCGAGACAGCTTGTTCTTTCTGTACTAGAGCGACTCTTTCTCATGTGGATGTATACTCTACCTTGCCCTCGTCGCTATCTTCGTCGCTATTATCGTCGTCGTCGTCGTCGCTACTATCGTCGTCTTCAATGGGAGTGGCCAAGTTCGTAGAAAATACGATCGTAGATACACATAGACTAGGTGGTCCCTTCGGAAGATATGTTTCCCTGGGCGCAAGTCCATGCTGCAGCAGGAGCCGTGATATTTATCTCCCCTCGCCGGTGTTGCTCGGCTGGCCCTCAACAAGCATTCTCCTAACATATTGCGGAGCCTGCCAAGCTGATGTCTCCGTGCCTGCAAGCCCAGTGTAGGAGGTCGTGATCTAACACAATGAGACCTTACTAGCGAAGAGGTGCCAATTGGTATTGGACGAAGAGGGACTTGACGCAAGTGAGGTCCATAGCATCCCAGCCGGCGAGATTGTCGCAAACAAGGTTGATCGTCTCCCCCGGGGTTCGAAGTAGGCTGGGCATGAAAATGTTCAAGTGCTGCCTACCGTCGCCATCACTGTCGTACTTGTTGTTGCCGGTATCACTGCCGCTTCCCTTTTTCTTAGAAACCAAGACTCGTTTCTGCTCTTGTTACCTCCGCCTCTTAGGTGTTGGTATCAGCCCATGAAATCCCGACATGCGTATCATTGGGTACTTACGTACTTCAGTGGGGAGCACAGACCATTGATCAGGAATTATGAGCTAATTGATAAGTTTAAACTATTGTCAGATTAGAGGTAGTAAAAGAATAGTGAGGTATTGTCTTGTTCTTGTGTGTGTTCAATAATAAAAGATCTTCTACTATTTATGTCCAGAGTGAGGGCTTTTACCCTTATCCATAGAGTTTGGCATAACCATAGAAAACTCTTCTCAGCTCCTCTCAAGGTCGCATAGTGGCGGACACCTTTCATAGTGACTGACACCTCTCAAGGTTATCATGGCCAATTTGACAACTATAGGCAAACCCCTTCTCCAAGCTTCTAGTACACTCCGTTGCGTTAACAGCATCCACCCCCCCTTTTTTTTCCCCGCTTATACAAAAACATAAAAAAAAGCTCATTTTACGCTATAACGCGCATCTCTCCGCATCGCACGCAAAACGTATAGAATTCATTACTAATACTTTAATTAACGTATATGCATAGCGAGTCGCCCATCATAGCGAGCCGCCCACCTTTCACTACCCTCCAGCCATTTGTGTAAGTCAATTAAGCCACATCGTACGAAATCAATTGAAACTACTCATCAGCCTCTTCTTCAGAGGTCTCCCAAACTACCTGACATGTTCGTACATTATGTCCAGTCTTTCCGCAGTTACCACATCGCCGCCCGCGCGATTCACCCCCCTCCGTACGAGCACCCTCTTGACGCATGTTTTCGCCTCCAGCATCAACAACCCCCTTTTCTACCCGTATTGCCTCAGCTTCAGCTGTATTAAGTGACCCTCCAAGACGTAGTTGGGTTTTCTTAGCTCTCCGGCGCTTACTTAGTATCTCATTTGCCGTACGAAGCCCGCGGCACTCGGCTTCAACAAGAGCTAGTTTGTGTGCTAACTTGCTAATACCTTTAGCTTGCAAATCAACAACCTCGTACAAATGAGTTGGTGAGCTATCTTGATGACTAGTGATTCTTTTCTTAAGTGAAGCAGAGCTTCGTACGGCGTCATGTGCTGTGGTTGGTGTCTTTGGGTCCCAGGAGCCCTGGCTGCTTGGGCATGAGTTGGATGGTGTTGGCGTCTTTGGCTTGAAATCCAGGCGGGAAAGAACTGCTTCTGGGTCGAATGGTACAAGGCCAGCCTGTCTAAAACCAGCTTGTACGTTTTCTTTGCTTATTGAAGTAAAAAAGGCTGCCTTGAAGGCAGGAAAGAAATCATCCTTAGTAATGTGCGTAATCTGCATCCGCATCATCTTCTCGATTTCCTTGCCATATGAAGCCTTCAGCGGACTAAAACAGCCAACATCAAGAGGCTGAAGCTCGTGCGATGAATGCGGAGGCATGCAAAGAGCAATAATGCCATGTTCCTTGCAGTAATCGTCAAACTTGGTGGATTTGTGGCTGTTGTGGCCATCAAGGATTAGGAGCCGTTTAACACCCTTCGTGCGAGACTTTGTGCACTTTTCAAAATGTTTTAGCCAATCTAGGCCAATCTCATTTGTAGTCCATCCATTTTCGCTAGGGTGGACGCGCCATTCGGGTGGGAATTGGCCATTGGTATACCATGAGAGTAGGTGATATTTGCCCTTAACAATGACGTATGGAGGCAGCGCCCAGCCATCTGCACATACGCCCTGAATGACAGAAACCCATTCGCGATTGCCAGGCTGCTTCGTACGAGGCCTTCCACGGCGGTCAGAGGTTGTAATAACCTTTGCGTGCGACAGCATTCCCATCAAGAAGCCCGTCTCATCAAAATTGTAGACATCGTCATCGTGTATTCCGTACTTCGCGATTGTGTTTCGTACGAGGGCAAACCAGGCCTGCACAATTGCAGGATCTTCAGCCAATGCCCTCTGATAGTCGATTCTACGTCGAAAACGCGTCTTTAGTTGTGGTTGGCGTCGTACGAAGTTCTCTGCCCATCGCGGTCCGACACGCGTCGCGTCACGTTCGTCAAGGAGACAATCGGCCATATCTCGTACGTCGTCAAGTCGCGGTGGAAATCCTCGATCGATCAGGTCAATAACTCGTTCAAGAATCACAGTTTCTTCCACCTGAGTCATCTTCATTGAATTCGTACGAGTTTCGCGTCGTGGTAGAAGTCCAGCGCGTCGGTCGCGAAGTGTAGTTCTCGGGACCTTATAGATAGAAGCTGCTTTTCGAACGGATAGTTTTGGGTCCTTTTTAATAGCTTCAATTGCAAGGATAATGCGACTTTCATTTGAAGAAGAACTCATGGTCGTACGTAGAGGAAGGTTGTTGTGAAGGTGAAGAGTGTAGAATTAAGGAAAAGTGGGCGGCTCGCTATGATGGGCGACTCGCTATGCATATACGTTACTATTAATTATTATAATCTTAAAAATATTTAAATATATCTCTATATAATAGAGATAAAAAGTATATACTTCATACCTCTATAGTATTTAATCTATTTATTAAGGTATTACTAATCTAAGTAGTTACTTTATTTTTATATTATTTAACTAGTAAAAAGTATATTTTTATTATAAGAGATTAAGATAATATATTTACTAAAGAATAAAAAAAGAGATTTACTATATAACTTTACATATTTATTTGGTGTATAGTTTATATAGCTTTAAGTAATATAAAAGTATATTAAGGAGCTGAATATAATTCTTTAGAGTAAATAAGGTTTAATAGTTAATAAAAGTAATAATTATTTAGAAAACTTAACTTATTTATAATAGTAATAAGAGTTTACTAGTTACTATATAAATAATATTTAGTTACTTATAGTTTACTACTAGTTAATATATATCTATAGTTTATTATATTAGGTATATTAAGAAGAATACTAAGTAATAATAATAATATAATAGTACTGAGGATTCTAAATGTATAACTATTAATAATTATAATAATACTACTATTTAAAAACTAAAAGACTTATAAGTTAATAAGTATTATTAGCTATACTAAATAAATAATTTAATAATATAGATTGAAATATAATATTACTGGGAGAGTATAAAGATACAAGAAGTACTATTAGAGTTAATAAAAAATAGAAATATAATATTATATAAAGCTTCTTAAACTAACGTGGTTGATAAGCGAGTCGATCAGACAAGCGAGTCGATCACCTTAGCAAAATTATAGTAGGCTGCACGCGAAAATTTGGTAAGAAATTGTTAGTACGTCCTAACAATTTCTTACCAAATTTTCGCGTGCAGCCTACTATAATTTTGCTAAGGTGATCGACTCGCTTGTCTGATCGACTCGCTTATCAACCACGTTACTATAAGATTATAATAATCTAATTCTTAAAGAGATATAAGATTTCCTATGTAAAGCTTTTAAGATTTAGATTAGTTATTCTATAATCAATTAATAGTAAAACTTAGCTAGCTAGATAAATAAGAAGTCTAAGAGTATTACTACCTAGTAAAGTAATAAACTATAATATAAGTATCTATACTATATATAATAATATTATTTTAACTAGCTAGTATTTATTAATAAATCTAATATTAATAAAGATATTAAGATATAGAAAACTAAATAAGTATTAAAAAAGCTTATTATATTTTAAACTATAAAGATTAATTAACTTTAGAACTTTCATAACTATTACTTTTAAGTATTAAACTATAAGTAACTTAGATTTATAATAAAGTTAGTTAATAGAAGAGCTATACATATATATCTTTTTTATAATATAAACTTAAGAGCTATTAAATTATTAGTCTTAAGTTTAGTATTAATAATAATAACTTTATTAGTAGCTATTTTAGTAGGTCTTTTAGTAATAATAGCTTAATAAGCCTTCTTCATAAGTATAATAATCCTAACTAATAGTAAAATAAAATATTAAAGAGGATCTCTAATAATATCTTATACTAACTATTATATATATTATTAATAATAAGTAATAAATAATACTCAAATAAGTTATTATCTACTTATTAAGGTATATAGTAACGTTTAAGAAGTATTATAATACCTTTAGATAGTGAGATTTAATAGAAATAGATTAATTAAAGCTATTAAAACAGGTTAATTACTATACTATAAATATCTATATAGCGTTAAGTAAATTTTTATATATATATAGGGATTATACGTGCGTAATTTCGGCAAAAAGGAGGGGCGGACGCTATCAACGCAACGGAGTGAATGTGCGTCTGTCACAGCTGCAACCCCCACAACCCCCTCAACCACGCACATCCATTGCAACGACAGTTCAGTCACAACAACAACAACAACAACACGTGGACGCATCATCACCACACCACAAATGGCCTACGTGACGACCCCTTCGCAGGCCGAGGAACGGCTAACTAGCTTTGCAGACACATGGCGCTTCCCCGAGTTCGAGAAGCTCGACTCGGACCAGGACGTTGCCGGCACTCCCTTCTACGATGAACCCGGCGACCGCTGGTGTCTGCTCGCGGAAATCACCGACGTCTCCCTATGCTTCGCGTCCGCCTCGTTGCCCGCGACCGCGAGGGTGAGAGTTTCGTCATCGCTTTCTACCCGGACAACGATGCCACTGAGGTCTTGGATACAAGCAAGCTCAAAATTGGCCACACCATTGCCCTACTCTATCCCCACCAGCATGACTTCCTCGACGGAACACAAGGCGTTCGCGTCGAGGACGTCATTACCTGTCGCGTGAGTCTACTCTGCAGTTTTTGATTTGGTCGATCTCATGAATTACCAATACCGTGCAGGTCTTCCCCGTCAAGCTGGCCGGGCTATTTCGCATCAATTCGGATCTTTGCGCATACACTGGACCCCTTGGCACACTCAAGAAGTGCCATTCCTGTGGAAAGGAAGATCCAAGTGTCGTCAAATGCGGCCGATGCGGACTGTACTACTATTGCAATAAGGTGAGCGTGCATGTCTTCTTCTTGCGTAAGTCGCCGGGATTGACACCATCGGACACAGGATTGCCAGACGCTTGAATGGAATCAAAAGGGGCACAAGGAGGCTTGTCGTGCGCTCAAGGACCCAAATTTGAGAGCTCTGTTCAAGATTACCGTTGGTGAAGGCGAGCACCGGTTCCAATTTCCGAGATGAACAAGTGATGAATCGTTCACGGCGGCGGAGGGGCAGTCACAGCCGGCATATTTTGTGAGGCGTCCTAGGGGCGGGAACGTAATGAAATCTGTGCCGAGGACCAGAAATTCACCACAGGTTCTGGGTTGGCTCCAAACATCGGATTCAGAAAGCGCGGCATATCTGCAAGACGATGAATGCGATGAAATCATCCAAACACTCTGATGCAGTAGACCCAGAATTGACAAGCCATTCATGATGCTCCCTGCCAACCGACATTAATCCTTTCTCGATAAACCTTGTCTTGAATACCCTGGCACAGACCCCTGATGGTACGCATAGGTGGCGGTTGAAAGCTCAGATCAGAGATCGATGATGAATTTGCAAGTGAAACTTCAAGTCCATATGGCGCATCAGCTTCTACGAACATATACAACGACTTTATTGGCTCTAATGTTCATTTTATCTTGACGCATGACACGTCGTATGAACCAGCTGCCGATGCGCACCTCTATGCCGGGCTCATCGTCAGTCCCAGGCTGTAATTTTCATCACACAACACCCAGCCGCGAAACCATGTACAGTTGATGCTCTCGTTTGTAACTTATTAACATTGTTTTGTCGCCGAACTAAATCTACTTCTCAAATATGCTAGAAACCTCTTCGATAGTTTGCCCCTTCGTCTCAGGGAACATGAAGTAAGTAAACCCGACTTCAAATACCAGAACCACAATGTAGACTAGATAGTACCTCCAACCCAGGTTTTGCAGGGCCACCGGGTTGGCATATTGCCCAGCGGCACTAAAGGCGTACATAAGAAAGTAATGCAGCGCCATGGCTTTCGCTCGCAGATGATAGGGGCATATCTCCGCAGTGTACATCGGAGTGAGAGGTGTGTATCCGACATCCGACCCAAATTGGAAAAAAAACACCATCGCTACGAGAGCTTTACTTGCCGCCGACTGCCCTTCTCTGGTAAACTGTTCCGTGGCCACGGTAAACCCGATCATGGCTAAAAGCATAATTACGCTCGAAGATATGAATAGGATACGGCGACCGAGTTTTTCAACTAGGCTTGCAGCGGCAAGTGCGACACAGAGATTGAAAATTTGTAATCCGCCATTGATTCCGGCCTGCTGTGCTGGTTCGGTGATGCCGACTTGTTCCAGCGCCACGGAGAGGTAGAATGTGATGATGCCGCCCCCGCTCCATGACCCAAAAATGGTGGAGAACACAACTAGAAGCAACCGTCGGCGATTTCCAGGCCCTCGAAACCATGAGATCCAAGTTGTCTCCTGGGTCTGTTGGTCTAGCTCAATGGCTTGACATATTTCTGCAAACTGAACGGTCAACACCTCGTCATTCATTCTGCCGTTCGCATGGAAGTGAGCGAGAATATCTTTGGCTTCAGTATGACGGCCACGAGAGACAAGCCATCTTGGAGACTCTGGGACAAGAAATAAAAGCGGTAATTGGAGGGCTGGTGGGAGAAGCTGTAGCATTGTTGGAATGCGCCAGCTCCATTGTGATGAGATGTGCAGGCTTCCGAAAGAGACCCAGGCTACAACTAAGTGGGATGAGCAAAGTGTCAAAGCGCTAACCCTTTCAACTTACCAACAGATCCAACGAAGAATAGGGATGCATACCCGCCTACCAGAAAGCTTCTTTGCCGCGGATGGGCCAGTTCTGTGAGCAGGACGGGGCAGCTGGCGATCACGAACATGGAGCCTATACCCAGCTTGGTACTTCGGTAAGCAGTTTTGCGATGACGTATCTTCATGAGATTACTTACTATGAACCGAGTAAGCACGTAAAGTCGAGCGTTGTAACAGAAGACTTGGCCAAGTACTGTGGCACTGATGTCAGTCGCTTGTGCCCCGTAGAATGAAGATATTACGGAAGATATCAAAGCCTTACCAGCTCCAATGATAATCACATCTCCAATCATGATCATCAACCTTCTACCCATGGTGTCTGCTATCCAGCTCGAGACAGGAAAGGCAATCATGGCTCCAAAAGAGTACCCAGCGCCCATCAGCCCGACGAGAGTGCTGTCTCTCGGGCTAAGGCCGAGATCTGGGTGCTTAATGTCAACGTCTGCCAGTTCCTCTGATCTCATTGTTCATCTGCCTGATTCCCCTACCTTTGAACCCTGAATATGATCAACACTGCGCATTTTGTGCAAGTAATTTGGGTATCGTAACTTACAGTGAGGCATTGTTAGAAGTGAGGCTATGAGGGTTCCATCGTACCCAATCATCAACGGGCTGATGAAAACAGCAAGAAGTCGCAAGTTTAGACTCCGAATTCCATGATCCCTCCACCAAACTGTATCTGATTTGCTGAGGAAATCATTCCCTTTCAGGCGTTGACCAGGCTCAGGGGAATCATGTTCTAGGCACTCGCCGATGCCATGGTGAGATGTTGCCTTTTCCATCTTGAGAGCTCCCTTCAAATCGGTGGCCTTCATTCTTGTAGAATTCTCCATCGCCGGCCATCTCTTCGTAGTAGCTATCCTGAGCATACGAAAGAATACTGACGGTCAAGCTGGTGACATATGTTTGAACACACTCGCCCTTTTGCAGATTTGTCTCTGTAGTCGAGCATTGTCGGTCCGGATATTGAAGTGATAGAGTTCGATTCGTCGGCGCCTTCCCTTCACGTTTTCGGGTACCGAAACCAGCCAGTGCACAAACCATTCCGAAGCCCGTCAGCTCCGCAATGCCGAGTTTGCAACGCTCAATCGAATAGACAGACTTGCGCGCCAATCGCTTGGAGTTGCGTGTAGCTCTCTAACCAAGATGGGGTTCGGTTAGTTAGCAATGTATTTTGCAGGCAGAATGATTGCTGAGGGTTTCGGGGACTATGTTTGTTCTAAGTTCTCGAAGATCGGGCTTTTCTAATTACAGTTTTATGGTCAAACAGCCGCGAACCTTCCTAGCGATTGGCGGCGCTTGATTTACAAATAAGAGGACTTTGGAAAAGTCAAATCTCCAATAAATTTAAGTTCAAGCAAGAAAGCGATACTGTGCTTTTGTGAGCTTTCTGCTGTGCATCATTGACTCGTCTACAAGGCGTGGGATTAGATTCTCAACGAATAGCACTGGGATAACAATACTGCTAGCATTTCAATCACCTGAGTGACTACCTACCGAGCTGGATTGCGGTAACGGGCTGGAAGGCTCAACTACATTGCATAGTGGAAGTATTTGATGATGGAGATCCTGGAGTATTCGTCCAATCCCGATATCATTCAACGAGAATCCCTGTTGCTTCGGTAATACTTACTCGCCATGTGCAAAGTATGGAATCAATGGAATTCGTCCCGTGCACAAAGTCGTTTGTCTCTGATGAAGGTCATCGCGATCAGGAAACTCGGGCCCGAACTCAACGCTGGTTAGCCTACTGTGGCAATTGGTTTTTTGACTGTAGACATGATGTTATGCAGCTCATGAGACCTTTGCAGGGCTTATTTTAGTGTTTTGGTGGATGACTTCGTAGTACCACTGACGTGTACGCGCAAAGCGACCATAAGATGCTGGCGTCAAGAAGCTTCAATTACTTATGTCGAAGAGACCAATTGTCACAGATAATAAGTCCGCAACATGGGATTGTGCATTTCAAATATCACTGCTGAGGGGATGAGATTCCGCATGGACGTCGGGGGTTTCAGGCATTTCGGGCATTTCGGGAGTTTTGCACGAGCCATGAGCGTGATCCCAACGTTAGATCATTGAAGGGAAAGCCTGTACTAGCAGGTTAGATGATCAAAGATGTCTTGCCAAGACGGACCTCTGTTTGACTGGATACGTGAAATTTGTGTTATGGCTGAATTACGCTTCCTCCTATTTGGCCTGTAGACTGTTTTGTTCTTTGGACCGACATCGAGGGGCTATACATACATTCAGATTGAATGATTCTAAATCTTGCCATCACTGTGAGCACCGGAAAGCAATCTTTGCCTTATTTTCCGGCAGAATACCTCTGCTGCAATGATTTTGAACACCTACCGAGGTTTTACCAAAAATACAGAAGCACACTATGCCCCGTTGGACAAAGAATGCGGCGAAGATGATGGCATAGAACTTGCGCCACTCGAGCGACATAGTCATACATGGACTACCAAACAAGTGATCAAAATATTCACAGTCACTCATCTTATCCTCTTTTCAACGGCCGCTGGTTTCTGGTTTTTGTGGCGCGAACAGCCAATCAACAAGTCATTGAAAGATATTTCATTTTACTGTAAGTACGTCTGTCACACGATGCTACGCACGTCTCTAACTTTTCCAATTATGCAGCTCCGCTCTTAGACCGCATCGATATTCCTTATGTTCTTCGATTTGATCAGCCACAGACGATCAAGGGTGGCGACGGCGACATGACCTGGGGCTCTCAGCCGAATCCTGACATTGACAAGATGTGGGAGGGAATTACGACGGAAGCTACCATCCCAGTGACCGCCGCAGAGATACTGTCCATGAGGAAGGATCCTTCAGTGGCCGTAATGCTGCCCGAAGAGTACCACCTCGATAACGAACAGACCTACCTTGCGCACGCACTTGTTTTCCATAGGCTTCATTGTCTTGACTACATCCGGAAAGCATTGTACAAAGATTATTACTACCCAAACGGCACAGAACAAGTTCCGATGCATGGACATCACATCGCGCACTGCTTGGCAATGATTTTGGACCATATCACCTGCGCAGGTGACCCTGGACTTTATGGTAAGTCACAGTTTCATCAAAGACGCGAGATACTGATAATTTGCTGCCAAGTATACCAGTGGTATGAGCACACGGAGATACCACTGCCTGATGCCAATACCTGGGGCAAATGCTGGGATTTTAGTGCATTCCGCAACAAATTCGACAAAATAGCATTGGAAAACTTCAGTCCTTTTGATCTACGAAAGCCGGATGGAGCGAAATTTGTCACGGAGCAGAATAATTTGCAAGAAATCATTTATCAGACGCGAGATCCGAAGCCCAATCCTCACTTATGAAGTTCTAGCAGCAATGCGACGTGTTTTTCTCAGGTTCTGTTTCATACAGGTCGTCGAATAGTCGTACATAGTATTTTTGCATTTGACAAATCGCACATGTCTTCGGCTTGAAGCAAGTGAGAGGCACTTGATGTAAGGCAGATTTGTGTGTCTGGGTCATAGAGCTTCTCTGAACTCTACTTCTTATCTTCTTGTTTCGAAGGAGGATTGACCAAATACCACGTCATAACCCCAAGTCCCACTGCCAGAGAAACTCCAGCTGCAAGCACTCCACCCCTGGCAGTTGTCAGGGAAGAATACCAACTCTGGGAATTCTCCGTCTGCTCTGGCAAAGCCTCGCAATCTTCGGCAAGACGAAGTTGTCGCTCCTCCGGCTCAGGCCGCCCCTTTGGCTGTGACACTGGCTCCGGGTCTGGGTCGGGAAACCAAACTTGGCCAGAGGCCACACAGGCTGCGCGCCTGGCACGGTAGTCCTTGAGGAGGCATTAGAAACCCATCTGAGAGATGGCAATAACATAAGGTACGGCGTCATACCTCTAAACATTCCATCACATCTCCGACGATATGGTGGGCGGTCTGCGGGGCAATCCCCTGGGAGATAAGAGATCCGAATATGTGGTTTGGATGCAGCGAGTGAAGCTCGGAGCCATTCCACAAACAGACGAATGCTTCCGGCCCATTGACCAGGTCGACATGGCGGTTCTCGAGGTGTTGGAAAAGCCACTGTCGGACCCTGCCTGAAGTGGCATACTCGCTTGGAACGTTGGTCTTCAGGGTCTTGAGGTGGAGACTGGACCCGTTTTCGACGTTCGTCATGATTGCGGTTTTTGGGTTATATGGTCGGATGGAGTTGACTCTCTGTTTTCGTGGCTGTTTGGCTTGGAGATGTTGACTTTCTGCCCTGTGGTGTTCTTGTTCTGCACCTGAAGCTTATGTTCTGGAGGTGTCATTTTCTTTGGGCGGGAAATGGCAGATGCCGGTGTGCCCAAATGCCAACAAACAAAGTGGATATTCCAGGCCGCTGACGAGATGGATTGTCGCGCAATTAGCGTGATGCAGATGCGTTCGGTGAGTACTTGTTCCTATTGGTACGTCAATGGCGAGAGTTGCCTCACCGCCACGCAATCAGAGCCTCTCAGAATCGTTCTCGCGGTGTCAACTCCACTCATCCGCATTCAACCCTAACAATACCCCGGCCCATGTCAACCCACTTTGCATCCGCTGGAGGCGACAGCCAAGAACTTAACTGAATCCGGATGATGGGCCTTTTGCGTCGCCCCATGGCCTCAATTCAATACCTATTGAAACACCAAAGACAGCATCGACCATGGGTCGTGTTTCAGCCATACTTTACCGACTCACCGTGGAATTCTCAAGTCGACAGCATTTAGCTCTGGGTTAAGTCACTCACTGCCTTGAACCGAAGCGAATTGATATGCGCGGCGTTCAGATCAGACCTCGCTGGAGGTTCCACACATTCATGGAGCAGCGATTATCCGCTCCCCGGCACAAGATTTTCTTTTAAAATGGATCGATGCGAACGGCGTGTCGGCGGAGATACTCGTCATGAGCAAGAAGTCGAGGGCTTCGCGTCAATATAGACAGTTAAACTAGTGTCCGCTGTCGCGTGCGCCAGAAGAAGTGGTGGCGACATCGACCGGGATGTAAACATCGTCTGCAGCATACCTTATGTGCAAGCAACATCAAGTCCTGTCCAAACCTCTACCCCTCCCCGAGCTTTCATCTTCGGGCTTCTTACTCGATGACGAGCAACATTGGAAAAGGAGTAGCAATCAAAAACCTCTCTGCCTTGGTCCCAAAGCGAGCTTTACAGGAGGCTCTAACCGAGCGGAAGGGGCAAATAGACATTTCGGGCATTGTGGGTTCAAGGTCGGGCATTTCAAGACGCTAAAAGTACGGGAAGACATTATCAAATTGCTGTTTACTATACAAGAGGATGCGTAATTAGTTGGTGGCCCCAACAAATAATCTTGCGCCAAGTGAGACAACGACTTGAACTAGGGGTAAAGAAGGCAATGCCTTAAGTTACAAACTACTTCCGTGGACCTTTGACCTGGGCGGGTGCGAATAGAGACAGGATGCATGATCCAATTGTTGAAGTTATTGCTAGCCATCTCCAATTGGTTTCATAGGCACTGGAAGAGCGTCAATCATCCGCGGTCCAAAGTTGTAGGCTGAGTCCGTAAAAAAGCGGGAATGCAGGTATAACAGAGAGGGCCAGCTTCGAAGGACGCTGCATTTAACGATATCCTGCAGGTCCACCAGCTCAGCCATTGTTCACTCCTGCGTTCCTCAAGCCATTGAACTTTATACATGCAATATTGACGCCATCGGTTGTTTGGACACCTTGATAGCCACGAGAATATTTACGTACATAAAGTCCCAGGAAATTGGCAGGCGACAGTCGGACCATCATGGGGCCCGAACTCTGGAATCCATCCTCACCCTTTAGGAGAAGCAATTCCCTTCATATCCATTGCTCTGCGTCGAACTTGATTCATGACACTGAGCACAATCGTTGGTCGCACGCAAGCTCAATTTGAGACCGTTGCCGATTTCACACGAGCATTTGAAGTGTCCAAAAATGGCTGGCCTGGGCAGAATCTCTGACGATGATGAACGATTCCAAATGTTAGCTTCTCCCCCGTCTCTCCCTGTTTCTGGGTGTCGTCACTAAGCTTTGGAGCGTTCTAGCCAAGATGACTCTACGTGTAGACTCGCAGATCTTGGCGAAAGCACAAGCGATACACTGGGCACCTTGTGCAGAGATCAAGCAGTGACTCTGAAAGGTTTTGCGAAGGTTAAGGTCGTCGACTACCATGAACCCTCCGACAACTTCATCACAATAGCTCCAAAATCCAATGAGAACATGGGTTTCCATTATAGTGCAACTTACTCCCCGATTGGCCAAGATGGAAACATTCAGATTCTGTTCAGCGCCCAAGCACTCGATCAGAGCATAAATATTCCTCTTCACGACGACGACGATGTGGATGAAAACGCTGTCTTCTCGTCGGCTTCTCAAAAGCCCTCATCACCATGCGATTACTATCTCGGAGATTGGGAGTCGGTGCAGCATTCGAATCAAATGCAGACATACCTTACCTGTGGACCACATCTAGAGCATCTGCTTGAGCCTAAACGCCATTACCCTGGAATTACGGCTCCCTACTTTTACTTCGCCAAAGATGGAGGTACCTGTACACCAATGCACATCGAAGATGCGGGGCTTCCCTCTGTCAACATGGTCCGCTGGGGCTCCCCAAAGACATGGTTGATCATTGAGCCTGGTTCATCAAGGAGGCTCGAAGAGTTTGCTGCTTCCGGGACGTTAGGCGGGAAAACGAGCGGTGGCCGACGACGTTCATATGGGCGCAAGACGTGTTCGCAGTTCATCCGGCATGCAAACATACTATTCTCACAGGAGACACTAGACGGCTGGGGCATCAAGTACAGCATTGTCGTCTGCAAACCTGGGGAGTTGATTGTCACCCTGCCGTACACCTATCATCAGGTGGTAAACCTCGGTATGAATTTAGCAGAGTCGACCAACGTATTGTGGCCGGGTACAGACCTTCGGTTGGGAAGCTACTCGTTCTGCAGTAAACGACGATGCGGCAACAGAGAATCATCAATAAAAGAGACGGATTTTGCGGTCCCGATTCAAGACGATCAGACCGATCTGTCAGGGACCGATGCACAAACAACTGCTAGAGCAAACCAAATCCAATAGAAGCATAGTAATAAGTGCGGAGACGGCAAAGACGAAGATGACAACAACGACGATGATGAAGACAACGGGAGTAGCATCAGCGGTAGTAATAATAGGGATAAGAGTATAGTAGAAAGAATCGTTTTTGATATTACCAATAGGGAGTGGTCCGCCCGGTTAGCTGAACATACTAAATCTCACCACCGACCTTTGCAATGCCTGTCATCTCCTGAAGCCTTTAGAATGAGGATACTAGCGGCACTTGACGATCCTGACAAGATTAATGCCGGCGGTTAAATCCATTGAATTTGGTGTTCATCTCCCTCCCAGACCAATTATGCGTGGTGTTCTTCACTGCAAAAAAGGCAAACCACAAGTCGTCTTTTCATTGGAAATTGTTCCCGTGACTCGCAGAAAGGGAAGAGACTATGTTTGTCAGACTTTAGCCGAAAGTCTTCTGAGAGCGAGTCTGCCTTGCACATGTTGCGTGATGAATGCCCCGTACGCCGCAGTGTGGGTACTCCCCAAGTATTCCCACCACTGAGAGGTGCGCGCATGTCCCCGTTATGGTGTACGCCCTAGGTACAAAATAACGAGACAGGGATCTCGCGCAAGTGACGTCTGTCAGGCCTATCAAGTCAAGCTTACATTCATCAGGCATCCAAAGTGTCCGTCGCACAGCATTAGAACGGTGGCTGGTAGCGCGTCGTGCCGCACCGCGTTGTGTTTGGAACTCTCGCAAACTTCTTTGAAGATTGCTGGCTCAAACTTGCGCGGGATTATTCTTTGGAAAATCCCGCACGCTAGTTAATATCATCATGGCGCAAACGCACTACCGTTACCGCCGAAGTGCGATCGGCTCAGACGCATTTCCTCGTCGCGGGGGCAAGCGAGAAGAATCGCCGCCCAAAAGGCGGGGTTCCGCCAAGATTGGCACCACAACAAAGCAGATCTCAAAGAAAAGACGTGTCAAAACCGCCACCATCAGCTCAAGCCCAACCGAGCCCAAGGACGAAGGTATGATCATCAACCCAAGCGCCAGTCCTTACAGGTTGTAACCGTGAATTCTCATAGAGTACGACGATGACGACAGGATAATCGGTCATACGTCAACCGGCAACGGCCATTCTGTGAGCCTCATCACAGAACGAGCTACCGATCAATCGCGCAGAAATGTGCCCGAAGTGATCGTTCAACAAGCGACACCCTCAAAAGTATATGCGTATTGGGGCGCTTTGGGGAAGTCCCGCGAGGAGACGATTGGGACTGATCACTTCAATGTGTTTGCAATTCTTGACCACGACTCTCAAAGCAAGCGCCTGAGAGTGCAATGGGTAGGATACTCGGACTCGGTTCAGGACACAAGTTGGGAAACAGTCCCTAAGATACGACGTCTTGATCCAGCTCTTTTCAAGGACTATCTCGTCGCTCGGGGACTGACAGGCAGTCTCCAGCAGAGACGCAAAACGATAGGGAGGCCTCAGGCCCCGAAGCCCAGGGCCCAAAAAGGAGGAGAGGAGCATCCGATCAACCGAACAGGTATCCGCGACGATGCAAGATATAAGGTGGCGTTGGAGCTAATTGGAATATCTGGCCGAGATTTGCGTCGTCTGACCAAGGTCATCCTCGATTTTGACATGGACGAGCGCATTACGCATCGATCCCTCATGCCCAAGGATGGCAGCCGAGGCAGAGGTTTACTTATCTAGCAAGAATAAAACGAGGAATTGAGCTGAAAACGTCAACGCAGCGATCAGGTTAAGGGCTAGGCTCCCATGATCGAAGTCAAACAGTTTGGAGTCCGCGCGTGAAAGAAGACTGTCGACGATTCATAGATCTTTGCCACAATGCCGAATAATGTTGCTCATAGAGCGGGTTTGGGAGAAAATGTATTTTCACTCAACACGTCTGTTGTCACCATCATGTGTTCAAATTTTCGCCTCTCGGTAGTGGAATGAATGTGGGAACATGGTTGTCATACCGAACACCTTGGTTTGCGAGATTGCAAAGTTCGAGGCAAGGAAGCATTTGCCTCGGCGTGAATTGCTTGCTTCAGGCCTCAAACATCGGTTCAGGTTCGTCAATGTCATCTTGTCAATCGGTGTTCAGACGAGCTTCTCATGTTTCCGCGTTATTTCCGCAACGAAAAATGCGAGCCTGATTGTGGTCCTGACCCTAGTGGTTGTTTGTTGTTTGTTGCATGTTTGTCGACTGGGGTTGAAATCAGACGACATGGGCAGTTTCCCGAGGCACTGCACCCCAGTCCTCCAAGCACGGTCGGCATATACACACTGTGACACTACGCTGCTTGGTTCATCTCTCGTGTCATCATCTGGTGCAATGATACCGATAGGTCTGAGTTCGTGTTGGTGCTCTAGTTATCCTTGTCCGATACGCCGCTAACCAACTCGTGTTGTTAGACTGGGGCGAGTCACCCGCAAGCGGAGGAGGCTCGACTTTCCACGTTAGTCTCCCCACACAATGCCCTTGTCTTGTCTGTCTGGCTCTGATCTACAATTGGCTGCCGTACGGTGTGGCCCAGAAGGAGGCCGTCTTGGCTCATCCCGGAGACCAGCCATCCCTTCTCAGTTCCGATCCAACGCCGACCGCTTGCTTTCATACAGCGTTGGTTACCCCTTGCGGCTGTCGTCTAAATCTGTTGGCGCCAAAAGACCCTGCACCCAAGCAAGGTTAGGAGGGCGGCAAATAAACACCTTGCCGGGGAGGCTTTGAGAGCCTCGGCAGCTTCATTACAAAACATTGGGAGCGACTCCAACGATAAGTGGGAGGACCTCCAACTTTTATTTGGCATTGCCTTCATTCCCGCTGTCGGGCTCATAAGCGCGCAAACATAGTCTTCGATGTTTCCTCTTACTCAAGTCTAGGTACGACATTCCAACGTATACATGCGACTCTTTCACTCACAGGAATCACACAGTCCTTTCGGGTGGCGGCACGGAGCCTGCGTTTGCACCGGCCAACAATTACTTGGGTTGACGATGGTTCCAAACTTATCGAGCAGCCCACGGCTTTCGGCAATTACACCTGAAGATGGTGTTCAAAGGGAGGAATTACAAACTCCACTGTCAGACGTGCCCGACAATGAGCCATCCAATAGCTCTCCTGCCCATCTCACAACGTGTTTTTCTCAAACACCAACCATACCCACTTGCTGGGAAGTTTCAACTGTTGTGATCAAAGGACCCCCACGAGACCCCCGACTAAGACGGAAGAAGCTGTCTGCGTTTGGAAGATCCGATTACCGATACGCCCGCACACTCGTGAAAGCCTTGGAACGTCGACGAGCAAAAGGGTTCGCATTCGAGGAAGACGATTTGAGATTTCCGAGAGAGGTCAGGTCCAGAATTGAGCGAGACTTGAAGTTTGAAAGGATGGTTCAACAGACCAAGAGAGAGATGAGGCAAGCAATGCGAAAGGCAAAGCTGGAGAAGGAAGCCTCGGCTCAGACAAATTCGACTGCGTTGACACGATAGCACGGAGTGTAGTACTTTGGACTTCAGTGACAGGGTCTCTGTAGGATTGTAGGGCTAGGCTTCCAAGGCAGGATGATAGTCCCGAGTGGGGAATGAGCATTATCGTGACAACCTCGTCTACCTTCAAGGAAGTCACAACACAGAAGAGGTTCGCCAAGCCAAGTCTATAGTTGCAATCGTCGGGTCTTGTTTCATCGTGAAATTCAACACTTCTATGACTGGTAGGCCTTTTCCATTCGGATTTACTGGAACATCTGGCTCGTGCCTCACGAAGGGTATCATTACGCCCCTTCCCAAACGTGCAGTCCCCCTTTGTATTGCCCGCCTGAGGGCACTTAAGTACTTGCGATTCCACACAAGGCAACCGCAGCCACAGCCTATCCCTCAAGATCCTCTCACTGTCTACCGTTTGCCAACAGCAGCAACTGGTCTGGTGGTGTAGTGGTTATCACGTCAGTCTCACACACTGAAGGTCCCCGGTTCAATCCCGGGTCAGATCAACTTTTTGTTTTGTGGGCTATCCTTCCGTTTGACTGTAATTGATTTCTGGGTCCTATCACTTACTAAGGCTTTGCAGTACTTTTGGATAGATTTTGAGAGGCCAAACAAACATCGCTTTTGAGACATTGGCTGCACTTTATTGCTGATGAATGCGCTCCCTGCTGCACCGCCATCTAGCCGTTGAATGTTCTTGCCGATGGATAGCAGTTTCTCCTTTCTTCCCGTCGCCATCACCGGCGCAGTCCCGGCAGACGGTCACGCTGAGTCCGAGAACATTGTTCTCGATGAACAGACAATTGGGGCGATCCTAGACTTGATTTCATTAAGTCAGCCGGACCGGTTGAGATTTTCTGTCCTTATCGAGAGCAAGTCTGGGTTAGAAGACATCGCCTGCGAATTTCGGCAAAGTCAGCTGCGAGAGGATTACGGAGTGGTTGGTATGCAAATGATTGCTTGTCTTTGTGATTCACTAACTATAGGGGGTTACCCCAAGGAAATGCAGCCCCGAGGGCTTTGGCCAGACAGCGATGAAACTGCATAATGGATCACGTCACATCGGGATCCTTGACTGGCACGTCATCTTCATCAGGTAAGGCATGCAGAGACCGTTGGGGAGGGGTGGAACAGATTACTTTCTTGTGATATATTCGACGTCTTGTACGGGTGGCTAAATCCCATCCGTGTTTCACGTCAATACTCTGAAAGCCGCTCGTCGCGCCCAGAAGCAATGCTTGTTAACCCATCCCTCATTATCCTTGTTGTATATCCTCGGTCTTGCCAAATTCCAGGCCCTTTATGCCCATGACGGTGCTTGCTTGTCTCCGTCGCCCTTCGCCCCGCACAATCTGATGGAAGCCAGCGGGAGCCGTCGCACCTTTACTCGACAAGAATTGGCAGCTCGGTGGTCGACGTAGAAATGGAGTAGCCCATGAAAAGGTCCTTCATGATCTCGAACGCCGTGGCATACTTGTCGCTGTCGATGAAACCGCCTTGAATGTCGATGACGGTATGTGCAGTGTCGCCGTGCCAGACAGTCTCAACGGTGACGGAAGAGTTGGGAAAGAGGTGCCGAAGGTCTTGGACAGCGATTCTGGATTGTCTCTTGACGTCGCCGTCGGTGTTGAGGACGTGGAAACCGGCGGTGTGGTAGATGATTCTTGGCTGCAGTCTGGCTGTCTGTCGTGTCAGTCGACTGCAAAGAATGGGAAATTTGTGGGGGGAGAGCATACTGTAAGGCATCATGATGGTGATGCTAATCCTACGATTGCTTGCAGTGACGTATTTTCCAGGGCCGAATGGCGAGATTTATTCGTGATGGACCGGGAGATTGGAGGTGTTGTTGGCGGGGAGCATGTTTCTGCGTCGCCCGCCGACTGCCACGGATGGAACGCAGGTGCACCTTCTAGGTGAGTGACTGTTTTGCATGCTCATCGATCGCGGTGCAGTCGCGTCCAAATTCACCAGGCAGGCACAGCTGAAATGCTGCACTCATGGCGCCTTCCTCCGATTTGTTGCCCCACCGCCGTGGCCGACCCGCACTGGCGTCCCGGCTCGGCCGCCGCAGATGTGGGCCCTGCATCGGGACGCCACCCGGAAGGCAGCCTAGGATTTCACGAAGGGTATGGACTCATCTGGGAATGCGATGCTTGTCAATGGCCAGGCACCGGAGGGCACAAGTCGGATTAATGGTCAAAGTGATGACTTCTACATTGCTTGAAGTGAGCAACTAAGGACTCCCCCCTCAAAAGTTGTCATCAGTTGTAGTGTTGTGTCCGGTCTGAGAATTCGGGGTTCTGCGGGACCACCGGTCGGCATGGAATTTTACATTTGACCAGGACTAGTGACTCTGGGTGCAACATTGCCAAATACGGCTGTGGAGCGAAAGAACAGCTTAATGTGAATCAAACACGATATCACGTGATGTCGAGCTCTAAAAAGGCAATGCACTTCCCTTGTTTTCAATCTGCGGTGGCTCATTCGGGAGGGATCCCCAACCAACAAACAAACAAATAGTCACCTCCACTCCATCCCGTCAACCGCTAATCTCGGAACAACCCCCGTAGATGAGTTAATCCGACGGCCTGTTCCCGGACGGGCTCCCGTCTTCCCCGGGGCACCGCTTGGGCACCTCCAGTGCTGTGCCTTAGACCACCACCACTGAACCGTCCCCACTGCAGTGTGATGGGCTCCAGTGTCCATCCCGCCCTTGCCTCGTCGCGGTGTGCCAGCTCAATCCACCCTCACTGAGCCACCCACTCACTCACTCACTCCACGTCACTCGCTCGCTCACCCGCCCACCCGTCCACCGCCCTCGACGTCGCATCTCATCAATCGCCGCCGCCGCACAACTCCATCGACAACCTTAATTGAGTTCGCGCGCGTGCGCGCACTATTGCGTCGCGATGAACCTCACCGAGGCGCAGGCCGAAAAAGTCCTATCAACGTGGCGCATCTCCCGCCTCGAGGACATCCTCGGCCCCGAGCTGTCGCCGCGCTCGTGGAGCAACAACCTGCGCAAACACCTGTGCATGCTCTGCCGCCTCGTCAACCTCGAGCAAGCCCGCATCCTGCTGTCAAACGAAGTCACAGCCCGTCTGGCCAATCGCACCCGCAATAGGGGCATCCGTCGCGATCACTTGAGTGATGTTGATGTCATGCGCGTTCTTGATAGACAGGTCCGTTCCGAAGACACGCCCAACTCTCACTGCTCCGCTTCAACTTCTCCCGTTTCCGAGTGAACTGTCCAACGACAACCGTCATTGACATGCTGCACAGGAAGCGCAAATACGAGGGCATTCCGACGTCTACAGCCAGTACTCACCCTCGCCGGCGGCGAACCAGGCAATGAGGCGTCTGGACAGGGTGTCGGAAACCCCCGACTACACCCGCCCCTATCCACCCGGACCGAGTCCGGACCTCTCCGCCGATGCCTCATCTTACCACCCAAGTACGGCATCATCCCCCGCCTCAACCTCCGCCTCGACCTCCATCACTACCGCCCCGTCTTCCAACCCACGCACAGGGCCTTCATTACAATGGTCCTCCACCGCCCTCCAACTCCTGGCGCGCAACGCCGCGGTCGGCAGCCGGAGTGACTACTATGACGCCGGCCCGTCAACATTCGACGATGGAGATCGTCGGATGAGTCTAGGGGTGCGTCGCCGGGACCAAACATCTCAGAATCACCGCTGACACTTTTCCAGCCAAGGGATGAAGATGGTACTCCCGCCCGCTCATCGCCAATACACGGCCTGCCATCACGAACGCCGGCCTGGGCCTTGCCCCAACACTCCCGTCAATCACAAAATCCACATCAACCGCAACCATCACGGCAGTCCCAGCTTTCACATCAACGGGAATACTCGCGTCAACCGCAATACTCACAGCAACCGTCATCATCTGCCGGTCAACGTCACGGCAGCCCGGCAAGCGAGATTGTAGTCCAGATTCCAGAAACGAAAACTGGCACACCGGTCAGAGCGACCAACCATCGAGAGACGAACCGTCGAGACACCAACCTCATGGCCGCGCCGCCGCCAAGAGCCCGGTCTCCCACGACAGCAAGGACCTCTGGCAACTCGGTCGCCCACGCCAGAGCAGAGGAATCGCCACGGTCTAGGCCCACCAGGACCACCGACGACCCAGAACCAAACACCAGGGCCGGGGCATCACCACGGCAAAGGCCACTCCCAACACCGTCACTCAAGACCGATACCTCGGGAATCCGCGCCATGACCGAACCGCCCCAAAGAACGCAGACCACCGCTACTACTACCACCACCACCACATCATCCTCATCATCCTGGAACAATTTCCGCCCCGAATCCCACGTTCCCGCGTCGGCCCCGCAAAGGCCATGGCCGGGGACTACATCAAGAACAAACAACCCACCAGAACACCGCACCAGGCCCCCGGACCCGCCGCGGAGGAGCGAGAGCAGCACGACCCCCATGACCGACGACACAGAAGGCATCACGGTAGTAGAGCGCCACAAGAGGAAACGGGAGAGCATGATGGCCGACCTCGAGGGCGACATCGAGAAGCTGGGCTATAGGGTCGACATACAGCGGACAACAGTCAAGCTCCGCCAGCACGAGTACGCTCAGGAGCAACGACACCTGGAGGCCGCCCGCGTCAAACTCGAGAGTCTTTCATCGGGGGACGCCGTCGCCGCCCAGGTGGAGCAGTTTCAGGGTTTCCTCGCAGGCCTTGACGATCTCGTTGCCAGATACCCCGCCGTACTTCACGCGCACGACGACCACAGCGCCAACGACATGGGTCGAACCCTGGCATCGCCGTCTCAGCCGCCGGAGGAGACAGACATGGGTCTTCAACCCGGCATGCTCTTCGACGCCCTGAAGAGGGCCGTCAGGGTCAAGATGGGCTCGGCAGCACATCAAACAGAACGACTACAGGATACGAGAAGGGTGGGTGAAAGAGAGCTCAGGGTGGCCCAGGCCGCCGTGGACGAGACGTTGGCAACACTGGAGCGTGCAAGGGAGGACCTTTCCAAGCTCGAAGATGACCTCCACTTCTTGTCGATTGAAAAGGAGCGCTTGAGTGACAGGTTTGGTTCTTAGCACACGAACCAACAGATGAAAATTTTTATGAGGCATCATGTCACAAGTAATGAAGTTCCGCAATGGATACCGTTTGTTCATCAGTTTTAGGTTAAGCGGTCACTTCCCGTGTTTAGGGACGGTCATATTGGGGGTGTAGCACGACAGGGCCAGATGCCAAAGTAAATGCTGCTTTTGAAGATCTCGTTTTTCAGGCAATCACCAGCGGCAGCAAGGACAAGAAGGCGTACGGACACCAAACGCTTCATTTGAAATATACCAATAGACAATGACGCAAGGAGTCGCTGAGACCAAACATTCATCCAACCCCGAGCATCGTTACCGTCGCTGTTTTTGATGCATTCAACGAGCACCAGCAGTAGCGCAGGATCAACACATCGCCGCAGAGATGAAGACTCTCATCTGTAGATGAACTCATAATCGTCCTGCAACTGGACTTATACTCATTCCTTCCGTCTTTTGAACAGCCTTCGCTGACTTTTCCCTCCTTTTGTGGCGCGTGTCTCATCCCTATCATCGTCCTGGGCTGATTGGGGATTGCTGCCGGTTTCTCTTGGCATTAGGAGGTTCTCGGTTGGGATCGGTTCTTTTGTTTTGCTGGATAGTTTGAGAAAGGTCTTGAGTTTGGATGGTTTGGGGTCAACGCTCGGTACTTTCGCAGAAATAAAGTTGGAAGGGATGGAAGCTTCTGCAGAAATATTGTCAGAAACGCTGGCTGTAAGTCAAAGGTGAGAAACAAACTGACCATCAGCCTCTTTCACGTGTCCTTTCAGGACCGCCAAGATTCTGCGCTACAGATTCTTGCGCTTCTCGACATCCGCGGGTTCGTTTGGGGGATGTACATCATTGGTAGTTTCCACCTTAGGCTGTGTGGCACCCGAAGTGTTGGTGTTGCCAGGCTTCTGCTTCTTTTCACTGTCGCTCGCATCTTTCGGTAAAGAAGACTCGGGAAGAGAAGGCTTCTTGCTTGCATTGGGGTCAGTAATCTTCGTCTCGCTGGATGATGCGTCTGAACCCTGGGAATGCGAAAGGGGTGAGGCTGGAGTAATGGCATCGACGTCATCACCCGCAAAAGGCAGACGGGGAGGAGCTGGGATGATGGCATCGACGTCGTCATCCATAGACGGTGGATGGGGAGTTATGGTCCTGATCCAGTTGTCAATCCGGGTGCCCCAGGCGTAAAGGTCGCGGAGTAGGGGGTCCTCTTGCACATTGAGACGGCGAATACATTGGGTGCCGGGAACGTTGGCTATTGTCGGCTCAAGAGAGCCTGACTGTGGGGGTCTGTTGGTGTCAGGTACAGACCTCATTGACCTTTGAGAGCCCGACCTAGAATGGATATCATTGAGAACTTTGGGCCTCGTCGACTTCCGAGAGCCCAATCTGGAAGCACTGTTGTCAGTAGGTGCGGATCTCGTCGACTTCTGA
The DNA here is from genome assembly GCF_000319635.2 of Colletotrichum fructicola Nara gc5. NCBI lineage: Eukaryota > Fungi > Ascomycota > Sordariomycetes > Glomerellales > Glomerellaceae > Colletotrichum > Colletotrichum fructicola. The sequence goes on from NW_027094057.1 coordinate 128,826, forward strand.
GAACCCGAGGTGGGATATTTGCTGTTGGACAGTTCGAGTGCTGTCGGCTCCCCAGAGCTCGAGCTGGGAGCTCCGTTGTCGGAAGAAACGCAGCGCATATTGGGAGAAATGGGGTGGTATGGATGGAGTGGTTGTGTCGAGGAAGTAATCCGACCGGAGTTCGGTCTCAGTGAAGTACGAATGGAGTTGCGAAAACGGCTTTGATACGTATGCAATGCGGAATGGGATGGATTATGTTTGCGTCCGATGTTGATATTGCAGTGATGATGTCGGAGGAAAAAGGCCGGAGGAGGGGGGGAGAGTCGAGACAGGGACGTGTCATGGGAAATGTGGCAGACTCGTCGGGTCAGTTGGTTGAGGTAGGCGCAGTTGTTTCGTGCTTGCTGTTGATGTGAAGGAGGCAAGTTTGAGGCTGGGCTGCTTCCAAACTGACTTGAGAAAGAACGACAGGCTGGAGCATGCAGTGGCAGTGACGCCTGCGCGTAAAGCTCGAGAGAGCGTTTAAATTTCCAATAAGGCAGGCAAGGTTAACTAAGGCAAGGAAGGTATCGTGGCCACCGCAAGTGCTCCTCGAGAGCCAAGGCCCCTTTAGCCCTTCCTGAAGCTGGCTTGGCACCACCCTTCTTCCTTTCCAATTCTAGCAAACAGGAAACCCCGGTTGGCAAACCTTCCAGCCGTCTGCGGAGTTCTGCGAACGTGACAACTCAAGAGCCATGCTCATTCAGGGCCATGATTTCGCGCTCGACCTTCGTCACTGGCTGTTTCGGAAGAAGCCTGAACACCCAAGGAGCCGCGATGGCAAGCAAGGCCCCCAGTCCGCAGGTGGCAGTCAAAGTCGAGAACCCGACCAAGTGCTGTGGCGGACCCGTGCTGGGCCACAGATAGCTCCCGTAGATGATGGCAAGGTGTCCAAACGAGTTGACCATCGCGATCGCCACCGACCTCTTCTGGTCCGGAAACGGAATCGACTCGCTCGTCCAGTTGAGCATCAGCGGCAGACCCGTGTACAGCCCCGCCACGAGTAGACACATCATGATGTACTTGGCGATTGCGGATTTGACGACTGCCGAAACGAGGCAAGCGACGGCCGCGAGTCCAAACAGGCCGACACTGTGCCATCGACGGTCCTGGGTTTTGTCTGAGGTCCACGACAACGCTAGCTGGCACACCGCACCCGTGACCCAGATCGGAACCGTCATCCACTGAGCCGTTACATTGGTGTAGCCCATCGCCTTGAGGATGGTCGGGACAAAGTACGAGATGGACATGCCGAGGATGATGATGCTGTATGACACGAGGAAGAACCACGTCTTGCCATCGCATACCACCGACTTGAACGCTTCCCATGAGGTCATCCGGCGAGTCGTGGCGTGGACGCTCAGTTGCCGGTCGACTAGAATCCGGACCCTGGCGAGGCGACGCTCTTCCGACGAGAAGTATCGCGCATTTTGAGGATAGTCGGGGAGAATAAAATAGAGCCCGAACCCGCAAGCGACGGTGAGAACTCCTTCGATGATGAGAAGCCAGCGCCATCCAGGGATTCCGCGCGTTCCTTCGAGACCTTTGATGATGGCGCCAGCCATGATACCACCAAGCGCTGGGGCAATGCAGCCAGACGTGTAGAAGATACAGAACCGTTTGCCTGTGGTCTTGTAAGCAATGGCTTCCAATTTGTCTCGGAGAACGCACCGATTTCTTTCTTTGTGTACCAGCAGGTCAGGAGGAAGATGGCACCTGGGAACAGACCAGCCTCAATGCAACCCAAGAAGAAACGACCGGCTAAAAAGCCGTTGTAACTCTTTGTCTGCGATAGACCAATAACGACACAACCCCAGACCCAGACAATGGTGGGAAGGTAGAGAGAAGGCCGACATTTGTTCATGATCATGTTTGAAGGGACCTCGCACAGAAAGTATCCTACAAAGAAAAGGTAGACCAGCAGGGAGTAGTCTGCAACGAAGCGTCAGTTTGCCGCAAGATTCTCAAGCATGCAAATAACCCACCATTATCGGCCATTTGAAGGTCATCGCTCATACCGGCAGCATTCGCATTGGCCTCAAAATCATGTCAGCATCTCTCCATGATGAACCATGACTGCACGGGATGCCTTCTTACAATGTTCCCCCGATCGAGGTAGGCTAGCACGTACATCCACCAAAGGCATGGAAGCAGCACGAAGTCTATCTTCCGGACGAGACGCTTCTCCTCTGCGGTATCAGGCACGTGATTCTGTAGCGCCACGGCCAGTTCCTCATCTTCGTCGAGTTCGTCATCGGGCTTGATTACATCTCCGGCCGTAAACCCTTTGGGCGGATCTGCCCGCGGAGATGGCGGCATCGTATCCTTGACATCGGGGGCCTTGGTGCTGTCGGTCATACTCAGGCTCAAAGATGACACGTAGAAGGCTTTTGTATCCTAATACCGAGCAAATGTTGTTGGGAAATTTCCAGCAGCTAGGAACTTGCCGGGCTACATTGGAGGGTTCGTTCATCTAAAGAGGTTCACAGCCGGCAACAACAACCTCAATTCACTCAAGTCATTCGGGTTTCCTTAACCGGCGATTTCATGAAGACCTGGTCGCTTGGCGACTTGGCAAGATAAGTCGATTGGGCTAGATGGTTTAGATTCCCTGGGATTGGGGACAAAAGTGGATTTGCCAAGGCGATGGATGAATGTCTTCCTTGGGGATGTCCAGAATGCGGGGATTTTGCTGCCCCGCGTGTGACCTCCACCAAGGGTTGTATGGTTCAGATAGTCTAGGCTGGGCAAAGATATCGGCGTTGGTTGCCGAAGGAAGAGCTGAAAATTTCCTCCTATGGCATTGCAATGGATATGGGAGCACAAACCATCTGCGGTTTTCTTAATTTGAAACGAGGCATTAACCCAACGTCACGCGAGATGAATCTTTGCCATAAACCTGTTCACATGGCCGTCATTGCTGTGCATTGAAGTCGCTGAGTCCGATCTCCCTTTCGATGCATATTACGCTAGTCTTTTCCTAAGACCGTCTCCTTGGTTGCGAAGCTGCATACCGTCCTGTAACCGCTGGTGTAGACCACCATTTCCCCAATCTTTTGGGCGTAAATTACACAGGCGAGAAGGTATGCCTACCGCCAGGGGTTTCCAAGTGTTTCCGTGATTCTCGAGATCAGACTCAGGCCTCTCGTGACCAAGCAGAGCCCTACAAATATCCGCCAGACAAGACCATCCTTCGTGTTTGCAAGCCTAAACCCAGAGCAGTCCACTGTCATGCTAGCTGTTGAAAATTGTAGTCAAAGGCTTCACCAGTGTTCTATGGAGCCTTCCGCCTCCACTTCGAAAACCTTGAGTGATGGGAACAAAGTCTTGACTGTTCGAGCAGCCACCTCCGTCGCCTCGTGGTCAGGAAGATATGTGTCGAACAGCGTATTTCGTACACGAAGGACCCGGAGACTTTTCTGAGTTTTCATCGTAACGTCTTTAAGCTCGAAAACATCAGGAATGTGCACGGCGAAACCGAGATAAGTCTTCTGCAAATTCGTCTGAAGGCGCGCAATCCCCTCGATAAGTCCATGGGTGTCGACAACACTTTCGAGATTCCAGCTGAAGTAATCCAGCTTGCCGAGGTGACGAATCAAGTCAAGAATATCAGATTGCTCAACTTCCCGGTCGAAAAGAGGGTGTAGGTTGGGTTGTCTCGTGCTGGTTAGAGAAAGACTCGCCAAGTCCCGAAGCTTCGCGAGTTGGGAGAAACTGGTGGGAGGGAAATTAACAGTGTCGCCTAAATCTATTTTCAGGCTAGTCAGGTCAGTGAGCCGTGAGATTTCCTGAATGACAGTGTGGTGGCTGATGCGAATGTCAAGGTGCCGAAGTGCTTCAAAACCGGCCGCGCCGCTAGCAACCGACGGCCCGAGAAGCATCAATCTAGGAAGCTGCTCCGTTTTGAGTTCGAATTTCTCAAGGGAGGGGCATCTTCGGAAATCCTGAACCAGGCTATCAGGAGGCCTGCCGCTGCCAAATCGCACCAAAGCGTGCTCCAAGTTTGGCCATGAGATGGCGTTTTTGGGCTTGAGGTCGAGAGAGGAACCCAAGGCGAAGTCGATATCAAGCCGTTTCAGATGGCTGAAGTTGCGAACCTGCCCGATGAAAGTTTCAGGGACCCGCTGGGAGGATAACATCTCCAAGTCGAGAATTCTGTAGAGCTGGGCGAAGTGGCGAAGGAGATCCAAAGCAGCTGCGTCGCACCGAGTGACATTAACATTTTTCAGGGATCGAAGCTTGGGGAAGCTAAGAGCCAACACTCTTGGCAAAGTCTCTGAGGATATCTGTCTAACGCGGAGAGTTCTAACGTGGTTGGCATACGTTTGTCTTCTGCCGTTGCTAGACGGCACCCGCATGAGTGCAGACAGCTCGGCTTCTTTCCATCTCACTTCAATAGCGAGATCGAAACATCTGTTGTTGAGCTGGGCTAAGAGAACCAGTCTCCTCTTTGGTAGGTGTTGCAGGATTGCAATTTGCATTTCGGTTGGCATGCCCGAGAAAGCATCCCATAAGTTGCGGTTGGGGGCTTGCGACGACATTGCGATTTCGGATAAATGGGATCGGTGAGGATGGATGGAGAGATACTTGGTGACCTGTTGTGATGGGTTGCGTCGAGAGAGATGTTTTGGGAGTGAAGTTCGAATGGCGAGAGAACATTGACGTGAGGTGAGGGTAGGTCAGTGGAGGTGAGGCTGGTGGTTGACTTCACATGCTGGCTGAGGCAGGACGAGTGCAAGAGGATGCCCCAAAGCTGAGCAGCTCCTTCCATACATATCGGGCTATCTCCCTGGGTAACGACACTTGTGGCTCCAGCTGCAGCAGCGACTTCGTGCTCCGTCATCTGAACTTTCCATTCCAAACAAAAGCTCGTTTGTTCGTTTGAGGTGTCGTCAGCAAAGTCAGGACTGCGGATCAGGCAGGAAGGGGGGTGATGGGCAGCCCATCCACACCAGCTTTTACGGAAGCCGCCCGCCTGCCCTTCTGGCGGACTGGCTAGTGATAACACCACGATTTGGAAGGTCAGACTCCCTGCCTTCGTCCTGACGCAGTGCTGGCCATCCCATTGATGGCTTCCATCTTCCGCGGCACTCATCAACCAGAACAAAGGGCGAATAGTTCAGTGGTAGAATGTCCGCTTCGCATGATACATCTACCTTGCTTGCGGAGGGTCCTGGGTTCAAACCCCAGTTCGTCCATTATTTTTATGCTTTTTGTTTCCAACCCCCGCCTTCTTTTTTCTTTTTGGCTCCTTTCGTTTTATGTAGCATACCAGACCTCACACCTGATTTTCTACCTTGGGATAATCGCCCTGTATCTGTATCTCAGCCCTACTAAGTTGAATGCAATGGGACCATCGTCTTCTGGGCTTGCTGCACAGCCTCAAATTCTCATTGCCTTCGATTACGAACTATCTTACAAACTCCGGCTCAGCTTCCACAGCCTGTCACGATAGTCATCCTAGCACCCTGGACAATGGCTTCTTGGTTCCAATTTTTTTTCGTGCAGTGTCATTTTCATTCCCATCCCAAAGTGTGCGATAACCAGATCAGGATGTACACGTGACGGAACATCTGTCGTCCTTCGTTGTACACTCATGCGTCTCGCTGAGCCTTTTCGAGTCGGTATCCAGCTCCTTCCAGATGCTGTTATCAGAAACAGACAGGTTCGACCCCGAAGAGAGTCCGCAATCCCCCGCCAACAACCCCGACTGCTTCCACATAGACCACCCCGAGTTAGGCCCACAGGCTCAGACTTGAACAAACCACTCTGGTTGTCGTAGACGTGGGTATAAAGTGGATTCTTCATTGAGCCCAGCCCTTTCTCCATGTCTGAAAACACGACATGAACTGAACTGATCATACCCGTCCTCGGTAAATCTGCTAGACTCAAAGTTCCTGGGTGTGTTATTTTGGCCTGCGGATAGGCGTGTACATCTAGCCTGACGTTCTGAAGGATTTCTCCTTTCAAGTTCCGTGAGTGACTCAAGGGTTTGGCTCGACTGGCAACGATCTCCGTTGCAAATTCGCTGGCCTGTTTGAAAAGTTCAGGGATGCAGCCCTCAGGAAACTAGAGATCGCGAAGCCGGCAAATGATTGGTGTGTCTTGGAGCTTCTGCTTTCCAGTGACTGAGTCCACGTACACGGGCGTTTGGCTGAATCGGAGCCGCCATAGATTCCCTAGTGGCCGGAGGACAGAGTCAGGAACACGTTGTAAGTTCCGTGCGGCTTCGTCGTAGACCATCAAATGCGACTTGGTTGAATAACAAAGTCGCGGGCCGGGATTATCGGCGGTAGAGCGACCATGGAGACCCCGCTGATTCGGAGCTTGAGATCCGCTGCGATTTCCTGGGCATGTTGACATAAATTTCATCCACTTTGAGAAACGGTCTGAAACTGGGTATCCGTCTAATCGGATTGACTCAGGAAAGTAAAACTTCATCTTGCCAAGAATCTCAATTCCTTCCAACAGTCCCTCATCAACCAATTAATTATGGAAGAATGTGAGCATCTTGGGCTCCGGGATGGATTCCCAGATGATCATGCCTGTACAAAACGCCATATTCAGACCTTCGATCAAGCTGTTACCGCAAAGCCAAGGTGAGTGCTGCAAAAGGCCTCTGCAATCAGTGGTGGAAACTTGCGAGGCGAGGTCACAGGCTTCTGTGAGCTTGTTGGGGTAAGCCACTGGGAGAGCTCTGATTCCAGATCTTTGATCATTTCATTCGTGAAATTGTAATCGTCGAACCCCTGGCTAGCTTGATGCTTTTTCCGAAGAAGCTGCTTCAGCGCACCTGCCCCTTGTAATTATGTATCTTGGACGATGGCTAGCTTTGTCGCCATACACAAACGCTCTGATTTCCTCGGTTCAATTGTAGAAGAACGCGGGGGCTCCAACACATGGCCTTTGAGATGGTGCATAGACCAACCACAAGAGACTGTGAAGGAGTCGACAATGCATTGCAGCTGGAACACATGGTGTGGAAGAATCTTCCTCTCATGCGGGGTCCCCGACTTATTCATGACGAGGCCAGTGAGAAAGCTTGCAAAGTTTAGTCTAATAAGACTTTTCTGCTTTCCATAAACACCGCTAGGAGACCAATCAAGATCTTCCAAAGCCAGCTGGCCGTCTATGGACACTCGAATCACCAAGGCTGGAAGCGCATAGAAGTTTACTAGATCATACAGCTACTCGATCGTGTGTTGACGGCGCCACGCTAATCTTTGGGCTTTTGTGGCTTGTTGTAGATCCAATCTCGGTTCCCAATCACGTATCCCCATTTGCATAGCCTTGGTGGGCTTCCCGTTCCGATTTTTGCGGTAGTCGGCGATGAAATCTAACAAGTCATAGAATGCATGAACCATAGACTGCTCGGCCATGTCCATCCAGCCTGACACTCTTCCCCAATACGCTTTGTCGGGACCATAGAGAGTGACCACCAGAAAGACTGCATACCAGTTGCATCCTCAAGAGCGGGTGTTCTCCTTCGGTTCAGCCCGGAAAGTGCGGAGTAAATTTGCTTACCCGTCACGGTTGGGGAACTCGGCGAAAATAGCCAGTTGGGCTTGCTGGATCATGGAAACCGCCATGTTCGATTGCGCTGCTGCGACGACGCTATTGAACCCCTCGTAGGCGACCTCTTGCCAGATGTCCTGTATGTACGTTCTCAGTGAAGACCACTCCTGAGCCAGAGCGTGTGTAGCCATGGAGCAGCTTCCGAAGGAATCAATATCGCAGTCAGTAAGGGACACGCGGTTGAAAGGGCCAGTCTTGAGGGCTCTCAAGACGTTGTGTTTCTTTCCCTTCTTTCCCTTCGCCGGCTTTCTCACCCTTTTGCATTTCTTCCGAGCCTGCCTCTGGGCAGGGACATGCATTGACGACCCCTCTTGTGGCTCATGGTCTGATGCCGAACCATTTGAATGAGACGATAGAGCTGAGAACATATTGCCGAACATGGTCTCGAGGTTTTGGACTCCTTCGAGAGGCTCGTCGTCCTCGAGGCTTTGACAGCGCTCCCATTTTTGGCCTCTCAGAACATTGCAAACTATGGAAAGGGCATAGATGAAAATCTTGTGGCACGCGTTGCTTCTCTCGAGGACAGGATCCAGCTGAGACGTCTGAAGAGAATGGTACTGTTCGTAGAATGAAGTCCTGATTCGGATGACGGACTTCAGTAACCCAAAGATGATGCTTGGAGTAGGCTGCCCGAAGTGCGCGATGCGACGCGCCATTGCCAACCTCGTTGAGATTGTGACGTGCCCGGTCGTCGTCGGCTGGAGCGGGTTTCGATCATTGTCTGCGACAGAGGGATCACGCCATTCGACGCGCTGATCACCCAGTACACAAGGAATCGAGTGTCTCATTGGTATCTGATATGCGCGTTCTCATTCATCATGGTCATGAACGGGCGCTAACTTGGTCATCGGAAGCGTTGAATGGCACCGAGTTCGCGTCGAGTAGATCCTGGGCACCAGAAGAAATCAGTCTCTAAGCGAAGACTGAATGTTGGCAGGATGGAAAACAACTCACTGGTAGCTGAGAATTGCTGTAGTAAACCGAGGTCAGCAAACAGTCAGCTGGCCAGTTTTCGAGAAGTTAAATGCTGCGATTTTGACTGTGTACAGGATATCCAAGACGTTTTCCGTGTGGAGTGGAGTGGGAGATTCCGAAACTCAACAAACGGTGACCAAGGCGTTTGTTCCGAGGCTGGAAGCTGACTGGGTATTGTGGCAAAAAGACAAAATGTCAGAGAACTGGCGACAATGACGGCAAGTTTGGGCGCAAACAGGACTGAAATGGCTAGGCTGGCGACTTTGATTTCTTTTCATTGTTGGCTGGGTGCAAAAGGATGTGCCTGGGGTCTCAGTTCAATGGTCAGCAAAACCATAGACATTTCGGTCTACCGCTGGCACCATGAAGAGCAAGAAGAACCGAGCAAGAAGAACCTCAAACCTCAATTTTGTTGTCCTTCAGATTCAATTCAGACTCTGAGCAAAACGGAATGTTGCAAGAACCATTGGTTGCAGCAATTAAATTTGTCTTTCATAATAACTCTTCGTTCCAATTTGCATTCGTCCAATTTATATTTACTAGGTGTTTAAATGCTGTAAATAACTACTATGTACATCTAGCTGTCTTTTTTACAGCTTCATTTGAAATAGAATAAGCACTACATCTCGGCAAGACCTCCAATATCATCCAGCTATTCCCAGGTCTCTGGTCTGGCCATTCTCGCCGTAGCGTGCATGGATGATCCACAAGTCCACAAGTGGACACTCACAATAGAGTTGATCATCTCATACGGTCGATTGGCCCAGTGGTTTAAGGCATCTGCTTTACAAGCGTATTCCGCAGAGGATCGCAGGTTCGATCCCTGCATCGATCACGTTTTGATTTTTGCACCTTTCCTTAACTTCAGAGAGCATAAGTCAAATGTCAATAACCTCACATTTTGCAGTGTGCATGGCCATTAGCTGTTTTACACGGGCGATTAAGTGGCAGTTGAGTAGCATGCTCTGCTATGTTAGGACTTTGAATTATGGATTGCATGGTCTTAGCTAGGCTGCCAGGCGACTCACGAAAAGTGCGGCCAACTGGAAGGCACCAGCAGCCTTTCACCAGTGAGAAGTTGGTCTGGAAACAGCAGGTACGGCCTAGGCTGCGCAAATCTCGTGCCTTCCCTTTCATTCACGTTTGCCCTCGAGCTGCCACACAGCCCACCAACCTCTCGACCGCCCATCAACAACCGAGTGAACCCACAACAAAATTCGTCTTCACCTCCACATCTCAACCGACACCAACGAGCTCTGCCAACTACAACACCACCAAATCCAAGTGTCGACGTCCGGTATTACCCAAAACCTCCGACAACTATCGAGATGGAACCCAAGCAGGAGAGCGCCCGTGATGGCAACGAGCAGCCGCCTCCTCCCGGCCCGTCTGGCGCCAACGGTCTGTCGGCCTCTTTTACCTCCTTTCTTCCAAGCACCCCACGACATAGACCTACCTTGATTGCCCTCTGTCAGTAACAGTTGCTAATTCAACTCCCGTCCCACAGACGTTCCTCCCCACGCTCCCGCTCCCCAGGCCCCTGCCCCCGAGGATGCGGCTCCTCATGGTGCTGCTGAGACTCCCAACAACGCGGCCATAAACGTAAAGATTGTCGACACTACTGGTCACACTATCGTGTTCAAGATTAAACGGGACACTCGGATGCAGAAAGTCATGGTAGCGTTCTGTGAGAGACAAGGAAAGGACCCCAAGTCCGTTAGATTCATCTTCGACGGCACTCGACTGGTGGAGGACGACACCCCCCGCAGCCTTGACCTTGAGGAGGACGATGTCATCGAGGCCCAGCAAGAGAAGATTGGAGGCGCCATGTACTGACCGAGCCTAAGAACACCTCCGGGATCGCGGTTGGATGCAGAGCCGGGACTGCCGGGAAAGTTTGAGATGGTATTCAACCGCGCCTTCCTAGCTTGGGGACTGGAGATGGATAGGGTCGACCTGATAGAGATGTTATGTTGAAGGGTCTTTTCTACCAGACTGCTTTACGTACTTGCACTTCTCGTAGCTGGAAGAAAATCAAGAACGGCATAATCTCATCAATGAAAACGAAAACGGTGCGTCCCTTCCTTTTCTACGTACAAAGCCTTGCTGCCTGTTTTCATTTACCTTTCACTGGCATGGTCCGTCATCGAAGTTTTGAATGCTTTGTCCCCGCATTTTGAATTCATGTCCTCCAAATTCTGTGATGTGCCCTCCGCTGTCTTGTCATTTTCGCCCGGCAACACCGCCCGAAGTCAATCATCGCCAGCACTTTCTTCGCGACGGTGAGTAGACACGCGTCAACGTCGGATACATATTCACTTTTGCAGTCCCTTTTCAATGCTCATGATACCCACAGGCGAGGACTACCGTCTCCTCGTCGAGCGAGGGTCTCAAGAAGACGCCTCGCTCTCCCATCATCCGCACCCAGCCATTAACCTCTCTTCGTCATGCTCTGCCTTCCACGCAACGATATCTGACTCTTCGATCATGACCTAACACAGATAAAAGATCCCAAAATAATAAGAAGACGACCGCAGGCCCCTCGATCACTCCAGTGTATTCAACAACAAGCGCAGGTTGTCACCGACAAAGTGACGGAGAGCCACTTGCCTCCCACACACTGCTATCATGCAGACCTTTTCCCCGATATCATGGCATGTCCGTGATCATTCCTTTCAGGACAGACACAATGAATGCGGCCGAAAGATATGGGGTTTATGGAAACCGAGCCGAAAATACAGAATCAACTTGGGCAACGACTACAACACGAGCCCGCCGGGGAGAATTGAACCCAGGAGACCATCAAAATGAACAAGTCAATATCAAGAAAGTGGCGCCCCCGGACAACGCCACTATGCGACAAGCATCATTGCAATATGCTTGTTCGTTGCACTATCCAAGCCAGCGATGACTGTGCATACTACGCCTCTAGTAATGGCCATTTTAGACTTAGCTGGGCGGCAATGGCAGAATGCCGACTGGCAAGCGAACCAATTCTGGGAACAGCCCTTTGAAGAGCCGCGCATGGATGTCACAGACATTGAAAGAAGGCGCGTCAACGTTCGCCCGTCGCCACTTTACATGCACCCCAAGTCTGGAAGGAACCGTTTTCAAGGCATACTGCGGCAGATCCCTGCGCGAAGGGCCATCACTCAACTTTCACCTCAGACGTTTGATGCCGATGATTTTGTGGATTTGAAAGATCCTTAAATCTACAGACGGACACGACTTCCCGCATATTTGCGCGTATGATGATGGTGCTTCACTCAGCTTTATCCGATTTGCAGTGAAGGGGTTTCCAACGTCGCTGACCGAGAGCTGGGCAGACGGAAAAGCGGCCAGATCGACAGTCACTCGAGAGTTCCCAGATTTTACAACGGCGCGAAGACAAAAAACAATCGTTGTCGGAGTAGACTTCAATTTCAATGACTACACTGAGTGACGAATACATGTGACAAAAACACCCGTTCAAGCTGACGAATCTTGAGGATTATCAATGCCCAAGGAATAAGTCCAAGTGCTTCGCGTACAGCTCTGGGACCTGGAACAGGTGACCATGACCAGCATCGGGGTAAATGATGAGCTGCGCGTTTGGAAGGTTCTGCTGGAGAGAAAAGCTGTTTGGCGTAGGTGACATAATGTCATTGTGGCCATTGGTGACTAGAGTAGGCGCTTTGATGTCCTTGAGACGGTCGAAGTTGCTCGAGTTGAGACTGAACGAGAAGATCGCCGTCAGCTGGGATCGAGCGCCAGGGCCAACAAGAAACCCTTTTCGCTCTTCTCCTGTTACTTGACGCTCGTGAATACGGTTCCACCACTGACGACCGATCGCCAAGCTGGAATCCGATGGGAAGAAGAAGAGGCGCAGCATGTCCTCCAACGTAGGAGGCTCGTCATTGTTTGCTCCCGCGCTTTCCAGTACCTCTTTGGGAGGCAGTACTACGCCCTCGCCAATGGCAGATTGGGTGCCGGCTAGAACCAACTTTCGCACCAGGTGAGGATAGTCCCAAGCCAGGATCTGGGCTACGCCGCCTCCCATCGAAAACCCAATTACGTCGGCCTTCTCGACGCCAATGGCAACCACGAAGCCGGCCGCAATCGCAGCCATGGCAGCTGTAGACTCGGGGACTTGTCCATCACTATGGCCGATACCGAAGCTGTCGTAGACGATGACCTCTCGGTTCTTCGCAATGGCGTTGAACAGTAGGGCGTCAAGTGTGTCCATCGACCCGCGAAGGTGGTTGATGTACAATAATGGAACCTGGGACTGCTTTCCGAAGCGTCTGAAAGCAACTCTTATTCCGTTGACGGTAACAAACTGTGTCTCGGCGATCTGAAGAGTGGACATTGCGGATGATGGAAAAAAGAATTGGAGTTTTGACTCAATGGGTTGATTGTTGGTGGGGGAAATATATTTCTGGCCTGTCAACTCGGGATGCAGATTAGGAGAATAATTTGCTGTTCAAGGAAATTCTGACCTTATTATATACGCAATTACGATGGGAGGCGCAACTTAATCTTGGCCCAGAAACAACATCTGGGCCTTTCAGTTGTCCCGACGGCATGACTTCAGCCCACTCCAGCTCCAGCTCAATTCGACCGAAGCCGTCCTGTATGCTACCAGATGTCAGACTGAACATCGTCGATGATTCGGGGTCTGATCTCTCAAGCCATGATGACAAAGCCTGATTATGATGCTTTTGGCTTCAGGGGTGGCCGCACCTCGGCAATGCGTGCGGCAGAGGTGTAATCAGTAATCATTTGGCAACCACCACGAATGAAAATAAACATTAGGTGCGCAATCTCTACCTCATTTAATTCAAATATCTCAACCTTCATGAAAGTTTAGGTTTGAGTCGAAAATTAGAGGCGGGACGATGATTTACCCGGTGGCGATCAAATGCCTTGGATTGACAAACTTCTTCTAACCCGGGCTTAGTCGATGAAATTCCCAATAGAAGTGAGTTCCGAAAGGTTGGTGTCTTTGCCTTGAGTGATTCCTATTTTTCTATTTAATTACGAGTGAATTCTCCTCAATTCTTAGTCTTGTTTCATCATACTTCCTTCATCGGTCACACTGAAATCGAAGACATTGACTGGGCCACGATAGCCTTTGCTCAAGAATTACCCATCTACAAAACCCCTAAAATCATGAAGGCTTACCATTTCTCAACCCCTTCAAAGGGTCTCGAACGTTGCGACGTTCCTGTGCCGACTCCACAGAACGACCAAGTCTTGGTCCAAGTGAAGGCATGCGGCATATGCCACACCGACTGCAATATCGTTTCCGGTATCGATACCACGTTTTTCTGGAAACGCCCCATCATTCTCGGACACGAGATCGCTGGAGTTGTCGTGTCTTGCGGAGCTGATATCACCAAGTTCAAAGTTGGTGACGCTGTCGTTTCAGTCATCACACCAAAACATCCTGTTGAACTTGGAGATGTAGTCGACAGCCCCGGAATAGGTCGGGACGGTGGGTTCGCCGAGTACGTGGTGCTCTCTGAAGACCGAACCTTGCCGATCCCGGATGGCGTATCGTTTGCCCAAGCAGCAGTGGCTACCGATGCTGTAGCGACGGCATACCATGCAGTCGTTGCTGAGGGCCAGATTTGCCCAGAATCCAAGGTTGCCGTCATAGGCTTGGGCGGTCTGGGCCTCTCGGCGGTCCAGATTGCGGCTGGCTTGGGAGCTCGTGTTTTCTGCGTCGACCTAGACCGCCGCAAGTTTCCAGCGGCAGCACTTGCGGGGGCTTATTCTTCGGGAACGACCTTTGACAGCTTCCCCGGAGTTCGATTTGATGTTGTGCTTGACTTCGCTGGTGCGGGGTCTTCCACTTCTGCGGCGGCCAAAGCAGTCAAACTTGGAGGGAAAGTGATCCTTGTTGGCCTTGCTTCGAAGCAAGCAGTGATCGACACGCACTTGTTCGTTGCCTTGGGCGTCAAGCTCATTGGATCTGCCGGGTCTTCGCTGAAAGAGGTGAAGAAATCTCTCGAACTTGTTGCTAATAATAAAGTTCAGCCAGCTCTCGAAGAGGTTCCATTTGAAAGGCTAGCGGAGGGGGTGGATCGGCTGCTGGAAGGCAACGTCGTCGGACGGCTTTATGCCGATCCCTCACAGAACTCTTGACATTGTAATATTGCTTCATCTTGGAACTCAGCTAGCACATAAACAAGATATTCAATCCCTGAAAGTAAACCTCAGACTATTGCCAGTCCGCTGAGCTTCACAACGAATGCATTTAGTCATATGGGGATAACATATTAGTCAACGAACAGTTACTTTAGAATCCTAAGATAAACATGCAATCAGGCTTAGCCTTCAAGGCCCAGAGCATATACCGATCCTTTCTGTCGCCGTTGGTGGTCGACGAAGTCGACGCCGTAGGTTTGGTAAATGCTCCCGTGCATCAGGTCGATGGCGCCACGCTTAGCTTTACCACAATATCTCAACGTCGCTTCCAGTGCCATCCATCTCGCCCAAGGTAGCGTCAATTGCAGATATGGCACGACCGAAGAATACGCAAGCCCCTGCTCTCTTGTTGATGAACTCCGAGCACCGCTCGATTGATGCATTCAGTCGTCGTATGAGGCATGGATCAAATTGTATGCAAACTTTCAAGGCTTCTCGCGCCGTTCTGTGGGCATAGAACTCGTTCGCCAATTGGTCGCTCCTGATGCCGGGCAGAGCGGTCGTCTGCTCGCATAGAGCTTTCAGAAGCGACTTCACCTGTATCAGCTCCATCTTGATAGTGTCAACGCTTGCATGGGATTGAATCCAATCGTCCATTGATATCCTCTTTGCAGTCGGATCCAGCACCGGGCATAGCACCTTTCGCTAAAGGGTGTAGTTCTTGTTGCTGTCGACTCCAAGACGACCGTTTCCAGTCATGATGTTCAACGCATTGACAATCACCGCTATTCCGCTGTCTTCTTCGGCGGCCTGCAGGGGGCAATGACAGCTGTGAATCGTGGGGACGGGATCGTGCATCGCCAGCGTAGTGATGAGCAGAAGGATGAAGGCTCGAACTTGGCCATCAATACCGGTCGGGGATAGGGAGTCGTAAACGTGGACAACGTCGTTGCTTCGATCGAACCTTGATAGCACCCAGTGCTGTTTGTCGGCAAGATGGATAGGAGCAATGATGGAGCATCTTCCAGAAGATGCCATCTGTTCTTGTACGTCTCTTGGAATCGGCTTGTGGTTCTGGATTCCGCTAGAGACTGCGGGATCTAAGATGACATACTGAAATAGTTGTAGGCCAGGCGGCTAAGAGCTATACGATATAGCAGCGCGCATACGCCTAAAGGCGTGTAAAGCTACTATAACTATATAACTTTATAGTTTTTAAGTTTATAGTCCTTAAAGAAAAGAGAAAAGACTCTTTATATTCTTTTTGGATCTAAAATAAAAAGAATAAGATTGTAAGGGTCTAGGACAAGGTCGATGCCATTGGTCTAGCCTACTACTACGAGTACAATAAATCTTCTTGAAGAACAGGAAACAGAACCGTATCCTCCCTATTTCCTGGGCATTCTTATAACCTTGGCATTGACCTTGTCGATATTCCTGGAACCTTCTAGCGAATGCGCCATTGGATTTGGTGGGTCCAATGAGTCGTGGCTGAGGGTCTTGCCGAAGGCCGAACACCGGTCCATAGACCGTGACAATTACCCCCTCTCTCCCTCTGTAGGGCTCGGAAGAGAGTTTTTGAGTTCTTCATGTTTTGATAAGTATGTTTGCAGGGCGTCCGTCTCCATCAGTTCCGTGACCGGTTCCCATGTTGGCTTTTCGTATCCCGACCATTTTACTAGCACAGAAACCTTTCCCGTAGACTTATTGTGCTTGTGGCGAAGAATTTTGTCGACATAGTAAACCTCTTGTCCATTATCATCGACAATGGCTGGTAACTGTGGCTCGTGAACGATTTGTGATGGCAAGGGATCATTCGCTGACCTCCGAATGTTCAACACATGGAATACGTTATGAGGACCAGGAGGTGTATTCAACCGTACAGCGTGTGATCCGATTAACTCGGTTACCGTGTATTTGGCATTTTTCCAATCCATCTTTTTCGACGGCCTGTCGGTTTTCATGTTTCGAAGACTGAGCCAGACTTTGTCTCCAACTTTGTATTGTTCTGCGGGTTGCCTCGATCGATTGGCATATCGTTCGTAGTGTTCTTGGGCGTCAGCTATTAGAGCTTGCGCTACTTCAGAGGCTTGTCGGATCTTGGCAATAAAAGCCTCCCCTTTTGCAATAGGCGAGTCGGAGGTGGTACGAAGAGGCTCGTGTACTTCGATTGGGTCGATGTGGTAACCATGTGTGGCGAAGAAGGGACTCATTCCCGTTGCTCGTGAAGTTCGATTGTTTATGGCAATCATTGCAATAGCTAACAATTCTGGCCAATTGTCTTGGAAGTAGGTTGTATAGCATCGTAAGTAGCCTTCAAGCTCTTGGTTCATCCGTTCTGTGGCTCCGTCGGTCTCAGGGTGGTAGGCAGTTGAAAGCCGTCTTTGGATCTTCATCAACGCACAAATTCGTTGCCACATAAGTGAGGTAAACTGCGGACCTCTATCAGAAACGATGGCTCTGGGGAAACCATGATGCCGTATGAAACAGTCTCGCATTGCCTTGGCAACCGCTTCAGTGGTGATCTCTTTCATCGGTTCGAATATCGTGCTTTTGAACAGCCTATCAGTGACTACCATTATAGATGAATAGCCGTTGACGGTAGGTAGGTCTGTAATAAAGTCGACGGAGATTTCGGTCCACTGACGGTCTGGAATCGGTAGGGGTTTGAGTAGCCCTTGTCGTCGTTCTCTCCAAACTGCTTTGCTTCCGCAAATGTCGCAATTTCTTGTAAATTGGCGGACATCGTTAGACATCCCTGGCCAAGTGAATCGTCGGCTAATAATGGCTTTGAGGAGATCTCGTCCCGGGTGACCGGTAGCAGTCGAATCGTGAGATTGTTGGATAATTCGAGTACGCAGGGGCTCAAAATATGGAATCCAGATACGGTCCCTCCAACAAAGCCGTTTTCCATTATCGATAGAACACTCGGAGATTGATATCGGGAGCCCCCATTTGCTCGGGAACTGCCTGTCTGATCGTAAAACTGCCTGGCGGATAAGCCAGTACCGATTGTTGTTCTGGAGTGCTTGATCCCAGAGGTTACGTAGTTCTTCATCCATGAAAGGGCTTTCGGGTGGCTCTGACATGTCCGCGTTTTCGTCGGTAGTATAGTCTTTGTCGCCGCCAGACACCCATCCACTTGATATTTGCGTCTGGGGTTGTAGCGAGGTAATTGTTCTTGGAATCTGTACGGATCCGTCTTCTGCTACTTCGAGGAGCTGTTGGTAGCGTGCCCGTAGCCTCTCATCGTCGGCATCCTTCGGAAGGTCCTGGTCTCTGCGGGATAACGCGTCCGGAACTACTGCCTCTTTACCAGGCCTGTGAACGATTCTGAAGTTGTATCGTGATAGCTCTAATGCCCATCTGACTTGTCGCTCGGATAGTTGTTGTTTTTTCATAAAGTATTCGAGGTTCTTGTGATCCGATAGTACGGTGAATTCCCCAACGCTTCGTAGCATTCCAGACCATTGCTTTAGACATTCCACCACTGCCAAGAGTTCTTTGTCATGGATGAGGTAGTTTGACTCGGCGGAGGTATATCGTCTCGAATGGTAGGCTACTGGATGCCACTCATTAGTCTCGTTCAGTTGTGATAACTCTCCGCCCATAGCGTATCCGGATGAGTCTGGCTGCACGCGAGTTGGGCGTTCAGGGTCAAACTTCGCCAGGACGGGGGCCATTATTAATGCTGTCTTGAGCTTTTCGAATGCTTGTTGGCAATTATCGGTCCAGTGGTAGGGGACATCCTTTTTAGTGAGGTATGTTAATGGCGCAGCTGTTGTGGAAAAATCCGGAATGAAGTCTCGATAGTAGTTGGCGAATCCAAGGAATCCTCGTACGCCTCGAATAGTTGTTGGTGTTTCCCAGTGCTCAATAGCTTCGATTTTGTCTGGATCAACACTGATACCCGAGTCCACATCGACAATGTAGCCAAGGTACTTGACTCGTTTTTGTTCAAACTCGCACTTGTCGACATCCAGTTGCAGTCCGGCTTCTTGGAGCTTTTGTAACACCTTCAGGACTTTTTGTCGGTGATCATGTAGTGTCCCGTCCGTAAAAATTAAAATGTCGTCGATATAGGCAGAAACAAAGTCGTCTAGGTATTCTCTCAGAACATGGTTGATGTACCTCTGGAAGGTCGCTGGGGCACCAGTGAGGCCGAACGGAGTAACCAGCCATTCAAAAAGGCCATACCTAGTGCGGAACGCCGTCTTCCATTCATCCCCTTCGCGCATCCTGATTTTCCAAAATGCAGATGAGACATCCAGCTTGGTGAACCATTTTGCCTTTGAAAGCTGACGGAGAGTGTCTGCGATAAGGGGTATTGGGTATCGGTCTTTGCGGGTAATGGAATTTAGCTTACGGTAGTCCACACAGAACCGTAAACCACCTCCTGGCTTTCGTACGAAGAGTATAGGGGCAGCAGCAGGGGAGTTGCTGGCTCTGATGAAACCTTTATCCAGCAGATCCGTCAGGGTTTTCCGGAGAACTAGTAGCTCCTCCTTGGACATGCTGTAAATGGGCCCCCATGGTGGTTGCTTCTCGTTTCCGTGGTCGTCTTTCTCGAGCTGAATAGCGTGGTCAACACCAGGTCGGTGTGGTGGCAACCGGTCGGCTACTTCCTTCTTGAATAGATCGATCATATGGCGATAATGCGCTGGTAGTTTGGTTGCTGGATCGGTCGATTTTTTTTGGAACCTAGCAAGCGCTTTTTCGATATCTTTCATGGTAACCGAGAAGATCTGGATCGGTTTGTGGGATCGCCGAGAAGAACGTATTATCGTCGTGAGTGTGCTTGCAGCGACTGATCGGATCGTAGGGTCTGAGTCCCAGGTGGGGGAGTGCCGGATTGTAATGTACGTTCCGGTCGTTCCAACGTAAAGCTCGTTGTATCGGGGCCTGACTTGAACGTCTTGCTGGCGGGCCCAAGGGATACCGAGAATGACGTCTTCCGTTTGGTCTGGGATGACATAAGCAAAAACTCTCTGCTGCTTGTGTCCGTCGATATCGATATCAAAGTAGGCCACCTGTGTGATGGCTCGTTTTTGAACATGTGAGACTTGCAGAAGGTCTCTAGGGGTGATGTCGATAGTTGGGAGTCGAAGCTTTCTGGCCAGTTTCAAAGAAATAGACATGTAGCAGTGGCAACCATCGTCGTATAGGGCTCTGGTAAAATATGTTGTGTTGATTCCGATGTTCACATATAACCCTTCTTGGTCCATGCCGCCTTGATTCTGAAACTGATTCCATTCAGCTGTGACTCCCGCGCGTCCCTATTGATCTTCTTCGTTGTCTTCTTCGACTGCGGCTTCGGTAACTCTGTCTCTGTCCTTGGCGATGCTTCTGTAGTCAGATGTCTTCTGACCAGATGGGGGTACTGCTGCTGCCAACGGACAATAATCTATCCTGCAACCGTCTCTTCCACAACGGAGACACCTCCTCTCGATCCTTCGTTTCTCAAGCTCCGATTTATCGACCCACTTTGCTCGTTTTCCGAGAAGGGATTGGTCCTCTGGCCGCTGAGAGGGGTATCCGGTAATGTTCCTCTTTGGGTTGAATGTTCTAACTTGAACAGTATTCGTGGGCTCCCACTCCATCATGTCTCTCGTGGGAGCGGCATTGGGTTGCGAACGAGGCCACGTGGGCTTTTGCGGGGCGTTCGTTTTCTTCTCATAAGTCCATTCTCCAAACAACTCCATTTGATTGCTGATCTCCTCGCATTTCGTTGCGAATGCTTCATATAAGTCAAGTTGCGACTGGGAGCAGCCGATGAGGTGGGCTTTTAGCTTTGGGTGAAGAGCGTTTCGAAGGTAAGATATCTTGGCTGAGTCTTCCCATCCTTCGGCCTCCGCGTTGGCAATCTCTTTTTCGAACCGGGGGTAGAATGTGGTGAACGATTCGGTGTCCTTCTGCCGGATTGTGTGGAGAGCTTGAATAGCCTTGTCCTTTCGGTTCCTCTCGCCGTACAAAAGATCTAGTCGTCGAATCAAAGCCTGAGGCCTGGGGTATTCTTTTCCGAGTTCGAGTTCGTAGAAGGTGGTGATATTCGTTTTGGCTGATCCTTCTAAACGGGTGTATATATATCGCAACTGTGACTTCATGTTCCCAATCGCATCTGCGTCCTCCTCGATCTTGCCCTCCATCTCTAGCTTCCAACCGCGCCATTGCGACTTCAACCCATTGAACATCGGTGGGTGGGGAAGGCTATGGCGAGGTTTGCTGCTTTGTGTCTTCAGAACGTTGACAGGTGTTGGGCTGATGCCTTCGTTGGTCGCCATCTTGTCGATTCGTTGATGTGTTGAGATCTTCCGTAATAGTGTAACTCGTTCTGATTCCTACTGATTGGATAGTCGACGAGGTGCCCTGCGAAGCAGTGACCTTCTACCTGACGACTGAATGACTGTTGAACTGTCGACGAGGTGCCCTGCAAAGCAGTGACCTTCTACCTGACGACTGAATGACTGCTGAACTGTCGACGAGGTGCCCTGCAAAGCAGTGACCTTCTACCTGACGACTGAATGACTGCTGAACTGTCGACGAGGTGCCCTGCGAAGCAGTGACCTTCTACCTGACGACTGAATGACTGCTGAACTGTCGACGAGGTGCCCTGCGAAGCAGTGACCTTCTACCTGACGACTGACTAATTGTTGTCTGCGTCGACTACGGTGTCGCGTGGGCGTTCCGAAGTCTAAAGAAAAAGAATGGAAGAAGATTTATTGTAATGTAAGGGTCTAGGACAAGGTCGATGCCATTGGTCTAGCCTACTACTACGAGTACAATAAATCTTCTTGAAGAACAGGAAACAGAACCGTATCCTCCCTATTTCCTGGGCATTCTTATAACCTTGGCATTGACCTTGTCGATATTCCTGGAACCTTCTAGCGAATGCGCCATTGGATTTGGTGGGTCCAATGAGTCGTGGCTGAGGGTCTTGCCGAAGGCCGAACACCGGTCCATAGACCGTGACAAAGATAAAAAGCTTAAAAATCTGCTAAGAAATAAGTAAATTATACTTTTAATTTATAAGGTCTAATAATAATATCTGAGCTAACTTCTCACTTTTAAGAGGGCCTAGTAATCTGACCTCTAAACGCTAAAAACGCTAAAAAAATCCAGAGGGCCCACTAAACCCCATTCTAATACTAGAAAGGGTTGAGATGCGCAGCGTGTCGGATGATGCTTGAGATGAGGTTGCCATGAAGTCTCTTTCCAGTTTTGAGCTGTCACTGTCACGGTCTATGGACCGATATGAAGCTTCGGCTAGACCCTCAGCTATGGAATACTTTGGAAGGTTACAGAATATCGTGGAAGGTTATGAGAACCTTGTCGGCCCTTACTCAATGGAAGCTTCTGGAAGAAGACTCACATGTATTTAAAGATGAGAAGGGCACCACTCTTTCCCAGAATGGTTCTTCTTTCCTCCAGCTTGGAATGCTCGTAGTAGTAGGCTAGACCAATGGCACCGACCTTGTCCTAGACCCTTACAGTCACGGTCTATGGACCGGTGTTCGGCCTTCGGCAAGACCCTCAGCCACGACTCATTGGACCCACCAAAATCCAATGGCGCATTTGCTAGAAGGTTCCAGGAATATCGACAAGGTCAATGGCAAGGTTATAAGAATGCCCAGGAAATAGGGAGGATACGGTTCTGTTTCCTGTTCTTCAAGAAGATTTATTGTACTCGTAGTAGTAGGCTAGACCAATGGCATCGACCTTGTCCTAGACCCTTACATGAGCAGTCCAGTGTCGTTAATATATGTAAAGACCACGCTGCGGCTACACTGAGATGTTTGCGCTTGGTCTGAAGGGCTGTCGACTGTGCATTGAGTCATGATGTTCTCAGTGTCGGACTTGGAGGGTTGCTGGTTATTGGCCTGCTCTTGATGTGAGCCAGGAGGAGCGATTGACGACTCAGTGATTGATGATGGGGACGGCATGGAAGACCGAGAACCCGTGTCGCCTGCGACGGACTGATTTCGCCGACTGTACCTTGCAGCTTTAGCTGACTGGGTACCTTGAACGTCTCTCGGTACAATATCGCGCATGGAGGTCGCGGGCGTAAGAGCGACGGCTGTCTGCTTTCGCGCTGAGGTCTCCCAGATAGATCTGATGACAGGCCGACGATAGTGGATGCCATGGAGAGGTCCTCCAACATCCCACAACGATTCCGGGGGTTTGTCATGCGCATTCTTGATTATTCTAACCAGGGTGTGGCAGACTTCACGCTGCAGGTTTTCGATGTCCTTGCCATCCGGCGTTGTGCTGCTGCCGAGGAGAGACTGCAGTTCGTCGCGCCAGCGTTGGGTTTCTCGCCGGTGGAGTTCCTGTGCCTCCTTTGTCATTCTTGCGGCACGTATTGAACGACCTGCAATGGCTAGTCGAAGGCTTTTCACAACAAGATACGACTGGCGTTTGGGGAAGGTGCGTTTTCTGGAGTGACTGCAGTTCGGACTTGTCAGTCAGTGAGATGGCTATCTTGAAATGACGTAAGATATGGGCAAAAGAGTTACCAGGAAGAAATCAGGTTGGTAGTGGTTGATTTTCGGTGCCGAATGATCGGAAATCTTCAGATTGTCGCTCGTCGCGAGAGACCGAAAGTGATGTTGAGGAAGGGTTCTGGCTCGCTTCGAGGTTGCCTCAGATGCGCTTGATCGGATGTGTGCGCAGGCTGCCGGTCTTGTTTCTCTCGTGGCGAGGTGAGTTTTCCAGGCAGCGAAGTCGCGTTCAGCAGGAGATGCGGAAGGAGCTGACAACAAAGAGCAAAGAAGGTTGCTCAGTTAGACTTCCAGTTCGTCGCGGTTGCGCCGGCGAAGTTGACTAGTCATTATTTTCCATCACTTGCTAACAGTCTCTTGGATCTCCAGACTTTCTCACGGCGGGTACTTTTGCGCGACGCTCTTGATTTCCTTTCTCCCAGCCATCTGGAAGACTTTGGCCATCTGATACCATTGGCATTTCAACGTCTCGTACAAGGGCTTCCATCGACAAAAAGCCGCCAAGAAGCTGCCCAATGTCTCCTATAGCGTGGCAAACGTCTATTTAAAATATTGACGGTCGTTGAGAACCGCGTGATACGCTAAATCATCAGACCGAGCAGTCGGCTAGCTGTGGCTGCAAGAGTCGTAAGTCAATCTGATGGTTCTTATTTCTGGTATTTATGAGGAATGGTCAATATGGATCGAACGCGTCCTCCTCCGCGACCTGCGGGAGCAGAGTCGAAATAAGGAGGTGGAAACCCCTTGCAGTAGTACCGTCACACTGCAAGAGGGGCAGGGATCCCTCCATGTCAGTTGTTCGTCCAAAGATGGCGAACATTAGGCTTTGTGGGGGTGATGCGAGCAAACATCCGAGCCGCAAGACGCTTAACCCCGTTGATGATCTGAACACGGGCCGCGTTGAAAGTGGCTCTCTTGCTGAGAATACTTGCATTGTACCTGCTTCCTAGGTTGCCGTCCAGATCTGTCCCTGCCTTCAGGCTTCTCTGGCTAGTATCTGCCGTCATTTAGTGCCCATCTCCACAGCGATACAGCCTGGGAGCAGGCATCAGGGGTGCCCGGTGAATCGCTAGACAAAGGTAACTCCGAGATGATTTCGACATGAACTCATCACAAAGTGACCAACAACGTCGGCAATCACGCAACCCGTCCAGCGAGACCCGAGGATCCACTCACCATCAGTCCATAAGGTATTAAAGCATAAGTGCAGTCGCAATTCGAACGATTGACCTTCGCTTGCAGACTCATCTAAGAAAGCCACCGCCATCATGTTACCTTCCGCCTTTCTGGGAGTTGTAGCCGCAGTTAGCTCTGCATCTGCCGCCTCGGTGGTGTCGCAATTATGGAACTTCACCGAGTATGCTGTGACTATCGAAAACAGCGCTCTCCGGTCTAACGGCCAGCTTCTTCTCACCACCTTCGACAACGGCAGCCTCTACACCTTGGACACTCTGACAAATGGATCCGGAGCCGAGCTCGTCACCAAGCTCCCGGGAGCCACGGCTATCGGTGGCATCGCAGCAACCAGCGCAGACAAGTTCGCTATCTTGGGCGGCGTTCGCGGCAACAACTACTCCTACACCAACGAAAGCGTCTATATAGTTGACTTCAGCGACGGAGAGAGCTCCAAGCCCACTGTCAACGTCGTCGCCAGACTTCCCAATGCCGTCATGCTCAACGGGCTCGCCTCTCTGCCGTCTAAGCCTTATGTTGTCTTGGCTACCGACTCGCGCCTTGGTAGCATCTTCCGCATCGATACCCAGACTGGAGCGACTGAGATGGCAATTACCGACGACCTCTTTGCTGCCCCCGCAAATGCCACCATTCCCATTGGTATCAACGGGATCAAGATTGCAGATGGGTATGCTTACTTCACGAACACCGCACGAACCAGTTTTGGCCGCGTTCCTATCACTGAAGACGGCTACAAAGCTGGCGATGTTGAGACATTGGCGGTTGCGTCCGGGGGCTATGCTTGGGATGACTTTGTTATTGATGCGTCGGGCAACATCTTTGCCGCCCAGACCCAGAACGCACTGGGCCAGATTTTCGTGAACGGAACGTATGTCACGGTCGCTGGCGGTGGCGATACCACCTTCATTCATCGTCCGACCTCTGTTGCCGTTTCCGAGGATAACAAGACGTTGTTCGTGACCACTGGTGGAAATACAGTAGACGGTGTGACATACAGTGGTCAGGTTCTGGCAGTGGAGCTGTGAAGCCAGCTGCCGGCCATGGGGACTGATGATGGAGGATATCTTTGCTGCTCAAGATCTTAACACATCGCATCAGCGTTAGGTCTGCATGAGCTCTAGGCTCTAAATAGGCTCTCTCGTTTCTCCAAAATAGGTTACTTCACCGGCCAGCTTCTTTCATCAAAGTACGAATTATGAACCGGGCATACTGAAAAGGCGATTCGGTACGTAGATGGGGCCGACAACAATAACATGAGATTGACGACGAAATATAAATATGTGATGTTCAAATATACAAATCAGAAATGAAGTGGTGTAAGCCTAAGGCAATGCCGAATCAAATCGGAGCCCAACGATGCATCGTCAGATGCAAAGACCAAACAATGAGTACGGCCTCCACAGATGACGGTTCCAATGCCAATTAGTAGTGGCCCTTCTTGTCGTCCTTCTTGTCATCCTTCTTGTCGTCCTTCTTGTCATTGTCGGAGTCATAGCAGTCGCCCTTCTTGTTACGCTTGCACTGCTTCTGCTTCTTGCCCTTCTTGTCGTCCTCCGAATCAGAGCAGTCGCCCTTCTTGTTGCGCTTGCACTGCTTCTTCTTCTTATCCTTCTTATCGTCGTCGGAGTCGGTGCAGTATCCCTTGTTGTTGGTACGCTTGCACTTCTTCTTGTTGCGCTGCTCAAGGTCGCCGCGGGCAGCGAGCTCAACGCCAGCGAAGGCCTAGTCGAAAGCCATTAGCGATTGTGGTCCACTGCTTGGAATAGTATTTCACATCGGTACTTACGGAGATACCATCACCGCGAGCCTAATGAAATGATAAGTCAGTCTATTTTTTCCCCCAAAGCGCAACGAAGACATATGAAAGAGGGGATTTCAGAAGCTTTCAGGTGGCAACACTCACGACAATCTCGGCAGAGCGCTGTAGGAGGTCAGTAAATTTCTCGTTGCCATTAGTTTTGGAACTCACCTCGACCACGTCAGCCTCAAGCGGCTGAGCAACAGGGGCAGCGATAGCTGCAGCGGCGAAAAGCGCCATGCCAATAGTGGCAACCTGACCGAAGGTGGGCATATGCATCTTGAATAAAGTTGGTGTTTTGGAGTTGAGATTGGGAACAGATTGAATGTGGGTGAGTTTCAAAGAATGTACTGTGATGAAGGCTGGAGTTGAGTGAGCGTGATGAGGAGAGATAGACTTGACAACACTGGGACATCTAGAGGGTTCTTATACAAATTCTCTCCAGTATCAAGCGTATTCTTTTATTATGATGATCAAAAGTATGTTCCATGATCATCGCGACAACATCCAAGACCTGAAGAACAATGGCCAGACTTCGCGAATGACGGGAGAGTCCGTGGTTGTGGCGTTTGTTCGCACCTCAACTGCTGCCAAGACGTGGACCCTGCGATGGTCGCTTGCACTAGAACCTTAACCAGATAAATGCTACCGTACTTTAAGATCAAAATAAGCATGTTTTAACAAGATCCAAAGTGTATGTCAACCTAAAAAGAGCACTCTTTTCACTGGGACCCGTACCACCGGAGCCAAGCGTCCTTCAGCTGAACCATGGCCCCATCTGTGCAACATGGTCTGAGTTACTGAGGCGAAGACTAGCCGGTACTATCGTGGCGTTGGCGGTTCCTTAGCTAGATCTCGCGCTGGGAAGCCAAATCAGCTAGTTTGTGTCCGGCGTCGCAAGAACATGGTAATCTCTGGCCGTGTCATGTTTAATTCCGCAACAGCTTGACCTCAACATTATCAAAGATCTTCTGATTAGGCTGCGCTTCTTCGTGATACCGCTTGGCACACGTCAAGAATACTACCGCAGCGAGCTTCGTGGCCAGATTCGACAACGCCCAGAAGTGCCACAGGCCTCGCCAAGAAGGAATGCAGTATTTAGCTGAGTCTGAGGTCAGTTGTGGAACAAACAACGACGTTTTCTTTTTCGTTGTTTTGAAAACAGTATTGGCTTGCCTACCTATGGAGCCAAGATTACTAGATTACAAGGATTTTGGACACCGGCATATCAAGTATTCGCCTTTCTGCGCGCACTTATTAGCGAATGTTTCGGCTGTTCACTGGGGATTTCTGATCTTGGTTTCTTCTAAAATGAATAAGATTGGTACTCTCCTTGTCGCCGCTGGCCTGTTGAAGCCAATGACATCGTGTTTACTCCGTTTGTTCACTGCAGTCTAATACATGGGTATATCATTCGTCACTTTTGCGTCAAGCGCAAGGTAAGGGAAAAGGGGGGAGAGAAGCAGCATCTTCAGCCACACAGCCCGTAGCTTAATGAGGTTTCCCGAGCACCCAAAACAGACCACCAGCGGTACGAAGTCGATGAGGCTGTTCTTTATCCGTCCGGGGAATCTCGAGCCTAGGCGGAAGCGCTTGCCCATTCCTGCTCCTATGCTTCTGTTTTGAATGACTCTTCATAGATGCTCATTAGATCTTCTTAGCGAATTGACGTTCATGCAACATTTGTACCATTTGCGCCTCCGGCTCTCCAAAAAAAAGCTTGTGTTGGCCACGCTTCGTGGAGCCAACCAAGTTGCCACCCGAACGAATGATAAGACGCAAATAGATTTTCGACTACGTACACGAAAAGACAAACAAGACTTCGGTCAACCTGTGCGAACGTTTCTCGGATTTCATTGACTTGTGGAGAATTGTGCAGTACAAGGACAACAACGACGTGATGTTTGAGATGAAGGATGAAGGAATCGATGATTTAATCTACACAAGTGCATTTAGAACGATGACGAGGTCGTGGCAGGAATCTTCGATGGGCCTTGCCGTTGGATGAAGGTATCTGCAACATAATCAGATGCAGGATTCGTGAGGAGGGGCAATACTTAGATGACTACCCTGGCTGCCAGCAGCCAACATCAGACATACCTGGTTCCCGGGTGCATCTGGTCCTGGAGCGTGCATTATGCACAATGTTCGCCATATATCGAGTTGCCCAGGACCCGTCAAGTGCTGTTGTGCTTGCTGGGGTCGATGCGTCGAGGTTCTTCTTAATCCAGCGCGGACCAGTCGCTGCAGCGCGATTTGTGCCTTGCCTTATGTAATTGTGCAGCACCTTGCGCGCGTGAGCTATGTGCATTAAGTCGCACGTGCCATGCATAAATCGTTATGAGGACCATTTTGTGCTTCTTGTCCCATGATGGCGCGCAGCGCCAGTGGACCCAGCAGCAATCTCAGAGCTGTTGCGACGCTGAGGACTTCCTTGGTGCACTACAGCTACGTAATCAGGCCCCTCTGTTCCAGCGCGTCGCGTCGCGGCGCATCGCATCGCATCGCATTCCTCCAACGACATCCTTTCAAGATGCTGTCCAGATTATTCGCAGGAATGAGTCCCCGCCCATCGGCCAGCAAGATGGCTCTCAACAAGAGTGGTTCCATCGGCGACAACAGAGCCGATGCTGAGTCGAGGTAATTGGATTCCGCGGCCTCTGGGAACTCGTATGCTGACATGCCGTCCTCGCAGTGCGCCGCACAAGCTAGATGCTTCCAATGGAATCCCTTCGAACTGGACCGACGCTTCTTCGAGGCTTTCAAGCCCCCTATCGAATCTAGACAGCCCGCTCTCAGATGGCTCGCGACCGGCGTCTCCTGACCTGTCTGCCAACCCTCTCGAATCCCTCGAAACCGCTGACGATGCGCCCGGCCCCGAGCCAACGGACCTCCCCAGCCCGGAGGAGCCAGCAGCGGCTGAGCAACCGTCGATCGACGTCCACCCATCAACAGAGCATGGCGAACCCGAAGATCCTGCCCCCGAGGTGACCGACGATGGGAATAGCAGGGGAGGACGAGGCAAGCGGAAGAGAGCGACGACGCAGTCGGGTCCCAAGGCCACGACCCCCCGGAAGAGGAAAGCCGTAAAATCTGACGACGCTTCCGAGCCCGCGGTCAAAGACGCTGGGGAGCCCTCAGTGTCCGGCCCAAACTCGGACAACAAGCAATACCCGGTCCACAAGATCCTGGACTTCCGACGCGAGGGCGACGACGTCGAACTGCTGGTTCAATGGGGAGGCAAATGGCTACATGACGAACCCACATGGGAACCCGAGGAAGAGCTGTGGCACAGCTGCCGGAAGGTGGTCTCCAAGTTTTGGAGCCCGAGCGGGTGGAACAGGAGAAACCGCGTGCTGGGGTTGGACCCCGTCACAGGGCCGTTTATCGTCAGCAGGATCCTCGGCGAGAGGAAGATGAACAAGGTCCAAGGTAGGGAACAGGGATGCGTTGCATATTTGGTGGAATTCGTGGGGTACGACAAGGCTGAGTGGACGCCGGAAAACTGCCTCCCCAGCGATGCTATCAAGGAATGGAAGGCCGAGGGTAAGAAGGGAAAAAGGTAGCGGGTGGGACCACACATCAACATTGGAGGTGTGGTATCTCCTCGGGTTTGTTTACGTATGGTGCTATTCTGGCGTTTGGTCTTCGGGAAATATGGCATGCTTCTGATACCCGATCTCGATGTCAGATCTTTGCGGCGGTATCAATGATAGTGTGCCGGGACTCCTCTGTCGATTGGGAGATATCTTTTTGTATCGCTCCGTGTCCTTCAGTTGCCTTCTGCAACGTTGCTGGCGTCTTTGAGGGAGCTGTTTCAATTGAGGACTCTGTTAAGGATCCCCTGTCAACCCTTTTCCGTTCGGACTGACTCGAAGGCTTTCGACAACGCTGCTGCCGTCGTTCAACCTCGTCGAAGGTCGAAGGAAAGACAACGAAAACACGAACAGGTCAGGATTCTCTTTGATTCGCGTCGTTTTGGTTGTCGATGCAGTAGTAACCAACCTGAAAAGGAACGCCAATCGCGCGGAGACCATCTGCACCGGCCATGGGTTTCGCAGGAACCAACAAGTAGCTTTGAAGCACCGTAATTACTTGCTCGCGAGATAATAAACGCGGAAAGATGCAATCATGCCCTTCAATTTCCCCATCTCTCAAATGTGCACTTGATCGTAAAGTGTCTGCTTCAACCTGGCCATCTGAGTCCTCAGTTCGTCCAAATTGGAAGCGAGCTCCTTTCCATTACTCTGTCCACCAAGATTTTGACGGCAGTCATTTCGAGAATCTTCTGCGTGGGATGCTGAATTATTTTGCTCCGTTTCTTTCACTCGAGTGAAAGAATTCCTGGCTGGGCGGGAGCCTCCCGGACTATTGCTTTGCAAAAAAAGGAAACCAAGGAGGCGCAGCTGGCGCAGCTTCTCTGGCAATGCATCCAAGCCTGATCTCATGGCATGACCGGACCATGTAGCCCTTGCTGCCTTGACCCCCGTACTGTCCCAGGCGTGCCTTGCGGAGGTTGGAAAGTGCATGCCGTAGATGTGCTCGCCCCAGTCCGCAGAACGTGTTAAGGAGGCATTCATGATGAGGTGGGCCCGATATGCAATGAAGGTACGCTGGATGAGTTGAGGAACATGCGAGGCTTGTGGCGCCTTCCGAGACCGGCTAATTTCCTGTGTCTGGGCGACTTCGTTTACCAGGTGGCTTTGATGAGGACGACGGCAATAAACGACGACAACAGACGACGGCAATGGACGACGACAGCGACAGATGACGACAGTGACAGATGACGACGACGGACGACGGTAGTAGCAACGACAGCAACAACAATAGCAGCAATGATAGAAGCGAGCACACAGGAAAAGTAGTTGCTTTAACACATGAAAATCAGGAGCCGTACCTTCCGACCTGAGCAGTCCCCATCCCCATCCGCCACTGTGTGCACTTTCGATAATTAAGGCACGAAGTGCTCGTTGCCCCCTTCCCGATGCTACTGGCGGGCGTGCCTCAGCCATCACTCAGCACGGCAAACAGCCACCAAGAGCAGGACCAATGTGCCCCGTCCTTCTGTGTCTCTACGTGACTCTGCACGGAGCTTCCTTGAGCGCACTGAAATATGGATTGACGCCTTCCCCGATTAACTCTTGGTGGTGGGCGAGGTAGGTAGGTAGGTACCCTGCCCTGGTGAGATGCTCTTGTTTTTGAAGCGGTCCCACGAAATACTTGCAATCCTCCACCATCCAACTTCACTCGTCAATCCAGCACAGCCTACCACTACCTTTCCATCTTCACGACTTTATTCAAAGCCAACTTTTTGGTAAACTTCCAATCGGGCTCACAGACAATACGCACTTCCGGAGAGCCTTGCATTTGTTCAAAGTCACTCTACATCTTTCAGCTTGCACAGGAAGTCGACCACGATGGTTCAACAAGACACTCAGTCGGAGAAGCTCGCAAGCAACACTTCGCCTGAGGACATTGAGCTAGTTGCCGCGGAAATTGGGCGGCAAGCAAACTTGAACGCCGTTCTTGCAAGGCGCATATGCCAAGAGCTCCAAAGTGACGAGCCACTGACCGAGGCGACCATGAACTTGAATTCATGGGCCGTCAGACGAGACTCAGCCAACGAAGCCCGACAAAGGTATATCATCGCAGACGCGGGATGGTTTGGCCCCAAATCTGATACCTCCGTGGGACGTTACCCCTCGAGGCTTCCTGAAGGATACTCGAAAGGCAGCGGACAAATCCTTCTGGTGCCGATCAATTTTGACGTCTCGAACAACGGTCATTGGTCGCTTGTGATCGTGCACGATGGTTTCACAGGGTTCGGAAAGTTACCCTCGATCAAACACCTCGATCCTTTCAGAAATACGAATACGGGTTCAGAACGCGGCAATACATTCAGTATCGATGCCCACCTGGCTTTGGAAAGTCTATTCATAGAAACGTTAAGACTCGGCCAATGGGTGAGCCAAAAGCTTTTCCAGTCTATGTTAGTAGTTGTGCAAGGCAGCAGGCTAACCTCATTCACAACGATCAGGATGTCCCTCAGAGTCCTAATGCTGCTAGTTGCGGAGTGTAGGTCGCACACGCAATCAGAAAGATTTGCCACAAAGGACTCGAAAACAGATATCCAAAGGAAAGATTCGACTCAAACATGTTTCGGGAGGAAATCTTCCGCGAGGCGGTTAGCAAGGTCTCTGATGTGAGCATTGGACCGCATGATCCAGAGGCTTCGCTTGCCATGGTTTCCACTGTCGAATACTGGAAGTCTGGAATCGGGGAGTTTGATCCCAATAGCCTAGCTTTTCCAAACGCTCCACAGCCCACACAGCTCACACAGCCCGGGGGTCATTGATGATATCTTACGCCTCTGGTATTTGGTCTGCATTGTGGTATCCTGGGGTGGCCTGCAAATATCACGTAGAAATGGGGTCGGCATGCAGTACATTCTTATCCGCTTATGCGTCGTCATGATCAATGGTAGCATCATGTAAAGGGTTAGTAGGAGCAATGTTGCAACTCGTACTTCCTTTCTCAAATGAGAATCCTCAGATGAGGAAGGAAGGTTTCTTGTTCATCTCAGCTGCATCTACATGTCCTTTTATCTTCGACCCTGATATCCTATCCCTTGATATCCTATCCCTTGATATCCTATCCCTTGATATCCTATCCCTTGATATCCTATCCCTTGATGTCTTACTCCAGTGCCGAACATAGCCGAGAGCATCCCATGTGACAGGCCTAGCCTGTTACACATCAGAATATAACCACGACTAGACCTCGTGCTATTCGCGTCACTACTCGTATTTCCTAACGCTGCCATTTCAGAATCTCCCCAAGATTACACAAACTCGGAACAGACCAATGACGAATCTTCCATCCCCCCTAAGAGATGCCTGGGTCGCACGCTTGCTGCCATCCTGAGTCGAGTCTCGTGGTCAATATGTCGAATGGCGCAGCGACTGGACTACACATTGTCGTACGCTCTCAGACGCTCGTAAATAGCACTCTCAGTGGTGCGTCATGGCAGGGAACCACTCTTGAAGATCATCCTCGTTCTCTTCGTGCTTCCCGCCAGTCCGCTTCTTGCGGTTCGGTCTGGCTGATCCCTTGTCTTCCAGCGACTTGCAGTTCTTCTCAAGCCCAAGAGAATCAACCGCACTTTTCGATAGCTTGCGGCCTTCTAGCCAATCTTCCTGAGAGCGGCCACTGTGCGCCTTGTACGACTTCCAAAACTCGGCAATCAACACTCTGCCCACTTTGGTGGCGGCAACCCAGGCTGCCTCGGTGCGTCCCACAAACCGCGTCTCGTACTGTACAACAAATGTGCCTCTCTTGTCGGTGCCCTTCCGCGCGGCAAGTATTTTCAGAGGCACCCAGCGGTCGGGATGAGCCATGTGACGCTGGCGGCCGCCGGCGCACTTTTCCTAAAAGTAGCAGACGGCTTCGGGGTCGATGAGCTGGGCTTTGGACTCGCTGATCCAGAAGGCGGGGCACGGCGGATTGGCGGGGAGGACACGGAGGTCGAAGGTGTCGACGTAGCTGGAGGGTTTGGTTGTCGATTTGTAGGAGAGGATGACGCCGAGCTTGGACGAGCGAGCCGCTGGGGGTAGGCGGTCAGATCTTGAGACAGCAACGCAGGGAACGGGTGCGAAGAGGTCTCTTGGGGAGGGCTTACCTGTCTCCGTCTTTCGTTTAGCCATCTCTCGATTGTCAAGGGTACTGCGCGTTGCCTTTGGTGAACGGTGAGCTGGGAGTTCTGGTCAAGAGCACCTCGCGATGCTGGGTGCAGGCTTCCCTCGAACCAGGCAGACGACGACCGAGAGCTCTGCGGTGGACAAAATGCAATGGAGGTAAACGACTTTCTGCCTGGGAGCCGACGAGTACGGGTGCCGGTTGAGACTGGCTTTCGGTGGTAGCTTGTGGGCGAAGAAGGCAACGTCGTGGTGAAGGCAGCTGCGCGGAAGTGTGGGTCCCTGGCCGCAACGCTGAGCTATGGCACACCTCGACGACCTCAACTTCGTCCATTGCCAGGCCTAGAGCGAGTTACCCTGGGTCTTTCAAAAGCGGACATGGACCAGTTGAAATATAAACCGAAATCCATCGAGTACACAGGATGTGCAGCCGCGCAAACGCAGGAAACGTGGGCGGTCTCGGTTGAAAACAATCCTTCCGTTAGAGACAAGGGACTCCAACAAAAGTCTCAAAGTATCTTCTTTCAATCCTAATACTGGAAACACTAGAAGCCACTCGCAAGATCTCAAGCCTTGAGGAGCTATCTGGATGTCGGCAGTGGAATGTCGGCGTAGTGGATTGGTTCCAGATCCGAAGGGGGGGGAGGGGGGCTGTTGACCGTGTTCTCCCGGAGAATGGCTGTCCAAGGCCAGCGTGTCTCTCTCGAGAGACCAAAGAATATTCAAAGATCATGCAGAATTCTATGTGAAGATTCATGAAAATGAAGACAACTATCAATGTGACGTGGATCAACGCTGCACAAGACTTGTTTGGTCTAGACTACTACACCTCAGCCCGAGCAAAGTGCCTGGAACCAAACGACTTACCCCCCCAAAGAGCGATTCCTGATTCTCGAACCTCCCACGGATCTCTCACAAATTCCTTCACCCTAGTCTCTGAATTTGTCTCTCGGCCGTTTGTTCCCTTGTATTGCGTTCTTCTCAGACCGCCTACGAATAGGTCTCGCCTCTTCCCATTCTCGCCCCGAGTCTCCTCCGACACCCAACCCTCGCCAAGAACCTTGCAGCAACTCGACCTAACGAAACATTCTCCCCATCGATTCCGCGAAGATATTCTGGTTGTTGAAACTTGGCAACCTGCCAGCTTTAGCTTTGAGCCGAGCGACTCGTCGGACCTGTCCTCCCTTCGTGGTTCCAACCCCTGCGTCCAAGTAAGTCTTGCAACCACAAGCTTTGAAACCTGCTGACAGGGCATCCCAAGTCAGACGCGTACAGATTCTCGAGGCATTCGATCGGCTCATTGACCAACTTTCCATCGCCTGCCAAGCGCCAGACCCGAAGATGCGCGGCGAAATCGGCCCATGTCGCATTCAACCCTCCTTGGTGGTTCAAGACGAGGAAAATCGCCCGCGCATGAACTCAGCCTCCCGTAATGGTGACTCAGAGACTGCCTCGACATTCCAAGAGGCAGAGCCATGTGTCGAAGTGCTTGATAAGATATCAAAGCATACCACCTCGCCCACTTCCAAGCCCTCGGCTCCGTCCACATCCCCAGTTATCCCAGCCCGTCATACGCACGCATCGATGGAATCGCCAAGACAGACGCCATACCCCGTTGAACAATCGTTCATTCTCTAGTGCTCAATGGCAGACGGTTCATACGAGGGCGACAGTGCGGTTTTCAACCCCAACTTCAGTCCGTATGCGACCGTCACGTTCGACTCGGATGACACGCAGCCCGATGCCGCGCCATGGCTGCCGGCCTCACATGAGGAGGCGAGCTATCTCTGCGACCTTTTTCCTAGTCTTGTTCGCGTCGCGAATGGCAAAATGAGCGTTGCCCAGACCTTTCTTGTCGCCTCGGCAGGAGTTCATCACTGCGGCTCGCAGAGATCTACCATTATGACCTGGGATCGTGTCGAGGAACATCTCCGCGCAAATGATCTTCACCGACATCTCAAACTCAGTCATCGCTGTCGTCTTGTGGTGATCCTGTTGGACACGGGCTTCCCATTTCGAGACATCATCCTGGGCCGCTACAACGACGTCGAAGGCTACATCAGCAGGAATCCAGATGCCGGGGTTTTGACGGTATATCCGACCCGCGAAGAAGCTCAGGCAGACGGGTACAAACTTCCAGACATTCGGATTCTCGACGCGGTCGCTGCGAAAAGACGAGACTGGCGCCCTGTGACTTGCTTCGGAAACGGTACATGTGCCCTATCAGGGGTTCGAACCTTCAACAAGCGCTCGTGGAGTGGCTGCTCATTGCATGCAGGAACGAACGTACGTCCGCGCTTGACTTGCTTCGATCCTGTGCGTGGTCCTGGGCCTGTCGATGAAGCGTCCAAGGAGTCATGGTTCCACCAAGAATTCGTCGACTTTCTTTCGCTTGAGGAGTTTCGCGTCTTCATCGTCACGAAACCTGACCCTGAGGGCGTTCGCGGCCTCAAAGGCGAGGTGCACAAAATCTGCCTCACGAAAACCTTTCCTGACAGCCAGATCGGTGCCAGCAGGCCGCCAGAGGCATCTTTCAAGCGGAGAGGATTCACGGGAAAACAAGTCATGGAATATGCGCTTGGCGTGTTTGAATCCCTCCGAGAGCTCAACAGTCCCCAGCTTGGCTCGTTGGATATCGGATGCCGTCTCGACGTCGCTGCAAGGCACCACGGAGGACCGCTGTTCATCAACGAGATTACTCGGTGGTACGGCGCCCATGATTTCACCGATTACTGCGACGTTCCAGGACGCATGACGTGCGAGCAGTACGCCATGGCATTCTCCGCGGCTGTCAAAAGGGGCGAGCGTGGACCGGACGGAGAAGGGAGGTTGCTAGGAGTCCAGCGGTCATAGGGTTACGGCGTGGGTGGTAGATTCGGTTCGCTGGCTTTTCTGTTTGCAGTAGAGCTCCGAGGCACCTATTCGATATAATTGAAAAAAGGACGTTGGGAAACTCCCTCGGTGGTCGATCATCAAACGATATCCATGTCAATCGAAAGGGACGCTACTGCAGCGACATCAACCAATTAAAACAGCCCCGCCCCTTCTGGTCGCTGTTGGTCGGGGGGAACAACGATGACCCCTGCCCCTTCTGGCCGGTGGAGGTCGGGTTTGCCAGGGACCTTTCCGCAAGCTGGAACAGCTGCTGCAAAGCTCGCAAACATCCTGGTTGCGGGGAGCAACCTACCTATCCGTACCTGTACGGCAAACACGCCCACCGAAGGTCTGCCTGCCTGCCTGGGTCTCGTCTTCGCATATCGCGACCGGGACCGAATCTTGTCTCGACACCATCATGGTCACGCAAAGCCCGCCAACGGTACCATGCCGTCTACTCGCCAGTCTCTAGGCACTGCGCAGCCTGGCGATACTGCCACCAAGCCGTCCCTCAAGGACATCCCCTCGGAGCGGAACCGCAGGGAGGTCGAATCGCTGTGCAAGAAGTGGGAGGTTTCCCTCGCCAACTTCCTCGCCTTCTTCGGCACCGAGACCCTCACTGCCAAATTCCTCTCCGCGCTACGCGATCTTCGCGCACGAGTGCCATGGAACACGGCAAAGCATTCCCTGGACGAGGCGATAACTAGCCGCCTGGAAAAAGCTGGCCTCGGGCCGTTGTCATCCCCACCTCCTTGGGTCGCGGACGATGTCAAAGCTGCAATTGCCCAGATAGATACATCGCGTCGCACATCCAACGGCACAGTAGGGACCAGATCATCTCGTTTTTCGGCTGTGATGGTATGTTCCTCGAAACGGCGAGCGACCCTCGTCAACTACATCCCCCTCCCGACCGGCATCATGCTAACGATTGGTTTTTTTTCATGCAGCCGCCAGCTAGCCCCAGCTCCAGCTCCAGCTCCAGCGATGTCGATTCAAACCTCGAACAGGCCAACGAAGCCAACCCAACCGCGACAACACCCGCACCCCCGCGGAAGACAGCTACCACCAGGGGAGCATTACGGGTATATGGATCCGCCTCGTCTCGTCGCGATGCAAAGGCAGTCCGGATTTTTGAGCACACGTCTCAGACAACCACGACTGAACTCTCCACGTCGGCCAGCAAATCCAGCAACCAACCGTCGCTGTCATCGACCCGGAAGCGGTCGTCTGGGACCGCCGACCTCGAGCTTCCTCCTGCGAAACGATCCGATCCCTCTGCTGGAAAGCCCACGAGATCCTCCCGCCGATCCCTCAACAAGGAAGCGAGCCCTGTCGCAAACTCCTCCCCTCTTTCTTCAGTCTCGTCCACGAACGTCGGCCTGGAAGGCACGCCAGATACAGGCCAAAATGGCCGCCCAACCCCATCCAAAGCGAGCGGTGCAACGGCAGAGGTAGAGAACGAGCCCACGAAAAGTTCCAACTGGCTTGCCGATGGCCTGGCACCCGATAAGCAGCAGGACGAGGATATAATGTATCGCCTCATCTCTGCGCTTGCGACGTGTTCCACCAGGCGAGACGGTCTCACTGTGGTCATCCACCCTCTGATCCTGGTCGCGTCGAACACGCCTACCGTTCGCGAGCTCAAGACCATGCTGTCTGAAAAGCACCCTGACATCCTGCTCCTACCAATGCATCTTCGTGGCCACTGGGTGCTTGTCAAGGTACATCCCGAGACACACCGTGTGGACCTTCTAGATTCCATGCCCTCCCTAGATAACCGGACGAAAGCTGGCGAGATCTTTTCCCGTTTTGCTCGCAACTATCTTGGCCGCTCTTCAAGCTCTTGGCAGATTGCAGAAGTTCCTTGCGCCGAACAAGACGACGAGCGTAACAGCAGCGTATTCGTCGCTGCCAACGCCATTTATATACTCGCGGGACAGACACCGCCCGGTACCCTCGCGGCCGACCCGTGGCGCAAGGCTTTCTTGCTCTTTGCTGATGAGCAGCCTGCCGAAAAGGGCGCGTTTGCCGAGTTTCTGAATCTCCCGGTTTTTGACGACGTGCCGACTACCCAGCCAATAGCCGGGGATGACATTGCCACGTTCCACGAACTGCGCAAGACATGGTCGACACATTTCGAAGGCAGAATCGCCACCCTGTCTGCCAGCATAGCCCAAATGAAGCAACTCGAAGAGATGGAGACTGTTTTTTCAGCACTCATGCACGAGCCCGACGATATGGTAGGCGATCCTGCGATCAAGGCCAATGCGGAGTTGGAGAGGTTGGAGCAAGACCTCAACAATCATGAACGGCAGCTAGAGCTCCGTCTCGAACTCAGCCAACTTCCTGGCTGCGAGTCGGAGACGCAAAATCTCTCCCCTCTGCGAGAAAAGGTTGCTGGCCTCAGGACTAGGTTAGAGGAAGGGAAAGCCCGCAAAGAGGCACGCCTCCGTCTAGGTTCCATCATCGAGATATTGCGGGAACAGAACGAGCATGTCAAGCTCGCTTTGACAAACCTTGGGGGGAAACTGGCGCAGTATAGAGATCTCTACATCGGCACGGCTGCTACGGACATCTGACTAGCCCGGTGAAGGACTTGCTTCTGGATATGCCATTATGCAAATAGGTCTTTTGTGTGCCTAATGAGAAAATATTCTATTCAAGATCCTGCCCCCGTTCTTTGCATGGAGGGACTCATTTTTGCTTCAATTCTGCATTGTTGATCGCGATGAAGATCTTTTTGACACAACGTCGCCAATTGTATTCCCGTGACCGAAAGACCTACAACTTTCAAACTTCCAAAGCCATCGAAGAAGGCGAATTGACCGCCCAAAAAACGCGACAGGCTCCCAGGCACCAATCACCCGACCGACTTCGTCAATCTAGCCAAACGAAAAAGACCGCGCCGCCGCCTGATTTCATGGGACTGTTCTCTGGTCATGGGCGTGATGACCGTAGCTGGGATGAGCCTGCAATCCGTCCATGTCCTCTCCATCTCGTGCCTGCTCTTGATGAGTGTTTTTCTCACGAAAATGAAAGGCGCCGAAGATTTTTACAACCCAGCTACACCATTTGAACCTGGCCCCTCTTTGCAAACCACAAAGCACGCCAAAGCACCGAGGAAAGGTCTGAATAGATCCCGTCATCCCACTTCTTGCACACCAACTTCGCACGACGCACCACCTTCCTGATCCTCATCACATCCTGTGGATTCTGCGCAACCTGCAGCCAAAAGGCGCGAAGCTCGTCAAATTTCACCTGCTCGACGTCGCTATACATGCGGCGTTGGTATTCGCGGTCCATGACCTCCAAACACACCGCAGGCGTGACGATCTGGGCCGAGTACCTGTGTGCGAGGTTCAATTCCGAATAAGGTGTACGCCTTGGCATTTTTACAAGAAGGAATACTTGCTCGCTGACGTCTTTGAGCGCCTCCTGAATTGCAGCGTGCAGTTTCTGCCGGTCCAAAACTGCAAGGGTATTGTCGTTGTTCCGAGCATCGAAGGAAGCTGGCAGGTTGTGGAAAATTGAGTGATAACATCGCTGGCAATGTTCAACGTCGAGTTTGAAGTCGTCAAGTTCAGCGTCGTCGGCAACCTTCTTTTCTTTCACGCGCCGCAAGATGAGCTTCCGGGCCTTCTCCATGACTCTGGCCAGGAACAATGCTTTCATGTTCTCATTCAGGCTCAAGTCAGGTTCCACCATCAACCCAGCCATTGAGGAAGCTAGATCGAAGGCTGGTGTCTGAGTGTCAGGCTGGAGACCCCATCCCAGTGATCCATCAGGCGGGCTCGGTGGCCTTGGCTCGATCGCCGGGCCGTATCGTAGGGTGAAATGATCCATGTATGCAGCTTTCGAAGACTGTTACGGAGATGGCTGACTTGGAAAGAGGGCGTGTAGAACTGAAGCTGTCTCAATGAATTACAGGTTTCTTCAAGAACGGCTATGTATGTCTGAGATGAGAAGACTTCAACTCTTTGTGGTCGCGTTGGAAGGGGACGAGGAAGCTGTATTTGACACAACTTGAATGCCAAGATGTGATGGGGCTCTCCATCGGAGGCGGCCCAGCAGCCCGGTTGCCGTCAGCTCAATCACATCTTGCCCCTGCATGAGTTGCAAATGCCTTCCAACCGCCCTCAGTTATCGGTATGTGCCCCGATGGCAGGCTGGCTTGATCTTGTTGGTACCCTGACCGAGAACCGCAAACAAATAAAGCGAGATTGCCATCTTCTGTTCCACCAACATATTGGGATGGTGCAGGTCTGTGCCGATCGATCGCGATTCAATGTCAACGAAGAACGCCAAGAGAGCTTCGCTGCATTTGCGACTATTTTTTTTTCTTTTTCTTTTTTCTTTTTTTTTTTTTTGTGATCGGGGAGAAACGGTCAACCGGCTTGTAAAACGATGGTCGCCAAACATGGGTTGGCGTGTTTGTCTTGGACATCCGATCTTCGATAAAGGGGATATGCGGTGGTGTCGGTCCAACCCCAGAGGATTCAAGCGGCACTGACTGAAATTCGAAGATCACCAACGGGTGATAAGACCAACAGGCGTGAACAACCCCGGTTCCAACAACTCCACAATCGTCATGCAGCCTCATCCACAAGTGGAAGCAGGCAAACAGCCCAGTCTTATTCGCCGTACGGCCTGGCGATTCATTCGGCTTCGACGGACGTTGTATGTGAGCGAGTGACGATTAATTTGGTGAAACTAATGGCTTACAGAAGCATCAGAACTCAACCAGTATGTCGTGTACATCCATCCTTAACAAGGGCCGCTTAGGGTGACAAGAGTATGCAGAAGCAGTCAGTCAGCGAACCAACAGATTCCACTATTAGCCCCTGTCATTGTGCCCCATGATGTTGGCGCCAACACTGCGGACAAGGCCCAACCCCTACAGCATGTTGGTGGTTCGGCAGGACATAACGCCGGAACTCAGGAGGTCCAACAGAACTAGCACCAGGAAAAAGCAATGATCGTTCCGCGAAGAGGAAATGCAAGGTTCGAGAGAGGCTGTGATGTAACCCCCCTCTACTAGCACCCCGGCCAAGGCCCCCGCTTTGGTAAGAGTCGTGAGTTGGAACTTCGCCCATCACCAACGAGTCCGATGAGCTGCCCAGAACGGGCATCGTCTCCGACGGGACCAAAGATCACAGAAGATAGGCACTGGAACAGCACAAGGACTCTTGGAGCCAGGACCGATTCCCGTCTCAGCCACGGTCCACGGAGCTGACAAAAGGTGGCACTCGGTGAATGGCGACCGCTTTTGAGACCCATGTGGCTTTGCCGTCGCGCACGCGCTGGTATTGGTCCATCCGAATCAAATAGGCGCATGCCAATACTGCGATTGAGATGCACATATTTTGACAAATGTCCCGCTTTGGTATCCAAGCGGGATTCACTCATTCAGGCACAGGTAAAACAACCTTGTGAATGGTCGTCGGGAGCATTCAATCATGTCAAATTCAAGACATCAATCGGTGGTAGTAAGTCTTTTAAAAGTGTTTAGTTTTCTCATCGAATGTATCGCGTGTGGTCAGGTATGAGACAGCGTCCTCGGAAGCTCACCTCAATGTTCAGTAATTCAAGATATGGCCGATCGGCCGGAGCTATCTTTCCTTCCAGCGATTGAAACAACCGTATCTAGGCACCGACGATGGACGACTTACGTCTTAACGGAGTCCGTGTTAGCCGCGCGCACACATCGGCGACCGGGACGTCGCAAAGCTGTCCAAGCGACTACCTATGCTTGAAGGATTTTCTATGAAAGGTACGCCGAATACATGCTGAATGGGTTTGAACTAACCAAATTTGGTGTTTTCGCCTCGGCTTACTAGTTCTCACGAAATGTCAATTAGCATTGAGGACCTCGGCACCGTTCAACGCCATGAAGTCTACATCAGACGTCTGCGGTATTTCGGATTACTAAAGTCTGAGATGCAGTGGATGCTCCATTGCTGCTCGAGATATCTGTTACACGGTTAGCCCTTAGATCCTTTGGCTAAGAGGCGCAGATGAAGCTATACGAAGGTTGCATGTCTACACGAAACGTGCATACTTGTCTACACGAAGCTTGCATATGGAGTCAGCCGCTAGCTGACAGTCATCATCGGTACTTCAGATGCTAATGAAGGTAATTGTATATGAATGGAACCATGATCTGGGTTATTCTGAGATTCGACTGCCCCTTTTCTTCAAACACAGGCTCTTGCAACTTGGTCTCTGAAATCTATTTCCTCCATACCTACTAAACATTCCAACAACGTAACTTCATCAAAATGTCCAAAAACGGCGAAGAGTACAAGGTTGTCTCCTCAAAGGGGATGATGGCGTACGCTGCTCCGTCTCTCTTCCAGCCTCACAAAGCTCGTCAAGCCATCCGAGATGCCCACGATAAGAAGATTCCACCCATTATCTGCTATTATGCAGGACTCAGTTCCGTCCCAATTACGCGTTATGTCGCGCCCATGGGATTCGACGCTTGCTGGATTGACTGGGAGCATACATCTTGTAACGTGGAGACCATGACTACTGTAAATCAAGTGTCTACATACCTACCGTAAGGAGTTCAACTGACATGGCTAGATGGTTCATGAGACCGTTTTTATGAGTGGCGGTCGGACAATTCCATTCGTTCGGTAAGTCCAACGCCCTAACATCGACGGTACTGCCTCTCATCCGTATTTTGTAGTGTCCCTGGTCATGATCACGGCGCCATTGGTCATGCACTTGATTGTGGTGCGAGTCTCGTAATCCCACAAGTCGAAAACGTCGAGCAGGCAAAACACGTCATTTCGGCTGCAAAGTTTGGAACGAACCAGAACGGGACTCGGTCCTTGCCTCCCTTTCGTCTTGTTCCTGG
This sequence comes from Colletotrichum fructicola Nara gc5, assembly GCF_000319635.2. Taxonomy (NCBI): domain Eukaryota; kingdom Fungi; phylum Ascomycota; class Sordariomycetes; order Glomerellales; family Glomerellaceae; genus Colletotrichum; species Colletotrichum fructicola. The sequence goes on from NW_027094057.1 coordinate 172,446, forward strand.
GTTCACTGATGCCCCGTATGACACTTCGCGCGACCTGCACAAGTGCCTCAACGACCAGGCTGCCATCATGATCCAAATTGAATCAGCTGAGGGGGTTCGCAATCTCGACGCGATTCTCACAGAATGTCCCGATATTGATATCGTATGGTTTGGGACACTTGATGCGCGGGTCAGCATGAATCTTGAAGCCAAGTGGGGTGGCATCGGTGCCACAGAGCCCGAATGGCTGGAGATATCCCAACTGTTCTTCAACACGATTGACAGGCATGACAAACCGTACGCCGGCTTTGCGTTTGGCTCTGCTCCTCTCGGCAGCTCCGAAAAGCTGAAGGCGGCTGGGGAGCGTATGAGCCTCATCATGGTTGCTGCCGACGTGGTCCATCTAGGTGGTCTTGCACAAGATCTCCAGCAGGCAAGGATCCTGGTTGGATATGAAGGCAAGATGGGAGAAAGCAAGAATGTCAATGGATGGAGGGACAGTAAACTTTAGGCGTCTGGTGCAAAGGTTGGCTGGGTGAGGTTCGCTGTCACGCCGGTGCGTTTACCACAATTTGAACATGTTTTCGAAAGGTGCTATCTGGCCAAGAAAGCTCAATCTCTTCCCAGCAGAAAACGTTGACATGACTTGTAAGGCACCCTGCAACTAGTCAAATTGCCCCGTTTCATTGCCACATATTTAATTTACGTGGAGCAGCTGAATATGCGGTCAAGACATAGTCTGCGGCGCATGAGGCACGACTGAGTCTCGGCTGGGGTAGTAATGTGAGGCTTTCTGCAACAACTCAAATTGTATCGCATAGTTCAATGTTATCAGGCACCGACCTTGAGTCTCGTGCTGATAAAAAATCGCGTGTGATGACGACCATTAGAAACGCAATACCGACTTCATTGCAGGTGAGCATCAACAAATGCGCCGTCGCTGAGTACCTCACTTACAGCGCCGCCGATCATCCGACCGTCCGCGACAAGATTCTGTAAGCCCTGCTAAGCCACGAAGGAATAGTGCCGCCAGGGGTTATCCAGGCTGCGCCCAATGGCGTTGTCGCTCGAGTCGGGTTCGGGCAGACTTATGGCAGTGAAAACCAACCAACACCTTTTTTGGGACTTTGGTAAACGCGACCGCGAGAAGCGAGGGCGGCGACCGGATGAACACTGATGAACACACTGGGGTCGGAAAGTGCTCAACACGCGCTTTCGAAGAGATATAAATGCGCAGTAATTCCTAGCCTTTGACTTCACTTTGGTTTCATTGCCTTCTTCATCTTGAGAACCCAGAAAAATATTTGATTTTCAGAACCACTTTAACCGCTACCAATACTTGAACGCCGCACAAACCACCACCATGGTTCGCCTCTTCACTGCCATCATCATCGGATCTCAGCTTCTCGGCCATGTCATCGGCCACGCTCTGCCTCAATTTCAAGCCCGATCGACAAACGGGACGATCCAATACCCTTATCCGGAACTCGGGACTGATGATCCCGCGGACTACGCTACGACTGGCTATTTCATCAACCACCTTTGCATCAACGTCAAAAACCTCACCGCCAGCGTCGACTTCTACTCAAACGTCTTCGGTCTTCGCAAGATCTTCACCTTGCACGTTACCGAGCATTACTCTATCACGTACATGGGACATAGCCACGGCGGAAAGAACGGAACCGGTTATCAGACTACTCTGGAGCTAAACCGCGAGAAGAACAACGCCGAAGGCTTGATTGAGTTGATCTATGTCGACGTCCCTGTCAACAACATCGAGGCCGGTATCGAGCGACCCAACACATTTGCGCATATCGGTATGGTCGTTCCAGACATTAAGGCTATGCAAAGCCGATTGGATGACCTCCCCGATGTGAATGTCATGAAGAAATACGGAGAATCGCTCCCTATGGGGGGCAAGGTGTCTGGTGCCACTGGTCTGCCTGCTGAAGTTCTTGACCAGCTGAGCTCCGCCGAGAAGAAGCAGATCGAGGCAGCTTTGGCTCCGAACACTGAGCCTCTGATTTTTGTGGCTGATCCCGATGGCAATCTCATTGAAATCCAGCCCCAAGAAGGTGCTTCTCTGGCTTGAGTAATATCTGTGCCTTTTCTTGCGTGGTTATTTGGCCTAACTATGAACGCAAGTTGGCACAGCGTGACAGAGGGAGGGGGATGTTTTCCCTTTTGCATTGGATGGACATAGGCTTAGAGATAGACATGTACTTACTTATACATGCCATTTCAAAGGATATGCTTCGTAGTCGCATTCGGTTATTTTCTCCAGAACGCGTTTGTGATCTCACGTGTTCTTCAGAATATTTGAATCACTGGGACGATTTAATTTGCCCGCTTCATAAGGTATCATGCAAACGTTTGCCAAGCAGGACTAAATTCTCTGGGCCTGACCTTCGTGACAGCATGACTGTGTACTTTTAAGCACGCGCGGGAGGCTTGCGGTAGCGCCTTCGGCAAATACATAGCCTGGTGTGGTGCAGGAACGAAACGTAATTAGTGAGGATGATGCGCGCTTCTGACACACCCCCACGCTTCACAGGTCATTGCAAAAGCCTACCCCGGCGACGTTTTGGCTATTACGCCTTTTCGACATTGATGAACCCTGAAATCTCATAAACACAGAGGCCTGCTTGTCATACTTCGACCCGACCGACATGTGTAATTACCGAATCTTTCTGTCGAGAGTCAGATAGACGGATGATATCTAGCCAATGCATGGATGATATCTACGATTCCTATCAGATTTTTCACTAAATAGCGCAATGTCCAGATTTAATTCTCGTGATTAGCCGTCGAGGCGCGGGGACGCACGCTTTTAGTTGTCAGCAACACGACACCCTCACGGAGTGCACGCGACATACCAGTCAGACACTATCTCAGCCGCCAATAGCACAACCCAATGCGGCCAACTTTTAATGTCCTGTGACTCAATTCAATTGGAATCAACCTGTCTTAGAACATAGATCTTACGATACCACATCGTTGTCATAAATTAGGCAGGTTGACGAACGTTCGTCAATTCGGTGCTGTTAATTGCGCTAGAAAACGCTCTCGCAAAGTTGTTATATAATTGTCGTGGGCAGCGCATCCCATGCTGCGTTTGTTTCCCCAAGACCTGGTATTTCGTTCAACCCTACGACGCATGCCAAGTGAGGGACCTCCTTCCTGTGGTCACTCAACGGAACTTAGTTCAGGCTGAAGTAAGACTTCACACACGCATCATCTTTTGTCTTTTTCTTACTTCGCGCATGAAATTACACAATTGGCTGACACAGAGAAACAGGAATCTGTATTGACGAGACGAACACTGCCTTACCTTCTCTCCAGGTGTAATCCAGGTGATACAAAACTGCGGCCTCCGTGGACCGGTTTACAAAGGTCTTTGTCAGTATACCCAAAGTGATCGATTTCTCATTCTTTTCATCTCCTGACCTGTGAAGGTCCGGTTTCATACCGTCTTGAGGATTCCTTCTATCCCTCATGGCGCCCCCAACCGCTTGGGACTGTACGGTCAACGATCGACTTCAGTTTATCGTCGACAGCTTAGACCAGTCCATCAAGTTCAGTGCCAAGGATGTACCTGGTCTGAAAGATCTGCTTGCTGATTACGTCAATCCGGATGTTGAGGTCGATCATGTGCACTTCATCCGAAGACTATTGAGAGTCTTCAAAGACTCGGAGACCGACGGTACCTACTCATCTATTTTACACAAGCATACTGATGATGAACAAAACCTCATCGAAAGGTTCTTAGAAGGCGGGGAGTCGGGTGACCCGAAGAACCTGGGCAAGCAATACAATATGGGCCCAAGCCTAGGATGTCGAGAAGAGCTAGAGCAATTCTACCAAGCGGCTTGCATTTTTCAAATTGGGGCACAAGGCATAACAAAGCTCAAAGAGCAGCATATAGAACACTTGGCCGACTTTCCTGTTGCCCAAATCCTACAATCTCTGCTTGCCGACATGAGAGCCTTCACCCAACTTCATCAGGATGAGCTTGAAGGAGCAGGCATTCTGGTGCGTAAATGGTTTGCCGGAGGCTAGGGAAGAGGTCAACTGGCTAACCAATAGGCAGGTGTACTATGACACAAAGTTTCAGAACTGGGGACTGACAGTAGAGAACACTCCGTACCTAACTTGTGTTCCCAAGTCTGTCAAGGAGGTTCAATTGATCGTTAAGTTCGCAAAAGAGCAGAACATGGGCGTGCGTTGTGCAGGATTTCGTCAGTTCCAATCTTATTGCAAAGGGTTGTATTTTGTACTAACTGGAAAATTTAGGTCATTCCTGGTCCCCTGTATTCGGCAGAGACGGGCCTGGAAAGAACATCCTGATTTCTCTCCTTGGCCTAAAGGAAGCTACGAAGCTCCCCAATACCACTGCTCTCCCGTTCTGGCCCTTCAGACAGGACGAGCCGACGGAATTGGAAGATATTGAGTTGATTTCCGCCAAGCCGAACGAGGAAGGGAACTACCTGGTCAAGGTCGGTGCAGCTTGCACCAATGAGAGGCTTCGCCAGTGGTGCATTGAGAACAGACGAGTCACCCTGCCGATGAACGTTATTATGGTAGAGATCACCATGGGCGGATCCAATGCCCCAATTTGCCACGGTGCCGGTCGACGACACAAAACATTGAGCGACATTGTCCGGCGCATCGACTATGTGGATGCCAACGGCGAGGCAAGGTCTGTCACTAAGCCTGAACATCTTCGTGCTGCCAGTGGTGCATTCGGGCTGATGGGGGTTGTCACGCACATCACATTCGAGATGCCCCCAATGACCTACGCCCAGTTGAATCCCAAGACAGTGCCTGTGACCCATGCCATCCCTCCTCCTCCCGACTTGGACGAGAGGTTCATCCCACCAGTGCTTTTGTTGCCTTGGAAGGCGTTGAGCACAAAGGAGAAACGAGAGCGCCAACTTGAGTTTGAACGCCAGGCTACGAATGATTACTATTCCGAATGGTTCTGGTTTCCATATTCTCAAAAAGTATGGGTCAACTGCTGGAATGACACCGCGGACAGCAGCGATGTCGTCGAGTTCCCAGACAACGGGCAGATATTTCTCTCTTTCGTACAATCTGTTACGATGAACATTCTACAGAATGCGGACTTCCTGAAGAAGTTGATTGATCTGACTGGCATTCGGGAGTCTGTCGTAACACTCATTTCTCTGGCGGGAACCAACGCTCTTCCGACCAAAAGGGTCACTACCTACGTCCCAGACGCCTTGCACTTCCAAAGAGCTATACAGAATGTCCGCGTCAGAGACATGGAGGTTGAGATCCCTCTCGTTTCAAAGAAGCACACTGGATCGACCAGAGAGGGTCGTGTTGAAATTGACTATGCTACGGTCCAGCGTGCTTGGTGGGACGCAATCCTCCTGGCATATGCCAATATCAAGGATTGCCCTATGAGCATGCCTCTGGAAATGAGAATCATGGGAGGCAGTGATATCATCATGGCTCCTCAGCGACACAATCAGCTGGGAACATGTGCCATCGAAATACTTACTTTGCAAGCGACACCCGTTGACAAGTGGGTTGGCTTCGCGCAACAAGTGCTCGACAAGTGGATGAGCTTGAAGGACCCACGAAGTCAAAAGCCGCTGCGTGTTCGTCCTCACTGGGCCAAAGAATGGGAAAAATTCCAAGTCAATGGCAAACCCTGGTTGGAGAAGCTAATGAAAGAAGACTACAAGGCAGAGATTGAAGAGTTCCGTAAAATTCTTGTCGAGATTGGGAGCGAGGCTGGTTGGGGTCTGAAAGATCTGCAAGGTCGATTTTCGAACGAACTCTTCGACACTCTCATTTTCGACAAGGTCCAAGCAAAGAGATCCAATCGACTTGCCAAGATCTTGGCGGGCTTACATCTCAACCGATACATTTCGTTGCTCCAGAGGTTGCTAGAAATATCATCTAAATAGAGCCTCGAGCTGACAATTTTGTCTGGGGAACTAACTGAGTGCTCATAGAAGCGGGAGCCTCCAAGATTACTTCGTACACACTGTTCGGTTCACCTCAATCATTACATAGTTTAGACTTCATCAATTACACTACATTCGCTTTTGGTCTCTTTAAGGCAGAATTTCTGGCTTTGGGCATTGGGATGGTTTCACTCTCAGTAACAAATATTTGGAGGCGGATGACGACATCGACGCTTAAACAAAGCCTTCTGAGACGGCCCATCCGTCATGGCCGGCACGATCAACTGAAAGATATCAATACTGCCGAGTTGTGATGATAGTTTATCCAGAGGGCGACAGGTGATGTCTTGCAGGTGGCATTTGCCATCATCCCCGCATTAAACAAGCTATAATGCAACCCCGCATTGGAGAATCCGGGGTCTGGGGGAAAAGTCGACGTTGATGACCATCTCGTAGACCCAATGTAGCTACGAATGCGGGGAACGTAATCAAAAGATGATTCTTGACATGGGTTTCTCTTAAATATTCTGCCGGTTTGGTTGCTTCTTGCCCAGATGGATTGGAAATCGTCCCAGTACCATTGCACAACCTAGTAATCCTCCTGTTGCCATCCCTCGGCCGGACCAGCATAAGTGGGCTTGTCTGGGTTGATAAATGGCACAAATGCTTCGCACTCAGATGGGACGGTCTCTTGCCCTTTTCCCTCTCAGGTTCCGCTTGTCAGACACGAGAACTCCTGTTTCCGGGAATTTTCTTCACCATGCAGTGTGTCGTTCTATTGGCCTACGGGGTCCTTTCTCTGGCCGTGGGCGCCAGGGGGGTCCCGAACCAATCTCAACAGCGAAAGCCGAGCTCCCTGACGATCCACACCACTGCTGGGAGCGTAACAGGGCTCATCAATGAAACAACTCCAGACGTTCGGCAGTGGCTCGGCGTTCCTTACGCTGAGCCGCCGGTTGGATCTCTTCGGTTCCTGCCGCCTCAACCCAAGACACCGTTTGGAAACTTGACAACAACTTCGTACCAGCCATCCTGCATGCAGCAGCTCAGCAACGCCAGCTCAGCTTACACCGACTATGTCCCGGAGTTTCTCATCAAGGGCGGACAATCCGAAGACTGCCTTTATATCAACATATACGCCCCGCTAAACCCGATAGCCGAAAGGCTCCCGGTATTTATCTACATTCCAGGTGGTGGCTTCACCGGCGGAGGGGCCGACTCGCTGTACAAGATCCCAGATCAATGGATCCAGAAAACCCAAGGCCATATCTTTGTCATCATGAACTATCGCGTCAACATTTTCGGCTTTCCGAACGCAAAATCTGCTCCTCAGAATGCTGGACTCCTTGACCAAAGACTCGTTGTCGAGTGGGCAAGGGATAACATCGCCGCTTTTGGCGGCGACCCAGACAAGATTACTCTGTGGGGCCAGTCAGCCGGCGGCATGTCAGTAGGCATGTATGGATATGCCTGGTTCGAAGACCCCATTGTCTCGGGATTGATTGCAGACTCCGGCGCCGCGTCAACTTTGACTGTTAGCGATCCTGAGCACACGACCTTCACGAAATTTGCTGGATCTTTCGGATGCTCGAACTTGACCGCAGACATGGAGCTTCAATGCATGCAGAATCTCGACGCGAAAGTGATCCAGGACACCCTCAGCTTTAGTGGCACAGGTCTAGGGTTTCGTCCAGTGATTGATAACATGACAGCCTTTGCCAACTCATCACAGCGCCTCTTCGAAGGAAGGTTCGCAGACGTGGTATGATATCCCCTTGCCATAACTAGTACTATGTGACTCATAATTCAAAGCCATACATGACCGGATCGAACGCCAACGAAGGGGCGTCCCTGGGATCGTACGACCCTAACGGCATGCTCCCGGGCCAGTATGAGAATGGCCTGAAGTCTATCAACTGTCCAGTATCCCAAGAAGTCGCGTATGGCTCTCCATAGACTGTACATGGGCATTTCGCTAATCCCAAGCTCAGCAACCGCGACCTAGCCGGTCTCACAACTTACTACTACGAATACGCTGGAAACTTTAGCAACATCTCCCCTGTACCTTGGCTGGGAGCAATGCACAGTGGTAAGCTCTCTTTCCAATCGACTATTCGCCCGGAAGCCAGCTAACTATATGCCCATCTAGCTGAATTGCCCATTATCTTTGGAACCCACTTCTTGTATCGCGGAAATTCGACGGAGTTTGAGTGGCAAGTCGCGGGGGCAATGCAAGGTTAGTCGATTAAATGCGGTGCTCAGAATTGGCCCACTAACCTGTCATCAAGATTTGTGGCTTTCCTTCGCAACGGATCCTTCGAAAGACCCAACGGATGGGAACGGCTTCAAGTGGCCAAAGTACATGGCAACAGAGGAAAGCATGGTGCTGTTTGCAGAAGACGATACGGTGGCTCAGCTGCAGTCCGGATCCATACTCGCGAACCAATGCTCAGCCCTCTCCTGAGAGAGGTCTGACCCTGCTTCCACGCTCCGTTCTTGACAAGGTTCCCAGCATGGCTCGATTGAAAGCGTAAATAGCTACTTGATCAATCAATATGAGATGTCTGCATGCATTACGATGAGTGTGAAATCATATTTGTAGGAAATCCCCTCCGTGAAGTTGCCTAGAAAGCCACCTCAAATCTGAAATCTTCTCGAATTCACGTTTTTTTCTCCCCCCAATGCTACATTGCCTCTGCAATCGCAATCACGGGTTTTCCGATTCTTAAACCAGTACGGCATGGTGAGGCCCATAACCAACACCATTGTCCCCGAGTACAGACCGATGATGCCTAAGAAACCACGTGTATACCTCGGTGCATCGTCGTCTCGAAAGAGTTGTTGTCCGGCGAGACCACCCAAATTAGCTGCCATAACAATGAGAGCTTGGCCAACTGCAAGATCCTTCGGGTTCTTGACATTAGAAGCTAGCCATGCACTATTTACTCCCTGGAATGTCGCGTTACCCGCCATGAACATGACGAAAACAGCATATTTGCCCCATTTGTCCGTGCTTAGAACCATGGAATATTGCACGCCGGCAAATACAAGTGCGTAAACCGTGCAGGCCCCACACACCGGACCTCGAAGCTGCGACCAATCTGATATTCGCGCTGCGAAGACCGAGAGTAAGATGAGAGCGTAGTTTGATACCGAAGCAAGCAAGTTAGCGGTGATCTTGTCGAAGCCGAGGTTCTTGATTATTGTAGGTGCATAGAGTAGGAGTCCACCTTTGGGAACAAGGGAGATCAAAGCCACGAGCGAGTGTAGCCATATGTAATAGTTGGTGCAGAGTGCTCGGAGAGCATCTCGCGGGTTGATGGGGGATAGTTCGGCTGATCGACTCGTGTCTTCGAGTGCGATGCGACGAGTCATGATGTCCCGTTCGCGTTGGGTGAAGATATCAAAGGCGGCAATGCCAACCACGGGCCGCGTCTATCTTGGGCTTTTCGGTAGGAGAAACATAAAAAGTAGAGCGACGATCATCGTAAAACCTCCGTCGATGATGAACAGCCACTTGTTAGGTTAGTTCGAATCCTGTCATCTCAAACGAACTGGTTGACCTTACCTGCCAATCGTGGAAGCCACCCAGACGGTCCATCTTAAACACGCCCGCCGCAATGAGAGTACTTGTTCCAGCAGCAAGATAATTGGCGGTGTATAGCACAGTCATTCTCATTGCCACCTCCGTCTTGGTATAAAACATACCGATGACGACTAGAGATCCGGCCAAATACCCAGCTTCGAAGGTTCCGAGCAGAAATCGGGTAGCGAAAAAGGATGCTTTGTTCGTTATGAAAGCTTGGAAGGTAGCGACTAGGCCCCACGCAAGACATTCGATAGTCAACCACAAAGGAGCACCAAGCCTGGACAATATCATGTTGGATGGAATTTCGAAAATAACGATGGCGGCAAGTGAAAGCTGGTTCCCGCTGTTGACGATGTTATTTGTGATTTCGATATCATGAATGAAGTCGGTCGTTATAGCGCTGCTGATGTTGGTTTTGTCGAGTTGAAGAGCAAAGAACCCGAGCATGAGTGTGGTGATGAGCACGATGTCCAACCTGTCAACCAAGATGTCAATGCGAGCCGTCAATAGAATCAGTGAATGTGCCGTACTTCAACTTCACCTTGCGTTCTTCTGCACTCGACCAATCCCTGGATATTTGTTCCTCTTCCATACCGTTGTGTCCCGTAGTGTCAATGTGTTGACTCAAAGTGACCAAATTTCCCCGAGAAAGTGACGGACTCGGGCGACGAGGTTCCATTAGGGGCAGGTGGAGTAATAAACAATCAAATAATGGCCAAAAGTCTTGGTTGAACTCTGAGTCCAACTATGTAAACATTATCTCACACTGCTCATCGCTCTCCTGGTGAGACGCCATGGCTTTACATACTCATGCATGTCGCTCACGCTGATCCTCCTGATTGGGAAGTGGCAGCCCATCCGGCCTGGCTCGCTTGACAACATCCGGGGGAGGTATTGCGTGCGTGTGAAGTATGGTTAAGAGACCAATCATATCAAGGGATGTGGTCATGCTGGGCCTAGGTAGAATAACTACGTAGACGGCAGGATTCGAGAGGGTCCTCTACAAGGTGGGCCAATTTGGGTCAACTCCATGAAGCATTTTGGCCACAGACCTTCCTCCAAAGCTTAGCCTGGACATGAACTTGACTTTGACAGTTTAGCGGCGATACAGATAGACACATCACTACAAAACTCAACGACATCAGGTTTCGGTGACATTGGATGCCTCAACTTGATCGCAACACCGCCAAAAACAAGATAATGGTACTATGCACGTGTTGAGTATCGATAAATGAAGGAGGTCCCACCGAGTCATATTAGGATGGCGATGTCCCACAGTCCGAGGCGGTTCAGCGTGCTTCTATGCCGAAGGAGGCAGATCCCGGCGCCGGCGGGCCGAGTACAGCCGGGTACAGCCGGACCCGCAAGAGATGGCCCCACAACGGCCCGTGACAGGATGCTCGTCCGGTGCAAGTATTATGGACTACCTTTGAACCTACATACATCTTTCTTGACACTTCAGAATTCATGTGGTATTCAGATTTTTCCCCTCATGATCTCTTCACTCCAGTAACAAGGCTCGACGTTTACGAGGCAAAATCGGGATGAGGTTAGCACAATGGCTGGCACTGGCCACTCTAGTGCAGGCCAAGCGGCCCAATATCCTCTTCATTTTGACCGATGACCAAGACCTGCACATGGAAAGTGTTCAGTACATGCGATACTTGAAGGTACGATTGAACACTGCTGCTGCTGCCAAGCGTGGAATCATGCAAGCTGACAAGGTATCGCCAGTCTGATATCGTGGAAAAGGGCATGGCATTTACTCAACACTACTGTACCGTTGCTCTCTGCTGTCCTTCTCGTGCCACTCTCTGGACGGGGAAAGCTGCGCACAACCACAACATCACAAACGTTTCCCCTCCGCATGGTGGCTACCCTAAGGTCGCGGAAACAGGTCTCAACGACAATTACTTGTTTCTGTGGATGCAGGAAGCAGGGTACAATACCTACTACTCAGGAAAGCTCTGGAACTTCCACGGCGTGTCGAATTATGACCGGCCATTCGCGAGAGGCTTCAATGCGTCCGACTTTCTACTCGACCCCTACACTTATCGATATTGGGATACGAAAATGACACATAATGGTGAACCGCCCGTCAGCTACGCCGGGAAGTACAATACGGATGTTGTAGCTGACAAAGCCTATGCTCTGTTGGAACAAGCACTCAACCGCGATGAGCCTTGGTTTCTTACAGTTGCGCCCATTGCACCACATTCCAATTGGGTGTTCGACGAGAGAACGAACACAACCTACTTGTCGACGCCGCAAAGCGCATATCGACATGAGCACTTATTCCATGATTACAAGATTCCCCGCGGAAAGTCCTTCAATCGGCAAATAAGCGGTGCGGCGAGCTGGCCCGGCCGTCTTGAAGCGCTCAATGAGAGCGTTCTCGCATACAACGACCATTACCAGCGCCAACGTCTGCGGGCCCTACAAGCTGTTGACGAGATGGTTCATGAGCTCGTCGAAAGACTCGAAGTTGCCGGCGAGATTGAGAATACCTACATTTTCTACTCAACGGATAATGGATATCACATTAGTCAACATCGAATGCATCCTGGAAAAGAATGCGGTTACGACACTGACATTCACATACCCATGTTCGTTCGTGGACCTGGCCTTGTGGCTGGTGGTGAAGTCGACTCTGCAACCTCGCACACCGACATCGCTCCAACAATTCTCAAGATCGCGGGAGCAGAACGACAGCTTGATGGAGAAGCTATGCCCTGGGCAGGTGAAGTGGCCCAAACCAGGAATGAACATGCCGCCATTGAGTTCTGGGGCTGGGGAGCTCCCGAAGGCCACTATGGATTGCGCAGTGATGAGCACTTTGAGTCTGGCAAGCTAGAAGGTTTGTACCTCAACAACACGTATAAAGGTCTCCGTCTGGTTGGGAAAAGCTTCAATCTTTACTATTCGGTGTGGTGTACGGGAGAGCGGGAACTTTTCAATCTGAAGGTAAGTCATCGTCCCACCAATCTTAGACATCCATTTGCTGAACAGGGACACAGGATGACCCCGAGCAAACCGTCAACCTGCTTTCCGACACATCTCAGGCTTTGATCCTGGTTGAAAACTTTGAATTTTCTGGCAGAGGAGCTTCCGAGGTCGTTCATCGCCTTGATGCTGTCATCATGGCTCTCAAAGATTGTGAGGGCCGGCGTTGTTCCCGGCCTTGGTCAGCTTTGCACCCCGACGGAGACATCGTATCTCTCGAGCAAGCTTTGGATACTAAGTACGACGGCTTTTACAAGGCGCAACCTAAAATGTATTTCGAAAGTTGCGAGGCAGCCTTCATCAAGGAGAGAGAAAGCAATGAGCCTGTCAACCAATACGGCGGCGACGCTCGGCCTGAGTATGATTATGGCGATGAGTGGATCCTAGCCATTTAAAATGAGGGTTACCCTATTTTGTACTGATATGAAATCGGTTACGATTTGATAATTCATATCAAGTACTACACTAGACGTCCTCAACGCCAGAATTCATACCAAAGTGCCACGAGGCTTTCGAAAACTCTGTTCATTCTTCATTGAGTGTCGTCTTGAAACCATGATGCTTCCAGATTTGTTGTCGCCGGTATCAAGGCGTCATCCATAGATAGTTGGGTATTCGCATCTTCAATCCATCCGAGGTTCAGGCATTGCCAGGGATTCAGGTCATTAAACTCGACCTGTCCAAATGCGTCTTTGGGCGAAAGTGGCGGGCCGAGTAATGTCCCATGATATGTTGACCCCATTGATGCTTCCGCGCCGTAGTCCGCGGAGAAGTCCCAGGTATCAAATTGTTCAAATTGGTTCATAGCATCTTCAAGGCCAGCAAAGCCTAGATCTGTGGCTTTCGACGTTACGCTTGTATCCCACGATTTCCCCGAGTGGCTTCCGAGAATCATTCGCATATCGCTTCGGTCTCGTTCGTTGAGCTGAAAGACCGCTCGTACCGAGATAGCTGACTCCATCTGTGCCTTCTGGAGAACTACATCCAGATATGCAAGGGTGACCTCTGTTGCAGGATAGAGATCCCTCAGCTTGTCTAGGACTCTCATACAGACCCGAAAGCCTGACACAGCGGCATGCCTCGAGCCTTGGTTTCGGTTCTTCATGTTGATGAGGTGCGTAGATATTGCGGGACATAGTATCGTGATTGCCCCAATAGGGAGATACGGATCCATTTGCCCTTGGTGAAGATCGGCTGCAAGCCGAGTGATGTTGTCTGCACATTCGGACACGATGCGCTTTGATGTCTCCAAAGACTCAACCGGTCTTTGGAAATGAGGTTCTTTCCGCTGCGCGTTGCGTTCATGGTGTAATGTATGTCGAGCAAAATTGTAAGCCATGTGCAAAAGATGCCGCCGCGATCGAATGGAGGTCTGAATGCTGGTGGTCCGCAACCTCATAGGTAGTGGCTGAATCTGACAAGAAACTGGTAATTCTCTGACCCAAGCTGAGAGGTCTGCCTCAATTGCCTCCACTGTGTCTTCCAGCGATGAATTCTGCCGACTCTCGGGGCTTTGTTGAAGCTGCAGCGTTCGATGCATGAGCATCGACAGTCTGGTCTTCTCGACACACAACTCAGCAGATTCCGTCATTTCGACATGATCGTACGGCCCTAATTGGATACGCCCGAATATTGTTCTTTCGGTCTTCAGAGCTTCCAAGTCCATGTCATGTATGCTGAGCATGGCGGTACTATGGTCCTCATCTTTGATTCTGCTTGGCTTGCTCATCCCAAGGGCCAGAATCTTGTCGCGGACATAGCAGCACCACCACAGTCGCCGTCGTAACCTGATTTCTGAAGTATCGAATGCTTTCAGAGAGGGTTCCTTGTTCAAGCCAATATCAAGCGCCAGCGTGACGGCGGTGTTCATCCAGTGCCATGAGTCTTTCCGGTCTAGTTGCGAATCTTGCGATATACCTCGGAAGGTCAGAAGCAGAGCCACCTGTACAAGGGCGAGATGGTCTTGTGGACCTCCCAAGTCGAATAGCAACTACTTAATTTTGTTATGTTGAATGCTGTTTAGTGGAAACTGGCGTCTTACCTCTGCACGCTGATATAGTGTCTTCCTCAGACTCAGCTTATCAGAAAATTCGGTACCAGCCAAGTCAGCCTGTTTGACATGTGCGGAACCGGCGAAGAGAATAGCTTGATACAGCAAGAGGCTGAAGTCTTTTGTGCCTCCATCATAGGATTCGATGGCTTCGCATAGCTTGGTCAAGTTGAGCAACGGCATGCGTGGGTAGACGAACTCGATGAAGGCTTTCAAGAGTGCGCTTTGTAAGGACAGACTGGGGAGGCGAAAAGCCCCCTGCTTCTCGAGAAACTCGACATATCCTTCCCTGCAAAACCTTAGAGGCTCAATGAACCCTGGGAATGGTCTAGACGTTGAGAAGCTTGTGGACGTATTGCTAGATGATGCCCGTGGGGTATTCTCCGCCGGCTGAAAGCTAGACCCAACAGCCACTGAGTCCAGATCGACAGCATCGCGGAAGATCTGAGTAGCCGTTTCATCGACCATACTCATGTCGGTAGAAGAACCTCCATGGCCCGAGAACTGGCTTGTCGGGACATCGGCAGCAGGTCTATGTGCCCCAACAAAGATTTTCCTCCCTGCGTTAACACTTTACTACCTTGGAGTCTCGATGACACGAACTTACCTACTTCGACGGCTTCGAGGGACCACGCATTCGACATTGTCCCACTCGCAATTGCTACAGGGACTACGCTCGACGGCGTCGCAACGAACCTTTCTGGCGCGACAACCGAGACAGGCACGTCCCGCTCGACGAAGCTTGCTGGCGCGTTGTTCCGAGCGGTGCCGTTCGGGCTCTCCCTCCATGCCGGGTGCAATCATCAAAGACTCATCATTTGGCATTTTGCCGGGCAATCTCGAACGTCCACTCGGGTTGTTCCGTGAGAAAAACGCGGGGCAACAGCGAGTCTCACCGAGAAGGTGTTTTCTCCAACATTGAGTGCTTCGACGATGTGGGGCAGCGGAAATCGTCTCCCATCACGTCATCTAGGTCTTCCCAGATTGGTTGCCGATGTCGCGTCATCCTAAGCACCAAGCAATTATGCGATTTCAACACCATGAGGTATGCCAGTTGTGAGTGAGTGTTCAAGACTTTTGATATGTTATCCCGAACAGCAAAGAGGGCGATCCATATGTGGTCAGCTCGTCGTCTGTTTGGGGAAAGGCCGAGGAGACTTGTGCCAAAAGGAGATCGATTTCTCTTTGAATTGTGATGCCGTGGCAAATTGCAACTTTCATGATGAACTGTTCTAGTGCCAGTCCCAGTGCAGCAGGAGACTCCGAGAACATTCATTATCGAAAAGTATGACGACTCTCGAAGATGCCAAGTACTGGCACGGTTGAGCAGCTTCAGATCTACGAGCTCGCGGGTGTCCATAGATTTGGCATAGAATTCCGTTGAGGAGTAAAGCTGTATGGGGTTTGCCATGATGCTCTAAGAATGGCATGAGCCTGGTTCAGATAGGATCTCAACAAGTGCGTTCCCTTTTCCACATTTAGGTAGAGCCAGGCTGAAGACCTCCATGTGACTGGTCATCAGATATTACGGGTGAATACCCAGCTGCGTGATGCTCAAACCCTGCACCTTCCTTGCCGTCCCTTTTCCGCTCCTTCCTACTTCTACGGCACAATCTCACCTCCACAGATTTAGCTCCTGTCAACTTCGCCTTGAATCGTTTATTTAATCCCACGTCACAACCCACCCATCTGTCAAACTTCAACCACTTCACAACCCCTTCACATGTCCGAATTCCCTTTCGCCATTCTACTTTTACATCGCCATCTTCAACTTCGATCATATCTCCAATAAAGTTCCATCGAGTGTCACCATTCATTCAGCAGGCCGCACATTGTGCGCTCTCGAGCCGGTTGCAGCATGTCAGGGGCCGCGACTGCTTTTACAGCAGCAAACTTCGACGGTTCCGCCTTCCACCACCGCGATTCGTCGTTCACACTTAGCCCGCGATTCTCATCCTCCGACGGGCTCTCTCCCACCGATCGCGACGTCTACCTGCTTGCAGCGCTCGACTCTGCTGACCTCGACGACCAGGAGACCCCAGACCCCCCTTTCGAAGTGGCTTGGGACCAAGATTCACAGCCTACTTCCACCCAGATCCGTCAGCTTAACGATCAGCCCTATTACGAGCAAAACAACAGCCCCGCCGTGGACGAAGACTCCGAAGGCATCCCAGAGCACGTGTTCGCCGAACTCTTTGAGGGAGGTGACGGCGAGCAGCAAACCTACGTCCAGCAGGCGAGTTCTGAGACTTTTCACAAGGTCGCTTTCCAGACTCGTCCCTCGAGCCCTGCGCGCGAAACCACCCAAGTTGTCGCATTCTCGACGGCTCAGGTCAACAACCAACCTCGCCACCAGGCTTCCCTCGCACAGCCAGCGGCCGATCGAGCTGCTACTCAAGTTATCGACGTTGACGAGAAAATGACTAACAACACCATCGCGCGGGCCCCCGGCAGAAAATCTACTGAGCCTTCCACCCAGAGCCCCCAGCAGACCTGGCAAGAGACACCCTCACCTCAAGGCACTTCTGCTTCATCACCCAAGAAAGCCAAGATGGGACCTTCCGCTGCCATGGTACAGCAGTTCAACGACAAGGACGAGGCCACCGGCCGTCCTCGGCTGCAACAGTCGTGGATTGACTACACCGCACGCGTTTTTGAAAAGGACTACGCGCACGAGATTTGGCATCCCGAGTTGCAAGGCAAGATCATGGCAGACCTCCAACGACCTGTCAGCATCAACAACTTCTACGTTGCTCGCCATACAGCTTACAGAAACTTCACCAGGTTCGTCATTCCTTCTTCCTCTCTAACCTTTTTCCACAGTTTGCCGCTTGTGGGTACACCTTTTTGGCTGCCGTATGATTAACGGTGAAATATTCAACAGGTTCGTGAAAGGTGAGAAGACGCTTTACAACGAGGTGGACATATGGGCCATCTTCTTCCGCAATGAGAACGGTCTTCCCGACATCTGGGCGAGTGGTATCAACTCTGATCAAGCCTACCTATTTTCGGACGTCATTAACGCTGCCGTCGGAAATGAGTCGTATGACTGCGTCAAGTCCGCCTACAACAAGACGCGAGGATTGAAGGGTATCACCTACTTCAAGCCTTCCGGATCGGCCGGTCAGCGCAAGGTCAACCCGACGACCCCAAAGAAGCGCAAGATGGAGGTGGAATTAGACCAATCTGATTCAGAGGTGGAGTGTCTGGAGGTCATCTCTACGAAGAAACCCAAACTCGACAAACGCGATGATGCTGACGGCGGAGGAGGAGCCAGAGGAGGAGTCATTCAGGGCAGCAAGACTACCAAGAGCACCAAGGACGCCGCTGGAGCCAAGAATACGGCGGTGGGAAATCAGGAGTTGAAGGAGAACAAGAAGGCTGTCGGCAACAGCCTCTCGCAGAAGAAGCTTCATGACGACTTCGATGCCGAGGCAGAGAGTGATACGGAAAGCGTCATGAGCGACAGCACCATCGTGAAGAAGCCGGAGTTTGACACCGACAATGACGAGGATGACGATGGCCTCGATGATGACGAGCCGGTTGACTCCTGGATTCTTGAGATGAAGGCGAAGATGGAAGAGCCTGAGGAGGAGACCGAAGAGAAGCCCAAGTTCACCGTTAAGGAGAAGGTCAACCAGCGCGATGCCTTCTTCAATACCCTTGGGACCGTGCCGCCGGAATTCCAAGACAAGGTCTTCCGAACCATCATGTTGGACGTTATTCAAGATATGGGGATCGATCCCAACGAGAAGCTTGCGAAGCAAGTGAAGCCGTTCAAGAAGTTGATCAAGATGGAGGGAAAGAAAAAATGATGGTGTGGCTGACAGACGTGGCTTGCTTTTTGCATGAGCACTTTGGAGGATCGCGATAATGCAGTGCGCTTTTGATTTGGACCGGAAAGTTGGTGGTTAGAGAAAGTTGGCATTGCGAAGTATCATTGGTTTTGCTTTACGGACTGGAGTCGTTCTTGCTTTACGGTATCTTGAGAGGAGAGCTTGATTTTCATGCAAGATGGCGCCAGCAGGGCGCGGTTGTATACTAGGCATGAAGCTCCCAAGAACATAGGTAGATGGACGATCTACTTGCGATATTCTCAGATCTTTTTGCGTCGAGGCTTGCGTGAACTTGGACTCCATGGTGTGATATTTGAGGCCATCGTTTTGACCAAGAAAATACCAAGTAAGGAGTTCCCCTTCTTTGGCTTCTGCATACGATGGTGAAGCCCCGGTCATACTCGGGCCGCTTCGGCCGTGGCTCCCATGAAAGACCGGTTCACGGAGGAACTGATCGACATCAGATTCCCAGATTGAGCAGGTCTGTGGTTCTTTGATAATAGATTCGGATGCCAGCGGGCCGGACGCCTTGGCACGACTGCAGCGGTGGATGGAAAAACCGATGTCTTCGAGGCCGCATGATCACCCAAGAACAGGGTCGAAATGAGAGTGCCTGCGGTCTCGCCCCAAGAACTAAATATCATCTAGCGCCGGGGCCAAATCATCCAAACAACGTGTGTCAATAACGTTAGCCGATAAGGTTAAACAGAAGCCGAGCCAATCTAGAGCAAACGACTGAGCGGAAGGCCGATCCAGGAACGGAAGTCGGATTTAGGGTGTGCGGGGGAGCGTTGCAAGTTAATCACTGCCTCTGCCGGCCACCAGGGGCTTCGGAACGGGCCAAGACGCTCTATTCAGAGGCCAGCGTCGCATCAATGGATCTCGAGTAGTTCGGGGGCCAAGCGAGACGCCACGGACAAATTAATCCGACCCTTTTATCTCGTCAAAAATGTCCCGATGGCACGCTCGGGGGCTCTGGCCGCCCCGTTTTGGTGAATATCGTCGGACGATTTGCCGGCCATGAGAAAACGCGTTCAACGACCATGTCCGGAAGAGGCAAGTATTGATGGGCTGGCCTGTCAGGAGATCACAGTTCGGACGAGATGCGATGCTTGGGTTGAAGCAAGGGATCCTGATCTGCCGAAGGTACAAAAGCGCCGACACATCTGCATCGTCCGAACTGTTCTCGTACAGCACGTCGACTACTCCTCTAATACCCAGCGTCTCCATTGCCTCTCTCGTTCTTGTTCTTCGCAGAGACTAGACTGCCCTTACGATCGTTCCACATCACCCAGCCCGCAATCTCCAGAGCAACATGAAGTTCTCCATCCTCACCGTCGTCGCGGCCTACGCCGCCGCCGCCCAGGGTGCCATCACTTGGACCCTCGAGAAGGCCGCAAACCCCACCGCCGACCAGACCGACGCATACACCAAGATCGAGGCCGCAATGCGTCTCGCCGTGGCTCGCCACTCCCGTCTCGGAACAGCCTCCAAGACCCTGCGCGTCTACTACGCCCCCGGCGTACCGACCGCCGAGGCCAACTACAACGGCGACGTCCGCTTCGGCTCGAACCGATCATACATGAACGAGCGCACCGCTCTGCACGAGATCTCCCACACGCTTGGTGTCGGCCAGACCGCCGCCTTCGACAGCAAGTGCGCTTCCGGCAACTGGGCCACCGCCCTCCCGCTTCTGCGCTCGTGGGATGGTGCCAGCGCGACCATCAGCTGTGGCGGCTCGCACTTCTGGCCGTACGGGTTGAACTACGACAACGAGTGGAGCGAGACGAATGCGAACCGTCATGTGCAGATTGTCAACGCCATGATCAAGGACGGCATGTGAAGCAGGAGATGAGAGAGTTTGGGATACCAGTTCTTGTAGATATTTACGCTGTCTAATATGACGCTCGTACATGGATATTTCTTCGATGATTGGAGCCTTGTGTATGGTGTTGCAAGTAATTCCGATGTTACCCATGTCTGAATTTCATGTTTGGTCATCAGAAGATGGTGATATGAGTCGAGTACCTTGAACGGTTATGTATCGCGCCTGTAATCTGCGATTCATGCCCGCAGAGTGAGTGAGTGACCGGCACAGGGTCGACGAAAGACATTTTGATACCTCCAGGTGTGCCATTGGGCGATGTTGCAAAGTAGTTGGTAACGGGAGGTTCGGATGCTGTGATAATACCACAGAATAAGTTGAAAAACCCGACAGGTGTCACCAGCTGCCAGCAGATGCAATGGCATCAAGTCTAATGCATCGGGGAAATGTAACGTGTGATGTAACGTGTGATTGAAAACGTATGAGAACCCACTTTTTAAGTAGTATTACTACTATTACTACTACTATTAGTAGTTATAATAGAAGTAAAAGCTAACTTAAAATAGCTAGAATAGTAGTACTACTAGCTAAAAGTAGTTAAATTTAATATAAACTAATTAAAAGTTATTATTATTATTATTATAAGTTATTATTAGTACTTATTAAGTATATAGGCTAAACTACTTAGAGAAGGTCTAAAACCTATATAAACCTACTTAATTTTCTAGTTTACTTTTTGTCTTTACTTATCACTTTATGTAAACTTATAGCCCTTTAAGTAGAATATCAAATCTTACGTCCTCTACCTTAGTCTTCGGTACGGCATCTAGGTAGCCTACCTTCTAAACCTTCTCACTATGGCCCAGCAGCAGTCCTCACCTATCGCTTCAATGTCGCAGATGATGTTGCAGGCAGACATTCGCCGCGGGACCCTTTTTCAATTGATTGCACTTTCTCATGTCCTACACTGCACCTCGCATTTTTTGTCATTTGGAATTCCCTAACTTATTCTTTCCGTAGAGCAAGCCGTACAGCAGCTGGTGAACGCATCCGTCCCGGATCCCCGACATGCCCGGACGACCCGCGCTACAGAGCATGCCCGCATCGCCGCTCACAATGCGCAGCTGAAAGAGCGCGAGCTGAGGTTTTGGAAGGGCATCGGGGCCCTGATTCAGCGCCTTTCGCCCGCCCAACTCCCTGAAGCTCTGCGCATCGTTGGCTCGAACTCCAAGCTCACAAACCAGCAGCGCCAGTCATTGAATAAAATCATCTTTGCCGCCCGTAAATTTGCAATTGACCAGCGAAAGGCGCGGCAGCCCCAAGCTGATGTTGCTCGTGCGGTCTTGCAAGCTCTCCGGCAGGTCATGCCACAGGTCCTCCAGGCCAGGGACGCAGCGCTGCGCCAGAGAATCTCTGAATGGCAACGCACATCTGGACAAATTCGTGTCGTCCGTCACGAATCTTCGTAGGAGTAGCCACTTGTGACGAAGTGATGTCGTAAAACAGATCTTACGATGCTATCCGGTAGCACAAAGTGTGCACCTGGCCACACCGCCATTTACCTACTGGAGCGCCCCAATTTAGTGACTGCATTGTCCCAGCGTCCACTGTTGGCTCGACATCTGAAATCTCACGTCAATCTTGGAAGGGAAGTGCACAAGATGCATTCGCGGGATTTGTTAACGGAAAAGGGGGGGGAAAACAAAAAAACAAACGGGAAAGAAAGTACAAAAAAAAAAAAATGGAAATAGCGATGAACATTGGAAATATCACCCTTTCGGAAAGACAGTTTGGTTTCGCTTGCGAGTGTCTGGTTTAGTGCTCAGTTATGGTTCCTATCACAGTAGTGGGTTTCCACCACCTCAGTGAGCGAACATGCTCAAATTCAGACCCTTCTTGAACTCACCTCCGACTCAGCTGTATGTGACTCGGCTGACGATTAATACGAGCGCAACATTTCTTTTAAAATTAAAATAAAATAGAATAAATCTTTCTTTCCCAAGTCTATTGAAGTGGCTCGTTTGTGAAGTGAATTGTGTCGCTTGAGTGACGGCCTGCGATGGGAGCCAGGCCTTAACAGGCCGTCCAGGAAATGCAACATGCTGCAAGAGGAAATCATGCCCTGTTATTGAAGAAGACTTTTCTCATCCTTCTGATTGATTTCCCAAAGTGTTCTATCATCTGCAAATAGTCGCTGCCTCATTGAAATTATCCACAAAAGACACGATGAGTCCCAAGCATCATCCTCCCAAACCTCGTGATGTGGCGGCGTAGGATTACCTCATCTGTATGGAGGATGCAGCAAGTCAGACACGAGTCGCTGGCGCATCGACTCCCTACATCCCTCACCAAAAATCGGCAGCATCTTCGCACTTGCTTCATTGACGAGCATCACTACTCCAGGTGTTGTGACCACGAGATGACTTCTGAGCAGGTCGCACCCCGTCACGTCCCAGATGAAACGCCGCATACGACCACAGCGGAGCGGTTGCCTTGGTTTCCCCCAGAAATAATCGACGCCATCATCGACCAGATCGATAATCATGTCGACCTCCTGTCCATGGCTCGTCTCGGTCGCCAGTACACTGAATACTCGCTGAGCGCATACTACCAGCGGCACTTCCAGTCTCACGGCTTGCCCTGGATATCTCGCCTTCTCTGGCCCGCGGTTCACTACGACGACCCCATGAAAGACGAGCCCAGCCCCGAGGGAGAGGCGCACGCCCTCCGAATGATGAAGCGGGCAGCACCTTTCTGCAAGCCGGACGAGATGAAATACCACCCACCACCGACTGCCTCCGATCTCAGCTACCTGTATTTCCACTGGAAAGGCGGCATCGGGACCGGCTACTTCTACGGCGAGTACCCCATCCTGCACCTGGCAGCATACTCGGGCCTCTACGACATTGTCGAGCACTTGGTCAAGAACGGGGCCGACATCAACGCGACTCCGCTACAGTATCCGAGCGAGGAAGATGTCCCCTTGGAACATCTGACGCCTCTTTTCATGGCTTCGCACAGCGGCTCGTTGGAATGCACACGACTTTTATTGGACCACGGCGCTCGGGTCGACATGAGCTGGGCGGCGGCCCTCGGAAGCGGGAATGCAGACCTGGTGCAGCTCATGATCGACAGGAACCCCGCGCTGGTCCACGAAGACGTTGAAGTTCATCGTCTCACGATGAATCCCTTTAGCGCTGCAGTGGATTTCCATAACGGTGACCCGCTCCCCGTCATCAAGATTCTGCTGCTAAACGGCGCGGACACGACGTACATGAATGCCTTCAACCGCAATGTGAGATGCCTCAAGCAACGAGAACATCTGCAAGGTGTTGCAAAGTGCTAACAAGAAGCTGCTTTAGGTGCATGAAGAATCTGGATACATCCATCGCCTGCAGAAATACATCGAGCAATTCCGTGCGGCGAGAGAGCAGGAGGGAAACGCCACACCCGCATCGTTGATCTTTTAAATGCCAGCGGAGATATCGTACAATATTAATTCGGAACCAACGGAGAACCACCATCGTCAGTGGCATGCCTTGCCAAACTTCCTCAGCCTGTGGTAATTATAGGGCAGAGGTGTGAGGAAACCAGCAGCCACAGAGACGGCCGCAGCACCCCAAAAAGCCGGGTCATCCAGCTGCACGATGCCCCCCGTGAGGTGGTAATCCACGGCGTTCTCGGCCAACTCCATCGTGATCATGGATATCATGCTCATGCCAGCTGCAGTCTTGGCCGCGATAGGCCACGACAACCTGTCTTTTCCAAATTTGAGGAGGACAGTCTCGAGGAGCAGCGACGTTGACAGACCGCTCGCCACTGCGCCAGATCAGTCGGTATGCCTTTGATGCCTCTCGGCGACGATGCGAGACCTACTCGAAATGCCCATGACGGCCTCCATCGCCATCTCCGGATGAAAGGCCTGGAGGTACCACATGGCGGAGAAATCACCGAGAGTGCAGCCCACGAGACACCGAAAGGTATTGACACCAGCGCGACGCCATGTTGGGCTGGCAGACCAGAAGTCTAGTGAGAGAACCGACGGGGGCGGAGACGCTTCCTTGGATTTGCTGCAGCAAGACGACGGTCGCGAATTGGCAAGCGGCGTGGATACCGACAAAGCTGACTGAAAAGCTGGCGTATTCGATCGTCTCAATGCGAATTTGGCGTCATATAGGTGCCGGCGCAAGAGCCGCCCGGCAAAGCTGAGCCTGGGTTGGATCATGTCGCCTGCGTCTCGCAGAATCGCGTGCGTTTGCAGGCGGATGGATCACGGGTGAAACCTTTTTTTCCCGCAGCAGTTCCCGATCACGTAAGATGGAAGGATGCGGCGCCGGTTCTTTGGGGCTCACAATTGTACCGTCCTTTGGTTGCCTCACGGCATCAAACGGAGAAGCGCTTCAACAACGGTTTTTTTTTTTCCGGCGCTTGCCGTCTCGTTTCGGAATTGCTGATTGTTGTGGTCACTTTAGATCTTTTCTAGCAGCGTCTCGCACCCGTGGAACCAATCGCTCAGCAGCCTGTTTCAGTCAGCGCCAGCACATTCAGACGGACATGCTGCCGTCACCAATTTGAGTCGTCGCGAGAGCGGTTTACTCCAACTTTCGTTTCTTCAAGCTCGGAAGTCTCTGAATAGAGTCCCGTTGTTGGGTCAATCTTGAAGCCATCGGCCAACATGGACAGGTAAGTTGTCATATTCTTTGCAGGCTCGTGTCCTCACGCCGTCGCAGTTACGTTCTTGTGCAAAATCAGCCAGCATCCGATGCCGACGACGAACCCCGAAGCGAGGAGGCCGATCTCAATACGGACGAATGGTTCTTGGAGCAGCCTGACGACGCGGACAACCGTCGCCGATATTCCAGCAGAGCGTATACGGGTGGAAGATCTTCAACCGGCACAGTGGCTTGCGGCATCGCCGGCCCCATCGTGGCCCTCTAGGAGGCGGTCATGTGGTGCTCGCGTGCCGAGCAATTCTACTACCTGACGGAGGACCCTCGGCCTACGGCACCCGAAGAACGCGAATCGATGCGCGTGGAGCGGGACGTTCGACGCCCGGGGGGGTTCTGGCAACGCCGGGATGCCATGATACGCCGGGATGATGTTCCTCTGCGCACCCAGCTCTACTTATTGCTTGCTGAGTATGTTATTGAGGTCACTCACACGCTGTTGCAGGATCACCACTCGCTCTAGGCCGGGGTGGTGGTAAGGGGGAGGCAAAAGTTGGTCTTTCATCGTATGACGCCCGATTTGTGATGTAGGTAGCTTTGTCAATCATTCACGACTACCTAGGTAGGTGGCGTAGGAAGTCCCACCCCGCCATCACGATTATCCCTCCTCGTTTCGTGATTATCCATGCTCCATTTCTTTTTTCTGCTCTTGTTTCTTCTTCCCGCCATCACGGTTATCCCTCCTCGTTTCGTGATTGATTATCCATGCTTCATTTCTTTTTTCTTCTCTTTTTTCTTCTTCCCGCCATGGAACGACTGGCGCCAATCGGATCCTGGCCGCCAAGTACGAAAGGTACGAACACGTCATAGTGGCATTCTTGTGCCTGGCCAGGCGCATGGATATCGCGTGCCATTAAACTTTATAGACCGCGTCGTGACACGGTCAAGTAATGAAGGGAAGCGCCCCGCGCCCCTTCTTCCGAGCATCACGCACTACCTTATCTACGAATATTCTCCCCGCCTCCGAATACCCCCCGCCAAATCCGCGAATAACGTTACTGAACGACCTCCGAATACCGATCAACTCCCACCGCTCCAAAACACGGCTCGATTACCGTCATGGACCCTGTAGGCGCATTGGACTAGTTGACGATAGAAGATCCGGATAACCCGGTCGGCAACTTTTTCAGCACCATCTGGTTTAACACCGAATGGCACAAGGTCAAAGGATACTGCGACCCTCACGCGGAATCCTACGACTCCTTCCACGACTATCCCGACGTGAGAATTCCCCAGTCTGTCCTGGGCGACCGCAGGTGGTCCCCCGAACAAATCGATGCACGCGCCGACGAGCTGTGCCGTCGCCCTCTCGAGCACCTCGACACGGCCGATCTCGCCACCCTCTACCAGAACCTACACGACATTGACGAAGCCTTGCGCCACATACAAGATGATTGGCCCGTCAAGGGTTTCTACGTCGGCTCGCAATTCATTGAGACCGTTGTCGTCCCTCCGCAAGAGCAGCATGCCTACTCCTACGAGGAGGGCCTCTCGGATTTTGAGGATGAAATGAGGGCTGCCCACGACTGGTACGATTCAGAAGACGACGACGATGACGACGACGACGACGACGATTTCAACGATGTTGACGGCCTGGGCCAGCCCATTTCCAGTGATGAGGACGACGACGTTGACGGCCTAGGTCAGCCCAACGTCGACACTGCGGTCGAGGCTGCGGATGGCCAGGAGTCGCATCACAACTCCAATGGCGCGTTTCAGCCTGAGCACGAACATGAAGCGCATCACGAGGCCGATTTTGACGAAGAGGAGGAACCCACCCGCCCCTTCGATCCCAAACCTTACTCTCTGAATGCCGAGGAGTACCAAGCCAGGTTCCACGTCGACCTCGCCAAACGGCTGCTCCACCGCTGTAAGCACATCCGGGGAATCGTTCGGACTCGGTCTCGGAAGCATATGCGACCTCTAAACCTCGGCGACATGCCGCACGACATTCTCGCACGTATTCTCGCTCCCGAGGAAAATCAGACCATCGTCCAGAAGGGATATCGCCCGCCAGAGTACCTCCGAAACAAGGAAGAGCTGAACCTGATGAAGTCTCTACGCCTTACTTGTCGATCTCTTGCGGGCATGATTGCCCCGCTACTTTTTTCCTTCCTCACTGTGCGTCTGACGGACGAATCTCTTACCAAACTTGTTTACATCTCTCGTCACCCGAGTCTAAGGAGGGGCATCAAGACCATTCGTATCGCCGCCCCTTACCAAGATGCCTTCATTGCAGAGAATCCCGCGCACTTCGTCGACCACGTTCTTTATATCATGGTACAACGTTTTATGATCACCGATGAGGCGACTGGGAGAAGTCAATGGTGCGGCGGCTTGCCAGCAGAAGAACAAGCTTATTACGAGTTCATGAACGGCGTCAGACATTTCCACAGCCTCGATCGCGATGAGGGTTTCAATGCTCGGGTGCCGGGAGGCGATTGGTATGCCAGGTTCTCACAACACACGTTTCTCTTTCACTGCTGGAACGCCTATCGCAACAAGGTAGCTGAGGAATTTCGCGTCCTGGATGGCATCTACAATGAGGGAGACAACTTTGTCCGATTAGTTGCAGACACCATCGCCCGGATGCCCAACGTCGAGACCCTGACCTTCTCGGATCACTCCCATGACCAGCCTTGGGTCCTCAAATACCGTGACACACGCAACAAATTCATTGACGAGCCGCTCTTTGATCTCTTCACGCGGGGGAGCAACTGGGATAATGCGAGGAACCTCCCCTCGGGCGGATCGCAGAATCGGTGTCTGTTGATGTTAGTAAGCCTCTTATCGACGATAGGAAGTCGCAACATCCAGCTCAAGCATCTCGAAATCAATGTCACCGCACCTAATACGCTCACCGGGTTCAGCGTCACACACGATGCCAGGGAGAGCTTCCAGCGGGCTATGCGAAACGTGGAGTTTCTCAAATTCCACATCTCACACGACCCATTTAACAGGACGCCCATGACAGGGAATTACCCCCCAAGAGAACCCGAAGAACTAGACAGCCTGGATGTGTTTCTCGACTGTCTCCTATCGTCGAATAACCTTCGCGAGCTCGACCTGAGCTTCGAGTCGTTGCGGGAAGAGAACGTGGACGACCCCGTGAGATATTATCTTCAATCCCTTTGGAAAGCTAGGCCCTGGCCGCACCTGCGCAAAACCACTTTGAACAGCGTTTGCATGGACTCCAGGAAGCTCAAGGGCTTCCTCGGCAACAGACCCCTGTGGATTACGGAGTTACACAAGCCACACATGTCCTTCGGCACCTGGACGGAAGCCCTTGATGTCATGCGCGAGAAGTACGACACCGAATGGTCGCGACCTAATAAATGGGGCAAAGTGGATGATAAAGTGAAAGGTTTGAACATTGGCGGACGTCTCTGGGAGGCCAGCGGCGCTGGGTGCTCGACGATGACTCGGATGGCCTATGCCAGGGCCTTTTCGATCCCGCCCGGCGGATGGCCAAAGATCAATGGCAAATACTCACATGAGGGGTTCTGGCAAGCACAACATTATATCTCCCATGAGCAGGACGTCAACCCTTGTCGAGACGTCTGAGTTCTCCATTCCTTTGGCTGTTGTATTCCTATTAGAAGTCCTTCGGGTCCATGAACGTACTCAATGCATGCCTTGTCGGAGCGCCGGGAAAGTGTGAGAGAGAGGGTTCTTCCAAGACATCAATGGGACATTCTACCATTGCTTCCAGTCATTCAGCAACATTCTAGCACATGCAATCCATCTCAAATGTTCCTGGTCCACGGTACATGCCGGGTACGCCGATGAAACCATCATTTGAACCAGTCACTCATGCGGCCCTTGATAGCAGCCTTGTACTTCTCCTCCCAGCCTTATTCCGTTCGGGGGAATATTCTCATCTCCCTGTGTAATGCAAGTCAGCCATGCGTTGAGCGTGCGAGGCGAACAAAGAGCGGACTAGCCTGCAAAACTTCCTCCAGTCCTCAGCGAAATGCGTAGGGTGATGCACGTCGCCGCTTTCGGCAGCCATCTTCACCATCGACTCGCGAAGGGCGTCGTTGTAGAATAAATCGATCTTGTCGAGGTCGTCGTATTTGTGAGGAATGTCATCCGTCACCTTGTAGTGGAGCGCGACGTGGGCGTCGAGGCAAGACCTGTTGAAGTCAAAGTAGTTGAAAAAGATGTTGGGAATCTCGCACCGGGCGACTGCCAGCAGGCCATCGAGGAACTGCGGGACCGATAGCTTCTGCTCCGCCGGCTTTCCGAGATCTTCGAGGCAGCTCTTGACGTGCTTTTCAACCTTGGGAGGGAGAATGCCGTCGTTGATCGTGAAGCGCTTGAGGGCGAGATCGTTGTTGACAAAGACGCCGAACAGGATAGGAGTCGGATGGAGCTCTCGTCGGTAGCCGAGTTTGTTCCTCCGGGCGAGGAATCGTATCATACGATCGTTCTCGATGGGATTGCCATCTCGGAGCTCCTTGCAACTGGCGATCGGACGAGGAAACGATAGAGCCTTCATCTCGTCATAAATGAATGCCTTCTGCTTCCTCAGCTGGGTGATGTGGCCAGGCTTCCCGCCCATCGCCAGCCAGTACCGGGTCTCGCACTGCGGGCCATCGGTAGGCCGCTGAGACGTGAAGATCTCCTGTCCCTGCATTGTAATGATGGTCTCCATGTCATCCCACTTCCCTACCTTGGTGCCCACCACGCGTCCGTAGTTGTAGGCGTGGGCCATCGGCATCAAAGCCCAGCCGTTGGTCACGGTCTGTACCAATGCGTTAAGTGTTCGTTCCCAGCAGAAGAAGACGGTGAGGCCGGCAAACATGGGGTTGATCTTGAAGTATTCCTTGCCCTCGAAGTTGTTATCCGGGTCCATCCAGGCCAAGAACTTGACGAGGTTGCGCTTGTTCCACATTTGGTACTCAGAGTCTCCCGTGTCGATGCCGTAGTAGTCTTGGGGGTACCTCTTTGCGAAGCGGTCGTAGTCCTCTTCGACCATCTTGAGCAGCCCGGGCATGCGCATCAGATCCAAGTAGACATTGACCATGGCTGCCACGTTCAGATGGATGCGCTTTTCGCGCTGTCCATGCCCCAGGGACCGCATCAAGCGATCCGCTCGCCACACGTGTCCGATTTGTTCATGGCACATCGAACCCGCCTCGAGCCGTCGGAGGCGTTGGTATTCGAGGTCACACGCAGGCCGTCGCTTACTACAGGGGTGGCTGGCGTCGTCTCTGGCCAATTCGAGCAGCATGTTGTACTCCGGAGCGAGCGTCAAGTCCATCACATCGTCGATGAATGGGGTGTTGTCGAGGCGAAGCATGTAGCGTCTGCCATTGGAGTCCTTGGCCTCAACGAAGAACCCCTCTCTCAGCAAGCGAATGTCGACAAGGTGTGGGGGCCATTTCGACTTCCAGCCACTGGTGATGCAACCGATCATCTGGCGCAGACCGTTGAGGTGGCTGTGCTGCTGGCAGAAATTCTCGTTCATGATCTCCATGGACTCGAAGGCTGCTTCCGTGACGAGGCTGGCGGTGACGAGATCGACCTTGCCAGCGACATATTCCGACCAGATGCTCTTGACGTAGCGCCGGATGTCGCGAATTTCAATCAGCAAGCACCAGAGTTCGATTCGGGGATCGTCGACTAGGTCGAGCAGCTGGTTGCTCACGCGAGCAGCAGGCCTCTGTGTCGGAGGAGGCGAGGGGCACTCATCGGCAGGCTCATTGACAAGTGATTCGGGATGAATGTCATCGTGTCCTTCGACATCGAGAACACTGAACTGGTTGATGAAGCTTTCGTCCATGTCAGGGATGGGCGCCGAGTCGGTAGCGGGACCAGCGACAGGCGTGGGTGCCGGAAAGAGGTCGAGAATGCGTTGAAGATAGTCAGTGAAGAATCGATGGCTGTCGTCGGCGTCAGAGGTAGCCGCCGAGCCACCCGCAACGTAGTGTGCTCCGACTTTGCGACGAAGGCTGACTGCTCGTTCGAGGAAAGAGCGCTGCATGGCAGGCATAATGATGGAAGCCTTCTTGCAGGCCTGGGCCATCGGGAGCAGATGCTGGGTGGATAGGTCTGCGGACTGGGAAGGAAGGGATCCGGCTTTCATGACCTTCTTGGCTTGTCCGAAAAGCCAGTTGACAAAGGAGGTGGTGTTCTCCTTGTAGCGGACATACTGACTATGGACAGAGGGTGGAAGCATGATGATGGATCATGGAAAAATGAGTTTGTAGTTGATTGAAGTGGTTGAAAACACGAAACACCACTTGGAAAAGTTTGGTTGGTGACAGAAACGGGCAATTGAGGTCGGAAGTGTATCTAAGAGAGGTTGAGAAGGCGTCCCAGAACGGAGGATCGCAGAGCTTTATCTCTGTCACCCGTTGCATCCAGTCTGCTGCATAGACAGTTGCATGACGGATTTTGCAGATTGTGCGTCAGTCTGGCCGTCGAATTTGTTGAGTCCGATCTCCAAGAACTGAATGAGGGAAAGATGCTCGTTCATCGGGTGCTTGCATACATCCATTGTTTGCAAACTTGCAGATAGGCGAGCGGCCACCAACCACAGCCAATAGCCAACTGTAGGATGGTAAGTCGAGAACACTTTCGAGTTGTGGACTTGAAAAGCCATCTCAGAAAAAAGGAAAAAAGAAAAGAAAAGAGATCACCACAAGTTCAGTTCAGTGTAACGTTTGGATCCAAGGCCCTGGGTTTGTTAGTCTCTCTAAGATATGAACAATGCTGTGCTGTGTTCACACGTGGGAGAGACAAGATGGCGATGGTTACATGACATGAGGGGCGTACCAACCCCCCCAATGCTGCATCACTTGCTCCTGGAGCAC
Organism: Colletotrichum fructicola Nara gc5; assembly: GCF_000319635.2. Taxonomy (NCBI): domain Eukaryota; kingdom Fungi; phylum Ascomycota; class Sordariomycetes; order Glomerellales; family Glomerellaceae; genus Colletotrichum; species Colletotrichum fructicola. The sequence continues at coordinate 204,215 of NW_027094057.1, forward strand.
GACACCTACAGGTCCAGCCTTATTCCAAAATGTATGCAAGCGTTGCATAAAGTAATGCACATGTCTCATTATGTGCTGGCTCATGGAGTTTGGGAGCTGTCACCACTTGGCTTAACTGGGACATTATCAGGGCCTCGATCTGTTCTCGTTGCAGGTTTCCAGCCAAGGATTGGTCAAAACATCACGAGACTTCGGCCATACAAGGGATCATGACAGTAACCTCTCTGGCGATGCATAAGTGAAGTCTAATTGAGTATCTGATGGTGACAATGTTGACTCAACTTCCATAAGCGGCGTAGCCATCACGACCCTTGGAGTAAAATCGAACACAGGAGGCAGTTCCTCCGTTGCATTGACTCTTGGCAGGAGCACGACTCAAACACGGCTCTGGTACAATGGGATTAGTCTCCCAGACTTACCATGCATCACGAGGAGAAAGTCTGGGCTTAGTAGCTTCATCACACGCTGACGACGCTACTTCACCTCAGCCCTCAGTTCAACGAGCACGGCTTCGAAAAGGTATAAAGCCGGGACATTATTTTGTTCTGGAGTCTCAGTTGTCTCGCATTTCGCAAAGATTTCAAGGAATCCAGAACTTCTATTTGTCAGAACACTACGGGGTATTACGAAACATCAGTATCCCAACATGCATTCGCTCCAGCTTCGCAAGGCTTCATCAGCACTACTGGCTTCTCTGGCCGTGACCAGTTCGGTAACCACCCGACAGTCACCCTCACTCTCTTTAATTGGGCCGATCAACCTTGGAATACCGAGCATTGATATCAGCTCTATTTCCATATCACTTGTTACCTTCGCCGACGAAGTCATCGACATCTCCGGCATATCGATCTTTGGAAACGTCAACGATGGCACAGTCAACTGTACAGCAAACACAGACGAGACTGACACTGCAGTTGTAGGTCCAGTCTCTGTCCCAGCTGAAGGTGCAACCCAGATCAACCTGTCGTTGATTACGTTTGAAGATGAAGTTATAGACTTCTCAAACGTTGCGATTTTTGGAGATGTGAACGATGTGGGATGTGACTAGATTCTGGATCTGTTTCCAATGAATATTTGCGATGTGTAGCTACGAGAGGCGGGTTTCTTGCTGTAGATGATCACGTGTAGAGAATTGAAAATGAGTTGACCAATGTGCACTGCTTGATGCAACATCAACGGTGAACCATCGGCGGAGCAGTCCGTGACTAGACGGTGCCGAACCCACCTTCGGTGTCGGCCGGCAGGGGGCTGCGAGTTGGAAGCCGGAAGGGGACGTCTTGTGAACTCTGGCATGAATGTGAGAAGTGATGCAGGCGAGATACCAGCTCTTGGCAACTTGGGCATTGTGACTCAGACCAAAGACATCACTTGAATGACATTTCGAGCGGCCGGCTCCATAGCCCAAAGCCCAGCTTCGCAAACGGACGCAGCGCTACCCAACGGGTCCTCAGAGGAGTCGAATCGCACGATGGCGCTCAATCATCGCAAGATCTCATACTGTCAGTAGAGTCTCGATGCTGCGGGTTGCTGCGGTTTGCTGACGTGCCATGTGCATGGCATTCTCCCAATTCGGAGACCGGTGTGAAAGAGGACGATGAAGAGGCCGCAAAGTTGCCGGCATTTTCTTGGCGACGGCAGCCAAGCTGGCTACAGTGACAATAGCGCTGCAAGATGCCCAGCATAGTAATGCAAGACGCAGCCCCCAGCGCCGCTTGGATTTGGAACGCCAGTAGTATCCCGCGGGATGTGCGCCCGCGGACGTCTTGCAGAGGACCCCCAAAACTCTTGCGCCATGCCCAAAATGCGAGTGATGAAAGATGCATGATGGCGCAAGCAAACGGAGCGAATTGAGTTTCGGTGGGCAGTGCGCCGAGCTTACGCCTCCAATGCACCTTCAGCTCCTCATCTCACGGCTACTGCGGATGCAGGGCTAGACAGCCTGTAACGAATCAACTACTCACGCCGAGACCCAAGGGTTTGTTCGATTTTGATAGCGTGTCCAGGTTGTTCCTCACAAGCAATCACTGACGCAGGCTCGGGCCGTTGCCGGTGTCGCTGTGGAAGGTATCACGGCTAGCCTGAATAGGAACCGATGCACCGAGCCTGTCATCCGTCTTTACTTGCGCACAAAATAACTCGAATCATAGCCGATCTTGAATAATGTATTCGGTATAGACACTCATCGTAGGAAACGAGGAAAACCGTCTTCGATTTATTACGCCGACTCGGTCAGTCATGGTTAGGCTCAATGACGGTGTAAGATCTCCAACCCCCATTTTTGCGTGCATGCTCCACGGCATCCTCGTGGCCATCTAAACCGAAAGTCGTGATTTCTGTTCCACTTTCCTGGCCAATTCTCAACTGCTCCTGAGTGATCATATTGATGACCTGATCAAGCGTCTGACGCTCATACATCCATTTGCCGATCAGTTGGATGTTTTTCAAGATAAGAAGCCCGTATGGAAGGCGGCATTTGTCTCCCGCTCCTCCACTCAATACGATCCTTCCACTCTGCTTCATGGCCAAGACCGCAGCTGAGAGATATGTCGGCGTTGCCAGCTCCCCTGGAGTCCAATCGTTGAAGACATCGGCGCCCCTGTTGTTTGGCGTTGCCCTCAGTATGGCTGCAGCGTCAACTTGATCGTCTCCAGTCATGACGACGGTTTTCAGGCGAGGGTTTGCAAGCCTTTCCCGCATCGCTGCCAATTTGCCTTCACTCCGGCCCAACGCGATCACCTCAGCACCAACAGCGAGAGCAATCTCGACCGCTGAACCACCAAATGAACCACCAGAAGGTCCGACAACGACGACCTCAGCAGTCTTGACTCGAGCGGCTTCTAGTAAAGCGCCGGCCGGCACGGCATAGTGCGCAATGGTGTGGAGGACAGCTGCGTTGTAGCCCAAGTCGCCGCAGAGACGCTTCTCATCAAGTAGAAAGCAGACTTCCAGTGAAACCTTTTGGAACTGTTGCCAGGACCCGTCTCGCCAGACTCCTCTCATGAGCTTCTGGGCGTCTGGATGACCTCCTGTCATATGACCGGGCATGAGGGCGACATTCGCGTCGTCTCTAGCCCTATTCAAGCCGTCAATAAATACGAGATCGCCCTTCTTGAGACGAACGGCATCCGTTCCAACGTCGTGAATGCGTCCTATGCCGGATGGATTTGGGACGAGCGGTGGCGTCAGGTTGAGAGCAGGAAGTTTGCCTGAATGGATCAGGTGAGTATAGGGAGCAACGCCAGTGGCTAGAATCTTGACCACCGCGGTTCCTACGTCCGCATTTGGCACAGGAAGATCCACGACGGAGAGGGGTTTCGAGAAGGAAGAGAGCCAAACGGCACGATTGGTAAGATCAACAGCCGGCATTTTGTCTTATGGTACAAGTGAAGGACACAGCGAGAGAGGGGAGCTTCAAAATAATTTTGAGAGCTTCAATCTCAGGGGGAAACAGTTATGCTGCGCTTAAGTAAATATTCACTCTGAGCATTTCAATTGACCCGGAATCTCGGCCATGAGCTGGGTTCCTCTCGGGGAAGGTTTGGTGTGTCTCGGGCCGTATCAGAAACCCGATTTCCTGGCCGTGATCGGTCCAAGAGGCCGAGTTCATAACACAAGGTTCTACTGCGTAAACTTAAATTGACTTCAGGAACGCTGAGACAGTGGCAGACTCATTATTATCTGCAAAGCTTCACCTACAGAACTTATCTTCACCACACAAGGCGCGAGTTGATTGGGAATATTTGGCAGAAAGGGCACGAGGTAATTCATACATCCTTTCAAAGTCAGTAGACCTAGATCTGCGAATTCTCGCACAGTTGTGTATGCATGACAATTCTTCTCGGTCAATTGATTATCACTTCCAGTACCAAACTTTTGCACTTTGCTACGAGCTATGGTGCCCCCTGCTACTGCCACGGAGGCTACGCAACCAATCGACACGCAAAACGGAAACCTCAGATATCTCCTCCCTTGGCGGCGAAGAGACCACCTACTTGCCGCGCAACTTGGAGTAGATGCTCGTCACGAAACCTCGATGTGACAAGAGATAGCCCCACAGGCATGTCATCCTCACCTTTAAATCCGGGAACATTGATGACGGGCATATGAAGGGCCTGCACATGTCAATGAGTACGACGGCTTCGATGAGATAGAGGTAGACTTACTGTCCACATGGCGTTGAAGTCTGAGCTACCGGTCCCCGTCCCTTTAGGTGCCACGTCTATGGCACTGGGTGTGACAATCGCCGTGTACCGGTCAGCGATCTCGTCCATCTTTGGTCTCAGCGCCGCAATCTTGTCCAGAGCTCTCACGTATGCTTTCTTCGACCCCGTGTGAGCAGTCTGTGCAATACTTGCGAGATAGTCACTGATCTGGTCCCGCGAGGTGCTATATTCTCTGTGGAAAGCTACACCAATTTCGGCCTCCAGTATTTCGTTCTGCAGAGAGATTATATCGTCAAACTCATGAGGTAACGTGACTTCAACAACATGCGCGCCGGCCTTTATGAGGATCTTGGCGGCTCGTTGCAGAGCCGCAACGGTACCAGGCCCGGCACTTGGCCATATTGGCGACTTCACGAAAGCAAAAGTTGCCTTATTCAATGATATTTGCCGAGGTGGCTCATCATCACGAAGCCCAAGCACTTTGCCTACTTGTTGGAGGTCGGCAATACTGCGCGCCATGACGGCAAAAGTATCCAGCGTTAATGACGACATCTTTTGGCCTTCGGGTGAAATGGCGTTCCATGTTGGCTTGAAGGCGTAGACTCCTGTGAATGATGCTGGTCTGATAGTGCTTCCGACCGTCTGAGTGCAAAGAGCAATCGGGACTTGCATATCTGCAACCGCGGCGGCTGAGCCGGAGGAGGAGCCGCCGGGTGTCCTCGAAGTGTCGTGTGGGTTTCTTGTGCCTGGTCCCTCAAAGGTTGCTGTGAATTCCGTGGTGGTTGTTTTTCCTGTGGGCATCGTCAGCGCTTGCTCGGTTGAAGGGGCCCTTGTCACTTGGTCACTTGCCTAGAATCAGCGCCCCGTTCCGTCTCAATACAGCGACTGACGCTGCATCGCAGAGGGGGGCATCGTTGGCATGGATCGATGACCCATGGCGGGTGGGGAAATCTGCGTGCGGAGTAGTTAAACCCGGAGTTTCCTATCATGAGCAAGAATGGATGTTACCCTCTGTTAGAATGGCGTCTTTGACGCCAATGACGAATCCATGTAGTGGCCCTCTTTGTTCCCGTGGGATTCGGTCAAGCAGTCGAGCTTGTCGAAGGGCCCTGTCTGGCTCGATATGTGCCCAAGCTTTGATATCTCTATCGCGTTCTTGGTATCTCTCAAGAAGCGAGCTGACATATCTTTCTAATGTTTCTTCGTCTGCATCGATGAGACGCCGCACTTCGGTGGCCGTCATCCTGAGGTGAGCGGAGCGGTGTACCGGAGATGTCTCCATTGCAATAGCTGAAGAGCAGACCGCGAATGACTGTCTGAACTTCACTTTGTCAGAGATGGTCTGATATTGTTGAAGGTGTCTGTTTCGTAGATGGCGCTACTTATATATGTTGACTGCACTGCCCTTCATTCATCTACCGGATTACATGCCTTCAACCTACTGGCATAGAACACCCAATCCCGCCGGTCTATCAGCATTAATGCATCTCCGTGACTGCCATCCGATTTCTGGCCGATGAAAACGTGATAAGACTTGTTGGTGCCCACCATCCATGCATTTTCCAAAATGGGACAGATGTGACACGATTGTGCATGCGCATGCAGCAACCAACGTGGCAGTCCCACGTTGAATGTCAGCATCAAGCCGGGATCTTGCAATGCTTGCGGGGCTTTGGGGACCAAACATTGGCGACAACAAACTGTTGTGTCAATGCAGCAGCGGAAAACCGTTTGCGAGGATTATTTTCAGGGCAAGGGGTGATGGTTACCCGGAAGAAACATCTCTCTGGGTGTTGTCAAGATTGAGTCAACGGATGACATCGCATCCTCAGTATTCACTAGAAAAAACACCTTCCAAGATAGCATCCTGGACAACGCATTGCTTTTGACGCGCTTTCGCTTCGGTACAAACCATTCAATTGTGCAGACCGTCATCCGCGTGAAGGAGATTCACGCTTTAGTATTCGTGCCCGAAATTGCCCTGGCTTGCAAATCAATCTACCTATTACTCTACTATATGCTTTTTGCTCAGTCATTAGCATGGAAAATCATAGCAACTTTGACGATTTCTGCTCGTCATACATTTGTTTTGTAGCTTGGGCAACCGGCTACCAAACATTTGGAGACGAAGGGACTTCCTGCCCGGCATTACTATCAAGTAGTCTCAAAAGGAGCAACCCTGGAAGAGAGAATGACTCACATGCAATTTGAGATATATCCTTTTGGATCGATAAATCAATTACAAGATTGTGACTAAACGAAGTACTAGCACGATTCAGTGTAACCATTCATGTGGACGGCCATGGTGTTTCTAAGCTACTATCATTTGAAAACACTCGCCCGGGGTCAAAGAGCCTAATGCAATCTCTCTAGAGATATCTCCAACCTTGTTTGCAGAAAAGCATCGCTGCGTCTGTTCGTAACTGGATTTCTGTCGCCAAACTGAGGCAGCGTTGGACCGTGGTGATGAATCCCATAGACTAAATGAGGCACCACAAAGAATTCAGAGATGGGAATCAACAGGCTATAGAAGAGCCGCATTAGTGACTGATTCCCACCCACTCAACCTCTATGCATTCAATTCTGCGCTGGAATTCGAGACACTATATCCCGAAAGGCGTTCCTGCGAAGGACAAGATGACCACCCTTCACCGAAATCCGAACCAAGAGCTCCGCTTTCAGTAAAGTACTGTCAAATTCTAGGCAGTGACAGAGTGATGAAACCATGTCTTGCACTTTGGTCACTCATTCCTCAAACATGATTGGGCATGAAAGAGTAATCCGGCTGCCGCCGCATGGCACAGCCTGATGCGCCGTAAGCGACGAACGATTCTTCGCACTCTTGAATCCCAGGAAACCTTCGCCTCCACCAGATCCTAGGCTTCCTTTGACGGGTTCGCTGACGGCAGGCCAAGGCGGGATCTGACATGGGTCTCGCGCCCTGGATCGGTCTGGGTCAGCACAAAAGAGCCTTTTCCCGCACTCTTTTAGCATAAGGGAAGCAGGTCCCTCGGCACATCGACGATGCTGACATCAGCACGGAGAATCCTTCGCCTGGAGTGACCGGGGGTGATGACCCGACTGGACAGCGATCCACGACATGTCTTGCCTATTTCGGTGGCTGAGAGGTTGCGCTCGCCTTCCGACGAACTACTAAAACATGGGGGTTGACTGGGGTTGGGTAGTCATCTGATAGGGCTGTTCGGTTGGTAATCCTGAGCTGGGAGACATAAGTTCTTTCCATCAAGACAGCGTGTCGCAGTATGCAGAAATGATTTAAACCGGAGTGGTCCGTCTTGGTTTGGTCTCTCGTCGGTTCAAGACTTCGATAATTTTTCAATCTTGGCTCTCATGGCTCCAGACAAGTTAAACACAACTCAATCAGCTCCAGGACGAGTACCGACTTACCATAAACACTCGTTCAAAAGGCAGCCTCACGTCTTAATGCCGCAAACAAGAGGTCACCGCATAGTGTATCTAGGCCCTCCCATATACGTAAGAAAACTGCCGGTGATGGAGCCTCGGTATTATGGACCAAATTCGGACTTTAGAGGTATGCAGCGTTGGTTTCTGAAGTCCAGGCGACAGACTGACTGGCTCATAGCTTTGCAAAAGTTGAAACCAAGATTTCTGGCAGTACCAGAACAGCCTAATAATACACGGTACTCGGTCCAACTATCTGAACAACATTCTAGTGCCACTTCATCAGCTTCATCCGTCCGAAGCAGTTGCGAAGATGAATGCAGCACAAGTGACAATAGCGATTTGGACACGACGGCCGAAAACACGGCGAGCAACCACTTCAAAAATAAGGGCACAAGTCGGCGGAGTACACCACAAGTTAAAGATTGATAGTACGCATGGCGATATCGCCATCCAGATACTAATCCAAGGCCAATGGAGCCAATAAAATACGTATATCATCCCTTCCATCCTGCAAGTAGACCAACATCATACCACACCATCCAAACATGCGGGACAACTCAACCGTTGCCGCTGTTCCTCGCACAGCTTTCCCGAACCTGATGTCTGCAAAACAGATGTCTCCACCAATGCATCCATACATTTAGTGGCTGTGCGCTAGTCCCGGATATCCTCATTTCGTATCTTCGGAGCATACTCTCAAGCGTTGTCCCTCCTGTAGCAAGCAAGCTCATGCAGCGTATCAACCATGGCTCAAGCCTCGTATATGCGCTCTTTGCTTTAAGCTCATAATCATCCATCAATTCTGGCTCGCTTTGTACACTGCGAGCAACTGCAACCATTGTCGTCTCTATGCATGTCGTTGACGTCCGTCTCGTCGATGGCTCTCTTCAACGGCCGAGTCTGGGCATCCCATACCAGATCTAGAGATGCTCCCTGGTCTTCTCTGCCGTCATCATCGGAAAGTAATTCGACATAAGTGATCGAAACAGCTGGATCGTTCAACTGGTCTTCGTGAGAGTTAACTGTCTCGCCGGGGAAATCTTCATCGAAGGCTTCGGTAGCCAGCTGCAGCAGCTTCTGCCGGAGGTGCATCATATCGGCTTCTTCCGGGAGAGGGTTTTCTTCAATCAGGTAGCTCAAAGCATCAAGGACGTAGACACCGCAGCTGGTGGCATCAGGTTGACGGGGGCCGGTCTAGGAGGTGCAGGTGAGCCGAGAGCAACAATGCCAAAGGGCACGAGTTGGAGTGGGGACTTACCAGGTCCTCCATCATGAAAGCATCGCCGGTCAAACCCTCCAGCCAATTCAGGACACGTTGGCAAATTTTGTAGATCATCTCCGCATCGCCCATCGGGTCATAGTGTCTGAAAGTGTGCGCAGCGAGGTCGATCTCACCAAGGGTCCAGTGCAGGGGACTGTCGTGGTGCATGACAGCGAAGACGCGCCTCGCCTTGAAGGCGGCCCTGGGAAGTCTGGAAGGCAAGTCGCCATCAATCTTGAGCCATAGGGGGTGCATGAGTAGCGCGTTATTGGCAGCTTCAGAACGATCAAGAGCAGAATCCGCGATGAGCTCTTGCATCAGCTCAATAGTGTCACCCGTCAAGCGCTCTCTGGGTCCTTGCAGCTGAAATATGGCTTCTTCGAATTGCCAGTAGCGCTGTTGTACCAACTTGTCCTCTGCAGCTCCCAGATCGGAGCAGTCAGAACCTTCGAGGTCCAGGTGGAGGGGCTCGATTGCGTGCTGTCTGTCGTGGTCAACGTGGTCAAGGTTAACGTTCTCGTCCTGAAGGTAGAAGGGTTCATCTTCTCTCAAGCCATAAGTCTGCTCCTCAGCGAAAAATCCGGGGTTCTCAATTTCAGCAGTGCAGGCTTCGTCGTAATGAACGTTGTTCCTGTCCAGGATGCCTTGTATTTCGGCTGTGCCCAAGCCACCCTCTTCGCTCCATGAAATGGTATCACCTTCAGTGGGGATAAGATAATTATCAGATCTGCGCATGTTGCTCGTCAGCCGATGATTTCATTAACATGTTGTGTGGCACCTCACTCGTTGGAATCGTGATGTACGGATGAGTCGTCATGTTGGGCACGTCTCATCTCGGCAGAAGCAGCGATGCTGGTGTCCCCAAGAAGCTCCGAGGCATTCTCGAAAGAATTCACCTGGTACAGAGCGGAATCTTCTGCCATCTTTGCTGCAGTGCTGAATTTGGTGCTGGATTTGATGGTCCTAGTGATTCAGTCGCTGTTTTCACTGGGGAATATTCGGGCTGTAACGGCGGCGTGGAACGAGGCGGTCCCTGGCAAACGGGTCCCTGGCAAACGAAGGAAATCCGAGTCAAAAAGAAGCAGGTCCGACTGACGAGAAAGAAGGAGTTGGTAAACGAGCGAAAGATGAGCGTGGTGCGGAATCGAGGTCGAAGTCCCGACTTCCGGGCTCCCAGGCGATCCGTCGAAGTGAGGGGCCCGGGTTGGATGGGGTTAAGATGGAGAAGCAGCAGCCGATGGTGAGAAGAAACAGCTCCTTCCAAGAATCAAAACAAAACGAGCAAGAGACAGGATCTGTTAGCTTCATCACTGCTGCCATCGAGACGTCTCCCGTCCCGAAGGAAGATCTTTGTTTACTTGGCTCAATAAAGGGTGGGGGTTGGCGATGTTATTGAATACTGGTGAAAGGATGAACCCACTCGGATGCATCAGCCTGAAAATCGCAGATACACTCACGATGCCCTCAATTGACCCAAAGTCAAAGGTAACAGCTTCCACAGACCCGTGGCTTTAGCTTGCTGCACACTTGCGCGCACGTATCGGGTATGACTTTGACATCAAAGTTGGGATTCTCTGATTTGAGCCTGGGTGTTGTCAGATGGGGACATGGCACTGGCGGGTTGCAGTTCAGAGTCTATCTGACTAGAATTTATTGTGCAAAGGGACACCGTGAGAAACCGAGAGTACTGTACATTGACCAAACCGAGCCATTCCCGCAACCAAATCCTCCTCAAAATCTCTTCAAACGCTGCGATATTTCACCTTGTCTACCATCTTACAAACCCGAGTGAGCTGGAACGTATTCATCGGCCGTCTCCTCCAATCTCTCCAGGCCAGGAAGGCCTTGGTGCGGGACGAAGGCAGCAAATGCTTCCTCAATTCTTTGTCTCTTAGACTCGCGGCCAGTAATCTCCATCTCGATCAAGCGCTTCTGGCGGGTAATGTCCTTCAGCTTGGCTTCAATATCGGCAAAGCTGTCACTGCTGGCTGGAGTGGTTGTGCCGGAAGCGTTCGACGCCTCACGATCGCGAGGGTCGGATGCCTGGGACTGGATCTTCTCCCAAGATCGTTGCATGCCAGTGCGAAGCTCCTCGATGGCGAGGTCGGCTTCACTCATGCGATCGTAGGCATCCGACAGCTGGTCGTCAGAGTGACGCAGGAGTTCGATGACGGTGGCGATTCGATCAGCAATTCCAGTAAGCTGAGTAACTTGAGCTTGAGTGGCCTGGACGTGGGGTCTAGAGACGGGCTGGGCTGCATCAGACTGCGCAGCTTGTTCGGAAAGGTTGAAGTCCGTTCCCTGGAAAGGTCGACGGGGGTACGCGCCACCGGCATTGACAGCTTCCAACTGACTTCCTGTGTGATGAGCTTCTCCGATGTGACCGGTAGAGTCATCAGAGGCATGGCAGGGACGCTTCAGCAGCTTTTCCTCGTACTCGTCGAAAGCGGCAGAGCTGGGAGTTCGAGACATGAAATCGAACAGGACCCGCTTGCGGGGATCCTTCGCGGCAACGTCGCAGTTGGAGGCAGACGCTTCGTTCGGGTTGGGCTCGCGGGCCTTGATCTGCGCAATCTCGACGTCGGACTTCTCATCTCGGTGGACGCTCGAGTTGTGGAAGACATAGTCTGTCTCTGTGCTTAAAGTCAGCATCACAGTAACACCAACAAAAAGGACAGTCGTGGCGAGCCGGGGGAGTGCAAGAGGGATCCTACCAGGATCACCTTCGCGTCGGAAGGTGCGCTGAGCATGGTCATAGTGGATGATCTGCGGCTCGTGCTGGATAAGTCCTAAGCCCGGAATCTGCTGCTGGGAACAAGTGCCAAGGTGAGGAAGCTGCAAGTCGCTGGTTGGGCATTGTGCGATGCTCTCCCTGGAAGGATCGCCGGTGCTGGGAGGCGACGAGAAATCCATTTTTGTGAATGCGAGGAAGGATCTTGAGGGAAGGTTTTGTTGCTTTTTCGACACGAGACAGCCGCAGCAACTGCCAGAATGTTCTGGGCGAGTAAATTGCGCGTCAACTCTGGTAGTCAGGCTGCAGACACCGTGGCTGAAAGCAAGGCAAGAGACGTCGGAGTCGACGTCTTGGTGCTCGAATTTCCCCGATTCCCAGGAAAGTGGCTTCACAACCACGGATGTTGAAGGAAGGAAGAAAGTTTCAAACGGAAAATTCGAGGTCTGGAAAGAACTGGAACGCGTCGAGGGGCAGGAAAGGAAGGCCAGTGCCATCGACACCTGCCTTTGACATGAGCAGCACCTTCCCCGAGATTGCCATGGACCCGCATGGGCTGAGGCTCTCGTCACAGCCAGGCAGGTACTGTCTCGGCAGCATATGGAAGGCGAGGACACTGAGACGAGACCTCTCGAGCGAACCCTCCAAAATCATTTAGAAGTGCAGTTTGAAAGAATCGCTGCGTTGGTCATGATAGCATCTTTGTGCATGATGATTCTTTGACCTTGATGAGTGAATGAGAACCAAGAGAACAGAACTTATGGAAACAAATCGAGATTTCAAAGCAATAAATCTGGAAGAGCCTTAAGACTGATGCATTGAAGCGGAAAGACCCTTGCTTGAATAGAGGCTGGAAATATGGAAATAGGGTCAACGTGGCCATCCAAAATACTCATTGAAGAGTCGAAAAGGCAGAGTTTCATAACTCTGAAGTCTCGATGGGTGATATCAACCTGTCAGAAGCAATAGAGTTCGGGCCGAGCTTCGATGAGAGTGATGTTAAGGCCATAAGCCTTTCGCAATACGCGGGAGGTGATACATGTTATACTTGAGCCGAAGATTGCCATGTCCACTACTGATACCGGCCACAGCGATGGATGGTCGGCCAGCAAGTGTGGCGCCGACTGCCAAAAGGACCGAGTAGAATTGGCTACAGACACTCCAGGGTCGAAGATGCCCGCTACTTAGCCTCAGCAACACCTTCCTGAGAACTTGACACGTACTAAAGACTCGGTTGGCTTGACTTTCAGCGAAGGGGCAGTAAACTTTGGGTACCTCACATGCAATGGCGCCTCATATCATTTGATGAAGAAAGATTAGATAGCTTGCGTTGACTGTGAGGAAGACTTCCCCTCGTCAATGTTTCGAGCTCTAGAACTTAAAGACTGTTATCCTGATTCATCGTAATTTCAGAAATCAGGCTCGTGATCTGTTCATGATACTCATGAACTGCGAACTCATACTGAATGTTCTTTGAATGCTTGTTGCCTGTGAGTTCATTGCTTCCATTTCGACGAATCATTTTCATGCAAAGGTCTCCAGCAAAATAGCTTCTTAGGTCTTATCGTCCATCCAGGGCCGGGTAGTGGACCGATGCGGGGTAAATCTGCCGGCAGGTCACCCGGACGGCCGGTAAACCGGTGGTCTCATTTAACCTTTCGAATCTGGCATAGTGTCGATTATCTATCCACTCGGTGGCGGGGCACCGATCGCGGCGACACTAGTCACGTCGAAGATAACAGCCGTCAACAGAGCACATTTTGGTATCATTTAAGCTTCTATTCTCTGCCTGCTCGTCTCCAGTGCATCATGGTATTTTACACGGGGCGCTTTAGGCATTTACCTGCGAAATCATGCCCCGGAAGCCCCGTCCGTACCGGCCCAAGACAAGAGGTCCGATTGAACTCCACCCCCGGGTACACCCCTATCCCCAGATTTGAACTAATCCCAGGCTTTACTTCGACCACAGGCTGCTTTGAGTGCTCAAAACGTAGGATAAGCTGCGATCGTACGGAGCCGGAATGCGAGAAATGCCAATCCAGAGGCCTAAAGTGCAGTGGGCTCGGCATTCGACATCGCTTCAGCGATGGTATCGCTGCCCGGGGCTTCTGGGTAGGCAAGACAATCCAGGAAGTATTCGAGGGGTGCGTGATACCAGCATACTTCTTCCGGCAACCCGTTTCTACTTTCTAACAGCGGTTAGACGAGATGCCGAACGACAAGTAAAAGCGTCATCCCTGGAGCGGATATCAAAGCCATGCCCAAACAGCGCAAAGCTGTGTGAAGAACTTGGCAGTGAGGAACATTTCCCACAAGACAACGATCAAGTACTGGGTCATGCGGATATCCCGGCGTCTCCCAGCGAAGTTACTGTTGATGACAACGTTGAGTCTGTGGTAGATCCATCAAACAATCAACCTCTCCTCCAGTTGCAAAGACCGCAGGAATTCGCTCAGACGAGAAACATGGCAACAGCGGGGATAGCACGGAAGCATGGCTGCTTAAGGGTTCAGCCGCCACCTGCCAAAGTCGCATCATGGGCGCTACCTCTTATTCGTCATTGTACGTCTCGTCAAAATCTCTTCATGCCAGTGTTCCTCAAGTTGCTCAACCTGTTGACTGTCTTCTTAGTCTCCGATCATATCGCCGGGGAAATGGTGGCGATAGATGGCTTGCACAACGGGTGGAGGCATCTGGTCCTGCCAATTGCCCATCTAGATCAATTGGTACTAAACTCAGTGTTGACAGTCGCCTCTTTCCATCGATACGGGCAACGCTTATCTCAATCAAAGAGCCTGGATTTCCGTGAGGACTCCCTTCCAGCACCGCCGGGCCTGTCATCTCAGCTATCTGCAAACGCCAATCCTTCAGCATCTCAGCTGTACGCCTGCACAATTGCAGATCTGCAACGCCGAGATCTCGGACACAGCGACCAATCCTCTAGACTTTCCATCTTACTCGCCATCCTAGTGCTGTTGGTGGCAGTCATGGTCACAGGTTCAGATGACTTCCCGCTACTATTTCGCTTACTTGAGTCCGCACTCGAAGCCATTGGGGGAGAAGACAGCCTGGGCGAAGATGAGCTGTCACGTTTTATCGTCCGCCAAGTTCACAAGTAAGCGTTTTTGGATCTTCGCCACTGAAGAGATTCCGCCTTTTCCGCACCAACAGTTACCTTGCGCCGTCAGGGCTCCAGAGGTCTAAGCTCTGATCACAGCTAACTTTTCCACTTCCAGAATGCGGGTATACGCTGCACCGCTGATCAATGAGCAGTGGGGTATCACAACACTGAGCACTCGCCAGAACATCACGCAGGCGTTTGAATGCATCAAGCACTGCTCTCAGCATCAGCCAGAGCACTATCCGATTACGTCGTTGGTCATGAGTCTCATCCAGCAATCCTACGACATATATCTCGATCAGGCGCGTCGCGATATACTGTCGGTAGCTTCCGTTAGCGACAGCTTTCCACAGTTCGCCGAGTCTATCTGCCGGGTTCAACGATTCAAGGAGACGTTTGAATCTTTCCCTGCTGGCTCGCCCGGTAAACAAGTCCTCATCTGGGCAACCTTTATGGCGGCTTCTGACAGTGTTCTGGAAGAGCATAAATCATTCTTCCGGGAGGTATTCGCATCTTTCTACAAGCGCAGCGGCTTTGAGAATCTTCGCAAAGGCATGGATCAACTTGAACGAGTCTGGAAAAGAAGAACACTGGGCGATAGATGGATCTCATTACTACCACAAGCTAAGGTATTCATCATGTGATCAATGTGAGCCCGATTGCTCTATGACATAAAGCACCATATTCTCGGAGGGTTTTCCTGATTGATCGAGCCATAGGAAGGGAAACCTTTCTTGGGCTACTTGACATTCCTAATAGTGCAAGTAGAACTTTTTCAAAGAGCTGATAAACATGGCTTTTCCGGCCGCATATCGTCCATGACGGCCTTGGCAGCTCTGGTACCTTCCTCCATAGCGCCATCAATGAATCCCCTCCATCCTAAGGCCCAGTCCCCACTGGCAAATAGTACATTGCCTTGGATTTTTCGGAGATCTTCGAGATACTTGAAACTGTAGCCTGGTGGAAAATTGCACCATGTTCCTCGTGATAATGAGTTGGCAAGCCAATTGTGCCAAACCTGGATAAATATTAGTAAAAGCCCAGCTCAGTCCGCCATAGCGAATATCTACGCAATGGGGACATACCACTTGCTTGACATTCATTTCTTGAACTCCTTGAGCGTCGGACAAGAAGTCACAAACATCGTCTTTCGGGTTGGAAAAGTCTCTGTTAGACCCGAAGAACACTCAGGCAGTGATGATGACTTACGATTCTTAGTCTGCCCTGCATACCTTGGATAATCGATACCCTCAAGTACACAGCCGGGAGCATAGCCTTCATAACCGTGACAATCGTGTCACTCAAGTAAGTTATCATGTGCTGATGACATCATCAATATCTATGTGGCTGCTGACGGGAATTCTGTTTCACAGCTTCTTGATCATAATGGGCATCAACAACGCTCCGTCACGACTGGCTTAGGGACTAGCCAGGGACAATGCCCTGCCATTTTCTACCGCTTTGCTCCGGATCAAGTCCAGTTTCCGGGCACCGATCAACGCTATTTTCCTTCATTGTGGCGGCGGAAATGGCGATAGGTACACACAGTCCTCTTTACAACATGCGACAGTCTGGCTTGTCCGCAGGATTGGTAGTCTTTGGGAGTGACCACGCTTGAGCAATCGTTTGTCTCGGCGATGTAGCTTTCCAGATTGAATACTTCATTCCTGTGATAATGGCATGCAATCCAATACGAGGGATCTAGCTGGCTCTCCATGGTACTGACGCTAGGGTGACAGCTTCTGGTGAGTGGGCGCGATTGCTTGCCCGACAATCGTGCATTCAGCCTTGTTAGGTTTGGTAAGCCTATTAACATTGCGTCGGCTATTTGTTCGTCCTTGGTTATAATCATGTTGTGGTAAGATCTGCGCTTTTTCGGTCAAGAGCGTTGGTTATTAATATTGTCCTGCTGATGCAGCTTTCCTCTCTATGTCCCCATAACAGCCAGTAGCATTTGTGAGTGTCTACCTCTGAAGATAATTCCATCAACCTTTCGATTACATGTAACTAATAATACAAAGTGAACATGAATTGGGCTGTGTTAATCATCGGAGCGTTGGTGCTCATTAATTTGGTTGACTGGGTGGCTCGGGGCAGAATTTACTACTCCCTGTGAGCAACCTCTTTCCACACAGTCGGATCGTCTTCATTCCAAGAAATTCAGTTCTTAATGATACGACCTTTTCAACCAATGTTTGGCTATTTCAGATTCATTCGGTATGCGTTTGACCAGCTGAGGTACCTCAACTTAATCAAGATCACACCCTTGACATGGCTCAACTTCTGATTCGTCTATCGCCATGCCATGACGAAAGCAAGCAAATCAGCTATTTATCTACAATACCAAGACAATTTTAATGTCCACTTCATCCCAAAATTCATTCAAACTTCCAACTCGTGATCAAGCGGCGTCTCCTGAGCTCTTGCGGATCCAGGCCGATAAGATTCGGCATCGTGGTTGAACCCGACTGCCGGCGGAACTAACCCACCAGGTCAAAACCCTCGCATCACTCTCACGGGGGTTTCACAGAAGTTCTGAATGCCCTCTCAAAAATCATTCATGGAATGCAGGCTTGATGACAATCTTGACGCGCATCGCCTATTTCATGCAGATGTTCGCGTTCGGATTACACACGAAGCATCAAAAGGCTTAGAACCAGAATCTTTCTTCAGAACAAGGTGTAATCTCGGCTCTTGAAACATGTTGCTCACTTAGTAGGACTATTAGTGGCCGTGATGTCTTGCCTCTCGGTGTGCTATTTTGCGTCATGTCCAAATCGCGATCCATTAGCAAAAGTCACATGCGTCCGACACTACTCAACTCGATTCGGGTATCCCATAACCTATGCCAAATGACTCATGGTTCAACCCTAGTGTCCTCCAATTGACAGGGTATCTTTTTGTGTTGCTCCGAACTCCGGTCAGAAACTTCATGTTGTCTAGATAGAAAGTCTCTCGGTCTCGGACGGTAAGGCAAGCCGATACACGGAATCAACTCCACTATTATCCGCACCACTCGGCGAAGCGATGTCAGACGTCCGTCCGTATGGGTCGCTCAGCATGGACAATCTAATGTCGAGTCGCTTGGATCTATCGTGGGGCATCTTTCACGGTAGCGCCGGGCGTGACTTCTGGATGGGATTCCGCTTGTTTTCTCTCCAATAGCCTTATAAATAGGCTCTAGGAGTCCCCTCGTTTTTCAGATGCAGACTCTCATTTTTGGTTCAAGTCATTCAAGATACTCTTTTCTTTCGCCTCACAACAGCATAGTCCGTCACAATGTTCCTGGAGCCCTCGCTACCTCGGGTTGGGGTGCTTGTGGCACTCCCAGTCATCTACTGGATTGGTTGGGTCGTCTATGCACGCACATTACATCCCCTCAGCAAAATCCCCGGGCCTTTCCTTGCGACGGTATCACGGTTGTGGTACATGTTGAAGATTTGGACCGAGGACGTCGAAAAGGATGAAAGAGCCCTTCATGAGAAATATGGTCCACTAGTCAGACTGGCACCAGACGAGATCTCATGCTCAGAGTAGGTATATGGAGTCTTAACGGGTTCTTGGTTTACTCGTGGCTGATATACGTTGCAGTCCTGAGGCATTTGCGGACATTTATCGCTTTTCCAACGCGTTGGATAAAGCCCAATTCTACGAGCCCTACAATACAACCGGTTTCAGCCCTCACGGCGATGTCTTCTCTTGCAAGAGCGACAAGAAGCATGGCCAAAGGCGAAGGATCACGAGCAGTGTATACTCCATGAGCAATGTTTCCAAGTCCGAGCAATACATCGACACTTGCAGCGACCTCTTGACCGAACGCTTGGGACAGTACGCTGACTCAGGAAAGCCCTGTGATATCGGAGAATGGCTGCATTGGTGAGTGACCATCACCACGTTTTTAACAAAGTCTTCACACGGTCAAGAAATCCGGGTTAAGTAGTGCAACAGGTACACCTTTGACATCATTGGTGAACTCTTCTATGGCCGAGCTTTTGGATTCGTTGATGAGGGAAAGGACCAAAATGACTGGATCAAGTCTCTCGACAAGATGATTCCCTTCGTCTGCCTGATGGGTGTGGCGCCGCCGATCCTGCGCCCTTTCGTTGGCATTGGATGCATGCTCACATCTGCAGGCAAGGAGATTGCCAAGGGAGTGTGAGCTGATAGTCTGGAATTTCATGAAGCGTACTTCAGCTGACACCTGGTGCTAGAAAGAACATTGGCGAGTCTTCTGCACGCCTCATGAAGGATGCGTATGAGTCGCGCCTCGAGGCCCCCAGAACCGACATGGCACAGCAGGTCTTCTCCATCTACGAGAAGAGTGGTGAGAAGTTCGACTACCGCTGGGGAGATGTTGAGCAAGAGTCTTACGGTGCACTCTTTGCTGGCAGCGACACCACTGCCATCGCCTTTCGCTCCCTGTTCTATCACCTGATGCACAATCCGGAGGCGTACCGTAAGCTGGAGGCCGAGGTTGACCAAGCCGTCAATGCGGGTCGTCTCAGCATGCCTCCCACATACAAAGAGGCGAGCCAACTTCCCTACCTTTGCGCGTGCATAAAGGAGGCTCTTCGTATCCATCCTGGTGCCCAGCTATGTAAGTCGTCTTGCTTCATGATTCGGGTGTGCCTCTGACAAACCAAACACAGCTCTGCCTCGTATTGTGCCCTCTCAGGGCATGACGCTCTGTGGACAGTTCATCCCGGGTGGCTATGTTGTTGGCATCAACGCCGCCGTGCTGCACTTTGATAAGAAAGTATTTGGTGCAGACGCAGAAAGTTTCAACCCTGACCGCTGGATGGATCAGTCTCGCGCCAACTGCATGGACAAATTCATGATGGCCTTTGGCGGCGGCACACGTACGTGCTTGGGCAAGAACATTGCCTTGATTGAGCTGCACAAGCTTTCTCCTCAGTTGGTGTGGAATTATCGGTTTGAATTCTACGATCAAGCCAAGACTCAGTGGCACACCAGAAACACCTTCTTTGCCAGACAAGAAGGCGTGGTCGCGCGAGTCAAGCGTAGGAACCACTGAAACCACGAATTAGATTTAGGAAGACGGGGTTATTGCTAGCCTTTTGAATTTGTACATCTCTTGTCGCGTTAGGCGCTGCTGTTTAGAGATCCTTCGTCGGAGCATCACCTTCAGCTTTGCCAGTTCCATATTTCTTGACCTTATTCTTGCTTGCGTTCTTGTCGGCAATAAATACTTCGACCTCCTTGCTGTCCATGTACTTTGCAACGTTGTCCGCTTGCCACTTCTTGAACGAGAAGCCCACGCCCCTTCATAGGACATCGGCGGTTAGTGTTGTCATGTCTCCTAGCAAGTGTTAGGACTTACTCGTGACTGTAGTCTTTGTCATTTGCCTGATCCTTGTGATACTTGACCTGGATGAAGTCGCTGTCGACTGTTCCAGGGTCCAAGCTCAGGCTGACGAGCGCGTTGATGGTCGCAGTCTTTGGGATCAACTTGAATGTCCAGCTTTGTTCATTTTTGAACTGGATCAAGTCGCGGTCGTTCTTGACGATCTCGTATCCCTCGTTCTTGCTGGCATTAAAAAGCTTGGGCAAGGCGAACCACTGTCCCGCCATCTTGTAGCGATCATTGGCGTAGACAAATTGGTCATCGTAAACACAGTCAGCAGTGTAGCGCTTCACTCGGTCGACGGTCGGCTCCATGGAGTACAACGCAATGATATCATCGACCAATGCTTGTCGAGCTGGTGAAAGAGGCAATGACTTTGATGGATCAGGGTGCCAGTCCTCAGACGTGGATGTTTGGCGGACTTCGAATTCTTCGCCGGGCGTTGCGGAGGTCTTTCCGGGGAAATTGATGTGAGAAGGTTGCGAGGCCATCTTGCGTGTTAAGCTGAATGCTGGACTTATGGTTGGTGAACGTGGGAAATTTGAAGTGATAAAATGCGACCGTCGGAGGAGAATCATGTCTTCAAGAAGGTCAACAATTTGACGAAGAGCTGTCGCAGATATTTCATACATATATACACAACTCATCCACATCCGACGCAGCCGCAGAACGGAGTCATGACGCCGTCGACTTATTGACTGGCAGACCATGGCGTAACAGAGCGCATCCCTTTCACGGAAGCCACGTGGAACTGGTCCCAATGCGGTGGTTCTTGCTGCGTTGTGGCGCATCTGAAATTCCGTAGCACTGACGTCAGCCAAAATGAGATGATGCACGAGACATTTTGCTGATGAGCTTTGCTTCCGATCATCGATTTTATCCTTCATGTTCTTCTTTGCGATTTGTTGGACTCGATCAAGTTGTTTGACTACAAAGATTCGTCGGAGAAACGAGGATGCTCATGCTTGAAGTCGACAAGGTATGGCGCGCAACAAGAATCAAGCATGAAGAGACACTGCCGAGAGATCTTCAAGAAGTCGTACAACGGCAAGCGTTCTGCGTCCATATTTGGAGGGGTAAGTAAGTCAGACCATAGATCATTGTCAACTTTGACTCGATGCGTCTCACTATGTGAGGTTGGGACAAGCACTCTTCTTGATACGGAGTCGCGGTGCAGCATCCCACACAATTAGGCGAGTTGATTTGTGTAAGCGATACGACTCTTCTATCATCGTGCGACTCCCTCCTCGCATTTTGGGATATGGTAGAGACCTCGGACTCTCAATGTCTAATGAGATAAAAGAGTGGGCATCGCTGAGCCGCATTGGAACACAATGGGAGGTCTGGCTACTCGCCGGACGCTCCTAATAGTCTTTAATGTCGGGAAAGCGCCAGTGTTGACACGCAAAGACATTTCGACTCCTTCTGGATCAAAATGTCTAAATGTAATCAGCTTGAACCGGCATTTGCAACACTCAACTCGAGCATCACTGCGGGATACGACGAGAGTGGCTCCATGATTCAAGGGAATCTGCGTAATTTCCACACCTCTTACATCCCACCTGCCAGCGTCAAAGACGAAGACTCGGCAGCTACAGGAACGCTGAAGATGGCGTTGGTCAATTTCTCGACATGTGAGGCCGCGTCTGTGTGAAGCAACGACAATCAAGATCGTGAAAAACTGTCGTGTTGACGATCGGCCCGAGGTGACTACCTGTTCGAGCACGCAACCAAGCACCCCGTCGGTCGGCCAACCCTGTCACCCCATTCGACTATTCACGCGACTCGCCAGACACCGCGTGCTTCTCCACGGGGAAGAGGAAACGAGAGTCATGCAAAGCAGGATGCGAGGGACCAATCCCCGGACTGATTGGACTGAAACCCCACCTGTTCGGCCCTTCTCCATGCTCCAATTCGGCCGAGTTAACGTCATCCCCAGAAAATTACCAAAGAAGCCAATCGAGCCGACTCTTTCCCCTCAATAAACACAACGCTCCGAATACTACATTGCGAGCCGACGATCTTCAACGCTCTACCTTCGGCTCGGGATTGTTTACCCCGCAAATACGCGGAGCCAGGCACCGCACGCGGCAAATGTACCGGCTCCGCAAATCTACCCGGCAGCGAGTTCGGAATCGAGACTGATATAAATGCTCGAGAGCAGCAGCAGCGATGGAGGCGGCACTTCAGTTCTTGTGGAGCAACGCCTCCTCCATCATGCAGCTCCGGACCTCTCACGCCCTGACCGCCATCTCGGCGCTGGGTAATCTCGTCGTTCAGAATATCTATGCGTTGCCCAGCACCTCTATTGAGACGCAACACGGCATAGTGAATGGCTTCACGGATGCATGGGCACCATCAGTCGCGCAATTCTACGGCATCCCCTACGCCGAACCGCCGGTTGGAGACCGTCGATGGCTTCCTGCCCTGCCGAAGGAGTCCTTCGGGAGCCTGGACGCGTCGTTCCGGCGACCGTCTTGTCCGCAGACGGATCCTCCGGGAGGCGGAGGCGCATGGAAAGCGGAGTTCTTGATCCGGCCCAACAGCACCAGCGAAGACTGCCTGACTCTCAACGTATGGGCCCCAGTCGACTCTTCGGAAGCTCTTCCAGTCGTCGTATGGATTCACGGCGGTGGTTTTACTGAGGTCAGCAACCCCTTGAAACCTATTTACAATTGTTGTTGACTTTGAGATTTAGGGTAGCAATGACATTGCCTACCAAACCCCGACTCGATGGGTGCAGAAAAGCCAGAAGCATATCGTTGTCGCCATCAAGTAGGACTTTACTCTCAAAAGCCGTGTGTACCTTACTGACCTTGGTGTAGCTACCGTCTTGGGCTCTGGGGATTCCCCAATGCTGCAGGTCTTGACCTCAAGGAACAGAATCTGGGGCTTTTGGACCAGCGTCTGGCTGTTGAATGGGTCCGGGACAACATCGCCAAATTCGGCGGCGACCCTGAGCGCATCGTCCTCTGGGGTCAAAGTGCGGGCGCCGCGTCGGTCTCGTACTACCAATACGCATACCCCGAGGACCCCATCGCCATTGGTTTCATCAAGAACTCGGGATCACCGTTCATCCCCATCGGAAGCGCCGACACGACACACTCTAGCTTCACGTCGCTGGCGACCGCATTCGGGTGCCAAGATGATGAGCTGGCATGCTTGAGGAAGGTTCCTTTCCGGGACATCCAAAAGTATCTCGGCCAAGCCAGTAATCTGACGTTCAACGTTGTCGTTGACGAGAGAACCAAGTTTTCCGACTATGAAGAGCGCACCTTGAACGGAAAGGTCGCCCAAGGGCCCTCGATCGTCGGTTCGACCAGGGATGAATGGAACTTCAGCGGCAGCTCTGAAGCTCCACCAACCAACGGCTCCGATGTGGTGGCCGACAACTTGTTCGGGTGCCCGGCGCACTACGAGACTGGACTGAGGAACATTGCCGGTCTCCGGACGTATCGCTACATGTACTCGAGCAACTTCACCAACATCATGCCCGGAGGCCAGGGGGCGTTCCATTCGGCGGAGCTTCCTCTGATTTTCGGGACTCACGACATTGCGCGTGAGAACTCTACCGCGTTTGAGTATGAAGTCAGCGACGAGATGCAGGACTTGTGGCTTTCCTTCATTGTGGATCCCGAAAACGGACCGACGAGTGAAGGCTGGGATGCCACGCCTTTGGGAGGCCTTGAGACGACCCAAACGGGTATCGATATTGGTTACCAAGGAAATCTTGTGCAGCCATTTTCCTGGGCTGCTTGGGAGACGGCATGCACCAACGCCATTGTTGCCTGATTGCCGATTTCCATGTAATTCTTAGCACTTGTGCAGTGTATCCGTATATATGTCAAACCCCCAATACAGGCACATATTTCATCAAGAAGACTGGATGAATGAGAGCATATGAGAAAGTCAAAGGTAGGCCTAGACCGGGTCATCTAATTTTAACGACCTGGACACCCCAGAGAACCATACGCCCGTATTCGGTACTCAATGCCTCGGTATCGCAGTCAATGCGTCATCGCGATTGGAAGCTGAATGAGGGCAATCCCAATACTTGAGAGGCCAATATTATTCAGCGTCATGATGTTCATTAGTCTGCGACATCAAACGTTTCTCTGCCAACGACAGAAGGAGAGAAGGCAGAAGCAACTGCATGGGATGAGACTCATGATTCGAGGGCTGAGTGAGAAGGCGGTGAGGTGAGACAAAGAGGTTCCTGGATGAGGGGAATAATTGACGCGAATTGATTGGCGGGCGGGTGTTGGTTGGCTGGAACCAACAATTTGGTGTGACCAACGCGTCCACGTGCAGGACAGAATGGCGCGATGGAGCCAATCAAAGGTGGGCGCTTTTGAGTAGCGGGTCGTCGGGAGACGGGCCAATGGTCGGGCGGCAGGTGGAACGGTGCTCGCTTACATAGTACTATGTAGTGTGGTCGTCCACCTGTTTCCTGGCGCATAGCGCTGGATGTGGTACGTGCGCTGTCGTTTTTATTTTTGTCTGACAAATGAAACGGCGAGAAAGGAAGGTGCAGTCCTTCCTTGGGTACGGAATGGATACGTACTATCGGTGAGCGAAGCGTGGAAGGTGGTGGTGGTCCAGTTGGAGTGCGTGGTTCCAGGTTCTGATGGGAGGCAGGCGTGGCGTGGCAGGACAGACAGGGCAGGTGGCAGGTGGGTTTCCCTCCACTTTCTCCCACCTGAAATGGTCCCTGAAGAGTGAGGTGTGCACCTGGTTCGCCTATTTGTTGATGGAAAGATGGCCTCAGGTCATTCCCGTCCCATTTTCTGTTTTCTGCCAGAGAACCGAGAGAGAGAGAAGGAGCAGCCAACCTTGGAACAGGCGGGACGGGAAGCGAGTGGCAGCAGCCGAGCAGCCTGAGGTCCAGATCCATCATCCAGATCCAGTCCATGCCTTCCCTTTCCCTTCTTTCCGTCCGTCCCTCCGTGTCTCCCGCGTCCTCCTTCTTCCTGATCTCCATTCTCCAAGCAAAGCATCCATTGGATCCGCAAGGTCACGGCAAGGTCACGGTAGCAGCGGGCAAGGAGGGGAATCCACGTCTCTTTTTATTTGTTCCTGCTCGTCGCTCGTCCCCCCTTTTTTTCCCTTCCCCCTTCCCTGTGTCGTCCCTCTTCCCCCCTCCCCCCTCCAGTGTCCCGTCCCCCCTTTGCTGCTCTGCTGCTGCTGCTGCCTCGCCCGTACGTACCGACCGCGTCAAAGTCAGGTCAGCAGTCAGGTCAGTCAAGTCAGGCCAAGTCAGTTCAGGTCTCGCTCGTCCCTCCTCATCCCTCCCTCCAGCTCCTCGTCCTGTCCTCCATCCATCCTTCCACCCCCGCCCATCCCTGCTTCTGCTGTTGGTCCCGTCTGTTGGTTCTGTTTGCAGTTGATTCTTTTTTGCATTTCAGCCGCTCCGTTTTACACTTTCTTTGACAAAGAGGATCGAACCAACACGCCTGAACCCGGGCTGGACTCGACTACCAACAACGGATACAAACCAACAGCCAACGGCCAACGCTCTCCACGTGTCATCCCATCGGATCCTCCCATCATTCCAATCCCATCTCATCCCAACCCTTCCCGTCCCTATCATCCCGTCATATCCCTTCCGTCGCCATCCCTTCCCTTCCTTATCCCCCCCCCTTTCTCCGCTCCGCCTTGTCTGTGTCGCCGCCGCCGCTGCCGTTGCCGTCGCCGTCGCCGTCGCCGCCCCTTACCTTACTCGTGCCGAGTTGCTTTTCTTCAGCGCGCAGGGCGGGAATAAAGGCAACCTGACCGAGGCTGCGCTGCTGCGCGCTGCATTGTATTGCACTGCACCGCACCACCGGCACCCGGCGCACGCGCGTGTTTTGGACGTGGAAGGGTGCGAAAAGCGAAAAGCGCGGAGCGTGAGGCGTGAAGAAAAAAAAAAAAGAGGGAGCGTCGGTCGTGTCTCGCGCACCGTCTGCCGTCCGACGAGTCTGAGGGCCGCACCTGCATCTGCGACTGCGTCCTCCAAACCAACACAAATATCTGCGGAGACTGTTCCGCAGAGTGAGACATGATGCGGATGCCCGCTGCTCCCGTCATCGTCGCCGCTGCATCGCCCGACGCCGCCGTTGCAACATCCGCCGCTGCGGATTCCCGACCGACTGCTGCTTCTTCTGCCACGGCGTCGCCTGTCAATGTGCTTCACGACGCCGCGTCCGACGGATCCGAACCTTATTCGTCTTACTCATCATCACCCTTCATGTCTGTGAGGAGAGCAACCAACAACACGGGAACCAACAACGCTGCTGCTGCAACCAACACCAACAGCACCAACAGCAGCACCAGCATCGGCACCAACAGCGCCAACGCCAACGCCAACACCAGCACCAGCACCAGCACCAGCGTCGAGCCGCGCCATCCTACTCACCGCCGTCTGGCCCCGGCTCCACCGCCACCTCCACCGCCAACTGCCGCCAACAGCCGCCATCCCGACGCCCTCAGATTCCCGCCGTCGCCATCACCAACACCATCGCATCCAACCCTCACAAGCAGCAGCAGCAACTACAGCAACGCAAGTCACACTGCGTCCGAGAGGCCGTCATGTCGTCCCGCCGCCCCCAAGCCCGGCCAGTGTCCCGTCATGGCATTGCAGAACGTCCTGTGCGATGACGACGTCGATGCAGCTACAGATGCCGCACGCCGAACTGCATCACGCCCGAGTCAGCCCCCGACGCCGCCCATGATGCACGATGCTTCCGTCTCCATCTTGCCCGTCCCGGTCCCGCATCCCGCTGCGAGTCATGTTCTGCCTCCGGGCCCGATGCCCTCGTCATTAACTCTCAATCCCATCCTGTCCGGACATGATGGCCCTGACCCCATGATTGTCGCCCGGCCAAACCCTTCTCATGTTGTCATGACTGCCCGTCCCCAACTACAGCCCCGTGTTCAGCCGACCGATCCCGGCTGCAAGACGTGCCAAGTCCGCAAGATGCCGTGCGACGAGAGTCGCCCAACGTGTAGGTCCCATGTTTTGCAGTTCCCTCGACGTGGTGTGCTTGTCAAATATTGTGGCGTACATACTAACGCGCTCGGACAGGTCTAAATTGCTCGCGCATGG
Organism: Colletotrichum fructicola Nara gc5; assembly: GCF_000319635.2. Classification (NCBI taxonomy): domain Eukaryota; kingdom Fungi; phylum Ascomycota; class Sordariomycetes; order Glomerellales; family Glomerellaceae; genus Colletotrichum; species Colletotrichum fructicola. The sequence continues at coordinate 231,366 of NW_027094057.1, forward strand.
GCATCAACTGTTTGGGCTACCACGACTCGCCGCCGAGTCATGTCCAAATGACACAGCCGTCGGACCGTCCCGTGCCGGGGCCGTCCGTGGTCTCCAATACAAGTACCTCTAATGGCAACGCCAGTGCCAGCCGCCAGGAACAAGAGGAGTATCTTTACTACCTTCTGGACCACTACCGCCATACTAAGCGCCACTGCATGTGGGATCTCATCACTCTCGACTTCAACGAGCACTTCCAGGCCAAGATGCGCAAGGAGGCCTTGCAGATGATCAAGCGGAGGCGTTTCAAGGACAGGGAGTGAGCAGCAACGCCATGGCTTGACTCTGATGAAGCTGACTGACTCTGTAGAACAAGGGAACCTTCACCAAACGAACCCACCACCGCAGGTGTGCAGCTTCCCCCTCGACCAAGACAAAAGAAGCGAGGCCGACGCCCAAAGTTCAGCCCGACAATCCCGCCGAACATGAGAGAATCGGGCACCGAATCAGGCACGGGGTGAACACGAAAAGCACCTTTTGGATCAGTCCGTTTACGAAAGCTTGCTTCTGACAACGGCGGAGCCCTTCTGTCTCCGGGCCGGCGATAGTTTCAACGAGCATGTTTACTCAGCCTGGCGTCTTTGCACTGTAAAATGGTCAGCAATAGCAGCCGAACCCCATAGTCAGCAGAAGCGACAAAGCGTTCGGAATCTGCCAGCGGCGGTGTATCAACATGACTGGAAGGCAGTCTCGATGAAGGAAGTCAAGGTCAGCAGCCGAACTTTATCGACCATATTGTCCGTCGCATAGGCCGCTCTGCAGACCTAGTGGACATGCGATGGACAATCCGAACGCCCAGCAGGAGGCGTTGTTCGACTCGAGCAGTTGCGAGAGTGTTATTTTGGGACACGGAGTTGATTGTAGGAAGGCTTTCTTGGGATGAGAACCGAAGCTGCATTTATGCGCAGACGCGGGTGAGCAAACGTGTTGCTATTCGCGGACTGAGGCGATGTCGTTCAGGGTCGGGGTCGGGCTTACATGACGATCGCGGCTCCGTGGCTGTGGGGTCGTGGGGGCCGCAGGATTCGGATTCCGCCCTGCCATCACCATTGACCTCTTCTCCAGCGGCCCGACAAATAGACCCGACAGATGTTTGTCACAGGCGTGTCCTTACGTCGGTGGACCACGGCACGCTTTGGTCGGACTCTTGCTTCGCAGACAATCGGGTCCGGAACTTTCGCCCCGCACATCTACCCAACTGCACAATCAGCCTTATTCAGCCGTCCCACCGCCACATTCTATTTGCAGTCGCTGGCAAGCCCAATTTGCCATGTTTGAGCAAACTTCGGGTAATGCCAGGATCGGCATTCAAGAGCGGTCGATGACATCGGTAACTGCAAGGACGCGAATGGTTTGTTGGAAGCATTCATACATACTTGCCGCATGGCGCGCGGATGGCCTCGCTTGTTTGAACCGCATTCGAGTGCACGCCATGCTTATCAGCCAATTTCCAGATAGGCTGGTGGATACGACCACATCACCCTTTTGCCATGCAATGTCATGAGATGGCAAAGGGTAGCATTGAGGGGGTTCAATGGAAGTGGAAGATAGCATCTGGGGAAATACAATTGGATAACTTCAGAAATGTCCACGCCGCATTTTGTGACTGTCACCTCATAACCACACCTCGGCGCTCGTGATCCAAAAGATGGAAGTCATAGCCAAGAGGTACTTTTGTGTGCAACCACGGCCAACAACGAGCGTTGCTGCTGACAGCGGGTAAGGGGCGCAGACAGGTGGCGAAAGACTGGCCGAAAGGCCTCAACGTCTAATGGTTGGCAATCCAGCAGACGCAGCAGCACAGAGCGAGAGCCTATTGCATTGTCACACACGCACAAAACGCGGGTAAGCGGCTGTTGGTTGTGCCGCGGTCATCACAAGCGGCGGCGCATGGCGCGGGCGGCGATTGGTGGAAGACGGAGTCGCGACCCGCGCGAAGACCGGGCGGCCGCGGCGCAGCGCTGGGCGAAGCGGGGGGTGGTGGGAAGAGGAGGACACGAAAGTCACGCTGGAGCCTACTCTCAGAAAAGAAGGTCGATAAAACTGAGAAAAATACTGGTGGTGCAGAGGGACTCAAAGTAGAAGCTCGTCATCTCGGTTGCGGTGGTTAGCGTGCTTTTGGAGGGCACGGGTCGTGATTGGGTGGGTGCGTTGCGGGAGAGGCTTTTCGGGCCGGGAACGGTGTGTTTGCTGTGATAAAGTTGGGCGTGTCTGGTCACTGCAATGGCACAATGGCAGTACGTCAGGGGAAATTAGATGGGAGAATCGGGCCACCAAGCTCCCTTTTGGGTGTTTGCTTGTTGGTTGTTGGGGCGTGTGTGATTGGTTTGAGCATCACCGCCGCAGGTGAGTGGAAGAGGATTTGTGGGGTTTGGGACTATTCAACGTCCCCCGGTTCCAACGACGGGTTTTGATAGGGGAACCGACGACATGGGTTTGGGGGCTGTTGCTTGGCGGTGTTGGTCCTGCTCTTGAAAGGCGTTCCAACATCCAGGAGTCGGGTTGCTGGGCGAGGCTGGGGTCTGTGAGAGATTGGCAAACATGCCAGGAGCTGGTTCCCACGAGGCCGTTTGCTTCTCAGGCGGTTTTGGTTGCTTTTTCGAACCCGAGAGTCTGGTAACGGAATCCTCCTTTTTTTCTATTTGGGATGTGGCGAGGTCAGAGGTTGTGACAACTCCGCCATGGATGCAGCTTTTCTAAATGAAAGGGCCTCGACCTGGACAACGACAAATTGCATTGTTTCCAACGTAGGGAGACAATATGTCAAGGCCTTTTTCTCAACTCTTTGTCTTGATCTCGCAAGGGGCGAAGCAGGTTCCGGCCCGTTGCTGCGCCGGTTATGACGGTTTCTCTGGACACCACTGGCGTCATTGGGCTTTCCACTTTGCAAAAGCTGCTGCAGTGACCAACCAACAATGCGGCCAGTTTCAGAGACCAACCCCCGTTGGTGCCGGCTTTGTTCGAGAAACCAACAGCCCGGCTCCAAACTCTGATTCGCCAAACAAGCAGTTGTTCTCCATTGTTCAATAGAACCCGGAACCCTGGACCTGACTCCATGAGTCCTCAGCTTTCCGCTTGTGGTGTTCGCCAAGTTGCCCAACGCCCGCGCCACCAACCTGGACACACACACACACACATTTTGTCCCTCTGTGCCCCCGTGACCCCGTGTTGCTGTGCCCGTTGGGAGGCTCGCAAACTGTTGGAAGTGAAATGAACGTCACCGGGTATGTTACCCACAGCCCATTTGCAAATCCTGCTGTCGTCAGTGGTGGCCCGGCGATTTGGAATGAAGGTGCCGGCCCCCCCTCCCATCTGCTTCCAACGATTGGGACAAACCACACCCTCCCTTGCTTCCACGAGGCAGCGAATGAAGTCCACGCCCCTTCTCGAAATCTCCCGTCTCTCCTCCCCCCAACTGGATTTGCACTGCCAATCGTGCTCTACTTTGGAATTGGCTCATCTGCCTCGCCGCACGCTGGGGGTCCCTGAGATGCCTTGTCGTAGCCTTACCCGTTGGAGGACAACACCAGGCCCAAAGCTAGGAGTCACAAAGATTTTCTTCTTCTCGACGTTGGGTTTGCTGTTGGATCTGTTCTGCGCCTCAGTTGATGGATTCGATTACAAGATGTGTCTGTTCGTCGTGGTTGAGATGTAGGATTTCCGAAAGACAAATCAAGCTCTCAACTCCTTCAGAATCATTAAGACTCACTCCTGCCTTTGAATCGACTACCAGACACACACGACATCCCAGTCTAGCTTGAAATCCTACCGCCACAACTGCCCCTTTTCCTGCTTCTGCCTACCACCTCTGACACGGGTTTCAACCACTGTACCTGCAAGTAAGATAGACAACTGGATTCTTCAAGCCCTTTGAGAAGTTACGAACGCTGACATTTAGCCTACACAGTATCAAATAACCACTACCACACACTCTTCCAAACCGTTCAAAATGGCCGACGCTCCTCAGTGCAACTGCCCCAAGTACGAGACCCAGGACTCGGACGGCAAGCCCGTCATCATCTACCGACACGGAGACGCCTGCCCCAACAGCGGCAAGACCCCTCAGCCTCGCATGTACAAGCCTGCAAAGATGAGGGGCAGCCGATAAATCGCGACTGAAGAGGTGGAAGTTTGAAGAATAGGGGTGGTGGTTGAACACAAGATGATGCCTTGACTGTTGCGCAGACCTTTGGCAGAGATGTTGCGAAGAGAGACGAATGTTACGCATTTATGGCGGGGGCTCTGAGAACTGAGACGATGCTGGGTTCTTTTAGGGACCAGAAAGGGGTAGAGATTTCGCGGAGGCTGTTATGATGCACATACCCAAAGAGGGATTGGCAGCTGCATCAGTTGTCTGATTCCCATTTCACCTTCTTGTACATAGGGCGACTTTTTTGAGACTTTCCAATTACACAACACCAATCATTCACAACATTAAAAATCAGTCTTACATGTGGGGGTCAGGTTCGAGCTCCGGAATAGAGGAATGTCTGTCGAAACGGACGTAGATATCAAGCCCCTTTCCCATCCCGAGATCCGAAGTAACCATCAGAAGTACACCGATGAGGGACAGATATCCGTCAATTGCTCTTTCCAACGGCTTCTCAAGCAGCTAGAAAACAAAATAAGTGAGCCCTCGTAGTGCGATGCAGGACATTCTATTCTACATCATGCTCTTGGCGAGTCAAAGACTCTCAACGATTACCGGCGACAATAGTCCCGCAGGTACCTGCCTGTGGTACTAATACCCAGAAGTAAAGCTTTTACGGTAGTGACCACCGTGAAAGCTGCTAGTTGAAGTAAATGCTAATCACGAGTTTGTGATAGGGCGGGGAGGAAGTTTGGAGGCACATTCTGTGCGGGTTGACGAACATCCATTCAACCATGCCCTTGAAGGTTCTCCAGACAAAGTTAACTTTAAATACTTGGACGTAGCCCATCAGTATTACAGAAACCCTGTGGCTTACCTTGATTCTGCGCCACAGCCGAGTTGTGTCCGAAATAGCACCAACTCCTGCGGATCCGGGGGTTCCGGAAAAGGTACCTATTTCGGATGTGATTCCTCAGTGGTCAAGTCTCCGGACTATCCACCGAGCGCTGTGTTATGGAGCTCCGCGAAAAGGCTTGGCTGACGATTTCCGAGGACTACTCCGGGTGGGCCCCGGAGATCTCCCACAGCGGCCGTCAAGGGCTACTCCGCATGCGACCACTGTGACTAACAAGGCCTTCGACAACCTTGATCAGGCGGCAAGCATGATGCTGCATGGCCAGGAGTGCCCATTTGACTCTTTTGGTCTCTGCTTAGAAACCAAGAGCTACCCTTGGTGACGCTGGGTGCTGAAGCGGAGTTTCGGTCTTGGTATGTACTTCTATGTTCATTAACACCATCAACAACACCCAAAGTTGGACGACTCAGCTAGTAATACGGATCCAGACTGCTTCCGCCGCCGGTCAATTGACAAGGGGTCCCACACTGATTGATAGTCCATCAATCAATTGCCATTTGCCTTCTTTGCTCGACTGGGTCATGATCCGATGCCGTCCGATCATCGCTCCAGCTGATCTCCACGAACATCCCGGGACAAGGCTGGGCAATTCTTTTAAGGTTGAAAGGCCCGAAGTGTATGTGGGTTGCATCGCAGCTGGTATAGTATCCCTAACGGCGCATCAGCCGAAAACAGCATAATATGCCGTTAAATCCTGGTGTATTGGCCGATGTGATCAATCCGGGTCATCAAGGATTTCCAGACTCACACTTGTATGAAGCCCCATCATTCAGTAGCAGGGATATTGAGCTGCGGAGGAGGTATGAGCTCCAGACAACGAACATCTTGGCACTAAATGTAACGAATCTCAGCTGTGGAACGACATGACACGCATGTGTGCCTCCGGCGACAACCGTCTGTGGTGGCGTGGAAGCGCTCTTGTAGATATCATAATAAGTATTTAAACACCACCTATCCCCTTTCTTGATCTCTAGGTTCTTCGTTCTTCAATCCGCGCAAATCAGTCACTACCCTCTCATTCATTTCTGGTCCAAAAGCACAAATCCTTCAAAATCTGCCTGCATCAGTACATTCGACAATGAAGTTCTCGATCACCGTCATTCTCAGCGCCATTGCAACCATGGCTGCTGCGCAAAACTGACTGCTGGGAGACCGGCTTTGGCTGGAGCCCTGATTGTGGCCGTGGCCACTGTGCCATTGAGGCCAACGCCTGTGTGTGCGAGGGTTGCAACTACGAGCGGTTCACTAGCTCCAACATCGCTTGCTGCGGTTGATTGATTGGTAGCGTACAGGCAACCACACTCAAGGTGTGTGTGAGCATCACATTCAACAACAAATTCAGCCAAAGTGTTCACAAAGTCCTGCAGGCCGCTTGAAATAACTTCATCAACGATATCTTGGAGTAATATTGTCTATCTGTGGGCCTGACACTGTGAATAGTGGTTAGAACTTAGTCGACCGTATGTACACCATCATGCTGGGCTTTACTTTTGTCGCCTTGCAATGCATGCCCCAATTCACAACCGATAATGAGCATTGGTTTGATCTTTTCCAAATATCGTGACATCGGTCAAAATGAACTAATACACATAACAATGATCGATCATCTAAATCTTAAGGAAACCAATCGCAAGAATCCGCCACTTCCCACCATCAATGGATCAGGGTCTGTAGCAGAAAATCCCTCAACAATTCAGTCTCCCTCAATCATCCAGCGAGTGTCTCAACATAACGCTTCCATGCAGTGGCGTAAGTGCTGCATATCAGAGCATGAGGATCGCCAGTACAGTAATTAGAGAAGTAATGAGACCCGTTCCATCTGGTAATCTCGTTCACAAATAATGGACCACCAACATGCTTAGCCGAGATATCAAGTCGACAGCCCACTTCAAGTGTCTCGAAGCGACTTTTCCATCCGTATTCTGGATTTCTGAGAGCTTCGAAGACATCGAGGGCGAGCTCGTGAACCGCATATTTCGTTGTGCCAAGCCTCTCGTACGTGTTGTCTATGGCCTCAGTGGCATGCATGCCGCCCTCCTTGGGGTCGGGCCTGGTGCAGCACACGCGCACCACTTCTCCTCGCAGTCCTCTGGTGCCATGGGGATCAGGTCGTGTGGCGATGAATACACGGAGTTCTCTTTCGGCCAACATCTCCACATACTCCTGGTGAAACCAAACACCCTCGCCATCTTCTTCGGCGTTGATTGCGGCTTTCTTGTCGACCTTTCGGCGCTTAGATCGGGTACAAGTGAGCTTTGAAGCGTGTCCTCCGTCAGTTGTTGCATGGAGAGAAGAGGAACTCCAAGAGCGCTTCAAGATGTCTTTCTCATTGGCCATAGCACAGTCTCCAAAACCATAGCATGTGGTGGGCCTCCACATGCCCCGGGCCTCGGCAATCTCATCCAGGGCGCGGATGTCCTGCAGCTTGTACTCTGCTGCGTTCCTCTCCTCCCTGCTCGGATATGCGATCGTGTGCGAGTTGTAAGCGGAACCGATGACTTGAAGATAGTCCTCGATGCAGTCGTATTGTGATTGGATGGTTGACTTGACGGGAAATCCAGTTTCCATAAGAGCCAACACCAGACGATCTCTGTGGGGGTCGAGGTCAAAGTGTGAGTGAAGATCTCTGGCCTGCAGATGAGATTCGACCTGCTCCCAAGTTCGTATGGCACCTTTCACTTCATTCCCATCGGAAGCTGTTGCAATCACGCTAGTCAAGAGTGACTGATGGACCTGCACAAGCCCGCTTGATGACTTGAGGAATCCCGGGAATCTCTTCTGCAACTGTTTCCACTTACTCGCAGCCGGAACCCAGGGTTCGTGCTGAACCGAGGCAGGCTCTAGATAGAGGCTGACATCACAGAACGAAACGTTCTCCGGCTTGTATTTGTGAACCACGTCGCCCGCATCGTCAGTGTCTCCGATCAGAACCCAAAGAGTGAACAAACGAGGGCGGCTTGGATGATCATGATTCTCCGTATTTTGAGCTTGTTGCAAACGTTGCAAGCGGGTTACTGGTCGACCACTGACCTTACCTCCGATGTCCTCTGAAACATGCGGGGATGCAAGGTTGTTGTCCAGTGGAGGACGGCGTTTGTCGGCAGGAGGAAATTCCTCGTATGTTCCAACGCGATGGGTTGGGTTGGCCCTTGTGTGAGTACTCTTGACGAAGACGCCTTTGCAGTCGTAACAATAGCAATGCACAACTCCATAATGTCGTCGGACTTTATTTGGTGCTACGTTGATAGACTGACCACAGAGGCAGGTTGACCCGGATTGTCGTTTGGGCTCAGGTTCGGGCTGAAGAGGCTTTGGTCTTGATCTCAGCTCCATCTCTTCTTGAAAGATTTGCGTTTGAGTAATGTTGAATGGGAATGGGAAGACAACAGCGAGCGCTGCAACACAAAATACAGGTAATCAGCACAGATTTGATCTTATTACGACAGCTTTGAAATGAAGGCCTCCTCGAGGGTGGATGGGAACTTATGTACAGAAACAGATGCATCGTAAACGAAGCCATGGTCTTTCTCTGGTGCTCTGAATGAAGTATGATAGCATGTCTTGAACACAAGGTATGAGTAGAAAGGATTCCAAGTCAGAAATGGAACTTTGTCTGATACCCTTAAGCACATTGTGGTCTGGTCACAAAAAGAAAATCAACAAAGACTTTAGCATGTATGCAAAGAAAGACTAAACGAAAGCGCGTTTTTATTTTCATCCATCCTAGACAACGAAGGGTTGCCTTCTAATCCAATGTAAGGAAAAGACTGCTCGTGGCTTCTCACAGTTGAATTCTCTACGACCTCTAGTAATGTCATACTGGTTAGGCTCATCAGGCCCAAATCATAAGAACGCCCATAATTCATCAACTGTCTACTTTGAAGCGTTGACGTTCCGAGACATGGTATTAACTTGTTTTCAGCTATTCACAGAAGACAGATTCGAGTGCCAGGCATGTTTGTGCCAGGTCCTTCATAGGTGCTAGCAGACCGTCAGTTCTCTCCTTGTATGAGGCCCTTTACTTCTCAGGTTCTCTATTCACTCACAACAATGGATTGTCTCAGAGCCTTTGTGTTTATTCTGCCTCAGCCCGTACCTTTTGCGTTTCTAAGCATTAAAATGGGGCCTTGATGAGACCTCCATGTTTTGTCCTGAAGTCGGTTGAAACACCAATACATGGAACCTTTCACCATAACAAGCATGGAGAAACAGAGTGTATGTTTGGTAAGTCAGCGAACCATTTCCTTCCGAATCCACGGCGCGTTTCACCCGGAATCTGCCTGCTGAAATTGAGTAGCGCTCTTGAAAAGGTCATGAGTTTCCTAGTTTCGAATATCGAAATGCGGGAGTACGCTTGCCATGTGTATTAAAGCCTTTGCGCTGGCCATTGAGTGGGGCAGATCAGGAAATGCGACAATACGGTTTACTGAAATGTACTTCAACCCAGCTTCGGGCTTATATCCAAGCTGCGTTTCATCAACCAGAGAAAATTCAACATTCAAAATAGCTTCAGGGCAATGCCACTGACTTCATGATTTGAACGCCTGATACCACACGGCTAATAATGAGGACTGTAGTCATACCAGCCAGTCGTGATTGTCTCCTGTCTTTGATTCAATTGATGGAGTACAATTCAATGCCTGCAGACAATGGAACGAAGGTTCTGCTCATGAAAGGACTGTGCATCAGTATTGTTGACTCGTCGTCGGATTAAAGCCGAGTTGTTGAACTGCCTCGAAAATTTACCGGTGGGTGGCCATCGGCTTTCGCCCGATCAAATAGGAACCTAGACGAGTGTCTAGTCAATTGGATCCATTCAACGGCTCTCTTACACCATGACTACGAAAAACAAGCGGGAGACGTTTTATCTCTAATCAATGAGAATACCTAAGTATGCAATGGGACGAGACTGAAGTTCGAAGGAAGATGTGGGTGGTTCAGTAATGGACTATGGGAGAGCCTTATGGCCATATCGATACAGCAGCTGCAGGAGCGCATTATCTATTGTACATGTATGATCTTATCAGGCTGTTTATGATCATTAATCCTTTCGTGTCTGCTTCACGCTGTGCTCATGCTCGTGTGCATCTTCCGCCGTTACAACCATTACCTTCTCTTCATCCGACCCGCCGGACTGGGCATTCTGAGAGTTGACAATGGCAAGACTCGACTTTCCGACCTTGTACCAGGGCATCTGGAAAAGTTGATCCATTTTCTCCATGGACATTCCCTTCGTCTCTGGGTATGCAAAATAGCAGTATGTCGTGGAAATGGTGGTGAATAAGGTGAACAGAAGGAACGGGCCCCATGAGTGCATGGCAATCACCATGTTAGGCTGCGCGCGTGAGAGCGCGAAGTTGACAAGATATTGCCAGGTAATGCAGATTGCCATGCAACTACCACGGACCTTCGTGGGAAAGACTTCGGCGTTGATGATCCACGGAATAGTTCCCCAGCTGATCGCATACCCAAGGGCAAAGATGTAGATGCATACGACTGCTACCCATCCAGCCGGACCAGTACCATTGGCTCCTGATGGGTTGGCAACAGCCAGATAGACGGTGATGTACGTCAGAGACCCAATGATAAGACCGGAACCAATGAAAAGTCCCATACGTCGTCCGAAACGGTCGATGAAGAACAGGCAGTAAAGAAGCACTGCGATGAACTTGACGAGTCCGTAGATTCCCGAGAAGAGATAGTTGACAGAAGGCGCCGTAAGCCCGATAGATGACAGAATCGATGTGTTGTAGTAGGTAATAATGTTTCTAGTGGGTTTTAGATGCTTGTTTCACAAAGGCTCCCTCGACTAAGGGGACTTACCCGCCACTGAATTGAAAGCCAACTTGGATAAACATGACCATGAAGAGGCGTTTTCGGATATTTTCGGAACATATTCCCTGAAACAAACCCTTGAGGCCCGGCGCAACTGGTTGATCTTCCAGTCCCCGTTGGATCTGATCAAATTCTTGGCGCACAAAGGGGTGGTCGCGGGGAAGAGATCTGAGAGTTTCGAGTACGCTTTGCGCCTTTTCGACCTTTCCATGATTCAGGAGCCACCTTGGAGACTCAGGCATGAAAAGGAGGCCAATCAGAAGGATGACTCCGGGAAGGGCTTGAACAGCCATAGGCATCTGCCACTGAGCATTTTGCGTACTGCTGATGTGTTGCAAGGAGCCAAAGTTGATCCAATATGCAAGACCAACCGAAAGCATGGTGTTGGCGTTATATAATGCAGTCAAGCCACCACGAATGCTCTGAGGAGCGATCTCTGCAATGTACCCGGGGCCGACGACACTGGCGGCACCGGACCCATAGCCTGACAGAGCCCTCCCGACAATGAACTCAATCCGTCCGCCGGATCCACCAGGATTCGCAGTCATGAGAACTGCTGAGGCCACGAACAGGATTGTAAAGATAACCAGGGAGAATCGACGTCCGAGTCTCTCGATGAATGGGGCGCAGGTCAACGACCCGAGACACGATCCGAGAATTAGCACAGAGGTTATCCATCCATTCCAGTTGGCGAGATCTGCGGTGTTCATATCTTGGAAGTCGAAGTGTGATTTGAACGGCTTCATGGCGAGCGCACCGGAAATATTCGCAGTATTGAATCCTAGAACGAAGATTATGTCAGTAAGTTCTCCGACGAGACGACGAGATCCATCGTACGGACCATGGAGAGCCCCGGTGAAGGAAAGTATTGTGCAATATGCCACAATCTTCCAAGAGATCACCTCTTTGGGGGTTTGTTCGTAGACCTTCCTGTCGATTATAGGCATCTTCGCAGAACTGTTGGTGACCTGAACGTCGACTTGGCCAGAAAGTAGTACCGGTAGCAAGACAGAACAAAAAGGATGTGAGGAGAGACCAATTGGAGGAACAGAGGGCGGTATTAATGCTTTTCGCTCTGGTGCTGTCAGTCCGATCTCCAGTTTCCAGTGAAATCAATCCTCAGCAACTCCACTTGCAGACTATGAAGTGTGCTAGGTACACACGTGGCGACTTGACAATATGGGTATCGGTTGAGAAAACTTATCCATGTTCTTTTCGGCATACAGGAGCCACACTTTGGACACTGAACGCATTGGCGAAGGGCGCTATTCGTAATGGCATCATTCCATGACTCGTCTCAGAGACGCTGATGATGAGAGATTCCTCCAGGGAACACGTCCTTAAGGCATGGTACCAAGAAAATACAATCGCTGTGGCCTCAATGAAGTAGACTTTGCCGCGAGTCCGCCTGTCGTGTGACTGGATGCATCTGCCATACGTTCGCAACTAATGTCTATGAGCGGATGGGGCCTCGTCCGATGTATGGGACATATCCACAAAGTCCTAGTAAATTTCTGGGGACCCCGGGACCAGTGAGCTTCCCCAGAGGTGCTTGAGTCCCCATTACTTCTCCGCGAACGCATGGATTGGACGGCGGAAGCTCGCAATCTTGGCAAAGTGCATATCTGGGTCACCCCCCTATCTTGTTTCGATCCTTGGTCACGGAAGACCATCAGTCGGCTTTGGCCCGGTACCAGGGAGCCCGTTGTCGGCTTTCAACCGAGGCAAGTGGGAAGACATGGAGTCACAAATGCGGCAACCTGCTTACACTTTCAAAATGGAGACATCTATGCCACAGTTACCAAGACCGACGAAAAGTATAAAGAGATGGCTCCAGTCATCAACTGTTACCCTGCCGAGCGGCACTCTTGCCTAAGAGTGAACTGATAGCTCTTGGCCAGCTAATGATGGGGGTACTCCCATATGACCTTTCGCGATGGGTCTACGAATTGAAGAAGTTTTTGATTCGCTGCTTTCGTCGACAGACTGCTCCGTATTCTGATTTATCTATGGCAGACTCCGTAAGACAACACGTTATTTGCTGTTTGAGGAGACTTGGAAGTTCCCATGATCTACCGAAGGCCTGCCTTTAAAATTACCCGCACTGGTTGAGGCAATGACTTTTATTCAGATTACAAGTTGTTCATTCCAAAGCTCATTGACATGCTACAGGTCGACCATGCGAAAGAGATCCGTCTAGCACGTATGCTGCACTATCTTTATCACCATGGGAACGTCATTTGTTCGGACAACGTCTGACGAACTCGTTCGTCAAGGTTCAAAGAGTGGAATCATCAAATCTAGCAATATGCTGTTCGCACGTTAGGATTTCTGAACATTGCACCTACTGTTTCTTCTTTCAGGGAATTGGATGGCTGGTCAACAACCCAGAAGGCTGACCAGCAATGCAGTGTTCCTAGAATCTTTGACCCTGGTGGATCGGAATTGATACTTGTGCAGCTGAAATTTGTCGCGCTTCGTGCTGCCTAATCGATCCGTCGATAGTGGAGCTGTGGGTGGCCTCCCAACCTCCTCCTACTGTCCGAGACATCCGCCTAACCTGATTCGTACAACAGTAAGCAAAGGAGCATTGGAAATAAATCAGACCAATTGTCGATTTTTCTATGCACATACTCAACTTTATTGGAAGGTTGTAACTGCGGGCCAATCGACAGGTTCGACATGATGGAGGTTGACGGAGTGTTCCTGAGATATGCGAGTAAGTACTCTCTGCAGTTTCGCATCACAGCAAGGAATCAAAGATCATATCAGCTCACGTGCCAATGAAAGGTCCAAACGAACAGCGGACGATCAGCAGAGAGGACCTTGGGTTCTACCATGCAGTCATTATAGGCGCCATCTACGAGCGTGGCAACGGGCCTGCTATCAGGTCATCCCAATCGCTATTCGGGCCCCTGGCACGGTGTATCGAACAGCATCCATTTCTGGGCGTCACTGTGGGAGACAGGCACACCGATAAATCCTTTTACCAGCGAGTACACATGGTCAACCTGAATGACCACATCGAATTCAAAGAACTGCCCGTCTCAACGAAGCTCGAACGGTGGAACGCAATAGAGGAATTGCAGCGCTCCAACCTAGACCGTCCTTTCAATCACGCCATCCCTCCTTGGAGAATCATCATATTGCCTCTCTCCAACTTGGAGACTTTCATCGCGTTTGCTTGGTCACACATGATTGGCGATGGACTTTCAGGAATTTCTCTACATCGATCTCTACTCGAAGCGATCAGGTCTCCAGACTTAGCCTCCGATGCCCCGTCAACTGTCAAGCCACCACAAGTTGCTCTAGGGCTCCCTTTTGACACGCCTCAACGCCTTCCGATATCTTGGTCATTTCTCTTGGGCCCTTTGGTTGCTGTGTTCTTCCCTAAGTTCATATCAGACTTGTTGGGCCTCCAAGCGCAGGCCTCTACTCTAGATGAAGGCACCTGGACTGGGTCTCCAGCGGCTTTCAACGGCGACAAGTCTAGGACCAAGATTGCTTTGAGGCTCGTTGAATCCTCTCTGGTAGACAGAGCACTCTGCCAGGCGAAAACACATGATGCCAAATTGATGGGACTACTACACCAGTTCATTGGCCGAGGGATGAGCAAAGCTTTCGGCGAAGTCAATGTCACCAACTTTGTGTCTCAGACGGCCGTCAACATGCGCAAGTCTGTAGGAGTCCCCAGCGACGAGATGGGAGAATTTGTTTCGGCCACATACTTGGTTCACCCGAAACTGACCTCGGCTGGTCCACTTTCCGATGCGGAATGGTTGGCAGCCAGTTCGAGCACCAAGGCTTTCGCCGAGACCGCCGCCACCTTACAAGACCAACCTATCGGTCTTCTCAGGTATCTGCCCAGTGTCAGGAAGTGGCTTCTGTCTAAACTCGGCCAGCGCCGCGATTGCTCCCACGAAGTGAGCAATGTCGGCGCCTTCGAAGGTGCGACTCGCGACGGTGAGAAGAAAGCTACAATCACGCACGTTGTCTTTTCTCAGCCGGGTCATGTGTCGAGTGCCCCGATATGCTTCAACATATCTAGCGTAAAGCAAGGGCCTTTGGTGTACACAGTGACCTGGCCAACTGGTGCATTGGGTGTTCCCGAGGTCGAAGAGGACGCCGTGGTAGACACGATCTGCACGTCCATTCAAGCCGACTTCGAAGCAATCGAGCACATGCAGTGCTGATTAACACTCAAAAAACTTCTTCTCAGCGAAGAAGCACTCCTCAGTTGGCCGTGACGATGACTCTCCTGACGAGATGCTTGGCCCAACCTCCATCCAATGTTGAGGACCCACCAAACACTGTCAATTGCGCCCAGATCCGAAACCGGGGTCCATCTTCAAAACTCGCAAGAGAGCAATTGGCGCAGGCTGAGAGTCCGGAGTTTGAAAAGACCTCATGCGTCCGGTATCTCCTTAATTTCATTCGTTTAGTATGATGAGTTCCTATATTTTGTAGCTAAAGATTGAAGAATACTTCAAGTTTTTTGGCCGACATAATTCCAACCCGGCGAGACTGAGCCAATCAGAAACTGTCCTGGCGTGTACATGTCGCCAAAAAGGCGCGATTGACGAGTTCATGCATTGCCTTAGTCACAGGTCACTAGACTGGCGCAAGCGTCGAACAAGCTTTCGACTCCGTCCTTCTCCGGACATGACTTTGTTATCATACTACAGCGTATCAATTTCTCAGTTGGGACCCCGTATTCGCGAGGGAGATATCTGAACCAATTTTACCCTTAGGCCACACAATGGCAGCCAACGAGAATGAGCCACCAACACCACGCGAGGAGCAACCCTGGTCACAGTCTCAGTGTCCTACGCAGGCCGATACTCGCGATGCGACAAGCGACAATCAACACCGTCCTGCTTGCCCAGTCTTACCGGTTGCCGACGAGCCCGGTTTTTCGTATGCCTCATCTGATTCGCCGAATTTAATGTTTCCTATCGAAAGTTTCGACGTCCTCGAAGTGGATCTCGGCCAGCAACAAACACCTAGTCATCCGGTCCAAGTAAGTCCTCCACTTCTTGCGCATCTCCACTGACTCATACTGTGTAGCCAGAGGCCGCTCAAGTCTCTCGAAACTTTGATGACCAAGTTGCCATCACACTATCCTCACAACAATCAGTTTCTTTGACACGGCGCGCAACAATACCAGGATCTGGTAGAAGCACAAGCTCCATTTCGGATATGGCTGCGCCATCCAACAGTGCCGTTCCACCCAAGATAGGAACGCGATTTTCCAGAGACACCGCTCGTCTTCTAAAACAGTGGCTTAATACCCACAGTCACTACCCGTATCCTAGTCAAGCTGATAGGCAGAGTCTTCAGTTGTCGACTGGACTTTCCAAAACTCAGATATCAAACTGGCTTGCCAATGCCCGAAGACGCCAGAAGTCACTCGCAAATACTACTCCTGCACGTTCTCCTTGGTCAGATGAGTCAGGCGCCCATGTACCAAGGCGCCCAGGAACTCCAATTCCGAATCGGACACGCATGGAGAGCCATTATCTTGACATGGATCCTATGGAGAGATGGGTTGACTCGCCTCCCGAGGATGAGCCCGCAGCAGTTGATGACATCGCTCGCGCAATAGCCTCTGGTAATCCGTCAGCCTCAGGTGAGCTCCGTTACAACCGCCCTACGTAGAGTAGGGCATTCATCCTACGCAGTACACATGGCTGAAACGTTTTTAGGTGACCCAATCAATGCAATCTTTCCAAAGGCTAGATCAGATCCATCATATTTCATGGACGAAAGTTCAGCAAGTAGTGTCGTATCTTCCAGAGAGGGCTCCAAGGCATCTGCAAGTTCTCGTGGTTCACTTAAATCTGTAAGTTTGCCGCCCTCTTTCAAGAAACGAGGACGACCCAGAACGCGTAAAGGAGGGCACAGCACGCCTCTTGTGCAAAACCGAGGCCCTTTCCAGTGCACATTTTGTACAGAAACGTTTCGCGCCAAGTACGAATGGAAGAGACACGAGAAGTCGCTCCACATACCACTGGATAGATGGGCTTGTGCTCCCAATGGCCCGACAAGCGTCAATCCCAGCACTGGTGCTCAGGCTTGCGTTTTCTGCGAGAGAGCCAATCCAGATCAGGCACATCTCAACCTTCACAACTACACGGCCTGTCACGGAAGAGTCTTTAACCGTAAGGACCATCTGAAACAGCATTTACGCCTTGTTCATGATGCACCAGGCGTTGTTTGGGTCATAGAAGGTTGGAAGACTGCTACCCCGGAGATTCGCTCGCGTTGCGGCTTTTGCGAGCAGTTGCTTCCGACCTGGGAAGATCGCGTTGATCATCTAGCGGACCACTTCAAGTCGGGGAAAACAATGGCATCCTGGACTGGTGATTGGGGGTTTGAACCATCGGTGATGGAGACTGTTGAACACTTTATGCCCCCGTGTGAGTCTCGGGATCTCATAGTAACCTGGTACATGTCTAACCGAGCCAAAAGATATCATTGATCACGAGCGTCACACGCCATTCCCATTCAATGCCACCTTAGTCCCTCCTAATTCACCACGCAGTGCGTACGAATTGTTGACCTTGGAGCTGGAGTACTTCATGCAAAGACATATGGATGAATACGGACAGGTACCGAAGAATTCCGAAATTCAACTGGAAGCTTGCCGTGTCATATTTGCATCGGAGGTTCTGTGCACCTCGCCTAACGTTCAAGGGACAGACACCTCATCCTGGCTACGAGATCTCATTGAATCAAATGAAGACATCACAACAAAGGCGAAATTTGGATCCATAAGATCACAGGCGGAAAGTAGACTTTCAGTCCTCCGGATCAATGGAAAAAGGACACTGTTCGATTCGTGTCCGCTGGAGCTTCAGCTGCGAGATTACGTCCACACGCTTTGGGCATCTCAGTCTATAGTCCCAATGGACAATGATCTTCAAGCAGAGGCCTGTAGAATTGTTTCACGCATGGAGGAGGCACTCACAGCTGGGTCTCCCGACTTTGTCGCCAATTGGCTGACCAAGCTGATTACCAGCTCTACAACATGGCTCTATGGATTCAAGAAGCGCACCCGCCTCCTGTCCAACACCGAGCAGAAATTACAAGGCAGGGCAGATTCCAGCAAATCCCCAGATGATCTTTTGGGGCCACTGGATCTGAGCATGATTCACGCTTCCAGGTCTAACTTTCCCATGAACGAGAATGACACGCTGGGTCTGCAACCAGACACTCATGATGAAGGGTTGTTTTTGCGCCCCAAATCTAGATCTGATGCGTTTCTCTTTGAGATGGACGACATTCAGTACCCTCATGTGCTAGAAATGGAGAATTCGGAAAAGGGAACGGCATCCGAGCTCCAACTAGCAGATGCCTCTTCTCGCCAATACCAAAAGTTGCCTGAAACTGCTCCTAAAACATCAGGAAGTCTCCGCAGACCCGGTTGGCTTAAGTCGGGAGCCTTCGTACTAAACGACTGCAACTCACACCGATGGTTATCTATGGAGCTCAAGCGATGGGCGGCATCGACGATGTCCCCAAACAACCCCACCCATCATGTCCCATCAGACGAAGAAATTCGTCATCAGGCTCGTTTTCTGCTGTTTGACGAGTAAGTTCCCCCTTCATTTGACACAGAAAGCCTATTAAGCTGCGCCAGTGACGACCCTTGGAACCAAACTGCAGCCGATAACATGGAGTGGCTTGAAGACTTCAAACGCCAGGTTGGAATACCACGATGAGGTTTACCACTTCATCTCCCTTATCTTCAATATCCATTTTTGGCCCATGGAGATTTGTGACTAAGCATAAGAGAGAGTTCGAGGCCTGTGAGAATGAGTTCGCTGGATGCAGATGCATTTGCAGTTCAAGGCCAGCATCAATCACGACATACCATCGTCGTTCCTCCAAGTCTTCCTGGCACCCATACAGCTGCTGGGAAAGTCGAATCACAAGTGAACACTCAATCATTGATATGCGGGGTTGGTATTACCAGTCCAAACGATACATAGCTCTTACTAACCGGATGAAACCTAGGTGGGCATTTTTCAGGAACGCCTCCCTTTGATTAGCGCTTGTCTGCAGGCAGCAGGCCGCCAGACATTGCCTGGGGTGCTGAATAAGACAGATTGTCTCATGAAGCCGCCCTTTTTTAGATTGGCCAGGCCTACGTCGATCCTTTGTGACGTAACACTCAGGCACTGAACTCTCATCCAACGGCATCACGGCCCACTAGCTCTGAATCCTTCCAAAGTCAAAACCATCTGAACCGCTCGCGCTGCCAAGATATATAAGACCATTAGCCACCTCCGATTACGACGCCCTCTCCTCGTATCGTCCATCCCAGCATCATTCTATTTCCAAGTTCAACCATGGTTTATATCTCGCCGCCAACGAACGTCCCCAAGCTCAATGCTTACGTCACGACCAGCCTGCCCGAAGATGCACTGGCAAAGCTCAAGAAGGCATTCGAGTTAGGTGCATGCTCAAGATTCAGCCCCATCCTCGAGATGGTGATCAAAGATGATCCTTCATACCACAACAAGTCACATGCCGAGATACGGTGTGCTGAAGATGCGGCTGGTCGAACAGATGGATTCGTCATCATAGACAGTCATGTCGCCTCGGATGTTGCAGTTTGGTATGTTGACTCATTTGCGACGCAAGACCAAGTCGACTCCGACGAGGCCGAAAGCGTCAACGTCCTCGTCAAGATACTCGTTAAAGCAGAATGCCTGCCACTTACTTGGGTCAACTACGAAATTGCCAACATAGACATCATGGAGGACTTGAATAATTGTGGAGTGGAGATGCCACTCACAGGAGACTACGAGCAAAGTACCATCAGCAACTGTGGCGGGATGGACATGGAAGAACAGCAAAGTCATCAGCAGCTATGGTTTACTGCAGAACCTGGTGAATTCGAAGAGTCTACGGATCCCAATCACCTCGACAATTTCAGACCACGCCCTGAGAAGGTTGCAAAATTGTATGAAAATCTGGCGAAGGAAAACGGGATTGTTGCACACTGGACCATACCCTCCCCTGCCCGCTCGGTCAAATTACCAGACGGCAGCAAGAAGACCTTTCCTGAGGGTAGCATCATTCTTCAGCACACATGGAATCCTCAATTCCCCTGGCCCGAGTACAAGTGGCCTGAGGGGTCACTGTAGCGTAATGCTGATCATGGATTTTACTACCTCTGCAACGATTTTCTTTGAAACGCAATTCATCTTCCTTATCCATTCAATGAAGAAGCCGCACAGTAGATTGGAAGAGTTTCTAAGAAGTGTGGCAAGCATTGTCTCCTTTGGCAATCAG
The DNA here is from genome assembly GCF_000319635.2 of Colletotrichum fructicola Nara gc5. NCBI lineage: Eukaryota > Fungi > Ascomycota > Sordariomycetes > Glomerellales > Glomerellaceae > Colletotrichum > Colletotrichum fructicola. The sequence continues at coordinate 251,549 of NW_027094057.1, forward strand.
GCTCTGAGAATGGATCATTTACTATCTCATCTCCTTTCAGTTTCGTTTGATTTCCTTACTCTTACTGTCACAAAGGCCACTATATAATTAAGTTCTGGTCTTCTTTACCAGAGTTGCTGCCGCTTGTGCGTTGCGATTGGCCAGACCCATCCTCGTGACACTCTGCTTCACTCAAGACGTTGTCACTATACACTCGCACAATAAACCCCATAAAAATGCTAGTGGAGTGAAGAACTTCTACGCGTGATCGATTGTTGAGCGCTGAGCCTTTTCAATATCGAGCCAGCAGTCCGATTTAGAAGGTACTGCTTTCCTAATGAAGCGGTCAAGTAGGCAGGCACACGGGAGGCGCCATTGCTGACCTCATCTCTTGCCTCGTTCTCATCCTCCGAAATGTTTTCCCACGCAATCCAAGACAGCCGCGATGGAACCCGCTGGCTCCCAGCCTTCGAGCTATTCGTTGCTTGAGGATGACGATGATGAGTTCAAAATGCTCCCGCCCATGCCTGGAATACGGCTCGCGCCTCACCTGAAGTATTTGCCACTCTCAACCCTCACTGCCATCGAAATCTTCTCATTCCTCTTGCTAATAAACGGGTGTGCGCAGGATTGTACACCTTCCACCCGACAATGATGCTCATACCGTCGCGGACTCGGACCATCCCAATACCGGCTGTGGGGGAACTATCATTGTCGCCATAACGCAACTCACCACCTGGGCTACCATGCCTCTGTCCGCCATTTAGAAGGTGATGGACTCGTTCAAGCATGCCGTTGTCAATAGAAACGGATGCATGGTCAAAGACGAGCGCCACGGATTCGACATTCTCAACTCTAGGTATGGACGTCGATGGGCGACTGACTCCGGAGGTCGCCGTCCTTTTGACTACCTCGAGGAGGAGGACGACGATGATGATTATATCCTGCTGTCTCCTTCCACGTACACTGTACCCGAGACCGAGACGAATGGTCTTGGTAAGCGCATCCGCAAAGTTGTTGGTTGTTGATTGGCCAACATCTCTTTCTGCAAAGTGTTGCACAATAGGTTTGGCGATCGTACCCGTCCCGAAAAGCCAACTTGACTGACAAGATCGTAGCACAAAATTTGGCTGTCGATTGGCTGCTGATTGGGCAAACTTCATCGACGTCAACGGTTATCATACAGACAGCTTGAGAGAGAGGAATTGGCACAGGTGGTAAATACGGACCCCTACCTGGGGAAGAATGATGGAAGGGACAAAAACCAAGTCGCCAACTCTTCCACCAATTAAGTGCGTTCGTGTCCGGTACCATAGTCGATAGATGTGCACAGTTCAACACAGTTCTCTTTTCAGTGACGCACATGTGATGACCACTCTGGAAGCAAAATTCAGGCGCTATCGGCTTTTGTGGATAGGTTTATTGCGGTTATCCTCGATTTCGACTATCAACAGCATGGTGATAATTGCTGACTGAGTTGGTTGGACCCATGTTCGGCATTCCGATTTTTGCATGCCGGGAAACTCGGCTTGCCGAGATCTCAATCCGAACGCAGCAAATGTTCTTCACTGCCACCAGGTTCCGCCCTGAGTTGTTGGCTGTAGAAAGACTTGGCTAACTGAAGTAGGCTTAGCGCATCTCGTGCTTCTCCGACTCGCCAACGATTCTTTCTTCTGCTTCTGCTCAAGTATTCTTAAAGGCCAGTGCGAGCCAGCAAGAATGAGGTTCGCATTGATGTTCGCGGTTTCTCCCTCTATCTTCTGCATCGATACGAGAGTTTTCTCGGTGTTTTGACCGAGAAAACTCTGCGGAGAACGAGAAGTCCTACGACCGCGCAACCACCAGTCAAAACAGGGGATCGGATGCAATATTGCCCTTCAGCCATGAGAGTATCTGCGTCGGCAGCTTGTTGGGGTTTTCAAAGTCAAAGGCCACCCCTTCACCCTGTATCTTGGCAAACAACCACCCATAACCTATAGATCGAAAATTGGTGGACTTCCTCGAGAACAAAGTCAAGCTCAGCCATGCTCGCTCCTCAGTGGCATGGACCAACCTGGTGATAAGATTGGAGGCTTATCTTACCTTAGTAATGAGTCGGTGGGGGCCAACACCACCGGATCTGTTTGTTACCCCTCACGACCGGACTCTTGAACCACTCCGTCGGTTTCGTTCCTCACCGACTCCTGACTTAGCGCAGGTTGTCGGTGAGTATCTCAAAGACTCTCCGGCTCCTGACTGAGAGTCCCGCATCTTCAACTCTAACACCCGCCAAGCACCACACCGAAAGATGGTGGGCCCGTTGCGAATACGGTCCAGCATAGCTTGCGCAAGATGCAGACGCTCCAAGATCAAGTGCGAGAACACTGGCCGCCTAGATGCGCCATGCGAGAACTGCATCAAAGGTCGGAAAGAATGTGTGTGGCCGATGCCCGCCCCGTCGCCACTGAAGAGACCCGATCCACCTTCCGCACCTCGGGATTCACGGGAGACTGCGACACCTCATTCCGGGCAGAAAAGGCCGAGACGGGCGACCCACACGCGGATGGATGGGGCTCTCCGTTCCGATGACATTGACATCGTTCGTCGTATTGACAGAACGCTGTGGGATAAGGCTCTGGTCACATTTCAGCGTCATTTCGCCACAGAGCTCTCATTCTTACACGTTCCGACTCTCAAGAACAGGATATACGACTTGACTACCGGCCACGCGTCGGTAGCATTCGATACCCAACTAGTCCTTCTCGGTCTTCTGGCCTTAACCGGGAGGTATCATGGAGAGCTCGCCGATTACTTCGACAACGGCTCTGAAGAAGTCTCATACGATCCCAGTCTTGGGGATCAAGGTATTTCCGAAGCTTTTGCAAGAACGTTGGATAAGTCTCTGGGCTCGTTCGTATCGGCGTGTTCCATCGGATCAGTTGAGCGTGTGCAAGCCTTACTCATGCTCGGTCTCTACGAATGGATCTCGCCAAATCACGAGGGTCTCCGGGCTTGGATGTTAGTCGGTTCGGCAGGACGGATGGCGCAGGCACTCAAGCTGGGGTACGAGGCCAATTACAGTACAGCAAACCACTCCGACTCAACACTTGAAGACGCTATCGTGGATCGCGAGATCAGACGCAGGACTATGTTCAGCTGCTTCATCTTCGATCGACTTATCTCTTGTGGCAAAGAACGGCCATCATTCATCCGATCAGATGACCTCCACGTGCGATTACCCTGCGCCAAAGAGGACTTCGACTTGAGCCGTCAGACTAGCACGGAGTGGTTCCCGGGTGACATGGACTCGTCACTGCACGATGAAACCAGCATCCTGGGTCGATTTTTCCAGCTAGTCGACCTATGGGGTCGCATATCTCAGTATTCTAGTGCTGGCGGTCGGTTCTTGGACAAGCAACGTCCTCCTTGGAACCCCGAGTCCCTTTTTTTTCAGCTACGTCGAGAAGCAGACGCCTTTAGTAAGACTCTAGAAGCTCCAGGTGCATTTCTGAGCCTCAGTCCTTCAAACTACTTCCGCCATGAGAGCACGTCCAGCACATTCATCATACTTCATCTTCTAATGTCTCTTTGCAAGATAATGCTTCATCGGCAATATCTACCCTTCATTCCAATCAAATGTACCAGACCATCTGGTCCTTTGGATGAGCCTACATTCCCACCGGAGGAGGTTCCTCCGGGATTTTGGGAAGAAAGCGCTCGAGAGCTTTTCGGAGCCAGCAAGACGGTCGCCAACGTGATTGAACTGTGCGAGGATCGCCTTCCACATTCTCCTCTTGTGGCCTTCGTCATCTACACTGCTTCTTTCACCGGAGTCTACGCACAACATTTCCCTCGCATGGACACAGAAGCCTATCTATGTAGCCGATCCAGCGAGCAAGACGAAATGGCCGAGAATCAACCCATCAGTGCTTCGTTCGGCCCAACAAAAGTAATGTTCGACACGCTTTCAGAACTTGCCAGATATTCAGGGGTTGCAGCAGCGTTCGTCGCGAGGTTTTACGAAGTAGATCAGTACTTCTCTTCCATGGTTCAGGATTACCACCGCAACCTCCGACATCGCACCACGTCTCAACAATCTGGTGAGAGGCTAAGCATTCGGATGGGAGGCGACACAGGCGGGCTGGAGGAGTGGGTGGTGAAATCCGACAGAATTGTCAGTAACAGCTCCATTATCAGAGACACCGAGTCGACGGGCCATCCCACGCAAACCGATGTCCGAGGGGTCGAATCGCTTGTTCCGGGCCATCATCGGAACAACAGTCGCAATGCCACAAGCACAACATTCCGAACGCCTCCGAGAGAGCAAACTTCTGTTGGTGGCCGCGCAAACATTCAGATTATTCCACCACCAAACGATGAAAGGACAGTTGGGACAAGTGGGCAAATGCAGTCTCCTCCTTTATCTTCGGCGCCATCACATATCGCCGGTGTTGACCCTTTGCTCCTGGAAGGTGGAGACGATTGGAGTTGGGCATTTCTTAATGATATGTACTTGGGCAGTGTTTCCCTTGACCCTGTTGATGGCGGTCCTAGCTATTCATTCTAACACAAGGACAGTGGCAATGTCCATTAATGTCCATTGTCTCTGGTCTTGCCTAATTACTCAAGTTTTTCATATGTAATTGAGTACCGGCAGTGGTCTCCATTTATCATCAATAAAGGTGCACCGTGCTTGAGATTTATGCTCAGCACGAAAGGCAAATTGATGAACACGCGGTATGCTTGGAGCTGCATATTGCAACACGAGGATTTCGCGGGCCTAAGCTTGCACATGTTCTCAGACCATCATGTTGGCATGCTCTCCTTAAAATACCAAAGTCATGCCACGTCTGCACACCCATTTTCACCGCTAAATCCGCTGATCTTGAAACTTTACCCATGCCTCTGGAAGCTCAATTACATGTGAGTCTCCGGTAATGCAACATGCACGTACGGAAGCCCGCCCGGGAACGCCGCGAGTGCCGAAGCGGATACCCCGTGTTTACTCCTGTCGATCGGTGGGGTGTCTCACCGAGCACAGGCCCGCAAACCCCGCTGGCTGGAGAACATACATAGATGATCAACCGCGGAGACAGCCCTTCGGGGCGCCGGAAACAGGGTCGCGTTCATCAGATCGTATTCCGTTACTCCTGACTCAATCCGTCTTGACGTCTGAAGTTTGTCATTTGCTAGCCTTACCTCCTGACAGCACATCGAGATTTTGAGTGTCGACAGCTGCAGAGGTTTAGCCGCACTGAAGTCTAATCATGCGTCACCTATGACCAAAGTTTTCGGATGCAGAGTATTCAATATTGGCCCTGAAAAACTGGAGCAATGCTGCGTGTGCAAAGGATGTCCAGCATTCCCCAACGCCCACCGAATTGAGGCCGGAGTGTCCATCCCAATACCTTACAGCCTCCACTTCCACATCCCCTTGTTGAGGGCTGACCGCCTGAATGATCATCGAGATTTCCTCCACCTCGTATTCAGGGAAACCTGGAAAGTTCCCATCATATAAATAGCAATGGTTCCTTTCTTCTATTGTGAATTCCTCCATCACGCCATCACAACACAGCATCTTCTCATCTCCACTACTCTGCCATCTCAATCGCCATCATGCAGTTCTTCCAGATTGCCTCCATCCTCGCCGTCATGGCCTCCTCCGTCTCCGCCGCGGTCACCGTCGGTTCCGCTTGCGAGGGTGCCGGCTACGAGTGTGTTTCCGGAAACGCGGCCATTGCCTCTTGCGACGGCGCTAAGTGGCAGCTCGCTGCCAACTGCGGAGGCTGCTCCGACGCCTGTGTCAAGCCTGATGTCGGCACCCCTTACTGCAAGTGCTAAACGAACACGACTTCACAAGTAAGTTAGATCTCAAGAGCACATTGATATTGTAGTTGACTAACTGGGGTAGCAGGTCTACTGAGCGAATGAAGATGAGGTGTTGTGTGGACGGTTCACGAAGCGAACGTTGCCGATGCAGCTTACGCTAGATATCCCAAAAGCTCTCAATTTCGACACCCAAATTCTCACCCGCTATGAACCCTTTCATGAGTGATGCTGTAGTGCATATCACCCTCCGCCTTCTGACTTCATGTACAACTTTGTATTGCCTAGCTTTTTCGGTGCGCTTATTTCAGATCAGTTCCGGTCCCGAGTGTGTGTCAAAACCAGTCCGACTTCCAAGTCTTCAGTTCTCAAGCTTCGTCGTCAGGAGTTGCTGGATTTGCCGGAGAGTGTCAACGGTCATAGTGATGTTCACCATCTTTGAACCCTCCAGGCCATTGGAAGTGGCCATATCAGGGTTCGGATAATACCAGCATGCAATCGCGATAATCACGTAGACGACCTGCAAAAGTTAGAATACAAGGAAACATGCAGCTAGGATGGCATGTGGGCGACTAGAGCTTACCACGAGCAAAGCTCCTTCCAGCCAGTTTGATTCTCCGTCCCGCAAAAAGTTTCCCACGACCAGAATGGAAAGAACAAGCAAGCCGATCATGAATATTTCGAAATTCAGGTCCATCGGCTTGCCCAATGCCCAGCCAACAAGGACAACCAAGGGGCCGTTGAAAAGAGCTGTTTGGATTGATGGCGCGAGACAATGATAGAGCGCTACGTTGATAACCCCATCTGTACGTGTATAAGTTAGAAAGGTTCTGATACACAATTCTCCCTGAAGATGGCGAGGGCATGTCAGACTTACCCCAAGCTTCATCGATGGCAGTCAAGTGCTCGGCAGCCTTCTCAACCAACGGGAGGAGGATCAAGCCTAAGAATTGGTCGGGCATCCCACTTTCTACGACCTCTTCAATGCCTTCAACGAGGAAAATGAGGAGCAGTGTCACTAACACAAGTGAGATTGTGAGAGCCAGTGCCGTTTCCGTCATGGTGAACTTGGGCTTTTCCATGTCCTCCTCACGGTCGGCATCTCGGTGCTCATCCATCTCAATTACCTCGTCGAATATGCTGTGCTGGCTGCTGGCTTGATACCAGATGTAGAGAAAGAAGGCCACGATCAAAGCAATTGACGTGGCTTGGCTTATGCGCAAGACATCAGCTTGAAGTGTGCCTTCTGTGAACTTTTCATGGAACGTAACCCGGAGACCTGGGAGTTCCGGCCATGTCTCAGCCTTAAGAGCTGAGTAAAACGCGCTTGGAATCAAAAGTCCAAACGCGGCAACCAAGAGGAGCCCAGTCCCTACTTCAGAGACGATGGCATGGAACTTTTGGCTTGAGTTGTGAACTCCACCAAAAAAGAAGCAAAGCCCAAGGCAGAGCAGAAGATTTGTCAAGATACTTCCGAGGATGGCAGCCTGGATGATGGGTATCAAGTTTCCCTCATCTCCGTTGCCTTCGTGAGTATTGTGCTTGACAATAAGAACCACAAAGAGAATTATCTCAACGATGGACCCGAATGTAGTCTCGATCAAAATACCAGCTACTTTGGGCATCTTTCGGGCGAATTCCTGTCCAGCAAAGCCCAACAGATTTGCCGAGGGCACCACGGCCACGTATGCTGTTGCAAATTTCCACAGATGAAGTCCAGGGAGGCTGTTGAGAACGATGGCGACTGGTACGATGGGCCACAGGAAGTTGACCAGCATAGAAGCGGTGCACGAGCTCCGCCACAACACAACCAGGAAGTGTCGGAGATGAAAACCGCTTCTTCCGCTTTCGCCTTCGTGGGCAATGCGGCTTGAAATGGTCTGATGGACAGTTCGGAACGCGGTGGTAGGGAGAAGCGGGGTCGACTCGTGGCTGTGTTCCGTGACACCGTTGCCGGCCGGCTCCGATGGGCGGGGCTCGTGGATGTCCGTCATGTTGCGGGGGACAGATCCTGCAGTCGGATCTGTGGCAAAGAAAATCTCACGATGAAGATGGGTTAATGGCAAGGTTAACGTTGGATGCAAATGAGATGAAAACGGTTGGAATTTTCAGCATCAACCGAGAGCGAAGGAGGCTTATTGTGGGCGCGAGATGAGCGCGACGTTAAAAGTCTTGGCATGCGTGGAAACTTGGCACCACTGCGCGGTGTCTCACACAGCCCATGTCAGGCACTAAGATAAGCGATTCCCTTTCGAGAGTGGCACGACGTATCATCGGCACAGAGTGCGTGACCCAATATGTTTGCAATAATATCATCTTTATGCTGCGTGTTGCGACCGAATGGTCTGGATCGATCATGTTGCTGCGGGGCTGTTTGGGGTTGAGGCGCGTTCCTTGAGCAGTTCACGAGACCCTGGAGAACCGTTGATTAGACGTGTGCCATTAATCGCGGAGGCAACCAACTCATTGTTTAAGGTGGTCTATGAGACAGAGCCGCACTTCAGAGGAATTGACTTCGTAGCACCTTCTTGTCTTCCGCCGGCCATTAAAGAAACAGAGAACAGGCTATCCCAGCGCATGTCAACGCGCTTCGGTCAATCGGAAGCCGTTCAGCTTCCCCAGATGCCAAGTACCTTGATCTTCCAGAACAGACATGAGACATGAGATGCTTACGTACTCCGGGCGTCATTCCTTGCGGTTCCCCGAGAGACTGGTGTTCTGTCAATGAAGAAACAAGGGCCGAGCGCCGTTGTCTAACTCCACCTGACGCCGGCAGCACTGGGCCCCCGTCTGCCGGGATGGGTCCATGTTCGCTGCCTTCCCCGCAGTCCGTCCGCGCGAAGGCTGAACACCCCTCCCGAGCAACACACTCGTAATCAAGGAGGCTTGGCTTGCCACGCGCCGGCAGTGTCGGTGCCAAGAGCTCCAGCCACATGAACTGTGTCGGCTATGGTGTCCACACGATATCAAAAGTAAGATGTTTAGTAGTCATTGACGAATGACTGGTGATTTGACTGGCGAAACCGAGTCGGCCGAGTTGCTGACACGTATGTCACGCCATATAGTTCGATGCTGCGTTTTTCAGTTTCTGATCACGGGCATATAATTGACTGCTAAACGCTAAAAACCTTAAACGGAGGGTAACGGCCGTTCGCTATGGCGCCTACGGGCGGAAAGAGCTCTCGAGATCAGATGATGTTTGATGAGGAGACAGACGCGAAACTCAGAAAGGCGCATGATCTCGTGACCAGGTACCCCGCCGCCTTCTGTTTATGTGTTCATACCTTTGCTCCGAACTCGAGTACATTAAAGGAACCTGTCACCTCCCCTCTTTTCTCTTGGCTGCATTCTACCTAGCATATCAAAGCATCTATCTATCCACTTCCACGTTCTGAGAGCTCCATTCACAACCACTCAGCAACCGACTTATCGCCAAGGTATATATCTCCTCCCTCTGATAAACTCGCACTTAGCTAAGCCCTCATAGTTTGCGTTACCAACTTTCACAGTGGCGTCCACTTCCACCGAGTGTCTTCTCCCACCCGTCAAAATGTCCGAGAGCCCAACAACCCCCGGACGCCCCAGGGATCCCCAAAGCCCTACAGTGACGGGTATCCCTTCCATCCTTACGGTCTTGAGAGAGCCAGAGTCTTTCTCTACCGATGATGACCGTCGTGTCTACCGCCAATCGTCCCCCGAAACAGCTTCAAGGCTGGCACGAGAGACCTTAATCAGCATGTGCAAGACCATAGGTCTCGTTGGTGCGCAGCTCAACAACGGCACGAACGACTCCGACTTCCAGCTACGGCAGCTAATCCATCTGGCCCGCAATATCACCAAACGGTTGGACAGTCCCGATACGAATGGTAATCCTTCTCGATTCGAGTAGTCGAAGCACGAATAAGGCAGGGCATGAATGAATTCGAGTAACTCAATACCACCGTTGCGAAGGGATCATGGAGTTCAATATTGCTACTTGGGCGGCGGTATTCTAGCATCGGACATGTAGGCTCGGAGTTTTCTCGTGGACAAATTGAGACTGTACTACTACGGTACGCTTCACTTTATTTGACCATCAGTCTGTGCTGTGATATGGCTATAATGTGGTGTTGTTGATCCATGTGATAGAGGAAAAATGATCCTTTGCGATTGGGCTCATCTAGAAGAACACCAGCATTTGAACACAAACTTCGACGGTTCGTCAACTGTTAATGTGCTGTTTATCCACAGTGACGCCTTATGTGGTTACCTTGATAAGGCAGCGTGGCTCTGATATGTGAGGTTCATCATAGCGAGCGCTTCACGCAAATCGAGCGGTTTAAAGACCATCGAATGCAGTTTTCAGAGACTGCTTTTTTTTTTTCCATGGTCGCAGCCTCGGTGGTGCATCAGTCAGGCTCAAAGTCGGTTGTTCTTCTAGACGCATGGTGGCTCGTTCCGAAAGCGGCACATGTCTGCCAAAGCTTAATTGATGCACAGTCATCGCATGAAGATGCTCTTTATTTAGCAAGGCAAAATGCGCTGATGGTCATTAGAAAGAGGGACCCGTTGTCTTACTCGCATCTCGTCTGAAGGGGGCCACCCATTCTGACTATTGTCACCACTATTACCGCATCATGCCTGCATCACATTCACCGTAAACCGGACTTCGGCTTAATATAATTAAGAGTTAATCCGAAAAGGCGGAGCAGTCTGATCAATTGGCATGATAGCCGCATGGAGGTAATTCTGGGTGACTTGGGTATTCAAAGGGCATGGGGCAAATATGCACTGCTATCGTCATTCACCGCAAACTCGAACCTACTACCTCTCGTTCAAAGAGCAATCAAAGCATCGTCCTCAGAAGCGTCGAGACAAGAATGTACAGCCTCAAACTGAGGGCCCAGGGCTTCTATGTAGGTACTGTCGTCCCTTTCATGTAGAACTCTCACGGCTGTAGACTGCAGAAAATGCACCCATCTGGTCAGTCATTCATCGCAAGATTTCAACACCAGGATCAGGAGAGTCGCTCGAGGATAAATCATCGCTAGTACAGGCTGAAGTGAAGTATGAGATGCGCATCCGGTGGCTTTGGCGGATCTTCCCCCGATGCATGGGCTGATATTCTCAGGCAGCAGGCTCAATTCGGATCCGATGCTTGGACTCCTGTCGGACTTGTTACCAAGGACCAGGCGAATCATCACTGGCATTATACATGCTGAAGAATCCACGGGTTGAAGTTAGAGACGAAGCTACTTTCATGGAAGGTATTCGTCCATCATGTTTTTCTTGATGTGTGTCTGCGATAGGGCTGGGTCATTCGCCCGAGCTGGATACTGTTGCGCCATTGCTTTTAGCTTGACGGGAAATACCAGATCCCCAGACTCACCAGCTCCATCGGAATGAGATGGTTGAGCTTGGCATCAAGGATTTGCTAGTCGAAGATGCCCATGGTAGCTCCCGATATCTCGTGACCCTGAGCAGTTGTGTAAGGTACAATGTATAATTAAGCCAATTCATCCCTCATTCTGTTAAGTGACATCAAAACTAGACAATCTTCAGCCAGGACCCAGAATAGTATTCAAGCTCGTCAACTCGCGTATTCGGATATTTTTCATAACGGTGAAGCCTCGAGCCCGTCAAAGAACATTCTTGGCGTGAGAGAAACCGTTTTACAAAGTAAAGTCGGTCATGCAATCCTGTACCCTGCAATTGCTTCACGGGTGGGTAATGAGGGCACCATCTTAGTCACTGCATATTGTAGAGAAACATCAACCCAATCATTTCGTAGGTCTGGAATTGTTTGATAATGCATTAGAAGTTGAGGCTGGATCATCCTGCCAACAGCGGTATGCTAGACTGGATCGAATGGCTCCAATGTTTCCGCTGCTGTTTGAAAGTCTTATGCTCATGGGAAACAAGCGGGTCTTGTCTGAATCCTTTACCATGCGTAATCACTGTCCATGGAGTCGTCAAAGCACAGTATCGGCCAACTGAAACTTGAGGACTTGAAATAAACCGCTTTTAGCATTAAGCTGAAGATGAAGAAAGGGAGCCGAAGAGTCAAAGCGGATATGCAGGTTTTCTCCGAATGTCATCTGGACTCTGGACTTTCAACGTGCGTTGGTTGGTTTTCCAATAGGATCTGGTGGATTCCAAAGCTTAATATCAGGACGAAACGAAACCAAACATTTTCGCTGGGGCGATTTCAGAAAGGTTCACGCTGAATCGGATTAAACGAGCATTGTGCTAGCAGCACGGAACCTCTGGAGGCGCATTAATTGGAAGTTGAATGGATCTTGCTGTCGCTGGACGTTGTTGTTGGTCTGGGCTTCATGGAGCGTTGTTTTGTTTGGTCTGGCGAAGTTGACTGCATCTGAACATGCAAAGCTTGTATTCAATTGAAGGCAAGGGTCACCTTCAATAGCGACCAGCTTCATAGTAGATACCGTGCCGTCCAGGCCAAGTCATGACCTGGAACATGAAATTCGCTCCACCATCTCCGCAAAATAGGGTAAAAGAGACATGCCCCAAGCCTGTTGGAAGATGCACTTGTCGTAGAAGTGGAACCACTTTGTTTACCCATGAACCCTTCGGAGTGCACCTCTCGGGACTAGTTTGATCCTCGTGATATTGTTTCATCCGCCGGCTTCTTCGGACTTGCCCATGGTGGCTCTTTTCCATTAGAGGAACATAATACATGATTATTGATGAGCTGAATGCTTTGTTTCTCTACGAGACAATTCAGAACTTGTCGATATCCAAACTCGTCAACGCTGTCAAGACGATGACGGGTCCCGGCTCGAGACTGCCGGGGACAACCCTCCGAACATACTTTGCTTTTGGAAAGGGCCTACACCATCTTCCATTACTAGGCAAGCCGTTCGGACGTTTGGAGGTTTTCACCCCCTGTAATTCTGATACCTCAACCTAGATAACAGTTGCAACTGACAACGATAATCGCATGAATCAGCGGGAGGCGTAAAGATCCACAGCTTTTGTTTAGCAGATGTGTACGTGTCGTAATGGCTTGGATCAAGCTTGGGGTCATGCAACCCCCCTCCCCCTTTCAAGATTGATTTACTTTATTTTCTCGTTGTCTTCGGGTTGACGTCTGGCGTGGTGGTTGCCCCTTCAGCAACGTAAAGAGCGAGAGACGAACATGGTCAAGTGCAGAAAGGTGGTTGTGTTACCACGTCACAACATGGGCGCAGCTTCATGTAAGAATAAGCCGAAAGATTATACACACTGCACGCTGTCGTCAAATTAAGCGTCTTAGTAAATCCAATATTCTACAAATGAGGCAAGACAGCTTAGTGATACCACAATCTCGATCACCGAACCCAGTGACTCAGCGCCAATGTGACGATATACTACCCTAAACCCGATGAGCAATATCGCCGCTGCCAAGAAATTGATATGCGTAGCAACGAAATCGTGCTCGAGATCACGCAGCAATTCCTCCGGCGACCGGTGATGCCACCAAGTTGCTTGCCAAGCTGGCCAGAGCTCGCTTTTGGCATGAACGACCGGTCAATCCTCGTGAATTTTCACAGTAGTTTGAAGCCAGGAGGCGTTGGGAGCTTTTTTCAGAAAAAGGAATGGGTCCCCTGGCCCGGGTAGCAGCGGAGGTGCGAATCGACCAGGCCAAGCTGGGCAGCACGTTCATAATTCTCCGAAGAGAGAATATCAGACGGAGTTCGCTTTCAAACTCTACGACAGCCTGATTTCGCTCTTACGCGGACATCCTTCACATCAATTGCAGCCTCAAAAATGGGTGGGCGGCGGTGCCTCCCGATGGTCAGTGGAAGTCGTCCGCGCACACCACGCAGATCTCATTGGCTCCGGTCACTGCCAACATTGCCCTTTCTGGGGTGCCGACCGCATAATAGACTTTAAGAGAAATTTTCCTGCTTATGCTTGACTGTGGCACTTGGGGAAACGAACTGTTGGAGATGGAGGTACGGAAGCGATGTGAGGGTGCAGTCATCACTGGAGACATGGATAGCAAAACTCACGAGGGTCAAGGAGGGGTGCTTCGGAAACTACTCAACTTGCAGAACACCGAAGAGATATATAAGGTGCACAAATCCGCTGGCTAATTGCTTTTAGAATCTCCTCATCACACTCAACAGTCTTCATCACATCTTCTATTCAACCTACAATCAAAACATTAAGCGCCTTTCAAGGTCAGCTTTCAGCTCCTCAAAATATCAAAGATACCCCTAGTTTCTTATTGCTCAATCACCGAGTCCAACATTCAAAATGCACTTCAGCAAGTCTCTCATCATCATGGTGGCTGCCACCCTCGGCGCTAATGGTGCTCCCTTTGGCGAGCAAAAGTGAGTATCCCAAGCTGAAAGCTTACAAGAGACCTCTAACACCATACTAACTCTTGCTCCAAGTGGCCTGACCCAGCCCAACGCCCTGGCGGCCAGACAGGCTCCCGTTGCTCCTGCTGTCGCTCCTCCCATGCCCATGGCTGAGAACAAGGACAAGGGTGACAAGAAGGACGGCGAGAAGAAGGAGGGCAAGGACCGTGATGGTGACCGCGATGGCGACCGCAACGGTGACCGCAACGGAGATCGCGATGGTGACCGAGGCCGCGGAGGACGTGACGGCGATCGCGACGGCGACCGTGACCGCGACTGCCGTGACGGCATCGAGGGCCGCACCCGCAACGGCGAACGTTGCTGTGTCCGCACCGACGACCGCGGTAACAGCAACAACGGCGACCGCAACGGAGACAGGGAGTGCATTCTTGATGGTGGCCGTGGCGGCGGTCGTGGCGGCAACGGTGATCGTGATGGCGACCGAGGCCGTGGAGGCCGTGGCGGTGACCGTGACGGCGACAGGCGCCCTCCCCCTCCCGCCGGCCCGGCATTCCCTGCTCCCTTCCCCGTTCCCGGCCAGGGTGGCGCTCCCGGCTTTGGTGCCCCTCCCCCTCCCGGCTTCGGCGACCGTGATGGTACTCAGAAGACTGCTTAAGCTGTCTGCTCAAGTAGCAGCATCTCAGCAAATCGCCGAGTTGGATTTGATGGCCTCTGGTAATGGAAAGATTGGAATTTGAGACACCCCAGTTCGTTATGTTTTGTGGAGGATATGAGTAGTAGTAATTTGAGGTAGCTGAGTATACGAGTAATGCAGTATTGTTCAACTTTCTTTGAAATCAGTTGTGCTCTTGAATCGGTTGGAGTCTTTTTCTGTTTTTCAAGAAGGGATGGCCTGGTCTCGTTGACAACGCCTCTCTGACTTTAAGCCACTAGTCGCACAACGCGGGGCATTTCCTAGGCACGCGACCGGCTTGACTGCTCTAAGCAAGTGCTACGCCTGGATATCTGGATGTGGAATTGAAAGACGCTTAAAAAAGGCCTTGCAACCTTTGGTACGTGCTAAACTCAAATCCTCAACAAAGATCTTGTATATCATAGTGTACATGATTGTCAGGGAAGCTTAACATGGAGCGGGCATCTCATAGATGAGCGTTGGACGAGATCTTAAGAGTAGGGCTTACTTGGGAGATGTTTTGACGTTGGTAATGTATGACTGGTGTCCCTTCACAGCGGCGTAAACTTTTTGGGCCACATTGAGATACCCGCCGTCGGCTCTTGGCTCAGCATGGCCCGATTCAGCGTTGCAGTCTGCTGCTCTAGGTCCACGGGCATTATCATCTGAGAACGAGTCGTCGAAATTCTTGTGGATGCTTGATCGCCGCGGATCCCGCGCCGCGGACTCCGCGGCCAGAGGGAAAGGGGCTTCACTGAAAGACTGCCCAGGATCGCCGAAGGATTCTTGTGATGGCCTTGAAAGCACGCTCTGGGTCAAAGTCGGAAACGAGTCTCTGGATTGAGTACGTCATCTCCTGGGAGGATTTCCTTCGACCATGCGGCAGCTCTGTCTACATCTGGGCTCGGCGGAGGCTTTTGTATCATGCTGGTGCTAGAGTCCACGAGCGGTTCTGAGTGCTGAAATTTGAGCTGAGTCAGTTTTGAGGGTCGATTCAATCTCACCAAGCTTTTGTCTTCTCCTGTGACATGGAATTGGGGAGACAGACTGAGGGGCAGACATCGGCAATACCGATACCTATGCCACCCATCTCAACATTTGGCTCTCCAAACGACAGAACGCCACTTATAAATACGCTGATTATTCTCGAGCCAGACTCAATTCTCAGTCCTTCTAGGTTCATCCGATCTCCAAACTAGATTTCCAGCCAAATACTGCATCAGAGCTCCATATCACGGTTTCTTGCTGGTATGTCGGTTAGTTCATACTCGCGTAAATAGTAGCAAACTAATACTTCAAAGTGTCTTTAAACGTCATTAGCTTCTCAACATGAAAGTTTCATTCGTTATTTCAATGCTCTCAGTCGGTTTGACCGTCCAAGCCTGCGACCACTACAAGATTTGCACCTGCACAAACGAAGACGGTAGTAGAAACGATGACTTGACTGGTAAAATTTGCGACGCCGGCCAATACAATCGCATTTACGAAAAGGGTTATCTAGAATGCAAGCACTATAAGAGTGAATTCTTGGGTTATGAAGCTTTTGATAACTGTAAATTTCGGAAGGCTTGTGAGGCTGTGGGTGGCACGGGTGATTCGAGCTGCAGAGCCAAGGTCGGCATCTTCAAGGCTTAAGCGATCGGGTACTCAAAATCTATAACATTTCAGGCGGTCATGTTGTCAGTATACCACAGAGAAGTTCTTGATTCATGTAGGCATATATTTGGTTATGAGACAGGCAGGTGTTCTGAGCATGGTTCTGAACAGGAGATGATTTCAGGTGCATGAAGACAATTTTACATATAGTCTCTTACATAGTCAACGGGAGACGAACTACAACGAAGACTGAATTCAGATCGAACAAGTTTTTGCGCTGCTTGTGATGGGCACGCCGGGGTTTAAAACGAAAGACAACAAAAAGCAAAACATATAACACCGGGCATTCGCCGGTCGTCACCGATCCGACTACTACTCCAGCCCTCATTGGCTTGTCTATGGGAGAGCGGACGGGATCCCGAGTTTTCCAATGGGTATGGTCGTATGTGACATTCGGCGGCAGTAGAGCTCTCTATATACCGCGAAAATGCGCTTGCGAAGCGTACTTCGCGTGGGGATGGCTGCGGAAACGGGCCTCTCAACTACCCTCAAAGCAGGCTGGGCTTCAGCCTATGACTAGAATTCAGAACTTCAGCGCTCTAAGAACTGGAACGCGCAACGTTTTTAGGGCCAAGTCCCATAGTCTAGAAAGTTCAGTTGCAATTCAGTCAGGAAACAAAGGGACTTTGGGAGTTAACTATAAAGAGGCTCACATGTTAGGGACAAAACTTGTGAGGAGAGCTTTGAATTGTGCATTCCATGTTTAGAGCCAGCTAACCACGCACAAGCTGTTCCTGGCGAGAATTGACTTTCAGAATCCGCCTAACCAAGTCTCATCTCTTTTTTTCCGTTTTCCTCTAGGCGATTACAGCACAGGTGGGTTCAATCGGACGATCATGGTACTAGGCAACGACGATGCAGTCAGCTGGGTAGCACAAGAACCGCTTGGCATATAGGGAACACAAGGCTGAGACTACTAGTAGTGATGGAAACTCAGCATCACATTGGTCTCATTGGTCAGCGAATAAATACATGGGTTCCGACGCTTCTTGGCAGGTTGACGATCTCGGTGTGTTCTGGGTCCAGCCTCACGACTTTAGCGGATGCGACTGGCCCATTTGGCAGTCAGTGAGGGGGCTGACCTTGGCGATAATGAGTGCACCTCTTTCCTACTGAGAAAGTAATCGAAATGCAAACCTCTCGAGTGCGCGGCACTTTGCTGCCAAAATAAGAGGTAAGTATAGGGTGGGATATCCAGGCATCTCTGCGGTAGAATCCACCGCCTATATAAACCATCGAGGCCTCTCAACTTAAGACTGTTTTCCTTCTCATCTTCAGAGCTCAGAGTCCACAAGCACCAGATCTCTCTCCTCTCCTCAAGACTCAATCTTTGTCAAACCTCTCTCCTTCTTTTTTGTTTCACCAAACACCAAACACCAAATACCAGATACCAAATACTACCTCAGCCACTATGCGTGTCTCGTCCATCATCATCTCCGGTCTTCTGGGCCTTGGTGCTACAGCTACCAGCTTCACCTCCACCGGCACTCTCGACGGCGGCTTCAGCATCCCTGATGACATTCCTGACGGTGTCTACTCGGTCTCCTACGACGATTCCGGTCTGGCCGTGCACACGGCCATCGAGGATCTAGAGGTTCGCGACATCGGCGCCGTTCCCTCCATCGAGACGCGCGATCGTGCCGGTGGTGCTACGCTTGGCAAGCGTGACTGGTACTACGACGTGAGTGACATTTCAAGGGCCCTCCAGAACAAAACCAAACCCCCCTCTTCCCGAAATTCATCCTAGATCTGGAGCACACTATGAGAAGGGTGCTCCGTAGAATTTGCGCACCTTGGTGTCGAGGAAGAATAAACGCTGACTTGACGTGGCCGTGAAGTGCGGCGGCCACCAGAACATGGACCACGGCGCCACCGACAGGGCGGTAGACTCACTCAAGTGGGAGTGCGGCGGCGGCAAGGAAATCGGGGTCGGCGAGCGCCTGTACGGCATCTCGAGCGGAGGCGGCCAGCGTGTCGTCGCCTTCTTCTGCCTGTTCTCCCACGGTGGCAACCGACGCAGCTGCTATAGCGACGAGGCCGCTCAGCGTTTCGCCTCCATCACCAACGTCTGCGGCTGGTACGTCTCAGGCTGGACTGACTGGTGGTCTGGCAGCACTAAGGAGTACACCTACGGCTACCACGTGCTTGGCGACAACAACAATTTTTGCGGCAGGGCATAAGGCCATTCGGTCTCTCCAAGTTTCTCTCTTAGCGAAAGAAAGGCGCTTACACAATGAGGGTACTTGGAAGTCTGCTCCCTGTGGCACTTCACGGGCTGCTGCTCTCGAGCACACCTTGACACATACGCATCACTACTCAATACTCAACCAGTCTGTCTGTGGTGATAAATGTTATATTCTTGGCGACGGCAGGGCTCTCAAGATGTCTTGCACTGAAGCCTGTTTTGGCGGGTGATAGGGGTTTACATTGAATAAATTAGTATTGAAAGCGATGTCTCCATGGTGCAGCTCTAAAACCTGGTTTTGGTCTGGTATAGTCGAGCTTCCCAAGACAAACCGTATTTTACCGGCGAACTGGGGCAAAGAGTGAACATAATGGAAATTAGTTGAACCGTTAAAGGAGCCAGGACGTGGAAATAATTTGCGGCTGGTCTGATGTTCTGAAGTTCGAGAGAAGATGTTACGGGATAAAGAATCTTCGACACTCTCTGGGTATGGAGGAGGAGAACGAACAGGTTTGGAAGTCGGTGAGTTCAACGCCCAGAAGACTTTGCATTCTTCGAACAAGCCAGGCCCAGCAGATGCTATCTACCACGAAAATTCGCCCACTCCCTGTTCCTGACAAACTACAAAATAAGATGAAGGTTGAAGCTTTGTCGCTGATTCGCCTCGCGGCCACCTCCTTCCTTCGCCCACGGAATTGGCGGCAAGGAGCCTAACAAGCCTGATGACCCTTTACCCCTTCACGAGCAGCTTGAGAGAGTGGCCGATTTTCTTGATGGGGCCACCTTTTCATCAGCATGGCCGATCTTCCAAAGGGAAACTTGGAATCGGGAGTCGTAGAGCCAGGCACATAACGAACAGAGCATGAAACTACGAGGTGCCAGGGCGTGGAACGATGCAGTTGGGACACAGTCAAAATACTCGGGTTACTATTTGTAAAAGGTCTCCGGTAGCTTGGGTTGGCGGCATTCCGCTGCCATGATAACTCGTCATGACGACTTGTCATGGCGCGTCCATGGCCAATTTGAGTGCTCGAATTTGAAAACACTTCGCAACAACATAATGACATTTGCCTCACACAAGAAAGTAGAGCATTGCAATAACTGCAAGAAAAAGTAGCGAGGACGATAGCTGGGGCAACCTGTGAAAACTGGATGAACCCTGGTGCGGCCAGCCAACCAACCAATCCAGAGGCCACCGTTTCGAATACACCGGGGCGGGTCCATGCACTGCAGTGGGTGGCACCTCGGTGACTCGGTGAGCTCACCGCGATTTTTCCAATTTGTACCCCGCCATCGCAACCCCGCCATCCATCATCCATCCTCTGTCACACCACCACCCCTCCAAACGAAAACTTTTCCCACGCCCCAGCCAGCGGCCATGGCAGACCTCGCAGCGCCGCCCGTCCTCTCGACGCCCGCCGAGCACACCTTCGAGGACCCGACGCCGGCCCCCGAGCCCCCGCCCTTCGCGTCCCGCAGCGACGATGACCTCTTCGCCATCTACGAGATCGAGCGCACCGCGCGCGAAATCACAGAAAAGGGCTGGACCCGCGTCGGCCTGCAGTTCCCCGATGCCATGCTCTGCGACGCGACGTGGGTCGCCGAGGCGCTGACCAAGGCCCTCGGCACGCCCGACACCCACAAGGTCTACGTCCTCGCCGACACGTCCTACAGCGCCTGCTGCGTCGACGAGATCGCGGCCGAGCACGTCGATGCGCAGGTCGTCGTGCACTACGGCCGCTCGTGCCTGTCGCCGACCTCGAGGCTGCCCGTCATCTACGTCTTCACGCGCCACGCCCTCGACATCGACCAGGCCGCCGCGGCCTTTGCGAAGGAGTTCCCCGACAAGGACAAGAAGATCATCATCGTCGCTGACGTCACGTACCAAGACCACGTCTCCCCGCTCTTCGCCAGGCTACAGGAGTCGGGCTACGCGAACCTCCTGCAAACCGAAGTCGTCCACAACCCGGCCGGCACGATCCCGAACCGCAAAATCGTCGGCGCCTCCGCCGACGAGACCCCCGAAGCCGACCTCGCGCAGTACTCCCTCTTCCACATCTCGACGCCGCCGCCGGCGCTCCTCCTCGCGCTGCAGACCCGCATGGCCTCCCTCCACGTCCTCTCCACCGCGAACCTCTCCACAGACGACCCGACGCGGGTGACGAACGCGCTGCTCCGCCGCCGCTTCGCGCGCGTGCTGACGCTGGCGACGGCCGGCGTGGTCGGCATCCTCGTCAACACGCTCTCCGTGTCCAACTACCTCCCCAGCATCGACCTTCTACGGCGGCGCATCGCGGAGGCCGGGAAGAAGAGCTACACCATCGTGGTGGGCAAGCTGAACGCCGCCAAGCTGGCCAACTTCGCCGAGGTGGACGGGTGGGTGGTCGTGGGGTGCTGGGAGAGCGGGCTGGTGGAGGAGGACGCGGGCTTCTTCAAGCCCGTTATCACGCCCTTCGAGCTCGAGGTCGCGCTCAAGCCCGAGAGCGAGCGGGTATGGGGCGTCGAGTGGTGGGGCGGCATCGAGAAGCTGGACCATGACGCGGCCAAGCCCGAGGAGGAGGACGACCGCTCCGAGGACGAGTCGGCGCCGCCGGAGTACGACCTGCGCACGGGCAAGCTGGTGAGCAGCCGGCCGATGCGGATGCCGGTGCGGTCTGCCAACGAGACGGCCAAGACGAACGGGGAGAGCCTCGCGAAGCCGGGGACGCAGTCGGCGCTGGTGAAGCGGGAGGTGGGCGAGGTGGCCACGATCAACGGCGTGCTGAGTCCTGGCGCCGAGTATCTGCGGTCGCAAAGGACGTGGCAGGGTCTGGGGACAGATTATGACGAGGAGGCCAGCACGCTCGTCGAGGAAGGCAGGAGTGGTGTTGCGCGTGGGTACACGGTTGGCGAGGACGCCGGCAGGTCGTAGATGTGTGTATACCTTTGACGGGTTTCTGTTTTTTTTTCAAAAGTTCAACAAAAATGGCGAGGGAACAAATGGGGTCGCATAGAAAGGGGGCGGCGGGATACCAATTAATTTCATGATCATGTCCATTCTTCTTCTTCATTGTCTGGTCGGGAAATTCATTCTGTGTACATGAGAGAGAAGACGCTCGATCGGTCCAGCCAGACCGATGCATCGTCATCGAGGATAGGGAAAATATTAAGACAATGGTGCAAAAATGAGACAGGAAGAGAAGGATTGACTCAAGGTCGTCGATTCGTCATCATGAATAGATCCATCCTCCAACAAATTAATACGCCAGGCTGTTGCTACTTTCAGCAATCAACTTTGAAATTCTTCACTCACACACAAGTTCCTCCCATACATCTTAATCGTGTCATTCCATGGTATAGTATATAGTCTCATCACACATTTTTCTCTCATTCTATAGCTTTGCGCATGTCGCATGCGCTTCGTCGGACCCGCGTTGTCATCTTAGACATAAACGCGGCGGGAGTGGGAGCTGCGACGGCTGTGGTGGCTGTGGCTGCGGTGACGGCGGTGGTGGCCGCGGTGGTAGTACTTGCGGTCGTAGCTCTTTGACAGGTGGTCGCCGTGCATCCAGGCGAGGGCGGCGGTGAAGAAGAAGAGGATGCAGTTGATGATGCCAAAGACCCAGGAGGCCTTGAGCATGGCACAGGGCTTGTTGGTGATGAAGCTGAGGCGGGGACCGGAGATGGAGAAGAGGCCGGGGAAGTTTGCGGTCCACTGGCCGTTGCGGGACAGGTCGGTGCAGTCGACCCAGTTGATGCCCCTCAGGTACCAGACGGCGGCGATGAAGGCGCCGACGAAGCCGAGGTCGATGACGGCGACGAAGAGGGCGTTTGCGCTGCTGCGGTGGTAGCTGAAGAGGGTGAAGATGGCCCAGGCGAGGGCGAGGACGGAGACGATGAAGAGGACGAGGATGGAGTTGGGGACGATGACGTTGGCCTTGACGAAGCCGTCGACGAACCAGGCGAGCATGCCCATGGTGGGGATCTGTTGGGCGGCATGTTAGATTTTTTTGTTTCTCATTCTCAATTCAATGTGGTCGCAGATTGTCGCGAGAATTGAGTTGGTGGTGAGGTGAGAGACCCGAGGTGGGTGAGAGGCTTACCAAGGTGATGATCTGCAGGAATCGCGTTCCCGCGAAGGCCATTGCGAACAACATGATGGGCGAATTGTGCCCCGAGGGCGCGCTAAACTGTCAAAAAGTTGCGACGCGTTGGCGAGGACGGAATGCGCTTCGAATGCGCTTGCGACGGTAGTGCGGCCGATGAGGGCGGACAATGCTTAGTTGGAGATTGGAAAAGTCCGGCGAGAGGGCGCGGGAGCTGTCGGGGATGGGCGCTACTGGTGCTGCTGTTGTCTGACACGGAGCAGAGTGAGTGAGACAGACGGTCGGGAGGAAGGGTGAGGGACGGGAAGGTAGAAGAAGAAGCAGAACCTCTAGAAGGGCTTCGGACGAAGGAGGGTGGTTGGGATGGGGGTGGTTAAGTAGTTTGGGCCAGGCACGGATTGGATGCCGGCGCCGCAGCAGCAGATTCGAGGTGCGTCAACGAGGCGGTGGTCTCTTTGGCGTGGGTCGGGTGTGAGAGAGCAAAGCCAATGTGTCAATGTTAGGGGATGCAGGTCAAGGTGGTGGAGGATTGGTTGGACTGGACGGGGGTCAGCAAGTCATGACAAGCAAGGACGGGCAGCAAATAGAAGAGAGTCGCAGTTGCGTAAGGTAAGGTAGTGGTGGACGAGGGCAGCAAAGCAGGGCATGGTGGAATTGGGGGTGGTTGGGCTGGATCACAGTGGTCAAGGTCATGGAAAGGTCATGGATGGTGAAGCGAAGCGAAAAAGATACAGAGTGGTATTGGAGGCTGTTCTGGCTGGCTACCTGCAAATGCACAATGCACCGGTCTGCAAGATGCGACCCTGGAGATGGTGGCATCGTCGAAAGAGACTGCAGAGGTGGGAAAAGGAAGCAGAAAAAAAAAGAGGTGGCAGGGATGGTTCCCAGTTTTTCTGCTCGCGGGCTGGGCTGGACAGGGCTGCCTGGCTTGCTGCTGCTGACTGACGAAGTCGACGACGAAGACGACGACGACCGATGAAGTTGCATGGGACGGGCAGCGAATAGCGGCAAGGCAAGGTAAGGCGGCCTGATGTGCGTCTGTTTTTGTTTCTGCCTGTGTTGGTGTTGACTTTTGATCGACTCTACTTGGTCCCAGTATCACAGCGGTGTTGCGGATTGCGAGAGACAGAGAATCAAGACACAGACACAGAGACAGAGAAGGGGAAACAGAGAGAAACATGGCGCAGCTCGGTGCAGCAGTTCCTTGGGCTGAGAAAGTAAAGGCGAGCACGGCCTTCCGATCAAGGATTGACGGCTGCCATCAATAGCACCCACGGAGCTTTTGCTCTTTCGCAAACCGCCGTCAAACAGTGACACAGACAGGTCCTTCCCTGCGTCGGTTGCTATGACGTCGAAGATCGGCAGTCGCTGCTTCCCTTTTCGGTCCCCCATCCAACGGCAACAGACAGCCACACTCAGAAAGAAGGAACACCACCACCACCACCACTTTCCGAAGATGCATCCCATTTCCCATTTCCCAGGGCAGCTTAGCTCAGCTCCAGGTGGTCAGGTCCGAGGCCAGCACCACCTCTTTTCTGCAGCCAAACTGCATCCATCTGTCTGTCTGTACGCCGTCGTCATCCAGCATGGCAATAGCAGATCAAGGCTTGCACCTGGCAGAGATGCGCTCATCATCTGTCCATCGGCCCTGTCAATCCGGGAGAGCAGCCCCCGTTTTACCCAACGGTATCTTGCCAATTCACACAACCCATGCCCACCCCGTCCATCGCAGATACGTACTCGACACCGTTGACGGTCTAGAATCATCTCGAGAACAAAGAAACACTGCGACCGACATTCATTCCTGTCTCTCTCGCTCCGTCTCCCGTTTCATTTCAGGGTCTTCCCAGATTGACCACCACCAAGGTACACTACTGCCATCAAGGCTACCAACCTAGGTAGGCTACCAAGTAGTCTACCGCCTTGGTTTCCCGGCCAGCAGTGACAACACACCATTTGACACCCGATGCTCACAGGACGAATCAGCCAATGACAGGCGCAACCCCCACTCCACCATTCGAGAAACCACCAGCAGACTCCCGCTCGAAACAAACACTCCCGTCCTGCTCCCTCACCGCCGGTGAAACCACAAAAAAAAAGAACAGCATGAAAAAGAATAGCGGGGACCCGATGAGGTGGCTGGGCTGGAACCGGACACCACTCCACTGACTCGTTCGACTCTGTCCACTGATTCTGCGTCTCACCCAAGCACCCAAGGCACCCTCTTACAGAAGAACCACCCGGCCGTCGACGGCTCTGGACCCGTCCGCGGCATCTCCACACCGCCGACCGCCGCCGTCTTCCAACTGGGCGTTCCCAATGTTACGGCCCAACGCGGTTCCACGTGGGGTCGATGCCATGCGATGCACCACCGCGATCCCGCTTCTAGCTCCGTTTCCTCCTTGTCCGCCGCCCATTGATGCCTCACCGACACACTACCGATACGGTACTGTGTACACCCCATGAAGAAGTCCCGTCCCGTCCCCTCGTTCATCACCAGCCCGTCGCCAGCCGTTCTATCCTTCCATCTTCAGACCCAGACTTGTCCACGTCAGCAACAAATGCACCCTCGGCTCCCAACGGCGCGCATCCCTAGCATCGACCATTGAAAGTCTGATATGGTGATCTGTCAATCAGCCCAGAGATGCACACGCATCATGTGGGATGGGAAAGTGATCCGTCACCTTGCTCCGTCTGCGGAGCACAATCAATCGCAGTACTCTCTCCTATCGGGTATTAATTAACTCTAACGAGCAACACTGCACTAATTACACAAAAACACCACCAGGGACCTGCAATCGCCGGGTATCACTCTAGTAAATACAGCTACATCCAACTTTTGGGTCTATCGTGACATGAGCCTCGTAAGTGAAATGGTAATAAATCGAGGAAGCTTGTATCCGTCGTTCGTCTCATATCCCGCTTGCCCAGGTTCCGTCCAAAACATCCTCCTTTTAGGTCCCCTTACACGTACATGGTTCTGTCATCCCGTCGTACCTGGCTGGCGGCTCATCCAACATGCCTCACTTCACTCGCCTCTTCACGGCTCATGGTCATCGATCACGTCCAGGTCAAAGTCCCGGATCCGCGGCGACATGCTGTCCGTCTCGACACTCTCCCGCTGCGCCTGTCGGCCATATCCGCCGCTCCTCGAGCTCCTCGAGTCCACCATGTCGTCGAGAACAAGGAACCCTCCCGACCCAGTAATGCTACCAGAGAGGGGCAGGTGAGCATGGCTCGAGGTGTTCGACCGCGCATATCCACCGTGAGAACTGTTCCCATCGTTCGCCGCGCTAAAGTCTCGTCGGCGAACCGGCAGCTCCATCCCCTCGCCACGATCCATGCCGAAGGTGCTGCCACTGCGCATGCTGCCCGGCCCGCCGCCGAGCGTCTTGGCGTTGTCCCGGGACTGCGCTCGGCGGAGGTTGGCCGCGGGGCGGTGGGAGGCCGGGGTGCGAATGCTGCTGTTCGTGTCGCTCTCACTGACCACGCTGTACGCAGAGCTAAAAGGCGGTGCAGACCCTGCCGAGTGGACGGACCGGGCCGCCGGGGTCTGGTATCCGGAGCCCCGCGACGTCGTAGACGGTGGAGCCCGCGTGTAGGCAAAGGGCCGACCGACACCTTGGATGGGGCTGGTATTGCCTGAGCCCCCTTCAGAGCTCTCTGCACCGCTGCTGTTCTGGTTATTCCACGTGTTCTGCACAACCCAGCAATGCGACAGCTCATGCGACGCCTCGTCCGGTGTGCTTGATCCCTTCCAAGGCGGCACTCTGGTCCCCTTTAGGCGCGGGGACAGGTGGTAAGGGACGTCGTCTCGGTACCGAACATTGGGGGCGTCCACCGAAACACTAGCCAGGGTCTGGAGGATGCCATAAATCAACACCCAACGGCCCCGTCTGGCTACTGCGGGGTCCACCTCGGTGATGCTGTCGCTCTTTTCAAACTTGACGAATGCGTCGATGAGGTCGGATTGTGTAAAGTCCGATCCCAGAATGTATATGTTGGTCGCCTCCGTGTATGCCAACTGCACTCGCCGTTCCAACGCACCGCCTCTGTTGTTGGTGGGGGCGTTCTTCTTCTTGAACATCGATGAGTCCTTGGGGCTGGGAGCCGGAGTGATTGACTCCGGGACAAGAGGATACGGGTGCGGGATGTGCGGGCAGCGCAGCTTGTTGTCGTATTCAACGAGCATGTCCGTCATGGGAATGTCAATATCGGCATCGAACCCTTTGTCCTTATCGCTCTGCATCATCCACTTTCGCCCCGAGCGAGCCTCGGACATGTCCCAAGTAATGTCACGGTTGACTAGGTAGTCGTATAGGGCACCGAAGTCCTTCTGAAGCAACTGTGCGACGTTCCTTGTGAGCCACATGTCTTCTCCCTCCGAGTCCGGTAGACCTGCTGTCGGTGCTGGCGGCCAGCATCCGTGGACTCGTGAGTAGTGGTTGAGGAAGAACTTTTGCAGGCGGTCTGCCGCTGCCTTGGACGGGCCATTGATACCCGCTGGCCACATGTCGCCGTATTGGAACTCTGCAAGACGCTCTTCGGCGGCTTGCACTCGAAGTTGTGTCTCGAGGCAGGCACGCTCGAGTAGCGCCCTAGTAATGGGCGTGAGCTCCTTAAAATCAGCGCACTGCTCCAGCTGGCTGTACATGCCAGCGCAGTGCAGGAAGCTCTCCCGCCAGCCTTCCTCCCACCTCACTGCCTGGCCTTCCGACCATGCCAGCAAGCTCACTGCCGTTTCTGGGTCATTGCGAACATCGTCGATGCCTCGAGCAGACAGGTAGTTGAGAATCATGCCGACGTTGTCTGAGTCCGGAGGCAAGTACGCGTCTAGTCGCATGTGAAGGTCCGACAGGGCCTGGTACAAGGACAACCCGACAAGTGATGCATGGTAGAGCAGAGCAAACACATTCCTTGTCGTGATCTGGCTCCGGACCTGCTCTACCTTCGTCATGTTCGCCGGCGTAGGGAAGTACATCTCGTAGGAGATCTGGCCGTCGGCCTCTCCAAGATCCTCAGAAATTGGCGGTGTCGGCTGACCGCGACCCATGTGTGGCCTCAGCATGGGCGGCGCCCCTTGCGGTGATGGCGGCATGTAAATATCCTCCTCCGTGGTGCCTTCGCGAAGTAGTGTAATGAGATACCTCGACTCAGTTGCCTCAATGATGTGGGATGACAGCCTGAAAGAAGGGTTCGGCCTCGGGTTTTGTCCCTTGTGCCCAAAGAAGACCAAAACATCTCCATTGGGATCCCAGAGCTCGGGGTCTTTGCGAAGCTTGTTCCATCTTTGGATCGGTCTCCCGGCACCAATCCATCGCTTGATGGCTGGCGTGGTCGGCACGGGTGGCAGTTTTGAGGCTGGCGGTGGTGACATGGGCAGGTCCATTTCCTGATATCGCATCTGTTGCTGCTGTTGTTGTTGCTGCTGCTGTTGATGTTGTTGTTGCATGTGCATTTGCAGTTGCATCTGTTGCATGGTATCCATGTTAAACTGCTCGTAAGTGTACTCGGGCTCGGTGGGTGAAAGGGGTGCAGAGCCATGGTGTTGGCCTGGCCTCACAGTGGCGACAGACTCGGGACGGAATTCAGGCTCCTTGTTCTTGCGCTTGAAGGTGAAGGTGTTGGCAAGCCCTCGCCTCACATCCTCACTCTTCTTGTCCAGCCTGCTCCTGAGGCCAGACTTCTCGATGCCGGAGACATCCTCCGTCTTGATGGTGGGTCTCCTTGCCCTCGCGTAGGCAAAGTCGTCCAAGGGGCCGGCAGCTCCGTCCCGGCGGCCACCTTCGCTGCTCCCACTGCCGCTGCCGATGCTGGGGGTGCCGACCTTGACATCGCGGGGCGGCTCCGAGAACTTGAGGAAGCGGGCGTTGGTGGTTCCGATGCCGGTGCCAACGGGCAGTGAAGCGCCGGTCTGGGGCAGAGGAAAGTCAGGGATGGCATAGTCGTTCGGGTCTACTCCTACTCCTCCAGGGCCGAGATTCGCGGCTGCTCTCGCCTTGTCCTTCTCGGTCTGGGTGATCTTCTTGCGCACATAGGCGCTCCGGCCGGACATATTGGCGGCGGCGGGGGAAAAGCAGGGCGATGAAGCTCACGGGGAGCAGTCAGGCAGAGTACCTTCCTTGGCCGACTGGGGCGGCGGGGGGCCCCGGTGTCTGGAGTTCAAGCAGTAAGAGCAGCCAGACACGTGTGAGATGACGAGGTGAAGTCTGACGGCCGACGACGGAAACGACAATGGCGACCTATGGCCTATCCTTTGGCCTATGACCTATGACCTAAGTAAGGCAGGTAAGGCACGGGAAGCGACGGCGCGACGGCGTGTCGGCGGCCGGGTCTTATGTGGGCGATAAGATAAGAGACCTGGACCTGAGGTGGGCTTCTTCAGAAAGGCAGGCGCACCTTTGCAAAGTGCAGCAGGTGCAGCAGGTGCAGAGGTACAGCAGGTGGTCCCCTGAAAGCTGAGATTAAGCGAGGGGTACGTACTCTCGAATCGGGCAATGAGAGAGCTCCGATAAGAAAGAGAAATGGACGAAAAGGCCAATGAGAGGCGCCGAGAAGGCCGAGGTGGGGATAGCGGGGGACGCGCGTGGGGCTGGAGGGCGCCGCCGGGGCCAATCGGCAGCAGCTGTGCCTCTGGAGGGTTGCCCGCTTCAGCGTCTTGTGCGTCTGTTGCGCCCGCTGGCGATGGCGGATGCGGAAGATGACTGGTGGCCGGAGGCGCTTTTTGCTTTTCTTTTGTTTTGTTCCTATGAAGGCAGCCTCATCAGCTCACGCCTCTTTTTTTTTTTTTTTTTTTTAAATGTGACCAACACGAACTGCCAATCTGGAGGTTTGTGTGTATCGGATATCGCAAGTATGTGTTGCGTGTGTTGCGTAGGTAGTATGCGCGTCGGGTGTGTAAAGGAGAGGAGGACTCGTGTGTCTGTCTCGTATGGCTGTGTGTGGTGTCGTGTGTCGAATGGGATACAGGCAAGGTAGGTATATGGGTGGAAGAAGAGACGG
Source organism: Colletotrichum fructicola Nara gc5 (assembly GCF_000319635.2). Classification (NCBI taxonomy): domain Eukaryota; kingdom Fungi; phylum Ascomycota; class Sordariomycetes; order Glomerellales; family Glomerellaceae; genus Colletotrichum; species Colletotrichum fructicola. Next base: position 281,246 of record NW_027094057.1, read on the forward strand.
CCGAAGAGAATCACAAATGATTCCTTACCTTTCGACAAAGGTCCTCCCTTCAACGTGGCTGGTCGTGCTCGGTTGATATGTCTTCGATGATGCAGAATCGCAGATGTTTGCGGCCTGCGTTCGGGGCACCGATCAGGCCTCTCGTGCCTGGCAGGATTCCTTCGACTCCGTAGCGTCTTTGAGGTGTGCGTGTTGTACGTCGATTGCGCCCGCTGCGTGTCGCTATTGCGCTGCCGGCTCGGTAAGGGAGAGGAATGGTCTTGGGCCTCGGACGACCGAAATGAGTCCGCGCCCTCTCCTCTTCTCTCTTCCCTTCTCTCTCTCTCCTCTTCTCCGTGTCTCTGGAGAGTCGCAGAAACAACAATAGCAGAAAGCCAAGAAACCAGAAGGAAGGAAGGAAACGGAAAGAACCAAAGGACGCGGAGAACAGCACTTGAAGGAAGGCCGCGTGTGGTGGGAGGATATGTCCCCCAGATATCACATTTTGGCTCCCGTCATGGACCCAAGACTAAGCAACGCCGTCGGTGCCATACCATACCATACCCATACCATCCTGAACCGGGCATCCAACGCCGTCCATACCTTACCTGCCTTCGGTTATTCGTACTCTGAATACTAGCACATAATACCTGCTCCGGCTGCTGCATGCTATGCCTGGGGAAGACAACCACTTTCTTTTCGGTCAATCATGTCTTGGCCTGCGGAACCAACCCCCAGCCCGTTTCTGCCTGTCTGCAGTAGTTGAACTCTGATCCTACCATGGATGCTTGATCAATGCTGCCCTACCCATGGGTCCCCGCGACGGCGAGGAGGGGCTTTTACTGCATTGCATTGGTTCGACCGGTCTTACTGGAGACGCTGTGACGGGATGCCGTCGACCAGACGGATCGCTGCCTCCTCCTGCAGCAGCATCTCAGTCTCCCGTCGTCTCATCTGCAGTTCACCACTCATCAGTCGCTGGACTGGCAAAGCCTCTCTGACAGACGCTCACCTCGACTCAACGTCAGCCAGAATGCTATCAAAATCCGCTTCCGATAGGCACTTCCGGCAGCTCTGCGCCAGCAAGGGGTCCCGGTAGCCGGACAAGGATCAACCACTGCGAAAAAGGGCAGCCCAGCAGCACCAGCGAACCGCACACTGGGACAAAGGATCCAGGCCCTGGCTGGCTTTGGTGATTGATTACCGCTTTGCTGACCACACCTGATTGAATGATTGATTGATTGATTGAAATGACATTGGTAAATTGATGACGGGAGGGGGGAAACCGTCCGACAATACGCGGCCCGTCTTTGGCAGCCGTCCGTCTGTGGCCCAATTCGATTTGACTTTTCAGTTCTGCTGAACGGCAATTTACTGCATATTGTCGCCGTAAAACCTTGACATGGTTGTCGCCTCTTCTTTTGCCTCCCGTCTCGACGACGACGACAGCCATCACTCAATGTTACCAACAGCGACAAAACAACCCATGCAAAAAATGTCCCCGGTCTCCATGCTACTCCGTATCGGCCCCCAAACAGAGGAAATCGTCCTTCCACCCGAGGCTTCCCTCTGCGAACTGCCTGCCTTACACAGTTATGCTGTTGCCGATGTGTTTCAATAACCCGAACCTTTGGGTCGTATCCTCAGGGACCGTATCGCCGAGGGTCCAACGATGCAACTCAACTCCATCAATACAGCAAAACCCCCTGGTCGTCGTCTGCCCCAGGACTTGAGTGTAAGGTTGGCGAGAGAGGGGCCCAACAATTCGATTGCTGCTGCACATCGCAATGGACAATCCCTCCAGTCCCAAGACACAAACAGCAGCAGCTGTTGCACTCATCATCTCCATGTTCTTTGCCTCTCTCTGTGTGTCCTTGGCTCTTCCCTCCCCTTTTCTCCCTCTCCGCCATACTCGCCTCACAAACCAGCAGAGCAGGTTCATCAACACCAGACCAGTCCAGTCCAGTCCGTTGTTGAGCTCGCACATTCATCCTTATCAGCAAACCCGCATGCCCCTGGCAGCCGCACTAATGCAGGTGAAGTCGGCCGTCATCTTCCTGCTCCCAAAGTCCACCGGCGGCGTCCAACGGCCTGGACAACACTCACGGGCCTTGCAGCCCTGCCGTCCGTCCCGCCCAACCCCTATCCCCATGATACGGATCGTAGTGAACTTCCTGAACGGCCCAAGGCTGCTTTGCACGTAATGCCCGAACGGCCGGTCCTCATCTTCTGTCCAGAGTGTTCTCTGCCCTCCGTCGACCTCCACTGCATCGCTTCATTGCCCCCATCCAGAAGCTGCCCATTTCTTGCACCGGCCCATCGCCTCTGGTGGCCCGTTGCACCCAAGACTACCCTGCCGTGCCATGCGCAGTGCATGCATCAATCCACCAATCCTTGATATTGCACTCTCCGCTATATACCAGGGGCACCACAATTGCTACTACGGAGTACTGCGGCCGACCGACCTGTTGGCCCTTGAGATGGTGCTTGGATCCGCGGACATCGGCTTCAATCCTTCGATGCTGGGTTCCAGAGCAGGGCGAGGACGAGGGCGGATGGCACGCGCAGGACGCCACATCGCGTGAGCTCGGCGAGGACGGCCACCACCACCACCACCTTACCCTTCGCAAGGTCTTCCTCCCGGAGTGGCGGCCGGTGGTGACTTTATGGCGTCGGAAAGCAACACTACTAGAGCCGGATCAGCGGCCCAAAAGGGGAATCGTCGAGAAGCATGGTCTCCGCGTTGCGAGTGAGAGATGGGAGCATTCTGGGGCCGCCATGCTGCAGAGGACGCACCTCACCTCACCTCAGCTCGCCTCCTGATTGTCATTGCCATCCAGCATCTGCCCACCGGTGAAGGTATGTAGTTAGTTCCCCGTTGGCTAAAGGGATTTTTGGAAGTCCCAATATGTGCATCCCCCACCCGCCGCTCGTGTCAAGGGGTCCTGGACATGGCCCCGCGTCACCATCGCTGGCCCTCCCCTCTGTGCATGCTGTCTTCTTTGACTTGGGCTGAACGGATGGCCCGTGGAGGAGCTTGTTTGCAAGAACAGACATTTGAACGCCCGCTTCTCGTGGTCCGGGCTGTCATTCTTGGACCGGAGGATCAGTCATGTCAGTGAATGCTGGAAGATAGTGGCTTGCTAGGGACCCTCGACCCCCCTGGTGATCCAAGCATCTTGTTCTCCAGGCACGAATAGGCAGACTGCCCGTTGTTGAAGGATCACCGAAAGCCCAAGGGGGCGGTGCAGGAACACATACGCTTTCGCAGAGCACCACCACCACCACCGTCGTCAGTCTGATTGAGCGCGCTCCCCGGCAGACAGACCAAACAACAATGGGCATCACCGGACGAGGGAAAGAGAGCACGGCCGGAAGGGTTCAAGTCGCATCCCGTACGTGCGGACCAAGGCCTGGAGGTAGCATCGTCTCCCCCCCGCCGCGCCGCCGGTGAGAGGTGAGTAAGACTGAAGTTAATACTTACAACCAAGGTTACCGATGAGGTTGCTTTGCTTGGCAAGCCACCACCCACCGTCCCAAGATAAGCTACAGAACAAAGAACGCCAGGGCCAGTTTGACAACTTTTCGTAACGTAATGGATCCAGAGCGTCGGGCTCCGAGTCCCTCGACCCCTCGTCGCTCCCATCCGATCCCATGCTCTCCCATTCTCCTCCATCGACGCGGAAAGCCGCAGCAGAACGCCAGAGAGAAGCCGAGGGCATTCTGTTTATCTGTGCCTCTTGCACGCCGCCCCGCGCCCGCCCGCCCACGTTTTGCTGCCCATGTTCATTTCCAGACTTCTCCAGAGCATCCGCGCCGATCGTCTGCCAACCACATGGCGAAGCCGCCAAAAAGACGGCCCAACTTTAGGACGATCAACGGGGGTCTTGCAAGGAAAGCCATTGAAACTAGCAATTGGCAAGATGCCTTTCGCAATTTCTCTGTGATTCTTCCTTTCGGACTTTCAAACTCTGTTCCTGCAGCACTGCGGCGAATCGGCCGATTTGCGCCCGCAGACAGGACAGGACTGGCGAAAGGAAACCAACAGAGAAACATTAGAATGTCAGCAGCATTGCGCTGGGCGATCATTTCTGTCCCAGCCTCCGTGCCAATTTCTCATCTGTCACATTTTCGACTCCTGCTTGCCCCCCTCATGCACTCCGCATCACCATCCTGCGACGGCCCAAATCCCCCTCGCTTGCAAGTGTTTGGCATCCTAGCGGGCGTTTCTTCGTTTCACAACAAAGAAATCTTGTAAGCGATGATTGACATCTCGCAAACGTGGTTTGCTACGATGCCATCACCGGTTTTTCATGCCTGCGATGCGTCTGCTACGTTGCACGCTATACTCACCGCAATGAGGCAAGTTTCAGGCCGGTCGGTCTCTCAACGCATCGATGTTCTTGGGGGACAATGATCATGATGAATGTATCCGGGGAGATAGGGTGGTGGGTGGTGCCGGAGAACGCCCCGCCGATCACAGAGCCACTTTGCTCCGGATTGGGCCGAAGCATGCCGGCATCGTGTCCCCGCTCCCGCTCACAGACGATCCGGGTGGACACCGCACTCTCCTCCGCGCCCCGGGGTTCTCCGGGAAACCGGGCCCGATGATCACTTCCGGACTGGACACAGCGGGCCAGGATACGACGGACGAGGGGAATAGGGAATGGGGGCCGCCCGCGTGCACGGCACCGACGATGGCCTCCGCCCTCCTCTCGTTCCGCCCACGGGCTGTTGGCGCCAGGTGGAAAGGGCAGAATTCCGACCGAAAGGGGCTCTAGGAGTATTTCTCTCCTGCAAAACCCTCGCGGCGCCCACACTTTTTGCCCACATCTTCATCCACTTACCCCCGATTCTATTTCCCGATTCCCCGAGTGCCGCACCCAAAACCAACAAGTGACCGACGATAACTCCATCACTCAGACATGCACCAAGTGGCACTCAACTCCTGAACCTCCTGAACTCGGTCTCGGTAGTGGAAGCCCAGTTTGTCGAGTAGTCCGTCGTGAGAGCTTCATCTATCTTGACAAGTCAATGAACACAACCCAAACTTGAAGCGCACCAACCCCAGCAACGTAAACCCGAGTCAGGAGAGCAATTTATCGACCGGCTCACGCGGGAATACTTGCTGCCGTTCGGTCCGCGGCGTGGATGTGCCGTCACGTAATTCCCAATCTCCACTGAATAACGTGCGTGCAGCGATAAAACAGAGCAGAGCTTAATTTTCCCCCTCACCCACCCAAAGCTCCGAGCACCGCTGATCATCAGCGGTGATCGCGTTGATCCGGTCCTGTCAACCGAATATCAACAGCGAGAGCCACATATAACCAACCATTCGAGAATCAAGCTTAAGAAAAGACGAAAAAAAAAATGGGATGAAAGACTCTGAAGAAGATAATGAAGAAGAACCACTGTCTTTGCCACTAATTTGCCCCCTTTCCCTCGTGTTGGACCCTCCTCGGCTCCAGATACGATGCCACCGCGACCGGCCAAGTCCCAAAAACCGACCCCAGGATGCGGTGCTTTTCCGAGTCTATCGCGTTTGAGAATGGCCAACACCCCCTGCAAGTGGACTGACTGCACTGGGCAAAAAGCCCTCTCTTTGGAGGAGTTTCCCGCCCTCCTCCCAGCCAAGAGGGATTCGATGAAGAGTTTCAACGCAAACTGGCGTTGACTTTCAACCCGTGCAATTTCAATGTTCCGGAATCCTCCCCCGTCTGATTCGAGCGCTTGAGCTGCATCTGGCGAGCTGTCAGCGACCGTTGGTGTGCCACCTCATGTGCTTCCCGACGCAGACACGATCGCCAAGGCGGCACTCGAAATCGTCTCGTGATGTCTGCTGCAGCACAAGCGCCGGTAACGATTTGCCCGTCTGAACACAAACGGGAAAGTCAGCTCAAAATCCGGGGATGACGGCCTCGTTGATACGACTACAAGCTGCACATGGCCATGTAGAGTTGCATGCTGCAGGCCGGCACTCGGAAACCCCAACTTTCACAATCCCCAATTCCCGTCACTGAGGCCCAATATTTCCATATTTCCCCCCAAAATGCTCCAGTTCACGGCGAACATACAGCAAACGCACCGCGGCCACTGCTCTTGTTCATGCGGCTTGGCTCTCATGCGCACCACTGGGACGACGAGAGTTCGCATTCCCTGCCCTATCCGGGTCGTCTGTCCATTCAACCTCCCCTCCCCCCCTCCTGGGTCTGTCTCTCTATGGACCCCTAGCTGTTTCTTTCTCGGTCTCTCTCCACTGTCAGCGGCACGCACGGCAGTTCCTGGCTCTTCAATGTCGCCTTGAAAGCTTAGCCCAGACAGTTTGTCCGTCCTTCATTGCTTATTCGGCCCTGGTCCAGCACTTTTCGAGTCTAAACCGGGCCCACGGCAGGCTGAGCTTAGATATGCAAGATCGGACGACTGCAACATTCAAGCCCAACCCTTCATCTCATTGATGGAGTCTTCCCTGGCAGCTGCTCCATCTATATTGCCGTCTTCCCATCACCAGCCCAGGTGTCTCCCAGTCATCGAGGGCAATTTCCGCCAATAGGGATGGTCAGTGGATGTCTTCGACGAGAGTTGTCCCTCATGCTCCCTCCGACAACCTGGTTCTAACCTTCTCCCGAGCGATGGCGTTTGCTTGACGAGAGATCTCGGCCCCATCCACCGCTGTCAGGTTGATCTCGTCCCGGTGCTTGGCGGTATATGTATCGTGACATTCCCATCGTCGTTTCTTTCGGTTTTCCCCTACCTCCCACCGGCCTCTCTCTTCGCACCAATCCACCACCACCACCACCCTCGTTTCAGCCGCTTGCTTGTCTTCTTCGCCGACATGCGTTTCGGTTCCGTATTCTCCCTCGCAGCTGCGCTGCTGAGCGCCACCGTCCAGGCTTATGGCAACCCCGGCGCCTGCTCCGGCCAGTGCTGGTCTCACGACCCTTCCGTCGTCCGCCGCGACTCCGACGGCACCTACTTCCGCTTCGAGACCGGCAGCAAGATCGGCATCTGGAAGGCTCCCGACCTGGTTGGCCCGTGGACCTACCAGGGCGCTGCTCTCCCGTCGGGTAGCAAGATCAACCTCAAGGGTAACGACGATCTCTGGGTAAGTCGGAGTAGTGTTTCACAACCCCTCCTTTTATCACGAAATCGGATGAACTCGTCCCCTCGCACACAAATAAACATGTCACCCAGCCAAGATACCTTTCACAATAAAACTGGCCTATAGGAAGCTACACATACTTATACAAATCTACTCTCACATAGGCCCCTGATGTGAACAAAGTCGGAGACCAGTACATACTCTACTACACCGTCTCCTCCTTCGGCGTCCAAGACTCGGCCATCGGCTATGCCACCTCTCCCACCATGGAGTACGGCTCCTGGACCGACCACGGCGCCACCGGCGTCGCCTCTAAAGCCGGCAGCCGCTACAACGCCATCGACGCGAACCTCGTCCAGACCGGCGGCAACTACTACCTCAACTTCGGCTCCTTCTGGTCCGACATCTTCCAGGTGCCCATGACCAACGGCGGCGTCAAGGCCAACGGCAACCCCTACAACATCGTCCTCAACACCACCGCGCCCCAGCCCGTCGAGGGCGCCTTCGTCTACGAGCGCAGCGGCACCTTCTGGGCCTTCTTCAGCTCCGGCTCCTGCTGCGGCCTCGACAGCAACCGCCCCTCCCCCGGCAACGAGTACAAGATCTTCGTCTGCCACGCCACCTCCGTCGCCGGGCCCTACACCGACAAGAGCGGCAAGAGCTGCACTGCCGGCGGCGGCACCCTCCTCCTCCCTAGCCACGACAAGATCTACGCCCCCGGCGGCCAGGGCGTCTTGGTCGACCCCAAGCGCGGCGCCGTTCTCTACTACCACTACATGAACACCGACATTGGCTACGCCGATTCGCAGACCCAGTTTGGCTGGAACGTCATCTCTTGGTCTGGCGGCTGGCCTTCCGTCTAAACGTCTCGATGGCTACTTGTATGGCGAGAGTTTTCAGGGGTGATGGTTATTATCTTCTTGTCAATATTTCAGTCCGGTACATATACAAAATGGACTGATATACCTTTCACCGTTCAATATTCAACATTGGCTTCCTATTCTTGCTGTGCTTTTCTGCGCAAAAAAACACATTTCACACGTTTGTCCCACTCGTATTGCCTCACTTGTGTGGCTAAGTCCTCAAGTTGAGAGGCCCATGACTCTTGTCCCTCGGCCGTTGTTTCAAGGCAGTTCTCCAATTTTCCCGCCCTCGGAGTCCCCCGGGCGCCGGCGAACTGACGGATGCCACCCTCCCAAGGTCCGTGACTCCAATATCAGTTGTGGTATAGGTCATGTCTAACAGACGAGTTCCGTCAATCCATTGGGACGATTCATATTGTGAAAATCAGCGTGGTCTGGCCGGAAAGCATGAAGTAAACCTGATTTTGAATACTCAGTGTCGATCAAGAGCCTTGAGAAACAGTTTCCACCAAGCCTCTGTCAGGCATTCAATTATAACAGGAAACATGTTGCAAGTTGTGAAACAGGTATCACTGTCTCTGCCAGGTCTGCTGCCAAGGAACCAGCTTCGACACCACGATTTCCTCAGTACTGTGAAATTCTCAGCGTCAAGAAGAGGATTGGATTGTTCAAACTCAACAGTAGAGCAAGCAAATATCATGACGTGACAGCTCACATAGACAAACTCTCATTGTGGTTTTTAAGATGCACTGATATCATTATTAACTACACTATGCTCTACGCAATACCCTGACTACCAATATTCGTTATGGTCATCACCAAATTGGTCATTAGCCGATGCCTCTAGGCTCTCTCGCAATCATCTACAATCATGAATGGCTTCGTCTAAAACAGACCGAAGCAGTTGGCATAGTAGGTCACGGTCGCACTCCAGTCGGAGAAGACAGCGTCAACACCAACATCCTGAGCAAGAACGTGGAGCAGGTTGTAGACGTCGCCGTCATTGTTGGTGACGTTGGCGATGGAGGTGTAGTAGTAGCCGCCCTTGGATCCGTCACCCAAGAAACCGGAACGCTCCAGAGACCAGGAGACGAGCTTGAGACCCAGCTCCTTGGCCTTCTTGGCGTAGCTGCTGGGGACGATCTTGCCATCCTCGACGGTGACGAGGTAGTAAAGAGGGGGCGCCATGATCTTGACACCTGCGGCAGCGAACTCGGTGAGGTTTGCGACGGCTCCGGGGAAGGTCTCGGGGGTGTCGCCGCTCTCGTCGAGGAGGACAGCCTGCTTGCCGAACTCGGGCTCGGCCTTGAGCCAGTAGAGGACGTCAGGGTACCAGAAGGATTGAAGAAGAACGCGCTCGGGGGCGATGCCAGCCTCCTTGTACTCGTTGACGATCTGCTGAGCGTACATCTCCTGGGTGTAGTTGCCCTCGAAGGGCATCGGGACCTCGGGGAGTTTGAGCTCGGGGGTGAACTTCAGACCAAGGTCGTTGGTCAGGGCGATGTGCTCCTTGTGCGACATGACAGTGCCGCAGGTGGCGTACAAGTCGGTGCGGTAGTTCGGGGTGCCGTGGAGGAAGGCCTCGGGCGTGGTGGCAGAGGCGTTGAAACCATCCATCTTGCTGCAGAGCGACTTGAACTCGGCGAGAGTGATGTCTGAAGTGCAGCACTTGGCGGTAGCAGCTGTGCCGCTGGAAGCGGCCTTGAAGGGAGTGGTGCACTTGTCATTCAGCTCGGGAATGGCGACGATGTTGGTCGTGGTGTGGAGATCGCATTGGGAGTGGCGGCACACCAGCTCGCGGTCCTTGGTGAAGGCAACGTCGCATTCGAGGACACCAGCACCCATACGGGCACCTGCCAGGTTGGACTCGACGGACTCCTCGGGAATCATCATTGTGCCGCCGCCACGATGACCAATGCTCCAGCTCGAAGCCTTGATGGGCTGCTCGGTACACGACTGTAGCTTGTCCTTGAGGGGGCCTTCGTCCATGTCGTTGACCAGCCAGTAGGGTCTCGGGCCCAATTGGATGTTGGTGATGGGCTTGTAGACCGGTTCCGACTTGTTGTCCGACCTCGGGTACGGGACGGCACCGACCTGACGGGCGGCGGCGGCAACGAGGCCGGAGACGACGACGGAGGAGTAGTGCATGTCGACGGTCGAGGAGGGTCAGTTGACTGTGGCCTGGGAGACAACGAGCAGACACGAAACTTGGCGATCAGCTTGGGAATCCGCTGATGTGAGGCCGAGGAGTTGGAGAGCTGGAGCTGGAGCTGAAGGGAGAGGAAGCTGGCAGACGACAGCTAGCAACGAGGCTGGCGCGGCGATCTTTTTGTAGGAAAGATGGGATTTCCGCCAAGAAGGATAGCTGCGCAACCATCAGCGAGATCCCCGCTGTGGGATCCATAATCTGATCGCTGCTGCATGTTTTGGTCTGATAAAGTAGGTTGACGGGTTCGTACGGGGAAGCAATGGGTCGAGATTGGACGAGAATTCAAGGCACACCGTCGGGCGACATGCTTGTATTCGGCATGGCCGTCGCGGTGCTGCTCTGCGGAAGGGCGGAAGGGCTGGCAGGTGGGCCGTAGGATCAACTGGTCATCAGCACGTGGTGATGGTTCCGGGGTGCATCTGGCAGACCGAGCAGAGCAGGGTGAGCAAACGGAGGCTTGGCGGGAAGGGACAAGCAGCGTGTTGGTGAAGCGATGACGGCCTCTGTCGGGATTGAGCGCAGGTGCATTGAGAAAAGATGTGTGCAAGGGAAGGTTGGACGTGGGGTTCGCGGTGTTGGAGGGAAACGCCCGGGATCATTGTGAGGGGTTCCCGGGGTACGTATCCACTAGTGCCGCTGGACGGCCCCGCTGTAGCTGCGGGAGGCGCTGCGTGTCGCCGGGAAGCCTCCTCATTCGCCAATTGACCGACCGAAGCTCGATAAGGAAGCTGCTGGTCGAGATGCTCTTTTCGCCGAGGCACGAGCATGCGCTGCGGTTTCACTCATGGCTGACCTGGCTGATACACGAGTCTTGCTTTTGACGTGGACTGAGGTGGTAACTCTTCTTGTTGAGACCGAGTAGACAGACACCCACCAGCTTGGTACGGTTTGCAGCTGGAGAACCCTCAACCCGGCGGCTCCTTTAACCATGTCAAGGTTTGTAGGCTAATCTTACAGTCTCCAAAAGTATGTCAAATGCGGGTTCTGCCAAGAATCCCATATCAGCTCCGCGAGTCAGCGGAATCTGATAGGGCGACTGTCAGAATTCGGTCTTGTGCAACATTTCCCATATGGGTCGGCATGGCAGCTGTGAGACAACACTCGAATAACTTCAGATCTGACCTACTTTTGGGAGTAAGAAACAACTGAACATCACTAAAGTATAGAAGAATGAGCCAAGATAAAATCGCAATTGGATGTACAATGTTGTAGCACAGCTAATTGACGCAGGTGTTGAAAACCATCGGAGGCCGCATTCACGATGCTGAAACTGGAGAAATCACCCAAACAACAGTATGACCCAAGGTATGCCACAATATCACAAGCCTTATGTCACAGAAGAAGAAACCAAAAGTAGATGAAAGTGATTATTATTGGCAAAAGCAGACATATCTGCCGCCTGAAAGTTCAACCATCCTAACGCCTCGAACGACAGTTACTAAAAGCCCATAACTCCGTTTCATACTCGAGGGGGTATTTCCACGTCATTCGAAAGGCCGTTGCATAACAAAACATGAAATCAACCACGTCCTTCCCTCCTTCATCATCTCGTCGTCAACTCAACATTGATTGGGTTGATTTAAGCACCGGGGTAGGCGTGGTTGGCCTTGGTGCTGTGGCCGCGCGAGCGCATGGCCTCGAGGGTGTCGAGAACAGTAAGGAACATGAAGATGGCCCAGATGAAGAAGGCGAACGCAACACCAGCCTGGGAAGAGCCGCAGTAAGTGTTGTTACCGCAGTTGGGGCTGCCGACGAAGACGGCGTAAGCGATGGCACCGGCGAACCAGAAGATGGTGGTGATGACGAGGAGTGCCAGTGAGACCAGCTTGTGGAAGAGGCGGGTCATGTACAGAGGGGTAAGGCCGACATAGGCAAGGACGAGCAGAGACCAGACCGAGTTGAAGATGATGAAGTTGACGATGTCGGGTGAGCGGGACCAGTTGCTGAACCAGCTGTGGTAGGCACTGGCGACTGTGACAAAGTTAGCGGTAGATCTATTACACGGTAGAGATTTTGAGCGTACCATAGGCAGTAAGGCCGAGCTCAATGATGGAGAAGACGGCAGCCACAATGTGGGCGATGGGAACGAATCCGAGAGCCATGGCGACGTTTGCGATCCTTGTCTTGGTGTTTAATGGTACGTGAAAGGTGGTGTTTAGGTAAGCTTGAAAGCTGACGAGGATGTCTGGCGCAGTAGAGTGTGTTGGTTCTGTTGGTTGTGGAGTGAGTGAGTGATCAGGGAATGGGTGGAAGAGGCGGCGACGGTGAATAAGTAGTAGTCCAAGGACAAGGCGAGCAATGACCAAGCACCAAGCACCAGAGATTTTCTTGCCTGGGGCGTGTTGAAGGACTGGATGGCGTCAGATGAGGTCGGGTGGGCTACCTTACCTACCTTACAAAGGCGGGAATGCAAGAGCTGCAGCGGCGCATACGCAGTACGGTACGGTACGAGAAGATTCGGTATGCTGGGCAACCCTGCTGCAGGCATGCTAGCTTTGTCGTCACATTTTGTCCGTCACTGCCGTTGGGCAGGAGAGAGGAGGCACTTTGCCTTCCAATAGGTTTAGGTGGCACGCCCAGGCCCCCGTCCCAAGTCGCTGTTACTGCGGACGGAGGAGTTTGCTGCCAGTTGGTGATGTGCGCTGCGTAATGGGGTTGGGGCTGGAGGGCCGACAATGACGTGGTTCCAGCTTGACTGGCTACCATGACCTCATTCTTGATGCAGTCGACACGGTCCAGCCAATGAGAGGCGGCGCTAGGCCCTCAGCGACGCTAATTATCAGCCACTTCAGGCCACTCAGCGTGGCGGGTGACTCTAAGCCCGGTCCAGTGTCCAGTCTTTGCCTTAGTTAGGTAAGCGGTGGGGTGTGTGCCGTGTACGAATAGCGGTCGTGGTGTCTCCCTGCTCGCATCCTCCATCATCTGCGATCCCAGCGAAAATCGCCCTTTCCTCATTGCTGCTGCCTCTGTCCCTCTCGTCCCTCTGCATGCCAAAAACTGGAATTTAGGGGCCACTGCTCGGGAAGCTGTTGCCGTGTGGTGGTGTCTTTGCTCCGGCGCGCCTGACGCGAGGAAAAGAAACTTCAAGCTCCTACTAGCGTCCCAAGGCTTGGAGTACTTGAGTACCTAACGCAGTCTTGCCGTGTCGATGAAGTCAGCATTGATCCATCGTCAGTGCTCCCCGGTTGCCTCTCACCTCTTCGTTCTCAAGACCAAAACGCGGCCGAGGCAACGCGCTGCCAGATGTCTCCAGCCCATGTTCCAACCCAATCTGGATAACCCGTCTTGCTGTCAAGACAAGCAGCTGAAACCTCCAGTTCCCTCCCTACCTCACAAACACCATACCCTCCCAAGTCCATTGGCTTCTGTCATCCACAATGCAAGACAGCCACTGAAGGCCTCTCTCCTCTCACCTCACCCCCCTCCCCTCGCGACCCTGCATGCTTGGCCTGTGATGCACCGACATGGATCTCTCCTCGTTGGAACCACAGACCATCCATCCATCGTCCAACTACCGGTGCTAGCCAACCACCTACCAAGTCATGTAAAAGTAGATGTGTGCCCAAGAAGACCTCAACCACCTCACAATGACCTAACGCCGGCAAAGAGCGGGTCGCCGCCCGGTCTCGGCTCCGGCAGGGCGACAACAAGCCTAACTGCCCACTGCTCAGTACCAGCACTGAGGGAGGTGGACAACACCAGCGGCTCCACCGCCCATTTCTCCCCGACGGAACCCTTATGACGTGGGTCGGCCAGCCAGACCGCCAGCTTCCAATCGTCTGCCACCCAACCTCTCCTTCTCCAACGGCTTCAGAGTTTTACCTCCGTTTGCAGAGTTGCCCGGTGTCGGTGTGCTTATTCGTACAGCCGCTGCTCAGCCCAGAACCCAAAACCCCTGACGCGTCCCGCCTCTTGGCTCTCTGCAACCCTTCCGATTTCCCGTTCGCCAACACGAACCCTGTGAACCCTGAGATCTTGCAGTCGTCCCACCTCCAGACACCGTGGATGGTGATCCTACCTGTTCCACCCAGATTCCGACGGAACAGTCAAATCCGAGACCGTCTGACCAACTGGCTGGTTATCATGACGCAAAGACTCAAACACAACACATTTGGATGGTTCGTCTGTGTGAGACATATCTCACTTTAGTGAATCCTAGCGCTATGCTTTTCATGTTGGCGGAATGATTGCGGGGCAATGGTCTGTATGCAAAAATTTGGACATTATGTTGAACATGGACACCATCTTGGTGTACTAGCCGTCGTGTCACAGAATTCAGATCCATTCATCAACGACATATGTCCATGTTAACAACTAGCGCATATGCAAACCGTTGCAGGAATGCCCCATCGTGGATATGTGCAGACTTCCTCTATGTACGATGGCCACTCACAATGCACTCCTCGGCCTCACATGGCCAAGCTTCGTCCGTCATGAGCTCCAGCACAGACGTTGCCAGCAGCCATGGCGCAGAGACCGTTCCCAAACTATTCACTCAACAAAACACACAAGAAAGGTCCGCTAGCGGATTGATCCGGTTGGCATTAAGCTTGATCTTCGACTAATATCAACGTCCTGTCACGTCGTGACAAACGGGTAGCGTCCGTCTACCTCAGTCCACGTGCGGCGCCGCACGGTTGGCACTATGCGCAACCCGACAGTGAGTCGACAATTCACATTTCGCAAACGCGGGGATCAAGGAGCAAAGCTTTTCATCTCTACCCGGGGCTCACCTACAGCTCATCGGCGGCGTGCGGGCCCGGACCCCACGGGCCAGGACCCCAGATGCCACCGCTACCCCTGCGCTGCTCTAACCCCTTGTTGACAGCCTTGAGGTTGTTATAATCGGGGCCGTCCTCGCCCAACCCCCATGCGAACACACCGCCGAGCCGCATACGGTCAACGAGGTCGGGGAACTTGCGGAGGATTGCATCGCCGTTGTCGTACGTCCAGAATCGCTTCTCAGCCCTATCGAGATAGTAGTAGCCGCCGCCCTTCTCATCATACTTGCCGTCCTTCTGAGCCCGCTCAAAGGAGCCCTTCACATCGTCCGGAACTCCGTCATTCCAACTGAAGCCACCGGTCTGTCCGAGATCGCCGCCCGTAACGGGATCCTCCATCAACGGCGTCGGGCAGCCGACTTCCAGGCCATCGGGGCAGTCCGTGGTGTGGAACCACTTGGTGTAAAAGGCGAACCCGAGATTGATCTTGTGGGCGGGAACTCCACGGGCCATGTAGTTCTCGACGGCGATGCGGGACAGCTCCATACCGGTATGGTGCTTCGTGACGTTGTCTCGGCGGTTCATCATGTCGTAAGTCATGACGTTGACAAAATCAAGAGCGCGCTCGATCCGGGGAGTGTGCTCCTTGGTGAAGGCAATCATGTCGCGCTCAAGGCCGGGCGTGGCGGCCGAGATGAGCTTGCCTTTGGGGAGCTGTCTGCGGACCTCCTCGAGGAGCAACGGGTACGCATCGATCTCCCATTTCTTCTCCTCGTTGGTGATGTTCTTGTAGTCCTCGCCGTTGCCCCTGATACATATGTTAGAGGAGCAAAGCAGTTGATACAGACTTTCAACTTACCCAGGGTACTCCCAGTCCATGTCGATACCTACGATAGTTAGTACTCGATCATCATTCTCTGTCAGAGCGGAATAAGGCCATACCATCGGCACCGGTAGCCTTGACCATGTCGGCAACGTTCTTGGCCCATTTCTCGCGAGACTCGGCGGTACGAGCAGCCGTGTCAAAGCCCTTGGTGTCGCTCCAGCCGCCAATGGCGACCATGACCTTGGTGCCGGGGCGGAACTGGGTGCGGACCTTTTCGACGGTAGTGAACAGCGGCCACTCAGCGACGTCCTTGTTGAAGGTGTCGGAGTTCATAAACGCAAGCTCCACGTGGGTAATGTGAGACACGAGCTCCTTGGAGGGCACGTTGGGGTGTTGGCTGCGGCTAGTCGTTAGCAATTTCACCGGTCGATGAATGCGGTCAAGGGAGGAGAGCAACAAACCCGGTAAGGTACATGACGCAGCGCAGATTGCCATTGCCGGCGTACAGCTCTTCCTCGGCGGACGCCATGGCTGTGGACGCCTGTATGATCGTTAGGACACCGCCCAGGACCGTGGGGAGCAGCTTCATCGTGTAAGATGCTGCCAAAGACAGACGGGTTCTGGATATCTGTCTAGCTTCCGGTGGTGGTGTAGCGTGATCGGAATGCGTCGACGCGCTGTTCTTCCTTCACATAGGACGGAGGACTGTCTGTGAGTGGGTGTGTGTGTGAGAGCAAGAGGGAAAGAGCACAGAAATAAGAATTAAGAAAGAGAAAGGCAAAGTCGATGCGACAGCGGTGGTGTCTGTTCGTCCGTCCGTTCTTTCCGCCCTTCAATTCGATTCACTGGAGCTGCCTCCGACCGCCGCGGTGTGGGAGGAACACTTACCACAGCTGGGATCGACTTGGTGCAGGAACCCCGCTGTGGCGGATGCTCCCTTCAGTCCAGTGTGTTTCTGCGTTTCCTGCAGCTCGCTTTAGCACCTTCCCGGCCTGTAATTCGATGAGACGTTGGGGGAAAGACCCCGCATCAATTAACCTTAAGGCGACCCGGCATTCGACGACACTATCTTACCTTCTCAACTCTAGAAAGGTAGGAACTTACGTTCCGTCTTTTCTAATCATAAAGCTTTGGAAACATCTGAGAAACCGGTGGGAGGCTTTCCACGAGCTCATGAACAGCCACTGCTAGGTAATGCCCTGGTCAAGGGTCAGTCCGAATGATTCGAAATGTCAACAGCAGCAGTTGATTTGCTGCGGGATCACAGTTTGGATTGTGGCTCACATTGGCGGCTGTGTCTTGCATCGTATTCACCAGAGCAAACTAATAGTATGGACGAACATGGGACCGAAATGTAGCATCATCGGTCTCGGGAAACATGCGCCGTATCCGAACTGGCTCTCAAAACTTCCTTTCTCGCCTGTGCCGTGTCTCCGAACATGCGAGCCAGGACCCTCCCAGTTGATCTGCAACCTCCCCCTGCATCCTGATTCGGCATCTCGGTGAGAGCTCAGGTGGGGCCGTTTCACCCCGGTGAACGCTCTCACCTTAAAAATTTCGTCCTGATCTGAGCTTCGGTCAGCTTTTTCCACACCTTGTCTTGGACCATTCCACCACTCGCAGTCAATTGTTTGTGTGCCCAGCATACCCATTGAGGCCGCAAACATGTTCGAAAACCTTTGCACCCTCCCTCTGTCGGCCGATGTCTTCACGCAGGCGCTCCACCCCACCGAGCCGCTGCTGACCGTCGGCCTCTCATCAGGCCATGTCGAGACCTTCCGCCTTCCGGCCCCGGTTGACAATGGCTCCGATGCATCTGGCGATGCTGATACCAGTATCTCTTCCACCGGTCGGGGCATGATTGAGAGTGCTTGGCGCACGAGGCGACACAAGGGGAGCTGTAGAGCCCTGGCATATGCCCATGATGGATCTGGTCAGTAGCTAGCTACTGGAGAACTGCTCCTTTCGCGATTCCTCAACTAACACATGGTCTTGATAGCCGTTTACTCCGCTGGAACCGACGGCCTGATCAAGCACTTCTCTCCCGAGACCGGCAAGGTCATCTCCAAGATCGTCATCCCCTCCTCGAACAAGCAGATCGATGCCCCGACCCTCATGCACGTCCTGAACCCCCAGAGTCTCCTGATCGGCTGCGACTCCGGCGCGATGCACATTTTCGACCTTCGCGACGGTGCCCCCGCGTCCAAGCCTGCTCAGACCAACTTCCCTCACTCCGACTACGTCTCCGCCGTCGTTCCCCTTCCCCCTTCCGCCGAGAGCACATCTGGTTTCCCGAAGCAATGGGTCTCGACTGGTGGCACCACCCTCGCCGTGACGGATGTCCGCAAGGGCGTTCTCGTTCGCTCCGACGACCAAGAGGACGAGCTGCTGTCAGCATGCTACGTCCCTGGTCTCGGGCCCAAGAACAACCGCAACAACGGCGTGGTGGCTGTCGGATCCGCCTCTGGCGTGGTTACGGTCTGGGACAGAGGTGCGTGGGATGACCAGCAGGAGCGCATCATCGTCGATGGTGGCAAGTCCGGGGGCGAGAGTCTGGACGCTCTGGCGTTGGTGCCTCAGGAGCTCGGTTTGGGTAAGAAACTGGTCGTCGGTCTCGGCGACGGCAGCTTGAGGGTGGTAGACCTGGTCACCCGGGACGTCGACCAGGTCGTCAATCTCCGCCACGACGATGTCGAGGGTGTCATCTCCGTCGCCTTCGACTCCGAGAACCGGCTGATCACGGCCGGCGGCAAGACTGTCAAGGTGTGGGAGGAGCTGTCGGAGCTTCAGGGAGAGGGCGACGACGAGGACGAGGACAGCGATGACGATAGCGACGACGAGGACGGAGCGACGGGCAAGCGACGTGCTGGCAGCGACAGTGACGATAGCGACAGCGACAGCGACGGTGGAAAGAGGCAGAGCAAGCGCCAGAACACGGGAGCGGCCGCCGCGGCTGCTAAGTTTGGCCCCATGGGTGCGCACGGCATTTTGGGATTTGATGGCTTGGATTAAATCGATATAAAATAATGATACCCCTCCTCCAGGGCCATCTAAATAGAGATAGGCAACCAATGGAACTGATTCAACTCTCGTTGTACAATTGTGGCGTTGCATGGAAAGAGAGGACTTGTAGGTCACATTTTGAGTTCCAGCGCACATCCACATTCCGGCCGATGTCGACTGCCGATCTTCGACGCCGGCCCCGGGGCTTGAGAAACCTCCGCAGCGGTCGGACCCCGCTCCCCGCCGATGACGACTCACTGGCAACTTATTAATGTCGTCTCGGCCTCAACTTGCAGCTCTGCACGCCATTCGTGACATGCTCTGATCGTTGCTTACACCCTGACTCGAACAAAGACATGGATCCAATCTCACCATTCGTCTTCGGCATCACTACGCCAAAGGTTTTCTTCGGGCCCGGCACGTTGAACGAGCTACCCGGCGAGCTCAAGTCTCGAAACCTCGCGAAGCCGCTCATCATATGCTCACCCTCTCGGACATCGCTCGCGACCAAGATACAAGCGAAGTTGTCGGAAGCCGGCATCACGGACAGTGAGATCCTCGACACCGCCATCGTCCACAACCCGAGCGACATCATCGAGCCCGCCGTGGACCGCGCCAAGGGCCGAGATGTCCTCATCTCCGTCGGAGGCGGGAGCGCCGTTGGCCTCGGGAAAGCCATCGCTTACCGCACGGGGATGCCGCAGGTTGCCATCCCGACGACCTACTCGGGCTCGGAGATGACGCCAATCATCGGAGAGACCAAGGACGGCAAGAAGACGTCGTACACGGATCCTAAGATCCTGCCCAAGGTGGTCATATACGACGTGGACCTGACAATGGACCTGCCGGTCAAAGTCAGCGGACCGAGTGGTCTCAATGCCATGGCACACTCATGTGAGTATTCAGATCTTCGATGTAGGTACATCGCTGACGAGACGCAGTCGAGGCACTCTACTCCCGTCAAGCCAGCCCAATCACGGATCATTTTGCCCTCGAGTCCATCAAGGCGTTGTCTAGCGCTCTTCCTGTGATTGCCTCGAACCCGTCGTCGGTGGAAGCCCGCACGTCGGCGCTGTACGGTGCATTCCTGGCCGGGTTCCTGGCCACGGCGACCGGCATCGCGCTCCAGCACAAGCTCGCCCACGCCGCGGGTGGCACTCTCAACCTGCCCCACGCCGAGACGCATTCGATTTTCCTCCCGCACAGCATGGCGTACAACGCGAGCTGCTTCTCTGAGAGCATCATCGCCAAGCTATCGTCGGCCCTTGCTCAGAGCACGGAGAGTTCTGCCGCCGGCGTTGTGCAAGGTTTGAACGAGCTGCTCCGCCTTCTGGATATTCCGACAGGGCTCAAGGACGTGGGTATGCTGGAGAAGGACATTGGCCGCGTCACGGACGTTGCGTCGGACACGCCTTACTGGAACCCGCGCCCGCTCGAGAAGGAAAAGATCCGGGAAATCATCCGGAGGGCGTGGGCGGGCGAGCAAGCCAAGACGGATCTCTAGATGATGAAATTTAGCCAAGTAGATTCCGCTCCATAATTTGATCAGACATGTAGATTTGTTGTCTTCCTGGGTTATGTCTCATTCTTATTGCAATGGCTGACTGTCCTTATCTTCTCCATTTTGGCTCCGTTGTCGAGTGGCATAATCACGGCGTCTTCACTTCCGGATCATAACTCTGTCTGCTTAGTTGCCTCGGTAATGTTGTTCGGTATATTCTCTTGCATCATCTCTACGCTCCCATGACTCAATACGTCTCCGTCTCTTCGGAGCTCTCATCCTCCACGAAGCTACTGTCGCCTTTTCTTCTAAATCGAGCCAGTTGTCCGGTGCAGAAATCGCTTGATGGATTCTTCCAATATTGAACTCTAATGCAATTATGTATATTGAAGTCATGTCTAGTCTTTGTCTAGATGGTCGTCTTATGCACCGGGCCTCGAGTAGTCGAGCTGTCTAACTCTCTTCCATGTCTCCCTCACCACTCTCTCTTGTGCTTGTCGGGCGGTCTCGGTCTCAGTGGATGCTGCGGGACTGGTTTACATTAGCCTCAACCATTCTCCTGTTTGTTTAAGGCCGACTCACCGGATTGCTAGGTACGATCTGCCACCCAGTTTGGCATCTGGAACGACGGAGGTATCTTCTGGTGGGTTAGCGATGGTCACGAGACCACCAGCCTCTTCGAGAATTGCAATTCCTGCAGCAACGTCCCTGGGGCAAAACTGTTAGTGCCGGCATATAACGTCAACTTCCAAGGCCTTTGACATACCACTCCCAGCAACCGCCCTCCCACCAAATATCGAAAGATCCCATGGCGGTATACGCGAGATCCAAAGTGGCACTGTTCTCGTCAGCATAAGGTCCCCATGCCGAGGATGCTGCGGCTCTCACCTTCCCAAACTCCTCATGCCGTGAACCATGCCGCCCTTGCCACCTCTTCCGCCCCTCTCGGCCGCCATGTTGACGAAGCTCTCGACTTTGCGGTGCATGTTCCCATCCGGCTTGTCGCGGCGGTCCTTGCCCCATTCACACGAAAACACACAGCCGCTGGGTGCATTGGCTGGCAAGGGGCTCGGGACCAAGGGCAGCTTCTGGGTCTCGTTCATCCATGCGCCGTGGCCCTTGAGCGAGGAGAAAGTCTGGTTGAGAAAAGGGGCATTGATGACGCCGATGATGGGCTTCCCCTTTACGGCGAAGCCGATGGAGACGCAGAACATGGGGAACAGGTGGGTGAAGTTGACGGTGCCGTCGAGGGGGTCGACGATCCAGGTTGGGCTGTCGTCGACAAGGTAGTCGCGGGAGGAGCCGGCCGAATATGTCTCTTCGCCAATGAACCTGCCAGATGTGTGAGAATCGTGGCAAGAGGCTGGCTGGCTGGCCATCATCACAAGTTGACTCACTTGTGGTTGGGGTACTTGTTTGCGACCGATGTGTGGATGAAGGCTTCGACTTCTGCAGCGGCACCAATTCCGTCAGCAACTCATCGCGAGGACATGTTCATGAGCACTGGAGCATTAGCGCACCTGTGTCGGTCTTGGTGACCAGGTCGACCGAGTTCTCCTTCTCGGTGAAGACCTGCGCATCGCCGCCGTCGAACCTCGACCGCGCCGCCGTCATGAGCATGGCGCCCGCATCTTTGCCCAATTGCACGGCAAAGTCGTAGATTTCGCGAAGTTCGGCGTCGCTGATGTCCGCCATTGTGTCGTTTCCAAGTAAAGCCGCCCTGAAGAATTGTCACAGTATTTGGCAAGTTGGGAAGAAAGGACAACGAGTCGCAAAAGATGAGAGAGCAAGGTCAGTTGAAACCTCAAACCAGCAACCGTAAGCAGCACACCACTGGCAACCTAACGCGACAGCAGGCCATCAGTCAGAAATTGGGTGACTCGACGGCGTGCTGCAGGCTGGGCCGCCGCCAGCCGAGTGCTGGAGACAGCGGAAGCACAGCGGGATGACGTCCCGCGCTGTTATCAGGTCGCCGTGGTCCCTATCAGCGGGGCATCCCCGCATCTGCCGCGCCTCACACTGGACCACCCAGTGAGTGCTCTCCAACGGCTCCTTTTAGCGGGTAGCTTACCGAAGAGCCCCCAAAAGGCCCGGTAGCAGCGTGCTGTGGACCTCCGAGTCAGGAGCTGTGTCGGAGACTTGGTCCCTGTCGCCGTCACCCCTCCCTCCACCTCTGCCCCTCTTCTCTCACATACCTTACACCACACACCAAGACCTGGGGAAGAGGGAGGCCAAGCCATTCATTCACCTCAGTACTCCAGGACGAACTGCAACCCCGAAGGAGCCGTGTGGGAGAGGCTGTTGACTTATGCCCGTTACGTGAGAGGCTCGAAATCCGGGGCAGCGCTTGTTTCCCCGCGGTTCGGTCCCTCACCAACACCTCCAGCCAAGCCAACTGTCTGCGATGCCGGCAGAGCATTCTTGACGAAACACGGATCAAGACTTATCCACTGACACGAATCAACTCATTTATCAATCACAATAGCCTCGCCGTCTGAAGTCGTGAAGCTTGCTCAATCAATTGTATCAACATCCATCATTGAGAACAATCAAAGCCGTCCCCAGGTCCTACCTACATCTCCATCCTTCACAATGGCCAGCCGCATCCTCCTCATCAACGGTCCCAACCTGAACCTCCTGGGCACCCGTGAACCCGCCGTCTACGGCTCAACGACGCTCGCCGACGTCGTCTCCATGGCCGAGAAGCAGGCCTCTGATCTGGGCATCAAGGTCGAGAACTTCCAGTCCAACCACGAGGGCGCCATCGTCGACCGCATCCACGAGGCCAGGGGCAACATCGACGCCATCGTCATCAACCCGGGCGCCTACACACACACGAGCGTTGCCATCCGCGATGCCCTCCTCGGCGTCGACATCCCCTTCGTCGAGTGCCACATCTCCAACGTCCACACGAGGGAAGCCTTCAGACACCACAGCTACTTGAGCGACAAGGCGACCGCCGTCATCTGCGGGTTGGGCGTCTATGGGTACACAGCGGCCATCGAGTTTGCGGCGAAGCACATGAGGATTAAGCAGAAGGCTTGAATAGGATTAATTGATCCCCTCCTGTCCTCAAAAAGTAAAAGAATAAAACATGTAAATACTGTACAATCGCTGTTGCAATCTTATGCAAATGTGTGTCATGACCATCATGTAAGGGACTCCAACTCTAAAGCGACGCCGTCACGGCCGTCGAAGGCTCTTCCACTCTCAGCTTCATATCCCTTACCAGCTTGCTCCAGGCCACGGCTCCTCTCTTGGCCAGCTCCTCGGGTACGTCGTGGTCCTCCTCCGACATCCTCCTGTTGAACAGCTCGAAGCTGACCCAACCCTCGAAACCCAGGCCCTGGAAGATGGCCGCGCAGATCTCGCGGACGGGGAGATACGCTCCCCTTGAATACTCGCCGTAAAACAGACGGCAGTTTCTTGACCAGGACATGCGGGACGGCTGCTCGGCGTTATAATAAGGGTGCGTCGGGCATAGCGGCTCGGCGAGGCGCTCGGCGTCGACGACCTGCACGTAGATAATCTTGGAGACGTCCACGGTAGTGAGGAGCCTCTGGATGGAGTCCTTGACCGCCTGCTCGGCGTCTTCTGTCCTGCCCGAGGCGGCGCAGGGGTCGGCAAAGATGCGGCCGGCAATGTTAAAGGTGTCGAGGCACATTCCGAAGTTGGGCCTGTCGACCCGCTGGATGACCTCCCAGCACGTCTCCCATACGTCGACTCTGGTGCCCCACGACAGGCTCTCATATGAGAAGCGGATGGGCGGGTTGGAGGCGGCACCGATGTCGGCAACCTCAGCGAGGTCCGCGATGTGAAGCTCGAGATCCTCAGAGACCTGTTCGGCGGGAAGGACGTTGCTGGGGATCTGGATGAGGTCGGTGCCCAGGACGTGGGCGAGCTGGATCCACACGCGCAGCTCCTCGACCCTGCGGGCGTGTTGTTCGCGGTCGACGAGGCCCTCAAAGTGCTGGAAAGGCTGGAGGCAGATGACCTCGATGTTGCGAACGTCACACATCCTCTTGACAATCTTGGAGGCGGCGATCTGGTTCTCGAGGAGGGCGGCACCGCCGGGGAGCTGCTCGGCGACGTCCATGAGGTCCTCGTGCCAGAGCTCGATGCCTTGGTAGCCGTACTTTGCTGCCATGTCCATCTTGTGCTCAAAGGAGTGTCCAGCCCAGCATCGGCCGAGCGACATGGTGCTGATACCCAGGCGTGAAGGCATGGTGGGCGGAATATGTGATGTGTGGTGTGAATGGGTGTATGTGAGGTGACGGCAGAAGTCAAAGGGTATCAAACGCAGAGTAGCACAGAAGCAAAGGTGAAGGAAATAATAGTAGGATGCTTTCGAGAGGATGATGAAAGAGGTTGGCTTCTGCGAGTACCTAGGTAGGCGGACGAGATAAGAAGTAGTATGTATGTAAGTGGGAGTCGACGGGGTAGGCAGGAGAGGGGGATGGAGGGAAGTAGTCGAAGGGAAGCTCGCTCGTATGTGTTAGTCCTCGGCAGCAGGGGATCAGGGAAGATTATTTGCAGCTTGCAAATCGAATCATCGAGTAACGCACGACAGCAGCAGCCCGTGTGTTGCAGAACGACAGGAAGACTGTCCAATGGTCTCATACGGGCCCCTTCATCCCCGGATTGCACCGGGTATCCGAGTGGACTTGGGGCAGGAAAGTCATTCACCCGCCACCAGTACAAGGTACTTTGCGAATGCAGAGTACCCCATCTTATCAGCGCCATCGCATGCTTGCAGAGCACGGCGATCTGGAAACTCTGGGGGTGGCCGAAGGTAGCCGGTCCACTCTGGGGGTTGCTTTCCCATGTGCCAATGCACCCCGCGAGTGTGTGTGGTGTTGCAACTTGTAAGAGATGCGTGACGGCGCCCATCACCAAGACCGGTAGTTGGTGGTGTTGCGCTGCTTGGCAGCTGGTGACGACAGCTCGCCGAGTGCCGCCGGGCTGTCAGGCTAAACGCTTCCCCTGGCGGCCCGCCTCCACTTTTTCACTTCTTCACTCACTTTCTTGACTGAGAATGAAGGATAAACATTCTTCAGCTTCGCCACGGAAGGGTGGGCGGCCACCGAGCGAGCGAATGACCGCTTTCTCACTCACTCTCAATCGCTCCCTTTCTTCGTTGCCTCTGGCGTCGTTTTCCCACGCTTCCGAGGCCCAGATTCTTCGGCACTTCTCACTAGCTCTCACTCCCTCCCTCACTCTCTCGCTCATTCGGGGTTTCTCCTCAGCAAGGTACCTAACGTGGTCGGTCTCTGGAGAGTTCTTTGCCGGGAGCGTGGAGTGAGTGGAGGAACCACGCACACACAACAAGTCCCTCGTTGAAACTGCGAGTTTCCGATCCATGAATCCTTAGCCCTGATGGAGTTTTGAACCGCAGTCCGATCAACCCCATCCAGAGCCCCGGACTTTTCCCCGTGTCCCGCAAGAACAATTAATTATTATTGGACCTCATCACCTGGCCGGCAGAGAAAAGAGACGCAACCCAAGAACAAAAAGTGGCCTCCAGATCGTCTTCTCCAAATCTGAAGTTCTCATAATAGCCACTCAAAGAATATCCGTTTCCAATTCCTTGCTTGACACATATTTCACATACAACTATCGCCATTTTCCTCGTCTTACACGGCCTGTCACTCAGTCGCTCGGTCACTCAGACTTTCATCATCACAACACAACCAGAGATACCCCTTGTCTTTTTTCTTCTTTAGTTCTCATCCACAACACGCACACAGCCAAAATGGCCAGCCCCGCCGTCACAGAAAAATTGGTGGACGACACCATCGCTACCAAGATTGAGCAGCTTGACCGCCACGGCTACCTCTTCGGTCAGAAGATCACACATTCCCTGTCACCACTCCTGCACAGCACCATCTACGAGGGAATCGGCCTGAAATGGGAGCAGATGCGTCTGGACTCGGCAGACCTGCCGCTGTTCCTCGAGCTCATCAAGCACCCCAAGTTCTACGGCAGCTCCGTCACCATGCCCAATAAGGTCGCCATCATCCCTCACCTCGACGAGCTGACGGATGAGTGCCGCGACGTCGGCGCCTGCAACACCCTCTTCATCCGCGAGCGCGACGGCAAGCGGATATACTGCGGCACCAACACCGATGTCATTGGCGTTCGCGAGTCCTTCGTTCAGAACGTCGCCGACCCGGATGCCGTCTACCACAACAAGCCCGCCCTGGTCATCGGCGGCGGCGGTGCTGCCCGCAGTGCCGTCTACGCCTTGCGCAAGTGGATGAAGGCCACCGACATTTACCTCGTCAACCGTGACAAGGCTGAGGTCGACGCCGTTATCGCCGAGTGCACCACGCGGGGCTATGGAGACAACCTGTACCACGTCTCCACCGTCGAGGAGGCGAGGGAGCTCGACGCCCCCGGCGCTATCGTCTCCTGCATCCCCGACTTCCCTCCCAAGACCCCCGAGGAGATTGTCGCCCGTGAGGTTATCGTTGAGTTCTTCAACAAGCCTACCAAGGGCGCCATCCTTGAGATGTGCTACAACCCCACCCCCTTTACTGAGATTGGTGCCCTGGCCGAAGACGCCGGCTGGCAGGTCATTCTCGGCACTGAGGCCATGATCTACCAAGGTCTCGAGCAGGTTAGTTGTTCCCCATCTCTCATCTCTAGTGAAGCTTACTGACTGCGGACAGGACCGTTACTGGACCGGCAAGGAGGTTCAGGACCTTCCCGTACAAAAAGTCAAGGAAGTGATTGCCGCCAAGCTGGCGCAACACTCAAAACTGTAAAAAATAATGAAAAATTGAAACGACTTGCATAGATACATTCATAGCGACTGTTTTAACAAGACGAATTATGATATTTCATCATTTGGCAATGACTCTATGTTTCCATGTTCATCTGAGTGTGATGGTCATCTACATGCCTGAAGATCCTCGGGTTAGCCCAGTTGCCCAGCTTGTCAGGCCCTTCTATCCAGTCACCCAGTAATGAAAAAGTCTTGGAGTCTCCTTTGGGGTATCCGCTCGTGTCTCAAATGCTCATCTCATTCCTGCTGCTTGTAGATTTTATTCCATACATGCATTCACACGGGTGACGTCTACTTGGTGATTGCATTTATGCATGTTGACCGAGGCTTCCTAAGTGAGGATCACAGACAAGCCTTCTCATTCCATGTCAGTCATTGGAGTCGATGGAACCTTGCATATGTGAAAACATATTTATATAGCTGGAACTGAACAAACATCTCAACCTGCACACACGCATCAAAAGTGATGCACTTCCTTACCAGAACGGTCCAGTAACATCACCAGGAATTACTTTTAACTCTGCTACCATGAGCCTCATGAGACGCAGTTCTTGCGCTTGCATCAACAGCTTAACATGATGAAGACTTCTCCGGCCATGAGCCCACTTCAAGACATAGACAGACGAGATTGCGATGTGATAGCGGTCCAACTGCAACGTATGCGGCTCCAGAACCATCGATATCTTCAAATATTGGGGCGAGCTAGACGGTTTTGGAGTGCCGTCTTTCCGTGTTCTCACTGCAACCTGCAGATCAACGGAACATTCATCAGACGCGAGCAGTCCAAGAGAATGCAAAGTTGTGCATCAGATCAAAAACGGACAATTGAGCCTCATTTAATGCCGTGATGCGAGTTGTGCTGTGGTTGCGCGTGCGTTGCGCGCGTCTCATGCAAACTTCACACAAACCAAACGACGGAAATAAGACTCATTTCCAGCTCATGCATTGCACTTTTTCAAACAATCCTGCATAATCTTGAATAACTCGGACTCTGTCCGTCGATCGTTTGGGCCGGTCCCAGATTTCGTTTGGCTGGTGGTTGAGCGGGTGAATGTTTCCCACGCGCCCGGAAAAAGACTCAAGCGCCGCCTCACCTCGACGAAAATCGCACGGGAATCATACGGGATCGCACGACAAACTGTGGAAACTCTCCATCTCGCAGACGGGACGAAACTCGATAGATCTGTTATATAACGGCAGCAGGCTGGCATTTTCACATTTGCGGCTCTTAGATGCTGTTTTGCTTAAGATGCGCCATCTGTACGTTTTGTTTGCTCTGTTTCGACGTCATCCTACATCCGGAGGATTCTTGCCACACCACCAAGATCACATCGACGGCGCCAGTGCTTGAGTCGGGTTATTTACCAATCAGGCTAGAGGTTCATCGACTTGGCGTCTTGGCTTGACCTCCTCGCTCTTGGCTGGAAGGACTCTCTGTATGATACGGACGGTTCGATTTGCGGTTGCTGGTCTGTTGAACTTTGTTCCAGGTATGTGCACATGACAAGATTGCACTCAGTGGACGTGGGAGATGCTGAGTAACTCCGCGTATCTTCTGGGATGCCATGTCTTGGGATGCCTGCGGAACAGCGGCGGATGGTCACTTGCACCATGCAATACGGGGATATCTCTGTGGACACTTCATGTGTGCTTGCGGCGGCTGAGCCGCTGACAGTGTGCTATTGACATGTACTCGCAGAGCATGTAACCCTGAGGCTACATCTCGTCTTCCTCCAACACGGGTATGGGAGGGAAAAGACATAACCACAACGTACCTTGCCCCTGGTTGCGTTGAGCCCACTTCATGCATAGTGCCTCCCCCGGCCTTTGCCTCGCCACCACGCGTCGATAATCCTCCTCTACTTCGGGTATCACCTCCGTTCCGTTTACGCCTGTCGTTTACGTTCCTCGATTACGCCCATCGTCTACGTCTTTATCGTTTACGCCGTTTCCGTTACGCTTTACTTCTCGACCTGCCGGCTCGTGCGGACAGGGTGCAAGACGGTGCACATCACTCGGTTTTGCTCGATTTGGGTTAGAGAGGATTGTGAATTCCTTGAGATACTCGAAATCTTGGGAATATCCGCCTGCTACCCATTTAAACGCCCTTAATTCCGTATTAGTAAACCGTTGTCCCGAACCGTTAAACGCTGGCCTTTCGCTCTACCTGGCTGACTTCGCCCTCGTCCGACTTCTCGCCAAGAACAACGTCATCCGAGTCGTTCTGTCTAAAGCTCTGGTCCTCCGCCAACTCATCCATAATGGTCTTGTTTGCGCGCCACACGGGCTTGACCTTGAACAGACGGTCCATAGTCTCCAGAGGGACAGCCTTAGTCTCGGGCACGAGGAAGAACACAAAGACGGCGGACATGATCATGAGAGAGGCGAAGAAGAAGTACACTCCATAACCCCAGGCGTCGAACATCTGGGGGGTGAAGCGAGAAATGATGAAGTTCCAGAACCAGTTGTTGGCGGCAGCGCTAGCCTGGCCAAGAGATCTACAGGTATGGTTAGCTCACGTGTTCGTTTACTGACTCGTTTCTCTCCACACGTACCTAGTGTTCTGGTCGAACATCTCGGAGTTGATGACCCAGGGGGTACCGTTCCACGAAGGAGTGTAGAACACCGTCCACAGGTAGAAGAAGACCATGGCAGAAATGCCTCCGCCGGAAAGACCGCCGGTGCCACTGGCAGGGTTGAGAGCGAGGTAACCTCCAATGTACCACATGCAGAGCGATCCACCGATGGCACCAATCATGAGGAGGTTACGGCGACCAAGCTGGTCAATGAGCCAAAGAATCCACACGAAAGTCACAATAGTCTTGACGACGCCAAAGATACCAGTGGTGAGGAAACTGGTGTTGGTGCCGGTGATACCGATGCTCTTGAAAACGGTCGGGCTGTAGTAGTTGATGGCGTTGATGCCGGAACCGTTTTGCCAGAGGAAAAGCTTCTCGGGGTTAGCAACGAGTGTTGGTAATCTGAAAGGAGTGCGCTCACCATGCCACCAAGGAAGAAGCGCCACTGGACCTTGCTCTGCTTGAGAGCGGCAAAGGGCTTCCAGAATCCGGCGCCAACTTCGGTCCTGTATCTCTCGAGGTCGGCATCGATGTAGTTGACCTCCTCGATGATGTACTTGTCGCTGGCATCCAGGTTTCTGTGAAAATTTGATGATTAGCTCACATCCAATCCATCACCCAGAAAATGTTGTTCGCTCAAAACTCACCTCATCCAGCAAAGATGCTTCATTGCCTCCTCTCTCCTGTACTTGGAGAACAACCAACGAGGAGACTCAGGAAGCCAGAAGGCTCCGACAAGCAGCAGACCAGCAGGAATCAGCTGAACGGCAAAGGGAATGAGCCATTGGGAGTGGCTGGGGGCCATGGTAGAGTCGACACCGTAGTTGATCCAGAAACCAACAAGGCCACCAATTTGCCAGCCCAACTCGTAGATGCCGACGAGGCGACCGCGAACGGCAGGCGGGGAAAGCTCGGAAATGTAGATGGGGGTCATGTTGGAGCAGCCACCCACACCGATACCAGCGAGGACTCTGCCGGCGAGGATGAGACTGAGGCCGCGCTCCCTGTTGGCGCCGAGCATCATACCGGCACCGAGCATGAAGACGAGACTGAAAGCGATCAAACTCTTCTTGCGGCCGAGGAAGTAACTGCTGACGTAGGCGAACAAGGAGCCGAAGAAGGCACCGGCCTGGTAGACAGACACGATGTTGGACTTCAACAGAGCCAATCCGCTCTTGCTGTAGGACGCGAACTGGAACTCCTCGGTGAAGGACTGCAAGGCGAGAGTGGTTCCGATGAAGGCAGAGTCGTAGCCAATGGTGCAACTGGCGAACGACGCGATGATGGCGCACATGTAGACGCGCCAGTTGTAGACGGCCTTGGGCGTCGGCCGATCCTCAACGAGGGTGAGAAGAGCCATGGTGACTGATGGTCGTGCGTGCTGCTGCTTTACTCTGTCTTCAGATGATGTTGTCTGGTTGCTTGGGCCTTGAGACAGTCTGAACTCCAAAGCACGGTTGGGGTAGAGAAGTCTTAAGGGGATGAGGAGGCCAGAACCAGATGGTGGTCAAGGGTCGCCTTTGTTATATGTATGGTTCGTTCCTCTGCGTTGGTAAAGAGTGACAGGTGTGTGGCGTGTCGGTTCGTCTGGGGAAAAAGTCTGGGGCTGCTTCGATGCGGAGTTTGTTCATCCCACGGAACGCACAGCAAACACGGGGAGGCCAATGGGATCCGGGGTAATAGGCTCTGACGACGCCTTCGCGTATGAGATTCCAGATGGTTGACTCTGGGGTGAACGCTTCTCCCTGAGCTAAGGAGTCACGCTTCCTGTTTTTGCGTATGGCTCCGAACCGGAGCAGAATCTGCACCTGGGCGACTGACTCGTCTCCACGGCGCGTGGAGAACGGCAAAGGATTTGTTCTCCGCACTGATCCACGGCACTAATCTCTGTTTCCGTGCTAGATCCAACTTCGGGGCCCCCAAAATGCTGGAGAACCCCTGCCCAGACCGGGGCTAAGGGTTGAATGTTTATCCTGTCAGCGGCGACGCATTGCCATTCAACTGTCTCACATTGCACGTGGAACTTGGGGACCTCCCAACTTGTTGATTTCCAGCCGTCCGGATTGTCAGCAATGCGGGCAAAGGGGTAGCGACCCCAGACTGCTGCTACCTGCCAGACGTGCCTTGCCCATGGGGTCACGGAGTCAACAAGACAGGGGTTGTTGGCCGCTGGTGCGAGCTGAGGGGAGTTGAGTATATCCGGCCAACGCCTACAAACCAAGATGGCTGCGCCGCTCTCAACATTGGCAAAAGACCGGCGAGAATTCCGGACTCCATCACTCGATTGCTAACTCGTTAGCAATGTTCTGGCCAAGCCTCTTTGACGAGGCCATCGTGGAGTCCACTTTAGTCGGATCGAAAGGGGCTCTCCTGATACGGTGGTTGTAAGCGCACAAAGCGGCGAACAACATCACGCTGAAAGTTTGATCATGTACGAGAGGAGGTTTTATTCTCCTATCTTCATCCATGAATGTCTTTCTGTCTGAACCGTTCTGTCGGGACGTGACAGTCGCTAGAGTAGTAGTGACCACTGAGCCGGTGTCATCAGAATTGTCCCTGTTTGGTAGCGCACATTACTTGGTACATTACACTACTGTGCACAATCTATGACACGTGCTTCATCAGCAAGCCCAAATCTCGATAGATTGACTGCCGAGACATCAGACTCTTAAGCTCCTGGTGATTGTACTTCCGCCCATCCTGCGCATATCGCTCTTCCGCGGGCTTGGTTCGCAAACAGATCCCGAAGACACTAACATTGCAGCGGCCGCAGCTGGGCCAGAAAAATGCCAGAACAGAGATAAGCCTGCCGCAGATTCTCCAGAAAACAGTACGAAAAGGGCTAGCAAGTCCGTTCTTCTCAAATCACTGCCCTTGGACAGGGTGAACACATGTCAATCACCAGGGGCTTTTCACACCGATGGACGTGCATGACAGGGGACAGTCAAACAACAGCACAGGTTACGGCGAGGATAGTTCCAGACGTGTGTGATAAGTATTGGGTTCGTTTTCTACTAAAAAGTCATAATACATTACTCTTCTCACATCCCCCCAAATTCTCCCCGCAGCATGTCTGTCAAGTCTGAGCCTGGGGCGAAGCCGAGATTGGCCATGAACTGCGGGTCGGCCTCCATGCTATCTGTGCAGTCTATAGATGCCAACTCGTCCATAATGGCGTCGTAATCCACGCCGTGGGGTCCTTGTCCCATCAGATATGGTGTTTGAGCCGAAGGCAGATGCCCCATAAATCCTGGGGGAAATGCATCCAGCTGACTTCCTGGGGTAAATGGCATTGTTCGCGCCGTCGAAGGACTAGCTGACGAAGCAGTTGGTAGAAATCCGTTGCCATTTTGGTGGTATGAATCCGTGTTCATTGGAAATTGAGGATAGTGTGGATTTTGTCGGGCGGCGGGCTGTGAGAAATGAGGAGCCGACTGTTCGGCCTGGATAGGTGTTTTGCCGCCAGGCTCAGCGTCTAACACGGAGGAATCTGCGTTGGTCGTCCGGTCTTGCCAAACAGATATCAAATCTCCCATCAGAGTATTCCACCTGGCTTTGTCATCGTCTCGCAGAGCTTTCACGCAACTCTTGGTATTAGCGATGCTCATGTAAGTGACAAGAAGCGGCGACACGCCGGCTGCGCCAAACTGGGCAATGGAATTTTCCAAAACCTCCATCAGACTCCAAATAAGCGAGACCCGGGCGTCGGGCATCAGTGTCAGCGTGGCACCGAGGAAAGTGGCCTGTATCAAAAAGGCGGACGGCAGTTTGGGTATCGTTGACGCTCCAAAAACAACAGAGTTGCAAAATGAGAACCGGGGGTCAAGCACCTGCACCAGGTTCGCAGCACCTATCTGCGGTGCTGCAGTTCCTGACTCAACGCTCTGATTTAGGGTCCGGAAGAACTGATAAAGCTGGTTGAAAGAACTCAGCGACTGGGCAGCGTGCACAGCGCCGTCAACCTCCTCGGATCCGAATCCAGTCCGTGGCACCCAAGGAGCCCATTCTTCCGGCCCGTTTTCATCCGTTGGCTTGTCTTTCATATCGCTCGTCCTCATGTGTGGTGTTTGGCCGAGTCCCAGAGATACTATGGTGTCAAGCATGAGACATGCCATCATTACTCGATCCAGCGCCGTTGAGTTTGCTTCTGGTGTCAAAGGTGCCGTCTGACCAGATATAGAGTTGCGGCCCCTATTCCTTGACCTGCCGTCCGTGAGTGCCATAGCACCGCGAACAGCGAGACCAATAAGCAATGAGGCAGCACCTGCATTGTCTTGACCCAACTTTACCAGAGACAACACCAGTAGAGCTTTGACATGACCTAGTCCCATGTCTGTTTCCACAGGTATCAAGCCTCGTGCAGCTGCAAATATAAGGCTTGGACGGTCTGATGGCTCAGCCCGTCCGGAAGTATTGGATGATGTCGCATCCTGGAAGGCCCCAACAGCAAGGGCGCACCATAATTCGGCGTGAGCCGCGCTGGCGCCGGAGTCTTCTGGGTCGATATCAAAACCATCGGGTGGATAAGAGGCTGCAACATTATCGAGGACTTCTTTGGAGTTTAGTATTGGAAGCCAACTGTGGGTATAAGAATAGTAAACTTCTAGCAGCCTCGGAAAGTTTCTTGGAAGTTTGAATCTTCGCCGAGATATAGAACCGTGTCGATGTCTTGGGCCCGGTTCGCCCGGAGTCGCGTCCGATGCCCGTTCGGGTCCGTTTGTTTTTGGAGACACAGCAGTACCTTCTTGCGGAGTGGCGTCTTTCTGTTTGTTGCGGCCGTCTGCATCCGCATCCGATTCGTCTCCCGAGGTGTCTTGGCGCGGGCTTACACCGTCCTTGCCGGATAGGAGTCGGTCGATGTCTTTATGAACTCGACACCTTCTCCATCTCTTGTGAAGACGGTTACCGGCTTCGTTGTCTTTGTCTAATAGCAGAGCTTGCCCGCTATCGCCTTCGCGGGCGAGCAACTCTGAGAGCTTCTCTTCAGTGCCAGGAACCTGGTCGAACAGCCAGACAAGGGCGAGCTCTAATGTTCGAATAAGACCGGTCTGTACGCCGCGCTTCTTCGGAGCGACGTTGTACGTGCATTGCCTCGATAGCGTTACGCAGGAGAAGCATTGTGGTTGAACGCCGTCACACTTCTCTCGAGCACTGCAAGTCAGTTAGCATTGAAGCCAGCGCAAACCAAAGACCAAATCAGACAAAACTCGGAACTGTCGTTGAAGAAAACAAAGCTAGACAGTCCCCAGAAACGTCGCAACACCCTGGAAATGAAGCTGTTGACGACGCAAGGATTGACTCGGGCCAATGATGAGGCTCTTCGAGCCTGGATCACCAAACATCCTCAAGCATGCGAGGACGGCTCCCTTGCAGGAAGCTTCCGATGTTGAAGGCGAACAGATGATGGAAATCAGACGGAAAGAAGAAGAAACTGAAAACAAGGACGGATGCGAGATTGCTTGCCTTCTACACTGGTCGCACGCTCGAGAAACTCGCTGGCGCTTCGGGGCCGACGTCGAGGTAGCATTGGTCTCGGCATCGTGAACCTTTCTCTTGGAGGGCATCCTGCAATTGATGCCTCGGGCGGCAGAGCAGCTCCTGTGGCTCACGCCGTTGTGGACAGCATGAGGGCGTGTGCAACGAGAGCGAGAGCGTCGGCGAGAGCTGCGAGGAAGGGTAAGGGCGCGCTGCGGATGATGGTTGAAGCGAGAGTTGTGGCGGATGGATCGCGACGGGATGTTGCAGGGGGAGTGACGATGGGTAGCAGCGGCAAGCAACAGAGCAGCAGCAGCACAGCAATAGCGACAGCAACAGCAGCAGCAGCAGCAAGTAGTCAACAGGCAGAGGAGCGACAGCGGCGATGATTGACGTCTTTGCTTCTCCAAGATTTCCCGCGCAACTCGCTGGAGGTGGGGAAATCCTGGGGTAACCTCACGTCGGACAGTCGCGGCGCCGCCTCAAAGGTTGTTTGCTCGATCTGATCTTTGGGCGGCGAGGACATAGGTCAGCTGGAATCCCAGTGGCATTAATTGGCCGCAGAAGGCCGTGTACGGATGACTCGGTTTGCGGGGTGTTAGTGCGCTACTTTTGGTGTTGCGAACATGCACAGACTGCTCTCCAGACTCTTCACACAGACAGACCCTTGTCGATGGAGGCGTCTCTGGGGCACCAACCGCATACAGCTGGGGTTTGTCTGCCATGAACAAGGTTGTTTTGCCTGCATCGTGGGCTCTCAGTGGTCTAGACACTTCAACGTTGAACCGAGCAACAGTTAGGACTTCCCTGAGTTGAGTTGTCAAACCAAGGGGCGGAACAGCGACGGCGGATTCGGAACACGAGACATGCTCGGTGGAGAATGTATCTTGCTAACAGAAAAGCCAGGGGTAAGTGTTTATCAGAGTACCGACGCCAAGTTGCAGCTAAGGGAGAGGGGCATCAGCGCAGCACCGACCGTCGGAAATGGGGTGCGGATTCCATGTGTCCTCCCACCTGACAATTCTGTGCCCGCCTTAGTAGGCATTGGACGCGACTCGACGGGACCGACTTGACTGACTCCTCCTGACTGAGAGACGGACAGACAGAGAGAGAGCTTGACCTTGTTAGACCACCCGGTTAGGCGGCGCTGGACGAAACCTGTTGGCCCAGACAGACTCAATCACCTGCGCGCCCTCTCTCTCAACTTGACACTGCCTTTCCTTGCCTTATGCGCTTGCATCCTGGGCTCTCTCACCAACCCAGCTTGCGACTGCTGCAACGGCCAGGTCGAGGTCGAGGCTGAGGAGCTATGGCGACAGCAGGCGTGAAGCGGTCCTTCGTGGCCACGGCCATTGACGACGAGGACGCCGAACACCACCACCAACTGGAGAATCCCTCAAAGTTCATTCGCGTCGACACTCGCAATGGCTACAGTACAACACCGAGAGAGCCTCAGAGCCCGAGGACGAACAGCAGCAGGTACTCCATGGCTGCGTGCTCCAGACCCGAGACGCCAATAACGAGGCCTGCGACGCCAGTCACCCACCTGCCGAACGAGATACCCCCATTCCCTGCCGACGCCTCCATTGTCCTTGCTGGCATCCGAGGCGCCGGCAAGTCGACACTCGCCATCATCGCCTCGACGGCCATGGCGCGGAGGGCGCTCGACTGCGAGAAGGCCTTCCAACAGGTCACCGGCCTGACCAGCTTCGCATATAAACGGGCCCATGGCCCCGCAGAATGTCACCGTCGACAGACGGACGTTCTCCGCGACCTCCTCGACCAGAACTCAAAAGGCTGCTTGATTGTCTGCAGCTGGATGGAGCGCTCTGTGCAGACTCTGCTACGAGACTTTTGCCGTACACACCCTGTCGTCCACATCGTTCGCGATGTCAAGGCCATTCAAGAACACCTCAAGATCGAAGACGAAGACAAGGCAAGAAATCTTCTTGCCGCGAGCAGTACCATTTTCCGGACTTGCAGCAATCTCGAGTTCTTCAATGTCTCTGAGACGGCAGATCCTGCGGCCGAGACTGATGCGGCGAGGATAGAAGCTCACGCTGGCGGTCAGAAGCCACCCGCACCGTATCTTACCCTGAAGCGGGCGGAGAGGCACTTCCTCAAATTCCTCAGCTTGATCATGCCCAAAGGCTCTATCCCCTTCATTGAATCTGCCTTCCCCTTGGCGTCTATTCCGACTGAAGACCGTCGGTTCACCTATGCCATTTCAGTATCATTGTCGAGCCTTCTCAACAATGAGATCACCGTCGAGGAGCTGGAAACAGGTGCTGACGCCATCGAGATCGTCGTCGATGGCCTCGCGGGTGCAACGGCGTTGGATTCTGAACGAGCTGCAGATATTGCAAGGATCATTGGGTCGATCAGAAGGAGCACCGTCATTCCGCTCATCTACCATGTCGTTCTCCCGGACACAACAGAGTCGGTGTACATGGACTACATCTTACATGGTCTCCGACTTACACCTGAATACCTCACCGTCGACTTACGCTTGAACGATTACCAATTACTACACATCATCTCAATGAAGAGGCGGTCAAAGATCATTGGTCATCTAACTCCTGCCGTCGACTCTCCCTCATGGGCAGATCCGTTCTGGATGTCACATTACCACAGAGCTCGCCGAATAGGCTGCGATCTTGTCCGACTTATCAAGCCTGTCACCTCGATAAAGGACAACTTTGATGTGAATCATCTCAAGGCTCTGGTCGACGCCACGACTGGCCACAAGATCCCTCTCATTGCCTACAACTCCGGCCCTCGTGGCAGGCATTCGGCTGCCATGAACCATGTCCTCACGAGCGTCGTGCCAGAAGCAATGGCGTCAAAGTACAGCCCCGATCAGCCTTGTTTGACGGCTGTACAGGCAACGCAAGCGCTGTACAACTCATTCCTATTCGACCCCATGAAGATTTATGTCTTCGGTGCCCATGTCTCCTACAGTTTGTCGCCAGCTATGCATAATGCCGCCCTCAAGGCATGTGGCATCCCACATGTCTACCGCCCCTTCTCCACACCATCACTGAATGGCCTCAAAGACCTCATCGAAGATCCCTACTTCGCTGGCGCCAGTGTGGGCTTGCCGTTCAAAGTAGAAATCATCACTCTCACCCATTCGCTGAGTCGACACGCCCAGGCCA
Organism: Colletotrichum fructicola Nara gc5; assembly: GCF_000319635.2. Classification (NCBI taxonomy): domain Eukaryota; kingdom Fungi; phylum Ascomycota; class Sordariomycetes; order Glomerellales; family Glomerellaceae; genus Colletotrichum; species Colletotrichum fructicola. The sequence goes on from NW_027094057.1 coordinate 319,446, forward strand.
TCGGTGCAGTAAACACTCTCGTGCCTGTTCGTCGACTGAACCCCGACGGCACCATTCCAGAAGATGAAAAACTCTTCAACTGCAGAAATCGAGCTGGGCCGGTACGCGCACTTTACGGAGAGAACACAGATTGGATCGGTATCCGGGCTTGCCTGAGGAGGGGACTTTCGCCTGCCAATGCGGTGCGTCCGACAAGTTGCGGTCTCATTATTGGCGCAGGCGGTATGGCTCGTGCTGCAACTTACAGCATGTTGCAACTTGGCGTGAAGAACATCGTGGTTTACAACCGCACGGTCTCGAACGCGGAAAAGATGGTCAATCACTTCACGAGACTACTAAAGAGACACGACCTACCGCTCTTGAGCGCGAACACGGACGCGGAAACAAGATTCCATATCATTAGGACCCTGGACGAGGCGTGGCCGGAAGACTTTCGGCCGCCGACCATGATCGTCTCCTGTATCCCAACGCACAGCATCGGCGACGTACCAGCTCCCAACTTCGTGGCGCCACAAGCCTGGCTAAGCAGTCCAACCGGTGGCTGTCTCGTTGAGCTGGGATACAAGACGCTTGATACCCCAATACTCAACCAAGCGCGCCAGGTCTCTCACCGGGGTTGGGTCACTATGGACGGTCTGGACCTACTTCCGGAGCAGGGCTTCGCCCAGTTCGAGCTCTTTACAGGGAGGCGAGCACCGCGCAGACTTATGCGTGGAGAGGTCTTCCGATCTTACGAGCCTGACGGACAAGATCGTTCAGCCCTTGCACAACTTGGGCCACGTCTCAACAACATTGTCGAGCAAGAGCCATGATCATTTAATGGGTGTTATGAGATAGGAAGGTCACGACGCGGGATAGGCTTTGCATTTAATGTCCGCCCAGATACCACTACGTACACGAGTAATAAAACAGTAAAATATTCATCATCATAATAGGCTACCCCGGGCAAGCCAAGCCACAGCCGTGCCCTACGAACGCCCTGATCGCCCAAAGTCGGTAAACAGCCGGGTAATGCACCAGTGCTTCTTTTAGTATCTCGAATATGTCCTTCCTGTCTCAGTACCCTGACTTGACATGTATGCGGCAAAGTCCGTGTTGACGTATGGAGACGCCGGCACCTCATTGACATGACCTTCAGCTTCTTTCGCGTCGTCAAAGACCGGCCGCCTTTGTCGAAGAGCCTCTTTTCCAACCCAGCTGAGGTAAACCGTTTCGTGGACTTGGATTAGATCGGCCCCTGTATGGCCAGCTTCGGAGCTCCGGCTGCTGCCATCAGCTGCCTCGAACTCCGGCTTCTTCTCTACCACAAAGACACGGTGATCTTTCTTCTCAATGTAACGGGCCACCAAGATGAAGCCGATGAACCAGGCAACGCCAAGACTGATGATTATCCACCCAACGGTGGGCACAAGCCACCATGGCGTCACGGTCAGGTCTGAGTACTGTGACGGCGGTACCCAGTTGGTGATCACGGGATAGAGACCTCCACACATGTATACAATGGCACAGAAGACTGATAAAAAGGGACGGAACTTCTTGCCAGTCATTTCAGCCCAAGTTGTCGGGGACTTAGATGGGTCATCGTCGGTGGCATCATCGTCAGTAGCTGTCGTAGGAGGGCCGCGGAAGCGTAGGATGAGAATGCCGAGACCCAGGAATGTTCCAATGAATGCGTTAACCACATAAGCACTTAGAGACGTGAGTGCTGTGTATGCCACTACAGGTGGCCTGCCGTAGGTTGCAAATATGAGGATGACGCAGCTGACGAGGTGAAGAACCAAAGCACCAACTGGTGTCTTTTCAGAATGATGCTCCGGCGACATCCAACGCAGTTTAAGGAGTGATTTGAACCATCCTTTCCTTTGAAACCAAAACAAGAGTCTCCCAAGGCTCATGTCCTTGTTTTGCGCGAAGAACTTCGGGAAAGGAAGGATTCCCTGTATGGACAGTCAGTGCCTTGTCCAGGTTTCGGATACAAAAAAAGGGGGTGAGCAGAGTGACCAAAAACAACCAAGGGGCAGAAAAGACTCCATGTGAAGAGCCTGAACTATTCAGATGATTGTGACAATGGAGAACACACACAGGCGTCATCTGTGTGGAGGAAATCTTCTCACCTCTTTCGCAATCTCTTGCTTCACTCTAGCTGCCGTATAGGTCTGGTATGATGTCAGTTCCCACAGTGGTGGTTTTCAGTTCTTTAGCCATGACATACCATGACGATGATATTGCCCATGGAAGAGATCGCCAGGAAAGCATTGAAGATCCGCGACCCAATATCGCTGTCTGGGTTCAATTGGCCGAAGGTGAGCCTGAAGAACTCTTGGGCAACATTGGCCTCATTCTTCTGAACATCGGCAGGCACAACGACCATCTGATTTTCTGTAAGTCACTCCAAGAAGCTACATTGTTTGGAGGCACTTACATAGCAGATGTTGACAGCCAGGTATAAAACAGCAACGAGTCCTACACCACTCGCCATCCCGATAGGAAACTTCTTTCGAGGACGGCTGATCTCTCCTAGGACATAGTTTGGCTGCTCGAATCCCGAAAATGTGAAAATGATGGCAAGAAATGCCTGAGCGTATCCGTTCGCGTCTTTAGTTGCGCCCGCGAACGAAGTCTTTGGCGACGTATTTTGCTCGATTACGTTTTGTGTTTTGGGAAGCCCGCCCGCACCCACCACGATGGCCGCGACGATGATCAGTAGCATGATCATGATCTTGATTACCGCCAGGAAGTTGTTCAGCATGATTCCGAATCTTCTGCTTGTGGCATGGATGAAGCAGGCGAAGACGGCAACGGCGAGAGCGATGCCCCGGACGGGGCCGTTCTCAGGATCTGAGTGACCAGCGGCCTCAAGGACTCGAAAGGCGAAGTGAAGACTGTTGCCGGCCATGTTTCCGAGTACGATGAACGTGATGCCAAAGATGCAAGTCGACAGTAGGATAGTGTTTTTGCGATAGGCGGGCTTCGAGAAGACATATTGCAGGTACACCATGTCTCCGCCTATGGAGATCGGTTAGCATTGATGCTAGGCCTGAAGCTGCAATTATTCTTACCACTTCGAGGGATGGACTGCTCAACTCCTTGAACTCTATAACGAGGGACGTTGAGGCCATACTCGATGTAGACGTGGGTACCGCAAAGGCAGTAGACTACACCAGCTAGCCAGAACAATAAGGTCGCGCCAACACTTCCAGTACCTTTCATGACTCTTTTCGGAGACATGAATATTCCCGTGCCTGTATTACGGCATTAACAGATGTCCCCTAAGCGACAGAGACAGTTTGACGCACCTATCATGCGGTTGATGACCAGACAGCATACATCAAGGTATCCAAGGCGAAATCCTTCCTTGGGTGCGTGGGTGACGATGCCTTGACCATCCCCGCCAGTGATACCCGTTATTACCCCAGCAGCATCATCTTCGCTCGAGTTGTCGTCGATGTGACGAGGCTCCTGGAAGATGCCCTCTGAGCTTTGGAAGTCATTCATCTTCGAGAGTCTGGCAAGCCAACAAGGCGACTCAGAGATATCGGAGACTCGCAGCAGCTCCAAGATGGGGGAGTCTCGAGGTCTGCGCCATAATGGTACATGGCAAAGCAGGCTACAAGGGGTGGCTCCGATGTTAAGTATGGCCTATCTCTATCTACGAAAGCCTGTGTGACGAGCTGGCATGCAGGTCAGGCGTGACCAGGGAGCAGCTCGATGGCTGGGTCGCGCACCAAGAGCAAGCAGAATGGCACTGAAGGCAGGGCAGACTCGGCCAAGGATGTGGCAGCCGCATGCATGCATGCCCAGGAAAGCCGCTACATCAGGAAGGGCGTTCAAAGAGTCACTCAGTCCCCGGCAGCCTCGTCTTGAAATCTGCCTCGCGGAGTGAAAATTGCCCGATTATGCTGCATGGGAAAAGGGCAGTCTAGGTGCGCTTGGTGCGGGAACATGTTTGCGCGCTTTTTTGGATTCAAACCGCGCTACCGAGGCTCTAGTTTCGGTAAGCAGATGCAGAGCTGAGCTCGATCTGTTGATGGTCTGGCAGGGTCTCAGTGAACGAGAAGTTGATAGGCCTGCCGAAGCGAGCGCGAATAGGAAGAAGCACCGGTAGACTGGTGGTGACACCCCGTCCGTATCCTACCCCAGGTTGGAGCGTGAGAGCGGAATTGAGGGGAGAGCTCTGGCAGCTCACTGCCACCGCCACCAGCTCTTTCGTGACCGAGTTGAGTGCAGATCGGCGAACCCTTGGCAATATGCAGATACAACCTTGTATGCGCTGCTTCTAAGAAGACATATGTATCAACACAGCTTACGAAGCGCTTGTCCCCGCTCTGTGCTCTGTTCATTGCCATCATGTTGCCGTCTACAATTCGTTCGGTTTACGCGATTGTTCATCTGTTTTGACATCTACCCATAATCACTTTTGCGGAAGTTGTCATTCGTCAACATTTGCATACAAGAAGACTTAGCCCGTGGAAGGCAAGTTTGCAACCCTTGTACATATTGAGTTAAAGCAAATAGCCCTGTATCGCGTCAATTCGTCCTGAATATTAGGTATGACACAAGCTCATCCTGTCTCTGTACCTTATCTCAAGCTAGCAATCTTACGCCGCACACTCGCATACCACGGGAAAGGAGGGTGACGAGCTATCAACGCAGGTCAGATTGGATTGGATGCCTTCGTAAGGGTGTCTCGGGTAACTGAGACCGCGTGACAATCTACTAGCTACCCTTCACTGATTGAGCGCTAAGAGAACGCTTGTCTTCATCCCTGGCTGCCTTATGAGCAGGCGCCCAAAGCTGCGCTGGCAACTTGGTTCGCTCAAGCTGGACTTTAAGCGCATTTACAGCTTCAACCAACTCAACATGTTCTCGGGCGAAACTCATGAAGTCCCCCAAACCACCCTCTTCGCAAAGGCAGAGAACCTCGGCTTGCCAAGCCAGGAAGACAACCTCTAAACCTGGCGCTCACTACCGGGGACCGCTCAGAATGGTGCCCTCTGCCGCTTGACCTCCCACCAAGTTTGCAATCAAGCAAGCCAAGCCGGGCGTGATAGGTCGCTGAAGGAGACGCAGCCAGCCAGCAGGAGATGTCTCGTTCCCCTGCTGCTGCCTGCATTGCTTTCCACACCATTCCGTCTCTCGGTATCAAATTCGAACTGTCCAGCCCGCCAGACACACTCGAGTTCCGTCCAAGTGGGCAAGCAAACAAGATGACCCAATCCTCCAGCCTCACTCTCATCTCGTTCCTTCCCCCCTCCCATCTCATTCGGTGACCCAGCCAGAGTTCTTAACCCCCTCGTCCAGTCCCGAGAACCAATTCCTGGTCGCAAACTGCCAACATTGTATCCCTCGTGGCGGCCACACCCACCGTTTTGTCGCATAGTCCCAGCGAACCGGTGGCGCCCCTCGAGGTCTGGTCGTGTGCTCCCGCCCTGGGGCCAGGCTGTCATTCAAAAATCCCACGTTGCCTCCCGATCTGCTTTGCGACCGTTGACGCGGAGTCCACTTTTGAGGTTTCTATTTGTCGTCGCTTTCAACTTTGCTCACGCCCTGTTGACAACATCGCACGTCAAATGCCAATCTCAATAAGGCGTGTTAAACAGACTGATTTCATCATCTCTTTCCTGACTCTCCCCCAATGGCAGGGCCTCTTCAGATCGGGGACATTGTTAATCTGAGTAAAGTTTGTTGGGACGTCTACAGATTTGGATGGGACAACGACTACAACGCAAGTATGTTCCTCGATCCATTTTCCGTCGATGCTCTTTCGCGCATGTCCTCCTCTTGTCCGTATCTGTATGTTCGCCATTCGTCAGGATTGTTTCGGGTACATCAACCTCAGAATAAGCCTACTAATGGATGATCGTCCTGTGCTTCATTTGATTGAGAGCGCCATCTCAGCCCTCCGCCCGGCAAGCGTGGCCGTAGGGCTGACTTGAGGCTCTAAGAATTCCAAAACTGCAGACGGCGACACAAGCTAACGGCATCTCAGCCAAGCAATATGAGGAGTTCGGCCGCGACGTCAGGGGATTGGGTGAGAGCCTCGATATTCTCACCCGAGTGGTGAGCCAGGCAGAGCAGTCTCTCCGCAGAGATGTGTCGTACAAGTCACTGCGATGGGACCCGTCGTCCCTGGGGGAAATTATCGGAGACTACCAGGGAACCCTCAGAGAATGCATCGAGTTGATCGACAACAATAATCGTTATCGCCTGAATAGTGGTCCTCTCCGAAATATCGAGTGGAATGTGTTGGTTGCGCCAGCCGCGGACCGCCTACGGGCAAGAATCGCCCTGCATAACTCCAAGGTTCTTCACGTCCTGAAGCCGTTCGAAATGTAAGCTTCGTCTGTTCCCCTCTGACAGTTGAAGACGCTAACGAGTCCAGCGATCTGCTGTGTCGTGTACGAGAAGACATACACAGGGTTCACCATGATCTTGTTGATCGCATCTCAGCTGTTCATGGGGATTTGCACCGCTTGATAGGGGTCCTAGTCCCAGACCTACAGGTGGCCCTAGATCAGCAAGCCCAACAACAGGAGCAAAGTCTTGACATCCCACTATTGGTAAAAGATGGGTTGCTCAAGGCTTGGGAGAGTCGATCCCCAGACGAGCCGGCCCCCGGTCTGAAAGAGATCACGGACGCCTTCGTCGTTCATTTCGACCATTCTACCGTTAACTTCACGCCGGCTGGTATTCTGGTTGAGAACAAGATCCCACGCCTGGAACAGTACCTGAGCCTTTTGAAGTGCGTATGGTTGAAGGAGCGGATTGACGAGTCGCCTGAGCTCAAACAGGCCGTCCCTGGGGTGTCGCATTGGCCATCATATGTCCAAGAACTCGAGGACGTGAGTTGAGAAACCCCAAGACTGTTGGTAGGAGGTACTAATAGACGCAGTGCCTTTCAACGCAATGCGGCCGGTTCAAGCACGATTTGGTCAAGCCAAGCCTTGCGGGACTGACGTCTGACATGCTCGATATCTGGCCTGAGAAGGAACTGCCTCAGCTTGTCGATGTGGTGACGAAGGATGCCCTGATGGAACAAGTCCTTGACATGTAAGGCCTGAACCATACGTGGCACCCATTCTGGAATGTAACTGACTTGATGGAAAGTCCACTCCAAGGTTCCGGTGCCAATGTCCAGAGACGACTTCAGCTTCTTCGCAGAATGGGCGCAGACGGGAGACGATTCAGGATCAATATCACTGGCGTGGAGCAGGGAGCAGTAAGGAGCGCACGCCGTCAAGGTATGTAAGCCTGGCTCAGTAGACCAGGATAATCGCTTACAGTTGCAGCCGAGACGATTGATTTCGATATCACATCCGTCATCCTCAACCCGCTGTATGCAAATCCATCTAGTTCTGGCGTACTGGAGATGATTCTTCGCAAAGACGAACGGATCGCGAGGCTATCCTTCATGGGACGCAAAGATATCATCAAGTTTCAGCAGGCAGTTACGGGATTCAAGGCCTTTGACAACTACTGCCAGTACAATACCATGGTCAGCTTTGTCGTCTCCGGTAGAGATGAACCGCTAGTCGAAGACGCCTGTGTCCAGTTTTGGATTCCAAAGCAGCTTGATGGCCAGCTGGTAACCAACAATGAGGCAACGGTGAAGGAAAACGCGAGGTCAGGTTCGATGTCGTCTACTGCCCATGATGCGACATCGAGACAGAGTACTATGCGAAGCATGTTCAGCTCCTCGAACGTATTTACCACGAGCCCTACGGAAACAGTTTCCATGTGGAATACGTCTGGGCTCGCAGCCCCATCTCTGTCAAGAAGCCCACCGAGACTTTCACCAGTCAACGGCATGAGCCCCTTTGGTGGTCGGCCACCTATATCTATCCCACGCCGCCCAGTTGGAGGCGGATCCAACTCGAGGAGACCGACTGCAAGCCCGACGGCACCGTCAGCAACATCGCCGTCGAGCCCGCCTTCCTCCAGCTTCTTTCCTAGATCATGGTCTTCCGCGATCGCACCGTCAGTTTCGACAGAGAATAGCCGGCAAGACCGAACTTTCAGCGTGTCTAGCAATGTTTCAACTACGACCTCGCCATCGAACAACAGCTCAGGCAATAGCGAGACGCATACCGTTACCGTAAGTATTGGCGGGCACACGACTGGAACTGTTCACAGGCGACCACCGAAGCCGATGATCGTCCTCTTTACCCAAAACCGTAAGACCAAGAGGCTTGCGCTGGTGACGGTCGACATTGACGAAGACACTGAAGTCAACCCCGACCGATGTAACTGTCGGAGGTCGGGAAAGGATGGAGCATCATGCACGATAGCCGCCATGGAACAAAAGAGGGGCACACTGAACCTCGTCGCCCGACGATTCGAGAGCCGTGACGGAGATGCCGACTGGAACCTGGCCAAGCTGGCACTTGGCCGTCAGGGGGAGAGAGAATATGCTGGTGCGATTTGGAAAGACGTTCGGCGTATCAGCATAATGTTTCCCACGCCGAAAGACCGAGAAACTTTTGGAGGAACTCCTAATCTGTGTCAATGCGTGTCGAGGACGGAAGCTGAGCTGGCCAACTGTCTGAAAGACCGGCGGCATAAGGGGCAGCTGGGTCTCGTTCGGGAATTTGGGCGGCAACAGCTGAACGAGTACCATCGAGAAAGGTTCGGATCGCAGCAGGACGTGGTCAGGGGGATGAGGGACGACATTCGGTAATTCGATAATGGCAACCGTGACTGCTGGTACTGGATGAGTCTAAGACATTGGCTGGATATACGGCTGTGTGTTCATGAATACAGACGCTAATGAAGGGGTTTAGAGGGGGTCGATCAAAGACATGGCCTCGGATGGGCTCTTCGACGAAAAGATAGATTATGGTGCAGATGTAGGAGGTGAGGAAACGGGCAGATGGCTCTTCGTTCGCGAGATGATCCAGGGATGGCGAATCCAATCCTTCGATGTTGCCTGCGATATGCGGTCGGAGGACCGTAATGATACAGAACCTACCTCTACTTCAGAGAACCTGAGATGAATTAGCTCTCGACAGCAACATGAACTTCTGTGACCGTGAGTGTGTTGTAAGCGGCGAACCCGCGGAATTCCCGCGGCATCGGAGATAAGAAGTAAGAAGATCATGGCCCGCCCACGCCGACAAACATCAATGACATCGTCCCGGTGAGTCCCTCGACGGTCAGAATTGCTTTCTGTCGGAGACCGCCGACAGCAGACAGAGCATGAGTGACGGGAAATGGACGAAACCCAACACTCCCGTCCGCCCTGCCGCGCCGAACAACTACATCTCCGAGTCTCGGCAAGCATATGGACCAATGGGACGGGGTCTTCGGCAGCGCCTCTATCTCCCAGGATCCCTTCTTGACTCGTTTGGGACGATTCCTTATCTCTACGCAGCGTTGACGTGCATCTTCTGGGTGGCTCAAGACCCTGGATTGTCTTATCTCTCTGATCGGATCGGCTAATGACGGCTGCTAAGGCTTGGGATTGCTTCCATCACCTGCCGCGATGGAAAACATCTACCCACGGTCTTTCGGCGTTCGCGATGGGAGTCGCAAGTAGTATCAGATGAGCCAAAGCCAGAACGCCTTGGAGAAATGGGGTGAGCTTGAACGCCAGCATTGGAGGCATTCTCTTTCTTGCTGGGTGGTCGAGGGTCTTATCAGCAACTATCGACTTGGAAATCTCCCTGTGGCATGATGGATCATTCCAAACCAACGTGCGCAGTTTTCTCAACGCTCACGCATACCTCACCTCACTCCAGGTGAAGGACGTCGCCGGCGGCCATCTCGGAGAAGCTGGTGCCGTTTCGAAGCAACAGAGTTTGGCTGGTGAGATGGACGCAGTTCTGAGCTGTCCAGGGGCATCCGAGACACTGCACTGACTTTCAGAGCCCCAGCAAGCCCCCGCCGGCCACTACAACTGCAGTCAGTTGCTCCAACAAGTGCCTCCCGCACTTCGCAGGTCGCCGCATCTTCAAGCACTCGGTCCGCGTAGCCAGGCAGGATGCGCCCGAGAGGGAGGACGATGAACATGGCGGCAGTCTCCTGGAGTGCCACGCGGGAGCGATGCCGGGGAGTTCCCCCACACTCTGCGAGCCTCTACTTTGCAGTAGTTCCTCAGCTGCGGCCAGGGATCAGTAGGGTTTTTTGGGGGGGGAGTCTTGGGGGATGTAGTTGGTTGATGACGGAGCTGACTTTTGTGCAACAATGAGAACCCAAGTACACACGGCCCAAACACATGCAACAAGCATGTACATTGGATGTTCCATCTCATCTACCATCAACTCGCCCGTGAATTACCATGAACATCATGTATCCCCAGAACTCCTGCTCTGTTCCTCGCCACCCCCAGCTGCAGAACCAAGAGCTCAGTCATTCACAACCCACGCTCTCTTCCGCATCTCACTCACATGGATCCGGATGGGGTCGACAAGGGAGAGCTGCCGACCGCGTCTTGTCTCCGGGGGGCTGCTCTCAGCTAACGCTAGAAACGGGCCCGCCCTTCTGGGTACACAATTCTTTTACTATCGCCAGCCATTCATATCGTCCCGCGCGGCTTATCCCACTGATAGCGGTTGAAGCTAATTGCTCGAAACCATCAACTAAAAGGATCGCCCCCATGCAGATTGCAGACTGCCTGACGGTACCGTACCACTCACTCAGAGCAACTGAGTCGGATTTTGATATACATATAAAGTGAGATCCACATCTTGCTCTGTGTCATTGCTCGTGGATATCGTCGAGGGTTTTTTTCCACACCAGCCTTTTTTCCGCAGTCCAAGCCAATCTCGAGGTTTTGGTTCATTGACACCACCTCAAGATCGTCCCGTCCTCGTTCTGCTTATCGACCTCCGGCGACAGGCTCCAAAAACGACGGCAAGATGGATGAAGATCAAGGTCCATCTCAAATCGTCCCCGAGGCGTCACCAAAGCGCACAGTGGGAGATCGTCTGCGCGGCGCCAAGAACAGATTCTTCACGAAGCAAGGCCTCATCGGCGACTACGACTATGCGTTCCTCTTCCGCCCGAACCTGCCCTTCATGAGGAAGTCGCGCCAGTCCGCACCCTTTTTCGGCCTGCACGACAAAATGCCCACGCTCTTGGCCATTCTCCTGGGCTTTCAGCATGCCCTGGCCATGTTGGCTGGTATCATCACGCCGCCCATTCTGCTCAGCGGTGCTTCTGGTGCCAACCTGTCGGGAGAGATGCAACAATATCTAGTTTCGACTGCCTTGATCGTCTCTGGAATCCTGTCCGCAATCCAGATCACCAGGTTCCGCATTTTGAAGACTCCGTAAGAGGACCGAGTTTCCCACTCAGTGACTGTACTGTCCACTTACACGATTCAGCTACTATATCGGCACCGGCCTTCTCTCCGTCATGGGAATCTCGTTTGCCATTATTCCTGTTGCGCAGGGTGCTCTTACCCAGATGTATGCCAACGGCTTCTGCCCTACCGACGCTGATGGCAACAAGCTTCCGTGCCCCGATGGATACGGAGGTGAGTCTTTCCGCCAGAGTGCTGCGTGCACTCAAACGCTGACTTTGTGTGTAAAGCCATTATCGGTTCCAGTGCCCTCTGTGCTCTCATCGAAATCTTGATTTCCTTCATGCCGTCCAAGGTGATGCTTCGCATCTTCCCTCCCATAGTCACTGGCCCCACTGGTAGGTCTAAGACTCCAAAAGCCGTTGAGATCCAGTCCTGAGTCTGTCTAGTCATGCTCATCGGTATTCACCTCGTCGAGAGCGGTTTCCAGAACTGGATGGGCGGCTCAGGGCCTTGCGCCAGTCCGTCGACTGCGTCTGCGTTCTTCGCAAAGTGCCCCAACATCTCGGCGCCGCATGCTCTGCCCTGGGGCTCCGCCGAGTACCTTGGGTTGGGCTTCTCTGTGTTCCTCACGATTATTCTCTGCGAGAGATTCGGTGCCCCTATCATGAAGTCCACTTCGGTCATTATTGGTCTCCTTGTTGGTGAGTTGCTGTACCCAAACCATGGCCCAAGCCGTTACTAAACCCCTACCAGGATGCATTATTGCAGCCGCGACAGGATACTTTGACCGATCTGGCATCGACAGCGCCCCTGCCGCCTCCTTCATCTGGGTTCACACCTTCAAGCTAAGCCTGTATGGGCCTCTAATACTGTGAGCGCCCATCTTCTCATTTGGCCCCTGGAGTCCCTAGCTTACCATCTTCCAGACCTCTCCTTGCGGTTTACATCATCTGCGCCTGTGAAGCCATCGGAGATATCACAGCCACTTGCGATGTCTCGAGACTAGAAGTCGAGGGCCGTCTCTTCGAGTCCCGGATCCAGGGTGGTGTTTTGGCCGACGGCATCAACGGAGTCCTCGCTGGTTTGATGACCATCACCCCTATGACCACCGTGAGCTTCCCCCCCTCCTCCACCTCTCCCTTAAATCAAAGGTAAATGACTTACCAAATGAGCCAGTTCGCCCAAAACAACGGTGTTATCGCCCTTACCCGCTGCGCCAACCGGAGCGCAGGATATTGCTGTTGTATAACGCTCATCATCATGGGTATCTTCGCCAAATTCGCCGCCTCTCTCGTCGCCATCCCCTCCTCCGTCCTGGGCGGCATGACGACCTTCCTCTTCACCGCCGTGGCCGTCTCCGGAATGGCAATCATCACAAAGGGTGTCCCCTTCAACCGCCGCAACCGCTTCATCCTGACCGCCGGCCTGACCCTCGGCTACGGCGCCACCCTCGTCCCGACCTACTTTGACAACGTCTTCACCTACGCCGGCGACAACCGCGGCCTGCGCGGCTTCCTCGATGCCATCGTGCTCATCATGGAGACCGGCTTCGCCATCACCGCCTTTGTCTGCATGTTCCTCAACTTCGTCCTTGAGGAGGAGATCGAGGACACCGAGGGCCGGGATGTGCCGCCTGCCGGCAGCGCTGTGGCTCCCAAGGATGTCAATGGAGGTGACAGCGCGCGGGGAGCTGATTCTGAGGACATCCAGCCTGTTGGACACAGCGCTGCGGGCAAGGGAGAAGAGAAGCTGGCATAATGTGGCTAAGCCTGTCACTGCTACGAGCTAGACGGTTGTGGCGGCTGAAGAAACAGTGTTGGAATTGTCTGGATTGTGTTATACAGATGAATACCCTTATGTTAATGAATTGGATTTGGAACACTGCAATACTTGGTCCTTGCGGGATTTGGTTCCAATAAATTGCACTCCTGAGATTGCGGCACAGATTGCGTGACCCAGTTTCGTCTTGTTCTGACCTGCGCCAGCTACGCTCTACTTTCTGTGTCCATGATTGCAGGTGTTCAGGTTCTAGAGGCCCAGATATACCCATCAGCATCTGATATCTCTGCCGCCACTTCCGCAAAACGCCATATTTCACATGCTGGACTCGTCAACGCCAGCAGACCCGGCCACATATGTACACCGATTAGAGAGACTTTCTTAGATCGCGGTAATCAATGCGATGATATTGACTCGGCCCGCGCGCCATAATTATGGATGAGCAGCATCTCTGGATCATCTCGAGAAATGCTGGCCCGAATATGAACCAACTAAGGCTGCAAATGCACCGCTGAATCCATGACGCCAAACGTAGCCATTTTTTTGGTATCAGACCACCCGATCCAGCTTGAAATCAAGAAACGTCTTGTAAAAGATTCTTCCATACAAATATTACACAAATTCACGACTTCGGCGAGCAAGAACGCGCACGTTGTCGATGAAACCCTCCACCAATTGCGGGTATGAATGAGGCTCGTTTTTCATAACACGGCGCTGTTGATCAATGACAATATCCGGGGACAGTTCGATTTCGAGTTCGTGTTCCCTATCGGTCTTTTGGGTGTTCTATGACAAGGTTAGCATCGCGTGCGGCATCGACTATTTTCTGAGCCACTTACCCCAGGACCGGGCGTCATCTGTGTCACTTGCGTCAGGTCGACCTGATAGTGATTTTGCTTATAGCTGAGGCGATCCTTGTTACGATCGGGGAACTTCTGCTCGTGGCTGACGGCTAGGCGTTCCAACTCCTCAGCCGGGCCATCCCAAGGCATTTCCAGGTTGATGCTGATGCGGCAGTCCAGAGGACACGTGGGCAGGTGTAGGTGAAGGTCAGCCACACGAGCCTTGACAATCTTGGCCAGCACTTCCTTCGTCTTCATATCGTATGTAATGCGAGCCTTGATCGGTCTTCTAGGCGGAAGTAGGGCGCGAATGCACGTAGGCAGACGGGAGTGCATCGAATTAGGTAGCTCGATGAACTTGTCCGTCTCCCGTCGATGTTTGTACTGGATTTGTACCCGGCCGCGAGCGCTGGGATCGGGGTTTCGCGGGTCGGTCTGGACGACAAGAGTATTGAGGAAATCGTTCAGTCCTTTGTGTTGGGCCTGAAGGGAGAAAAGTTAGTCTCAGTCATTTTTGCTGGCGCAATGGAACTTACCGCAGTCATGCTGCTTTTGAAGGCCAGACGGCCGGTGTCGTGGAGAATGCATTCAGAGCCAATGAATTTTTCAACGCGCTCGTTCGTGTCTCTGTCAATGAGCAGACCCATCTTGGCCTCAATCTCGAACTGTACGCCACGACCGATGATGTCGCCCGAGTCGGGGTGAAGCGAAATGTTCTTAAACAAAAAGTCTGCAACCTGCTTGGACAATTCCTCGTATGGGCGGGTTCCGAGAATGCTCTCCTCCCATGCGCCTAGATGGTGTTGAGGCTTGGGCTCCTGCACCGCCGGTGGCGGAACAGATCGTGCAGCCTCTGGCGAAGTATGGCGACTGGAGTTGCTGGCGGGTTTGGCCTCGTGCTTTCCATTGATGTGAGGTGGCCCTCGTTTGAGCAGCTCAAAATTTGCCTGCTTCAGTCTCTTGTTTTCTCGGGAATTCCAGGTTTGCGCCCAAACGGGAGTTGCTGTGTGTATTGTCTTTTTCCGCTGAACCACGGGCGAGCGAGCAATTGTTGGCCCTCCATTGACCTCGGCAGGTGGTGGCCGTGGTTCTTTCCTCTCGAGTTCTCGGGGGCTCAGATCTCGGTCGGCGAGCTTTCTTTTCGCAGGCGTCGCGGCGCGTTCGCGTTCGGGTTCCACCATGTTGACGACACTCGGTTGTGGTCGCGCTTCGGGTTCGGTGTGGCCACCAACGCTGCTCGGCAAACTCGGAACCCTGGTCTTGGGGCTAACGCTAACGCTTCTGTCGCGTTCGCTGTGCACGCTATGCGACAATGACCTTCGTTCTTGGGCGCCGTGGGAATTGGGCATGCGAGGTGGTGGAGGTGGTGGTGTGGCTTGGGATAGGTGCGAGGCGGACAGTCTTTGTTGATAGGGACTTTGTGGTTGCGCAAAGCTCGGTGCAGAGGAAGATTGTCGAGGCCCGGTCTGGGGCGGGCCCAGTGGGGTAGGAGGTTGCGAGTGCTGGCGGTTGTACTCGGGCGGCGGGTGCGCCGTCGCAACAGGACTGCCGTGAGGATACGCCTGACCGTGAAGTTGCGGGTGCTGCTGGCTGTGTGCAGAGGTAGGAGTTGGGGTGGAATGTGTTGATTGTGAGCGTTGGTGAATATACGGGTTGGCGCCACCGGGGGTGCCGATGGGCGGCGTCTGCGGCATGTGCTGTTGCGGATGCGGCTGTTGCTGTGCAAGTTGTTGTTGTTGCTGCTGCTGAAGCTGAAGCTGCTGAGGATGGGGTGGAAAAGAAGACGGTGTTGCACCAGCAGGATGGGAATAGCTGTCTCTCGGGGGATACGCGTTGGATGGCGGGTATTGGTGACGTTGTACAGGGCTGGCAACCTCTTGAGGCGGCCCGGTCGGAGGAAAGGGATAGCCACCAGCAGGCCCGCTCACCGAAGACGTCGGAGTGTGACGATACGGGGACGGGGCGGGCATGGAGGCGCTCTGAGGAGATCGCACATCGGTGTACGGGCCGGGAGTACCTGCCTGCAGCGGTGGCGGCGCCGGGCGGCCGGGATAGGGGCCCGGAGTCTGATAAGGCGACTGAGGAGGATAAGGCGGGTTCGAGGCCTGCGGATGGACAGCATACTCCTGAGGCGCGGGAGGCTTGCCTGGAGAAGAGTGCAAGGCATGGCTGTATGCAGACTCCCTAAACGCATACGCGGTGGCTGCCTGGGAAGGTGTCGTCGGAGTCTGCTGCTGGGGATGATGCTGTGGGTGCTGAGGATGCTGCTGCGGTTGCTGCTGCGGGTGTTGCTGAGGGTGTTGCTGAGAGTGCTGCTGAGGGTGTTGCTGCGGATGCTGCTGAGGGTGTTGAGGATGTTGCGGATGCTGCTGAGGATACTGCTGCTGCTTTGGCGCAAGCTGCTGAGGAGCAGGAGGAGGAGCAGCAGCAGGAGCCGCTCTGGAGCGGTCGGCGTCATCAGCCGTATTCATCAAGGCCCTGAGATCCATAGTGAAAGGCGTAGACGGGCAAATGGGGCCAGTATCCCTTGGTGTTGTGGTGTTTTGTCCAGTCCAACGCTCCGGCCTGCTTCGGCTGGGATGCGCAAAGTTTCAGCTTCGCCCTTTCAATGCCAACAGCTCATATGCGCGGCGTGCGAGATATGCGATGGGTTATCGGTCGTGAGCGATGGTCGCGACGCAGGTTTGAAGAGTCGACGCGATTTTATTGGTACAAGTTGGATCGGCAGCAGTTGAGCATCACGTCGGCATGATCAGTCGGCAAAGATGATTGCGGTCGGGGTCGCAAGCGTTGATGTCGGCGTCGGCGTCGCTGTTGGGGCTCGGGGTCGAGACGGGATCGACCAGATGGGACTAGATTGGATCGGATCGGATTGGACAGCACAGAAGCCAGGACCAAGCAGAATCGGATGCGCGGCGAGGCGAGGGCAAGTCGGATTGGAGCAAAGAGTTCGAGGGGCGATGCGAAATGGAGGGCGGCGGGCGACAAGCTAAAGAAAACGGCGAGGGACGAAACGACACGGTTCACAGGGTCGGAGAGGGAGGGGTCGGGATCGAGCTCGTTTGTTTCGTTTGTTCGTTGGGTGGACGGAACGGGATGAGATGGAGATGCGGGTGTGGATGCGGATGCGGATTGCGAGTTGCGGATTGGAGTCGTCGCGAGCTGGGCGTCGTAATCTCTCTGGTGCGCGATCTCCCCTCTCTTTCTTTCTCTCTCTCTCCTTCTCTACGTGGTGTACGTCCTCAATGCGGCATCCGTTCGGGGCTGGCGAGTTGAGCAGCGCGAGAGAAGCGTGCGATGATGCGATGCGGTCGGCGCGTGGGCTTTCGGAGCGGGGAGTGAGGTGGAGGGCGAAGAGCAATAGGCGTCGGTGGTGATGGCAGCAGGGAGATTTCTCTCGTGAGGTCCCTGTCGGCGTCGGGTTGGGTTGGGGCGAATGGTGGTTGGTGGTTGGTGGTTGGTGGTTGGTGGTTGGTGGTTGGTGGTGAGGTAGGTAGGTACCTTGGGGTTGGTTGGTTGGGTAAGGCAGGTAAGGTAAGGTAAGGTAAGGTCGCAGGTCGAGATATCTCGGGCGCTAGGAAGAAAACATCTTGTCCTCTGTTGCAGCTGCGTGGGAAATTTGGAGACAAAAAGAAAGGATGGAAATGGATTGGTCGCGCGCCGATCGCAGCAGGGTTTCCGTCTTTCGCGGCTTCTCAGTCATGAAAGTCCTCAATCTCACTCAGGTCACGTCGGCGCCCACCGTGCTCTCTTTCTCTACCTTAGGTCACTGCCCGTAGGTATCCGTAGGTAGTCACAGCGAGCTCAGTGAATGAGATGCTAATAAGGCTGCCCTGCCTACCTTACCTAAGGTAGGTAAGTATCTTACTTTTCAAGACCGGGCACACTAAAGGTACTTTGGGAGCGCCCTGGCAAGTAGGTACCTTGGCAAAGTACCTTCCTTAAGTAAGGTTAGGTACCTTACCTAGTAGCCAGGAACTTTGAAGCTCCAGGTCCCTTTGAGGACGCAGAGAGCACAAGGTGTTGCTCGTTGCAGATGACGGCTGGGTGATTTAGCTTTTCATGATGTTTAGGCAGATGCTATCTGCTTTAGGGGCTAGGTTTACATAGAGCTTCATCAAGCTTCTTCTAGGTAAGGTAGGCAAGTATCTTGGAGGCTGGCACAGAGCTCTTCCAGTGGGCTGCACAGCCTTGTCTCGTTTCGCAGCTTCATGAACACGTCCATGTCCTGTGCCACGGTGCGTTGCTCGAGCCCGGCCTGTCGGGGATTTTCATTTTTTTATTTTCTCTCTCCCCTGTCTCTCCTTCGGCCAGCTCCACGTTGTGGTGTTGGCAGAGTGGAGGGTTGTGAGATTGAGGCACGCGCTCTCGACGGGTGAAGGGCGCCTGTCTGTACTGAGCATGTATTGCCACTCACAATCTGCCGCCCACAGATACTTACATGTACTAATCGGGGCTGTGCTGGACGTGTGTGGGTCGCGTCGATGGCGCCAGACACTCACTCACGCTGGAACTGCAACTGGAACTGAGGGTCTGATCGTGTCTTCCACTTTTCTGCCCCCTTCCAGTGTCACACTCAAATCGCGTCGTCAGTCACCCAGGATTTTCTGACTTCTGACAGCCAGCTCCAGCCAGGGTTGGCGAACCTGTTTCCCTTCTGGACCGCCTCATCCTCAGGGGTAGCATTGGCCTTCCGTCTTCACTGCGAATGACTACCTGTTCATACGGACGACCACGAATACACGGATATTGAATCGCGATGCGAATGGCTTCCTCCTATCACCTTACTGATGCTCGTACAAAGTACAACCAACGTCAACCATCGCCCAGCCTCCTCGGACCTCACGAGCACCATATCCTTGCATCTCAACTGCCGTCCACCCCAATGCACCCTCACCCTATCTTATCTTGGCCCAGATACGACGCTGATCCTGATAGGATGGATGCGGCATGCCTTGAGTGCCAATGTTCATATCGAAAGCTGCACGTCCATTGCACTTCTGCGCGTCAGCCTCATCAATCTGACGCCTGGCGCGTCGACACTGAGCGGTCCTTCGTACGTACTGCCCTCTCCTTTCACGCGTTTTCAAAACCTCTGGTGTTATGTATCATTTGTCGTGACTTTCATTAAGCTTGCAGAGTTGGTCTCTGTTCCTCACAAGCTTGACTTTGCTGCCGCTGCCGCTGCCTCTGCCTTCTGTTGTCGAATAGCCGTACTGCTGATCTTACTGGTAAAGTCGTCCGTTTTGGCAGTCTCGTCGCCAAGATCCCGCGCGTCGAGCACGTCGACTTCGTATGTTTCCAATGGCTTCATCCCGAGACTAACCCGCTTGTCGTTGACTGCCTTGCCGCCCGAGCGCGTCTCTCCAGAGACCACGAGTGCTTCAATCTCCGCCATGGAGATCGTGGGGCCATAGACATCCTGAAATTCAACGCATTCGACGACAATAGTGCCGTTGCGGAACTTCGCCTCGAGATGGCCAGGCGCAGTTTCCACTGTCGGTACCGGACCAGACCTCTTTTTCCAACCGCTCTTGTCCAGCTCGAGAAGAGAGGCCAGGAAGTCAAGAGTATACCTGGCACGGTCATCCCACGTCTGCACCAGCTCGCCGTATTTTTTGTTCTTGAGCATTTCATCGCCCGTGATGCCCAGCACAAGCTTGCAACTGGATGCCGAGTCTTTGTCGGGAACCCTGAGCAGGAGAACTGCAGCCATGAGCATCAGCTTGTGACCTGGATGGAGATGGTCAAATGTGCCGCCTAGGCAGACCACTGGGTACAGAGGAGATGCTTCCGTGCTGCCGGCTCCCTCGCCTTCGACGTTCATGCTAAGACCAGCCTCAACAACAACTAGTTGAGATTGGAGGATGGTCTGTCTCCCTTCGGCAAATTTGAGATATGATGACAGCGTACGGTATCCGTGCTCGCTATTCACATGAAATATGTAGCTCCAGGGGTGGTAAGCAGATGCGAAGGTTGGAAGGTCGACGACAGTCGTGTTGTTGGGCTCGATGGCGGCCACAAAGTCTGATGCAAACCGCCTACTGGCGTCATGGTCGACCAAAACAACTCGCGCATCGATAGAGCCCGGTCCTCCATTAACGTCCGTGGCAACGGACTGCTCGGCACAAACGACAGCAATTTGGCTGTAGATACCGGCCACCAGAGACTGTGCGGCGGCCCATGACAACGATTTCGTTTTCGGTGATGCACCGCGCAAGACGGGACATACCACAGCCACAATAAGCGTAGCTGACCGGGCCGGATGCTTGATCTTGGAGAAAACGGCTTGTAATGAGGGCCGGTAGGCGGCATTGAGTGATGCGCGGGATGGCGGCCGGGGTGGGACTGGCAGGAGCAGGAGACTCGGATTCTGTTCTGAGCTCATACTGTAAAACTCTCGTAGCAGAAAGCGCAATCAGGTGTTGGCTGGAGGTGTATGACCAGAAACGCAAAGAAGCACTCTGAATTCGTGATCACTGTTGTCAAGGCTAAATGCGTGGAACTGAGGTGAGCTGGACTGGGTGTTCCTCGGTCCGTGGAAGCGGGGAGCTTGAGTCCCGGTCACATTGGCGGGGTGTGCCGCAGCAAGTGAGGTCACTCACTGCACCGCTGTGTGCCTGGTCTCTTGCAGAGCTCCAGGGTAGGTACACGTCCTTCATTACGATATAACCACTGAATGTTGTAAGCGTGATGCTCAGCACTTTAAGTGCATATACTAGCTGATATCGTAGATAACCGACTTTCGGGGCTCAAAGAGATCTGACTGCAGCTGCTTACCTCATCAGGGCCAGTCGAGAAGTCCGGGTGCAGCTTTCGCAGCTTTGGGAATGCTGACTCATCCGAAAACTGGTCCGTGCTTGTTGCTGTTTGCTGCTACTGGCGCTGCCGACTGGTGCTGCAAGGGTCAGAGAGACGGCTCTGGGGCAAGGCGAGGCAGGCAGACCTGCCTGACGTGGATGCTGGCTGGCTGCATTCGCGCATTGCTTTCGGCGTCCTTCTTTCCATCACCAAACCGTCTCCCCGGAGCTGCCATCACCACCACTCCAACAATCATCCAACCTACTCAATTCAGTCCGACTGACTGCGTATTGAAGACCCGACCGAACGTCTACGATAAACCCTATCGGTCGCACATCTTCCCGCCACAGCTTAGCTCGAGCTCCGTCCCCGAGGCCAACATCCAAAATGCCTGGCCTGGTCTCAGCTACCGGAGTGCTGGGCTTCCTGGCCGACGAGGAGCACGACCTCAAGGTCTTCGCCCTCCAGACTCTCAACGATGATATCGACACTGTCTGGACTGAGGTTGCCGGTGCTCTGAGCCAGATGTAAGCCCGCCTTCCATTGTTTCCCCGTGGGGCTGCTCTTCACCAAAATGCTAATCATCCCTCCAGCGAGGCTCTCTACGAAGACGACACCTTCCCCCAACGGCAGCTCGCCGCTCTTGTTCTCGCCAAGGTTTACTACCATCTCCAGGCTTACAATGAGAGCATGACTTTCGCCCTGGCTGCCGGCGACCTCTTCAAGCTCGATGCTCCCGGCGAGTTCGAGGAGACCATCATCTCCAAGTGTATTGATCAGTACATCGCCGCTTCTTCCGCGCAGCACACCGCCCCTAAGTCGCCCAAGAACGACAACTCCCTCCCCGCTCTTGCGACAACCTTTGCGAGCGGCGCCGCTGACGGCTCCGCCCTCATCTCTCCCACGACGCCCTTCTCTCAGACGACTCTCCCCTCCAAGTCGCTCCTTTCCAGAGTTTCGACCGATAACACCATCCTCGATCCCACATTCCAGCCCGTCAAGGAGGGTCGTTCCGGTTCCATCGCCCCCATCAACGACCAGGCTACACAGCTCGCTCTTCAGCGCATCATCGAGCGTCTCTTTGAGGCCTGCCTCAAGGATGGCCGATACCGCCAGGTCGTCGGCATTGCTGTTGAGGCCAAGAACCTGGAGGTCCTTCGCCGCGTCATTAAGCGGGCAAGCGAGGACGAGAAGAAGTCCAAGGGCAAGTCCACGGATGGCCAAGGTCCCGCAGAAGAGCTGATGGAGTACGCCCTGAGCATCTGCATGGACATTGTTCAGGAGCGTAGCTTCCGCACCGAGATCCTGCGTCTTATCCTCGATCTTCTCAACGAAATTCCCAACCCCGACTACTTCGCTATCGCCAAGTGCGTCGTTTACCTCAGCTCAGACGAAGAGGCTTCGCGCATGCTCAGGCAGCTCGTTACAGATGGTGGCCCCAACTCGATTGCCAATGCTTACCAGATCGCCTTTGACCTGTACGACAACGGCACTCAGGAATTCTTGGGCAAGATCATCAACTCTCTGCCCTCTGGAGAGCCTGCCAAGCCACCTGCCAGTGATGCTACCGAGGAGGAGCCTCTTCTCGAAAACCAGCAGTCATCTGAGGAGGAGGTCTCGGACGACCTTGCTAAGGTCTACAAGAACATTCGTTCTATTCTCGACGGCAGCAAGACCATCCAGCTGAACCTCGAGTTCCTCTACAGGAATAACCGAACCGACTTGAGCATCCTGAACAAGGTCCGCGACAGCTTGGAGGGCAGAAACTCTATTTTCCACACTGCGGTCACCTTCTGCAACGCCTTCATGAACCAGGGTACCACGAACGACAAGTTCTTCCGCGATAATCTCGAGTGGCTCGGTAAGGCAGTTAACTGGTCTAAGTTCACAGCCACCGCTGCTCTCGGAGTCATCCACCGTGGCAACCTCACCCAGTCTAGGAAGCTTCTGGAGCCGTATCTGCCTCGCCAAAGCGGCTTGAGCAGCGGCTCCATCTTTAGCCAGGGTGGTGCGCTGTACGCCTATGGTTTGATTCACGCCAACCACGGCGCCGATGCCCTAGAGTACCTCAAGACGCAATTCACATCTGCGGAGGAGGAAGTCATTCAACACGGTGGTGCCCTTGGTTTGGGCATTGCTGGCATGGCCACCGGCTCTGAGGAGATCTTCGATAACCTGCGAACTGTCCTCTTCACGGACTCTGCGTTGAACGGTGAGGCCGTTGGTCTTGCCATGGGTCTCATCATGCTGGGCACAGGCAACGTGCGTGCTCTGGAGGACATGATCACGTATGCCCATGAGACGACTCACGAGAAGATTGTTCGTGGCCTTGCCATCGGCATGGCTCTCATCATGTACGGCCGCCAAGAGGGCGCCGACGCCATGATTGAAGGTCTGCTCAACGACCCCGACCCGACCCTCAGATACGGAGGTATCATGACAGTTGCCCTCGCGTACTGCGGTACCGGCAGCAACAAGGCCATTCGCAAGCTGCTGCACATCGCTGTCAGCGACGTCAACGACGACGTCCGCCGTGTTGCTGTCATGAGCTTGGGATTCATCCTGTTCCGCAAGCCCGGCAGCGTGCCCCGCATGGTCGAGCTCCTCTCTGAGTCGTACAACCCCCACGTCCGTTACGGATCTGCCATGGCTCTGGGTATCTCCTGCGCGGGCACTGGTCTCGACGAGGCCATTGATCTGCTTGAGCCGATGATGAAGGATCCTACCGACTTCGTTCGCCAGGGTGCTCTCATCTCGCTTGCCATGATCATGATCCAGCAGAACGAGGTGATGAACCCCAAGGTCGCCTCCATTCGCAAGACTCTGAAGAAGGTTGTCGGTGACCGTCATGAAGACGCCATGACCAAGTTTGGTGCCTCGCTCGCCCTGGGCATCATTGATGCTGGTGGCCGCAACTGCACTATCGGCCTTCAGACTCAGACCGGTAACCTCAACATGGCCGGCATCGTGGGCATGGCGGTCTTCACCCAGTACTGGTACTGGTTTCCCTTCACTCACTTCCTCTCTTTGGCATTCTCTCCCACCTCCATCATCGGCCTGGACCACGAGCTCGAGATCCCAAGCTTCAAGTTCCACTGCGCTACTCGCCCCAGCTTGTTTGACTATCCCCCTGAGCAGGAGGTCAAGACCGAGGAGGGTCCCACGATGGTAGCCACCGCTGTCCTCTCCACCACCGCGCAAGCCAAGCGAAGAGCCCAGAAGAAGGAGCGTGCCCAGCGCCGGGAAAGCATGGACATTGACTCGTCTGCTAAGCCTACCGTTTCCGACAAGATGGAGGTGGATGAGAAGAAGGAAGAGGCCAAGGACAAGAAGGAGGGCGATGTGACTGACAAGGAGGCCTCTGCTCCTCCGGCAGACACCAAGAAGAAGGCAGAGAAGGAGAAGGTTGGCTACGACATGGAGAACATGTCGCGCGTGCTGCCCGGTCAGCTCAAGTTTATCAGCTTCCCTGCCGGCCGTTACAAGCCGGTCAAGAAGGTACAGTAATCCCAACTCCAACACAAGGAAGACAAGGCGCTAACTATCCGTAGCCAACTGGTGGACCTTTGCTGTTGCAGGATACCCAACCTGACGAGGAGAAGTCTCTGATGGAGGAGAAGCTGAAGAAGGTGACGACGGAGAAGGCCCCCGTTGCTGGCCAAAGTAACGCCGGTGGCTCATCGGCGGGCCTGACGCCTAGGCAGCAGCAGAACATCATCTCCCAGGCCCTTAGGGCTGGCGCTGGCGGTGATCTCCGCTCGCTCAACGAGCTTAGCGAGTTGCTGGGCCGCCAGAGGAGAGGTGACCTTGCTGGCGCGACGGAAGGAAGTGGTGCGGCGGCGGCTGCAGGAGTTCTTACCGCCGTTGATGAGGACGGTGAGGGCGACGAGGAGGCGACAGTGCCAGGCGAGTTCGAGTACTTCACCGACAACGAGGAGGAGGACGAGGACTAAGTATTCTGCTAAGCGGCGCATACAATGTACTCTTAAGTCGGGAAGGGTTTCTAGAGAATAGACGACGGCAGAGGCCTGTTTTGGGCACGATGCGAAGGGCATCTCAAGGCAAGAGCGCTTGCCATGCTGTACAACTTTAGCAATTGAATTAATGCTCCATTTGCGAATCGAACTTTTTGTTGAACGTTACGTCAATTAAGGTATGCGAGTTCGATCTTGCGTGCTTGTAATCTACGACTGGCTGTTCTGATGATGAATAAGAGAAGAAGAAACCACTGCAATCGTTAATGGCAGCAAATACCACATGGAGGAAACGAATAACAGCAACATGCCTCGCTGTTGGTACTCCGAAATACGCCAAAACCCTGGTACAAACAAAAGGTGCCGGCTCATATACAACAACGTCTCTTCTCTTTGTCGTTCTTCCTCCTCTTGCATAATCAAAGTCTCATCTCGTAGTAATCAAAGCTCCCTTGGCACAGTCTGAGCAAACTCTGAGACGATGCCAGGCGTTGGCCAAGTTGCCGCGCTGGTTATAAATGGCCGCATAACTCTCTGGCTGACAGTTGTACGACTCATCTGTAGCCTTGACCAGCATCGTTGTGCACTTCTTGCCGTTTTCGCCCAGTTCGCCCAGAGGAACAACGCCATCGTATCTCCAGCGCTTCCACGCCCAAGACTTGTGGCCGGCTTTGGGCGCAGTCTCAGGCTCGTCAAGGAGCTCCGCCTGGTCCCATGTCTTGCCGTTATCAAGGCTCACGTCGACGCGGACGATTCTGCGCCCGCCGCCAGAGTAGGCGTATCCCTTCAGCGAAGCCTCTCGGCCAGTGGTCTCGGCATCATTGGTGCCACTCTTCCAGTCACCCAGTCTAACGGTTGTTATGGCGCTGGTGATGGGCATTTCCTGGATGGGGGCTGCGCTGTCCCAGTCCGGCTTCGTCTCGTTGGGTCCGAAGCATTTATAATCCTTGCGCTGCCACTGGCTGTGGCTCTCCTCATCTGACACCGTGATATGGCTCAACCATTTGACAGAGCGAGCTGCGACATGGCCAGGCACGAGTGCACGGAGGGGGTAGCCATGGTCCCTTGGCAACGGCTTTCCATTCATCGAATAGGCAAGAAGAACATCGCCACGGGGGTCCAGAGCAGACTCAATGGGGATTGACGCGCCGTAGGCCTCGAGAGCCATGAATTGGACGTGCTTGGCTTCCGTATCGCCAGCCATTGTTTCCAGAATGGGGACGCCAGCGTCGGCGAGAACATCGGAGAGCTTCACACCCTGCCATTCAGCGCAAGAGATGGCACCGACATTCCATTGAAGACCGTTTGTCTTTTTGGCGTTGCGCGTCATGTCACTTCGGCGGTTGCCCGAGCACTGAAGAACCGCCACGATGGTTGAAGGCTTAAACTTGGTCTTGAGATCATCGAGGGTGTACTCCTTGATGGTTCCGTCGAGCAGCTCGATCTTAAGGGTGTAATCCGAGGTGTCGTCGACCTCGGGCACCCACATGTGGTTACGCACGTAGAAGAGCTCATTGGGGGTGAGATAGCTGTCAGCCAGGCCCTCCAAAGGCGTTTCGGCATTGCGAGGCTTGGGAGTAAGTGTGATGAGTCTTGGGTCACGGCTGGGATCGTGTTGGAAAGGGTCCTCAATCGATTGTGCGGCAGGCTTGCCGTCAATCAGGTCGGCATTATCGATAAAGCCAATCAGGTACTGGTTGAGGATTTCGTAGACGTGGGGCGACTTGTGAATAGTGAAAATGTCCCAGTAGGGGTCAATGCTGCCGCCGGCGGCACGGAGGATGACCTCGCCACCGGGATGGGCTCCGACCCATTCGGTAATATCATAGACCTTATCGCCTTGTGTAACCCACGGGCTGCCGGACTTTGCGTCGTGCTTCCGGACCTCGTTCAGCCGGAAGCGAGGGAGGGACGGATCGCGGTCATCGGTCGAGTCTGCCGGGCCGGAAGTATCGACATCATCTTCGTGGGGGACATGGAAGGGTTCCGAGAGGCCAATGAAGAAGGACAGCAGCCCACCGCTAGCGAGCAGAGTCCTAACCCTGATGAGGCGTGGGGGACGGTTCCCTGGGCCACCTGGGCCACCCGGGCCACTGTTATGCTGAGGCCGCTGCCTCTCTTGTGCCTGAGCAGCGGTACCACCTGTGAGAGGCGTCGAGGAGGAGACGGATGTCGGCTGGGTGTGTCTAGAGCAAGGAGAGGCGTGCAAGAGTCGAGGGTGGAGGGAACCCTGAGGACGAGGAGCGGCAAGAGGACCAGCCAGAGAGGTGGCCGGGGCGTGTAGCGGTCGAAAAGGGACGGGCCGCTTTGTCGAGAGCTGTAAAAGCTCGCTAAATAGACGCCGCGGCGCTTGCATTGGAAGAGATGGCGTTGTGAGTGGCCGAGATGGGCTTCTTCTGGGTCGACGACGTCGAGGGCGCGGCTCTGGTGTGGAGCTTGGACGATGAGGTGACTGACAAGGGCGATGGCGTGATTGCTCTTGGAGGGTGAGGGAAAAGTCTGAGGGTGGGGGGGAGGCGAGCTGTTCATAAATCAGGTCGTCTGCATAATGGGGATGGATTGTGCAGATGGACTGTGCGTTGAGTTGTGCAGTCGGCGTCCAGTGGGGCCGTGCACGTGTTGAGTGAGTACGTAAGGTACCTAGCACCGGTACACTGTGCCGGACGTGGAGTCTCCTTCAGAGTGTGTGTGCCCGGGTGTGGTCTCTTGTCTCTCCAGCGGGAACATGGAAAGCGATGAATTCGGGGTTCTGACATTGGCTCTTTCCCACTCTTAAACCGACCAAAGACTCGCATCTGAGCTGCCCGTGCATCATTACAAGACTCGGCTTCTGTAGCAAATGGTCCAAGACGCCGATGGTTGCCGCAAAATCACCCACGTGGTCGCCGAAGAAGACCGTCGCAGCCCGTCCCGACACGTCTCAACCCTCAATCCCGGGCCCTCGTGAGTCGGCGAACAACTGAGTCGGCGATAGCAACCGAAGCTGTCTGTGGCCACGTCCAACCACTGCGGCGCTAGGTCCATATAATACTCTCCCCGCAACTCTAATTGAAGTGCATTTTAACTGCCTTGGTTGCATTGACGGAATCTTCGGCGACCAGTCGATGTCGACAGCGTTGTTCTTCATACTAAGCTGCAGCTGGCTGCTGTAAAGTACAGCTTCTGGACAGAAGGGGTATTTGTCCGCTATATGACATTGCAGAAGCTTCCAACAAGGCTTCAAGTCGATTTCCTGCTCAGAGCACCTTGGAATCTGGAGTTTGCTGGCCATCCCGAGCTGCGGCTTGAACCTTTTCGGGAGTCTTGTCTTTCGGAGTCTCGACATCACTGCCCTGAGTGCCCTCGATATCCATGCCCTCCCGCACCCAAATCGTCTGCGATATGAGAGACTCCCTCGCCGGCACAAGCCAGCTGAGTGTCGTATATAAAAAGATTGACACAACGAATCCAAAAAGCCAGTCGAAACTGTACAGATGCTGCGCACCGTCTGAGATCTTGACTGCCGGGTAGCCGCTGATAGCCAGTGCCATGCCCGGCAACGAAGGCGCTACAGGAACGATAAAGGCAACAAGCGCTCTCCAATTAACGCCCGCATCGAAACGGTAGCGGCCGTGGGGATCGTACAGCCCTGCGCATCAAACGTGTCAGTCTCGTTGTCAGTAATGCCTCGAATCCGAATGTACTCACCAGGCAGGTCGTATCGCTGCTTCTTGACGAGCCAAAAGTCTGCCGCCATGATGCCGCTGATGGGCGCAAGGAAGACAGCATAGGCGCCCATGAAGTTCAGGAATGTCTGCGCCGAGCTGAGGATCTTCCACGGGACCAGAACCCAGCCGCCAATCACCGCTGCGACCATGCAACCCCTCTTGATGTTCAAGTAGCGGGGGAACATGACTGTCAGATCGTTCGCAGCACTGATGGAGTTCGCTGTGATGTTCGTTCCGACAGTGGCAATGAACCATGCCAACGCCGCAAAGAAGGCAGCAGCTCGGCCTCCGGATCCATTTGCAAGCCAGAGACTGACAATGTCAAGGGGATTCCAGAGGTACTCGCCCACAAACACCTTTGTTGCTGATGTCGTGATGATACCGAGAGTCCCGCAGAGTGTAAACACGAGAGGGACAAACGGTAGTTGCACGAGCTGGCCATTGGGGCTCTTGGAATAACGCAAAAAGTCGGGGATGTTGACGCCCATGGTGGCCCACTGCCCTGTCACGCTTGACATGCAGGACAGCCACAACCAAGCGTATTGAGGCGTACCCGAAGGCACTTCTGGCTCCAACTTGAAGATATCTCCGCCGCCACCTGCTTTCTTAACTGCCCATCCCATCGTACCAAGAACAACGGCAGGGGCTGCGATAAGCTTGACATAGAACAAGGGCCGGAGCTTCGTCGGATGAATGAGTAGGAGAGGGAGCTGGAGAACCCAAAAGAGGAAGAAACTTGAATGGAAGTCAGCTTTTAGTCAACGGCAAACTCGTCAACGCTTACGAGCACATTCCCATCGATGTAATACCGGCGGACTCTGGCAGTGTATTTGGGATCCTCGCATAGGAAGGTGCCATGGCGCTCAACATGATTGTGAGACAATAAGAGCCATTGGCACACTGAACGCCGAACCAGAACATGGCCAGAATAGCGCGACTGACGATGGCGAAGTAGCGAAAGTAGAACCCAAAGCTCCCCGTGGCTATTACTGAAAATGGGACATGAAGTCTACTTCCAATAGCACCGTTAAGAACCATGGCTATGGCAATGGCAAAGGTTCCGACCGCCATGGCAGGGATAGCTCTACACCGAGTAAGCACTCCCCTCAATATGTCGTCACGCCTGACTGCGACTTACTCTCTCCAGCTCAATCCGACTGCCAGAATACTTCCTGCTGTTTGCAATGTCGACAGATTCATCAGGTCTGAACTCCAATAAGCCAGAATCGTCCATATGCTCCATGTCTGCTGCTCCAACGGAACCGGGTCCATGTCTGAGTTGGACTGTCACAACGTAAGCTAGGGCTACATTTTTCTTTCTTCTCAATCTGAGTCCTTACCCAGACCCCATCAGGAGCAATGGTGCTAGGGTGCTTGGGAAGCTCCCATGCCCATAGCGAAGTACATCGCCGCTTCACTTCATCTTTTCCGTAACCCCGCATCGTGGCCGTCGGTTTTTTTGGTCGAAATATGATGGTGTGCCGAGCTTTTAGTCGTATGCACCTCATCCAATTCAGATGCAGCGGCACACAATCATGAGGTAAAACACGAAAGGCAAGGTCCGGGCGAAACGTCGAAGAGAGTATGTCCGAGAGAGAAACAGATCCGGAGCCGAGAAGCAATTAATCTTATCTTAACTACCTCCTAGCGGCCCTTCTTAACAGTGGCGTGGCAACGACTTTTTGCTGGAAAGTGAGACATGGCCGACTCTATGTAGTCCGCAAGCAGCTCGGTACGATGTAACCCCTCCGCAGCGAACCAATTCCTCCCGACAGACCTACCTATGCAGGCTTGGGGCCGGCCAGGTCCGCCTGCTGTCGATGGCAGCATGGTCACACAATCGACAGCTTTCAGCTCGGCAATGGGGGAGAGTCGATTATCTTACCGAGTGGTTGGGATAAGATATGAAGCCCAGGTCTAAGGATTCACTGATAACAGGGTGAGGGTTATCGGGGTATCTCTGGAAGGGCAGGGGTTGACGCACCCGAGTAGCGATGCAAGCCAATCGCAAGCGACTTCTTATCACAAGTCGTGTGTCCCTCTTCCGCTTGTGCGAATGCTGGAAGGTCGTGGCGTCTTTCGCCTGACAAGACCGCGTCGCACAAACCATTGTCCAACATGAAGCTTACTTGAGGTAAAATACTGGCGTATGAGCTAATCTCAAGTCTTCCCAGTCAAACTCGCTGTTACAGTTGCATCCAAGAGTCGGCGCAAATATGCTGATGCTGGGGAAGTGAGACATGTATCAATTGGGTTGAGAGTACGTCTAGCTAGCTCCTGCATAGCTAGTCGGATGCAGCCCGAGTCCAGTTCATCATTGATCCTGGAACTTACAAGTATCGACGGGCGAGCTCCTCGAGCTCATCTTGCTTGTCCGAGAAGATGTTGATCGCCTGTATAAGTTTCTCCTCGTACTTTCCATTTCCACTGCGCGTGAAGGCAAGGCGCCACGCGCTCTCGTCCTTCAAGGCCACCTCGAAGTCGGTAGTCCACTTCTTGTCCGGGCCTGCAGCAAAGTAGCCGCCGACCTTCCCGGTCGACGTCGAAGCCGACTGAGCCGCCAAACCCCGGAGCAAGGGCGGTGATACAGTCACGTGCTGGATGCCTGCGAGCTGCATGACTTCAGCTACTGAAGTCAGACTGGCGGCAAGCACTTGCGTCTTCGCCTTCTTCTCGATATAGTATGCCTGGGCGGTTCTGCAGAAGTCGAAGGCCTTGTTCTCATCAACATACCTGAAAATCAAGTCAATAACTCTGTTTATATGGAATGAGCACGAGACAATGGGGAAGACTCACCCGGGGACAAAGTGCACTTTGAGCTCATTGACGTAGGGAGCGATGTATGTGCAGCCGGCATCAGCGGCAAGCGCAGCTTGTTCCATACAGAACATGGTTGTTGCCAGGGTGGCGATGCCTTTTTGCTCGAGGATCTTGCATGCGGCAATGCCTTCCCAGGAAGAGGGAATCTTGATGCATACCCGCTTGACATCAAAGCTGGGGTCGATCTTATTGAACATTTCGACAATTCCTGCATGCTGTGTCAGATTTAGGCCCATCAGCCACCACTGAGGAAAAGACGTACTCTCGGCATTATAGCGAGTCTTCTCAACCGAGTAAGAGAAGTGTGTGTTGGTCTGAACATGGAAGTAGCCCGTCAAATAGGGGGCAAACTGCAGCGACAGTCTGACCATCTGAGCGTGTTAGTGAACCTGATGGGCTGTCCTCGTCTGGCTCCTGGTTAAATACCATGATCTCAACGGCGAGAAGAACCGGGTCAACGTCTGACCAGGTTTCTTTCGCCCAGCTCTGTGCGTCTTTGGCAGCATCTCGAATGAGCTGCTCGTGGTAGAGTTTACCGTCAGGGGTGAGCTTGGTCAGCTCATTGAACGCGATGGCCTGGTTGGAGGTGCAGTCCACGAAAGGGCCTAGCTCTTTGGCAACTGCAGAGAGGTCATTACTGTGATGCGCGAGAAGACGAGGATTCGTGCATGATCGTTACCTTCCACATCAAGAGTGTCGCAGTCGACCTGGCTTGCCGACCTCAAGCTACTCAACAGGGACTCAGAAGCCATCATAGAGGTATGTATGGACAGGGCAGAGATCAGACAGGAGACAGAAGAAATGGGTTTGGGCTTCACGCAAGGCGATACAATGCAAGAGCTGAAGAGAGGGTCTTGAACTAAATTCGAGTGTCTAGGTAGATTGCAACTTGTTGACAAGACGGCAAGCAGCAGGGCGTACGGCAGAAATAGTCTCCCACCGGCAGCAAGGATGGATACCAGCTCTGCGTCGACCGGAGGTCAGAACGTGAGCGACGATGGCTGCTTTGTTGGTTGGATGGCGAACCCCGCACTTCTCTCCGCTGTTGCCAGAGGGGAATGTTAAGAAGTACGACCCTGAGAACTGAGAGGAGCCAGTCGGACATGTATTCACGAACATAAAAGGTTGTCGACGCCCGCCGGTTCGGGGCTCTGGGCGCATCTCCTCTCGAGGAAAACGTAAGCGCAGCAACGCATGACCTCTGGAAACTTCTGCTACAACAAGCCAGTTGTAGACCGAACAGCTGTCAATGAAATCTGATCATTGACGAGTGGGCTGTGACAGAAACGTGGGGTCCCCATAAGGTTCGGCCTGGAGTCGCCCGCCCGAGGTGATGCGGAGATGTGGACAGCCAGCCCACTACGCTAACAATTACCTACCTTGATGTGTTGTGGTTGTTGGGGCAAGTTTTCCGAGTCGTTCAATAGGTAGTTGAACAGTTGAAAAGACATACCGCTCGGAAAAGTTACCCCATACTCTAACATGAAATGGCTAGCTACTGGTCGCGCATTCAATGTCGACGCCATCAAGAGGGAGGCAGTAAGAGAACGAGTCGGCAAAGAGTGGCCCGAACAGTCAGCTGATGAATGGATGTCTGTTGAGACGCACGAAGGGTCCGTATTCCTCTGGCAACTTTTTAGGGAAAGGGGAAGCGCCACGTGTGAAGTACGAAATGCACCCTGGCTAACACTGTCTTCTCCCATCTTCATGTCCGGCTTTCATTCAGGATCAACATTCCTGTTCTCGCTCTTGCTTGAGGAGGCTGATCCGTTTCCAACAGCATCCCGGAGTCTCGATCCTTCTCCCACCATAAATTCTTCATAATACGTCCTGTGTCTGGGGATTCAATTAGCAGATTGTTCGCGTCCGTTTCCGGTCGCTAGAAACAATGCCGCCCGACCGGCCCGGCTTTGTTCAACCCACCGAGAGGGTTGAGACACAGCCAAGAAAGCCCATGCTTCTTCGCGTCGTCGAATCTTGAATGTCATGGGACAATAGAATTATTTTGAAATGAAATGGAACCGGAAACGGGTCTTCTTTTTGAGAGCCATTATAGACTTCTCGGTGCCGTTTTCTGTGGCTGCCGTGTCAACGGCTGCTAGTTCCGGTATTTCATCATAGGACCCAAACCCTTCGACGTCTACGGATATCGTTTGTAGAGCTTTTGATAACGCGACATCCATCGTTGCGGGAAGCTCGACATCTGCCAACTCGGCTGTGGTTTTACCAGCGAATGACCAGTCATGAGAATCACTGAGTCGAGTGTTTTCGCTACCACTCGTCTCGAAACATCTTGAAATGATCGTTTCCCCTCCCTTTGAACGCGGTGGTAACACCAAGATTTCAACAACAATGCGTAAAGGATCAAAGTAAAGTCGATGCATGGACATCTTTGGATGTCCGAAGCTTCTTCCAATGCAATCCGTCTCCCTTGATTGCTTCAAGTCGACTTGGGCATATCTCTTTGTGGTAATTTCATTCATATGCTTCCATCTTTCTCGTCAACCCTCATCAGCGCTTGTTCTGCCAACACACATCTCTTCTGTTTTCACTTTCTGTTTTCACTCTCTTTCCCACCTTCTCTTGTTTGTCAACCTTGTTTCCCGGGCTACCTTCTCTTTTGTTCATCTCGTACTTCTCTCACCATGTCGGACCTAAACAAACTAGTGCCTGACCCAACCAAACGATACAATCCTCTCATCAAGCCGACTGACGCCGCTTGGAAGGAGGTCGAGTACACTTTCAGACGCATGCTCGATCGACCGACTCTCACCATTAAGCAGGTCTTGGATGATCACTTTACGCCTCACGAGAGGAAGCTATTTCTTCCTGCCGTGGAACCTCGCAGTTTGAGAGAATGCCAGGAGGACAGCACCAGGCGATATCGCGCCCTGCTTGCGGGACGTTTCAAGGGCCATTTCCCCTCTTTGGCCACCAAGTTCGCCATGTTGTACTTTGGTCTACCCGTCGAGCCTGCTTTGTCTCAATTTGCCCAGCTCAGCAAGCCCTCTTTCGAAGTTGACGACTGGGAACAACTGCACGAGGCCGAGGTTTCGCCTCCACTTCACTTCCTCACAGCGCATGACCGGAGGAACTTTGGCTATGATCACTTGAGAGGTTCGGGACTATACCCCAAGATTCTGCAGGTTTCTGACACATTCTCACAGGAACGGAGGCGCCGTACAGCACCATTCCTGTGCCGGCTGCTCGATTTCGCGGCCATTCTGGCGTCACTGGGGTCGCGCAGGATGACTCGGAGTCTCAAGGCCTGAACCTTCGTGGAGGAGGTAATGATGATGACGATGACGACGACGAAGAAATGCCAGACTTGTATCATCAGCCTCGAGCCTCCGTCCCGCCCATCCCAGAAACCCCCTACGTCGAGTCTTCGGGTTACCTGGGGAGGCGAACCCCTCCTGCTCAAGTTCTTCCACAATCCACCCCGTCGATCTCATCTACAAAGCACATCATTCGAAATGACGAACTACCAGACCTGCAGCATCACCCTCGAACCTCTATTCCGCCGATCCCAGAAACCCCCTACGTCGAGTCTTCAGGGTACCAGCCCAGACAAAGGCCTCCTCCAAAAGCCACCCCTACGATCTCGTCCGGCAAACCTCGCGTCAGTTCTGCTGCAACGCCAAGCAGACTGGAAGTCCCGACTCCTGCCGGTGTCCCCGGAGGTCGTTATCAAACGGCTGCGTCGACGATTCTGCCCGCGCGCGCCCCGGGTAGTTTAGCCTCGACACCAGCGACGACCAGACCGACCAGTGTTCCCCGCGGTTCATCGAACAATCCTACATTTGGCCCAGGCACGTCGACTTCAGCCATTGGGACGGGACTTGGTAGCACCCGGCTTCCCGGTGTTGGCAGTAGCTCTCACCAGGTTCCTCCAACCTCCAATCCTGTTAGCAATCCGGCTTCTTTTGCAATTGGAACAGGTCTAAACAACCAGCCGGTTAGAGCCAATTCCTCTCAGGGGTTACCGGGTTCTTCTAGCATCGTCCCCGCCACTGGTGGTTCGCAAGGACGTACTCCTGCTACGCAACACTTCAAGCCATCTTCCGTTGCAGGTACAGGCCGCGGGAAAGCGTCGAGAACACCAGGGTTCGCGCCTCCTAGTATGCCCAATGCTAGCAACAACCAGGAATCAGCTTCTGCATACAGCGGGTATGGCGACCCAACCCCTTGTTCTCCTGCCAAGAACTTGGCCGAGTTGTTTGGTTTTCAAGGTCGTGTCACGTTCGACGCCGCCAACCTCTCCACCCTTGAGCAGGCCAGCAGAAAGCTTCTTTCGCTGAAGCAGCGCGACCAAAGCGACATGGTACTTGACCATATGAATCGGAAAGACAAGAGCGTCGTGCGTTCTTTCAATACCAAGATACCACTTCCCTCCACCGGCGACTTGGTGAATTATGTCAACGAGCAGTCCAAGACGAACCAGGATTGTGTGTGGTTCGTACGCCGCCAGGGGGAAACGACACCAACACACTGGGCGCCAACCGACCGCGACTACACAAACCATATGGTCAGATTGAGCCGCACGAACGACTTTGGCGGTTCGGACTTCGCGTACTACACTGTGCCTCGACGCGGAGTATTCTTTGGGGCAGAGTCGCAGAGCCATGCCCTTCCGTCGACCTTCCCGTGGGGTGCTAACCAGTATATGCCTTTCCTGACCACCGCCCAGGAGGTCTTGATCGGACGCCCACAGATACCTGGTGGAAGCCACTGCGATATCGTCCTGTCCGGCGAACATGACTTTCAAAAGTCGCACCAAAATCACTGGTATGGTGGTCTTGAGATTGACTATTATTTCTGGTTGGCGATGCACCCTCATGTCATCAGGAGGACGCCAACGAACATCACATCCGAGGCCTTACCCGAGGACTCTGTCGTCTTCTATCTACCTGGAAGCCGGCTCAACGCCTCTACGCGGGAATTACGCAAGTGCTCCCACAAAGCTGGGGCCAAGGACCCATACGAAGACGCGCTCAGGACAATGGAGAACTTGATGCGAGTGTCTCACATGCCTGTGAAAGCTTCAAAGTATCGTATCTGGCGCGGGACAGATTTTTTCAGTCACATAATCTATCCCACCCGGACCGAGCGCAGACCGGCAGAATGGCATCACTTAGACCAGACAGCCAGGCAACAGGACCAGCAGAACCTCTCGAGGTTCATCACAGACTCAGTGAGCGACGAGCGTGAGCCTTGTCGGCTGTTTGTCATCCAGCCCGTCGACGGTGATGTCACCTGCAGAATGGTCAGCCAGGAGTGGAATAATGGGCATCAAGACTTCAACGTAGATTCCCATGCGATGGCGACGTTCAAGTCCAAGGTTCGGAAACTGTACGAAGGCTGTCCCAACATCGAGTATGATCCCGAAAAACATTCCATCCTGCTCCAGCCCTTGATCCCGAGGAAGTTCGTCAATGATTGGAATCCGGCACCTTTTATCCTTCGACCGAATGACCCCGACAACCAGCTGGCGATGATCAGACGTCGCATCATTGCAGAAGAGGTACAAATTTCAATCCTACAGGATGATAAGCTAGATTTTGGTAAGGACGTTCTCCATGTTAGACTTGTACAACACTGCTGACCACATAATCACAGTCAAACAGCTTGACAGGTCTGAATGGGGGCCTCGGTATGGCGACGTCACACGCTTCCGGGACGAACTTGGTCTCCCTCTCATCAGCCTGGCCAGAGAGGATTTCCCGCACCCACCTGATGAACGTCCAGAGCAGAGAGTACCCGAGGAGAACGCTCGTGAGAAGACTTGGTCCAAGCAGCCGAGCGTATTCGACAGAGGCATATACAACCCGTCCATCCCCATCAATGCACCGCCAATTGAAGCGATCATGAGGACGGGAGGAAGCGATACAAACTTGTACTTGTTCAACAAGAATGTTCTCACGGCGACTGAGCAGCGAGATTTGCAAGAACTGGGCTGGAAGTACCGCAACATGATCCTTGACCGCCAAAACGGATGCCCATTCGAGAAGTGCAAATACGACTATCGCCAGGGCAAGGACGTTGAGTTTGTGCAACATCTCAAGGAGAGTCATGTTGACAATAAGTGCCCATGGTGCGATGTGCAGCTCTTTACGCACTGGACTTTCCAGCAAAGAGAGGAGCACATGAAGGAGAAGCACGCGGCTCAGTTGCGCAAGATTCTGAACATGCCTGACCCTCGCCCAGCAACCAGAAAGCCGACAGTGGCTCAGTCTACATCTGAAGATCTCTATGCCATCCCATCCACCATCCTTGGGCGACTTCAGCCTCCAAAAGGACCTCTACCGAAACTGAGCCCACCTCCGAAGGCTAATGGCAAGGAAAGCGAATATCGGTACTGCGACAGATGTGGCCGGGACCACCACGTGCTCAATGACAGGGATGAGCGTGACCACCACGATCGCACTTGTGTACCTCACGCCGAAGCAGTCGGTCGTTGTACTTTCTGCGAAACGTGCGGCGACGCCGTCTGGAATAATAAAGAGGTCAGGGATGAGTTCGCCCCGTATGACGAATATCCGCACCGCTGCAGAGGAACGTCCCACTCCAAGAAACCTTTCTGCAACAAGTGTGGCTTCTCCATGAGAAAGCTCTCAGACGAAAAGATCGACCGGCATCGTCAGCATTGCGGCGGTTTCTTTGCCCATGTGGGTTGCTTTTGCCCTTATTGCCAAAAGAATTTCGTCGTGGACGGGAAGCAGGAAGAGATCGAGACCATCAAGAAGCACATCGTAGACTGTCCCGATAAGAAGCCGCCTAACATTACACCGTTTGAGATCTATCCGGAAGGCTACTGGAAGGATAGGGACCAGCCCACGGATCCGCTCTACATCGGTTCAAATGCTATTCGGGATCTTGTTCGCCGACAGCCACGGCGCCCTGCTCCCAACCGCTTTTTGAGCTACCCGTTGGCGTGGCACGACAAGCCTGGCCCGAGTCCCGTGCAAGATCCTCCGGCAGAGTGCATCATTCGTGGGTGCCTCGAACCTCTTTTTGGTCTCACGCCGTCTGAGGTTCTGGTTCACTACGAGACGAAGCACGGCGGCATGCCCCTGAAGCAATGCCCTCTCTGCCGCCTCGATTTCCGAGTCCCAGAGGATGAACGTAAAGCGAACGAGAACCTTCCAGAGATTCAAGCACGAATCTTCCAGGTCAGGCATATGGAATGCCACGTCTACGAGCTTTGGAAAATCTTGGAGGACAAGGACATCCCTCATATACCGCAGCGAGAGCCGTTCGGCCCCGGTCACAGCATGTGGGATCCCGACAACGAGAGGGCCGTAGATCGACGCGACAAGAGGTGTCCGTATTTTGAGAGGTGCGGAGCTATGGTGGGATTCATGAACCAGCGACAACTGAACCATCACATGGAGACGGCGCATGGTGCTGAAGACTTCGTCATCGGTAGGCAGCCGAACAGGGAAGCCGAACTGGCAAGATTGAGGGAAGAGCGCAAGAAGCAGAGAATACGAGAGGGCAAGCAGCCTATCCCAGGCACAAACACGGGTGCTCAATCAGGACCACCAGGGACTGCATCTACAGACACTGGACTATTTGAACAGCCTGACAACTCTCGCCCTGGAGGCCGCCGGGATGTAAACCGTCCTCAGGAGTCTCAGCCTGTGACGGATCCCATGCAAGGTGTTGAGATCGGAGAGTCACAAATTCCGCCTTCTGGCCAGCGCACACCGCCTATAACCCCATATGGTCCCAGAGAGGGCCAAGGAGCCAACACGGGCGGCCATTCGGGAGACATCAGTGGAGGCGGAGGTGACAACGACGGAGGTGGCAGTAGCAGCAACCCTCCCAAGGTTGTGGACCCTTCGACGACAAAGCCTGTGACCACGAAGCCTACTCCGTCGAAGCCTGTCCCGTCGAAGCCTACTCCATCGAAGCCTACTCCCTCGAAGCCTACTCCCTCGAAGCCTGTCCCGTCGAAGCTTACTCCCTCGAAGCCTACTCCCTCGAAGCCTACTCCCTCGAAGCCGACATCCAGTCAACCTACATCGGAGCCGACAGTTAAGCCCCCAGCCAAGCCCCGGCCTCCAACCAGACCTAAGCCTGTCGGACCCGTTCCTGTTCCGAGAAATGACGTTCCCACAAGCGGCTTTGTCCCTGATGATGACATGTACTGCTCACGATGCTTCCGCAAAGCCCCTAAGCGAGGCCCAAGAGGCATCAAGCGCGGTGACCCGGACAGACAAGCCCAAGTCGATGTAAGAGAACCCACTTCCTGCGCTGATACGTTCATGACTGACCTATTTTTCCTCACAGGCCCACTCGGACCCGAACCGAAGTTGTCGCATTCCTGCAAAGGAGGGGATGTTTGAAGTCGATGAAGAAGATTGGCCAGTCTTGCCGAGCAGAGTCGGTTGGATCAAACAGCCGAAGAATGTCCGGCTCTCCAAACTCAAGGCCGACTTCTTGGATGAACACCCTGAGCTGGCGAAGACCATGTGCCCTACAGATGGAAGCAAACGCACCAATCTGACCTGGCAGCACGACCCCAATCACAATGATAATAAGGACAACTGGCGTCTTCCCTTCCCTGGTGATGACGACGATGGCGAGGATGATGAGGATGAGGATGAAGACGGGGTTAATGCGGATGCAGACGGCAACTTCATAAACGATGAAGAGGATGATGACGAGGACGAGGAGTACTATGAAGAGGTTGAAGATGCAGATGGCAACAAGACGATACGGCGCAAGACACGCGGGGTTCGTTCGATGGGGCTTCCTCGCGACGAAACGTGGAAGGACACAGGTGAAGAGGATGACCTGAGCGTGGCAGACTCTAGCGAGTTGGTGCCGGAAACTGCGTCTGGGGATGAGGCACCAAGCAACACTGGCGATAAGCGCAAGCGCGACGAGACGGATACTCAGGGGCGTGCCGGGTCACCCAAGAAGACAAGGGTGGCTGAGGATGAAGACGAGTTGGGGGATGCTTGAGACTGCTGTGAGGGACTGTTGATCGTGGATTAGACGGATGGCGTTAGGGTCTCTATTGGGGGCAGATCAGTAATCATGAAGACTTGTCCCATTCATACTAATGATGATGTGTTCTTGAAGACTTCGGATGCCGCAAAGTGCCCGCCGATCGCCGAAGCGATGGACCCGACCCGACAGAGCCCGGGAAAAGTGGAACCACTTCACACCTCCATCAGCCACCACCTGATTGGCCAAATATTTTCTGAGCCCATCCATCCCGCCAGGCCGTGTCGTCCACATGATTCTTTCAATGTTCCCACGCTCTTGAACTTCTCGCCCGCCCAACCGACCGACGACGCCCCGATCACCTCGCCGGCTCACGACCTCCGTCCCCAGCCCCTCTCAACGGACCGATCGAAAGCTTCGCGCATGGCTCAGTGAGAAGCACCCGCTGTCGACCGCCGTCCTCGCCCTCACTCTCCCCTCCACAGGCAGAGACATGAGCGCAGACATTGAGCAGAGCAAGAACCATGCGGCCAGCTCCCAATACGCTCTTGCGCCCTCGTCTTCTCGATAATGTGTGTCGCCAATACCTCCACCAAGCCTCCAGCTCCCCTCGCGGCTTGGTCTTCTCGCCATTAATCCTCCGGCGCGCCGCTTCCACGACGGCACCCAAGGCCGCCCCCGCCGTGCGTCTTAGTGCGAGCTACTTCCTCCCCAACAGCGTCCTGGACCGTCCTCGACCCTCAGGAGCCCGAAGCTCTTCCGTCTCCGCCTCGGCCTCGATCGCCTCTTCCTCCTCCTCCTCCGACACACCATCCGAGCCGAACCACCTCGCCGCAACCCACGAACACCCCCACCGCCGTCGCCAGGCCGCGAAACGCAAAGCCGCCGCTGAAGCCGCCGCCGCCTCTTCACCCGACGTACCCCTCCCTCAAGATGCCTCCTCCGCCCTCACCAGCGTCGCCGAACGGCAACCCGCCCACTCCGCTCGTCGCATCTTCTCGACCCTCCTCTCCCTCTCGAAACCCCGCCTCTCCGCGCTCGTCGTGCTGACCGCAATGGCTTCCTACGCGCTGTACCCAGTCCCCGCCTTCCTCTCCCCCGCCATCACCGAGTCGCCCTCGCTCAGCCCGTTGACGCTGCTGTTCCTCACC
The DNA here is from genome assembly GCF_000319635.2 of Colletotrichum fructicola Nara gc5. Taxonomy (NCBI): domain Eukaryota; kingdom Fungi; phylum Ascomycota; class Sordariomycetes; order Glomerellales; family Glomerellaceae; genus Colletotrichum; species Colletotrichum fructicola. The sequence goes on from NW_027094057.1 coordinate 360,723, forward strand.
ACCGGCACCGCCCTATGCTCCGCCTCGGCCAACTCCTTGAACATGCTCTACGAGCCCTCGACCGACGCCAAGATGACCCGCACGAGAAATCGTCCTCTGGTCAGAGGCCTGCTCTCTACGCGCGCCGCCGTCATGTTCGCCGTCGCCACGGCCCTCACCGGCGTGGGCGCACTCTACTTCGGCGTCAACCCGACCGTCGCATGCCTCGGCGGCGCCAACATCTTCATCTACGCGGGCATGTACACCCCGATGAAGGCCATGAGCGCCGCTAACACTTGGCTGGGCGCCGTCATCGGCGGCATCCCCCCGCTGATGGGCTGGGCAGCGGCCGCAGGCGAGACCGCCTCAGGCGACGGCTCCTGGCGGGAACTCCTCCTCGCCAGCGACGGCAGCTCCATTGGCGGCTGGTTGATGGCCGGTCTGTTGTTCGCCTGGCAATTCCCGCACTTCATGGCCCTCTCGTGGCCCATCAGGGAAGAGTACAAGGCGGCGGGCCTGCGCATGCTTGCGTGGACCAACCCCGCCCGCAACGCCCGCGTTGCGCTGAGGTACAGCATTGCCTTCATCCCCCTCTGCGTGGCGCTTTGCGCTGCCGGCGTGACGGAGTGGAGCTTTGCCGTGACGAGTTTACCGGTCAACGGATGGCTTTCGTGGCAGGCCGTGCGGTTTTGGAAGTACGAGGGCCACAAGGGCTCGGCCAGGGGTCTGTTCTGGGCCAGTGTCTGGCATCTGCCCGTCGTCATGGTGCTGGCGCTGCTGCAGAAGAAGGGCATGTGGAGTCGTGTGTGGAATAGTGTCATGGGCAGCGACGAGGATGAATGGGAAGACGACGAGCTAGACGAGATGCCTGTTACTCCACCCGCCCCGCGCAGATAGTGGTAGAGGCGGCAAGCATAGAACTTGCCATGTATCATAGTGTGCTCTTTTGTCATGGAAAGAAGCGGTTCTATCGGGAGGGCCTCGGTCTAGGATCCCGGGTTCAAGATACCGACCTCACTCTGTAACTTTGTGTTTGTGTGTGTTGTTACGACTAGAAGACGCAGCTGACCGAATAGACGTTTCGATTGTGAACTTCAAATCATTTGGTTGCATTTCTCCGGTCCCTCCCCTTTTTCATACCAGCCACCATCATCTTGGTATCTATAGATGCTAATGTACACAACCATGACTCCTTGGGTGCTTCCCCGCCCGTTGTCATTACCAAGGCAAGTCATATTGCCTGTGTGCTGTTGTCCCCGTCTCTCAAGCCACCCTGTTAGAGGAGCACGCACTTTCCACCCATCTTTCTTGTCAACGGTATATCCGGTTGTATCGGCCATCCCAACGCCTGCAACGCCACCCTCATTGTCCATGAACGGTGCAACATGGGCCTAGGGCAAAAAAAGGAAATAAAAGCAAGATCCTGTGTAAAAACGAAAAAGCCTCCGAGTTCAAACTTGTTGTAAACGAGCGTTCAATCATTCTGATAGAAAGGAAACATAATGACACCCTCACATGGGATGTTGGCCGCCACCGCCGGGACGGTTGATGATGGCGTCGATGCCCATGTCCACGCTCGGCAACCTCTGGCCGTGTTGATACATTTGTGGGCCGGGTGAGACAGATGGTGACTGGCCTGGGTATCCGCCGTTGACCGAGGCATTCGAGGAAACAGAGCTGTTGTATCCGTGATGGGCGCCCGCGTGGCCGTAGCCATATTGTCCGGCATGGAGAGGTTGGAGATGTTGGGAGAAGGAGGTGACGTAACCGGCGGCCGAGGTGGTGCTGCCACCGCTGGAGTGGCCGGAGGACATCTCCGGGCTACTGTAGGACGCGTCTAGCTCGTCAACTGGGGTTAACCCGAGGCCGCTGATGCCGCTGTCATCGTCATACCCTGGTGGTAGTGGTTGCCCCGATTCCAGGCGCTCCCGTCTGGCCCCGGCGCGGGCCGCACTCTGAAGATTCTTGAGTCCGTTGGACATGCACTGCAGAGGCTTGGTTAGCAGATGTGTCGTACATCTCGTTGGTGTCATCATGGTTGAACATACCTTAGACTCAACAACGTTCCACTTCTCTCCGGTGCGTGCTGCGAGAGCAGACCAAATCTCCTTGCGCATGCTCATGTACTCCTTGGCCAAGCGTTCGAGCTTGCGGTTGTCCCAGTCGTCGGCACCCTTGCGCTCCATCAGACGCTCGTGGCGCTTTCTGCAGGCGTTGGGGGTCTTGTTTGGGAAGTAGGCCATCTGGATCTGACCCCAGTTCAGGCCCTGAGAACGGGCCGAGAGAAGTTGTTGGTCGTCCTGCGGCGTCCAGGCCCCGGAAGAGGCGCGGTGCTGCAGAGGAGGTACCGAGACCGGGGGTGCGGCCACCGGGGCGTAGCTTTCGTAGGTGGGCTGGGGCTGGGGCTGCATCGGGGCTGAAGAGGAGGGCACCGTGTAGTAGGTCTGCGGCATTGACATTCTCTGGTTGTACATGGCGATGGGGTTCGCCGCGGGAGCGAGAGAAACAGGCATGGAGTTGATGTAGCGGTGGTGGCTCGAACTGGATGCCCGCGTGTGCTTGGGCATGATACCGTGGGAAGATATGTTGTAAGAGGGGGCAACTAGAGAGTTGCCGTCAAGACGTAGGATAAGAACGAATGCAGATTAGAGGATTAAGCTGCGAAGAGAGAGTTGAAAGTGTCGAAAGTGAGAGTTTCGTTTCGTTGGTGTTCGTGCCTCGCCTGGAGGTAGACTCAGGAGAGAGGCCGATGATGGATATAGAGTAGTAATAGAGGAGCGAGATAGCGAATGGAGATGTGTAAGTCAGAAGAAATCTAGGAAATCTGGCTTAGGAAATGCTACGACGATGACGATGACGAAGACTTGGAAGGAAAAAAGGAAAAAGGAAAAGAGACGGAAAAGGAAATGTTGTGAGATGTTGTGAGGTTGCTTGGTAGACTGAGGAACAGAAGGGTCAGAATCAGGTCGAGGAGGCGGATATTGGGTCTGACTTTAAGCAACATCACGGCCTGCCGGGGGGACAAAGAGGCGAAGAAGCGCGGTCGAGATGAGACCGGGGTGGTGAAGATGTGAAACAAGACAGCATGGCTGCAAAAGAGCAGAATCGCAGCCATCGATGCCATGAAACCCGTCTCGTGTGTCCAAAAGAGCGGGCGTCCAGACAGAGGGCGGACGACATTGGCTGGAGGGATGGTGAAGATGGGCGTCTGTCTGGAGTTGGGCGCGTAGAACTGGCCGGGTCTGGAGGGCGGCTACGATGGAACTTGGCATGATCGGACGGCAGACCGGGGTGCCGAAGAAGGGAGCATACGGCTCAAACGGGAAGAGATTGGGGCCGGGAAAAGAGGGTCGAAATTAGCAAAAGTGTTGGGTATGAATGAGTAGGCGCCAGCCTTGCCGCGGTCGCGAGGCTCCATCTGGAGAGGTTCGTCTGGGTTTAGGGCTGGATCATGCCACGACATACGTGGGGTTTGGCCGTCGATCAGTCTGCGGGCAAGGGTAAGCTTGTTCTGGGGAGCTGTTGGTACTGCTGGATTGTCAGTCTGTGATATGATGGTGTAGCAGTGAGGTTGAAGGTGGACATGGGCTTGAGCATGAGCATGAGCATCGAGCCGCCGGGGTGCGTTGGAGCGGACTTGAGACCCCACGGCGGCGGCGAAGGAGCCAATTGGGGTCCGGGACGAGAAATGAGGCAGGGGAGGCGCATTGCATTGGAGGCGACTCTGCTCTCTCTGTCTCTCTGTATGTATGCGCGCGCGGCAGGGTACGTAGCCAAGATGCCTTGCCGTAGACTTGCATCAATGGATGGAACGAGGGCGAGGACAATGTTGTGGTTGTTGGCGGACGGTGGTAGCGGCAGCAAGCAAAACCCATGCCTGGAAGCGACGCGCATACCGATTGACGGACGAGGGGTACCTCCAACGACTCTCTTTCTCTCTGTCTCGCTGGCTTGCTCGCTCGCTCTCGACGGGTAGCTCGCAGAGCAGAGCGGGTCATTGCATGGAATCTTGCATGCGCAAAGCTGGATCAGATGAACCACTCAATGGTCCAATGGCACAGAGATGGGCGAGAGAGAGAGGCAGAGAGCGAAAGAGAGGGCGAAAGAGGGCCTGGTGTTGTTCGAGCGGTTGTGCGCTGTCAAAGGTGGAAACGACGAAATGAAGGTTGACTTAGACGCGCGCCTGGAAGGCTGAGTGGAGCTGTTCTTAGCTTTGTGGGCCCTGGTGGATGGCTGCCGGGCCTCTCAGTGGCCAGGGCTGGAAATAGGCCCGCGCTAACTGCTTTCTGATCGACGTCTTGGTTCCACCGCGGGCCGGTGTTTCTCCACAGCAGCTGTGGGTTCCCGTACCTTACCATTCAGTGAGTGTCCCTGCCAATGCAGTGTCCCTACCACGGGCCCCGCGACCCTTTTCCTTCACCTTCTGGCCTCGCCCTCAAACCTCTTTTTTTCCTTCCCTTGCATCGCCGTTTTCCTCAAGACGACCGAACCAACACAAGACAAGGGTTCAGCATGGGCACTTCATCTATCTCAGACAGCTACCGTGCAGCGTTTCTGCAGAGCAACCCTCGCTTCCCCCACACACAGCCGAGCGCTTGTTTCTGCAGGCGTCGGTCGAGGTGACGATGGCGGAGAAGAGACGAGCAGAGACCGCCAACCCGACCGCTATGCGCCGCCTCAAGCGCGTGTCGTTAATAGAATGTTTGTGTGCGCAGATCGCCAACGATGATTCTACTCGGATCGCTTGTGACGTCCATGGTCTGCCGCTGAACAGCCTCGACAATCTCCATGATACCCCGTGTCTCTCCCAGCCTGAGACCTTTTCTATTTATTCGCAAAGCAATGCCTCCGTCGTTCGAGGTGAGGCAGACAGGCCATCACCGCCACTTGCAAGACATGGTGATATGACGATCCCGCAGCCTCAACAGGCGGACGTTTTCCTCGAGTCTCACGACTGAAGATGGTCACAGATGTGCCGTAGATCAGAAGTCAAAGCTGGACGATCCTCGACATTCCAGACAGCACGGCACATAGATGGTAGCGGCGACGCTGCGGAGATTCCCATTGCACACCTGCGGTCATTAGCTAATCGTTGAAGAAAACCCGCGAGGACGGTTATCCATGGGTGGCCTACCTTCCGTCATTTGTGGCTGATATCAGCGCTCAGCTCCGGCCCTGCCAAGACACAAGCCGTTGACGGGGCTCTTTGCTAATTCCCGGCGATGCATTCCAGAGTCGATCGTTGACACTGGAATCCAGCCAGGGGTCGAGTCAGAAGGTCCAGCCACAGGTGCCTGACAATTGCCGGTGGCAAGCCCGACGGAGGAGTCGAGGCTAAGGCTGGTGCTAGCAGTTCTAGATGTCGACACGCACACCTGGCTCATCTCTTTGCCCCTTTTCGTACCTGTCAGAAGGCATTTAGGCCCAATTGATCCTCGGAGCCGGGACTCTTCACGAGATGGCGGCGGCCAATAGGGGAGGTGCGGGGTGCGCCTCCCGCTGCTAAGGTAAGCCGGCAATGTCGATGAGGGGTGCTTGCCTTAGCATCTTAAGCACAGGTAAGGTACCTCGCCTAGGTAGTCGGATGCTCTGGCCCCTCCAGCTTCTTCCTTGGTGCTTTGGGAATTTAGAGTGTGAGCATCCTACCTCAGGTATTGAGTTGTGCTTCACCACGTGCCCGGAGCATCCTCAGGTACCTGAGTACCTGACGCCGGGCGTTGGGCGTCTGGCGTTTGGCGTTTGGCATCGGGGACATTTCCGAGCATCTCAGACTTTGAGGGACATCAGGCAGATCTGCCATCTGTGCCCGAGATAGGCAATTACCACAGCTCCTTTGTCTAGGCCAAACCCGACTGACAGCGACGGTTCCACGAGGCTTACACACGTCCCCACCACCTGGCAGCCCAGTGGGTGATGTGGACGGCAATCAACAGTGGCTGCTAAAGAAACCAGCCGGATTTACAACGGGATGCTGGAGAATCCTCAAAGAAACCGTCGGCCGCCACCCACGGCATTTCCGCATGGTGGTTGGTGCGACCTCCAGCCTGAGGTGATGATTCCTCGCCAGCCTGCCTACCTAGCTCCCCCAGATGATCCTCCAGGCCCGACAAATGCGATAAGGCCCAGGGTCCCCCCTGCTACCTCCCCCATCTGGACCTCCTCATGTTCGTGTCAACAGGGGGGGTCAAAGGGACTTTTGGTGTTTGCTGCCCTTTTCCATCTGCTCTTCTTCAAATCTCGCCTCTCCCCTCACTTCCTTTGGTCAGCAGCAGCCTTGGCCTTGGCTCTGTCTATTCACTTTTCAATCCTGAGCATTCACTGTACTTTTTGACTCAGGTTTAAGTAAAACCTCCTAACAACACTACCCAAGGCAAACCAACATTCTTACACACAAAAAGACAGCTGTCTGAGACAAAGGTAAGCATCTCTGCTAAACACAGCTACCCCTCCTCCGCATCGTACTGGAAGAACGCTTTTTCAAACCATCATATGAATGTTTGTCAGATCTCCCAAGCTTATACACGCACGTCCAGCAGATCCCCTCCCCTCTGTTGTTCTTCCCAGCTGAGAGGACAGCCTTGAGATTGCCGCTCCTGCGTTTTCGCACTACCCAGGGGTCTTTGATCCATTCACCTTTACACCTAGATATTTCCCACAAAGCAGCCTCTGCTTACTTTCTCACCTTAACCTGACAAAAACACCAACACCCTCCCAAAAGTGCAGCCTTGTGCAGACCATCTACACTGCACCGCCAGCACCATGGATTCCGATACCAACTTCACCCACTCCGCCTCTGAGGGCTATACGACGCGCATCATGGACATCACCGTCGCCATGCCCGCGACCCTTCCCACCCTGTCCATGCTGCTGTCTCTCCTTGCAGGCTACCTCGTCCTGTGCCATTCTCTCCGCTTCAGACGCATCAATAACCTCCAGAAGCGAATGGGTTACACCGACCGCGCTTCCCTCGCGCGCATGACTAACAACGATGCCCAGCTCATCCTGAAGCACATGATTGAGTTTGAGTTCCCCAAGTTCTACACCTTGGCTCTCCAGTTCGCCATCTTCAAGGTATTTTTCCAATCGTTCCCATCCATGATCAAATTGGTCACTCAGTCAATCTGACAACACCACTCCAGACCTACGGCTTCGAGACCATCTCCAAGCTCATCGTAGCCACCAAGAACCTCGCCGACCCCAAGAATGCTCAGAAGCGCTACGAGGACACCGTCATCATCTTTGGCGAGTTCTCCATGAACCCCCCGACCTCGGACCGCTGCCTCAAGGCCATCTCCCGCATGAACTACCTCCACAGCGGCTACAAGGCCCGCGGCCAGATCTCCAACGCCGACTTCCTCTACACCCTCGCCGTCTGCGTCACCGAGCCCACCCGCTTCATGCAGCTCTACGAGTGGCGCTCCCTCACCGACATGGAGCTTTGCGCCATCGGTACCCACTGGAAGGCCCTCGGCGACTCCATGGACATCCAGTACAAGGGCTACCTCTCCCAGCACTCGTGGGCCGACGGCATTGAGTTCGCCCGGGACATCACCGATTGGGCCAAGCGCTACGAGATCGACGCCATGAAGCCTCACAAGAACAACATCCAGGCCAGCGCCCAGCTCATGGAGATGATGATCTGGCACGTCCCCAAGTTTGCAAAGTCTTTTGCCCAGGAGGTTCTGACCGTGCTCATGGGCGACCGCATCCGCGACACCTTTTGGTGAGTACAGTACTCGTGTGCCCGGCTTGGCTTGCTTGGCCTGCCTCCGCTCTCTCTTACACATGAGGCCTGCCGCTGACGTTGAGATATCAGCTTCGCCGAGCCAGGCATCTACGCCTCCTTCACCGCCTACGCAGCCCTCATCGCTCGTCGCCTCGTCGTCCGCCACCTCATGCTCCCTCGCTTCTCCCCCGTCGTCTTCTTCTCTGAGCCCGATCCCAAGACCGGACGCATCCAGCACCATGAGTACCTCGTCCACCCCTACTACATCCCCGCCACCTTCTGGAACCGTTTTGGCCCGATGAGCTGGATCACTCGCATCCTGGGCGGCACCGTTCCCGGCGCGGAGAAGATGATGCCCGAGGGCTACCTCTTTGAGGACCTTGGCCCCAAGGAGAAGATGGGCAAGGGCGTGGAGGAACTGGCTGAGGGTGTCGAGGACCTCAAGTCTCGCGGCCGCGGTGCTTGCCCTTTCTCTGGTGCTTGTCCCTACTCCGGCTAGCGGCTTTGCCCGGCGATCCTTTTCAGTTATCCTCTTTCTTTCTGTTCCCTTCTCTTCTATTCTTCGCTCGCAGGCCTGATGGCATTCGAGATGAAAAAGGTGGATTGGCATTATCACGAGCAACGGCTTCCCGTTAGATATACACATGGAGCATGGAAGCTTTACCATGGGGCGTTGGGGTAGCGATCACAAAGCAAGGAGGGCTCGGGCTTTTCTCTTTTGTATCATTGTAGATTCGCTCTTGGCATCGGTCGGCTGCGTACAAATCCAGCAGGCCGCTTATACATATTTCTCTCAAAACATCCGCTCTCCAATTTCCCCGTGCAATCGCTGCCACGGGCTTCAACTTGCGTCGCTCTCCTGGGGGAATAATGCTGCATCGGACATGCTATCATAACTTCATTACCTCCACACCCCATGGGGCTGAGATCTCCCCGAGTCTGTTGCAACAGCTCGAATCACGATCCAGCTATGCCGAGACCGACGCGGCCTTGACTGCCGTACGGCGCCATGCCCGCACTCATACTCGTACCCGAGTTGGTCCCGGTACGCTCGCGCATCCTCCGACCCTCCATGAGCCCACGCAACCCGCGCTTTTGCAGGCCAATGACGGAGCTCAGCTCGCCGCCCCAAATCTCGCGCATGCCTCCACGCTCGGAATCGCCAATTTCGGAACTCCATTCTGACCCACTGACGCTCGTCGTGGCACTGAGCTCGTCGCTAGATGGTCGACCTGAGGACATGGCCGTGTTGATGCGTAAACCTCCCGCGCGAGAAGAAAGACTCTGCAGATCTGCACTGCTGCCGTTTTGAAAACCGTCGGGATATAGCGGGGAGCCCATGGCGTCGACGGGAACGAAGAAATTGGGATTGAGGGAGCCGTCGATGCCGCGACCGCCACCGGCTGCCATGGCAGTTGCGTTGAATACGGCGGCCGCGTTTCTTGAGTCGAGTAGCGCGTGAAGACGTTCGACGACCGCCTCCAGCAGACCGTCGATTTTGTATGGTCGAGCAATCTGCAGAAGAGAGCAGAGGATAGGAGGCGTACACAGGGGAGACGACGGCGGCGGCAGCGACGACGTGTAGAGGAAGTGAAGCAGAGCCTGGACCGTCAGGTATGTGTGAGGAAGGTAGAGGCACCGAGGTCGCGAGTTGGGCGGCAGAGATCTCGGAGTCGGCGCCGAGTTGACGGTATTCGGGTCGGCACCACCTGAACCGGGAATGGAGAACGAGGCCGCGGAGGCGCTGGTCGGAGCTGTGCTGGGAGGCTTGGCCGATGATCCAGACGAGAGCACTGTGCTGGCCACAGAGTTCGTGCTCTCGTGGGTGTTACGAGATGGCGTGATGGTCAAGACGGAGTTTCTGACCGCACTGCCGAGACCGGACCGCAAAGTCATTGCATCGCTGCCGTCCTGAGTCGCCGTGCCCTCCCGCAGGAGCTGGACAAAGTATGGACCCCAACGCCGGGCGACGATCCTGGAATTAATAGGTATTCTTTCTCCATGCAAACACAGGATATCCATATCGGACAGCTCACGCAAGGCAAGTGCCTTCTCTCCGAGTTCTTCGGCAGCCTTCGAGTGGAAGCGTCCGCCTGCTGTAGAACCCGCCTTCCTCGCCAAGCTCAAGCCAGGGCCGGTGTAGGGGCTGCTTGCAGACACGAATCCGGACATCGGGCTCGTCTTTCTCGGGTTGTCGTAGAAACCAAACGCTTCCAGCTCGACCATGCAAACGTTGGAAAAGTTGATTCGCCGATGATTATAGTCGTCGACGAGGCTTCTTTTCCGGTTGCCCAGAATCACAAAGGTATTTCTCCGGTTCCATAGCACACCACGGTTCCAGCTGCCTTGGCTGAATACGGCACCGCCCGCATCGATTCGTGACCAGGTCAGCGTCTTCAGATCCAGAGCCCACAGGGCATATTCTTGCTTCGAAGATGTGAGATATGTGCCGCTAACAACAAAATATGTGTCGATCACGCCACCGTTGGGGAATCGCAGACCCGGGGGTGAATAGGAGCCTGACATGGGCTTTTCTGTCAAAGTGCCATCCGAAGATCTGATCTGAAGCTCGAGCTTGACGTCCAAGAAGTTATAGTTGGAGTAGATCAGCATCGAGGATCCGGCCTCTCGGGATTCTTGGCTCATGTTGCCGCCCTGCTGGAATCCATTCAAGCTTGACTTGCCAATACGCGTGCTGACTGAAGGAGGCAATGGCGCGACGACGCTCCGATAGGCGCCGCAGCTCTTATCCAATGGCTCAATCGAGGTCCACTTGAGACTGCGCAGGTTGAACACGCTAATCTGTTCGATGTAGTGGTTGGCGCCATCCTGCCCACCCACAACCACCATCTCAGCGCCGCCGGAACCATCAATGTTGATTCCTATCCTGCCTTCGTTGGGGTTTCCTGATGATGGGTTATGTTGAAGGGCCGACAGCGGCGCCTTGTGCGATGTAAAAGTTGCCGAAGTAGGTAGGATGCAGGCGCAATGCGCGTAGCGACCCTGAGGAGCATCCTGCGTAGGAATAAACGTCCACTTCCGCGTCGGCACATCGTAGATATAAATGTCGGACATGACCGTCACCTCGGGCTGCTGGTCAGGACCTGCGCCGGTTTGGTTAGGCGTCGGCGACATGCCTCCGTAGCAAACCATCTTGGTGTCGCCGAGGGGGCACATGGAGTGAAAGTAGCGCGGTGGTGGGATGTCGCCTGACGCTTCTAGCTTCGACCAGTGCCTGCGGATAAGGTCAAGTTCGTAGAGATCCGACGTCAGTGGGGCCGGCCGGCTTCTAGACAGTATTCTTCCTCCAAAGACGTATAGCTTGTCGCCCAATATGGTCGTCGTGGCTCCGACGAGCGGGTGCGGCTCTCTGCCGGTCGTACGGTGCACGTTGCACATGAGGCCGGACAGGTGCGCCGATGATGAGGGGGTAGGAGTGCCAGCGGCTGAAGGAGCTCTGTTGGGTTGGGACGAGGGTGAAGGGCCTGCAGACAACGGGCCATTACTCCGTGGCGTCAGGTTTTCACGCATCTCTTCGCCTCCATCTTGCCTGGACGAGCTTGCCAGGCTGCTCTGGCTGCTGGACATGTCTGCGTTGTATCCTGTTCCGCTGCTGTACATCTGTGCTCTGTCCACCGATATGCTCGAGTCCATCGTACTCGTGCGACTTTCCATATCATCGGCCGGAGCCTCTTCGATAGCAACAAGACTCGCGTAGTTGTAGTGTGTGGCAGCAGGGGTATCGGGGCCGACGGGCGAGGTTTCTGGTGGCGGTTCGGGGAGGGGTTTGGCGAGACTGCTCTGTAGGCTCAGACTCCTCGCATGCTGAAGAGCACGAATCTTGGAAGAGCTTGAGCCTGGAATGGGCGTCGGTGTCGCGGACGGGGGCGGAGAGGGGGAAGAAGTCAAACTCGGGGAGTTGCTGTTGAAACCGAGGCGGGACAGTGACGGCTGTCTGGATAGCTTGGAAGAGTCGTCTCTGCTCGGAGCGAATTTCTTGAAGCCCCGATAAACGCCCGAGAGGATATCGGCCGTGGTCTTTCCGGAGGGGGGCGACCGGTCCTGCTCCGTCTCCGAATCGGAAAAGCGGGAGAGGTCTGACTGATTCGAGGTTAGTCCCGAGCCAGACATTGCGGCGGTATCAACCCGCAGGCTGCATAAACAGCCGCAGCAAGTAGCGCAAGGTCAAATCGGGTTCGGAAATGTCGAGGGGGGAAACCTCAGAAGCTCGAAATGGAGGTTGGGAGGGTTTGCATGTGGTGTAAGAGGGGCGGGATCGTGGGTATGGGGTGATCAAGCGCCAGAGGTCAACAGGGACTGGTCCAAGACAAGATCGTCGAGGTCTGCCGTCGACACCAATGCCATAAACCAGCGAGTGCCCCCCCAAAAGAGAGCAGTAACAAACAAGGACGGGAAACGGGAGGACCGAAGCAAAAGAGGAGCGGTGGAGGCGGAGGAGCAAGCGACGGTCAAGTTATCGTTGCTGTTGTTGGTGGTGAAGTCTCAACAACGTAACGACAACAAGACCAGGCGAAGACACAAGAAGATGGAGAGAGAGCCGAGCCGCATAAAACCAGAAGCCAGGTTAAGATGAAAAGAAGAAAAGAAGCGAAAAACAGAGCTATCTTGGATCGAACGGGGACCCTGGATCAAGCGACTCAGCCAAGGATGATTCGTTCGCCTGACTCTGCTAGGGCCCCTGTCCGGATGACGGGTACAGCTCTGACAGTGGTTCCGGCGGCGGTTCCGGCTGGGATGCTGACCGAGGCTCCAGCTTCAGTCTACAGAAGACTGGCTAACGGTTGTTTGTGGTTCTCTCTCAAGAGGCAAGTATGGCATGCCTTGGTCTCCGTCTTTGTCTCTTTCTCCTGAGTGTGGTGAAGGTGTGTTGTGCGTGTGTATGTGTAAATGTGGGATACGTGTGGATATGTGTGTGTGTGCGAGTGTCTGTGAGGTGGACACGCCTGGCTGGCTGGGCTGGGCTGAGCTGAGCAGACAGGCCTTGCCCGTATCGTTTTGTGCGTGTTTCTGGGCTGGCTCTCCGTTTCTGCCTTTGCTCCCCACAGTTGACAGAAAGCGGCGCACAAGAGATAGAGTGGGATGTGGGCTGGGTAGTGGAGGGCTAAATGGGACAGGATCAGGATGGGGATGGGGGATGGGGATCAGGAGGGGATTAGGACCTGGCAATGGGCATGGGAGGAGGGGAGGGGACGGCACGAGGCAGAGCAACGCAACAGCACACAGGGCAGATGAAGGGCAGCGCGGAAATCAGAGTTGGATAGACAAAAGCGCAAGGTACGCACCTTGAACCGGGGAGGCGCAGGGTGTCGAATTCTATCGACGGGGTTCGAGGACAGATTTGGTCAAGACGGATCGCGGCGCGGGCGACTTTGGTCCCGTCGAGACGAGTCGATCGATTCCAGGAAGGTAGGTAGTGTAGTGTATTCGAACCAGGCCTGCTGCGAAGGAAGCGAGTTGTTTGCTGCTTGCCGATGCTTGCTGCAGAGACGGGCGAATAGCCGGTGAAGCTGATCAGGTCAATGGCGGAGACGACAACGATGTGACGACGACGACGCACGACGGAGACCGCGAAGGCGCGGCGGGCAGGCGAGCGACCTGGGCCACGGCGAAGCGACTCAGGGCGCAGGAGAAGGCTCAGGGAAGCGAGTCAACCAACTCAATCCCCAGTGGTCGGTCGGTACCTAGGCTCAAGGCGAGGCAAGGTAGTCCAGTCCAGACAGGCAGGCACGGGAGGGTACAAAATCAGAATAGAACGTCGTCAGGGAAGGGGTTGAAAGAGGAGCGCCTCAGCCAGCAAACAGTGCTGCGTGAGAATCGGCGGTGACAGCGCGGCGGTACGAATACTGGGTATGTGGTTCGTAGCGTGTCGTGGCAGGCGGGCAGAAGACAGCGGATTGAGTCTTGACGGACAGCGGCAATGGCCGGCGCTGGCAGCGAGACCACCAGCAGGGTTGCAATTGGTAATTTCCAGATGCCTGCCCTGCTCTTTTTGGGGCCTCGGGGATGTGTGTCGAGGAAAGCCAGTAGTTAGTTGGGGGTGAGGGGCTTCTTGGAAAGCGAAAAAAAAGATGGCGTCTTGGTTCTGGCCGAGGACTGCGAAGGGGTGTGTGTAAGGCAAGGAAGGTAAAAGGCAAAGAATGTACGAAGTGACTGCAGCGCGTGGGAGCCGCGGGCGAGCAAGGTAAGGCGACAGAGTACAGATAGAGATACGGATGGATAGATGTTGCTCGCTGCTCGTTCGTCCGGCCGGGCTGGGCTGGGCAGCGGGCTGGGTCGAGCGAATGGCGCACCACGCACAGACTAGAGGCCGGTCAAGAGTTGAAAAGCAGTTTGAAGTCCGACGCGGACGCGAGGGAAGAAGTGGATTATGCGGGTCGAATGCTGTGAACGAGAGGCTCCGGGGGCCTCTGAGCTGGAAGAAGACCCGTGTGAGTATTTGCATGTACCACTACTGCCGGGAGATTGTGCGAATGAACACATACATACGCAGCAGACGCGGACAACGGCGGCGGGGGTTTGACGGAGAACGGACAGCGGAGGTCGGGTTGGGGGCTAAGGTAAGGTAAGGTAGGTAGGTGGATGGATGGAATGGAGGGTGATGATGAAAGGGGGAGAGGGAGAGAAGGGCAGATGAAGAAGGTGATGAGCGTCAACTTGCAGTCGCTTCTGCACACTGCAACGCGAGGCACACCGTGCAGAGCCTTAGAGATCGCAGGCTAGGAGGTAATAGGACAAGCCAAGGGCAGAAGCAGAAATCGGAGCGCGGCAGGCGATGCGGATGCGATACGATAGGTAAGGTACTGCAAGGCAGCGTCTAATGGGAGGAGGTCGATACGCCGATACGGAGCATGGCGATATGCATTGCGACGGCGACGATGAATGTGTGCGATGTATCCGCACGGAGAGAGCTGTGAGAGACTCCAATGTCTCCTCCCAACATGGGAAAATGGGGCTCGGAGATGGGCTTTTGGGCACGGGATTGGATTGTAGGGCGGAGGGGAGAGGAAAAGGGGGCCATTTGTGCAGACATTAGGTAGGTAGTGTACTTACTACAGTGGAGGTCTCTGTGCACAAGACTGCGGCACAATTCAGTTGCTGTGTATAGCGATACTCCGCATATGCAAGTTGAATTGAAAATATCCAGTAGTACCTAGCAAGGCGCCGCGAATATGGTGAGGTACCGCGCGCACGCACATTGGAAAGGGGCGGTGGCAGTTACTTTGGTCCAACGTGCCCTCCAAAGTGGAAAAGGGGACGATGGGGCGGGGGAGCGAAGCGGTTAAGAAAAAAAAAAAACGAGGAAAGGAGGGGAAGGGAAGAGGTCAAAGTTGATGCAGGACACAAAGTCAACGGTCAGGTTGATCAGGTTGATGAGGTTGAAGGGAGTGCCTGGCCCCATGTTTGCTACTCAGTGCTGAGAAAGACTTGGGACTTTTGGCTGGTCAAAGCTGTCAGCCATCGCTTTCTCAGCCCAGCCACAGCGAGTAAGGCGGGCGGAGGCAGGCGTCTGAGGCATCCGAGTCGCGAGTCGTGAGGTAGGTATTCAATGTGGAAAACGGCTGCAGATCAAGCAAGACTGGATACACACACACTTGCCCTTGCTTTTCCGTTAGGATAGCGCGCTGCGAGGACCAAAAATCATATTGACAGCATGTGTTGCAGACCGTCGAGATATTCCAAAGAACCGAGACAAACACAAGAGAAAACACTACTAAAACATCCGATGCAACCAACCTCGCTGGAAAGTCAGGGAGGTGTGGAAGCTATTGCTGAAGCACTCGGCACCTCAGACTTCCATGTGTGTACCTAGCGAATGCTTGTGATAGAATATGCACTAAAGGAGGTGAATGTATCCGTACCTCTTCTCAGTGTTTGTTTTATGCATGCAGCATCAGGGAATGAGCGCATTGACCTCCTGGTCCGCGCTTTCCAGACCGGAAACATCCCAAACGGTCCATGAGGTACGTACTGGTTCCCGGCACCAGCTGTCGGGACCCCAGCATCCAGCATCCAGCATCCAACACCCAGCCCCCGGCCCCATCAGGCGTCGCTCGGCCCCTCTATCCGCGGGAGCAGACGAGAGAAAATGAAAAGAAGAAAAATCGAAGCACCGGTTAATTAGCATTATCGCAACCTGGCTGCTCCTTTTGCTGCCCGATGGCCATTCCGACTGCGAGATATACCTACCATGTGTGAAAACCGAAGGTACGGATAGGTACTCGTACTCTCTTCAAGTACGGATACTTTCTGAATCCTTACCGCATGCAGTATGGCACGGTACCTTACATGACAAGACCGACACCGTCTCTCTCTTTCTCTCTCCCGCCGGGCGGTCCATGCACACCTTCAATCGGAATCCTGCGGCTGCGGTAGGAGGAAAAAAAAAAAAACATCAGACGATCGAGCTGCAACACAGGACCCTTTTTTTCTCCGTTCCTTCTCTTGCAGAAACGTTGCGCTACGCCTCGCTATGTGTGCCACCAACCTAGCACCATCCCCAATCCGCTCAGCGAGACAGAGGGGAGGACACGACGGACGACGAGGAGAACCACCACCGCTGTGAACCTTTGAACCGCCATCCTGGTCTCCCATCCTTGCCAGACAGAGGTGGAATCGGCGCCACGTCCCAGTCTGAGTGTCTGGTCACTCTCTGCTGCTTGGCGATACGGAAACCAGCTCACAGGCAGTTGGCTGCACTGCTGCTCTAACAAACCAGCAGAGACCGCAAACCAGACGCGCCAGACCGAGAAGAGGAAAAGCTGGCAGAGTGACTTGGAGCGGGCCAGGCCAACAAGTCACCGAGCGAGGGAAAAAGGAGGCAGATGCCAGGCAGGCAGCAAATTCATGGCAACCTGGTCCCTGCCCCTGTCCTGGTCCTAGTCCCCGTCGACACCGCTCGTCTGGGCCTGTCACGCATTCACGCCGTCTGCCCGCCGCAGTTCCAGCCCTCAAGCCCTCTCTCTCCGTCCAGTGACCAGTCTGTCCACGTTGTTGGCATTTGCCCGTCTGTGGCCCGCTCTCCGTATATCACGGACAGGGCCTGCATGGCACCGTCGACGTCACGTTAATCTCAAAGAACCGCAACTCCTGATGCTATCATGCTATCACACTCCTCGCGATACTAGCTAGACCAAGCAAAGCACGACTGGCACGAAAATGACGCTGCCATACACCCAAGCTTCCCCTCACGCCAAACGCCCAGCTCGCCGTCGGAAACAAACAATGCCTGGCCTGTCAAGTCTCAGGCGAGCCATCCACCCCCGGGACAGGCATCCTGCCGACCCGGGCTTCTCCCATCCCCATCCACCTTCCTGGTCCTGCTGCCGCCATGTCTCGGGGCACTTGGGAACCGGAAACCTCTCTCCTGCGCGCGCGTCGCGTCAGCGGACAGTCGGGAACGCAGTACGCGGGAAAAACGTGGGAACCCGGCCAGTTGTCATTTGGTGGATGTCAATGTTTCAACCTTCCCCAGCTGTTCCTGGCCGTGGGTTACTGGAATCTGGAATCTGGAATTGTTCCTGCCTCGCTGCAAGCCCGGAGGACGGTGCTGCCTCGTGTCACGCCAGGATCGTGCTTGCTTCTGTTCCCTCCCTAGAAGGCACACCACCTGTGCCGCGCTTACTTCATCTGGTCGTGTGCTATATCTACTACGAGTCTACAATTGCCGCGGCGCGTCTAGGCCGTCCAGCTCGGCGCGGACCCCGAGAATGATACTATGCACGCCTAGATAGCGGCACCAAATTAAGGTGCCTCGTGGGTGGCCGGTCTAGCGGCGCCTTGGCCTCTCCGAAAGAGACGCCGACCGTTTCCTCCGGTCTCATCCATCACTATCGGCCGAGTCAAGGGTTGGAGAAGAAGCAGGCCTGTCAAGGAGATCAACAGCCATCAAAGGAGAGAGAGAGAGGGCCCAAGAGCACGAGGGCCGCTTGTCAACATGCAACAAGCCCCTGGGGCCGTTGACGGTTCAAGAGGCGGCCGAATGTAGATCAATTCGGTGGCCCCCCATGCGGCTGCTAAATTACGGACACATGGCTTTGCCGCCTTCCATAAGTCCAGAGCCATGTGCTCTTCAGGTCGGCCTTCGCTTGCGCAACGCCCTTGTCTGTGCAGGTCCTTGATGTGATACGCTTCACCCAGAGGTATAACGACGGGTGTATCCGACTTCATCTCCTCGTCTGCTCTCCGTGCGTCGGCCAAACGCCTCGTTTCGTCCATCAATCTCCATTCCGAATCATGACTGTAATATCCTATGTGGAAGCGTTCATTTGCGAAGCCCCTTGACGTCAACTCACCGCTTGTTGAAGTTGATGACACGGAGCAATGTCGCAGTTGACGAGTTTCGAGCTGTCTGTGGCCGAGATGCCTGTGGTCTTGGCTGGCGGAGTGATGAGCCGCCGCCGTGTTTCGTATGTGCCCACGGCAGAACCGGTGAAGTCATCGTTTCTCCAAAGTCTAAGATGGAGGAGCCTCTGCGGAGGACATGCTCTGTGAGACCATCACCGTCATCACGATAGACAGAGCAAGATGGGAACCCGTGTTTGTTCATGTCTCATTATTTCATACGTTCTACGGTTGTCTCGGCCAGTTGCCTGGCCTCTTAAGGGTATCAGGCGGGACGAAACGCGTCGCGCGTCGTGTCCTGCCGTCTGGGTATAATCCTCTCCAACACGTAGAGAAGACTGGCTTTTGATTTTTTTTACTTTTTCCGCTCGGGGCCTCGCATCCATCAGTTGTCGTCGGTGCTATGCTACGCAGGAAGCAAGCGGCCGGTCGTCACTCAATGAAGCGTCCCCAAACCAAGTTCCACTCCAGACCACCACTCGCGCTTAGGCGACGGTGGCCTTCTCCTTGGGCAAAGGGGTAAAGCGCAGGTAGGGCTTGACGATGCGGACCTCGGGGAAGATCTCCTTGGCCTGCTCGGTCTTGACGGAAGGGTGGACAATGACGTCGTCACCGGGGACCCAGTTGATGGGGGTGGTGATCTTGTGCTTGTCGCCGGTCTGGAGGGAGTCGACGATGCGCAGGACCTCGGCGGAGTTGCGGCCGGTGGAGGCGGGGTAGGAGAGGATGGTGCGGATGGTCTTCTTGGGGTCGATGATGAAGACGGAGCGGATGGTGAAGGCGATGCCCTTCTCGTCGACGTTGGTGGTGTCCTGGTAGTCGAGCATGTCGTAGGCGTATGCGACCTTGCGCTCCTTGTCGGCAATGATGGGGAAGGCGACGCGGGAGCCAGTGACCTCGTCAATGTCCTTGATCCAGCCCTCGTGGGAGCCGAGGGTGTTGGCGGAGAGACCGATCAGCTTGACGCCGCGCTTGGAGAACTCGGGCTCGAGCTTGGCGAAGGCGCCGAGCTCGGTGGTGCAGACGGGGGTGTAGTCCTCGGGGTGGGAGAAGAAAACAACCCAGTTGTCGCCGATGAACTCGTGGAAGTCAATGGGGCCGTTGGTGGTCTCGGCCTTGAAGTTGGGGGCAACGGTGCCGAGACGGAGGCTGCGGGCAAGCTATGTTAGCCATGGCTCTGTGATACTGGAGCGGCGTGTCGTTCTCCATCGTGGCGAGGACAGCCCACGATGGAGACGGCGCTGAGGACGGACGGTGGCGGGGTAGCCAGCGCGGGGCAGCGGCAGCAGTAGTTGGATGGGTTGAACTCACGGAGCGGGGCGCTGGTCAGCCATTGTGTCTGATTACAGGTGGGAGGTTGGATGAAGGGAGTTATACGTGAGAGATGGCGAGTCGGTTGAACAGAAGGAAGAGGGGAGGGATTCGCCAGGACAAGTGAGAGGGACACGGGTGAATAAATAGGTGCAGAGGCAATGGACAGTCTAAGGCGTCTGTCTACGGTGCTACACGTACTTTCCGATACTTTGCCTGAACTACGGAGACTTGGCTGATCTTGGGGCGGTAGGGGTCCAAGTACCTCCTCCTCCTCCTCCTCACCCTGTCAGTCCCTCTGTCAACGTCCTTCTTTTTCTCTGACAAGGCCTGTTGATTCATCATCCGTCAGCCGGGCTCAGCTCCGGTCTGGTCTTAGAGCAAAGCAAGCCCGTCGGGCTAGACGACGGTGCTTAGAAATGCATAGAAGGTCAGACATGGCCATTCACAGTTAGTGACTATGACCTGCTCATTAGCATCCGGGTACTTTCATACCTACCTACGCAGTAGAAAAGGTACGGACGACCTGGCTTTGGCTTTGTCATGGATGGCATTGGAGACGGAACAGGACCCCGCGTTGGAGTAGTCGACTCGCCGACCTCTTCTTGTCAGTCGTGTTATTGCTCCCCGAAACCTGCCCACGACACCCCCCCACTCGAACTGATGAGACTGCCGTGTCAACGGGTACTGAGCGTTCCATTCATTGGGATTGGCATCGAATGTCGCAGAATCTCCTGGTCAACACGACAGCAAGCAAGCAGCCAGCCAGGCCAGGCCAGCCTTGGCCTCGATAGACAAGGTGAGGGGGAGGGTGCGTTGGGTGCCCCGCGTTGGAGGGGCTTTTTTTTCTCAGGTGTCGGTACCCCTCCATGTCCCTCTTGGGGCTAGTCTCGATGGCGTGCTCGATTACATCATCCTTGGCCCAGGGCACATCATGGAGACTGCTCCCTAAAAGAGGCCGTCACAGCATCACAGTACACCTTGAGGGCGCTAACGGCCCAGCAGCGAGGCCTTATCGGAGCTTTAGCGCGGTCACTAAGCTGCTTTGAGGGGTCTGGAGAGCGCATCGCGGGTTCTGCAGCAGCAGTAGCTCCGAAAATATCTCCAAAATTCGACGTCGACTTACACGTCCATCCATCCCCCCAACGTAGAAGAATATTCATTTCAATTATGACAGTCGGATGAGGCAATTCACCCACGCCCTGTCCAATACCACCCACCTCAGCCTGGCTCGAGACAATCACATCTGCTACAACCCCCACACGACGAAGCTTCATGCGCATGTACCGTACCGGCGCCTATCCTATCGTTGGCCTCGAAGAATCCAACGAACCCACGCCAGCACGCCACGTCCCATCTCCCGCCCCGGTCTGTCCTAGCACGCCATCGCCGACAACCGACCTCCCGGATTCCCCCAGGTCGCCGAGCTCGTCCGTTCCGCACCGACTGCCGGCCGCCCGATCCCCGGCTGGCCTTCTAAGAGTGAGCTGCCGAAATACTTAATCCAAAAGAGTTCGGAAGGCCATGCAGCAATGTCTTGGCATCAGCCTTCTTCCATTCAATCCCAGAGGCAGCCCGAACACATAACCCCAGAGTTGAGAGAGACACTGTTACTCGATGATATGAACCAGCCGAAGTAAAAGTCTCTTTCCCGACATGATGTCTCGGTCCCAAAGCTCCAGGTCAACTGTGTGATCCGAGTCAACGCCCCTGCCACTTTCCCGGCGTCCACCGGACCGGCCTCTGGACCGGCAAGACTCGGAACATCCGTCATCAACCATTGTTTTACAACAGACGCCGTTCTCGTATCCTTAGAGTCCGGGCTCAGTTGATCACCTTCGTCACTGCAATATCAGTCCGTCTGGTCTCTTTCAAGTGGAAGAGAGCTGCTTCGCTGCTTTACACGCATCCTCATCTCGACTAATGCTGCGCCTCTTCGAAGGATCAGGACGCGCGCCATCAAATATTCAGCTTTACATGGCTTTATGGGATCACGCAGAGGCATTCATGCTCAAGCAATCTGGTGACTCCAAAAACGGCCAGGGTTCGGTATCGCTGGCGCTGCTGCCTTGACCACTTCGTTGTTCGGACATCGCCTCCGTACCAGCCATTTTAAGACCCGAAAGTGCTCACTGTGACTGCTTTTAGATGACTGGACTATACTGACAACTTGCTAATCGTCACCACAACATAGCACAGAACTGACCAGCATGAGTTCATTCTTCAAAGCCGATACCATGACTGTCACCTTACCGGATGATCGAGTCCTAACTTTCGGCCTATACGGCGCCGGATCCAAAGACCTTCCCCCAACCGCTTCGCCCAGCCCGAACCAGCCCACCATCTTCTACTTTCACGGTTTTCCCAGCAGCCACGACGAAGCCTTCATCTTTCACGAAGCAGCCTGTAAGCACGGCGTCCAGCTCATTGCCCTCGACCGCCCAGGCCACGCCGGCTCGACGTTCCAGCCAAACAGACGCATCATCGACTGGCCCGTCGACGTTCTTGCCGTCGCGGATCACTACCACATCCAAAGGTTTGGCGTTCTAGGTCTTTCGGGCGGCTCTCCCTATGTTTTGTCATGTTGGAACATCATACCCCGTGACCGCTTGGTGGCGGCGGGCATCTGCTCTGGACTGTACCCTCCGTCTCTGGGTTTCGCGGGAATGTTGCTTCAAGGCCGCGCGATGCTGACGCTCGCGCCGTGGATCGCACCAGTCGTGGCCTGGGGGATGGATTGGACGTTGTGCAGGGCCGCCCGTGACGAGGAACACCCCGAGAGGCTTGAGCAGACTGTCTTGGAGGATCTGAAATCTCGCCCTGCGGCTGACCTCGCTGTTTTGGACCCGGACTTGGGCGGCGTCCGGTCGGCCATGGTGGCTAGCGTTCGAGAGGCGATGAAGCCTGGCGGAAAAGGGCCGGCGGAAGATGTAAAACTGGCAGGGAGTCATTGGGGGTTTGAGCTGGAGGATTTGCACGTCCAGAAGAGCGAAATGACTTGGTGGCACGGCGCCGAGGATGCGAATGTGCCAGTAGCCATGGCGCAGAAGGCCTCAAAATGCGTCCCAGGCGCCGAGTTACGGATTTCTGATGACGAGGGCCACGTCAGTCTCGCCATCCACAAGGCCGAGGAAATAATATGCGACCTGGCACGCGCATTGCTGATGAAGAGTTAATGGCGTTTGAAAACACAATTGGGATGAGGTGAGGCCTTTTTTGCCTCTCATAGACGACGCCATGCCAGAAAGATATAGAAGCACGTGCAACATAGACATTTCTTTCTATGAAAATGAATGATGGGGCTGTATAATCCGAGGTCCTGTCCAGACAATGTCACCACATCCAAATGTCACGGTGTTTGTTTGTGGGTACGTAATTGAAGTCTATTGTCTAGTTTTCATTGACAACCGATCGTCTGCATCGGCCTTACTTGCACTGCACTATTTCTTGCTTTGACTAGTCGCGTCCATTAAGTTAACGGCGGTTGTTGTTGGGAGCAGGTTGAGGAGGAGGCGTGGCCGGAGGAGTCGGGGGGTCCGGTGTAAGGGGAAGGAGGGCCGTTGTTGCTCATGGCTGCGGTTGTGATGTCGATGAGGAGTAGAAGAAAGAAAAGTGATACACGCTGTATTGAATGGTGGTGTTTGTATGTTTAGACCCAGGGAAATGGATGTGCTTTTCATGCTGAGCGATTGAAGTTTGGAGGTCTTTATATTCAATCTTGATCAACAGTGAATCATCTTCAGGAAGTTGGGTTGATGGTGAATCGTGTTTCCTGACCCTGCAGCTGGGAGCGGTGATGAACTGTTGGAGGGAACGGCATCTTCACTGCAAACCTCTCCTTGACCAACGTGCAGCTTCAGACATTGTAATACCGAGACATAGATGTTGAATGCAGGCATCAAGGTCATTCGTGCTCGATACGTCCAGTCGAGCAAGCCTCCACCGCCCCTGGTGGCATCGTCTTTTTGCGTCTTTCTGGGCAACACAGCCGATGTCAAATACGCCAACGTGAGTAACTAGCAAACCCAAATGGATAATTCGCTGGAACAGCACGGCAGCGAAGTGCAAACTCTTGGTCTGTTAAACAGGATAGCTTAATTTGATAATATGTACGCACGTGCTTCATTGACAGCCAAGCCATGGTAAGCTATGTCCTAAGTGAAGAAGAATAGTAAGAATGGTATCTCGCTTGCGACGGATCAAATCCCAAAACATCTTCTACAACTTCACTCGCCCGCCGTTGAGCTCGTCCCAGTCCCGCTCGGAGAAGGGCACATAGGTGTCGTTCTTCAACCAATACATGCTGCCAATATTTGTGTTGTCTGGTTTCACTCCCTGTGCCCGAAGGCCGTGCTTCTGCTGCTTGTTGGTACCAGTAGTCTGCATGGCCTCGGGCGGCATGACTCGCAGGAACAGCGGGAGCGCGTACTTTGGTAGTGACAGCTTCACATGCTGCGCGATGCTGCGCAGCGTCTCCTCTGATGGCTGACCCTCCAGGACGACCGCAGCACATCCCGCTCGGCCGTCATGGTGGGGTAGCTCCACGCCGTAGACGTTCGCCTCTTGCACGGCAGGATGAGAGCCGACAGCTTCGCCAACCTCTTGCGTCGACACATTCTCGCTCTTCCATCGGAAGGTGTCTCCAATGCGGTCAGAGAAGTAAAGGCGCCCTTCGCTATCCCATCGCACCACGTCGCCCGTTCTGAACCACGCGTCTCCCTTGGAGAAGACGTTGCGCATAACCTTCGCCTTGGTAGCGTCTGGGTTACCGTGGTACCCTTGGAAACGGCGCTCCAGATCTGTGGGTGAGAGTCTGAACATCAGCTCTCCAGGCTCACCGGCCTTGGCAGGCTTGCACAACCCAGTCTTCTTGTCTCTCACAGGAAACTCGTTGTTCTCATCCATGATGGCGAGGGCAACGTCCATGCCCATGACGAGACTATAGAGAGTACCATTTCTGCCAACAGCACCCTTTGCGAAATCATTGCGACTGAGGTTCCATGTTCCGAATGAACCCTCGGTGGCAGCATAGAACTCAGCTACCGTGTCAATTCCAAATCTGTCCTTGAACCTGTTCCAGACATCCGGTCGCAGGCCGTTGCCGAAAGCTGCTCGCACGTGATGCTTTTTGTCGAGGTTCTCGCCTGTGGCCGGATCAATCTGAGGCGGCGCAGCGAGCAGGTACCGACAAGTTTCGCCAACATATTGGATGATGGTGGCCTTGGATGCACGAACATCTTCCCAAAACAGCTTGGTGGAAAACTTTCTTCCGATGCAGATCGTGCCATTGGCTTCGAGGGTATTGCCGAAACCCAACAGGGCAGCGGAACTGTGGTACAAGGGCATGGACTGTCGCGCATGTCACGTTAGTGCCGAAAGCTTCAAGTGCGACGAGATTGCATACCGTGTAGAAGACGTCATTTGGCCCATTGCTGGTGAATCTTGATGTGAAGACACCGCCAACGATGCACTTCGCCCACGAGACAATGGCCGGCTTGGGCATGCCCGTCGTGCCAGACGTGTAAATGAGAATAGCCAAGTTCTGGTATTGGTCTTCGGATCGATCGGAATCGGGGGCGCGTCGTGGTTTGGTAGCCGCAATCTCCTGCTGGAGCTCTGCGTCGACCACGACGAAGTTCACCGAAGGCAGCTCACTGCGGACGTCGTCTCCAACATTGTGAAGAACGTGAGGGTCAATGAGCATCAACGATGTCGTGGCAGCCTTGACACAATGCGCGAGCGGCTTGCCCGTTAGGTTGTAGTTGATAAATGCGGGCTTGGCGCCAATTGACCAAAGGCCCAGCCAGAGGAAGATGAAGGTGTCCGAATTTTGGAAGTTGATGGCGACGATGTCCTTGGGCTTCACGCCAAAGCGGTCTCTCAACCAGGTGCCATGCTTCAGAACTTGTTCATAAGTCTCGGCATAGGTATACGATTTGCCCTCGAATATGATAAAAGTGCGGTTCGCTGAGGACTTGCTCTGGGCGGCTCGCTCGAGAATGTAGAATTGGTTCAATCGGTCGGTTCGCTCGCGCCAGAGCGCAGAAAGGGTCGCGGGAAGGGCGCAGCTAAGCAGGTGTCTATCGTACCACAGCGATATCCGGGCGTTGATGTACGAATACGCCGCAGCCGCAACTGGTAAGGCGAGAGCCAGCGGCACTAATGATTGCGAAAAAACGTTTGAGTCAGCGCGCGATCGGACCAACAATGGGAAAGCGTTGTCGGCTGAGTTAATGGAGCTTCGGCGGCGTGGGTGAGGGTGCGATTGTAATTTTTTGGGGGCGAAGACGCCGGTGACCGGAGCAAAAGGTCTGTCTGCCATGGGGTTTGGTATGGAGAGGTCGCACTTACCAGGCATTGTGACTATAGGTACAGGGTGTATTGCAACGTCCCAGTCCAGAAGACAGAGTAAAGAAATTTGTTTCTACGGTTGCGACTCTGCGGACAGAGAGAGTAGGGGCGAGGTCGACAGAAGGCCGGAATTCAAATGGATAGCGTGGCAGTGGGCGGCGGGGAGTGGGCAGACGTCACGATATGTGGTGCTGGTACTGGCCGCCGACGGTTGCTGTTGCAAGCTTCCAAGTTTGTTCGTTTGGGTGAGTGGCTGAGGATACCGTTTACCGTTGTAACTGTTGTAGCTAAGAAGCCGTGGAAGGAATAAAAGGTGACGAGACAAAGTACCTTAGGCCAATGGCGTGCGGACGGGGGTTGGTATTTGTAACGGGATGTAGAGGCTGTCACAAGATTAAAAGGAAGCAAGTGAAGGGAAGGAGACAGAGTGTCGCAGTCGGCATTGGGTGTGTCGACCCTCGTTTGAAGGATCCATATGGGACAAGCAGCCCGTCGCTTTCTCTCATGCACGACACGACACGACACCAACACCGACCCGACCCAACACACGGCACAACACCACAGGTGCGCTGAGTGAAGCAAATCTTGTACCGGCCGGGCATTCATATGTTACCCGAAGCTGCGGTGGTGACCTCAACCATCGGCTGTTGGGCCGTGTGAGCCCACGTACCCCCATCGAACAAATAAAGCACCAGTGACCGGATGAAAGAACGACTGGGACGGGGCCCTGGACTTGGAGCTGGGATGGGTGGCGGAGAAGCTCCACGCTGGCGATGGTGGACAAGGTCATGGCCGTAGCATACGTCTCGACAGCCGAGGAACACCACCTCACCTCACCTGCTTTGTTTGGCGCTGGTGCTGTCGCTGTTGCTGGACGACTAAGAGCAAGCGAGTAGCTTGCCCGTGGTGCTGCAGCTGTAAGGAAGGCTTCGATTTGAATGCCTCGGTGTAAGCCAGTTGGGAGGGTGGCAGCTACTCCACAAACCCAAGCAGAGAGTGTGTGGTTCGAGTGAAGGAATGCCATGCCATGCAATGCCATGCGCTATGCGATGCGAAGGGGCAGCAACTCTGTCTCTCTCTCCTCTCCTCACCGTCACTCGTCGATAGAGTGAGTACAAGGTGCCCGCCAAGGTCCCTTGTGGCAGCAGTGGCAGCACTAGCAGCGGCAGTTCATAATCGATGCTCGCTCCGCGATGCTATGCGATGCGAGGCGTCGTGCTGCGTTGCGCTGCGCTGCTGGGCTTGGCATGCCAAACTGGGCTTAAGAGCGGGCGATTGGAGGCGGGAGCCTCGGCATCTGGCGAAGCTCGTGCGCTTTGCGAGTGCGCCAGCGCTGGGCTGGTTTTAGCTGCGTGTTCGATTCGGGATGGGTGGGTAACGAGTCGCAGGAGTTTCCCTTGCGATGGACGTGTTTGCGAGTTGCGATTCGCTGCTCGCCAGCGGGGTTGGACCTTGTTCCTGATCCTTCCCTGCCCCTGTCCCTGTCAAGAAGCCTTGCCCCATGTCTTGAACATCCAGACGACTGGTTCTGCTGGAAACGAACGTCCCGCTCGCTTTCTCTCTCTCTTTCTCTCTGTGCGGTGAAGGTACGGACCGCAACGCGTCACATAGTCCTGCGCCTTTGGTGTTTCCGATGAACTTTGGAAACCAGACGAGTTGCCGAGGTGTTTGGTTGGCCTTCTTTTCTTGGGTCGTTCTGGTCCTTCCATTGTTCACGGTCCACGGTGTGGCTGTTGTCCCACTATCCAACGCAGCTAGCTAGTCGTAGCTGTGGCACATCAACAGCCTGGCCAACGTCTCGCAACTACTGGAGGGATGTTGCTTATTTCAGCAACGGCGAGCGGCCCGATGCGACAGGGACCTCGTGTGTGTGTGTGTGCGTGTGTGTGAAAGTGTGTACTGCGGTATGTATGTGTGGTATGTGTGGTGTTGCGTCTGCTCATCCCTCGAAATGGCCCGAGGATGGATGAAGGACGAGCAGAAGAAAGGTGTTTAGGCATCCATCCCTAGCCCATTGTTGACGCGAAGTCTTGACTCGAACGATACAATGTGTAGCCGAGGACCATTCATCCATCTGTGTCGTGGGATTGACAAGCGCGGCGACAAAGATCGACACCGACGCTGGTGAGCATTGCATCAGACCTAAATTACACGCCCAGAATCTTGAAGATGCAACGCTTTCCCGATTGAGTAACCACCCTTCCGAACTTGCGCGATGCCGACCTTCCAGAAAATGGCAGCGATTACGGCAGATTGGAGGGACGGTTTGGGGCAGCGCTCCTCGGCTGACGGTCAGGTCACTCAAGTCGGGGGGATCGGCGACACAGAAGCGACGGCCGATTCCGCTTGCTCCTGCATATCAGGGTGGAGAGGAACCGGGTCACGGACTCCGGTGCGCCGACGGAGTTCGCGTAACTGTCCGCAGTGCGTATTTGTAGGACGAGATAAAGATGTGCTCTTTCGTTGCGTGCGTAACGCCCCGTATCCCCTTGCGCGCCAATTCTTCTGGTGGTTTGCAACCTCTCCTAGCTTGTAGAGATCAGATGCAACTGATGAGGAAGAGACAATGTATCGCGGTAAGTAATTTCCAATATGTACGGATACGGACCCTGCACTTCCATGTCGTTCGCATCGTGCCGCTTGTGGCAGGATATGCAGGGACAGCGTGCCCTTCTCGAAGGTTGTTTCGTCGTTGTCGGTTTATCCGCTGCCCAGGATGCCTCGTCTAAGACAACAAACCAAGGCAGCCGAAGTGAACCGACTTGTCAAGTTCCGGGTTTGCCTTGACGGTGCAGCAGTGACATTTGATGTGATGCAGTACCTAGGCGGGAGGCGACAACTTAACGTTGTGGCTGTGCTGCTGTTGATTGCTCCGTACTGCTCTTGCCTCTTCCAGCTTATCGTTATCCGATAATGCTTCGCCTTATCTGCATGTGATCAGGACCAACGGCTGCGGGGGAGTAACGTGTCTAGCGCCAACCTAATTATGTAAGGCACCATCAATGGGTGGGTGGGCAGCTCTCAATTCCATGTACGTACCTCCGTACCTGAATAACCACGTCTCATTGCGTCGCGTTGTGTCGCTGACGTCCGCACGCCGGCCACATCACCACTGCCTCTCTCGCGCAGCTGTTGAGCACCACGCAGCTTACCCTCGTCGTCGCCACAAGCGGCCAATGCTGCCAAAATGCCGGTTCGCGACGATGTAGGGAGCGCGGCTCCTGACGCTGCTGAGAAGACCACGGCCGTCCCGCCACCGTATCCCGATTCCCGTAAGGCTCCGCCCCCTGAGAAGCCCTCCGATGTCAGCCGCCGCTCTCTCGTCATTCTCTCCTTTTGGGCAATTGTGTTGTTTCTGGGACTGCCAATATGGTGGATGACTACGACCATTTATCGTGCAAATTTGCCCCTCTCTGGCATGGCCGACTGGGCAGATGGAAAGGTAGGGCACATACGAACGCTCCGAGGTCGCATCACGACGTTGAAACATGGCTGACAATCTTGATGTTAGGCCTGTCGCCCCGTCTTTCCCTTGCAAATCTCTGTGCAAGCAAACAAGCTTCAGGAGCAGGAAGCACAGAACCTGCTTCGTCTCACCCAGCATGCCCTCGACGATCTCAACGACTTCTCAGGCCACCATCTTCGCCTGCAACTTGCCCCTCGCGATAGCCATATCTCGGGTTCCGAATACGACTCTCAAGTCGCCCTGACAATACGTCTCAGTCCCGGCGAGTCGACCACGGCGTCTCTGAACCCACACTCTCCAATTCTCGATATTACATACCCCTCGAATTCCATACCATCCCCGACGTCGTCCTCGTCCGCCCTTGCTTCGTACATTGCAAGTGAATTACGATCCACATATGCCGAAGAGCAAGCTATCATTTCGTATCTTCTGCTGGCCGCATCAGGAGCTACCGATGCGAAGCCACAGGGCGTATCACCGGAGGCCGCAGAGTCACTCGCTAAGCGCACAACCCGCTCACTTCGATACTCTCCAACCTATCACCTCAGCTTCTCCCTATTCACGAGCGGATCTGTGCCGAACACATGGGATGTAGAGGCGGCAATCCGGGACTACATGAAGCCCATGCTAGACGTCCTCAGTCCCATTCACAATTTTACAATCGACACCCAGGTTCAATTGTATGCTACGCCGGGCGCGCAGTCCCAGGTTCTCAGCAAGGACGACCTTGCCTCCTTTATCAACGCCGCCGAATGGCCCCTATCACCATCCATCGGCGGTGCCCCGACGGTGAACTTTCTCTTGTTCGTCGGGAACCAGACCATTGGATTGGATTCAGGATCCGAAACATCCCAGTCCTGGCTGATCCCGCAGTGGGGAACAGTCTATCTGTTGTCACTGCCGTCAACGACGTCACATGTATCGGCAGCTATACTCAAGCAGCCGATGCTGACATTTGCGGGCCACTTGTTATCTCTCCTAGGAACGCCCCAGTCGGGTTCCCTTCCGCTGCGACTTTCAACGCTCACCCGCATCCGCTCGGCAGATCTGCTGCTGCGAGCGTCGTCGACACTGGGATCCTTGGCTCGGCTGTCGCTAGCTCTGCCATCCATTTCAATCCCACGGAATGTGGCTGACGGAGTGGCCAAGACAATGCATCATCTGGAGCGTGCCTGTGCCAGCTTGGGTGGCCCTGAAGGTCTTGAGCACGCCAGAATTGCCGAGGCTGAGGCGGAACGAGCCTTTTTTGAGAAAAGTATGGTCGGGCAGCTTTACTTCCCGGACGAGCACAAGATTGCCGTTTATCTGCCACTCCTCGGGCCGGTGGGCGTCCCGTTGGTCATGGGTCTCTTGAACGAGATTAAGGCGTGGAGAAAGAGGAGGCGAGAAAGAGCTGAGGCCGAGGCCAATAAGAAAAAGTTGTAACAGGATAAGTCGATACCACGAATGAACTTTTTATGTCAACTGGAGTTGAATCGCTATGCTATTTGATCATTTCTGCTGCTGCACTACAGCTGCTGTGTCAATCGCTTTGTCGCTTTATGAGCTTGTTAACATGCCGTTGTTGTTCAAAGATGGGCATCTGTTCTTAGCTTTTTGCAGAGGAGGAGATGACGTATGGGCAAGCTACCATAAACTTCTGGGTCCTCTGCGACCGCAACCTTGCCCGGGGTCACATCATGTTCCCGTTCAATCTCGAGGTGAGCTCCGATAGCTTGCTCTAGTGGGGCATTTTCGTCGGTCAATGTCGGTGAGCTGAACCGGGCCAAGGTGAGGTTACATGGAGGGGCGCAGAGTGCCAGGTACGTAATCGCTGTGAAGATCCTGGTGCTCCAGCCCCTGCGCTCATACGCCACCACGAAGCTTGCTTGCTCGCCTTGCATGCGAGGGGCTGCTGTGCCTGCCCAACGTCCCACGCTTCCCGCCATCCCGTCCCTCCCCGTCGGTGAATATTCGCAGGGCCCTCTCGTGCGTCAATCATTGGGCGCAGGGACCTGATCACAAGAACATTCCATCCCGTCTGGAGGACCTACCCACGTCTTTCGTCCCTCCCTCCACCATTTGACCACAATCCTTACGCTCCTCCGCCCGGCAGTCCCGATTGATCGAATTCTGACTGCGAACCCTCTGCCAAAACCCAGACTGTTGGAGCCTACTGTGCTACCCCCACCGCGTCGCCGACGATTCAAGCAATGTTTTCAGTATGAAGATCAGAAGATGCTTCCCGAACCAACATTGAGCTTCACGCTCCCCAGCCTCCATGACGACACTGTTCTCGACTGCCGAGTCTACCATTGCCAAGCTTTGAGCCCTTCCGCCTCGAATACGTCACCATGGAGACGGCACGCTGCGATCATGGCCCATCCGTACGCGCCTTTGGGAGGATGCTACGACGACCCGATTGTTGACATCGTCGCGGGCACTCTGCTACGCCACGGGTTTCTGGTTGGAACCTTCAATTTCAGGTCAGAGATGCCGCACTGGTTTTTGGGAGACCTTTGAGGAAAACAAAGTGTTGCTGACAGAATCTCGGAACAGAGGTGCCTCGGGCTCGGCAGGGCGCACTTCATGGACGGCGAAGCCGGAACGCAGCGACTACATGTCGTTTATCGGGTTTATGGTCTACTACATGCACTTCCTCGATCCGTTCGGTCCTCGCATATCACGGTCGCCGTCAACAGCCCGAGCCCCTTCGCCCCCGGATGCGCCGCCAGGGTCGTCTACATCGGATCAGCCGGTTCTCCTCCTCGGCGGTTACTCGTACGGCGCGATGATTACGACACAGATACCGCCAATTGCACACATTCTTGCACAGTTCAAGGCACCTGCTGTCGGTTCGGCGGCCGCCGATATACGACTACGAGCCCAGCATCTGGCTGAACAGCAGAATGTCATCTTGGCCAGCGCCAGGGCGGCCCAGTCTACGTCGCCACGTAAGAAATATCTAGGCATGCGGGTCGGCGGGGATGAGGATACGCAGCGCAAAAGCCACGATTCGAGGAGGTCGTTTTCCATGGATGCGGAGGACAAGATCCGACGAGGTGTGAACGAGCTGCTAGCCAAAACAAAACGACACCACCATCACCTCCACCACAGGGGCGGCGACGTTGTTCCCGAGGAAAAAGAGGACGCCGCCCCAGTTGCTGCCTCCGAGCAGCAGAATACCCCTCTCGTGTTAGATGAGGTTGGGGGTTTGACGCAGGTGCGACCGGCGTACCTGCTCGTGTCCCCACTGCAAGGAGTGATCACTCACCTGGCGACGATGTCGTTTCTTCCCACGTCTGCAGGACGAGGACTGTTTGCGAAAGCTTCGACAAGATCCCGGGAGCAGGGGGCGCCAACTTATACTTCTGACCACCGGCAGCTGAGCGAAACCAAGTTGGTAGAAAACCAGACGCTGGCATTGTTCGGCGACAAAGACGGTTTCGTGCCCGTGGCCAAGCTTAGAAACTGGGTAGAAAGGTTAGAGAGCGTTGAACGCTCACGATTTCATGGCGAAGAAGTCGCGACGGCGGGCCACTTTTGGACAGAGGGAAAGGTAGCGTCAGTCCTTCGTGGCAAGGTCGCCGAGTTCGCTGCTCTCCTCGTACAGCAGGAGAGCGTGGACACATCAACAGGCGTGCCTTGGGGGGGCGCTGTTGGCTCATAATGCACGATACGGTCCGAGTCACGCAAGATGAGTCTGAGAATCTGCTGATGTGCACGCTGCCGAAGACACCGGAGCTGCCACCGAAGACAAGATCGGCGTTAGAGAGCATTTAGGTCGGAAAAGGTTACGGATTAGAGTCGGGAAAGGATAATAATGACGTACAATATTGTAACGTGCTCCAGAGTCTAGTGAACACTCTGTTCGATGACACGGTACTTGGGCGTGCAACACTCGTCAAGCCGAGTCAGGCGCCGCTGGCACTGAGGAGAAGCAAGAGGAAACGGAGACGGGAGCACCATGGTTGGGGATAATTCCGGATCTAGATTTTTCGATGGGGCTTGGTGGCAGGGAAATAACGTGCGCCCGCAAGCAGGATTACACACTGTAGGTTAATCGGGGCCCAGGAAAAAAAGTCACCCAAGGATCAGTAGTTAGAGAATGAATTGCATGAGACACTCCAGTGGGCATTTTATGAGCGTCTGATTCATGAGGCAGGGAAGTCAAGCTTAAGTTGCAGCCATCCAGACGTAGTTGGTCGCGTTGGAGCTGGTCGAGACCTGAGCCTAGCGGATGGGCTTTGGAGACTTCAAACAACGGCGGGCAAAGGTTGAAAGGGGTGTGACAGGCAGGCCGTTGGAAGCGCGGTCTCCGCAACGACAAAGACGTCCAGTGGTAGCCAGACAGACCGACGCTCGCAACTTGCGCATAGTATGTGTAGGTATTGACCTCCAAAATGGGAGGAGGCAGGTGACCGACTGAGCTGATGCTCAAGATTAGGTAAAAAGTGGAAGATTGGATGGAGAGCGGAGAGTTCGCCGAACGGCCCTATCCTGGCTTGTGACATCCGAGACGGTGAGACGGTTGGTTGGCCGCCTGGCTGCCTGTTGGTGGTCGAGCTTTAGGACGAGCAGCATCAAGATGTAGTCTATTTTCAGAGAGTGCAGCAGTGGGGATGACAACTGAAGCTGTCTCAGCAAGTTCTCCAGCGGTTCATAACCGGCTGAGATATAGCACTTGTCCAAGACACGGCGTCATGTGGCTCCCCGGCGGGACGGTTGGGGCGGAGTGTGAGTGAATTCGTGTGGGTGGTGGGTGGTGGGTGAGAGAATGAATGTGAAGTCTTCCCCGTCTTCTCCAAAGTCGTTGGTGTGTCTGGGTGGGTGGGTGTGGTGCGGCAGACATTGATTGGACAACGGTTAATGGCAACGATGCATTGCGCTCGCTGTAAGATGGTCTCAGCCCCCCCTCTCGAAGCGGAGGACGCAGAGCTGCGGTGCTGCCCCAGGATTCCCAGAATCTGGGGGGGTCATCTGGCCTGGTTGGGGCTCCCCTTTCCCCCGCCTCCTATTCGCCCTTCGTCCTCTGGCAGGTTCGGTCCAGTGTCCAGACTGGTAGATCAGCGCGGTGCTTATGCTTGTGTATGTGTTGGGTGAGGTAAGGTAAGGTGCCTTAAGGTAGGTAATTGACGAGAAAAGGGCCAATCGGTTGCTGTCGAGTTGCCCATTACGTCTGCTGTGACACGGTGACACTGGCACGTGGGGTCCTGATCGCTACGTACCCCGCCTCTGGCCAACACACAGCGAACCTAAGTCTTTCCGTTGTGCCTCCGCGGAATGGAAAACAGGAATCGAAAAAGCCCATGTCTGCCCTGCACACGTTGTACGTACCCTGATGTCTGTTCCTCCTGATGCCTGCCTTTCTGCTGCTCCTGTGCCTTTACGTTAGATGCTCGCTTTCCAGGTCGCCTGCGTACTTTCCGCGACGGTCGCGTGTTCAATAAGGTACCTTAAAGTACCTAGGTAACTTACCAAGGGCAGAAACAGTTCACCCACGCTACCACATCCACCCGCATCGAGGGGGACTCAGCGCATTCGGGGTCCCTGTGGAGGATTTTGTGGAGTTTTCTGTGGGGGAAGACGCTTGGGGTGGACTAGACGGCCCCACTGTTGTATCTTGCATTGCACCGGATTCACATTCCATCCACCCACCCAACCACCAACCCTCTGGCGGTCACAGTCCCCGTCTGGGGGCCCCTGCAGGTGTCATCACCATACCCCATCGTCGCTGTCCTTCCTTGGCCTTCGCTCTCCACCAACATTTCCGTCTCTCGCTGACGATATTCTTCGAGCCTTTCTTCATCTTCTCCTCCTCTGGCCCTCCGCCGCTGAACAGAAGTACTACAGTATTTACAGAATTGACGACCTACGCAACATCTTTCTCCCTTCGAACCTCTGTCTTTCTCTCTCTCTCTCTCTCACACACATCTCTCGTTGTTCCCTCGTACCGCCGTCTCTCGTCCGCCGCACTGCGAATCCCGTCCGTCGAGTCCGTCGCTTCATCTCGTCCCCTCTGCTCCAACCGCCTCCGCTCCTCTGCCAACCATCGTCCGCCTTTTGCGCCCGCCTGTTCTTCCTTTCCCCTTCTCGGCCGACGCTCTCTCCCTCATAGGGCAGGCTGATTTGCTCCGCAATCCCGCCCCAACCTTCGCTCCAAGTACACCCCGTCGTACTCTGTACCCGTTTGTCCGGTCATCTGCTCCCCAGAGATCTGCGTCCTTCTCATGTCTAGTCTGTTCTGACATGATCTGACTGTCCCTTCGACTCGACACGCCAAAACACTCTCTTGTTCGCTACCTCCTTCCTAGAACTGCATCACCGACACGTCTTGGACGCCCTGACGACACCTCCTACCCGTCTGTCCTTCTTTACGCCAACCACACCGCAGACCGTCCCCATCTATTTGCGTCCCCTCCTCCACCGTCGGCTCTTCTTCCGTCACCTCCCCCAACTCCAAGGCACACCAAGCCGCACGCCGTCGCGACAATACACCGACGCGGGCATGCTCTGACCGCCCCGCTCCAAACAACCGCCCCAAAGCACATGTCAGAAGCTCGCTGCACCGATACGCTGCCAGGCTGTGATGCGATACGGACGGCAACAGGGCTGCCTTTCGTCCGCCAGCTTTTGTCTTTCTCGAAGCTCCTTCTAGCCCAACCGAATCCCTCTCCTCTCGTCGACTTGCTTTCCCCGTTACCATGAACGACGTTCTCATCAACCCCGTGCACCCTCTTCCGGCCATAAGGGTCAAATCCTCATCATCAGGCCCTACAGCCTCGCTCAAAACCGGCAGGTCCTCGTCGATTAAGAAACAGCCGCAGTCGCCGCCCCGAAATGCCGCCATCGATTCCATATCCCGCGCCATCAGAGGCGCCAACAACCTTGTTCTGTCCTTGCGGGATGGTCTGTCCGAGCTCGAGCGGGAGAACAAGAGGAAACAGGAAGAGAGGAAGCAGATATTGTCTCTCCGCATGAAGAATGCAAGTACTGCCGACGCGACCACTGCGGAAACACCAAGAGGCCCTGCCCTTACTAACCCTCTTGTCTAGGCCGAATCTCGCAAAGAATGGCAGGAAGCCGCCGAGGAACTTGATATACTCGAAGAGAACGACGTGTGGAAGGTGGACC
This sequence comes from Colletotrichum fructicola Nara gc5, assembly GCF_000319635.2. Lineage (NCBI taxonomy): Eukaryota > Fungi > Ascomycota > Sordariomycetes > Glomerellales > Glomerellaceae > Colletotrichum > Colletotrichum fructicola. The sequence continues at coordinate 397,031 of NW_027094057.1, forward strand.
CCTACGATGGCGACTACTACCCCGAGTTGATCGAGGCACGACTGAAAGAGCTCGACGATGCCCGAACAAATTGCGATACACGAGCCATGATGCACCTCGTTCGCACAGCATTGTGCAGAGACCTCGGTGGCATGGGGAATGTTGATCTATACAGACACTCCTACGTCGGCACCAAGAATCTCATCGAGCGCTATGTCGACTCGGCCATCCAGACCATTGACGCTCTCGTTGAAAAGAGCCAATACGCGTTACCCGAGGGCATGGGCCAGAGAGACATCTTGGAGAGCGTCCTGTTCGCTCGCCAAAGCTTTGGCCGAAGCGCGTTGCTGTTGAGCGGCGGAGGAACCCTGGGTATGTCCCATATAGGTGTTTTAAAGGCGCTCTTCGAGGTCAAGCTGCTGCCGCGCATCATATCGGGTGCCTCAGCTGGCTCCATCGTGTCTGCCGTCATCTGCACCCGAACCGACGAGGAGATTCCTCGTCTTGTTAGGGAATTCCCGTACGGTGACCTTGCCGTCTTCGATGCCGAGGAGAACCCTGATGGAGTCTTTGACCATATGCGACGATTGCTCACCGAGGGGAGTTGGTCCGACATCAAGCACTTGACTCGTGTGATGCGCGGTTTGGTGGGAGACCTCACGTTCCAAGAAGCTTACAACCGCACACGGCGAGTCCTCAATATTTGCGTATCCACCGAGTCCATGTACGAACTACCTCGCTTACTCAACTACATTACCGCTCCCAACGTCATGATTTGGTCGGCGGTGGCCGCTTCTTGCTCGGTGCCATTGGTCTTCAGCGCGGCTCCGTTGCTAGTCAAGAATCCTGATACCGGCGAGCATATGCCCTGGAATCCGACGCCACAGAGATGGATTGATGGCTCCGTCGACAACGACCTACCCATGACGAGGCTTGCGGAAATGTTCAATGTGAATCATTTCATCGTCTCGCAAGTCAACCCGCATGTCGTGCCCTTCTTGGCGCGTGATGACCAACTCGACCCTGATGATACCTCAGCGCGTAGAACCAGTCTCTCGCCCAGCAAACAGGAGCTTGATTGGGTATACACTCTGACGGCTCTGGCCAAGGATGAAGCGTTGCATCGCCTGCACTTTCTGGCCGAGATTGGCGTCTTTCCAACACTAGTCACGAAGCTTAAGAGTATTCTCAGCCAGAAATATTCTGGCGACATCAACATTCTACCGGAAATCAGTATCCACGACATACCAAAGATCCTTAGCAACCCAAGCCCCGATTTCATGTTACGGGCTTGCTTGATGGGCGAACGCGCAACGTGGCCGAAACTAAGTCGGATTCGTGACCGCTGCGCCATCGAACTCGCACTGGATCGAGCTGTTCATCGTCTACGCGCTCGTGTTGTGTTCTCTGACAGCCAAGTCGACTTGCGTCGACTCACCACTGGCATTGTCTTGCCGCCACCGTGGCCGAAGTCGACAGGGGGTGCGAAGATTGCACCATCCGGAACCCCAGCCCTTACTCTGGATACAGAGATCGTCAAGAACCGTCAGCGCCGATGCTCGGGCAGCAGTGTACAGCTCATGGCTCACCACCGACGCTTGATGGAGAACGTGCTCACTGATGAAGAGACAGAGGAAGAGGAGCGTCTAGAAATGCGGGCAAGACACGGTCACGGAAGCACGTCACCTGTCCTTGTTCGCAAGCCTCGTCTCAAGAGAGCAGCTAAGAGCCATTTCAATGTTTCTTTGGCACGGGGACCTCAGACTAGTCCCATAAACCCGGCTCATCTTGAGGCCGTCGAATTTGACTTTGGAAAACCCGTGACGCCTCCTTTGCACCGGTCACGACACTCAGAGGGGTCATTGGCACACAGCGCCAGCTTGGCCATGACACCAGCCAATGACGTAGACCCTCTCGCTCCGGGGTCGAGAGGCGAGGCGACATCCCACACCGAGCTAGAAACATCAGACTTGCATTCCTCCGACGGGGATGTCGAGTCTCATACCGACATGTCGGACCCAGAGCCATACAGCGATAGTCACTGGCTCCGCGAAGGGTCCGGTGAAATAGACCCAGCCCTCAAGGAAGGCAAAGACTTGCCCGAGATTAGCAGCCGTGAAGTCATCGCGGTGAACGATTCTGTGGGAGGACTTTGGGATTGACTCGTAGACGGGAGGGTGAGCTCCTCGGACGAGGAAAATAAGACGGAGAAGGGAAATGAACTTGCCAATCCAGCGGCCAATCATACGAAAGATGAAGACGATGTTTTGCGGTCCAATTGGATGAGCTGGGACTAGCCATCGTAGTCATTGAAGAGGCATTGCATGGGCGGTTGCATTATAAAGGGAGCTCGGTTTAGGCTTTGGTCTTTGAAGTCCACACATGATAACATTAGCATCGTTGGGAGTTTGGTGCAGCATCTGCGGTACACAGCATTGTAGAGGTAGGCGGCTGGAGACGTGTCAAACGAGCCATCCTGTCGCATAGATGATTATTTGGAATTCAAACCACTTCAAACCGTACGTATGCGTAGTTGTCTCTACCGGCAGCCATCATTGTTCTCATAACACAACGGGTGTGTCGCAAGCGAATGTTGTGTATTTACTTCAATCAGGAGCATCTTCATCCGACGCAGGGCGATACCTGCTGTTGTGTGTCGACCATGTCTCCGGATGATCTCCATTCAGATACGTGGCGGCGGCTAAACCATGGGATCCAGATTGAAGTCCAGAAAAAGCCAGTCAATCAAGGTCCAGAACACTGACTACGACCTCTGTAGATTAAAAGCTGGAAGGCAAATTTGGTTCGTCGCTGCCGGGGTAATTTGCTGGATATATCTGCCCAATTAACCGACACCACCTCGCCAGCTACCACCATATTAAACAGTCCAGACCCCCTTCCTTGCTGGAAGACCGCAGCCATAGCGACCCAGATTTGGCTGCCTCCCGAGACTATGATTCGTGCCATCATAAGCTCCGTGGATGTATAAGAGGAGCTGCCTTCCCCCCATCGACTTGCGTACATCGTAAGTTGCCTCTAGCGACACACCCGTCGACATCGAGCCTTCCAGCAACAATGCTAAAGATGATCCTACTTCCGCTACTCCTATCTTTGGCAGCTGCCGCTGCCTCCGCTGCCCGAATCAGATCCCTCACGCACAGCGGCCCTGGCTGTCCCCAAGATGCCCGAGTGACATGGTCCGGCGACCTCAGCGACCTGACGATCACGCTGCCCGACTTTAGCGAGTCTCTTGCGGCTGGCCAGATGACGAGCTGCCAGGTTCACTTGCTCGTCGACCAGGGTGAGTCCGGGGAGTCGCTGGTGCTGCAGGACGTTGTCGTCCGCGGCGGGCTCTACTTGAGCCCCAACTCCAAGGTTGACTTTTACACGACGGCATACTGGAGCGAGACAGCGTCTGATACGGTAAGTCGTGTTATCATCGCATGCTGGGATAATCTCTCTCAAGATTCTGATATATCGGTTTTCAAGGTAACGAAGCAGACGAGCACGTCCTCGGGGTCCAGCGCTGTTGTTCGGAATGTAGCTATCGCTCAGCGCCTAGGGTCATCGTCGCCTTGCGTTGGTAGCGATGGTTATGTGGGCATTCTGAATGTTATTTTCCGGATCATCGCGCAGGAAGGCGGTAGAGTGGTGTTTGGTAGGGAGCGCGTTTCCTCAACGTCGCCTGTGACAGAGGCGCTTTCCTTTGCCTGGCAGAGCTGCTAAATCAAGCTAGTATGGTATTGGTTTGACAACTTGGCGGGACTTTGGAAAGGAAACAAGCAACACCATCCGCGCTTTTTCATCCTATTGAAGACCAGGTGTCGTCCTATTGGTTGCGGTTCAGTAACAGGTTCATGTATGTCGTTGTGGCACTAGCCCTGTTCTCGATTCACGACATCGCGGCTGGAACTGTCGATGCTCTGCGACTGAAAGATATTGTCGTGCGGCTGTCCTGCGAAAGTCATAGACTTGATGGAGGCGAAGACGTGACAACCCAGCTTGGCATGCCTTGAGAAATCTCTCTATATACTGGAATCTCCAAATGCTACACTTATCATTATGAGATCTATTTGTATTCTTATCGTCTCATTTATCATCAAATATATCGTTAATAAACCTATCATCAGGGAGACCATCTTAGACTAACCATTCCCTGTCTAAACATTCCCAAAATGAGCTTCCTCTGGCCTAGCAGTTCCCGGCCGAAAATATCCCGTCCGAACATTTCCTAGCCAAACATCTCGTAGCTCAACATTCCCTCGTCGTCGTCGTCATCGCCGCCGCTGCCGTCGTCCTCGTTGTCGCTATTACTACATGTATCTTTGTTGCTGGTGTCATCGTTATTGCTGTTATTGTCGTCGCCGCTGCTGGTGTTATTATTATGACTTCTACTTCACAGCAAATATAGCCGCGCAGGCATAGGAAAATCAGCTGGTCTCTTGATTTGGGTACCCGAAGAGCTAACCAAAAGTCAGCTGCGGCTATTTGCAGCTCACTTTGAACAAGGCTAGTGCCTGGTATCACGATAGAACGTGGCTAAGAGAATTGTATCAAAGCAGTCTCTGTATTATGCCTCACGGTGTCTACGTTACCTATGCTCGCACACGAGGCGCTTGGTACATTTGAACTACGTCTGAGACCGCATTTACCTTCCTGTCCTTTGAAGCATGGTTCAGATAGGATACGTAATCTTTCTTATTCGAAAAGTCAGTTCTTCTGACGCCACCTCGCTGAGTAACGCATCGCACGAATGTAGAGGCTGAAGACCTGGCTGTCTGATGATGAACCACATAAAAAATACAGGCTGATCACCGCAGATCATTTCTAGTCAGCTGATCATCGAAACTGAGAGAACAAACATGTTTGGGCAAGTCTGATCCAAGGTGCTTCTCAATTCAATCATCTGTCGTGAACGCATATAGTGGTTCCATTCGAAGCAAGCATCCGAAAATTCAGTTCGGCGCCGTATTTCACACCCGCCATCTCAGTTTCCACCGGGTTTCTCGAAGGAGATCACAGCGTACTGGAAGGTCCCGTTCGCGTAACCTCGCCTCATCGCGCGGAATGATTGCAGAAAGGCGATGCCGTCGCGGCCCTGGCTAAAGGCGAAAGCCCACAGAGAGGGGTTCTGGATGAGAGACCACGTAATATCCCTGAAGCATATGTTAGCGACCACAAGCCAAAGTGTAACACGGGCGGGTCTTTACCAGGTTCTTGCGACGTCTTTGCTAATGTCTTTGGGCCCATCAAGTAGATTGAGTCCGCCTTTCTTCGCCAGGTCGACATATCCCTGCTGCGTGCACATGGGTGGGAGTAGCATGCCGTCTGTGAGAATTTGGTTAGCTTGAATCGGACCAAGAGCTGTGTGTGTAGGGCACGTCCTCACCCTCAATTGGCTTGATGTCATTGTTGAAATCTGTCTCGCTCAGGTTCTCGGCCTTGAACCAGTCCGCCAACGCCAGTTTGCCGCCAGGTCTCAGAACTTTAAAAGTGTTCTCGAAGAAAAGCGCCTTGTTGGGGAAATGGCTGAGAGCCTCACTGATCCAGACGGCGTCGAATGAGCCCCCCTGCCCAGCAAAAAAGTCACCCATCTTCTCTGCGTCAAGCTCGATGAAGCGCACCTTGCCTCGACCAAGCTTGATGAAGCCATCGACGTCGGACTCCACCTCGTTCTTTTCTTGGTCTTTTGCCGCCTCAGCCTTGGTGAGCCGGTTTGCGATCTCGACTTGCTTGGTCGAGATGGTGATGCCGGTCACGGTGCACCCCAACGTCGAGGCAAGGTATCGGGATGTGCCGCCGATTCCGCACCCGACATCCAGAACTGTGCTGTTGTCGCCTACTTTGGAGATTCTGAGGAGCAGCTGGATGAGGTTGACCTGAGCTTCCTCTTTGGTCTGAGAATCGTTCTCCCAGTAGCCGTGGTGGATGTGCTCGCCCCTGCAAACAGGCAATGTTAGATAGTGTTCAACTTGAAAGTCATGTGTTGCTTCCGAGAGTCGCTAAGGAAAGCTGCTATGCCACCCGGGTGTCGGGCTGTGGAGCGGACTTGTGTTCGGACGAGAGGATGAACTCTCCAATTGCCAGGTATTCTGCATCCCAGGCCAATACCAAGCACATCCTTCAGAATAGTTTCGCACGGAGGAAAGCGTACCAGAGGCTCAGATAATAATCACTCGCAAGATCATAGTGCAGCTTGATCCTGTCCTTCAAGGCCTGCATTGTGGAGTGAGCCAAGCCGAGCGGGGTGTCATATTGCTGGCTGAGCGGCGTGGTAGAGCTGTCTACCGCGGCGGCCATTGGAGACAGAGGCCGAATGGGTGTTAAATAGTAAAGGGTTTGGGTTATGTATGAGTTCAATGGCTCACTTGCGACGACGATTCAGAAATAAGTGATTCCAGCGACTGATCCAAATGACGGAGCGGATGAATAGCTGGGAGCTTCGGGAGCTTGGGTGCTGGGTGACGGGCCATTGGTCGTCCCGCGTCCCGCGGCCCGGCCTCGGTAAAGGTACTTGACTAGCCATACTACTTCGTCTCTTGAGGATGTACTCGGTTTAGGTAATTGAGGTGTGAGGACGTGACCTTACCTTACTCAACACGTTGGGTAAGGGGAGGAGCAGAGAGACGTCAGCTTTCCGTTGGGAAACTCTGGAAGCTAAAACGCCCAACTGCATGAGGCAGGTGCACGTCCCCTCGTCCGTTGCTGCGCACAGATCAAGACACTGGACTTATCTAATCATTGCTTATGTCATTGGCGTATGCATCGGGCAAGCCACAGCACCAGCCGTAGCACTAGCCACTTCCCAAAGCTTCGTCACGCTGGGCCAAGCCTTCCCTAAAAATAGCCGGCAAGTTCACCCGATCCCCAAGACCCAAGCCGGCCAACGCCGCCGCCTTGGGCAGCCCCAGCCACTCAGCACAGCGTCGGCTCATGTCGCATGGTGGCAGTGCAGGCCAGTGCCGGACGCCGGGGTGGGGCCGTTCATCTGCCAAACCTTTTCTTCGTAAGGCGACAGCAGCGTCAGTGCAGCGCACTCTGGTCGCCAGCAAGGAAAAAAAAGGGGCCCGGGGAGAAACAGGGGCTGATTACGGGGGGGAATGCAGCCCAGCCTCAGCCCAGCCCGCGTCCGCCGCGTAATGCTTGTTTTCGTATTTTTGCGTGTGCATTGCTTTGACGATCGCTTGTTTTAAAAGTCATTCGGTCCCTCCAGAAGAACTTGCTGACGACCTGTCTTTTTTCCTGTTTGCTCTCATTCAGCACTTGGCCTGCCAACCGCTGCTACTCGGTCGCTACAACACTCGTTCTCGCGCACACACCTACACTCGCTTTCTCACCAATCCGCCGAATCATGGCGCCAGCCAACCCAACGACGGCGCGACAAACGCTTGCTCGCGCCAGTAATGTCGCTAATATGGTATGGAAAAGGGCAGCCATATTAGCTGCGCCAGAAGTCGCGCGCGCGACCCATCATGCATTGGCTCGCCGTGACTTGAGTGTCAACTCAACTCAGGGTGTCACCCTTGGTGTTATCGCAGCATACGTCGTCGCCATCGCCATTCTTTGGAACGTTCCGTATCTTCGAAATATTCTTTGGCCTTTTAAGATGCTCACGGTAGCGTTTCACGAGTTTGGCCACGCCATCACCGCGTGTTGTACCGGCGGTCGTGTTGTATCAATCACACTGGATCCTAATGAGTAGGTATCATCAAAAGCTTCATCATGAAAACATTGTTTTACTGACAAAAATATCAGAGGGGGAGCCACATTGATGAAGGGGTTCGTTTTATTTCATTTCTCATGAATTTTGCGATGCTGGCGATGTAATTTATGCTGTTGTTGCTGAAACTACGATCAACCATGACCTGAATCGACGGCGGGGCCTGAACGGACACGCTGCTTTCTTCATTCGAACGGTTCGCTGACTATTTTCATTCAGAGGTGTTCAAGCTATTACTTTGCCGGCTGGTTATCTCGGTTCGTCGCTCATCGGAGGTCTGCTCATCTTTTGCGGCTTCAACATCAACGCATCCAAGATCGCGTCCATGGTCCTCGGAGTCTGTTTCCTACTCACACTTTGGTGGGGAAAACGAGACTGGCTCACTATTCTGACGGTTCTTCTCGCTGTCGGGCTGCTTGTTGCTGCATGGTTCATTTCTCATGCCCAAGCTTTAAGATTCGTTGTTGTGGGTAGTGCCCGACCCAGACCAAACTTCCCAAAAGCTAACGCGGCAGCAGCTCTTCCTCGGAGTAATGTCCGCTCTTTACTCTGCTTGGGATATCTGTGACGACCTCATCATGCGAAAAGTAAACAGCTCGGATGCAAGCGTTTTTGCCCAGCGATACGGCGGTTCATCTCGATGCTGGGGCCTTATCTGGGTCTTCATCAGTCTCTGCTTCATGGCAATCGCCATTGTAGCCGGCATTGCTGCCTTCCCTCAGAGCTTCTCTGAACAGGAGAGCGACTCGCAGAAGTTTTTGCCCACCTAAATCGGTTCGATGCGCAAAGGTACCATATCACAATGAAAAGGAGTAGAGGCTCATGGGGCTTCTACGAGCAAGCAATGATTTTCGCGACTCCGATCGGGTCTCAGAAATTACCGGTTCCGTCTGCAGAAGGCCTCCCACATTCCGGACTCCGAGACCTATCGCCGAGGTCCGGGCGGAGACAGATACTGACGACCCGCCAGGGCCACCGTGGACAACGAGCCACGGCCGGCGGAGACTCTAAATTACAGAGGAAGAACAACTCAGGCTGAGAGTCGACGACGGCGAGGAGGAGGAGGACGACGACGACGACGGTGACGATGACGATGAAGATGACGACAACAGCGAAGACCGCTCATGACTCGGCCAATGGAAACAGCGGAGCGCTGGGAAAAGACGGAAGACTCGAGAACCAGACTATGATGAGACAAACATCAACGATGAAGCTCTTTCAGGAAACGGTTTCGATACGTATTTCAACACAGCAAAGTGGTTTGTTGTTATCCAGCGGAAATCCAGAGATTTGCTGTCCAGGATTAATAGCAGTTGTAATGCACAGTTCAGCATAACGCCATTATACAAAGGAACTGCGCACCGCAATCGACCTATTGTCATCTCTTTCACAGTTTGATGTCGCGTGATAGTTTCACATGAAACTAAATAATAGTGTGGCCAAGTGAACAATGACAGATGAAGAATCGGAGACGGAATACAAGCGACTGGAGAATTAGACACTGGAGAAGGCAACCAAGAATGGCGGACGAAACCAGTCGCTGGCTGGATTAAAACGGATCTCAACGCCACTAGGAACACTCGGCCTCGTTCGAGAAAGAGCATTGTATCTTCATGTTGACACTTGGGTGGTTGCCTGGAACACGTGTGGCAGGGAACTCGGCACCAGAAGCACAAAGAAGGAGCGGCTGAGAACGTTGACGAAGAGAGCCCGCTCTTTCCCCCATTCTCGAAGGCAGGCACCTTCCCAGTCAGGTAACTCGTTCTTTCTCTCTCTATCGTTGCCCCCGTCTGGCAACTTCCCGACTTGTCGCTCAAACGCACAGAACTCGACTGGACGTCGGATATCACTACTACTTCTTCTGAACCTCAATTGGCTCAACGCTTTGCTCCTTCCCAAGGAAACCCACTCGCACCAGATTAGTCGCGCTTGGCTCACACGATGTCTCGCCAGAAGCAACATGCCAAAATCCAGCCCCACGACCCGGGCAAGAAGGTCAGGCTCCGGGCCAAGAAGGTTCCTAAACCTGGAAAGCCTCACCGATCGACACCCCATGCGCGTCCTGCGCCGGCTCCTCGAACTCCTGCTCGAGTGTCTCGTCCTGTGCGGAAGAGTAAGACAGCTGCTCGCTATCATTCTACTGACGGCGGTATGCCTGTTCACATCTTTTCTGGGCAACAACGGCTGACGTGATCTTCGAATTCAGATAGCTCTGACGGATCATACGCTTCCACCAACAATGACAACGACTTACCCAACTCCTCGTCAGACGACTCGGTAGTTGCGCTCGATGTCGATGATGACGAGGTTGCCAGTATCCAGTCCCAGACAGACCGTTACAATACTACATCTTCGCGTCAGACCACCGCCCAGCTCATACGCCCCCGATCCTCCGCATTCGATCGCCAAACAGCAACGACTAGTCCATTCAGACCTACTGCAGCAACCCAAGTCCGCCTGCAAATTCCAGCCATTCACCGAAACGAGAAGATCACGACTACCTCGAGCCGCGACTATGCCGCTGTGATATTCCTGGTTCGGAATGGCCCGGTAAACGACTTGCTCATTGAACGCGGCAAAAGGCTGCTGCAGGAGTTGTTTTCTGGCTGCGACGTTGATCCTACAACCACGAGCATGGTCAGCCTCGACGATTGATCAAGACCCGGCGAACCATTCGGACGGATAGTTTGGATCATGAATCGCCCAGATGTATGAAGGATATCTTTTGGGGAGACAGCGATGACACGAAGCATCAAACTTTTGGAACTTTTGTACTTGGTTTATTGGCAGCGAGCGTCTAATTTCAGGGATGGGTCGGGATCACTGCTTCGCTGTGCTATTCTATCGTATCGAAAGGTTCTCTGGGCAATAGAACGGAATCTTGATGGTTACCCATATTCTGGTCTCCCTGGAATATTGATCATTCGCGCTTCCCGTCAGCATATGACCAAGGTGCGTTGAATGACAATCTCGCTGTCAAAGAACGTAGCTGAAGACGAAATGTGAACATGGTGCTTACTATCCTTGTCTTTGCCGTCGTCGTCTCTATTGTGATGATTGCCTCTACTCGGGATTCCATGACCATACTCAGCAGAATGGGCAGGTGGCCACTTCCAGAAAGTACTCGGGTCTATGTGGGGCCTTCCTGCCTTAAACCTTGGCCGACAGTCAGCTTTATTTTCACCGTTCCTTCCCCAACACAGAACCTCCTCAACTTCAGGCTTGGTTCAACTTCTACCGAACTGAAGTCTCCTCTTTGGGCAATCATCTCCAAAAGGGCTTCCATCAATTTGGATCTCCCCATCGCAAGTGTCCTTCCTCACCACCGTCCTCCTTCTCGTCAACAGTCTGGATCTCTCATTGCAGCCTCTGACGCATATTCTTCCACGACTACGCTGACCAGCAAGCCTCGCCATGTCTGTGGTCATCATCGTTTTTGATCATCGCCGCCGCCTCATCGGACTTCCCAACTCGTATGAGTCGCTCATCCAGAAGGCGCGTACGGAGTTCAATCTAGGAGATGCCGACTTGCTTGTGCAGTTCATTCCCCCCTTCCTGGACGAAGAGGTCGAGCTTGATCCTACTGCCTACCACGCCATCCCCGACAAAAGCATCCTTTTCTTCTCCAAGTTGCACTCACAGAGTACTGCGGACCCCGAGCCAAAGAGAAAGCGGACGAAGACTGGGAAAGCCTCTCAGCCGACCTCAAGCTTCGTCGTTCACGTCAAAACATGTAACTATGTCTTCCTTCCCCACCCGATGTCTTGTTTCGTCGCAAGCTTACTATATTCTTTAGTCACTGGCAAGACCATCACGATAGACACCAAAGCCTCAGCTTCGGTTGCGGAGCTCAAAAATCTACTCTATGAAAGTGAGGGCGTGCCTCCCGGAGGCCAACGACTCATCTTTCAGGGAAAGCAAATGACGGATATTCGGACTTTGGCCTCCTACTCAGTCAAGAACAACGACTTGATTCATTTCGTTCTGGCATATCGGGGGGCCAAGCCTGCCATTTACCTCATGTCTCCGGCAAAGCTCTCCGCCGTCACCGTAGACGTCACCCTCACAAAGCACTGGGAATTCTCTATTCTCTATCCAATCGTCGAGCCCACCATCCTTTCTGGCAAATCCAGCGCCAAGTGGCAAGTCTCTGTAAGCCCGGATGGCACGCTCGAGACTTTGGAAGCTTCAGGGCCGAACTTGGAGTGCAGCTACCTCTTTTGGGAAGCCGAGGCCGTCGCAGGCGATAGCATCGCTCCGGAACTTTTATTCAACTTTCCTTTCAACCCTCAGCGCCCTCTCCTTTGCTTTAAGGGACCAACTGCGCTCATCTTGTCCTTCGACGACTTTCTGCCTTACCTCGAGAAGGTCCTGCAGACCCTGACATTGACACCAGCCATGCGCACCGAGTTCATTGTGTACTGGTTGCCCAAGTTCATGAAAATCCGCGACAGGGGTCAAGATATTGCGTTCGACTTCGTGCCCCAATCAGACTTCCAGAAGGTTGCTCATTTGGAGATCGAGCCCCGACCTGACACGGTTGCTCGCGTCTTTCTCATCTTCCGTGGAGCATTCAAACAAACTCACGGACAGAAAACTCTGGCGGAACTAGAGGCCATTGATTGGTCTGCTAGAATCGGTATTGATGTGGCATGAATGAAGGATACAAGCACTTTTCGGGCTCTGATGGGGTGGAATGGAAGTCATCACGGTTTAGATGGTTAAGCTCTGCTCTATCACGATGGATTTCCGGTCATGGGCCAGCATGTGCTTATCTTAACATATCACGAAGCAAATCTCTGATACTTCAAACGTACTTTGGACCGTGTCCTCTCGAACCATTTGTCGCCACTCAGCAACTCATGTCTATCCACGCTCTTCAATGCGCTTGGGCCTGTGACTAGCCAAGGACGACGGTTTGCTGTGGATGTTCGGCGGGCCTCCTTCCCCTTTACCTTCCGCTCGAATCTTTGTGGTCTCGTTAATGACGGATTCGAGTTCGGAAGGCCCGTGGCGTGTACGAAGGTATTGTCGCTTAGAAAGTAGGATGCAGACCAATGATCTTTCCATTTCGGAGAACATGCATGGCGGCATCCAACCCGGCCTTCGTGGCCTTTGGTTTCTTGCTGACGTCGGGCGACCGTGTAGATCTGTCGATAGTTGTTGAGAAGCCACGATGAGGCGCTTGTGGCATGGCGGTAGCAGCTTCTATGCGTTCCAGGGTGTGCTCGGAGCGCAAGACGCGGCTTGGGGTGGTATCGGACTTGGCGACAGCGATGTTCTTAGTTGGAGCTGCAGAGCTGGATCTCCTTGTTGGCTTTTCTCCCCGACTGACGATCCGTCCACCTTCGCAACCCGGACTCTTTCGATTGCCTCTCTCGTAGGTTGGAACTAATTCTTTCGTGCCTCAATTTCCTGCATGCCTGTCATTGCAAATTCTGCCGATATCTGCTGCCGATCAGGACATACGTTGATTGTGAACTCGCGTAGGTTCAACGAGTCGCAGAAATTGAGATAGATTCGGACGGGGGAATTATTCTTTTCGTAGCGGACTGCTAAATTCTCATTGTTTGGCCTTCGCGAGGATGATGGCAGAGAAGGTCACCTCGCCGGTTTAGGGAATCGTGTCGGCCATGTTGGAAATCGGAACAGAAAGGCGTATTTGCGCCGGAGCAAATGCGAGGATGCTCATTGAAAACAACACTTCGCATTAGTAAGATGTGAAACAGATGTCAAACAATTTTCAGCAGTGTTGCTAGCTTTTCCAAGACGTAGGAGGCCCCCTTGCGGACTTTTCAGAGCGTCAGGAAGGTGGTGGGGGAATCTGGTCCTGCCCAAAGGAAAAAGAGGGCCGGGTGCGGTGTTGCTGGACCTGCTTCCAAGCCCAGGCCGTGCTGCTCTCTGAACTGCGTCTTGTTAATACTAATCAATGAAAAATATCTGAAAAAAGCGAACAAGCGAGAAAATCAGTGGTATACTGGTTGGATGGGTGAAACTTGGAGGAGCCGGTAAGACTGCGTATTCTATCTCCGTTTATTCGGCGACGTTGAAAAGAACTAACCTGGATCATTCAACCAACGACAGGATGTGCCCATATCTGCCGAAGATATTGCAGAAAATTCACCTACAAAAGCATCCTCCGCTTAGAAAGGCCGAGCAAACTAAGAGTTGAAGCGATCGCCGGAAAGGTATTCCCGTCCGCCTGCATGAAACGATCCTCAAGAGCAACACATATCTAACAACGGCAGGTAACATGGACACAATTTCCCGCCAGTTCATCCAGAAATGGCGCTGCATTCCCACCAACCAACGCATCAGCGACGCCGCACTTGCTGCGCATATTGGAAAGCGCATCGGCAGGTCGTCATCTGTCGAATTATGCGAGGATCTTGAGAACGCCAGGTGGGCTCGACACATGCGACGCAAGTATGGCCCACGAGCTGAAGCCGCAGGTCTCACCGACGATCTCTACGCGGCTACCTCTTACAATGATTTCACCGCCCCCGAAAACTACCGTGGTTTTCTTGAAATCTTGAGATCCCAGCTGAACGGCCCTAGAATGAATGCGAACGACATGGTCAAATGGGGAAAGGTGGCCCGGGAATGGATCGAGAGAGTGATAAATTATCTTCTCAAGATCAAGGAAGGCAGATTCGTTGTGGAGGAACACGAACGGGATGTCTACCTGATGGAGGCGGGTGGAAAAGACGTTGCAGACTTGCTTTGAAACAGGGGCTTTGCTGTTACTGTTATCCAAAGGATGAGGTTCTGTTGACTAAAATCCATTATGCCGGCCCCTGTCATGCTCATCGTTCAGGTCATGGTCTCTTCTATCGTCATCTTCATCGCCCTATCCGCCTGGATCGAAAAGCTCTTGAAATTGGAGTCTAAATATCGAAGTTTGTCCACAACCTAAGATCAATCTTAAGGCGGCAAAAAGAAAAGGGATCAGAAGAACAGCAAAGTCCTCAGTTTAAAGACACACTAGAACAGAGCTCACTCTCAACTTGAGGACTTGGGAGATGTTATAAGTATTCCATTGCTGACCAAATAAAAGGTTACGATTCAGTTTCATCTCCTAGGTATTTGGGACCGTCTGCTCAGACTTGATCTGAACGAACAATGTCGCCACCGTGACCTTTTCCCACCAACCATCATCAATATGTATCACAGTTTTCTTGGCACCACATAGACTAGTCATACGTGCAGCCATCAGTGGCTGTACTTGCCATGGTATATGTGCGGCCGGAACCCTCCTGGTCCTCCAGGTGGCGTTTTTCAGATGGATTGATCTTCGTCTTGTGCCAAAACTGGGACCTCAAAAGCTGGACAGCACGTTTCGCATTGTCGGCTGTGAGCAGAGGAACCGTCCCAGGTTTGCGTTGATGGATGGCACGTACAAAAGCACCGCACAAATTCTGATCCGAATGTTCATACCAAAGCCAAGGCAATGGTATGAGCGGTAGGTGACGCAGCCATAGTTTGGTTGACAGTGCCAACTGAGCCAGAACTGTCCTGCATGTACTCGAGGAATCTTGCCATCGAATGGGTAGCCAATCATTTTGGCCCCAATGGGTAGTCAGAAACCATTCAAGTTGGGCTTTGGTAGCTTGTTTGATGTTGAGGTCTAGCGTTGGCTCCTGTGGGTGGCAGTGGATGATTTCGGTGTATGTAAAGTAATCGCCAAGACCGTTGCCACCGCTGGCATAGCTGGATGGACTACACGATGCCCCTTGTTCCTGACGATCTCCCTGGCCAGCTTCATTTGAATTCAAGACCGTATCCCACCATGAGGGACTCGAAAGGCTGCTTTTCTCATGGTAATCGTAGTAATCATGCGCCGAGCTCGACATATTTCGGGGTAATGAACGTTGACATTGACTAGTAAAATCTGGGGCTTTCTACTGAAGAGGGTCCGAAGGCTATATCGGTACGTTGGTGACGATGTGGGCTGAGTCTCGGGTGTGTTGGGGAGCGAGTGAAGGCGTAAAGAATAAAACGCTTGTTGAAAGCTACGGGTGAGAGGCGAGGTTTTATGAAGACCAAACGAGAACATTTGGAAATCCTCGTATTGACAAGATGCACCAATGCGAGCCCGAGTTATCGAGCGAAAATGGGCCACCTGCGATGTAAGATGAAAACGAGGCTCTGGCATTGACTTCATTGGTCGATTTGTTGTCTCTTCCTCCCTGTTCAAGCGGCAACGTAGCTGAACAGAAGAAGTCAACATGTCGTGCGTAACTGGACAGAACTCGAGACGAAAGAGTCTCTTTTCTCGCTTGGTTGAACGCGACTATTTCGGAGGCATCATGTCTTACAGCATTAGACCTATCGGATCCAGCTCCGCGAGCTAACTTTTCAACCAGTCAAATGGCGACTTAGTCACTCCTGCAGAACGAGGGACTATAGATGAGAATGTGTGTGTTTTAATATGACGAAGTGGGAAGGTTCGGCGATGGAGACCAAGTGAAGACGGCCTGCTCGCTACTTTCGGCGAGAACAAAAGATCGGCCAAAATAAGCAACTTTCCACTACCCTGCCAAAGGACTGGGAGGAACCCGCCGGAGGGAATGGATGAGGTTACACAACATGCCACACTCACACACAAACCACCCTTGCGGGTGGTGCTTGGCTGTCGCGCTGTCCGGTGATAATCGATGGCGAGGCTTGAGACACACCGCTGAGACCTCCAACTCCCTCTCCGCTATCCGGCACTGAGACACCTGATCCGCCAAAAGAACGCCAATGACCAGTGCGTGTTGCCTTGGTTCAAAGCATAAGTAGGTGCAGCAAACTACTACCAGCTATTTCCGGCTTATATACAGCCTGCCGTGGTAGTAATCTTATGCCTGCCGGACCTGCGAGCTGATTACCTTGTAATTCTCATCACCTTGGGATGTTTTGACGAGAGACAGCCAAGACTTCAAGTCTGGCTATTCATATGGTGACGCGTCATCAACACAATTTTACTCGTCCAAATTGGTAACAGCAGTGGTATTTCCAGCACCGATGGATATGCTTGACCAAAGACAAAGCAACGCCCCAACCCTTACTATATTGGCTGTTGCCTATACGAAGCCATTCTAGCTGGTCGCGGGTCTCGATAACCCCCATCATCGGGGCAGCCGTCACTTAAAAAGCTATGAGCTGAGGCTGGTAACAGGTAAATATGTTCGCCAGCTACTAGCTACACTTCTCTCCCCTGAGCTTCTTCCTGCCACTCTCTATGATGCTTTCATTACCCTTTCGCTAATCAACTCGAGTATCGCTCATATTCTAGCAGCTGAGAAGAAGGACGATATTTGAGGGGACAAGACGCAGCAGCGTCATGGGGCAATACTTGCTAAGGGTCAGTCAAAAGGCGATTACTTTAGTCCGATGTTTTGGGTCTTTGATTTCAGTTAAGGGGTATACTCAGTGCACTGCGTCTACTTAACATTCGTGTCCTCAAGCTGAACCAATCATTTCTTGGCAGGGCACCACAGATTCTACCCATCTGAATGGAAATTTGCGATGTTGTTGCTTCAAATGCGACTGTTTGACATAACCAATGCCTCCTATGTAATAATCTCCGTTCTGAACGAAATATTTGTAAGAGCACATTTGTGGATAGTTTTGCGGGCTTGAATGATCATCGCTCGAAGGGATCAACAGGTGCAAACAATACAGAATCGAATCTCAAACAGCCGCAAAAAGACAATACAAAGAGAGAAAAGAGAAAAGAGGAAGTCTGCACGGCTATAGCGGCGCTTCCTAGGTAATTTTGACCCTGGCTCTATCATAGACCCTTCAAGCAAAAAGCCCCTTTAATAAGAGGCTTGCCCGTATTTTCAGCTCCGCACTCTTTTCTGTGGTCAAAAGCAATAGTGCCCAGCACAGACATGTCGCAGAGCCCCGCTTCGTTGCCTGCGGGCTGGTTTGTGTCTCATCTAGTCCCTCATCAGTCTTATCTCAGCCATGAGAAGCCTGAGATTGGGGCCGCGCTCCCCACAGGAAATGAAATGTCGCTTCTCGCCCTTGTTTGGCTATTGTTCGTACTCTGATAGCCAAGATTACATATCTCAAGGGCTCAGCTACATACCACTCGGTATACATCAGTTAATCATCCGATCCCTGCAGTGCCAAGTTTTCACATGGATCGTTGACTCTTCTTGGGGTTCCCGATCGGTCTTGGTACTCTGTGTTGTCTTGGCCGGTCAAAGCGAGCAGATCCAAGGCATTCGATAACTGGATGGCCATTTCTGTCATCGTTTCATCACCAACGTTCACATCATTTTGCAACCCATTATCATTCATCTAGTCTGAAGGTAAGGTGGGTTGCAGTCTCTACCGAAAGCCCTCTTCCAGCAAATGCTCCTGCCTCCATGATTTGTTCATCTGAGTGAGAGACTTAGTTGGCCTTGCCCTTCTCAGCCCCGAATTGGATGCAGTACTCCTCCCACTCGTCACCGCCAATGTGCTTGGCAGCTGAGTTGCAGACCTGGACGTCCTTGTCCTTGACACCCTATTGGTTCACGTTAGCTGGAGTGTTATTCAACGTGTCTGGATGACAGTGCTCACGATCTCGCAGTCGGGGCAAATGTCCCATTGCTCATTTCCGGTGTGCCGTTGCTTGTACTGGGCGCAGGCAGCCTGCGTGGCGTCGGAGTTCTGTGATTGTTAGTTTCAACACAATCTCACTCAGAGGGTGCGTCCATACCTTGGGGTCGTTGTCCTGGAGACCGTTGGTGACGCACCAAGCTTGAGTGTGAAGGTTTGCAACGGCGCTTCATATTGAAGTTAGTCGCTATCTGTACTAGGTAACTTCGTGGCTTGTGGCTCCCAGTTCAGTGTGGTGACTCACCCAGTGGCACAGGCGACAGCAGCAAGGAAGATAGTAGAGAACTGCATTTTTGTGGTGTTGAAGGTGTTAATTAAGGAAAAGAGAGTGAAGACTTGGGGTGAAAAAAAGAGTTGGGACTATTGATTGATGAATGAATGTGGGTGAGTGAGTGAGGTGAAGAAGATGCCATTCAGTTGGCGGCAAGCCTCTCTATTTATACAAGCCCTCCTGGTGTCTTTTTGCGGGCTATGTGAAATCATTGTTCTATTGACTCGCGAACATCTGAAGAAATTGCTTCAGCCTCCGACGCACAGCTCTTTCTCTTTCTGAACCATGAATAATTCGACTCCTAGTCGTGAAGTTCCACTGACCCACCGGACTCTCTCCATTCTACCCCCATTGCATGGCTGGAGATCTCCGGGTCGAATGAGACCCTAAAAGGGAGTCAGAACAAGGTGCTGTTGACTGAGCCTCATGTACAACTCAGGGCTAACTCGCTCGATCTGTGATACTTATGGGGTGGGCAGGGGTCCGTCGCGAACTGAGGCTGGTCCACAAGTTCGAACCCAGCTGGACGATTCTTGACCCTGGCATTGACATCTCTCCACGAAGACGTAGGGGAGACGCACTCCCAGCATGCAGAGGCCCATACTGGCTGTTCATACGGCGGACATGCCTACGGTAAATCTCCTGAACCACTTCGTAACAACGATATCTAGAGACTGTGGTGGCACGTTGGTAACATAGCCGCAATTGGTGGTACCATGTCATGGAAAGGTGGGCGTGTTTGGGATGTTCGGGAATCGTGGGGTACACAGGGGTGAAGCAGTCTACTGCCCTTCCTTGGCTAGACAAGATCGAATGAGTTAGGTTTAATTCTTCTTCTTTCTCAGATCCATGACGTTCTGTCTGGATCATCGTGAGGGCACCATGTGGACGTGCGGGTAGACATCAGCACTATTCTTATATTATGCTCGACGGCGATGGATTTCCCTCTATTGGTTTTATCTCCGACTCTCGTTTGTTTGTTCCTAGGGCTACTGCGGGTCAAAACCGAGAAACATCTGACCCGACTATCTGATTAGACTATATTTAGTGTAGGGCCATGCGTAGAAAGGCGCCAGAATGTTCGAATGCCGGGCAACGGCAACGAGACCCGCGGCCCCCGTCTCCGCCATTGTGGGACCCGAAGACCGGAATCACCGCCTAAAGAAGTCACTCCCGCGTCCGTGAGCTACGGCATGTGGCGCGTCAAACGGTATGTGGGATGGCGGCCCTGAAACGACAAGGCCGACTCGGTGCTTGCCGATTGTGACCCGGGAATTGAGATTACGGGTCATGCGAGAAGTTGCCGATCCCGCGTTGGCATGCCCCACAGCGGAGCCGATGACGCTACTCAGGGACAAGAACACTTCGCGCCCTTCCGCGAGATCATCAGCTGACTTGGAGTCTTCGACCTTACTCGTGGACTGGTGATAGCTTAATTCGCGGCCGGCATCAGCAACATCTCAGGAACTAGAAGAGACGAGCTACGTGCGTCTCATCAGAGAATCATTGTATCGCCATGGGGGCTCGTACAAGCATTGCTGACTGTTGCTAACTGATGAGATTGTGGAAAGCTGATTGCAACTATTCACTGGTAAAAAACTGTTCAAAGCTGAAGTCTCTGACGAAGGCGGCCAATACCACCTCATAAATGCATTCCACAACAACCATGGACGGCCTTGTGCCTGACTGAGGGACATTATTCAGAGAAGTCTCAGGACGGTAGAGGTTTGTACACTTCAGTAAACGACCTCTCAAACCTCCACGACATCATGATCCGTTTATCCCAAGCCAAGAGGCCCTCATCCCACCATGATCAAATCCGCTGAAGCGCCGCGCACAGCTCGACCGTCTCCACTCGGGCGAGAACTGTCATATTCACTCCGTAAGACGCTCCCTCAGCATCCTGATATGCATTCTCAGCCTCTCGTCTCCTTCCTGCAGTTCGATATCTTCTAGATCTTGGATGATAGCAGAGATCTCTGCGGCCGTGAATACAACGCTGCCGAGTAGGCTCTGGGCAGCTGCTGTCGACGTCAAAGCAGGCGAGCTGGAGCTTTGGACGGCATCGCAAAGTTCGAAGTTTGCGGTGGGAGAGGAGAAAGACGGAATCTCCGGCTCCGCCATCACGTCATAGATGTCGTAGTCCCACGGGCGTGCATCTTTTGTGGGAGTACTCTGGGAAGGAGGTTTGTCATTGAGGGACTTCTTGACCGCGGTAATTTTGCGCGGGTTCTTTGCGGAGGCCTGGAAGAGTTTTAGTGACAAAAAAATACAAAAGCCAATTGAATAGTGTGCAAACCCTAGAGTTTCGCGCATGGCCAGAATGTCTTGCATAGCGGGTGGGGGTAGGCGATGCGGGCGGATCACGCAAGAAGATTGAAGAAGTTGACGTGGGCGCCGTGAGAAGGGTCGTGCGACGCCTCTTGCAACTAGAGGCACATTTCGAGGGACCGCCAAGCGTGACAGGGCTGGTGGCGATTTCATCCTCTGACGAGCACTCAATCAAGGCGTGATCCTTTTGCGGACTGGGCGCAGGGGTAAGTTTAGCGCTGCCGGGCGAAGTCGCATTCTCAAGAGACACCATTGGATGGATTTGAACTCGGTGAATGGTATGAAAAGGAACGGCAGTGGTTGAGGTATCGTAACGAGCAGAAGGGCTGATTTTCTGAGGGTGGGATAGGCCTTGTGTGTTGCGGGTAGAACGAATTATCCAACTCTTGGACAATAAAGCTGTTTTTATCTCGTTTCTTTTCTGCACTTGACCTTTCTTGTATACCCAGTTCACCAAAGTAATGGTGTGGGAGCAAGAGTTGGTTTCCGCATTGATGACTGAGTGTCTAGCACCAGCAGCACTTCAACTTCAGCTGGCCCAACTACCTACCGAATCAAATTAATACGAGCCTCCTTCATTAGGTATAGAATATAAGGAAAGACGCCCGCGTGATCCTGCCTAGCGCTGGTTTCTCTTATTTCAACAGCCCTTCTCATGCAAATGCTCAACAATAATTATAATGTCACACTGCGGGCGTAAAGTGATTTCGACTCAATCTTGCGATTCGGAAGATGAACAAATTCTCGAGCACAACGACATCCCTACGTAACAACGCCCAGATCACCAACCCTGCAGTCCAGCTGCCCATTAAAGACCTGCTACCATGTCCTCCTCTTACGTTTATCAAGAGTTCGCTGCCGCGCCGCCATCGTGGCCCTGAGCCACATTCTCTCTCTGAGTACGCTTCCTTCTGCTGACCAACAGAAGATCGATGTACTTACGGTTCTTGGCGATCAGCACCGTCCTTAGCAAGCTCTGAGGAGGTTTCTTGGCCCGTTTCGACCGGTGTCCGCGTGGCCTGGTGGTTCCGTGAAGAGTTAGCATTTGTCGTTCCTGCAGAAATAAGTCGATACCGACAGTGCTTTGATATCCCGATTGTCAGCTGGCACAAGCGAGGCAGCCTGCTTCTCGGGCCTCGCAGGCTTCTTTTCATGTTGTTTCTTAGGAGATATCTTCCTCTTGCGGCGGATGGCGATGATTCTTGCTTTGAGCTCACGTCTTCGACGTTGGAGAAAAGCTTCTGCTGCTTTGGCCTTTTCGACATCGTCCTCCCACTTCTCCGTCCACTTCCCGAAGACACTGCCGCTGGTCTCCTTCATAGCAACGTTGTTACTTGCTTGGATCGTTCGAAATTGGTAGGGTCGGATACATGTAGCGATAGTGCTAGATGTGGGGAACTTATGGGAAGGAACTTGGAAGTTCACGACTTTCGACGTATTTGGAAGGAACACAAAAGATGGGTTAAGGTATTTGTTATGCGGCGACTGCTCGTATGCATGGGTCGCAATGCTCAGGAAGAAGTCGAAAAAAATCGGAGAGGAAAACAGATGAGGTTTGAAATCTGAGAGGGGAAGATATTGAGATGGTCCGTTACGCGTCCCGCTGGTCGTTTGACGGGGAGATGGGAATAGCTTCAGCACAGTAAAAAATATACTGTGCACTGTGCAAATATCCCTGGGTCTAGTGACTTTGCTGCAGATCTTGAGACTGCCTGATGAGCGGCGGGGAGTGCCTGTGTAGGCACAGTGCTCTTTAGAATCCATCACCTTGACCCACAGTGCCAGAGGAGGCAAGTGACAATGCACGAAAGCGCAGATCAGGAGAGAGAAAGAAGCCTCCTTGGAGAGGAAGGAGCGACTTGTGTCGTGTCCTCGCTCCTGCCCCAATTGGCATTGCCTTCAGGTACTTCACTGAATCACGTCACTCACGTCACCCACTTCACTCCAGGTCGCTCGCAAAAGTCTCGCTCAGATTCCACTTCCATCATTTTACAAATCCGTCAACATCAGGAAGGCAAGCTGGAAAACAACCGGCGGCAGATATGCCAACGACAACATCATCCCTAAACAGCATCCTCACTCGAAAAACATCAACATGGTCCGTCTCATCACCGCTTGCGACTCCTGTGATGACGATTTCGTCTTGATCTCATATCAAGACCACGAGAATTCCTTCCGGCAGAAATTTCAATGCCCGGGAAGGTGAGAGAATATTCCAATCCATCCGTCTCTCCGAACTTTTCTGATGATAGTCAGGTCCAACTACGCATATCCATCTCTCGACCCAGATAAGAGCGACTTCAACAATCACCAATACAACAGCGCAGAAGGCAACACTGTCAGTCCCTTCGCAAGGGTAATTCAGCTATCCAAGGCTCTGAACCAGAACAGCATCACAGCACTCGCCCACCCTGCACTGACCGTCACTCAATTCCTCCAAGTTGTCTCGAGCATGGCTTGCAAAATGCGCTACGGCAACAAAGACGAGGACATCTTTGATGATGATGAAAAAGACTACGATAGTATCCTTGAGCCAGGTCCTTTAGTTCGAGGCCATTCTGGTCTCCGCGGCTTGTACTTGCGCCAGAGGAAGCCACTGGACCCCGCGTGCGACAACGGAGATGTCACTGGCCCAATGGTCATCCCACAAACCCCGACGCAAAGCAAGTTCAAGCAGACAATGAGGAGAATGAAGGACTTTGGTTCAAGAATATCTCAATGCTAAGTGCCGCAAAGCATTCAGTCGATTCTCGATTGAGATCTAGCAGGAGACGTCGGCTTGGTCAGAGGGTTAAGGGATCCTGCTAAGGACACCTAGATTGATAGTTTCACTGGTCATCGGGAGCTGGAGGCACTTTTTACATTCAACAGGGAGATTTGGACCGGATGAGTTGTCTCTCGGAGGCTGGTTGCATCACTGAAGATGCAGAAGTCGCTATAATTTAGTTTCTCCCAAGTTCTAGATGATTCATCAATGGTCACTGATTGACACTGAACCTCCCTTTTGAGCCCCATGCTGAAACCGCCAGTGACCTATTTTGCAAAGAAATTCACAGCTGAAGCATCCCCATTGCCGAGATAAAACACCAAACCGATTTCACCTTCATCACCTGGAGCTGCATCTGGAAGCTTCCATCCCACGGATCCAAGACTACTCCCACCACATCCTTGAGTATAGCTTATTAACACATTTCCAGAGCGTCTGTTGAAAGCAACGACTTCTTTGCGTTCTTTGGCCGCTCTTGTCCGCAGCAGGTCGCAAACCTCTCGGAGATGTCGCTCCACCCGAGTCGAGGTTCCAAACATGGTCTTGTGTAGACGTGTCAGTTACCAGCACATTCAGACTTTGAAACATGCGAGAGGAGGGTACAATCGTACCTCATCGGCTACGATAGCCATTCGTGTTGTTATGACGTGGTCAGTAAATGACTCCGAGTGCTCAATCTCACGCAGACATCTTCGCTTGTAATGCAGCGCTTGATGTGTGAATCCTGACTTCCAGCCCGGAGCGCGGTCAGCTAAATACCGACAGGTCAAGAGAAACAAGCTATCGAGCATGCCGCTGTCCCACAGCGCCGTTTGAACCCAGTACATAGTGACGCAATGCCAGAACCTATCGAGATCTGATATATACGACATCTTTGGATCCGGAAGGTATGACATGGCTTTCAGCACTCGGTGCTGAACGACTAGACCGTAAGGTTAGAGGAAATAAGCCCAGATCCATCCTGAAACTGCCACTTACAAACCCTGATCAGCTTATCCTCATTTGGAGCCAGTGATCTAAGAAACGAATCGAAAGGGTCGAATTCCTTCGGCCACAGTATGGATTGAAAATATTGTTGGGGTATGGGCCCTCGTTGCTTGACCAGGGTCATCGAATGTGGCTTTTTGTCATCCGAGCTGTCACTCTCGGGACGAGGATGGTGACGCTTGACGGACTTCTGCCGACGAGCATGGACGGTCCGAGCTGCGTGGGAACGGATCGTGGTAGCGCATGCTGTTATCTCTCCAGGATGAGAAAGAGATACAAAGACAAGGTTATTGGCTAGGTTCACTGACGCCGCATCCTCGCTTCCAAGGGCAGGCATGGTGGAGATCTGGCACAGCTCACAACTCGCTGCTCACTGTGTGAGTTGGTGTCAGCGTTTGGCGTTCTGGGCAGACGAGCGCAGGAAGGGATGTCAAGTGGTAGGTTGTTGTTCGTCGGACCGGGCAATCTTATCCACCCGTTCAGCTGACTTATTAGTTGGGGCTTAGCTTTCAATAACCAATGTGCAGGCCTTTGATTGTTCAGTTGTCAGGGAAAGCCAACCCGTTTCTATATCCGGACTCCAAGAAGGGGTGACTGTGCCGCTCTGCGACATCCTGGTCTTCTCAGATTTCTGTTGGTTGGCGGTTAAAGCGGACATATCCCTGCACTAGCTGCATACAAACCATAACAGGAAGTCGCTCTGAGCAATCAAAACGCCGTGTTACCCTCAATATAGCAGATGGACCTATCTGCGATCAGTGTCAAGGTTCTGGGTGGTCTCGCGACATGTCCAGGCGCCCAACGAAAATTTTCAGTCAGGCACTAGCGTCGGTCATTGGACACGCCACCTCTTTGTAGTTTTGTTCGGGGGTTTGAGGTAAAGAACATCGGCATCTTTGTGCCCGCTGGACTGCGTTCGTGACAAGAATAGGACAGATCCGGAACAGCGGAATGAGCAAAGTTACGAAGACGCCACGGTAAGCAATGTCGAAGTGGCAACAGAGCAAATGATCCACGAGAAATATCAAATGAATTGATTAGAGCAGTCGGCAGGTCTGCATAAAGAAGCGCGTTGCGTGATTTAGCGGCACTAAATGTGACCGTCGTCTAATTTCCTGAGCCTTGACATTCATCGATGATTGCGAATTCCATGGAAGCTCCACGACATTATAAACCACCGGCCAACCAGTTGCACATGATCCCCACTTCATTGAAAGAGGCCAATGGGAGTTCTGTATTGATCACTGATCAGCGACTAAACTCGAAGTCAATGATTGGGCATATACTTACGGTGAAAGGATGCATGAATCAGTCCATCTCAAAGAGATATCTTTCCTCGCAGTCTTCGCATAGCTCCAATGATGTAATGCGCCTGCTGGCGTTGCAATTGGCGTACTGATTGACAAGCGAGCACACCCGGCGCATGTTTATCTCGTCGTTGAGCGTGGGCTGTTCCCACGGTCGGCGAGCATGTTGTACTACGAGCTGGATGATGCTCTGTGTCCCCCCGGGGGCATGCCACAAGGAAGTATGTCTCCGTTGAAGCTGGTGAAGCGCGCACGTTGGACAGCCCTTGTGGTCGGGGATGAACGAAGTCACGGCGGGCGCCGATGTGGATGCCGGCAGCGGTGACGGAGCGAGACCACCTCCAGTCGCTGGCGAATCCGGCACCGGTACCGGAACCGGAACTACGAGCGACCGAGGGGCATCGGGGCTAGAGCCCGGGCCGTGGCGGGAGACGGGCCGGTTGGGTGAGCACTTGAGGTCGTGCAGCGGGGTCGCGGCGTTAGCTTCAGACGGTGTGAAACTGTCCCTTCTCTTGGTCTGTCCGCGAGTGGAAAGCTGCTCGTTCTCTAAGCGTCCCATTAGAGTCAATGGCCGGAACCTGCTGCAAAGGCAAAGCAAACGACTGCAGGAAAAAGTTCTGGAGGTTGAGAGCACATTGCCCCTGAGTGCAGTTGGGTCCACAAGTAATCTCGCTTGTAAGCATCCGTCTTCATTCTCGACCCACCCCGTTTCCCTCCGTGAGAGCCGAGTAGGGATTGTCCCTGGATTTTGGCCAACGATTCAAGTCTGATTGCCAACAGTGACTGACAAGTATGCATACTAGGAGGATGCCGCAATAGCTTTGAATTTGAATTGAAACTACCTATTGATATGCTCTTTCTTTCTTTATTTGGTTTTCGTATGTTGTTTTCTTTATTCAGCGAAAACACTCAATACTGGTTTTCAAGTTCAAGACTGTGAATAATGAACAACGATGGTCTGCCCGTGTTCCCTCGTCCTGGCAAATGCCGTTCATCCCGGTTCAACTCTCTGATTGAGAGGCACACAGTCTAGCGCAGGCTCGCGGGAAGAAGAGACTCTTTGGCGTGTCCTGGATTTATTCCTACTACACTTCAAGAAGAGTGGGGTGAACATGGACCGTGGATATCTCCAGGTACACGACCTATGCGAATTGAGTGAGCTTTCTAGAATGGCATAAGGCTTGTTGAGTACCAACTTACTTGGGAAAGTCCGGAAGGTACTCGCCAGACCCGACTCACTTTCATGTCGTCCAAGCGCATATCTCAACAACAGATCATGCATGCTGACCATCCAGTAATACCTTTGGCGACCTCAAAATTTCTTCGTATATTACGAGCTGCCTTTGGCAAGCATTCTCATAAAATTGTGGATGATTTCTCTCTGCACATGAACGAAACAACAATGGAAAGACCAGATTATGGACGGGTAGTTACGGGCTATGGAGTAACTCATTCCCGGAGTCGAACATCCGAAACAGCCTGCATCACAACGACAATACTATCTGAGAGAAGCCAGGTCACGACAGTGGAGCGCCTTGGCGAAGAAGTACGATTGCGAGATTTTAGGAATGAATAGACTTGCCTTTTTTGTTCCGAAGTCTAGGCCCCAAGATCTGGGACAGGGATGTGTCGGACGGTCCAGCGTACGTCCCGCGCTCTTCAAAGCCGGCCAGGATTCGGATCGGCTCAGTTATGGGGCAAGGCGCTTCAGAAAGCCCCCAATCTCGGGTGTCTCCTCCGACTTGACGGCCCGGAAGCCCGGTGGATCGATCGGCGGGCGATCGCGCACTAGCCTTGGTGCTGAAAGTGCTGCGAGGCAATTGACCACCAAGGGTGCGTGGGCGCAGTGCACGATAGTACCTTAATCTAGGCAAGCATTGCAAAAGACTGGACAGGAAAAAAGAATAAAACATTGTTTTCATCTTCACGTCTCCGAAGCGAGCAAACGACTGAGGTACTGTACCTAGGTCAGGTAATGAGAGTAAGGTACCTCCCTCCGTAAGTGTCCCGTCTGCAGCGACTGCGAGTCGGCCCCCACGCAGCCGAGCCAATCAGTGTGGCCTGGACTGTCGCGCTATGGCACCTTATCATGGCTCAACGTCACCTGCCCTTTTCGTCCATTGTTGCGCCCACGAGCTTCATCTCCGCCGGTGCCGGACAGCCGCCGTGTGTATCACGCCAACGCGACACCCTCATAAACCCCGCGCGTCCATGGTTCTCAATTGCGCCAAGAGTCGAGCCACTGTATTCCCGCATCATCTTCACCCTCGCTCACCATGTCATGCGCAGGGAGCCGTCTGCTGAGGGCCCTTGTGGTCGGACTCGCGACGGCGGCATCAGTCTACGGCACCGTTCTGCAGGCCCAGCCCGCATCGCAGCATGAAGCCAGATTCATCGGTTCCCGAACCCCCGCCAAAGAGAATCGTTTGGCCAGAATGGGGAGGCTTGCCTACGAGATGGATACCGCTGCCGCTGCCGCTCCCGCCCTTGCACCGGCCACGACGCCCCTGCTGGAGTGCTTCCAGGTTGCCCAACCTGTTCTTCATGCCGAAGGCGAATCTGTCACCATAACTCTGATGGATCACCAGTTCGCCAACAGCTACGGCTCCCCATTCGTGGGCGACTACACGCCCCCTGACATTGAGTTCGACCGCGTCGTCATCAACTTCACTGTCGAAGTCAAGGGTCGCCAATTCGACCGATGGGGCACCGTGTATCTAGACAATGTCAACATTTTTTCGACTTCCACCGCCGAGCCCACCCAAAACGGCATTACCTGGACTTGGCGAAAGGACGTCACCCCGTACCTCTCGCTGTGGAGGGAGCCCCAGACGCTGATTTTCCAGCTCGACAACGTCATCACCGACATCTACACTGGCTTATTGAACTCTACCCTTACCGCAACATTTTTCAAAGCCGACTTGGAAACCGAGCAACCACCCGCAGACTTAATTTTGCCGGTATCCGCCGCGAAGAGCCCTGTTACCGCAAGCTTTTGGACGTATCCCGAGGAGAATGCCAGCGTCGCCCTGAATTTTCCCAGAAATGTGAACAGAGCTGTGTTTTCGGCAAACGTGAAAGCTCAAGGCAATGACGAGTTTTGGTGGAGCAACGTACCACAATCTGCCGTTAACGCATTCGAGCCAGACGTTGGCACGTACCCGGGATACTCGCCGTTTCGAGAAGTGCAGATCCTGATTGACGGAATGCTAGCAGGTGTTTACTGGCCGTACCCAACCATTTTCACCGGTGGTGTCGTGCCGCAATTACACAGGCCCATTGTCGGTATCGATGCATTTGACTTACGGGATCACGAGATCGACATCAGTCCCTGGTTACCGCTGCTATGTGACGGAAAAGAGCACACTTTTGGCATACAGGTTGTGGGGCTCAATGATGACGGGAAAATGGCAACCTTGTCCAACACCACTGAAAGCAGCTGGTATCTCGTCGGCAAGGTCTTCTTGTGGCTCGATGACGAAGGAAGCATAACAACAGGCGTTCTGGGTAAAGCTATTACAGAACCAACGGTCGGCTTTCAGCAGAGCCTGAGCCAGAACGCAACCGGCTCCAATCAGACCTTGGATTACACGATTTCCGTCAAGAGAGATTTTGAAATCTCTTCCGCACTGAAAACTCAGAAAGGAAACAGCACAGCCACATGGTCTCAAAGCTTAGAATATTCTAATGCGGGTGGATTGTACTTGAATGGATACGGCGGTATCAATACCTTTTTAATCACCGGGAAAGAAGCGGCAAAGTTGACGGGTCGGCAATATGAGACGAGCTTCTCATACCCGCTATTTTGTAACACAACGACGCAGTATCTTCCGGCGGGCAACCTAACCTTATGGGCCCGGCTTGACCAAGGCCTCAAGATCGAGATGAGCGGAGATGGAGTCTTTCCCACTGGTGCCGAGGCCTTCAAAGGCGCTTGGGTCGGAAGTGTCCTGGAAACAGAGAGAAATGGAACTGCCAACTACTCCCGGTATGGTGACAATACTGTCACCACCGGGGTTGGGCAGACCAGGCAGCTTTTCGGCTTTAGTGGCTCGGATGGAAAGACAACGAAAGAACTGTACTTTAGAGATGTGAGCGCATTCAACAATACTGTGACAGCAAACCATGAAGTAGTTTACACGTAGCTCATAGAAGGCAATTGGGCTCCTCACTATCTACTTACGATTGCATCATTACGTACTCGTCGCTCACACCGTTCTTCGTGTTAATATGAGGGCCAAGGTGCCAGAGTCTGCGAAGACCAAACATGGTCTGAATCTCTCGTAAGAACCACAAGCGTCAACCCGCAGCTATCCCAACTGCGACCGGAGTATGGGAGCCTGATAGTTACCATCTCTTTGTCTCTTGGAGGGTTTCGAGCGCCAGGAAGCGTCGTTTTCATCGCCATCCTCGATCTCTTGGGTGCTGTTCCCGGGCCACTTTGCAGGGTTGTTGTTGTTCCTGTCGTAGACCTAGACGTCAGGTTGCGATATGTATTTGCGGCGACCGCCTGATCGGCGCTAACAGTAGAACACGGTTGTCGCAGTTACCTGCAGGGCGACTTCCCGCTCCCAAGTTGTCGCGTCATCGGGATGGAGGACTTCAAACTTGAATTGGTCGGATCTGGTGCTTGACTTGGTCTTGAGACGGCGATGGGACTTGGTCTTGATCACACCCGGTGTTGCGCTTCGCAGAGCACAGTCGGCGCCTTCTCGAGAGATCTGGTTAGCAATGTACGCAAACATTAAAAGAAAGCATGGAGAAAAGTAACCTTTGTTAGGTGAGTTGTTTGCCAATTGGGCTGTGCATGTTGGCGGCTCCTAAGGGGGAAAGACGTTGGGAGCAACAGAATGGTTGCAATCGAAAAGAGGCGCGCCGCATTCATCTCAGAACAGATGGACAGAGTTATTAGGGACTCGATGACTGACAGAAATATGAATACTTCGAGAAGGCAAAAACAAAGAGGGCGCAGAGGACGTGGCCACCGGCTCGGCCATGCAAGGCTCTTTTGTTTGCGGATGCAGGCTTTTCAAAGAACCTGCTAGACTGCCTGATGCTGCCACCTTGGCACTGTGGACGGCCACTTGCCGCTCTGCGGGATACACGAGGCATTCTGTAGGTGAGAGTCAAGGCTTGCTGTCGGCCGTGTCCAAAAGAAAGTCATGCAACTGGCACGAAGCTCCCCAATCTACTGGAACCAGATGCGTGTGGTACTGCGTAGGTCCACGGGCGGCCGCACCTGAATCCAAAATTGCTGGGCCACCATCCTACCTGTCTTCTTTCGGGACTTGTCGGCTGCGAGGCAAAGTACTGAAGATGGGAAAAACCGATATGTATTACTTGCTCTTAAAATGCACGCTACACAATATGTGTCCCTCGCAATCCTGGCTCCAAGCACAAAAAGCAATGGTCCTCCCAGCCCTGCCACTTCCATGGATGGTCAAACAGTCTCACTAATGGCTGTTCTCCGTCTTCTTGTCGTCACTCCCCGGGCCAGTCTCGGAGTTTGTCGTTGCTGTTGTTGTTGTCGTTGTCGTTTCTGTGGTCTCCTCGTGCTGAGAGCCTGTCAGCGAGTTTGTTGTAAACGTTGTATCGCGAGAACATACGGGTTGAATAGATATTTCGGTCGTGACAGTGATGCCGGATAATCCGGACAAGAATCCTCCTCCGCTGTGCTGGTGCTCCGATTCATCCGCAGCGTTCTCTTCGACGTTGGTGGTCCAGCAGCGCGACCGCTCCTCCGCGCGCGTGGCCTCGTTCTCGGGGGTGGTGGACATGATGGGCGGAACTCGCAGGTCGCTAGCTGATTCTGTTAATGCAGCTGCTCGTACGTTGTGGCGGAGTCTGGTCTCACGGATTCTGCTGATCAACTGATGAGTGCGATTCGGCAAGGACACGTCGGTCAAGTCCACAGTTTTCCCGTCCGTTCAATAATACGTAGGTCGGTAAGGTAAGGTAGGTAGTGTCGAGGATGATGTTGACAGGTTTTTCAACAATCGCGGCTTCTCCACGGGAGCTTGATCGGCAACGGTTTTTGGCCCCGGCCCGTCAATACCCTTGCAGATCGAGCACGCAGCGACCACGGCGAGGTTCGTGTCTGGCCGTTGGAAAGGGAGAATCCGCTTTCAGAAATTCCCATCCGGCTCCATTGCCAAGTTAGCGAAATGAGTTTCCAGTCTCAACCCCTGATCAGCAGCAGAGAACCCCCGCAAGTTGTCTCGTTACCATCCACTCAGACACACTGGAGCTGCGGGCGGATTTGATCCCAGCCAACATTTCCCAACGGTCGACGTGCGGCACCAGAATTTGCGGAGTTGAGGCTCCGCCGCAGCTGTTTGTGTGTTTGTGGTTGGCCGATGTCGAAATGGGGCTCTCACTTCCCACTTCCGGGCCCAGAGCCATGGAAGGGTGGGTGTCCAATGACAGCGGGGCGCCCTGTCTTCAAGTCTTGGAACCAACCGCCGGAGATGATTTTTTCTCACCGAACGAAGCCAGGCTCGAGACGGGAACAGTTCCGAATCTCCGGCCAGAGCCAGGGCATCCTGTGAGGTTCCGCAACCTCCCGACTAGCTTCGACATCCTTGCTGCTGAAAGCCGCCCGGGGTTTTCATCTTAATTACGTGTGCTCGCCACGAGAAACTGCCGCAGTGCATCCGTAGATTACATATATCTCACCTGAAACAAATTTATCCTCATTCCTATCTGAGAAGCCGAAGCAACCTGGCTTGGCGCCATCATCTCCAGCTACTTATTACAAAGGTTTGCTTCAAGTTTGCTTGCGTCGCATCCCGTCAGACATCACGCACTTTGATGCTTGAGTTTGCCGAGAGCGGCTAGCCCCCTTGGGTACTTGACAGTGGGAATGGGTAGGGGTCGTTGGATGAGAGTAAATGAGTTCTGACCAACAAGACACCGCCGACGGCAAAATAGACTTTACAATTACATGACCGAAAGCTTCACCGCTACATGGCATCAAGTCGTCCTCGTCGCCGCTTCCCCTGGCTGAGCCGCAGTTGCCATGTTTTCTTTGCGATTGACTGCCACCTTGTCATTGAAACGGGCCTTGAGTATATGGATACAGCGCAATGCCAACTGCTTGTTTCCTGAGGTCCATTTGCAGGCGAGCAACTGACTGAGGCAGCTCCTGTCAGCCCACTCCGTGGCGAGGACCATAGCTACTTCAACCCAGTGAAGATGGATCGCACGCATGAGTGACTGGTCAGCGTCGCAATCATCCCACTTCCACTTGAAGTACATGTCGGCACCACGCGTATCAGCTCGGACACCACGTCGGCTGGAGGCGCACTGTATACCCTGCCAGCCAGTGCCCATCCACGTCGATTGTTTAAAAATGTCCCAAAAGTTGGAGGACCGACATCAGACTCGATGGGTCTCTTGGCAGTGACGGGATGATGAGCTAAAATCAATCGAATCAGCTCCAACTCTCCCCCATCCAAAGCCAGTTCCCGTCCACGACCAATGGATGTGCCGGCTTTCAGAAGAAGAACTGCAGTATTTGTTCTTTGGGAGGCGATTGCCAACTCAAAGGGTGTGAAGTTAGGAAAGGAATCGTAGCCGTCTTGAGAGCTGCCCACTGCGGCGCCATTGTTCACATTCGCGCCATGGTCCAACAAAAACTGAACCACATCGTGGCGCCAGGCATGGCAGCGGCATGAAGTAGATTGATTCTGGCATTCCAAAATGCTCGATTAACATGGGTCCTCGCTCTTTGGCTTCGTTGCATATTGAAACATGATAGTGGTTCGAATTCCGCAGTATAGATTTCCGCAGCGACAAAGACCTCTAGACTTTCCGCCAGGTATCGGCTTCTCATTTTCAGCGTAGTAAGAACTACTTGTTGGATATGGGCGGTTGCGCCTTCCAACCCGGCGGTGCCACTGGAATCAATGAGGCAAAGGACAAGCCGTGGCAGCATGTAGGAGAAGAAGAACTTCCTCTGCAAGACGGATCCAGAGAGTGCTTGGAGGCTTCGGCATGTCCGCATGGTTGATATCAAGTTCGTAGGTTGAAGGCTATCCAGGACATTTTCGATCAGTTCAGGCGGCATTTGCTCAAGGGATGTTCTGATGCTATCAATAACTGTTTTAGAATGTCGCGAGCTCAAACGCAAGTGATAATGGTAGAAGATGGACCAGGCATTATGGCAACAACTCCTGGACTGTTGATGGCAACCTCCAGAACGGGGAGAGAAGAGGAATGGGAGCGGGGGAACTACGTTTATCTAGCCCAAATTACCAGCACATGACATACTTGCGTTACACAACGCCATGATGTAGAAAGCAACACATTTCTGCCGTAAGTTTTGAAGACTGGCCTCTGTATGTCTTGGCTGTCTCGGAACAAGGGCAAATCGGAAAGCCTCGTTGTTGGAACCAGACACTAGTTGTGCTGTGCAACAGTGCTAGGCGAATATCGAGAAACAGACATACAGCTTTATGCCACCTAAGGGATGATCAGATTGCCGACGAGCAGCAGTAAACAGCTGTCAAAGTGCTGACACCACCAGTAAGCGATTTGGTCTTGATCTGAAGAAGTAAGTAGCAGCAGCAGAGATCAACCTTTGAAAGTCCGCCGTCTCTCTTGGAACCTTCCAGGGCTGTTAACGCTTTTCTTTTCCTTTTCATTTTCTTTTCGGGCCTAGGGCTGTTTGCTTGCCAGCACGCCTGCCGTCTCTGAAAATTCGTCAGGGAGGTAGGCTTGGATATGGCCCCACAATTTCAAGATCATCTCCCGCTGCGGTGGTATCGATTCTTTCATCTGCGATCTAAAATACGCCAAAGTCGTCGTCAAAAAAGTGACTCATATCCAATTTCCAGGCGTTGGGACTGTACCGGCCGCGTTTTGGTACCGTCAATTGCCACCAAAAATTCCACAGCACGCGCCGTTCTGTCTATGGGTTCGAGCAGCGGCATTGACAACATTCTATTCGTAAAGCCCAGTCCTCGGCAAGCCAACAGCCTTTCTTCTACCTACACGACCTCGCCTATCAAGCCGAGTTCGAGCTTGCCCGCCAATTTCATTTTCGTCAGGCGACTTTGGAACGCCGTACCTCAAACCCCCACTTCCCAATCGGTTATCACCAAGGCACTTCGTACAATGTCATTCAGCCTGCCATTGCGCAACGAGAGAGCAAAACAAGACTCGGGAGTTTCGTCTTCCGGGGCTTGTAAGGAACCGGGAAATTTGACCACTCAGCGAAAATGAAGAAAGCATGGGTCACCCGAAGAAAGAATCAAGCAGCCAGAAAAGCCAACGCACAGGCTACTTTGACGACTTCTCAGTTACAGTGTAAGTTCTACCGTGCTAAATGAGTAGATTGCTAACTTTGGATAGCTGAACAAATTCGAAGCATGGGGGAAAACGACAAAGAGGCTGACAGCACGGCGTCCGATATTCAAGAACCGGCTCGCCTAATGGTCACATTCAATGTCCGGGAGATCATGTCAAGGATCCAAGCCCGATGCAATAGCAGCAGTGAAGCAGAGCAGCCTCCACAGATCTTTGAACAAGAATCAGAGATAGAAGTGCGTCTTCGTTTCATACTAGGTGCAACGCAATTGACACAGGCAGTTCCCAGCGGAAATAACCCAAGATCGAGTCGGTGAGCGCCGCAGAGGCTCTCAAACTTTGTGGGATATTCTCAATCGAGGGGTCGACGTCATCGACTCTATCGCCTCTCATCGCATCGTCTTTGCTGACGGAGCTCATAACATTCAGCTCTACGCCGTTATCAAAGGAAACCACATGTACGGAACCGGTTGGAAGACGGAGCTGGAACTGAGTTGGATCGCCCTGTCTGAGGTTACTGCGTACTGGGCTTCATTCCCGGGAGGACGCGATGGCGCTATCAATTCAATCAGCCCCATTCTCCTGAAGAAGCGAGCTCTCGTGGTCCTTGGCCATCGCAAGAGACGCTACGGCCGGCTTGAGCTCAAGGTGCTGTTGTTGTTGTTGTTGTTATATTTAACGCCGTGGCGGCAAGGGCGCAGCCGCCCTTGCGGCCGACCTCCCGAGGGGTATATGGCGTGGAGGGTCGCCGGCTCAAGCTATATACTCTACAGTACACGCCTCTTCCTAACGTCCTCCAAATCTTGCCCGTGGGCTACTATGTGTTCTATTTGTCCCTAGTTCCCGCTGGTTCCCTAGTTCCGTTGTGGTCTTCCGATCCTCTACGAGGAGGGGGTTGTTACTAAGGTCTAGGTCAAGACCTAGTCCCTAGTACCGCGGGCAGATCTTCTGGAAGAAGTCTGTCACGGAGAGAAAGGCCTGGAAGCCTTCATGATCAGTAATTAGCCCCTTATAGTACTGCTCAAGAGATCCTATAGGCCCTATAGGCTCCTGTGAACTAGAAGGGTGGAGGGTGGGCCACTGAAGCCGCCTCACTAAGGTCTTTCGGCAGTAGACTAGGTGGTCTACTGCCTTTGCCTCCCCGCAGGAGCAGGTAAGTAGTGCTTCTGTATGGTTGAAGCGTTGGTGATATTGCTCGAAGTCTCCATGCCCTGAACGGGCTGCCAGGAGATGGTGAAGGATCGCCCGTGGCAGGGTCAGTTCAGGAGGGCAGGCGAGGGAAGCCTTTAGCCCTAGTTGGGTGTGGCAGGACGTTGCCTCTTGCTTCCACCATCTTCTATGCTGGCGGTATATTCGCTCTCTAGCAAGCCGTTTGATCCCTGATAGGGTAGCTAGTTGGCCCCTAGGGACTGGCAGGGTTGTGCCCTCCTTAGCTAGGATGTCTGCTTCCTCGTTTCCTTTGATACCCTGGTGCCCTGGGGACCAGTGGGTTTGTATGTTGTATATCCTAGCTGCCTCTTGGATCTCAAGGAAGGCAGCTTGTGAGGAGTCTGGGGCCATGCCTCGGATCCCCTGGATAACGCTGGTATTGTCGATACAGATATGTATAGGCTGGCCCTGGGAGGTAAGGAGGGCCCGTCGGAGCCCTGCCCTCGCCCCTTCGGCCTCGCCATCAAATACTTCTGCTATGCCGAGGCGTCCGCAGCCCTGGGCTATGCGTTTATTCTTACGGTAGATGACAAAGCCAAATCCTGTAGCGCCATCAGGGGCTTTAGAGCCATCTGAGTAGACGATAGTATGCTCTTTTGGCACCGTCTTGAGCCAGGCCTGGAAGATCCTGGCTGCTACTTCCTTCGTCTGTGTAACTATAAGGTTATAGGACCCTGGGAGGTATTGCGGCTGTAGAAGTGCTGGCCTTGGGCACTTAGGTAAGAGGCCAGCTGTCCTTTGGAGCCTGGTCTGCTGCCGCCCTGGCTGTAGAAGCCTTGGGACCAAGGGATGTTGTTGGTCAACCTTCTGTAGGCGTGTAGCGAAGCGTAGTCGCGCTGCCTCGAGGGCTACCTCTGCTGTAGGTAGGCCAGCATCTCGGATGAGGGCACTGGTTGGTGTGGTCCTCCAGACAGGTAGGATAGCCCTTGCTGCTGCTGTAAGAACTCTTCCGACTCTACAGGCTAGACCCTTCTGCCCTGTGCCAACTGTAGCTATCTGTGAAGCAGTACTGCTACTAGTACTGTTGTTGCTGCTTAGAGCTGGCTTAGTCAGGCCTGCATACCAGGTTTCCGCTCCATATAAGGCTATCGGGAGGGCGCAAGCAATAGCTGCTTTTCGGACTGCAGCTGCTGGGAGCCCCCCTTTTGTGTTTGTAAGGTGCTGTAGGAAATAGGCTACCTTCTTTGCTGCTGCTACCTTTATTCCTACATGGTGTTGGAAGGTGAGTCTCTTGTCAAACCAGACCCCTAACCATCTTACAGGCTTTGTTGAGGCTTTAATAGTCAGCTCAAGGTGCTGTACCAAGGGGTGGCTCCAAATCCCATTTGGGTGGAGGATTGGAAGGTCCAAGCTGGTCAGGAAATGGACGCACGCACTATGGATGACTACTGGAAGGCCATCGCCGTACAGCCTGGACCGTACGGTTTTCAAGAAGTTGTGGAGGAAACAACGCTGGAGCTCAATATTCAACCAGAGTGGCCGATGACCATGGGGTCTTTATGAGGTGGAGGGTTTAAGGGCATCTGTGCGTCTTGTCTTCGCATATGCCGGGCAAGCAATTCAGAAGCACGATTTTGGCGGAGCTTGGAGAGCATCACACGACATCGGCTGCTCAAAGGTCGACTTTGCTCGCTCGCCTACCCATCAATAGCATTGCCTCTCCGTAGCAATGCAAAAAAACCTCTCAGGGCTCAGCTCAAGAGCATTCACACTTGGTCATCTTAGGAGTGCACCGTCTTATTGCGGAAAGAAAAATCGATTGCTCTGTTCGTAATGCGCACGCATCTGGCGTCATCGACCCCATTGACAGATCCTCCAGACCTTGTGCCGGCGTGGCACTCATTAAAAAGCTGTCACTATAATAATGCAGTTCGGGTGTCGAGGAAACTGGCCTTACAAGCAGGTGTGACTCACTCCCAACAAATTTCAAGCGCGTATCTTTGAAGCGACTCATTCCACTCGGCTGGATGGAGATTGGCAGACTCTGCACAACTGCCGACAGACGCTTGCTAGCCCGTGCCGCAGGTGCTCAGTTCAGTTTGCGATCGCCGGCCAGTATGGCGACCGTACGAGCGGCACTGGAGAAGACTTCCAAGGCGCTGGCGAAAGCCGGCTCGGTGTCCTGCAGGAAGTCGCTGTCGATGCTGGCTTTAGCGACCATGCACGCGAGGTTTACCAGCTTCTCGGTAGCTTGATCCATTGCCATCACTGTCAATATGTCAGAAGACTTGCTTGAGAAGGGGTGATTGCCTTACAAGAGCGCACCGTTGAGTTAGATGCTTGGGAGGAAGGGCTCGGAGGAGCGTCGTCGACAGCCGCGGTGGATGCGACAGACTCGTCCTTATCCTTGTTTTTGGACTGCTTGTTGGTACCGCGATCCATCGTCAGCTTTCAGGTTTGCCGCAGCTGTTGTTGAGAGATGTCTTCGAAGTGACTCTGGTGTTGAAAGCAGCAGAAAGCGTGATAGTCAGCTGTCGCAAAATGGCGGAAGGGAAGTCGTTGGATCCAGGTTGCTGGTAATACAGGAGTGGGTTCAAGGCATTGGTGAGAGCTGGGTTCCATAGCCTTGGGTCCCGTCTGCACAGTTACCACTTCAGCCCTCCAAGTCTGATCGGGAGGAGACACCCCGCTCCAATCAAATCTTGTACTGTGGAAGAAGTTAGCACCTCGATGCAGGGCGTCATGGTACCTCGTGCTTTCATGGTATGAAGTTCCAAAAGAAACCTACTTGGTTCTATTCTGAAAGAACTCCCTCCTGGTTTGATCACACAATGAGACAGAACTCACAGAAATATCACTCATTCGCATGACGCCTTCCTTGTCCTGATGTATTGATATTGAAATTAGCCATTTTATCTCCATACAAAACTTATTTCCTAATTATTCAAGCGGAATTTTGGGATTTGCTCTTAAGCTTACCATTTTGGGTCCTCTGGGAATAATCGGAATGGCCGTTTGACATGGGCGCTAAACACGACAGGCCCGCGGATTCCACGGTATAGTCACCTTGCCAATGCAAAGCCGGCGAGTCTAAGCCAATTCCAACACAAAAATAGCCGCGACATGTTAGGCGAGGATCGGCGACTGCTGCTACACTTTCACTCCTTGGCAGCAATACATCGCACTCCCCTTACATGGGGCAAACCCCCCAGACCTACTAAGTGTTCTGTTGTCAACAGCTAAACATGTTCTTCTGGCAGACGGATATACACTTGATGCCCGCGGAATGCCCGCCGAATACGATGTTACGTCAGACAATCCGTTTGTTTTTGTAGTCAGACTCACGGAGTTTCCACTCGGCGATTGTAACTGCTAGGTGGGGTTTGTGCTGCTATTATGAACTGTGTTGAGTAGAATTTCTTGGAACTCGAATCATTTTCTCTTTCATCTATTATCATCTGCTAGTCATCGAAGTCCGAAGCTCTGCCGTATCTTCGTAGATCATTCAAAGTCGTTGTGCCAAAGTCAAAGTCTTTAAATTGCTCCTCCAGTGTGCGGTGGGCGGGACGTGGTTTTCTCAGCTGGTCATCAAGTTCGTGGGCCTCGGCCATTTGCACCGTGAGAGTCCCTTCCGTACTTGGGTCAGAGTCCTTGACATTCTTGTCGGACTTTTGCCCGGAACGTTCTCTAGTTCGATGGAAGCTAAACAAAGGACGGAGTGTTGGTAGGCAGCAACATATCACCGCACTTGAATAACTGGTCAATAGGTTCCACCCACGTTGGCAATTGAGCTTGTACACATACCAGTATGCCTCCAGACCGGTCCAGATCATAAGATCGACTGTCCCCCAAGTCGGATCTTTGAAGTCGAATGTTGTGACTTTGACTAGACGGATAATGGTTATAAAACAATTGCTAACCCCTATGATTAGAAGCCGTGTAGAAGAGCCAACGTAAAGCTACGCGCTGAGCCAGACAGGACTTACAAGCCGCCAAACACAAAGGACATCAATAAAAGCATCTTCTTGTACCATGACATCCGCAATTGTGCCGCATAAGGCATCGGAAGAATGATAAGAATGAAATCGGTGATGATACTGCCGACCGCTATGCTGATGTAGAGTTTCGAAATATCGATACAGTTTTTGTGGTTTGTCCAGAAGTTCGAGACGGGATTGCAGGCCAGAATCAGCGGTAGTGTCTGACATAACCTTGTCAGCGGGCTTCCTACTCATCGCTAGCCAGCCACTCCAATTGAATTCGCTAAAGGGTGTGTCCTTGAGGGTTCGTGAGCAATGCAACATTGTTACTTACAGCGTAGATTGCCCAAGCCATGATGAAGGCCATCAAGCCGTATAAGTAGTATCGCGCGTTAAAGAGCCCAAATATTCGATGGTACAACACCACGAGAGATAGCCTCGCAGTCGCCAGTCCAAACGGATACAAGATCTCGTTGGCGAATATTGTTTGGTAGAAGTAGACAATGTTCATCGGATCCTCCTCCTGGACCACGACTTCGTGTCTGCCGAGACCGAACCGTAGCCAAAGCATCGTCCCGGTGAACACACCAGCGATGAATACCTGTGACTCTTTGGTTAGTTATGTTCCAGTTGAAACCATTCAAGTCATCCCATCACAGGAAAGCAGCGTGAAGTTTCGACCGCAGTGGACCGAGAGGTCTTCGTCGGGCAGAAGAACCTACCAGGCTTGCTATAGCCAGCCAATCATCCCACGTAAACCTCCTCCCCGACACCCTTGCCGCAGCTAATCTCGCCAACACGGAGATAATTGACAGAAGGAAGAACGTCAGATGTATCGCATAGACCTCATCCGCTCGACTCTCGGCTCTGAAGGCCGAATCCTCCTCCGGGGTCATGGAAGGCATGCCTCAGCCGCGTCCAGTGACCGATAGAGGCAATTGGATGGCTGGAAAATCCGGTCACCATGAGGGACGCTGTTGGATTTCAGTTTCGATGAACGAGCGAATGGACGATAGGTGGGGGAGCACTAGAAAACCTCTGGAAGAACTCCTCGTAGTTTTAACACATGGAAACGTCGGTCTGAAACGGCTTTCCGGTGGTCTTTGCTGGTTTACATGAGCAGAGTTTGGTCAAGGCATTACCTTCGAACAAAAATGGAACTTTCCATCCGAGTCTATCCCAGGAAGGTATGTCATAACAGTGCCCACGATTCATGAACCGACTTACCCCAAGAAATCATTTGACGGGGTTAGGATTATACATGCATTTCAGGGTATCCGGCAATGTTAAGGCAGACACACGCGTTCCAAGCCACGGTATTTTAACTCGCGAGCCACTCGGAATATTCGTTTTTCGTCATAGCTCTCTTCCCGGCGGGAAGGTTCCAACGGAGGACGACTAACAAAGGATTACCCCTGTCAATGCTGAGGGGTTGACTTGAAGGTTGCTGACTTCAGAATTTTGTTTTATCAATGATGCGCGCACCAGCCCTACTTCACGATTCATTCGAAGAACAATCCACTAGGATTGAGAGGATGCCGTGAGAAATCATGGCACGGAACGGAGAAACTATTCGATTTTACGCTTCTACGGTCAACCAGGGATGACCTTTGAGACTAATTCTGAGACTCGCTTCGGTGCGACCAACCAAATTGGTTGTCAAATTCGGCAAACATTTCGCTTCTGAGCGACAACCCAAGATAGGAAAGTGACCAGCGTAATTCACATAGCTGTAGCCTTGTGAAAGGACAGAACAAATGCAATGGTGTTTGCTAATACTTCATCACTCTCAGTTGTAGTGAGGATCCTAGGACTCGAAAACGCGCGAAAGATTGATTGCATTACGAGAGCTTATCATTGTTAAGGCCTCCACGGGTCAGCTCTGCATCGTCCAGTTTATTACCCCGCACCGGCATTGTCTCGTCTGACACGCAACAATAGGCCACGCTACAGGTATAAGATCTCAATACTCCGCAACACTCGCCTGCGTGAGGCAAACGTCAGTGTTCCGCAAGTGACCTTTTACTACATCATATACATATTCTGCAACGCAGACTTTGAATCGAAATAGCTACATGTAAGACAAGATTATGCGGTAGTCAGAGCCGCAGCCTTTTGCATTTT
Source organism: Colletotrichum fructicola Nara gc5 (assembly GCF_000319635.2). Lineage (NCBI taxonomy): Eukaryota > Fungi > Ascomycota > Sordariomycetes > Glomerellales > Glomerellaceae > Colletotrichum > Colletotrichum fructicola. The sequence continues at coordinate 439,554 of NW_027094057.1, forward strand.
AATTACCTCATTGGCCATGGATTCCAAGCAGCTCCCATGCCTCAGCAATCACTCGAAGCAATGAGAAACTGCAATTGCCCGTCTTTGTCATTCTTACATGATGCCAAGAGGTGGTGCAGTCTACTTGCTGGGGGGTGATGATTCCTAGTGGCAGCAGCAGTAGCAACATGCAGAACTTAGTCCCTGGTTATATGAATTGATTCAATGGCCTTTAGAATTCGTCGATCGCAGCGAATCAATAACTGCATTGCCCTTTTTCTTCCTTTGGTAGACTCGGGAATTGCAATGGGTTGTTAAGTCACCAATCTTCCCCACAATTGAGAGATCCTCACCCCAGATGTGTAGCTGTGCGCCAAGTGCAAGTCCCAACAGCATATGGTGGTTCGAAACCCCGCACTCCAGGAACATCGGCTCGAGTTTCGGCAAACCCCCGGTCCAAACTCGGCTACAAAAAGGCGCTGGATTCTCATGTCTCTCATCCTACACACAGTCATAAAGATTGGAACGCGGAATACAGACGATCACGATAGCCACATGTCGGCAATTAAGTTTGAAGGATGGCTAGGCCTGGGTCCGGACTCTGCGAAGGGAAAGATGGAATGGGGTTCTTTTGAACCAAAGGCTTGGACCGAAAATGACATCGATATTCAAATATCCCACTGCGGAATTTGTGGATCTGACTTGCACACACTCCGTTCTGGCTGGGGCAAGACTGACTATCGTAAGTCTTCTGCGTCTTTGAAAAAGCAGAGAACATCCTCTTCTAACTTTCTTCCAGCATGCTGTGTCGGTCATGAAATTGTTGGGAAAGCCGTTCGTGTTGGCTCGAATGTGCGCCACATTCGTCTTGGTGATCGCGTTGGGGTTGGTGCCCAGGCCCGGAGTTGTCTCCGGACCGATTGCCCAGACTGTTCTCGCGGAGAGGAGAATGCCTGCGTTCGAGAACGTGTCGACACCTATGGGTCTATCTACCCAAATGGTGAAGGGAAGTCTATGGGTGGTTATGCGGACTATAACCGCACCAACGGCCGCTTCGTATTCAAGATTCCCGATGGCCTGCCATCTGAGGCGGCGGCACCAATGCTATGTGGCGGTATTACAGTCTACGCACCTTTGAAAAACCACGGATGCGGTCCCGGAAAGACGGTGGGTATTATCGGGCTTGGCGGATTAGGGCACTTTGGAGTCCTTTTTGCCAAAGCTATGGGCGCCGACCGAGTGGTAGCAATCTCAAGGCGACGATCGAAAAAAGGCGATGCACTCGCGCTCGGAGCGGACGAGTATATTGCGACTCTTGACGATGAGAAATGGGCCAGGAAAAACAGGAGAACTTTGGACCTTCTGATTTGCACAGTCTCAAATTCTGATATGCCTCTTCAGCAATATCTGAGCTTGTTGAAATGGGGAGGATCCTTCGTTCAAGTCGGGTGAGTCTACTTCGAATGCGCGCAATAGAATGAAAAAGCGACATTTGGCCACCTTTAACTAATACGTACTTTTCAGATCTCCTGATGGAGGGAAGCTGCCCGAAATCAGTGCCTTTACACTCATCATGAATAACATTCAGGTCGGCGGCAGCAACATTGGGTCTGTGAGTCAAATCCAAGAAATGCTAGAGTTTGCTGTGAGGCAAAACGTCAAGCCTTGGATCCAGACGAGATCCATGAACGATGCCAACCAAGCAATAGTGGACATGGAGGGTGGAAAAGCGCGATACAGATATGTGCTTGTCAACGAAAGGCATTTCGGAGTTTCAGTTGCCTGATGTTCCTGAGACTTGCCACGATGAAGATCTGCTTCTCAGTCCTCAAGCCTAAAGGTCAGGTCCGCTGCGAAAAGAGCTTCAGCCAACGCATGTTTGACAATATGATCAGCTTTCAACAACAACGTTAAGAAATGTATATAGACTCATCCGTAAGGGTAAGAAAGACAATTTCCGTCACCTTTTCAAAACGCTCCGCGCACAGAATCCGTGGTTCAACGTCGTTCATGCGTTCTCGTCGTCTGGCGCTGGCTACACAGTTGGTGTTTCGACGTTTCCTCTGTCATATTTCTTGGAACTAAACGAGCTTGTTTTGGTAGTGGGGAATCTACAACTGCGTACCGGAGAAGCATGGAAGGCTTATCGCCGTCTGCTTCAACACCATATGACTCCTAAGGTCCTATACGAAGTAGTCATCCGAACATTTATACAACCTTTACCCGACTGTTAGATCTATGGGCATTGAATTTGACGTTGCTCCCAGGAAGCTCTCAAGCGTTGGAAGTCACATCTTCTGTGCAGCCCTCAACGCTGTCTTTGATTTTGGGTCCATGAATTCCACGGTGGGAAGAGCACTTATTCCACCGATTGGAAAACTCTTCACAAGAAATGACGAGTACAAACAATAATTTAATGAAACTACTGTCAAGTAAGATTTCATCTTGTTTCTGCCAGCATCAACTGATCCAGCATTTGAGGCCACATTGGAAGCAGCAGAAAATGTCACAGGAGTGACCTTCAGCGGTTCTCCCGACATTGCCAGGTGGTTGATCGGCCTGAAGCCCAGCGTGCAGCAAATGAGAAGGGCAAGAGATACCTTTCACAGGACTCAAATACTGGAGGCTGCCAAACGATATCAGACACAAGAGATGAATGCCAGCAACGTGGCGAGAGAGCAAGAAAGACAGCAGGTGTATTAATGTCAGACTTTGAAAGACTTAGACGTCGATCTTCTAGTCACTTGAACAAACGTTGACAATATAGAAGGCTTTAGGTTTCGTCATTACTGGCCATGACACAACAAATACTACTCTCTGTTGGTGCGTCAATTTTCCCGCAGAAAATTCGGCAGGTCAAAGCAGACTTCGAGCTCATCTACGTCAATTTCATTCTTTGGCTATTGCTGAGACTTGTCTGCCCTCCCATGAGAAAATCACACGTCCAGACATTTGATATCTAGATGCTGTTATTGAGGAATTTTTGCGCCTTCGTACACCGCTATCGCGTAAGATCTGCAATGCAATGGAGTTAATAGTCCTGGGTCACTACATCCTAAAGGGCCCTAAAGTGTTCATTGCGAGCAGGGGCCCGAGCTTTATAGAACCTGGATTTGATGTTGAGGAGAAAATGCGAAGCTCATCATGCGGAACTGCCGCCAAAGAAAGCGAAATCAGAGTTTGAGAGACGGATGGTATGAAAAGTTTCTGTCTAGAGAGGTGGCTTGTAAAGGGCGATCTGGGAGACGAGCTATTGATGCACTTGCTAGACCTGAGACTTCATTAGATCTCGGTCTGAAAGACTGCTTTAGGCGTAAGATAAAGCATGCTCTACAGTTCTAGTACATATAACTATATATATTATGATGTAATTCTAAGTGCATAGAAGTTAGAGAGGCAATAAGGTTAAGCCTTTATATAAACAGCTTATTAATTAATATGCTACTTATAATTACTATAGTTATATTAATATCTTTTATTACTTATTCTATATAGATAAAGAGAAGAAATTAACTAGTTAAACTTCTTAATATATGTTAACTTTTAACAGCAAGGGCTTACTGGGGCGTCCTTCCACATGGCCTATTTCAATTATGCTTAGAATAAAACGTTAGAAAAATAGAAGGGCTAAGTAGCGTTGTAAACTCCTGTTCTGGTGCTCTGTTCTTCTCCCGCCCGCAAGGCTTTCCCACCCTCTTTCTTCCACAACTACATCTTTTGCTTTCAGTCAGGCAACGAGTGGCCAGCCTATCGTCACAACAAATACAACAGCTGAAGAGGGGAACTCAGGCACTTCACCTCCCCTCATCATCGGATGTCAAAGGATTAGCTCGTTGACTTTGATTTTCAGTCTTGAAGTCACTACGCTCAGGTTTCACGACCCCTTGCAAAGACACCACATTGGCGAAGTGGGTGCGCCTGGCGGCTAACCACCTTGCCTACCGGGTATTGCCATCGTCATCATAAGGAAACCTTTCCGACGCCAGTCGCCGCGACACCTGCGCACCTGAAATTTTTGTCTTCACACCATCGTCAAATACGCCAAGATGAGTGGCAGGAGGACGCCCGCCGGAAGCAATCGTCGTCGGACCGTGGAGCGTTTTCACCCATACCAATCACCTACTTCGGCTCAGACGAACCGTGAACCCTCGAGACCACCTTCTACGCCTCGCCGCCGCCTCTTCCAATCGACTTCATTAACATCATCATCAAGCTTGACGCCTCGACAGCGACGCGCGGCAGAAGCAGATGCGTACCTTGCTGATTTTCACGTTGGGAGTAAGTATCCATCCATCTTTCCCTTGGCTTTGCCGGAGGCCCAAGTTCCAATTTCTCTGCTGACACGCATAGCAGCTCCAGAAGAGGGCCATTGCGAGCTGGCGGGTTACGACCAGTTCTTCGCTATATCCGGCCCGTCAGCATCAGAAAGCTGTCATGAAACCTCGGCAGCCCACAGCCCTTCTTTTAGAGCCCCAGCATCGTCAGCCACGGTTCGCCGATATCACTCGGCTACCTGGTCTGTTCGTTCTCGTGAAGAGTACATCACCAAATTAATGGTAGACAGGATTCAAAGGTTTACGCGGTTCGTGTTCCATCCAGCCTCGGTGCGAATCACACGCATTCCCGGCGATGGCATCATAGAGCACGGCGTCCCTCAGGCGGAGACCAGTCTGTACAACGGCATTGATGTGGCTCTACAGGGACGATGGGTCATCACTGAGGACAAAGTGTTGAGAGTCACCAGGTTTTTGAGAACGTTGACAAATGGGTGCGATGTGGAATGTTTAACGAGGGACATGGGTGTTGGTGGGGAGGAACTTGGAGACGAGGTTTGAGTACCTTAGTTAGGTCATGCCCGTGGACTCGCTAAACACATGAGGTGCACCCATGATGCGACGTGCCTGGCTCAATGTGCATGCCATGCTGGGCGCGAGACATGTGAGGCACATCTGTGCCGAAGCAGAAGCTTCTTGACACGGGCTGGGACCTGTCGAAGCTGGAATCAAACGGACCGCTGAAGATTCCCGGCGGAAACCGCGTCAGCGAATGGTGCTTACCAGCCAGATATGTCAACCGGTGAGTGCGTTGCTGCATTGCCAAGGGTACATGCATGCAAGGCCCGGGCGTGGTGTCGGTGACTGCGGCAATCTCGGTATGCCGCCTTGACTGATTGAGGTGACAGACAGACAGGCCGGCTGGAGGTGAAGATGGCTGGTCGTGGAGGGCATTTATTCTTCGCGTCGCTGTATTCGCGTCGGTTTGCGCTGCTTTAATCACAATCCGAGCATTCCGCAGAACTGCACCGGCTATGATGGCAGGGAAATCGCACTTGGACACTGCGCGTCGCGGGTTGTGTGGTGGGCATTTACAGTGTGTACACTACCTTCCTTACCTTACCATCCCGTCATTGTCTCTGCATCGCAGCGTCTGCCAGTAAACCGGACTGACCCACGTGCACCTACATAGAACGCAACATGCCTGGGATCCGCGTCTGCCTCGGCGATACCAGCGACTCCGGACATCAAGGGCAATTTGGGCGGCGTGTACGTCTAAGCCGCGCTCAAAGAAGATGTTACAGCTGGTGGTGCGTCTCCGCCGGCGTTGGCCTGGGCTAGTCACTATCGAGGCTCGGAGAACCCGCCGCTTGATGAGGCGCCGGCTCTCCTGGAGGATCATGTACGGCTGGGCAATGAAGGTTGTCGGCGGCGGGTTGGGGGTCGAGTACGTCGGTGTCGGGGATTCTCTTCCATAGGTAGGTACCTAGTGAGGTAGGCAGGCAATTAGGTACCTACCTACCTACCTACGTGCCTAAGGTACATACCTACTTATTGCATGGTGCGTGGATCGGTCCCCTGAAGACGCCCGGCCTAAAGCGCATCGTCTTCCTCTACACCACCACCAAGTGTACCACCACCGCCGCTACCCTTTCGCTCTGCATCCCCACTCGGCCCAGCTTCCGTCACCACAAATGCATCGCCTCTCTGCTCCGTATCCGTACCATCTTCTCCTTCCGCTGCTGCATCTAGTCGTGTCTTGGGCGCAACCCCTTCCCGCTGAACATACGCATTGTTCGAAGCCGAACTAGCCTCGGCGTCAGAAACAACTGGGCTAGAGGGGCCACCAGAGCCAGTCGGGCTTGATGGGCTGCCAAATCCAGTCGTAAAACGAGCCCTCTTTGGCGGTCGGCGAGGTGGCGTCTCAAGGGGACGAAGAGGGCTCGGCTCCTGGGCCTCGAGCCCGGCAGCGGCTCTGGACCGGCGAGGCCGCCGTGGCGGAGTCTGGAAAAGGCGGCGCAGAGTTCCCGGCGTCTGCTCTTCAGTTGTCGGGATGGTCGGGGTTGCGGGCAGCGCGGGCAGCGGGGGCAGCGGGGTGGATGGTCCAGGTCCAGGTCCAGGTTCAGGTTCAGGTCCAGGTGCCGTTTCAGTCGAGCGCGCAGGCGTGAGACCGGTCTCGTCCTCGGCCCGAGTGCCGGAGGTGGGCTTGGTGGGTGTGTCTTGCCCATCGTCCATTGCGCAAATAGGGCAGATGGCACAATGTCTCTTTGCTTCGTGTTTGGTCTCTGCTCGTGCTCGGCCGACTCTGCAGAGTGATGCAACTTTCGTCGACCATTGGGCGGGCGGGATTAATCATTGCGAGGAGGGATGAGCTCCGCGAATGCCGATCCATATCCGATGCAACCTTGCCCCGCACGCGTTTCTCCCGCCGCGCTTTCCTGTGCGCCATCCGCGTCTGCGGAAATTAGTCGAGTGATTAAATAACCAGCAACTTCAACATGTGGCTTTGAGTGCACCGAGCATGAGGCGTTGGACTGCGTTGATGTCATGTTTGCGCGCGAAGCAAGATAGCAAAGGGGGCGGCGAAGCAAGACAGCAAAGGGGGCGGAGAGGCACAGATAACTAAGTTTCATTTATCGTCCCATTCATTGCCGTTTTCTTCCACCGCCAATTACAGTCATTCTAACACTGATCTTGTCCGTCAAAGCAAAGTAAATAAAGCCCGTCCACCACTTTTTGAATCCTTCTTACATAGTCGAAAGAACCGGCCAACCGAATGTAAACCCATCCTCATCGGTGAAGACGATGTCATCGACAGTAATCTCTTTACCATTTCTGGTGGGCAGGAAGACGTGTCCGTCGAAAACATCCTTCAAGCATGCTGTCTCTAGTTGCTGGCATTGCTGGAAAAGCTCCACAGCATTGATTATCAGATCCTCCTTGAGGGGATGCGTCTCGCGAAGATCATCAATCTCATCGAGGAGCTCGTCGTCGAAAAGACCTGGACGGGGATAGACCTTGGGAACAGTGGTCAGAGCAAGATATCGCAGATTGTTGAATTGCTTGAATATGGGGATGAGCGCCTGATTCTGTTAGTTTCGACTATTTCGGCGGAACTTCAGGACTCACTGAGACTCTGGTGTTCTTCAGCTCGCCGTCAACGAGAAGCTTCGAGACTTGTGGGAAGAGTTCGAAGATTTCCTCAACGTCTTCAGTCGTCCAATTGTCCTGCTTGAGCTCGAGGACCTCTAGCTGCAATTTCGTCGAGGCGGCTTGCAGTCCAGGCGTCTTCTTGGGAGATGTCTTGACGGTGACACTGAGCACACGTAAGTTGATGAAAGTGCTGGGGACGAAGTTCATGGTAGATGTGTTGCCAAAGGTCAAGATTCGGATGGATGCTAAGACGATGTTCTTATCGAGAAGTTCCTTGCGAAGAGGGCCTGATGGAGTCTTGTTGCCGTAGCGGAGTCTGAGAGCTCCTCGAGATTAATCATCTTTTGCAGAACGGTTGCCAACAGAGCAGGGGTTGCTGCAGGACAGGGACCACTGGCGGAGTCAAGAAATCCCAGCGGGATGCAGGTCTGTTGGGGCCGTCGGATGAAAGAGAGAAATGTCTGCAAATATCAGAATCGATGTATTAGGGTAGAAGGTGAGGGCAGCGACGCACTGGACGGCAGACAGGATGGTAGGGTTCTTCTCGATGACCTGAAGGCTGTCAAAAAGCTTGTCCTCGTTGATCCACTTTCTCATCCGCCGGAGGATGTAGGGAATCGTCAACGAGCGAAGCTGTTTATTGACACGTGAGAGAGCTTTGCGCGTCTGGCAGAGGTTGATGATTTCGAGGACAAGCTCATTGGGGAGTTTGATGAAGTGGTTGGTTGAAGATTGAGGATCCTTGCTGGCGCGATCGCACAGCGACGCCTGCAGCGACTCCATGTCGGTGCTCCGTGTTTCGATCAAGCTGGCAAGAGAGCGTAACGGATCGGGTAGACGGGCATACAGGCTATTGGCCATAAAAGCTTGGGGGTTGGGTGGCCACGTTGGGAATTCTTGGGAATTTGGACAATCTCGATGGAAGGGAGGAGGGAAAGGGCGAGTTGTCCACCTGCAAAGGTGGATGGATATTGTACTTCTGAAATTTGAATGGGAGATGACGGACCTGGGACGGGCAACAAAAAAAGGAAGGAGCAATGCATCCTGGGTACCTCTCCTCACCTTCCTTGCCTTTGCCAGCTTCCCAAAGAGAAGGCGCACGATCAGAAGCCATTAAAGCAGGTAGCACTTGCCAGACCCGTATTGATGAAAACCATTCATGTGAATTAGCTAGAAACTAGGTAATTTCTCGTTGGCTGTTGTTTCCCAGTCCTTGTAATGCAGAAAACTGTTGTGATTCAGGCTTTGAATGAAGTAACTAAGGCAAACAAGAAAGTTCTGCAGTCTCGCCCTAGTATTCTGATACATACTCCAACCGCATGGTGCCCCTTTGGAAAGCCTCCATATAAGTCCTGAGCCAACTGCAGAACTTTCACTTCCTGGGTCGCACTAGGATATGTTTCGTTGGGTTTGGTAGAATCTGCAGCGTTGAGAGTCAGTGGGATGTCTTTGAGCATTGCAGTTGAGTAATACATCATGACACATTGTTTTGTAGAAAATGATTCACATACATATTGACCTGAGTGAAAATCTTGATATCTTTCACTCGCTCCGTCTTCTGGCCGAATTTCGTATTTAGCCAGGAGTTTGATGAGAAACATTTTGGCAATGGAGCATCCAGCCCATCGGCCAGGACACATGTGGGAGGCATAACCAAAGTTGACATCGTCTCTGGTTGCTGTGCCCCAGTCATACTTATTGGCGCCAATACTATTAGACATCTGTTGCCGCAGCTCGTGGTATCGCCGCCCGTTCCATTTGGCCGGGCTGTCAAAACCTGGGTTGGACAAATGTGCTGCCGTCATTACAACTTCGAAAATTGTCCCCGCAGGAAGAACGACTCCATTCGGAAGCGTTTGCGTCTTGTGAATCTTTTTCATCAGGTTGGCTATCCACATCAGTCAGCACGTCCCTGCGCAAATCCACCCCATGCTGTGCCTTACATGCAGCCGTCGGGTGGTGTTTGTGTGTCTCTTTGCAAAAGCTGTCCAGCAACGACAGCCTCCGGAGACTATCCCGTGTAAAGTGCCAGATATCCACCTGTTCTCCCAAAACTTGGTTTGCCTCCTCGAGCACAAGTTTAGTGTAGTCAGGACGGAACGCAAACTCATACACAATCTGCGTCGTCGACGGTCCCGGAGAAAACACGAAGGTGAAAGCAAAGCCAATTAAGACGTTGGTGAGGTACTTGTAGTCACGCCTTTTTTCTTCGGGTGCCATGCGAACCAACTCTTCTAGCCAATCGTTGTTGACCGAACTCATGTCCAAGCCTTGCTCCAAGGCTTGGGCACACTGCTCGAAGAGAGGGGTGAAAAAAGCTGTCACCCTCTCCAGCTGAGCATTGACCTTACGAACGTCACTTGAAAACGCCGCGGTAATTCGAGCTATGATGGGTCGCTGAGCCTTGAGAGCTTTCATGACGGGAATGAGTGTTGCTGAATAGCTTTCAAATATATCCACCACCTCGGGACTGAAGTTGTTGCCAAGAATGACCCGCCATATTACATGAGAATAGACGTGTAAAATTTGCGGCTGCATGATAACAGGCCTGCTGTCTATATTAGTGGCATTATTAGCAAAACACCTTCCCTGTCATGTTGCACAAGGCACCACGGGCTAGCCGCCACACCTACCACCGTGTGAGTAGTCGAAACCCTCGCTGAGAACGCTCGCGATTCCCTCATCTAAAGCCTCGGAGATGACATCCAGGTGTTTATCTTTCGATTCAAAGCATACTGTCAGCTCATCATCTTGTCTCAAACCTGGACGCCTCCACCTACCAAAACCCGGCATGCGGGAAGCTAGATAACGATACAGATATGGCTCTTCGAAAGGGGCACCATGCAAATCGCAGAGAAAGAACTTAATTCGTTAGCTATCACCCATCCTGTATGATGATACTGATCATGTCATACCTCTTTGCGAGCGGGTGCAACTTCTTCATCCTTCTTCTTGCATATCGCCAACCAATGTTCGGGTGCCAAAAGCACCAAATCTGATCCTGCAGCTGGTGAGTCTAGGACAATTGACATTCAGTCATGGGTTAATTGAATACCATCCAAAGCTGTGACTCGAAAAACGCCGCTCTTTGCCTGCTTGAAACCTTTCTCGATGATCTCGACGCCATGCGCAGCGAAGTCCTGCCTGCTTGCAAACCAAGACTTTGAGCTTGTGATCTTTGGGATTCCGCGATCTGAAGCCATCCATCTGACCAATATCGGGCTTAAAATGGCTAGAATCAACACGGTTGCGAGTGCTGAGCTGTTTCTCAGCAAACTCACTAATTGAGGGGGGGATTGAATGGGGAGAGCGGTGGAGTTCATGACGGAGGAGTCGTTTGCCTATGGCAGAAGCGCACAATGCCTCAGACAAGTTGAAGTTGAAAATCGAAAATCGACGAATTTCCGGAGGCGAATTGTGCTAAAATCCGCGGATATTCTGGACTCTTTCACATGGGCTACATATACATAATCACCGGTACATGCGGCTCGTGGCACGGTTGAACGGCTGAAATGTAGCTTTGCCAGAGATTCGGTCTTAACTTCTGAAATAAGACACGGATCGCGAGTGCGGAGAAATGGCGGAGCAAAATTGGGATGTAACAGCCTTCAGATATCGAAATGTGACTATTTTCAGATGACGGTTGGCAGACTTGACTGTGGAAACGTGCTTCTCTTTGTTGCTTCGGTTGCTCCCCGGGTTCCGTTGTAAACCTTCGTGATCGTATCCGCTACTTCCGACCGGACAGCTCCAACGAAACCGACACTTTCGGCTCAAGCTCCCGGCTCCGGGCTTGAGGCTCACGAGTCGGGCTGAAAAGCTAAACATACGGCCATTGTTACTTACAACGATTCAAATATCTCCAACTAGACAATCTGGCTTTACAAACTAGGACCCAAAGGGGCAGATGCTGGGAAAGCCTAGATCGCCACGGCCGCCTCCGCTGTCTCGGATGTCTCAGAACCATTATATGCAAGACATCCTGAGGGTTGGTGTGACACGATGCCGACTGCCTTCTGGTACGGCAAAAATGAGCCTTGATGAGTGATACGCAACCGGGGCTCCGTGATGTCTCGTTGAACCTCGCCTGCTTCGTCCATGTTGGCGGGCTGAAGATGTTTCAAGTTCTTGTCCAGAGTGCCCTGTCCTGAGGGCTCCAGTATATAAGGCCAACGGTCTGCTATCGGGTGGGTGCCGTATCATGCACATCTGCCCTTTATCCCGAGTCCATTACTTTGTTCGTTTTGTGCGATAGCCTAATTTCACAAGTTTCATACCGACCCCAACCACTCTCCAAAATGGTTATGTCAACAAAAGACTTCTCTCCCAGGCAGGAGGACACGCAATTCTGGTGGGAAGAGCTCTCCCATCCTCTTCTGTCTCTCATGCAGAGTGCCGGATACTCTGCTGAGGCTCAGGAACAGTATGCCGAGTTCGTCCAACAACTTGTCATCCCGTCACTGGGACCTCGTCCAAACATCACGAAGTCTGGCGCTCGTCTGCCTCATTTCGACAGCTTTTGTTCTGACGACTTCTCTCCCGCAGAGCTCAGCTGGAATGTTGGGCTGAAGAGTTCCAAGATCCGAGTTGGCTCTGAGCCGATCGGGCCCTTGGCCGGTACGGCAAAGGACCCTTTCAATCAAGATGAGCCCGAGGTAGTCATGTCGCGCGTTCTGCGCCATGCTGCCGAGAACAGCCCTGTCGATGGAGAACTTTGGGAGTTCTTCAAGAAGCACCTGCATGTCGACGCGAAACATGCTCAAAACATAGTCTCCAAGATGGCTCCTAATGAGCATATGACAACAAACACCATCTCGTTTGACCTTGAAGGCGAACACCCTGTGCCCAAGGTTTACTTCTATCCCATCCCAATTTCCCTGCTTCAGGAGAATCACGCCGGCGAGATCATCACCGATGTCATTGGTCAGCTCCCGTTCAATCTCATGCCTGCTTTCGACTACATTCGCAACTTTGTCTACCACTATAAGCATGAACGCAACAACCAGAACATTCTGCGCTTGGAGTTAATTGCATTTGATGCGCTGCGTCCAATTGATGCGCGATTCAAGGTGTACCTGCGCACCAAAGAGACTTGTCTCGCCCGGGTGGAGGAAGTGTACACCCTTGGATATACTCTCAAGGGTTCCGAAATTGATGCCGGTGTGGATTTGGTCCGGCTATTCTACCTTCATGTACTCGGTTTATCTGCCCCCGAAGAAGATCTACCTCGCAGCATGCACCGCACGGCAGGCATTATCTTCAACATGGAATTGAAGCACAACTCAACTGCGCCAGTACCAAAAGTGTACATTCCCGTTCGACACTACGGGGGAACTGATCTTCGAATCGCGCAGTCATTAGGCAGTTTTTTCCGAGCAATTGGGCTGGAAACGTTGGCCGACACGTACGTCGACGCGGTGCAAAAGGCTTTGTAAGTACTTTTCTCCAACTCGGATTGTTTTGAGCTTCAAGCTAATATTCTTTGCAGCCCTAAGCAGGACTTCTCCAACACAATTGGAAGGCACTCTTACGTTGGCTTGTCATACACGAAAGATGGGCCGTACGTGACTTTGTACTATAACACAATGACGTTCTCGGCGGGCAATGAGCGGGATGACAGAGGCAGACTCGTTGGGCCCGCAGCGTGGAAGCAGCGGCACTTGCTAGACTGATAAGTCTATTTAAGCTTAAAAGCACTCTTTAGTGAATTCGCGAGCTGCATATCTGTATGGGCGAAGTTTAACCATCCGATGTCGTCGCGTGTAGGGTGAAAGTTTATCATCATGCACGATGTGAAAAATTAGAACCTCTATAACGTACGCTGGCCGTGACTAAAGACTCCAACTTCTCACATCTATGTTGTGATTGTTGTAGTATTCCAAACGCCGTGGACCGCTTAGTCACTGTTCACATCGAGACGCATATATGTAGTTTCCCATGCCACTGAAGCTCCAGCCCACTCCCGAACCCGCGAAACCATTTACAGAGTGTCACAAGCTGACATAGGTCAGACTTAACTTAAACTTGGTTAGTTTTAGCCGTTAATTCTGCCAAACCCCCGCAACTCACCGTGACTGTGCGACTGTCGAAGCGACAGGGACAGTTTCAGAACTCTGCCGACCGGACGATGAACATAAAGCCATCGGATCAATTAGTGAAGACCGAATTCCATATTTGGTGACCGTTGAGAACGAGCTCAAGCGAGCGAGCCCGAGAAACACTTACCGTTGAGGAGTAATATCAGCCGAGTTTTGAAATCTGTTCCGATCCGGGGGAAATGGGGAGGGGGGAGAGGGCGCTCGGACAGGGCAGAAGATGCGGAGAGTGCACTGAGACTAGCCAGGAGCTTATCACCTGGCTAGAACAGGTAAGCAGAGCGGATGACAAAGATATGAAATACAGTGGCCTTGCTTTCATTTCGCAATAAACGTGTCAACAATGCAAACTGGGGGCTACCATTCTCGAAGCTCCCCGTAGGTATGTATTCCGTGGATGTCCGTATTCTTGGAGTATATGATATGTTTAGCACCCAGGCCTCCATGTCCATGTGTGTTACTCCTCACCCCTCATCATTTTAGACGAACAACATATCGTTGGTCATTATGGAGAGGCTCGAAGCCGTTCTCGCGATTGCTCTCAGCAAGACCGCTCTGGCGTTTGCAGCCGCCGGTGTTCTCACGCTGTGTTTCCTCTACCGAACCCTGCTCCCTCGTCCGCTTCCTGGTATTCCTTACAACAAAACGGCAGCAACATCGCTCTGGGGTGATATGCCGGAAATGATAAGCCATGTAAAAAAGACTGGCGAAATGTATGACTGGCTTGGGGCTCAGAACATCAAACACCAATCCCCAATCATCCAAGTCTTCGGGCGACCATTCAGCAAGCCATGGGTCATCATTTCAGACTTCCATGAGACACAGGATATATTGATTCGCCGAGGCAAAGAGTTCGACAGATCAGAGTTTACTGCTGACGTCCTAGCCGGCGTCATTCCAGAACACCATAGTAGATGGAAGACAAATGACGAATGGAAGAGTCGTCGCCGACTTATAGGGGACATACTGATCCCGAGTTTTCTCAGCAAAGTCGCTGCCCCCCTCCTCCACGAGAGCACCTTGCGCATGACTGCTTTGTGGCAAGAAAAGTCCCGGCTAGCCAAAGGTCGCGCTTTTTGGGCTTTGAAGGATATCAGCCACTGTGCCCTAGATGCCGTTCTTGGGTTCACTTTCGGTCCCGGTTTGGAAGGGCTCAGCGCCACTCAGCCACAAGTTGACTACCTAGCGTCCATGGCCTCATTACCACACGAAACAATGAAGGATACCAATTATTCTCCGGTGGACTTTCCTGAAACCCCGCCGAATCCCGTTGTTGAAGCGTTACTCAAACTTTCGGACAGCCTCGAAACTTCCATGAAGTCGCTATTCCCTGTTCTTGCCCACTGGGTGCTTCGACAACGTGCATACATGAGAACCGCAATCTCACTGAAGGAAGACCTGTTAAGACGCCAGATAGATCTTTCTGTTGCTCGAGTTCGGGCTGGGGAGAATGTGGTGCGGTGTGCAGTAGATGAGATGGTTCGCAGGGAAGCCAGCCAAGCAGCGAAGGAGCGCCGACTGCCAAAGTACCACACACGCTTTTTCTACGACGAGGTGAGACTATGGCCGTCCATAATCGATCACAAGGCCCAATGAGCTGAGATTCTCAAAACAGTTGTATGGATTCACCCTTGGAGGTCACGAATCAACATCCAACTCAAATCAATGGGCCGTCAAAACGCTAGCGCGCCATCAGCAACAACAGAACAAACTGCGGGCCAGTCTACGTGCTGCTCTTCCCGAGGCAGTATCAGAGAGGCGTGTTCCAACAGCCCAAGAGATCATGCAGATACGCTGCCCATACTTGGAGGCCAGCATCGAGGAACTTTTCCGCACATCACTGACAGCGCCAATGTGCGTCCGAAGTTCGACTCAAGACACGCAGATTCTTGGTAACCACATTCCAAAGGGAACTGTGGTGTTTCAGGTCTGGAATCAGGCAAGCTATACGCATCCTGGCTTCTTTATTGACGATAGGCTGCGGACTCCAGCGGTTCAGGCGTCAGCGAAAGGGTCTGGAAACGGCGGCGAAGACTTTGGGTTTAGGACAGCGGATTATGCGCCTGAACGTTGGCTAGCGAAGTCCGGGGACGGCGGTAGAGATGTTTTCGATGCGACGCGAGGGAGGAACATGATTTTTAGCATGGGACCAAGGGGCTGCTATGGGCGCAAGCTGGCATATGTACAGATGAGGATGCTCGTAGTGTTGATTTTGTGGGGTTTTCAGCTTGAAGAGTTGCCAGATGAACTTAACACGACGGGCGCGTACGACAAGCTTACTAGGGAGCCCCACGACTGCTATGTTCGACTGACCGCCCTAACTATATAGCCCTTCAACTTTTCGATTTCTTGATATTAGATTGGATAGATTGAAAGTCCCCTTTCGTTGAATTTAGTTACATGCGATGCTTGCCTCTGAGCTTGGAACGCATTCAAATCCTTATCAGAGAGTGATTGCCTCCGCGCCAAGAGACGCCCGTTTCTTTGATATTTTCACAGCTTTGTATTATTCCACAACCCAAGGAGGCAATGGGTACCAGCTACTTTGGGACATCATGGATCGGCAGCAAACGACTCTGGTGAGCTCCCATCGACCATCGCCGGCAACGCCCCATCTCCGGTTTCACCCAGCTGGCATCGCTTTTTCGTCGAGGTATTTCCTACCGACGGATCTTCACGAAGGCGAACTTCGGAGTTGGAGATTCTCCTTCAGAGTTTAAGTACGACAGCGAACCCTGAACCCTACCATTCAGGGCCTTATTCTTCAGTAGATGGGATGAACTCAAGCGGACATCCGCTGGGCAACTAGCGCTGAACTCTACATAGAACTCAATTCCCCGCAACGAACGTCTGAGCACAGCTGGAACGAAGACCCGAGGACACGAGTCCATCGGAATAGCATACCCCAAGGCAGACAACCTTTTAGCCGGAACTCTCCACTTCGGGACCCGGCCCGGACGACCGCACAAATTCGGGGTTCTCTATGAACAGACTCCAGCCTGACTTTCGCATCTTGCTGTCGCATTTTCAGTGAGTTGATAAAGAAATCGAACTATATGCTTCTGATTAATTGGGTTGTTGAAGGGAGTCGCATTGACCACCCATGAATGCTTCTTACACCACATCAGTGAAACCAAGTTTCCTATCAAGCTGCGGGTATGATTGGTTTCCTTCTACTTCTACATATGTAAACTGTGCCCACTATTTTCCCTGGATCTAAATCTCACCTCTTCAGTCTCAGTGGATTGATTGAAATTCCGCGGAAGAGGCCCGTTGTCGAGGATCCTGTCAACACGCCCCCCCTCCCCCCCCAAGGTAACCTCTACAAAGCTGCGTCTCAATGGCTAACACACCAGACAACAATCTTTTGACGTTCAAAGAAGTGATTTGCTTTGAACCCCTCTGCTAGGCAGTGCGCACTTGGTATCCATCCTCATCTTATACTCAGGGGCTGGGCTCGGCCCTCCCCTGTACCACAGACCCCGAGGCATCTCGCCTAGAGAGCCAGCCTTCTTGTCTCCCGCAGATCTATTTGTAAAATATTCTTTGTCCTTCATCTCGTCACTTTCAACCCACTGGCACCTTGTGAATGAAAGAATCAGTTCACTGATACTGAAGTTACCTCTGTTATACTGCTGCCCAAGGACAGGGACGATGGCATTGGTCGCTTCCCGGGCGTGGTAGTGGGGGATCTTGGAGAAGAGATGGTGAACGGCATGGTCCGTGGAGATATTGTGGAAGAAGTGCACCCCTATAAAACCCCATGGCCATGAAAAGTACCGATCCATGGTGGCGGTTGCGCCCAAGACGAATGTCCACTCTTCAGAGGTGTATTTTGGGATATCAGGATGGGTGTGGTGGAGGTAAGTGATCATGACTATCAAATATTGCAGATGAGCTAGTGAAGGTCGTCTGTTTGCTCAACTTTACTTACCAATCCAGTGATTAACCCACATCCATGGCGCAATCCACAGCCAGAAGACATCTGAAAATGTGCCGGTGTACTTGTACAACAGCCAAAGGCCGACGAGCGTGCTGAAGCATCCAATATCGGAAATAATGACGGCGGTGACTTCGGAACTCCTAAACAAGGATCCCCAAGGATCCAGGTGACTATGTCGCCAGAATGGCATTCCTGGTTTAATTACGGCAGACGGCGCGCACGCGATGTTGGTCAGGACATACCAGACCCAGCCGACAGTTTGTTGCAGTACGATTCTGAAGAAAAGCCAGGCAGGTGCATCTTCGCCAAGCTCGTCTAGCTTTCCAGGCTCCAAGCTGAGCTTGGCTGCGTACTCATTTCGAAGAGGCGGCACGTAGTTGTGATCTTTCCCTATGTTTCCAGCGTAGATATGGTGACGGCGATGAGTCGACTTCCAGGAGAAGTACGGGGCAAGGAGAAAGGCGTGAAGAATGAAGCCAATGATGTCGTTCACGGCGCTTATCGTGGAAAAGGCGCTGTGGCCGCACTCGTGGGCAATTATCCATAGGCCGGTCCAAACTAGGCCCTGGACAAAGCTGTGAGTCAGAAGCACGATATACTTGATGTACAAGTACGGCGCTTCCCAGCCGAA
The DNA here is from genome assembly GCF_000319635.2 of Colletotrichum fructicola Nara gc5. NCBI lineage: Eukaryota > Fungi > Ascomycota > Sordariomycetes > Glomerellales > Glomerellaceae > Colletotrichum > Colletotrichum fructicola. The sequence continues at coordinate 457,629 of NW_027094057.1, forward strand.
TTCCGAAATCTTTGCATAGAGATAACAGAGCAGTGTTGCGTAGGAAAGATCGCGGAGGAGGTAGAAAAATGACCAGAAATGGTTAGGCTTGAAGCAATGAGCTGGTATGGCCTGTCGAAGCTCCTTGATCCCAACGTGGGCTTTCACCAATGGTTTCTGAAGTGAATGTCAGTGAAGGACGCACAGATAGCGTTCATTTATTTCACCTCCGCTCTATCGGACAGAAACTCTGTGGGATGGAGTTCTTCGGCGGTGTCAAAGCCGGTCCTCTGCGGCTCTTCGGAAGGGAACATAATAATTGTTGAAAACAAAAACGTTGCAACAGGCTGAAGATATTCACAGCAGCAATGAAGCCGGCTTCCCAAAAGTTGGTTCGCGAGATACGAGAGACAGCAATGCTGAAAACTAATTGCATTGGAGGCATTGAGAATTATGTCAACGTTGGCGATGATTCAATACTTATAGTATGTTCACCGCCCAAGGATATCTGTGGAGCAAGTGCCTGATTGATCGTCTGATGGCCCGGTCAAAAGGGGTTAATACACGAACGTCAGCTAACTAGGAATACACGCAAGGCAAAACCCGGATATGGGACTACACAGTGGGAAAAGCGGAGATCACATTTGTCAAGTTTGCTTCCAGAGTGGGTTCAGGTTGAAGCAGGAAGTAACCGACACAAATATTTGGTTGGGCCGTCTTTGCTGAGTCTGGTGTCTATTGGCTTGAGATGTTTGTTTGCTTTGCCCAATGACGGCTGATTGTAGGACCTTTGCCGCTTTCCAGCTTTCAACTAAATAGCGCAACCCAGGTTGAAAAGCGGCAAATCTTGATCATATTCCCTGCGATCGCAATTTTGTTTGCAGCGCTGGTAACCAAAGAGACCTGGCAGTAGTTCTTTTCAGCCGATCCAGTTCAGCCGATGGATCTGTTAAGCGGCACATAGTCATCACGGCACCTACCGTGTGTTGTGGAGCTCGTTGTTACGACCCGTTATGCATGGATAACAGTCGACCGACCCACTTGGGCGTCGGGCGGCTAGGACAGGACATTTGTACTCTGCAGGATCACGGGAACAACAGGGACTCACTCGGAAACGGAAGAACTATGGTACAGGTCACGTTATGATAAGATAAGGACACGATCAGTGGAGCGCATAAGGAAGCGCTCAGTGATCAGTTGGTCAGACCAACTGATCGCGATCACCTCATGTACCTAGGTGATCACCCCGGGTAGACAAAGGGTACTGTTCAGGACTTGTATATAGTATGACCTGAGCCTGGCTCAAGGTCAGACTTCCATAGCTCTTCAGCAATCAACTTAGTATTCATCCTCATGGATACTCTCAGCTTACCTTCACTGCGAATTACTTGTTGAGTCTAAGACTGATCACCTTAGTCTCTGAAGACCGATCTACTATCAGCCTACGACCTACGACCTAGACCACGACCTCAGTGTACTGTTATAACGTGTCAGTCCCCAGCTTCTGTTAGCAGACCCTACTGTCGGATAGCTGACCGTAACACTCGTTATGGAACACTTGGTGCGGCACAGGCAGTCCAAATGGGCTTCACTGTCCCGAAAGCGACATGCTGCTTGAAGCCGCCATACCATGACTAATATGCGCTATAAACACCTTCTTACCAATCATCAAAATCTCAGGAAGTAACATACAGTACGGAGATCATACGCAGTCGTTTTTTTCACCTACTTCATGGTTGTTGATGCGGCTGTTTCGGTGTCATTGCCCTGTTGGTTTCTTCCGTTGGTGACTCCATGTAGTCGCAGGGAAAGTGTACCAGGGGTGCGACGGGTGCTTCTGGGCCGACAATCACTCACTCTCACTCATCTTGCTACTTGGCTCGGTTTACTCAGGAACCAAACATCAACGTGGAAGAGCAGGGTTCACTTTTGAACCGATTGAGAAACCGCATGTCATTGCGTGCAGGGAATCCCAAATCAATCTACCTATCTACTGAGTACCCGGCCCTTCTCCCTGACAAGATCGTCCGTCCCTTTCTACCGGTCGCTGGAACCAACGAGTTTACCTCCAAATATCCCTCGCATCTAGAGCTTGTGTCATCTTATCAAGATTGTGATCCAGCCTTCTCGCATTGTTGTGGCAGAAAGATGATGTTCCTTGGGGGAAACAACCGCATCCATCTATTTGCCCTCAGTGCCGATTTCGTCCTTCACATCACTGATCTCGTCCTTCTTGGGATAAGTCATAGCCACCTGGTAGCATCCATACTTCTTAGCCCTGCGTTCAATTTCCTCCTGCAGGTCGAATTCCGGTTCACCAGGCTTCAGGTTGTGGAAAGAGTCTACCAGCTCCTGCATCTCTTGGTTGATCTTGGCATGTTCCTCGGGCTTTACCGGCTTGACGAAGCGCTGGAAAACAACCTTGACGCCAGAGTGGCGAACTAACGCATTGGTTTGGCCGGAGTAGGCAATGCTGCCGCGGGCCCAGATATACTGGTTCGCATCCAACCAGGGGATGAGACCGGCCGGAATGGTGTCTTGCTTCTTCTCCAGCTCAGCCTTGATGTTTTGACCAAGCGTCTGCTTGCCCGAGATCATCCACTCGTTGAGCGTGTCTCGGTCGACGCCACAGGTAGTTATGAAATGAACATAGATGTCGAAGAGCTTGGCGACGTCGTCTCGGTGACAAGTGACCTCGAAGCCGTAGCCGCGGAAAGCCTTGGTCACCTCAAAACTAGGACAGGATCCCTTCTTGACTGCGGCGATAAGCCCATCAGTGACCGACTCGTCCTTTTCAAAGACTTCCTCTGCAACTTCCTTGGCACGAGCCCTCATGAGCTTGGCTGTCACTTCGGTGTTCATACCGGACGGCACGGACTGAGCCGTCATCTGCTGCATCAAGAGGCTCTCGAAGCTTTGGCAGTCAGACAGACCCTCTTGAGCTGGTCAAGCAGCTCCTTGGGCAGACGGCCAGGCTCAGCTTGGGTGTCTCCATCTCCTAGGGAAGAGTCCCAAATGTATTGGTGGTTGCTGAAGAAGTCGATGAGGTGGTCGGGGACAACACCAGGCTCAGAGTCGAGACGAGCCTTTATCTTTGCAGCGAACGCCTTGCCCCCCTGGGAGCGCATGGTGCGACAGTGATCTAGCGGTGATGCGGTAACCTCCAATGAAGGCCTCGTAGAACTCCCAAAGCTTGCGAAAGTCGACAAAAGAGTTGGTTCGGTCCATGAAGAAGTCCTGGAGGGCAGCACGGTCCATGGGGGCGTCGCCATTCTCGACGATTGCATCGATGATGATCTCGGCAGAGGTCTTGCGCGGCATCGTGATTGTTGATGTACGTTATCTACCATTCAATCTTTCAGTTTATACACAAGACCTAGCTTGATCAGTGGCACATACCGAGAGGATTTCTCTAAGATCTGAGGTGGGTTATGAGTGGGCGTGGTGGCTAAGATTGACTGGAGGTGGAAAGTCAGGGAGTGGGCTTGTGTTGTAATTAAAAGCTCGAAGAATTCGTGGACGGAACGCAGGTGGGATGGAAAGAGCAGGGAGGTAAATTCTTTCGTGGTAGAAAAGAGGGTAAGAGCAGAGAGCGGTGGATGGAAGTCGAAAGGCGGTAATGGGAAATTTTTCACGCGGATGGAAGTGCAAGCAGGCCAAGAATGGTCTGTTTGATGCATACTAAGAAAGAAGGCAGGCGCTGGCTCAATTGCACACCTGATTCTGTGATCTACCTGCATCTTCCCGATGCCGTCCAGGAAGGGCCCGCCTTGGTGTTGCTTCCCCCCTTCATTCCTCTACCATGAATAGGTACTGTGACACATTTGCTCAAGGCTCCAGCCCTTCATCCAATCATCTACTTTGTCATTTGGACATGTGAATTGAAGGTTTGGCGAGGTACTCTGCCTGTCGAAGCCGACTGCTTTTCTTTGTCTTCTGCTTGGCATTTCTTTTTTCCTCTTCGTTCTCATGAGACCGCCTATTTTTCCTGTGTTTGCGCAGCTATATTTCCTGTGTACTTCATTACTCCTATCTAAGACGATAGTAGTAGCGACGACGACGACGACGACGAAGACGACGAAGACGACGAAGACGACGAAGACGACGAAGACGACGAAGACGACGAAGACGACGAAGACGACGAAGACGACGAAGACGACGAAGACGACGAAGACGACGAAGACGACGAAGACGACGAAGACGACGAAGACGACGAAGACGACGAAGATGATAACGATAATAATAGAAGTAATAACGACTATTAAAGCGACGACGAATATTGAAGTATGAGGATAAAGTAGAATAGCTACAGGAAAAGTAGTCGACATAGCACAGGAAAAATAGGCGGTCTCGTTCTCATATTTGCCTGAGTCGCTGCCAATCGAAAGACTTGTTGTCCACTTGGTATGTCCTGGTTGTCTACTTTTTTCGTTCATGGATGAATATCGTCACTAGTGCTTCTGCTACTAATGTCTCATTTTGCTGGCGATTAGTATACAATCAACTAAGTTTGCACCACCATGCCTGAAATCCCTAAGAATGTAGGTGTTACGGTCAGCTATCCGACAGTAGGGTCTGCTAACAGAAGCTGGGGATTGAGACGTAATAACAGTACACTTCGTCGTGGTCTGGGTCGTAGGTGGTAGGCTGTAGTAGATCGGTCTTCAGAGGCTAAGGTGATCAGTCTTAGGCTCAACAAGTAAGTCGCAGTGAAGGTAAGCTGAGAGTATCCGTGAGGATGAATACTAAGTTGATTGCTGAAGAGCTATGGAAGTCTGACCTTGAGCCAGGCTCAGGTCATACTATATACAAGTCCTGAATAGTTCCTTGTCCTGCTGCTGATCGCTGATCAGGTACTATTGAGCGCTCAGTGATCGTTGGTGATCGCTCAGTAGGTCCTACTGAGCGCTCAGTGATCCACACTGTCTGCTCAGTCTTATCTTATCGTCACGTGACTTGTGCCATAGTTCTTCCGTTCCGAGTGAGTCCCTGTTGTTCCCGTGATCCTGCAGTACAAATGTCCTGTCCTAGCCGCCCGACGCCCAAGTGGGTCGGTCAACTATTATCCATGCATAACGGGTCGTAACATTTTCTCTCTTTACTTTTCTCTCTTTACTTTTCTCTCTTTACTTTTCTCTCTTTACTTTTCTCTCTTTACTTTTCTCTCTTTACTTTTCTCTCTTTACTTTTCTCTTCAATATTTTTCTTTTACTTTTCGCTCTTTATATTATATTTCTATATTTTTCTATTTATCTTATAAATATTATGTTAACAAAAATCTAAGGAGGATTTATAGAAAACTTGAAAAAGATTTAAAAAAGACTTAAAGAAGATTTTTAAAAGACTTAATAAAGATTTAAAAATATTTTAAAAAGATTTAATAAAATCTTTAATATTATTTTTAAAATATATTATTTCTTAGAATATAAAGCTAAGGAATACTTAACTAGTAAATATATAGCTAAAAATAAATAGGAAATGTTTAGCTAGGAAATGTCTGACTGGGAATAGATCTAATGATAATGCTGAACATGATGATGATGTTCATTTGACGTATGCTAAATGATGATGTTATAGAAGACGTAGAGAACGCATACAAAACTAGCAAGAGAGAAGAAAAGAACAAGAGGCTTGCCTCATTAGAACTAGAGAGAGCAAACTGCCAGAGGCACTTAGAAAGAGGGAGCTTAATTCGAATTACAAAGTCAGCCAACATTTATAGGCAGGAGGTCTATGCAAACTTTTCGCACTGCATGACAGAATGCGTAGTGATAACCGCGTCGACGTAGGTTTAAGGGGCACGTATCGTTCATCATGCCGGCTACGGATTCATCAGGATCAACAAGAAAACGTCCAAGTCTAAGTCATGGATGCAGTGAATAATAACTAGGAAATCTATTTGACCGCTCGCGCAGAGAAAGCTGCCTTGCAGGTTGCAAAGGTGCCAAAGTAGCCAAGGCGCAGCATTCATCAAATAATAAATATCAGTCAAGCAATTCGAATGTCAAGCGCAAGGCCAACAGACTCTCACTTAGTATACAGGAATGAAGACATCCTTTTGGGAGAGTGACGCTGTTTGAATGAGTGTCTCTCCTTGAATGTGGTCGCGTCAAATCACGCCCTTCAGGTCAGTGAAGGGATGTTCGCAGAGATGCGACTCCTCCGTGTTACGGTCAGCTATCCGACAGTAGGGTCTGCTAACAGAAGCTGGGGATTGAGACGTAATAACAGTACACTTGGTCGTGGTCTGGGTCGCAGGTGGTAGGCTGTAGTAGATCGGTCTTCAGAGGCTAAGGTGATCAGTCTTAGGCTCAACAAGTAAGTCGCAGTGAAGGTAAGCTGAGAGTATCCGTGAGGATGAATACTAAGTTGATTGCTGAAGAGCTATGGAAGTCTGACCATGAGCCAGGCTCAGGGTCATACTATATACAAGTCTAATTCCGAACATGTTCCTTTGTACCTTGGGTCGATCTGGATCATTCTGATCCAGAATGATCGTTCGGCCCCCAAGTCGTGTTGGATCATATTGATCCAATATGATCGTTATCTTATCGTCACGTGACTTGGACCATAGTTCTTCCGTTTACCGAGTGAGTCCCTGTTGTTCCCGTGATCCTGCAGTACAAATGTCCTGTCCTAGCCGCCCGCTGCCTAAGTGGGTTGGTTATCTGTTATTCCTGCATATCGGGTCGTAACATCAGGTCCCCTCTCCAAAGGTCTTGTCCTCAAGACCCAACATAAGTAGGTCGTTGGTCCCAGGTTGGGGTCCCGTCAATCGTGCTTCCTGATTTATCCATGATGCTGACACCATGTCAGGTCGCGTTCAGAAGTCGGATTCTCGTGAGACTCGTCGTTCTCAGATTCAGCGCAATCGCAAGGCTCTTGGTGCTCTGGTCGATCACCGTGGTTACGACGCAATGCCTTGTTCCCCTTGTTTTCAGTACAATCGAGTGTGCAGAATGGACCTCACCAACTCGAAGCGTTGTGGTGAGTGTGTGAAGCGGGGTTTTTCGAATTGTGACGGTGGTGACGTGGCAAATGCTCGTGAGTTCCTTGGCATCTTAGTGTTTCCTGGTGTCGCTGATCTTGTCTTGATAGTGAATCGTTGTTTTAATGAGCAAAAGAAAGTGGAGCGGGAGGAGGAAGAGGCTGAGGAGGCGTTGGAGGTGCTGCAGACTCAGCTTGCTGCTGCTCTGAGTCGTTTGTCCCGTCTTCGGAAACAGAAGAGGTTTTTGAAGGAGCGTGGGTCGGATTTGATTCGTCGGGGAATGCAATCCGTTGATGAATGGGAGGCCGAGGAGCGTGCTCTGGAAGCTCAGGAGTCCCGAGTGATGGAGGATTTGTCGTTGTGGGGGGCCCAGACTGAGTCGGACTGGTCTTCCCTGGGTACGGGTTTTGTGGACTTGGGTATTCCTCCGAACGCGGGGTCTTCCGAGGTTTCCTAGTTGTTCTCCGGTGTTCCTAGGCGGATGAATGGTTTTCCTTGTCGCGGTCGATCTGCTTCTGTTGGTGGTTTGGTGAAGCGATGTGGGTGCTTGATTCGCTTATATCCAGCGTTCTTCTGGACTAGTATGACAGGTGCTGGTGTGACTTCTCGTTCTTGGTGTTGTTGCCAGTAGATCGTGAGTTCTTCTGCTGCGTTGGTGATGTTTTTGGCTGGTTCCCATGTGTTGTCTTCGTGTCCGTATCCTTTCCATTTGACGAGGTATCGATACCCTTCTGGCTCTTTGAGGTGGTCTATGATTCGTTCTACTTCGTATTCTGGTTCATTGTCTTCCACGATGATGAGGTCGTTCGTCCGTGATCCTTGTGGAGCTGGTTCGAGTAATGAGACATGGAATACTGGGTGACACTTCATGGTTTCCGGGAGTTCGAGTTCATAATTGACTGGTGAGATTACTCGTGAGATTTTGAAAGGTCCGAGTTTTTTGTAGTCGAGTTTGTCGTTTGGTCGTTTTGTTTTGATGTTTCGCCGTACGAGATAGGCGCTATCTCCCTCTTTCAAGGTTGGTCCCTCAATCCTTCGTTTGTTGCTGAATTTTGTCATTCTTTGTCGTACAAATTCAAGTTCTTTGCGTGTGTTTTCCTGGATATCCTTGATTTGCCGTACTGAGGCGACAGCCTTGATTGCAGTTGGCCCTGCTCGGGGTTCTCCATAGGCGGTAGGTTCAAATCCATAGTTGAGGTAGAAGGGGGATTCCTTGGTACTTTCTCCTACTGCGCTGTTGTAGGCGAACTGGGCTATTGGTAGCAGTACAACCCAATTGTCTTGGTTGTAGTTGACATAGGCGCGGAGGTAGGTTTCGAGGATCTGGTTGATTCGTTCTGTTTGTCCGTCGGTCTGCGGGTGGAATGCAGTGGACATTGATTGTTTGATGCCAAGGTGTGACATGATTGACTTCCAAAAGTTGGAGGTGAAGATCTTGTCTCTGTCTGACACAATTTCCTTGGGTGTTCCATGGTTGGCGATGATGTACTTAAGAAATGTGTAGGCACATTCTTCGGCGTTGCTTGCTTCTTTGTACGGGATGAAGTAGGCGTACTTCGTGAGTCGGTCCACAATGACAAGAACGCTGTCAAAGTGTGTTCCCGTAAGGGGTTCTCGAGACTTCGGTAGCTTGACGATAAAGTCGAGGGATATGGATTGCCAGGCGGTTTGCGGCACAGGCAAAGGTTGTAGCATACCATAAGGTTGATGTCTAGCGGGTTTGCTTTTGAGGCAGACCTCACAATCCTTAATTGCTTTTGCCACACGTTCTCTAGTGACCTTTTCTCCATATTGTTGTCGTAGTCGTTTCCAGGTTTTGGTGATTCCTTGGTGACCGTGTGCGGGGCGAGCATGAAATTCCATGATAGCTTCGTCGTCTAGCTCGCTAGTCAGGCTAGTACTAGATCGCCCAGCCATCATCAAGAGTTTGGTTGCTGGCACGAGGTCTCCGTCGTTGTTTCCTTTGAGAATCACCTGGGTTTCTTCAGGTACCGGGACGTTGTAGTCCGGCCTTCGGCTAAGAGCGTCGGCTTTGCCATTGTCTGATCCTTTGCGGTGGATGATTCGGAAGTTGAATTCTGATAAGAATTCCGACCATCTAATCTGTCTTTTATTCAACACTTTCGAAGTCGTGAAGTGTGAAAGGTTCTTGTGATCTGAATACACAAGTACTTCGTGGGTGGTTCCCGAGAGCTCGGGTCTCCATTCCTTAAAGGCTTCAATGATTGCCATGAGTTCCTTATCGTGGATCTGATAGTTGAGTTCGGGTCCGTGGAGCTTGCGAGAGAAGAAGGCGCACGGATGTAGTCGTCCTTCTGAGTCCCGTTGAGATAGTTGCGCTCCGATCGCATAGTCGGATGCGTCGGGTTCTACTTCGAACTGTTTTGTCGGATCTGGGATGACTAAGACGGGTTCGCTGGCGATGAGGTCTTTGATCTTCTGGAATGCTGTTCGTTGTGGTTCTTCCCATGTAAAGGGCGTGTCTTTGCGGCTGAGGTTTGTGAGAGCCGCGTTGATCTTGCCATAGTCTTTGATGAATTTGCGGTAGAAGTTGACGAAACCTAGGAATCCTTGGACTTCCTTGAGGTTGTTGGGTACCGGCCATTCCTTGATGGCTCTGACTTTGTTTTCTGACATGCAGACTTTGCCAGGGGTGATGGTAAATCCGAGGTATTCCACTTTTTGTGCGTGAAATTCGCTTTTCTCAGGTTCGACCAACAGCTTGGCTTTTTGGAGAGCTTGTAAGACATGGTGCACGTCTTCTTTGTGTTTTTCAAGTGTTGGTGAGAAGATGAGAATGTCGTCGAGATAGACTACTACACAAATATCGACGTACTTGCGTAGGACTTGGTTGATCATGTTCTGAAAAGTCGCAGGGGCGTTGGTAAGACCGAAGGGCATGACGAGGTACTCGAAATGTCCTTTTCGTGTCCTGAAGGCGGTCTTCCATTCTTCGCCTTGCTTCATTCTGATCAGGTTGTAGGCTCCTTTGAGGTCGAGAGCTGTAAACCAGTTGGCTCCGTGGAGGAGTCGTCTCATTTCGTCGATGAGGGGTAACGGGTATCGGTTTTTGATCGTCATCTCGTTGAGCATGCGATAATCGACGCATAATCGTAATTTTCCGTTCTTTTTGGGTACGAACAGGATTGGGCTTCCTGCTGGTGACGTTGAGGGTCTGATGTATCCCTTCTTGAGGTTTTCTTCGAGGTATTTGTCTAGGGCTTCCATCTCTGTCTGGTTGAGTCCGTAGATTTTGTTGAAGCGTGGTTCCTTTCCTTTCTGGAGGGGTATTTCGTGGTCGAAGCTGGTGTGTTCGGGCAGTCCGGTTTCTAATTCGGCTGCAAAGAGTTTCTCGTAAACTCTGTATTCTTCTGGGATAGACAGAAGTGGATCATTCTCTTGTTCAAGATCCGTTGTTGTCAATGGTTGTGACGTGGCTTCTTTTGCCTTGAGGTAGCAGATGTATCGTTTTGCTGTTTCCTGCTGTATCGGCTCGTTTGAGGCCTGGTTTTGACAGGGCTGCTCAGGGACTGAGTCGTCGTGGTCCCAATGGAGTTGGCCTTTGCTCCAATCTATCCGTGGGTTACTTGTTCGTAGCCAGGGTAATCCTAGCACTATGTCGTATGTTCCTAGATCGGCAATGTCGAATTGGATTCTTTCTTTTCGATTCAGGTAGCTCATCTCGAGGGGCGCAGTCTCATTGTAGATGGTACCTCCTTCGTACTTGAATTCTTCTCCTTCTGCCGTGTGTAACTGATAGGGTCGCTCTTTTCCTCCCCATTGTACTTCTAGCCTATTGATGGCTCGAGGGGCGATGTAATTAGCTTCAGCTCCGCTGTCAATCAGCGCGAGTGTTGTTTGTTCGTTGATGGTGACTTCGAGTTCTATGTTGTTCTTGTGTCCTTGTGACATTTGGTGGATGAACCTTTTCCTTGTTGCCTGTCGTGGTTCTTCGTCGGTAGGCGAGTCTAGTTTTTTGACTGCCCTGAGTGTCCTGGGTAGGTAATTTGCTTTCCTTCTCGTCGTGCCTTCGTGAGGCTGTTCTCGCGGATCTTGATCTGCGGGGGTCTTGGTCCGTTCTTCATGACTCTCCATGCGCGTGCTTTTTCTTGGTAGTGTACTTGGCACTCGTCTTGTTGGCGTTCGTCCCACTTCATGTCGTTGTCATGTTGACGTCTCATAGGAAACTGAGGGCTGGGTCTGAAGACTGCGAGGTTATCTTCAAACAGTACCATGGTCCATCCGATCATGGCGGATGTCGAGTAAATCTCGCGGATGGGCTCGTCGTTGTGTCTTCTGGGGTAGAATTGGTAGTCGTGCTTTTCTCCCATGTGTTCTTTGCATCTGTCGTGGAAACACTGGGGCCAGAAGAGGGTTTGGTGAAGTCGGTGGTTGCTTCTCAGCGCGGGGTGGTCTTTCGTGTGTAGCTGAGGGGTGTAGTCCCGATCTCGCTGATTTGCCGAGGTGCCGTAAAAGTGGCGTTGTTGCTTGTCTTGAAGCATGTCGATTTCCTGGTGCTTCAGGAGTTGCTTGATTCTGTTTTCCTGGTCGTCAGGTTCCTCTTCAGAGCTAGAGTCGTCCACACTGGGGGTGAACCCATAGGTGATCTCTGTCTGAGTACGTTGTTGGGCAACATCGCGAGGTTCGTCCGAGTCATAGGGTGAACTTTCGCCTTCTCCAAAAGTCCAGTTGCTGGTCATACTGAGAAGTTGTTGTTCTGTCAGAGGATCATGCTGATGTTCTGGTTCTTCCTCTGATTCTTGTTGGCGTAGACGCGTTTGTCGGGTATCTTCATGTGAGGTGATTGGTTCTAGTCGCTGGATTCGTAGCATCTCGTTGAGTTGTTCAACTGGCTTTCTGGCGACTCTGCTGTTGCTGGAATGCATCATTGCCAGGGTTCTGGGGCGAGTATCCGGGGCACTCATGTCGTATCCGGATCGTCCAGGGTTGCTGTCCCTTGGGTAGTGTCCTGACATTTCTTTGTCTTCGAGGTGGATTCGGCAGTCATCGTCGTAGCATCCGGTCCAAGATTGGGATGCATGTGAGGCTTTTGCAATCGTGTTGACTTGTCGAGGTCGTTCGGCTACTGGTTTCCAGGGAAGTTTCTTGGGTTGTCTGCAGTCTTTGGCGATGTGGCCTTGCTTGTTGCAGTTGTAGCACTTGGGGTTCCAAGGCTTCCTGTCGTTGGGTTTAGTCATCATGCTGAGATCCATGGGTCCGCTGTGTTGTCCGTAAGCGGTGCTTTGTCGATTGTTGTTCCAGTTGCTGCGGGGTCTGTTGTCGTTCCGCTGGTTGTTGAACTTGTGCTGGGGTTGCCACTGGTACTTGCGTCCCGTGTTGGGTCCTTGTCGTTTTTCGCCCTTTTCTTTGCGTCGTTCGAATAGCCTGTTGTCGATCTTGATTGCGAGGTCGGCATACTGAAGGAAGTCTTCGGGGCGATCGATCTTGACGATTTCGTCCTTGACTTCGTCTTTAAGTCCCTGATAGAACATGAAGATCTTGGTTTCCTCGGTGAGGTCGAGCTGAATGCTGAGCTGTCTGAACATGGCGGCGTACTCCTTGGTTGACTTAGTCTGTCGCAGTTGTGCGAGATCTCTTTCAGCTTGTCGCTTTTCATCGGGGTCCTGGAAGAGAGATCGTAGGGCATCTTCGAATCCCTGAAAACTGCTGTAGATGTCTCGGGTCTCAGTGGAGCACTCGTCCAGGGTTTCGTACTTGAGGAATTCTTCCTGGATGGGTTCAAACCATTTGAGGGCTCGTCCTCGTAGGTAAGTGGCGGCATGGACGACTTTCTCGGTTTGACTGGTGAAGTCTCCATGGTGGAAGTTTTGGTAGTTCTTGACTTGGATCAGGAATGACTTGAGTTGTCCAGGGGTGCCGTCATAGGTGATCGGGGCGCTGAGCTTGAGTTTCTGTCGTCCTCCAGTGGGGGTAGTGACGATGTTGGCAGCGGCCCGAAGGGTGTTGACTTCGTTCTGTAGTTCCTGTATGAGAGGGTTGCTGCCTTGTCCTCCTAGGCGAGCGATTCCGTTTTCGAGGTCCGTAAGTCTCTGGGGTCCGTTGCCGAGCTCCTGGATCATCTGTTTGAGGCCCTGGAGTTCGTTGGCGGTTTCGTTGTACATGGCCTGGACCTTAGCAATGTCGTCGTCTCCTTTCTTGACTCGGGCTCGAAGCTTGTCGTAGGTTTCCTTTTTGAGGGTGACTTCGTCGTCCGAGTCCACTGCCATCGGAGCTCCCTCGAGTTCCTCAGCCAGGCTCTTGACAGGCTGTTTGGAGGAAGAAGAGCTTCCCGGAGTGGGTGACTTGGCGGAGGCGCGTGAAGACATTCTTGTCTGTACTGTTAGTAGGTTTCAATGGTCAACTTACTGAACAGGAGCAATCAAAGTGTTACGGTCAGCTATCCGACAGTAGGGTCTGCTAACAGAAGCTGGGGATTGAGACGTAATAACAGTACACTTGGTCGTGGTCTGGGTCGCAGGTGGTAGGCTGTAGTAGATCGGTCTTCAGAGGCTAAGGTGATCAGTCTTAGGCTCAACAAGTAAGTCGCAGTGAAGGTAAGCTGAGAGTATCCGTGAGGATGAATACTAAGTTGATTGCTGAAGAGCTATGGAAGTCTGACCATGAGCCAGGCTCAGGGTCATACTATATACAAGTCTAATTCCGAACATGTTCCTTTGTACCTTGGGTCGATCTGGATCATTCTGATCCAGAATGATCGTTCGGCCCCCAAGTCGTGTTGGATCATATTGATCCAATATGATCGTTATCTTATCGTCACGTGACTTGGACCATAGTTCTTCCGTTTACCGAGTGAGTCCCTGTTGTTCCCGTGATCCTGCAGTACAAATGTCCTGTCCTAGCCGCCCGCTGCCTAAGTGGGTTGGTTATCTGTTATTCCTGCATATCGGGTCGTAACACTCCGGCAAGGTTAGTAATCATAGCATTAAGCAATAAGCTAGGGTAAATGCCAATTGCTTCGGCGACGTTTGCCATAGTTGATGCAGATAGGACTCAATAAGCGAATCATTATGAAGATGCACGTCAGTTGTCTAGTTCATAGTCAGGTCTTATACCACTCACAGTCTCAGAGAGGCAATTGCGGAACAAGAAGTAGTCTCGAATGCTATTTCGGAATCATGCATTCATATGTTGCCTCCATCATCCAATTTGCAGCCTAGATCGAGGGGTATGTGGACTACGTAGAGACGAGTACTTCAAGTGCGAGGAGACGTAGGCACACAAATTCCATTCAAGACATCTAGCACATGAAATACAAGCTCATATTCGTCAAGCGTTTCGCACTCATCAACAAGTCAGTCCAACCCTTCTCATCTTCCAATCGAAAAACCAGTCCAACTCTTCTCATATTCTACCTCAACCAACTAAACAATAATCGCCAATCTTCTGTTGCATTTTAAGGTAAATATTTAAGCTTTTCACCTCTCTAGGTAGGCATAACAGCCCTATATAGGAGTAGTAAAAATATTTATTAAACAAAAACAAAAGAAAATATCACTATTATAAATATAAGGTTGTATTATTATTAAGTATATATTAGTAAATTTATCTATATAGATACTTAGTAAAAATAGATTAAGTAAGTATTAGAAGTATATAGTTGTAAGGGTCTAGGACAAGGTCGATGCCATTGGTCTAGCCTACTACTACGAGTACAATAAATCTTCTTGAAGAACAGGAAACAGAACCGTATCCTCCCTATTTCCTGGGCATTCTTATAACCTTGGCATTGACCTTGTCGATATTCCTGGAACCTTCTAGCGAATGCGCCATTGGATTTGGTGGGTCCAATGAGTCGTGGCTGAGGGTCTTGCCGAAGGCCGAACACCGGTCCATAGACCGTGACAATTACCCCCTCTCTCCCTCTGTAGGGCTCGGAAGAGAGTTTTTGAGTTCTTCATGTTTTGATAAGTATGTTTGCAGGGCGTCCGTCTCCATCAGTTCCGTGACCGGTTCCCATGTTGGCTTTTCGTATCCCGACCATTTTACTAGCACAGAAACCTTTCCCGTAGACTTATTGTGCTTGTGGCGAAGAATTTTGTCGACATAGTAAACCTCTTGTCCATTATCATCGACAATGGCTGGTAACTGTGGCTCGTGAACGATTTGTGATGGCAAGGGATCATTCGCTGACCTCCGAATGTTCAACACATGGAATACGTTATGAGGACCAGGAGGTGTATTCAACCGTACAGCGTGTGATCCGATTAACTCGGTTACCGTGTATTTGGCATTTTTCCAATCCATCTTTTTCGACGGCCTGTCGGTTTTCATGTTTCGAAGACTGAGCCAGACTTTGTCTCCAACTTTGTATTGTTCTGCGGGTTGCCTCGATCGATTGGCATATCGTTCGTAGTGTTCTTGGGCGTCAGCTATTAGAGCTTGCGCTACTTCAGAGGCTTGTCGGATCTTGGCAATAAAAGCCTCCCCTTTTGCAATAGGCGAGTCGGAGGTGGTACGAAGAGGCTCGTGTACTTCGATTGGGTCGATGTGGTAACCATGTGTGGCGAAGAAGGGACTCATTCCCGTTGCTCGTGAAGTTCGATTGTTTATGGCAATCATTGCAATAGCTAACAATTCTGGCCAATTGTCTTGGAAGTAGGTTGTATAGCATCGTAAGTAGCCTTCAAGCTCTTGGTTCATCCGTTCTGTGGCTCCGTCGGTCTCAGGGTGGTAGGCAGTTGAAAGCCGTCTTTGGATCTTCATCAACGCACAAATTCGTTGCCACATAAGTGAGGTAAACTGCGGACCTCTATCAGAAACGATGGCTCTGGGGAAACCATGATGCCGTATGAAACAGTCTCGCATTGCCTTGGCAACCGCTTCAGTGGTGATCTCTTTCATCGGTTCGAATATCGTGCTTTTGAACAGCCTATCAGTGACTACCATTATAGATGAATAGCCGTTGACGGTAGGTAGGTCTGTAATAAAGTCGACGGAGATTTCGGTCCACTGACGGTCTGGAATCGGTAGGGGTTTGAGTAGCCCTTGTCGTCGTTCTCTCCAAACTGCTTTGCTTCCGCAAATGTCGCAATTTCTTGTAAATTGGCGGACATCGTTAGACATCCCTGGCCAAGTGAATCGTCGGCTAATAATGGCTTTGAGGAGATCTCGTCCCGGGTGACCGGTAGCAGTCGAATCGTGAGATTGTTGGATAATTCGAGTACGCAGGGGCTCAAAATATGGAATCCAGATACGGTCCCTCCAACAAAGCCGTTTTCCATTATCGATAGAACACTCGGAGATTGATATCGGGAGCCCCCATTTGCTCGGGAACTGCCTGTCTGATCGTAAAACTGCCTGGCGGATAAGCCAGTACCGATTGTTGTTCTGGAGTGCTTGATCCCAGAGGTTACGTAGTTCTTCATCCATGAAAGGGCTTTCGGGTGGCTCTGACATGTCCGCGTTTTCGTCGGTAGTATAGTCTTTGTCGCCGCCAGACACCCATCCACTTGATATTTGCGTCTGGGGTTGTAGCGAGGTAATTGTTCTTGGAATCTGTACGGATCCGTCTTCTGCTACTTCGAGGAGCTGTTGGTAGCGTGCCCGTAGCCTCTCATCGTCGGCATCCTTCGGAAGGTCCTGGTCTCTGCGGGATAACGCGTCCGGAACTACTGCCTCTTTACCAGGCCTGTGAACGATTCTGAAGTTGTATCGTGATAGCTCTAATGCCCATCTGACTTGTCGCTCGGATAGTTGTTGTTTTTTCATAAAGTATTCGAGGTTCTTGTGATCCGATAGTACGGTGAATTCCCCAACGCTTCGTAGCATTCCAGACCATTGCTTTAGACATTCCACCACTGCCAAGAGTTCTTTGTCATGGATGAGGTAGTTTGACTCGGCGGAGGTATATCGTCTCGAATGGTAGGCTACTGGATGCCACTCATTAGTCTCGTTCAGTTGTGATAACTCTCCGCCCATAGCGTATCCGGATGAGTCTGGCTGCACGCGAGTTGGGCGTTCAGGGTCAAACTTCGCCAGGACGGGGGCCATTATTAATGCTGTCTTGAGCTTTTCGAATGCTTGTTGGCAATTATCGGTCCAGTGGTAGGGGACATCCTTTTTAGTGAGGTATGTTAATGGCGCAGCTGTTGTGGAAAAATCCGGAATGAAGTCTCGATAGTAGTTGGCGAATCCAAGGAATCCTCGTACGCCTCGAATAGTTGTTGGTGTTTCCCAGTGCTCAATAGCTTCGATTTTGTCTGGATCAACACTGATACCCGAGTCCACATCGACAATGTAGCCAAGGTACTTGACTCGTTTTTGTTCAAACTCGCACTTGTCGACATCCAGTTGCAGTCCGGCTTCTTGGAGCTTTTGTAACACCTTCAGGACTTTTTGTCGGTGATCATGTAGTGTCCCGTCCGTAAAAATTAAAATGTCGTCGATATAGGCAGAAACAAAGTCGTCTAGGTATTCTCTCAGAACATGGTTGATGTACCTCTGGAAGGTCGCTGGGGCACCAGTGAGGCCGAACGGAGTAACCAGCCATTCAAAAAGGCCATACCTAGTGCGGAACGCCGTCTTCCATTCATCCCCTTCGCGCATCCTGATTTTCCAAAATGCAGATGAGACATCCAGCTTGGTGAACCATTTTGCCTTTGAAAGCTGACGGAGAGTGTCTGCGATAAGGGGTATTGGGTATCGGTCTTTGCGGGTAATGGAATTTAGCTTACGGTAGTCCACACAGAACCGTAAACCACCTCCTGGCTTTCGTACGAAGAGTATAGGGGCAGCAGCAGGGGAGTTGCTGGCTCTGATGAAACCTTTATCCAGCAGATCCGTCAGGGTTTTCCGGAGAACTAGTAGCTCCTCCTTGGACATGCTGTAAATGGGCCCCCATGGTGGTTGCTTCTCGTTTCCGTGGTCGTCTTTCTCGAGCTGAATAGCGTGGTCAACACCAGGTCGGTGTGGTGGCAACCGGTCGGCTACTTCCTTCTTGAATAGATCGATCATATGGCGATAATGCGCTGGTAGTTTGGTTGCTGGATCGGTCGATTTTTTTTGGAACCTAGCAAGCGCTTTTTCGATATCTTTCATGGTAACCGAGAAGATCTGGATCGGTTTGTGGGATCGCCGAGAAGAACGTATTATCGTCGTGAGTGTGCTTGCAGCGACTGATCGGATCGTAGGGTCTGAGTCCCAGGTGGGGGAGTGCCGGATTGTAATGTACGTTCCGGTCGTTCCAACGTAAAGCTCGTTGTATCGGGGCCTGACTTGAACGTCTTGCTGGCGGGCCCAAGGGATACCGAGAATGACGTCTTCCGTTTGGTCTGGGATGACATAAGCAAAAACTCTCTGCTGCTTGTGTCCGTCGATATCGATATCAAAGTAGGCCACCTGTGTGATGGCTCGTTTTTGAACATGTGAGACTTGCAGAAGGTCTCTAGGGGTGATGTCGATAGTTGGGAGTCGAAGCTTTCTGGCCAGTTTCAAAGAAATAGACATGTAGCAGTGGCAACCATCGTCGTATAGGGCTCTGGTAAAATATGTTGTGTTGATTCCGATGTTCACATATAACCCTTCTTGGTCCATGCCGCCTTGATTCTGAAACTGATTCCATTCAGCTGTGACTCCCGCGCGTCCCTATTGATCTTCTTCGTTGTCTTCTTCGACTGCGGCTTCGGTAACTCTGTCTCTGTCCTTGGCGATGCTTCTGTAGTCAGATGTCTTCTGACCAGATGGGGGTACTGCTGCTGCCAACGGACAATAATCTATCCTGCAACCGTCTCTTCCACAACGGAGACACCTCCTCTCGATCCTTCGTTTCTCAAGCTCCGATTTATCGACCCACTTTGCTCGTTTTCCGAGAAGGGATTGGTCCTCTGGCCGCTGAGAGGGGTATCCGGTAATGTTCCTCTTTGGGTTGAATGTTCTAACTTGAACAGTATTCGTGGGCTCCCACTCCATCATGTCTCTCGTGGGAGCGGCATTGGGTTGCGAACGAGGCCACGTGGGCTTTTGCGGGGCGTTCGTTTTCTTCTCATAAGTCCATTCTCCAAACAACTCCATTTGATTGCTGATCTCCTCGCATTTCGTTGCGAATGCTTCATATAAGTCAAGTTGCGACTGGGAGCAGCCGATGAGGTGGGCTTTTAGCTTTGGGTGAAGAGCGTTTCGAAGGTAAGATATCTTGGCTGAGTCTTCCCATCCTTCGGCCTCCGCGTTGGCAATCTCTTTTTCGAACCGGGGGTAGAATGTGGTGAACGATTCGGTGTCCTTCTGCCGGATTGTGTGGAGAGCTTGAATAGCCTTGTCCTTTCGGTTCCTCTCGCCGTACAAAAGATCTAGTCGTCGAATCAAAGCCTGAGGCCTGGGGTATTCTTTTCCGAGTTCGAGTTCGTAGAAGGTGGTGATATTCGTTTTGGCTGATCCTTCTAAACGGGTGTATATATATCGCAACTGTGACTTCATGTTCCCAATCGCATCTGCGTCCTCCTCGATCTTGCCCTCCATCTCTAGCTTCCAACCGCGCCATTGCGACTTCAACCCATTGAACATCGGTGGGTGGGGAAGGCTATGGCGAGGTTTGCTGCTTTGTGTCTTCAGAACGTTGACAGGTGTTGGGCTGATGCCTTCGTTGGTCGCCATCTTGTCGATTCGTTGATGTGTTGAGATCTTCCGTAATAGTGTAACTCGTTCTGATTCCTACTGATTGGATAGTCGACGAGGTGCCCTGCGAAGCAGTGACCTTCTACCTGACGACTGAATGACTGTTGAACTGTCGACGAGGTGCCCTGCAAAGCAGTGACCTTCTACCTGACGACTGAATGACTGCTGAACTGTCGACGAGGTGCCCTGCAAAGCAGTGACCTTCTACCTGACGACTGAATGACTGCTGAACTGTCGACGAGGTGCCCTGCGAAGCAGTGACCTTCTACCTGACGACTGAATGACTGCTGAACTGTCGACGAGGTGCCCTGCGAAGCAGTGACCTTCTACCTGACGACTGACTAATTGTTGTCTGCGTCGACTACGGTGTCGCGTGGGCGTTCCGAAGTCTAAAGAAAAAGAATGGAAGAAGATTTATTGTAATGTAAGGGTCTAGGACAAGGTCGATGCCATTGGTCTAGCCTACTACTACGAGTACAATAAATCTTCTTGAAGAACAGGAAACAGAACCGTATCCTCCCTATTTCCTGGGCATTCTTATAACCTTGGCATTGACCTTGTCGATATTCCTGGAACCTTCTAGCGAATGCGCCATTGGATTTGGTGGGTCCAATGAGTCGTGGCTGAGGGTCTTGCCGAAGGCCGAACACCGGTCCATAGACCGTGACAATAGTAATCTATGAACTAAAAGTAAAAGGGGGAGATAGTAATATAATATATAAAGGTATATAAGGAAGTATTCTATATTATCTTCTTCTTTATAATTATTATTACCTTCTTATTACAACCTATAAATAAGGATAATAGATAACTAACCTACTTAGATATTAAGCAGCTAGGATAAGATATTTATACTACAGGATTATAGGAATAGTAAGAATTTATTTAGAATAGAAGAACTATAATATAAGTTATATAGTAATAAGAAATAAGTATAAACAAAAAGCCTATAATAAGTACTTAGTAGATATTAAAATAAATACTTATCTTACTTTGGAATAAATACTTATAATAATAAAGGGAATAGTACTTATAAATAATAAGACTACTTAAGTAGGAGGACTTATATATAGTATAACTTAAGCTTTACTTAAGGTTAAACTTCTATAGCTTTTTAGTAATTAACTTAGTATTTATCTTTATAGATACTTTTAACTTATCTTTATTATAAATTACTTATTAAATTTAAGACTAATTACTTTAGTTTCTAAAGACCTAATTTACTATAGTTTATAACTTATAATTTAAACTATAACTTGATATACTATTATAGTATATTAATCTTTAGCTTCTATTAGTAAATCCTATTATTAAATAGCTAAATATAATACTTTAATTACTCTTATTTAATAAGTTAACTATTAATACTTACTAAATAGTATAAATAAGATATCTTCTTACGCTTTAGCTAAGTTCTTTACTTGAAGATCTTTATCTTCTTTATATAACTGGCCTTAAAACCTAGTATAAGAACCTACTAATATTAAGGATTATAATATATTAAACTTTAAGTATAACTTTAATAGAAAAAGATCCTTTACTAAAGAAGGATATAAAAAGCTCTAATATATTATTTAGAAATAAGAGGCTAAATTTAAAGAAATATAGATATTTATCAATAAAATTAAATAAGTTATTAAAAACCTTAATAGATAACTTTAGAATACTATAGTAGCTTTTAAAAACCAGAGAAGGATATTAAAAAAGATACTAACTTTAAAAGAGTTTAAGAACTTTAGAAAGAACTAAATACTTTTTAAACTACTATTAATATTATTACTACTTCTAAAAGGAAAATAATAGAAACTTAAGCTTAATACTTTTATTACTTACAATAATACTTTTAGATAACTTAAATTATCTTCAATCTAAATAAAAAATTACTAGAATTTCTATTATAATAACTTTACTAATTAGACTAAAAAAGTAGATTATATTACTACTTATTTCTATAAATAAGCTTTTAAATAGTTTAAACCTATCTAAGAAGAATTCCTTAAGTATAAAACTTTAAATAAATACTCTACTAAAACCTATAATATCTATAGTAACTTTTAAAGATTTAAAAATACTCGTTTCTGGGGGGGTGATTGATCCGCTGAACTGTGGCTCCTAGCTCGGCGTAGTGGATTACGCCTAGGCTGAGATAGTAAATCGGGAACAGGAATAGGGGACGACATTGTTGGATCTAGTATGGATAGGATTGACTCGTCGGATTACTAGGTCTCGTTGTGATGCGTCAATTACCACAACAGAAAAAATTGCAAAGTGGGCTGAGATTTGATGGGTGGTACTTTGGTGGCTGGTGGCAGAATTCAAGTGCACTAACAATACTTTTTGGGCCAATGGGAGTACGTAAAAGTCATGCCGCTGTAAGAGTCATGCCTCTGTATCAATTCGTCATGCCTCTCTATCAATTCCCTAATAATAACCCCTTACTATAATTAATAACTAAACTTTTAGAGAAAGTAAAAACTTATTTTATGACTTAGATAAACTTTATAATATTATATATTAATATACTTAAGTAGAGATTACTTATAGGTTTACTCTTAATATAGATAACTTTAGCTCCAAAGAGAAATCTAATAATGAAGAAAATAAAGATAAGTAGCTTCTAAAGTACTAAGAAGTTAATATAGTTTAAGATAAATAATAATAATACTTTTATAATACCTTAATAGCTTAATAAGATTAAAATTATACCTCTTAGCTTTATATAAAAGATTACTTTATACTAAAAAGTAACTACTAACTTTATAGAACTTTCTTTTAGTTTTAATACTTTTATAATAAATATAAAGAATATATAAGAGAAACATATAACTATTAATTCTACTCTAAGAGATATAATAATAAACCTATTTATAAGATCTATTTAACCTCTAACGTGGTTCATCAGTGAGTGGGCCACCATCAGTGACCGGGCCACTTTTCCCACCTTCATCACTCACAACTTCTATATCTCAACTAAAATCAATTGAATCAATTGCAACTACTCAGAATCACTTGAACTATTTATTTCCACAGCCTCTGGACAGGTTCTTGCGTTGTGGCCGGTCTTGCGACAGATACCACAATGTCGTAAACCTGTCCGACGACGCTTTGACGACCCCTCGTTTTCCTCCTGTTCACACCCTTCCTCCTCAACAACACCCTTTTCGGCCATGACTTCCCTTGCCTGAGACCCATCTAGTGCCCCTCCGTCTTGTAGTCTAGTTCTTTTGGCTATCCGACGCTTACTAAGGGCCGTATTTGCTTCTCGAAGATGGCGTAGCTCTTCCTCCATAAGGGCAGCTGCATGGGAAATATACTGCAGACCTTTTTCAAGCTTATCAGCAGCTTCACAAATTGGAGTTGGCGAGCTTCCCTGATGTCTAGAGATTCTTTCCTTTACAAGTGAAGACTGAGAAATAGCCTCATTAGTGGTTTGAGGCGTCTTAGAAACCCAAGGGTCGGGTAGCCTGTCAGGAGTGTTCGGGGCTGTTGGTGTCCGTAACTGCACATCCAGCTTAGAAAGAACAGTCTGAGGGCTATAGGGAATAAGCCCAGCCCCTCTGAAACCCCCATGGACGTTTTCATGGGTAAAGGTTTGAAGGAATGCGGCCTTGAATGCGAGGAAGAACTCGGGTTTAGTGATGTGGGTAATCCGGGCCTTGATGAAGTGCTCAATCTGTGAGCCATATCTCAACTTCAAGACACTATAGCAGCCAACGTCGAGAGGCTGGGTTAGATGTGATGAATGAGCTGGTAGACAGATAGTTATAATTTTGTTCTCCTTGCAATAGTCCTCGAAATCGCTGCTAACGTGGCTTTCATGGCCATCGACGACTAGCATCCGATATGTGCCTCTCAGTCGTGGTTTTGAGTATTTATCGAAATGACAAAGCCATTCCAGGGCAGTCTCGTTATCGGTCCATCCATTAGAAGTTGCTTTGACTGCCCAGCTGTCCGGAATCTGGGCCTCAGAGTACCAACTCGCGAGGTGGAAGCGGCCCTGAACCACCAAAAAAGGCGGCATCGCGTAACCATTACCAGCAACACAACAAATCGCGGTAGCCCATTCTCGATTACCAGGCTGAACCTTTTTTGGCTTCCCAATCCGATCGGAACGTGTAACAACCATTGCAGGCCGAATCATACCCATCATAAAGCCGGTCTCATCAAAGTTGTAAAAATCATCGTCCGTAACACCGTATTTCGATCGCATATTGGCCACAAGTCGGAACCAAGGCTCGATAATTGTACGATCTTCGCAGAGGCCCCTCTGATAGTCATAGACGCGAGAAAATCGCGTCTTGAGCTCTGGGCGACGCTGGACGAAGCGTTCCGTCCAGCGCTTCCCGACCGGTCGGCCATCACGCTTCCGGAGCAGTGTATTGGCCATATCTCCCACATCCACGCGTCTGGGCGAGAATCCTCGAGAATCCAGGTCAATAATGTATCGAACAATTGCCTCTTCTTCGGTCTCTGTCAAATTCAGCTGGGCATTCCTGCTATCGACCTTCGCACTTTGACCCTTCATTCTGGACTGGAGGGTAGTTCTCGGAACGTTGTAGATGGTCGCTGCACGTCGGATACTTAATCCCGGTGTCAATCGGATCGCATCAATTGCTAGAATGATCCTGTGTTCGGGCGAGGTTTTAGACATTGTTTTGTGGAAGAAAGGACGTATTAAAGCTAGAAGGTGATGAAGGTGGGAAAAGTGGCCCGGTCACTGATGGTGGCCCACTCACTGATTAACCACGTTATTATAATTAGATAAACTATAATATTATTTAAAAATAACCTTATAGTCTTTAAACCTAGCTTATAGTTTTCTATAAAGTACTAATATAACAATCATATAAAGTAGAATAAATATTAGTATAATAAATATTAGATTTATTACTAAAATAAAGTTTATATAGTTCTAGAGAGTAATAAAGAATAAATTAAGACCTCTTTAAACTAAAATCTATAAGAATAGCCTTATAAAAGCTATTAAAAAAGGGAAAAGGGAAAAGGGTTACTTATTTTAAATAACTAAAATAATTAAAAAACTAAACTTTCCTTATTGTCACGGGCTAGAGCCCGGCCGGAATCTCCGGCTCTGCCGGAGCAGTTACCGAGATCCGGCTCCGCCGAATCCACTATTCTACCGTGGCACACCGCCTAGCCCGACCACGTATCTCTGTAGCTAGGCGCCCACTCTTGTAAAGTCCTTCTCCTCTTCAGCTTAGAATAGTCAATCGACGGCACCTCTACGTTGAACAAGCCTAGGGGCCAGCCCCTTACACTTATTAACAATAGATTATAATAAATAATAAGGAAAAGATCTATCTACTAGATATTTTAAGGATATAAGAATAATATAAAACTTAAAGTTACTATTAACTAATAAATAAAACTTATACTAATTAATAATAAGACTAAAATAGATTTTATGACCTTTTAAACTATTAATAAGCTAGAAATATAATAAAGAGAAAAAAAATAACCATATCTTTTATACATAATAGAAAAAGAAGAATTTAAGTATAAAGGAGGTATTATCTATAATAAGATTATACCTCTTAAAATAAGCTATTTGGATTAAAAAAAGAATTTAATTTAATATTACTAATATAAGAATATATAATATAGTACTAAAACTACTTTAGCTATAAGTAAATAACCTATAAATAGATTAAAATATAAGCTAACTCTATTAAGATTATAATAATTTAGTCTTTAAGTAACTTTATTAGAATTAAACTTTAAATAAATTAATATTATACTAAAGAATAGTAAAATAATATTTCTACTACTTTAAAATAAAAAAACAAATATGTTATAACTACTAATCATAATAAATCTCCACTAAAAGAATAGTTAGTAGATTAATATATAATAAAAATAATAAATATATACTTATGATTTATATTCTCTTTTTAATAAGTTAATAATATCCTTTTTAATAATAGGATAATAGTACAAAAGCTTATTATTTATCAAATAGTAAACTTTAAATCTAGGATCTAGTATTATACTTATAATATGAGGTTTATAAGTATTTAGATCAAAGAAATCCAGTTTTTAAGGGAAATATTTAGCTAATTTAGTTATTCCCTTTTTTATACTATTAATTAAAATATTATAATAAGTAGCTTATAAATTAATTTAGTTTGTTTATATAATTTAATAATAATACTTATAATAATAATTACTTATTGTTTCTATTAATCTCTCTTTTAAAGTAGTAAACTTAGAGATTAAATTTTCTAGCCTTTTATATATAGTATATTTATATATAATAACCCTATATTAAGGTTAATATAAAGCTTAGATTATAAATAAGTATTAAGCTTTAAAAAGACTAAAAATATAGATTCTAAGTTCTTTAAAGCTTTATATTTATTATTAGTAATATAAAGTCCTTTAAATTCTAAATTACTAGTATTTCTATAGATATAATCTAAAATAGGTTTAAACTCTATAGTAGTAGAAATCATTCTATGTAGAGTTCTACTTAATTTTATAGTCTAATATTAATTAGTATATAATTTAATAATTTAAGTATATATTATAATAATTACTTACCTATAAGGATAACTAATTCTTTTATTAAAATTAGAAAGTAGAGTATTCTTATTTTTAGCTCTATTAATACTTTGTAATAAAAAGTATTTTGTTTTGCTTATATATTTAACTAATATAGTTATATATTAAACTTACTTTATAAGGTCTATTTAATTTAGTTAGTAAATTATGTATATTAATATTATATACGTTATAATATAATAAAATACTTACTACTTAATAAATTTTCTTCTAATTCTTCGTTTTCTTCTATAGCTAAGCTATTATTAATTATACTATTATTATAATTAGTATAATCTAATAATTCCTCTTCCATAGTAGAATATATATAGAAGTCTATGGTATATCTTATACTACTAAGTTAATTATATATAGAATATATCCAATATTATTCTTAAAAAGCTTATTATAAGTTTCCTTATAATTAGCTTTAAAAAACTAAATAAAAGTAGTATTATTATATGTATTATCTCTAGTAAAACTATATATAATTAGTTTATATTAGTTATATATAATTGATAATATAATTAACTTACCTAAAGAAATTATTTATAATTAAGTTAGGGTAAGTACTTAGACTATCTATTACTTCGTTATAAGAACAAAGACTAATATAAGCTTTAATAAAGTCTTAAAAAACTAAATATAGTGTTAGTGTAATACTATTAATAATAATAAGAATATTTATAGTTAATACTAACCTATAAGTTTATATATAAGCTTAAAATCGCTATTAATATAGCTTATAATAATACCTAAAACGGTATCTTAGGCTTTAGAAGTCTAAATATCTAAAACTAAAGAAAATCTTCTTAAAGTTTTGATATTTCTCATAATTTGAAAATTAATAAGGGATAGAAGTCTACTATAAGTAAAATCTAATAAAACCTTTATTTTCTTTTAATTAATTATAAAAGTAAAGCTATTATAGGTAAGTATTATAAATATTAAATATAAACATTGACTATAAACATAGTTATATATTATGATAATTTAACAGCTCTTGAAAAGAATTAGATTCTATAATATTAAATAATAAGTTATTTTTTATTATAAAATCTAATATCTTTATATAAGTATCTTCTTCTTTAAAATCAGAAATAGTATTACTATAAGGTCTTTTATTACTATTAGTAAAAAAGACTCTCTAATAGGTAATTTATCTTTTTCTCTTTAAATATTAATATTAGTATATATATTATTAAATTAAAAGGTATCATTATATATAAAATAATACTTACTTTTAGATTAAGTTAATTTAGACTTTTCGTTATAAGCTATAGTTAGACAAGATTACTCATAATATCTTATAAAGTTTAAAGTTAAAAAGCCTTTAACTTTAACAACCGAATCTTTATTATATCTAATAATTTGATAATTAGTATAAGTATAATTAATATAACTAATTGTATATAACTAATTGTATATAACTAATTGTATATAACTAATTATATATAACTAATTATATATAATTATAAAAAAGATGAAATACTTATATAGTGTATTTAATTCATATTTCTCTCTCTTTTTCCTAATTAATAGGTAAAAAAGTCCATATATAAAGGTTATTTTTGACTATATAAGCTAAAGACTTACTATGAAGCTCTAATTTATAGTCCTCTTTATTATATAAAGAGTCTATAATATTACTACTAGCTATACTACTAATAGGAATATTACTAGTAGTAGTAGTAGAAGTAAGGCTAGAAAGTTAGAAAGAAATAATAAATAAATCCATTTTAATATTCTTATAAAAGAATAAATAGGTATTTTTAAAGATTTAAATAGTAGTTATAACTTATAGTATAATAGTGGTTATAGTATTTTACTATAACTATATCTAATTAGTAACTAAGCTTAATAAGATAATCTTTATAAACTTATTTATTTAGATCTATAATTAATACTTAGAAGGGGTTATTATAAGAGTTATTAAGCTATTCTATAGTATTACTAAAGCTAGTACCTATTAGTAAGCTATATATAGCTATAACTATACAGAAGTTTTCTAAATAGTTACTTTAAGCTATAATTCCTACTTTTTAGTCCTTTTAATAGTTAACTCTAATTTTATAGCTATTATCTAAAACTACTAGGTCCTAAGTAAGCACCCCCTAAAGGAGAATTTAAGTAAAACTAAGTATAGCTAGCGCTATAAAGAAGATATAAGACTAAGATTACTAATACTAGTATAACTAGTAAAACTATAATTAAAAATTAAATAATTATTCTTATAACTATTAATTACATAGTAATATAACTAAAAGGAATAAAGTAACTATAACTTTATCTAATTAGAATAAAAAATGCAATTATATAAATTACCTATTATAGTAATTCCTATAATTAGCTAAAATAAATAAAAACTATATATTAGGTTAGTTACTATAAAAAGTATATATTAATTGAACAATAATTCCCTAAAGTTAATAGTTAATATAATTATTATTAACTGAAGTTAATATTAAGTTAAGATTTAAAACTAAAATAATAAAAACTAATAATTTATAATAAATCTATAAATTATAACTATAATAATACTATAGATCTAAAATATTCATATTAGATTAAATAAAGCTATAATAATTAACTTTATAGTAAGGTTTTTATAGTTAATTACCTATTATAGTATTTACCTAACTAAGTAAAGGCTTATAAGGAAAAAATATATTATATATATAATAGATTTTTTTACTTAGAATAGATTTTAAAGACGTAAGTAACTTAATAATTTTATCATTTAACTACTACTACTTATCACTATTATTGATTATTATAACTTACTACTTATTATTACCATTATTAGTATTATTTCTCCTATATTAATAATAACTATTTATACTAATTATAAATAGTTATTATTAAATATAAGGAATTTTTATTATAATAATTAATAAAACGAAAAGTTTCCCTCCTTTATTATATTAAATACTATCCCTACTCTTAATAATATTACCTCTATTATGTACGCTTTTATAATTACTAATTGATAAAAAAATACTTATTAAATTCAAAAGTCTTATTAAGTATGGAGGTATTATTTTATACAATGATACTTTTAACTATTTATCTATAAAAAAGTATATTTTATAAGGGATTAATATTTTTATGTAGTCATCTCTTATAGTATAGATATTATAAAGAACTTATTATAAATTAGAAAAGAAAAAGAAAAGAGGTAAGTAAGTATAAAGCTTTATATATAGTACAGTTCTTATATTAATAACTATAAAAACCTCTTTTAATAACCTTTTTAATTAATGAGTTATCTCTAATATAATAATATTTATAGAACTTTATTAAGAAGTTTAATAAAGCTATTATTAAATTATAAAAGCTTTAGTAACTTATTTAGCCTTAATATAATTAACCTTACTATATATAATACTACTAGCTTTATACTACTAGCTTTATACTACCACTTTTATGTTATATAGCTAGTATTATTATTATTCTATTAGTTTATTTAGTTAAAACATATATCTAACTTTATAATATTTAGAGAGGTTTATTCACTAATAAGAATATATAAAGTTTCTATACTATTTTCTTAAATTAATAGAAGGTATAAGTTAAAGTATTCATATAGTATTTTTAGAATTATACTTATATATAAGGTAAATTTAACTATAGTTTTTTTATAAGGGGGCTGCGTTATAACTATAAACTTAATAACTTAATTAAAGTAGATATCTATTAATTAAAGTATAAAAAGTATAGAAAGTAATCTAAGTACCTTATATAGACTACTATTAAGTTTTAATACTTTACTTATTTAAATATTCTATATAAAGTAAACTTATAAACTTTAAAATATAATATTTTATATAAAAAGACTCTATTTATTATAAATTATATTCTAGTCTTTTTATAATAATATTATATTATAACTTTAGTTAGTTAAACTTAATATATATATAACCTTTACTATATCATACTTTATTTATCATTTTTATTATGTTTATTTCTTAAGTTATATAGTTTTTTAATAAAAAGTAAATTATTAGAAAGAAGTTTAGTAATACTATTTTTATTATATTGTTTTCTTCTTTTGTATTAAATAAAATAATAAATACATAAAAAAACTATTTCTTATTTATTAACTTAATTTTATTATTATTTAGTAATTAATTTTATATTTATTTATATAAGCTATTTCCTTTTATAATATTACTTATTATTTATTAAACTACTTATTTATCTCTTTATATTTAAGTCAAAATTATTAATAGTTTTAAGAGATCTACCTCTTAAGATTACTTTATCTATTAGTAGAATATAAACCTGCAAAGGGTTGGTAGGAGCAATGTTGCAACTCGTACTTCCTTTCTCAAATGAGAATCCTCAGATGAGGAAGGAAGGTTTCTTGTTCATCTCAGCTACATCTACATGCCCTTTTATCTTCGACCCTGATATCCTATCCCTTGATATCCTATCCCTTGATATCCTATCCCTTGATATCCTATCCCTTGATGTCTTACTCAGTGCCGAACATAGCCGAGAGCATCCCATGTGACAGACCTAGCCTGTTACATCACTTCCCCCCTTTCTCAGCCGCTAGAACCATCGTCAGAGTCAGCCTGTTACAAAACCTAAAAGAATTATATTAAAAATATTCTAATTAAAAGATAAACTTCTTAATAAATAGTATAAGTAATTTTAGTTTTTCAAACTTTAACCCTGTTTATTAGCTTAAAAATTACTTTAAGTATTTCTAATAAATATTAATTAAATAATAAATTTAAAAACTAAATATTAAATCTTTAAAAAAAGATTATATTATATTTAAAGGTAAAAGAATTAAAAGAGTATTAAAAGAGTATTTATAAATTAAATTATAGTTATCTTTAATAGAGATTTAAAAGCTTTCTATATAATTTATACTAAAGTAGGTTTAAATAAACATTATAACCTATACTAAAGAGGTAATTACTAACTTTAGTACTCTACATATAACGTAGCTTAACAATTAGTAGCCTGAATCCCTATTATTAGAAGTATAGACTCTTAAGAGAATGCTGTTAGATTGCGTTTTGCATAGATATCAAAGCTCGTTAACTCAATTAAAGTTTTCATACTCTAAACATACAAACTCAAAACCATAATTAGGCACCCTTTGAGACGAGAATGCCATAGCTGTGTCAGCGAAAGATCTAGTCGCAGCGATCTACCATGTACGCATACTTAACCGAAGGCCAATCTGTGGCATGTTCTGACAACATCTGCGGATCTTCTAGTATGAACTTGTCTAACAGACCCCGAACAAGATATAGTGAGGTAGGAACCGTGGAAAAGGACCGTGAACGCTGAGATAGACCCTACTGGCTGAATTCGGCACCATTCAAGCTTCCGGCCCGATCTGACTCAAGTCGCAGCTGAACCAAGTCCTCCTTCCTTGATGTAGCTTGCTGATGCCCACGGCCAAACCTCCTCAATGGTTACATGGGTGGCCGGAAGATATGCGTTCTGAGCCAGTGCTTGGCCGGGAGGCTCAACAGCAGCGGCGCGCCAGTAGCCTTCGATGGTGCCAGGTTTGCAGACCGACCCGATTCCCGACTCGGATTGCCACGAGACCCTCTCCAGTGAGAGTCCTTGCCAAATAACCTTGAACTGCAGAGAAAGACCTGAGACCTTCCGATGGCCAATGATGGCCATGACTCGGGGACAATGGATCCATCCACCATTGAAAGCGAGGACTGCTTCGTTCCGACCGCCAGGGAAGCGTTTCCAAAAGTCAAGCACCTTAGAGTGGGCCAACCAAGAGATGTCGTACTCAGACTTCCAGGCTGTGGATTTATCAGCGTATCTGACGTTCAGCTCAACGCCATCGACGATGTCTACCCTATATCCGAGGATAGAAACGATGACATCAGCGAAGGTGTTCAGGCAATCTGTGGTAGCCTTTTTTATACGGTTGCATCGAAGGTCAGCAAAATGTGTAGCGGTCAGGTGACAAGAATGGATGAACATACCTCGGGGGGAACCGCATGGTCTGCAACTTCTTGTGCGGGCCGGGCGGCGTCATCCTCCTAGGACTGGATCCGGACTGGCTTTTGCACACGGCGAGATCGGGCCATGGGAGACTGGAATCCTGGTGAGAAAGGGATATACCGGCTTGGAGGTTGAAACAGCTTACATCATCGAATGAAGCAGCGGCAGCAGGGGAAGCGTTTGGCGAGGTGCGTCTCTGAGCCTCTAGAGCGAGGCGTTCCGCTTTGTTGCGTCGTCTCGTCTCCCATCCTCGCCTCATGGCTTCGCTACGACTGATGGAAGTCATGGTTTGGATGTGGTGCGACGACTTTGAGAGTGAGATGGCGTAGGTAGGGGAGGGAAAAGGATAGGTCTTCCGGATCTTGAGATGACGGAAGGTAGGTAGTGCTCGCTCAAGCCAGACAAACCCCCATCCCACACCCCTCACCTTGGCTTGGGGACACTACTGCCCGTGCGCCGACACATAGTGGGTCATTGCCAGATCAGGCAGGATGCAGGGATTCGCGCTAATGGCGGGGAACCTTGCCCTGCGGCCAGCACCAGGTCTAGGGGGTGGGGGGAGGGCCTGATACGACGTCGCTTTCAAAGCTTCGAGATTTTGGCCTGTGACATGTTCGCCAGGAGCGTAGTATGATGTGGACTCTAAAATATTTGTTACTTATTGACGAGTGTGTGACTGGGAGGTAACGTGGGATAAGTAGTGCCTGCCTGCTTTCTATTTTGACGTAGGATGTATGACTGGGGAAAAATCTATGCAAATTCCTCGCTATGGTTTCGAAAATTCCCAGGGAGCAACTGCTTGTGTGATGTTTTTTTTCAATTGTCGTTGCTCTTCCTGTTGTTGCTTTCCCAGTATTATGGGGGTAAACACGGCTGGAGGATGGTTACTTTTTCGTGTATTCACCCTGCGGCCGCTCTCATCCCCCAAGCGAACCAGAAGGCTGATGCCAAGTGTGGGTGGTGTAAAAACAACCCTTCACTTGCAGTTATCCTGCTTCTTGTCGACCAATCATCCAATCAGCCAACCAACAACTCGGCTGAACCTCATTTAAGTTGCAGCACTATTTCCCGATGAAACTGCCACCCACATCGCCACGGAGGAAACAGGGCCGCCGTCGTCCTCGAGATGAACATTCAGCCAGAGACCTCCATAATAAGACCATTTTGGAAGCCATGGAGACCCAACATCATGCTCTCTCACAAGAGGTCGGCAAACATGGTGCTAGGATAAATACTCGCTGGCGCTCATTCACCAGCAAAGAACGGGCTCAATGCTTATCGACAATCAATGGCACCAAGAGCCCCCAAAACCGGAAAGAGACTTCTTGTGAAGACATCTTCTTCGACATACCAGGCGTCAGCCTCCGGCTGCAAGACATCACTTCAGACCCGGAAGTGCTTCTGAGATGGCTCGAATGTCACGTAGCAGGGGCTGCTGGGGGACAAGTCAGGTAGGTTCATACCGCAGGCAATCGAATCTCATGCCCGACTTCCAGCGAAGTTGGCAAGACGACGATCCTCGACAACCCCGATGAAGTCCATGGCACTGACGAGGAAAATCTTGATGGCAGCCGCAGCGTCACTCTGCCAGAATCCGAACTTGCCCCAGGAGAAAGCATCCACTCACCATGCGCCGCCCAATTAATCTCCCCCCAAGATCAACTGCACATGCTCAAATTCCTGAATGAAATACTCGCCCGAGTGCTCAAGTTCCGCCCTCGAACTGGACAGAGAGAGGAGCGACAAGCAACAGAAGAATTTTTACCCGAAATTTCACGACTACAGGTCAGAGACGCATCAGCACCACGCAAGCTAGAATGTAAAGAAACGCTCAGCACTCCGGCCCCGCCGAAGACAGTCAACTTGGTCACCGCTGAGGCATTCTGGACCATCATGGGAAAAACCAGAGCGAGAACAAGAGTAAGCTGGAACGCCTTTGAGAGAGCAATGGGATGTCTAGGGTTTTCAATAGCACGGTGCTCCGGTTCGGCAGTGACTTTCGCTCCGGAAGCTGGAGCGATGGAGAAAAGATCGATTACACTGCACCGTCCTCACAACGGACAGATCGAGGGATATCGCAGCCTGATACTAGCAAGACAACTGGGGAAGGTCTACGGATGGGAAAAGAACCCCTTGTTTGAAGACGATGGCGAAACATTCATTGTTCGCCAACACAGTTGTCCGTCCTGCCGAGGCCGAGAAAAGTTGAATTATACTCCTAGGAGGGTCTTTTTCCCAGTTGACGATCAAATAAAGTGGAAGCGTGGTAAGACGGCCTACTACAGGTATGAGGCAAAAAAGAGAAATGCAGGTGGGCCGTTATGAAAACGCAAACAGCCTCATTCAACTTCTTCTGCTTAACTCCTATTGAGAAAGCGAGCAATATTGTTACGGTCAGCTATCCGACAGTAGGGTCTGCTAACAGAAGCTGGGGATTGAGACGTAATAACAGTACACTTGGTCGTGGTCTGGGTCGCAGGTGGTAGGCTGTAGTAGATCGGTCTTCAGAGGCTAAGGTGATCAGTCTTAGGCTCAACAAGTAAGTCGCAGTGAAGGTAAGCTGAGAGTATCCGTGAGGATGAATACTAAGTTGATTGCTGAAGAGCTATGGAAGTCTGACCATGAGCCAGGCTCAGGGTCATACTATATATATAAGTCTTATATGAACAGTTCTGCTTGTTCATGAGCGCTGTGCCCCTTGTCACTATGAGCGCTCATTCTAGAGTGGGATGAGCGCTCATTCTAGTCTCCACTGAGCGCTCATTGTGGGTCCCTTATCTATGCTCATTCCTTATCATCACGTGACCTGTACCATAGTTCTTCCGTTCCTGAGTGAGTCCCTGTTGTTCCCGTGATCCTGCATAGTACAAATGTCCTGTCCTAGCCGCCCGACGCCCGAGTGGGTCCTTTAACTGTTATCCATGCATAACGGGTCGTAACATCAGGTCCCCTCTCCAAAGGTCTTGTCCTCAAGACCCAACATAAGTAGGTCGTTGGTCCCAGGTTGGGGATCCGTCAATCGTGTTTCCTGATTTACTCATGATGCTGACACCATGTCAGGTCGCGTTCAAAAACCAAAGTCTTCTGGTGCCTCGACTCGTCGCCGTTTGTTCCGAATTCTTCGATTTATTAACGAGGGTATTGAAAACGAAATGCCTTGCTCGAATTGTCGCTCGCGTGGTGTGCGCTGTTTGCTTCTTCCGGATTCCGACATCTGCGGGACTTGTCATCGTCTTGGTATTCCTTGCGATGCTTCTGAAGATGCGATCTGTACTCGTGGGTTCTCTTGGCCGTGTCGCATAGTTCCTTACTGATTGTGGTGGGCAGTAAATCGTTTGGTGGCGGAGTCGGATCGTCTGGATCAGGCGGAAGTGGCGGAGGAGGCGAGGTTTCGTGAAAGGGCTGCTGCTTTGCAGCAAAAGGCGGAGGCTTATCAAAAAGCTCAGTCGGAACTGAACGAATCGCTAGCGAAGTTGGAGCGATTGCGGGAAGAGAAGCGAATGGTGTTTAGGAAAGGTAAAGCAGCTGTTGCTGAATCTTCGGAGGACGTGTCGGCTGCTACCTTGGAGGCACAGTCAACGGGAGCTTGGAGTGCTTCGAATGTGGATGCTTTGTTCGACTGGAATCCTGCTACTCCGAATTTTTTGTCGGGAGAGTCCTAGTTATTTTCTGGTGTTCCTAGGCGAATAAATGGTTTTCCTTGTCGTGGTCGATCTGCTTCTGTTGGTGGTTCGGTGAAGCGATGTGGGTGCTTGATTCGCTTATATCCAGCGTTCTTCTGGACTAGTATAACAGGTGCCGGTGTGACTTCTCGTTCTTGGTGTTGTTGCCAGTAGATCGTGAGTTCTTCTGCTGCGTTGGTGATGTTTTTGGCTGGTTCCCATGTGTTGTCTTCGTGTCCGTATCCTTTCCATTTGACGAGGTATCGATACCCTTCTGGCTCTTTGAGGTGGTCTATGATTCGTTCTACTTCGTATTCTGGTTCATTGTCTTCCACGATGATGAGGTCGTTCGTCCGTGATCCTTGTGGAGCTGGTTCGAGTAATGAGACATGGAATACTGGGTGACACTTCATGGTTTCCGGGAGTTCGAGTTCATAATTGACTGGTGAGATTACTCGTGAGATTTTGAAAGGTCCGAGTTTTTTGTAGTCGAGTTTGTCGTTTGGTCGTTTTGTTTTGATGTTTCGCCGTACGAGATAGGCGCTATCTCCCTCTTTCAAGGTTGGTCCCTCAATCCTTCGTTTGTTGCTGAATTTTGTCATTCTTTGTCGTACAAATTCGAGTTCTTTGCGTGTGTTTTCCTGGATATCCTTGATTTGCCGTACTGAGGCGACAGCCTTGATTGCAGTTGGCCCTGCTCGGGGTTCTCCATAGGCGGTAGGTTCAAATCCATAGTTGAGGTAGAAGGGGGATTCCTTGGTACTTTCTCCTACTGCGCTGTTGTAGGCGAACTGGGCTATTGGTAGCAGTACAACCCAATTGTCTTGGTTGTAGTTGACATAGGCGCGGAGGTAGGTTTCGAGGATCTGGTTGATTCGTTCTGTTTGTCCGTCGGTCTGCGGGTGGAATGCAGTGGACATTGATTGTTTGATGCCAAGGTGTGACATGATTGACTTCCAAAAGTTGGAGGTGAAGATCTTGTCTCTGTCTGACACAATTTCCTTGGGTGTTCCGTGGTTGGAGATGATGTACTTGAGGAATGTGTAGGCGCATTCTTCAGCATTGCTTGCTTCCTTGTACGGGATGAAGTAGGCGTACTTCGTGAGTCGGTCCACGATGACGAGAACGCTGTCAAAGTGTACTCCCGTAAGGGGCTCTCGTGACTTCGGTAGTTTGACGATGAAGTCGAGTGATAGGGATTGCCAGGCGGTTTGCGGCACAGGCAAAGGTTGTAGCATACCATAAGGTTGGTGTCGAGCGGGTTTGCTTTTGAGGCAGACCTCACAATCCTTAATCGCTTTTGCCACACGTTCTCTAGTGACCTTTTCTCCATATTGTTGTCGTAGTCGTTTCCAGGTTTTCGTGATTCCTTGGTGACCGTGTGCGGGGCGAGCATGAAATTCCATGATAGCTTCGTCGTCTAGTTCGCTAGTCAGGCTAGTACTAGACCGCCCAGCCATCATCAAGAGTTTGGTTGCTGGCACGAGGTCTCCGTCGTTGTTTCCTTTGAGAATCACCTGGGTTTCTTCAGGTACCGGGACGTTGTAGTCCGGCCTTCGGCTAAGAGCGTCGGCTCTGCCATTGTCTGATCCTTTGCGGTGGATGATTCGGAAGTTGAATTCTGATAAGAATTCCGACCATCTAATCTGTCTTTTATTCAACACTTTCGAAGTCGTGAAGTGTGAAAGGTTCTTGTGATCTGAATACACAAGTACTTCGTGGGTGGTTCCTGAGAGCTCAGGTCTCCATTCCTTAAAGGCTTCAATGATTGCCATGAGTTCCTTATCGTGGATCTGATAGTTGAGTTCGGGTCCGTGGAGCTTGCGAGAGAAGAAGGCGCACGGATGTAGTCGTCCTTCTGAGTCTCGTTGAGATAGTTGCGCTCCGATCGCATAGTCGGATGCGTCGGGTTCTACTTCGAACTGCTTTGTCGGATCTGGAATGATCAAGACGGGCTCACTGGCGATGAGGTCCTTGATCTTCTGGAATGCTGTTTGTTGTGGTTCTTCCCGTGTAAAGGGCGTGTCTTTGCGGCTGAGGCTTGTGAGAGCCGTGTTGATCTTGCCATAATCTTTGATGAACTTGCGGTAGAAGTTGACGAAACCTAGGAATCCTTGGACTTCCTTGAGGTTGTTGGGTACCGGCCATTCCTTGATGGCTTTGACTTTGTTTTCTGACATGCAGACTTTGCCAGGGGTGATGGTGAATCCGAGGTATTCCACTTTTTGTGTGTGAAATTCGCTTTTCTCAGGCTCGACCAACAGCTTAGCTTCTTGGAGGGCTTGTAAGACGTGGTGCACGTCTCCTTTGTGTTTTTCAAGTGTTGGTGAGAAGATGAGAATGTCGTCGAGATAGACTACTACACAAATATCGACGTACTTGCGTAGGACTTGGTTGATCATGTTCTGAAAAGTCGCAGGGGCGTTGGTAAGGCCGAAGGGCATGACGAGATATTCGAAATGTCCTTTTCGTGTCCTGAAGGCGGTCTTCCATTCTTCGCCTTGCTTCATTCTGATCAGGTTGTAGGCTCCCTTGAGGTCGAGAGCTGTAAACCAGTTGGCTCCGTGGAGGAGTCGTCTCATTTCGTCGATGAGTGGCAGTGGGTAACGATTTTTAATCGTCATTTCGTTGAGCATGCGGTAGTCGACGCATAATCGTAGTTTTCCGTTCTTTTTGGGTACGAACAGGATTGGGCTTCCTGCTGGTGACGTTGAGGGTCTGATGTATCCCTTCTTGAGGTTTTCTTCAAGGTATTTGTCTAGAGCTTCCATCTCTGTCTGGTTGAGTCCGTAGATTTTGTTGAAGCGTGGTTCCTTCCCTTTTTTGAGGGGTATTTCGTGGTCGAAACTGGTGTGTTCGGGCAGTCCGGTTTCTAATTCGGCTGCAAAGAGTTTCTCGTAAACTCTGTATTCTTCTGGGATAGACAGAAGTGGATCATTCTTTTGTTCGAGATCCGTCGTTGTCAATGGTTGTGACGTGGCTTCTTTTGCCTTGAGGTAGCAGATGTATCGTTTTGCTGTTTCTTGCTGTATCGGCTCGTTTGAGGCCTGGTTTTGACAGGGCTGCTCAGGGACTGAGTCGCCGTGGTCCCAATGGAGTTGGCCTTTGCTCCAATCTATCCGTGGGTTGCTTGTTCGTAGCCAGGGTAATCCTAGCACTATATCGTATGTTCCTAGATCGGCAATGTCGAATTGGATTCTTTCTTTTCGATTCAGGTAGCTCATCTCGAGGGGCGCAGTCTCATTGTAGATGGTACCTCCTTCGTACTTGAATTCTTCTCCTTCTGCCGTGTGTAACTGATAGGGTCGCTCTTTTCCTCCCCATTGGACTTCTAGCCTGTTGATAGCTCGGGGGGCGATGAAATTTGCTTCGGCTCCGCTGTCAATCAGCGCGAGTGTTGTCTGTTCGTTGATGGTGACTTCGAGTTCTATGTTGTTCTTGTGTCCTTGTGACATCTGGTGGATGAACCTTTTCCTTGTTGCCTGTCGTGGTTCTTCGTCGGTAGGCGAGTCTAGTTTTTTGACTGCCCTGAGTGTCCTGGGTAGGTAATTTGCTTTCCTTCTCGTCGTGCCTTCGTGAGGCTGTTCTCGCGGATCTTGATCTGCGGGGGTCTTGGTCCGTTCTTCATGACTCTCCATGCGCGTGCTTTTTCTTGGTAGTGTACTTGGCACTCGTCTTGTTGGCGTTCGTCCCACTTCATGTCGTTGTTATGTTGACGTCTCATAGGAAACTGAGGGCTGGGTCTGAAGACTGCGAGGTTATCTTCAAACAGTACCATGGTGCATCCGATCATGGCGGATGTCGAGTAAAACTCGCGGATGGGCTCGTCGTTGTGTCTTCTGGGGTAGAATTGGTAGTCGTGCTTTTCTCCCATGTGTTCTTTGCATCTGTCGTGGAAACACTGGGGCCAGAAGAGGGTTTGGTGAAGTCGGTGGTTGCTTCTCAGCGCGGGGTGGTCTTCCGTGTGTAGCTGAGGGGTGTAGTCCCGATCTCGTTGGGTTGCCGCGGTGCCGTAAAAGTGGCGTTGTTGCTTGTCTTGAAGCATGTCGATTTCCTGGTACTTCAGGAGTTGCTTAATTCTGTCTTCCTGGTCGTCCGGTTCTTCTTCAGAGCTAGAGTCGTCCACACTGGGGGTGAACCCATAGGTGATCTCTGTCTGAGCACGTTGTTGGGCAACATCGCGAGGTTCGTCCGAGTCATAGGGTGAACTTTCGCCTTCTCCAAAAGTCCAGTTGCTGGTCATACTGAGAAGTTGTTGTTCTGTCAGAGGATCATGCTGATGTTCTGGTTCTTCCTCTGATTCTTGTTGGCGTAGACGCGTTTGTCGGGTATCTTCATGTGAGGTGATTGGTTCTAGTCGCTGGATTCGTAGCATCTCGTTGAGTTGTTCAACTGGCTTTCTGGCGACTCTGCTGTTGCTGGAATGCATCATTGCCAGGGTTCTGGGGCGAGTATCCGGGGCACTCATGTCGTATCCGGATCGTCCAGGGTTGCTGTCCCTTGGGTAGTGTCCTGACATTTCTTTGTCTTCGAGGTGGATTCGGCAGTCATCGTCGTAGCACCCGGTCCAAGATTGGGATGCATGTGAGGCTTTTGCAATCGTGTTGACTTGTCGAGGTCGTTCGGCTACTGGTTTCCAGGGAAGTTTCTTGGGTTGTCTGCAGTCTTTGGCGATGTGGCCTTGCTTGTTGCAGTTGTAGCACTTGGGGTTCCAAGGCTTCCTGTCGTTGGGTTTAGTCATCATGCTGAGATCCATGGGTCCGCTGTGTTGTCCGTAAGCGGTGCTTTGTCGATTGTTGTTCCAGTTGCTGCGGGGTCTGTTGTCGTTCCGCTGGTTGTTGAACTTGTGCTGGGGTTGCCACTGGTACTTGCGTCCCGTGTTGGGTCCTTGTCGTTTTTCGCCCTTTTCTTTGCGTCGTTCGAATAGCCTGTTGTCGATCTTGATTGCGAGGTCGGCATACTGAAGGAAGTCTTCGGGGCGATCGATCTTGACGATTTCGTCCTTGACTTCGTCTTTAAGTCCCTGATAGAACATGAAGATCTTGGTTTCCTCGGTGAGGTCGAGCTGAATGCTGAGCTGTCTGAACATGGCGGCGTACTCCTTGGTTGACTTAGTCTGTCGCAGTTGTGCGAGATCTCTTTCAGCTTGTCGCTTTTCATCGGGGTCCTGGAAGAGAGATCGTAGGGCATCTTCGAATCCCTGAAAACTGCTGTAGATGTCTCGGGTCTCGGTGGAGCACTCGTCCAGGGTTTCGTACTTGAGGAATTCTTCCTGGATGGGTTCAAACCATTTGAGGGCTCGTCCTCGTAGGTAAGTGGCGGCATGGACGACTTTCTCGGTTTGACTGGTGAAGTCTCCATGGTGGAAGTTTTGGTAGTTCTTGACTTGGATCAGGAATGACTTGAGTTGTCCAGGGGTGCCGTCATAGGTGATCGGGGCGCTGAGCTTGAGTTTCTGTCGTCCTCCAGTGGGGGTAGTCACGATGTTGGCAGCGGCCCGAAGGGTGTTGACTTCGTTCTGTAGTTCCTGTATGAGAGGGTTGCTGCCTTGTCCTCCTAGGCGAGCGATTCCGTTTTCGAGGTCCGTAAGTCTCTGGGGTCCGTTGCCGAGCTCCTGGATCATCTGTTTGAGGCCCTGGAGTTCGTTGGCGGTTTCGTTGTACATGGCCTGGACCTTAGCAATGTCGTCGTCTCCTTTCTTGACTCGGGCTCGAAGCTTGTCGTAGGTTTCCTTTTTGAGGGTGACTTCGTCGTCCGAGTCCACTGCCATCGGAGCTCCCTCGAGTTCCTCAGCCAGGCTCTTGACAGGCTGTTTGGAGGAAGAAGAGCTTCCCGGAGTGGGTGACTTGGCGGAGGCGCGTGAAGACATTCTTGTCTGTACTGTTAGTAGGTTTCAATGGTCAACTTACTGAACAGGAGCAATCAAAGTGTTACGGTCAGCTATCCGACAGTAGGGTCTGCTAACAGAAGCTGGGGATTGAGACGTAATAACAGTACACTTGGTCGTGGTCTGGGTCGCAGGTGGTAGGCTGTAGTAGATCGGTCTTCAGAGGCTAAGGTGATCAGTCTTAGGCTCAACAAGTAAGTCGCAGTGAAGGTAAGCTGAGAGTATCCGTGAGGATGAATACTAAGTTGATTGCTGAAGAGCTATGGAAGTCTGACCATGAGCCAGGCTCAGGGTCATACTATATATATAAGTCTTATATGAACAGTTCTGCTTGTTCATGAGCGCTGTGCCCCTTGTCACTATGAGCGCTCATTCTAGAGTGGGATGAGCGCTCATTCTAGTCTCCACTGAGCGCTCATTGTGGGTCCCTTATCTATGCTCATTCCTTATCATCACGTGACCTGTACCATAGTTCTTCCGTTCCTGAGTGAGTCCCTGTTGTTCCCGTGATCCTGCATAGTACAAATGTCCTGTCCTAGCCGCCCGACGCCCGAGTGGGTCCTTTAACTGTTATCCATGCATAACGGGTCGTAACAAATATCTAGTTCTAAGTTAAACATAAGGGCTAAAAGGCTAAGAATTATTCTAGATGAATAAGAAGAAGAAGAAGAAAAAGAAAATCATAATAATAATACTACT
Organism: Colletotrichum fructicola Nara gc5; assembly: GCF_000319635.2. Lineage (NCBI taxonomy): Eukaryota > Fungi > Ascomycota > Sordariomycetes > Glomerellales > Glomerellaceae > Colletotrichum > Colletotrichum fructicola. The sequence continues at coordinate 500,026 of NW_027094057.1, forward strand.
TCTTATTAAGAAGTGTTATAGTTAGCTATCTAATAGTAAGGTCTACTAATAGAAGCTGGGGATTAATATACTATAATAATATACTAGGTTATAGTTTAAGTTATAGGTTATAAGCTATAGTAGATTAGGTTTTTAGAAGCTAAAGTAATTAGTTTTAAACTTAATAAGTAATTTATAGTAAAAGTCAGCTAAGAGTATTTATAAGGATAAATACTAAGTTAATTACTAAAAAACTATGGAAGTCTAACCTTAAGTGAGATTTAGACTATACTATATATAAGTTTTCCTACCTAAGTAGTTCTACTATTTATAAGTACTATTCTCTTTATTACTATAAACGTTTATTCTAGAGTAAAATAAGTATTTATTCTAATATTTACTAAGTACTTATTATAGGTCCTTTATCTATACTTATTCTTTATTATTATATAACTTATACTATAGCTCTTCTATTCTAAATAAGTCTCTACTATTTTTATAATCTTATAGTATAAATATCTTATTCTAGCTACTTAATATCTAAATAGGTTAGTTATTTATTATTCTTATGTATAGGTTATAATATTAAGTCCTCTCTCTAAAAGTCTTATCCTTAAAACTTAATATAAGTAAGTTATTAGTCTTAAGTTAGAGATCTATTAATTATACTTCTTAATTTATCTATAATACTAATTTTATATTAAGTTATATTTAAAAATTAAAATTTTCTAGTACTTTAACTTATTATTATTTATTTTAGATTCTTTATTTTATCAATAACGGTATTAAAAATAAAATATTTTAGTTAAATTATTATTTATATAGTATATACTACTTATTTCTTTCCGATTCTAATATCTATAAAACTTATTATTACTTAAGTAGTTTTTATAATACTTCTAAAGATATAATTTATACTTATAAGTTTCTTAGTTATACTATATAGTTTTTTACTAATCTTAATAGGTAGTAAATTATTTAGTAGTAAAGTTAGATTATTTAGACTAAGTAGAAGTGGTAAAAGAAGTAAAGTTTTATAATAAAACTACTATCTTATAGTAAAAAACTAAAACTTATTAGAAAGCTTAGTTAGAGCTAAATAAATTATTAGTAAAATTAGAGTAATTATAAGAGTAAAAATAAATAGTATTTAGGAAAAGTAAGGTAGTTATTACTAAGTTTTTAGAAAATATATTAGCTTCTATACTAGAAGCTTAGTTAATAAGTACTTAAAGTACTTTTAATATAGATATTTTATTAAACTAAAATCCTATTACTTTAAATTTCTTATTAGAGGTGTTTTAGTTATATTCTAGTATATCTAATTAAATAAGTAGTTTCTTTTACTTTAGTTAATCTACTTCTATTAGTAGTTTAATATATTTATATAAGTATTTAATTTATAAGTAGCTTAAGGTATTTATTAAAAACATTAGCTTAACTAATATAAGTATTATTTCCTATTCTTAGTGTTATTATTAGTAGATTATAAGTTCTTTTATTATATTAATAATATTTTTAGTAAGTTCTTATATATTATCTTTATATTTATACTCTTTTTATTTAATAAAGTATTAATAACCTTTTAGGTTTTAAAGTAATTAATAATTTACTTAACTTTATATTTTAGTTTATTATTTTTATAATAATAATATTACTTATTTAAGATCTTAATAACTAGTACTAGTTTAAGAAATAAAATATAAAATACTGAGTAGTATTTTATAATTTCTAGGAGTTTAAGTTTATAGTTAAGTAATAAAATAACTTATAAAACCTTAAATAGTCTAAGTTTTTTATAATTAAGTTTATTACTTAGTTATTTTACTTTAATATTTTACTAAGTTATATAAAATAAGTACTATCTCCCTCTTTTAAAGTTAGTCCTTAATTCTTTATTTATTACTAAATTTTAATATTTATTATTAAATAAATTTGAGCTTCTTATATATATTATATCAGATATCCTTAAGTTATTATATTAAAGTAATAGCTTTTATTATAGCTAAGCTTAGTTATAATTCTCTATAAGTAGTTAGCTTAAATTTATAGTTAAAGTAAAGAGGAGATTCTTTAATACTTTCTCTAATTATATTATTAGTTATAAATAAACTAGGTAATTAATAGTAATATAACTTAATTATTTTAGTTATAATTAATGTAAGTATAGAGGTATATTTTAAAAATTTAGATAATTTATTCTATTTATTTCTTAATTTATAAATAAAATATAGTAATTATTAATTGTTTAATACCAAATTATCATATGATTAATTTCTAAAATTTAGAATCAAAAATCTTATCTTTATTTAATATAATTTCTTTTAAGGTTTTATAATTTATAATAATATTTTCAAAGAATACATAAGTATATTTTTTAGTATTTTTATCTCTTTATATAAAATAAAATAAATATACTCCATAAATTAGTTTATAATAATAAGAATATTATTAAAACATATTTTATAAGAAGTTTTTATAACCTTAGTAGTTTAATAATAAAGTTAAAAAAATATAAACTATTAAATAGTTTATAATATTAATAGAAGTTATAATATATTATAAAGTTAATATTAAATAGGTTTACTTTTAAAATAGACCTTATAATTTTTAATTACTTTTATTATATATTCTCTAATAACCTTTTCCTAATATTATTATTATAATTATTTCTAAATTTTATAATTCTTTAGTAATTCTATATAACGTGGTTCACCACTCCGCGGGCCACCCCACTCCGCGGGCCACTTTTCACCACCCTTCATCCTGTCGGCCCAGTATCTCTATGAAAACACATTTAAATTTACTCGGTCAACTCGGATTCTGAACAAGTAGACATGTCCTCTGCTTCCGGACAGGTTCTCGCATTATGTCCACTTTTGCGACAGATACTACATAACCGCAAAGTCCTTCTGCGACGTTTTGATGACCCCTCCTCCGGACCTTTATCACAGGCTTCCTCCTCAACAACACCCTTTTCCACCAAAAGCTGAGAAGCCTCTTGTCCAGTAAGAGGTCTTGAATCCTGTAATCGGGTTCTTTTGGCTCTCCGACGTTTCGAAAGTATCTCATTGGCCTCCCGAAGTGCTTTAACCTCTCCAGTCAAAAGTATCAACTGGTGATTAATAGCCACTGTTGCTTTTGCAAGTTGATCAACAGAGGTTAAAATCGGTGTCGGTGAGCTTCCATGATGTCTAACAATTCGATTCTTAATAAGAGTGGACTGTTCTATGGCTTCAGTGGCGGTCCTTGGTGTTTGAGATGTCCAAAGGCGAGGTAGCTGATTGGGGGTCTCTGGGGGTGATGGTGTCCGTAACCTGATATCCAGCTTGGAAATCACTGCTTCTGGATCAAGAGGAACTAGACCAGACCCTCGGAAACCACGCTTGACATTTTGTTCCGTGAAAACAGCTTGGTATGCCAATTTAAAAGCAGGAAAGAAATCATCCTTCGTGATGTGTGTAATGTTGGCTCGCGCAAGAAACGAAATCTCGGCACCATATGCCTTTTTCAACGGACTAAAAACTCCGACATCGAGTGGCTGGGTAAGATGTGAAGAATGAGCAGGTAGACAGAGTGGAATAATGTTGTTTGCCTTGCAGTATTCGTCAAATTCGGCGTTGATGTGACTTTCGTGACCATCAAGCACCAACATCCGAAATAGGCCCTTTTGACGCGTTTTTGTGCAGCGATTGAAATGCTGAAGCCATTCGAGACCAGTATCATGGTCGGTCCAGCCATTTGGAGTTGTCTTGACCACCCAGTTGGACGGGACGTGGCCACCAGAGTACCAAGCAGCAAGGTGAAATCGTCCTGCAACACACAGAAAAGGCGGCACCACGTAACCATCTGCTGCGATGCTGCAAATCGCTGTCGCCCATTCTCGATTGCCAGGCTGAATAGCCTTTGCTTTTCCAACACGTTCTGATCGTGTAACTACCATTTGGGCGCGAATCATACCCATCATAAAGCCAGTTTCGTCAAAGTTATAAAAGTCGCCGTCTTGGATACTGTATTTGGCACGCATGTTGATAATAAGTTGGAACCACGCGTTCAACACGTTTGGATCTTCTTGTAAGGCCCTTTGATAATCATAGACGCGAGTAAAACGCGTCTGGAGCTCTGATCGTCGTTTAATAAACCGATCTGTCCAATTCTTCCCGACGCGTCGCGAGTTGCGCTTCGCGGTTAGAAGATTGGCCATATCTTCCACATCGCATCTCCGGGGCGAGAATCCTCTGGAATCCAGATCAAGTATGTACTGGACAATGGCTTCCTCTTCGTCTAATGTCAAAGTTGGTGATCCGTTGGTCTTGTCGCTTCTAGTAGTCCGACCGGTCATTCTGTACTGCAGTGTCGATCGAGGCACGTCAAACTGCGAGGCAAGGCGTCTGATACTCAATTGAGGGTTCGTTCGCTTCGCCTCCATCGCAAGAATGATTCGGGACTCGAGAACGTGCACCGGCATGATCGTTGCGTGGAAAATGCAGTCGCAAAGTCGATGTCATGGTTTTGGTGAAAAGTGGCCCGCGGAGTGGGGTGGCCCGCGGAGTGGTGAACCACGTTATAGTCTTTTTATAAGGGGGCTATATTATAACTATAAACTTAAGCTTTAGTATAGCTTATCTAAAGGTAGTTTTAAGTATTCTTCTAGCTAGCTAGATTAACATAATAATAGTAGTATTAATACTAATAATTCTTTTTAGTTTCTTTTATTTGTATTACTAATACTTTAAAGCTATTTAGTAGAGAGTTAATATTAGTAATGTCTTTATCTAAATTATTATAAAAAGGCTTAATATAACTAGGTTAATTAAAATATTTTTAGCTTATAAAGTAGGTTAAATATATAATTCTCTTTATTAATCGAGAGAAGCATATATAACCTAGCTTATCTCTTATTCTTATATTATATAAGAATATCCAATTATAATAAAAAGGTAAGTATTAATAACATATTAAAACTATTATAGAAAGTAAAAGTATTAAAAACTTAATACTTTATATATATATAATAAAGTTTATTAGTAGCTTTTTATATAGCTTTTTAACGCTTAGTAATACTTAAAGATAGTACTAAATCTTTAGTTACTTGAAAGTAAGCGTTAAAAATAAATTTGGTTAAAACTAAACTATTAGGTCTAATAGTATTGTTAATAGTCTTAATAGTTATCTATAAAGCTTATTTAAAAAGAATAAAAAGGGTTTTAACATATATGATATTATAAGTATAATATAAAGTAGTAAGAAAGCTTTTATTAACTTTATATTTAGCTTTAGTAAGGATATATTAATGTCGAATAACTAATAAGTAGCTAAAATAGTAATAAAGTTATTAAAGTTTAATCTTATTAAAGTAGTAATTATTAACATATAACATTTTTTTATAATAATAATAATAATATAAGAATAATAATAACGCTTAACTTACTTCAATATTCTATATAAAATAAACTAATAAAGTTTAAGGTAAAAAACTTTATATAAAAACACTCTATTTATTATAAATTATAACTATAATATTAATTTTATAATATATATATTTATATAAGCACCTTATATAACTAGCAGTTTAGTAGGTTTCATCTTAGGTTATCTTTTCCCTCAATTTTCCCTACTAGAGGATATAACCTACTAACTATAATAATAGGAATTATTATAATACATCACTTCCCTTATTATTATCTATATAATTAAATACCTATAAATACTTAGGATTATCACTTTTTATTATAATATAAGCCTATCTATAACCTTATACCTATATAGGCGTATATACTACGCCTCTAAATACGCTTATATCTATACTAATAGTAATAAGTAACTGATTATTCCTATCAAAGAAGTATCTAAAAGTATCTTTATTTATAAATAACTAGAACTCTAAGGCCTCTTTACTTTATAATGTTTTCAAAGTTATTAAATATAAACTCTATCTTATTTATATTATAGAAGTAGTATAAGAAAGGTATATTTATTAGTATAATATAAAACATAATAAGATTAAGTAATACAAAGACTTTAATAGATTTTAGGAAATAAATAAAGTTATTAAAGTTGAATCTAATAGTAGCGATTCTTATGATATTGAATTTAAAGTTTAATATTAATTATTGAAGTATAAGAACTTAAGCTAGCTTATTATTAAATATTTAAAAATATTGGTATTAAGTAGAATATTTTAGAAAATTATTAATTTATACCTTCCTTTTAGATAGAACTATAAAGTATATTCCTTAGATTTAGTTATAATATGTAGGTTTTACTTAATAATAATATAAAAAGTAGTATTACTACTTAATATATTAGTAACTTTAAAGCTATTAAAAGTAATATTAATAAAATAAAGAGTAAAATATTATTAATTTTTATTACTTAAACTATTTAAATTATATTAGCTATCCTTAGTATTAGAGTTATTAATATTAAAGTTACTAAAGTAGTTTAATATATCTTTGTTATAGCTATTAATAAAGAAGTTATTAATGCTTTTAATGCCTTTATATTATGCTAAAAAGTAAATAAAAGTATAAGTAAAAATATCTTTATCAATATATATTTACTTAAAGTAGTTATAAGCTTTATAGTGATCCTTTATGAAGTACTTTATTAACTAATAGCTTATTTTACTATAAATATAAAACTTCGTCTTAAGTTTAAGAAGTGTAAATTAAGGATAATATTAATTATGAAATATATATAAGTAATAACTAAGTTAAAAGCTATAGCCATGGCTATTATATTAATAATTAGTATTAGACTAATTATTAATAAGAGCTAAAGTTAATATAAAATACTTATAAGCTTAAGTTTATCTTATAATATTATTAGATAGTTAAAATTAGTTAGTAATACTTTTATAGTCTTCAGTAAAGCTTATAGAAGTATAGTTATATTTAGGTATATTTTAGTAAGAGTACTTTATTCTTAGTGTTATTAAAGTTCTCTAGGATTATACAGTTAAAACTAGTACTATACTACTTAGAAAGATATACTTAATAAGGTTCTTTAGTTTTAAAATAAGCTTTAATATTAATAATTAAGCTAGTAAGGTTAATAAGTATATCATTACTATAAAACTTATCATAATAGTAGTTAAGTATTTTACTTTTAAGTATAATATAGAAAGCACTTAAAGTTTAAAACTAGTTAATATTAACTTTAATATAATAATCTTTAAAAATAAAAAGCTTAAAGCTCAAGATATACTAAGCGCTCGTAGTTAGAGGAGACTAAAGAGTTTATAAAAAGGTATATATTACTTACGAAGAAGTTACCCTCCTAAGTATCTTTAAATCATAAACTTATAAGGTTTATACTAGTTATATAACTTACTCTTTTAGTAAAGTTTACTAAAAAAGCTATATAAAATAAGAGATATATTATAAAATAAACTATTATATACCTCTTTAGCTATAAAATAGCTAAAAGTGATTTATATATATAAGAAAGAATATTTATAACTAAACTAAGAATATTATATAAAAACTAATTATATATATAAAATTAAAAGTACTTTCTTAAGAAAAACTAGCTCAAAAGCTTACTCTTTATAATATAATTAAAAGGATTTTAATAAGTTTTTTTAATTTATAATATATTTAGTTAGTTTTATAAGTATATAAAAATATATTAATTGATATACTTTATATTTATAAATAAAAGTAGTTAGCTAAATAAATATAAATAAAGAGGAAAATTTCTCTAGAAATATATAAAACTATTTTCTTTACTTTATATATCTTTTTTTTTATTCTTTGTAAATATCTATTTTACTTATTTTTTTCTTCTCTCTTTATAATGATATCTAAAATATATTTTATAAAGTTTTATATTACTTTTTAAAAATATCCTCTTTATATATTTTTCTTTTTTATTTACTTTTTATATTATTCTTTATTAATATACTTAAAATACCTCTTAAAATCTTTAGTAATAAGGGTTTTAGTGATATTTAAAGAGTATACTCCTTAAGAGTAATATAAAACTTTTTTATATATTTAAAAAGTTATTTAATAGAGTATTATTAAGTTTAGAAAAAAACTATAGATAATATAAATATTTAAATTATCATTTTATAAGAACTTTAGTAACTATTTATTACTCTTTAAAAACTAAAAATTGTTAAAAGTTATTTTATAAATTTCCTTTTGTAACAAAAAGAGTAGAAAATATTTATTAAAAACTTTAATAATACTATTTTACTAATACTTCTAACTAAATATTAATTTAATTTAAAAAATATTACTTTAAGAAGTTTTATTACAGATTAAAATCTCTATAAATTATCTCTTACTATTTAATTATATTTCTGTTTTTATAAAAATGTTATTACTATCAAGTTTACTAAAATGTTTTTCTTTATTTATAAGAATTAACTCTTAAGAGATTAGTTCACTTAAGAGTTTATTACTATTTATATTAATAGTTATTATAAACTTAATATTTAGTTTATTAAGTCTAATATTAGTAATAAAGAGAATATTAATGGTAGTTTTTTTTCACTTTTGTAGTAATACTTTTAAGTTTTTTTTATTTCTCTTAAAAAAGAGAATTAGATTTAAGAAGTCCTTTTTTATTAAAATATAAGAGTTTTTTTCTTATTTATAAGAGATACAAAGCTAAGTTTTAATATTTTAGGAGTTAGTATTTTTATTCTTCTTATTTATTACTAATAGTAAAAATATAAAATTAAGTATAAATTTATTATTTCCCTCTTATAAATAAAACTAATCTCTCTTTAGAGATTATTATATAACATACTCCTTCAGTGAGGCTTACTAAAGGAGCTATATAAAGTAGGAGATGTATTACAAAATAAACTATTAGAGACTATTATATATATTACTTTTAAATTATATATTAGTATTATATAATTTTATAAGATCTATAAGTTAATAAGGGGATAGTTAATTAAGTATAGTAGAGTTAAGTATTTTACTTTTATTAAAACTAATATTAAAGCTTTATAAAAAAGTGAAAATAGTTAATTAATAAGTTTTAAAGAGGCTTAATTTATATTAAATTAGCTTAAAAGATAGAGCTATATATCAAGGATTATAGCTAGAAGAAGCTAGTAGCTCCAGCTTAATACTTTTAATATGATTAAAGAAGTTAATATCTTTAATACCTTTTTTTTCAAAAAAGAACTTAGCTTCTTTATTATTAGTATCTTCATTAGTCTACTAATAGAAGTCTTAATCAAAAGTAATATAAATATTAGAAGTAATAGAGATATCATTTTAGATAATATAGATTTTATTAGCAATAACAAAGTCTTAAAATTCTTTTATAATAGCTATATTATAATAGTTAAGAGTAGACTTTAGTATATTTTTAAAGCTAACAGAGACTTAACTTTAGAAAGTAAAGCTAATAAAAGTATTAAGTTAATAGTACTTTATATTGAAAAAGAAGTATAAAATAATTCATTCTTTAGCGATAATACTTAATCTTATATTGATATTACTAAACTTATATTAAATATTATAGTTAATTATATCATAAATTTTAATAAGGATAAAAACAACATAGTTATTAATTAGACGTATTAGAAGTACTAGAGGAGCTAAAACATTACTTAGAAGGTTACTTAGAAAATTAGTTACTATATAAAAAAGAATACTAAGAGTAAGTATTAGTAAGAAAGTAAGTAGGCTTAATAAGTAATATTATTAATAAAGTAGTAAAGTCTAAAAATGCTAAGTTCTAATGAAGAACCCCCTAAGGGAGAATTTAAGTAGAACTAAATAAAATTACCGCTATAAAAAGGATATAGAGCTAAGATTACTAATATTCATATAACTAGTAAAATAATACTTAATAATTAAATATACTACTTTATATTTATTAATTATATATTAATTATGTATTAATATAATAAAAAGAAATAAAGTAACTATAACTTTATCTGATTAGAATAAAAAGTATAATTATATAAATTACTTATTATAGTAGTTCTTATAATTAACTAAAATAAATAAAAACTATATATTAGGTTAGTTACTATAAAAAGTATATATTAATAGAATAATATTTCCTTGAAGTTAATAATGTAGTTATTATAAACTAAAGTTGATATTAATATAAGATTTAAAACTAAAATCATAGAAACTAATAATCTATAATTAACTAATAAACTATAACTATAAGAATACTATAGATCTAGAATATCTAAATTAGATTAAACAAAGCTGTAATAATTAACTTTATAGTAAGGTTTTTATAGTAAATTACACATTATAGTAATTACTTAATTAAGTAAGTACCTAATTGAGTAAAGATTTATAACGAAAAAATACATTATATATATAACAGACTTTTCTACTTAGAATAAATCTTAAAAAAATAAGCAGTTTAATAGTTTTATCTATTTAACTACTACTACTTATTATTAATATTATTTCTCTTATATTAATAACACCTATTTATTATTAGTTATAAATGGTTATTCTTAAATATAAGGAATTTTATTATAATAACTAATAAAATAAAAACTTTCCCCCTTTTATTATATTAAATACTACCCCTACTCTTAATAGTATTACCTCTATTATATATACTTTTATAATTAGCAATAGAGGTACTTAATATCTCTAAAGGATATATTATAGTTAATAACTTTAAGTAAACTAAAGTAATACTTAGTAGCTTTATTACCAGTAGTATTATCAGTTGTTTTAATAACTTTATTAGTATTGATATCTTAAGTAGAGTTACTACTATTAAAGTTCATAGTAGTAATTTCTTAGCTAAGCTAAGAATACTAAACTTTAAGAGAAAAGTTAAACATAATAATAATATATCTATTAATAGGAAAAAATGAACTTATTATTAACTTAAGATTATAATTATTCCTATCAAGTAATTATAAAAGTTATTATAAAGGTATAAGTTAGTAGTAGTAAAGAAAACAAATAAGCTTATATTAATTTGAGATTTTTAAAATAAGTAGTTAAAAGTAAGTTTTTTAATAAATTTTAAGAAAAGTATAACTTAAAGAGTTTATAACCTCTTATTTCTTTTTATTAACTTTAAAGTCTCTCTTAAAGTATTAAAATTCAATAAAAAATAATAATAATAAATCATATTAACTATATATTTTAATAGTCTAGTTAACCTACATAAATAGGTATTATAATTCACTTAATACTTTTTTCTTAATACTTTAAATCTAATAGCAGCACTTGAACTTATATTTGATCTTAATAAAGTAAATAAATAAATCTTAATATAACTGGTTATTAATGCTTGGGTTAATTTATCCTTAGTAGAAGAGATTAAGTAGTTAAATAGTCAAGTAGTAAAATATATTAGTAAGAGTGTTATTTATAACGTTATAAGAGTATTATTTATAATATAAAATATCAAAAGTACTTAGCTAAAGCTTAGTAGTAACTTAAACTTTTACTTAATAGCATAAACTTAATAGTACAACTCTTTATTACTATAGCTAAAAAGGGTTTATAGCTATAGTATAAAAACTTAACTACTACTTTAAATAAAGCTTTAAGCTTATCCCTTATATCTTCCTATATATAATAACTATAATATCCTTCCCACTTATTATACTTAACGTATATGCATAGCGAGTCGCCCATCATAGCGAGCCGCCCACCTTTCACTACCCTCCAGCCATTTGTGTAAGTCAATTAAGCCACATCGTACGAAATCAATTGAAACTACTCATCAGCCTCTTCTTCAGAGGTCTCCCAAACTACCTGACATGTTCGTACATTATGTCCAGTCTTTCCGCAGTTACCACATCGCCGCCCGCGCGATTCACCCCCCTCCGTACGAGCACCCTCTTGACGCATGTTTTCGCCTCCAGCATCAACAACCCCCTTTTCTACCCGTATTGCCTCAGCTTCAGCTGTATTAAGTGACCCTCCAAGACGTAGTTGGGTTTTCTTAGCTCTCCGGCGCTTACTTAGTATCTCATTTGCCGTACGAAGCCCGCGGCACTCGGCTTCAACAAGAGCTAGTTTGTGTGCTAACTTGCTAATACCTTTAGCTTGCAAATCAACAACCTCGTACAAATGAGTTGGTGAGCTATCTTGATGACTAGTGATTCTTTTCTTAAGTGAAGCAGAGCTTCGTACGGCGTCATGTGCTGTGGTTGGTGTCTTTGGGTCCCAGGAGCCCTGGCTGCTTGGGCATGAGTTGGATGGTGTTGGCGTCTTTGGCTTGAAATCCAGGCGGGAAAGAACTGCTTCTGGGTCGAATGGTACAAGGCCAGCCTGTCTAAAACCAGCTTGTACGTTTTCTTTGCTTATTGAAGTAAAAAAGGCTGCCTTGAAGGCAGGAAAGAAATCATCCTTAGTAATGTGCGTAATCTGCATCCGCATCATCTTCTCGATTTCCTTGCCATATGAAGCCTTCAGCGGACTAAAACAGCCAACATCAAGAGGCTGAAGCTCGTGCGATGAATGCGGAGGCATGCAAAGAGCAATAATGCCGTGTTCCTTGCAGTAATCGTCAAACTTGGTGGATTTGTGGCTGTTGTGGCCATCAAGGATTAGGAGCCGTTTAACACCCTTCGTGCGAGACTTTGTGCACTTTTCAAAATGTTTTAGCCAATCTAGGCCAATCTCATTTGTAGTCCATCCATTTTCGCTAGGGTGGACGCGCCATTCGGGTGGGAATTGGCCATTGGTATACCATGAGAGTAGGTGATATTTGCCCTTAACAATGACGTATGGAGGCAGCGCCCAGCCATCTGCACATACGCCCTGAATGACAGAAACCCATTCGCGATTGCCAGGCTGCTTCGTACGAGGCCTTCCACGGCGGTCAGAGGTTGTAATAACCTTTGCGTGCGACAGCATTCCCACCAAGAAGCCCGTCTCATCAAAATTGTAGACATCGTCATCGTGTATTCCGTACTTCGCGATTGTGTTTCGTACGAGGGCAAACCAGGCCTGCACAATTGCAGGATCTTCAGCCAATGCCCTCTGATAGTCGATTCTACGTCGAAAACGCGTCTTTAGTTGTGGTTGGCGTCGTACGAAGTTCTCTGCCCATCGCGGTCCGACACGCGTCGCGTCACGTTCGTCAAGGAGACAATCGGCCATATCTCGTACGTCGTCAAGTCGCGGTGGAAATCCTCGATCGATCAGGTCAATAACTCGTTCAAGAATCACAGTTTCTTCCACCTGAGTCATCTTCATTGAATTCGTACGAGTTTCGCGTCGTGGTAGAAGTCCAGCGCGTCGGTCGCGAAGTGTAGTTCTCGGGACCTTATAGATAGAAGCTGCTTTTCGAACGGATAGTTTTGGGTCCTTTTTAATAGCTTCAATTGCAAGGATAATGCGACTTTCATTTGAAGAAGAACTCATGGTCGTACGTAGAGGAAGGTTGTTGTGAAGGTGAAGAGTGTAGAATTAAGGAAAAGTGGGCGGCTCGCTATGATGGGCGACTCGCTATGCATATACGTTATATTTAAGCTAAATAAAGCTATACTAAATAACTTAATCTATGAAACTAAAATCAATAAAATTAAAAACTTTAAGTATAGTAACTTTCCTTATACTAATAAAAACACTATATTTAAATTTACTTGAAATTACTTACTTAAGACGATTAATAAGGATAATATACTAGAGTTATATAGTTTTAAAGTTAATATAGAGATAGTAAAAGCTACTAATAGTAATTCTAATATATATAAATACTTTATAAACTTCCTTAAGATAGCTAAACTAGCTTAAAGGCTTCTTAGTAAGTTAGAAAGGGCAAATATATATATTAAAAGTATAGCTAATAGTAATAAGGCTATTAAGACTATATAGTAGAGTAGAAGATATTATAAAAGCGTAATAGTATATAGGCTTTAGGGTTTCTATACTTAGTAGAGTAGTATAGACGTCTAAATAGTAGAGGAGACTTAGAAGATAGGTGTAGATTAAATATAGTATAGAGATAGAGGTAGCTAGAGGAAAGTAGTCAAGGGTTATTATAAGGTTTAAAGTTAGAAGAGTATAGAGGTGAAGATAATATCTAAGTAGTTATATAACCTGAAGGTTATTAGTAGAAAGTGAGGGGATAAGTTTAGCTTTTATAGTTAATACTAGTTATGTTTTATAGTATAAGGCTAGTAGCCTATTATATTAACTATATACCTATAAAATAAAGCTTCTTTAATTAAAGTTAGTAATAGTTTACTTTCTTTTTAATTAATAACATTATTTAAAATTATAACAATAAAATAAATCTTTCTAAAGTAGTCGCTATAAAACTTTAGTAGAGTTACTTACTTAGCTAAAAGTAGTTAGGTTATTATATTACTTTTAATAAATAATATTAGCTATACTATATCGCTATTAGGGAAGCATCTTTATATATACTTATTAATCTACCTTATAATATAGGATTTATTAGCTATCTAAATTACATAAAGCTTACTATATTATATATTAATTAAGACTTTATAACGCTTTTATTAAAATTAATAATTATACTATAATGTTTATAAAAAGAAGTTCTTAAGAGTAAATTAGCTCCTAAAGTTCTTATAACTTTAGTAGTAATAATAATATAAATATTAATACTTATATTATTAATTATTCTAAAGATATAGTAAATTAAATATTACTTACTTTATAACTTAGAAGATTAAGTTAACTATATTCATTCTTTATAGCTTTATTACTTAAAACTTTAAGTTATAGATAGATTATATTACTTAAGTTTTATTAATAAAGATAGTAGATATATTAATGTTAATATATACTTCTTCTTTTATATTATTATTATTAAATTTAACGCTAAATTAGAGATATATATCTTACTGATATTATCATCTTTATAAGCTTAATTTATATATCTATAATTTATTTCATTTTAAATAAGGCTAAAAATAAGCTATTAAAACTTATAGTTCTGATAAAGTTATCTATATAATTAATACTGTCTTAAATTATATAAGTAATTACAATGTAATTTCTCTTATAATACTTAGAAAACTAAATCTATTATTTAGTTTATACTTTCTATTTATTAAGAGTTTAATAGTAAGTTTTATAATGAATTAAAACAGATTTTAATAATATCTATAAAGATATAGCTACTATTAAATAAAGTATTAATCTTATTATTTATGTTAAAACTTTCTAAAAAATAATATGCTTTTAAGTTTAGCTATTTTAAGTAGTTATATTTATAAAGTAAATCTTTAGGTCTTTATATTATTTTATAAGCTATTCTAAAGCTATTTATCCTTTTAGTTATAGCTATTATATCTTAATTAAGGTTATAATTATAACGCAGCCCCGCTATAAAAAAACTATAATTAAATTCACTATATATATAGATATAGTTTTAGAAACACTCTATAAGTATTTTCACTTATACTGTCTATTAATTAAAGAAATTAGTATAGAAACCTTATATATTCCTACTAGCAAATAAACCTTATAAATATTACTATATAAAGTTAGATACATACTTTAGCTAAATAAACTAGTAGGATAGTAATAGCGCTAGCTATATAATATAAAGCTAATAGTACTATACATAGTAAGACTAATTATATTAAAGTTAAATAGGTTACTAAAGCTTTTATAGTTTAATAATACTACTATATAAAAGATAACTCCTTAACTAAAGAGGTTATTAGAAGAGGTTTTTATAATTAGAAATATAAAAACTCTATTGGTATAAAGCTTTATATATCTCCCTCTTCTTCTTTATTTTCTTTATTTACCTATAATAAATCATTTATAATATTTATACTATATAATCAATATGAAAATACTAAGTTTATACTAAATATACCTTTTTCTAAAGAAATACCTAAAGCTATTACTATAAAGTATAAGTTAACATCTATATGCTAAATAAAACCTTTGAATTTAATATATACTTTATCTTTAATTATAAATATCTTATTAAGGTCATATTGAATATAGTTTTTAATAATATCTCTCTAAAGGATTTTATTTATTAAGTAATTATAGTAATAATAAGACTTCATAGCTTTAGTATAGAGACTATATATATCTCTAGCTATTCTAAAGAGTAGCCCTTCTTTATATAAACCTTCTATAATACTAAAATAGATATAGTTTAAGCCTAAGTATAAGCTTAATACAGCTTATTAGTAAGTACGCCTTATGCTAAATAAAAAGAGTATTACTAATAACAATATAGCTATAATAGTATTAGCTAGCCTAATTAAATAAGAAAACAATAATAGTAATAACTTAATAATAGATAGTAAAGCAGTAATAAAGATAGCATGCTAATTTATTATCAATAGTATGCTTAGTGAGCTATATGCTAGAAGTAGGCTTACTAATAGTAGTATAAGTAATATATAAGAGAGAGGATAAGTTAATAGTATACTAGTTAGTAATTAAGTAATTATAAACTATATTATTACTAACGTAAAGTTAAAGATAGTAAAGTTATTAGTATATATATATATATATAGCTGAAGTTAAGAGATATAGTTAGAGACTTAAGAGGTTATTAAGGATCATATAACTAAAAGCTATATATTATAAAGAAGCGTAAAGTTAGGAGATCTATTGCTCTAAATAGGTAAAAGTTATCGTAAATAGCTAGAAGCTATTATATCTTAGTTAAATAATATAGTTATATAAAGCTTAGTTTTAATACTATTAATAAAGTTATTTCTATTCTTATTATTAAAAGTTATATAAGAATTCCAAACTTTCTCTTTACCTAAAGTTACTTTAAAATAAATTATCTTTAGATTTTAAATCTAAAATAGAATTAATTATAATTAGTGTTTTTAACTAATCCTAGATAGCTTTATACTTCTTTTCTATAAGTGTAAGATATTGAAGTTTAACTTATTAAGAAATCTCTAAAATTCTAAATTAAAAGTATTATGAAAGATTATCAATAGCTAAATAGTAGTTAATATAAAGCTTATTTGAAATTATTTATATTTAAAGTAGTTCTAAGTAAATATATAGAGGTTTATATTACTAATAAAATTGTCTATAGTAAGTTTGCTCTTTTAAATCTAATTAATGAATTCTTTTTGGAATAGAATAAAGTATATATAAATAGTATCTTTAAAACTATCATATCCTTTATTAATATATTATTACTATTTCTTTTACCTTAAGTAATATTCTTATTAACTTAAAATACTATTATAAAGTAATTAGTTCTAATAACTTATGATCTCTATATTTATACTTAAAGTATATAGTTTTATATCTAAACTAAAGATCTAAATATATAATTCTCTATAATAAAGAATACTTTATTGATAAAATACTAGTTTTATACTTTACTTCTTAATAATATTTAGCTAAAATATATTATATCTCTATAAAGTTTAGCTTAATTATAATAGATTTACTAGTTAAAACTATTATTAAACTAAACTAAAAGTCTTATTAAGTTTTATTAATACTTAAAATAATATTAATTTTAAATCAAATAGCTACCTAAAAACCTTCTATAAAACTTATTATAGTAATAAGACTAATATTTATGGAAAATATAAATATTCTGTTAGTAACTAATAGCTTAAAGTAATAAGAACTAAATTAAAGTTAATATTAAGTTTAATAGTTTTTTATAATATTATAAGTAATCTAAATACAATATATAATAAGGTTTACTTTTAAGAAGTTATTAAATAATAAGTTTATAAAATGTTATAGTTTTATTATTATTTTTTACTATTCTTTTATTAATCTCTTACTATTAAGAGAATTCTATAATAAGAATTAATAAAAAGTTAACTTATAGTTCAAAGTTTTTCTTCTTCTCTTTTTTAGATCTTTTCCTTAAGTTATAAGATTTAATTAATACTAGAAGTAATTTATCCTCTAAAGCTATAACGTGGTTGATAAGCATGTACTAACAATTTCTTACCAAATTTTCGCGTGCAGCCTACTATAATTTTGCTAAGGTGATCGACTCGCTTGTCTGATCGACTCGCTTATCAACCACGTTAGATTGATATAATATTTATACTTTATTAATAACTACTTAGAAAGTAGTTTCATTATTATATATAATATTATTATAATAAAGTAAGAGAGAAAACTTATTAATTATACTAAGTACTCTACCTCAAGTGAAGAACCCCTCTGAAATTACCTAAATACTTATATAAAGTAAATGTATAAATACAAGCTTAATTAACTTATATTTTATATATTTCTTCTACTCTTCTTATATCTTAAGTTATATAATCTTTAAGAGAAAATAAACTACTAAGAAAAAGTTTAATAATATTATCCCTATAGTATTCTATTTTATTCCAACTTTAATAACTAAAAAGGTATAATAAATATTAAAACAGAAAATAAAAAATAAAACTAACTAAAACTAGAAAAACTTAAAAATACTTACTTTTATTTAGTTTTTTAAAAAAATAAAGATTAATAAACTTTTACTATAAGTTAAACTGAAAAATCCTAAAATCTTTTTAAATAATTAGTTATTGAAGTTATTAAAAAGATTTAAAAAAGTATAGAAGTAAATATATTTCTTATTTATCTACTTAGTTTTTTTTATTATAAGTTAATTAAATTTCTACTTACTTATATAAGCTATTTCCTCTTATAATAATACTTAATATTTATAGAAATACCCCTTTAGTTTTTAATTTTAAAATTAAAACTACTAAAAATTCTAAAAACTCTACCCCTTTCTGTATATCTTCTAAGTTTCTTATATACTAAAGTAAAGAAAACTGAATTAACTTTACTTTATATACTTAAAGTTATATTATATATTTAAAGCTTTTAAACTATTAATCTTACTATAAGCTAAGTTTTTTAGCAATTTCTTACTTCATATAAGTAATATCTTAAAAGGTTGATCTAAAGAATAATTACTTAGTTTAATAATATTCTTAAGTAAATTACGTCTCTATTTTTATCTATCTATCTTTACTTATTATATAAATCTCTAGAAGTTTTCTATTTTAACTTATTAATTTAGTTTATTTCTTATACTTTTAAAAAAGTATTTTTTCTTTTTAAGTTTATCTATATGAATTAAAAAGTTTAAGTCTCTATTTTTTATAAGTTTATTTAAGTTATGAATACTTAAGAAGGTAATTAAAAAATTTTTAATAAGTAGTATTTATTTTTAAATAAATAAAAACTATTTAGAAGAAACTAAATATAATCTTTTCATTCTTTCTTTAACTAGGTTGATATTAATAGATCTCTAATCTTTATTATTTCTAGCTACAATATCCATAATATTTACTTACTTATGAAAGGTTTAATTAAGTTTAAATTAAACCTTTTTTAATATTGTTACTTTTTATAAAAGCATGTATAATAGAGGTAATATTATTAGGAGTAAGAGCAGTATTTAATATAATAAAAAGGGGAAACTTTTCATTTTATTAGTTATTATAATAAAACTCCTTATATTTAATAATAACTATTTATAACTAGTATAAATAGTTATTATAGGCCGCTGGCCTTATATTGTGAAATTTAACTAGTATTAACTGCGAAAGCTAGACTAGTCCCCTCGCTCCCTACTAATAGCCTTAAGGTTATATAACTACTTAGATATTATCTTTATTTCTACACTCCTCTAACTTTAAATATCATAATAAGCTAAGTTAACTATCTTCCTCTAACTACTTCTATCTCTATACTATATTTAACCTACGCCTATCTTCCTCTCCTCTACTGTTTAGATATCTATACTATAAGCTCTACTAAGCGTAAGGGCCCTAAGGCTTCTATGCTATCACGCTATTATAACATCTTCAACTTTGCTATATAGTCTTAATATAGGAAAAGCTTTGCTACTATTAGCTATACTTTTGCTATTGGATTCACCCTTCTTAACTTACTAATATTTAAGCGCTTAGGCTACTTTAGCTATCTTAAGGAAGCCTATAAAGTAATTATAGGTATTAAGATTATTGTTAATAGCTTTAACTATCTCTATATTAATCTTAAGGCTATATAACTTTATTATATTACTCTTAATAGCTATTTTAAACAAGTATTTCTAAGTAAATTTAAAGAGAGTTTTCTTTTTAGTAAAAAGAAAGTTACTATATTTAGAGCTTTTAACTTTATTAATATTAGTCTTATAGACTAAGTTATTTAGTATAGCTTTATTTAGCCTATAGTTATACTATTAAGTTTATACCTTTAAGTGTAGGTTTAAGCTATTACTAAGCTTTAGCTATATTAGCTATAAGTATAGTTAGCGTTCTATATTATAGATAACACTTTTATAATATTACGAATAATATATTTATAAACGATAGTGTTATAAATAACGCTCTTACTAATATATTTTGCTACTCTACTACTTACCTACCTACCCTCTTCTACTAGGGATAAGTTAAGCTAAGCGTTAATAACTAGTTATACTAAGATTTATTTATTTACTTTATTAACATTAGGTATAGGTTAAAGTACTACTATTAGGTTTTAGTACTATAAAAAAAGTATAGAGTGAACTATAATACCTACTTATACAGGTTAACTAAACTACTAATATAAATAGTTGTTATTGATATAAAAGAAATAATATTAATAATAGTAATAGTAAGTAGTAGGTAGTAATAATTAGTAATAGAAATAAGTAGTAATAATTAAATAGAAAAAACTATTAAATTACTTACTTCTTTAGAATCTTTTTTAAGTAGAAAAATTTACTATATAAATAATATAGTTTTTCCTTATAAACCTTTACTTAGTTAAGTAACTACTTAATTAAGTAATTACTATAATGTGTAATTTACTATAAAAACCTTACTATAAAGTTAATTATTACAGCTTTGTTTAATCTAATTTAGATATTCTAGATCTATAATATTATTATAGTTATAGTTTATAGATTTATTATAGATTATTAGTTTCTATTATTTTACTTTCAAATCTTAACTTAATATTAACTTTAATTAACAATAACTATATTAATAATATAGTTATTATTAATTTTAAGGAATTATTATTCTAATAATATATACCTCTTATAGTAACTAACTTAATATATAGTTTTTATTTGTTTTAGCTAGTTGTAGGAGTTACTATAATAGGTAATTTATATAATTATACTTTTTATTCTAATTAGATTAAGTTATAGTTACTTCATTCCTTTTAGTTATATTAATATATAATTAATAGTTATAAAGATAATTATTTAATTATTAGGTATAGTCTTACTAGTGATACTAATATTATTAACCTTAGCCCTACATCTTTTTTATAGCGCTAGTTATATTTAGTTTTACTTAAATTCTCCTATAGGGGGTACTTAGTTAGGACTTAGTAGTTTTAGACTTACTACCTATTATTACTATTATTGGTATTATTTCTCTTATATTAATAATAACCATTCATAACTAGTATAAATGGTTATTATTAAATATGAGGAATTTTATTATAATAACTAATAAAACGAAAAGTTTCCCCCTTCTATTATATTAAATACTGCCTCTACTCTTAATAATATTACCTGTATCATACACGCTTTTATAATGATAACGTTAGCTATATAGTAATATTAATAAAGGAAAACCTCTCTATATATATTACATAAGAAGTTTATAACTAGTAGCTTTTAGTATACTTAAAATAAAATAAAACTACTAAGATTATTAAAAGCTAATACTACTAATAAGGTTTAACTAGAGATATCAAGTAATATATTTATAACCATTATACTTACTATAAAGCTTGAAAGTTATAAAATATAACTTTGAGAAAGCTAAAGCTACTACTAATCTTTGTATAGTTTTAGTAGTTTATTATAATAAACTTTATAGCTTTATTAAGGAATTACAATAGTTTTAATACTATTTAGGTTATAATTTACTATCTTTCTAAGTATTTAGTTTTAATTCCCTATTATAGAATAGTTACTATAAAGAATATAGTTTAAATATTCTCCTACTATATATTTTTATACTTCAGTTTCCCTAATAAAATTATATTAAATTATAAAGCTTAGTTATCTTAAGCTTTTAGAATAAATTTTATATAATTATTAGTATATAAATTAGCTTCTCCATAAAAACTTACTTATAGATAGATAGATAAATAAAAGTTATAAACTAGTACTTTTAATAATATTTTTAGGTTTTAGTTAATAAATATATAGATAATTAGAGCAATTTACTATCTATAACTAACTTTACTTAAGCCTACTTTCTTAGTAAAACTATAAACTTATTACTATTTAAGATTCAATAAAGCTATAAACTAAGAATAAACTATAGCTAGGATAAGTATATAACAGAGTTTAATAATATTTATAGTAAACTAAACTATAAGGGTACTTGAGCTATAATTAGCTAAATATATAATACTTAGTATATTACTTTAAGTTAGATAGCTATTATTTAGTGCTAGTATATATATATACTAGACTACAGCTACTACCTTAATAACCTTACTATAGGTAACTTAGTTTAAGTATTAATAGAGGGTAGCCTCTAGCTGTTCACTATAAGTTTTACCTATTTAGAGCGATAGACCTCCTAACTCTACGCCTCTTAATAATTTATATAGCCTTTAATTATATAATCTTTAATAACCTCTTAAGTTTCTAACTATATCCCTCTCTTAGCCTTAACTATACTTATATATATATTATTAGATAACTTCACTATTTTTAACTTTACTTTAGTAATAATATAGTTTATAGTTACTTAATTACTTGATTACTAACTACTAAACTATTAACCTATCCTCTCTCTTATATATTACTTATACTACTATTAAATACTATTTCTATTACTACTTTACTATTTACTATTAAGTTATTAATATTATTATCTTCTTATTTAATTAGGCTAGCTAATACTTTTATAGTAGCTATACTATTATCAATAACACTCTCTTTATTAGTAAGTATAAAGTATACTGATTAATGAACCTTATTAAGCTTAAACTTAGGCTACTTCTACTTTAGTATTATAGAAAGCTTATATAAAGAAAAGCTACTCCTTAAAATAGCTCAAAATAAATATAGCTTTTATATAGAAGTATATAAAACTATTATTCATTACTTTAATTATAGTATAAAGAGGGTTCCCTCTAGGGGTATTTATAGAAACTTTAGTTATAGCTACTTTAATAATATACTACTAATTAGTAAAAAGGTATTTACTAAATTTAAAGGCTTTATTTATTATATAGATATTATTTTATATAATAATACCTTTAGCTGTTTACTTATAAAAAGGTATACTCTATAAGGGATTAATATTCTGATATATCTCTTATAGTATATATATTATAAAGGATTTATTAAAAGTTATAAGATAAAGAAGAAGAAGAGGAAGAGGGATAGGTATAAAGCCTTGTGTTAGTAGAGTTTTTATACTTCTAGCTATAAGAACTTCTTCTAATAACCTCTTTAGTTAAGGAGTCATCTTTTATATAGTAGTATTATTAAACTATAAAAGCTTTAGTAACCTGTTTAACTTTAATATAATTAGTCTTACTATATATAGTACTATTAGCCTCACGCTATATAGCTAGCGCTATTACTATTCTACTACTATATTTAGCTAAAGTATATATTTAACTTCATATAGTAATATTTAGAGGGTTTACTTACTAATAGGAATAACTATATAGAGTTTCTATACTAATTTCTTTGATTAATAGAGGGTATAGGTTAAAATACCTATATAGTGTTTCTAGAATTATACCTATATTTAGGGTGAATTTTACTGTAGTCTTTTTATAGGGAGGCTGTATTATAACTATTAACTTAATTAATAGAGGGTTAATACTCTCTAAATTAGTTAAAGCTATTAATACTTTAGGATAGATTATATAAGATTAAAGTAATAAGCTTTAAAAGTACTTAGGTTATATATTTCCTACTTAGCTATTAAGTATATAATACTTTTAACTTAAGTTAGCTATAAAAAGCTAATAATACCCTACTATTAAGGTAGTATATTATACTACTATCTCTTATTAAATATACTCATAGCTTTGAGTTTAAAGTTAACAAGGTTATTTAGTTATAAATTTACTAGTAGAAATTATAGTATTATATCAATTAGTTAAGGCATAATAAGGACTCTAAATAATACAATATAGAAGCTTTTAAGTATATTTTAGTAGTATTATAGGCTTTTTATAATATATATCTAACTATTAAAAGCTTACTAAAGAACTTATAGTTATAGCTAGATATTATTATAGTAGATAAAGAGCTTCTTATATAAAATAATAATAATATAGCTATAGAGGCTTAATATATATAGAGGGATGCTAGTAATAATAGTATATAATCTATATAGAGTTAGAATATAAGGATTCTATATATACATATAATAAGCTATATATTACTACCTAGAAGAGAGATTAATATTAGCTTAGAAAAATTATTTAGTAGAAAAAAGAAGTAGCTAATAAAGCGTTTAATATACCATTATACCTACTATAAGGCCTAAAAGCTACAAGTATTATATAGCCTTATATATATAAATTAATAATAATAATAGTAAAAATATAATGCTTGTAAGGTTTGAGTATATAGATCCTATATACTATATATATATTTATATCTACTAACTTAAGTTATTATATAATATATATACTCTTTTTATTATACATATATAAGAAAGAAGAGGGCTATAAAGTAGGGATTTTTGCTTTTATATATAAAATAAGTAGTTTCTATAGATAGAAACTTATAGAGAAGGGGGGGGGTCTTATTACAATACTAATGCTATACCTACTTTAAAATATATTATATGCTTAGGTATATAACCTATAATAAGCGCGCTAAATATACTTATAAAGCCCTTATATACTTACGCTCTTACTTCTAACCTTTTCCATTTACAACTTAATATTAATCAATCTAAGTTAGCACTTATTATATATTAGGTACTACTTATAACTAAGCCTACTATTATATTAGTTAAAAGTAATATTTTAAAAGAAAAATAGCTTTAAAATATATTTCAAAAGAGGAATTTTAATAACTTTATTAAGTATTACTTTTCTTTCTATTTTATTAGTTTTTTTTTAATTTCAAAGTATTAATTAAAATGAAAACTTATTAAAAAAAAACTCCCTTTTCTTATTTTAATATTTAAGTTTTATTATTATTTTTTATAATTTAAAAAAAATCCTTCCCTATAATTACTTTTTCTAATAAGTTTAAATAGGTTTTAAAATAAGTTTATAAAAGAGAAAGCTTTTTTAAAATAGTTAGAATATTTTTAATATTTTGTATTATAAAATAAAGTTTTTTAAAAGAGACCTTTAATATTTTATTCTTAACTTTTCTAAAATTTAATAGTTTTAGCTTTTTTTTATAACATTAAGTTAGCTTTATATATTTTAAATTGAGTAATTATAAACTTAAATATTTTAAAATCAAGTAAATTATTCTTAGTTATATTATTAAGTTAACTTAAATTATATAGCTAAAATATTTAAATTTATTTTTAATAGGTTTATTTATTAATAATTAAAACTTAAAAAATGAATATGTAACTAAATATATTATTATTTAATATAACATATTTTTATATAGATTTATAATAGATCTTAATTAAGTTAAAGTTATTATCATTTTATAAAACGCTAATAGATATAAGCTAAAATTAGCTAATATTCTATTTTAAGATCTTGATAGTTCAAACTTCCATAGCTTTATAACTATTTTGATTTCCAAAATAAATAATATTAGTTTTTTAGTTAAACTTAAGGTTAGGAAACTAGTTACTTAGTATTTAGTCAGACTAATTAGTTAACTAGCTAAGTTAGACTTAAGTCACTCAATTTAGCTAACTTAACTTAACTAGCTTAGTTCTAGTTATCCTAGTAACTTAACTTAACTTAACTAAATCCTAACCTTAGTTAAACTTATTATTTTATCATAAAAAATAATGATTATTTAGAAAGTAGAAAACTTTTTATATTATAGTTTTAAATATAATATTTTTAGAAATGCTAAATAATCACTTTTTTTATTAGCTATTTTTTAAAAAATAGTATCTTTTTTAAAAATTATAATTTATATAACTTATATCTTAATATTATTTTTATTATTTATAAGAAAAAAGCTTAAAATACTTTTAATTAATTTTTATTTCATAAATTAAAACTGAATAATAGTTATTTATAACTAAAGCAGAATAAGTAATCCTTTTTTATAGAAATTATTTAATTATTTATAATTTTAATTAAGTTAAAAGACTATTAATTTAAAAATTAGTTTTAAAAACCTTTAATACTTTAATTAAACTTAGTTTTATCTCTTTTAGTTTATGAAAAAAGAGAAACCTCTTTTTTAAAACTTTTGAAAATATAAAAAATAAAGTATAAATAGAAGTAATAATCTAAAAAGTTTATTTTTGAATGATTTTAAAACTAAGCTAATTTATTAAATTAACTTTAAATAAATTGAAATTCCTTCTATTAAATAACTAATAAATATTAATCTTTATATAGACTTATTCTATTAAAAACTAATTTATTAAGTTTTATTAAGGAAGTTTTATAGCCTACTTTATAAGAAGGTCTTTAGTAGATAAACCTAATAAGAGCATTTTAGCTATTATTTCATCTAATAAGAAGATTATAGTATATACCTAAAGGCTTAGAATAACTACTTACGCTAAACCTAACTATAGCTACTTATTATAGCTTTTAGTATTATATTAATAATAGCTTTATTACTAACAAGGTTAATAGCCTCACTTATATAACTTACTATATAGAGATAGCTTTATAAGGTTAGCTATATAAAAGCTTATCTTAGCTATAAACTTAAGA
The DNA here is from genome assembly GCF_000319635.2 of Colletotrichum fructicola Nara gc5. NCBI lineage: Eukaryota > Fungi > Ascomycota > Sordariomycetes > Glomerellales > Glomerellaceae > Colletotrichum > Colletotrichum fructicola. Next base: position 526,737 of record NW_027094057.1, read on the forward strand.
TGTTTACGCTAAGCTATAAGCTTATTCCTTGTTATATAAACTACTTAGATTCCTATAACTTCATAATATATTCTATCCTACTTAATCTATCAAGCTTTATACTATAAAGCTTTACTTAAAGCATACCTTAAGACGCTAAAATTAATACTAACTATAAAGCTAGCTTTACTATAATTAGTAAGATAATACTTTTTAATATATAAAGCTTTATAAATGAGATAACTATAGCTATATCCTACTTTATAGTCCTAAAAGCTAACCTTATAGCTATAACCTATACCTATCTACTTTAGTAAATCTCACTAAAAGAGGTAGCTATATTTACTATTAATCCTAGCTATTACGCCTACTTTAATAACATCCTTAATAAGGTAATATAGCTAGTAAGTTAACTAAGCTAACTAACTAATTAAAGATATTACTAATAACTATAGAAAGTATAAGCTATAAAGAAGATATCTAAGTTTAATAATAGAAGCTATATATAAAAGTTAGAAGAAAAGTTGAAAGGTTAAAGAAAGTTTACTTCTATAGTAATTAAACTAGGTTAAAGTTATAAAATTATTATTAAAGTAACATTAAAAGTAATAAAATTATTAATAATAGCGTATATAACTACGCGTATAGGGGGAAATAGAACTAAAGCTAGAGATAGTAATAATTATATAATTAGTAGGCTGTTAGCTAAAAGGGTAAGTTAGAAGTTATTATGATATAAGTTCTAAGTAAAAATCATAATAAGTAGCTAGAGGCTAATTTATTAAGCTTTGATATAGTTATTTAAACAATTTAAAAGTTACTTATAATATTAAAATTACATTTTAAAGCTTTAATATAAATATTATTAATTCTTTTGTAAAAACTACATAGTTACTTTTGAGTTTAAATTATTAACTATCAATATTATAAACATAATTTAATTAATTTAGTTATTTAAAAGTTTTCAATAATTCTTGTTTATAGTTTTATAATATTAAATTAAGTATCTCTTTATTTATAAGTAAGTTTTCTTAATAACCTTTATTTAATTATTAGGTTAATAATGAATCTATATAAAAAATAATACTTAATACTTTTGAAATATTAATTATTCTTATTATTTCTATTATAATTTTATAGGTTTTAAAACGGTTTATAGTATTATTTCTAATAAAGAAATACTTTATTTATTTTAAGTTATAACATTTTCAATCTTTAGAGTTTTGGAGTTTATATTTTAAAAACCTTTTAATAAAGTTTAATAAAATTTACTAAAATTTAAATAATTTTTATTATTATTTGTTTTTAAAAACTCCTCTTTAAATATCATATTTATATGAAAAGTATTACTTTTAGAAACTATAGCTTTGAAAAGTTTAGCTTTGAAAACTTTAGCTTTTATAATTATTTTAAATTTTTAATTTAAAATTAAAATTAAGATAATTTCTCTTATTAAAGTTAATAAAATAAAACTTATTAAAACATTATTAATAACTAAATTAGCTTAATCTTTTACTATATATAGTTTAAATTATTTACTTTAAACTATAGCTAAAGTTTTTAAAGCTTTAAAACTTATTAATATTATTCTAAAAAGATATAAATAAATTCATAAAAAAAGAAAGAAAGAAACACTTTTTTAAAAAAGAATAAAATAAAAAAGATTATATAAAACTTAAATAAAGCTGATAGTTTATTAACTAAAAGAACAATAAAAAAAATTTTATAATATAAATTTAAAAACAATAACAACAAATAAAAAGAAATCTAATTAATATTTTTATCTGTATTTCTATTTTTTATTCAAAGCGTATATTTATATTTATTATTCTTTTCTTTTTCCTATTATTTTAATACTAAAGATAATTTATATTTTAAATTTCGTTTTCTTTTTTTATAATAAAAGACTAATTATTATGAGTAATATTTGCTATAATTCTACTTTATAATACTTCTATTATATAAATTAAAACTAAACTTTAATAAAACTTATAATTAGATTATAATATTAATTATAAACTCCTAAAAGAGTATTCTATTTTGACCATTTATTTACTAGATAAAAAAGTATAAGAAAGTAATAATAAAAAAGATATATATATGTTCCTTTTTATACAAATAATATAGAATTGTTTTTCCAAAAAAAATATTTTTAGTTAGGTTTAAAAAAGGTTTTTTATTTCTTTTATAAAACGTTAATATCATTATAATATTTTTCTTTTTTAGTTTTTTATGTTTTTATATTTGTAATAACTTATAATTTAAGAATATGATTTTTTAATATTTCTATTTATGAATATAATTTAGATCTTAAATTTTTAGGTTTTAATAAACCTTTCTTTATTAGTTAATATATTATTAAAAACCTTTTAATAAATTTAATTAAAAAGAAGTTTATTAAAATAAAGTAATTGATTTTACTTTTCTAAAAATTTATAAAAAGAATAAAATAAATTTAGTTATTTTTAAGCTACTATTATAATAATTTATAATACTATAATTTATAATAATTTTAAACAAATAGATAATAAGCTAATAAAGCAGGTTTATTAAACTTACATAAAGCTTTATTTATTCTTTCTTATTATATTAAATACTTTTCCCCTTAAAGTTTATTAAACGTTTATAGTTTTAATTAATTTTTAATTCTAAAAACTTAAATAATTACTTTTATTTTAAAAAAATAAAAGTAAAAAAAAGGATTAACTAATTTATTGTAGTATAATGCAAAGGGTTGGTAGGAGCAATGTTGCAACTCGTACTTCCTTTCTCAAATGAGAATCCTCAGATGAGGAAGGAAGGTTTCTTGTTCATCTCAGCTGCATCTACATGTCCTTTTATCTTCGACCCTGATATCCTATCCCTTGATATCCTATCCCTTGATGTTCGCTTTTTCTCACTTTAGTCTAATAAAATAATATAAAACAACTATAAGTAAAATGTTCTATAATAGTTTAGTTTATTTCCTTACAGTAGTCATTAATCTTATAATCAAATAAAATAAACCCTTATTAATTATACTAAATATTCTATTTTAAATAAATAATCCTCTTAAAAATACTTAAATACTTATATATTAATTTTTAACTAACTATAAGAATTTAAAAAGTAAATATATAAATATATATTTAACTAACTTATATTTTACCTATATTTTCTACTTTTTTATATTTTAAATTATATAATCTCTTAAGAGAAAATAAACTATTAAAAAGAAATTTAATAATATTATTTTACTAGGTTTGTAGTTATAATATAGCCCCCCTATAAAAAGACTATAGCGAAATTTACCTTATATATAGGCATAATTCTAGAAATACTATATAAGTACTTTAACTTATACCTTCTACTAATTAAAGAAAATAGTATAGAAACCCTATATATTCTTACTAATAAGTAAACCCTCTAAATATTATAAAGTTAAACGCGCGCCTTAGCTAAATAGACTAGTAGAATAGTAATAGCGCTAGCTATATAGCGTGGGGCTAGCAGCGTTATATGTAGTAGAGCTGATTATACTGGGGCTGAAGGGATTATTAAGGCTCTTGTAGCTTAGCGATAGCTTTGCTGAACCTTCTAGCGAGGTGAACGCTATTAAACAGAGATAACTCCTTAACTAAAGAGGTCGTTGTAAGAGGTTCTCACAGCTAGAAGTATAAAAAGCTCTACTACTATACGTAGGGCCTTACGCCTATCCCTCTTCCTCTTCCTCTTCCTCATTATAATATTATTTTATAATATTCTACTTTATTTTAGTTTTTAATAACTAAGGAAATATTTATAGAAAAAAAAGACTTATTAAAACTAAAAAAGTTTAAAAATATTTATTTTTGTTTAGTTTTTAAAAAATGAAGATGAATAAATCCTTATTGTAAATTAAATTAAAAAATCTTAAAAACTTTTTTTAAAAAGTTAATTATTAAAATTATTGAGAAAATTAGAAAAGAAAGTAAAAAAATAAAAATTTCTTATTTATTTACTTAGTTTTGCTTTTTTATTATAAACCAATTAAGCTTTTATTTACTTATATGAGCTATTCCCTCTTATAATAATACTTAATACCTATAAAATTACTTATTTAGCCTGTTATTTGTAAGTTAAAATTATTAAAAATTCTAAAAACTCTAACTCTTTATATTATCTTTTTCTTAAGAAGTTAAAATAAAGTATTTTTTAGTATTAATAATATTTTAACAATAAGCATAATATTAAGTATATTACTAATTACTATAAAGTAATTTATGTAGTAAAATAATTACTTATAATCTAAATAAACTTCTTCTTTTTATATTTTATTATTTAAGTTAATAAAAAAGATATTATTATTATCTTAATTGATAAAATATAAAATTATAATTTGGTTATAAAACCTTTTACTAAAGTTAGTAACATACTATTAGTTATAATACTTTTGTTGAAAAGTCTAACGTATATGCATAGCGAGTCGCCCATCATAGCGAGCCGCCCACCTTTCACTACCCTCCAGCCATTTGTGTAAGTCAATTAAGCCACATCGTACGAAATCAATTGAAACTACTCATCAGCCTCTTCTTCAGAGGTCTCCCAAACTACCTGACATGTTCGTACATTATGTCCAGTCTTTCCGCAGTTACCACATCGCCGCCCGCGCGATTCACCCCCCTCCGTACGAGCACCCTCTTGACGCATGTTTTCGCCTCCAGCATCAACAACCCCCTTTTCTACCCGTATTGCCTCAGCTTCAGCTGTATTAAGTGACCCTCCAAGACGTAGTTGGGTTTTCTTAGCTCTCCGGCGCTTACTTAGTATCTCATTTGCCGTACGAAGCCCGCGGCACTCGGCTTCAACAAGAGCTAGTTTGTGTGCTAACTTGCTAATACCTTTAGCTTGCAAATCAACAACCTCGTACAAATGAGTTGGTGAGCTATCTTGATGACTAGTGATTCTTTTCTTAAGTGAAGCAGAGCTTCGTACGGCGTCATGTGCTGTGGTTGGTGTCTTTGGGTCCCAGGAGCCCTGGCTGCTTGGGCATGAGTTGGATGGTGTTGGCGTCTTTGGCTTGAAATCCAGGCGGGAAAGAACTGCTTCTGGGTCGAATGGTACAAGGCCAGCCTGTCTAAAACCAGCTTGTACGTTTTCTTTGCTTATTGAAGTAAAAAAGGCTGCCTTGAAGGCAGGAAAGAAATCATCCTTAGTAATGTGCGTAATCTGCATCCGCATCATCTTCTCGATTTCCTTGCCATATGAAGCCTTCAGCGGACTAAAACAGCCAACATCAAGAGGCTGAAGCTCGTGCGATGAATGCGGAGGCATGCAAAGAGCAATAATGCCGTGTTCCTTGCAGTAATCGTCAAACTTGGTGGATTTGTGGCTGTTGTGGCCATCAAGGATTAGGAGCCGTTTAACACCCTTCGTGCGAGACTTTGTGCACTTTTCAAAATGTTTTAGCCAATCTAGGCCAATCTCATTTGTAGTCCATCCATTTTCGCTAGGGTGGACGCGCCATTCGGGTGGGAATTGGCCATTGGTATACCATGAGAGTAGGTGATATTTGCCCTTAACAATGACGTATGGAGGCAGCGCCCAGCCATCTGCACATACGCCCTGAATGACAGAAACCCATTCGCGATTGCCAGGCTGCTTCGTACGAGGCCTTCCACGGCGGTCAGAGGTTGTAATAACCTTTGCGTGCGACAGCATTCCCACCAAGAAGCCCGTCTCATCAAAATTGTAGACATCGTCATCGTGTATTCCGTACTTCGCGATTGTGTTTCGTACGAGGGCAAACCAGGCCTGCACAATTGCAGGATCTTCAGCCAATGCCCTCTGATAGTCGATTCTACGTCGAAAACGCGTCTTTAGTTGTGGTTGGCGTCGTACGAAGTTCTCTGCCCATCGCGGTCCGACACGCGTCGCGTCACGTTCGTCAAGGAGACAATCGGCCATATCTCGTACGTCGTCAAGTCGCGGTGGAAATCCTCGATCGATCAGGTCAATAACTCGTTCAAGAATCACAGTTTCTTCCACCTGAGTCATCTTCATTGAATTCGTACGAGTTTCGCGTCGTGGTAGAAGTCCAGCGCGTCGGTCGCGAAGTGTAGTTCTCGGGACCTTATAGATAGAAGCTGCTTTTCGAACGGATAGTTTTGGGTCCTTTTTAATAGCTTCAATTGCAAGGATAATGCGACTTTCATTTGAAGAAGAACTCATGGTCGTACGTAGAGGAAGGTTGTTGTGAAGGTGAAGAGTGTAGAATTAAGGAAAAGTGGGCGGCTCGCTATGATGGGCGACTCGCTATGCATATACGTTATAATATCTTAGCTATTAATTAATATTTCAAGTTTAATATTATAGCTCTTCTAAATAGTTAGCTTTTTGAAAGGGGATTTTTATTATTCATAAGGGAAATATTACTAAAACGTAATAAAATTAGAGAACTTAAGTAGTTAGCTATAAAAATTAATTATTAAGTATTGTTCTCTATAAATTTCTTTTTCTTTTTATTACTTTTGTCTATAAGTTATATTAAAAAGCTTAATGAAAGAGTAAAATCTTTAAATTATATTTATAAGGGGCTAGCCTTTTATTTATTTAACTTATAAGTGCTTTAATTATAGTAATTTAAGCTAAAGGAGGGAGGTTCCTAGGATACTTCTTATATAGAGGAAAAATAAGTATAAAGCGCCTACTAAGTAAATATAGTTAATAAGGGTAGGATTCCTATAAGTCTATAGAATTATTTAGATATAATAAGTAAGTATAATTTATAATATATACTCCCCCCCTTTAGCTTTTATATAAATATAGGTTTGGTATAAACTGAAAGTAGTTAATATAAGCTAAAAATAAACTTAAAACTTTAGTAATTTAAACTACTAACTATGTTATACCTTATAAGTAAATAATATAATAATATGCTTTTTTATATTTAGTTTACTTTTACTTTTTCTTTTTCTTATTAACCTTTATAGTAGTAAGTTATTAATCTTTTATATTATTATTTAACTAACTTATTACTATTATAGCTATATTTTTAGTATATTTTTAGTCTATTTATTTTATAAGTTAGTTAAATTTAAATCTCTATTAATTACTAACTTATATGAATCTAGTTATTACTTATTTAGCCTTTATAAATAACGCTTTTTATATATTATTACTTACTTTTTTCTTATTATTTTATTATAATTAACTTTATATAGCTTACTCTTTCTACCTTTAATAAGGATATAAAGTCTCTTCTCTTAGCTAATTATAAAAACTTACTTTCTAACTATATTAAGTTTATTAGCTTCTCTAACGCTAAAGAGGCTATCTTTAAAGATTCTAACTTTAAAAATAACCCCCTCTATAAATTTATTTGATCTTTTTCTACTTACTTTATGATATAAAAGCTTATTTTTATATACTTTTTAGTTATTTACTTATTACTTTTTTAATATTCTATTAAAACTTCTATAAATACTAACTTATACTTAGTAGTATCCTTTTAGATAAAACTTAAAGATTTATTTATAAAATCTTTTACTTGAAATATATATCTACTATAAGTAAAGCTAAGAGGTTAATAATATTATAGCTTACTATAATATCTTTAAATAAAGTATATTAACTTATTACTTTCTAGTTATTATAGAAACTAAATATTTTTTAAGTAATATTATTTATTCTTATTATTATTCTAATAAGTTTATTAAGTCTACTTATATTAATATAAGTACTATTCTCTTATTATTTTAATCTTATAAAACTAATAATTTATTAAGATAATAAAAGTATAATTTACTACTATAAAAAGTTTATTTCTCTTAGTTATAACTATCTTACTTATTATGATATTAATAAGTAAACTTTAATAAGTTTTTATTATTCTACTACTTTAGTATAAATATTAATTTTCTGTTAGCTTTCTATATAAATTAAAGTTTATATAAAGCTCTTTTATATTATTTCTATTTAGAGCTATAAGATTTATACTAAAGTTAAAAAGAAATATATTACTAAGGTTATTATTAAAACTACTATTAGTATTAATACATCTCTTATACTTTCTATTAGTTTTTTAACTACTCTTATCCTTAATACTTTTATTACTACTTCTACTTAAATATTATTTTTAATTAAACTTAATAAAACTTAGTTATACTATCTTACTTAAACTTATTCAGATATAGCTAAAGTTTTTTATAAAGTTTATTATACTTTTATTCTACTCTTATTTATAAATTCTAATTATTTTCTAATTTATTGATATTATTAATACTATTTATGTTAAGTAAAAGTAATAAGAAGTTCATTTCTAAAGTTTTTATTTTACTTCTTATTTATTTATCTTAAGCTTATTTTAGCTTTATTATACTCTTTTATAACTTTATACTATAAAAAGGTTTTTTTACTTCTCTCTATCTCTTTAATTATAACTTACTTTATTATTATTCCTTTATTCTACTCTTATTTGTTAACTATTATTTATTTATAATACTATACACTAAAAGTTACTATTATTCTTATTTATAGGATTAAACTTTCTTTAAATTCATTAATTACTTAGTCATTTTATAAAGATTATAGAAATTCTTAAATAAACTAGCTATACTTTATCTATTTAATTAATAATTTATAATACTTACTTTTATTTATATATTTCTATTATATTATCAAGATAAACTTAAATTTTTATTTATTCTCTCTATATTTAAAAATAAATAATAGTTAAGAGTTATTAATTTTTTAACTTAAGAGTAAGTTATTTATAGCATAGTATAAAAATAGTTATAAATTTTACTTAAAATATTTAAGTTAATTATAGTTAGTAAGATTACTTTAGTTACTTTATATTTTAAGTATAACTAATCTAACTTCTTATAAAGTTATTTTATATAGAAGGCTATGAATAATAACTAAACTTTATTACTTATTTTATAATACTCTATTAGTATCTTTTTAGTATTTATTAATTACTTTATTATTTATTAAGCTCCTATAATAATAGCTTATACTAAATTTATAGTTAACTTTAGTTTATTAATAAACTTATTAATAAATAACTTATGTAAGTTTATTAGTTTTAATATAAACTAAGCTACTAATATTAAGTTAATACAATACTTATAAATAAAGAAGAATAGATTTACTCTAATTATAGCTATATTACAGCTATTAATTACTAGTTAAATAGAAAGCAAATAAACTTCTTAGTTATTTTGAGTAATGTTAATCATTACTTATAAAACTACTTAAGTTTCTTAATTAAAACGTTTACTTATTTTATCTATCTATAAATAAAAAGCAGTATTTAAATATTATTTAATTTGAGTAAGTATGTAAAACTATTATTAGAATTAGCTTATTTAGTTACTATTTTTATTACTAACAATGAACTTTAGTACTCTATAAAACTAATAATAATAGTTTATAAAGTGTTCTACATATTCCTCTATATTTATTCATATTATCCCTTTCAAAGTTATTATTTTTAAGAGTTTATTAACTACTACCTAGAAGTATTAAGATTTTATTTTTATTATATATAAGAGATTAGTTATAAAGTTTATAATAAAGTTATAATATAGCTACTCTATTATTAGTAATAATTAAAATACTTTATATTTTATTTATTACTGTATTATTCTATAACTATAGTTATTATAGTTTTTTATAAATTAATAGATAGCTAAAGATTATATTAGTTAGAAGTATTATTAAACTAAAATAGCTAGTATATTATTTTAACTAAAATAATTAGTTATTATTAAGTTAGTTATAATACTTCTAAATCAATTATATTCAAAAATTATTCTAAAAGTAATTTTTATTTATTAATCTTGATATTTAGATTTAGTTTCTAAATATTAACTATTTAAAAGTATTAATATTATATTTAGTAATTTATAGTTTTAAGCTTAACTAAAAAGGAAAACTTTAATCTTCTCTTTTTATTATAAAGTACGCTTTTTAATACTAATTATTACTTATTTATATTTTATTCTAAGTATATTAAAAAGTTAAATCTTTAAATATTATGATAATAGAAACTTCTACAAATATTAACTTATATGTTTTCCTTGAAGTAAAGTTAAACATTATTTACATTTTCTTTTTTTCTTATTTATCTTTTTAACTTTTTAAAGTATTTTATTTATAACATAAGAGTATATTAAGTATAGCTATAAAGTAGCTTAATTAGTATTCTAAGAAGAAGTTGTATCTTAATAGCTATTCTATTTAGTAATTTTAGTATTCTATTAAATATTATTTTATATGAAGTAATTAAAGTTTTTATAATTAGTTAAAACCTTAAATTTAAAGTAGTTTTTTAACTTTATATTTTATATACTTAATTAAGTAATTACTATTAATAGTTCTTTACTATAGATTATTAAGTGGTTATATTAAACTAAAATTAGTTTTTATAAGTAGAAAGTAATAAGATATTATTATTTTTCTAAGTTTTTTCAAGTTAATATTTCTTTTAATATAAGCTTTAAGTAATTTATTTTAGTTATATTAGGTTTTAAATAGAAACTAATCAGATATTATACTTGTTAGTTATTCAAATAAAAGGCTTAATCTATTTTAATCTTATTATATATTTATTATATTTATATAGTATACTTATTATAATTTCTTCTAAACCTAAGGCGGTTAAAGAGAGGTTCTAAATATTAAATACTACCTATTTCTTAAGTAGTATTTAGTTTAAAGAGTAATAATATTAATAGTAATACTAATAAAGTTACTATAAAGTTTAGTATTATTAATATAAAAGTATTATCAGCTATTATTATTTATATTAGATCTATAGCTAACTTATTATTAACTTACTATAGAATTACTAAGTTATTAAGTTAGTTATTAAGTTTATTAATAGCTATACAGATTACTTTAAATACGTTATTATTTATTAATATTAGTTTTAAGCTAGTTATTTCTAGCTTAATTAGCTTTATTTTCTACTTATTATTTATTATATTATATAACTAATAAAGTAAGTATTTAAAAGAGCTTAAATATATAAAAAGCTAGTTTTTTATTTATTTAATTTAAAAGTACTTTATTAATAGTAATTTAAGCTAAAAAAGAGAGGTTTCTAAAATACTTCCTATATAGAGGAAAAATAGATATAAAGCGCTTATCAAGTAAATGTAGTTACTGAGGGTAGAATTCCTATAGGTTTATAGTATCATAATAAGTAGGCATAGCTTATAATAATATTTTAAATTTAAATATAAATTTAAAAATTATTCTTTATTTTTTATATTTTCTACTTTTAACTATTATTAATAATAATAATAAAGTTATAAAGAAAAAAATATATATAAAAGAAAAAGAATTAAGTTATGTTACTAATTATTATAGTTTTCTTAATAATAAAACGTTATAATAAGAATTACTAACACTATATATAAATAAAGTAAATAATAGTAAGAAGAATATAAATATAATTAATATTTAAGTTTTATATTTTATAATTTAAGAAGGATATTTTTTATACTTATAAAGATTAAACTTTTATATTCAATATATTAAAAGTCTTTATAAGTATATAGTTATTTATATATCTACCTAACTTAAGTAGAAAGAAAAGCTTATAATATTTTTAGTTATTTAAAATAAAATGATTATAAAACTAATTTTATAAGTTTATATGTTTAAGTTTATAGTTATAATATAGCCTCCTTATAAAAAAACTATAGCAAAATTTACCTTATATATAGGTATAAATCTAGAAATACTATATAAGCATTTTAACTTATACTTTCTACTAATTAAAGAAAATAGTATAGAAACTTTATATATTCCTATTAATAAGTAAACCTTCTAAATATTACTATTATATAAAAGATAACTCTTTAACTAAAGAGGTTATTAAAAGAAGTTCTTATAGTTAGAAGTATAAAAACTCTCTTATATATAAAGCTTTACACCTTTCCCTCTTCCTCTTTTTGGTTAATCTATAATAAATCCTAAAGTATCTTTATAATATTTGTACTATATAAGGAATATAAGAATACTAACTTTATACTTAATATACCTTTTTTAAAAGAGATAGCTAAAGATATTATTATATAATATAATATTTATATATTAAATAAAGCTTTTAGCTTCAATAAGTATTTTAACTTTAATTAAGAATACTTTATTATAATAGCGTTAAATATAACTTTTAAAAATACTTCTAAAAGAGACCTTAGGGTTCTATTGCTCTAGGTAAGTAAGAATTATAATAAATAGCTAGAGGCTTAAGTTTATATATTTAATTACTTTATTAATAAAGTTATTAATTATATTTTTCTATTTAATTAATATTATTTCTAGCTAACTTAATCTTATTGTAAAGTTATAAATATTTTAATAAAATTTAAAGAGAATAGCTTTATATAAAATATAAATTTTAATAGTTTATTTATATTAAAATCTATTTACTAACTATTTAGTAAAGTATTACCCCTTTTATGAAAGGTTCTAATTTAGATTAATATCTTAAAACAAAATAAAAGTTTTAAAATTATAAGATAATAAACTGAGAACTTTAACTAAGAAAGGTTAAAAGTTCTAATAAAAGTTAATTTAGTATATTAACTATAGTTTATTTCTTTTAAGTTTTTGAGAAGTAGAGATTTTACTATTAAAGTTAAAATATTAATTAACTAAGGTTTTACTAAGCGCTTACTAATAACCCTACTTAGTAATCCTTATTTAATATAACTAGTAAATCTTACTTTAAAAGATATTAAAGAGGATAACTTTATTTCAAGTAATATATATATTCTTTCAAACTCTTTAATACTTTTTAACTATTAGCTTTTAATATTATATAAATAAAGGTAGGACATTTAAACTTTAAGCATATAAGTATACTATCTTTACTAGCTTTAGTATAGGTTCTTAGGCTTTCTTCTAGTTTAGCTGCTTAATAACTAGGAAGTAGTGGAGATCGCCTAGCTAGCTGGGAACGGCCTGTGATTGCTGGAGAAAATGATCCCGACTGACGAGCACCGGCTCACGGTCACTAAGCATCTGTAGACCAACTCCCAGCTTAAAAGCACTACAAGCCGGATTTTCTCTGTTTGTAGGAAGCTTTTGAAAGCGACCTAAGGTCTGTCTGGTGCTGAATCGAACATCCACTGGAGCAGCTCGACTCCCACTGAGAGGTGCATCACCATGGCATCCGTTAGAGATGGAGCTGTCTTCTCCAACCCTGTGATTCCGGGCTTCAATCCAGACCCGACTGTATGCGTCGTTCCAGCCACAAACTCCACTCCAACGACGTTCTTCCTGTCCACCTCAACTTTCGAGTACTTCCCTGGATGCGCCATCTACTCGTCCACAGATCTGATCAATTGGAAACATATTGGTCATGCACTTACACGCCGAAGTCAAATTGAGATGCGAACAGTTGAGCCTGGTGCAGGTAGCTGGGCAAGCACTCTGCGCTATCGGCCGAAGGAAAAGCGCTGGTACTTGGCCAATGGTCTTTTTCAGAGATATCGACCGACAAGCGACGTGAGATCCTCTGTTATCACTGGCGGCGGCTCATCTGATCCATTCACTCGTAGGAACGCATCTTCCCAAGGGGCTTCTATGTTTGGACGGATAACATCTGGGATGACAACGCCTGGTCAAACCCTGTTTACTTTGACAACCCTGGATTCGATCAGGATGTGAGTCCCAGTCCCCGACATTGGTACGTTGTCTCTGACCAGGAGCCCAGCTGTTCTGGGATGACGACGACAAGGTTTATCTCTCTACCACAGTGCGTATGAGCAAGCGAACGCCAGGACTGAAAATGAAAGACTTCGCAATCCACATCTCGGAGATCGACATCACTACGGGGAGGACACTCACACCCCCTCAAGTCATCCGTGAGTCTCCGCACGGAATAGCTGAAGGTTCCCACATCGTTCGCAAGGGGAGGTACTACTACCTGTTCACTGCCGAGGGCGGCACCGAAGCGGGCCACCAGGAATGGGTTTTCAGGAGTGACATCGGCCCATACGGTCCATGGGAGGGGCAAGGACAGGCTTTGTGGTACAACGGCCCCGAAGAAGAGGTACAGAGAACCGGTCACTGCGACATATTTGAGGACGGTGATGGCAGATGGTGGGCGGTGATGCTAGGTGTTCGGCCCGTGAAGTCCGAGGGCAAGTATATCGAGCCCCAGATGGGCCGTGAGACATTCCTCGTTCGGGTCGATTGGGTAGACGACTGGCCCATATTCAACCAGGGTCGCAATATCACTCTCCGAACTGTCGGCAGGGAGCACGTCCAGAAAGCACCAGTGGCAAACGCAGTCGGGGTGAGATGGAGGGCGGACCTATCAAAGTCTAGCCTCGAGCTTGGTTGGTACCATAAGAGTATGTGGTGTGCATCAATCGCACTGGAGTGCCGCAGTTGACATATTTAGACACACCTATAAAGCCTTGCTACAGCCTCACTGAGCGTCCGGGGTATCTCAGGTTATTCGGAAACTGTTTCGACCTCAACAGCCCAGAGTCTCCTGCGATGTTGCTCAGGAAACAGACGTCATACAACGAGTCGTTCAGGGCGGAGATGATTTTCAAACCCAGCAGAGCAGGATATGAGTCTGGCATCACCGTCTGGTGGAGCCAGTATTCATACGCTACCATCGGAATTGCGGCGGTGCGGGAAGATGACGGAAGCCTGGCTGTTCCGACAATTGTGACAAGAGAGCCTACAGGCAAGGTCAGCGAACTCAAGGTACAGAGGCCGGGAGCATCGACACTCGTGGCTGTTGCTAATGACAACAGATTGGTTACCCGGTTCTTCGATCCAAGACCTCAGCATGCCCGGGACTGGACTTGGATCACCATGTGCAGCTGGCCATCGCCGCGCAGCCGACCAAATACGAGATGAGTCTTGACATCGGCGGAATTACGGCAAACGTATCGTTCAAATCCGAAGATTTGACCATATATCCTCCTGTGGGTGGAGCATTCTGCGGAGTTATGTTCGGGGTATATTCGTGTGGTCAGAGCGAACCCGTTCTTGATCCTTCCGACTTCACGAACATTGAGATCCTGGAAACGGAAGAACGATGAATGAAATGTCGCAAGGATGGATGGCCTGAGCCCACAGGAACTGGCTCAAACCTAGTATGGGTACTCCATATGGAGTGAAAAATTGAGCAATAGTCTACTCTCATGTCCCTTACCACGCGAATTCAATACAATACAACCTATAAGGTAGAAGAGCAGTTGATTTTTTCAACTAATGATCAATACTACGACCGAGGCCTCGACATCGCAACCGTTGCCGTCCGGACTGAGGCTCATTAGTCAGAACATCTGTGGCATCATTCTCACGGAAGTCCTGAACTCTAACATGCTCAGACCTCTACCATTCAGGCCTTTGGTTACCTGTGGGAATAGGGCCGCATTGACCGTCGAGCTGTAGCAGCCACATCATCCGTTTTGCCAGCCAGGCATATTTCCCAGAAGCTGCTCTGAAGGAGACAAAAGGATACCCACATTAGGCTGTCCATGTCTCCGCCATAGACCCAACCAGCGACGGTCTGCTATACACCCTCACGCGGGCCCTCGACGTGGAACGACCAGACACCTACCCAAAGAACACTCCGATCTCACCATGGCGTCCTTCATCAAGTCAGAACATTACGAGACCTATCCAGGAGTGTCACCAACTCTAGTCCGGGAGGAGTTTTCGGGCAAGACGGTCCTGTTGACCGGAGGTGGCTCAGGAATTGGAACAACCATGGCCTGTTCATTCGCCGAAGCCAACGTGGCCGAGCTCATTCTCATGGGTCGAAATGAGTCTACACTAAGGGACACCGCTGAGAACCTTGCGGCGGAGTTTGTCAATCTGAGGGTATCAATCCATGTGGGGAGTGTGTCAAACCAGGACGACGTCGCAGCCGCCTTTTCCAAAATGGAACGGTCTCCAGACATACTGGTCAACAATGCCGGATACCTCCCGGAGCCAGATATTTTTGTCGACGCGGATTTGAAAGACTGGCGGCAGGCGTTTGAGACCAACGTCTTCGGTACAGCTGTTGTCACACAGGCTTACCTCCGACACCGCAGAGGACACAGGGCCAGCACTCCGGGTGTCATAATCAACATCAATACCAGAGCGGCGCACGATACAAGCATGCCTGGCCTGAGTGGCTACTCATCGAGCAAAGCGGCGATTCTGCGGATGGCGGAAGTCATCGCCATCGAAATACCAGCGTCAGAGGCGCGCGTCATCTCACTCCATCCCGGGGCGGTGCAGTCGGCCATGCTAACCAAGTCCAAGCTGAACAGATCCCAAACTGATGTGAAGCTTGCAGCGGACTTCGTGGTATGGGCAGCCTCAGAGAAGGCTGCGTTTCTGAACGGGCGATTCGTGTGGGTGAACTGGGACGTAGACGAGTTGGTCTCGTGGAAAGACATGATTATCGAGAGGGACCTTCTGAAGACCTGTCTCAAAGAGACGTAAGGAAATGGATGGCTCATTCGAGGAAGCCATGAATTACGGACGAGGCACGTGGCTGGGCGAAAGTGGTGATGTCGGGAGAAACTAGCTGGAGAAGGGCTGGGCGGCAAGGCTGCATAGACCACTACGGCACCTGCGGGCAGGTGCCATCACAAGTCTAGGCTACCGGAGCTGAAATTTGATGTGCGACTTTGAATGGAATAATGGCGAGATGCTTCGCCAAGGGCTTGACACGGAGGAACTGCCTTGGCTGCACTAGTCGGAAGAGCCTTTCCGGTGAGGCGGGGATCGCACCGGCTTATCGGATATCCTCGGTATGACATAAGCAGACACCTACCCAAATGACGTCTGCATGGTGTGACTGGTGCTCAGCCCCAGTAACTCAGCCCCCTGGATAAGCCACGGCAGTCATTACTGTTGCTTGCGTGTTCATCAAAACAACGCCCGCTGCAAGAAGGACTTGAAGCTGGTCGAATTTGAGAAAGACCATTGCAAAAATCCGTTTACTCTGCCTTTACCTACCTTCGAACCCATCGCCTCCGAACTTTCCGATCATGTCTCGTTTCTCCCGCTACGACACGGACGAAGAACGGCTGCCCGACGGCATGCAG
This sequence comes from Colletotrichum fructicola Nara gc5, assembly GCF_000319635.2. Lineage (NCBI taxonomy): Eukaryota > Fungi > Ascomycota > Sordariomycetes > Glomerellales > Glomerellaceae > Colletotrichum > Colletotrichum fructicola. Next base: position 543,764 of record NW_027094057.1, read on the forward strand.
CGAGTGGGCTACGATGCGGACACGCAGATATACACATACCGTGATGCAGACGGCAGCTACTGGGAGGGTGCCCCAGGCAACGAATACGGCCAGTTGACGCAGGTTTCGAATGGTGGACGACCCTCGCGCCACGAGCCCATCGACGCTGCCCTCAGACATCACATGTGGGAGGAGGAGAGAAGGAATTGGCGACAGGGCTGGCAACCGTTGCTCAACTTCTTCCTTATCATCGGGCTATTCCTCATGTTGCTTACCTGGTGGCTTTACCGGACGCCTTCGGAGCATTTGCCTCAGTGTGGTGGACAGGCGGTACCGTACAAGATCCATAAAGGTGATACGTGCTGGGCTATTGCAGAGAAACACAAGATGAGAGTGGAGGATCTGGTCAAGGCCAATAACAAGCTCAACTGCGACAAGCTGCAGATTGGGAGCTCAATATGTGTGCCATCGGTGATATAGACGGCGAGTATTGACTGGCGAGGATTGGATGCGCAGTGCTATTGGATACCCGGTCGGAAGAGTATGTGCATATATCTCGAGCCTTATCTTCTCTCCTGATTCGAAATGGGTTGGATACCACAGGACGGCTCTGAGGCTGGGCCTGAGATTGGCTGTCGGAGGGAAAACGAATGGTGGGCCGAGGGCACTCAATAGATTGTGCAATTGTGAGGGATAGCAGCGGTGTTCAAAGTATCCGAATGGCCGGAGTTCACGATTGCTTCGCAAGACTTCTTTCGGCTCATGCATGGTGAAAGTGATGCTGGGACTACTATCTTGGTTGAGGCTCTGAAAGTCTACGACTCCACTTCACATGCAAGAGAACAAGGTGTCTGGCACTTGGTGTGTGTTGACTCAACATCGTGAGATGAGCCAGACCTGATGCCTGGCACGCCATAGGGCGGGGTTTCTGCCACCTGACCCCATTCGGCGCGGGCTGGGCGACGATCCAACGCAAGCTATCTACCTTCCCGGAGGTACCGGCACATACCCGGGCCCACTCTCTAATACTTCCATCGGTTAAAGTACCACTGCCACTGCATGCTGCGTCCAACCCATATGTGTACTTTGGTCGGGTAACTAGAAGACAAATGTGGCAGGTCAGGTAGGGTAGGAGTCGTTTAATGCACTGATCTTTGCGGTCGCCGTCAAAAGTCACCGCCGCAGACCCTCCCTCATTGCGCGAATGTGCCCTCAGGAATTGGAGGCATATACTCAGCATCAAAGTGCACAAGCTGGGACTGCGTCTTGCTTTCCGATTGATTGTGAGTCCACGTCGTCAGCATCAGCGACACTACCAGGCGGGTGGACCCTGAGGGGGGCGGGAGGTGCGGTGCCCAGTGTCTCCCGCTGTGCCGCTGCACCCAGCTGTGGTGTGGGCGCGGGTATCGGGACCACTGGGGGGCGCGCTGGGGATCCTGTGCGCCTTCGAGGTTTAGCGCTGTTTTCCCCGGAATTACAGCGTCTGGGGAAGTGGGTTTCAGGCGGGTCCCCTGTTGCTCATCGCCCCACAGTGGTCGTGTGTTTGCGCCGGCGTGCCTTCTCCCTGCCCGTCTTTGTTTTTATTGGCTGCAACCGGCTCACCTCAGCACACCGACACCTTCAGAGTCCAGAGGAAAGCGGCATGTCATTCATGCAACTGGAAGACTGTTTTCAGCACGTCGCCTCGGACCTTCCTGGCCTGGATGGTTCGTGTGGGGTGGCCTCCTGCTGCCTCCATTGCGGGCGCTTTGCATTTTGGGGAGACACATCAGGGTCCCCTCGGAAGGTTGTGTTTGTTTCCATTCTAGCACTCGACCCGTCTATCTAATTACCTTATCTAGGTAGGTAGGGAGACGGGTCGACTCGAGCTCGAACGAGAACCCACGGCAATGGCCAGTTTGGACAACATTATGGTGCTGCAGAGGTGGTATGTTCGCTGAACCACCGCCAGGAGGTACACGCCGGTCAACGGTATCCGAATCGCTATCGACCAGGCCATGCTTGCGTCACTGATCTGCCCACACTCATGTCTGTAGCGTTGCACCAGGCGACTGACCTGCCCCTACCTACACAAGCGCAGACAAAGGCATCGCCCCTGGTTTGCTTTTCGACTGGGTGTGCGTGCGTCTCCTCGCTTTGCTTGGTTTCCCTCGTTTGGACTCACCATACTCTCCTTGCCCCTCTTCCCCTCGCCTCCTCGTTGGCCTGCGACGTATGGCTGGCAGTCCGCGTGATGATCTGGCTTACCCCGCACGCTCAAGACGGGTAGATGTCGAGGCGCTGCCCCTGAATCCGAGATTCCTTAAAGAGGACGCCATCTGCCTCGTAGCTTTTCCCCATGGACTCCCGCTGTGCGACATGTCTTCATCCATCTAATCATCTCTTCCATCTTTCAGACTCACTCAACCGCTGCATCCATTTACTTCGAGAAACGCATCAACCAACGCTGAGCCAACTGCAACGCTTACAACACCTCAACCTCTTTCGACCAGCCGTAGTACTTAGGAGCCTATTATTATTATCCTTTTTACGCGAAACACATCGAAAGGTACGAACAGCGTGGCTTTCCTTGGTGCATCCGTCGACTCTACATCGTCGAATTTGTCACCCACTACCCGCTATACACTGTACCAACGCCCGCCTGTCCTTTTGGCTTGGTTTTTAATTCGACTTCATTTCCTGCAGATTTCACAATGGCTCCGCGTATTCCTACCGCAAAGTCCACCGAGACTCTCTGCTACGGTGTCGCCACTGTCGGTGCCTTTCTCCCCATCTACCTCATGCTGCCCGGCGCTGAGCAGCGTCTCGCCATGCAGACGACAAAGTGGGCTCCTCGCTGGGAGCGAAACATCTCGTACTTCACCCCGGCTGCTGAGAGAGGCATCAAGCGCGTTGAACCCCCTGTCTCCCGCATCGTCAAGCGCATCGATGACAGGCTACCTCTCGAGAAGATGGCCAAGGGCATTGACAAGCGCATCAAGAATGGAATCGAGCGCTTTAACAACACCAAGTAGGAATCTAAACATGTTGGTGAAAGGGTGGCCACGCAGAAGTCAACCCAAAGACTGTCTGTTTATATGCATGTGGGGAAAGGAACGGTAGAGACACCGGTGAGGGAAAGGACGATACCACATCAAGCTCTAGAGATACAAAGGATGCATTAGAGATCTCATAAAAATCTCGGCAACAAGTAGAGAAACAAACAAGAAAAAGGTCAAACACTCACCCGCTCTCTCTTTTCTGGTTTCGCGGAGAGCCCGGCGTAATTGGATTGAATTGACGGCAACGCCCAGTCCCACCGCATACCGTATGCCGCCGTAGGGAGCCGTAGTTTCATGGATTGATTGTGGGCATGGATACTTGCATTTCACTGCTACATCAATCTGCAGATGATCAGGCCATGATGAACAACTTGGACGGAGGGTGTCTCTTACCCGAGCGGGGTTTCCCTTGATCCCCAATTATTTGTCTCCTCCACCGCGCCATTGCTCGAAGGTTAGCACTGCATTGTTGTCGGTAAAGGAGAGGAAAACGAAGCGGTATACAGGGGAACATGCGGCACCCAATTGGGCCGTTTGCAATTACGCAGACTCTCAAGCGAACTGCCATCGCATCCTGGTGGCACCATCCTCAGCTCGATAGCATGCGTCCAGGCCGTTCGGTACTGCAAAAGTCTCTCGACAATTGCCATGCAACACCTTGAGGGATGACCAGATCGACGCGATCTCGTTTCATTTGTGACCCTGGCCTCCCGCTGTCGTTTCGTTGCAACTCTTTGGCAATACTGGGCCTGTACGCACTTGCATATAGGGTCAAATCCCCAAAGAGACGCCAGAAGCCCTGGTGTTCGATTCTGGATGCGCAATGGCGCCCTCGCGGAGACGCTGAAAGCAGGTGTTCACCCCCGACCGATGATACGGCATCTCCGTAGGTAGAAACTTCTGTGCCTTAGTTGGGCGACCGCGGTATAAATTGGTTTTGCCGTCCTGCCTTCAAATTTCGGAATCGCCAAAGCCCAAGGGCAGCCTAGTCGAGGGCCAATCGAAATATCGATGAGCGATGGCCACTGGCGGCGTCGCTAAGACATGAGGTGTAGAAAGCCACTTGAATTCTGCTCAGGCAAGCACTGCCGGTGCTGGTCTTTGACCGAGATGTAGTAGAGAGATGCTGAGTAATGCCAGACCTCCTCGGTCACCGTCAGCCCATGTACCGAGCAAAGTTGTGAGTATCTCTCAATCATCAGGACAAGATCCCTCACCAACTAGGCTATCGAGGCTCTACACCTTTTCAAGTCAGTACACTTAAGGTGCGAAGCGGAGAATCTACCCAGTACCAACCTTTGTGCCACCACTTGCCGGCAGGTAACGTCAACTGGTCGACAAGCATTCCGCGCTGGACTGGGCCCGACGAGGGTGAGCGGGAAAAGCCTCACAAACATGACCTTACCAGCTAATATCAAACAACGGTCCGGTAGCCGGCCCCCTTGTATGGGACTCACGACGTTCCCAGCCATGCATCGAGGAGGGCCTGCTGGAGATGCTGGGAGCGAGAACGAGAGTCCAACGCCGGCGGCACGTGCGACTGCCTGGGCTATTTCCTTGTTGCCAAATGCCAACAGCTGTACGTTCTCGTGTATATGCTCGTCCAGCATGTGGTTATCTGAGCTGGAGGAGTCCCCAACTAGGATAGCACGTCGTTGACATTGACTTCCTCAAGCGTGAAGACCTTGGAAGCTCCTGACGGAAAAACCTGATCCACCTAGGTAAGGTACCTACTGCTGCCCAGTGTCCGATAAGCACGGCACCACCTGCCGCCAGCTGCGTCCACGGATCTAGGTGTCCAGTTTGATGTCAGCGACATTTCTGGCTTGACGATAATCTCTAATGCATGAACCATCACGACGCGAACGCGCTCTTGCCCGAGCTAGAGTCGCATTCTGCGCCCCTAATGCCGATCTGTTGACGGCGCAATTCAATTAACGGCACCACATCCCTGTCCATTCTTCTCCGTACAGCGAGATGACTCTTCAAGACCGAATGCGAGTCGAAAAAAAATTGTCGAGCTACACCTACCGCGCTTTGAAACGAAACATTGCCGGCAACCGTGTAATCTTTCAGCTATTGTAACGATATTCTCACCATGGCTTTAATGACTCTCTCTCGATCACTTACGAGCACCGCCTGGCGTGTTTTTGCCGCCCAGACCCCGCGTCGCGCGGGGCTCCTAGCGGAACGATGCTATACGACTCGCGCGAAGACGGCCACGACTTCCACGACCACGACGGTCGCTGTCCCGAAGACCACCGCGGCTGCAGCGGCAGCCAAGAAGACGACGACGACAACGAAGAAAAGTGTCAGCACTGCGGCTGCCGCGACGAAGAAGCCCACTACCACAGTCGCCGCGGCCTCCAAGACAAGCGCTGCTGTTACAGCGCCCAAGACCGCCACGTCCACGACAGCTGCGAAAGCCACGAAGGTTGTGAAGAAGACGACTGCACCCGCTGCCAACCTGACTACGAAGACGGCGACGAGGACGGCGGCGAAGACTACGACTGCAACATCCGCGATTGCGCCCAAGAAGGCGATCGCCGCGAAAACAGCCACGGCTGCGAAGGTCACTACCTCGAAGCCCGCCGCCGTTACAACAAAGCCCAAGATCGCCACGTCTGTGGCCGCTGCAGCAACATCGGTTAAGACAACTGCTAAGACACCCTCGGCCCCTACAACGGCGGCACCTATCGCAAACCCCACCGTTCCGTCCGCGTCAACCATGTCTAAGACTGCCCCGACAGCAATTCCCACGCCGGTCGCGCACAATATTACGCCTACAATTGCCCCCGCGCGGCCTGAAGCTCGTCAGACCACTCTGCCATCTTCCGCGGCGACGGAGACCCCAAAAACACCGGCTCCAGGCAGCAAAGAATACCGTAAAGCGTACGGCTCGGCGGCGAGGAAGTGGACCGCTACCATGGTCGCCATGCCCATCCTTCTCGTCACTTCATACTTCCTCTTCGATAGGCGTTAGTGTTATCCCTTCTCCAGCTAAGGAATGCCAGGTTATTGACTGACGTTGATGTAGTCGCTCTGGGGCACGAACCCAAAGTAATGCCGGATTTTGACAAAGCGAAGAAGCAGAACGCAGAACAGGCGGAAGCCGAGACGGCCTAGAATCCGGCTCAATTATAATGGTCTTGATAAATACCCACTACCACTTCACCTCTCCGACCAGATGGCTTCTTCTGCGACCCCGTCTCGACTCCATGCGATGTATGTATTCGTTGGTCGCCTATGTTCTGGTTCCCCAAACCTGTGACCCCGCGTGGCAGCTCGATGAGGCGAAATTTCGTGGAAGTTTGACTGCCGAACCATCTACTGCATGTGTCCCGGCGATCATGCTTGGGTGTTCGTCTGTGAGGTTGGCTCAATACCTCGAATGAACCATTCCCTTGTCTTCCAACTACCAAGAGTTCTTAAGTGCAAGGTGGACGGCCAACCCCATGAGTGCAACAACGCACACGCCACCGACAACTATACCAGCAACGGCCCCTCCGCTGACGTACCCTGTGTTTGGCGTGCTGGTTTTCTCTGCAAACACCCCAGCGCCCAACAAACTCCATACCAATAGCAGTGGCAAGATTGTGCTGACCATGATGTCTTCTGGAGCTCGGGAATTGTGAAAGTGGTGTCTTCTAAAGCTTCCGTGTCCGCACTTACGGTCGTTTGTGTGTGGCTTTATACGAGCGGTGACGAGACCATTGCTCTTTTCTGATTCACGACGTGCAGTAAGCATCAGACGAGCCCCTCGTCGATTGTCAAGACATACCTGGGAAGTCACCGCCTTTGATTCATCACCCAGTGAACGTCACGATTAAGGTGAAGGAAAGAAGCAGATTGATGCAATGTCTGGTGCATAAACAGAACGCTATGTAAGTTGCTCGCTTACAGCTAGTATTGTGTCATCACTGAAATTGCTCAGAAGCAGTAGTTCTCTCCAACACAACATCCATCATAGGCGGGCCATCTCTTTAGCCGGCCCAGGCTCAGCGTCCTCCGGCTTGCCACTGAAAGAAACAAGACTTCTACCCTTAACCGATCCGCTCTTAGTCAGAATCTTTCGCTTTCCGGCGGTGGTCAGGGGTGGATCATCATCCTTGTCTCTGATGTAGTATGCCCAGTCCGAGGTGTCATCAAGCTCCGTCTGAGAGTACCCATTGCCCAACCACGAAAAGCGATTGCCGGCGTACCTCACGTCGAGGTCGTCAAATCGAACTTCCTTGATAGCTTCAATGTAATGAAGTGTCGAGCCGGGCCACAACGCCACAACAGGCCCATCGGCTCGCGGCTTGTACCACGAACGGCACGGGTCTGCCCATACCGTCTTGGTCATGAACCACTCTTTGTACTCGACAAAGTCCCGCACAGCCTCCTCCTTCGCAGCGAACTCGACAATGTTGTTGGTCTGGTACCGATCCACAATCTTGAGCATCCAGTCGGCCTGTGCCTCTATTGCGGACAGAACGGGGCCGTTGCCTATGGGGCAGTTGGGGCCAAGCATATGGAAGTAATTGGGGAAGCCAGACGCGGCCATTCCAAAATACGATTCCGGATTGATGGCCCATTTATCTTGGAGGTTCTCACCCGATGGAGCGACAACGGGGAAGCGCGGCTTGAAGGATGTATCGAAACCGGTGGCGCAGATGAGAATGTCTACAGGGTACTCTTGGCCGTTGTCACTGACGCACCCGCGCTCAGTTACCTCGGTGATCTCGCCGTATACCACTTCGACATTGGGCTTTGTGAGAGACTCAAGGTAGTTCACACCAGGGGTGAGACGGCGGCAGCCAACGCTCCACTCGGGGATGAGTTTGTCTTCGAGGTAGGGGCTGTTGAGCTTTTCCTTCATCTGCTGAAGCATGTAGGCGTGCGTCTCCTGATTGATCTTATTGTTCTTCAGAAAGATCCCGAACTGCCCGTTGAGGCCAGATTCAATGTTTTTGCGATATTCCATCAACGCTCCAGGCTTCTCGCGGAAATCTTTCAGCTCCTCGGGGCTGAACTGGTGCTGCTCAAGTCCTTGGACAGGAGACACCCACGTCGGTTCGCGAATGAAGGTCGTCACCTTGTGACACTTGTCGCGTATTGCGGGCAGTACCTGGATACCCGAGGATCCATTGCCGATGAGGCCGACATGCTTGCCTTCCAAGGAGACGGAGTCATCCCAATTGGCTGTGTGCAGGAGGGTGCCTTTGTACTTGTCAAGTCCAGGGATGGCAGGCCACTTCCAGTTGTTCAGGATGCCGCCAGCATTGACGAGGACGTCGCAATGGTCGACGACAGTGGTGTCCGTCTGCGTATCCTTCACGTGGACATCATAGCCCCCCTCCTTGGAGTTCCAAAATGCCCCTACTACTTGGTGCTGCAGCTTGATATACTGGTCCAGCGAGTACTTCCTTGCAAAGCTCTCGAAATACTCTCGAATCTCTGGCGCCGGCGGGTATACGGCTGACCAGTCCAGCTTAGGCTCGAAACTCCAGGTGTAATTGTGCGAAGGTACATCGCAGGCACAGCTGGGGAACGTCCAGAGTTAGTTGATACGTCAAAAGGCAATGATGAGAGTTGCCAAACCCTGGATATCTGTTTTCAAACCATGTACCACTGACTGCCTGGTTCTTTTCGTAGCATACTAAGGAGTAGTTGTGGAAGTGTTTCTGCAGCTTGTACGCCATCAACAAGCCGGAGGCGCCGGCGCCCACGCAAATCACCCGAACATGGCGTTCGCTATGAATGGGTGCCGATAGCCGTCTAGTCGCATCCCGATCTCCGGGTTGCGCGGTCTGAGGGAGCAAGAAGTCTCCCATGGTTGAACCACCTTTCGGCGAGTGAGCGTGACGGGAGTAGACAAAACGGAAGATGCCAAGGCGAACGAAAACTGACAGAAGTCAAAGAAAGAAGTTTGATGGATCGGAGCATGGTCTGTCAAAGGACGGCGAGACTAAAGGGTTAGCTGGATGGTTGCTGATATAGGTCATCTGGGAGGTTCGGCATCGCATATCCCAACGTCATGACCGACGATTGCACAACATTTTCCGGCAGAGAACGCAATAAAGCCAGTGGTATCTGGAAGAGTAACATTCTCGGCCTCTCAGATCCTCGACGCAACGAAAGAACCGAGAGAAACTACGGAACATGACCCACAAACGGTTTCCAAACAGACGGAGTGGACCACTTGTCCTGGGCGGGGCTGCTGGGCGGTCTGGAGGACGGCCGATTGCATGGCCTGCCGCATGTGTGCGGGCTCACTTGGGCGTGTGACTGGAGTGTGAGTAGCAGGTTGGAGTCGCCGCCATCGGCATTGGTAGCGATCTCAACCATCTCGAGTCAGGGGATCTCGTGAGAGAGCACGGCTCTGGTCAGGCCAACAAGCCACCATGACTCAGTGGGAACGAGACTTGGAGTGAAAACAAGTCATGTTTGAGGTGATGGCACCGCTTGGGCCAAGATTCCCAGAGACCAGACGAAGGCCCCAAGGCTTAACTTTGGCCGATTGGCATTCCGAACCTACAGTAGCAACTGCAGGCCTACCGCATTAAGATCCTACCGTTAATGCCACCGGTATGATTGGGAGACTTTGACAAGGCGGCAACACTTGATGGCATGGATGAGATGTTCCTCGGCAGTTCAAAAGGGGGTGGTTGTAGTAGAATGCATGGCGGCTTCCCGGGATAGAATGTTTATCCCGTAGCGTGGCACGCGACGATGAAGCCAGGTTGCTGGAGATAGAAACCCCGGGCCTGGTCCCCGTCGCTTTAGTGATTGACTTTCGTGAGACTGTCGTTGAGGATGCGGATGAAGAGGTGCGGAACCGGCAGAGCGGGGGCGGCGAGTCTTGGGCTGGGCAGCAAAAGCAACGGGACGCAGCCGGGAAACCTCAACCGGAGGAGCTCGGGCCAATATGGAGGGGCGATGGACACTTGACGTAGTAATCAACATTGGATGCTACCCGTTGGTTCCAATGCACATCCCATGTCAGATAGGCGATGAGTTCAGACGGGGTACGGGGTCCGTCATGCTGCTAAATCCGAACCTCGCCTTCGGTGAGGGGTCGCATGTCGCAGCTGCCCGTTGAGTTACCTAACATCAACGTTGACGACCGAGGCGACGAGTTGCTTCCCCGGGCGATCTAGCTGCTCGTGAGGGTCGCTGCCTGGGTTTGACGGCTGGTATTTACAGGTCTTTCATCAAGCAAGAGCTAGTGTCTGCACGTAATCAATACCCAACGCACCGTCTGAAGGTTGATGGTAGCGTCTTGACGATTATTGGCAAGGTTCTAGACAAAACACGTCGCTATGCGTGGGGTTACACAAAGATCTTGCTGTGTCCCTGGAAGCTTAGGAACACAGATATTCTACAACCTTGCTTTGGCGCTCTTCGTATCTGCCAGTGCCGCAGCATCCCTCTTGGACCATTCCCGCATAGTCTTCCTCTGAATCTTGCCGCTTGCAAGTTTGGGCACTTCGTCCACAAACGCCACGCCGCCCGCTAACCATTTATGCTTGGAAACCCGGGGCTTGACCCACTCCTGTATGTCTTCGGGCTTGACTTTGCCCCTGGACGCCTCTTGTACCGCCACGTAAGCCTTCGGCCATTCGTTGCCATCGCTGATTCGCGTTAATGTTGTTTCAAAGCTTCAGGAGACCTTATTCGGACGTACATGACAATTCCAACGACGGCCGCATCTGCTATGTGCTCATTTTCGAGAAGAACGGCCTCCAATTCTGCAGGAGCGACCTGCAAAGCATTGACTTTGATGAGCTCCTACTTTCATGTCAGACTGAACACCGGATGAGATCCTCCAAGCCATGGTAACACTTACCTTTTTGCGGTCTACAATCCAAAAGTAGCCATCTTTATTACATATGGCGATGTCACCCGTCTTTAGCCAACCCTCGCTGTCCAGCGCCTCTTTCGTGGCAGCCTCATTTCGCCAGTAGCCCAGGCACACATTCGGTCCACGAACACACAGCTCGCCCGGCAGACCAAAGGCTACCTCTCTGCCTTCTTCATCAACCAACTTGCATTCGCAATTGGGATCGAGCCTGCCGACGCTGCCTGTATCATCTCTGATGCCGCCAGGCACATGGATAGCGCCGCACGTCACCTCCGTCATGCCCCAACCCTGATTTATCTGAATTTTGAACCTCCGTTGGCACTCATTCTGAAGCTCTCGGGACAATGGGGCTGCTCCGCAAAGCACCTCATTCACGCTCGAGAGGTCGTAGCGAGCCGTCTCAGGCCGCTTAGAGAGCATGACCAGTATTGGTGGCGCTACCTGCAGGCTGGTAATTCTATACTTGCCGATTGCGAACAGGAAGTCTTCATATCTGAACTCCTTCATAATGTAGACGGGGACATGGAGTTTGACGGCCATGAGTATGACGTAGAGCTGACCATAGGCATGGTATAGTGGAAGAAAGCCAACCCATCTCTCCTGAGGGCGTGCTTCAAAGGCGTAGGGTTTCTCTGCGTATCGCATGAATATTGTTTGTTCGACATTGGCGATGAGATTGTGGTGCGACACGCACACTCCTTTGGGAAGACCGGTTGTCCCGGAGCTGTAATTGATCGTGGCCACAGTCTTGGTAGACTCTTCAGGACTCAGCTCCGGCCATTGATACGAGTCCGCCTCCGTTGGCGTCCCAATCATGTGCCTCCAGTCGGGAATGCCACGCCTGGTCTCGTTCTCGGCGTCAGAGAATTGAAAAATGCGGCTTTTTGGGACTCCGGCTTTGGCTGCTGCCTCAAGCACCTGTTCGAGGTGATTGGGATGTGCTAGGATGAGCTTGGCGGTGGTGTTGGTCATCTGGTGAACGAGTTCTTTCAGATGTCAGCTGATGCCCCTTTCCGCGTAAAGGGGAGACCCACCAGACACTGTGTAAGCCGGGTTGGCACCACTGAAGACGCATCCCACCCCTACGATCCCAAGGTATGCAGCAGGCACATATATCTGGTTTGGAGTGCAAATCATGACAACATCTCCGCGCCGGAGGCCTAGTCGTTCTAGGCCGAAGGAGAGGCGTTTTACCCACTGTTCCATTTGTCTGGGGGAGAGGCTGATACCCTCATCTTTGCAGTCGATCCACAGGGGCTCGTCCGATAACACCCCATCACGAGGGAACAAATACGACAGTAGGTTTGTCTTGGGCAATTCCAAAGATGGGTAAGGTGACGTGATGACCATGTTGAATCGGTGCTTGCTCTGAGGAATCGAAAACCAGACCTTGGAAAGAACTGAATGGCGATAACAAAGTTGCCGGGGGGCGGGCTTGTGCGTCTTCAATTGAGGGAGCTGGTTGACGGTCTGTGTTTGTTTCACCTGATAAGGAAGGGAATTGGGAATTATCATGATGCTAGAGAGACGGCGTTAGCATGGCAAGCCGTCATCTTGGCCGTGTGCTCCCTCGGGATGGCGTCGGTAGCGGGATTGCGGGGTAGTAAGGTAGTTGGGGAAGTCTGGGGTAGCTACCCCTAGATCCTCCTGGGTACTTGGGGAGCTCCCTTGGGATAAACCCGACGTGGCCGATGCTAACCACGGAGAAAGCTCTGGAAAGCCGAAGAGCACCGCATGTTTGGAGGCCCCATGCTGACAGACCTCATATTGCGAGGGTCTTGACCGTGAGAGTGCCTGGGCGATCACCCTTGTCTCTATCCAGAGACGCATGCTCGTTCGCTCTCTTCTCGAGCCCTTCAATCTGCAGAGACTTTGTTCCCAAAAATCATGTCCGAACTCAAGAACCTTAGATCCGCCTTCTCCCTCGAAGGGAAGACGGCGCTGGTCACAGGCGGATCTCGCGGCCTTGGCCTCCACATGGCCACAGCATTCCTCCTTGCGGGATGCTCTCAGGTCGTGATCACGGCTCGAAAACGCGGCGGCGATCAAGGCATTGACCAGGCAGTTGAGAAACTGAACAAAATTCCGGAAATTGAAGGGAAGGCGACAGGCATAGCCGCCAATGTGGCTGACTCGCAGGACATCGTTCGATTGACTGGTGAGGTCAAGGACATTGTTGGTCGCAAAGGCCTGGACATTCTGGTGTGCAACGCCGGAGCAGCCTGGGGATCCAAGTTTGAAGATGCTCCGCCAAGCAGCTCAGTCAAAATCCTAGACCTCAATGTGCGAGGCGTGTTCGAGCTGGTGCAAAAGTGAGAGCGAAGAATCGGTCGACGAAGCCGGACCGGGTTGCTGACATGGCGACAGGTCGCTTCCGCTGCTCGAATTAGCGGCGTCGAAAGAAGATCCGGCTCGGGTGCTGATTGTCAGTTCGACGGCGGGTAACAATGTGCCGCATGTAGGGGAGCACGGCACTATCATGTATTCCACTTCCAAGGCGGCTGCGAATGTGAGTCGGGTATCTCATCTGACCACGATGAACTTTGCTGATGTGTGATTGCCGCAGCATCTCGGTCGCAACCTGGCGGTTGAGCTCGGGCCGAGAAACATCACGTCCAACATCATCGCGCCCGGCTTCTTCCCATCGAAGCTGGCGCAGGGCCTCATTAGCAATCTGGGCGGGGTGGAAGAGCTCAGCAAGGACAATCCTCTGGGCAGATTGGGTGAGCCCGATGACATAGCAGGCGTGGCAGTCTTTCTCTGCTCGCCTGCGGGCAAGTACGTGTGAGTATTCGTGCCCCTTCTGGCGATGGATGACAAGATTCGGACGGGCAGAAGAAGCTGATGGATGCTTAACAGAAACGGCGTCGACATTCCGGTTGACGGAGGTGCACGATTGGCTGCAGGGAGGATGTCCAAGATCTGACCCTAGGTACCTACGGATACCTACCTACCTTCGGGAGGCACCCGCAGCATATTGGAGACGGGAACACGTACCGTAGGTACCTAGGTAAGGTAGGTAACTGAGGGGTGCGTGGGTTTCTTCAGTTCTGGTCGGTCGGTGCATCTATGGATTTGGCGGGGTCGAGTCGGGCCCAGGGTTGGGATTTAGTCAAGTCAAGTCAAGTCAATAGGCTGACTAGGACTAGGCTAGTTAAGTCACCCTATTAACTAAGACTAAGCTAGTTAAGTCACCTTATTAACTAGTACTAGGCTAGTTAAGTTAAGTCAACTAGCTAGTCAGACTAGTTCACTAGTATGAATTAGTATAAATATTATATAAATATTAATATTAATTCATATTATATAATTATTAATATTAATTAATATTATAGAACTATTAATATAAATAGTTTATAAGTAAGTAAAATAATATAAATTAAATAAAATAACTTATAACTAAATAAACTATATATATAAAAATCTAACTAATTAATCTTCTTCTTCTTCTTCTTCTTCTTCTTCTTCTTCTTCTTCTTCTTCTTCTTCTTCTTCTTCTTCTTCTTCTTCTTCTTCTTCTTCTTCTTCTTCTTCTTCTAAGTCTTCTTCTTCTAAGTCATCTAAGAATATCTCTTTTAATTCCTTTAAATCCTTAATTTTCTAATATTTTAATAGGATTAATTCTGCTATAGTATAAGGACTTAGTTTATTTCTATTTTTAGTAACTATATTAATAATAATAGAAAAAGCCCTCTCTATAGGAGCAAAAGTAGCTAGAATAGCTAAATACTTTCTAGCTAAAATAGCTAATATAGGATATTTATAACTATTACTTTTTTAGTAAAGTAAGGGATTAATCTATCATAAATATTAGTAAATATTAGTAAATATTAATAAGTATATATAATATTAAATTATATATTAATATTAATAAAATAACTTACATCTTATCCTAATAGCCTTTTAGCTAAATAACTAATATATTTAGCTTCTATAGTAGTATTACTACTAATATAAAAGTTATTATTAGAGTTTAAATTATAAAATATATTAAAGTCTAATATATCTTTAGAGTTTAAAGAGGAATCTTTTTCTATTTTAACTTTAAATTAATATATTAGTATATAAATAATAAATATATATACTTATAATTTATACTCTCTTTTTAATAAATTAATAATATCCTTTTTAATAGTAAGATAATAGTATAAAAGCTTATTATTTTCAAAATAGTAGACTTTAAATCTAAGATCTAGTATTATACTTATAATATAAGGTTTATAAGTATCTAGATTAAAGAAATCTAATTTTTAAGGGAAATATTTAGCTAGTTTAACTATTCCCTTTTTTTTACTATTAATTAAAATAGTATAATAAGTAATCTATTAATTAAATTAGTTAGTTTATATATAATTATAATTATAATTATAATTATAATAATTAATTATAATAATTACTTACTATTTCTATTAATCTCTCTTTTAAAGTAGTAAACTTAGAGATTAAATTATCTAGCTTTTTATATATAGTATATATATATATAATAACCCTATATTAAAGTTAATATAAAGCTTAGATTATAAGTAAGTACTAAGCTTCAAAAAGACTAAAAATATAAATTCTAAGTCTTTTAAAGCTTTATACTTACTATTAGTAATATAAAGTCTTTTAAACTCTAAATTACTAATATTTCTATAAATATAATCTAAAATAGGTTTAACTTCTATAGTAATAGAAGTTATTTTACATATAGAGTTCTACTTAATTTTATAATCTAATATTAATTAGTATATATTTTAATAATTTAAGTATATATTATAATGATAACTTACCTATAAGGATAATTTTTTTATTAAAATTAGAAAGTAGAGTATTCTTATTTTTAGCTCTATTAATACTTTCTAATAAAAAGTATTTTATTTTGCTTATATATTTAACTAATATAGTTATATATTAAATTCGTTTTATAAAGTCTATTTAATTTAGTTAGTAAATTATATATATTAATATTATATATAATATAATAAAATACTTACTACTTACTAAATTTTCTTCTAATTCTTTATTTTCTTCTATAGCTAAGTTATTACTCATTATACTAATATTACTATTAGTATAATCTAATAATCCCTCTTCTATAGTAGAATTAGATATAAAACTCTATAGTATATCTTATACTATTAAGTTAATTATATATATAATATATTTAATGTTATTCTTAAAAAGCTTATTATAAGTTTCTTTATAATTAGCTTTAAAAGATTTAATAAAAGTATTATTATTATATATATTATCTCTAATAAAACTATATATAGTTAGTATATATATATATATATATATATATATATATATATAATTAATAATATAATTAACTTACCTAAAGAAATTATTTATAGTTAAGTTAAGATAAATACTTTAACTATCTATTACTTCTTTATAAAGATAAAGACTAGTATAGTATTTAGTAAGGTTTTTAAAAACTAAATATACAGTTAGTATAATATTAATAATAATAATAATAATAATACTTATAGTTAATAATAACTTATAAGCTTATATATAAGCTTAAAATCGCTATTAATATAGCTTATAATAATACCTAAAAAGGTATCTTAGGCTTTAGAAGTTTAAATATTTAAAACTAAAGAAAATCTTCTTAAAGTTTTAATATTCTTTATAATTTTGAAATTAATAAGATATATAAATCTACTGTAAATAGAGTCTAACAAAGCCTTTATTTTTTTTAATTAATTATAGGGGTAAAGTTAGTATAAGTTAGTATTATAAATATTAAGTATAAATATTATGAATATAGACTCATATATTATAATAATTTAATAACTCTTTAAAATAATTAGATTCTATAGTATTAAACGATAAGTTATTTTCTACTATGAAATCTAATATCTTTATATAAGTATCTTCTTCTTGAAAATTAGAAATAGCATTACTATAAGGTCTTCTATTACTATTAATAATAAAAGACTTTCTAGTAGATAATATATTTATTTCTTTTTATTTAAATATTAATGTTAATATATATATTAAATTAAAGGGTATTATTATATATAAAATAATACCTATTTTTAGATCTAGTTAATTTAGATTTTCTGTTATAAGCTATAGTTAGATAAGATTGCCTATAATACCTTATAAAGTTAGAAGTTAAAAAGCCTTTAACTTTAATAACTTAATCTTTATTATATCTAATAGTTAAATAATTAATATAAGTATATTAATAAAACTAATTAATAAAACTAGTTGTATATAATTAGTTAAAGTAACTAATTATATATAATTAATTATATATAGTTATAAAAAATAAAATACTTATATAATATATTTAATTTGTATTTCTCTCTCTTTTTCCTTATTAATAAGTAAAAAAGTCTATATAAAAAGGTTATTTTTAAATATATAAGCTAAAGATTTATTATTAAGCTTTAATTTATAGTCCTCTTTATTACATAAAGAGTCTATAATATTATTACACTAGTAGGGATATTACTAATAATAGTAATAAAAATAAAACTAGAAAGTTAAGAGGAAATAATGAGAGAATTTATTTTAATATTCTTATAAAAGAATGAATAAATAGGTTTTTTTTTAAAGATTTAAGTAATAGTTATAACTTATAATATAATAGTAGTTATAGTATTTTATTATATAGAAGGAAAAAAGGAAAAGTAGTAAGAAAGGGGAAATAATAGTTTTTTAATACTTTTACTATCTTTCTAGAAGTTTCTAAGAATTAATAATATAACTACTAAACTACTCTTAATTATTAGTTAGTAATTAATAATATAAGATTATTAATTATTCATTATTAACCTAGAACTAGTAATTAGATTTAGTAGAAAGCTTTAAACTAGTAGTCAATGTTAACACAGGTATAAGCGTATTCAGGGGCGTGGTATATACGCCTATATAGTATAGGGTTATAGATGGGCTTATGTTATGATGAAATGTAATAATCCTAAGCATTTATAGGCATTTAATCGTATCGAGAATAATAAAGGAATTGATGTATTGTGATGACTCTCATTGTTGTTGGCAGGTTGCATCCTCTAGTAGGGAAAAGTGAGGGGAAAGATAACCTGAAACGTAACCTACTAAACTGCTAATTACATAAGGTGCTTACGTAACTATACGTATTACATAATCAATATTATAGTTATAAGTTGTAATAAATAGAGTATTTTTATATAAGGTTTTATACCTTAAATGTTATTAGTTTATTTTATATAGAATATTAAAGTAAGTTAAGCGTTATTATTATTCTTATATTATTATTATTATTATTATAAAAGAATGTTATATGTTAACAGTTAAGTAGTTTAGTTAAAGTAATACCTATTAATAATCCTTAATTCTAGAAACTTCTACTTCTTACTAATTAGAATTTCTAAAAACTTCTACTTACTAATCAATATTAATAATCTATACTATTAACTAATAATTATAGTTAATAATCTAATTAAATTTTTAATCTATATTATTAATTTAAAATATTATTAATATATATTATTAATAATAGTTTTTAGAAACTTCTACTTCTTACTAATTAGAATTTCTAGATCTTTCTAATTACTAATTAGAATTAGTAACTTATACTATTTATTAATAACTTAATACTAAATACTTTATATTAATAATATAGTTAGAGTTTTAATTTGTATTATTAATCTAGAGGACTAATTATTAATCTTAAGAATATTCTAAAAACTAAAATCCTAAGATATATACCTTCTACTTTCCCTTACTTCTTACTTGCTAAATTACTTCTTTAATTACTTCCTAAATCACTTCCTAAATTATTATGACCTTTTTATCTAAGTAATACTACTACATTACTTATAAGAATACCCTTTTATTACATATATTCTTTTATATAAACTTATTTATAA
The DNA here is from genome assembly GCF_000319635.2 of Colletotrichum fructicola Nara gc5. Classification (NCBI taxonomy): domain Eukaryota; kingdom Fungi; phylum Ascomycota; class Sordariomycetes; order Glomerellales; family Glomerellaceae; genus Colletotrichum; species Colletotrichum fructicola. The sequence continues at coordinate 562,477 of NW_027094057.1, forward strand.
AGTAAGTTCTTATATCTTTATATTTAATATTTCTAATACTTAATAGTTAAAAAGATCCTTTTACTATTATTAATAATAAGGAAAAAAAAGAGGAAAAAACTACTTTTTTTTAAGTAAGTCTTTACATAATTATACCTTTATTAACTTATACTCATATTAATATTCTAGATATGTAGTTTCTTTTTTTATAGATTATAATATATAATTATAATACTATAAAGGTAACTATAAGCCCTTTATAGTTAATTAAAATAGAGTATCTATAAGTCTCTTTTATTTGAGCCTATATAATATTAAATATATTTATACTTAATAAATATATAACGCTTTCTTAATATATACTTACTATATGTATAGTTAGTATATATAAATACTTTTTTATAGTTATTTATGTAATATTAATTTTCTATAATATCTAAATATTAATTATACTTAGTTAATATAATATAAATTTTCTATTATTAATAAGTATTTAGTAAAACTAATTAACAATAGTTATAATTATTATTAATTCATTATTAATTCATTATTATTATTATCATTAGTTATTATTAATATTAGTTACTATTAATATTAACTAATAATTATTATGATAAACATAATATTTTACTTAATTTTTATTAATTTAACTAGTTATAACTAGTCAACTAGCTAGTTAACTAGTCCTAGTCTAGTTAAGTCAATATAGTAACTAAGACTAGGCTAGTCAAGTTAAGTCAACTAAATTAGGTGACTTAAGTCTGACTAAACTAGTTGACTAACTAGTCTGACTAAATACTAGGTGACTAGTTTCCCAACCCTGGTCGGGCCTCAAAATACAGTGTGAAAAAAATATGATTGCCAATTCCAAAGTAAATACACACGGTACAATTTCGCCTCTGCTACCTGGGCTTCCCGCAACGAAGGCACCTTACCTTAGGTACCTAAGGTAGGTAGGTACAGTGTAGGTATGTTTGAGATGGAAATCTCCACTGAAACCTGAGCGACCAATTCCACCATTCGTTCATCCAATTGATTCATTCATTCCACCGTAACCAAGAACCCTTCCATCAATCAGTACGTCAAGTTCACCATGACCGTCTTCGGCTCTGTGAAGGCTCGCAACGCGTTGATGGCGTTCTCGCGACCCTGACCGCTCTGCTTGCTTCCGCCGAAAGGAGCCGTCAAGAAGCAAAGGCTGACACAATTGATGCCGACCATGCCGCTCTCAAACTCGGACGCCACTCTCAGCGCCTTGTTGATGTCCTGCGTGAAAACGCCAGCCATAAGCCCGTACTCCGTGTCATTGGCTTTGGCGAGCACTTCCTCTTCTGTCTCAAACTTGTGGATCACAGCCACCGGCCCAAAGATTTCCTGCTTGTTGATCTCAGCATCCTCTTTGCCGGCCTCAAACACGGTCGGCTGCACAAAGTACCCCTTCTCGCCGACCCGTCCCCCTCCAACCAGCAGCGTACCCTGCCCCTGTTGGCCTCTCTCGATGAAGCCTCGCACTCTCTCGAATTGCGCTTTGTCAACGAGGGGCCCAATCACAGTTTCCGCCTTCTCGGGGTCCCCAACAACCTTGATCTTCTCCTCCATCGCCTTCTTGTAGCCTGCCAAGAACTCATCGTATATCGATGACTCGACGTACACACGGCTGGCCGCAAAACATACCTGCCCAGTGTTCATGGTAATGGCGTTCGCACACCAGGTGACGGCATTCTCCATGTTGCAGTCTTTGAAAACCACCGCCGGAGACTTGCCGCCCAGCTCCAGTGTGACGCGCTTCAAATTGCTGCTGGCTGCCAACTTCATGATCGTGCGTCCCGTCGTCGTCGATCCTGTGAAGCTGACTTTGCGCACTTTCATGTGGCTAGCGAGAAGAGCCCCGGTACTGCCGTCTCCTGCAACGACCTGGAACACACCAGGTGGAAAACCAGCCTCTTTTATTAGACTGCCGAGGGCCAGGGCCGCAAAAGGCGTCTTTTCCGATGGCTTCAGGATGAAGCAGTTGCCAGTCGCGAGTGCCGGACCAGCCTTCATACCGATGTTTCCGATGGGCCCGTTCCAGGGAATGATGCCGCAAGTTACCCCAAGTGGTTCGTTGCGCACGATCTTGAGGAACCCGTCTTCTTGCGGATATGTCTCTCCGGCAAACTTATCGGTCCAGCCGCCAAAGTACTTGAGGCATTCTACCGACAGTTGGAGTTCAAAGGTGCCGAAGGACTCAAAGGGTGCCCCGAGCGTGAGCCTATTCATCTCTGCCAAAGCCGGTCCGTTCTTCTCAAGCAATTCCGCGAGTTTGAACAGCATATCGCGGCGTTCGTTCGGTGGTGTCTTCTTCCACTTCGGAAAGGCAGCCTCTGCTGCTGCTACTGCAGCATCGACATCCTCTTGCCCACCGAGAGCGACGTCGTTGGCAACGAGAGACTCGTCCTTTGGGTTGAAAAGCTCAAGCTTCTTGCTATTCTTCGAATCCACGTACTGCCAATGTCTCAGTCAGATGCATAGGCTTCAGGGGCAAGCGCCTCTTACTTCATTGTTAATGAAATGTTGCTTGGGAAGATTGTCTTTGTTCCAAGAGAATGCGGACTTCTGGCCGTCCGTGGCTTCATTCGATGAAGACGTGAAAAGAGCCATGTTGAAGAGTGAGTCAAATGCTTTCTACTGTAAGCCGGTTGATTTGTTGACCGACTAGAAGCATGAGATCCAGGGTCGGGCGTCAGCGATATTTTCAAGGACCACAGTGGTCGTATGTCTTCCTGTTTTCCTACGATGCGGGCAAGAGTTACCGACTGGTGTGAATGGGGAGCAGATGCATTCTCCTACGTGCTTATTCATTCCAGCTCCTTTACGAAACCTCTCGTTGCATCCGTAGTGAGGGGCCTGCGCCTTCTGATGTGATACGGAAGACATCCGGCTGCAAGACGAACTTGGCGCAGCGCGAGGTCGGCTTCTCAGGTACTGATGGTTCCACGGTAGTCCGCGGCAGACGTCACCTACCTAGGTCCGTGACAGCCGACGGCCGTCCAACAGCAAGCATCATAAGCTGGCTATCAATATCCTGTTGAGTCATGAAGCCAAGAGAGCCTTGTCAATCTGACTCGGGCCTCGGGCGTGATGAAGCTCCCGCGACGATCAAGCAATACCCAGTACCCCGCATGGGCTCCCGCTTGAGGTGGGGCATACAAACGTGGTGGAGGGGGGTGTATCTGGAGACCAACAGTGCAGAGGCGTGTAGCAAAGTTCCATCACTAGCACCCCGCGGAAGGATGAGATATGGCCCACTGTCAGCACTCTAAGTCTGCGACCGATGGATTGTCCAGGAAGAGGTGTTCCGGCGCAAGCATTCAGTGTTAACATCTTCCAGGTTAAGCTCTGCTGAAGTGGAAGATGGCACTGGCACGGCTAAGCATTACTTGGAGGTGTGTCTTGCGATAATAGACATGGTGAGTGATGCAAGTTAAAGCACATCGTCCAGGCTGTCGTACCTCTGGCTCACGAGGACCATCCACCGAGACTAGTAAGCTCCTATTCAAAAATCGAGACCAGCTTCTATCCAAATGGGTTCCATTCAGCCACAGCTTCCTAAGACCATGAAAGCAGGACAATGGAATCCCGTAAGCACATATATGGCTTCGGATAGCAGATGTAGAATTTTCGCTAACATTCCCTGCAGGAATTGCGAAAAGTTGTTGTAAATGAGATTCCCGTTCCAGAACCAGGCAAGAATGAGTTCCTTGTCAAAATCAGATCAGCATCATTGTGCCATTCCGACGTGCTGGCCATCCAACAAGCGGAGAAGACCGTAACGCTTGGTCATGAGGGTGTCGGTCACATCGTGTCGATGCATCCTTCAGCCGAAGAAAGAGGTTTCAGTATTGGAGACGCTGTAGGGTTTCTGTACATCCGAGGTTGTTGCTTCACGTGCTCCGGATGCCAGGTTCACAACCTCCACTGCGAGACGGGCAAACAGCTTCTCCAGGGCTTTGTTGTCGATGGATTTTTTGCAGAGTATGCGCTCGTGGACTACCACAACGCCATCGTTCTCGACGAAAGCAAGTGGAATATGGATGCTGCCTCGGCTGTGTTCTGTGCTGGTATTACCGCATTCCACTCTGTCGACAGCTGCGAGCTTTCACCGGGAGACTGGTTCGGTGTAGTTGGCTGTGGTGGTCTCGGCCAACTTGCGACACAATACGCCAAAGCCATGGGACTGAAGGTTGTGGGCATCGACGTCGCCGACGCGAATCTCGAGGAGACCAAAAAGCAAGGCGCTGATGTTGTCTTCAACTCCATGTCAAACTCGGAATGGGCCCAGGACATCAAGAAATTGACGGGTGGTGGCGTCCAAGCTGTTGCTGTGTACACCAATGCACCGCCCGCATTTGCTTCTGCTACCAGCTGTCTGACCTTAGGAGGCACATTGATGATTATCGGTGTATCGAAAGAGCCTATCAAGATTGACGGAATGGATCTTTTGCTGGGGAGATACAAGATCAAGGCAGACAGCACAAGTATTCCTCAGCGCATGGAAAAGGCTGTCGAGTTCACAGCCAAGCATGGTATCATGCCCGTAGTGGAGATACGGGACGGGTTGGAAGATCTGGCGAGCATGGTTGAAGATATGGAGAAGGGAAAGGTCGCTAAGAGGCAAGGAATCGCCTTCAGATGATTTATCGATGGCTTCTCACGCGGGCTCTATGGGTATACGGTGTGGAATTCACTCTCGTTTTGTATATATTGATAACATGACAGACTGATGATGAAAAATGACTGGAGCGACCACTAGTTGTAAGTGATAAATTTCTCTCCGTACATGTCTGCGAACTCCTTGTACCTTTCCGTGTAAGACTGGTGTCTTTTTGCGACCTCCGCTGCCTTCTTCATCTCTTCTCTTCCCACTTGATGTCTATGAGCTGCGTCCGGTCCATCAGCAACCCTCACGAAACGAGCATATGTCCACATCTCGGGAAGAGGGGTGTGCTGCGTGAGGCCCTGGCCGCCAAACATTTGCATGCACTCATCGATGATCTTAGTGGCCATGATAGGCACAAGGATCTTGCTCTGAGCGATAGCTCGCTTGCCCGCCTTGTTGCCGAGAAGATCCATGGTGTCGGCAGCGTTCAGGACTACCAAGCGGGCAGCGTCTAGCTCAAGACGCATTTGCGCAACGCGCTCAATGTTAGAATCGAACTCTCCAATGAGCTTACCGCGAGGCCTCTTGCGAGCATCATTGCATCGAATCAGCGCAAGTTCATAGGCACGCTCGCACTGTCCAATCAGACGCATGCAGTGATGAATGCGACCTGGTCCGAGACGGCCTTGGGCAATCTCAAAGGCGCGGCCCTCGCCAAGGATGACATTTTCTGCCGGCACGCGTACATTTTCGTATAAGTATTCGCCGTGTCCCTCCGGAGCGTGATCATATCCCATGATGGTAAGGTTCCGAACTTGCGTGATGCCGGGCGTGTTGCATGGCACGATGATCATCGAGTGGCGGGACCACTTGTTGGGGTTCTCCGGGTCGGTGCAGCCCATGAGGATGTAGAAAGATAGCTCTTTGTTCCACAGACAATTACCGTAGAGCTTTCTGCCGTTGATGACGTAGGAGTCTCCATCACGCTTGATGCGGATTCCAATCTGTGTCGCATCTGAGCTGGCAACATCTGGCTCGGTCATGGAATAGGCGGAAGAGGCCGTGCCATCCAGAAGAGGTTGAAGCCACTTGTTCTTCTGCTCCTCAGTGCAGTACTTAGCCAGAAGCTCGATGTTGCCCGTCTCGGGAGCGTGGCAATTCATGGTCTGGTAGAACAGTGTCAGTGTAGTCCCGAATGAGCATAACTAGGTCGAGCCACGCGTACCTGCGCTGCCCAGTAACAGCGACCCATGATCTCTGCGCAACACGAGTATTCCAAGTTTGTCAATCCGGGACTTTCTTTGAAGTGGTTGGGCAGAAACAGGTTGAACAGGCCGCGTTCCTTGGCTTTATCCCGTAACTCATGTATCAACCGCGGCGTCGTCCACCGCCGACCCTCAAGCTGTGCCTTGAAGATTTCTTCTCTTGGGATGCACTCATTCTCAACCCACTCATAAACGGCCTCAATCTTTCCGATGGCCAGAGGAGAGAGTTTTGCTTTCACCCATGGCGGGAGATGATTGAAGGCTGGTCCATGCAGGGCTGCGGTGTCCATCTTCAGGGGCGACAAGATGGTATTCTCAACTCAAGCATCAAATGCAATTGAGTTTTCAGTGACCAAAATCAAAAGTCCCTATATCTTCTAGAGTAGGCTCTTTTTGAGCAACTGCTGCTGTGAGAGTGTAACCGGTGGCGGGAGTCTTGTTCCCTCGCCGTGTCGAACCGCGGCACGAGAGCTGGAACAACGCCCCCGGCACGAACACAGGGCACTAGGTATGGGGAACCACACAAACCGTTTCGCAGACAACGGCCGGGAATATTAAGGCGCTAATGATTCATTGGGGTACTTTCAGCCAAGAATGGGGTGTGATCTCCCTCTCCTGGCCATGTTTGGGGGAACCTTGACCTCGGTCTCCTGCGGCTCCCTTATGGAGGCTGCGGGGGTCGCGCGGGGTAGCTATGCGCCGCCATGGCCCACGGGTATCCGTAAGGTAAGGTAGGTACCTTAAGGTAGGGAAATCAATCATGCACTCCCATCAGCATCAGGATTTGCGGGGTTTGGGGACAGCTGGAGAACTAAAGGGTGCCCGTGTTTGGCTAAGAGACCACAGAGTACCTTATCTACAAGGCCCCCCCTGCCCATCATCACCCAGTACCTGCCATGTACGCCTGCGTTCCCATTGCCCCCAACGATCCATCCAGGAACTTCCTACAACTAGTGGATGATCCTAGCCTTCTTGAACCTGTCCAATGTGGTATACCAAGACTGCCTTGTGTCAATCTCCTCCGTGCTGGAACCCCACATCTCATGACACTTGGAAAGGTCAAGCTGCCGATCGAAGTTGAGCATGGTCATGATGAAGCTTGCGAAGCCACCGAAGCTTCGGTCGTTAGCAACGCGGCCGCTAACGAGACCGTGTCTCTGCTCCAGCGCTTTCCATTCGTCAATGTGGTCTGACAGGTACTGCGTTGGTTGGGGGGCCTGTCCGTCCGCTGGAGGCGACGTTCCCCTGAGGCCGAAGTACTCGCAGATGACTGGCCATTTCTTGCTCCATGATGAGGGCTGCGAACTGTCCGCAACGTTGTATCGTTGCTCAGAGGTAAGTTCCGGATGAAGTGAAGCGTAGATGCACACTTTGGCAATGATGTCTTGGTTGCACTCGCTGCTCAAATTGTTCCAAGACTTCTCGCTTCCGGGGAACGGGCATTCAGCCCCTTTCCCATGAAGCTCCGCGAACAAATTGAGATACGTGCCAACTGTCTGTGCAAGGCAGTAGATGTTGTTATTGGGCACGAAGCCAATGATATTGTCAGGTATGATTTCACACCAAGTCCAGTCTTTCCCTTTGGCCATCTGCGACAGCATGTCGGTTTGGTCATAGTAGAACATTTGGGACGCGAAGGGCTCTGGGATCCGCGGCAGAGTCTCGTGTAGGGGGACGTCCTTGGGGAAGGGGAAATGATCCAGCAAGTGAACTCCGTAAGCTTTGGTGCCGGTCGGCAAGACAACAAACTTCAGGTTGGGGGAGAGTGCCTCGACAGCGCTGACAGCTCGTCTGATGAGCTCCTTGTTGATGTCGCATTCCTTCGCAGGGTCGGCGTCCATAATGTATGCTTTCAACACCGTCAGCACATGATGACCAACGGGAAATGAGAGATAGGTCTCTACCAAAGAAATAAACGTGGCTGATGCGACTCATGTTCTTGACTTTTGCCTTGAGATCGGCCTCGAGGCCTTCCACGCCTTTCGGGGTCATGATATCAACGCCACTGGCGACCTGGAGCTGCGGCCTCTCAGGCTTAGGCCACAGGGCATCTTCAGTGTTCAGCGGTCGGTTTGTGAGAGCCGTGACGGAGGCGAAAGTGTCCTCGGTTGGGTAGCCATTGAGAAGCGCATTGGTGATAGACCATCCCGTGATCCCGCTTGCTCCTAGTTGTTGTCAGCACTGAACCTGAAGACTATCGCTCGAATGTACTGCATACCGTAAATGAGGGCGTGATTTTCTGGCATTTTTGCAAGCTTAAGCTAAGGGAGAACAGGCGAGGATATGGTGTTGAATGAGAAACGAAAAAGTAGCATAGAAATTTCTCAATGAAGGACACGATGTTCACGCAGGATCGTTGAATAAATGCATCATGCGCTCGGGTGGGGAAGCAGACCAAGTCACTCCGGTGTACATACGGGTATTAGAACGCAGAGAGGCAGCAGCTCCCTCCATTACCTACGCACTGTTGCTTGAGTGTTGGCACAGGTGAAGGTCCAGACGGGCCAACCCCTTCAAATTCTTCCATCTTTTGGTCATGTAAGTCAGATTCCCAACAATGCTACTCTGACCGCAGGCACGTAATCAAGCCAGGCTTGGTTGAAACCCTTGGCGTGCGCAGCTCAAAAATCACCACACATCAGGTACAGCCTCGCACTTCATTCCCATAAACCATCGTGAACCTTGATGTTGGAAAACCCCCCAACAAGTCAAAGGGGCGCAAAGCTCCGAGCCGATGGAGATTGCGCCGGGCGTGCCTCCCGGCCAGGTACCCACTCATCCCGACTCAGTACGTACCGGATCCGGGCAGTGTACCGCCCTCAGATGCATTCTGGAAAATCTTACCCAGCTCTGGTACCAAGGAGAAGCTTGCCACACGACCCTTAGAACCAACAAACGCCGCCCAATCATTTGGTAACCTGACGCGTGCCGTGCTCGGCTGTTCACCGACAGACGTGTCGCCCTAGGGGGAACACGAAACCACCAATTGCGTATTAGGCGCCGGCTACCTATCAGTAACTTTCGATGCGAGGCTCTACTCCTTGTAAGTCATGTATACGTACCGTATCCAGGCTGGCTGTCCTATTTACCCTGCGGCAGGAAATGCACATCCCGGACATGAATGCCACTGTGCCTGCTGTGTGACGCCCGTTAAACGGTCGAGGTTGGACTGCTTCCGTCGGCCACGATGAAATCCTCTGAAGATCGATACCCGCGCCGGAAACTCACTTGCGCCTTGGAACGGACCCAAGACAACCGCAATGCGTCTGCCGTTTTCCTGATCACGCCAGGAGCCCGCCATTATCGCCTCAGAAGTTGCACTCGCAACTCAGCCTGCTTGGCCACAACTTCATATCTCCCATCAGGAGAGCGACGTCTCATTCTTGAAATTCAGTCTCATAGCCGTATCGATTCCCCCAGATTCATACCCGTGGCTTCCAATCATCGTCTCTTCGTGAAGGTTCGTTTTGGCACTCCGGCATCGATAGGCTGCAACAGCACACCATGGCTCCTTCAGCAGTGCCGACCGCTGCGAATCAAGAACTTGTGAATGAAAGCTTTGATGGGCATGGCAATGGACATACGAATGGAACCAACGGTCAAACCAAAGACAGCGCATCTGACTTCTCATACCCTCCCTCTATTCAGCCTGATGCCCCTTATCGAGTTCTGAAGCAGTACCACTCAAAGCCTACAAAGCTACGAGTGGCATGCATCGGAGCTGCCGTCTCAGGCATGTGCCTGGCTTACAAGATGGAGAAGCAGATGGTGCCTGGCTCCTGGGAGTTGACGCTGTAAGCTTCATCCGGAAGATGTGGACGTTGCTGTTCTAACTCGCTATAGCTTCGATAAGAACCCGAGACTAGGCGGGACATGGCTCGAAAACACGTACGTTTCGCCGATGGGTATCGACGCTACTATGGCTGACTCTCGATGGTGATAGATACCCTGGTGTCGCCTGTGACATACCGTCCCACCTCTACACGTTCTCATGGGACCCCAAGCCCGATTGGACCGAGTACTACGCCAGCGGGAAAGAGATCCTCGAGTATCTAGAGGATTTTGCCGATAGACATGGCTCTAGGAAGTACATGAAACTCAACACCAAAGTCGTCGAAGGTCGTTGGGATGAAGAGAAGGGGCTGTGGTGCCTGACGCTCGAGGATCAGATCGCCAAGGGGACGTGGCAGGACTGGTGCCACGTGCTGGTCAACGGCAGTGGTATCTTGAACAACTGGAAATGGCCAGATATTGAGGGCCTGCATGACTTTGCTGGGCCCAAGATGCACTCTGCCAACTGGGATCACTCGGTCGACTTCAAGAACAAGAACGTCGGAGTAATAGGGACTGGTAGCACATCGGTCCAAATCGTTCCTGCGCTTCAGAAGATTTGCGACAAGGTCCAGGTGTTCATGCGCTCGTCCACTTGGATCTCGCCCCCATTCGGCGGCGGTGTTTTGGAATCGGAGCTGCGCAAGGACGGTGATCCAGGACACAGGCAGTACAAGTTCACCGAAGAAGACATCAAGAGGTTTCGAGAAGATCCGGAATACCACTTGATGTTCCGAAAGCGCATCGAGGCCGAGATCAACTCATTGTTTGGCATGTACCAGCAAGGCTCGGAAATGTCGGACCTGATGAGAACCGTCATAACCGATGAGATGAACCGGCGCATTGGCGATGGGCCTGGGAGCGAGGAGTTGAAGAAGTTCATCATTCCTGACTGGGCACCTGGTTGCCGGCGAATCTCACCAGGCGACGGGTACCTCGAGGCCCTGGTCCGACCCAACGTCAAGCCCGTCTTTGGTAGAATCAGGAAGGTGGTCCCGGAAGGAATTGTCACAGACGACGGCGAGACGCACAAGATGGACGTGCTCGTGTGTGCGACTGGCTTCAAGGTTGCCTTCCGACCCGCATTCAAGCTGATCAACGGAAGCGGGCAAACACTTGACGAAGATTGGGGCGACAGCGTCAACCTTTACTTTGGCGTATCTGCGCCGCGGTTTCCCAATTACTACACCATCGTGGTAGGTGGCAATGATGCGCTGCTGCATGCAGGTGTGGACTAACAACACCCACTAGGGCCCCGGTGCAACATGGTCATCAGGCACTCTCCTGCCGTCCATCGAGACAACCGTCGAGTATTCAATCAAGATGATGAAGAAGATACAGCATGACAACATCCGGTCAATCGATGTAAAGCAGGAGGCTGTAGACGACATTTATGGCCATTTTGACGAGTTCCACTCCAACACGGTCTTCCAAGAAGGGTGCCGAAGCTGGTTCAAGGACGGCAAGAAGAAGAACCGCATTTACCTGTGGCCTGGCTGTGTAAGAATAAGACTAGATCCGCGTCTCGCATGATTTTGATGATGAAATGGGTACTGATTTCGGCGGCTCTAGACCATCCACTTCCTCAAGACAATCAAGGACCCTCGGTTCGAAGATTACAACATCCGATACCGGTACGGAAACCGGTTCGCCTTCCTTGGCAACGGCGAAGTGAAGGCGAACACAACCAAGGACGTGAAGGGGTTGAGCACATATGTGCGAGACGCCGATGACGATTGGACGGTTGAGTGAATGGACAGCTTGGAGAGCAGCATCCCGCCGGGCAGCCAGATGCGGGGGTGGGATATGACGATGCTGTTGTGTCTCGGCCAGATATTGCTCGAGAAGAAGCAGGAAACTGGAAAGGGAAAGGGACATAAGGTAGGTAGGTAGGAGTGGGTGCTGCGTGTGGGGGCACATGTGTCACACACATCTGTGGCCTGGTGGCTTCACTTGAGCAGGAGTCAACGAGGCCAATGTGCAGCCTGATGAACACACACTTAATTTCAATACGATTCAATCACACAAGATGCATCTCGAGTGCTACAAGAGAACTTTCTCGTCAACTAAGAGGGGTAGAGCAGACTCACCTAGTTAGGTCGGTAGGCGAACGAGGTAAGGTAGTGAGAGAGTGGGTGACAACACATATGCTGTAATGCGAGAGACGGATACGAACGACGGACCTCTCAACTACCGGCATATCATCGGGCGTAAAAGAGGACGAGCAGCAAACGAGTGGTGGCTGCGAGGCAGCACTTCGGTTCAGTGATTGCGCGTCGGAGACTCAAGAGTAAATAGGTTGGTTGCATGAGGTGATGGATGGACGGGATAAAAACCGCGACGCGACGCGGAGGTGGTGAGTGTGGGCGGGGACGAGCGCCCTGCAACACATTTTGATTGGCTCAACAGCCAATGGTCGGAGTTCAGGGTCCACCTGAGTCAGGCCCTTCGAGGTCGCATCTCGCTCCTGATTCAACACCGACCTGTCCGTCATGGTCTGTGCTTCGGCACTACACTGAGTGTGGACCACCCACACGCTTGGACACCACGGCTGGAGGAACACCACGACTGAAGGAGATAGAACGGATTTGCGCCGGGTGGGCCACGTGTCTGATTGGCCCCAACGTCTCAGAACGAACCCCACCCCACGATCTCAGCCCTCACTCAGGTGTGGTTGCCTTTTTCGACCTCAGCACTTCCGCTCGTTCGCTCTCAGCTCCCGCAGTCGTCAGTCGTCAACTCTTCTTCGAATCGCACGCCACAGCCTTCATCGAGGGTAGTTAGTTGGTAACACAAGTCTGACTGACAGGGACCGGGACCGGCTTTGAGGCCTTTCAGCCAATCTATCCCAACCAACCAATTCAACTCCCTTCCCCTGGGCCACCTCACTCATCCAGCCGACGGCTGCCCTCCCCCCTTCCCGACCCCCCGTTGCTTGGAGAAAAGAGCCGGGGCAAAACCTCACTACCGCGGCCATCTATCGGCAATCCTCCTCGTCTCATTTGCCCTTTTCCTTTCCACGATACCGGTCAATACCTGCACTTTTCTAGTTCTGGAGGAACAGGTGGATCGAGCGACCACTTCCCCGCACTCAACGTGCCCTACCTAGTGTCCCTCCCCCTTTCAGACCTTTCCTCCTCTCATCCCCATGCAGCAGCCATGTCCATTACCTTTACCTAGTCTACACAGAACCAGCCCCCTCTCCCTCATCTCGTTTGTATCCCCCGTACGACCGGTCCAGTATCATAGCGCCCTCAATGATCCACTCATCCCCAGACCATCCGCAATGGGGGCCATGTCAGACTGGCCTTGCTCCTCGTTGAAATCCGGGGTAACAGCAAGGGTTGTTTCCCTTAGTCGCGTTCCAGCCTCAATCCTTCAAACCCCACTCCAGAGACACTTGACAGAACCAACAATACGTAGTCAGGTCTAGGTCTGCTCCGAAACCCGGGTCTCATTGCCTTAGTCGGCCTGGGTTAGTGCCCGGAAGTCGGAGCCTCCCCGGTGCCCTGTCTGCTCCAAGGACATCAATCCAAGAAACAGGCAGCCCACCCAGCCCGTCTGGAGAAGCTGCCTGTCTCATAATCTTTTCTGCTCATGCAACTACGTCTGCACCAGCCCCATCCCACCGCATCTTAGCTAGTTCGGGGTCCCCAGACTTTCCGCCTGCTCTACTACCTACGCCGGCAACCCTCTCTTGGGATAAACAAGTGGAGCGAGCCATGGGGGGAGAGGAGGGGCCGCATACGTGACGTTTCCACAGGTACCGCATGTTCGTCGTCACAGCGGGGGAAACCCGCCACACCCAAACATTCTTTTTATGCTGGACCTGAGCAACTCCTCTGCTCCTTTTGTTGGCTCTTCAATTCCACCTCTGAATCTCTCATTCAAAACAGATACTGAATCTGTATCTTCTCTTTGCCGCCCGGCTTTCCAACCTGACGCCTGCTGACCTGACCGTCTCTCACACCCTCTAAACCTGGCATCGATCGCATGTGACTGCACGAATAGGCTCAAGTCCCCGCCGAGATCAGGCTGCGTGACCATGGCAAGTCCGAAGGGAGAAGGAAAAACCTCCACGGAACAGGCTGGCGTTGCTGCGCAAGAGAATGTCTCACAGCGTACGCAGTCGTCCCGTCAGGCAAACAAGCAACAGGTGAGGCATCGGGCATCTGTTGCCTGTGCATCATGCCGCGATAGGAGAATCAGATGCGTCGTACCCAAGGGCGAGTCCGAGTGTGTGCAGTGCAAGAAAGCAGGGAATGAGTGTATAATCAAGAATGACGATGAGAGAAGAAGGTGCGCTCAACCATCCAATATATGACCACTGCCAGAATATCCTTGAATCTAACCCATGTCCAATAGGCCTATATCCAAAGCCTACATGTCTTCCTTGTCGGATCGCATCTCTATGCTGGAGGGAATGTTGCTGGAAAAAGGAGTCGCACCTCCTCCTGCCGCCCACCCCCCCAAGACAAGACACGAGGCTCAACCAAAGACCTCCGAAGAGGAGCGAAAGCATCATGGCACACAACAGAAGGCTCGCGAGTCATCCGAAAGATCACCTCAAGCAGAAGTACCCTCCCCACCAGACTCTGCTAATGAGGACTACACGATGCAAGACAGTGACCGCGCAGATAGCGCTCATGCCGACGGACCAGTCTCTGCAAGCCAGATCTTCCAACCGCTGCCGAAGGAGCAGTCTCCATTCCGGATGCTGGACCCAAAACAAGAAGACATTGTCCATCGCCTTCTCTCAACAAAAGGAAACCTCTCATTCGATCAACTGTCTGGGCGGCTACGTTTCTTCGGGCCCACTGCCAACTCACATGTATACGCAGAGCCCTCAGATCAGTTTGATTTCCGCGAACCTCCAGAGCAAGTCCGACGAGCCGAGCGCATGATCAGGTCCATCACGGCAGAAACTCACGATTATCTCATGGACAATTTCTGGACTCATTATAATTCAGTGCTGAAAGTCATACACCAGGAGGCTTTCGATGCCGACAGAGAGTCGCAGAACCCAAAGTTCTACTCTTCGTTTCTTCATATTTGCATCCTTGCCATGGCGTTTCGTTTCGCAGACGCCGACAGGGATGACATGAAGAGAATTGCGTTGGGCGGTCGAGAGAGTACGCTGCATCGGGAGGCCAAATATATGCTCGATATCGAGCTCGAACGCCCCGGCGGCATCCCCAGCGTGCAAGCCCTCCTGCTCCTCGGCGATCTGGAATGCGGTGTCGGCAGGGACAACACCGGCTGGATGTATGCTGGTAAGTCAAACGCGATGCATCTTGCCAGCACCACGGACTAATGTGCTATGAAGGTATGGCGAATCGTCTAGCATTCGACATCGGCCTTCATCTTGACTGTCGTAACACTGGGATCAATGAGCAGGAAGTTGACATTCGTCACATGGTCATGAGAGCCTGTGTTATTTACGACAGATACTGGGCATTGTTTCTGGGTCGACCAACGAGTATCAAAAACCAGGATATCGGAATGGATTTGCTTTCACGCCGCTTTTCTCAATTGACATCGTTGATGGGTGGGCCTGGCGCTGCTCACAAGAAGAACATCGCTGCCGAGGTTTACGACCAGCTGATAGAGTTGATGGAGCTTGCGGGACGAATCGTTGAGACTCGAGAAGTACGAAACAAGCAGCGGGGAGATGGCACAGACAATGTATTCAACACCAACGAAGGCGAAGATAACGCATACTTGCACGCTATAAATCTCGACCGACAACTTCAGAATTGGTATAGGCGGCTCCCTGAGCATCTGCAATGGAAACCATCAGCTATCAAGAGCGCGCCTTTCAGCTATTTCCTCTTACATCAACAGTATCACGTCTCCATGATCCTACTGCATCGTCCTTGGGCCAAATACGGAGCCATTGCTGGCGACGGCACCAGCACAGGATCGCATCCGAGCCCAGCGTCCGCCTCCGAACCCAAAGATGTCCTCGACCAGCACCCCTTTTCTCTGCCCATCAACTCCCCGGGGATGGCAGATCCTCATGCTATGGTGGATGACAGCAGAACAGCACTGTCACGCAGCATCTGCACACAGCAGGCGATTCGTGTGGCACGCATTTTCTGGCAGCATCGCCAACGGTTCGACGGCCGCAAGATCTTCGTCACCGGGATTCAACATGCCGGTACAGCTGCGATCGCCTTGATAGCTGCGCTAGCCTACAATCACAGCGAATCAGATAGGCGCACTTATCTTGGGTATCTCGAAATTCTTTCGAGTGCCGTCAGCGATATGAGCCATACGTACCAACCAGCATCCCGCATGGATGACCTTCTCAAGGCTGTTTTGGTCCAACTTCGAGCTGATATTAACGACTACAACGATGGGATCCAACCACCAATTACCTTGTCGGGTAGCGATAAGAGCCTGCTATCCAGTTCAGGGTGGAGAGGAAATATGGATACAATCTACTCCATCTTGCCAGCAAGGCGTGAAGCGGACGCTGGCAGTAGCCAGTCTCACAAAAGGCGCCGTCCATCCACAACCAGCCGCAGGGCATCGGAGTTCACTCGTCCACCACCGCCGTTCTTCCTTTCCCAGTCAAATACAATAACATCGCGGGCTTCGGGCCATCGGTCGGCCGGTCAGCATCCCCCAATCGACCCAGCAATGTACTCCTTGGGTAGCGGTGACATGCAAGGCTTCAATTTGGATTTCCTAAACGGCTCGGCGATTGAGGCTGACCTTGATGATGCCTCGGATGGCATGTTGAGACCATCTGAAGACTTCGTGCTCGTTGCTTCTCAATCAGATGGATGGACACTCGGCGGGTTGAACGCAGAGAACACGGCCCAACACGGCGAAGCTGCGTATGACGGGACAGGCCTGGGCGACTGGGCTTCAGGAACAACTAGACCGAACGCAAGCTCCGCACTCGGCGGTTCAGATGCCGTCTCATCGGCTGCACGTGACAACGGGCGGGGGGATGGCGGGGGAAAAGAGGGCGGCGCAGCTGTTCCGCGGGGGCTCTTGAGCGAGAAATTGAATCAAGGTTCATCTGTAAGTACAGGAGACGAGGCTGACAAGTCTCAACCTCTCAACTCGGTTGACTCTGGAAGCATGGATTGGATGGGCAGCGAAGGTGGACTGAACGCGCTGAGTCCAGTCAGCTTGAGTGGATTGGTGCAGAGCGCAATGCCGGATAAAGGAGAAAGCGAGTCTTCTGCGGTCAACAGAAACCATGAGCTAGACTTCTTCAGTTTTTGATGCGACGGGCTCGTGCACGCTAGCAGTCTGGCGATGTTTGTGTACGGTAACTACGAGTTGTGTCTCGCAGGCTACGGTTGGCTTGTTATTTCATCTGTTTTTCAACGGGTAGGGGTTTGGGATTTCCGGCGTATCGAGGGGGTTTCCAGGGATTCGAACATAGGCAAGAGACGTGTTTTACACCATGAGAGACGTGATCTGAGTTCCGAGAGCTATTGGACCGTAAACCCTCCGTCGACCACCAGGCCGGCGCCTTGCATGAAGCTGCTCATATCAGAAGCAAGAAATGTGATGCAGTCTGCTATTTCCTCGGATTTCGCCATGCGGCCCAAAGGTGTTCGGCTGATATCTCGGGCAAGGGGGGATTCGGCATCCTGGGCCATTGTTTCAAGGACAAGCGGTGTTTCGACGTAGCTATTGGACCTCATTAGCGCCTGACCCATCAAACGACTCGTCTTGGACCTTTTCACCCTGGGCAGATTGCGTTGATGCGGATTGCTTTTGGACCGTATGTGTTGGCGTCAGCTTTCGTCAAACCAAGCACTCCTGAGAGAACGCTTTATTAGTAACTTTGAAATATAGCATGGGAAAGAGCGCGACTCACCATGCTTTGCGGTTGTGTATGCTGTATGCGACATGAATCGAGACGGCGATATGATGCCAAACATGGATGCCACGTTGATGATGGTACCACGACCTTGACGGGATCCCAAATCTCTGTCACAGACACCACAAATTTAGTATTGGCATTGGTATTCGAATCTGTAAGACTTACTCTTGGTTTAGCATGGCATTGATCTCTTCTTGCTGGCAACGCCACACGCCATGCAGGTCGACATCGAGAACTTTTGTAAACTCGGCTTCATCGATCTCATGAGTGGCGCGCCCACTGCCTCCAATGCCGGCATTATTTACGGCAATATCTATGCGGCCGAAGGCGGAAATGGTTGCGGCAATGCCAGACCTAATCTCAACGGCATTTTGAACGTTGAGGGATAAAGGGAGAAGCTTGACAGCAGGATAGCGGCGGCGGAGGAGATCAGTGGTGACGCTGAGGGTCGCCTGGTTCATGTCCGCGAGTGCCAGGCGATTGATGCCGTGCTTTGCAAAAGCCAGTGCTGTATGCTGGCCGATACCTATGATGCTTATCAGTATGAAGTTATTCGCTCTCAAGACCCAATGATGGAGCTAGCTTACCAGAAGCAGCACCAGTGATGAATGCGGTGCCGCGGAGAAGAGATGCCATTTCCAAGGTGATTGTTCTGCTGAACGAACCTCATGCTGGAAGAGGCGCGTCCGAGACCAAGACGTCTTAAGAGCACTGACACCTTGACGGGTGCTCACACCCGGTTGCTTGCTCCCCTCCCTTCAGACATCCTTATGGGTTGTTTGGAGCAATGAGACTGCACCAATCAATTTCACTGCAGCTGAACTGAGGTCGGATTCCTGAGCTGAGACAAAAACGCATCGGTGGATTTGTGATCCGGATGGACTGCGGGGTGGGCAAAGGCATCGGGTGAGGATATCCGGAGGAGGCCGGGCTCCGGGGCCCGGGTCTTCGGCGCCGCAAAGTCATCGATAGGCATTGCAGCTATTTGTACGGACCGTGGCATTTAACTGTGTATCTTCTGATCGAATCTCGCAAAACCCAAGTCAAACCACAACAAGGGATGCACATTGTCTAATGAGATGGCTGGGGGTACAGATGGCACGGCTTATGCACCAACGGGGCAATACGAGCTGGTGTCACATCCTCTGGGCTTTTCCATTGCGCTTTCCCCGTATCTGGAGCGACGGAAACAGCGTGTGCATGGGTACACCGCCAAGTTTCGAGACGAAAATAAGTGAAGTGAAGTAGAATGAAAGAAGCTATCAGCAAAAAGGAGACATCTCTCCGGGCTGTAGGGAGGACCCCTAGCTTCTTGCCTTGATAGAGTTTGTACTGTGCAGCTGCATTACGCCCGTCACCTCCCACCTCCCTGCGCAGGCACAGTGCTGCTGGACCAGCTCCCCGGAGCTCTCTGCCCGGTGGCCCACTGTATGCGGGCACGTGGGGTAACGAGGTGCTGCACAGACAGTGTGAGGTCATACCCTCAGTCAACGGGCAAGCATTGGATGCCTTCGCCTTTCTTTGGCTTCACTATGCCATGCCGTGCTCACCTTACCTGCCTTACCGTGCCTCGCCCTGTCTGGTGTTTTGGCACTGTACTCGTGACACCTCGCTGCCGACGACAACAACGACAGGAACAATAACCATAGCTGAACTGCGCTTCCACACACAACCACACACAATACCTACGCGTCCTTCACATCTCCACCATTGTCGCCGTGCCCCTGTCCGCGTCCCTGACAACCAGCGCACCGACCAGATACCGACCGCGACGCCTTCACTCTCCTCCGCACCTGGATACGTCGAGTACTTCAATCTTGCGCCTTCCCCCCCCAGTCGGCCATGGTTCACGCCTCTTTGCTGGTCTGACGACCTAGTATGACAACCAACCTGACCGAGTCACAATGTCGCTTATACCATACCATCCGCGCGAGGGCCGCGAAATCGTTCTGTGAGTTTCTCTTCCGCCTTGGGCGGCGTGTCTTTGCTGACGTCCGTGTTTAGCCGTCACCGCAATGCAATAGTAGTTCGCGACCCCTCTTCCCAGCGACTAGAGATTCGAGGCCTGTCCGAATGTCCTACATGCCGACAACCTTTGCGCTCCTCCTCCCCCGATCGTCAATTCGACAGTGCGCGCCACCACGATTCCTTCGTTGACCCCAACTACTTCCGCATGCTGCGAGCTGGTCACCACAGTGTCCGAGCCGAACATCCACCTTCTAGCCCTATCCGCAGATTCGTGCAGCCTATTCTGGCGACTCCCCAACCCGCCGTTTTCGAGGACACACAAGATGTTGAGTTCATATCAAGCACACCCGCTGTCCAGGAAGGAAGTCGCATCCGCCGCGAAGCCTTCAGTCCGAATTATTTCAAAACCTTCTTCGTCGAAGAGAAAGAGCTTGGCCGAGGCGGAAAAGGAGTTGTCCTGCTCGTCCGTCATGAGATTGATGGCTGTCACCTAGGTACGACGTGTTGCTCACGGATAATCAAACATGGCAGTCTAACTGCTCTTAGGCCACTTCGCATGCAAGCGTGTGCCAGTCGGAGACGACCATGCCTGGCTCGAAAAGGTGCTCATCGAGGTTGAGCTGCTTGCCAAACTGTCCCACCCAAACCTGGTTTCCTACCGCCACGTTTGGCTCGAGGACGTTACGTTGACGAGATTCGGCCCCAGCGTGGCATGCGCCTTTATTCTTCAACAGTATTGTAATGGTGGAGATCTGCTTCAATACATCATCGGCGAGCAGCCAAAGGAGACTACGAAAGAGCAACTCAAGGCTCAAATGCGTAGGAAGTCAAAAGGTCAACTCGAAATTCCACGCGATCAATTCGCCTCTCAACGGCTCCTTTCTTTCGAAGAAATCTTCTCCCTTTTCAAAGACATCACATCTGGACTGGCCTACCTTCATGCAGCCAACTACATTCACAGGGACCTCAAGCCGAGTAACTGCCTGCTGCATCGTGAGGGGAGTGGCATGATCTGCCTGATCAGTGACTTTGGCGAGGTTCAGTCCGAGCACATGGTTCGCAAGTCCACCGGCTCAACCGGAACCATCTCCTACTGTGCGCCGGAGGTCTTGAGGAGGGACTCTGTGGGACGCTACGGCAACTTTACAACAAAATCCGACATATTCTCTCTAGGAATGATTCTCTACTTCATGTGTTTTGGCCGGCTACCCTACCGTAGTGCCAACACTATCAACGAGGAGTTAGAAGACATTGACGCCCTGCGCGCTGAGATTACGGATTGGCAGGGCTTCCAAGATGAGCGCAGAGAGCGTCCTGACCTTCCCTCCAAGCTGTACCAACTTCTCAAAAGGCTCGTCGCACTGGATCCTTCTCAACGCCCAAGCGCCAACGAAGTCTTAGCAGCCATGAAGACCGAATCCACCGTTGATAGCGTCCCTCGAGGCAGAAGCTCAAGTCCGCCGGTGGGTCTTCACAACCGCCGCATTCAGAATCTCGATTCTCCAGTACCTCCTAGTACACCTGTCCCAGGTTCGTCATCCACGGCACCATAGTGATCACGCTTTCTATCGAACTGACTTTGTCACAGATCCTCAAAAGCAGTCCAGATTCTCATCCTCTCAGGAAGGCTATAACATTCCTAGCAGGGCTGCAGAAAATAGCTCTCCCCGTCCAAGCCTACAGACAGGTATGCAAAGGCTCTCGGATCCTAGTTCACCGCGGCATCGTCCCCAGGCCCAGACGATGGTGGCCTCGCGCAGCCAGGACAGCTTTCCTCGTCTGTCTCCGGAAATTGCTGTGTCCGAAGCAAGCGCCGAGTCTGTCAAAGATGAGCCGTTGGGTTCTCCACCGTTGCTGATGCCACCCCCTCCCGGCACAAGATTTGCCGCCTTTCAACACAGGCTAATGGTCGGATGGCTCCGAGCAGGTCATCTAATCCATCACAATGCTAGTCCTCTGCTGGTCGTCACTCGTCTTGGTCTCTTTCTCAGTAAACTTTACAGCCTTACGCGTCCTTGTTGGCCTTACATGGTGGACACAAGTGTAGGGGCGTTTCTGGTCGTAATTGCTGCGCTTGATCTCGGTCTCGCGAACACCGATACGTCGCGGGAGCTGAGATACCGGCAAGATTTCAGGATACACAATGGGCTGCCATGGGCTTGGGGTTTACGTGGTACCGTGCTCCTTGCGGTCATACACCTCGTCGTCCTGTGGGCTGCCGGCCAATGGAATGCTCTGTGCACAACAGGCGGCAGCCGCTCGTGGAGCGTCCACGACGACAACCTGTTGCCATAGAACATCCTCGTATATGCATTTCTCGATGTTTGGGGGTTGAGGCAACGAGTCCAACATTCAGAAGCTCACAGTATATTCTGGTGCATAATCCGCTCAACATCAGGGCGCACATCTCGACTGGTTCAATAGCAGATATCTGTTTGCGATCTCATGTCACGGTGACAAGCGTCAACCACACGGGACCCTTCAGCGAATCGGCACATTTGATATCGATTATGTTGATCACTAACAGGGGGTATACCTATGGCTATCTTCCGAGTAGTCTGGCTAGCACGGTGGTGTTTCATTATGAGTTTAATTCGGTATGGCGTTAGAGAGGCAATTAAAAACGGACGAATTCTCGAGAAAGATGCCAAATTGGTTTCTATAGGCCGCTTTTAACGGACGTGGCATTTATGGGCGGGCCGGCTCTAAGATGCATCGCACATGTCTCCCCGCCTTTGACCCCCATGTTGTTACGAGAGCTTCTAAGGCTCCACCAGTTCGACGGCAACGGCCGCATCGTACGAGGAGGTACTTTTTGCAGTTTGCCATTCACGACGTCAAAAGGCAGCAGCGCACTGCCGGCGACCTATCCCGTGCCCAAGGCTTATGACTTTTGTAGGGTAGGATGAACGAACGACAGTTCCTTCCGGGTCTCGAACCATGGACGCTTTACTCTTTTCAGCCCACCACAATCGAAGCTGCTTTGGGTTGAGTTGTTTGGCCAGGTGACTTGTCGCATCGCGTCCCGGCGACTAATACCTTCACCGCCCCCAACATGTACATGATAGTGACAACATTCAAACGCTTCACCTCTCAGCCAAAGAAAGCATACAGCATAGGACAGTGAGACTCAGGATCTCTCATGAATACAGGAGCACAACCCCCATGCCCCGCCCTCGCAGCATTAATGTGTCTTCGCAAAGTCTTCATTCATCACCGGTGCGGCCACAAGATCACCGAGCTCCTGGAGCCGTGCGATGGCATCGACGGCTGTCCTGGCGTCGTAAACAAGCCCGTCATTACCAATCAGTACACGTGCATCATACGGAGTTGCATCTGGTATGGGCAGTTTTGAGGGTCTTTATCCGGAAAGCATCTGCTAATGGTGAGTTTCGCGGCGATTTCACGATCTTGGGCCGTCGACCTGATGATGCGATGACAGTCTGTACCCGGGGGGGAATATCAAGTTTTCATGTGCCTGAGTTATTTTGTAAGGTAGCTGGGCCCCTGCATTAGCGGCCTGCGCTGCGAAGCCAAAAGACATTAGGAAAGGTGCCCATCTTGAAAGAGGGATGATCGTATAAGCCACTGATAGCAATCTGCTCAGTCACAACCAAGGTATATGGTTTTGAATCGTTCAATGTATCCTAAGCACCTGTCTAGTATTCTTCGGGGTATCAACATAGTTTAGACCATGGCGTTCAGGGGTATTGCCATTCAATGCTCCGGACCTACTCCCAACACCTTCTGCGCCCTAAATCAAAATCAACAGTAAATCAGCGTCTTACGTGTGAAAGAGCCAATGCTAGGCTATGTCTCTCTCGTGGAGAATCTGCCACTTGGTGTGACAGGAGTTGATGTGCGCCGCCAACGACTGTGACGAATCATACGTCTCCGTCTGTCCGCTTGAAACACAAAGAATACACCCATAGACGTCCTTGTCGGAGTGCGACTTGGCAAGAAATCGGTTCGACATGCAGAACCCCTCCTTCAGCACAATAAAGTCTTTCTTCTCGGGCAGGACTGGCTTCCAACGGTAACCGCACGTACAACTCTTATCCTCTGGAATGGGCTTCGACAAGTCAACCTGAAGCACCATTGCCTTGGGGCAGAACATACTGAAAACGCTGACTTTGGGACGGAGGACTGCCGATGCATCACCACCACCACCAGCAGCCTCTGAGGGCGCCAGCGTTGACGGGGCAAAGATGGATGCCACATCGCTGACAATGAGCTTGGAGTCTGGCGGGGTCGGCGGAGGCGAAGGCGGCTCCGACTGGAGGCGGGGTTGATCGGTACAGATGGTCATCTTGTCGTCATCATCGTTGTTGGAATCGATAAAGCTTCCGGAGCGTCGGGACAACAAGCTACTTTGGCGGGACCGAGGCTTTGGGACAGGCAGGTCTTGAGGAATAGAGCGACCCACGGCCATGCGGCCGTAAAGGTCCGTTAGTGCCTTGACTGAGGCAATGCGAATAGCCTCAGATGTTTGAAGGATATCGGCGATATTCAGCGTCGCTGTTAGGCAGGTGGCGTCAACAGCCCGGCGCAAATGGGAAACGCGACTTTTGAGGTTGAACAACTGGTTGCAAAGAAGATCCGTACAAGTGACTGTGCAGTTCCGATATTAGACAAGTCCCTGGTTGTAGTCATGAGGACGATACACACCATCTCCTTTGGAGAAATCGGGCCCTACAATGGAGAAGGCAATATCAAACGTCTCTTTGATCTGTGTTTCGGCAGCGTCAAGAGATGTAGTCAAGGCGCAGGTAACGACGCCTTTCTGCCCAGCGGGACCCGTCCTCCGGTAATGGTTTTGCCGGGACCGTTTTCTTTTCCACAGCGTGTAGTGTTGCGCGCCCTCTGCGAAGAGGTCGGTCAAAGCAGACACGCATCCGATGACTGTGGTGGGTTCCATTTCGGTTGTCACCTCGACAGCATGATGGAGTTGAGAGGATTGGGAGGGTTACTGCAGCATACACAGCAGAGTGCGACACAAAGACGATGGGATCGAAAATGAGAAGAGTCCTTGAAGGCGAGAAGAGAAATGGGAGCGCGGGCCAGGCCGAGGAGGAATGTCGGAGAGAGACCAGAAAGTGGCACAGCAGGCAAACATGCAATATAAGCTGAAATTTGGGGGTTGAGCTGAGGAGGGCCGGTCTGGTCTGCGGCTGCCACGCGCAGAGGGTGCAAACAAAGTGCTTATCTCCCGGAGAGGGGAAGAGGCGTCCACGACTCAAGGCAGGCTTTTGGATGATGGGGTCAGAAGCGAATTATGTCTTGGTTGTGTGAGAAGAATTGGCTTTGAGGCGGATGCGAGGTCAAGTCCCGGCTGGCTGATCGACAGCAGCTAGGCGCCCTAGCACCTGGGTAGCAATGGGGAAGCCGGCTTGGGAGCTGGGGCTGGGGCTGGAGACAAGACAAAGGGCACCTCATTTTTGGTGGGCAAAGGCAGGTCGACTGGAGGGAAAGTGTGGCGTTGGTTGGTGGACGCCAACGTGATGAGCGAACGCCAAACGGGCGCACGGGAAGTTGGGGGGCGGGTAGCCGACATGACATGATGCATGGCATGGCGTTGGGACGTGGGAGTGAGCAGGGACAAGGACAAGCGTTGCAGTCGGCTGTTGGTGAGAGTCATGTGTCCATGGACACCACCATCTCCGATTCCTCTTGCTGGCGAAGATGCTACTGGTGATGATGGCGATGCAGCGGGCAGAAGATGGCCGATGGATGATGGTGTGTGGACGAACGGCGGCTTGGATCCCTTACCTACTTAGGTATTGCCTAGGTATTACCTACCTTACTGAGAGGGTCAGTTAATTAGTTGCCAGGCTAGGTATCGTGGTATCTAATGAGATGCAAAGACGGACGCAGGGCGGCTGAAGCACGGAAGGATTCCAGGGTTGTGGTTCACTAGGTAGCTGGACGATTTCTGCGCTCCTGGATGCAAGGAGTCGAAGTCGTAGTGGAGGTGTCTCGGCGTTTCGTGTCATTTTCGAGGGAGTTGGGACAAACATATGTCAAAGAATAGTGCCTGCAGAAGTTCGGACGGTCCACGAGGCCGGTGCGATCGATGACGGTGGCATCCGTGCTCCTGGGGATTGAAAGACATCCACACGTGGAAAAGACACACCAACGTTCGAACAACAGAATCAGAAGTGAGGAGAAACCTGGAGGTGTTTTGTAAGGCAAAAGTGCATCCATACTCCGTACCTATCTAGGCACCTCCGTAGGTAAGTCAGGTAGGGAGAAAGTAGAAACCATGATCCATGCAATTGATTTTGGCGAGTCTGGCGGGCGCTACGGCACGCTAGAGAGGCTCCACTAATGTCGATCCGCCAGCGCCGACGCCGAAGGTGATAAGTTGAGTACCCGACCTACCTAAGAAAATGCCAGCTGGCGACCCATGTCGCGGGCAGCACAGTACCTCACATCCAAGGTAGCTGCTCCCGTCATGCAGCACTTCTCTCCATGCTGCGTCCCGTCCCCAAAAGTATCATACACCGACATGCCTCTTCCTCCGCGCAATCGTCAGGCATGCGACAGATGCCACAACCAAAAGCTACGATGTCCGAAGCAGGCCGGCTCTGCCGTATGTGCCCGGTGCTCCAAGGCCAGCGTTGCTTGTGTCTACAGTCCCGCTGGTCCACGTCCGACAACTCAAGACTTCGCCATCCTGGAAGCCCCTCTCGTCGCTGAGACCTCAGCTTTGGACTGGGAACCCTTCTCTTTTGACCAGCTGCTGACTTCTCAGCCAATATCCCAACTCAACATCCCTCTCAGCGAAGACTCTGGCGAAGCCCAACTTGATCCGAGAGCCCGATGCTTCGAACAGTTGTCCGCCATGATGCTCAAGCTGAACGAAGCTTCCAATGGCCTGCCTCCAGTCTCGAAGCTACACGTTGCCGCTTCCGACTTGAACTTGTTTTGTACCCAAGTCAACGAATCGTACGGCTTGCGCCGCTCACTCGAGTTGATGCTTGGCCAAACCCAGCAGTTGATCGAATTATATCCCGAGGCTATTCGCTTGGCCGTCGCGTACGATGCAGCCCCTGAATGCATCCTTCCCAATTGTGTCCATACCTTCAAGTGTCATGCTGATTTTGGATCAGACCCATTTGAGGCGGCCGACCGCTCGTCAAGCGTCGACTTCACCTTGCTCAACCAGCTAATCTCATGTCACTACCGCCTTCACGACATTACAGAACTCATATTCTCGCACGCTCAAGTATGCTTTAAAATATCTGCCGCCTCCGCAGAATACGACGGCGTTGAGAACCATCGATTCGATATACCCGAACTTCGCATCGGTTCCTTCACTCTTTCCCCTGGATCCTCGCCTTCTGTCATGTCCGCCATCCTGGTTGATCTTCAGTCCTCCCTAGCCCGCTGCATCCCCAAGATTCAAGCCTCGTTAGAGGGAAGGGCCGGCAGAGAGTGCCAGGTACTGTCTTTGCAGTGCGACATGTTGAAAGAGCGTGCAGACTCCATTGTGGATCGCCTCACGAAACTCAGGGCCGCCGTCATCGAAGCCGGCATCATAACATGAGGCCCGCACTCCACCCATCACCTGCACAACTCCTCTGAGATGCCCCAGAATCATCCAGGTTACTGGAGATACACCAAGAGAGCCTCGCTGGTCCCAACGCTAAGGGTGACTTTACCCCCCGAGACCGCCGCTGTCTCGAATGTCTCCGTGCCGCCGGTAATGCAAGTGCCGTTGTTGAAGTATTGGCCGCCGATCAACGCGTTCCCGCCTCGATCTTGTCTTGCTTCGGCGCTGGCCGCAGTAACCCGCTTGGACCGGACACTCGTCGCTGACAGCCCGCTGAGAACGAAAGACTCGACAGCTCGCGTGCCGGAACCGCTGTAATAGTTGGAATTGTACAGAAGAACTCGAAGTGGGGCTCCCGCGGCGTCATAGGTGGCATACGCTGCAAAGGCAGACTTGCCATCATCCAAGGCGGCGACGTGCTTAGCCCCAGCCAGAAAAGCTGTTGCCGTGTATGCGCCGACATAGGGGTTGCCCATGGAGTATCTTCCAAAGAAGCTGTAGGGGTTATTGCCAATGGTTCCGTGATGGAAGTAGACGCGGGAGACGTTTGACGTGGCTAGGCGCACCGCATAGTCCATCACCCACAAGGCAGCCCCAAACGTCGGGGACACGTTTGCCGCACCTCCTCCAGCGACTGTTCAGAGGTTAGCATGTTCAGTGGCTCAATCAAGGGGAGGGCGTCATCTCACCTGAGTTGGTCTCTCCAAAGACATACGGCTTGTTCACCGCCAAGGCACTGGCGATATCGCGATCGAATCTTACACCGTTCAGCATAAAGGCTTCGACGCATTTGCGCACAGAAACTTACAAGTGGATATTGGTTGCAATGTTCGCGTGAGACATCAAGCTGGATACGGTGCCGCCGGGGTAGTTGTGGTGGGCATACGTCTTCACATACTCCCTCACCGTGGCATTTCCGCTGGCAATCAACTCTTCGGCCCCCCACGTGGGAGGAAGGGAGTTTGAGTTTCCGGCTTGGATGATATTCTTCTTGCCAATGGCATTTCCGACGATGATATCCCAATTATTCTGCGACGCGGCATCCACGGCAGGGTTCCACGTGCCAGAAGCAATCGGCTGGACTCCCGACCAATCTGAGATAAACTTTGTCAGTTTGATTAAGAATGGATCCCGGACTTCGAACTTACACTCAGGCTCATTTCCGAGTTCAATCGCATAGAGATTTTTCATCTCTGCGACGGCGACCTTGGCTGCTGCAATGGTGTTGTCGATGTTGTTCTTGCCTCTGTTCAGTCCCAGAGTCACGTCGCCACCGTATGTCGCAGCCAGCTTCATGAAGTTCGGCCCGAAGGTCAGAGTTGCGGGCGCATCGTTTGGGCTCGCAACAGTGTACACAACATACGCTGACGAAGAGGCATCATAGGAGGCTCGGTCCTGGGTTGTCCCGCCGATCCGGATAGGTGGCCAGGCACCGCTCAGCGTCTTGAGGTTGGTCAGACATTGGTTTGTTGCGGTGACGTTCTGGAAGTACGAGGGGAAGGCAAAGAACTCGAATCTGGACGGATATCAGCAAACTAGCATGGCGCAAAATTCAAGTGGACTGACGAGATTCCGACGGGTGCTGCTTCGAGAGGCGCATAAGAGAGGCCGCCGGTGTTCACTTTACTGGGCACAGTGAAAGTGGCGGCCGAAACAAGTTGCGCCGTTGACGCCAGAAAAGCGAGCGAGGGACCAGACAACATGGTTGGAGAGCCTATGGGCGCGACTGAGCGAGTTCCAGCGATGATTGCGCGATCATATGTCCGGCGTTACAGTCAACGTCTTCGGGGCCTTCGGAGCTACTTATACTACTACTCTGATCTCGCCAGCCAGCATGCAGATAAGCCATGCTACAAAGGATCTGCCCATCATCAAGCCTTAATTTTTCCACCACATTAATGAGGTCTTTTCATGACAAGCTCAATACTTGACGTGCCTCAGCCGATAGCCCTTGCATAAGCGCTGGCCTCCTGCCGGTCCGGCCCCCTCATTGCAGAAAGATTGAGCTTGACTCGAACAACGCGTATTACGAGCATCTAGGCTCCGACACCCCCTATTGGAGCTTTTACCACATGCCGTTTTGCCGAGAGGTCAGGGTTCACGATGTCTGCCACGAGGGCGGCGAGGGGCGCAAGGCCACAAGCTTTCCCCGCACCTTAACCCGTCGACTTAAGTAATCAAGCTACTGTAGTGGGTTACATCGTGTCCTTCGCCACGGAGATCAGCTGAAAATGGCAGGATAGAAGTTCTTCACCTAGCCGCACTTGGCTGCGAAAAGCTATGGAGATGACTAGTGTTGCAGGCTCCCTTCGACCTTGTTTGAACAGGATGAGAATGGGCTCCATATTCTGCTGAGTGTAGCGCCCAGATTCTATCAAGGAAGCTGACAACAGGCGGGGTCTGATTTCTCGATATTGCACGTTGTGTCGCCCTGGCTCGAGGACCCACAGATATCAAGAGCACAACAGTTGTCACATCAGAGTTCGGGTCTTGAATGTGACGCGAGTTTCTACAACTCTGATCTGATGTCTCCCTAATATGGCTAACTAACCATTGTCTCTGAATTCTGGGTGCTATTGGACGATTTGAGGACGTCAAAATGCCCTTGGCTACACCAGTCGACATTCTTGCTCCCTTTGGGAAGATCTGAAGGCTTTTCCCACGACATGCCGCTCGCACTGCAACCTAACACACCAGTGGATCGCCTCCCGGGGTTTTGTAGTTTTGGGGAACGGGGTAATATATGTTCACGACGAGACCCGGGTCGTTGGGGCTATATGCGCCAGGGAACGACATCAAGTTAGGCTTGTACGTGCCTGTGCCGCCGCTGACACGGAGCTGGGCGCACGAGATGTACAATTGAGCGCCGCCGACGCTACTAGCGCTGTGAAGAGCAATGTGTTCGACGCGGAGGAAGTACTCGCCATCTGCGAGGCACCTGGGAATCTGGACGTTAAGCGTCGTTTTGCCTGGGGCATAATGTTAATACGCGCGAGAGAGGCACAACAAGAGATGAAGGTGCTTGCCTGAAGTGGGCCAGGTCAGTCCGTTAGAGGTGACTGTCGGGCCGTCGTTGTAGACCTTGAACCACACTTTTCCGGAGCCATCGAAGTTTGTGATGGAACCAGAAGGCGCCTTGGCCATGTAGAAGTTGACTGGTCCGGGATGGGAGACGGACGCCTTGGCGTTGTAGCCTTTGAGGAACTGATTGTCAGCGAGCTTGCCTTTGATCGTGAATGCCAACTTGAACACACCAATCGTGGATCCTGCAGTCACATCCAGCACTGTGGCACCCTCGTTACCTGGGGCTAGCTGGTAGCATGTCATCTGCTGGGAGGTCACGTCCGTGACCGGTCCGTTGGACTGGTAATTCGTCGTCTTGCGGACGACTTCCCAATCTTGTGTGGTCTTGCCATTGTAAGTGACGGATGGAAATACATCTGAGAGGGTTAGTAAGTAGCACAAGGTGCCCCCAAGATGATAGGAATGTCGTACAGTGAGCAGAGGCAAGGCTGGCCAACGCGACAACCACCGAGGCCTTCATAGTGACGCTTAGGGGCTGTTGTTAATAGGTGGCTTCGAAAGAGGAGCAGCAGAGGATGGAAGATAATGTGCATCAATACGCGCAGGAGTTTCACCCGAATCCGTCACTAGATGCTGAACTTATATCTGTGAAGAGCTACAACGCAGATCCTGAACAAAAGGGAGAAAGTACGGCATCTACATATCAAATGACCAGACCTAAAGCACACGTACCATGGTTGCGATGCTACCGGCGATAGAACAGCCGGCGGGTAAAGTCGCTCATCCAGTCAACAGTGACCTGCAATATCATCCGAGGTGTCCTAACAAATTGATCCAGCCGGCAGTGGCATTCTATATTGCTAATATCTGACTGGAGGTTGCGGGCAAGACGCATGGAGGCATGGGATTTGTTGAACTGGTTTTCGTGTAAACGACATTTGGTTTGGAAATTGATCCCGACGCCCGACAGCCAATTGTGATGCAAACTATCTTGAAATTCGCGCTTCTTTCTTGCGCATACCCTTTCTACGAGAACGCCGGATAATATACAAATCTTGTGTCCCTCCTGTTTGCTAATGTAAAGCCAATCTGGCTATGTAGGACCGGCCACCTTAACTCGTCAAACATCTTGTGACGCTGTTTGATCAGTTATCGTCGGTGTATCTAGGCCCGCTGGCCGCCGGTGTCTCGGGCGCGCCATAGGCAGCAGGGGTGGGGGCGCCGTAATAGCCAGAAGAGGAGGCGAAACCACTGGCCGCCGGAGTGGGAGCGCCGGCCGCTGGTGTAGGGGCCGAATCAGCAGCCCAGCCTCCTTGCCATCCTCCACCAGGAGTCGGAGCACTCGCGGCCGCTGGGGTGGGTGCCGAATAGGCACCCGGTGTGGGAGCATTGAGAGCACCGGGTGTGGGTGCACCCAGGAGGTTTCCACCCGGCGTCGGCGCGTCGTAGCCAGAGTTGCCTGGGGTGTATCCCCATGAATCACTACCGCTGGCGCCGGGAGTGGGTGCAGAGCCTCCATAGGCAGGCGTCTTCGAGCCTGAGCCCCAGGCATCGCTCCCGCCGTAAGCTGGCGTCTTCGACCCCAATCCAAAAGCGTCATGTGCAGGTGTCTTTGCGCCTGACTGCCATGCCGGAGTCCTTGAACCTCCGCCATACGCGGTTCTGTTACCATCGCCATAAGCAGTCCTTGAGCCGTCAGCCCAGGCGGGAGTGCGAGAGCCGGATCCGTAGTCCTGGCTGCTAGACTTCCAAGCAGGTGTTCTGCCGCCAGTCGGTGCAGGAGCTTGATTTATATTAGCAAAGTAATCATGGCATCTCATGTTGGGCATTGACTCACTTCGTGAACCCCACGCGGGCGTCCTCTCCGCGCCGCTAGAGGCGACTGGTGTACGTCCTCCTTGCCAGTCTCCACCACGCCCGCCTCCAGGAGCGCCGCCTTGGCCCGGTCTTGGACCCCGTCCATTGATGTCGATCTTGGCACCGGTATTCTTGTCCTTGAAGCTAAGATGGTCCTTGGGCACCGTGATGGTCTTGCTCTTGGTGTGCAGCTCAACACGGGCGTGAGTTTCCGTGGCATCTTTGACGATACCCAAAAGACCCTTGTAACCACCCTTCCGAATGATGACAGTTTGGTTGATAGAACGATCACGGCCGAAGGTCTTGGGAGGTGCCATCTTGCTCTCTGCGCCGCCAGGGTTGCGCTTCATCGCCGGGTTCATTTGATCCAAGTTGGGACCCGCTGAAAGCACGCGTCCACCCTTGGCAGCGATAGTTGTGACATTGCTAGCCTTGGTAACGAACACACCGGCGTTCTCGTTATTGTTGTTGCTGTGCAAGAATACGTATGCGCGGTGGATGTGAATGATTTTGCCCTGCCGTTGTTGGGCGCCATACTCCCTGACAACATCATCGAGCCGGATCTCGGAGCCGTTTCTATCGGCAGCCACAGCAACCTTTCTCTTCGGGAGTTTGTTGGCAATTTGGGATGGCATGACCTGTCTAGTGTCTCCGTTTTGATCGAGCACAACCACTGACTCGCGATCGACCTTAACGATGCAGCCCACAGTGGTCGGGTCCAGCTGAACGAGGTCAAAGAGCTCGTACTGACCCAACGCACCTTGGCCGCCAATATCGCTGGCTTCACGCAGATCTTTGCTGAAGACCGTGACCTCCGTGTTGGTTTGGTCGGTCAAGAAGGTTACTCGGTCTTCGGAAATCTTGACAACCATACCAACTTCGTCGCGGAATCGGCTGCCGCTGGTAACCTTGACATGATCTCCGATCTTGAATCTCTTTCTCAAGCCCTTGGTAGGGACCTCAATGACCTGACCTACGAGGTCTCCCTCCGTAACCTGCATCGTGACGATGTCGCCTTGGACGTTTGTTGCTTTTCCAACGACGCCCTTTTGCTCACCATCGTAGACTTCGATGACATCGCCGGGAAGGTAAGTGACGTTGATGTTGCTGTCCTTGAGGCTGGCAGCAAGGGCTTTGAGATCGAGATTTTCGGTACCATCCTCAGCGCCGGAAGCGAACCTAGTGACTTCCTCTAAAGTGGGGTTGACGTCCGTGACAACTAGCTGCTGGATCTTAATATCCTTCACCTGGAAGCCGTTCTCAAACTCATCACCCATGTATGTCCAAACCTTGGTCGTCGGGTTTCCTTGGATATGCCGGGGGTGACGTTTTCGGGCCTCCGTCTCGTTGAACAAACGCTGTGGCGGTCTTGGTCCAGGCACGCCAACGGGGCGCTTCCGTTTGCCATCAGAGGTAAGGGCGGCAAGGGCATCATCTCTCATGCCGTAGTCAAGACGCGGGATGAAGCGGACTCGGGCTTCAAGACCATTTTCGGTAACGTCAATGACTTGCGCCAGGTCACCGGCGTGCTTGGCTGGCTTGCGAAGCCGGACCCAGGCACCGGGCTCGAGAGTGGGCGTCTTGGTCACACGGAGCAAGTCGGGCATGTCCTTGATGTCGACGAGAATCATCTTTGACCGAGGGTAGACGTTGAACATGCCGTCTAGCGCAACCATAATATCCGTTGAACGATTGGCCTCGACGTAGATGTAGCCTTTCATGACGGAGGTTGGGCCGCCACGTTCGAAAGCCGAAATGATAGCCAACTCATCCTTGGTGCCCATCCGCTCATCGATACGCTTCATGATAGAGTAGACGACTTCTCGCTCCTTGCCCTCCTTGCACCTAACAGCCCAGATCGTAGGATCCTCCACACTAGGCATCAGGAGGCGCTTGGGGACAACAGTGGAATCGCCGAAGCCCTTGTTGGGGCGACGGTTACCGTAGCGCTGTCGAAGAATTTCGGCCTGCTTCTCAGCATCCATGCTGGACTCCATCTCGCGTCGGCGATCCAGCTCGCGGTGCCTTCGGTCATCGTCGAGGCCTCCACTTTCGGCAATGTCGTCAGGATGAGCGTTGTCGATGAAGTCCTCTATCTCTTCACCGTCTTTCTCCTCATCCTCGCCATCTTCTTCGTCCTCGACCTCGGCCTCGATATCGAAGAAGACGGCGCGACGATCCCTGCGACGCTTGCGACGATGTCCCTGTAGAGTAAAGAAAACATTAGCAGTGTATCAATCTGCGGAGGAGACGCAGAACAAGTCGGCCAGATGCTCGAAGCTTGACGTATCCCCCTGTTAAAAGGAACAAGGAAAGCGAACTGCGAAAGCGGAAGGCTTACCTGCTGAACATCATCCTCGTCTTCTTCATCCTCGTCGTCCTCTTCGTCATCGTCGTTTTGGCCACCCTCCTCATCGTCTTGCTCATCATCCTCATCGTCATCTACTCGTCGAGATTTGGGGGCAGCGGCGGCGTCGTCATCGTCAGCAGCAGGGCTGCTCTCTCGCGCATCGCTACCCGCATGTCGCTGACCAGAGTTGTGGCTAGGTTCGTCGTCAGAGAGATCGGCAGGCGCAGGGTTGAAGTCATCCTCGTCGTCCGAGTCATCGTATCGATTGTGGTCGTTCGAAGCCATCTTGAAGGCAATTAGAAGAAGCGAACGTTGTTGGCCTCAAGTTTTTGGATGGCGACGTTAGGCGAAGACAGGTTTCGTTTGGCTCTGCTGGCGCAGAGTTGTAGAGAAGAGAAGGCCACTTCGAGGCTGGCACTCTTCCAAGGAGTTCGTTTATATTAAATATTTGGACGTAAGAAAGGACAACCGAGGGGAAGGAGCTACCATACAGTCGACGGCTGGGTTGGGAAGGCAAAAGACTGAGAATAAATTGTAGGTCGAGTCGAGGACGGAAAGCTCAGCCATGGTTACCTTCACGCGAAGGAGGCCCAGATTCCGTCTGAATACGGTTTAGCGTCAAAAGACACCTGAGGCAGGCCGGTTGTGGTTCGCCTGGGCAGCGTGCTGCAGGCAATCAAGGTGCCCCACAAAAGTCCATGGGAAGAATAAGTGCTGAGGTCGGTATTTGTACCTTACCTTAGGTAAGGCACCTGAGTACGTGTCTTTAAGTAAGCCCAGCTGAAAAGGCGCCGCGAGCACCTAGCAAGGGATACCAGGGGAGATTTACCGAACCACAGGTCGTTCTCCCCGATACAGTCAGTCTAAGAGAGGTTGAGCCGGCCCAAGCCTCGGCCTCTTTATGTCCAGCAGCAGTGAGAATCTTTCAAATAGAATAGCGACCCGCACGAGGATGCTGCGTAAAACTTCCCCAGTCTCGAAGCTTCAATCACTGATGGCATCTTAATGTTCAGTGCCGGTTTTCGTTCGATATTTCAGTGTGCCATTGCTCCTCGGATACTACTAGTTGAGGTAGTTTTTGTAGCAAGCCTGTTATGTCGCCAAGTTCAAACATGAAAGCGATAGTAATCAACGACTTTGTCAAGGTCAGTGGGTCGCCCGCAATGTTAACAGACCAGACTGATCGAGTTCAGGACTTTGACGAGATCACGGTCGCTGAGGTCGAGAGACCTGTTCCCAATTCGAATGAGGTGCTCGTCCAAGTGAAGGCTGCCGGCATCAATTATGTGGATACGCTCTATGCATGTGCTTCCCTTCAAGTTGCTGTACCCATCGACTAACGGGGCCGCGTGCAGGCGAAAGGCAAACATCAGAATAACCAATCTTTGGTCCGGCCACCATTCATATTGGGTCTTGAGTTCTCGGGAGTAATTGTCTCGGCACCATCGGATTCGGGCTTCCGCCCTGGCGACAGAGTCTTTGGAGGGCACACTGGCTCATACAGCGAATTCATATGTCTTCCTCGTTCAGATTCTCTGCACCACATGCCAGCCAAATGGACGTTTCCGCAGGCTGCTGGGTTGGCAGCGACGCTACCCGTCTCTTTTGCCGCACTTATGCAAGCCGGCATCAAAGCTGGCCAAACAGTTCTCGTACACGCTGCAGCAGGCGGTTTGGGCACCATGGCTGTCCAAATTGCTGCCGCTCTGGGTTGCCGTGTAATCGGTACAGCTGGGTCCCAAGCCAAATGCACCGTGGCTACGCGGTGCGGAGCTCATGCTTGCGTAAACTACCTCGAACACACGGCATGGTGGGAGCAAGTACTAGAATTGACTGATGGCAAAGGAGCTGATATTGTTTTTGATCCCGTCGGCCTCGTTGACCCTAGCTTGAAATGCATCGCTCATCGGGGGAAAGTGTTGGTTGTTGGTTTTGCAGGTATACAAGACAACATGGAACGAGTAGCTATGAATCGCATTCTTCTGAAGCAAGTCTCGCTCATTGGCTATGTGGGTTCCTCCTTTCACTCAAGCATTGTCCGTTTGCTGATAGAGGCACGCAGCGGTATGGCGAAAGTTCTCGTCGGTATCCTCAGGAGCAAAAGGCCACCTGGGATGGGCTTCAGCCGTTGATGGAAAGCGGGAGTATACAACCCGTGGTTTACGACACGCATTATGATGGGCTTCATAGTGTACCTCGGGCGCTGAGAGACATGGTGG
Organism: Colletotrichum fructicola Nara gc5; assembly: GCF_000319635.2. Lineage (NCBI taxonomy): Eukaryota > Fungi > Ascomycota > Sordariomycetes > Glomerellales > Glomerellaceae > Colletotrichum > Colletotrichum fructicola. Next base: position 599,016 of record NW_027094057.1, read on the forward strand.
ATCGGAAGATTTGGGGCAAAGCCATCGTCACAATGGCCAGCGGTTCACCACTGGCAAGGCTTTGAAGTCCGGAAGTGCTTTGCAACATTTTTTGTGCAGGAAAGACACCGCACAATGATTATGACATTTCAAATCCACCTCCTTCCTTTCCCCTATGCCCGCCGGTATATAGCCATCCGCCATTCCAAGATTTTGTTTCTGACCACCAACCGAGAAGCCGTGCTGAGCCGGGGGGCAAGATTCTTCGTCCGCACTATGAGAAACCGTAAGGTACGAAGCTCCGACCACGGTAGCATTCCTCCCACAAGTGGCTCAGGGCCCATTCCCAAACGCCAGGCTTCGCGATGCATATACCACAATTGACCAGCCAGATCTATGAACAGGGTAGCAAGACGGCCAGATGATGCCACTCTTCGTCATCCCGCTCTTCAGACACCAGACCGTCCGCATGTCTTGACACCCCAAAGACCCCTGCCTGCGCTCACTCCCAACCACTCTCCTTGATCGCTGGAGAGATGCGGTACCCACGCAAGGTTGCCGACTTCGTAATCACACTGCCAGCTAGCGAATGGGCTTCGTGTGCTATCGGGCTGGCCGGCGCCATTGGCAGCAGGACCGCCACCGAGGGAGTGGTTGTTGTTGTAGACATCCCAGAGCAAGACTTGGCAGTCGTCTCCTCCGGAAGCCAGGACGCCTCGCTTAAGGGGCGACCATTCGATGCTGTTGAGCGCACCGCCGTGGCCGCGAAGTTCCAACAAGGCCTGTCCAGGATGGCGCACGTCCAGTATGCGAATAACGTTGGAGTCCTGCGCAAACGTAGCCAGCAAGTGAGTGTCGTGAGGCGACGTCGCCAGTCTCAGCAAAGGAGGAGGGTTCGACATGGTCTGCTGGGCCAGGGTAGGACTGATCCGACCGCCATTGGCATCTGTGAAATCGGGTTAGCAAAGGCGCGAGGTGACTCTGTAATTCACACGACGTACCTCGGTCATCCTTGCCCGTGGGCTCGTATATAATTGTGCTATGCTCAAGACTGCGCAAGTCGAACATGCGGACACTGCCGTCCTGTCCACAGCTCACGAACACATCCACACTATTGGCACAGAAGCGCACGTCATATACCTCCTTGTCATGAGCAATCAATTGCGTCTTCGCCGTCAATGAGGGGATATCCCAGATTGTGCAGGTCGTGTCTATGCTCGAAGTAATGATCAAGCTTGGGGAGACCGTGTTCCAGTCCAATGAGGTCAGCGGCGCAGTGTGGTCCGGGGTTTTGGAGTTAGAGAGAAGCGCCAAAGGGGTGAGCTTTGTGACGCCGGGATCCCTGCCTTGTCGGTTGATCGAGTTGCTCTGGGACACAGGGCTTTCCGAGGGCAAAGACCACAATCGGAGGTGATCGCCGGACGTCGCAAGGAGATCGGTGGATTGTTTCTGCGAAGAGGGCGGTTCCCATAGGAGGCGGGTTACGGGGTACGAATGTGTGGCTTCGGCAACCTTTGAGAATTCGAGATTGAACTTGGGAGTTCCGGGCTGGTAGACGTCGTTGGGGGTCGGCACCATTTGGGTATCGAGGATTTGAATCTACGATAAAAAAGTCAGCATAGTCCTAGGCTGGCCAATGGGGTAAATCCGGGCCCTACAAAATTGTGTCCGTCCTCCAGATAGCTACCGACGGCGAGCTTGCCGGCTCCGTTGCCCTGAGGCGGCCACTTGCACCAGTCAAAGGCATAGAGTGCCCAAGGAGCAAGATAGTTGCTCGTGCCGGGCTGGACATTGGCGAGATCGAAGGCGGTGCTGCCAGGCACGCCATCCGACATACCAGAGTCGGCACGGGGCCGAATATCAGCCAAGCCTAGCGGAGTGTTCGAAATGTTCCGCTGAGAGCCGGGAGCATTGTATTTTTGATCTGGCGGCGACATAAATTGAGAACCGGATCCGCTGGGGGTCGTGGGGGTGTAGGGCGCGAATGTTGTGGCGCCTTCGTAGTTGGCAGCGGGGGAGGAGCGCGAGTAACTGTGGGTGAGACTCAAGCTGGGCTTGGAAGGGGTCTGGTAGTCTTGCGACTGCTGAGGCATTGTAGCCATGGCCGGGGCGGTGGTTGCGGTGATGGCGGGGGGACGGCCACCTGCACCGCCGGGTTGCAGTACGTTGGGCACCGACGATGTGCTCTGGAACTGGGGGGCGTTCGGAGAGGCCTGGTCCAGCTTGATCTGGGGAGCGGCGGGGGCGGCGGAGGAGGACGAGTATTCGCGGGGCGATAGCTGGCCGTGCTGCATCATGCCAGCAGGCATGTGCAGTTCGTCGTGCTGGGAGCCGTATGTGTTGGTTCGACGCGGGGTGGCCGAGGAAAACTGCTGTTGCTGCTGCGGCGGCGGCTGTTGCTGCTGCTGAGGTGTCGGTTGTTGTTGCTGGTTCATGGCCGCGACGGAGAAGGACGGCGCGTGGGAGGACGAGGAGAGATGAGTGACGGAGGGGGAAAGGCCCGGCGGCCCTGATGTCTCAGTCGCAGTGGGGTGTGCAGGCAGCGAATAGGTCGAATCGTGGTGATGATGGTGGTGCAGCTGGTGGCCATGGACCGGATGCAGCGCGGCGGGAATGGAAGCACGCTGCTGCTGCTGCTGCTGCTGGGAATATGAATGAGAGCGGGAGTGATAGGAAGGGGAGTGGGAGTAGGAATAGGAATGGGAGTGAGTGGGCGAATGCGAGAGGTCAGAAGATTGCGAGTAGGAGTGGGAATGACGAGGCTGGAGGGGACGGGAGGAAGCGGAGTCGGGAGCGGCAGCGGCAGCGGCGAGGGGAGAAGGAGGGGCGGCAGTGGCGTTGGCGATGTTGAGGCCGCGATCGTGGTGATTCAGGTGCTCGGCGTCGTCTTCGTAGTAGAAGTTGGCGACGGCGTGTTTCTTGGGCGCAAGGGGCCCGGTCGCAGTCGCAGTCGCAGGCGCGGCTCCTGAGGCGAATTGGGGAGATGAAGTTGGAGAAGGAGAGAGGGTTATGGAAGGAGGATGATTGGGGTCGCGGTTGGGCGACAGATGCCGCTGATGCTGGTGTTGCTGGTGGTGGTGGTGGTGGTGGTGCTGGTGTTCGGGCTGCAGCTGGTACTGCAACCGCGGCGGCTGCTGCTGTTGCCGAGAGTGGGATGACAAGGCACCAGAGGGCGAGGGTACCGGATTGGGCAGCGAATGGTGGAGGGAATCGGTGGCCGCCGTAGCGTCGTCCATGTCCATGCTGGCGCTGACGCTGAGGCTGGCCTGGCTGTGGCTCCGGCTATGGCTACGGCTCTGGTTCTGGCTTTGGCTGATGGCGTTGGCCGCAGCAGTGCTGCTGGCAGGGGCCCCAATGGAGCCCAAGGCCTGGGCCGCTTGCCAGAGCGCCGAAGTTGCGCTGAGCCGATGGGAATGTCGCTTGTGCTGCTGTTGTTCTTCCTCCTGCTTCTCCTTGTCGCCGACGCTCTGCTGCGACACCGACCGGCGATGGCCCAGGAAATGCATATTTGCTGGTCAGGGCAAGTGGCCGTGATGTATGTAGAGTACCTAGGTAAGGAAAGGTAAGGTATGCAGGTTGCGTGGAGCCTCCAGCACAGGGCAAAACGGACGAGAGCAGAACAAAAACACCTGCTTGTCCAAGGAGCCCGGAATGACACGGCACGCGGCGAGGGACAGACCAGAGCAACACCAGCCGATGCCTGTGTTCGAGTAAGTCAGGCAAGGTACCGTGCCTCAACTCGGCGCACAAGACACGAGGGTCCTGATGCTACGTACTTGGCTGTAAAGAGTCAAAGCACTCTGGATCAAGAGGAGCAAGAGAGTAATGAGACAGACCATGGGCAAGACTGACGACGTACGGTGGTGATGTCTGGACGCTCCGGAACACGAACACACAAACTTTGTCTTGGCCTCCGTCCGCGCGCTCCGCGTCGTCACTGCAGGAAAAATCGCTCTTCTACGGCATCACTTCTGACTAATAAAACGGCCTCCCAGTTGACTTATTGGCGCTGGACAAGGAGACGGGGGCCTTGGACGGGACGGGGGCAGATGAGATAGGGATGCGCGTTGTTGCGAATCGTTTGGGATGCCGCGTATGTACTCTCCAATGTCTCGTCTCCCACAACACTCATTGCGTGAAGCTTGCCCTTCTCCCCTGATGGCTCCCTCCATGGAGCTAACGGTTCAATGCCAATAAAGCTGCCAATGCTGCCAATTCCACATGGACGCACCTGATATGTCCCTGGCTTTAACTTGCCTAACCTTGTCTTGCCCAAGATGGCGCACAATACCTTGCCTTACCTGACTTTCCGCTCCTCGCCCACCAGCCGTGCCTTGCTTGAACCAAGTGCAACAAAACCTCTTCCTTGCTGGTGGGTTGGGATATCTGCACGCCGGCTGCCTGACTGACTCTTCCTCTTGGGCCAGAATGTGAGGCTGGGCGAGACTCCTTCCGACCGGTGCCCAACCCGTAAAACAAAGAAGAAAACACATGGGAAACAAGGAAGAGGTGCCTTCAAAACGTCACATTGAGGGCCCATCCCCAGCTAGATAGACCCAGTGGAATGGAAGTTTGTGGGAAATAAAAGACTGGAGACTTCAGACCAGACTTTCTCTGCTGTGTTAGGTTGGACCAAGCTTGGGCTCTGAGTAATGACTGACATTACATAAGCCACTAGGTACTCCACAAGCATTTGCTCCAGTGAATCAATGCTTACATGCAAGTCACCTTTATAAGCTTATCGGATTTCTTTCCAATAGATATTTCTTCCAGGTTGCGATAAGGAGCTAAGTCCAGTGACGTCTGTAGCTGGAGCAGAAAGGGTTGCCTCGTGCTGAACCGTGGCACATGCTCGGAGCTCGTGAGCTCGATACATTTACCTTCAGTTGCTGGCTTTCGTGACAAATCTTTGCCGTAGCCATAGCAGCCCGTGGATTCTCAAGCCGTGCCGGCCCATAGACTCCCCCATATCATCAACTTCGCTTCCGCGCCCGACAACTTGCTTACTCGTACATCTTAGCTGTCATCATTCATAGTATTACGCCATTCCACCCCATTCCACCCCATTTCTGCCGATTTGTCGCTCAAACAGCCCGACAGTCCTGTCGGCATCGTCCATGTGTCTTGATGGCCCCAGACTCCCCAAGATTCTTTGATCGGATCTCGCTGAGCCGAAACAAATCGCCTCTCCTGCCGCTGCATATCTCTGCCGAAAGACGTGCAAACGATTACGATCTCGACGAACTGTCCCCACGACCGCACGACGCTCTGCTTCCAGAGTCGCCGCGAACACCCATTACGATGTCAAGACGCCGCTCTCCGTCTCCTGTGGACCCGTGGGATAAAGATGGTTTGGACGAAGACCCCCTCAGTCCCGCTGGGTCTATCTCCAAACTGAAGCCCAGGGCTAAGGCCTTGTTCGCCGGCCCTCCACCGCCGATCGCCGCCTCGATTCTGGTTCAGAATCCACCGCAGGGCAGAAGAAGTTCTAGAGAAGGTTCCAAAGCCGGTCGCAGTAGTCATGCGGCTGGGGGCATGGCCCCGAGCCGAGTCAGTTTCGGGAGCATTCTGTTCGATCAGAGTTCGCGCGGTTCAAGCTCCTCGTCCAGAGGTGATTCAATATGGCGCAACCTACAACATCGGGAGCGAGCGTTGCAGAAGGAAGTACAGCAATTGCTGGACATGCAGGCCACGGGACTAGCGCCTAGCAATGAGTCGACAGACAGCATTGCCACAGGTGGACAGGACGCCTGGAGTGACTCAGGGAGTAGTACGCCCACGGGGACATTCTATTCTACAGCATCATCAAAGTCGCGGATGATGGCATCGCTCGATCCACCAGTGCGCGCGACCGCTCGTGGCGACATCATACCTGTTCGGCAACCGAAGACCTCGGGGCCTCAAGGCCTTCAGACCGCACGCAAAGGCTTGCGGCGTGCTCTAACGTACTTGACTGACTTGAAGTCCGAAGAGAACTCCTACATCGAATCCGCGCTGTCACAGCGCAAAAAAGCACTTTCGCATTTGGGCAACCTTTGCAGTCGTAAAGAAAGCATCTCTGCAGAGCTTCGTAGCCTTGCAGACAATGAGGAAGAGCCGCTGGGCAAAGAGCTTCGAGACCTTGGCGACCAGCATGAATCCTTGGGCCAGGAGATTCGTGAGTTAGAGGAGAAGCTCGTTGGCATGAGAAACAGGCATCGATGGCTCGAACGTAAAATGGCGGATGTCCGCAATCGCCGAGAGGCCGGCTTGAGCGGGTACAGAGGTGCGCTGAAGGAGGTCGAGGGCGAGGTTGCGTCTTTACTCCACCGGCCCCCCATTGAGCCTCTCGATCCCGACGTAGTCGAGGCTGTATCACGTACTGACCCTGGATCATCTTACGGGGCGAACGATTTGCCTGGGGGCGCTGATTTCTTTCGCATGATACCCGCCCGGCGTACGCTTAGCATGGCAAAAGACTGGTGGGAAAGTGAGGTCGACTTTTTGGAGCGACGGAAGGCCCAGGTTGACAAGGATCGTGAGGCACTCGACCAGGGCACGGCATTGTGGCAGGAAACCGTCGATCTCATCACCACGTTCGAGGCCGACCTGCGGAAGTCACTAAGCAGCGGCGTGAATGAGAAGGGCAAACAGACCCCGCGGATGCAGGAAGAGGCCGTTCAGTCGATGCTACCCAGGATGGGCAAGGTGATCCTGGAGCTCGAGGAACATATGCGGACTGCGGAGAAGAACAGCTGGAACCTCCTGATATGCGCCATCGGCGCTGAGCTCGAGGCGTTTAGAGAAGCTGAGCGCTTGCTTCGTAGCAGCCTCCCGCAACCCAGGGCGGAGGTTGGTGATGTCGAGGAACCCTGGCCAAATGATGAAGGCCAACAAGAACGCAACGAGAAGGATGCCGATGCCGTCGAGACGAATTCTGTTGGTAGCCACCACGACGAGAGTGATAACGAAGTACCGCCTGATTTGCTCGTATCGCACCTCGAAGAGCATGACGACGCACAACCACACGCCAAGCCCATTGGAGCTTCCTCGAGACGAGACAGCGACAACGAAGTGCCGCCAGAGTTCTTGGCTGAGCACAGTCTGTAGATTGTCTTGTTGGCCGGATTGAGGGAGCGCTGATGAATCACATTCGAGGGACTTGCGGTGACTGGTCGAGAGCACACGGCATGGATGATGAGTTGCGGGGAGGACCCCTAACTACGACTGCATTGGATTACTTACATTATGGCAAACGGCATTGGATAGGACAGGGCACGTAGGACAGGATACCCCACGAATAGTCAGTTTGAACGGCGTTTATCGGAATGCCTAGGAATCGATTTGCATCAAAGCCCACAGTTCGCCCGTCCCCATGTGCTCCCCGTCACGAGGCAATTTAGGTAAAGTCGCGGGTACGTACAAGTGAGCTGCAACTGTGGCGCACTGGATTGGTTGGTAACCTCGGCTATATCTGTGTTTTGCGACGAGGACGATCCCGAAAGTGGGGTCTGAAGGTCCGGTGGTAAGGATACACGGGGGAGCCTGCGCCAGAGGCTTTTATAAAGAAAAGCTGGGCGACGAGAACGCCGTCTCGTCCACCATGCCCAACGACATTTGATAGCCCCCGCAGCACGATTCTAGCATCGCACGTAACATCTTCAGGGAGCAGAGTTTTGTCCGAAATCGAGAACACCGACCGGGTGCCCGCCGAGGCGCCACGCCCCGACCACCCGACCCTCGCCGAGCGTTCACCCAGGTGCCGAATCCCCCACGCAGCCGCCGAGCATTGCCGCGCCAATATTTGCAAGAAAAATGGCCGAATAGACGAGAAAATTGGAATGGTCGTTGGAATAGTCGTCGCGCCGTCGAAATTCATGAAAGGGGGGAGGAGGAGGAGCAGTCATCGTCGTCCATCTACCGCGTACGCTCAAACCATCCGCTGGAGCCGGCGATCGCAACCGACTGGTCCATCACCCACTCGCCGACACCGAGATACTTGTCAATCCACTTCGACATGTCCTTGTTCTCGCCCGCGGCTCTGTCAGTCTTGAAACTGGGTCTGACGATTCCCAGAATGGGCACTTGTCAGCTGCCACGCATTCTCTTGACGCAGATTTGCACCTGCGGGTGACAGTTCTGTCCTGTCCAGTTCGGATCGATACTCACGTAAGGCCTGTCGAGCGCTTCATGCCAGCGAGGAAGGCGGAAACTGTAGGTAAAAGCATCAGCCGGTTGTCGTCCGACGGATCGGGGCAGTAAGAGAGAGGGGGGGGCAACGAACTGAGAACCGCATCGAATGCGTAGTGAGTCAGACGCCCAAACTTCGACCACAGCCCCAGAGTCAGCAAGTTGAGGAGCTATACGGAGGTTAAGACTGCGCAAGCAAGTCGAAGACGAGGCAGCGAGCGAGCACGCACGAGGAGGACTCGCCGCGCGGCCGGAAACGGGGGGAAGGAGGTGGTACCAACCATCTTGAAGATTCAGGTTTATTGTTTCTGTTTCTTTTTTTGGCGTCGTTGGTTGAGGAGTTTGCGTGTTTCTATTCTCCTTTGCGTTTTGGGTTTTGTTGGTGTCGAAGAGGCGGTATCGTCGCTTGGGTTTTGGAGACAAAGGGTGTTGTCATGGGACAAGGCTCGTCTGGCACACCACCAGGGTGGACACTTTTCGCACCTGAGAGGACCCCACGGGAGGAGGCTGGGCTGGCGGCGACTGGTGCAGCGAGTGCTGTGCCTGGCCTGAGGTGGTCGGTGAGCGGTGCAAAGCTCGCGTGGACTGTGCGCTACTGCGTCCGCTTAGGTACCTGACAGGCCTCAGGCTGCCGGGCCGCCGCCGAGGGTGGGCCGTTCATGTTCATCGTGGCACCGTCCAGCGAGGTGTCTGCGGCGATAAGGAGCGCGCGACTTTGGGAGAAGTACCTCTCTCTGAGACGGTCAAGTACCTCGACGTACCTCGATACGGAGCTCGCGTTTCAGTGGAACCAAGCTTTGTCAAAGTCACGTGGCCCTGAAGTCAGCTCCAAGTGGGGTCAGGTTGCTCTCATCGGTTACCCGACGAACTCTGTTTGTTGCATATTTCTCGCTTGGAGTCTTTTCGACGGTTTTTCCCTCTTTAGCCCCCTCAACGGTCTGCCCGTAGGCGCTCCCCTGCCTGGACGGCCGATAAGCGGCGGCGCAGGACGCGACTCGGTGCATGGTACCGTTATCGGGACAATTTGATTCACGTCACGACGAAGAGGGGAATGGGATTGGGCGATCCGGTGCGGACCTCGGACCTTGTGCCTTGGGTCTTGGAGTTGGAGGACTTTTCCTCCTCCGCGGTTCAGATTCAGTGCCCCGTCGATTTTGGAGGGCCGGAGCTACAGTACCAATTATCTTTTTGACGAGGGCATTGGACATTCCGCGGACAGGCCAGGAAGCACCCCAAGTGGACCAGGGGACCTCTCCACTGCGACGCTTTCCCTTTTTTTTTTAGCTGGTGGGGAGCCCTGCTGGAGAGCCAAGGTGTCCAGCAATGGAGGGGCTTGGAGGGGTCGGGCTGGCGCTGCCGCACCCGTTGGAAATAGCTGTGTCAAAAGCATGAGCTCTGGTTTGTTGAGTGTTTGAGGCTTTATGGCCCAGCGCCCAGCCAAGGTCGCCCAAGGAAACGGAGCTCCGTCGCAGAGTGGGAGAAGGGACAACAGAGATTGGACACTACCAGGAACTCGTGGACTTGGGCAGAGGCAGAGAGGACCCGGACCAAATGGCCGGAGGCGAGCGAGGGATGGGACTGTTGAAGGGGAACTTGGGAAGGGAAGGTGGGAAGAAGAAGAAAAAAACACGAAAGAAAGGCCGAAACTAACAATGCTATTGAAATCCCTCACATCCCATCCCGTCCATGCTCCCCGTTCCGCCATCCCCGCCGGTGTCTTCTACTACCTCCCTCCTCCCATTACTACTGTTCGCGGGGTTCCCTCTCTTGCGGGCTTCTCTTCATCATTTATTTTTATTTTCCGCCGCACCGCTTCTGAATCACTTCACGTTGGACAGCATCACGCTCGAGCGTCGACGAGAGAATAAATAGCTTGGCTCAGGTAAGTGGAACGAGTCGCATCAACACCAGCACCAAGCACTGCATCCCACGTCTACACCCCTGCCAGTTTTGTTTCTGCGTCTGGTCCTGTTTCTGTTTTCTCTCCCAGTTCCGCCTGGCACCATCACTGGCCTGACCTCACCTTACCCGACCTTGGGTCTCGCGTCACCCTGTTCCGGCTGGGCATTCTATTTACGTGTACTGCCGGGTTTGCGCCGGTGTGCAATGTACACAGAACGTGCGTGCCGAGCAGTGGGAAGACCAGAGAAAAAAGGTGAGGTGAGGCGGGAAAAGGGCAAGTGCGCACATACCAGAGGATGGGCATGAACAGGGTCCCCGTCAGGGAAAGGTGAGGTGAGGAAGGGACGAGGGTGCTGTCACAGCACCTCATGTTGGTGGGGCTCCCCGGTGGTGCTGGGTGCCCGGCGCTGCCAAAGCTGCTGGGTTCCCGGTCTGTTAGCAACGTTGGCTGATTGCTGCCACTGCGTTGAATTGAGGGGCAGTTTTCCCACCCGACCCCAAAAAGTCAATGGAAACCAACGAGGGGCAGCAGCACCGCACCAAGGTCCAGCGCCAGCCAGCGCTACCGGGAAACCGCCGACGCCCACCACCACCACCGCAGCAGCAGCGGCAATCTTCAGACGGACAGCAAGCAGCTTCTTCACTCGGTCTGGGCCAAGCAGCAAATTATTTCTCTTGCTCCCACCTCGTGTGTCTTGTCTGCCTGCCCTGTCCTGATGTCTGTTGTCTCTGCTCTGTCTTCCCCCCCGTCCTTCAACAAATACCCATCTTGGTTGAGGCTCCCTGTCTGCATAAATCTTGTACTTTAGGGTCTCACCCATCCATCAGCCATTAGATTTTTTTTTTTTTTTATCTCTCACTGTCCTCCCACTCCCACTCTCCTCACATCATCCCTTTTCCTCCTCCAACCCTCCACTGCCTGTCGACCAAGCAGGATCTAATAGCTGCCGCAGACCAGAGATTGTCACGACGCCAGCTTAACCACCTCTCCCTTCGAAATCGATACCCCGCCGTCAAATCTTCACAATGGCTGCTACTGCTCAGGACCACCTTGATGTAGGCGGAAAGATCGCCTGGCTCTCCAGCCTCGACACTGCCTACCAGCCCGAGAAGAACTACCGCCGCTCTTCCATCATCTGCACCATCGGTCCCAAGACCAACTCTGTTGAGGCCATCAACGCTCTGCGCAAGTCCGGTCTGAACGTCGTGCGCATGAACTTCTCCGTGAGCCACCCCGCTGCCTCTCCCTGTTTGACGGCAATCGGCTAACATGTTATCCACCAACAGCACGGCAGCTACGAGTACCACCAGTCCGTCATTGACAATGCCCGCGCCGCCGAGAAGGCCCAGCCCGGCCGTCAGGTCGCCATCGCCCTCGACACCAAGGGCCCCGAGATCCGCACCGGCAACACCAAGGACGACGCTGATATCCCCATCTCCGCCGGCAAGATCATGAACTTCACCACCGACGACCAATACGCCACTGCCTGCGATACTGAGAACATGTACGTAATATCCCTGCCTCACGAAATTTTTCTCGGCCGCTAACACTTCTGCGCAGGTACGTTGACTACAAGAACATCACCAAGGTCATCGAGCCCGGCCGTATCATCTACGTTGACGACGGTGTCCTGGCTTTTGATGTCATCAAGGTCGTCGATGACAAGACCGTCCAGGTCCGCGCCCGCAACAACGGCTTCATTTCCTCCAAGAAGGGTGTCAACCTGCCCAACACCGATGTCGATCTTCCCGCTCTCTCCGAGAAGGACAAGAACGACCTGAGGTTTGGTGTCAAGAACAACGTCGACATGGTCTTCGCCTCATTTATCCGCCGCGGCCAGGACATCACGGACATTCGTGACGTCCTTGGCGAGGAGGGCAAGCACATCCAGATCATTGCCAAGATCGAGAACCGTCAGGGTCTCAACAACTTCGAGGAGATTCTCCAGGAGACCGACGGTGTCATGGTCGCCCGTGGCGATCTCGGTATTGAGATCCCCGCCGCCGAGGTCTTCGCCGCCCAGAAGAAGATGATTGCTCTGTGCAACAGGGCCGGCAAGCCCGTCATCTGCGCCACCCAGATGCTCGAGTCCATGATCAAGAACCCTCGCCCTACCCGTGCCGAGATTAGCGATGTTGGCAACGCCATCACTGACGGTGCCGACTGCGTCATGTTGTCTGGCGAGACCGCCAAGGGTAGCTACCCTAACGAAGCCGTTTCCGAGATGCACGAGGCCTGCCTCAAGGCGGAGAACACGATCCCCTACGTTTCGCACTTCGAGGAGATGTGCACTCTGGTCAAGCGTCCCGTCAGCGTCGTCGAGTCTTGCGCCATGGCTGCTGTCAGGACTTCTCTCGACCTGAATGCCGGTGGTATCATCGTCCTGTCCACCTCTGGTGACTCCGCTCGCCTTCTCTCCAAGTACCGCCCTGTCTGCCCCATCTTCATGGTCACAAGAAACCCCTCTGCTTCCCGCTACGCTCACTTGTACCGGGGCGTTTACCCCTTCCTGTTCCCCGAGGCCAAGCCTGACTTCAGCAAGGTCAACTGGCAGGAGGATGTCGACCGCCGCATTAAGTGGGCTGTCGAGAACGCTCTGGAGCTCAACATCGTCAGCAAGGGCGACACCGTTGTCGTTGTTCAGGGCTGGAAGGGCGGCATGGGCAACACCAACACCATCCGTATTGTCAAGGCCGACCCTGAGCACCTGGGTCTCGGTATGTTGAACTAAATTGCATGTGAGGGAAATAGAAAATGCTGTTGGCGTATGGGAGGAATCAAAGTACCTAGTTAAATCCTGATAGACGATGGTGGGCCACGATGCCCTTTGACGCGAGTATGAATTACACAAATGAATAAAGCAGATATCACCTTCCAGTCGTTCGATCTATATTGATATCTTGATCTCAACCATACCATCCAGTCTCGACTGAGTTGCGGAGTAGTCGGAGTCGCAAGGAAGGGATGAACTCACATGGGTGCTCTGTCCAAGTCTAATGTATGGATGCGGAGACCTGTGAAGAACGGCTTTTGACCATTTCAACTTCACATGCAATGCACGTCTCTCGCAGCCATCGAACATGTCCTTAAATTTACAAGTTCTTCACCTCGAAGTTCTTCCGAAGATATTCGCCATACTTTATGATCAAGAACGGCACGGGCACTAAAGCTGCCGCAATGAATCCAAGAACACTGTTTCCCCAACCCACGCCCAAATCCTCATACATCTTCAGACCAGCAAGAGGCAGAACAGCGCCAGCCACGGACCGCACGACTGCATTCGCTGCCAGCGCGGAAGCCGCATAGATGGTAAACGAGTCAACCAGATAAAGTTGCAACGCCATGAAGATGATGAGGTTGCCAACGCCAATGATGGAAGTGCCAAGGATTGGTACGATCCAGTGCACACCGTACTCCGCTGTCCAGCCATAGATGAAGAGGCCTGCGGGAAGGAAGAGGGCGCCGGCCGGAAGCGAAACCAGCCGGTATTCGGGCTTCATTCCCTCGCGAGCTGTTCCAGCTTCGTCTGCGGCTGCATCGGCCTCGGCCGCTTTCTTTTTCACATACTTGTCTGAAGTAATGCTGAAGAATACCACGCCGATCATGGAGCCAACACCTAGACCGAGGAAGGCTAGACCGGCTGTACCGGCGCTAAATTGATACTGAAGCATGAAGACGGACGTAATGGAGGTGAACATGAGGTACAGATATCCGTATACGACGGCGATGTAGAAGCCACTTATACGAAGGGTCAGCCAAGTATCAAGGGGGCGGGCATGGATGGGCCTACAATATTTGAGTGATTGGCGAGAAGGCGATCATTTTGAGAGGTCTAACGATACCGCGCTTGAAGTAATCGGCTGATGAAAGACCAATGTCAAGCTTCGATCGCAGCATCTTGTTCCCCGTCTCCTTTTGGAGCCGACGAACCTTCTTGTCCAGAATGACGGCCGCATACGTCTCCTTGAGGAAAATGACCATGATGATGCTAATGACGCCTGACACGATCGAGAGTAATCGGAACGTCCAGCGCCACCCCGCGCTTTCACTCAAAAACCCACCAGCAACCGGGCCTACGATCGGACCGAGGAGAGGTCCGATACTGAAGACAGACATGGCGACACCACGCTTCTCTTGACGGATCATGTCGGCGATGGAGCCGCCCCCGTTAGTGATGGGGCACGAGCCGAAGATACCTGCGAATAACCGGAATACGATGAGAGCGTTTAGGGTCGGGGCGAAGGCGGCGCCGATATTGAAGCATATGAAGCAGAAGTTGCAGATATGATAGACTATCGTGCGGCCGTAGATCTCGCTGAGAGGAGCGCACAGGAGGGGACCTGCTGCGAAGCCGAGTACGTAGACTGGAACTTTCTGTTGGCCTGATTTCTGCTTATGAGCGAGGGGATTGTTCACTGACCGGAGACGACGAAGGACGCTAGGTAGGGGCTGTCATTTTTAAACTCTTTCATGAGTTCTGGGACACCTGGGGCAAAGATAGCTGTGGCAGAAGAATTAGTTTTCGCTGGAGACAAGGTCGGAGAAGAATCATACATGAAGCAAGGGGGGTGACGAATGTCATGGCACTGATCAGTGTGCATGTCATGACTTTCCTCCAGGTTGGCCAGTTGTATGGGTTTTGAGGATCGTCGTCGCCATCCCACCATACCACATTCTCGTCCTCTGAACTTTCTCCACCGTCCGGCTCGTTTGTTTGAGGACCCTTCTCAATATCTTCATGTCTATGGTTGCTCGTAGTTGATTTCCGCGCGTCTGATGCCCGTCTGTGTCTTGCTAGGGATCGTCTTCTTTGCTGTTCGCCGCGCTCATCGAGTACATAGCCCAGACTAGAGGGGATATCGGCGTCGTGACCTTCTGCGTAGGCCTCTGCCGTCTTTTCTTCTCTTGTGGGCTCACGTTTCAGTAAGTGAGGTGGTCCAGGGTCCTCGTTGTCACGTTCAGTCTCTCGACTTGATGCGCGGTCATCTGTTGTATGGCCAGTCTCCTTTTCTGATGGATCTGAAGGCATGTCGTAAGAGGTCTGCCGAGCTGACAGTGAGTATTAATACTGATGTATGTGGTTTGAGGACTTCTAGATGTGTATCGAACGGAATAAAGAGTGTTTGTATGTGCATGCTATGCGATCCGTCCCGAGCCTTGGCAACTCGTTACGCTATCCACACGCGCTTGGGTTCTTGACCATCACCTGCTGAGGATTCATACGATAGGCTCGCATACGCAGAAAGGGAGTTTGAAGTGATAGCTTGGATTAACTTACAAATGGTTCAAGTCCAGCATACAAATCTGTAGCAAATGCAAAGTAGCTGATCAAATATCACCGCCGAGCTCGAATCTGACACACAAAATATGTAGTGATGGTGAAAATCAAAAGAGGTTCTGGAGGTCAAACGACGGGCAGTCAAGCTATGAATGAGTCAGGTTTAATGAGACCCATGGGTATCGAGCAATCGATGAAAATCAAGTGGCCTGACAAGTTTTGCAATCGCCGGACCACAATGAACAGAATGTGAAGCAAATCGGAAGAAAGACAGTCAACGGGGCTAAGAGTCATACAGCACCTCTCCCACTCTTTAAGGGAATGATCCAAGCCTTTCTCGGGTTCTCGGTCTCATCATGCAGCCCCCATCCCATCTGCGCGAACCGTTGAGATGGGATTGAGCAGTGTCATACGTATTGACCAGCGGAACCTGATCACACCACCAACTGAGCACCGTACCATCAAGCTAGTCGGCCTCCCTGACTAGATCGGCGGGGAGAAGAGAGGGGAAAGGGAAGTCTGGGGTCTAGCGCAAAAATACGGCAGCTACAACTGTTAAATCCGCCCCGAAACCCGTGCGGTTAAGGCTGGTCCGTTGGTTCGGAGTAATTGGAACTTCTGCACGGTTTTTACGCGAGGCAACGAACCAATCTTGTTGCCGCAAAGAGCTCTCTGCCGCCAAGACATCGGGGTGAGTCGGCCGATTCTGCGCCGTTGCAAGTCGTTGTGTCTCGGCGCCCGATTTTCTTGGTGAGATCTCTCCCGCCCTGTGTCGCGGTCGGCTCGCACTTCCTGCCATCCACCCTACCTGCGATGTAACGTATAAGACGGAGCTGGTGCGGCAACGAATGAGAGCGAATGTTTCAAGGCCGGCTATCTCGGTCATTTCGCTAAAGCCGTTGACCCGAATCATTGCTTCTCAGCAAGGGATTGAACCCCTGCAGCTATGAATACTCCCTCATACGAAAATGGGCACAGCAGCAAGAGCGTGATTCTAGACACATGTAATCTGAGTAAGGGGTTTATCTGAAGAATAAGAAAACGCCTTTTAGACTTTTGGTTAGGCCCTATTCAGCGGCGCACCCCTCTGGTTAGCTAGCATACCCCCTCTGTAGCTAATTTTGCCTAGACTCTAATACTAGCCCTCTACTCTGCTTACTACTAAATTTTTAGTATTTTTATCTATAGCTTATTAATACTACTATTATTAACTATTTTTTAAAGCTATTATAATATTATTATAAGAAAAGATTAAATTTAAAAAAGAAGAAGCTATTACTATACTTAGCGCGATATTAATAGCTTCTATTAGCTTTACTACTACTAACTTTATCTTTTTAATAACTCCTCTACTATTAGTAAAAGTAATAATATTGTTACTATTAATTTTAGTTTTATTTATACTTATGTTATTAAGCATAATAACTATAACTTTATTAAGTATACTTACCTTACTTTAAATAAGAGATTTTTTTTAGAAAAAGCTACTTATAAAGCTCTATTTACTACCTACTTTACTAATAACTTCTAAGTATATATTATATAAGTAGTATATAGCTTTTAAGAGAAAAGCTTTTATTAATATACTTATTTATTATACTAGTTATAACAATACCTAAATAAAGTAATATAAAGTTTAAGTTTATATATTAAAACGCTATAAAAGCTCTTCTTATATAACATCTTATTTATAGTAGGTTATTATTTGTAAGGGGCTGGCCCCTAGGCTTGTTCAACGTAGAGGTGCCGTCGATTGACTATTCTAAGCTGAAGAAGGAAGAAAAGACTTTACAGGGATAGGCGCCTAACAGCGGTGAAGCAGACCGGGTTAGGCGGTGTACCCCGGCAGAATAGTGGGTCCAACGGAGCCGGATCTCGGAGACTGCTCCGGCAAAGCCGGAGATATTGATCCGGGCTCTAGCCCGTGACATCACCCCCCCGCTCCCCTCCGGCGGCGCGCCCGCGGCGCTAAGGCTGGGTCTCCATCATGCTCCATCGCGGAGCCATAACGGCGTTCGTAAGCCTCCATTGCTTCTGTCCCCTGGAGCGTCTCAACAGGCTCCCACGTCCTCTCTGCATACCCTTCCCACTTAACCAGAACCTCGCGGCGCCGCCCGCGCCCTCGACGCTTCCAAGTAGCCGCGTCGATGCTCTCCACATTCCAGGTTTCCTCGCCTTCGTCATCTATAATCGGTGGCGGCTGCTCGTCGTCCAGCGTTTGACCAGGTAAGGGGTCGTTGCCTGCGCGCTTCAGGCTATCCACGTGGAAGCGTGGGTATATAGCTGTTGGTACATCGAGCTCTACTACGTATGGTGAGATAACCTTTGTGACTGTGTACTTATGGTGTAGCCAATCCAGTTTCTTGCAAGGCCTGGGGGATCTGTAATGCCCCATGTGAAGCCAGACTTTGTCGCCCACTTCCAGTCTTTCTGTAGGCTGGCGCTTCACGTTGGCCAGTTCCTCATAGCGTTGCTGCGTTGATGCGAGGGTTGATTGGGCCATATCCATCACGTCCTGAAGTCTCGTTACTAGCTTACGTGCTACGTCCTCGCGAGGGCCCTCACGGTCTTGTGGGTCTGCCTCTTGAACCCGGATGGGCTCTGGGTGGTATCCGTGTTCTAAGAAGAAGCTGCTCATACCAATAGCGCTGTTATCGCGGCTGCAGAGCGCTAGTTGAGCTGCTGGGAGGTTATTTGCCCAGTCCTTCTGCGAGTAGGTAACGTAGTTGCGCAAGTAGGCCTGGATCTCTTGGTTCATCCTCTCCGGGCCTCCATCAGTCTGTGGGTGGTAGGCAGTACTGAGCCGCTGTTCTATTCCTAACAGCTTACAGAACTGACGCCAGAACCGGCTCGTCCAGTTGCTACCTCTATCGCTCACAATAGACGCAGGGATACCGTGGAAGCGGAAATGGCAGCTAAGGAATCGTTCTGCGCACGCCTCGGCTTCCATACTCTCTATAGCTTCAAGAGTTACACCCTTGCCTAGCCGATCGATAATGACCCAAAGGAATCTCTCGCCCTTGTCCGTAAGGGGAAGGTCGGTAATGAAGTCCATAGCGAGGTCGCTTCGTATACGCTGTGGTATTGGCAGAGGTTTCAGAAGTCCTTTTCGACGCTCTCTCCAGATGTGGCTACGCCCGCAGCCATCGCAGTTGCGGCAGAAGCGTCGTACTAACTGTGACTGGCCAGGCCAGTAGAAGCGTCTACTAACCAGCGCTAGGGTGTTATCTCTTTCTGGGTGTCCGCTAAGCGCTGAGTCGTGGATACTTTGGACGATACGAGTACGCAGCGTGTTCGCCTCGCTATCTAGGTCTTCGCTACCTGGTACCCAGATCCGGTCTCTAAAGAGTAGTCGGTTACCGTTATCGATCTCACACTCAGCGATCTGGACTTTCAGCTTGAGACTAGGAGGGAAACTTCTTTCTCGCTGTTTCACTGCAGTATAGATCTGCTGGTAGACTTCATCTTGTCCTTGAGTCTGATCCCAGAGTTGCTGTAGTTCTTTATCATCAGTGAATACAAGCATCGCTGGTGCTGCCTCTATGCGTTGTACACGTGCTGAGGGAAGGGCTACTTCAGGAAGAAGCTGGAGAATCCGGCCTTGTTCGCGCTCGTCCTCTAGAGACGTGGGTACGTCTTGTTCGCGTCTAGAGAGTGCGTCTGGCACTACTGCTTCGCTTCCCGGGCGGTACTGAATCTCGAAGTTGTACTGTGATAGCTCCTCTGCCCATCGGCTTTGTCGTTCTGTAAGCTTCTGCTTTGTCATGAAGTACTTAAGGTTCTTATGGTCAGATAGGACCTTGAACTTGTTGACGCTCTGTAGCTCCGCTCTCCATGCTTGCAGGCAGCTTATGATAGCCAGCATCTCTTTGTCGTGAATTGGGTAGTTAAACTGCGCGCTGTTTAACCGCTGCGAATGGTACGCTACTGCGTGACGTCTACCATGCTCGTCTTCCTGTGAGAGCACTCCTCCAAGGGCAAAGCCGGAGCAATCAGCTTCAACATAGGTTGTCCGCTCAGGGTCCAATTGGTGCAGGACGGGCTTAGCTGCGAAGATCCTCTTGAGCTCCTGGAATGCTGCTTCTTGTTCCTTACCCCAGCAGAAGGGGACACCCTTCTTTGTAAGAGCTATCAGGGGTCCAGCAATCTCTGAGTATGCTGGGATGAAGATCCGGTAGTAGTTTGCAAATCCAAGGAAGCTTCGGACTCCTTTAACTGTCTTTGGAGCTGCCCATCCCTTAATCGCCTTCAGTTTCTCAGGGTCGCAAGAGATACCAACTCCAGCTGTAATGATAAACCCTAGGTACTTAACTGTCTTCACAGAGAACGCGCACTTGTGAGGGTCTAAACGTAGCCCTGCCGCAGCAAGCTTGTGCAGTACTAGCTTAACCTTTGCTTCGTGGTCTTGTCGTGAGCCGTTTGAGTAGATCAGGACGTCATCCATATATGCTGTTGCAAAGTCGTCTAAGTACTCTCGGAGTACACTGTTGATATATCGTTGGAACGTGGCGGGGGCCCCTGTGAGCCCAAAGGGGACAACTAGCCATTCAAATAGCCCATACCTCGTCCGGAAGGCTGTCTTATACTCCTCTCCCTTAGCGATCCTGATCTTGTGGAACGCTGCTACTACGTCTAGCTTAGTGAACCACTTAGCAGCGCTAACAGTGCGTAGTGTTTCCCGGATCAAGGGGAGGGGGTATCGATCGCGCTTAGTGAGTTCGTTAAGGGCGCGGTAGTCGACGCAAAACCGAATCCCTCCACCTGGTTTACGCACGAATAGTACTGGGGCTGATGCTTCTGAGCTGCTGGCGCGGATGAATCCCTTATCTAGTAGGTCTCGTAAGGTCTTACGGAGAACGAGGAGTTCTTCCCGTGACATGCTGTAGAGCGGGCCCCATGGTAGTACAGCCTCATTGCCGTCGCTCTCCTGTTTGATGGGGATCTTGTGGTCGACCCCAGGACGATGCGGAGGAAGGTTAGCAGCTTCATCAGGTTGGAACAGCTCTTGAAACTCCGCTAGTATAGCTGGTGGGAGGAGGGTCTTTAGGTCTGCCTTCTCAGTCTTCTTCGTAAGAGCCTTCTGTATATCTGCTAGGCTGATGGCTCGGACTTCGTATCCTGCTGTTCGTTTGGTACGTTGTCGCGCCCTCTTATAGAGCGTTGCAAAAGGGGCTCCTGGGAGGAGGCGGGCAACCCTGATCTGGTGTACTCGTTCTGGCTCCTCCTCGCCTTTCAGACGTAGGTCTACGCCGCCCCTCCTATGTTGTATCCGTTGCGCGGCAGCATCATACAGGATGCGGTTCCTCTCCATCCAGGGCTTCCCTAGGAACAGGTCGTCGCCAAGGCCACGTACGGTATACGCGAAGATCTTCTCATCATAACCGCACAGCTCGAGGTTAAAGACAACCACACCTGTTGCTTTTGTAGCGCCTGTAGCGTCGCTGAAGCTGCCTAGTACCCGCTCGGAGCGGTCCACTACTGGCAGGCGAAGCTTGCGGGCCAGGTCATGGTCGACAAGGGCGTATAAGTCGCAACCCGTGTCCATTAGGGCGTCTGCTTGAGTGCCCTTATGTATGCGGGTAGTGATCACTGCTGACTTGCTGCTCATGCGATGCTTAAACTGCTTCCATTTTGTGATATCACTAAGTTTGGCCTCCAACGCCCGACTTTGCGGTGGAGTTACTCTTTTCCCGAGCTCTCTTCAGCCTCAGAGCTTCCCAGCTCCTCTGTGGCACTATCGTTGCTGCTCTCTTCTGACTTCTTGGCTTTCTTGACCTTCTTGATCTTCTTTGGCCCTGGACGCTTTGGCTTAGTGCACCGTGTAGCGATATGGCCGATGTTGTTACAGTTATAGCAACGCCGACTATCCTTCTGCGGTTGTTCACTACCCTCGGACTCAGACGAGGAGGAGTAGCGTCTGCGGCGCTGCGGTTCCGGAGCTCCCTTCTTGTTCCTCGCGCGGCTTACGCCGGTCATCACCACATCACCATCGTTGTCGTGGTGCCTGCTTGCTTCGGGGGCTCTAGGGTAGTACGAGCTGCTTCTGCGCGTTGTAGCTGGAAGCCTCTCCAGCCTTGCGGCTACGTCTTGTACCCGCATGAGCCATCCATGGTAGTTATCGACCGGAAGGTCGACAGTAACGAGGGCTCGTTGGAGCCGCGTACTAAGTGCTCCCTCGAGGAGGGTTATCTTCGCCTGGTCTGCCCAACTAGCCCCCCCAGCTTCTGACAATACTCTCTCGTATCGGGGAAGAAAGGAGGCGAGGGATTGGTCGTCCCGCTGACGGATCGTTCGCAGCGTAGCAGCTGCGCGGGAGGCAGCACTTGGGTCCTTGTACGTACGGTCCAAGTACCTCATGAACTCAGAGGGGTCTCGCTCGCCCCCGGGGCCTCCGGCGGCGTAGAAAGTAGCAACAACTTGCTGAGGGTCAACGTCGAGTCGTGAGTTGATATAGTACCAAACCTCGGCGTTACCCCCCATAAGTCCTGCATCTAGGGTTGTCTTATCGCGCATTTGCTGAGACCACGCTGGGTAGTCTTTGCGCCTTCCCGTGAACTTCGGGGGATTCGGTAGGGGCTTTCTCCGCCCTTCGGCTACCATTACTGTATCGTCACTCGGAGCCTGTATAGTCGTATCGGCTGTGGACGGGGTCGGTACGCTACTCGTAAGCGGCGTAGGGGTTGCTCTATCCGGTGACATAAGCCCATTCAGAGCTGTCAAGAGCTGCGTCATCTGGGCCGTCTGCTGGGCCATTTGGTCCTGAAGAGGACGTATGCTTGCGTTAACCGCTTCGTTGATCCGGCGGTCAATCTCGGCGTTCATCGCGTCGTTTGCGCTACCCTCTGGCGAATCCATCGTGTCGCTCTCGTGAGGTTTCGCGTAGCGTCTTCTGTTGTTGAGCTTAGAATATGTAAGGGGCTGGCCCCTAGGCTTGTTCAACGTAGAGGTGCCGTCGATTGACTATTCTAAGCTGAAGAAGGAAGAAAAGACTTTACAGGGATAGGCGCCTAACAGCGGTGAAGCAGACCGGGTTAGGCGGTGTACCCCGGCAGAATAGTGGGTCCAACGGAGCCGGATCTCGGAGACTGCTCCGGCAAAGCCGGAGATATTGATCCGGGCTCTAGCCCGTGACATTATTTAACTTAACTCTACTTATAGTAATTACTTTATATATAGTATACTTGATATACTAAAGTAGCTTAAATATTATAACTACTATAACTATAAATTCTTTAATACTAACTTTTATTATAAGATATATTAACCCCTCTTTATTTAAGTAATACTAAAAATTATATATTTCGAGAACTATAGTATTTAACCTATTTATTTTTTATAGCTTTATATATAGAAAGTACTTAATATAATATTATTAGCTACTATAATATTATTAATATCTTTGTCTATTATTATTATAAAAAGCTTACTAGCTATATATTAATTAAGTAGCTATTTAACTAATTAGATAAATTAGAGAGGTATTAATACTACTTTAAGTAAGATTTTAAAAGCTATATTATAGTTCTTTTTATAGTACTATATATAGTAGCTACTTACTTCAAAAGCTACTTTAATATCTTATTAATAGATTTAATATATAAAACCAATTACTTTAATATACTACTTTTTAATATATAACTTAATACTATTAGTAATAAATAGGATTTTTAAGTTACTTCTTATTTCCTATCTAATAAAAAAGAATATAATTATAAATAAGTAGTTAATACTTTTATTAAACTACTTAAAAACTATAATATTAAGTACTTATAAATTACTTATACTAATTATAAACTTACTTTTATTTAAGCTTTTAATACTAACCTTACTTTCTATAATATATTATACCTTTTCTACTACTAATATATTAATATAAATATTTTTATTAAAACTAAATATTATTTCTTCTATACTATAAAGAATACTAATAGCAGTATTACTTACTACTTATAGTTTACTTAATTTCTTAAAGATTAAAATAATCTCCTTTATACTAATATATAAGATATATATAACTAATGAAAAGCTACTTTTAAGAATATTAACTACTTTAACCTTATAGTTAACTATACTTTTCCTATACAAATTATACCTTAATATAAAAAGCCAGTAGCTTTTTAAACTAATTAGATTACCTATTTTAGCTATACTATAATATTAATTATTAAGTCTTCTTATACTTCTATTAAGTATTAAGTTTACTATTATACTAATAATGTTAAAAATATCTTCTAGAAATTAATATCTTTTTAAGATTAATAAAATAATAACTTAATATAATATATTAAAATATATAAAAATAAAGCGCTAAGTTAGCTTAATAAAGTCTTTAGTAAAATTAAGCATTATACTTATAATAAAGCATTTAATAACTTTATTAATAAGCTAGCTAAGCTAGTAAAACTAAATAAGAATAGCTTAATATAAACACTAAAATATACTTATAAGCTTTACTTAATTAATAAGATATACAGCTTACTTTACTACTATATTCTCTAGTTTTATAAGTAGTAAAATTAGCTA
This sequence comes from Colletotrichum fructicola Nara gc5, assembly GCF_000319635.2. Lineage (NCBI taxonomy): Eukaryota > Fungi > Ascomycota > Sordariomycetes > Glomerellales > Glomerellaceae > Colletotrichum > Colletotrichum fructicola. The sequence continues at coordinate 622,868 of NW_027094057.1, forward strand.
CTATTACTTAAAAAGATTTAGTCTTATTAGTTTTAGATTTAAAAGCTACTTTAACTTATAGTTAGTACTACTAGCTTACCTCTCCTTAATCCTCTATAAGTTAAAGCTAAAAGTTACTCTTATATTATTAAAAAAGCTAATAATATAACTTCTAAGTATAATACCTCTTACTTTAAGTTTAAAATTACTAATAAAGCTACTAAAGTATTATTAATACTACTATTAACTATAGTACCTACTTTTAGTAAAGCTATAACTACTTAAAAAGCTTTAAAGCTATTAAATATAATAATATATATAAAGCTAATATTAAGTATTATTATTAATCTTATAAAGCTATTACTAGCTTTAAGTATATTAATAATATTAAAATTATTAATCCAATTACTAATATACTATTAAGCTTATTATAACGTCTATTTATACTTATTAAGTTTATTTTATAAGTTAAAAATAAATCTATATAATTAAACGCTATATAAGATATATAAAATTTACTACTATTTAGATATAATATTAATATTGACTTTAAATTTAAAAGTATATTAAATTATCTTATCAATAAAGTAGAAGTTAGTTAAGTATAAGAAGTAATAAAAGTAGCTAAACTATAAGAAATTAAATACTAAAACTAGCTAAACTATTAATTTAAATACTATACTTATTTATAGCTACTAGAGATTATATAATATAATAGTTTTTTAATTAAAATCTAAAAAAAACTAACTATTAAGCTTTAAATTATTTAAATCTAAAGAGTTTTTAAACTATTTAATAAATTAGTAAAACCCTAGCTAATCCTCTAGCTAATTTAAGCTAATTAGAGGCCTCTATTTTAACCGCTTAAGTTAGCGTTTCGCTAGTTTTACTAGTTATTAGAGGCACGCGCCTCATACGCCACAGAGGGGGTGCACCAGCTAACCAGAGGGGTGCGCCGCCAAACGGGGCCCTTTCGGTTCTGCAAGACATGGGTAAGGGCATATGAGGAGGGCTATCATGTCTTGCAATTACATGTGCTGCCAAAAACGGCGTATGAGGCCGGCTCCGTGTATCGGGGCCGATGGCCCACTTATCGCCGAAGAACAACGGGATCCATGTGTCAATACCACTACCGGAAACTTCGCGAACAATGGCCCAGATCAAGAAACCAAGTCTTCCGTTTCAGTTAAAGAATTGCAGCCAACTGATTATTGAGTAACCCATGAGGATGGGGGATAAGTTGTCCCTATCGTTATGTTTCTCCATCGTATCCGACGTCTTCATCGTCCTCATTCTCGTCTTCACTTAATAATGGTCCTCAAAGATCTGCCCAAAAGAGAAAAAAAAACCCCCCAGAGTTATTCAAGAGGTCATCTACAGGGGCCTGAAGCGCTAATATCCTGTAAAAGGCCAAGCTGAATATCGTGTCGTCTTCGCAGAGTCAGAAGCCACAGACCCCTGCGTGGAGGGGCTTTATGGGACCGCTCATTCCTCACCCATCAACATCCCACGTCTCGTCTAACCAAGGCCTTATTAGCGGTTAAACAACGAAGTTTACAGTAATGACGAATGGGAGATAACGAGGTAAGAATAACAACGGCTCAAGAACACAAGGATAAGAGGACGTCGCACATTTCTCGTAACCCCATCTCGAGGTACACAGCCAGCAAGACCGACTCCAGTACGAGGGTAGCTCTTTTGAGGATCAGATAGAGTTATACTGCCCGGTGGACAATTTTGTAAGGGAGTGAAGCGGAAAATGAGGTTAGATGAAGCCTGGAGGATAGCGAAAAGTTTACTCGAATGAGAAGAACACTGACCTTCAGATGAAAAGAGGCGGCGGTGACAGCCGTGACGGCAACCACATCAAGAAGGTGCAATTCAGTCTAAGCATGTATGGGATTTCTCAAAATTCACCAGGTCGGTCGCAAAGAAAGTCAGGCGCTTTCTTTCACCTCACTTGACGCACCGCCAAAGGCAGAATTTTGATCGATGCTACCACAAACAATCCTCACTTGAGGTACCTACCTGCCTTATTGACCAGGACATAAAACGCTCCCACAAAGCCGCTCTTCTTGGTTTCACCACCCAAACAATCTTCAGTTCGGCAAGAAAAAGGAACCCGACAACTCAAAGAAATCGAAGGGAAAAAGCACCCCGTCAAAAAAGCGCCGAGAGTCTCGTCTAGGAACATCACAAGAGCTTCTGCCTCAAGACACCACAAGTATGCCTCACTTTCCTCCTCCAGGAGAGGCTGAATGCTCAACGCCTCGAAATTTCTCGTGATGATGCTGACTCGATGGCAGTGGATGAACCGACGCTGAAGAATAGGGGATCACTGCCTCAGATGAGCCACATCTCGACGCCTTTGCCTCATCCTTTCCCCGCCGCACTGCCTCCCAAGGCAGCCCGCAGGTTGATGGAACCCCCCAAATCAGGATGGCCAGATGCACCACGCAAGAACTTACCTCCCTGGGACCGAGTCGTTGACATCGTCTACCACAAGTACCGTCGCGGAAAGAGGCCCAACGTGGAAGATTTCGCCTTCGATCAGTCCGTCGCCATGTTCTTCGCTGAGCGCGGTCGAGCCCCTGACCTGGATCCCGTATCGCCATTCTTCAGACTGCCCGCTATAGCCCGCTTCAAGATCTGTCAAGATGTGATCATAAGCCACAGCTCGGAGCTCCCGATCTCTCTCACCAACAGTCGCTCGACGAGAGAAGTCTGGAAGGACGACGAGTTCACCTCTCTTGCTAGCGCCATGGAGCCTTTGCAATCGTACTTGCAAGTCTCTTTTGCTCTCCGCGCCGACATGATGGTTTCCTTTTTGATGACCGAGAGATTCCATGTCACGTACTCTCCGTTCGTCAACGCGTACTTCGACCCCCTGGCCACGCTGTGGTACAACAGATATGGTGCTTTCATGCAAGACATCATTCTCGAGCTCGACATGACGCGATTTGGCTTCGGCCCCGGCAAGCAGGCTTACAAGCTTCGTGCAGGAACGATAAAACTTGACACCCTAATCAAGTTATTCGTCGAGACACAGCTAAAGCGCTCTTCGTCGCTCAAGAGCCTCGTGCTTCTTTGTCGAAGGTTTTACGGCCAGCGCCCAAAGATTTGCGCTCCGTTGGGTGCTGCCAACTCGACGCCGGACGACCTGATCGAGATAGATGAGCCAGAGGGTTCTCTGGCGGTGCAGAAGGTGGACGACGCCGTGTACTACTGCCCGGACGAGGAGCTCAAGGTTTGTGAGCCGCTGGTGCGAATGGAGTGGATGATCGACTCGATGCGTCTGGCTGGCTTCAGCAATAAGTACACGCACTCCCTGATCCGTCGAATTTTTCCGATTCCCGACGATGCAGACTGCCTCAAGCACCATTCTTACAGAGTTGCGCCATCCTCAGTGTGGCCGCGGATACCTGGACAGTCTTCTTGGATCGATGCAGGACGTGGAAAGTTGAAACTCGACGACCACTCGAGGGAGTATCTTCGCGGTCTTTACTCTCCCGAGGGCGCAATTCAGCTGCCGCCACCCTACTTTGACCCGGTCACCGGCCACATGTCGATGCGCCCGCCCAGTGAATACATTGAAGAACCATCTGCTGCTTACGACATGTATGACCGACCCGAGACCAGAATGACCACTTCTGGAAAGAGTATCAAGAGCTGTTCGACTCCTTCTGACGCCGGTAGCCTGGAGCGGAGAGTGCAGGGGGTCATGAACAAGCTTCGGAGCATGTCCCGATCAAGCCGTGGGACTGAGGCAAGATCCTCGCTGGAACAACACCTGCTTGATCGAGAGTCATTCGAGAGCACACCATTCCAGGCGAGGTCTGCGTGTTCCGATGGCTACAGACGCAGCCCCGTCGGACAGGTCTACATGGGAGGTGATGGCACGAACATCACAATTCAAAGACCAAGGAGCGAGAGAGCCTCCAGTATGGCCAGCAAGTCCCAGACGTACTGATGTGAAACGTGGGGGAATATCGAGAAACAGCATCCATCAAGGAGGATTTGGCGAAGGGAGTTTTGGAGTTGAAGGTCGTGACAAGGTTGGAATTTTGACGATTAGGAATGAGTCTCACCTCGGTGAACCTTCGGTGAACCTTCGGTGAGGAAACTTTTGTGAGGTGAAGGGGATGTGGATACCCGATTACGTATTTGTAGGATACCTTGCAGCACAGTGTATTGACGTCAGTGCACCCTGCGCGCTGAGCAAAAAAAGAAAAAAAAAAGGATGTGCATACAAAACGCCTCAGTGACCTTCAGAGAGCATGTTGTAGCATATCCTTTGGGGCTTATTCGTGTAAATCTCACAATCTTACGGAAACAAGAAGATTTAAGATATCTTGGCTTGGCTAGTAGGGTGAAGGAAGATCCTGTCGTAATCAATTTCTTCATTAAAGAAAGTAATAGGGAAGAGAAAAGAAAATTGGGGTATATCCATTAGGCACCTAAAGCAGGGAAACCCCGCGGTTGTGCTGTGCGGTGCTTTGATCTTATCGGGCTGCGAGTACCCCACCATCAATCTTCAAAGCTTTGCCAAACAAACTACCGCCCACGAACCTCTCCTTGCGCCCGATTGAATCTGCCTACGTACAAGCCGTATCATCCGACACAAACCCGTCGCAAAAGATATCAAGATGTCTATGCAACAGGTTCCCAACAACTTCAACGCCGAGGAGGCTGACAACCTCGAGGATGTAAGCCCTCAATCCGCGGACATTCATTCCCCAGATCAAATAAGCGATGCGCTGACTCCTCTGCTCTCATGGTCAGATCGAGAAGCAGTTCGCGGTCAAGGGTACGTAAACCCACGTTGTAAATGCACTCCGAGCGAGAAAGAAACAAGCTAATTCGCTCCTGTCCGCAGTCGTCCAGCACATGGAAACATACTGGAAAATCCTTGAGAAGGTCAAGGGCTCTTCGCTGCGCCTAACCAAGATCGACGACGAGATCTACGAGCACCTCCAGACGGACTTCCCCGAGTTCGACCCCGCTGCGACCATCAACGAGGATGAGATGAAGAGCAAGAACGGCAAGGAGCGCTGGAGGAAGTTCATGATGGCCTACGAGAAGAGGGTTGACGACTACAACTTCGGCACAATGGTTCGCTCCAAGCCTGATGTCGAGTACGGCCAGCACGACGTCATTTTCGGTAGGTCTCTTCGCAGACGCTGTCTGCGCTGTCTGAGTGCTGGAGGGCATAAGTTGACTAGAGATTCAGTGCCGCGCATGCAGTTCTACGCCATTGAGATTGCCAGGTAGGATCAGCCAACGCATTTTACCCTACCAAAGCCAAGGCTGACAGTTTATCTCAGAAACCGCAAGGGTCTGAACGACTGGATCTACGAGAAGGCTCAAGCAGGCAAGGCCTAAAGTGCGTTCCGAACAATATCAATTTGTCAGGCTATCGCAAGCATCCGAGTGAATGAGCCGTCAAGATGTTGAGCCACCTTTGTGGCCAACGCATCGCAAGCGAAGGGGATCCTGTCAGTCGCCTCAGATGGGTATCACGAGGCGTTTCCTGGTCTCTTAGAAATGAATTATGAGGGAAGAACCGCGAGCCGGTCGCTGACTGCATAGCATCGCACTCGGCTCTGGATCGCTGCCATGAATTGGAGTTTCGCTCATATACAGCGTACGGCGGATGGGACGCATCCCGTCCAAGCCTCGTTTTTCACTCTCGACCTTCTCGGTCAAGTTTTACGTCAAGCAAATATCAACAAGAATCTTTCATATTCGATGCTGCTCTTTGCAATTGTGACGACACAATACATTGTGTTTTCGGCGCTCTTTCACGACGGGGGATGCCACTTGCGTACAAGACACGGCTTGAGAAGTTTGTGCGTCAAAGAACTCTCTGCAAGGCTGATGCGAGTTCGAGAAACTTCTGTAAAGGTCATCATTCATGGTTCTGTCTTTGATTCAAAGATTTCCGAAACTCAGGACTGTCTCCCTGGCTTTCAAGAACATTGAACAAGACCCCAGCTCTCTGAAAGACATGTTAATGGTCTAATGCTATTGCTACTGATCGCGGAGAGTTCCTTTGCTTCGTTTCCTCTTTCATTCCCAAATCCTACTTTCGTTGCCCTTGTCATGGACTCGGAGATTCTCAACAAAGAATGCCTACAATGCAGCTTCTTACCTACGATTCAGAATGACAGCCGAGTGCTACTTCAAGAGGATACGCTTGCACATAGGCACACAGGCACACCTAGGTGGAGTCCACGATGCAGATATCGTCCAGCCACAAAGAAACTAGCAGGCACCATATGCGCATCTTCTCCCTCCAGCAACCCACATCGAGAATCACTACCCTCGAGGGTAGCACCAACTCGTCATGCTCCTCAAGACCCGCCCAGGTCTTTTCTGCCTGTTCTTCCAGTGACTCTTTCCCTCTAAGCTCTATCTAGAGATTTCTCTCTTCCATCATCTCTGGCACCCCCAAAATCCTGCATTTCCCTAGGCCACAGGACAATCCCATCGCCATGGATCAGGATCCCGATTCACAGCCCCGGGAAACGGCTACCTGGAAGCATCTCTTCGCTTTTACGGAGTGGAAGCACTTGTCAATCCTGGTTCTTGCCGTCGTAGCTGCCTGCATTTGCGCTGCAGTGAAGATAGGGTACGCGCTCATCCTCGGTCAAATTTTCCAGGTCATCGCAGACTACGGCAGTGGCATCTTGGACGACGCCGACGCTTTATCCCAGACGTCAAGATGGTGCGTTATCCTCTGCTGCGTCGGATTAGGAGCACTGGGTGCCAACGCCTCACTCATGTCGTCTTGGATCCTCTTTGGCGAGTTCCAGGCTAGACAGGCTAGACAGAACATATTTCAGGATCTTCTGCATCAGAGAATGTCATGGTATGATTGCCAGGCCGATGGAACGCCTAGTATTCTTGTTCGGGTCGAATCGTGAGTCGTCATCCCGTGAAGCTCCTGCTCCTTGCTGACATCAACTAGACAAATCCGCGATCTACAGATGGCAACGTCTCAAGTCTTCGGTTTCTTGCTTACAGACATCTTCTCATCCATTGCCTGCATCACTGTGGCTTTCGCATTTTCTGCGAAGCTGACTCTTTTCTTGATTATGACGGCGCCCATGTCTGCGGCCGTCATGTATGTGGTAAACCGCAAGCTGGGTCCCGCGATCGAAAAGCAACGGCAGCATCTCGATGACGCTTCTAAGCAAGTCAACGCCTCAGTCAGCGGTATCGACCTGGTCAAGATTTATAACGGCTTCAACCAAGAGGTGTGGCAGTATCACAACACCATCAAAGCCTCGAAGGAGCAGCACATGATTCAGGCTCATTGCAATGCCATTCAAATTTCCTATATGCAATGTTGGATCTCTTGTCTCTTCGTGGGCGGCTTTTGGGTCGGTCTTTGGCTGGTGACGCTCGGCGCCAACGCAGGACAGATTCTTACGACTTTCTACGCGACTTTGACGGCTTTTCAAGGAATAGCGAATGTCATCCCTCAATGGCTCATCCTCGTCAAGGGTATGTCCGCCGGCCAGCATCTCAAGCAGACGACAGGAATCTCTCCCGATAGACGACCGCAGAGAGCGAGTCAGGCCTTGGTCACCCCGGAGACCTGTCATGGAGATATCAAAGTCAAGGAGGTAAAGACGAAGTTCCCTCAGAACCATATCATGGGTATTTAAGTAACATCTTCAGGTGACCTTTGCATACTCGTCGAACCCTCAACACATAATTCTCAGCAGAGTTTCGCTTCACTTTCCCGCTGGACAGACATGCTTCGTTGTCGGCAAGAGTGGCTCCGGAAAAAGCACTCTCGGCAGCCTCTTGGTCAACTTCTACGACACCTGGTACGGAGATATACTTGTCGACGGCCGTAACATTGGCACACTGGATAAAGAATGGCTCCGCAGGAATGTCACCCTGGTCCAGCAGTCTAGTGTCATCTTTCAAGGCACCCTTCGCGACAATGTTACCCTCGGTCACCCTGCACCCAACTTCGTCTCCATGGAAGAAGTTAAGCAAGCCTGTGACATGGCACTTCTGCAGTCTACGATAGCAACCTTGGACCAAGGTCTAGACACGTTGATCGACTCCGTCGGCAGCGGTCTTAGCGGTGGCCAGAAGCAGCGTCTTGCCATTGCGCGAGCCAGGGTCAGAGATCCTCCGGTTCTCATTCTTGACGAGGCCACTAGTGGACTAGATCAATCCACCAAGCAACTCGTCATGGAGGCGGTTCGCTGCTGGCGAAAAGACAAGACGACAATCATCATCACCCACGACTTGTCTCAGATTGCGGACAACGACTTCGTCTACGTCTTGGAAAACAGAGAGGTTATCCAGCAAGGCACTCGGAAGACATTGTCAAGAGCCCGAGATGGCCTATTTGCACGAATGGATTCAGGACCAAACGAAACTTGCATGCAGATGAGTCCAGAGCAAGCCGATATGTCGATGGGTGAAGTCAACGATGAAATGACAGAGTCCCAGATTCAGCACATCCCCATTGGAATCGAAGGGTTGCACTCTTTCAGAGACTCTCGCCAGGCTCGCGCTACCAAGAGATCTACTTGGTGCAACTCCATGGAGCTCACCTCCGCATACACAAGCAAATGGGGTATGAATGCAGCACGTCCAAACTCGTTGACTGGGTTCAGTAGGGCTCTACCTCTTTCGGAGAGCGCTGATATTTCGACCGAGTGGGAGAGTATCAGAGGTTCTTTCTACGACCAGGCCCCCTCCCATCACGATTCTGTCCAAGCCCCGAACCGGTCAAGCATAGCCGCCGTTCAGATCGCAGGTGACGCCACACGGAACTCTCGCGCAAACTCAACTCGAGTACATCGCCAGCCAAGTGCAACCCAGTTCGTCACCTCTGACGATGCCGAAAGTCATGGCACCCAAGACCTTGGCCAGGAGACAAACATGGAGGTAGCCAAGCCTTCATGCACCAATGTCGTGCCCCTCAGTTCTGTCCTTCGCAGTGTTTGGCCAAACTTGTCAGACAAAGACAGGTCCAAACTTATTGTTGGTCTCTTTTCCTGCGTCATCGCCGCTGGATGCAATCCTGCTTTTTCCTACTGCTTCGCTCGACTCCTCGCCACTTTCTGGGAGGATGGGAATAGACTGGCTGCCAGCAAAGAGTGGGTCATCTACATGATCATCATTGCAGTCATCAGTGGTGCTTCGATGTACCTTGAGCGATATGCCATGGAGGCTGTTGGTCAAGCCTGGATCTGCTCTCTTCGCCTCGAGGGACTGAAACGCATCCTTCAGCAGCCAAAGGCATGGTTCGACGGAGACACGAACTCCGCGCGGCGCATCAGCGAGTCTTTAGACCGCGATGCAGAGGAGATGAGAAACTTGGTTTCTCGCTTTGCACCAATTGTTCTGATGGTGACTGTCATGGTCGCGGTGTCGACACTCTGGGCTCTAACAATCTCTTGGAAGCTGACGCTTGTAGCCATCGCCACGACACCAATCATCCTGGCAACCGTCAAGATCCTTGCTTTCACCAGCGCCAATTGGGATTTGACTTGCGATGAAGCTGCGAGCAAAACGGCATCTTTCGTGAGAGATGTCCTCGTCAATATCCGCGTCACCCGAGCATTTACATTAGAGAAGCACTTCAGTCAGCGGCACGCCAAGTATATCAGGACGATTTACGACTTCGGAAGTGAAAGAGGTTGGAGAATAGGCGCGCTGTTTGGTCTCAACCAGTCCATGAACTACTTCGTCATTGCCATCGTCTTTTACTATGGCATCTACCTCTCGGCTGATCAGACCGAACTGTCGCCTGCCAGCCTTCAGCAAGTCGTCAATCTACTCCTTTTCTGTGTCGGCCAGGCAGGCTCGATGGTCAACTACATTCCGCAACTCTCAGTCTCGCAAGCCGCCGCATCACGCATGATCCGTCTTGCTACCTTGCCATCCGAGAAATCCGAGACAGACGATCGCCGAGTTCTCAGCACCCTGTTTCCAATCAATATGCGCAACCTCGAGTTCTCATACCCATCGCGCCCCGAGCACCAAGTTTTGCACAATATTTCTCTGCAACTTGACCAAGGAGCTTACGCGGCAATAGTCGGTCCTTCAGGATGCGGCAAGAGCACCATTCTTTCTCTGCTCCTGGGAATTTATCAGCCATCTCGATCGAACTCTGCCGGCCAAACCCAGATGGCTCATTTGACCTACGCAGGAGTCGAGTTCAACCGAATCAGCAAATCTCAACTTTGCTCTCTCGTCTCTTACGTGCCGCAGACGCCGTTCCTCTTCCCAACCTCGGTCTCGGAGAACATCGTCTATGGCCTTGCAGATGCATCAGACCTGCGCCATCCCAACAACTTGCAAAGAGCTGCCCAGGCCGCGGGCATCCACGACTTCATCATCTCACTCCCTCAAGGTTACAATACGATGATCGGCGATGGTGGACAAGACTTATCTGGAGGTCAGGCCCAACGCATCTGTATTGCAAGAGCCATCGTCAGAAGACCACGTCTATTGATCATGGACGAGCCCACTAGCGCACTGGATGGACAAACTGCGGATTTCATCAGGCAGACTATCGGAAGAGTGTTGAAGGATCAGGTAAACAGCGGTACGAGTGTCATCGTTGTCACACACAACAGAGAAATGATGCGCATGGCTGATCGCATCATTGTTATGGAAGAGGGTCAAGTGGTCGAGGAGGGCGGATTCGATGAGCTGCAGCTCAGGGGTAGTGTGTTTCCCAGACTCATTGAGGAAGACCTCTAGATAGAGCCAAGAGTCTTTTGCAACTTGCAACTTGTGTGTATATACAGTTTATAGTCAACATCACTCCCGTCCAATGTGTTCCGCTTGCCAAGATGTGTTTCTGGAAGCTTTCCTTCTGTACATCCCCATCTTCTGATGCATTCAGAGAACCTACGTCCGCAAAGCACCACCCCCTTTGTCGCATACAGTTCACAGCCGCACATAACTCAACGCAGTCTAGCCTCTACATCGTGATGAGTCGCCCACCTCAGTCCTCGCCCTCATCGGCCAATGACACGTCCTTCAACCACCCATCCATCCCCCACGCTCAAGAGGCACTAGAAGATTTTTTTCCTTCCTCTTCCGCCACTTGAAGAAGGAAAGAGCAGGGTAGTTACCGCTTGAGCAGCTTCCTCAAGGACTGAAGACGCGCCCCTGACCGCTCCGGCTTTTCATCCCAAGCTGTTGAAGGGAGAGACGAGACGCGGCAGAACGCCTGGGTTGAATAATATTCACCGACCCTGCCTGAGAAGCAAACTTTTCTTCCTGCCAACCCATCCTCACTCGTTTTACCATCGACACTTCCCCATCCTCTCTTCTCTCCTTTGCGTCGCTACATTCGCTATCTGTGAGCGAGATCAGCTAGCTCTCACTCTGAGTTTGACTATATCCTGTCGAGCTGTCTCCTTTTCAACAGTTCTCAGGCTTCCAATATTACCTGCGAGTTCCAATTTCTCACGGACTCGTCCTTCACTTCACAACCGCCAGCCCAGATCGTGAGTGCTGCCCTTCACCCCCATATCTCTCAATTTAATCTGACATCAGAAAAACGCAGGGAAACTTTCATCTCTTAAGTCTGTTCAAGATGGAGAAGATCGATCACAGCGGTCTTGCCGACAGCAAGACCATGGGCTACATTGCCATGGTTACGGAGACTTCCAAGCCTGGCCGTCAGCCTCCCGTATCAGCTTCCAGTGACTCGGCGTGGAACTCGGGCGGCGCAGTTGCAACCCGCGGAAGGAAGAAATTGAGTAAGTTCAGCTTCAATACGATTTGACTTTTTGAAGTAAGTCACTTACATGAGAAACTAGCCACGGCCACTGCCGAACCTGCTACCACGAAGACTTCCAATGTTGCGACCTCTGCTACAGCAAAGTCCACGAAGTCCGCCGAAATCACTTCGTCATTCAAGACAGTCACTAGGCCTACTACAGGTGGATCAACTCTGTGGTTCACGGAGCCGACTACTTTCGCCACGACTTCGGCTTCTGCTTCACAGACGGCGACCAGCGGGCTCGCAACCCCCACCAACAGCGGGGTGCCAGCTCCGGAGGCCAGTGATAACAGCGCGCCCAACCCGCAGTTAATCATTATCATCCCCAGTGTCGTTGGTGGAATCATTCTTTCGCTCATCGCCATTGCCATTCTCAAGGCATGGTGTCGTAGCCGTGAAGCGGTCAAAGATGGCAACGCTCGCCTGGCTAACAGCAGCCTTGGTCGGTGGGAACCTACATACGGCGAAACTGCGCACTCGCCGTCCGCGGACGAAGATGCCTTCCCTTTTGGTCATCGCGCCCCTTGCCCACTTCCTCGTCCGGAGGGCATGCAGAACGGAAGCGCTCAACAGAACCAAGATGAGTACCAGCTTCAGGACCTGACCCCGACTCAGTACGGCGGCGGAACGCAGACGGAAATCTTTCCAGCCTATCAGGATCGTGGTTCGCGTTCTTATCCTCAAAGCACCGTGGGTTCCCAGCGCAACTACATTGCTTACCAACCTCACCCGCAGCACCAAATCCAGCTTCAACCGGCCGAACTGCCCGGTGACAGCTATATTCAGAGTCCGACTACTGCTGGACCATCTATCCAGAGTTCTCCTTCGGCAACGACTTACATCCAGCCTACTTCTACTACTGGATCCCCCGACCAGGCTACTCCTACCGATGCCTACCCTCAGAACCCGCCCGCTGGCACGTACCACCAGACTTCTCTCACTGGCACTTACATGCAGGCCGTCAACCAAAACTAAGAACATGGTTCGCGGAAAGACCGGAATTCTTCGTTCATTCACCAGCGAACTACCGGCATAGGAAGGCTGACGAAGAAAAGGCGATGAGCTGTTGGATTGATTCGACCGAGCGTACCAAAAGTTCTCGGTACAATTTGTTGGATTACACACAAAAGGACACGGACGCGCGCAAAAGAAGTTTTTGTTTTCAGTTATTCCAGGTAATGGCGGGGGCAAGGGGATGAGGAGAATGGAATAAGAGGTTCTGAGGTTTGGTCAAGAAGAGAGGATTGGTCAGGGCATTGTAAATAGCCAACAAGGATCAAGGAATCTCACCGATGCCGTGGAGCATCGGGAATAACAGGGTTTAAAAAAGTCATTAATCGCGTCTACTCCACGTAAGCTTGGCACATCCAACGTAGATGTGACTTTGATTTTGGGTCTTTGCCGACATTTTGCCATCTCGGTGATCTCACACTAAATCTCACACCGTGTCTGTGTCTGCTTCAATCGGCTCTCCAACGGTAGGCTCCCCAGACCAGACTGGACCAGATCAGACCGGACCAGCTTAGCATCATCACGACTCCATCATTCAAAGGCTAGGAATAGCCGGTAACCGATGCACCACTCCGTCTCAAGATGACGCCGTCTCTGCGGCTACTTGAGTCTTGCGCACTCGCCCAGACCGCCCGGGAATAGGATGGGAACGAAAAAGAGTCGAGACGTAGATGCCGGTTCATTCCCAGATTGGTTAGAGATGGCGGGGACAAACGGACGGACGGACGATTCAGGCACTTGTCAAAGCAGCTCGCTTGCTCATGGCCATGCGACCACCCCAGATGACCCCCGGGGTCGACTCTTGGCAACGAGACGACCCCGTCACTAAACCCGCGCGGGTTTCCATGCCCGTGGTTTGGTCTCGGTCTGGCCCTTGCCAGCATCATGAGAGAAGCAGCAGCCGCAGTCTGTCTGTCTTCGATGTCGATATGCCAGTTTGAGCGAAGTGGAACAACCTGGCAAGCCGTAAGTGTGACATTGGCGGCATGGATGGACCGTCTGTTGGCGATCTGCGACTGCATCTACCATCAAATTTTGGTTCCCGCCATCCCCTAGGCCGGGACAGCAGCATCAGGCAGGATGACGAGCGATGACAACCTGAGTCCTGAGCGAGCTAATTAGCAGCGACCCCGAGACGCGCCCTCCCTGACTGAGGCTGATGAGGTGGTGTCGCTGCACGCGGGCTGATCCTCCCCGCGTCGCTTCGCTTCGCTTCCCTCCCCTTCCCTTCGCTCCGGCAAACGGCAAACACGGCTGGGTCAGCACAGCACATCATGTCGAGATCCGTTTCGCTGAACTCGATATTACCAAGATTCGCGGGGTACCGTCCACAACTGCGCGTCCGAGGCTCAGCACAGCGGACCGGGATACGATTTGCGTTGGCCTGTCGCACGCAGACGGCGGACGAGGTCGGAGACCGGTCTTCCTCCCGCCTCGAGTTGGGCTGAGCTGAGCTGCCAACAATCGCATCTCCCATCTGCCATCCGGCATCTGGCATACTCGTTCTCCAATCTGCAGTCTCCAATCCCCATCCGGGACCCTGACCGCCTACGAATACGGATAGGTGCCAGCGGTGCCATGCTGCCAGGGGGGGAAAGGAGCAAGGAACCAGTCGTGTGCAGATTGACCAGGCCGGGCTTGCCAGGGTAGGGCACAGCCAGCCGGGTCCCTCTTCTCTTATTCCCGCTCACCTGGCCGCATATCCGGTCCTATAATATAACATCCTGCCACGCCCTCGATGCAAACTCCAGGAACGTCACTTGCCTGCTTCTCTCGGCTTTTGCGCACCCTCTTTTTGGATCTCATCTGTGCACCGTGTGGAGGCCGGTCATGGATTCCGGAATTGTCAGCAACTTGCCTGCAGATACTTAGGTTTCTGATCAGGCCGCTGCCGCCGCCTTCGATATAGCCCGTCGTCTTTGCACTTCCTCACACACCTCGGCAACAATGACGAGCTCAAGCCACGATATCGAGAAGGCGCCCCAGGGCTCTGGCGCAACGGGGCAGTCACCCTCGCTCCTCCAAACCTCTCTCCAACCTGGCTCGGAAACCCCTCCTCTTGACGAGAACAGCCCCATCACCTACCAATACCTCACCTTCGAATCGGTTATTCCTGAGCCAGCTTTTCTCGAGTCACCAGAGTCACCACCGCTTCCACCGGCCCCGGATCTCAACCGCTTCTCCAATCCTCTGCAATGGCCTCACGGACGCAAATACCTAATGTTGGCCCTCTCATGCATCGCCACCTTCTTGACAGCCTACACTGCTGGATCCTACTCGCCCCCGGCCTCCATCATGGCTGCAGACCTGGACACAACTCGTCTGGCAATGCTTACCGGTATCACCACATTCTGCATAGGTTTCGCCCTCTCGCCCATGGTTCTGGCCCCCCTGTCAGAACTCTGGGGTAGATATCCCGTCTTCATCATATCCGGTGTGATCTATGTCATATTCCAAGCCGTCTGCTCCGTGGCACCAAATCTTGCCGCTATGCTCATTGCTCGCTTTCTGGTGGGCGTGGGCGGCTCCGTCTTCAGTTCTGTCATTGGCGGCGTCATTGCGGATCTTTGGGCAAAGGAGCAGAGGAATACGCCGATGGTATTTACCGATTTCCCGTGCCCTGGGTTCATATTAGTAATTAACATCACCCCAGGCCATCTTCAGCGGTGCAGTCTTGGCCGGGACGGGGGCAGGTCCATTGGTTGCTGCCATCATGACCAAGCGTATGGGAGCCACTGACCCGACCATGGCATGGGTTTGTCTCCCGGCTGTTTCTGTTACACCATACACGTGCTAACCAATATCAATCTAGAAATGGATCTTCTGGCATCAAGTCATCATCGACGCGGTTCTCGTCATTGCTCTTGCTGTTCTCTTCAAAGAAAGTCGAGGCTCGGTCATTCTCTCCAGGAAAGCTAGGTTCATTAACCACTGGTACGAGCAACTCGAGACGGCTGGCCACTACGGCGTGTGGCTAGAGGACACGACGAACAACACCAACAACACCACGACGGATTCAACTTCGGATACTGATACCCAAGGAGGCTCATGCTCCGGGCAAGAAAAGTCATCTACAACGTGTCGCTCAAGTCCACGATGCTCAACACAGCTGTCGCCGCAAAGACTTCGCTGGCTCGTAAAGGAGGACGAGGAGAGAGCTTCTGTCGCCACGATGATTTCCGTCTCCGTGTCCAGACCATTTCTCCTCCTTTTCACGGAACCTGTCGTCTTCTTCTTCTCCCTCTGGTGTGCTTTTGCCTGGGCTGTCTTGTACTGCACATTTGGCAGCATCCCACTGGCATTCTCGCGAACGAGGAATTGGGATATTGAGCACTCTGGGTACTTCTTCAGCGCCATGATCGTTGGCTCCGTGGTAGCCACCATCGTTGGAGTCCTGCAGGATGAGCTCCTAAAGTTGCCTCAGTGGCGTGCCGATGTTGCCCCAGACAATTTGTCTTCATTCTGGCTCTTCATGCGACGACGCTTACCCGCCGAGGCACCTGAGTCGCGTCTTTATTTCACTTGTATCACAGCCACCCTGCTACCCATCGGTCTCTTCCTCTTCGGATTCACTGCTCGCCACGAGGTTCATTGGATCGCTCCTGCAATTGGCATTGCCTTCGCTACGTGGGGTATCTATTCGGTCTACCTGGCGACATTCAACTATTTCGCCGACATTTACCATAAGTTCGCTTCCTCGGCATTGGCGGCGCAGTCCTGCTGCCGTAACATCTTGGGCGGAATATTCCCCCTTGTGACCGGTGCATTATTCCGAAATCTCGGCGAGGCCCGTGCTGGGGCACTGCTCGGCGGCATCGCCACGGGCCTGACCCTCATTCCTTGGGCGCTCGTGTTTTTCGGTGAGAAGATCCGGGCCAAGAGCAAGTTCGCCATCGTGAGTACTCCTCATCCTTCTGCCTCTGAAACGTATGAAGCTAATTCCTTGTGAAAAGAATCTCGAACCTCAAAGATGAAAGGCGCGACTATCTACTTGGATGATAATAACGACATGTTGGTCGCAATCGGCACCATACAGGTATGCCGTCGATTTGACGATGTGATTTTGCATAAAAGTAAATGAAGATACCCAAGACAAGATTTCAAGCCATCTCGATCATCTGCACAGCAACGCATTTTCTATAACATCATCATTTGCAACGACTTCATACTGCATATCTTCAATGTTCGTGGGCAAAAAAGTTCTCAGGCATTTTGAACCAACTTCATGAGACTGGGTTCCCCGCCTTACAGACCAGATGCGAGTATTAGATAGACACATACATAGATTCCGATAATGCAGAACTTCTTTGTGAAGGCCATACAGGTGTCTAAAACTGTTCAAAACCACTGCTCAATTGTGTATACTCTACGAGCGCCTGAATCACATGCATTGTCCTCCAACCCATATCCACGAATCGCTCAGTCCACATCATCAGCATTCGTATCCGCCTCTTGCGGAACCGGGCCCAAATGCTTCTTGGCCTCGTCGAGAGCTTTGGTTTCGTCATGGGCGTCCTGTTGCTCCTTGTCGGGCGGCGGCAAGTCTCCGGCCTTGGGCCCATCAGCATCCGCCTTGAGCGTCCCGTCCTCGTTTACGTCGGTCTTGTAATGGATGGTGAAGAGGACCACGAGGTAGACGTCGCCGGTGGAACGGTTCCGGAGAACATATCTGAGCTGGTGTGAGCGCTTCGGCCCTTCTTCCCTGCAAAGAAGTAAGAACGACATGAGAAGTGAACATAAGAAAGGTTTCCTCGTTTCCAGGAATGGCGTGCCATGGCGTAGTGTCGCTGAATTCCGATCCCAGTTCCAATTCCAAAATCAGTCCCAGGGGAAGGGACTGAGTACCATGAAAGAATCAAAGCGGGGTAAAATCGCAGGTAAAACACACAAGAACGGCCAAGCCTGGAAGAGAAAAGGGGTAGTCAACTCACCTCAGTCCCTGTCCGTCCCAGTACTTCATGATGGCAAGCTGGAAACCGGGCAAGCGAAGAGCCAAGTTGGAGAAGTCCAGGTACGGGTTGAAAAAGTCCATGCCGTACGTCTTGCCGTACTCGAACACCCACTGTTCCTTGCTGTCTTTCCTCAGCGCCCACTTCATGCGCTCTTTGGACGTTGCGGGCGCACCGACCGTCTCCCGCATCTCCAACCCGTCCTCGTCGCCTCCCTCCTCAAACCAGAGTCCTCCCTTCTCCTCGTCGTAGGTGCCCGCACCCGCATGGATTACGTTGAAGGAACTCAGAGCGGGCCCGTAGAGGTACGGCGTGTCCGCGTAGGCGTCGCCCTCCAGGCCGGGGTCGATCCACCATTTGACGATGTTCATGGCCGTGTTGAAGCCCGGCGGCAGACGGTCCCTGATGGGGTGGTCAAAGTCGTTGCCGAACTGGAGGTCGGCGGCGGAGATGCCCTGCTCCGAGGAGCCCTCGGGTTTTTTGGGCGTGAAGCGGAAGGAGATGCTGTACTGGTCATTGTTGCTGGAGTGAGGCTCCGTGGAAAAGTAGGATGAGGTCGTTGGTGATTTGCGGGGGAGGCCGGCGTAATTCTGTATGCGGACATTGAGCTCAATGTCGGCGAGTGGCGTGCTGATTTTGATGGGCTTCGGGGTGTTGACTTGGACTTCGGTTTGTGAGTCTGCGTCGTAGTTCGGGCCGGCCGTCACCCGTAGGATGTACTTGTCTGACATAATGGGTGAAGGGGAGGGGTCTTATTTTCGGGTAATGAGTTTGGTCCTGCTCTCCGCCGTAATCAAAGGTGTTTGCTGATACTGACGGCGATGAAAGTGAATGCAATCTCAGTCCGGACGGGGATGTCGTCACAAGACAAAACGTGTGAATCCGGGGACTGTGCTGTAATGTTTCAGGATTCCAACCAGAGCAAGCCTGAAGTTTGCTGTCTTGGTCCGGGACCTCAATGAGCAAGTCAACAGCAAGAGTAGACTGATTTAGCCGCGTGCTGCTATCGTGAATGAAGTCGCGATTGGGACGAGGTTAAAAAAGTAAACTAGGTGTCGTCCCAAGATGCGGAACTTTGGCGGCAGACAAAGTTCTGAAGGCGGGTTTACAGCTGGGTGGTTCAAGTGTGAAAGTCAAGCAACGCCAGGATCCTTGCTCACCACCACCACTCTTTTAAGGCGGAAGGATGCGCCAAGTTTGGTAAGGCTTAAAAAATGGGGGGAAAGCGAGCCGCAATGACGTTGAGATGAGAGACTAAGGGACTGCCACTTCGCGTACCAGTAGAGAAATGGACCGACCGTCTGGCTGTTTCCTGCCTTACCTCATCCAACCAGAATAATTGCATGTGAAACAATGAGGGGTGGCGTTTTGAATGCCATTCGAGCTGGACAAGATTGTAAAGTTTTCGTCATTACGTCAGATAAAAGCGGGAGCAAAGAAGCGAAGAAAATCAGCAGGAAATAAATTCTCGCATGGCGCTAATCTCACTCAACATGTGTTTTGCGGGGTGGGGTGGCGGGGTCGAGGTCAAGCTGTTTAGCTCAGTTCACAACGACAGATTGCGACACTAATCCTGGGTAGCAAGCTCTGTAGGAACGACCTCTATTTGAGCGCGAGAGCTGACAAGCATACCGTATTTTAGAGGCGTTACTGAGTTATTCATTCCCCATCTCTAGGCTAAGATGTGTAAATCTGTAACGTTCGCATCTGCAGCGAAGCCCGCCAACTCATTACACGGACACAACACTTCCACGTCTTCTTCGATGCCATGACTCTCAACAATCTTCCGCCTGGAGCTCACGGTGTAATGAACTCGTCGATATTGACCCTTTCAAAGAAACTTATGTGACCAAATGTGACCCAGTATTGCGCAAGTCTGTCATGGGAAATAAGCATAAGCTGGGACTCAATGTATCTGTCTGGAAAGCAAAGAGCCGTTAGCATATATTCATCATCGACGGAGTGAGGACGCTGGCACTAACCTTCCATGAAACCGGTTCCAGCCACATGTCCCTTGCTCTTCACAACTCGTGTGCCCTGGAAGGGAGGTTCCTGGGCTAGCCCTACAAAGCCTGCCTCGCCGAGGTCGTCTGCAACGAAGGTATACTCTCCCCTGGGCACATTAGGGTCCCCGGTGAGCTTAATTGCTTCCAAACGGCCTCGGTGTACTCTCGCATCCGTACGTCGGCGTGTCCACTCGTCGTCCGACTCATCAGCAGAGCGCACCAGACCAAGCTCCTCGTCAGATACTTCTTCGTCGTCCGGCTGGTTGATCAACAAGAACTCGCAGCCGTGACCGCTGTAGTCGCCTACCCAAATGCCGCGCCATGGCTTGAGCGGTGTCGGCGTGTAGACGATGGGATCCAGCGTCGAGTAAGTGACAACCTCCTCGCCGATATGCACTCCTGGTAGGCCTCGCGCCGAAAGATTGGCATGAATAGCCCGTATCAGGCCGGCAGGGCCCGCGCCGACAAACAGCCCCGCTGCCGGCGCACCGGCCATCTCCATCCAATGTCTGATGCGGAAGGCTTGGTCAGAAGCCTCGGCTCTTCGAGTCGGCAGATCTGTTGGCGTGAGGTCGTCACCGTGCAGTCCTGAGACAACGCCTGCCACACGATGGCGAGCCGGAATCGCTGGAGGAGGCCAAACATTGCCATATGGGAAGAGCGTTCCCATTCTTGAAGTGGCCGTGGCTGCATCGAGCGGCCGAGCCAGGAGGAAATTGCTGAACATGGCATCGGACCGGTCGTTAATTACCATGGGTACTTCGGCGGCAAAGCGATTCTTCATCGCCTCATAAAAGTTGCGCGACTGCTCTCGGTAATTCGGGTAGAACTGGAGTACCGGTTTGTCTAAATGGAGCTTGACTTTCGGCTCGAACGCATGGATCATGACGGTTGTATCGGCAGGCCAGTGCTGGTATGTAGTGCGATTGCTGATGGCCAGCAGCTGATACCCTTCAATGCATCCTCTCCGCGGGTCGTACCTCACGACAATCATCTTGCCCATGAGGTCGCGGTCGCAGAACCAGATCTTGTATTTGGGTAGAAACCATCTTGGATCATGGGCTGTGTACAGCTCGCGGTAGGTACTACACGGGTACGGTGTGTCGAGTTTTACGCCCGGCACGTTCGTTTGCACCCTTTGATACCAATGGACGTCGGATGCGGCGTGGGCATGGAGGCTACGACAAGTCTCGGAGACAATGGCCAAATCGCAAGGCGACAGGTATGCGAGGATTGAGTCTATGAGTTCAGAGGGCAGTGAGAGAAGTAGGCAGCCGTCGGCTGGCGGAGGATAAATGTCTAGCAAATGAGTTGCAAGTTAGATGGCGGTTGGACAAGGAGACTAGTGTGAAAGACAGCGTACCAGCAGGCGTCACGTTATTAAGTCCAGTTGGAAGCGGGTAGTAGTCGGTCTGAGGTGATCCAATTGTTTTCCGGCGGTCCGTAACATCGCTTCGCAAACCTTCGTCGGATACATATGGTAGAATATAGAGGTTCGACTCAACTTCCGGGTCGATGCCGCCGTAGTTGCTACTCGAATTTGAAATGGTACTGGGTGCTGGGGCAGCGTCGTCGGAGGCCGAGCTGGAGGCGGGAGGAGTAGAAGCCATCTTGTCGGATGTGACCATGTCTGGACAGGGACAAAGCAAGGCAAGGAGTCGTGTGCCACACAGTCGGCAACCGTTGCCGATCAGGGCGAACAGCGTCGTGCGATGTCCAGGGCAGGAAGAAGGTTGGCCAAGTAGGTGTTATGGCTTTCCTTTCCGGATGGACTAGGCACAGCTTTATGGGGACGACCTTGGAGGCGAGACCAGCCAAAAGGGGGTGCTGGGCGTTCGTTGGCTTTGGTGGCAGGTTGTTGAGGTAGGATGGTGCAGGTCGTCGGTTCGATCGGTCGGTCGGGCGGTGGTTCGAGGACGGGTGGCTTATCAAGGTGTCAAGTCAACAAGTCATGGAGGACGTGGTCGGGCAACAATGATGCGTGGGAGGCGTGGAGTCGTCAGTGTTGGGGTCATGACTCCAGACTTTGTGTCTCCACGTCTCCGTCGCCGTCTCCGTCTCCGACGAGCCGGGGTGAGGGTGTGAAGGTGGCAGTCGTCGTCGCGGTCGGACCAGAGGTTCCTTTGGTCTAGCAATCGGTGGTGGTTGCTGTTGCAGCAGCTGTGAAGTCCCGGTTACGGCATGCCAGGAGCCTGGTAAGGTGTGCAGCTGTTGTCGGGGCACGACTAATGCAGTGCCCGGCGGATGGGATCTGGTTCTCGGAAGAGGAAGGCTGCTCGGGGCGTTGCATGAGGTGCAGCGGTGCTAGCTGGGGTGGAGGATATGCATGCCGGTGGTGCTGCTGCTGCTGCTGCTGCTGCACCTCTCACTCACTGGAAACCAGCCCGGGAGGATACGTTCCCGTCAGCTCCTCACCGGGCTGGGTCACAGCGCACGGGGCACCGGGAGCCGGGAGCAGCAAGATTGCGGGGAGCCTTTTGGCCATATTGGATGTACGCACATGGTTGCGTTCACACCTTACCTACCTACCTACCTAGTACCCTACCTGCGAATACCTAGCCGATACTATTGCCGGTAGGCGTACGGGAG
The DNA here is from genome assembly GCF_000319635.2 of Colletotrichum fructicola Nara gc5. Classification (NCBI taxonomy): domain Eukaryota; kingdom Fungi; phylum Ascomycota; class Sordariomycetes; order Glomerellales; family Glomerellaceae; genus Colletotrichum; species Colletotrichum fructicola. Next base: position 645,178 of record NW_027094057.1, read on the forward strand.
TATGCCGGCCTCCAATTGAGGTACGTGAAGCTTGAAGTTTGCAGTCGGGCGTTGAGCTCCCCTGACAAAAGAAACAAGCCCCTTGCCCCCTTTCAACACTCCAAACTCAACCTCAGCTCATGGCTTGAGTACCCTGTGAGCTCTCGCTTATCGGACGTTATGCCCGATAGATGCAACTGGGCCTAGCCCGGCGATAACGCCATCGATAAGCCTGGTCCTGTGGTCCTCTCGCGGTGCATACAGCAGCTTGGAGCAACACCACGGTGCCTGTTGCCGCCCTTCAGGCTGCCATTTGGAGACTTGCTCCCAGCATCCAGCAGACTGAACGAACATCTCGTTCTTATCTCGAGCCTGGATCCTGTTCCATCTGATGCTCGTGCAGCTGCAGCCAGTCAGTCGATCCACAACCTCGGCGTGGCCAAGCCGGCGGTTCTCTTGTCGTGCAACCAATGCATCGTCAAAAGGCCTTGGCCAAGCCTGGCTTAGAGGAACCTTTGCGAGTGGAATATGGAGAGGAACCTTTGCTGAATGGGAGTGAGAAACATCCATTGGTCCATGTCGAAACTGGCCCAGTCTCTTTTGTTCGTCCGTCTGAGATGCAACTACAGACGTATTAACGCATAAGGGATCAGCCCCTATGCATATATATGCATCTAACGGTGTACATATAGGTCAGCGAGAATGTTCACCAGCCTGCCCAATTAGGTAGGTAGGCACCCAAGACATGGCGGGGCTCCCATCCACGTCTCCTTCCTCTTACCACTACGTCGTCCGCTACGCTACGGCTCACTTCATTCCAATTCCCTCAGATCCAGCGAATCTCGACCCTCGACCCTAACCACTTTCACCTCAATCCAAGGCTACCTGACCTTAACCTTGCCTTACCTCCCATTTGAAGCCTCGCTTCCCACCGGCCCTTGGGTTTTTGTGACCAGGCTTAATTACGCTTATCCTTCGTTCTGGGAATCACATCATTTTCCCTAGCCTCGCTCCAAAAACATCCATACCACGCCCCTCACTTGGCAACCATATCTGAACCACCATCCAACGTCAGAATCGACTACCTTCTGGCAGTCATCATCCGCTGTCAACGTTGCCGTGCAGTCGGCCTCGCCGCTGGCTCTCCCCACCACAACACCTCCTTCACGACGGACGCGCCTTGCTCCAACAGCTCAGCTTGCTTGAGCACCTTGTCACATCGTCTCGTCTCGCATCAACGCGTGTGACACTCGCAATCCGATTTTCTCGGGGCTACCCTAAGTCATTTAGCCAGCAATATAGTCGCTCGGTGTCTTGGAATCCCGGCCATTCGCTGTAGCCGTTGCCGGAGTGCCCACTTCACCTCCAAGACCGCCCAACGTCTCCTTCCTACTTGGTGATAGCTTCCGTCCGCCACTGGAGGGCTGCCCTACCAACCCCGACCCGACCTCTTCCTGTCTCCGGAGCGCGTCAAGACGACACGCCTGAACTTCCAGACCGCTTTCTGCAGTTCCGACCTTGGAGGACCACCGGAACCTCGGAATCCCGCCTGACCAGCATCCTGCAGGAAACCATGTCGTCCTTGATCCCTCTCATCAGCGACTTGCTTCCCATGATCATCTCATCCTCCTCGGTTCACATCACAAAAGCAACAACGCTACGCGCGCCCGATACAACTCCAGAACCAGGCCCCGCCAAAGAGGCCGATGCCATTGTCAGCAAAAGCGATAAGCTCTGTGCTTCTGGTATGTTACACCCGGCCGGTCCAGCCTGCCTCTCCCCCTGCCCAACCAGCACGCAACATACTTCCTCACTGATGGCGCTCCCTGTGTAACTATTTTAAGCAGTTTTGACTCTCCAACCGCACACTACATCCTCTGTGCGTCATCACGGCGAGCAAGGTCAGAATCGTGCCCCCGTTTTATCCCCTCTTTCACGCCCCCAACCTGTCACTGTACTGCCCTCCCGCCCCCTTGTGATGGGTCTCTAATATGTGCCAAGATACCATTATTTACACAACCTCCGGCACCGGAGTTCTACTTGTCAGCCCGGGCGCGGCGCAAGAGGTCAAGCGACATGATATGGAAGCCGGAGACTTCGCATTCGTTCCGGCTTGGACGGAACACCAGCTGCTTAACGAAACAGATCAAGAGAATGCGTGGGTCATCACCCGCAGCGGCTCGCAGCCGGTGGTAGTAGGCCTAACAGATTGGGGTGGTGACCGAGCCAAATGAGACCGTTTGCGAATGAAGTTGGACTGCCTTGACAGCTGGCTTCCTGTGGTGTCACATGGTACAACACTCCGAGTCTAGGAGTCACCACTGAGAAGCGACTTTCCCTTTCCCGCACGCAAGTTCATTTTCTCCATGGTGTATTTGCCGAGCCGCTTGCCTGTCATTTCTCGCAGTATTCTCGTACGACATCGACAATACGCCCTCTGTCCTGCACTGAGTCAAACACCTGCGCGTGGTCTCTGGAGGGGAACCAGAGCACGTCTATGTCCGACCCAGCTGAATGTCGATTCTCGCTTCCCAAACCAGTCACTCCGGCAGCATTGCGCCGACCTTGCTTCCCTTCGCCCTGCGCACATGCGGGGTCGCTTGACTTCCCGTCTGCCAAATATTTGGCGACAGCATGGCTGTCAACTATCAAATCCTGCCCCGATAAGCAGACGGTGATCTTCCTTGTTGCGGTTCGCCCATCGCTCGTTGATCCGTCAGTTCGAACCGCGTATTCCAATTCTGGATGGTGTCCTGCGAGCTCCTCGGCCCAGATGACATTCTCCCTCCAGAAGAAGTGTCTGCCGAGGCAATGGGCAACCCCTGGGTCTGTACTTGCAAAGTACCATAGCTGCCACTCATTGGCGCGCTTTGGCTGACGCCGTGTGAAGTTGAATGCCACGTCGGGGAGATGGAGTAGTATGCTCACGGGATCGATGAGCACCGCTCGTGGGATTCTCGCCTGCAACTCCGGACAGCGCAAGACATGCGTTGTCAAAACAGACCCATATGAGTGAGAAACAAGAACAAATTTGTCCCACGAATGACGGTCGAGAATCTCGGTGAATTGCTTGAGAAAAGCGTCCTTTCCCAGAGGAGGCTTCGTCAACCGAAAGGATATCGGCAAAATCTCGAGAGCTATAACCCCAACCTGGCCCTCCCCTCTGAATTTACTGGCACTGATTTCAGCGAGAAAACGAACGTACACCCAAAGCCCTATGCCTATGCCGTGGAAGAAGATAATAGGAAGTCGATCAGATTGTTGATGTGGGCGGTGCCAATAGCTCAGCCCAGTCGAAGAGCGACGCTGGGCAGCGAGTTGTTGAATTCGTGGTGGGAAGACGGCAAGGGTGTCTTCTCTGCTTTGAGCGTAGTATTCAAAGCCATTGAACACGAGGAGAACATGGGTGCCGGCGTCCACGACAGCCATCATGACGTACCACCAAAAGCTGCGATACTTGGTCTCGATGTCGTCAAAAGTAAGCCGTAGACTTTGCGCAGGGCCACGACCGTCCTCAAATGCTCTACCCAGCAATTGTTCAGTCCGGCTGATGTATCGGCCCACTTCCTCCTCAACTTCGCTTGAAGTAGGGTTATCCTCAGCGCCTTCGTCAAAGAAGGCCCAGAGAAGAAACTCGTGAACATTGTCACGGCGAATGTCCTTGATCTCTGAACCCAGGAACCACCCACGGAGGTACAACTCCGGGTTCGGAACTGTGGCCATGCATCGTTCAAACAGTGCGCGTCTCGCAGCCGGCGATAACGGGGCTGGATGTTTCGCGGCTTCCCCAAGGCGGATCTTATACGGTGTCCAGACGAATAAGGCATACGCTAATTCAACAAACATGAAGCCGACAACCCATAAAGCAGCGGCCGTCCATCGCGGGTCTGGTGAGCCGAGCTTGGGACCCAGGAGGCAGACGGCGAGAGCGGATGCGTATGTAATGATGGGGTATTGCAGGAAGAATATGCATATACGAATGAAGATGAGTTCGTGCAGCGTGTGTCCAAGCATTTTGGCTTGGTGTTGTGTCGTTTGCGATCAAATTGAGAATAAAGCTGTCGACGTGATGACGATCGGCAACAATCAGCGACGAACGGCGACAAATAACAAGGGCGGTAAGAAGTAATTGGACACAGTGACGCAGCGTCGAGAATATTTTAAGAGCATCCCAGCTTGTTGGGCTTTTAACCAAGCTTGCGAGCCCGATGTTGATAGACATATGATTTGTTGTTGGGATTCGCTTGTTGGGCTTTTAACCAAGCTTGCGAGCCCGATGTTGATAGACATATGATTTGTTGTTGGGATTCGCTTGTTGCGCTGGGGCCTTGGGCGTGCCTGGTATTCTTTCAGACATGCACGTGTCGCACGAGAAAGACTGGGATTGAAACCGAAGAGCTCTGCTGATTGGTTTTTCAGCTCAAATCAGCGCGTTAAATCCTCACGACCTGTGCGTCCGAATTCTATGGGTCCTCAGAATGATGAGATGAGTTATCCGTAGGTGCGCATGAGGTCGGTACGTACCGGACTCAAGTCGATGGCTGTTTCAACCGACCCCGAGAAAGGAATCCATGTTCGATGCAAGTCGACGTATTCCCTTCAAGACAATATTTCGTGTATTCAGCCTCTATATTTATCTTGGGGCATTGCTGCAGAAATGCCGGCGGATACCATGCATATCGAACTCAAGTGATGCTATGCCATCGCAATTCGTTCCTGCATGGATGGCCGACGTACGTAATCTTGCCTTGCCTCGGTCCTCAACAGTCATGCTCAAGAAGTGTCAGATAAGGGCCATGGAGGCGAATTCCCCGCCCGAGGCTGGACACCCTATCATATGAAAACACTTTGTTCCGTAAGTCATGCTACAAATATCCTCACTAAAGCGTTACATGGCTGCAGAATTCAGCCGGCGCAGATCAAAGCTCGACAGAGTGTTTGACAGATTAGCCGACCCTGAAAAGGTAATTCTCCCTCCGATATGTCCGAGTTGGGATTGTCGGCGGTGTTGTATATATTAAAAGGCATGTTATTATCTAACTGTCGGCGGGGAAGTTGACGGCAGTCAATTCGATTTGGCAATGAGGTGCGCGTTCAGTGATTGAATCTTCCCTCAACGTCTTAAGGCTGTAAACATAGCCGCCGGTTTTCAATGGCAAGTAATTCTTAGCTTATAGGATTGCTACAGATCCATGCGTCTACGAGAAGCTCATGCTACTTTCCCCGCGTGGGTACTTCCATTTCTCCGGGCCTCTGTCGGGGGTTGGAAGATAAAATGGCCCTTCAAGAGCTTGAATACACGATGGTTGTCTCATCAATCCATTCGGAACCAGACCCTTCCGTCAATTCCAATCTCTCTACCTCTTGACAATACAAAATGGCCCTGCGTCTCGCAGTCACACTGCTTGCAAGCTCTGTTCTGGCATTGCCTGCCGGGGACTTGTTCGAACGCCAAGCTGACTGCAGCAAGGCGAAGACGAACGTCCCAGCAGTCAACGATGCAAAGCTTCCAGACCCCTTCACGTTCGCAGACGGCTCCAAGGTCACTACAAAGACCGACTGGGCCTGCCGGCAGACAGAGATTCAGAATGCCTTCAAGCAATACGAACTCGGAGATTTCCCTGGGCCACCGAGCAAGGTCGAAGCCTCGCTTTCTGGAAACACGCTCAACCTGAGGGTCACCCAAGGCAGCTCTACTATCAGCATGAGCGCCTCCATCCAGAAGCCCTCTGGAAGCGGACCGTTCCCCGCCATCATTGGCATCGGGGGCGCAAGCATCCCTATTCCTGGCACTGTCGCCCAGGTCACTTTCAACAATGACCAGTTCGCTGCTCAGAACGGACAGTCCAGTCGTGGCCAGGGACTTTTCTACAACCTGTTTGGAAGCGGACACAGTGCCGGGGCGTTGACTGCCTGGGCCTGGGGTGTTGGTCGCATCATCGATGGCCTCGAACAACTCGGTACTGCGGCCACTGGCATTGATACCAAGCGCCTTGGAGTCACCGGCTGCTCGCGCAACGGCAAGGGTGCCTTTGTAGTCGGTGCATTGGAGAAGCGTATCGCCTTGACCATCCCTCAGGAGTCCGGCTCCGGAGGCGCAGCCTGCTGGCGCATCTCGGACAGCGAGAAAAGCAAGGGCAAAAATATCCAGACCGCAGGCCAGATCGTTGGAGAGAATGTTTGGTTCTCGCCGAACTTCAACACTTGGACCTCGAGGACATCTCAGATGCCAGAAGACCACCACTTCCTGGCAGGATTGGTGGCGCCGCGAGGCCTGTATGTTGCAGAGAACGACATCGACTGGCTGGGCCCCGTGTCGACCACAGGATGCATGAAGGCCGGAAGACAGATCTATCAGGCCCTTGGCGTGCCCGAGAACATGGGTTTCTCTCTGGTTGGCGGGCACAACCATTGCCAGTTCCCGAGCAGCCAAAACTCGGAGCTCACGCAATACATCAACTACTTCCTACTCAATTCAGCAACGAAGCCATCGATTACCGAGCGTAGTACCGTCAACGTCAATCTGCAAGATTACGCCAGCTGGACGGCTCCAACACTCTCTTAGCCAAATTGCATAATAGGCTTCAGTTTTGTACATAGGAACCGGGGAAATGCAGGCCTGGATGGGGAAGGATTACACTCTTTAACTAGGTACCTCACAAGACGTGTGAACCAAGACAGCAACATGGGAAATACTGAAGATCCTCGTGGACGAGTTTTGTTCGTGTGTTTATCGTCCTCCAATGAAGCGCTAATCTACACCGGAACCCAGCCGGGCTTCGGCTGGGACCACACCCCACCAAGCCGGGTCCGGGTGGATCTGACAGACGGGATGTCGTAATTATGCACACGCGCATACCTAGTGATACAGCATGCTGTTGGCTCGTGCTTATGTCTTCCCCACTTCCAAAAATGTTAAGCGAGTGCCTGCTCCTGGCCCCTGCGTGGAACGTCAGGAGTTCCTTGCCCCCCGGTCGTTCAATTAAACACAGCTCTGAGCCAGACGCGGCAAGGACGCGGTTACGCGACTCCACGATCTTTCCCGACGCGATTCCCAGCACTGCCGGGGCACAGCACTTGCTGCAGTCCCAAAAAGGTACACACCCACCCACACTCCGGACCTTCTGCCTTCTCGCTCGTCTTTTTAGAGCTACCGTCGAACGCGGCGTTCCCAAGTCGACTCAAGAGCTCTCGAATCTGTCAATTGACCATTCTTCTTTCCACTAATTACTTTCGTGTAGCCTTCCTTTATCCCAACTAGACCGGGAACACACCGAATTTCGATTCTTCTTCCTACACGACAGACTACCTTCGTTCGACCCACAACCACACTTTCACCGATCCAACTCGCCGTCATGGCGCCCAAATCATCACCAGCGGCTCGCACGCCAGCCAAAACTCCCTCGCTGAAGCGCCAGCCGTCGTCGTCTTCGGGAACTCAGAAGACTATAGTACAGTTCTTTTCCAAGTCTGCCTCCAAGCCGACCCCCAAGCCCGCGGCCAAAGGCCCCGACTCATCGCCATGCCTCAGAGAGTCTACCCGAACGAACGAACTCCCCAAGGTCAAGCAACCTCCCAGCATGACCCCCGTCCCCAGCTGTGACGCCATGGAGCCCTCGAGCTCCCAGGAGAATATGGACGGCACAGGACTCAAGGTAGCTCAGGACTCCTTGCCATCACCGTCTACTCCCGCTGAGACTGTGACCCCGCAGGTGTCTCGTAGCAGACCTGTTCTGCCTTCCTCTAGCCCTACGCGAAAGGTATGTTCGCCACGATGCTAGTTCCCCGAGGCGGCATGCTGACTCGGCGTCTTCACAGGGTAGAAAGGCCGTCAACTACGCTGAGCCGTCCGATGACGAAGACGATGACCCGTTCGATCGCATTAGAGCCGCAGGCACGCGTCGTCGTACTAAGACACCCGCTGTTCCAGCTGATGATGGCGACGATTATGAGGATGCCGCCAGTAATGATGGGCCTGACGAGGACGAAGGTAAGGATGAAGCTCGTTGCATAAAATCTTCATGTTACTAATGCGGTGTAGAAATGGACGACTTTGTCGTGTCCGACGAGTCGGATGCTCCCTCACGCTCTAAGAAGCGCAAGCGCCCCGAGACTACAAAGAAAACACAATCAAGGAAGAAGACAACAGTCTCTTCGCCAATCAAGGAAGAAGAGACCGCAGACGAGGACGAGATGATGGAGGAGCTGCCTTCGACTTCCACTGCCCAGCAATGGCGCTACGATCCGAACAGCGTTGCCTCCTCTGCTCCTCGTTCTGCTCAGGGTCCGGCGGTTCGTCGACCAGCCGCTTCCAAGCGGAAGGAGAAGGCTCACGCCACCGAGCCCGAAGCCCGATATCCTTGGCTGGCAAACATCCAAGACATTAACAAGAACTCCCCTGGCGATCCCGAGTACGATCCCTCCTCTGTCTACATTCCTCCAGGAGCGTGGAACAAGTTCTCTCCCTTTGAGAAGCAGTACTGGGAAATCAAGCAGAAACTGTGGGATACCGTTGTCTTCTTCAAGAAGGGCAAGTTCTACGAGCTGTACGAGAATGATGCCACTATTGGTCACCAGCTCTTTGATTTGAAGCTCACAGACCGTGTCAACATGCGCATGGTCGGTGTTCCTGAGAGCTCCCTCGACATGTGGGTTAACCAGTTCGTTGCCAAAGGTTACAAGGTTGCTCGCGTTGATCAGATGGAATCCGCCCTTGGCAAGGAGATGAGAGAACGAGGCGATACGTCTGCCAAGGCGAAGAAGGCGGACAAGATCATTCGTCGAGAGCTAGCCTGCGTCTTGACTGGCGGCACTCTTGTGGATGGTAGCATGCTGCAGGACGACCTGGCGACCTTTTGCGCGTGTATCAAGGAGTCCGTCATTGACGGCAGCCCCGCATTCGGCATCACGTTTGTGGATTGCGCGACTGGCCAGTTCTTCATCTCGGAGTTCGAGGACGATGCCGACTTGACCAAGTTTGAGACTTTCGTTGCGCAGACCAGCCCCAGAGAGCTCATTCTGGAGAAGTCTAGAATTTCAACCAAGGCTCTTCGCATCCTCAAGAACAACACTTCCCCAATGACCATCTGGAACTACTTGAAGCCGGCCACTGAGTTCCTTGACGCGGACATGAGCCGCCGGGAAATATCCAGTGGTGGCTACTTTGCCAACGAGGACGGAGAGGAGACATGGCCTGATGCTTTGGCCCAGGCCAAAGACAAGGACCTGCTGATGTCTTCTTTGGGTGGTCTTATCCACTATCTCAAGTTTCTGAAGATTGAGGGTAGCCTGCTGTCGCAAGGCAACTTCGAGTGGTACACTCCCATCCGCCGTAACGGCACTCTCATCCTAGACGGTCAAACCCTGATCAACTTGGAGATTTTTGCGAACACTGTGAATGGCGGCCCCGAAGGCACGCTCTTCACTCTTCTGAACCGATGTGTCACTCCGTTCGGCAAGCGACTCTTCCGTCAGTGGGTTTGCCACCCGCTTTGCGATATTAAACGCATCAATGAGCGACTTGATGCTGTCGATATGCTCAACTCTGATCGAAGCGTCCGAGAACAGTTCTCGTCCCAGATGACGAAGATGCCGGACTTGGAGCGTCTCATTTCCCGAATTCACGCAACGCTCTGCAAGCCCGAAGATTTCGTCCGTGTCTTGGAGGGTTTCGAGCAGATTGAGTACACTATGGGCCTGCTGGGTGCCTTTGGCGGCGGCAACGGCCTCATCGATCGCCTTCTCGCATCCATGCCTAATCTCAACGAGCCACTGTCGTACTGGAAGACTGCTTTCGACCGGAAGAAGGCCAGAGACGAGAAGCTTCTCATTCCGGAGCGTGGCATTGAGGAAGACTTCGACAACAGCCAAGATCGCATCGAAGAGATTAAGGAAGAATTGCAATCGCTTCTTGGAAGAAAGAAGTCGGAGTTGAAGTGCAAGACAATCAAATTCACGGATATCGGCAAGGAAATCTATCAGATCGAAGCACCCAAGGCTGTCAAGGTGCCAAACAACTGGCGCCAAATGTCGGCGACTGCAAGCGTCAAGCGCTACTATTTTGAAGAGCTGACGGACTTGGTCCGTGAACTTCAGGAAGCAGAGGAGACACACTCTCAGATCGTCAAGGAGGTTGCTACGCGCTTCTTTCAGCGCTTCGACGCTGATTACGACACGTGGTCGCAGTCGATCAGGATCATTTCTCAGCTCGACTGCCTCGTCAGTCTTTCCAAGGCTTCGTCATCGCTGGGTGAGCCCAGTTGCCGCCCGGAATTCGTGGACGAAGACAGGAGCGTTGTCGAATTCGAAGAACTTCGCCACCCCTGTATGCTTAACACAGTGTCTGACTTCATCCCCAATGATGTCAAGTTGGGAGGCGATTCTGCCAAGATCAACCTGCTGACCGGTGCCAACGCTGCTGGCAAATCGACAGTTCTGCGAATGGTAAGAATCCTGTGCTATACGTTCCTAGACTAGATGCTGACTTCATGACAGTCTTGTGTTGCTGTCATCATGGCGCAGATCGGATGTTACGTGCCCGCTGTGTCTGCACGACTTACCCCCGTTGATCGAATCATGTCACGACTTGGTGCTAATGACAACATCTTTGCATCTCAATCAACATTCTTTGTCGAACTGTCGGAGACCAAGAAGATATTGTCGGAAGCCACACCACGGTCTCTGGTCATTCTGGATGAGCTCGGACGCGGTACCAGCTCCTATGACGGTGTCGCCGTTGCGCAGGCCGTTTTGCATCATGTTGCAACCCACGTAGGCTGCGTTGGCTTCTTCGCGACTCATTATCACTCTCTCGCCACTGAGTTTGAAAACCACCCAGAGATTGTGCCTCGTCGTATGCAGATTCACGTCGACGAAGAAGAGCGTCGTGTTACTTTCCTCTACAAGTTGGAGGAAGGTGTTGCGGAGGGCAGTTTCGGAATGCACTGCGCAGCGATGTGTGGCATTTCCAACCGCGTAATCGAGCGAGCTGAGGTGGCAGCCAAAGAATGGGAGCACACTAGCAGGCTTAAAGAGAGCCTGGAGAAAGCCAAGTCGGGTTGCTACATCCCTCTTGGTGTGCTCAGTGATGTGGCGTCACTGCTTAATGGTGGCGATGAGGTCGGGAAGAGGGGTGTTGAGGTGCTTTTGAGAGCCGTGGAGGCTCTTTGAGTCGGTTTATTTCTTCGGGAGTGAAAATATCGGTGCGAAGCTATACCGTGGCCAACGATGGCCACCTGTTGTTATAACGTCGAAAGGGTTTGGCGTCGAGGAGTTTTACATGGTCGAAGGATGGTCATACAGGAATGCACATGTAAAGATAGAGGCATGTTGCTCGTAACGTTGCTTGGCATTCTGGTCTTTGCAAATAAATAGGTTGTTTCTAAGTTCGACCTACACTCGGAAGCGTGTCAGATAACTTGCATGAACTTGATGATGCTGCATTGATGATGGATAGGTAGGTATCGGTTGGCCTGGGCCCGTATGTATTCCGGAGCGCAATCCAAACCCTCGTCACACAACATTGCCAGAAGGAAAGAAGGCGTGGCGGAGAGTGAGTCGATGAAAGTTCGATGTCACGCAAGCTAACCATGGCAAAGAACACGAATCTGGCATCGATTAGACGAGACGAAGACCTTTTTGCCATGAGGCTGATGAATTTGGCTTTACCGTATCCTACGACAAGATACCTATGGGCGTATGTTGTGTACCGTCAGAAGGAGCGAGCTGAAAAGCTTCCGCCCCTGGGCCAGCAAAAGGGGACTCTGCAGGACCTTCGCATATCGCACCCGAAAACGGATCCTTTCCGACAAATGCCACCTATTTCTCCAACCAACCGGGACGAAGACGCGGCGACTAGCGCAGGAGGACACCCCTGGGAGGCGTTGGACTTGAAATGTCGATGTGACCGAGGCTGTCTGCGAGGTTGGAATTAGCCGGCGGCGAGATGCAAGTTCGCGGATTGCCCGGTCCGGGTTGCTACACGGCAGCACGCCGGGCTTGCGGCGCACGAAACAGGTCCTCCACCAGAGGCAAAATGTGCAATGGCTTATAATACAGGGGTCACACCATTCCTTTGCGTGAGCCGGATCTTTTGATCTGGCGCGACAGGACGGGTGGCGTCGGTGAACTCGGTGAGGCGGGAGACTAGGGGTCACGGCACGGGGGAGAAAGGGAGCCGGGGGACGGACTCCGATTCCCCCACACCAGCGGTATCGATTCCCAAGTCGTCTAACTCATTGGTGCAATTTCCATGGTACATGAGCTGTCGCATGCGCCGTACGCTAGATGATCTAGCAGCATTGAGAAGGCCCCTAGGGTCTTAGAGATGTCTCCCGCCAGGGACGTATGCCAGAAGCAGATCTGTCCGCAGACAAAAATGGCCAATTTTGTGCCCATGCTGATTTATCCCGAGATACGAGGTCTAGACCGTTTACCAGAGCCTACAAGCACACGCTGGCATGGCTGATTGTCAGCGAGGAATGGATTTATCTCGTCAAAGCACGGCGAATGTGGATTTGTACATTCTCCAAGACACGCAGATTGTCTTGCCTCTCACCAGGAGCCCTGTCAATGTCGTCTTCGATGTCTGTATAATCCAATGGAGCCCTCAGCCGGAGTAGTGCCTAGATTTGTCTCGCAGAATTCTTCGGGAACATGTTGGCCGCTCACAGAGCCCACCACTACCATTGCTGCCAACGAACTTGCGCGCCGAGAGAAGATCGGCACCCTTCGATAAGAAGACAGCCACTATTTCCTGCTGCCACGTCTCAGGGCGCCTGGGGCGAGGGATTTGTGCAGGGGAGGGGCATAACCCCCATGATGGCAGTGACTAGCACACGACCATCATCGGCTAGTATCAATGACGGGAACCATCTTCACCCCAAAGTTTCGCCGTTCTTCTCTCCCCCGCGCGGTCGACAGTGTGGCTTTTGAGGCTGCCTGGGCGCCGAGACAGCCTTTCGTCCGACGGATGCACTGGATCGAAAAATGAAGGCGTCGATGCAAGATGGACCTGGAGATTCCAAGGCCCTGTCAAGTTGCCAAGCCGTTCAGATTGCTCGCTGATCGAGCACTTCATCCCCGCTCGGGGCAATGTGTCTGGGGTTGAACCTCGCGCTAATTGAAAACGAAAGCCAACGGTGACGGTCTGTTGGGACTGATGCGTAACGCTTCACTGTCGGGCTTGGGAACGAGTCAGGGTTTCCTGGCCGAGATGGACCCTGGGACAACCATTGCTATGGCGAATTGGACTGGACAGGCAGCGAGCACCAGACGAGCCTGCAATCTCGCTGTTAATGAACAATTTCAAGGCCTGGCGTACGGGAAAAGGAACGGACGATAGGCACCAGAGCCTCGTGCTGTGAAAGATGCTGTCTTGTGCCCCCCAAAACATCTTGCCGTTGCGCACTGGAAGACGGGCAAGAAACAGCAGTGGATCAAGTCGGCTGTGATCTTGGCTCGCGGGGGAAGTACATAGTAGAATCAGTGCCGTAGTGATGGGCATTAGTGGCGGGTTCGTCCCAGTTCAGTCTGGCTTATTCGAACGTTGAGGGGTTGTTGACGACAGAAGACTGCCGGACGCGAAACCGGAGGAGAGTCCAAAAGGATGGAGCCTGTGGGTGTGGACATGCGCAAAGAAGTGGGAGGGAACCGAAGAGGGCTGCAGCAACAGCGAGACTGGAGAGTGCTCAGAAGACTGGGGGAGGGGAGATGGCGTCCTGTTGCCAAGAATCGCCAAGCCATTTCATGTTGTTGAGTTTGGAGAGTCGACGTTGGTTCGCAGATTCGGTCTGGAAGTCTGGAAGCCTTTGGCCTAAAAAGGGGGCTGACCCATGCTGTCCCCGGTTACCCCATGAGCCCCCCGGTCGGGACAGACGCGTCCCTGTGGATATCCTGGTCTCGTGCAAGGCAGGGAAGCACATCCATGGTCGAGGTCGGGTTGGATGCAGATATGGTATTCTGTCACCTGTATCCGTACGTACAGGGCACCGGATGCAGGAGCGAACGAGAGAGTGAGGGCTCTCCGTCAGCGTCGTATCAATCACTCTCTGATCTGTATTTCGTCAGCAACCAAGCGACCGGCCAGATCCTCAGCCAGTCAACGCTGGCGCCGTCAGAAAGTATCCAATCACGGCCAGGAAGCGCAGCCATGCATCTGGGACGAGTCCTCGGTTCGGACATGGCAGCGACCTGAGGTTGGGTACTTTGGGGTTGCAGTTCTGCATCTGGACCAAGTTTGCGAGGTGAGCAAGAGGTGGTTGATAGTAGGTGTGTACTTTGTAGGCGGCGGCGGCAGGGTGCGGTGCAGAGTCAGCAAAGCAGCCTGAAAAGATGCCGATGGTGAAAGCGAGGCGTTTTCATATTGGCAATCGGAGTCCCGAATAATGCTTGCTGGACCGGTTTGCTGCCTCGAGGAAGGAAGGAGCCATCCATCAGCAATTCAGCCGTGCGAGTTGCTGCAGGACGAGGAGGACACGCTCCTTCCATAATCTCAGTTCCTGAGGGTTTGACTGGACGAACCGGTCCCACTGGGTTGGAGCGATGTGGAACCGAGCTTCGCAACACTGGCCATTCAGAGCTCATGGTTATCTCAGTCAGCGCTTTCGACAAATGGAGCTCCCCCAAAAATGAGGGCGGGTGGGCGTTCTCGACCCAACGTGCCTAAACTTAAACCTAATCTGGCGGGGCAGCACCAGTCAAAATCTTGGGGTAACGATACGTACCTCCGTACCTATCTATGTATCTTATCTTACCTACCTACCTAGGTACCGTCGTACACCATCCACCTCTCTCACGTCTGTGAGCTTCAGGTCAGTTCGTGCTTCCGTCGCCATTCTCAGTTACACTACAGGCAGTTGGTCCTGTCACCAGCAAGTGTGGCGGACGCTAGGGCCGAGGGAGCCTCTACCTAACATGCAGTGTTGAGGGCGTGTGTATTTACCTTAACCTGATTTACGTTTCTTCTCCCGTATCCGCTGCGACAGCCAGCTGAAGCGCCTTCATCAGCCACGTTTCCCTGATCCAAGCTCCCCTGTTCGTATCCAATGTCGTTCTTGTCTTACCGCTGATCAGTCAGCTACAACAACGCGGTACATACTAATTAAGGTGCCTACCGTAGGAAACGAGTCCAAACCAGCATCGGGCAACGGCCCCTCCCCCGTCTTTTCCAGCTCCAGACCTCCACTGGCCCCGAATCCCCAGGAAAAGGGACCTCAGGTTTCCAAAGCAGCCCGCGAAATGCGGGCGTACCCCGTGTCCTGTCAAAACATGTGCCTGCTTTGCCTGCGCAACAGTTGGCGGGGAACGGTGGCGGAGCAGGCTAGTCTGTGCCAAGCTGTCGGAAACTCGGTCGTGCTGCCTGATTTGGCTCGATTCGTCCGGGGTCCTGCCAGCCAAGACTTTTAGACGACATCAACGACCACGTCCTCATCCTGTCCTCATCTTTTCCCCTCCATGTCCACGACATCTTCCACCGCCTTACCTCGCAGCCATCCTTCTCTCCCATCGCCGCCTACATCCCGTCCCGTCTGCGCCCAGCACCGTGCCTGATGTCTCTCCCGCCTTGACTGCATTCACCAGCTTCATTCCTCGTGGCGTCTCCCCTCCCCTCGCTACAAGCCTGTTCCCTTACCCGCCCATCTCCCTGCCATCGTGCGCCCCCGAATCTCTTGTCCATGTATCACCAAGTGTTTGGCTTTCTGATTGAGGATAAAATTCCATTCGACCGGCGCTAATTCTCTCTAGCACTCTGGTACACGTGGCTGTAGGTTCAGCCAAGAACTGTCTGGCATGCCTCTAATCGCGACGGAATATTACCCGTCGTCTGTGTGACTCTTGGTGTCTTGGTGGCTGCCAACACGAGAGGGAACGTCTTTGTCGTCTCGGTGGAAAGGCACCGTGGCATAGACTCTCTTGGCTGCGGCATCCCGTGCTCTGGGATCAGGAACCGTGTCCTCGAAGCTTGAGCTTAGAAGCATCCCCAATATCCGGATACCGAGAGTCTATGCCGTCACACACCCACATATGGCGAAGGCATTGTCATCGCAGAGAACATCGCGATGGATGGAGTTGTAAAGGCCAAGCTAGGTGGCACTGCAGCCTTGGCTCGCGGAGCAGAGAGTTCGGATGCTCGCGTCTCTCGTAGCACCGTCCAGGCCCATGTCTCTCGCGCATGCCTGCGTTGTCTTGCATCCAACATTTCTGGAGCTTACGATGTCTCAACCAGCAGTATGGTTCGCGAAATACTGCTTTCCTGGCTATGGCGAATTTGAGGAGCCCACAGGCCAATGTTACCCTCCGGGCTGGATAGCCGCATTCCGAAGCCTGTGAAGTACTTCTGTCGTTTGTGGAAAATCCGGTTGCATATACGGTACCATAGATGCAGAACCGCGTCCATGGCCAAAGGAAGGAACAGTCCGATAATATCATGGGGATTGGGTAGCACGCCAGCTGCTTGGGCCCTGACATATGCTCTGTGGAGCATGGGATGGGATGGGATGGGATGTGGGCAAGGGAGAAGGGTTCTGCTTGTGTTCGTTGAAAACGCTTTGGCCAGCACTACTTCTTGTGAAGGAGACTAGCGACAATCTTGCCCCAAAACCTCATTTCAAAAAAAAACGAGAGTCCTCGAGGTCCATATCCACTCACCCGAGCTGGAGGCATGGTTGGGGTTGGGAGATTCTAGCTTGGCCCTCTTGGCGGCTGCACTTTCACGGGGTAAAGAGGTTGAGGCCAGGCGGAAGAAATCAGATTGGTATGCGGGGGAAAGATTGGATGCGGAGCATGCCCCCATAGATTGTTTGGGGAAGTTGGGACTGCCAACCCAGGGAGGGACTTTGGCGGGACACTGACTGAGTGGATGAACGGGGCAGACAGACATGGGATGGGTGGCAACGATGCGGCCGTTGGCTTGCTTTGGATGTGGATGTGTGACTCTTCTTCCATGATTACACTGTTCGTACCCCAGAGAGACCTGAAGCCCTCGTCAACTCGGCACCAGACTATGTATGTGTGACACAGCTGAAGGCGCTATTCTGGTTGATGGATTATGAACAAACGGTCGTGTCCGCCGGTGATTGTCCAGATATCTTGGGCAAATCTATGATTATCTTGAACGCACGCTACTGCTGCGCGCCCACCGCATGCTTCGGTGGTCATCAACGTCGTCGCGCCGCAGCAAGTACCTAGGTAAGGTAGGGATACATGGCCTCGACGGCGGGACTGTCTCAGCTGCACTAAGGCGAGATAGGCGTGGCGCGCGGGTGGTGTGCGGCGCCGGGCAGCCTATGACTGGCCCGGACGCGGCCGCTCAAGAGCCAAAACGGGATAAGCTGACAGGATCCGAATCCTGAGAAGCGGCAGAGTAGCAACGCTCTAGCTCGCAGTCTCGGGGATGAGGTAGCGAACGGTGCATGTACATACTTGCAAAGGTACCACGCCTTACAGACTGACCGCAGAAATGACCAGGCCTTGGGCTGCTTCACATACAGACACAGAGAAGGGACAGACAGACCCTGGTCAGGTACCTAGGTAGGAAGAAGGTAGGGGTTGCTTGTAACCAGCCCGGCGAGACATCCGGACCTTTTTTTGCTATTCTCTTTACTTTTTTGCTTTCCCACAACCATGAATTTTGAGCAGTTTGCCAAGACATTAGACAATATGGATATATGGATGGGGTTGGTGCCATCGGATTCATTTAAAGAGGAGAGCTTCGTCCGGGGTCCTTTCTTGCTCTCACGGATCTCTCCTGCCTCTCTTCTTCTTTTCTCATGCTCGATCTGCGCCGCTCTTGCATCTGCACCTGCTTTCGCATCTGCTCTTGTAACTGATCGCCCTGTTCATTGTTCATCTCTCTCGCGATCAAGGTCAAGTGAGACAGAAGGAAGACGATAAGTCTCGGGCTTCATCCTTTCCCCTCCGCCATCCCTAGGCCGAGCCGCCCTTCTCAACAATACCAACGTCTCGTCTCATTTGGCCAGAGTGCCAAATTTGTAAGCCCGAAACTTGCATCGCTCTAGAGCCCCGGATAACTGCAGCGGCCCTACTCAGCTGCATTCTCGTCACCTAAAGAGGCGCTCATTTTGATTGGCCTCCGAACTTCACCTGGCTCTCTTTTCCGAGACACCCAGCAACTTTCGTGTGAGCTGTCTCGCGCTTCGTCAAAGCACTTACACGCACTCGAATCCTTCCCCCGTCAAGTGTCGGCCACTAATCTTCCGGCGCTCCCCCGATATTCTGACGTCTCGCTCGTCGCAACCTCATTTTTCAAAACGTTGCGCCTCTGAACAACTCTCAAAATGTCGTCAACTTTTGAGAAG
This sequence comes from Colletotrichum fructicola Nara gc5, assembly GCF_000319635.2. Taxonomy (NCBI): domain Eukaryota; kingdom Fungi; phylum Ascomycota; class Sordariomycetes; order Glomerellales; family Glomerellaceae; genus Colletotrichum; species Colletotrichum fructicola. Next base: position 663,474 of record NW_027094057.1, read on the forward strand.
GACATCAAAACCCAGGGCGTCATCGACCCCTCGATCGAGGTCGAATATGTCAGCGATCCCGAGAGGAGCGGCTTTGACCAAGCCGCTACCAAGAGGCTGTTGCGCAAGATGGACTGGGCTCTCATCCCCTTCCTCGCTCTGCTGTATTTGCTGTCCTTCCTGGACCGTACCAACATCGGAAACGCTCGTCTTGCCGGAATTGAGACCGACTTGGGCATGAAGGGTCTCGACTACAATGTTGCACTCTCCGTCTTCTTCCCCTGGTACGTGGCCGCTGAGATCCCCTCCAACTTGGCCATGAAGCGTTTCCGCCCCTCCATCTGGATTCCCTCCATCATGATTGCCTGGGGTATCTGCTGCACCCTGATGGGTCTCGTTCACAACTACGCTGGTCTCCTGGCTGCGCGCATGGCTCTCGGTCTTGCTGAGGGCGGTCTGTTTCCCGGCATTACTTACTAGTAAGTGTGAATACATTCCAGAATCCCCCAAAACTCATCTGACGAACCGATTTCCAGCATCACAATGTGGTACCGTCGTCACGAGTGCGGTTTCCGTATGGCCATTTTCTTCTCCGCTGCTACCGCGGCCGGCGCCTTCGGAGGTCTTCTCGCTCGCGGCATCGTCGAGATGAAAGGCGTCGGCGGCAAGCCTGGCTGGGCCTGGATCTTCATTCTCGAGGGCATCATCACTCTCGCTGTTGGTAAGCACACTGGTTCTTTATTCCCTTGGTTGCTCCAAGACTAACGAGGTTGCTCTTTCTCAGCCGTTGCTGCATTCTTCATCATGAACGACTACCCCGCTACCGCGAAGTTCCTCACCACCGCCGAGAAGGAGGAAGTCACCCGCCGCCTCGAACAGGACCGCTCCGCTCTCGCCGACGAGTTTGACATGGCTTACTTCTGGGATGCGCTCAAGGACTGGAAGATCTGGGTTCACATGGTGAGTAGAAGTTGTCGCAGAAGCTTCAATCCTTCTGGATCGCATCGCTAACCTATGGTCTCACCAGCTTATCACCATCGGAATTTACACGCCCTTGTACTCCTACTCTCTCTTCCTCCCGACTATTGTTCAGGGTCTGGGTTACACCAACAACACTGCTCAGCTCATGGTAAAGCAAGCCCTTCAGCAACTCAGTTGACTCATACTTACCATCTGTAGACCGTCCCTCCTTACGTCGTGGCGTGCGTCTGCTGTATCAGCGGAGGCTGGTTGGCTGATCGTCACCGACAGAGAGGTATCTACATGATCTTCTTCTGCGCTATTGGGTAAGTTACGCCTCAGTCCTCTGATATCACACACCAAATCCTAACGCTGTCAGCATCATCGGCTTCATCATGCTTCTCGCTTCTCAGAGCAACGGTGTCAAATACGCCGGTTGCTTCTTTGCTGCCTCTGGCATTTACCCTAACGTGCCCCAGGGTGTTGCCTGGAACGGCAACAACATTGGCGGCTCTGTCAAGCGAGGTGTCGGTATCGCCATGCACGTTGGCTTCGGCAACCTCGGCGGTGCCATCGCCGGTTTCCTGTACCAGGCCAAGGACAAGCCTCACTACTACCCGGGACACGGCACCCTCCTCTCGACCATGACGATGTCCATGATTCTCTCCACGTTCATGACTATCTACCTGCGCCGCGAGAACGCCCGCCGAGACCGCGAGTACAAGGACCCGAGTCAGTACACCGTTGAGGAGAAGGCTGCCGAGCGGACCAAGGGTGACAACGCCACCTTCTTCCGTTACACCGTTTGAGAAGACCGTGTTTGTTGTTTCGATTTAGCGAGTATTTGCTTTGCAAGTTGGTTGGATTCTCATCTACTCTTCAATGGAATTGTGAACGATGCGACGGCAGCCCACGTGCGAGGGAAGGAAGGGTCATGAGTGAAAATGAAAGACAATCGGGTACCCTAAGTGGCTATAGAATTGCATCACAGGAGTCAGAGGAATATCCATGCCGAATGAGTTCTTAATGAACATGAGTTCTTAATGAACATGAGTTCTTAATGAACATGAGTTCTTAATGAACATGAGTTCTTAATGAACATGAGTTCTTAATGAACATGAGTTCTTAATTGTATCGACCTGTTTTGAAGTCAATCTTCGTCTCCATCCACCAGGCGTTCTACATTCACTCATGCCATTAAACAAGTCTCCGTTAAACTGTATAGCGAGCGGAGGGTTGTTCACTAACATGCCATGAAATCCCTCGTGAATACACCCCGAGGACGAGTTCTTCCTTTCCAGCAGCAGCCTCTGTCAACACCGCTGTCTCTTGCTGTCGCAGAACCATCAAGAAGCCTCCTCATCAGACAGATAGATGTCCTAGTGCGATGAGGATGGGACTGTCTTGGCCCACTTGGCCTTCTCCATCTCTTTCTAGCCATCGAGGCATGCTAGTCACATGAAGTTAATACAACCCGCGCCAGTGGCTGAGCCACAGCTTCTACTTATGGTGCTACCCGATGACGCCTTGCAAAACAGAGCTTGGCCCCGTTTGCTAGTGTCCTCGACGGCGCCGTGCCTGTGAGTTATGCTTAACTCTTGGCATCCAACATCCGTTCCCCCGAAACGTGGGGTTGACGGGGGCAGGTGGGGTGCGGTAGCTTCGACGCAGGCACTAATGTCGGCCGGTCGGCGCCGGCGGAAGGGGAGGCCAATTCCGTGGACCTGGGGCCAGCCGACTTTGGTTTCGGCTGGCTCTTGACAGGTGTCACGCATACATGTGTGCGTCAGGCAGTGTGCTGGATCTTGCTGCCCACGCGCGGAGTGCGGTGGATCGTGCAGTGGTTCTTCTTTGACAGGCCTCAGTGTTTCGCGGGGTGAGCAGGGTGGTTCCTTGTCTCTGGCTGGGGGTGGAGGAGGATGGGTGCAGAGGGATCTGATCTGGGCCGTGTGGTTTTTGATGGCTGACTCCGGACCCAGGGACTCGGGACTTTGTCGTATGATGATTGCTGTTCGGGCGGTGTCACCAACGTCATTTCATCTACCTCGCCTTGAGACCCAGGGGCCACACCATCACCCCGTTTGTGCCATATTCCATGGTTTGGCCATTTCCGCTGTCATTATCGCACTTGTAATCTCGATCTATGGAATCCAAATGTGACTCACATAATATGCCTCGAATCATAGACCCTGTTCCAGCCCAAAAGATGTGGGCAATAATATCAGGTTCACTAGCGAATTGGCCTCTGGTGCAGGATGAAAGCTTCTCTGGATATTTGATCAAACTCACTACGTGGACGAGAGAATCAGATATTGCTAGATCGATTGGTGGAAGACAAGATGCCTTAGGCGTAGAAGACGGCCAGCAGTATGAAGTGTTTTTAAGGCACGATTATCCCTTGACCATTATTCAATTATCTGCCATGAGATTTCCCCAGTGAAAAGAAAGCAAACGTTTTCGACAGAACAACCAATTAACCTGGTGGTTAATTCTATCGTGGTATTCGAACATAAGTTTTCCATCCATCCTTATTTTGAAAAGCTAGAAGATTACACAATGTGATAGACAATTATCTATACAATATCAACTGAGAGCCTTTCACTTCTCGCCGTTCGTCCCTGAGATCAAGCCACTCTCGCTGTGCTGAACAGTGGCCTTCGGTTGCACGTCATGGTGCTCGTGATGATCATCAACCTCGTAAAGCGCGGGGAAAGGAGACACATCCCGTCGTAACAAGTACTTGTTCACATACCAAGGCATCTTGGAAGTGTAGTACTTTGCATGGTCCCTGTTGCGCACCGAGAAGACGCTGTCGAGCTCCTCCAGCGTCAGGTTCTTCGTCTCGGGCAGGAAGAAGTACGCGACGACAAAGCCAAAGAGGTTCCAGCAGGCGTACCACAGGAACGCGCCCGTCGGGGTGAAGGCCTTGGACATGGACGGCCAGGAGAAGCTGATGATGAAGTTGAAGCCCCAGGTCACGGCCGTGGCGCTGCTCATGCCGATGTCGCGGATGTGCAGCGGGAAGGCCTCGGCGCAGTACGTGAACGGGACCGGCCCGGCTCCGGGGGAGTACACGGCGGCGAATATGTAGATTCCGGTCGCGATGCAGGCGAGCTTTGCGGTTCCTTCGGGAATGTAGAAGCTGAAGCCGGTGAAGATGAGGGAGAGGGACATTAAGGGGAAGGTGACCAACAGGAGCTGCGTGAAGGTTAGTAATTTGTCTGCCAGACCTAGAAATGAACTTACGTTTCTTCTTCCGAATGTGTCGATGGTGTAGAAGGCGGGGAGGGCGAAGAGCCAGTTGATGAGGCCCATGCCCATGCTGGTGAGCAACGCCTCAGACCTGGTGAAGCCTCCATCCTGGAAGATGGCCGTGCTGTAGTACATACTGTGGATATGTTAGCCTTTTGATCTGTGACTTCTTTCAATTAAATCATGTGCGCAGGCAAATAGACTGCTGTTCCCGGCGAATATTCCCCGGGGGAGGGGGGAGTTCCTCGGACCAAAGCTCCACCACCGGCCCCATTACCGGTGCCGGGTGGGTCACACAATCGGCCCCATCGGCTTCTGAGCCCCGGCTCCATATTCCGAAAAGAGGATACGAAAATACCAAAAAGGGTAGGAAAGTACTAACACAACATTGATTCCACAGAACTGTCAAATAATTCGTTAGCATGAAGACTTTGGGAGTGCCGATCCATCACATACCTGCTGCATGAACATGACAAAGTAGGAAAACGTCGCAGCGCGTCTGTTCCTCCGGACAGTGAAGAACTCCTTCCAGTTACGGCCACTACGGGCCTGGGTCTCGACTTCGAGGAGCTTGTGTGCATAGTACATGTCTCGGGTGGCCTGGATGACGTGCTTGCGCAACCGGCGTACAGACCTGAAGGCCTTGTCGTACTTGCCCTTCTCCATGTACCAGCGCGGGCTCTCGGGGCAAAAATAGACCTGTTGATAGAGAGTCAGAAAGGGAAGATGTACACAGATGGAGGTTAATTACCTGGCACATTACAAGCAGTGGGGGAAGAGATGTACTTCCAAGCATCCAGCGCCACTGCGTGTCTTCTCCGAGGAAGTCGGTGTGGCGGAACGCGACTGAGACGATCAATCCAAGGGCAATTCCGAAAGCTTCGACGTGTTAGTCAAACATACTTTTCGAGATCGCGGTGATATCTGTACCTGTCCACATTTGCCACATCATGGTCAATGCCCCACGAATGGTTTTCGGTGTACTTTCAGCGCTGTACACAGGTGTCGTGCTGCTTTTTGCGCCAACTGCGAGACCGAGGCCGAGGCGAGCGATGAAGAGATTGTACCATCTGCCACTTGTGTCAGTTACAGCCAATATTTACGATTTGGAGAGGGACCTCACGTGTCGGCGGCAGCCATCCAGAATCCCGTCACGACGGAAAAGAAGCATGAGATGAAAATAGTTCCGCGCCGGCCAGTCCATTTATTGAGATAAGGACTCGTCCAACATCCGAAGAGAGCACTGCAAAGGTATGGGGCTACGTGGATTTGTCAAAACATGTACTACTCTGCATGATTCGGGTGAAAGCATACCGCCGTTGATCAGGCCCTGCATCAATGGGTCTGTAATGTTGAATGTCGTGTAGTAAAACTCCTGGGCTCCGTTGACTGCCGTCTGGTCCATGCCCTGCACAATGGCCGATCCGGCGCACAGGGAGCAGAGGAAATACAGCATGAACGGCTGATCCCATCGGTGGTTGACCTCTCTCCGGAGCATTGCCTTTTCTTCCTCGTTCAGAGCCGTGATAGTCTCGAAGCCATCGGGGCGGTTGCTGGCCTGGGCAACCAGGGCGCCCTTTCGGAATTCTTCCTTGTATTCGGTTAAGCCGTACTTATCGGTGAACGTGTCGACATCTTTGATGAGCTCGTCGTGACTCAATCCCACCAAGGGGTTCCGGAGCAGGGCGGCGGTGGAGCTTCGCGCGGCTTTGTCTGGAGGGCCATCACTCCCCGACGTGCGAGTGCCGGTGTGGAGGTCATCCGCCGGAGGGGACTCCGTGTCTACCTTGAAGGGAGGCATTACGACAGATCAGAGGACTGTGTACCAAGCAATATTGCAGAGATGCAAGTCTGTTTGGTGGGTCAAGTCTTAGGAAGCAACAATGATCATGTAGGAGCAGAAAAGAGGGGAGTATGGAGAAGAGGAGGGATGAAAGGTGTTTATAGACATCCAACCCCATGGGCATTACCCTCCTCATGGTATCGACAAGACGTTGCATGTGGGCCCCCTGTGCTCCAAGATTGAGGGGTCTTTCTTGGTTCATGATGGCATACACGGCCGGGCACCAATCTCTGCGTTCAACGAGGATGGAGGAGTGGAACGTCCAAGACTGGAGTCTGGGGAGTCGGCGGTCAAGTCGAGGCTGCATACTGGTCCATCTGACCATCGCTTGGTCGAATATGTGCGGGAGTTCTGTCCAAGCCAAGGAGTGTTTAGTGGAGCAAGGCGTTGCCTCCTGCACATGGACGACCTCGACGGCGGTAACACCGTGTAACATCTCGTGCTGGTTGACCACCAGGAAGGGAAATGTGATGGGTCTTTCGCCCATTCAGAGAGACGGTAAGTGAAGTTGCACCCGGCATATTCTACGCGCGTTGCCGCATTTCCTGCACTTTTAAAGCTGAGATGACGTCGTCCAACATTTGGTGTTCCAAACTCTCGATATTGTGCAGCCCTGTTGCCATGGAAGTTCACTTGCAAACTGTCAACAAACACACTCGGTTCTTGAGCTGCTCCAACAGTGAAGCTTTCTACTACATGCACGATATGAGTGACCACGGCGAACGTTGACCACACTAAGGTAGCCAGACCAGATGCTGGCCAGCCGCGTCGAAAACCAGACGTCAATAGTGTCTCACGGCCGGTCAGCCTCCAAGACGGCCGCCAAGGCGACGTTGATGGCAGTCGGGTGATGATCAGCGGCACCGCCAAGCGGACCTCGTGCTCGGCGGCGGGGCCTCCGACTTTGAGGACGCAGTAAGCGGCCGTACGAGAGGTAGAAAATCGGTAGACCCCCTGGACACGGTCTCGGCGCGCGGCGCGGCACTCGTCACACCCGCGGGATTAAACCACCAGTAGCCGGACATTGTCCCCTGCTTCGACTTTTCGAGCCGCCGGAAGCCTCGCCTTCTCGATGAAAAGTTTGCAAAATCTTTCAATCGCCTGGCACGGTATGACTTCATACCAAGCCTTCAGCAAGCCTGGGCCGTAATCCTTCCGGTCGCTCGACGGCAACCTCGATTACATGCTACAGCGCGCTGCAGGATTCTTCCCGATGGTTTGCGCGCCTTCTTGCTTACATCGCAGTTCTGGCAAACAAATACCGAGACGTCTGCTTGCCTCCCTGGAGCTTCCGTGCGGCGTCGACTGATCCATGTCCGAGTCGCACTTCATGAAATCGTCGCCATAATCCTTCTGTCGTCATTCGTGTTCGTTGATCAGCTGGCGATTAATCGGCGATTGAGGGGTCGACGACATGTGATGGCAAAGTGTCGCGTGTTGTTGGGCTCGGGTTTTCTTTCGCGGTTGGCCGCGGCGATCTTGGTGCTCTTCATGGTGCTCCTCTTTCATTCGTTTGCGATCCAGTGGCGACCTACTCCAAGTCTAGCGCCAACCGTTGTGAATGGCATTGACAAGCCGCGACAAGACGCTTGCCCCCACCCCAAGATAACACCAGAGGCTTCTTGGTTTCCTTCCTTTGGGATGGCCATTGAGTGAAGCCCCTGGCTCACCCTGAGCCGAACATTGACCGAGGCAGCAAATCGACTTGGACGAGAGGAGACTGCTTGCGGTTGGCGATCGGAAACGCTGCGGAGGACGACGGCTTGTGAATTCATCGACCCTGGCCGATTCAATCAGAATAACCATGTCGAATCATTCAATTCAACCAATGACATCTGTCGGATTCGATTTATTGTCTTGGTTGGTTATTTTTGTCGATACTGCGGTAAGGCTGTTGTTGGCGATTGCGGTGCGACGCATTCATCGGCTGTTGTCGGTCCGCCGATGCGATGGACGTAGGAACTTGAGAGAGACAGAACGATTTCAAATCAATGACTGGGAGATCTGAAGCTACATTTAATCAAGAAAAGTGGAGGAAGTCTGAATCTAATTCGCATCCCGAGTCAAGCGCCGATGGTTTCTGTCGCTCGTTTGGAAGTTGGAGACACAACAGGGTGAGGGGAATTTCAGGACAGCCGCCTTTGGCGATGGCCGCAGCAAAGAAGCAGCTTGGCAGTGTAGATACTGGGTATGCATCAATCCACTCACCCATGCAACAGCATCATGCAGCTATCCGCCTAAGTGTAATACCACCTCCCTTGCGCCTCAATATCTTCTAATCCAGACGCTCCCTTCACGTTCGCTTAGCCGTGGCTGAATCAACAGCATGTTAGTGGCCCGACGACTCCTTTCATCTTCTTTCGGCCGTCTTAGATTTCAGCTGCTCAGTGCGACCAAAATGTGACGTTTCACCTCTCATCATGTCAAGTTTCCTCAGTCACAATGGCCGAAGCATCGAAACCCCCGCCGAAGCGGCGGATGAGAGTGCAAAAGTCGTGCACCGAGTGTCAAAAACGCAAGCAAAAGGTGAGTGATCGCCGTCCTTTCAAAGTCAATCCGGCTCGGCCCGGACTGTGCGATCCACCCATCTGCCTTACCGTCTGAATCGGTGTTGAGAACAAGGGGTTGCAGTGCATAATCCGACGGCCAGATGCCCCCTGCGTGAACTGCTCGAGGCGCTTCCCTCCGGTGGAGTGTACCATCACGCAGGTCGAGTCGATCCCGAAGCCCGCCTATGAGGACCAGGTCCTCACCTTTGAGCTGTCGTCCTTCTCTGTGGGGTCCGGCAAACGACCCGAGGACTCGTTTGCGAATCACACGTCTGCGCGCTTGAAAGCTCCAGGACCCGTGGCTCTGCAGACACAAGCGAAGGAAGTCGGCAAGAAGCCTGGTGCTCGTGGGGGTTCTTCCTGGACGGACTCTAGGAGATCGTCCGAAGAAAAGCGACAGGAGAATGAAGCCATCATGGCGAGGGCGCGAGCCCGGGCCAACCTCTTCCTCGACGGAAACGGCGACCCGATGGCCTTTTTCTACAACAATCCCACATCCATCGGAGGCATTCTCACCGAGGTGACAACGCTCAATGGGATGCCGCTTCCTCAAGGTCCCAGAACCACGGAGCTTCTTCATTTCTGTTAGTCGATGAGCTGCACTAATGACTCGCATCCTGGCTAATGGGACTGTGTAGACATCCAAGTCGTCGCTCCCAACATGGTGTCAATCGACGGGCAAAGCCAGCCTCCCGTGTTTCTGGCAGAGGTTCTTCCGTGGATGCTTCAGTCACCGCTGTTTCCAAACATTGGTATTCTCATGTCGTCGACAACTCAATCGTTGGAGCATGGGCTGGAGATCACCAAGAATCCAGAATCACTGGCCCTGAAAGCTCACGTTTTGTCAATCATCGCTGAGTACATGGAGCGCCCGTTTGACGCAATCGCCGTGGAGATGGTACGAAGCGTTGTGAATCTGGTGGTCATGGAGGTAAGTTTGCAAGAGACTCGCACTCTTGCTTCTTGGTGTGGGATACAGAAGAAAAAGCTCCATCAAGGACACGACTAATTGTTGCAGTGGTTCTGGGGCGCTGACGAGAGCATGTTTGCTCACATGAGAGGCATCAAACGCATGATCAAGCTGCGCAATGGGATGAGAGGGCTGAAAGACATTGTGGGCGAGTCGATCATGATTTTGTAAGACCGCAATGAGCACCTTCAGAGTGCCGCCGCAATAATACTTACGATCGATGACCAGGACCGACTATGAGATTGCATGCTGCTTCGAGACCGACCTCTACTGGCAGGAAAACGACCCGGTTCGGGACGAAGAAATACCAGTTCCAACGACGTGGCCGGACGGGTACGACAGCCCACTGCTGGCTTCACCGACAAGCTTCGAGAGTGTTGCGGAGACGCTTGGGTTGTGTGTGGAAGCAGCGCGGGTGCTCGACGACGTGCGTTTTCTCACGATGTCGGTGACCTCGGCGGCGGCAGGGTTGGCGACAGGAGGAAGCCCGAAGATCCGAAGCACGGCATCGTGGCTGTACGATAAGCTGGGAAATTTGGGAGCGTCACGTTCGCGGCCCACAGAAGCCAGCTCAGAGGCGGACTGGGTGCTTGAGACAGTCAGGCTCGCGGGGCTGATCTACAGTTGGGCGGTGAGGTCTCTCCGCCAAATTTCCAAGTTTGACGATCAGGAGGTGCTGGAAGACGCGTACATGGCAATGCGACGGGTGAGTCTGGTGACCTGGAAGAAGATTCCGGGGGTCTTCTTGTGGATCATGTTGGTGGCGGCACCCAACGCGGGAGCGGACGCCAAAGGCAGGTTCGTCCGGAGGAAAATGGCCGTGACCGGGCTGTCGATCGGGTTTGAGGACTTTGTGCTCGGGATATCGTATCTGAAATCGTTCTGGGCGGTCCAGCAGTGGATCGCCAAGGAGGGCGATGCAGGTGTGCAGCGGCTCGAGGACAAGTGGTCGCTCGGGCTGGGAATGGGAATGGGAAAGGAAATGACTGCGACGGTAGCAATGGGAGTGAGAGAAGGAGGAGTGAGAGGAGGAGTGAGGATGGAGAGCGGCGGGCGGAAGCAGAAGCCGCAGCCGGAGATGGAGCTTGCGATAGAGCCGGGACACTGACAGAGTGTCAGAGGCAGGAGAAGGAGATGGAAAGGAAGCTTTGACATTGGTGAGAGCCCAACAGAAGCGAAGGGAGGGTCGGGAGGAGAGACGAGAGAGGGTCAGGCTCTGGCTCTGCATCGGCTCGTGTTTGGTTGTTGCATTGCGTGTTCGAACGGAGTCATGCGTCACGATGGCATCAAAATTTGACTGGTCTGACCGAGTTTATTGGTGGCGCAGGAGTCGGGGATGTTTGATGAGCTCGTCTCTGGGTCGTCTGGCCGAACGGACTTACAATCACGATGGTGGCACAAACCTAAGGTAGGCAAAGGAAAGGAAAGGAAAGGGCAGAAACATTGGGGGCCCCTTTGCACCCCGAAAGGGATTCACCCTCGGATTCCCCTTTTGGGCAATCCGGCGGGGGGTCCCTGACTGCACTCCGCATTCCCCCAGACTGGATCCACTCCCGGATGGCCTGGACTGGGGGGCGTGGAGTTGCATTGCTCGACGTGACAGTCTGGACTTCTATTTCGCGGCAGACGGCAGGGTCCAACTTCCCTGTGCAGTGGTCACGAAGACAGAAAAAGGGTTCACGATGGACCCATATCTGCAGCCCAGTGCTGCTACTCTCGATGTAGTATCCCAATAGTGTTTGACCCGGGATTCCAGCCGGGACCCAGCAGACCCAGCAGTACCTTACCGTGTATCCATCATTCACTTTCACAGCCCAGAAGAATGTTCCATTCGCATCCTTGACAGTTGAGGCAAGCCTTGAGAGCTTTACTTAGACAGTACGGAACGTTCCCTGTCTCCCGACGTTCCGACGAATCATGTCTCCGTTTCGTGTGAACCGTGAACCAACGGATCCCGCCGGTGTGTTTCCGCCGCGGGGCCCAGGGTCGTGTGTCCGCTTCCAGGATGCCTGCTTGTGCTTGCTTGCTTGCTTGCTTGCTTGATTGATTGCTTGGAGCCCAAGCTCGTGGGTGGTGGGCGCCTCCAATTGCTGTTTCTGAGCTTCTTTTGGTAGCTCGTCCCTCGTCGTCCGTCTCGCCATCGCTTCCTTCCCCCTCCTTTCCTCCCCTCCCCTCCCCTCGTCTCCCCTTCCCCCCGGGGCGCTGGCCTAGTACCGTAGCTAAAGAGCTTACAGGAACATGGGCGGGGATCTTGAATCTGATATCTGACAACCACCGCATGACCTGTCTCGGAAAATGGCGGACCCTCTGGTTTGGATGTTCTAGCCTTCCCCCCTACCTGGGAGAGACCTGCAAGAGCTCATGCGGCCGCGACGCGCAGTTGGGACGGACACATAGACACGCACATACACACACACATCCTATGCAGTACACATGGACCTAGAACAACGGGGCGGCACCGAGCCCGCGGCCGCGACGGTGGGCCACTTCCACTTTTTTGCTGCTCACTTGACATCCGACGATGCTAAGAAAAGAATAGGGCAAGAGAAAAGAAAACACGGTTGAGGCGAAAGTGAGGGCGGGACGTCCGGCCAGACGACACGAGGCTTGTCGCAGTCGCCCAGTCCGCATCCGGACCGGACCAGCCAGGGACATGTGTCTGTCTGTCTACCTTACCTTAGTGACCAACAACAACAACACAACCCCCCTGGGGCGCACCAATCAACCCAAAGAGACCAGACCTTGTCGATGCCAATGCCTGCTTCGGCGCTAGCAGCTGTTCTGTTGGTGCAACTGTCGCGCGTGCGGTTCGGTGCCGTGCCATTGAGCTTCGGTTCGGGGATGCTGATCTGAGAATTGGATTGGCATGACGGGAGGAAAGGATCCTATCCTGGATGGGCGTGGCGTGGCGTGGGTGAAGGAAGGGTGAAGGGTGAGGGGGCAAGACCTGGACTACCTTGGGCATTGCCTGTGCGGGGGAACGGGAAACCCAGCCCGGCATGCCAAAGTTGACGATATTAGTCGTTCCAAAAGGTATAAAGACGAGAGAAGACGAACCGCTCTCAAGTCTTGAGGAACAGCTCGTCACTCTACACACTCATCAACTCATCACTCTTACAACACACACAAGCAACCAAACGCTCCTCCTCCTCGTCGATAAAGTTTCCGCCCTCCCGTCTTAGACGCCGCCGCCGCTTTCATCTCAAGCTCATTCACACACACACTTACACCCACATACCTCGACCGTGCGACATCGCTCCTCCATCTCCTCCGGCTGCCCTCCCAGAGACAACCACCGGCTTCCACCACCAACGGATCACCACTTGCCATTGACTTCCAGGCCAAACTTCCATCCTTCTTGGACTTTGCACATATCTTAACTGTCAATTCGACAAGATGTCTCGGTACGTAACCCGTCTGAGGCCGTTCGCTCTCGGCGCCCAGCTCAACAAGGCGCATTCCAGGCTCGCAACCCAATCTCTCCCCGTCGCTCCTCTGGCCGCTGAGCCCCTCCTCAATCAAACCGTCGTGAACCCCGTCGTGAACCCGGTCAGGAGCTTCAACACCACTCCCAAGGCCGCCGTCCCCCTCACATCGCCTACCATGACCCGCGTCCTCCCCGAGTTCAGCCTCCACGGCAAGGTCATTATCGTCTCCGGTGGTGCCAGAGGTCTTGGTCTCACACAAGCCGAAGCTCTCCTCGAGGCCGGCGCAACTGGTAAGATACCCCACGAAACCAGCTTACACACACTTTAGGCACACGACACTAAAACACACGCTTTCACAGTCCACGCCATCGACCGTCTCCCCAAGCCCGACCCCGACTTTGAGAAGGTCGCCCTCAGAGCCGAGACGGAGCTCGCCACCACCCTCACCTACCACCAGGTCGACGTCCGCGACGTCGCCTCCCTCAACGAGATTGTCGCCGGCATCGCCGACAAGCACGGCCGTCTCGATGGTCTCATCGCCGCCGCTGGTATTCAGCAGGAGACTCCCGCCCTCGAGTACAAGGCCGAGGACGTCGACAGGATGATGGGCGTCAACGTCACCGGCTGCTTCATGACCGCGCAGGCCGTCGCTCGTCAGATGATCAGACTCAACACTCCCGGCAGCATCGTTCTGATCGCCAGCATGAGCGGCACAGTCGCCAACAGGGGATTGATCTGCCCGTAAGTTCTCACATCTACCCCTCTCTTCCCCTCAATAGCCATGAGGATTCGCGAATCCTTCCATGAGGAGAGGTTCCTTCGTGGTGACACAAGACTGACGTAACACGCGGCTTGCAGTGCATACAACGCCTCCAAGGCTGCAGTTCTGCAACTCGGACGCAACCTCGCGGCTGAATGGGGCGTGCACAACATCCGCGTCAACACCATCTCGCCCGGCTACATCGTGACCGCCATGGTCGAGGCGCTCTTCGAGACCTACCCGGAGCGCAAGGAGGAGTGGCCCAAGCATAACATGCTGGGCAGGCTCAGCAGCCCGGGCGAGTACCGCGGCGCCGCCGTCTTCCTGCTCAGCGATGCCAGCACCTTCATGACGGGCAGCGACCTGCGCATTGACGGAGGCCACTGCGCCTGGTAGACCATTGCATGGTTTAGAAGGGAGAAAAGTGTCTTTTTATTGGGTTGATTGGTCGTAATACATCGATATCAGGAGTCTAGCGTATCATCTTGTTTTTTTACACATATAATACAATCACATTTCATATTAGCTTTATTTGGTCCTTCTCAAGCGGGACTCGTGATGCCCGGACGACCCAGTTTCTCCACGATACCCTTCTTCAGATTGAGTCTTTCCTCAATCTGAGCTGACGAGTGTCCCTTCTCACGCATCAGGTGCATCTGCACGATGGTGTTGAGGTCCAGCAACGTTCTGCCGTCGTTCCCGCTCCTGCCCATACTCTCAAACTCCTCTTCAGCTCGCTGTTGCAAGGCGCGCCTCGCCTCGAGAGTAGCCAGTGTCGCGTTTCGTGACGTTGGAGGGAACAGGGGCCCCGGATTTGAGATGGCAGCCGCGTGAGCTGGCAGCGACGCCGTCGAAGTGGCAGAATATGTCGGGTTGGGCTGCACAACGCCCATCTGGCGCAGGCGGGAGGAGAACTCTTCGCTGACTTCGGGGTTGATCGAGTCCGCAAGGACATCTGGAAGAACAGCATGTCAGCGACGCTTTTCGGGCCATTCGGTCAGGAAGAACAGCTCACCATCTGTCTTGGACGTCGCAGCCTGTGCCTTTGCATGTGTGCCGGGCTGCGATTGAGTAGGGGGGGCCGGAGCTGCCTTGCTCGCTGATGTGGGCGGCACGGCGCCGGGCGCGCGGGTCGGGAACTTGCGCGCCGCGCCTTGTGCTGCTTTTGACGATGATGCGCCCATTGCGTCGTGCTGTGTCAATTGGTCGTCGGTGAGAACCAGCTTTGGCGAAGTGGAAATGGAGAGCAAATGGAACACTGTGAGCGACCGGGGAAGCTTGAGATTCTTTCGCGGGCGACAGCTTATCGATAAGCAGCTTTACAGGGACCGCCGCCGATGACGCTTCTATGATTCCTGGGGGACCGAGGCACGTCAGACGATTCCTTTGAGTTCTGATTGGCTGCAACTACAGCGGTCACTTTTCCAGGTCTGGGGTAGCTGATCTTTTCTCCAGCTTTTCAATGTACACACAGAAAGTTCCATTAACACACAATATGTACAACGAAGAAGAAGAAGCTTATTTACGGGGTCTTGCGAGATTTTACCGGCCGCATTGGTTCCACCATCCCTTCCGGGACCTCCCACTCATCAACATCATCATTCCGCTCAGCTAATCTCCGCGACGTGATTCGTGACCAAGCAGGTCCACTCGTCGGTGCCGTAGTAGATGGTGTTACCGTCGTTGTGCGTCTGTCCAGTGCTAATGGTATCGCCGAGCTGCCAAAAAGCATCGCCAGCCATGCCGGCAGTCGTCGCCGACGTGATCTGCCACGGCCTCTCCAGCTCGCAGTGCCGCTCGGGGGTGCCGTCTAAGTCTCCGTGTCAGCAAAGTTTTCTGTTTCTTGCATTGCCGCCTCGAGTGAGGCTACTGTTTCCATTGCGTATCATTCACTTACACTCCTCAAAGAAGCATGGCTTGTTTGCCGCAACGCACTGAACAGCGTGGTCCGTCACCCACTTGCTGCCCGCATCGTACCCGAGTCCCCCTATTCTTATGTCAGCCAATCACCTCTCAAGTGAGTTATCTATCCCCAGAACTTACATGAGTTGGGGTAGAAGTGGAAGGTCGCAAAGTCGAGCGTGGTGATGTTCAAGAGGGCAACCCAGTCGGTTCCCTCAGAGTACTGGTACGGGTACGAGGTATCCCCGGGCAGCCCCATGCCCTCGTCGCCGAGCGTCACCATGTGGTTGGCGTCGAGGCTCTTCACATACTGCGACGTCGTCTTGGCCCAGTTGTAGATGACGCTGGTGCTGCAGCCCTGGCAGCGGGGCTCGTTCGCCAGCTCCCACGCGAGGATGGCGGTGCTCGACTTGAACCGGCTCACCACGGCCTCGATGTACTTCTTGTACTGCGTCTGCGCGGCCGTGTTGGTGTACCAGCCGTTGTGGTCGCCGCCGAAGGCGTTGACGTAGGCGTTGATGCCGCCGTAGTCGTTCCAGTTGTTGACGAAGTTGATGATGAGCTTGACGCCGTTCTTCTCCGCCGACGCGACGACGGCGTCCAGGCGCTGCAGCCCGTTCGCGCCCGTGTTGATGGTCGACCCGGACGCGCTGAGGTACTGGAAGTACACGTCGTTGGACGGGATGGAGTTGACGTCGTTGAAGCCCCAGATGCGCAGGATCTTGAGGCCCGAGGACTTGAGGTGGCCCATGACGAGGTCGACGTCGGCGTTTTGCGAGGAGCTCAGCATGGAGATCCAGTACGAGTTCGTGCCGGCGTAGTACTTGGTCACGCCGTCGATGTTGAACTTGGTGCCGACGGCCTTGGCGAAGCCGGTGCCGGTCGCGGGCGGCGCGGCGGTCGAGGAGGTCCGGACCGAGGAGGAGCTCGAGGTGCGGACGGTGGAGGTGGCGAGGGTGCTGGTCCGGGAGGTGGTCGTCGGCGCGGCGGTGCCTGTAGACGTTCAGCTCTTGTTCTTCACCAAGAACGATGTTGTGACGACTTACCGGGAACGCACTGCGAGTACCAGGCGTTGGAATACTGGCATACGGCGCCGGCCACGCAGGTCGTGGGTCCTGTCCAGCCCTGTCCACCGCATTGGCCGTACAGAGCTTGCTGCGCCGAGACGGCAGCCGCAAGAGAGAGCACTCCGGCAGCGACTGACTTCATGTTGAAAGACTGTGTCGGTGTTGTTCCTGCGAACTACCCTTCAAAAGCAATGAGAAGTCGCCGGTGGGATGCCGTCATTTTGTAGTCTCGACGTGCATCGCCCACATTGTCCTGATCGGCAACATCAGCCTCGACGGATCGTCGTCCTCCTTGCCCCTCGAAAGCTTCTTGCCATGTGACTGCGAAATTCCATCAATGGCGTGCTGAGGACTCGTCCTGTGTCAAGCCACGGCGGACAGCTGGACCCTGATCTCGAACGATGCTGTTAGGCACTCCGCAATCGAGGGGAACGCATCCGAAAACACCGGGGCGGATGCGAAAAAGCAGCTGGTTCACACCCACTTCAGGTCTTGGGATGGGTGGCCCGATATGACATGCCTGCGCCGGTTCTGCGTTACATTGCATGTCCAGGGCGGGAGACTGCTCGTCAACTGGAAATAATCTGGGGCGGCAGAACCAAGATTCTATTTGTCGCTTCCACCGATCTGCCCAACATTCACCCGTCCATTGTTTTGAACCAGCAAAACACGCTATCAACCAGCTTTCCACCAGCTACCCATTTTCTTGTAATTATTGAACTACTGATGAGATAAGTGGTGAGTCAAATTACAAGTCACATCAAAGACCCAGCGGCCCTTCTTGGACATAATGTCCGCCTCGACGTATGGGGCTGCAACGGCGGACCATGGTCCCCCGAATTCCGCTTTCGAAAATCGCGCCCTCGACCCCGCGTCAACGGCAAACCGGCCACCAGGCTAGCAAGCTTTTGCAGATGTACACGCACAAAAGCGAAAACGAGCTGAGTCGACAACGCGGGCCGTCAGGTTCCTGGATTTGATTTCAGGTAGTCATCCGCAGCTTGCGGGATGTACGCGATGCAAATGGCGGGTTGTCCCGAACACCGCCCATCCGCGACCCCGCCACTCCGGCAGCGTGATCCGGACGTGGACGTGGATGCAGCTGAAATGTCGGACCACAATTCCTGTCAGCAGTCTCTGGGGTGGCACAAAGTTCATGTGCAAGGACGAGTATATTCTCTTTCGTCTTTTTGTTCATTTCTCGTCAAGTCAATCCAAAGGCTGCTGTAGGCCGTACAGTTATTTCTTAACTCCGGAGGTTTTCTGCTTCTTTCTGCTTTAGCTCCGTAGCCATCGCCGATGCCGAAGACTTTTCGGTGGCCACGGGCGCCACTCCGTCGGTCTCGATGTATAAGGCCATCACCTTCGGGCCGGGGTAATGTTTGACGGCGTGCGCCGCCCACCACAGCCCGGTAATCGCCACCGTCCCTACCAAGATTACACTGCTCCAATTCATAGATGCTTCGCTCACTGGAAGCACAAAGGCTGTTGGCAGGAGGTCAGCCTGATTATCCCGTATAGCACAGGGAAACATCACAGACGAAGACTTACGAAAGCAGAAGAGAACATCAAACAACACAATGAACAGGACAGCCAGGCCGTTGACCGCGTACCCCGCTCGTCCTAGGTGGAACGGCCCCTTGGGGAAATACTTGCGGCCCGACAGCATGTTTGCCGCGAAGGGGATGGCGTAGGATATGGTCGTCAAAACGACAAACGATCCAGCGATGGCGAGAAAAGCCGTCGAACTGCCAAGCGGAATGGCACCTATCCCGGTAGCAAGCACGCCTAGATCGAACGTTAATCAAATGAGGACTGTGCAAGACCTCGACTCGACTTACAGACGAACAGGGTTGACCAGACGGGACAGCTGAGCCGTTCGTTTACTCGGCCAAACAAAGCTGACAGCGGCACGGCGTTGTCTCTGGCCAGTGCCCAGTAGGTCCTCGAAACCTTTGCGAGTTGGTTAGTCGTTGACGCGACTCAGACGGGAGTTGTTTCCCCTAGTCAACCCCTAATCAAAGGTAAACCGGCACTTTTGCTTACAGTCAACGTCAGACCCACACAGCAGGTCAAGGTGCAGATGAGCATGATGAACAGAAGCCCGAAAGCTGCGCCCGGGTTGCGCACGCCGTTATCCCCGGCCGTTGCTTGAACGTAGATGTTGGTCAACGGGAAGGTGTTGAAGCCGCCCTGGAGGGCGGTGATGTCTGTGATGGCGTACGATAAGGCGACGGCGAAACAAAAGGCATCTGCCACACAAGTCAACCAACGTTTGTTTCTCAATAAGACGAGCCAAAGACTTACAGACGAACCCCAGAGTGATCTGCAACATGATCGCTTTGGGCAGGTCCTTCCTGGGATGGCCCATCTCCTCCGCCATATGCGTAACCGAGTCAGGAGTCCCGATCGTAAAGGCGCCGTTGAGGACGCCCAGGAGAAACGCGACCCCGCCCGACCAACCGGTGGCATTATTCTCGTTGAAAGAGGACCACACAAAGTGGTTGGTCGCGTGGCGTTTCGGCATCGCCGCCAGGATGATGATGGTCACGATGCCGCCGATGATGACGAAGAAGGTGCCTACGTGCTGGGTGTGCGGCGCGTACTTGTTGGCGAAGACGATGAAGAACGCGGAGCCCCAGAGGATCAGGAGGTACCCGATGAAGACGTGGTACGGCTGGCTAACGTAGGTGTCGAGGTGGTAGACTGCGTACATGCTCACGGCGACGTTGCTCGAGATCTGCATGAGCGACGCCAGGGCGAAAATCCAGCCGTAGAAGTTGATCCCTGGTAACATATCAGTGAGTATTGCTTCACGTAATGCGCGATGCAGCAGACCGACGTACATCCGGTGAAGAAACCTAATATTCGTCCCCATCGAGGGCCTCCTGCGATGGTAGCCCAATGGTAGACGCCGCCGGCGGTCGGGACCGAAGAGGCAAGCTTGACGCTGCATCAGTTGCAGCTCACGATGTCTTCAGAACAAGGGATAGAAGTGGCAGGTACAGACCTCCGACAGACTCAGTCCGATTAGAGAGTAGTAGAAGGCGGCGACCAGGAGGCCGTAAACGATGCCGGGTGGGCCACCGTTGACTAGACCAATCCCGGTTGGTTACGGACATTTAACCTGCGAGACTGAGCGTGGACTCACGAATAGAGACCGAAATCGACGAGCCCAATGCGACCCAAGCGTTGTCCACGGTGAGGGCCATGCTGGCAAGTCCCAGAAGGCCGTATTGGCGCGACAGCTGGTCCCTGTGGCCTGCAGCGTTCAGGGCGACGCCATCTTGGATGACGACGACGGTTTCGTCGTCCGAGGTGCCTGGCTCCTCGACTCTGGTTCGTACTTCTTCTCGCATCGTGGTAGGTTTCTCACGTAGATGCGCTTCCAAGCGGATCTAGTGCTGTTATCTCGAGTCGTCTGCGAAACGGTGTGTGGACCGTCACGATGCACCGCTTTAGGAGGGAAGACGAGGTGTAGACAATCAAGGGTGACAGTAGACACGGCAAGCCGGAAACCCCAGCGTGGTAGCCCGCGCGGGAGGCGAGAAAAGAGAAAGACCAGACGGAATATGTATTATTTGAAGCAATGGGCTATCTGCTTGAGCAATGCCAACGTAGCATCGTGTAGCGCCATGTCTTGGGATGAAGATATCAGACACTTCATCCCTAGTGGCCAAGACGCAGACTGTGCGATGGCGCGGTGCTAAGATTGACGTTGCATATTCTTCTTTTCAAGCCAGTCAGCCCGCATAAGCTCATGCTGCTGTGCATCGGACTCGTAAAGCCAAGATAAGACAAGAGGCAAAATCGTACATCAGTAGCGTGTTATCGGACTGCGTGATACGGGCAGGACGAACAGTTTCTTTGCCTCGACGTGTAGAGGATTTAGGCTGTGGCATTTCGCTTCATATGTGCGCCACATCTTGCGTGGGACGGGCCGTCCAATCTGTGCCTGGCTGATGGACCATTCAGGACGGCAGGATAGCTAGAGGTCTGTGGTGTAAGGGGGATGCATTTTGACAAATGATGTTCGCCGGTGCGTGCGGAAGGATTCCAACCGGCAATGTAAGCTTTCCTTGGGCAGCTTTTCCCATGTCCATGTGGCATGTGCTACAGAATCAGTCAATGCTCGAAAGCCGGCAAACAAACCGAAGGCATATTAGTTGAGCGTAGCAAAGGATATAAACGCCAAGACGGCTTGTTTACTGATGTGTCCGATACCCAAGTTTATGAATGAAAGAAAGCGGCCAACCGAGGCGCGCCGCGGCCTGTGCTGCATGCAATGGGAGAGAGCTATGTTGGTGTTCGAGAGTCCGAGATGGAAGAGCACCAGCCATGCAGCCAAGGTTCGCAATGAAACACTGCCAATTCGCATCGCGTTCGGTGTTGTGGACCGCAGTCAGAGTCTACCTTAGATCAGAGAGGCTACAGGGGACTTTTGGGCCGATACGATGCTCTCGCATTCGTAAGGTATGTATGCCTCATCTGAAGCACCAGGCCTCGGAGGCCTGAACCAAATGTCTTGGTGAGATATGAGTGAGCGAGTTTGAGTGCCAAGCGTGATGGCCAACCGTGATGGCCAACCGGAAGAAAAAGATGCTGGAGGATGGCTAGCTCATTGGGGTAGCACTGGAAAAACTGTTGGCGAGTAGAGTTTTTCTCGCTGACCGGGTTTTGAGTCATCACGATGGTTCGCGATTGAAGGCGATCTCCTGCTGAGACAGGACGATGCCGGTGAGAGAAGGGTTAATAGATGAATTAAATAGACGAGGTTGGATGAGATGGGCTGATGTGAAGGATCGAGTTGGGTTGAGGGATGGGAGGAAGACTTAGCACTGTAATTAACCCCGCGGCCCGGGCATTTAGCGCCGATAGCGCCCTCGTCCTCCCTCTTTCGGTCACTTTAGCGAAGATGAACAAAAGCTTAACAGAAGCGCCAAGTGGGGCCCTTCTTTTCAACGTTCCATTTCGGCGAGGAACACACACAGCCCACTCACCCTCTACTCATCCATCTCCTCCATCTTCGCGAAACAAAGATTCACAGCTTCACATCTCCCTGTCAAACACCAACGGGCATGCAAGTCATTTGCTTCCAAGCCGCGGAAAACCAGCGCAAGTAAGCACTTTCGGGCCACTGTGCCCCTGTTTCCACGATGCGACGACGACTCGGCAGTCGTGCCATTGGCTTGGAACCTGGCGTCGAACCTTCGCCGCCACAAAATCCCTGCCGTACGGCAAACCTTCAGGCTTCTTCTGTCTGTCGAGATCCCTCGAAGAATCTGCTGCTGTCCTTCCCCCTTGGCAGCCTCGAGTCTTTTTTGATGGGTTAGGGGAAGACGGTGATGCTTACACTCTTGGCAATAGAGAAACACTGTTCGGCAAGCCACTAACAAAAGCTGACATGACATCGAAATTTTTCCTCCTCTGGAACTCTTCCTACTTTCGGCATGTCTTCTCCTTTCAGAGAAGGATGGTTCTCATCGTCTATAAATAATACCCACAAAGCATCGCCGACGAGTCTGTCCACCCAAATCCACGCAACAAGCAATCCCCTGCCCCAAGCGCCGACCGTGTCTCTCATCCAATACCCCACGAACACGGAACATCTCACGCAAACCTGTCATTCCAGAGCCCGGACACCTCCTTTCTTAACTGCCGGTTCTATCGGCCGGGGACCATGCCCAGGTAATCTCCCTGCGATGGCCATGGTTTCCCCGTCCATTCGGAATCCCATCCCGAGCACCACCTTACCGGTCATGGAATCCTCGAGGATTGTTGATCTTGCCGCTTTTTGTTTTCAGGCACATTACATGGGCCCCGAGGGAACCGTAGGAACGGCAGCTTTTGTCGTGCAGGCATCCGGCTGGACGTCAGCTTGAATCCTGGTGCCTTCTTTAATGTGAGACGCTGAACTCATCATTGCAAATGGGGTATATACATAGGCGAACGACCCCCATCCTGAAGCACTTTGTTGAGAGCCTCCAGCGAGTTCGTTCTGCCCTTTTCGTTCTTTAATCTGTTGATGACTTGTTCCGTTGCGATGTTTTCCATTCAGCATCACCCTTGCGGTTACCTCCTCCTAGCCTTGATTTCCTCGGTGCTTGTAGAAGCAGCCCCCAACCCTTCCAAGGCCTGCCCCCCGTTCACCAAAGGCAGCTTCACAATCCAGCAGTATCAGCTGTACCCCGAAAATGCGGACTGGGACGTTAACAACTGTATCGTCTACTTTGGGTAACTGAGCCCGACCCCTCTTACACAACTCACGCACTAACCCGGTCCCAGGTCCTTGTTCAACGCCAGCGTAGCCGTGTACGACCCGTACAAGGACTCGGTGGTGGACATCCTCGCCTTCGACGGCATCACGCACAACCCAACCCTCCACATCGGCGGCGTCCAGGTCGACCAGCACACCAAGCTCGTCTCCGTGGTCGTCGACGCCGCCGCCGCCTTCAACACCGCCGGCCAGGACATCTCGGGCGACAACTTCATCATCAAGTACGACCCCGCCAAGAAGCAGGTCCTCTGGAACAAGAACATCACCGCCGTGACACAGGGCCAGTACGGCGGCTTCCAGGACATCGAGCACGACCCCCGCGGGAACACGTACGTCGTCGGCTCGTTCCCGGGGACCATCATGAAAGTCGACCCCCAGGGGTCCGCTGTCGATCCCTGGTTTCTCCCGCAGCAGATCAATCACACCAAGATGGGCTTTTCCGGGCTCGCGGCAACGGGGGATATCCTCTTGGCGAATAACAACGAGGACCGCCAGATCTACCGGTTCAATATGAAGGACGACAAGGGAAAGCCTGAGCTGGTACCGAGAACGCCCGAGGTCAGCCTGGACAGCACGGATGCGATATACCTGCCGCCGAGGTATGACGGAAAGGTTCTGCTCATCGCAGAGAACCTCAAGGGCATCACCGTCTTGCGGTCCAAAGATGGGTCGTGGAAATCAGCTGAGCACTTGGGCACTGTTCCCAACAACTCTACTGCAGCCCAGGGCGGGATCGTCACGGCGCCGGTACAGATTGGGGACAACCTCTTCATGGTGGAGGAGTTCTTCGCAGACCCTCCCGTTTCCGGCTCAACCGCAGGAAACAGAACTAGTTTCCCATTGGTTGACATCACTTCTGACGTTGAAAGGTTGCTGAAAAAGACAGCCGGCCGTAGATGAGCCAGATCAACGGACCGAGAGTAATAAAACACATCATCTTTTCTACACTTTGGTACATCTTATGCACACCCTGATTAACTCTGAAGACTGATAACGTCCCCGAGTTCGATCTGCTGCCAAAACTCCAAGGCATCATGTGAAATCGCCAGAGTCCAAATCGCGAGTACAAGCCAACATGACGCCCAAATGCCGTCGGGGTATTACCAAGCTGGATAGGTCCGAACCAACAACCAACTGCCCAGATGCGCAACCAATTTCGCTCGAAGAAAGTGGATAACCGCCGAAAACCTCAAAATTGGATGCCGAGATGTTCGTCGTACAGAGTCGAAAAGGGATCGTCCTCCTCGATGCCCAGAATCTCGTTTGCTTCCCTCAGCCAAGCCGGGGTCGGTCCCACCCGGGTGGTAGGCGGCTGGGATTGAAACAACTCCTCTTCAAATATGTCCTCATAATCAGCCGTCTTAGCTCCCATCCATGCGTCTTTTCCAGTTTTACTCCAGGGGCTGACATCTTCCTCCACCTGCTTCGGCATGGCCGTACCCTATCCGGGGCCGAAAAGGTGTGAGGCTCCAAAGTCTTCCTTAAAGCCAAGGAACTCTCCTCTCTTACCCGGCATCGGCTCTCCGATGCCTGAAGGCGAGATCTTGGAGACGTCCCTTCCGAACTTGTCCTTGTAGATGACATTGCCCATACCGTCAGCTTTCATTACGGCAATCTGAACGGGCTCGCCATTATAAGGATCGATCAGGCAGAAGTGGCGGCCGACCTGGAAGGGGCCCTTGTGCTTGTCCTTTGCGAGCTCGCGCGCTTTCTCGACCTGGCGACCAACCATGCTCTGATGCTCGCTAATGGGCTGGGGTTGCAACATCATCATCTGCAGTTGAGCGTCGGACTCCTTGGTGGGCTTGAAGGGATCGGCCAGCTTTGTCTCTCGGATCGGGCTGCTACTCATCATAGCGCCAGGAGCGTATCTGCTTGGGGATGGAGTGATTGTGCTGCTAGATCTGTTGCTGGATCTGTTGCTGGACATAGTGTTCGAGGTGCCATCAGAGGTCGGGAACGAGACCTTTCGGAGTGACGAAGGGCGACGAGGTGTCGACGGTGTGCTACTCGATTGACGGTATCCCGGCGGACTGCTAGATGGAACAAGGCTGGCTCGGTTGTTTCTATCGGTGTCTACATGACGAGGTTAGCTAATCTGGGTAACTCTGGGCACAAGGTTGTGTTCATACGAAGTTGCATGCGGGGCATGTTGGACGAGAGGGCGGCCACCATCGGATTCTGCGTCGGACGACCAGACGGGCTGAAGTGCGACACGTTGGCTTGAATTGTCAGTAAATCTCTGGGCGAATATTTGAGATGAGACTAACGAAAGTATTCCATCTGGGACATGTAGGACGCCATAGACGCGCCGTCCAAGTTCAGATCAAGAGGGTCGCTCGGGAAGGCAGGACCCGGGGAGACGGGCTCGGGGCTCGAATGGCTCATCTGATCGTAGGAACGCTTCAGACGGGGAAGCTCCATATTTTCCCGAATATCAGAAGCGCGTTGTTGCATGGCGATTTCGGCGCGGTAGTTCGGGATCGCCAAGTGGCTGCGGACTTGGTCGGCACGGCGCTGCATCTGAGGCTCGGCAGGGCGGGGCAATGCCGAGATTCCTGATGAGACACGTTCAACGAGACTCCGTGTTACTTCTTCGGCTGCCTTGGTCGGGGTCATGGGTATGGCTGGTAGAAGAAGGACTCCAGGCAACTAGAATTTCACCGGAGACTGCCTGGCGGGGTGTCGCAAACCGGTTAACCAAGGAGGTGTAATGAAGGTCAAAACGAACGCGAACTGCCAATGTCGGCCGTGATGTGGACTCCGAAGTGTCGTTCTGGAGGAAAAACGATGGTAGTCGAGGGTGGGAAACTGCAGTAAAGGCTGCCTCGACACAAAAGAATATTGTCGAGTCGCACGTTATGCGGTTGCTAGCCTCGAGCGCCTGGTGAATAAGACGTTTGTTTACCTTCGCGTGGGTCTGCAAGGCAGGCAGACTTGGGAAGGTGCTCTTGGTCGTTGCTTCCTTTGGTGACAAACATGTTCTTTCTACACAGCCTGTTGACGGCCTATTCAAGCAACCTCGAATCAGACCAGCTCCTTGTCTTTGTTGACACTACCCCTTACCTCTCTCTTCCTGCAATGCCCCCAAGCGCCCAAGTATCACGACGCAACGATTTGAACCAAGTGTGACTGCAATGTCTAATCTTATACATTGAATAATTTGTGGTTGCCTCTTGCGTTTCTTGAGGCTTCATTTACATCTCTTACATTACTCGACCTGGAACCCTCGCACAGGCCAGACAAGACACGTAGATATCCTGCATCCATGACCGAAGGCAGCACCCGTCCAAGACTTCGGCAGCCAGTCCCGAAGCCATCGCGAATCCCTCACAGTAAGCAACCTGCGTACACCCGAAAAAGGGCCACCACAGATCCCGTCCGCAAGCGAACCCTCAAAGACGCTGCAAAAACCTAAACCTAGACTTGGGAGGTTTCGCAGGCGGCATCTCAGGCGGGTTCCCGTTGCCCGGCATGCCCGGCATGCCCGTGCCGTTGTTCGGGGGAGAAGGATTTCCCTTCCCTCCGCCCGGCTTATCGCCGCCCTTACCGCCGCCTTCGCCAGGCTTGTCGCCGCCCTTTCCTCCTCCTTCTCCTCCTCCTCCACCACCGCCGCCGCCACCTCCACCACCACCTCCTCCGCCGCCGCCTCCTTCACGGCAGCCACTTGCAAATAGCATGACCTCAGCGCAGTTCGCACCCTGGTCAGCCTTCTTATAGACGTTGTACTGCT
Organism: Colletotrichum fructicola Nara gc5; assembly: GCF_000319635.2. Classification (NCBI taxonomy): domain Eukaryota; kingdom Fungi; phylum Ascomycota; class Sordariomycetes; order Glomerellales; family Glomerellaceae; genus Colletotrichum; species Colletotrichum fructicola. Next base: position 690,194 of record NW_027094057.1, read on the forward strand.
GCTGCTCGGCCTCACACTGGAAGAACTTGGTCTGGTTCTTGAACGTAATCTGCCCGTCGCAGCCAACCGAGAACCCAGAGTCGGGCTTCTGGCCAACGTCACACTGCAGAGTCTCCGTGGGAGCTAAGTCGTCATAGTTAGTTTTCAGAGTCTTCAAAATCACAGACACCCGGATTTACTTACGAGTCCACCAGCAGCCTCGCTTCTTGTCATCGTTGACCTCCCCCTTTTCCATATGCATGGTCGCCGGCTCAAGTCCGATTCTAAGCTGTCCGCTTTCCAACTGGCCAATGGAGCCGGAAACAGAGCCCTTCGCCATGAACTTGAACGACTTGCAATCTCTCAAACGGCCGCCCTTGCAGTCGTCACCTCCCTTTCCGCCTCCACCGCCGCCACCTCCTGGGCCAGGGGGCGGCTTTGGCTTGTCACTAGCTCCAGGTTTGTCAGGTCCCGGCTTATCAGGTCCGCCCGGCGGTGGCATCGGCTTAGGCTTGTCGCTCGATCCAGGCTTATCAGGTCCGGGCTTGTCAGGACCAGGCGGCGTCTTCGGGGGGTTTTCGCCGGGTGGTGGCATCGGCTTAGGCTTGTCGCTTGATCCGGGCTTGTCAGGTCCAGGCGGCGTCTTCGGGGGGTTTTCACCACCCGGAGGCATCGGCTTGGGCTTGTCACCTCCGCCCGGCGGCGGCATAGGCATGGGCATTGGCATTGGCATGGGCGCGTCGCTTGCTCCAGGCTTGTCCGGGCCCGGCGGCATCGGCTTCGGTTTGTCGGGCTTGTCGCAGTCCTTGGGGCCCTTACCACCGCCATGACCACCTCCCGGGAAACCGCCTCCCGGGAAGTGGTTGTCGATCTGAGGGTCTGCATTGTCCCTCTTCATCCCACCACCGCCGCCGCCTCCTGGACGTTCGCCAGCGCGGCAGCCTTCTCCACGGCCGCGGCCGTGTTCGGCAGCCAAGACATTTGCGTCGTCTCTGCTACCGAGGGAGAGAGCAAGGGAGCTCGTAGCCAGGGAAACGACAGTGATTACCGACAGACGCATCTTCCTGTTCTCTCTCGAAGGATGTACAAATTTTGAGTGTGGTATAATACAAATTAGAAAAACGGGTGACAAACGAACGTCACACGGCCCGTCAGGGGAGTATGCCCTTGGGGGAAAGGAGTTTACTGTCGGAATGGGTAAGGTGAGGAAGATTTACTCGTCTTCTCAACACGAAAAAAGCGAATGCTGTCGTGAAGAAAGGGGGAAAAGGGTGGCGGTAGGCATTAGGGTGATGGACGACAGACGAAGTCTTATTATCTTTTTTAGGCTTTTCTTTTCGAACCACCTCGAAAGCTTGAGAAACGACATCGGAGAGAGGGGACATGGCTGCGAACACGAATCACAACGTGAGGCGGCCGTCAAATGACTAGCCGGGCGAGAGCAGAAAAAGTCTGGCCGGAGCGGAAAAGGGGGACGAGGGGGTCGTGAGGGGGAGGGGTTGGCGGGGGTTCGATGATGTCCGACGACGATGTCAACATCATGAGAGAGTCATTCAACAAAGAGGGGTGTGTGTGGGATGGGTGTGGGTGGGCAGAGAGAACAACCAACAGGGGGCCTGAGGAGGAGGCCTGGAGGAGGCCTCGAAGAGGCGTGGGTTAACATGATCTCATGAACCACACACGGCATTCGTACAAACATCGGATACGGCATCCACGTGGAGACTCAAAGGCAATTGCCCTTCCAGTCATTTTTTTCTGCCGCCTCTCAGAAGCGAAGGAGATCATAAAAGATCAAGCTATAGAACTTCAGATGGAGCCAGATCGAGATGACATCTTGGCTGGGAAAAAGGGGGTGCGAGAAGTTAGAATCACGAACTGGCGAACCACGCAGAAACAACCACCAAAGGCGGTGACTTTTCCGACGACTTGGTTCGATTGGGCCAAGGAATAAAACTCGGAGGATTAAAAGGAAGAAGGAAAAAACTCTCTTGCTTAGTCCTGACAAGAACTCAAAACCTTGCCATTCAAATCACCCCTCTTCTTCCCATCCCCTCATCTTCGCTTCTCCGTCGCCCGATCTTTCCAGGGACTACGCGGCAAGATGCGGCGGTGAAGCGAACGGCCAAGGTCAAAACAAGAAACATGGGGAGGGAACCGGAGAGAAACAAAGTTTGCATCGAACGAATCATTTCTATTCTCTTGACTGATGAACGAGAGTCATTGTGTATGTGTGTATCTTTCTCTAACTCTTGGTATCTTTTTCTTTTCTTCCCTTGCGAGACGCTGAGTCGTCCTCCACTAGAGACGATTCGGGGGCAGACGAGGTTTCGTTTCCTCGAATCACAAAATGGGGCCTTGTTCCACGGGCAAAGGCTCGTTTGCCGTTTCGATCGCGACGAAGACATGGGTATCATACGGTTAAACACACTTCAAAGCTCAGCTCTTCCCCAGACGCGTGCGTGCGGAGCCTCGGAACAAACACCTTGCGGCTGAAAGCCCGTGCCAGGCTGGTGGTAGGAACAGGGAAGTAGGGGTTTTGCGGTTCTCCGGAAGAGCCGCATTCGGGTCGCCCAACATCGAAACGGGGTGCAGGTTCAGGCCGCAATCAGGTTTGTAACGGCTGCCGTTGCCCTGTGATCTCATACCAAACAGTGCGTTGACCGCACGCTGGCGGGCGCTGAACTTTAGGATCTGGAGTCCCAGAGTCGGCCCGATCGACGATGATTGGACTGTTTCCCTACCCGAGCTGGCGACGTTGCCGAAACTTCGGCGACGCGACGGATCAACATCATCTAGCTTTTCAGAGAGCCTCATGTCTTTCTCCTCTTGGCGGCAGTGCTGCTCCTAGTACTCCTTGTACTGGCGCGATCCGAGATCGCACGGACCGAGGTATTGTAGCTCGTCTCCGAGGCAGCGCCGTCACCACCCTCACTGTCACTTGCGGAGTCGTCATCAGAGTCAGCGTCCAGCGGGATCATATCGTCCGAGGCTTCATCAGCGTCTTCAGACGCCTCGGCCAAGGACTTGTCGCCCTCGGCCTTACCGTCTTCGGATCCGAAACCCTCAAACTCATCATCGTCCTCCTCCTCTTCCTCATCATCGCTGTCACCAGCGACTGTGGAAGGTCCCATTGAGGTATCAGGCATGCTCTCAGCATTCTCAGCATCATCCCGCTTTCGCTTCAGGGGCATCTCTCCGAGTCTACCACCGCGACCCTCCACGGCCTCACCCGCCTCGGCATCCTCATCCACCGGCGCAGGAGTGAACCAGGGAATCTTGCCGCGCATGAAATCGTTAAGGATCATCTTGGCGACACCATCCACGTCAGGCTCTCCCTTGCGGAGGAGACGACCGCTCTTTCGGGCAATCATCTCGAGGAACTCGGTGTGGTTCTTCCAGCCCTTGAGTTCGTAAGTCCTCTCCATGTGGTGAGGCTTCACCTTGGCGAGTACGGCAGGGATATATTGTTCAGGGTGCTCGACGTTCTCGACACGCACAACACCACGCAGAAGCAGGTCCTGAGGCGTGTCCGTCTGAGAAGGCGGGACGATACCAGGGCAGTCAATGAGGTCTGGGCGTGTTAGCTCATGCACATTGACATCGAAAGAGGTGAGCGCGACTTACAGATCTTCTTGGTGAGAGTGATGTATTGCCAGACCTTGGTCTCGCCAGGAATTGGCGCAACGTTGGCGACCTTCTTCTTCCTCAAAGTGTTGACAATACTGCTCTTGCCGACGTTGGGGTAGCCGATGAGTCCGACAGAGATCTGCTTGCGCTCGCTGTGGAGCTTGGCGTACTGTCTGAGCAGCTCAATCAAACTTCCCTTGCCGAAGGGGTTGGTAATGCTAGAGTGCATGGCGAGCGTTGGCCTGACCTTGGAGAAGTATCGCACCCAACGGGCCTGTGCCTGTTAGCTTCCGCTTAAGAAAACAAACGACACAGTCATATGTGATGATATGTATGCTTCGCTACTAAGAAAACCGCCATATCGAGGCTCGGGAGAGCACTAGCAGAGTTCAACTCAAAGTGATGCAATTTCGTCTCATGATGGGAAATCCAAAACGGACCCCATCAGCCCTGATCCAAGGACCAGGACAGCGAGACGACCCTTGATATTCCCAGCGTGTAACGGAGAACCTTCCATTGAGGGCAACAGAGTGCGAAAGGATTCCTGACAAAACGACTGGGGTCTGGAGGAAAGGTAGGAAAAGAAGGAGAAAAAAACTTACAGCTACGCTGGTGGGCACCAAATCGGTCTTGTTCAAGACGAAGATGAGGTGCTTGTGAGGAGCCTCCTCTGAGAGGTATTTCTCAACACTCTTGCAGCGCGTGCCCAGAGGGTCGCGAGCGTCGAGGACGTGGATGACAACATCGGAAGAATCCAACACGCGGTACAACTCGTTCCAGATACGCTTGCTCTGTCCCTTGTTGAAAATGGGCTCGATCGACATGGTAACGTGACCCTCGTCCTCGCCGTCCGCCGAAGGTCCCGAGTTTCCACTGAGCAGCTTGGCCTGCTCGAGGCGCTCGTTGTACGTGTCCAAGCTCTTGTCCGCGTCGTCCATCAAGTCCGTGATGGTGCCCGAGCTGATCTTGACACGCTTCCTCTGCGCCTTGGGGCCGAAGGTGCTGCCGAAAGAGGATGTCTCAATCGTCATCTTGGCCTGGTGCTTCTTGAGGCCGTTGGTCTCGCCTTCCTTGATGAGAGACATGGGAAGCTTGTTGCTCTTCAGGAGGACCGAGTATGGGTCGGCAGCCTTCTCCGCCATGGCACTGCGAAACGCTGTCAAGCTCTCTTGGGAGATGACGCGAGTGTTGTTGAACCACTTGCGGTTGGGCTCGATCCGGGCGTTGGGAACTTCGCGGCTCTGGAACGACGCGGCCTTGGTGATCTCACCGTCGGCATTGCGCTGGGCCTTTCCATCCTTGAGGATATTCAATTGGCGCACCCTCTTGGCAGAGCTGCAAAGATATGTTAGCGACGCGTCCAATGGGTCCAAAAGCCATGTTCCTGAAGCAGGAAGGGGGATAGGCTTACCGATAGAAATTTTCGCCCTTAGTCTTGACGTTGCCCATGCCATCGCCGGTCTTGCCCTGGCGAACCTTTCGGTTCGCCTCCTTCTTTCCGGTTCCCATCTTCTTGTGACCGCGAACTCGCCCAGTCGTAAAATTGAAAGAGAAGAGGGAGGAAGACTGGGCAGGAGTTGAAGTCGGTGAGTTGTAAAGGAAGATTGAGAGGGGGAGGTTGGAGCTCGCGCAAAAGAAGAAGTTCTCTGCGCACTGGTGGGGTCCTGGCATTTTTTTAGTGGAGTTGCTGAAATTTTTGGAGACTTCGGGTCAAGCACGCGCCGTACCCCCGACCAGCCAATCAAAACTCTGATTCACTCCTCTCCACTGTGAATGGCACATTCACGCCCCGGTGTTGTCTCTTACTGGTGCTGCTCACCTACTGGCAGCGCAGAAATCCCACCCAACTAACTGCCCCTCCAGTCAAGCCACCGGTGTGTTTCTATCAAACCCTGGACAATCGAGAATTTCTCAGGTCCATGAGCCTACCACCACGGAAGGTCATCTCAAGCCGCGAGCCGACTCCATTCCCAGCGCCGTCAATCTCCTCACAGTCGGTGCCATTAAGTTGGTCGAAGCCGACTAGGCTAAAATGTCATCACGATGCGCATGCGCGCGCCTGGCACGGCTCCCTGTCGCCGCTGGATCCAGCATGAACCTCACACGACCCTTCTCGACCACGACTGCAAACCTCAAAGTGCCTCCCGAATCCCCCGAATGGATCCAGGTCCCGGTACCGCCTCAATCTCAGTCCTCTGAGCAGAAGCTCAAGGTCATTAGGGGAACCCTCCCCGTGCCCCGCGACCCCTTCCCGCGCAAGGAAGGAGACCGCAAGGTCAAGCCCGAATACCTCGAACAAACGGCCCCGACACCCTCGAACGAAGCCTCCCAGAGGCCTGTCGAGCCAGGCTCTCGCCGGGAGCACCGCCGACTCATGGCTGATAGCCGTCGTGAGAACCTCAAAACCGCCCTCAAGGGCCTCTACCAGCGCAAGAAGACCACCGTCGATGCCATATCAGCCACTTCGAGGCAGCGTCGACTCGATAACGCACGCGCAGCCAAGGCCCCCGAGCGTGAGGACGACCGTCTTACCCGTAGCTCAGTTCTGTCATCTCTCAAGACTACAATGTCTGTGGACCTTGATCCTCTCCGTTACGAGCGCGCTGCGGAGAGCAAGGCCAAGACCGCCGCCCTCGCCCAGCAGAAGACCGATGCGAAACGGGATGCGCTTATGGAATTGTACATTAACGCCTCCAACTTCATCGTCACCGAGGAGGAACTGAACGAGGAGCTGGACAGGCTGTTCGCCGAGGATTTCTGGAAGCGCCAGGGCCAGTCTATGGTCATGGACCAGGAGAACGCTTGGGACGTCTGGGGAGCGCCCCCAACGGTGCAGACCATGTTGGAGGAAATGTTCAAGAGAGAGACGAACGCCATCGACTCGCAGCAGACCGAAGGAACCAGGTCCGTCAACAGACAGAAGACAATTGCCGAGGAGTTGACCGGTGGCAAGATGAAGGGTTCAGACTAAAGAGCCGGCTCAGCTGGCGGGTCGTACACAAATTGCGGTTCAGCCCTGTAAAATCTCACATCTTCAGTTGTGGTGGCTTGAACCAGACAGCATCCGCATGTCACGCCTGGGTGCAGTGTCGCCTCGGGTGCATTCAACTTGTACTACCATAGATTCTTTGTAGCATTATAAAAAGCCATCGATATCAAACTAACAAGACGTACATGTCCTCCAACGCCGAAGAACCCCATATGCACATTGACAGGCTTTTGCCAGTCGAAATAGAAACTGTTGTATGTGTCTGCGGGATCTCTATGAAAACGACCGGAGCCGCCACGTTCTTGATGCTGGCGGCCTTGATGCTCCATAATCGTACACTCGTATACCAAAGGTACTTTTGCCGCCAGCAGGCATGGCTCATTACCTCTTCTCAACGAGAAGGATGTGCATGGCAGCATAAGCAAGGATGATGAAGACGACTCCAAAGACACCGAGGCTAATAACATCGGTCCAGAGAGCATCGTTGTTGAATCCGAAGGAGCTGAGAATGGCTGCTCCAGGGACAGTGATGTCTAGTCCGTACTTCTTGTCCACCAAAGTGAGTTGGAGGACTTCGTTGACTATGAGAGACTCGAAACCGTAGTGGAAAATGGAGAGAGTCTGAAGCCAGATAGCGGCCTTAGGAATAGCGTTGTGGTTGAGCAGCAGGCCCGCAAAGAGCAAGCTGAACAGCATGACCAAGCTGCCAATCAAGTTAGCTACTCCGCCATCCTTGCAGATGATGCCGATGAACAAGCAGATGGCGGCAGCAGCCAGGTTGAAGAGGACCAGGACGAGGATGAACTTGAAGAAATGGCCGGCTTCAGGGACCAAGCCAGTCATTGGGTAAATGATGGCACCCATGAGAAGGGGAGGGATGATTCTCAATGGGACGATGTCGAACAGAAGCTTGGCCGCAAAGTATGTGATGGGATGGTAGTAGCCGTTGGCTCGCTCGCGCACGAACAAGAGTCTCTCGGTGGCAAAGACGTTCAAGCTCGTGAGTGTGCTGAACCCGAAAAGAGCCAAGAGGAAGAAGAAGAGACCCAAGCGGTTTTGGAATCCGGGAATGTCGTCAGTCAAGCCGTAAAACAGGTATCCAGACAGAACCGCGAGAAGGATGGCGATGGCGTAGTGCGTCAACATCAGAATTGGGTTTCTGTAGAGGTTCTTCCAGGTTCTGTTTGAGAGAATGATGAATTGGCGACCAAGACCGACCCGAGCATAGCCCTTGCCGATGGCGCTGATGTTGATGTTGGGGCCCTCTGGGTTGTATCCGTTCGCATTCTGGCCGTTGGCGCCTCGGGCAGCCGAAATCGATTGCTGGATCTCATCGTGTGTGGAACCAGCGATATCCGACTCCGCAAAGGATCTGATCAACATGTCCAGATCGGTACCGATGTAGGCAGCAGGGGGAAGATCATGGGGATCCTCAACGTTGATCGTGGGAACAAAGCCAGCAGGTTGGTTCTGTAGCTTGTAAGATCCAACATCCTCACCGCCAGCGTCGGAGGAAGCCGCAGTGTCGACAGTGTTCTTGCGACGCGTGTAGAGCTCCCGCTCCTGACGAATCCTGACCGAGTCGCGGCGGCTGTTCTTTGGGCGCGAAGTGGAAGATTCGACACCACTGTCCTCAGCAATGCTTCCAGGGATGCTCGCAATGGACTTAACAGCAGTAGTGCTGCTGGGTCCCAGGCTGGCGACTTCCGCGTTGAGGGTGCCATCATCCTCTGACGTAGTAGATCCGGCATGCATCGTGAGGTCGACGAGGTAGTCTGCAATGTTGAAACCGGGGGGGCATGAGTATCCAATACGGTCGAAGTAGCCCTGGCATTGCGAAAAGGGGCCAGAGTAGACTGCGCCTCCGCGCGCCAGCAAGATGAGTCGGTCGAACAGCGCCACAATGTTGGATCGCGGCTGGTGAATCGTGAAGACAACGGTTCGCTTGTAGTTCTTGGCCAAGGTGACCAGGCACTCGATGACGTTGAAGGCATTGTAGGCGTCGAGGCCGCTAGTAGGCTCATCCAAGAACAGAATCGAGGGGCTGGTGACAAGTTCACAGGCGATACCAACTCTGCGTTTCTCTCCGCCAGAGATACCTCGGCCCTTGCCTTCCTCAGAGCCAATCAGCGAATCACGAATGTGGTAGATTCCGAGTTGCTTCTCGACTTCGAAGACGCGCTGTTCCTTGGCGGTTCGGCCCATATTGCGAGGCAGACGGAGAAGCGCGCTGTTGAGAATAGTCTCATGCACCGTGAGGGTGGGCAACATCGTGTCTTCCTGGTCGACGAATCCGATGACATTCTTGTAGTCCGTGTCGTTTACCTTTTCACCGTTGACGAAGAAGTCGCCAGAAATGTTACCGCGCTTGTTCTTCCGAGCCAGGATATCAAGGAACGTAGTTTTTCCAGCACCCGATGCACCCATGATGGCGGTGACCTCTCCGGGATGGGCCATGCCTTGGATGTTGTTCAAGATCCTCTTGCCGTTGAGCTCGTAGGCAACATTCTCGAAGTACAGAGAGGCAGGCTTGTGGTTGGTCATAAGCTTCAAGCTCTCATCATCCGAATCATCCAAAGCGATAGCGCCATAGTTAAACTGCCTTCTAGACAGGTACCAGGTGAGAAGAATGATGGCAACGACAAACAGGGAGCATGCCGCGATGATACTGGCGATAAGTGGAGTGTTGATCTTCTTGACGGGGCGCTCGTAGCCAGGGACCTCGGTGTGGTACAAACACTCGCCGGAACGGCAAGTGAGCTGGATGCTGCTGTCGCCGATCAGCTGAAGGATGAGATCGTCCATTGCGGGCTCTTTAAACGCGCAGTTGTTGATCCCTCCATTCTTTTGAAGACACTCAAACTCGGCGGGGCCCTTGATCTCCTCGACGAGGAAGTCGCTGATGTCGACGGAACCATTCTCGCCACAAAGCATTCGCTCGGAGATGCAGTTGCACTCGATCTTGTTGCACTTGTAATCGGTGCTGTTCTGGCTCTCATTGATATCGGCCTTGGACGAGCACTCGGTCAAGTGGCAGTAGAAGGACTCGCGCTCGTCAACCCAGACTGAGGATGGTTAGCAACAGATATTGACTCGTAGCTTGAAGCGCAAGGACTCGGCTCGGACTTACATTGGAAGTCACAGTTACCTTCCTCTTTCTTACAAGTGAAGGTAACCTGGGGTCGCTTGTCGCCCAGAAGGTCGGTAATCTTCTTGTTGGTGACATCACAGATCTGGTAGTTGTGGTTGATGACCTCGCCATTCTGGTAGCACACGCCACCCTCTTGAGAGGGCATTAGAGCATTACACGCCTGGTTGCTCGTGCAGACGTTGCAGTTGATGCCGGTCCAGCCGTCGTCGCATTCGCAAAGGTCGCCAGATCGTCGTGGCCTGTCGGTGTTGTCGCCACGAGAGAGGGAACCGCAAACTATCGGGGGTGTCAGTGATGCGCCTCGCTTGTGCGACAAAGCGGTTCAAAAGTGGGCGGCGTACGTGGTTCGAGGCAGTCGTCACCGCCGAAACCCTCGGGACAGTTGCATTTGCCTGTATAGTCATTGCAGCCGGCGAACTGAGTGCACTTGTGGGCGGGAAGGAGACAGTTGAAGCTGCGCGCAATGTTGTCAGCCTTGGGGTCATGGTCGCAATTCCGACAGCGGTTCGGAGTGCCAGTAGCGGATTCGACGAGGTCGCAAAAGGCGAGATGGAACTCACCAGGGAGGGCAGTTGTCGGGACGATCGTCAAGCAGCGTCAGCTGAGCTCGCAGCATATCGGCGGTGGAATAGTTGCGCTGGGCCATGGCGAATGTTGGAAGACACGCCAGGGCCCCGATGAGGAGGCTCCTCAGGCTTGGAGGAGCCATGATGGGCGTTTCGATGAAGAGACGACGCCGCACCGATAAGCGGACGAAGGAGCGGGCTCGGTGTTATCGTCGATGATGAAGGCGACTAAAGGAAACAGACGATGTCAGAAGAGAAAAGGAAACATGAAGGTAAGCAAACGGAGTGATGGATGAATGGCAGCAGAGCGGCGGATGGCGAAGAAGCTCTGGCTCGGGTTGGCTGTGGTAGCAGGAAGAAGAGAGCGGAAGATAGGTAGGCAGGCAGGTAGGTAGATGGGCAGATAGACGACGTACCTGTGACCTTGTGGCACCGCAGTCCAAGCTGGCCGAGTGACGGAGCCGGTACCTTGCTGAAGGAGGAAGCTGGGGTAGGTTCCCAAGAAGGTCTTAGGTCGTGGGTGTTTGTAGGTGAGTACGTACACACGGCCGATAATAACCCGCGTGCCCGCTTGGCTCCCACGTCCCACGTTCCGCCGCCCAGCAACGCGCCGCACACCTCAGTTACAGCGACCTGGACACCTGTACGGTGGCGTCACAGTGGACACGTCTACCCCACTGCGCCTGTCGGAAACACGCACCAGCGTCCCGTGGGGTGGCTGAACTCCAACAAGTGCTTCCACATGGAAGTACAAACACAACGCAACAGAGTTCGGGTGCCTGATCTTGGTTGCGCTGTTTTCCGCTGCCCGCTCAGGCAACCAGCTGCGTGGGACGGGACGGCGGGCAGACTGACGCTAAGAATAACCCCCAACAATCTGTCTGTCTGTACCTGTATTTGTGAGAGGCAGACAACAGGGAACACGCCAGGAGCCAGATCCATGAGCATTACACTGTTGCTAAAATCTACCCGCTCATCTGGCGGCGAATTGCCCATTGAAACGACGCCTCGCAATGCGAATCCGGTCCTAAGCGCAAAGTAAGCCACATGTTGACAAGACAAGCACAGAACATTACGCAGTCCATCTGACATGTTAATCTTCAGCCCACACATGCCCAAGGGTGGACATCTGTCCCGCCATGTCAACGACTGGTACCTCTAGCAAAAGAACAGCGTGTCTTGGCTGCGACATGGCCAACTCCTTCTCTCGGATGAATACAGTATATAGTCAGCATCCAGGACAGGACCCCGCCCTCTCAAAATCATGCTTTCTGCGACGACTGACACTGCCGTCAGATCCTGGGCGGATTCGAGAGCTGGGGAAGTGTGGAGAAGCCTCGCAACAAGGATGTCTAGATCCCACCCGACCGTCCGCCAATGTGGTTTGTAACTCAAGAAGAAGGGAAGAGCATGGCCAAAAGTCAGGCCAGACCAAACAGTTGTTGGTTCAGCTACGACTTGACATTGCGGCCAGAGGACTGGTCTCGTGAGCGGTAGCCCATCTAAGCCACAGCCGAGGCACTCGAATTCCCCGGTGGCATGTTTCTAGTGGGCTTCTCAACATGCTTTTAAGCATTCCACTTAGTGAAATCCAAAGGCGCCAAGATAGAGGTTTACAGTCCGATCTACCGTCTTGTAGTCCGCTATCATCAAAGGATTGGCAAAGTGAAATCAATTCGAGCCGGCCATAGACGCTTTATCTCTTTCTTTTGCGTGAGTCGGGTCTCTTGGGCATGTGGCGGAAAGTGATTCCGGCAGGTCATAGCTCTAAGCCCACGCAGTCTGATCTTGCTCAAGCTGCTGTACCAATGCAACCCTGGCTCGGATCTGAATACTCATTCCCAAACTCTCTTAGGGGAACCGATCCGTCTGTTTCTCTGCCCTTAGACCCTCCGGCTGGTTTCTTAGTGCTGCCGGTTCCTATCAAGCCTATGCGCGCCTGGCGCCCTGTTGACGGGTCGTTGTCATGCATTAGACTGCGGGAGGGCGCTGGTGTCTGACATGTCGCCCGTGCTCTCGGAATTCACGCGCAGCACCCGATACGTACTCCCACGTTAAAAGGTCGAAGCGGTCTTCAAAGTTACCGCTAGCAACTGTTTGAGAACCTCGAATTCGGTCTCCGTAAGGCCTTGGCATTGTGTCAATTCAGTTCTACGATTTCGTCTACCGAAACCGTCTTCACTACTGCCCATCGAGTTGTCAATTGTTCCCTATAGCGGAATCCTTCAACATGGTCCGAATTGCGGCCTTCGAGGTGGAGCAATGGATGGACGAGTATGAGACTACCCCGGGATGCCTCAACATCGCCGAAACCTGCGCCGCCTCCGTCTCCGTGGATGAGTTGATGGCACTCTCCGAGGACAAGAGCGCTCCAGGCCCGATCGACTTCTCCACCAAGCTCGTCTACGGACCCATTCGCGGCTCTGATCCCCTCCGACAACGGGTTGCCCAACTGTGCGGTAGTGACGGTTCGGGAGCCCGAAGCATTCTTGAACAGGACGATGTTCTCATCACCCAAGGCGCTATCGGAGCCAACTTCCTGTTGCTCTACACCCTCGTCAACCCCAGCGACCACGTCATCTGTGTGTATCCCACGTATCAACAGCTCTATGGCGTTCCCGAGAGTCTGGGCGCGGATGTCTCACTATGGAGATTGAAGAAGGAGAATGGCTTTGTCCCCGATGTCAAAGAACTTGAGGGTCTCGTGAAGTCAAATACAAAGGCATTCCTCTCTCTCATCCTCTATGGTTTTGTTGACTAATAGTATTGCAGATGATCATCATCAACAATCCCAATAACCCCACAGGAGCACCAATCCCCATCACAGTGCTCAAGGACATCGTCGCCTTTGCCAAAAATCACAACCTCATCCTCTTCTCAGACGAGGTTTACCGCCCGTTGTTCCACAACTTCTTCGAGGATGGCTCCGAAGTGCCGCCTCCGGTCACCACCTTTGGCTACGAAAAGGTTATCGTCACAGGTTCCATGTCCAAGTCTTATGCGTTGGCTGGCATCCGGATCGGCTGGATCGCATCAAAAGACAAGGGCACCATCCAGGCAATCGCTTCAGCAAGAGACTACACCACCATAAGCGTGTCTCAGATAGATGACCAGATCGCTTCTTACGCCCTTTCGCAGCCAGTCTGCAGGCCATTGCTGAAGCGTAACGTCGCGCTCGCTAACAAGAACAAGGCGTTGCTAGAAGCCTTCATCGAAAAGCATAAGAACGTCTGCTCATGGGTCAAGCCCAAGGCGGGAACCACGGCATTTGTCCAATTCACCCATGGCGGAAAGCCGGTAGATGATGTCAAGTTTTGTCTGGATGTTCTCAACAAAACGAAGGTGTTCTTCGTACCTGGGTCCAGGTGCTTCGGAGACGGGAAGGACTTCCCGGGCTATGTCCGCATTGGCTATGTGTGCCACACGGAGGTGCTCAAGGAAGCCCTGGAGAAGCTCGAGAAATACGTGGAGGCCAATCTTTCATAGCCGAGAAACATTGAAATCCACAAGACAATGATTGAAAGAAAAGAATGCCATTCGTGAATGCCACCAAATGCCTGACCCGTCGCCGTTGAACCGGCCGGTGTAATCCCGCAGCAGCGATTCGTCCAGCTCCGGGAATGCCCCACTTCTCCACGAAAACACGTGCCGTCGCGGCCGGCGCGAATTCGGACCCCTGCAAAAAAAGTTTCGCATGCATTGTGTGGGATTGCAAAAAAAGTGCGCTATCAGACCATCCTGTCTCCAATGGGTCCCATCTCCCTCTTTTCGTAGTTCTACCTACTCCATTCTTTCCCTTCTGTATACGCCGCATACGCTTTTGGTCACGATGAGGGCTCCCAGGGCCGTCAGAGTGCCGAATGGCGGCCTCTTTACAGGCGCAAAGCCTTCGAGTCGGCCTTTCAGCATCGCCGTCAACGTGAAGGCTGCTGCTCCTGCCGCCGCCACCACTCAAGCGACCCCGGCATCATGGAAGCTCGCGAGGCGTGCATTCTCCACGACCCCCCGCGTGCGGTCTGCCGCCCAAGAGGCTTTGAAGCTGGCTCAGGAGAACGCCGCTGCCCTGACCCCCGAGGTCGTCGCCGCCAAGATGAGCCCCGAGGAGGCCCAGCGTCTCTCCCGCGTGCGCAATATCGGTATCGCCGCCCACATCGACTCCGGAAAGACGACATGTACCGAGCGAGTTCTCTTCTACTCTGGCAAGATCAAGGCTATCCACGAGGTCCGCGGAAAGGACTCCGTCGGCGCCAAGATGGACTCTATGGATCTCGAGAGAGAAAAAGGCATCACCATCCAGTCTGCGGCTACCTTCGCCGACTGGACCAAGAAGGAAAACGGAAAAGACGAAACATACCACATCAACATCATCGATACCCCCGGTCACATTGACTTCACCATCGAGGTCGAGCGCGCTCTGCGTGTTCTCGACGGTGCCGTCATGATTCTCTGCGCCGTCAGCGGTGTCCAGTCCCAAACCATCACCGTCGACCGTCAGATGAAGCGCTACAACGTCCCCCGCATCAGCTTTGTGAACAAGATGGACCGCATGGGTGCCAACCCCTGGAAGGCCGTCGAGCAGATCAACAAGAAGCTCAAGATCCCCGCGGCCGCGATCCAGGTCCCCATCGGTGCCGAGAACGAGTTCCAGGGCGTCATTGACATCATCGAGAAGAAGGCTTACTACTTTGAGGGCCCCCGTGGCACCCAGGTCAGGGTCGCTGAGGTCCCCAACGGCTACGCGGACATCGTCGAGGAGAAGCGCCAGGAACTCATCGAGAAGCTTGCCGACGTCGACGACGAGATTGCCGAAATCTTCCTCGAGGAGCAGACCCCTACCATTCCCCAAATCAAGGCCGCCATCCGCCGTTCTACCATCGCCCTGAAGTTCTCCCCCGTCATGATGGGTTCCGCCCTCGCCGACAAGGGTATCCAGACCGTCCTCGACGCTGTCTGTGACTACCTGCCCAACCCCTCCGAGGTCGAGAACAAGGCTCTGGACAGGAAGCGCGACGAGACCGAGGTCAAGCTGGTGCCCTACAACTCGCTCCCCTTCGTCGGACTCGCCTTCAAGCTCGAGGAGAACAACTACGGCCAGCTCACCTACATCCGCGTCTACCAGGGCAAGCTCCGCAAGGGATCCTACCTGTTCAACTCCCGCACCGACAAGAAGGTCCGCATCCCCCGCATCGTCCGCATGCACTCCAACGAGATGGAGGACGTCAACGAGATCGGCGCCGGCGAGATCTGCGCTGTCTTCGGCGTCGACTGCGCCTCCGGCGACACCTTCACCGACGGAAACCTGCCCTACACCATGTCCTCCATGTTCGTCCCCGACGCCGTCATGTCGCTGTCCATCAAGCCCAAGCGCACCAGCGACGCCGACAACTTCTCCAAGGCCATGAACCGCTTCCAGCGCGAGGACCCCACCTTCCGTCTGCACGTCGACGAGGAGTCCGAGGAGACCATCATCTCCGGCATGGGCGAACTGCATCTCGAGATTTACGTCGAGCGTCTCCGCCGCGAGTACAAGGTCGACTGCGAGACCGGCAAGCCCCGCGTGTCGTACCGCGAGACCATCTCCCGCAGGACCGACTACGACTTCCTCTTCAAGAGACAGTCCGGTGGCCCTGGTGACTACGCCCGTGTCGCTGGCTGGATCGAGCCCTTCGAGGACCCCGAGAAGAACTACTTCGAGACTCAGGTGGTCGGTGGCACCATTCCCGACAAGTTCCTTTCCGCTTGCGGCAAGGGCTTCGAGGAGGTCACCGAGAGGGGTCCCCTCCTCGGCCACAGGGTCATTGGTACCAAGATGATTGTCAACGACGGTTCCACCCACGTTACTGATTCCTCCGATCACGCCTTCAGCCTGGCCACCCAGATGGCTTTCCGCAAGGCCTTCGACGAGGCCGGCGGCCAGGTCCTCGAGCCCCTGATGAAGACCACCATCACCGCCCCCAACGAGTTCCAGGGTAACATCATCATGCTCATGAACAAGCGCAACGCCACCATCCACGACACCGAGGTCGGCACCGAGGACTTCACCCTCATCGCCGACTGCAGTCTCAACGCCATGTTCGGCTTCAGCTCTCAGCTCCGTGCCGCCACCCAGGGCAAGGGCGAGTTCTCCATGGAGTTCAGCCACTACGCCGCTGCTCCTCCCCACCTCCAGTACGTCTCCTTGCCCATCTGATGTTTGTGTATTATGCATGCTAACAATCCCCCCCAGAAAGGAGCTCATCGCCAACTACCAGAAGGAGTTGGCTGCCAAGCGTACCAAGTAAGCCACATTGGCTACCCCCACTGGGTCCTTGTATCAAATCCGTGGCCCGTTTGTGGCATCACGTCGTGTATCAACAGCGGACCGCCGCTCGGCGTCATGAGCTCGCCGAGAATGGTCGGTCGTATGTCGCCTATTTGAGCGGCGTACATACATGTATATCTATCTAATGTCATACACCAGGAATGTAGAGCCTGGACGAAAATCACCCTGAAGCCTTGAAAAGAAAGGCTTGCGGGGTAACGTGATTCATGATAGAAACTAGACTTTGAAGAAATACAGACCTCGTCTCTCCCAATGTGCTTTCCGTGCAACCGTCCCCATCATGTCTCCGTTTTCGTCTTGTGCTTTTATCAATCTTAGCAATATGGCGACTCTGGGGGACGTTAACGTCGAGGGCTGATGAAAAGAGGTTGGAGGAAGCTTTCTGCAACTATAGGTGTCGACACTCTAAGACAGCGAAACTACTGTTGTCTGCGTGAGGAGGATGTGATAGGGTTGATTGTTATTGGCGATAGACTTCGGGCTGTTGTCCTTCCCAACTTTCTCCCGGCTGCCATGACATACTCCAGCGAACGATCCCCAGGATCCTCGGCGGAAATGCTAAACTTCAAGCGATACTCAAACATTTTGCACAATCATCCTCTTGCTTGGGCCCCTTGAAACACGGCTTGATGCTCTGCTTGGAAGCATACTGTCTGCCTCCGTTGTTTGCCATGTGTATACGTAGGGTGTTGGACGTCGATCACGCCTGGTACTGGGATGACCAAAGCAGCTCAACCCGAAGCAGTTGTCTGCTTTTCTCGTTGCTTTCTCGGTTGTCGCGTATGTGGGTGTCGGTGTTGGAACTGCTTCAATCTTCTCTGGCTCGGGCATCGAAGCTGATTCTTGTGGAGCTTGATGGTGTCGGGATGGCTTCAGTCGGGCTTTTTGCTTGAGCCAGTCGGCCAGCCGGTGGTGAGTCTTGGCATTTTCGCCGTTGTCGGTGTCTAATGCAAGAGAGCTCCGGCTCTGGGGCTGAGACGAGGGAGGGATAGGGATGATGGAAGCGTAAGAGGCCACGAAGCTCATGCTAGTGGCGATGGCTGGCATTTGTAGGGTTGCTGGGAGGAAATTCTGAGCAATGACCTTTTGGACCGTGTGTTTAAGCAGGAGCATGCGCGCAAGGTCTACGGAAGAGAAATTTCACTCATTGCACGGCAGGAAAGAGCGATGAGTACCCAGAGTTGCTAGGTCAAACAAGTACTTTTAGTAATATGGTAGGTATCAAAGACGCAGCTGCCTGCGCCGACTGCCATATCCAGTCACGGAAGTTGCCTCATTCCAAATTTTATGTCAACACGACACCTTACATTCTACGGAGAACGTCGGCGACAACCTCGCTGGTCTTGGCAGAGCCACCGAGATCAGGGGTGAGGAGCTTGCCCTCCTCCAGGTTGGCGTCAACAGCGGCGTAGATCTTGGCGGCGGCAGCCTCCTCGTTCAGGAACTCGAGCATCACGGCAGCGCTGCGAAGGGTGGCGATGGGGTTGGCAATGTCCATGCCCTGGATGTCAGGGGCAGAGCCGTGGCAGGGCTCGCCCATGGCGAAACCCTCACCGACGTTGGCGCTGGGGACGAGACCAAGAGAACCGACGAGGGCGGCGGCGCCGTCAGAGAGGATGTCGCCGTACAAGTTGGGGGCGACGATGACGTCGTAGTCCTCGGGCTGGCGGAAGAGCTTGTAGACCATGGAGTCGACAATCTGCTCCTCGACCTTGACGCTGGAGAACTTGGGGTTGGCGAGGGCCTGCTTGGCGGTCTGGCGGAAGAGGCCGTCGGTCTGGGAGAGGACGTTGGACTTGTGGGTGATGGTGACGAGGGGGCTGCTGTGGATGCTGGATGCACCGGTGGCGCGGACGTTCTGGCGGCGGAGGGCAATCTCACCGGCCATGGCGGCGATGCGGTGGGAGGCGTTCTCGCTGATGCGCTTGATGGCCTCGGCGATCTTGCCGTTGGGGCCGTCGTAGGTCTTCTCCTCCTTGACGTACAGGTCCTCGGTGTTCTCGCGGACGATGACCATGTCGATCAGCTTGCGGTCGGTGGAGACGGACTTGACGGGGCGGACGTTGGCGTAGAGGTCGAGCTTCTTGCGCAGGCCGACGATGGGGGAGGAGTAGCCCTTGCGCGGGGTAGTGGGGGAGGAGACGGCCCCGAAGAGGGCGCCATCGCACTCGTTCTTGAGGATCTCGACGGTCTTGTCGGGGAGGGCGGCGCCCGTCTGCTCGAAGGTCTCAAAACCGGCCTTGAGGTCGGTGAACTCGAACTTGAGGCCGAGGGAAGCGGGGAGGGCCTCGAGGATGCGGCGGCCGGCGGGGATGACCTCCTTGCCGATGCCGTCACCGGGGATCAGGCCTGGGAAATGTTTAGTAAATGCGGAATTGGCCAATTGAGTTTTTCCACGGGGGTCCTACCGATTCTGAGAGTTCTGACAGACATGATGGGCTTCAATTGGCGGCCAGCGGGTGGATTGTCTTCTGGTTGAAGGAAACGAAGCCCGACTCATTCACAGCCGAGACGCAAAAAAAGTTACCTGCATGGACGGTCGATATCGGAGGTCGGGCCAGCCACACCGAGGGCCGTTCGGCGAGCGACCAACGGGCGGCCGTTATTCTTGGAGCAGGGTCCAACACATCGGAGCTTTCAAACCGCGGCTACTTCCGCGCCATTGCGTCAGGTTCTTTCAAGGTGAACTTTTTGTTGGTCCTCTCCAGCGCTGCAACGAGGCGCATGATTCGCTTTCGCATCTCATCTTGGACAGCGTGTTTACGGCGGTACTGGACGGTCTGGTGTCGGCCGTTGATGCGCTGTTCGCCCTGCACCGCTAGAAAGCGAGCTTCAGAGATTGAGTGAGTGCCTATTTGATTCCCGGAATGCTACCCATCCCCGCGGCACGCCCCGGGTACTCGGGCCACAGTCCTTCACCATTAGCCGGCCCTACGATCTACCTTCTCATCAACGAACTTGCCCTAAGGGTACAAATGTACGGCACAGTAGTGCATCCGTATGGTGCCTGGGTCGGGTCAGGTCAGGCCGCGAGCAGCAATGAGCATGGAGCGAGTCAATTGACGCAGCACAGCAAACTTGGGGCCTCACAGACGGAAATTATATGGGCAAGGTTGTCGCCGGTTAGCGGCCGAGGGGATGTGACAACCCCTGAGAGACTCCCCACATTCTTCGCTTCTAGCGCGTTGGAGAACAGAGGGAACAGCGCGGGCGTGCCGGGATTGAAGAGCTTCCAGAGAGCTTCCAGAGCATTGCGAGAGGGGAAGCTCTTCCCTCCCGAGGTGGGAAATGGAAGGCAAAAAGGGGGCCGTGCTGCAGACCGGAGTCGCGTTCCAGATACATGACTTTTTTTTTCCGATCTTCTTTTTTGCGTGATCCCAAGGATGATTGATGGACTGTCATTTTCTTTGATCTTTGTCTCTCACTGTCAAACGGTGGAGGGCTCAGTTGCCAGAGCAGCCGGATAAGCTAGGGATAAAGAAAGCCGCTCGAGTAAACAAGAACGCCAACCCTTTTTTTTTTTTTTTTTTTTTTTTCTTCTTTCTTTCTCTCCCTGAGCCGTGTTTCGCGTCGCTCCTGACCGTTGCCCCTTTTCTGAATAATGCATATTCTGATAAACGGGTTAAGCGGCAAGAGGCGGTAAGCTCGCAGTCCAGCAGACGCACTAATGCACAGCGGATGAGAAGAAGAGAGACTGTGAAACAGGAGACCGTGCATTGGAGCTGTACCTAGCCTTCCCACTAGGTAATGAAAAAAGATTAAAGATATGGACCTGAGAGAGGGAAAGAAAGCTCGTCCGGCGGCGTTCATGTCCATCACCTCAGAGACCGTTTGTAGGCGTGCTTCACTTTTGATAAGTTACCAGAGCTACCGCTGTAAGTTGTCAGCGCCGTCTCGTCATTGCGCCCGGTTGGCGGCATCCGACGGCTGCCAAACCGACATTGCTACCGAATTTCCCCTTTTTGTCGATCCTGCCGCGCCCAACAGTCAGGCACTAGCTGCAGATGCAGCTGCAGCTGCGGACTAAACCGCGGCGACGGCGGCATCACACGGCCTGGGACAACAGACAGACACGACAGACTCCCCGAACACTTCAGGTGAGGGCAGCGAGAGGTAGGAGGGGCATTTTCCTACAAGGGCAAGCACCACCAAGCCAAGGGATAGAGGGGAACGGAGTCTGGAGGGATGGTTGGATGGAAAAGGGGGTCCGGCTGCCAACAGTGAGCTGTGAGGTTGTGTTTGACTTGTGATGTGTCTTCAAAAGTACTCGCGTAAGGTAATGAGTACCTCATATTGTTGGCACCCTGGGACCTATCACCGCCCACCCCCTCTGTGGTTTTCATGTGCTCAAATGACAATTCTTCAAAAAGGGAGGATTGGGGCCCTGGGGGAGACCCTCGCTGACCAAGAGGCACTGGCCGTTAATGAGCAGCTTCCAGAACCATGTTCGACGACCCTGGGCCAATGGATCTCCCATTTGAGGCCCTGCAGGCATTTCGACAAGCGAGAGCAGCTGGAATGGCCAGTGGATGCCCGCCGTTGGAGCTCCTGCATGTTCTTTCTTAGGACTGGGAGGCTGGGGACGCGCACCGCGGCGTTGCAGTGAACGCGAACCATTCGTCTGGCTGGCTGTGTTCCATAGCTGTGTAAGCCTGTAAGGTAGGCAGTGTACATGATGCATACAGGCATAAACTGCATATGCCATGCACCAGTCCTTACATAAACGCGTCGCCAACACCACCCACCACCCACCGCCTCATGTTGAAGACGAGCTAAGTCTGTGACAGTGAGCTGGCGTCGGGTCGGTTTGGCAGTGTAGCAGCGAATGAGCATGTGCATGTATGGGAACCCCTGAATGCTCGCACACACCCCTCACAACGCCGCCCCCCTCCCCCTAATGCTAGAGTGTACCTTACCTACTCTGTGACTCTGTATTGTATTAGTGTACAACTCTCGCTCTTGGTGATGAGGTATCTATCCCAAAGTTAAGCAGATAGTACATGACGCCGAGGATCTAGCAGGCCCTACACGAGCAGACCGCGGTGGTCTGGTGCGTTCGAATTGGCAAATAGTGGCCTACCGCGTGGTGGGCTTTTTGATCGATCCAGTCCCTTCTGATTATGATTATGGGATTATGGGGTGGCCGTAATTTAAATGCTAGCCCTGATGAACAAGCAACCTCACCTGTCCCCTTCTCGAACCACCCGCACCCACGAGTATCCGTACCGCACCTCACACACCCTGACCGTGGCCGTTCCATTTTCTCCTCTGTTCGCACTGAACCTAGGAGACCACAGACCCGACGGGACCTGAACCAAGTGGACGGACAAACGCGCCCACCGAGGGGAGACGGGACTGGAACTACTGGACACCAAACACCAGACGAGAGAGACTCTGACTGAGACACCAACCACACACGCACCACTTGCAGCACACAACACCACAGCACTCCCCCCAGACATCGAGACAAGACAGCTTTCGCAATCTTCCTCTTCTACAGATCATGCATTTAGCATAGCACCTCGCTGCTCTCCCGTCTCTCACCCGCCTACAACTCCACACAAACCCAGCTCGAAATACCCACAACGCTGCTGATCATCCATCGTCTGTCTGCCTGCCTGCCTCGCCTCGCTGAACTGACACCGCCGCCCCCGAATCCAATCCTGCCCTTCTCTCCCACTTTCTCCCTCCCGCTCAGCCCCCAAACCCACGACTTCGAAAAAGCTCACACGTCGTGACCGCTGCCCGACTTCGAAGCCTGCTTCCGCCTTCTCCGCAGATACGAACCTGACTCGGCATGCGCCTGCGTGCTGGAAACACTCCAGCGCCGAGTTCCTCCTTATAGCCCTTGAGCATCTTGCGCCGCGCTTTCTTCGCCCAACATATCGCCCAACGAGATACTCGTCGCAACTCCAACCTCCCTTACAGCTTCCACCGAGAGTTTAGCAGAGTACCTCGTCGCAAGGCAGCGACCCGACACCGTCGCCATGTCCGCAGTCAAGAACTTGCGGGCAATGTTCGAGCAGAAACAGGACGCGAGCCCGCCAGATCGAGGTAGATCGCCTGGACTTTCTTCCAGTAAGTGCTGCCCACCACTCTTCTTCTCTCGTTTGCCCTGCACAGCTGCACTGCGATGCTCCAGCTTGCAAGTCGCCCCTCGCAGCACTATTCGCTATGAACTGCACCCATATTGTCTTCTTGTAATCGCGTCCCGTTCTGAAGCTTTGCTAACCGCATAACCTTCCCAGACGGCACCGAAACCCCTCCGCCTCCAGCCCGCCCCCTCTCCAAGATTCGCACCAGCTTCGTAGCCGTCGAGAAGGACGGCAGAGTCGGACTTCGCCGAGACCCCAGCAATGAGTCGAGCTTGTCTCAGCGGCGCCTGAGCAGCCACACCGAGGGAGAGGCGTCTGTCTCTGGCCAATCCGACAAGACAATGGCCACCGAGGAGACTTCCGGCGGCTTCAAGGCCAGTGTTGTCAGCGAGACCATTCCCGAGTCTCCTCGCCGCCCTGACGCGACGAAGGGCTCTCCCCAAGCTGCCACCCGAAGCCTCGGCGCCGTGACCGACAAGCCAAGCCACAATCCCGACAAGCACGTCGACATCGAGACGCCCACGCCCGAGCTTCTCCCCGGAGACCCGACCGAGAAGACCCCCTCCGCACCTACCAACGGCGCAGCTGCAGCTGCCGCCGACACGGCGAAGCCGGCCGCCAAGGCTAAAAGCACCGCAAAGCCTGCTCCGAAAAGCCTCGCGCCCCCTGCCGCAATCAAGGCGAGATCGAAGACGCCCACGAGGTCTCCGACCACCACCAAGGCACCCGCGCTGCCTCAATCCGGCTCGAAGCTGAGCGCCCCCAAGGCGGCCCATGACCCGGCCAAGAAAACCCCCGAGAAGCCGGCAACTAGCACGCCAAAGACTGGCGCGAAGACGGCGGGATCAAACAAGAAGCCCGCCCCCGTGAACGTTACCCCGCCCAGCGGCGCCGGCTTTGTTAAGCCCAAGGTCAAGTCTCCCACAAGGCCCGTGAGACTTCCGGCGTCCCTCATGGCCCCGACTGCCGCGTCTGTCTCCAAGGTCAAGGGAGAAGCTCCCCGTGAGACCCTCTCTCGCTCCTCCGGCAACCAGGGCCGCCCGGCTAGCAGAGCGAGCGCCGCCGGTGCCGGGCCGCACAAGACTCTGAAGCGCCAGAATTCGGTCATCAATCGGCCCAGGCCCAGCATTGGACCCCCGCCGAAGAAGCCTCTTCAGGATCACCCTATCACCAAGAAGGAGAAGGAGGTCGACGAGAACTTCCTGGCGCGTATGATGCGTCCGACCCAGAGCTCGAGCTCCAAGACCACCGAGAAGGCCCCCGTCACGCCTCCCAGACACCGCAGCTCCACGCAAGGCAGCGGCAAAGCTTCATCCGTCTCGAGAAGCCCGAGAAGAACCATCAAGCGCTCTCCCGAGTCCGTTCGTACAGGAAGCCCCTTCACCAAGAGGGAGACCTCGATTGAGGAGGTGGCGGCCGAAACCGCTCAGGTTGAGACGGTTGAGAAGGTGGCTGAGGTTGTTGACAAGGCCGAGGAGCCTGTCGAGGTCAAGCCTGAGCCGGAGCCAGTCAAGGCACCGGTCACACCGGAGCCTATTCCTGAGGAGTCTTCTTCGGACAAGACCTCTGACCCCGAGCCCAGTGCCGCCGTTACGTCTGGATCCGACGGCGTCAACGAGGATCGCCCTGAGTCTCCCGAGTTCGATGAGCTCACGCAGCGAGCGGCGAGACTGTCCATTGATGAGGGAGACACCCACGAGCTAAAGAGCCCGGATGAGTTTGAGGAGCTCCTTGAGGAGACCGTCGAGGAGCAGAACGAGGCTCCTGCTTCCAGCGTGGCGACCACAGAAGTCAAGACTGAGACAGCATAAAGAAGCGTGTAGCGTGTTGAAGAGGGGTGGAGGCAAGTGTATAGTTTAGACGATTGGGGTGTACCATGATACCTGACCGACAAAAAGGCGTAAATTTCTTCGTTCGTGAGAGTTTTTTTTAGGGGTTCCGGAGCAATAAGTTGGTGTCTGGAGCCCAAGGATTAAGATTAGTTATAGAGAATGAATACCACTCGCAAGCATTTTCACTTCGGCGATTGAAGCTCCTTCTTCTTGTGATGATAGTCTTCGGTGCATGTGCACTTTAAGCGCTGTAACAGGGCCGGGGCAAAGTGAAGCGTGAAATGGTGTGTTCATGTTTTCTACAAAATACAGATTTTGTACAGTACGTGGAGGACATGTCTCCCACCGGGCGTCTACAAATCGGCCGCCCGTTTGTCCCTTTTTGGTGCCTTTTCCCCAAGACGCCATTTTTGAGGCCATTCGTCTATCCGTTTGCGGACCGAGTCCTCGTCTTCGTCCAAAACCCCATCCGTCATTCTTTTTTTGTTTTCCTTTTCTCTCTTATTTTACCTTGCACGACACAGGACCATTCCTCCCACTTTCCTAGCCAAAGCCTCCCTCGCCTCCAAAACGCCCCTGTCGGTGGAGATGAACATGCACTCGCCCAACGTCATGCCCTTGATCAGGCCGTCCTTGCTCTGGAACCCTCTGACGACGAGCTCGAGGTCCTTGATGGAGATGTTGACGGGTCGCTTCGGCTTAGTGACCATGCTGATACCCTTGAGGACGGGTTCGTTGTTCCAGTACTTGAGGCCGACCCAGAGGCGGCGGGAGGCCACGTTGGCGGTGGTGATGGGTTCCGGGGGCTCGGACATTTGCTCCGGGGTCGGGGGCGCGGGGCCACCGCGGTAGAGGGAGGAGAGGAAGCCTGCGCGCTGCAGGGCGAGGGCGAGGTTGAGGTTGTGCTTGGTGTTTACGATGGAGGTCATGCCGAGGCGGGCGCGGGAGGCATTCTGAAGGTGCGAGCACGCGTTGATCATGTTTGTGAAACCCATCTTGAGGGATGATTGGGTGAGCACCGGGGCTCGGGTATCGTGGGGAGGTTGCGTCGAGGGGTGAGAGGGTGCGGAAGGGTGCGGTTCTAGGAGGGGGCAAGTTAGATGCGATCAAGTTTCCGGGACATCGGTGGCATGTTCTTACGGCGTGAGCTCAATTGGGGGCGGTTGACTGGTTTGTATGTCCCCCTTCACCTTTGAAAACAGCGTGCTGCGCGTGGGGTGGCTCCAAAGATTGCGAATTCCAGACCGTCACCTAACCAAACCGGCGATATGGAAGCTATCGCCAAATTTTTGGAACGCAGCCCGGCCGGTCGTCGAATGATGACTAAGGATTCTGGCTGACGGACGATGGTCCGTGCCCAACGGTCCAGAAAGCTCCACTTCGAGGACCGTGGGGACCGCGGCCGACTGGGAGTGCTTCTTCTCACTTTCACCCCGGCCGCCGCGTGTCATTGGTTCTTTCAACCTCCTGTAAGCGCCCGGTTGACCACTCGATGCGACCACCTGCAGGCTCCTCCAGTCGAGCAGCATGCATTTAGACGCCGGCGCATTGGAGCTATGGGCGGAACAGTGGGATGGTCGCAAGAATCTCTGCTTGGGTCTTTTCTTCTTCTCTCTTGCGACCGAGTACCGAGTGGTACAAAAAGCTGACTGGCAGGGCAGAGGGAAGAGAAAGAGGATGGGCCGGTTCCAAGGAGACCTACCTTAATTATCTAGCCCTCACAAACCATCCTCCCTCCTCTCTTCCCCGACACTCTTGTCCTCCTTCCGTACGGAGTATATTTGTGCTATTCCTTGCAAAGAGTCCGCAATAAACGTGCCACACCAAACACCACACACACCTCCCAACGGCAGTCTGTTTCTATTGTCGTCCTGCTGCCGCCCTTGGCCTTTGACCGAGGCGGGGTAATTCCACAGCTTGCGCCGCTCCTGTGCTTCTCACCCTCGCGAGTGGGAGGGAGGGGTTCAGATTGATTGCTCGGCCGATTGCCTTTTCCCAACGACCAGAAGATCTATTCCTGGAAACACAGGTTCCAACAAAACCAGGATGGCGACCCGGCCGGGCGAGGAGAACGTAGCTACTCTGTGAGTTTGCTCCATCTTCTCAGACGCAGAAAGAACAGCAGTAGCAGTGCTACTTGACTTGAGGGGAAAACAACATCATGGCTGACTGGCCTGTGACGCTTCACAGCTTTGGAGACATTCATTACTTTTACGGCCCGCCGACGAATAACCCCCCTCACCACCGCTTCGATAAGGGCTCCTACGTTTATCTGTTCGAAAACGCGAATGACCGCCGCGCGCGCATTGAGATCGCGAACCACCCAGGCACGGATGATCAAGATGCCTTTGACGGTTGTATGTTGCGCCGCCATGCGCCGCCGTAGCCAGAGAGCTGACAATAGTGGTGTCTAGTCCTCGATAAGACGCACGTGCAGTACACCTATAATCACCAATGCATGGTAACGCTCACTGTCGGCGAAACGACGGACCAGATGGAGTGGCATCTCCCGACCTACGACCCCCAAAATCAGAACAAGTACCACTACAAGCTTCACTCTCTCGACATCTACTTCTGGAAGCAGGAGGACGCGCTCCAGTTCGTCAATGGCATCCGCAGAGTCCTCCCGCCGGCGCAGGTCGAGGTTCTGGACGAGCCGGCGCAGCCATCACACCACCACAGCCATCACCAAGCCGACCCCGTGAGCGCAGTCGTGCAACAGCTCGAGCACGCCGCGATCTCGGATCCTCACTACGGCAGCCCCCAGCAACCTCAACAACAAGCGCCCGTCAGTTTCGCGGGGCCTCCAACGTCCGCTGTCCCGGCGCAGCAAGAACCTCCAGCAAGCTTTGTGCCGATGGCATATAACCCCGCCGCGCCCGCCGCGCCCGAGGCAATCAGACACCGAGAAAAGACTCCTCCCCCAGAAGACGGCGGGGTGGACCCCCTAGCGGCCGCAGTAGCATACGACGCCCAGGCTCCCTTCTCTCCCGGCTTCGTCCCGCCCCCGGGTTTCCAGTCCGCCCAGGTCGGCGCCACCGGTCTCCCTCCACCACCCCCGCCTCCGCAGTTTGGCGCTCCACCGCAACCCGGGCTCCAGCGCGCCGTGACCATGCCCGTACAAGCCGTCCACGGCGGCCTGGCCTCGCCGGGATTGGCAAGCCCCTACGGCAGCAACTTTCCCGGCACCCCGGGCCTGCAGCCTCCTCCACCTCCACCCCCGCCGCAGACAGCGCCGGCCCAGCCTCAACAAGCGCCCCAACAGCAACAGGCCCAGCAGCCAACGCCGCCTCCTCAGACGCCAGGCGCGACGGGCACGCCCCCGGTCACGAGCCCCGGAGCTACGCCGATCGGGGGATTCTCGCAGTACTCGTACACGACGCAGCCGCAGCCGCAGTCGCCGGCGGCGGTGGACTACTCGGTGCACCAGCAGCTCTACCGGCCTACGGAGCAGGAGGCGGCCCGGTACAAGGGGTACATGGTCAAGCAGGAGCCGGCGGGCAAGTTGGAGGCGAACGCGGGGCGGCTCGAGAGGGGCGTCACGGGCATGCTGAGGAAGTTTGAGAAGAAGTTTGGATGAGCATGTTCTTGTTGTTGTTCCTTTTTGGAAGGCGAAATATGGTTTCTTGAGTGGTGGATTGTTAAGACGGGCTTTTTCTCACGAGATAATCTGATATTTGAGGGTTTTGGATATGAATCCTGCGCGATGAATCTGTTTTGATCGCAACGACTCTGCTCACGATTTACCTCCGGCCAGGCGTGTTGATCGTCATGATGATGATATGCTCGCGCCCAATCATAAACGTCCGCCTTTTCATATTACTAAAGTGGACATGAAGTCTGGAATCGATGCTCACCAGAGTGACTTGAGTTTCCTCGGGAGAGGAGGACAGGCATCACATGGCCCTCAGTGCATTCCAAATCATCATGGGTACTACTTCAGAATATGCGATCGCGACAAGGCTGAATGTCGTTGTCTACGCCTGGAAACATTACTCAAATCATTCAGGCGACATGCAACGATAGATCGCCTCCCTTTGGACAAACAGGCTGCGTTATACGTCATGCACGGGTGTCAGCAACAACGTGGTGGCCTGGTAGGATTCGCGACTCTGGGGGGCCGGACGTCAAGGACCCGTGGCGCAGTGAGGAAGGCTGCATGTGTTTTTCTTGCTTCGGCAGATCGTCGCTGGGGCGCTGTGTTGGTTGCTGCGGTGGTGCTTTGTGGTTTGTGCGTGCATGGAGGCGGGCTCAGAGGATTCGCGCTGCAGACTGCGAAGTGTGGTGGTGATCATCCTTCAAAAGCACTTTGCATATGACTGAGAAAGTGCACCGTGGGACAAGCTTCTTGAAGCTCATCCCAGCTGAGCTGAGACGGAACGTGGGAGTGGCAAGTCTGCGCTGCGAGTTTGCGTTGGCTCTGGGACGGTTGGAATGAGGGGCAGTTGGGGTAAACCCGCTGCTCGTATAATTGAAGACGGTGGCACGACGACAGGCCGATTTAACGTTGCGTTGCGCCTGGTTCAATGCGGGACGGATGCCTTGGTGCTGTGTGAAGCGTTGGGGACGGCGCACCAGAGGCCGCCACCGTCAACCAAAATCTCGTTCGACCCGAGGCATGGCCGGCTGCCCTGCGATGAGGTCGATTGAGTGCCAGACTCAAGTATGGACGAAAGTGGGATGCCACCCCGTTCCGCCTCTGTCAGCGCTACTCGCGAGGAGCTGCGAATGAGAGGGCACAGCCAGGCGATTGGGCAATTTAAGACGACATGCAGGCAGGTCTTAGACAAGTGCGTCTTGTCTGAGACTTGCATTGAGACCAGCCATCCGTCCCTGAGAGTAGGGCACAGCGTGGAGAACTTGCAGGTTTGGGCATTTGGAGCCAGGATAGAATTCGCAATGGTATGCGGGCATCAGCGCATGGCTGGCAACAGGCATCATATCGCAAGGATGACTTTGTAGTTGCGCGAGATATCAGAGGCTGGTGATCAAACAGGGCTCTGTTCATCCTGCCGTTGGTTGCGATGGGACAGCGCAAAAGCCACAGTGCGATTGGGGGATGAGGCGGTGCGCCTCATGGCGGGGCATCCTTGCTGTCGTCCAGAAGTCTCCTAGGCTCTGCCAACTGGTGTGGTTGGCGGCTACGGGATTAGTTTTTGCACTTTGATCGGGCTGGGGAACCCTGCAACGTCTGTGGGCTGTGGCAGAGCGCATTCTTGGATATCAGTCATGAGAACATGTCGAGAGGGCGGTGGCTGGAGGGTAATGCATCCCAGGCATCAGCGAACAATTCTTGTGTTTGAGGTCTCTTGGAAGTGGGAACATTTCGTTGATGGGTCGTCACTGGGCGGTGATGCTTGTTGTGCTTTGGGTCATGATGTTGCTTGAAATAGTAGCACGGGCAAAACTGGAGACGACCCTGAGCGCTCGAGCGCGCTGATGTCCTTCCTCATGTGGGTAACAAGACCGAGGAAAGCAAGAAGGCCAGCGGCATGGCGACCTCGTCACTGCTGAAGCGCCTCATTGCTGGTCGAGTCGCTACGCGGGAACGGGAAGTTACAGAAGCGAAATCAGTGTCCTGGAACAGGATAAAGCTGGTATCCGTCACCCTCGAAAACAAAGACTGCATCGTCGCCAGGAGGAAGACAGTGTTTCGTCTGATGTCACGCGTGGACCCCGTGTCAAGGACGAGATGGGGGTCGCGATGGAGAAGTGACGCTGCGGTGGTCCAAAAGTTTTGGGTCTCGATACTTTGAGGTGAGCGTTTGGACAGAGTGGGATCGAATGGAGCGTTGTAGCGTTGCAGCAGCCAGGACAGCCATGGACCGAGGGGCCGGAGAAGTGGGCAGGGCTGGGTGGTGGTGACCACTGACGATTGACCAACAGGTTTGGCGGCAGCACCGCCTGGCGCACCGCCTCAAGCCCCGAGACTGGAGGTCGGGGTTGGGCTGACTGGTAATGAGGCGGCGATGGCTTGGTGGCTTGATGGCTTATGTTGAACTGGGAATGTTTAGGGTCTGACGGCATACAGCTGGAGATGGGCGCGTGAAGTGGTTCGTCGGTGAAGGCCGAGAGAATACCAATTGCTTGAATCTAATCGAAGGAAGCGCGGGAGACGCATTGATGGAGAGGTCGGTTCCCGAGATTCGGCTTAGTCCGTTTGCTGGACACGACAGGGCTCTTCCCTCCGCATTGTTTCGCCCGTTCGTGTTTCCCGTCGCGTATGTTCCCGGCTGCAATAGATGAATATTCGAGGGGTTGTTCATTCGACGAACACCAGTTGGACAGGTGCCATCTTCTGTAAACTCAAAAAGTTGCATTGATTGCTTCCCCTGCCATCCGGAGAGCCTCATCCAGTGTGGACGTCGTCGTGTGTCAACGGGCATAGCCTCTTGGGCGTCCGTCTCTTCCGTGGCGGTTCGGTCCCTTCGGGCGCAGGACCAGCCATCAGGGACGGGCGGTGTCTCTTGGTCTGATATCATCGAGGAGCTGTATCCGCGGGGTCCTTTGCAGAGGACGCGACGACTCGCATCGTCGCAGCAGAGGGGGCGGCTGATTGGCTCAGGGTCTGGCTGTTCCCGCCGCCGGCGCCCACTAAGGAGCATACACGAACCCGGGGTGGGACGTTAGTGTTTCCGTCGAGGTCGTGTTTTTGGAGGCCCAGGGTTGTCGGCAGAGGGACGGCCTTTGCACAGCATTGGGTAAGGTAGGTAGGTAGGTCTGCTGTCTTGTTGGTGGTGGGTGATGATGATTGCGGTTTTTGGGAGTGGTCTGCGAAATGAAATGAATGCACTGCGTGCACCGAGCATTGCATTGCATCCGGAGCTGCAGATGCTCGAAAGGAGAACGAGATGGCACCTCAGGCACGAGAGACAGAACCGAAGAAAAAAAAAAAGACAAAAAAAGGAAAAGGCTTGGCTGGAACTGCAAAATGGGGGAATGAACGAACAACGGTGGTGCTGACGGGACCTGGACCTGACCTCCTCCAGCGTCCTGCCTGCCCGGGCTGACGGTCAACCTGTGACCGTGACTTGACGCTGCTGCCTCCACGTCCCTCCTTCCCATAATCCATAATCTGGAATCCATCTCCATATCCATTTGCATCCAATACTTTATTCATATCCATCCTTACCTACCTACCTACCTCATCCCTATTCGTAAACCCTTCACTGCTCTTCTCTCTCTCTTTCTCTCTCTTCCCCATTCAAACCCCTCTCCTCCACCCTCAGCTCCTGCTAATAATAAGGCGAGGTCGGTCCCTAAATACCCAAAAGGCATCTCTTACACCTCCTGGCTGAACACACCCACTGGCACCCTCTCCAATCCCCATCCCGTGTCCCACCTGGCGTCCTCGTACACTAACGCACCTGGTCCTGGTCCTGAACCTGGACCTGGACCTGGCCTTTGGGTTGCCCCCCCCCCCCGGGACCTTGCCTGCAAACTGGGACCTGCACCTCTGTCCTGCACCTGTTGTTCCATTCCTTCCTGACCTTACCTTGCCTCACCTCGCTCACCTCATCCGCACCTCTCTCACACACACTCACACACACCTACCAGCCAGCAGTCTGCGCTTCCCGCCGCTGCTTCCCTCCTTCCTGTCTCGTACCGTTCCTCCAACCCACCGGAAGAAAACCCTTCTCGCAACCGCCTTCGATTACATTTCGCGCGTCGCGAATTCCTCCATATTCCGCTTCTCCATCTGCTGTTGTCAATCGTCGGTTCTCAATGTCCCAGCTCTGACGCTTATTTTTTGCCCTGCGCAGCTGGGACGCCCCGCCGTAATTCGCCCTACGCCTTACCTTAGTCACCTCCGCCCTCTTAACCGCCGCCTCTTCCGCTCTGCGCCCTCCATCCTTTGTCACTCGTTTCTTTACCAACATGTATCTCAATATGCGAATACCTCTGCAGTTGCTGGGAGCTGCTCGAGAGCACTCGTCCGGGGCCTTGCGTCGACGTGACGGCGATAGCGATCCCAGGAAAGTCACCATCATTGTAAGTACACTATCATGCCATGGCCCCGAGCCGCTCGTGCCAGTCAACAACACCACTAACACCTATCGCCATTACAGGCAATCCTCGCCGCCCTGGTCCTCATTATCTTCGTCGCCTTTGTAATATTCTCCTTCCGCGCCTCTCGACGCAATCGCCAACCCTCGAAAAACTCCTCCCGTGGAGGCTTTCTCAAAATATGGAACACGGGCGCTGGCCGGAGCAGGTATCAACAGGCTCAGGATGAAGAATCAAACTCCACCGAACAGCTAGCCACCCGCAGCTCCCGTACTGGCCCGACTTCCCTGCGCTTCGATGCCTCCGCCAATCAGTCACAGGCCGACAGCCGCTCCCCCAACAGCGCCGTGAACCGCAACACTTCTATTCGCTCAGTCATGACCCTACCAGCTTACAGGGTCGATGCCAACGATAACGAACAGGTTTTGGGTCGTGAAGGCGAGCGTGGCGGTGTGGATGTTGTCATTGAGTACCCGACGGAGGAGAATGAGGAGGAACTGCGTGACCAAGAGATGGAAGCACTGTATCAGATTCGCCTGGCTCGACGACAAGAACTTGCCGAACGCGAGGAGAGGAGGAGAGAGCGTCGCGAAGCGCGAGACCGTGGCGACCACGTCGCTCTGGAGAACATCCGCACACAAGCCCGCAACGCCAGCAACAACAGTGTCGTTGGCGTCCTCCGCGAAGAGCATGAACGTATCAAGGCCGAACGCCAAAGAAATGTCTCTAGCGTATCTTACGCCGATCTTGGCGTTGCACGTCACGATGGCACCCGAATTCGAGCCAACAGCCAGGAAAGCGAGAGGATGGGCTTGTTATCGGACGCTGCTAGTATTGCCGCCACATCAACCAGGTCCGTTGCCGAGTCGGGCCACAGGAGAGGTAGCTCCGTTATGAGTATCGACAGCGACCTCCCCTCTCCTGGGCTGCCGAGATCCCGGGCGAACTCGCGACCAGATACGCCCCGTCTAGACACGAGAGCCGGTTCGAGCCCTGAGATTATCGAGGCCGATGTTGGAGAGGCCGGCATCCCCATCTACTCTCCTCCCGGATACGACGAAGTTTCCCTCGACGATGAACACTCCAGAAGCAACACTCCTCAGCCAAATGTCGAACCCCCTCCGACCTATCCCGGACCCTCTCAACAACGCGCAGACAATCTTGCCTCAGATATGGCCGACTTGGCCGCGGAGGAGCACACGACTGGCCAACCGGGGCAGCAAAACCAACAGAGCCAGCAGAGGAAGATACCACAATTACCAAGCCTTCGGCTACAGCAATTACCACAGATCGTGATTGAGCCATCCAGCGCCAGGCCTCGTGATGACGAGAGGTGACGGTTGATCCTGGATAGAAGAGAAGGAAGAAAACCGGATGAATGATGGCTGGATTTAATGAGCCCCCGTGCAAAGGAAGAAAATTTGGTGGCGATCTTTTTTGATACATATGGCCTGAATCGGCAAATCACATACACACTGAGCGAGTGCTGTCAGGACGAGGCAAGCTCTCCAAACTCATTGTATAGTACCTTACCAGTAAACTGGATATCGGCGTTGGGCGAGTCTCGGCCTGGACAGGGAGTTATAAAGGATACCAGAGCGTGTTCAGGAGGTTTTGCACCTCTGCGGCCTGCGCGCCCGAGGTACCATCATATTTCGAAGCAATCATTTCAAGCTTTCACTCTGAAAATGACTTTCTGTGCTCATTGGTTATACTGCTCTCGACGGTATTATCTGCCGAGTGCTCCTCGAGTGCACGGAAGGTATGCTTTATGATCTGCATTGTATGTAAGTAACCCTTGCTCTTATGACATGGCCAAGTTGCTGGGGCCAAGTCGAAGGTCAATTCCTGATGCTTGGCCTAGTCTTGATTTTGGGTCCTGACCCGTTTGCACTTGCCAAGCATCTTGGCCCAATGCTTGACTCTGCCTCCGGTTTTCCACCGGATCGAAGACGAGCGATCGTAAAAGGCTGTAGAAGAACTTGCGGAAAACCCATGCGCAGTATTTGTCTCAGCAGGACCGATCAGAACCAAGTGCAGCCAAGACACTCAAGGGCCTCGGATGTGCTCAGGATTTTTGTTCGTCGACGTCAAGCTCACAAAGCGCTATTTCTCTTACTCTTCAACGATACACATTCGCCCTAGGTGAAGGTTCTGCTGCACGTAACCTTTGAGTAACCGGGGATGGGTTATTGAGTTTGTGCAAGCAGCCCTATTGGAGGCAATCAGACGACAGCAGGGGGAAGTAGGGAATCATCAACGGGTGCTTAGAGACTCCCCAAAACCCTCAGCTTATTTTACCGTCACTTCAAGCAGCTCGTCTCAAATGAGTCATTCTTTCTGTTCAGTACAGTAAGGCCCGACGCGGACTGCTTTTGTTTGGTGGTATTCCCTGTCACCTGAGGTCGTTTCCATCAACACATCCTGGCCTCTGCATCAATCTTATAATCGATGAAAAAGCATGAGAAACGGAGGGCGACTGATCAAAAGCCCTTGACGATTAGCATAAGCAAAGCTGGAGCGGGATTCGCTATCCGGAGCGAATATGCAACATTTGCGCTCGTCGTACATGTACTACTCTGTGACCCAATGACAGTATCCGAAGTTATTCATATAACGCGTTGATGGGCGTTTGGCGCAGTGGTAGCGCGTCCGCTTTGCATACTCGCATCTGCGGAAGGTCTAGGGTTCAATCCCCTAAACGTCCATTATCTTTTGCTGATTCTCACGACTGATGCGTTTTTGCTTTGAGGGTCTTCGCACGCATTTTTTGACTTTTAGCGTCTTTCAAAACAGCTGTGCAACAGCTCACAATACAGATTGCGGTGGTGGTAAACAATAAAAAGATGGCTTGGTTCGCTAGGCAAAAAGACTTCGGCCGGCCTGTATGTACAAAGTGTCTCAATGAATTCATCCATGCTTTGCGGGCTCTGGCCGTAAAGTGAACACCTCCCGTCCCAAAACGCCGATAACCCAAAAACAGCCCGTTCCCCAAAACTCCAATTTTCATCCCAAGATGTTATCAAATCCAGTGATCGTCCAATGCGCGGTTCTTGTCGAGGTACTCATACACCTGCTTGGGGTCCTTGCACACGTGCTTCGCGTCCCAGCCGTCGCTGCCCGTGAACCCGGGGGGGAAGGTCGTCTGGGTGCCCTCGAGCGCGACGTCGCCCGAACACAGGATGGCCTGGCGCAGGTACTCGAAGCAGTGCTGGAGGTGCCAGGGCCCGTCGGCGCCCTCGGTGTCCTCTGGGATGTGGGAGTGCATGTCGACGGCGGCGGAGCCGTTGACGGAGAGGCCGGCGTAGCTCTCGAGGATGGCGTAGAGGCAGTGCAGCTGGTGCGTCATGGAGGTGGTGAAGACGGTGCGCGGGGCGAACTCGGGCAGCGGCACGGGGAGGTTGCTGTGGGCGCGCGGGTTCTTGACCTCGAGGTAGCCGAGGCCGCGGGGCACCATCTTGAGCCAGTTCTCCTGGAGGGAGGCGTTGGTGAAGAGCGACTTTGGGTCGTCGGGGACGAAATCTGTTGTCGGGTGGAAGGTTGTTATTTGCTGGGTGACTGGAGGTTTCTTGTGTTAGCCAAGAGGAGATTCGACTGGGATGGGGAAGAGACGAACATTCTGGCGCGAAGCCTGTGAGGTCGCCGACGGGTTCGAGGCGCTTGTCGCGGGCGGGCGACTGGAGGTATCGTCTCTCGACGAGGAGGCCGACGACGACGAGCATCAGCGCCGTGTCGAATACCCAGCGCCAGCGCCTGAAGGCCTCGCATTTCTTGGCGCACCGGCTTCGTCTTGTTGCGCAACCGCCGCCGACTTCGATGTCTGCTTGCTTCCACGGCTTGTCGTCTTCGCTCAGCAGCGACACGCTGATGTCGGTCATGGAGTCATTGTGAGGCGAGACACCGCGGCGGGTGT
Source organism: Colletotrichum fructicola Nara gc5 (assembly GCF_000319635.2). NCBI lineage: Eukaryota > Fungi > Ascomycota > Sordariomycetes > Glomerellales > Glomerellaceae > Colletotrichum > Colletotrichum fructicola. Next base: position 726,675 of record NW_027094057.1, read on the forward strand.
CTGAGTAGCCGTGATTCATGGTGTCGGTTGTCGTATAACAGAGGGAGCTCTTGATGAGTGATGACGATGGCTATGTATGTCTTCTTCGAAGAACAAGATACAGCCTGACTATCGAACGCTTCAAACTAACAATTCGATCGTTGAAGGATAGAAAACCCAAGGCCCAGACTTCTGGGCCGCCAGCCAAGGACGCGGCATCATGTCCCTATTATTCGGCCAACGTGAAACACCCTCTGGGCTGATGTCCCTCCCAACGGCGGTGCGTGGCGTCGCTGGCCGGTCGATGATCTGAAGGAGATCCGACACTTTGTGTCTGAGAACGGCGGAGCGGCGGGAAACGGTGACCCGTGCGTCTGTACCCTGGGCGAAAGGACTTGAGGGTGACCCATTCTCATGTGGCCGTGGACTCTTTTCTCTGAATAATACTTGCGATGGTAGAAATCCGAGATTCGGTCACAAAGATTGGGATGGATTGATTGAGATCGGTGGTGAATGAGATACTTTACCCATGCGCCCACAAGATTTGCGCCAACATTCGCACTTGCAGGCTGCCAAAGCCAAGCTCAAAGCCTAACGAGTTAAGCATAATCCCCACTGGGCAGCTAGCTTCCTTCCTGTGAATAACAAATGTCGCTAACAATTAAATGATATTGTTGACTATTGGCAACCCATCAATCCGCAATGAACTGCGCCTAAGCGTCGGAGATCAAAAATTCAGTATGTCTGAGACTATTCCGATGACGATAAAAAGGCAAAAATGACAACTGTGAGATTCGAACTCACGCATCTTTCGATACCAGAATACTATCCTTTGGAAGGACAAGCTCGTCGCTTGAGTCTGGCGCCTTAGACCGCTCGGCCAAGTTGCCCGATGATTTCCGAGGCAACTTCATTGCTAGAGTACCCTTGCGCTGTGGAGACCTCGCCCAGTTGCAAGCAAGCTTCATCCGAAGCACAGCTTCCGTCCAGTTGCTGGGCCCGGTGGTTTTTTTCTTTGGCTTTGGCATTCTGCAGTTGACTTCACATCATCTGAGATGGTTTTCTTTCTGAGTACAGCAAGCTTTCGCTCACCTACCACGTCAAAGCTGAAGCCCCAAACCACCGCTCAACCTCTGGCCCAAGGTTTGCGCGCCAGCCCTGGCTGACTTCATCATCGTATGAGCTTCACTGCCCTCACATCACCTCCCTCCAACAAGACCGAATGTCTCGGATGCAAATGGCCTCCGGCATGGGCCCGTCCGCACCGGCCTCGGCGGCCGCATACCGCCGAGAACATGCTCCCCCGTGGGCCTCCGTTATCGTCGTCGTCGTCAAAATGTGGAAATCATTCGAGTCCCCAAGGGTCCAGTCGTCAGTGCACCGGGAAGCCTAAGCTGGACTCGGCCTAGCCGGTGGGAATACAGCGGAGACCAGCAGAGGACGGGAGTTGACGTCGGCAATCTTTCAAGCCTGCTTCTGATTCTTTTGTTGCTTTCACCCTGCCAACATGTTTGGCCTCCTCTGGGCGAGGCGTCTGTTGCTGGAAGAAGGCCAGTTGCGGCCCTCATGGGTCGAGCATTGGCTGCGATAGATATCACTTACATCTTGACCTATTCTTTGGATATGTTCACTAGTACCAAGGTGTATTAGACAGACCTCCAAACCATCACTTTCTCGGGAGAAGCCTCCCGATCGCAACCCTCCCATGCCCTGGCATCCGCACTGCCGGGACGAGGTGGCGGACGCGCATCTCAAATCCATCAACAAAGATTTTTTTTCTTTTACACGGCCCCCAAAGATAGGGAACAGTGGACCCTTGCAAATGGTGCAATACGCAGAGTTCCATAGTTTCCCATGTGCCATCCCTTTTTTAAATGTCCGTCGGTCTGCCGCCGCCGCCACTGGTCCTTTGCCGCTTCCACTTCCCGATTTCTAATACATCTTCCGACCTTTCGTTTCCTTTTGCTCGGCGTCAGATCAGGATAAGACCACGCTCGTTTGGGGGAAACACATATTTAATGTTTAATCGCTCCTTCTCTCACTTATAACATCGACTTGAGCCGCCGGGCAGATTTCCCGACTAGATCTTCGAAAGGATCGCCGTCGCAACGTCGCAACGAGCAAGGTTCACCCGCCAAGGAGGCTTGCATGAACCAACGATCCCCCTCTCGGGACAACATCACCACGAAACGACGAGCAAAAATTCCAGCTCAAAAAATCTAGAACATGTCTTCGGCCCGAGACCCGGCCGCCGAAGCCGATGAGAAGCACGGCTCCGCGCCCCCGGGCCTCCGTTTAAACCACCCCTCCGAAACGACTCTCACGCCCGGCTCGAACTCGGACAACGACCCCGAAACCCAACCCTCCGCGGCGGCGGCGCCCACGACATCCGACCCCGGCGCCGTCCCAGATGGCGGGCTCGAGGCCTGGCTCCAGGTCCTCGGGTCCTGGGTCGTCCTCGCCGCCACGTGGGGCCTCGTCAACACCTTCGGCGTGTACCAGACCTACTACGAGACGACCCTCGCCGCGACGCCCTCGGCCATCTCCTGGATCGGCTCGCTGCAGGGCGCGCTGCTGATGCTCGTCGGGCCCGTCTCCGGCCCGCTGTACGACGCGGGCTACTTCCGCGAGCTCCTCTGGGCGGGGCTCTTCCTCATCCTCCTCGGCCAGTTCATGACCTCGCTGTGCACGACCTACTGGCAGGTCCTGCTCGCGCAGGGCGTGTGCATCGGCCTCGGCTGCGGGCTGACCTTCCTCCCCTCGACGGCGATCCTCAGCCAGTACTTCCTCAAGCGCCGCTCCTTCGTCATCGGCATCGCGGCCACGGGCTCCCCGATCGCGGGCATGGTGTTCCCCATCATCTTCGGCCGGCTGCAGCCCGTCATCGGCTTCGGGTGGGCGACGCGCATCATGGGCTTCATCCTGCTCGGGCTGTCCGTCATCCCGGCACTGTGGATGCACACGCGTCTGCCGCCGTCGGGGCATAAGCGGTCGCTTATCGACCGGACGGCGCTGCGCGACCCGGCCTTCATGCTGGTCATGGTCGGCTCCTTCTTCGCGTTCCTGTCCATGTACATTGCCTTCTTCTACATCCAGCTGTTCGCCGTCAGCCGCGGCATCGGCCCGGCGTCCTTCTCGTCGTACTTTGTGACGCTGCTGAGCGCGGGGAGCATCCCTGGGCGGGTGGTGCCCAACTACCTCGCGGACAAGATCAGCGCGGTGTACGTGCAGACGTCGCTCGCTGCGGGGGCGGCGATCATGATGTTTGCGTGGCTGGGGATCAACAACATGGCGGGCCTGATTGTGTTCGCCATTATCTACGGTTGTTTTTCGGGAGGCATGGTCAGCATCACGCCGAGCGTCATCGTGAGTCTGTCGCCGGACCTGGGCCGCGTGGGGACGCGCATGGGCATGATGAACTTCACCTCGGGCATCTCGATCCTCATCGGCACGCCTATTGCCGGCGCAATCCTGGGAGGATACAGCGAGGTGGAGTGGCAGGCCATGATCGGGTACGGAGCAGCGGCTCTGACGGTGGGATGTTTCTGCTTCACGCTGGCCAAGATCTTCCAGCTGAAGCAAGAGCGGTCTCTGAAGGCTTGAGTCAGTGGCCAGTAATGTATTGCAATCGTGTATATTAAGAGGGCTCTCTGTTCCACGTTGATCGCGGCTATCTTGTAGAGTCACCGCATCCACCACCAACCGCAAGCCACTGCCGCGACGCCGCCAAACACAACCGCCCACCGAGCCAGCCCGCGCATGATCTGCTCTTTCGCAAAAGCATCCATAGCGTCCCCGTCGTTGATGTTCGGAAACGGCACATCCGGGATCGGCTTCCCGAGAGCCTTGCACAAAGGCTCCCACCCGTCCTTAACATGGTAGAACACCAGCTGATCCGCGGGCACCACCCTTCTCAGCCACGCCTGGTGGGTGTCCCACACGGCGCGGTCCGGCACAGGAGCTTCGTGAGGAAACAGCTCGCCCCAGCGACTCTTGGGGATCGCATCAATGTACCGCGGGAACCAGCGCATGGTCGGGACGAGAAACAGTGCAAACGATAGAAAGGCCTGCAGAGACGCGTTGCCCGTCTTTTGGATGCTGCGGACCCACGCGTCCGGATCGCGGACGGTGCAGATGACCTTGACGCCGGGGTGCATCTCGAGCAGCTCCTCGAGGAAGAGCATGCCGGGCACGTCGAGCACGGCGGCGAAGCCGTCGTCCAGGTGGTTTCTCAGCGTCTCCCGGACGACTTTGTCGTCCTCAGCTGATTTGATCGGGGTGTGCTCGAGGGCGGCGATCCAGGAGCGGATCTCGGATTCCGGGCCCCTGGTGACTTGGGTGCCGCCGTGGTGGACGGGCCCGTGTAGGAGGATTTCGAGGGCTTTGCTGAAGGAGGCCGTGCCGGTTCGGGGGAGGCCGGCCCCGATGACCTGGAGCTTGGTCCCAGGCTTCGGCTTGGAGGCTTCTTGGCCCATTGTGAGACTTGAGATGCTTCTTTGAAGATTTTGCACTCGAGACAGAATGCGAAAGATGGAGCCACTGTAATCAGATTAGATGAATGAGTGATACTTACGAGTTTCCCTTTTTGATGCCAATGCTGACACCGTTCACTAAGGAGGCCGAGGATGCACCTAATGACCCCTTCCGTTTTGGGGAATTAAAAGTCACTTGTCATCCTTCTCACTCGACGTGGTAAGGATATCGGTCACAGATGCACAAGGCAGAGTGTTTGGCATAGTGAAGCAGTTGACAATCTGAAATGGACGAAGCCGTTGCCAGATACGGGCGTGAGAGGTGAGTCCCAGGTGAGAGCGCACACCTCCGTTCACCGACCCGACTCACCGAGAAATCCAGCGTTTCGTACCCCATCAAGGTCGGCGGGCGCTTGCCAATTTTGGCAAATGGGAGTGGAACTGGTTTTCGCACCATATCGAGCATCTGTGTCACTGAGCCGGAGACAATAATAGTGCGGCGAGGTTGGCGGTGAGGGTCCGTCGACGCATCGGACGTTGGATGCGTTTCGTTTTCGTGGTGCGGATAAGGCTCGATGTGGGCATTGGCTGCTCCGTGACCCCCGTCAGCGAAGCCAAGTCTTTCTATCGTGACCTAGCCCTCGAGAGATCTCGATAGCGGACAGGGCCTAGGTGTTGTAAGCCAGATGTTGAAAATGAAGACCAAGGTATTACCATTACCCAGCGATTCATGACCGTGTACCTACGGAGGTAACTGCGGGTTACGATGCGCGGATCCGTACCAGCGGCGGCGAGGGCGGCCTATCACGGCGGCAGGTGAGGGTCCAGCGCTGTGTGTTGCTGATTCATCCTTGGATCATGGCGCTGGTGCAGCTTAGCAACCGCTTAACTCAGACCCGCGCGCGAGGGATGACAGCGACAGCGACAGCGACAATGTGTGGGGTGCCGCAGCGTCACAGTGCTCCGTCGTCGGGTCCAGGCGGTGTCTCCACTGAATGCTGACGGCGGTTGACGAAATCTGCGACCATCTGCTTTGTGATCTGATGGACCTATCCAATCCATGGATATCAGACGACGATTTCGATGGGCGCAACCGTCCAGGATCGGTCAGAGGGAACATGAGTCCCACGTGTAAGTCATGAAGAAAAGATGTTCCATGCAGTCCACGTCGTACCTTAGACACTGGAATCCCCGGCGTTCTTTCATTGGCTCACCGTGTTCTGAGCTCCGTAGAAGGATATGGGCTGCCATTTGTCAGTCAAGACTAATCTCTTCGTCCTGCCATCGATCGTCACCGCCAACTCCGGACCTCGCTCGCAAAAGATGCCTTCGGCTCCGGCACTTGGCAACAATGGGAGGGAAAACAGGCTTTGGTACCTGATCCCATCCCGCCGTCTGGCTGAGCTTTGACCTTCGAGGGCCTCAACTCTAAGTGAGGAACGCTCCTGATGTTAGGTTCGTCTCGCGGTTCGTCATGCCAATTTGAGGGAACGGCAAGAGGGCAATCCGTGATACACCCGCGATCCGAAAGTATTTGCGCTCCTCTAGAGACAGTCGTGCACAAAAGAAGAGCCTCCCCCCCCACCGTTGGCTGCCAGGTTGGTGAGACTAAAGTGACAATGGAAGTGCCGCCCTTACCCCACGGCCGACAGGGTGGTCGAGGAAAGGGATTGCCTGTGTATTCGTAAGGCTTATGATAGCTGATGGCGTTGTTAAGCACTTATTCAGCACCCTCGTCTCTTTCAGAAATCCAGCCCCCCCGCTGCTGGACCACGGATCACTGCGATCTGTCGCAGGGCAGCTACTGGAACAAGGTCGGCACGGGTGGTTTCTGACATGGGTTCGATGGGCAAGATGGTGGTGTTCTCCGGGTAGCTTGCATCATGGCTGAATTGGATGTTGCATCGCGACCTGACGTGCCTATCGCAACCCATCCTCGCCCGCGGCTCCGATTCGCATCGTGTCTGTTTCCTGTGATGAGTATTGAGTGAGACTTTGATTGCACAGAAACAGTATGGCGGGTAAGTACTTGCCTACCTAGGTACAGAGTAGGATACATTGAGATCACGAACCCAAGAGTGTACTTACCTGCCTACCTAGCTACCTCAGGTGGTCATGTCACAATAACAAGCCAGCCCCGCAGCGGAGCATGGACCAGCTTGGAGGGGTGTAGCTCCCCATGCCAGGCAGGGCAGGGGCAGGGCAGCTGCTTTCCTTCCCTCCCCTCCACCCGCCCGGACACCTTGCGGTTTGTCAATTGTCGCGCGCCTGCTTACAGCACCTTAGCTGAGCAGCATGGAGCTCTTGGCCGTTGAAGCTGGATGAAACCGCACCTCATCGTCCACCTCAGATCCCAACGTACCTATGGAAAGTACCTACCTTGACGCCCGTCTGGTTGGCCTGCCCGAGTCTAGCGTGCCTTTGATGATGCAACACCGCCGTAAGGTACCTTATCCAAACCCCTCCAGCCCCTCTCTGGCCGTTTCCGCGCCTGGCCAAGCTGCCGGCCTTGCGTGGTAACGTATCCGTACCTTGTCTTGCCCGTGTACACTGGGTAAGGTAGATTGATATAAGGTGTGCTCCTTCCCAACAGACGACATCTCTCACTCCATTCCCTCTCCAGTTCCTCTGTGTTGAGCACTGATTTCCTCTCTTCACTGCAATCGATACCCTTCCTTTTCTATCCATCCGTCCTACAGAAAGACACATCTGCCACAATGGCTCCCAAGATCGCTATCGTCTACGTGAGTATCCACCCCCCAGCCCGTAGCTCTTCTTTCCTAATCGGGCAATTTCTTCTGTCCCGTTCTCTGCCCCCTCTCCCCACCTACCTCACTCAATATCTTACCACCTCACTCAATCTCAACGGTGGCTTGGCAACCTCTGTCTCCCTTCCCAAGTCTACCGCATGCCTTGTACGCAGTAGATGCCCATCGTTGCCTCTGGCTGCAACCGAAGGCCTCGTTCTGCAGACAACATGACGACTCCCGCGCACAATCATGACGCCTCGATACGCGTTGCCCGCACCTCGGCGCCCTGAACCCCGCCGCGATCGCCAACTCAACTCCAACCCTGCCCTTAAGACCGCCATGCTAATCCCGTGCGCCCTCACAACAGTACTCCATGTACGGCCACATCCGTACCCTGGCCGAGGCCGAGAAGGCCGGTATTGAGAAGGCCGGCGGCACCGCCGACCTCTTCCAGTACGTCCTGCTTTACTACAAACCCCTCCCCCGCCGCGAGTCGCTTGCAATCCGGCTAACCACTGTGCAATCAACAGGATCGCTGAGACCCTCCCCGAGGAGGTCCTCACCAAGATGGGCGCTCCCCCCAAGCCCAGCGACATCCCCGTCCTCGAGGACCCCTCCACCCTCGAGGCCTACGACGCCTTCCTCCTCGGCATTCCCACCAGATACGGCACCTTCCCCGCCCAGTGGAAGACCTTCTGGGACAAGACCGGCAAGCAATGGAGCTCCGGTGGCTACTGGGGCAAGCTCGCCGGCCTCTTCATTTCCACCGCCTCCCTCGGCGGCGGCCAGGAGTCCACCGCCATCGCCGCCATGTCCACCCTCGCCCACCACGGCATTATCTACGTCCCCTTCGGCTACGCCAAGGCTTTCCCCCTGATGGCTGACCTCAGCGAGATTCACGGCGGTGGTCCCTGGGGTGCCGGCACCTTCGCCGGCGCCGACGGCTCTCGCCAGCCCTCCGAGAAGGAGCTCGAGATCGCCCGCATCCAGGGCCAGTCCTTCTACGAGACCGTTGCCAAGCACGTGGGTTGACTGCATGGCAGCAAGGACGGTGCCAAGGTGGAGAACGGCACGAGCAACGGCACCAACGGAGCGGACAAGCCTGCCCCGGTCAAGAAGGACCCGCCCGCGACGGAGAGCCGGGCGCCGAAGGAACTTGACGACAAGGACGTCAAGTCTGGACCGTGTGGACTGCCCAGCAAGTGTGTGGTGCAGTGAGAACATAGCCTCTGCACGTTTAATCCTGTAAAATTATCACAAAAAAAATACATTGTAATGACATACGTTCCACTTTGCACACAAATCATCCCATCAGTACGTGAACGGTTCTGCCACCGTCAAGAAACTCCGCCTACGCCCGTTATGACACTCGGACGCCATCCGGTCTACGGCTGCGGAGTCAAAACTTGGACGGAGCAGGGTCCAAATAAGCTTTGTCGCCGCGCGCAGACATCGGGGACGGACGCGACCCTCCTCGGACTGGCTGACCGCATTACGGCCAGGGGAAGTCAAGGCAACGATAGGTCAGACTCTGGACCACGGCAAATGAGGGATCGAGCCATCTCAAGGACAAACCAGGAAGGCGGGGGAGAGGGTTGGAGAAGAAGAGGTTTAGCGCACGGGACTGACAAGCTGACATGCAGCGCTTTCGTAGCAGAAAGAAAACCTTCTTTTGTTCGTTTTTGCCGTTTGCCCACGAACGATCCCTGGAATTGGAGTATTTAGACTTCTCGACACCATTTGCAGAATAATGGTTCGAAGATGGATGGTGGCCGAGGTTTGACCGAATGATTGAATTTTCGTCTGCCTTTAGTTCCATCTCAGCTCCGTCTCTTTCAAGGATCATCGAATGACAACCCCGGGTTATGGGTCGTAATATCGCCGACCACCGCCGACTACCGGCCGCGACGTCTTGGGCTGTGTGGCAGATTGTCATCAAAGTCTGTGACTATCAGTCACAAACGAATGTTGGGAAAAACAAGTCCTTAATTCACACATTGACTGAACTAATAGGGCATCCATGTCCACACATGTTATTTGCCGTTCGCATGTACCGACAACGCCCTTAAACAATGCAATATCACCATGCCAAACACCGTATGCTCAGTGGCTTTTACCTGCCGTGGAAAAGGACGTTGTTGCGGTCGTCGACGTTGACCAACGTGTACTCGGCCAGCTGGGGGTATTCGAAACCCAGAGTGACGGCGAGTAGGTTGGGCTCGGTCCAAGTAGGACGCAGGCCACGTGCTTCCATACGCTCCCACCAGTCGAGGTACGTCTTGGAGTTCCTCACTGTGAAGAAGTGGATCTCAACCATGAGCTGGCCGATGGGGAACTCTCCGCTGGCAAAGTCGGCCATGAGACCGTCTATGGCCTCGAACTCGGCCTCCTCAATGTCCATCTTGAGTATGTCACTGTGATGTCGCCATGTCAGTGGTTATGTTCAGCGTGGAGGTCAGGAGTGGGAAGCATTGCGTACATGTACTGATGACCGTTCATTTCCATCAAGTCCCTAATGCTGTAGAAAGGAGGGGTCGCGTTCAGGTCCGTCTTTCCGGCAATACCGACCTGGAGGAACTGGGCACGAGCACGGTTGGAAGCCTCGAGCTGTTCGCCAAAGTCGACAACGGAGAAGTCGTACGCCCAGACGTAGCAAGGCGTGCGGCTCAGCATTTCGTTCTCTGAATGGCGAGCCTTGTCAGGAAACACCATCGCCAATACTCAGTGATATGGCGGGCAACTCACCGAAGCTAGACTCGTCACGAACGCCGAACGAGTAAATGACACACTGCTTGTTCTTGGGGAAGTTGACGTAGTGCGACATTCCGCATACCCACTTGCCGCCGTCTCCCATGCGGCCAACACGCTCCATCTCGTGAGGGCAGCTCCATGAAGCTGGAGTAAAATCCCAGATCGAATACGGGCTCGTCTTGTAAATTTCCGCGTTGATGGCAGGGAACCTGATGGATGTGAAGACATATGGTCAGCCGTGGGTTTCCTGAACTATGGACGTGGGATAACGGGGAGGGCATTCATACATGGGCATCTTGGAAGCATCACCGTAATCGGCAGCGATCATCTCGTGACGCTGTCGGACCGTCTTCTTCCATAGAGCCTCGGATCTCTCCATGGCCTCACGCAGGGAGGGACGACCGGATCTGAGCTGGGTGATGGAGCCAACCTTGTTTGCCGCCCACTCCTTGGCCTGGGGTGCGGAGCCGCCGATGGCAGACAGGAAGGCGAGCACAAAGAGCAATCCGGCAGCCAGCCAGAGCATCTGGACGATGCGGCGATTGTTGGCGGGCAAACTCATGATGGAGTTTGGTTGCTAAATCGAGAGTCAAGATGTGACTATGCTCCGATTGTGGATCCAGGAGAAAGGCGGGCTGCTTTCGTAGAAAGCGGAGGATGAAGAGAAGATGATTGAAGAGCTGGTGGCTCAGGTAAGGTAGATTAAGTAGAATGAGGGAGGGGCGTTGCCAGAATGTACACTGCAGCCCTTGAATGTTTGTAAGCGTGGCTTCCCACAGTGGGTGGACACGGAAGTCTCGATCTAGTACCTGCTCAAAAAGGGAAGTATATTTAATCGCAGGAAAGAAGGGGCGACTTCCATCCTCCTTCCTACACATTCCAAGGGACATGTTGGATTGGAGAAGCTGAAGAGAGAGAGGCTTCTCGGCGGGAGGCGGAGGCCAGGGATGATGAGACCCGGCATGCTCAAGCCAACACAAGGGTGCACCAGGGTCTGTCCTCACTTCAAACATTTGCCTGTTGATTCAAGGGGGATTCAACGCGTGCCATGCATTCCTGCACATCTCCAAAACCTCACGAGCTTCTTTGCTCGACTGCCAGTGCAAACGCCACCTCCCTAGGCTAAACTATCCCCGACGCCATGCTTTGTTGTACTCACTCAGCTGAAGACGAAGCCCCCGCACACCAGTCAATCGCTGGCGATAGCAGCCACCACATGCCTAATGGTCTTCTCGCGCTGGCTGAGCGCCACTGTGGGTGGTGCAATTATAAATGATATTTTAGCATTGCTGGCTTTAACTCGAAAGGTACATTAAACGATGCAGGCCAGTATCCTGACAGACAAGGGAGAAAACAACCGGACTCCTATCCCATCCCACCCGCTACTCCTCGTCGTATTCCTTCCAACAAACTATGATTATCGCGCTCCAATCTCCTTCTTGACCAACACGCACATCGCCTCCATACAGTCGATGCTCGCAATCTCATGCGAGAAGGGGTATTTGGTGGCACCGACCGGTTCAACATGAGCCTCGTACGCCGGCAGGCTCATCATATCGTCCAAGATCTCGTACAGGAAACGCATGAAGGTGCGCTTCGTGGCGTCGGTCCTGGATGGGTCGCCCTGCCACGAGGTCAAGTAGCTGGTGTGCAGGTCCTCGATGATGTAGATACCGCCGGGGCGGACGTACTGCCACAGCTCGTGGAGACTGACTTCCTGCTGCCGCATGCTGTGGCCGCCGTCGTCGATGAGGATGTCTAGGAGACCATCGGCCGTGGCAGCGGCACCCGCTGCGTGGAGGAAAGACGGATTGGCCTGGTCGCCGAAGTGGACCGCCGCCTGAGGATGCTCGGCAGCCCATGCCTTGCCACAAGCCTGGTTGTACTCAATGATGTTGATCTCCAGTTGGGGGAAGTACTGGATCCAAGTCGAGAACGAGGCGCCGGGACCGTACGACTACGATGGTGTAAGCTTGCGGACGGGGAGGAGATGTAGGAGCCCAGACTTACCATGCCGCAGCCGAGACCGATCTCGAGCATCTTGACGTGGCTGTCGCGGAAGGCCGGGAGGTACTTGTCATACAGGACGGCGTAGTTGTGGTCCGTCACCTTGTCCGTGCCGGAGTCCTTGGCCAGGTCGGCGAATGTCGGCCGCTTGTCGTGCTTGCCGTCGTAGGTAGACACATGTCCTGGCCTGTAAGTGTGGCCATTGCTGCCGGCACTGCGATTGAAATGTCAGCATCATAGGCCGTTCAGTTGCATATAATGAGAGGCTTTGGGGCGAGGACGCACTTATTCCATCCTGTCGTTTGCTTGATAGACTCCGGCACACCCTCACGCGAAACGTGAACCGTGGCAAGGAGGAGGAGGAGGGTGGCACCAGCGAAGAAGATCGACAGGTACCTCCTGTTGGCGGACACGTTGGAAATCGGAGTCTGCATCGTGATGGTGATGTTAAAGCCGATGCTCTCTGCTGGACTATCGAACTGTGTGAAGAATAAAGGCTTGAATAGTGGAGAGAGAAGATGGGCAACGAACGGCGAGCGTCCTGCTCGTTTAATACTTCACGTACAACTACTGATCATTCTGTCCTGATCGTCAGTTTTCCATCCGCTTATGTTTCCAGTCTCGTCTGCGCTCGGCATTCGTTCCAAAATACCTGGAGCAAAGCTGGCTTCGTCCTACCCAACTGTAACTGGCGGCAACTAAGCGACCCCATCTTGGGTCACTAATGAGATTGGTCGGTACTATCGATTGTCCGAAAACGGCGTTCAACGATGTCGCGGGGCTCTGCTTGGTTGTATGGACGGTGATGTAAAGGCTTGGAGGCATCCCTCTTATTCGCTTGTGAGACCAAGTGCTTAACGTTTTCGGCCTCTTCTACATGTGGAGCCCTCTCGAGATTCCCTCGTTACTTTGCTCAGAGGTAGCGCAATACTGTAGGCACTGGGGGTATCTCCCTACTGGCTGCCCCGCGCTGACGGTTTGGGGAAAAAGCCCATGTCTCGGGGAATATGTAGATATGACCATCCGCAATAACTCTCTGTCCACGGCAACGTTCATCCCCGACGTGTTCGCGATCCAGAGCATTTCGTGAAACAGTGTTTCGATCCCATCCGCGATGGCATTGGCACCAGGAATGTGTACATCAGCGCCGCTTTCCACGCCCAGTGACATTGTCTAGAAAAGAGGCAAATCTTACCTTCGTTATCTTCTGAGAACAGCGCCAAGTGTACTACTCTTGGGGTCAGAGGAAGGATAAGGTATCCAGTAGAGGGATGTCTTAACCTCTACCTGTATCCCCATCGTCTTCTCTGGTGAAGAAAACAAGACGCGAGAGATTATGTAACAACTCAACCTTTTATCGTTGCTTTTTCTACGTGAAATCCCTCTTCCTTTGAGTCTTATTCCGACCACGTTTTGACCGCATAGGACGTAGGAACGTAGGGAAAATCACTTCTGTGTGTTGCTCGTTTGTTCTACTTACTTGACTTGAAGTGGATGCGTACCTGTTCATCTTCCGGGACGATGGCAGATCTGGACTTTTTGAAAGAGAGTTAGCCTGTCTCGCGACATCGATGCGCCATCATATGCGGCGGGCCGAAAAGGTCGCTAGTCTCGGGACTCGATGGGGAGAAAGCTCGGATGCCGCTTCAGATTTCCTGCATCTTCGAATCGGGTGCCGGTTCCGTTTCAAACAAAACGCAGCGACGGGCCGTCCTGTGAATCCTGTATCTGAGTCCGAGCGAGATGGCAGGTTTCCCGCTAAGCCTGTGGAAGCAAAGAATGTTTCTGACGGGGGCTTGACGTCAGAAGAGGTTGCCGGGCCGCATCCGTGAGAACTAGCACCATCAAGCGAACTTAGCCGCCCGCGGATGTGTCTGGCTGTTTTCGGCGACGCTCATGTTTAGCAGCAACGGTTGGTCTTGGGTTGATGAGTCACTGTTCCTCATCGAAAGAAATAAAAACTATGATACCGGTAATTGTCCCGAGAAAAACAACATGGTTTCATTATAAAACTGTGGATGCCCTTCCCAGGCTTCAATGTGGTCTGCGCTTCGGTACGCGAATGACGTGTGTTGGAGAGTTGTCAAAGCTTGTCGTGGGAAAAGCTCGCAGAGATGGAGTTCTTGATTGATTGAACTCGAGCTTAAGCCTTCCCGGTAGGGCTGTTCTTGAAAGAGGTCTTTCTCTGGGATCATCCATGATAGGATTCGCAGGATGCAAGCCAAGCCAGGGGAATTAGCCACGCCAGGAAAAGAAGCTCTGTCACTGCCACGCGACCAGTGAGAATCCTTCGACGCCTCGTCTGCGAATTGACCACCGCCCACTTTTCAGACTCTCCTCGCGGCGCGCATATTCCATGCCATAGCTTCTTCCCGGACCTGAGACGTTTCTTAGCGGCCTTTGCTTCGATATTCTGACTTCTTGGGAAAGTTGCCGGCACTGATACTTTGCTCACGGACGGGAGAAGACCGGTAGGATTTCCATCGACGGACGTTGTCCGCGCCCAGGACAGGGTGAGCCACAAGCTTTTTCGGCACAGTCTGCCGTGGCCCGTCCGTGTACATGGTTCGCATGTCGAAGATCTCAAACCTCGCCCTTCTGAGTGGGAAACGTCCAAACTCTCCGTCGCCTTCGCGCCTCTAGGAAGGGTTCCGGGTGTCATGGCAAGCTCCTTGCAGCAACCTTGGCTTTCTGCCCACCGGCCGGTTTAGCCCTTTTCGCTGCACGGGACCGCGTCCCCTTCCGTCCGGTTTCTGGAAGAATCACAGGCTTCCTAGGTCGGGCAATTTCTGGTTATCTTCTTACTGGCATTCCATGTCCGAACGTCGAACGCTGCGATGCGCCGAAGACCAGTCTCGCCTGGACCTGTGCTACGGAATCCCAGGTCAGACTGAGCTTGCGCCCCTCGGCCGAGTAATCATCAAGCCAAAGGCACATGCCAAGTGGGCTGTTTCCATGCAGCATGGGGTTATCTGCACCTATCAACTTCCTTCCTTCGGCGTTGCGCTCCTCAATGCAAGGGCGCGCTGCTCCAAGAGTCGCAGGTATACTCTCGCCTTGTGAACTTTGCTCAAGGCGCAGTTGTCGGAGGAATATACAAGCCATGGAAGTCCCTGCCGCATCGCCACCAATAGTTGCGACGACCAAAGGCTTCCATCATTCATACGGGTCTTTTCTTTCTATATAAAGTACTGTTGAGAAGGATATTTATCTCGTTATCGCTCTAGTCAAGTTGTACGCGTTTCCACAACAGACCTATTGAACCCAGCGTTCACACCAAGTCAACTAGTGTTCACCACTCAATCTGGCACATTGCTCTAAATTTTACAAAGTGAGTACATCTGGCGACTGATTGTGAGAAGACCCTGTTCACACCTCTTTCCAGTTACCCGCATCGTTACTAGCCAGCCATGGACTACCAGAGTTCCCGCAGCTCAAGTCGCCAGACGTCAAGGTCAAGCCCTAGGCAAAGAGACGCCAGCGAAAGATCTCGCGAAGGTTCTCAGTACGTCAAGATGGCAGAAAGTGAACGACGACGAGAGGTCCCTCAAGGTCGCAGCGGTTACAACCGCACTCGGGATCACGGGATGTCGACCAAGGGGAGATCAGGCTACAACTAAGCTGGCCTCGATGCCTGTTGATCAGGCCAAAACGAAATCAAAACATAGACACATTAGAATGGGTTCGGCGTTTGTAGAATAATCCTTTGGACACAGTCATAGAAAAGACACTTGGGCAATCCAAAATCATGCATTGAATCTATTCACATACACAAAGCAAACAAGCCTTCCGGTCCAATTTCAAAATACCTCACCGTCCTCTGACAGCTTGCCTCCCACCAATCCAAGTTTTCCGTGTAAATCTGCCGGAGTGCTGTTGTCCTCCATAGATATCAGACACACTCTCCAAATTTCGACGACCGCGCCAGAACAAATTTCGCCAGAAGAAACCGAATCCAAGATACAAAGAAAAGCTGATGATACAGTAGACAGGAGCACAGTGCTCCGGAAGGCCGTCTCCTTCCCCTCACGCATCGCCGTCGCAAGCCGACTGCGACTCTAGACAAGCCTGCCATCCGTCAATCAAGGGTCCGACCCATCCGACTCGTCCGACTCAAAGGTATCATCCTCTTCGTCAGGGTTCCTGAGCGGGCAAACGCAGTTGCAATCCGGGCAAGGTTCATTCTCATCATCCACAACGGGGCGTAGCACTCGGCAGCGGCAGGCCCACCAAACCGGGCCGGTCTCTGAATCGAAGCGCCGGTAGCGCCGGTAAAAGTGGAGACGGAGGCCGCAATCCACACAGAACTGCCGCAAGGGTTCAATGTTTACTGATTCGGGGTATTTGCGCTTCTTGTTGAACGGTCTGTAATTTCCGTTGGCTTTCAGGATGGCGTAGGCGGGCTGGTCCTTGCCGAATCTGTCTTCTCCGTACTTCTCGTAGCAGTAGTAACAGGTGCGACCACTTCCGCTAGGCTCACTTCGGTCGCGCTCTATGCTGGCCGCCAACAGTGTCCCTTTTGCGTTTGCGGATTTTTGGATCTTGTCTTTGTACCAATCGCTTGAGTCAAAGAGTTTCTTCAGTGTCACCGCGTCCAATTGACCAAACTCTTCCTCTCTCGATTCAGGAGTCATACTCTGCAGCCTTAGTGAGAGGACGTCGATCAAAGCCTCTTGGCTCAGCTTCTCCTCCGGCTGGCGATCCAACGATAATGCGCCGCTGTTGCTTGCGGAGCTTGCTACTGAGCCCCTATTGGCCCGTCTGTTGGATTGTTGCCCGTATAGCGAATTGGAATCGGTGTTGGCGTGTTGTCCGGACTGGGGATTGCCGTTTGTATTGACCGAACCGAGGGGCATGATAGGCGACGAACCCTCATCACAGCTGATGAGCCTGGACTGAGGAGACGCAGAACATCTATGGCTCTGCATAGGGGGGTACATGGACGGTTGCTGGTAAGGCGGTGGAAAAGCTCGAGATGCAACGAGTGAAGATGGAATCGGTGAGTTGGATGGTGAAGGAACAAAACAGTGCACTTGATGTTGGACAGGCTGAGGCGTGGGCTGCTGGACGTATCGGTGGTGAGGAGGAGATAGCGCGGTAGGCTGTTGAAGAAGAGTATCGACAGAGAGAAGTCGTGTTCTGTATTCTGAGCCTTCGGGCTCTTGGCTTGGTGTGCGGGCCTTCTTGGCCATCGGTGCTGTGGATGATTCAGAGTTTTCCGTTTTGGTTGAGTGTGGAAGACGTCGCTTTATCGGAGTGAATAAGCGGCTGGCGTCAACTGAAGGATGACGAGAACGTCCGGATCGGCGAAAGGCCAATGCGGGACTTTGAGGATTGGGTTCCCAGGTTTCCACTGGAGACGAGTACTGATTCTGTTCGCCACCAAAGGTCTCCATGTCGTATAGGTTCGGGGCTCGCTTTGGTTGGTGGCAGCCTCGAGAAGGTTGTTGGGTCGTTCGCTCAGCTGCTTGCTGGGAAGCGCGTCTTTCCTGGACGCTGATGGCCATCTTGAGAGGCTCTCCGACGTCTAGTGAGGTTGAACGTTTCTGTGCGGATGTCTCTTGATGGAGTCAGACGACAGCGACGTGAGCGAAGACGGAGAGACAAACTTGGAAAGGATGAGGTGGAAGAGAGATACAGTGTGTTCGTATCGTATGAGGAGGCTGGTGAAGAAGAAAAGAGGGTACGAGGTGAGTTCTCCGCACTGGCTCTTATATGCTAGCAGAGCCCAGGTACCAGGGATGTTGGACAAAAGAGCGCGGGCTTTGAGACAGGAGCGCTACCACAGACCGGGAGAAAAGAGAAATCAAGCTCAAGGTAAAAGGAAGGCGACATGCACCCTGACAAGCGATGGATGTCTACCGGCATATCAACAACGATAACGTGACAAGGGGTGGGGTAAGGTAGAAGAAAACTGTCAAGGGAAAAGACGCCAACATCGAACGGATACCGTATCCGACCACGACGAGCTTTCCACTTTAGAACCGTCCATCCATTGTAGCGACGGTATCGCAAGCCCACAAAGCCCTACAGCTCAAGTCCGAGATACCACCATGCAAGCATTCATGGGTTTCGTAAGGTGCTGATGCATCACCGCCGGCTAGGACCACACCGGCATGGATCTTCGGGAGGACCAACGGCGCCAGCAGAGACTGCAGACTGGCGCAGAGCACGCCCTACCAGTTGCGGTCCGATGCAACGCTGTTGTTGGCGGTGTATGTCCACCAGCATTTGTCTCTCTCTCTCTCGCTACACGCAGCGCTGGTCGATGTGGGCCAACGGGTGACCAGGTTCTTGAACTCTCCTGGAGTCTCGACAACTCGAGGGCGTCTGCACGCTAGTCCCTGTCGTCGGCGACTGTCCAAAAAAAGGCTGCAAGTGGGGGCATCTTGGCGAACATGGTGCAGGGAAAAGAAACGATCGATCAATATCTAGACCCCGGTGGTAGGAGCCGCTAGTCCTAGAGGGGAGGGTGGAAGGGGGGACAGGAGGGGCGATGGATACCCTCTAAGGTCGACACAGACTCTGGTCCTCCTGCAAAGTCCAGATAACCCTCCCCCCACCCTAGGGTATGAGTAGCCTGTTATTTATTTAAATTTCTCTTATATTAGTCTTAGTATACTACTTTATTCCTTAACTCTCATAGTTATCCTGCTTTTTTATACGATCTAAATTATTAATAAAGCTTATAATAAACTAGCTTTATACTTAGTAAGTATTAGTTATTAAAGCTACTAAGTAAAGTTATAATCTCTACTCTAAAAACTAATATAAAGTAAGTATTATTAGTATTATAATAAGAAAGTATTTATAATATTCTTATATATTTTAATACTTAAGTATTATAAACTAATTTTTTAATTATAGTTTAATAATATTAAGTTTATAAAGAATCCCTATAAATAGTATAAGGTATAGTTTTTAATAATAAAAACATACTTCTTAAAATAAACTTCTAAATAAGTTAAAAAAAATTAATATTATATTTAAAATAAATAAGGAATTTCTTAAGTATAGGATTTATATTATAAAGTAATAATCTATATATTTAATAAATAAAGAGTACTAACTATTTATTATATTACTACGTTCTTTATATAAAGTAAGGTTTTTATAACTTTAGTAGTTATAGTTATTATAAAGAAAAGTTATTTATATTTTATTAATTTTATTTTTATCTGTTTAGAGACCTCTATATCTTCTAATACTAAGTATAGTACTCCTATGTTTACTTATTAGGTTATATCTCTTAGGGTTACTTAGTCCTTTACTATATCTGTACCCTGCTGTATATTGTACCTCGGCAAAGTCCAGATATCCGGTAAAACATCCCGGGTTCTAGGTTCACAATGAAGTTGGTCTGCAAGTCGTGTCCCAGAAGTTACACAACGTAACACCGTCGCCGCCTCATATTCCGACTTCTCGGACCGATGGACCTCATCTATCCGTCCTCCTCCATCGGTCTGATATTTGAGAACGGAGCTGTCACTTTTTCAAGAAAATCGTTCGGGCACAACCTCTCGAAAGCGTCTCTGGTCTCATGGACGGAGAGAAATGAGAAAACTTGCATGATTGGATAATGTGGACGACCATGAACACGACACAGCCTGTGCGTACGGGAGCCAACAACCCCTGCCTCTGTCTTCTGGGCAGAACTGTGTATCCTAGCATCGTTCTCCACGCGATGGACAGATGGATTATGTATGCTGCTAGCCTTTAAACTACGCAAGATGGCCAAATGTGCATTGGTCTTTGTATGTCATCTGCAGCACCGTTGGCAAGGATTCATCAACCTTGCGTCTGAAGTCACCCTCTTGATCCCCGGTCACAGCTTGTCTCTCCCATTCGTAGACTGCGAGGTCGCAATGAATCTACGAAGGAGGCACGCACGAAGAAGAGAGAGCAGATCCACAAGGGCTATCAAAAAAATTGCTCAGGCGCTCGAATCGCCGGAGCGCGCCCAGCCTGCTAGTCGGAAGCAAACTGCAGGTCGCATACGCCGTACTGGTGAACGGGAAAAGGGAAATTACGTAGTATGTCCAATGTGACAAAATGTGTGATAGTAATTTAGTGTGCATGTCGACCCGTCCCGTCGGGTCCAATACCACCATCTCACACATTTCAAGGCTCGTTCAAGGTGCTCAACCTCTGTTGGTGCGGTCCTGTCGAGGCTGGCCTGGTCCATGATTGGCTCTCTCCTACCCTTGTCAATCTTGTTGGAGTTTCGATGACCACCGGACCGGGGTTGTGAGGTCCGAGAAACATCACCGGGCAGGGGTGTAAGCAAATTCATCAACGGTCCTTAGTGCCAACAATGACAATATCAGGGATTGATCTGAGCGCTGCCCTCAGTCTTGTGGGCCGCTCGACGCTCGGAAGACGTAGGCTTGCATCCGGGACTGGAGACGCCCTCGATCATGGACACGAAATGGAGAGCGCCGGAACCCCGCCTGTTATTCCCGGTCTCTAGCTCGGTTCTGAATGGGTACCGAGCCCACGGTCGTCGTCGGAGGAGACCGGCCCCGATGGCTCGCTGCGGTCCGTCCGTGGAGCGATCAGTTCCGTCTACGTTGTTGGAGCTTGAGATTTCCTCTATTCATCTCTGCGCACCAGCCCCCGAGCAGCTGGGAATCCAATCTGGGGAAGCCAAAGGACGGTAATGTTCACCCTCCTGCTCCGCCTCTTGCTGCCCACCCCCTCCTCTTTTCCAAAATACCCCTGCTGGTACAGCACTTGGCGGGTACGTGACATCCACGACCCGGCCTGGCCTACATCCTAATAGCATGATCAGTCCCCTGCGGTCGGCCGCCCTGCAGTCCATGTTTGCTTCCCCTTCTGTCACCCAACGGGCGCGTCCTGCATCAGGTTGATATGGAGAATACTTGCGGTTGGTGGCGCAAAGACGTTGGCGCAGTTGCCGGGATAAGCGCGGTAACTTATCCTTTAATTGGACACTGTACGAGTTACGAGGTCTAATTCGTTGCGTCTCTTGTAATCACGTCTCTTTGCTTCAAAAGACTACCATGAGAAACGTACCGTCGCCCCAGGGTGCCGGACGGACCTGTCCAACCCCGGGCCCCGGGACGTAAAGACGTAAATACCTGGCACGTTGACACACACTGGCACACTGGCAAGCTAGCAAGCTGGCACACCGGCTGACCAGGGTCCCCGCCATGGTGTGCGGGCTTGCAGGCATGTTCGGTGTTCGGGGCCAACGCGGCTCGATCTGGTCTCCGCCTCTAATTCCCTTGTGAACCAAGATGCACTAAGTTGTACGCCAGCAGTGTGAGGGGGACAAGGGGGCATCGGAGAGGAGAGAACAGTGGCGAAAGAGAACAACCCAAGCCAGCCGGCGCAGACTGACCGTAGTGGCCTTGTCAGATGTAGGGTCTACGAGGAGAGCATGGCGACTTCAGCCCTCACCAGTCCGCGAGACGTCCGAAGTAAAGTCTTCTCAGGCTCGTTGCCACGTGGATAATGTGTCAGTTGTCAGTTGAGAAGGACGTGCACAGCAAACAATGGCCTTCCATTTCATGCCATCTCATCATTCATTCAGTTGATCGTTTCACAGCGTCGGGCATTACCTGATCAAGCCACAAGATGGTGACCAGTAATTCTCCGGTCGTCCACGTCTGATTGGTGTCACCAACTTGTGGCGTACTTGGTCGCCGACTTCGACGGAGCTTCTTCTGGGCGCACACAGATAGATACATGCGATCCTGGGTAGGACAGAAATCGATCTATCCGAGGACTCGAGTCACACAAAATCAACGCTGGAGACGCATTCACGCTGTCGACGATTTCAGGCGAGCCGCTCATCGCGGCGCGGGAAAAGGGGGCGAGGGGGCCAAAAGGGGGGGAAGATTGGCGGTGACACCAACGCCGCCGCAGTGCCACTGCGGGATGACTCGTCAGATGCGGCGAGGAAGCTTGGGGAGAAGTGCTCTGGGCGGCGGAAGACTCGTCAGATATCATGCCACACCTGAATGGAGTTTGAAGTCAGCATTGAGGCCTGAAACTGGCCAGCTGAATGGCGGTCACATATGATGGGAGCGCTCGGGGAGACGGTGAGTGGCAGTACAGCATCGCAGCAGGCACCTCAGCACTCGTCATCCTTCGAAAATTCCAGGAGGCGACCCAGCGGACTGGTTTAGGTCGGCGATGTCCGCTCATTTAGGCAAAGTGAGGATACTGTGCCGCTGCTTTGAAGACAGCCACAGAGAAGGGCCGAAGAGCTGCTGAATGGTGCCGCTGGGATTTGGAATTCTCCATCACGACTCCGTCATGTTCACGTCTAAACTGATAGCATGGAACAACATCGGAAGGCAAAAGGGTTGGTATGATACTGATGCTATCAGCAGACCGCCCGGCGAGCAGCAAAGGTCTGGTGGATCTCCATGGTTCCAACAACGGCTGTTGCTCGCATGCGGCCTTCATGTAGCAAGCTGACGTGGGCAACAGCGACGTCCTGCAGCGTTGGTGTAGCAAACCTGACGTTGGCGACAGGAGATTCCCTACTGCAGATGTCGTATTGAGGCATGACGAGTAGCGAACTGAGGAAGCGGACACGGAGGCGGACACGGAGAGAGAGTCCTTGGCCTTGGGTTCCAACTTCCTGCTCGATCTCCCCTGAACACAACAAGCGATGACAACAACGTCTCTCAGGAGCGAAGATCGAGAGCGAATGAAAGGAGCCAAGAACTCCCTCTCAGCCGATCTCAGCCATCTTGGGTCCTGCGGGCGTCGTCCATCAAGACGACAAACATTGTTCCAAAACCGCCTTCTTGCGTCGAAGCCAGATGAAGGTACGCTGTCCAAGGGGCTCGCCTAGGGACGCAATTCATTTGGAATGTTCCATGATGGAAGTAACATGCATGCTGAATCTCGACCGCTTCTTGGAGAGGCTGTCGAAGGGGGTAGGGCTACGCCGGGGGTTTGGCCACATGGACTGGACCGACGTTGGCGATAATCCGTGCTCATGTCGAAAGAGTTGCCTCTTCAAAGCGCCCAGACGTATGCAGTTTGCTTCGACCCCCATTTACCTGGGGTTATACACGGTTCCCGTGCGCAGCTGTAACGGAAACGCAGATGCTGAAAGCAACCAATGAAACCAACTCCAACGGCGTCAACTCCGGTAGACCAATCACGAGTTGCATGGGGGAAAGGAGTAGCCACCACTCACTTCGTTTAGCCAGCCTGACTGCTGCTACTACTGCTGCTAAACTAGTCTTTGTCAACCATGATAAAGCCGCGAACTGAACGTCAAACCGCTCGAGAGGTTGTCAGGGGAATCGCATACGCTTAATCCGGTGAAAACCCCCGGCTAGCTGACCGGTTCATGTTGACGTTCAACGGTACTAAGAGGAGCTGGAGCCGGGAATAGCTTCATGCTGCGGGGACGTACACAACGTCACAGCCCCCATTCACCACCACACTCGTCATGTCAACGGGCGTCGGGTACCAGTGCTAAAAGCAACCCTCATGACACACCCAGGGGCGTGATTCTCTGGTGAGGGGTAGGTAGACCACGTTGTTTTCCCAACCTGTCTTGCAATATTGGGACATGACGATAGCAGTGGACACGCAATGCGAGGTCCTTTCGTCTCTCATTAGCCTTCCTCCTGCGCTCTTCCGGGTATCGGGGAGAATGCCCGGCCGTGTGTTTGCACTAACAAGACGAGCGTAACTACAGACATGGGTGGGCATCTGGGAAAGTGGTGCTGTCACTCGGCCGAGTCTCGCAGTCTTCGTCGATCTTGGTTGGTACGACAAGTGTGAGAACTCAAAAAGCGGCGGAGCCTCCTGGACGAGAGGACAGTCAGGGATCAGCGATATTCTCAGATGGCGAATAGATTGTGAACCTCGCCCGAGCAGCAGGACCTCGAGTCTCGACCGTACTTGAAGTGGAGCATCGGACTACGGAGTCTGACATTGGGCTGGACTTGGGCTTGGGTTTGGGCTTGGGCGGAGAGCCAGTTGATTCTAAAGAGTGGTAATAATACCACAATACAAATTGTCCCTCAGGTCACATCAAGCAGACGATCTCTTATTCCCGTGCTGCAGACGTGTTTTGACATGCCATAAACAAGCAGCAATTCACGAGTCCCAGCTTTCCAACAAGTCTTGGCTATGCAGTTGCAGTGACTCCTGGCTTTCCAATTCACAACGTATCATACGGAGTACCCCGTGAACAAGCTGGATAGACCAACCATACGTATGCCACGCTCCGCTCCAATTGCCTGCCGGCGGGATAGACAGGACGAGCTGCCATATTATGGCACCCCGGCCCGTGGTTCACCGGTCCCCGTAGACGTTGAATGGCACGGTGGCATGCATACCGTCATGTCAAACGCCACATCTCGCGGTGGTGGCTCCATTGAGGCTCCCCAAGGTCTAACGTATCCACTGGAACGGCAACCTGGCTCATGTTGCGCCAGATCCCTTGGACTGCTACAAAGGCACATCAAAGTGGAAGAAGGCGGCAACGCGGCGGTTACTTCCTCACTTTCCCCGATAGAGCAAATGCGGATTGGCCACACAGGACAAGCGTGCGTCCAACTCACGAAGAGGCTACAGGGGGGTTTCGCTTGTTGGTAAGATTGTGACCAACCGGACCTCGTCGACATATTGAACGAGACCACCACCAGCAGGTTTATCAAGCGCCCAGATCCTCGCCAGCGGTGCGGGTCTGCCCATGTGTGGCTCAACAGACGAGCAAAACGGTATGAGGGGGCTAATGCGAAGATGCCTAACGCTCGTCTGTCGAACGTGTGGTCGACGTCTTCTGTCTTCTGAACCCAGCCACCTCCAATTTGTTCGAACGTGTGGTCAAATCAAAGTGTGACTAGGGAATCGCTCCTCCAGACTTCTGAAAGAGTAGTAGGAGGAGTAGAAGGAGCATGAGACTTTCTCAGCTGGCTGGGGGACCGACAAGGTCTGGTTGCTCCTCCGGCCTGGTCCTCCGTCCGAATTCGAAGGGTGATGGGCGCCAACACGACGAAGGCCCCCGCAGGACCAGTGATGATCTCCAACGTCAAACTCGTTCAGCGGGGAGGAGACAGTATCCAGGTTCAACCTGCACCATGGTAGCACTCGTCGTGGAGTACGCGGTCGATAGGGCGAGATGCGGACATCCTAGACTTCATCACCTCTTGATGGAGGGAGGTGCTCGCGGGGAGGGGGGTGGTCGTTTTTTTCCTCGCTGAGAATCAAAACAAAACGGATGACGGTTACGGCTCTCCCTCCCAGGACGACCAACAACAAAACTCATTTACATTATCGCCGGGGATGTGCGCGTTCGTATTGGAAGGTAGCGAGAGTCCCAGTTCCCGGACGAATGTTTATGCTGTTGGTAGATGGACAGGGAAGCAAGCAGCAGCAGCCGGCGCGAAGAGGGAGGAGAAGCCCGGGGCCCTGGGTACTGACGGTTGTTGCTGCTGCTCACTTTGGGCGGAATTGGGTCCGGGAGATCGGGGGAGCATGCCGGTGACGAGTGAAATGGCTCGGAAGACGGTTTTGGGAAAGACGATGGAGAGAGATGGAGGGGGGAGTCCATGTCATGCCAGCCTTGGGAGCGGGCGGGCAAGACGGTGGCCATGTCCGAGCAGTTGGAACTTGGGCTCTCTCTCTCTCTCTCTCTCTCTCTCTCTCTCTCTCTCTCTCTCTCTCTCTCTCCTCCTCGCAGGGAACATCTACCGTAGCATTAGCATTCATAAGAGGAAAACCGTCGCAGCCAGCGCAGCCCAGACCGGGTGCGTGTGGGATATGAGGAGCGACGAAGGAGAAATGAGAAAAACCCGAGAGTTCGGGAATACCTGCACCCACCTGCCTGCACCACAACTGAAATTTCTGCCTGCACGGCGACTGGATGGATTTGGATTCGGTTTGCATTGACAGTTACTCAGCGTTCATAACTGTAATGCAGTCGGACGAGGGACGACAACGTGGGAGAGGAGCGCGCAAACTCAAGCGCGCCATCACGCCAGACCAGACCCCTTTGCGCCAAATGCCATTCCAAAGCTGGGAATCAATGCATTTCCCGCTTCTTCCCCCGCTCCCAATAGACTTTGGTCTACGGTTCACTGACACCTCGTGCCCTGAGTTCTTCCCCTCTCGGTGAACAAACCCCGTGGATAAAAGTTGGCTTCTGCTTTCGTGATCCCCCACTCGAGGGCGGGAGGTGCCTGGCGGGAAGCATATCTCTCTTCCGCGAGCATCACATCGTGGACCAGGGGCCTGCTGGGCGGAGTCGTACGGGAGGTGGACTGGTCATCTCCTGCACCGAGCGCCGGGCCAGACTGATCTGTTCCGAACAGAGTTAAGCGAGAAGAGAGGGGGGCCAGGGCAGAGGAGCACTGAGGAGGCGCCGTTTGGGCGTCTGCGCCTCGGACGTGTCTTGCACGTGTTTTGGGACCGTTGGTGCTTTGTCTCTTGTCCTCAGTCGCCGTTTGGTCGAGGGGCCCAGCACCCGCGGATCGTTCCGGCCGTCAGGAAGAACCTGGGACGAGAGAGAACTGAGGAGTGAGGAGTGAGAAAGCAAAAGGATATTGGATGATGCCCGATACGCGGCCGCGGTGAACCACCCAAAGACGAAGGGGAGGAACCGGGGCGAAGGGTCCCAATCTCCCCCCGTTCCAACAGATGGGTAGCAGGGCAGTCCCCCGAATTGCCAACACGCAGTTCCTGAACTCTTTTCGCTCTCGTCCTCGCAGCGGACCTTCACTCAGGTGCTGGTCCCAGCCCGCAGAGAACATCCCAATGCAAAGGCAGACGCGGTTCTTGTCGTCGCCAACAACCGCGGCGCATCCCAACGCGCGTCCATTGCCTCTTGCAGAGGAGGGGCGGCAAACAGCAGGAGAGAGTCCAGAGCTGCGAATAGCGCATTAAGCTTACCCATTACCCAACGATTCTGCCACTCTGATGCTTGTTGTTGTCTGTCATTGGGAAG
The DNA here is from genome assembly GCF_000319635.2 of Colletotrichum fructicola Nara gc5. Classification (NCBI taxonomy): domain Eukaryota; kingdom Fungi; phylum Ascomycota; class Sordariomycetes; order Glomerellales; family Glomerellaceae; genus Colletotrichum; species Colletotrichum fructicola. Next base: position 753,581 of record NW_027094057.1, read on the forward strand.
ATTGGGGAGGGAAAAGAGGGGAACAGCTTTGGGCATCCGGTTGCCTCGGTGCAAAAGTGCCATTGCCCGAGGACCTGGGACCTGCGTTGGCGTATCTCTTAGGTCACCACACGACGGAGGAGTAAGACGACGACAACGACGATGGGCGTGAGCAATCAATCAGACAGGGCAGCGGGAGACTGTCGATAGAAGCCGCCACGCAAGCGGAACCACGTCAGTGCTCTGTCTCTGTTTCCGTCTCTCTCGCTCTCTGCTTCGGTGTCGTGATGTGTCGTGATGTGTCGTGATGAGAAATACGTACTCGCTCTCACTCCAAATACCTGCCGAACACACTGCTGGAACACACAACACAAACACACACAGACAGCAAGGTCCCGAGTCTGACATCCCCAATCGGGAGGCGGCCGGCGTCCGAACACGCTCATTGGGCGCCCCGAGCTCCCCCAATCCCGAGGGGGAGCTTTCTTGCTCCTCCTCAGCGATCAGTCTTACTGTCTTCCTTGTCCATCCCTGAAGTCGCACCATGCCTAACCTGGAAATTGGGAACGCTGCCGCCCCCATCTGATAGGTTGCCGGGCTGGCGACTCAGGGAACAGCTCGTCGTCGAAGGCAGCTCTCCCGCCCGTCCTACTGCGTGTCTGAACTGTGACTTGCGTGTGTGTGAGAGAGACAGAGACGGAGATAGGGAAGAGAGCTCCAGGTACAGCAACAGCAGCAGCGACAAGGCAGTGTGTCAAGTGTCATCGAGCTGCTACCGCCGCCCAGCCGGTCGGGACTTTTGACGCCCCCAAAATTCATGCAGCCCTATTACCTCTCCATTGCGTAGCTCTGGTTGCTGTTTTGCAGCGGCGAACCTGTCGTGTGCCGCCGCCTCTCACAGCTCACCCATTGCCTTCTTTGGAACATTCTCTTGGCCGCTCATTCGCAGGATTCCTCGCAAATCGTTTTCGATAGCCGGGCCAGATTCCTTCTTCCATCTCTCTCTTGGTTTTTGATGCATTTGATGACGACAGAGCACTTACGTCTGCCCCGTCTGCTGTCTTTTCCTACTTTGGAGCAAAGGTCCGCCCAGCAGGGCCCTGATAGCGACTCGCGAGCCCATCTCGTAGTAAGACGGAGGAATATTACCTCCTCGTCCGCTCGTTCAACCTGCTTTTTTCGGGCAGGACATTGGACCTTTTGGGCCCCTTGCTGCATCGTGTCGTGTGCCTTTCTTATCGTGCCACGCAAAAGACCTGAGGAAAAGCTGCCACGACTGCGCAAGCCCAGGTACGCAACACACGGCTCCGCGGCAAACGCATACGGCTCGCGAGTCGCAGATACGTCGAGGTTGCAGCAGTAGCTCCGGCGGCAGAGCGAGAAGCACTTCGTTGCCGCAGGGAGTGCCTTATTTTCAGTTTCAGACCGCGTGTCTGAACGTCGGGGTCCCATCACGTCAGGAAAGGGATAAGATTGCACTCTGCGTCTTGTCACCACACCATCATCATTGCCTGCCCTGCCCCAGCGATGCCATCTCATTCGTATTTCTTGAGCTGTCTTCCCTCCCCTTCGTTCCTTTTGAGAGTCCCTTTTGGATCAAGGGACTGACTCGCACCTATTCTCTGTACTACACCCCGTTCTTGAGAGAGCATCGGAGCGCCACAGCCAAGCCCACGGAACCGTTACACCGCAGCTAAGATGCATCGCCGCGCCGAGCAATCCGACGACTTCAATGGGGACCACGGACCCGCCGCGCCGTCTAGGTACTCCGTAGACGAGGAGCCCACCGAATCGACGCCCCTCATCGCCGGCGATGGCAGCCCACGCCGTCCCGGCGCCGGCCGTGGCCGCACCGACTCCCTCATCCGCGCCGCCAACACCATCCACGTTCCCAAGGTCCACAACCCGAACGTCATCGTCGGCATCTTCTGCGCCATTATCCTGCTCGGGTCTGCCGCCGGCGGGCTGTGGACCATCCCCACCACCCGTAAGGTCGAGGACATTGTCTGCCGCCATTACTATGACGTCCTGAGCAACGAGAACATAGACGAGAGCCTCTGCAAGGAGGACGCCATCCAGTCCAAGGTTGCGTACATTTTTGCGGTGTATAGCGCCCTCCAGGCCTCCATCGGCGCCATCTGTGCATTCCCCTGGGGTATCGTTGCTGATCGCCTTGGCCGCAAGATGGTCTTCTCCCTGACCATCTTCGGCATGGCACTGGACCAAGCTTGGTTTGCTACGGTCTGCGCGTTTCCCCGGGTGATTCCCCTGGAGGCCCTCTGGTTTGGCCCCTCGATGCTCATGATTGGCGGTGGAAATGCGGTTCTGAGCGCCATCGTGCTTTCAATGCTCGCCGACGTGACAACTTCCGAGAACAGGTTTGTCTTCGAGTCTTACTCCGTCGATCGTCGAGAGATAATAACTTTTGTACCAGGGCAAAGAGCTTCATGCATGTTCACCTGGTGTCAATGATTGGCAACCTGTGCGCCCCCGCCATCGCCGGCTGGATGATGGAGAAGACCGGCCCTTGGCCCGTCATGGGGTTGGCGTTTGGCCTCTTTTCGACCTTAATATTCACCATCCACCTCATTCCCGAGACCAAGCCAGCTGCCCAAGTATCCGATGACCCGATTGAGGACGAGCCCGAGGTCGAGTCTCCCGCGCTTGGGGCCATACAGCACACAATCCTCCGCCTGAAGGAGTCCTTGGCGCTGTTCAAGTCGCCGTCCCTCATACTTCTGCTTGTAGCGATGCTCACTTCTTACCCCGTCATGCTGTCGACGCTGCAGTTCATGTCCATCTTCGCCTCGAAGCGATACCACGTCTCGCTGTCGCAGACAGGCTACCTGTCGTCCCTGTATGGCACGGGCGTCTTGCTTTCGATCGTGCTCATCCTGCCGGCCTTCTCGAGGCTCCTCGCATCCACCAAGATGCCCAAGTCGCTGCGCCTGTCGGACGACCACCAACGCGACCTCTTCCTGGCCCGCCTGTCCTCCGTGGCGCTGTTGATCGGTTCCCTGAGCATGTCCGCATCGCCAACGGTTGGATCCTTCATCGGCGGCCTGGCCATCCTGTCGCTGGGTACCGGTTGGGGCAGCTACGTGAAGAGCGTCAGCAACGTCTACGTCGACGCGGCGCATCGCACCCGGCTGTTTTCCATCATCTCGCTGGTTGAGACTGCTGGACAGACGTATGCGCAGCCGTTGCTCGCAGGCCTGTTCAGCCTGGGCATGAAGATGGGAGGGCTCTGGATCGGCCTGCCCTACTTGGGTGTCGCAGCGTTCTGCTTGATCGCGCTAACTTTGTTGCTCATTGTTAGACTACCGCCGGCCGAGGGCAAGGTCCCGGAGGACGGTGGCGAAAGCAATGCGCCCGCCCAACACTAAACGTTCCATGATTTTCCTTTGTTGCTGTCCTTTGTTTGTAACAACACCTGAACGAGCGATTTCCTTGTTTGTTTCGATACCATCCACGCTTTTAGAGAGAGAGAGCGACTCTGTCGTCCTAGAAAGAAGATGAATAAAGTAGACCTTCGCAAGTGTAATCATGGCCCGAGATGCAGCTTACCATATGACGGCTACTCGTCCCCATTTCCTTGGTAAAAGTACCATTTTGTACGTCACATTCAGTCGGAGCGCAAGGAAGCCATTGGATGCGTCTGGAGCAGATGGGACTCCAGGAAGGCTAAAGCGATTTAGCTGTGGTGTCCGCTGTTACCCTTGCTCCAACCCTGTAAAACACCGAGTTAGTGACCCATTTCCAGCCATTTCAGGGGACGAAGTCCGGCATGATGCTCTCTTGTGCCTCCTGCGCCGCGGACCCGCTTCGCCCGGCGCCTTCGCTACTTAAGGGTTGGTGTGGTCCTCGTCGTCTTCGTCGAAAAGACGATCGCAGCGAGGTTGTTGTCCTCTGTAATCGTTCACACAATCGAAGAAGCCTCGACAGACATGTGCGCGGGAGGATGGCGGACGCAGTCGACGTTAGCGGTACCGCGGGCCATCTGGAGGCTGCCGTCCAGCTCAGCGCTGCGGTGAGCCGGCAGATTGACGCCATCTCCGACGCGCCACGAGTCCTCACGACCCTCTCGGCTGATCTGCAAGAAGTGCTGTCGATCCTCGAGACATTGCTTTACTACCTCAGCAACGACGACACGGCCAAAGGAGTCCTGCATCCGGCCACGGCTCGGGACCTGGATACGGTCCTCAAGAAATACGCCAAAAGCCTGTGTCTGCTGGAAGAGAAGCTGGAAAACGCCACCGAGGGCCGTTCCGGGGGCAAGCTGGGCTTGTGGAAGAGGACGATGCTTACGCTGCAAGCCAAGGAATTCACCGACGTGCGGGAACAGCTTGCGACGCAGAAGATCATGCTGAATATCAGTGTGGCGGTGTCTAATTTGTAGGTGTTCCGAGAAAAAACAGAAGGAGTCGGATGCTTTCGCATGGACGTGCCTGCCTAACATTTTCTCTGCAGTATTAATACGACATACGAAGCAACACCTGAGAACCGGAAGGAGCTCGTCAAGATGAAGACGGACGTCGCCAAGGTGCTCCTGAAGCTGGACCACAGCCAGCGGCGGCAATCCCACCGGAGATGTCCATCGCTGCGATCTCGTCACACAAACTGAGGCTGGTTTGCATGTCGCAAGTTGTCACAAGTCAGGTGTTTGACGATTCAAGCACCATAGAACATGAGTTTGACGCCCTCATCTCTCTTTTTCACTCTCCGCGACGGATGCTGACTTCCTTTAGGCGACAAACAGGACCGATGTAGAAGGGCACGGCACGCGAAATGTGACGCTCGACTCGTGGCTAGCGGAAGAAGAAACGACGAGGTTGATGACGATCTTCAGTGTCCGTGACACTCCATTCTCCCCGGATCGACGACACCCCGGCCGGCCTGCGATAGTGTCGTCGGACAATTTCAGCACGAATTGTATGCCTCTCTTCGTGTGGCTTCAACGTCTCGATTTCCTGCGAAGCCCTGATGCAGCAAGTCCGGTCGAATCAGTCGGAAACAGAAAAACGTACTAATAACAAAAATACAAAAGACCCTTTTGATAGTGGAGGAAGGGTCCAGGCACCAGGCAAAGCGCCGGTGGTTCGCATTGTGGCCCAAGACAAGGGGCCCTTGAGGCAGCCGGGATGGGTTCGGATGGTGAGATGGCGAGGCGGAGGATGCGAGGGGATCTGCGACCACCAAGACAAGGGAAGCGGGTGGCTTGAGTGGGGCACAGCCACCAGCGGCAACGCAAACACGGCCGCTGAGAGGCCGCTGGAAAGCACCCGTCAGCCAGTCGTCCAGTGGCTCCAGGGATCTTCCTCAGCGGGTGGCCGTTTCAGACGAAAAGCTGCAGCGCTTACTGGTACGTCATACCCGCTGAACCTCGCCGCCGTGGGGTCCAGTCAGAAAAGGGGAGGCCCACCCTCACCATACACATTAATGCGCCGCGCCTCACGCACGAATGCTTTCTCTTCCATCATATTAGACACCACTTCGCTCCCTAGTGGTACGCGAAACATGGCCGTCAGTCTTTCATTGAATCAATCAATCAATTAAACCGAATCGTCGATAATGATGCCATGATTTTCAGAGGGCTGGAAACGACCACATCGTCTGCAATTGCGAGTCGTTAATCACGGTAATGCACCTTGAATCTCCGAATTTCCCGCTCGCCAAACCTCAATCTCGAATTCGATACCCAACTTCATTTCTTTCTAGACGCGAGTCCTCCACTCGCACTTCGCCAAAATGTCCTTCTTCAGCCCCCCGAACTGTTCCGTCGACCCCGCCACCATCTCCGTCGCTGGCAATGCCGGTATCGCTGGAGTGGCCGTCTTGCTCTCCTTCACCATCGCCGCCACCATCGCCCTTCTCCTCAGCTGGTCCATCGTCTTGTTCGAGCGGAAGGAACGTCCCTCCAGCATCCGCCGCAAGCTTCTGAACGGTTACTCCGATACGCAGATCCTCCAGGGCATCGCCATCTCCATCCTCGGGCTCGCCACCACAAATCGCATCGTCCCCTACCACTTTTTCATCATCTGGTGTCTCTCCAACATGAGCATGGCCGTCCACAACGCTACACTCTTGATCTACGGTCAGCATCTCCGCCAGGACTGGCTACTCCGTACTCTCCGACAGAGTCTCATGACCGTCAACCTCGCGCTTAACTGCACATACGGCGGCGTCATCCTGCAGAGCCTGGGCAAGGGCATGAAGGACTCCAAGCTGCCCGTCGGCTGTGTATGGTCCTCCTTCAACGGGACCACCGGCGGGGGCTCCTTCATCGACTACGCGGGCACGATCGCCGTCATCGTCGCGAACGTTCTCGTCTTCTTGGGCGCTAGCTGGTACATCCACTCGCGGGGGAAACGCTTCGCCAGGCCAATGATCATGGGCGGCCTGGCCCTCATGACGGCGTCGGCGATTGGTGCCGCTGTGCGGTCCTTCATGGCCTCGTCCGTCTTTGGATCCGGGCCCCAGGGCTACAAGCTCGCTGACAACAGCGAGGAGAGGTGGGAATTCGGGCAGTTCCTGTCTATCCTGGTATTGCTGTTCCCGATAGTCAACTTGCTGGAAATCTGGCGGGGCGAGATCATGGTGGCAGAGCCCGTCTGCGAAGATGCCGAGGACCAAGAGAAGATGCTATAATTCAATTATTTTTTTCTTTCTGTTCGCATGTAGATCTTTCGGAGGGTGACTGGGCTGGCTTCATCGTGACAACGGCCTCGAGAAACTGTACTAATCGAACGGGCAATTTCAGTCGCCTTAATGCTTTCTGAAGAGCAAGTGGCCCGCGCCTTCTTCCCATTTTAAGCGACTCTTGAATGCTCATGTCCCCCTCTACCTGAGTCGCCTTATCTTGTCTAAGTCAGCCCAAATTGACTTCCTTATGATTAAGCAGACGGGATGTCGAGCAACCTCACATACGCAGGACCACGTTTACAGACTTTCAACGGTTATGCTTTGATCATATACGATATGAAAGTGCCGGCATCACTCGAGTACTTTTTGACTCGAAACGCCATTGCTTTGTACCTTTCGGCTCTTCGAGGGAACTTGCGACCAGAAGCCTGACCAGAAGCAATCAAGCCACCAATTACTTGTGCCACTTTCGATCCCCCTGCGTTCCTTCTCTTAAGCCACAAGTACTTCAAGTTGTAGAAACTAAGGGCTGGGCGCATTCCTGATGACCAAATTGCCTCCAGAATGGCATCAAAGGCCATGAGTGTGACCCGGTTGGGGGCCAATATTGGGTGTTCATTCTGAGACTTGCCTCCTGGTTGGGAGGAGGGGCGCTCAGTCGCGAAGACGGCGTCGAATTCCAGGGTCTGACCGGTATGTTAAGTCAATACTGAAGAGGATGTCTGGCATTTTCACGGGTTTTCCAGTTTGCCACCCTCTTTCTTTGGAGCCTACAGGGCCATGCAGGCGAAGCTCTGTTTCTTAAGCGAAAAGAACCAGGTGAAAACCAAAAATTCCTCTACTTCGGGACAACGCCAGAGGCCTGCATTCTTATGCCGCACACAGCAAAATTTACATTAAGGAATGAGACCTGTGTTTGCATGTTAGGGTACATGTAGTGCTTCCTGAGATTTGATGGCTTGCAAACACCTGCCTAAGCCAAGCTGCGGCAGGCCTAAGCACGTGGGTCTGCCGAAGTTTGGATATTTGTCAGTTGGGCAAATCTCCAGCAGAAGCTTGTCTTATCGACAGGACGGCCGATTGGTCGTGGACAAACCTTGAGGCGTGGCAGCTGCTGCTCTCAGGCGGCTTACCTCGCCCATCTGCTACCCAGGTGTGATGTTGAACCCAAACATCACGAAAATCCAAAGCTCTCTTCAGTTGTCCCGTTTCCATATCAAACCAATTATTGGATGTGCCCTACAGATTCAGCGACCACCCATGGCGTTTGCGCCATAGGGGATTTGCCGTGATTGGCTTCCAGCTTGCTGTGCTCATCTCAATTTGCTATGCCCAACTCCTTTCCGTCTCCCCATGGAAAGAGTGAAGCGGGCTTTGCCACGTCCACCTGTGGGTTTGGCATCACCCCTTCCTTCCATACTGGCATAAACTCGTCTCTTTCCAATGCGTGCGCCATGCTTTCGCACTTTTCTATTGGAGTATCGTCATGCATACTCAACGGACAAGAGAGTTGAAGGACAAACACACTCCAACGCACATCGGCACGTAGGATCTACCACCACCCGACCAGAGCAGGGTGGACCAACCTCTGCAAGCAACAGCCACAATGACTATCGACGATGCTACCAATAATTCGGCCTTGCAACGAGCGAGAGATATCAGCGAGCTGATTTTATAGCTCATAGCACAAGTCCCCGGTTCCTTCCTCCATTGCAAGGGTTTCGATTACAGCTGCTGATACTAGGAACCAGGAAGTTGTGGTAAGCAGCAGCTTCCCGTGTTTTGTCCATCAGAGCACACAACAACAGCACCAACCAACAAAATACACCCGATCAACCTCGCCTCAACATCACACAGACACAATAAATTGGCTGGTTGCCCTCGACGTCTCGCAACAACCGTCTACACAGTAGTGACTACTCTGAGATATCAGAAGTCGCGGCAAGATCAACCGAACCTCGCGTGTTTACTTCCTTCTATCTACACTGTTGACTCTTTTTCTCACGACCCTCTATTTCTCTCCGACTGAATAGACTCCTTGCTCATTCTTCGTCAGCTCTTGAACCTTCTGCAGACATAAGAAGACTTGGGCTTTCCTCCGGCTTCACAACGCAGCTTCAGTTTACCTTTGACAGCCTGCTTGAGAGAAAAGTCCGTCACCAGTGTCAAAAAGGACCGGCTTCACGACGACAACGACAACAACGAAACTCGAACCACTCACTGTCTTTCAACAGAAGGCGCCATCCATAAAGTTGGGTGACACTGATAAGCCTTGATAAGATTTACTATCACTGCTCAGTCGACATCCAGTGGCAGGGACGACAGGGACGACACTTGAAACTCTTCAGCAACTTCCTTCATTTCCGATTTCCTCTGTCTATCTACACACTACCCAGAGTGCTGCCTTCCGAAGCTCAACAGATTGCTAAATTCAGGAAAGAAGCATATTAATATCGCGCTTGCCAACGGCTAGGCGAAATATTTCAAACATATTTAATTCTTTTTTTTACTTCGCCGAGCGATTGTTGCACTCGTTTCGATACACATCATCTACATTGTTTTGGATTCAGATATCCCGTTCGCTCTCCCATAGATTTATACCCACGACAAAGCATTACTATCTGTCGAAAAATCACGGCCCGCTTCTCAGCCCGCGAAGATGCTGCCGCCGCTTGCAATGGGCGACCCGCCGGCCCCTAATCTCCCCAGACCACATGATAGAGATAGCCGCACCAGCGAGAAGATTCACTCCATCGAGTTGGAGTCTATGCTGCCATTGGGTTGCGATTCAAGAAGGGTAAATGAAATTCTTTCTCTTCATCTGCAGATCGAACTCAAGGTTAGTCACGCGCGTACACCCGTTCCCGCCCCTTAAGCTGACCATAATCACAGGACCTGAAAGAGGACTTCATGGTGTTCTCGGAGGCCGTGGGATCGAAACTCCAGCCATTGCATAGCAAGCATATGACCTGGAGGACGATTCCCCTCGTCCGTAACATTGTGATTGGGGGCGAACCCGACGACGACGACGACGACGAGGATGACGAGGACGACGCAGACTACGAGTACTACGACATCCTCTCGCCCTTTGATGTGAACGGTGTCAGCGACACAGACGTGACCAGCGAGGAAGATGATGAGTCGGTGGAGCTGATAATGTAAGTCAGATTCATGGCTATGAAAACAAGGATTGGTCTAACATCACCAGTACCGGATTCGGTCACGACCTTGAGACCCTTAAGCCCGCGGGCCTTCCGCTCTTGCGGGCCACGAAGGGTGAAGACGGTTTTGAGGAGGAGAGGCCCATCATCTTTCAGAACGAGTTCTTCGAGATCCGGCGCTCTCCTGTGGCCGGCTGGGGTGCGTTTGCCACGAGAAAGTTGGACAAGGGAGACCAAATCCTCGTTGAGAAGGCCCTTTATCATGCGACTTATGAAGATGTGGAATCGTCCGTCCTCAACCTTAATGAGCACGAACAGAAGGTCGCCAATGACCTGCATGCCCATTTCGGCCGCGATGGAGAGACCAAGGCGCAGGCTGTTTGGAATACCAATGCGTACGTCCCTTTTCCATTTTCTCCCAAAGCTCCTGCTAACCCATTTCTCAGGTTCGCATCCAAGCTCCCCAAGGACACCGTCTCGACACGTAAGAAGGGTTCGGGGGCGTGTAGGGATGTTGCCGGCCTCTTCCCCATCGCTGCTCGCTTCAATCACTCCTGCAATCCCAAGGTGGGGCACAGATACGATGCTGAGGAGGAGGTACTGATATTCGAGGTCCGCGCATGGGTCATCGAGGAGGGCGACGAGCTGACCATCAGCTACGGTAAAGATCCATCGGTGTTGTATTATAAATTCGGATTCAACTGCGGATGCGGCTACTGCGGTGGTTTTGACGACAGCAGGTGGAACTTTTAGGTGTGTTCGGGCGTTTGTAAGATATTTGAGCGGGAGCAACTTGGACAGAGAGCATGCAGATAGACATTGCGGAGCGGCCTGCAGCGGTTTGCCTTTTGGCACATTTTCAGCTTCTAGGATGATACGGCGCGCATGAAAAGCATTTGGGATTCTTCTTCCAGGTCTAGACCCCCCTCCAGCCGTGTGATGTGAACCGTATGCACTCGCTTTCGGGGAGAACCAATCCGCTGGCACACTTGCACGGCGGACATGCCCCGATTTGACCTGTCATTTTTGAGAAGATGTGACAACACGATGATGAACACGCAATGCCCCGCTCCAAAGGCCAGGGTGTCGATCGGAAAGAGGAAACAACCCTTGCTCGTTCTCCAAGAACGCCGCAGAACTGCAGAGGAGCCATCCACTGGAAAAAAACGAGTCAAGCTGCGAGTTACAAAACCCTGTGCCCCTCCTTCATCTCGGGAAAATTTCCAGCCCAGTTTTCTGGTTACTTTGTTCTAAGACATTGAGTTTTGCACTAAAATGGCTGATGCAGCGGCTGAGAATACAACGGCGAGTCCCGGAGCCCGGGTGCCGGAGTCTACTCCGAAGAGCCGGTCGCCGACCAAATCGCCTCGGTCACCGCAGTCCCCGCAGCCCCCGCAGTCCCCGGAATCCCGAACTTCGGCAGCCGGCGACGCCCCGGCACCTGTTCCACTGGAGGTGGACGATACACCCAGCGTTCGTCACCTATCGATGTGAACTATATGTCGTATTCAGATCTGACACTTGAGCCAGGTTGATGGCCGCTCGATTGACGAACAAATGTAGGCTCGTAGGATTTTGAACAACTATCGGTGATGTTACTGACACGCTGACTAGCTCCTCTTATACGGCGTCATTAACTTCATCTGTTATTGACTACCCCACCGAGTATGGGCGACGCTATCATGCATTCCGTGCGGGAGGTAAGTCCCTAGTGAACATCGCTGGCGATGAACATGTTACTGAGATATAATTAGCGTATAACTTTCCGAATGACGAGGTACCCGCCGATTTGTCAAGACGTTGATTTTGAAACTTATTTCCTGTCCCAGAGCGAGGTGGATCGTCTTGACTTGACCCATAGCATGGAGGTTAAGGCAATTGGCTATGAGCTTTACCTGGCACCTCTGAAGCCCGAAATCCAACGTATTCTTGACTGTGGGACTGGGACTGGTATTTGTGAGATACGAGCGCTCTCATACTCTGTTCACTGCTTAGACTCCCAGGGGCCATCGAAATGGCAGACTTCTTTCCCAACGCCGAGGTATGATCTCCGAGTAACCCCTTGCTGCCCACACACTGACACATCGGATCGTCCAAAGATTTTTGGGAACGATTTGAGTGCGATCCAGCCGGAATGGTACACTCCTCGAATCCCATCCTCGGAAGGGACGCATAGCTGACTTAGCACAGGGTGCCACCGAACGTGAGATTCGAGGTTGATGACCTCGAAGACACGTGGGTCGGCCACCAACCTTATGATTTCATCTTCAGCCGATACATGGCCGCATCGCTCGCCGACTGGCCAAAATATGTGAGAAACATCTACGAGTATGTTTCGCCGTTATTTACCATGATGTCCTCCACCCTCCAACCAGCGTGTCTAACATGACATGGTGCAGCAACATCAAGCCCGGCGGCTGGGCCGAGTTCCAGGACTACAACCTGATGCTAGACTGCGACGACGGCACGCTGGAGGGGACGGAGGTCTGGCGCTGGAACGACCTGATGATGGACACCTGCAAGATGCTCAACCGCGAGGCGGCCCCGGGCCCGAAGCTGGAGGACTGGGTCAGGACGACCGGGTTCCGCAACGTGCGCCGCCAGGACTTCAAAGTGCCGCTCGGTCGGTGGCCGAGAGATCCGCACTTGAGGGATGTGGGCATGTGTAATCTGGTGCAGACGCTGGATGGGCTTGAGGGGTTTACGATGAAGCTCTTCTGCGGCGTTCGTGGGTGGAAACCGGAGGAGGTGCTGGTGTTTCTTGCTGGGGTTCGCAAAGAGCTCAAAGCTGGGAACATTCACAGTTATCTGAATTAGTAAGTCACCCGTCAACTGCGGTTTGAGGATTATGGCTGACGTTGTTGGAAGTTATGTTGTTTATGGACAGAAGCCTGAGGACCAAGAGGAATGAAAAGTGTCCATCTGTTGACATGCGTTGGCTAAGAAAATGTGCATATTCTTCAATTAATATGGATAACTCATTCAGACTTCTTCGGCTGCCTGCTTGCAACATTGGGATCGTTCTCGGAGTACGCGATGTAAGTCCACCGCTCATCATACGGCTTTGTCTTATCCACGAACCGCAAGTCCGTTGACACGCGAATGCGGCCCTTTGGCGACTGGTTCATCGCCCCAGCATGGACGGCGTACGGGGTATGAAACACCACATCCCCAGCCTCGTACGCTCCCTACGAAACACCAGCGTCAGTAACCACAAGAAGTCTGCAAAAAAAGGCGAGACTCACCACAAGCCAGCTGCGGGCCCAGTGCTCCCCAAACTTCTTCGCATTCCTATCCAGCCACCCGCCCTTCTCCATGTTCCTGTTAAACGCGGAGATCCTGTCCGGGTCGGGCAGCTCCGCATTCACCCTCGAAAAGTCCTGCTCATACTTCTTCCCAATCTCAGCCGAGCGGTCCAGGTAGATCAGCCCGCCGCCCTCCAGCTCCACGTCGCCGATGGGCACCCACGCCGTCACGCTCGTCGGCGGCCCCGCCCGCAGGAAGATCTGGTCGTAATGCACGGGCGTCGTCTCGCCCCCCGGCACGGCGCACCGCAGCAAAGACCGCGGAAGACACCAGGACTCCTCGAAGCCGGCGAGCTTGCCGACGAAGGGCTCGAGCTCGCGGCCGACTTTGTCCTTAAAATCTTGGTAGAAGGCGGCGCTGTGGCTGGCGATGGCGTTGTCGACAAAGGGGCCTTCGTCCTTGAGGCCGCAGGCGACGCGGACGGCGCCGGGCAGGAGGAACTCGCGCCAGTCGAGGCCGGAGAAGATGCCGTCTGCGGGGTCGGTGCCGGGCTTCAGCATGCCGGTGCCGTTGTCGACGAAGGTGAGGTAGTCTGAGCGCATTTGGTTGACCATGTCTGGGTTGAGGAGGCCCTTGACCTGTGGGCGTGTGTTAGTGAATGGGTGTGAGGATTCGCGGAGAAGGAAGGGGTACCCAGACGACACCGTCTTGCCAGTATCTCTGTTGAATCTCCTCGATGGGAGTGTCGGGGTAAACGGGTTGGAGTAGCCTGACATCGTCGAGGATACCGCCGTTCCCATGCAGCGAGAGCTTCTCATCTTGTTGGACCACGGACTTTTCCTGTGAGAAGACAGGTTTTGAGTGGATGTCAGGGGCGCTGTAACCGAGGACTTCAGTCATGTTGGAAATGTTGACAACTCGTCTAATGTAGATCAACACAAGTATCAATGGTAAACAGGAAACTTTTGCGTGTGAAGCGAGCAGCTTTGTGTCCAAGTTGACATGCATCCATCTTGGAGTGCTACGTGCATCTCCCGTCTTTATGCACTCGAATCCTGTTGACTCGAATGGTCAGCTAAAGGAGACGGTGCCACGAGTGATTGCCGAATACAGTAATGAGCAGCGTTCCCCGAATCATTGCCCGGAGGCGGGGGCGGGGTTGACGCCCGGGGAAGTTGTTGATTTCCTAATCCGGTAATTCTGGACCGTTCCCCGGAGAAGCCGTGGGAATCATGCAGATTCTTCGGGACGCCAAAGTTGGGGTCTCATGATGTCAATACGGGATATTATGCTGGGGAAAAGCACTTTCGAGACTGCGTTTGTCTGTACTCCAATTGGTACGAGAGTAGTAAAATGCCGGCGGTAGTCTTTTACGCGGTCGACTACCTGGCTTCGACATCCACGTACTCATCGATAGCCGAAGTGTCAAAGAAGAGATTCGACCACGGGCCGCCAAAGTCCATCAAGGGCGTCTCAAACGCTGGCATCTCATCAACAGTACATGCACTCGCCAACATATCCATCCCCGTCAACGTTGTCCTTGCCGTCACCTCTCGCAGCTCGTTCAGTATCTCAACATATCGCTGCCCCACCAAGTCGCCTTGCACACCGACCGGGAACTCGGCCATGGCCTCCTCTGCCGTTTCCCTGACGTGCGTCGCCTCGGGCCACAGGTGAGAGTACATGTACAGAGTGCCCAACGCGGCGAACTGCATGTAATTGACCAGCCAGAACGCCCTCGAGAACAGGCCTCGCTGGCAGAGGTAGCGGCACTCGTTGACGACCACTCTGGCCGCTTCGATGGACTTGTCGTGACACCTCTTGACCCACTGCTCGAGTCTCGATACGACTCCGGTGGCAGGGTCCATGGAGTAGAGGATGAAAGGGCGGTAGAGCAGGAGACTGGCATGAGCGAACATCAGTTTCAGTGTGCACGTCTGGCGTTGAGTCATCGTAGATAGCGCTGATGGGGGCAGGGCGACGTAGTTGAGATACGCGGGGAGGTTGTCCTGCCAGTCCAGCAGACTCTTCTCGAACTCGGCCGCAAACTGGTGTAGCTGGGTGATGCTGTTGTTCCGGGCCGCGGGACTGTAGAACTTTCTGAGGATCTTGCCTAATATCCTGGAGAGGCGAGCGTAGTGGATGAGTGCCGCGGCAGAGCAGAACTCTCCGTTGGGGGCTACTCGGCAGCCCGTTGCGGTGATGTCGTCGTCGTTGGCCAAGGCGCATTCGTTTTGGTCAATGTCATCGTCGTGTATGGCGCATGGACGGCCGAATATGCTGCTTATGATTCGGTCGTTGACGTAGATGGCCCAGAACAGCCGTTTCCGATATTCGTGGGTGATGTAATTGCTCAACGGGCCGACAGAATGGCGATGAAGGCCGAGGGCTTGGGCGTGGCGGACGACGATGCCGAAGGAGGACCAGGCTTCGTGCATACGCGAGTGGTTCAGCAGGTAGTGTGTCGCGAGAAGCCGCGCTTGCAGGGATGCAAACGTGATCTTGCTGGATTCTCTCTGGAGCTGGCGGTCGGCCATGTGGTAAAACCGGACGCTTCATTCATAAGGGTCAGTCTGAACTGTAAGGGATGATAGGCCGAGACGTACCTAGAAGAGTAACCGCAATACATGTTGTTGACTCTCGAGTAATGGGAACCAAGCGTCAGTACCATGTAAATCAGAGCCAAGCTGTCGTTGTTGAGACTGTCGCCCTGGCCGTCGCTGTAGAGCTTCTCGAAAGACTCCATCAGAGTCGGCTCATGCACGAAGCGCGAGGTGGTCAGGCCAAAGTCGAAGAAGGTCCGCATCAGCCTGTCAGCGATGGGTTTCGGAGGAAGAATCGGCGGCAGGTTGCCAGACTCGGCGAGCGGGTAGTCGGAAAAGTGAATCGACATTGACGGCAGACGGGCGAGTTTCTGCTTGGCCATGTGGAGGAAGGCAAAGTCGGAGGCGCCGCCGTGGAAGTGGCCGTACTGGTCCTCCTGAAGCGGCCCGTCGGGAGTCTCGCTGGAGGTCCCATTCGCTGGTGGTGACGATTGAATTGGCGAGAAGTCGTGAAGGCTCTCTGGCTGGGCGCCGTGTGAGTGCTGCTGCTCGAAAGAGATTGTCGTCGCCGTTGCGATTGGCGATGGTGCTGAGGGCGTTGCTCTTGGGCGTCTTTCTGGCGGACATGGTGATGCTGTCGTCGGCATGTACTGGCATGGCTGGTCGTGCTGCTGACAGCGGATACATGGTAGGTGGCCGGAACAGCGAGTCTTCTTTCTTTAAAGGGAGTTAGCATTATGGTATGTTTTGTGAAATAAAGCAACTCACTCTCTGCAGGTCATGCAGGCATTCCTAATCTTCAAAGATGACCCATTCTGGCTGTCACCGTGAGTGCCTCTCCGTTTGCGTTTCTGGCCGGCTGTTTGTCCTGGTGTTTGATACGGAACAATTTTCAGTGGCGGTGCTCGGCTAGAAGCAACGCGATCCATCTGTAGTCGAGGGGCGCGAGTTGGGCATTCCCAAGCACTTTAATCGCTTTTTGAAGAAGGCCGTCTCGAATGCGTGTAGTTGGCAAGCATCATCTGCAAACGGGCAGCCGAGGTGGAAATCAAGGACCTAGCAGGAACTGACTGACCAACCCCCTGTTTCTTACTGGCAGAGGGGTCAGAAGGGCGCTGCAGCCTGTGTGGAGAGGGGCACGTCAGGGGCCCTAACCCACTGGGCTTCACTGGGACGGCGTCAACTGGCTGTCTTTCTCCGTCTCCAACCGTGACCACATCACCATTGTGATATTGTCTTGTTAGTTGGTGTTTTGTCCTAGATTCAACATGTAACTCATACGCCCGTCCTTATTGAGCTTACCTCCTACATCATCTACAGCATGTACCTAAACCCACTGGCCCGCTGCGCCGCCGTCGGCCCGCTCACGCCCAGCTCCCTCCCATCGTCCATCTTCCGGTTCTCCCTCCGCAGATACATCCTCGTCACCGTTGCCGTCACAATCGCCGCCCCGGCCGCCACCAGATTCACCGTAAACGCGGCGAAATACCGCGGCGCCCCGTTATACAGGTACGGCGTCCACACGTTCGGCGTGTTGCACACCGACACGATCAGCGCAATCGCCGCCGCCCGCTTCGTCACCGGCTGGTTGATGGTCCCCGCGATCCACGACAGCAGCACCGTCGACCCCGCGTAGAAGGACGCCGGCATTAGCATCATGGCTGTGTACCGCGCCCCGACGTTGAGCGTCGACACGGCGATGACGTTGGCCGCGAGCGTCACCCCCAGCGGCGCCACGACGTGCCAGTACCGCTCGCCCGCGCGGTCCGAGTGGAACCCGTTGGCGAGCATCGTCGCGCAGCAGAGGATGAAGGGCGGCGCCGTCAGCGCGTAGGTCACGGTCCGCGAGTACCCTAGCGTCGCGACCACCGGCGGGAAGAAGTTGGTCACGCCGGCCGACGTGAAGATGCAGTACAGCGTCGCGAGCATGAGCCACGTCTTGGGGTCGCGGACGGCTAACATGAAGCCCTGCCGCGCCGAGACTTCGGAGCGGTCGTCGCTCTGGCCCTGGTCCTTTTCGTAGTTGAACTTGACCCATGCGCGTTCCGTCTCCGAGAGGGACTTGATGCCGTCCGGCGAGTTGGGGAGGATGAAGGCGAAGAGGAGGGCGAGGCCGACTGTGACGACGCCTTCTACGAGGAAAAGCTGTTGGCGTTAGTCACACGGGATTAGAGAACAGAGAGTGAAGCATGTTACTCACCCAGCGCCAGCCCTCTAGCCCATATTTGCCGTCCAGTTTCAGAATGGCGATTGCGAGTAAACCGCCAAAGGCATTGCCCAGCTGGGACCCCGAGTAGAACAAAGCTGCGCGGAGAGCATACTGCCGTCGGTTGAAGAAAAGGGAGAGGTAAAAGAGACCGCCCGAGAAGAAGACGGCCTCCACAAAACCGACGGCGAACCGGGCGACCGCCAGGCTGGCAAAGCTCTTGACCACCGTCTGCGCCGCCGTGACGATGCCCCAGAGCGACATGGCGCAGCAGATGTAGACGCCTGGTAGTTTGATCTTGCCGATGATCATGTTTGACGGGATCTGCATGATGACTGTACTCAGTTGTTAGCCGAATTCCCCTCTGCTTCTGTAAAGTATGCGGCGATGACTTACTATATCCCACAAACAGAACCGAGACGCATGTCTGGTACTGCGTCTCTGAAAGGTGCAGGTCTTCCGTGATCCCGGCCAGCTTTGCCGCGGCGATGTTGTTGCGGTCGAGGAAGTTGAGGATGAAGGTGATCATTAACGTCGGCATGATGATGATGTCCATCTTGAGCGTCGCTCTCCTGCCGGTCTTCCTGTACTCCGCCGCCGAGAGAGACCTCAGAATTTCCGGCATGGGGTGCTCGATAGCACCTTTTTGCTCTTGAGATACATCCTCCTTGATGGACTCGTGGGCAATGGAGCCGGCCTTTTCAACGTCCATCGTGAGCAGGTAAAGGGAGTTTACCCAGGATTCTGTAAGAATGTCAATGATCAAATGGACCACCCGACAGACATGACGGGGTATAGGTGAGCACTCATTTTCGCGTTATATGTACTCATCACCGTTGGACTTCGCCAAAGCACGTTCATGTCACCTGGTCTGGACATCTTCCCGGCCCATTCCCCGCCCTTGACATCGCGGGGTTAGCTCCGGGGAAGACCAGTTTGTGGGGGATGGGTAATCCGGGGTTGGAGAACCTCACGTTGCGGGGGACGGGTCTGCTTTCCCAGACTGCACTCCCAACGCGGTTCCCCGGGCATTTCCGCCCTGCACGGCGCAGATCTCGTATGTTTCCGTCTCGGGGGGAATTCGTGCATGAGATAAGGGAACTGATGTGCCGGATAATCTCTCCTGAGGAACTGCCATTGGCCGCTGAATGCCGGCCGCAAGACGTGCATGTAATGGACCCTTTCTTTGGTTGGCCGCGCTCTTCACTCTCATGGCGACACTACTGCAAAGTCTGACGTATGCAATGGTCAAGTCATTATCATCATTCTAGTCATACCCTCTATAGACATCCGGCATCACGCAGCACACTCAGCCAAGTCCCCCTCCCGCAGCGCCTCAAGCAACACCCGCGCCGTATCCCGATCCGTCCTGTCATCCCCGCCGTGCGTGAGCTCCCCCCACGCCGTCTCGATCCAACCATTCGGCCCGTCGTGCCCGGGCATCCCGTCGAAATACATGCCGTCAAAGTCGCCCTCCACGCTGACGGACTGGTCGTCCAGCGGGAACGCCGCCAGCACCTCCGCGGCCAGCCCGTCGATTCCTTCTGAGGGTGGCCGGTCCGCCATGCTCACGTCGCCCCCGGCGCCGGTCCCGCGCGGGGAGGTCCCGTCCGTCGCGCTGTCTTGGCTCTGCGACGTAGGCGAGTTGCTGTCTTCGTCGGAGGGGATGACCGTCACCGTGCCCGGTTCCATGCGGAAGAGGCCGGGCCGCAGCGTGCCTGTTTCAAAGTCCATCATCGACGCTGTAGATCCAAGGCCGCCGAGAGCGCCGAGACCCGCCCTGCTCTCGTTCCGTTTCCTTTCGAGGAGCGCCTTGAGCGGGTTGAAACCGCCTGTGAACAGGCCGCGGAGGCTGACCGGAAAGTCGCCGTCCTCGGGAAGACGCCCCTTGCTGAGCGAGAGGTCCATTGTCAAGGCGAGACGGAGGTACGAGCTGGGCTGCGACGCGAGGATGTCCGTCCAGTCCGCGATCACGGCGCCGCCCTCATTCGCGCTGGCAGGAGCCTCCCCAGTTGCCGAATCTATCTGTGCCAGGTTGACGATGTGCCGTATCGTCTCGCTGACCCAGTCGACGCCGTCGTATTGCGGCTGGTACGTCTTCATGGCTTCGATGAGGATGTTGAGGCGGTGCTGCTTCAGCGCCGATTGCGTGTTCGGGTCGAATGAACGCGACGAGGCGGAGAGCTTCACGTCGAGGATATGTAGGACCAGGGGCAGGGCGGTGCATGCGACGGCGCTGATGGGCAGCCAGCGGGCTAGCCTCAGATGAATGAGTTCTTTTAAGCATTCTGTGACGCCGGACGCTGCGTCTTGGAGCTCATGTCGGTTCTCTCCGATGATGACGAGGTCTGATGTGGGTATGGCGCTGAATGAAGGGGCGGCGGCCGTGATTGCGAGGTGTAGGACTTCGTGATGGCTGAGAACCACGCGTGAAGAGCTGCTGATGTCAGCGACGATGCTTGAAAAGAGTGATAAGTGCAGGCAACTTACTGATAGTACATGTACATCAGGTTGGTGTACAAGATCACAGAATCATGCTGGAACTCATTCCCTGGCGACTTCATCCTCGCGACGGAACCGCCCCCGAACATGGGGAATCTGAGCGTAGCGCCCTTGTACCACCTCCGCAGGGCCATCTTACATCCGCGGACCCGGTCCTGCTCCTCGGCGCGCATCTCCCGGCCCCAACCGGGACTGTCGTCCAGCGGGAACACCAAGATGAGGATATCCGTCAGCACGACGCACAGCTCGACGAGCTGCTCCAGGATCTCGGCGAGGCACCGCTTCGTGCCGGGGTTGTACACCCTGCTCCGCTCGATCTCGTCCGCGAAATCCGAGTACCCCAGGATGCCGTTGGCGTCGAAGTCGAAGTGGCTGCGGGTGATCTGGACGCCGCGGCGCATGCCGAGGCCGACGATGCGGTCGCGGATGATGCAGCACCACCACAGCCTCTTGAGCAGGTTGCGCTTCTTAGGGGGCGCGGTGCGGGTTGCGTAGTGGTGCGCCTCGACGGTCTTCGCGTTCTGGATGGCGATGGTGAGCCAGGCGGTGTTTTGTTTCCGCAAGGCGGGCGATGAGGGAGGGGACCAGAAGGAGAGGAGGAGGGCGGCTTGGGAGATGGCGAGGGGCGAGGACTCGGATTCAAGGTCGTAGAGGAGCTTTGCGCGTCTGTAGAACGCAGCGCGGGCGGCGCGTATTGTGGCGAAGCCCAGAGTCTTGATTGTTTGGCGGGACACGAACTAGAATGAGGTCAGTTGAGTGTTTTGAGAGCTGTCTTTGAGTGAAACTCACATTACATGAAGCGAAGAGCATCGCTTGAAACAGAAGTAGTGACAGTCGGTCGCTTGGCATACTGCTCGGGTTCATGCAATACACGTCCCAGAAGTCTCCCTCGTTGAGCATTGGAAGGAGGGGATGTACGTGGAGAAAGTACTGCTGTACAAACTCGTCGAGGATCGCACGCGTCGGTATCCTCAGACAGCCCTGAAGCTCTAGAAAGTTGACATCTTGGGGAGGGATGTTGTGAAGGTTGCCCAGGGCCAGGAAAGGGTAGAACGAGAAGGTGACGTCCAGGTTGAGGTGCCGTTGGTCGGCAGATAGCTGTCCTCCAGTGGCGCTATTCAGAGGTAATGAACCGGCCGGGAGAGACTCGAAGCTCGCTCCTGTTGCGGTCGAGGGCTTGGCCGTGTGTCCATGGCTGCCGTGGTCATGCCGGCAAGTGTTCTTGTGCGCCGTCGGGCTCTTCTGTCGGTCATTGTCCGCAGCCAATGGCGATGATTCGTCACTGTGAGAGTGGTCGTGACCGTGATGCTGGCCATTGGGCTCAGTCAATGGTATTGTCTTGCCGTCGCTGCCTGTTGCTGCAATGGGGTCGACATCGTGAGTATGCTCTCCAGACTTGGCGCCATACGGCGGATAGGACGCCTCTGCGGTGTCTGCGTTCGCGGCGTCATCTCTCTGCTGAGCTCGCCGACTATGGGCGGTCAGCAACGCTACAAGAAACGCCAGTAGTCGCGATTCCACTTACAATCTCGAAGCTCTCCCTGTCACAACACATGTCTCGCTGTCGAGATAGCAATTCATACACGGACGGCCACGTTGTGAGACATCACATCTCACTTTGCGAGCGCGACACGACAGACACGCCTTGGGAGCGCGCTTCCGGATCTTGCTCTGTGATTTGGGTTTGGAAGACTCCGCAGCTGCTGCTTCAGTCGCCATGATGTGGGTTTGGCCGGGACACTGTATATGCTTGCGTGGTATCCGTGGAGAGAGCTGACCGAGGTGAAGCTCGTCTATCGGCAGTGACTACGGGTCGAGAAAACACACGAGGATGTCGGGAAAAGTTCAACTTCCCAGATCAGGATGGACCGAAGACGGAGGATGGGGACGGGACACGGAAAGCAGTTTGCGGGGTGTGGGGAAGAGGGGAGACTGCATGGAATTTCTGGAGACAAAGTCTGGGGGTCTGGAGCCGTCGACGATCCTTTGACGCTACACGTCTGGGGATATCAATAGCGGTGGACTACTCGTCCTGGACAGTGGACACGGAGCTTGGGGGGCATGCAGCTCGCGGCCGGAAATTATGACCAGGGGAAGCTATTCCCCGTCCCCGTCCGTTGCGCCGGCGGCATGGTTTGTGAAATCGGATTGATCGGAACTGAACGGCTTTCATTTGCTGACTCGTATATCCATGTCCCTTGGCAAAACGCTATCCAGCATCACGAACTGGAGGCTCGATCTCGAAGAAGAAGGCCGAGGCTGGAAGTGGAGGGATGGGAATTGACAGAGCAAATGAGAGTCAGGAAATCGTTTGCCGATGACACCAGCCGAGTCTCGAAGGGAGACATCCCAGAACTTCTCCACACGAGCTCGGCGCCGAAAGCCAATCACCAGCGATGTAACTCTCTCCAACTGACCATGCAGGTCGAGTCATTAGTGCCTCTCCGAACCCCGAATCTCGGAACATTTCCGCACGCAACCCACCTCAAGGGACGAAGCACCACACCAGACGCGGAAATGACAGGTCCATTCCGTCATATTCAACTGCCTCACCCGCACTGCCGTTTTGTTTTAGGTTCGATCTGATGTATCAATGCACTCTGATGTCGATCCAATGCCAGGATCACCATGAGATCCCTCCCTCAGAATCGGAATCCGACGATGATTCTTCGCTCTCGATCGGCTTGAAGACCCAATCGCCATCTTCCTCTCTCAACAGACACACCTTCTCGTCCCCGACGCGCTTGTCCAACCCGTTGGGCAGGTCCATGCCATCGCCGACTTTCAGGAGGATCGAGGGATCGATTCGGCAGAACAGCATTGGCAACGAGTCGCTCTTCCACACAGATATGTCATCGCGGGCTCCCCGGATAATGGTGTGGAAGAGATAGTAGATGCTGATGACAATCAAAGCCGTCGGGAAAATGAGCCACCACCACGCGACGATAATCATCTGCCTTTCCATGACTGCCGGACAGCCGTACCGCTGCCAGTCTTTACGCCTGTTTCGAACATGTCCATGAAGTCTGACCTCATTCGTGAGACTGGTGCTGAACCGACCGATCCAGTCTTTGAGGTTCCCTTGAGCATTGTAGAGACCCTCGACCCAATCCGAGGAGAAGTTGATGATGGTGTACTGCTTTTCGTACGTTCCCTCAAGCAGGGGATCTGTGAACCGTTGTAGTGCCGCTAATGCCTCCTTGGTGACGCTGTATCGAGATGAATTCGTAACGTTCATTCCCTCCGGTATGTCAATGAAAACGTACTCGCCGAAATGCGCACTGTTGTCCTTCTTAAAGCGTGTTGTGTGCCACTTTTTGTCTTCGGGGACTGTCTGATTCAAACCACCGTCACCAGCCTTGATCGTGTAAGTCTTCATGCAGAACCACAGGGCGCATTCGTGTGCAAGGATCTTGGTCTTCCGCCTCGTTCTCGACACCCAAAGGAAATCAAATACGTTGATGTAGGTGCGTGAAGTTGAGTTCATGTGATGGAAGAAACCGTCAAGCGAGTTCGTCACCTTGAACTTTTCCGTGTTCGGTGAGTTGGCGACATCGAATGAAGTGTCAGATGGCGTCCTGTACTTGCAAGTCTGTGACTTGTCGGTGCACACAGTGTCGACGCTCAGTTGGTTGCATTCGCCGCAAACCGCAAGTGTTGGAACGGCTTCCCATGTACAGGTATGGTTTTCCGGTTTACAATCGGCTCCGATATCCTTGACATCAAGCGAGAAAATGCCGCTATAAACGGCGGCTTTCGTGGATACGTTTAGGGCCGGCACTGCGTTTTGTCAGGTGAAGTGAAGCGACAAGAAGGCATCTACTTACGAGGATCAAGTGCCCGCGTTACCGTGAAGTCCTACAAATCACTTCTCGGGGGAGGCTCGACTAGACCTGCTGTTTCGTTTTTCCATGGTCTGGGCTCGTATTGATAGAGCTGTTGAGAGGATGCCTCAAGTCCATGGACTAAGATGACAATCAAGGCTCCGATGCATGCCAGGTGCCTGTTTTGCAGAGTTAATGGTGGGATTGATCAAGAATGTCGGGGGCTGCATCCATTACCTTGCCCTTAGACGCCAAATAAGGCAGATGCTCCCCCAGAGACCGCGCGAGGCCTCGTCATATATCTTGAAGTCTTCAAGCCTTGCGCGCATGTCGTGTGTACGGCTTTGGCGCGCGTCAGAAACCCAAATCCAAGCGGCCTGGCTGATGCAGGATTCGACAATGCCACTCATTGCAACGCGGACACATGTGAACATGGCGACTATGATGACGTCGAAGTCGACGCCTAAGGGCAGCACTGGTACCAAATCCTTATCGAATCTTTTGAAAATGATTCCCAAGGCAATCGCCCCGATGATGCAGACCACGACGAGGAGGTATTCGTCGATCCACTATTTCGAGATGGATCTCCAGTTGCTCTTCGGGAGAGGCCTTGGAGGACCTTCGTTTGCATCGTCGTCGTCAACAGCGCCATCGTGGTCAATCTGGGTCAAGCGGATGTTTTCGTTTCGTATTCCGCCAAATCGGAGATTCATGGTGTGGCGGACAAGGAGGAAGAGAGTAGTTTCCTGATTCGGAGATAGAAAGAGCAGCAAGAAAGAGGAATGCTAAAAATGCAGTTCGTAGAGGATAATAGGTAGGTCAAGCGATTGCTGCCATCATTTTAGGAGAGTGATACGATGTTGATGGCTTGAAGATGGCAGCGCAGAAGGATTGTTGTCTGGATGAAGTCGCGACGACGCCCTGCGCACCGAACAGTGGGCAAACATCGTGCGCTCGAGTTTTCACGGAAGGAAGCCTCGTCTATTTCTCATTCCCCGGCAACTGCCTGACGCAGGGTCGTTCTTTCCTTGATGCGAAGAGGTCGATGCAGATTGAATATGCACGACGATAAGGAACGAGGCAGGGAGGGACGGATGAAGGAACCTCCTTAGGTAATGTAATGTTCGGCTCGCTGCGTCTCCCCGATAGGATTGATTCGCCTGTATAGCGCTGGGCACGCTGCCTATGTCTATCCTGAGAGATTTTACACTTTTTTCTCTAGAAATTGGCTACCGAGAAAATTCGCATTGGTAGCCGTCCAGTCGTAGAGCTTGTTATCAACGATGCATGCCCTCGTCGTTGCTCTTTTTGGCCTTCAAGGCACAGCTGCGTGGCAGCTCCCCCACCGGGTCCTAGCCAATTCCCCTCACGGCCAGATGCCCTTGACCTTTCAAACCAATGACGACGACATCGACATCTCCGGTGCCGATACCATCGCTGGGCTGAAGACCTTTGCCAATCTGCCGTTTGTGGATTGCTTCTCTGGCGGGGACGCCGAAGGTCAATTATATGACATTGCCATCTTCGGCGCCCCTCACGATACAGTCCGTCCACCCCGAATCCAACATTAATCTGCGTGTACATCTGACTTGATGCACGCAACAGACAACTACCGGCCGCCCGGGAGCTCGATTTGGACCACCGGCCATTCGTATGGGCAGCCAGAGAAAAGGGCCTGGGCAGTGGGACATTTTCACCGGTCGGCTTTTCCCCCCAAGCGGCCGCACAAGTCGGCAGTCTAGCTGACCGTCCTCATAGGCCGTGACCCCTTGCAGAGTTGGGCTAGAGTGGTCGACTGTGGTGATGCACGTCTTACATGGTTGGATAACACCGTTTCACTGAAGCGACTTGACAAGGCACACAAGGTGACAGGTCTTGAGCTCCAAATCCAGGAACAAGATGCTGATGAAGACAAGGGCATCTCCGGCCGACCAGCAGCAAACTCGGCTGTGTCTGTCACACCTAGGATTCTCGCCTTAGGCGGCGACCACACGACGACATTGTCAGCTCTTCGGTCGACGTATGAGAAATGGGGACCTGTCTCTGTCATTCACTTTGATAGTCATATTGGTTTGTCTCAACGACCACTGACCTCCGTGACACCAGTTGCTGACACTGGAGTTCAGATACGTGGGACCCTTCCGTTCTTGGTAAGTGCATCTCACTGAAATATGTGTCGATGCTTATACTCAAGCCTTTCAGGTGGAGGCATATCAGATTATGCGTGAGTTGAAAAGTCACTCTTTATGTACTTGTCTTTGAGACTGACTTGCTGCTAGCGGCCTCAACCACGGTACCTTCCTACATATTGCCCATGAAGAAGTAATCAAACCTGGAGAAAACTTACGGTAGACCACGACTGACACCGCTAGCACCTCATCCTGAATACTTCCATCCATGCCGGGATTCGGGCGCCTCTTATCAGACGAAAGGGTGATCTGAGAAACGATGTTCGATGCGGCTTTGAGATAGTAACTGCGCGGGATCTCGACAAGCTCGGCGCACAGGGCGTTATCTCCAAGATCAAGGAGCGCGTCGGTGACTCCAAGGTTTACATCAGTGTTGACATCGATGTTCTTGATCCCGCTTTCGCTCCAGGTATTTTCGACTGGCCCCTTTAAGCTCCGCGAAATGCATGCTAACACATATTAGCTACCGGGACGGCTGAACCAGGGGGCTGGTCAACCCGAGAGCTTCTCACAATTCTCGAAGGTCTAGAAGGCCTTTCAGTTGTAGGCGCCGATGTAGTGGAGGTGGCACCTGTTTATGACAACGCAGGCGAAACGACGGTCCTGGCCGCGGCCGAGGTCGCCTATTCCCTCATCGACCTCATGGTCACAACTCCTGTCAAGTCAAAGGCTGACCTGGAAACTGGCCAATGAATACTAGCCATATCCATGAAAGATCATACTGCAGACCTATGAGATGCGAAGGAAAGATCAGTGCTCACCCAATGTGATAAACAATAAGGGACCTGCTTGTCGAGGCGACATGCACAGGTGCCTTTGTTCAAAGTCGTATAGGGCCTTGAGATTTTGTTTTCTGATTTATGCACTAGAAACAAAAACAATGGAGCCATATCTCTTACACCGCGACTGTTCAAGGATCAAAGCAGGCCACTTTGACCTTGCCCAACAGCATTCCTCATCTAGACAAAGGCAACTCGAGGTGTTCGTGCAGTTAGCGGGCAACTCTCCACTGACAAAGCCAATTGTGACTTACCAAGAATTGTTCTTTCACTTGGTTTGCAGATTTCGACGACCATATATCACAGGTTCCAGCCGGCTCAATCGTCCATCTCAACTCAGCTCACAACTCGCACTCACATAATAATATTCCTCGAGTATCACTCAACACAGCATCAATATCTAATCCATAATCAAATTGATCAACACCGAGTGCGTTTTCGAATCATTTGAAAATGGGTTTGGGTTCCAACACCTCGAATGATTTCGACATGAACACCCCCGAAAGCCCCCAAGATGTCGCCATGTCCTTTGCCCTCGACTCCCATCTCAACGTTAACGCCCCCGTTCCTCAATACGTGCAAGACTCATCTTCGTCTACACCCACTCACTCGTACGACACTAGCAGCCTCCCAGACTACAAAGAGCCAGATTACGACTACGTTGCGGGTTTCGGCTTCCGTCGGACCCCATCCCCAGGCTCCGGGTCCAACCATCTCGCCCCCTCGCCTACCCAGCGCCGCACATGGGAAGTCAACACCGATGTGCGCATGCAAATCCTCTCTGACCGTCATGATCGCATCGAAAGCCGCCAGTCCGGCTCTGAAGCCATGCAAGAGTCGCTGGACGACCGCATGGATATGATCTCGGAGCGTCAAGACGTCGATTCCATGCGCATCAGCAGCATCCGCAAGGACCTCGAAGAGATTCAGGACGCGCTGCGCAACGGGTTTCGTGGAACCTGGACCAGCGATCATCCCGCATTCTGCAGACCGGAGCGTGCTGGTCGTCCCACGGGACTGGCAAAGAAAGCGCGCGCTCATCCCTTGCGAGGCGCGAAGGGGAGCTCTGTCAAGTGTAAGCATTCGCGGGATAACGAAAATGAAGATGAGGGCGACGCGCTTCCGTGTCCCAAGCGCCGCAAGCCGTCGCCCTCAGCTGGAACCAGACCTGTAGTTCCCCCTCCTGGCGATCATTTCAGCGATAGCGACACAGAGATGATGGAAATCGACAACGTCAGTGTCATCGAGTGCGCAACGGTTTATGCCATGGCAAAGAACGCGAGGCCTACTACAAAGGGCGAAAAGGCGGCGTCCAAGGCTCCCGCTCCAGGTTCCGCGCCTGCTCCTTCTCAAAACAACCCACGACTTCCCCGGCACACTCATCCTCGTTACGGACTTAGGAACCTCAACCAAATGCAGGCGGATAGAGAGAGGAGAGAGGCAGCGAAGCAGGCTGCTGACGCAGCGCGACGACAAGAGGCGCACGAAAAGAGAATAGCCGCCAAGGAAGAGAGAGGCGGCGCCGCAGCAGCGAGAGGCGCGCAGTAAGACGGAAACTGCGAAGAGGGAGACAGATGCGGCGGCGAGGGCGAAG
The DNA here is from genome assembly GCF_000319635.2 of Colletotrichum fructicola Nara gc5. Taxonomy (NCBI): domain Eukaryota; kingdom Fungi; phylum Ascomycota; class Sordariomycetes; order Glomerellales; family Glomerellaceae; genus Colletotrichum; species Colletotrichum fructicola. The sequence goes on from NW_027094057.1 coordinate 782,246, forward strand.
AGAGCGGTAAACAGGGCTGCGAAGAGGGAGAATGGTGGATCTCAGTTTTTCCTGTGCAGCAACAGCAGCAAGGAGATGAGCAGCAAAGCCAGCAGCAGACTCAGGGACAAAATCAGGGACAAGATGACGGCCAGCAACAAGATGATAGCCAACAGCAGGGTGATGGTCAACAGCAAGAGATTGGTCAACAAGATGATGGTCGGCAAAACGACGGACAGCAGGACGACCAACAGCAAGATGGCGTTCTGCAGAACCAGCAGCAGCAAGACCCGGATCAAGAAGATGAGGAGGATAGTGAGCAACAGGATGAGCGACAGGAGCAGCCGGACGAAGACGATCAGCAAGACAACCGGACGCAGCAAGCTGGCGAGGCACAGGAACAGAAAGATGAAGTACCACAGCAAGGAGAGGGATCGAACATGAGCGACGATTCACGGGCCGGCGAGGAAGGGGGTCAAGGAGGACAGAACGGTCCAAAGCAAGACAAAAGTCGAGGAAGAAAAGGATGAGGAGCCCCAGCAAGAAGAAGGTTAGAATACAAGCAACACAAGTCATGATTCAGTCGATGAGAAAGTAGAGGACGGGGCTGGAGGGGGGACATGTAGCCTTCATCAAGACGCCAGGGAGAACGAAGACGTGGAGGATGCTGGTGAGGGCTACCAAGCTGACATATAAGCAGAGCAGAGCCAGGACAACGGAGGGAATATAACACTAAACGTACAATGTCAACAGGAGTCTGCAGGGATAGGCAATGAAGAATACGAAAGTGGTGGTGGAAAGAGTTGAGTTGTATTTTTTCGTGCCTTGTACCCCTTAAAGTGATGGCCAGAATCTTTCTCACTCCATCTAGACGCTCATAGTTAATTCTTCCCTAGATATTGAAGCATTAGTCTATGTCCCTCAAGTCAACAGCAAGACCCCTTTCAGTCCCCCATAGCCAACTAGCCAAACCATTCCATATACCTTCCATCCACGTAAGCCCGGACCCATCTCCAGAAGGCTCACCTTTCGGAGCAGGCAGACAAAAGAGACCCCTCGCGTGCCCCGTCCCCCTCGCATACGCCATGCCAAACACAACCCTCGAATGGCCCTTCGCAGACACGAATGCCATCTCTAGCAACCTCGCCCTGTGTACCATCACAACGTCATGAAGATACCTCGGCGTCAACGGCTCAACCAGCGGCCGCGATCTCCACCGAAGCTCCCCCTTCTGCTCATCCCACTTCCTCCTCCTTCCGACCCCTTTCACCGGCGCCCGCTGCACCCTCTCATTCTGCCAAACCCTCTTCTGCGCCCTCCGCTCCGGCGCGCGTTTCCTCTGCTCCTCCCACCGGGCCCCTTCGACATCCCAATAACTCCCATCCCCTTCAATCTCCCTCTCGTCCCACCCTTCCACCTCGCTCGTCTGCCACCCAGAAGACCGCCGCCTCTCACTCATCCGCGGCCGGCGGGGCTGCATCCTCCTCCTCTGATGACCCGCAACCTCCAGAAGCGGCGCCCGTTCGCGCTGCGACCGCTCATGCGCCGCCGTGTACGTCGTGGCGCACGTGCTCGACGTGTAAGTCGACATCCAGGACGGCGAGGCGGTGTACATGGCCGCGTACACCGGGGCCGCGGCGCCGTTTCTGGGCGTAGGAGTCTCGTCGTCCGGTGACGGGAGGAGCACCTCGGGCACGGGGGCGGGGGCGTCGGAGCTGGTCGCGCGGGGATGGAAGCAGGCCTTCTCCAGCGACGACTTTCTCGCTCCAGCGCTCGAAATTTGTTGGCGCCGTTTGCATCGTCTGCATAAGTGTTTCCTGTCCTTGCACCACGCACACGGGACCTCTAACGATGGCGCGCACTCGTTGCCCTCCTCGTCGCTGCTGGATTCTGAGTCGTCCGCGGGCAAGACGTCCCAGTACATCGAGTCCATCTCTGAGCGCCAATGCTATCCGGAGTAATCTTAACAGCCTGGGAGACAGCGAGAGAGACAAGACTGTCAGAGGTTGAAGGAAACGACGGCCTTCCGTGATGGTAGGTATGAGAAAATCAGACGAACATGTGATCGAAACCAACTTCTTTCGTGAGTGAGGTGACAAGAGGTATGATACGAAGGTGAGAAAAAGAAGGTCGAGGTAGGTGTAATGCGCGGGACACAAATTTGAGACATGCATTTGGGGTAGCTCAGCCAAGAATGGCCCGTCGATGACTGCACCACCTGATTTGCAGGAAGGAGGCGCCGGATTACTTCAGCCATCTGCGCCGGCGCGCTTCGTGTGCCTGAGGAAGTAGCCGCTGGATTGACTAAATCTCAGGCTGTTCTATTTTTACAGTAAGGTAGTTAAGTGGAAGCTAATTTGCTAGAATTTGACGTGGTTCTAGCTCTGAGGCGGCGTCTTGAGATTTAAAGCGGGAAGGAGCCGGTGGACATCTTCAACCTCACCTTAGAACACCATCAAGGAAGGAACGAACTTCTCACCACGAGCCTCACTAAAAACAATGGCAGCAACACCTCGTTTTTGAGGATGTACAGCTTTTGCATCAAAAACAAACTAGATCAAAATGACAAAAGATAACGCGACGGTCATCCGTTAGGCCCTCCTCGCTTTTGGTTTTTTGCGAGATTCGAACTGAGCGCCCCTACCCTCAACAGAGTAACCAGAAACTCATCGGGTGGTATTGGTTTTAAGTTATTAGAGATGCTTTACCAACTAGACCATTCGGCCCATCTCTTAGTTGTAACTGGTTGAGAGTGCTTGCACCAAAGCCATACAAGTAGCATACTGCGCGCAACACATACGCGCAGGTCCAAATTTTTGCATTTCCTTTTTCTCCCAACGCCAAGCAATGCCTACCAAAAATACAAGAAAGCCCGCATGCTTCTCTGGATATAGCCCCTGAGAGCCTCCCCCTTCTTAGTCCCAGTACCGGATATCCCCCTCCGCGCCCGCCGAGACAAACTTGCTCGTCTCCTGCGGGTGCCACGCGACGCACGTGACGGCCTGGTCGCCGGCCTTCAGCTTGTGATACATCTTGCACGTCTTCCAGTCCCAGAAGCAGATGTAGCCCTGCGTGTCGCCGCTTGCCAGGAACTGCCCGTCGGGCGACACGTCCACGTCGATGGCCGTGCCGGCGTTGTTGTGCCCGCGGTACGACTTCTTGCGGTTCTGCCGGAACTTGTCGTTGGCCCCGTACACGACGATCTGGTTGTCCGACGACTGGAACGCGACGTACTTGCCGCTCGGGTGCGGCGCCGCCCGCGTCATCGGGTACATGTACGGCTCTGCGATGTACTTGATCGGCACGGGGATGTTGTAGTCCCACGCGCGCAGCGACTTGTCGTCTGAGGTCGTCATGAAGCGCCGGCCCTCGTCGACGAAGGTGATTGTGTTGATTGCGGCCAGATGGTGGTCTGCATGTACATGTTAGCATATACCGAGAGCAAGAGAAAAAAGTGAGAAACATACCGTATTCTTGCACAATCTCGTTGCCGGCGCGGGTGTCCCACTGGATAATCTTCTTATCCGACATGCCTGCCACGAACTCATGCGCATGCTCCGCAGACGGGTTGAAGCGCACGACGTGCGGCGTCTTGCCCGTCGAGAACTTGCCCAGACAGCTGCCCGTCTCCGTGTCCCACAGCTTGATCTGCCGGTCGAAGCTCGCCGACAGGAACCGCGTGCCGTCGTTGTTGAACGTCGCGTCCGCAACCGCCTTTGAGTGGCCCGAGTACGTCCGCAGCAGCTCGCGCTCGTGGTAGACGTCCCAGATCTTGACCGTCGAGTCCGCCGAGGCCGAGAGCAGCAGGTGGCCCGACCCCGGGAAGAAGCGCAGCGCCGTGACGGCCTTGCTGTGGTCGCGCCACGTGTGGATCTGCTTCTTGGGGATGTAGTTCGTGATGCTGCCAATCTCCTTGCGCAGGTCGACGTCCAGGTCCTGCGGGACGTGCATGTACGTCCGGCCCTGGTAGTCCCGCTCCGCGGCGCCGTGGAACGTCGTCGTCTCCTCACCCATCTCCTCGACCTCCTTCCGCCTAGTCAGGGCGGCCTCGGGCGCGCGCACGACGGTGCCGCTCTCCACCACATCGTCGTCGTCCGTGACTTCTTCGTATTCCTCATCGCTCGCGAGCTCCTCGCCCTCGCGGACGACCTCGTACTCCTCGCGACGGTACCGCGCCCAGGGACCGACGTATGCGCCGTCGCCCTCCGCAATCGAAGCGTCGCCCTTCTTCTCGCGCCCGGAGCGTATCCTCGCCGCCTCCTCCTTGACCGCCTCGCCCGTCTGGTACTCGCGCTCCGGTCCCCCTTTCCGCTCGATCGCGCGGTGCTTGCTGCGGAAGGTGTGTTCTGACAGGAAAGTCTCCTCCGCCGTTCCCGTGAGAACGTTTTTGCGCTTCAGGGTGGTGTTTGTCTCGTCTTTGAATGGGTTCGCGGGCCCTAGCTTCGGGCGGGCGAGGTCCTCGCCGGTGTAGGGGACGACGGCGTGGTCGGGCTCTGCTTCCTGGCGCACAATCAGGGCGTCCTGGGGAGCCATGTTTGGCGTGTACTCTCCAAAGCCCGACATCTTGGATAGTGTCGTCTAGTTGCGGGGATTTTGGGGGTTGAAAGGCGGTTGCGTCGCGGTTGGAAGATTTGGTCGCGATTGTCAAGGTCCTGGTCGCATCTGCAAAAGTTGGTGTCACGTGACTCTGATGTCAGGCCTGAGCTTTCGCTGCGATGCAAGCTCCTGTGTGCAGAAAAGCTTGGACATCTGCAGTCTACGAGCACAGGACATTTACGAATCGAACCCTGGGAAAGCTGCTGGCAAGCTTTTGTGTTTGAACATGATGGAAGCAGTGATAGAGGCACAAGAGGCACAATAAAACATCTGTCATTACTCAATTATCGCAACCCGCCGCTCCCAGGACCAGCCGGCCTGGCAGCAACATAAAGTAAACAGCTAGGTATTTGTCTTTCGCATCATAAACTTCCACAACCATTCCCTCCTCCCCTTCGTCACATTCCTTTCCCGTTCATCATCATCAGAATCCCAAACGGAGGCGATCATAAACCAAACCTCTGCCCGTAAACTCCGGGAGACCAAGGCGCGGGCACCCGCGCCGTATTCTCCGCCCCAGACCCCCACCACCGCATCCTGGTATCATGACCCCATGTCTAGCAGTTGCCTGCTTTATGCCTTCATAATGAGCCACCTCGTAGCGTCCGGCTGCGGGGAGGCGCAGCGTCTGCGTTTCGGTGTGCTCACTGTCGTCCACACGGCATGGTAATGTGTGTACTGGAATCCGTCCCGTTGTCGTTCGCAGTATGCGATTCATCTCTAGTGAGCCTCGTCACGGATGAGGGCGACGATCATGCTGTAGAGGTAGAAGAAGAACATGACGAGGTGGAAGCCGAGCTTCACGAAGGACTCCTGCAACGGTGTTAGATCTGGGCATGCATCAACCTCTGCTAGAGTAGTGCTTGCTTACCTTCTTGTGGACGTTCAGCTTGCGGAAGATCTCGGTGGCATCCAGCAAGTGGGTGTTGTCGACAATCCTAGGCCAAAGTCAGCTTTCATCCCTTCTCCACAGTGGTCTCAAGCATGTGACGTACTTCTTGATGTTGTAGGCAAGCAGCGGCAGGTTCAGGATCAGCGGCACCCAGTAGCCGTTAATCAGGAACAAGAACGTCAGGAATCCGTGGACAGCGGCTTCGGGGATGATGTAGGTGTTGAGGCGGTTGCAGAGGTCAATGGGGTTGATGTAGTCGCTGTAGGAGGTGAGGGTTAGCTGTCAATTGTCCCATCTTTGAAGTGATCGAGAGCACGAGCGCGCTCTTGCAGCCGTCTGCAGCAGCTGCAGCTTGTCTAAGCTCGCAGGGCAACGGCCAGCGGCGATGCACGGTGGGCGCGCGTCGACTCGAGGTCAGGAGGAGAACAACGTACCATTCCAGATCGCTGTACATGATGGTGAAGAAGACTTGGAGGAACAGGTTGACGGCATTTATGAGGACGGCGAGGAGGTATAACCACGCTTCGCCAGACATGTTGACGGCTTTGGCAGCGAGCTGCGCTTGATCGAGATGGAGAAGATGAGGTGTTTAGTTGGCAGAGATACAGACAGCACTGATCGGGGGTGCGGTTGTTGGAGATAGGAGGGGAAGCTCTCGTCTCTTTTTTTCTGCGCTCAAAAGGGCTGGTTTGGAGCTGTGTGCGATGCGGGCGGGTGGAATGCTTCGACGTCACTGGGGTGATGTACGAGGGAAGCTCTGCGCCGAGGCAACCGTTGCAGTCAGGAATTGCAGTCGGGGGGATGCTGCGGAAGCTGCAGAAAAGTGCGAGAGAGATAGATAGACAGAGCCAGACGACACGTGTGGGTATCCAAGGGGTCGATGGCGAAGCCGAGTCGTGGTTGGATCTTGTTGGCTTTTTGGTGGGAGAAGGCAAGAAGCAGCAGACGGGGACGGAGACGGAGGAGACTCTGCTCTAGCAGGCGAGTTGAGGCAAGGCGAGGCGAGGCGAAGCCAGGTGAGGTAAGAGAGGCAAAGGCAAGGTTAGGTAGGAAGCGAGCCGAACAGGGTCGAGGACACCACACAAGCAAAGCTAGGTACTGAGGTGAGGTAGTGCGCCGTTGACTGAGGTTGGGCCGTGGAAAATCGGGAGGGTGGGTGTGGTGCGCGCGGGCAAAGGCTACGGGGCTAGGTTTTCCCTGATGATGAAAGAGGCTCCAGTGTCGATGCCTTGCTCCAGCACACCACCACCACCACAACAACCATCAGGGCAGCGTGAGGTGCCCTCCATTCAACTGAACCTCCAAGCAGCGGGCAGGCCCAGATTGGGCTCCCTGCCTGGCCAGCAGCGGCCAACACCCGACCAACAGCCAGTCAGCGCCCTGGGATTGCGCCCCGCCAGCCTGCACCTCACAGGTGCACCACACTCACCAGATGCACCTAGCAATAACGCAGTACAGGGGATACGTACCGCTAGATAATCCTCCGGCAGCGTTTTTCTGATTTCTCACGCTCCGACCGGCGACCCCAGCGAATCCCATCGATGCGTGGCCGCGAATTCCAGACCCGCCAGTTGAGCCACACTGAGCAGTTGATGGCACAAGCGTGAGGGGAAACACAGAAAATCCCAGATAAATCCCCAGGGGTCCCCATCGCGGCGAACAGGACCCCTCCTTCGTCCCAGCTGCCAGGTGCTGCTCCCGCCCCTCATCCAGCTGTCGACAGTCCATCAATGGCTGTGCCTGGTGGGGAGAGGGGCATTTCGCATCATCGTCAAACGTCCATTCTTTGCCCGCCGGGTGGCTGGGAGCGGAGGCTGGGGGCTCGACGGGCTGTCTGCCGGTCTTGGCCCGGACAGCCGCCTACAACGCGTGCTATTGTATTACGAGTCCGAGTCGCAGCCTGGACCGGAAGCTTGAACAGCAGAAGCACATGTCCATGTTCCTAACTTGGGATGTCCCTGGCTTAAATGCCCCTCGATTGACAGCTGTCTTTTCCGTCCACCACATGGGACAGGGGACCGCCCCAGACGTCACGCTTGGATCCGATCTCACGTGCCCGTGCTTTCAGTATCAATTCTTTCGCTTTTCAAGTCATGATTCTCCAAGGTATCATGCCCAACGCTAGCAACCTCGTCCGCTCTGCCGGCTCGACACCCTGCATGAGCTCGATGCCTAGGTGTTGCCAGTCGTCACCACGTAAACACTGCACCAAACCATGTATCTCCTTGTTTCCCCCCTCACCACAACGCCTCATGCTGCTTGTTTATGCATATGTGTATACTAATGCTTGTTTATGCGGTCGTTCCGTTGGCATCGCCGTTGGCGCCGGGCATCGGGATCTTTCCACCAGGGGAGTCGGCTTTCCTGGCAGTGAGGACCTCCACGCCATCCTCGGTGACAAGGAGCGTGTGCTCTACAACATCATTAGCAATCTATCCATGCCTGCTATCTTTCACCAGATATCACTCACCGAATTGCGCAGTCCTCTTGCCGTCAATCGTTGTGCTGGTCCAGTTGTCGGGCCAAGTGATGTCCCGGTACTTACCAAGAGCAATCATGGGCTCAATGGTGAAAGTCATGCCGGGCTTGCACTCGCCAACCTGCTTGTTCTTGGCGTAGTGAGGAACGTTGGGAGGGCAGTGGAACAGCTTGTTGATGCCGTGGCCGCAGTACGTGCGGATGACACTGCAGTTCCTCTCCTTGGCGATCTTCTCGATGATGTTGCCAAAGTCGCGGATCAGGGTGCCGGGCTTGACCGCAGCGATGGCGGCGTCCAGACAGTCGCGAGCAGCCTCCACCACCCTGACGGAGTCGGGGTCGGCCTTTGCCCGCTCGCCAACGTAGTACGTCTCATTGAGATCGCCGTGGTAGCCCTCGTGGTACAGCGTAACGTCAATGTTCAGGATGTCACCGTCGAGCAAGACGCGCTGGTCGGGAATGCCGTGGCAGATGACCTCGTTGAGGGAGGTGCATACCGACTTGGGGAAGTGGTTGTAGTTGAGGGGAGACGGGTAGGACTGTTGGGCACCTGGTCAGCTCTCATGCCCACGCGCGCTGGTTTCAGCGCAAAGCACTCACGTTTCTCTCTATGCAAGCCTTGTGGACAATCTCGTCAATGGCGTCCGTGGTGATGCCGGGCTTGATGGCAGCGGCAGCAATATCCAAAACCTCTCTTGCCAAGCGGCAGACCTTGCGCATGCCCTCAATTCCCTTGGCATCCAAGATATCAACCTTGTTCCTGTTCAGAATGGACCTGGGGTACTTGGGCTGGCCATCTTGCCACCAGTCGGGGTGGGGGATCGACTTGGGAACCTCGCGGCGGGCGGAAAGAGGGTAGACGGGTCGGAGGGGGCCGCTGAAGGGGTAAGTCGGGAAGGGGTTGAAGACACCTGTCTCTGGATCTGGTTTAGAGACGACCTTTGGCGGGAGGACGTGGTGGAGTATACTTGTCTCGGTCTTGTGCATGGCCTTGTGGTTACCCTGCACGCAGTTAGCAGCCGTCGCGGTTGTCGTCGCGGGCATGATTCTGCATTGCTAACCCAGTTCTTCTTGAAGCAGTCCTGCGAGCAGAAGTAGCTGTCCTTGATTCCCAGCTTCAAGCATGTCGGGCACTGGAGGGAGCCAGCATCGTTGGGGCAGTCGACTCCCAGGCACTTCTTCTTCGCGGGGGGTTCCGTCATGGTGGGCGGTCGTTGGTCGTGTGTCGCAAGAGGAACGGCAGTGGTGTTCACGAGGTGACGATGGTGTTTGAAGACACTTGAAAACAGAGAAGGGAAGTTTACGCAGAAAAGACCCTGGGAAACGACAGGGTTCGGATGGAGAATGCGGCGCGGCAGCTAACAGCACAGCATATAGTACGGTACGACGGGACTGGAAAGTGACCTGACGAAGAATTATTTCCAGTGGAGGCCAAGAGTCCAAGGCTGTGATAGGTACGTTGCCGCAGCTCGGGCGCTTCCACACGTCCCAGGTCGGTTCCCCGCCACCAACAGCGACAATTTTTGGTGGGCCCCAACGGTCTGAAGTGTCTTATCGATTGGCTTCAATCTTATCCGATAAGGACTGTTATCGATAGGCGATACCTAGCACGTACTTCAGGTCATCAGCGTTTGCGGCTAAAGGCCGAAGCAACTGGCACCGCGGAGCTTCCCTTGTCGGGGCTTCCGGGAAATAGCCGACGTCTCCGAGACGGTAACGGGCACCAGCTGGACCTGAACCTGGATTCTTGGTGAAAAAAAGCTTTCAAATGCAGGTGAAAGAAAGGTGCGCTCTGCGGCGTTGCGGCAAGTCGTTGACGCTCTCTCCCTCTGTCCCTCTGTCCCCGGCCGCCCACTTTGCTTCTCCCCCCGGCCGACTCGACCCGCCAATGTGCGAAATCATCATGCGACTCTCTTCACGCCACCGGCCGTAGACTGTTTTCCTTTTTCCAGCAATCCCTCCCGTTGGAATTGGAGAATCTCTTTGTTACGGCGCCCAACCATCAATGGCCGGCAAACAGAAAGTTGTAGTTGTGGGCGCTGGCCCAGTCGGTTCGCTGGCTGCGCTTTATGCCGCGCAACGCGGTCACGATGTCGAGATTTACGAGTTGCGTCCTGGTAAGTCTTTCTCTCTTGGTCTCGGTCGCGTGTTGCTATTCCCGTTCAGCCCTCTTTCGGCTCGGCCGCCGTTGCAGAGTCGCGGGGGATCCTCCAAGCCCCACCACCGTCTGCGCCGAGGCGGTGATGTGGATGAGATTGATAAGATTGCTTGCTTTTGGCCTCTGCAAATCTCTGAAATGGGGCCGCATCGACTTCATTCACGATAAGCCTGGTCACTCGTAAATTCAATTGAATGCCGCTGACGCTCGCAATGCAGACCTGCGAGATCCGACGACAACGTTGTTGAACTTCACCCGCTCCATCAACTTGGCACTCTCGGAGCGCGGCATCAACGCCATGCGCAATGCCGGCCAGCCAAAGTTACTGGAACATGTCTTTGGCGCCACCATTCCCATGCGCGGTCGCATGATTCATGGCAGAACCCCGAAAGGTGAACTGTACGAGGCCTCTCAGGACTACGATGTTCACGGAAGGGTGAGCCAACCGGTTTCTAGGGGTCCTAACCCAGATGCTGACTGCTTAGGCAATCTACGCCGTGGATCGCGCTGGTCTGAACAAGCGCATGCTTGACATTCTCGAGGAGATGCCCAACGTCAGGTTCTTCTTCAGTCACAAGCTTACCGGCGCCGACTTCAAGAAGTGCAAGGCCTGGTTCGAGGTGATGACCTCAGAATCGGCTACTGGTCGCGCGCGGGAGATTGAGATTGACTTCGATTTCATGATTGGCGCCGACGGAGCCCACTCCGCCGTCAGGTACCATATGATGAAGTTTGCTCACATGGACTACAAGCAAGAGTACATCGACACCCTCTGGTGCGAGTTCCAGATCAAGCCGGCGGAGCCTCCCTCTAAGGACAGTGTCGGCCCTCATTTTAGAATCTCGCCCAACCATCTGCACATCTGGCCCGGAAAGGACTTTATGTTTATCGCCATCCCTAGCGATGTAAGTTGCTGAAGCTAGACAAATCGCCAAGTCATTCTGACTGACAATCATAGGATGGATCCTTCACCTGCACGCTGTTTCTCCCCAATGAGCAGACCGCAGCTTTGGAAAATGACCCCGACAGCCTGCCAGCCTTTTTCGACAAGCACTTCCCCGGCGTCACAAACCTGATTCCCGCTGACGACTTGATCGAGTCATTCAAGAGGAATCCCCATCTGCCTCTAATCAGCATCAAGTGCAGCCCTCACCACTTCCAATCATCCGCTGTCCTGGTAGGCGACGCCGCCCACGCCATGGTTCCCTTCTACGGCCAAGGCATGAACGCAGGCCTCGAAGACGTCCGCGTTCTCTTCTCTGTCCTCGACAAGCACAGGGTTCTGGATGAGAACAACAACCCGTCGGGAGAAGGAAGCGACGCTTCAACCGCAGCGTACCACAGAACAGTGGCTTTCGCTGAGTACACGGCCAACCGAGTCCCGGACGCCCACTCCATCAACGATCTCGCGCTGCAGAATTACGTGGAGATGCGGGCCTCAGTCCTGTCTCCTCGCTACCGCCTCCGCAAGTGGTTGGAAGAAACCATGTCTGTCTACCTGCCTGGCCTTGGATGGCAGACGAAATACTCCCGCGTTAGCTTTGGAAACGAACGTTACTCCGAGGTTGTGGCGAAGAGCGACCATCAGGGACACGTCCTGATGAAGTCTTTCGAGGCTCTTGTTTGCAGTCCCTTCGTTGTGGGAGCTGTGTACCTGTGGTGGAAGAGGCCACAGTGTGTCATGGGTGTTGTTCAAGGGGTGCTGAAGAGTTTGTTGCGGGCGACAGAAAACCCATGATATCGACGACAATTTTGACATTAAAATACCATCTCCTGCACGTTAGACTCAAGAAATACACCACTCGGGCGCAGCCTGATCCCGTCTCATGTCGCAAGACCCAGTCTATCATGACCTTTGTGTTATGTGGTACATTTCAGTGCGAACGTTAAGATACTACATGAAAGAGCCAAGCGCTTACAGATGACCACCACTCGGTACGCTTGCTTGCTACATCATCACTACACGGAAGAAATGAGGCGGCAAGACGATTAGCCAAGTTGAATTGAGAAACCCAGATCTATGCTCAAATTCTCTTACACTCCGTCTAGTCCCTTGTACAACGGCCAGCGATACTCCTCAGACGGAACGTTAAATCTAGCCTTCAAGTCCATCGTGGCAATCTTATCCATGTCCTCGCCATCGAGCGCAAAGTCCGACTCGAGGTTCTCCTTAATCTGCCACTCAATCACGCTCTTGGGAATGACGGACCTGCCGCTGTTGACGCCCCACGCGAGAGCCACCTGCACCGGCGTCTTGCCATGCTTCTTCGCCACATCGGCGAGGACGGGATGCTCGATGAGGCGATGCATGTGCGACTCCTTCTTGCTCCACGACACCTCCCTGTAGAACGAGTTCTCGTTCCCTAGCGGGCTGAAGTGGATCATGTGGATGCCGTTCGCGCGCTGCCACTCTACGAACTCGCGTTGCTGGAGGTAGGGATGGAGTTCCATCTGGTGAACCGCGGGCGCCTATTTTGGCGAAAAGCAGTGAATCAGCTTCAGCCTCCATCAACTTATCACCCGTCGCCTCTGGGAAAACTTACCACAGACCCCTTGTCAAGCAGCGTCTGCACCTCGTCCTTGCTAAAGTTGGAAACCCCGATCGCCCTGGTCTTGCCCGTCTTCAGAAGCGCCTCCATCGCCTTCCAGGTATCGAGAAACGTCGTCTTGCCCATTATCATCTTGCCCGACGCGTCCTTCGGGAAGCGGTCCTCGCCGCGCGCAAAGGTGCAGGGGTAGTGCATCAGGAACAGGTCCACGTACGGCGTGTCGAGGTCCTTGAGGGAGGCGTCGAGCGCGGGCTCCACGTCGTCCGGGTGGTACGAGTTGCACCACAGCTTGGTCGTGAGGAAGACGTCTTTGCGGGGGACGCCGCTTGCTTTGATGCCCTTTCCTACCTGCACCTCCGTGTCGTACCTGGCTCATGTCAGTTTGGTGCGTCGACAACAGGTAGGCCGGTCGTTGGCTTACACTCTGGCGGTATCGATGTGGCGATAGCCGCACTGCAACGCCGTCTTGACGGCGCCCTCCTGGGCGTCTGCATCTTGGAAGGTTCCGAAGCCAATGGCGGGTATCTTTGCGCCGGTGTTGAGCGTGTGAGTGGTGAGGCCTCTCACTTGATGCCTTGGGGCCAGGCTGCGCCGCCTCAGGACTTGAGCCGAACCGGATCTGAAGAAACTCATGCTCATGGTGAGTTTTGAGGGGAATGGCGGGTGTTATATGGTCCAAACCAGCACGTCTGGTACGAGAGAGGAACAGCAGAATAATCGTATCAGACGGTGGCTTTATATCGCATTTCTCATTCACAAGAAAGTGCTACATTGCATGAAGACAACAACATCCTTCCTCCCACCGGCTTCTGGTCCAGGAACCTCCGTCTGCTACCCCAACTCTCACCTACGCAGAACCTCAAGATGATCAGCAGGTCTCTCCGGATGAACAGACGCGGTGCGACATCCATCCTGCGCCAAACCTACGGCTCGCCTCTCCAACTTCGCCAATGGTGTTTCAGCCGGATATCTCACGCTGCAGCCAAACACCACCAACTGTTACAGCCCGATGCCCGCCGGACCGCATTGAGAGGCGCTGCTGTCGTTTGGTTGTGTTGGTGGAGATCACCCCGCAGCGTCGTCTCGAGGGAATCCTTCATGCTGCCCGTTGTTAACCCCGCGTTCACCCCGCGATTGTGGAGCACGCGTCCGCCAGCGCTGAGTGGTCTGCGCCGAGCCTAGAGCTCTGCTCGTCTCGAGGGAACGTGTGATGATGCGTTTGAAGCTCGAGATGATCCGGTTTGTTACGAAGTTGTGGATCAGGGTTGCGCTTCACGTTGGGGAATTGAAGGCACTTATAACGTGACGATGCCATGGCTTTATAGTCTTTTTCCCCAAATCATCAGCAAAATTCAGATACCAACCGATTAAAGCTCTTGGAAGCTTACACGGCAGACCTCTCTATCCCGAGATATCTTAGATCACACACATCAGACAACATGTCTTCATCAACCGGCATGCCAGCGGCGACGACAGCCGTTGACGTCCAGCCAGTTCTCACACTAAAGGGAAAGGTCATCGCGGGTACGTCACAACACACCATCAAGTGAGGTATACACAACCCCTCCGTTGACACTCACCACAGTCACCGGCGGTAACCGCGGCATCGGTCTCGGCGTCGCAGAGTGCTGTCTTCTCAACGGCGCCGACAAGGTGTACTCGATCGACCTCGCGGAGCCCGGTGAAGAGTTCGCGGCGGCCTCCAAGCAGTTCCCCGGCCGCCTGTTCAACGTGCAAGCAAACGTGACCGAGGAGGAGAGCATCACCGCCGCCATCGACAAGATTGTCGAGGAAGCCGGCGCCATCCACGGCGTCGTCGCCAACGCCGGCCGCACGAACCACAAGGCGGCGCTGGACTTTACCAAGGAGGAGATTGAGACGTTGTTCGGTGTTAACGTGAGCTTGATGCAGAGTGGTAACCAGAAGCTGTTGCTAATGATGCGTAGTTGTTTGGAGCCTTTTACACAGCCAGAGCCGCGGCGAGGGCGTTCATCAAGCTCGGCATCAAGGGATCTGTGGTATTCACGGCGTCTATGGCATCTTACCGCCCCAACAAGGTTTGTCCTCTCAATTTCGAAAGGAGCCGTCGCATAGAGCACGATTGACACTGTTCCAGCGCGTGCCCTCGGCACCTTACGGCGCCTCCAAGGCCGGCATCCGCAACATGGCCCACACGCTGGCGATGGAGTGGGCAAAGTACGGCATCCGCGTCAACAGCGTCTCCCCCGGTCTCGTCCGCACCGCGATGACCTACTGGGTCCCGCAACAGCCGGACTGGGAGCAGCAGCTGAAGTACTACGGAGGCATCCCAAGGCTGGCGGAGGTTCAGGAACTGGGTGGCGCGTACGTCTACCTCCTGAGCGACGCCGCGAGCTACACCACGTCGATAGACATTCCCGTCAACGGTGTTATTGGAAGTAAGTTGATTCCATCGTGTGATGATGATTGAGCGTTGTCTGACGAGTTCTTTCTAGTCTGCTGAGTGTGGTTGATAAGAGAAAACACAACAAAAATTAAGCAAAGCGATGTCTTTTTAGAA
This sequence comes from Colletotrichum fructicola Nara gc5, assembly GCF_000319635.2. NCBI lineage: Eukaryota > Fungi > Ascomycota > Sordariomycetes > Glomerellales > Glomerellaceae > Colletotrichum > Colletotrichum fructicola. The sequence goes on from NW_027094057.1 coordinate 797,437, forward strand.
GGAGATAGAGTCAACATGTGTCACATAGTTCACCAGTGGTGGAGTGCAAGTAGAAACCACCTGGATAGTGTCGATTTTTTAAGCGGTGTAGTGCTGCAAGTTGCGGTGGATATCAAATCAAAAGATTTTCGACGATCCTGCCTCCGTCTTGAATCATGGTGTTGTGTGCATTTGGTCGTTCAGCACTGATTCGAGTCAGGGGCTGCGGGTTTTGGCTGTGCCGCCCCCTGGCTTGCAGGCGCTGCACGCGGTGTTGTTGCGCCGAACACCGAACCCACTACTTGTGAAAGTCACCCTGTTATCGGAGCCGAGCACAAGAGACGAACAAGAAACAAGGATTTGAGCAGAAATAAGAATGACGGAGAGAGGGTGTCTGTGTGAGGGAGAATGAGAGAGTCGGCTTGTTTGACAACCAAAACCACCGGGGCCCGCGCCCGCGCATCGTGAGAATTAACATTGTTCCTACTGCCCACGCCCAGTCCGTGCCTTGGAGCCTCAAAGTGATCAGAAACTGCAGCCGAGATGATGATTTCCAAACTTGTTTAAGGGCTGCCTTGTAGGGCCCGAAAAGCTGGCTGTGCGACCACGGACTTTGGCGATCGGAGCGTGGGGGTCTGTCTTAATCGAGGAGGTGCAACGCTCATATCGGCTCGCAACATCATTGGTGAGCCTGGCTCCGTCGCATTGCGACTGTGCCATTTAAATCGAGGGACATCAAGGGAGCCTCATCTTGATTACCAGCCTATGAAGAGTAGTTGATGGGGGCTGTTCAGAGTGTGATTCATGAAGTCTAAAGCCGCGGCGGCCGCAGGAAAAGCAACATTGAAAAGATCAAATGGGTCCAGTCAGTCATGTTGGTTGCGTTGTTAGTACTTGTGCTGCATTTTGCTCCCTGGATTCTTCACGGGAATAAGGACTTGTTGAAAAGCGCCGCTACCAGTCTGAATCTGCGCCAAAAGTCCTCCGTATTGCGTGACAATATCCCTTGAGAATTCCTTGCTATCTCTTGGCAGCTCCCGTTCTCGGAATCGTCGTCCGAACCAAGCCCCGCGGATAATTGCAATGCTGCTGCCAATCGCCCTCGCCAACCCGTGTGCGTGGGCCATTGATTCCAAAGAAAACAAAAAGTCTTTGCTAGGGAGGGTCAGTGATGTCGGTTAGGTTTTTTTCCTTCTCAAGGACAACCGCGCGCGAAGACCCATCTCGGGCTATCGGAGAACCGGAGGAGTCCACAGGTCCCCGGGCAAGCTCCGTTAAAGAAAGCCTGGAGCCCCGACCGTGAGATGAGTTTAACTGCGAGCTCTCCGCAGAGTCCGCACACACGAGTGTGAGCGGACCCCATGGAGAATTATAACTCAACCCGTTAAAGACAGACGGACCTTGCAACGGGTACCGTACGTACGGCTGACTGGGAGTGAAGACATCCATCGACAGGGAAGCATTTTACATCCGCGCCAAGCTTTCTGTAGACAGCAGATCCATCTCTTTTATTCCTGTTGGCGACTCCACTCCCTCCTAGAAACGAGAACTTAATTTCATCTCGTCTCGCGGCTCTCGTTCGTCCAAAGTCATTCCCAACTCTCTCCACAAGCGGAGTTGATGTTGCATCTTGAATGATGGGAAAACGCGCATAAACAGAGCCAGTGCCAAAGCAGCAACACTGCCGACAAGCGACATCCTGTTACCGCAGTCTTGGGCCGGAGCCAAGCCTCCTGCTTCAGGAAGTCAGGAATCCCAACCTGCTGTCTCTGGCAGGTCTAGGCACTTTCGCAATCTTGGTTATCGTTGAGGAATTCTCATTTCCATTCTGGTCAACAAGCTGGTAACGACTCGGCTGCTTCTCCGTACTCGGACGGTCGTTACCAAATCTTGGGCAGGATTTACCTCATTGTGGGTTTTCTTCTTCTTAATAAACTAACCAATGCCCTGAAGATCCGACCACGGTGACAGGATACCCTTGCCTCAGCCACATGTGAAGTCCCAAAATTCTCCGGTTTAGGCAAGTCGATGCCTTCAAAAACAACTTCCAAAAGAAACGAGTGGACTCTCCGCGCCATTACTAAGGATGACTGAACAGACACCCCCCACGGAGGCCTGATTGCTTCAGCCAAGGAATCCAGGCATTCGGGTATCTCGGATTGATTAGATTAGATCGTGACTGGCCAGTCGGCGGGTTCTCTTCACCTCCTTTCGACTCGCGCGGCAGGGGGCGTCCCAGCTCCCAACTTGGCAAGTGACTTGGCCAAGGCCTGATGTTTGCTCTTTGGGGAGGACTTGAGATGAACCAGTACCTGCTCGACGTGAAGAACATGCGGCCTAACCCTGAGGCCGCCGGGGGTAAAATGCACCGACATGGTAGTGGGTGCTCTCGATGGAGATCATCGTGGGATGGAAGGGGTCTAGCTCGTTCGGACAGGAGCATATAAGTCTGGCATGAGTCGCAGTAGCTACTTATGAAGAAAGGCGTCACCAGCTGTGCTTGGCAAAGATCTACACTCAGTCTTACCCATTCACTCCTTTCGACGGTCTTTACAGCATAGATCACGATGCGTTCCTCTCTCTTCGTTGCCGCGCAGTTCGTCGCTGCCGCTTTCGCGGCTGAGCCTTGGGAGAACGAGGTCGACACCGGCTTTGTGACGTACCTCGATAGCACCAACTACACCAAGGGCAGCCTGCCCCTTCTCAAGGACATCCGCGCCATCCCAGACTTCGACTGGGCCGCCCGCCAGAAGCTCGACAACCAGAAGTACTCCTTCTACCGCACCGGTACTGCTGGCGAGTTCAGCTACCGCCACAACCTCGACGTCTGGCAGAAGGTCCAGCTTCGCTCTAAGCACTTGAGCGATGTCACCAAGCTTAACGAGACCCTTCCGTATGTTATAACGACAAATACAAGTACAAAAGTCCTTTTGACTAACACGTTCCAACAGCGTCACTATCCTGGGCTACAACTTCAGTGCCCCCATCTTCATCGCGCCTGCTGCGCGCGCTGCCTACGGAGATGAGGCTGCCGAGCTGAACCTCGTCCGCGCCGCTGGCAACGAGAACATTCTCTACGTCGTAAGTCATGGCCCTAAAGGATGATTGGTAGACATCACAAGCTAATGCGGCCAAAGCCCTCCATGTACGCCTCCAAGTCCATCGAGGAGATCGCCACCGGCAAGAGCAACAACACCCTCAACGGCCCCCAGGTCATCTTCCAGCAGATCTACACCAACGGCAACCTGTCCGTCACCTGGGAGAACATCCGCCGTGCCGAGCGCACCGGCGCCAAGGCCATTGTCTGGACCATCGACGCCCCCGGCGACTCTGTCCGCCACCGCGCCGCCCGCTACGACACCACCAACGCCAACTCTGTCTCCTCCGCCCTCACCTGGGACATCTACGACCAGATGAAGAACCAGACCAACCTGCCCATCATTCTCAAGGGCATCACCACTGCTGATGAGGCTCTGCTTGCCGTTGAGAAGGGTGCCAAGGCCATCTACATCTCCAACCACGGTGGCCGCCAGCTTGACCACACCCCTGGACCCCTCGAGATCGCCTACGAGATCTACCGCAACGCTCCCGAGGTCTTCCAGAAGGTTGATGTCATTGCTGACTCTGGTGTCCGCTACGGCAACGATGTCCTGAAGCTTCTTGCTCTCGGTGTCAAGGCTGTCGGCATGGGTCGTCCGTAAGTCAATCCCGTCTTATCTATATCCAGACCCTATCCGCTAACTGGGCGAAGTTTCATGTACGCCAACTGCTACGGCCTCGAGGGTGTCACCAAGGCCATCAACATCATGAAGACTGAGATCGTCCGTGACGGCGCTCAGATGGGTGCTACCAACCTCCACAACATCAGCATGAGCTTCGTAAGTCCCATCATTGTCCGTCGTTGTCGAGTCATTGCTAACATGCTGCAGCTCAACACCCGCCAGCTCGAGCAGAACGTGTACCTGTTCAACCAGCAGTAAACAGTGCCATACACACGCACAGCACCGCACTCATGACTTGTCAGATTACGTTTCATTGCATGCAGTCCTACTGCGGTTAGAACGGCGTTCACATTGGGATTGGGGTTAGCACATGTCGGCTCAGCTTTGAGAGTCATCTTCTTGTCTATACTTTTTTCAGATATTTACATACCACAAAAGTACTTACACTTTTTCATTACTGCTGCGGTTAACCATGAATTACGTCGAGAAAGCTCGAGTGCTCAAAGGGGAATGTTTGATATTTTTGGATTAAGGGGCATGTCTCTTAATGTCAAACGGCGGCGCCAGGAGACCGCATTGAGCCAAGATCCCGTGACGGCTCCACCTCCCCCGGCCCCCACGGGGTGGCGTCTCCGCCAGAGTCCGGAGAACCCGACAAATGCCGGATACGATAGCTCTTCCCAAATCAATTGGCTATGTCGATGCTTTGATCCTTACCGCCTGAAGACGACTAAAACGCTCCCTTCTCTGGTCCAAAATAGCCCCTTTCTGGGATTGGCAGAATTCCGATCTGGCTGCCGTCTACACCTGCACCACTCACCGTGTTCCCCCACCATTTCAGAGCTATAGGATTATAGCCGACGGCGAAGAACATGACGAGCGCCGAGACCGCCACGCCGGCAGTCAAAGCGGCCGACAGGACGTAGTTGTACTTTTCCCACCAAGCCAGCCTGTGCCGGGGCAGCCAGTACATGAAGATGAAGCCCAGAATCATCCCGGGCGTCTTGTACGAAAGGTTGGATGGCGCCCAGTGCTGGATGCCCTGGATGACGAGAACGGGATTGAGCCAGAGGAGTGAGGCAACGAAGGGGAACAGGGTCCGGTCGAGGAGGGCAAACGTCTTGGGGCTGAGCTTGACGCGCAGCTTCTCGCGTACGCCGGGCAGGTACTTAGGCCCGTATCCTTGGCCGACCAGGAAGACGATGGCGATGAGAGTGCCAATAAGGAAGCACCCTGCAAATTCGGTGTTAGACAGACTTCTGATGTTGGATGGAGGAGCACTTACACTTGAGGATTGGGTAGAATGAGACGAACATGCGTTCTGAGCCCAGAAGACCCCACATCTAGGCGACTGTTAGTATTCTTGTTCATGGTGTAAGCGTGTTTGTTGAACGAACCAGAGAGTTGGTGTAGAGCGGAGCACCGTCGTTTGCGCAGGTGAATCGGCTCGGCTGGTTGGGTGTGCAAAGCCCCTTGACGTTCTCCAAAATGAAGTTTTGAGTCGCAACAGCCACGAAGCAGGTGATAATGATGGTCCCAATCTGACTTCTGAACACCGCGCGCGGCGCGATCTTCGTGTAGTGAGCCATCTTCTGATCCTGCACGTAGTTATCACCATAACCTGCAAGCGCCCAAGAGCCCAAAGTCTGCGAGAAGAGGAAAGCGTTGGTGTTGCCGGGGAGCATGTAGCCGGTGATGACCTGGATCAACGCGCCGAGACCCAGGTTGGTTCCCGTCGTCGCCGAAAGGAACGAGAGAGGGACGGCGAAGACCAAGTTGATGGCGATCATGAGGAACGTGATCCAGATGGGTGTGTCGAGCGGGTAGATGCTGAGGAATATGCAGGAGACGACGATGGCAGCTACGAGAATCAGGAGGAACCACCAGTCGGGGACTTCCTTGTACTTGGCCATGAGTCTGCTGTGGATGTCCATCGCGCCATCGTAGTTACCTTTCTTGTAACGAAGACCCTTGTAGAAATCAACGTAGGCTGCAGAAATTGTCTTCCATTGGTTGCCTGCAACATGTTAGCTCAGGTCCAGCGAGAATGGGCGCAGCTGATATAACCAACCCATGATGTAGAGGAAGTAAATCGGGTAGAAGCAATAGTTGCCTCCAACAGTGATGAGATACCCCGCGGAGTAGAACGGAGGGGAGTAGTCTTGGTAGAGAGTCTCGTTCAGCTTGTTGTCGACGACCACGTTTTGGACCACATATGGGGTGCCGTCGTTGGCAAACGGCGAGGACGAGTTGATGGGAAGATACGCCGTGTTGTACATGTTGGTATAGTAAATTCCGAGAATGATGACTCCGCCGAGAATGGCGCCGCAGTATTCTGGTTTCAATGTCAGTCAATTGTACCTTCTGGGGTGTTTTGGGGCAACATACGGGTGCAAGTGGCGAAGAAAGGCATAGACAACGCTGCATACGAGGACGTGGCGATGTTCCAATCGAACGTGGTGATGGGGTTGAATAGTCCCAGTCCAAGGGAAGAACCGGTGATGATTGCGAGGGTAACATTTTGAGGCGAAATCCAGGTCATCCAGTTGAAGGTCGCCAAAGCGGTGAACAAGTATCCAGGGATCCAGTAGTAGAAGAACATGCAAACGGTACAGACATAGAAGAACTTGTATCGAGAGATTGTCCATCCGTTGATGTTCTCCCTGGGCTCTGGCCGAGTAAGCGCCCGGTTCATAGCAATCGTCGGCAGAATCGTCGGCCACAGTGCCTTGACGGGATAGACGCTGAATCGGCGGAGGTATCCTGCGAAACCCATACCCATAAGCTGTACGAACAGCGTCAACATGATCTGGTAGCCGAAATTGACGAAATCAAGGCCGTAGTAGACTGGAGACTTTTGAACGAGGATCATTCCGTAACTGTTGGTGGTATAGATGGCGATGTTGTAAGTGATGGTCGCGAACATTTGCTCCTTGAAAGTCCACGGACCCGGGTTCAAGGAGTGGCGGACACCGAAAGCTGTGAAGCCCCAGTCAGGTAGAATGAACTCCAGAACTTTTGCGCATGGGAATAACAGAATCTGGATGACCTGTCCGCTCAGAGCTACACGCCCAAGAGATTAGCGAGAAGACAAAAAGGCAAAACTAGCACTAGCATGCCGCCTATAAATCCCAGGAGACTCACAAATGGCAGGGAACCTGGAGTTGAAAAATGTCGAGATGAAGGTGCCGATGACAGCCCATCCAATGCCCAGGAAATAGGCTCGGATGGTTTCGATCGGGACGTTTTGATCGTCCAGAATCTCGGCAACGGCGCGAACGCCAGGGTAAGGAGACGAGTAGCGGATCATGACCGCGTCGATCCTCAGATCGCGGTCGTAAAACTCGCCGTACGCTTTTGGTCCCTCGAGAAGTCTTTTCATGCGCTCTCGCATATCAGAGGGAAAGTTCCAGTCGTCCTTGAAGAACTCCACGCTCTCTTCGATAATCTCGATGGCCTCTTCCTCTGTCATGCCATTGATCTTTTCCAAGACGTACTCATGCTCGCCGTTCGGGGCCAATTCCTCCAGCTTCTCATGGGAGATCTGATCCCCGATCCGTTCATTGCTCTCAACTTTGGCCGGGATCTTCTCGATATCGTCCGCGGCCGGGGACGGCTGGTCGGCGGTGATCTCCGCTTTTCCGGACATTATGGCTTCAGAACTCCACGCGGTGGTGCCGTCCGGGCCCCGGTGAAATAGATTGACAAGACAACTCAGAGAGAGAGATGAGCACCGGACTGACAATTCTGCATCATTCGGAGCGCGGGGACAGCTCCGACAATATATGTCGGAAAACCCGTCTCCCGACTTAGAGTTGGTGGCGGATGCAGAGGCGGGGGAGTCGGGGTCTCGGCCCAGCTGTCGGGCGAGATAGGTCGTTCGACAAGGGGAAGCACCGCTATCTCCTCCATCTCCTCACCAAACCCCCAACAACGTTGCATTCCTTCGGTTCAACGTTGCGCTATCAAGCTGTCGAACAGAAGTTCTGTGATCGTCCCATACACATATCCGTATCACCCCGCACGGCCAACGACACAACGGATGACCTGCCAGACCGGGCCTGCGGGGTGCATGGGGTTGAGAGGGATCCGCGCCCCTGTACGTGCGCTATCGAACGACGTCTAACCAACGGCAGTTGATCATTTGCCACGGCAAAAACAGTCCGACGAAACTGATAAAAGCGCCAACATGAAATAGAGGGGTCGGGTAGGGCACTGTCGGGTACTTGCGGAGAAAAAGTGAATTCTGGGCATGCAGTCGAGCATTTGCGGGAGGCATAACTTTTAGGCTGGCCAAAAGCGGTAGCAATACCACGGGCTTTTGTCCTGCCTGATTGCTTCCCACATGACCTGTTTATGAGCACCAATATTCCGTGTTGCGATGCAAGCTAGTCCGGTGAGCGCGGTGAGTGGATGGAGAGTTCGATATCTGTTACGCGCTCTGCAACCAGCACAATATCGTGAATCCGGATTTGATCGCACTGCAGGAAGACGTGGACGTTTTCGCTTCCTCTGGCCATTGGACAGCGGACGTATGGCTTGAGTTTCATGGAGCTATTGGTTAGTTGAGCGGGTAAGGCGCTTTCTGGCTTCAGGTGGACCTAGGCCGAGCCTACTCCTTGTCCCGCTAGGTCAGCTGTGGCCGTCAATGATTCCGACGTCTGGTCTGAACATGATTCATGTGTGCTTTAATTCATCCGCTCCAGTGTTATCTAGATCAAGTATGCATGGGTTGATTAGTGTCACGGGCTAGAGCCCGGCCGAGATCTCCGGCTTTGCCGGAGCAGCTACCGAGAACCGGCTCCGCCGGATCCACCATTCCGCCGTAGCACACCGCCTAACCCCGGTGTGCTTCACCGCTGCTAGGCGCCTATCCCTGTAAAGTCCTTTCTTCCTTCTTCAGCTTAGAATAGTCAATCGACGGCACCTCTACGTTGAACAAGCCTAGGGGCCAGCCCCTTACAATTAGAGGGCTATCCTGCTGCATGTGCCCAAATCGCAGCATGCAATATCAGGGCTTCTATTGCGGAACTACACGCATCTACGGGGATGAACACGTGGTACGGCCGTTCCACTGGTATGGTATTGGATTGCATCTTCTTGCATGTCACCATCAAGATGGAATCTTGGGAGACTGGCGAATTAGATCTGAGAAGTACAATTTTGGGCCGCAGATGGCTGCCTCCATGCACGTCCACATGTGGAGATGCGAGAGGAAACTCCAGCAAAACGTTGACGTAACCTTGGAGCCACTCCCTTAGGCATGTTAACCAGAATTACAACCTTCATTGGCATAAATTACTATACTAGTCGTTCAACTAGGCCGTCCAATCTATGTCTCGTCATTCGTGGCTGAGCTTGAGATTTGCAAACTTTCGGATGGAATTGGGACACGGGAAAACATGATGTTCAGCTTAGTAGTAATCGGTTTCCAAACTCCTCCTTAGACAGACTGGCGCAAAGTACCTGCGGCTAAAACCAAACGAAACCATTGGTGATCGAGGATGACTGATAGTTTCTGTGACTACCTAAGTGACTAGGTAAGTTGTCTACCATCAAAGGCACTAGATGTACCCATTGCTGTGGCCTATAAATCCAGCGAGATTCCCGAAAAGCTACCCATTCTATGAATTACCGAGATTTACATCAAGATTCAACACTTGCCGAAGGGGCAAGACCGGTTGCCCGTCTTCCAGATAAACACTGATTCAAAAAGATTGGACCAAGAAACAATTATGATCTTGATACGTGATTCCTCTTATAGCTATTTTGAAAGAAAGTACCGGGATCTCTCGAGAGTCCTGTCGTCACGAGGTTCGCCTAATGGTTTAGTCTCAGAGGAGAACGTCTAGCCGCCGCGATCTTGTAATCATGTTGTCATAACAGGGGAGTGATCATAAGAAGGTTCTCTAGTAGCCTCCTTCTGACTTTGTGAACTAACACATCCATCAAAATGTCAATCTCGACTCCGTTTTCGAGCTCTTAGTCTTCACAGATTCTTACTGCTGACGCTGCTGATTCCAAAGCAAATCGTTGTGGTCTAGTTCCGTTAGGCTGACTATATTTTCGTTTTCGAAACATTCTGCCATTTACGGAATTTGGGAAGCAGTATGGCTGAAATCCAGTCTTTGTCATTCGGATGCTAGCCATGTCCTATTCTTAGTTGGGATTGAGGCCACAACGACTTTTAGGCTCCCATCTTGTTGGAATTTCATTCTTGTATGTGGGTGGGTCGCCTACTACGCCCGTATCAAAATCTAGACTTTTGAGGTTCAAACGCCCCCAACCTTGAGTTACAATTTTTCAGGTGTGATTGGCTGTGGAAAAGTCCTCATTTTCGAGTTCGGGCGTAACAGCTTGGATTAAACTGGAGATTGCGCTTAATGAATCTCTTTTGGGCATCGATGCCGGGTGAAGAAAGGCGCGTGGATGGGGCACAGTCACTCGTGGGTTCTGGTGATAGGAGGCACAGCTAGGTAGTCACACATGTGTCCGCAGTTTCGGTGTCGCAAATGAGATCAGGATGAGGCAACTGTGTTTGATCGAGAGAGTGCTGGTGATCCGGAGCCGACTATTTATACCCCCATCATTCCGTCTACATTTGGCGTGACACACTGCCTCTCTTCACTCATTTCTGTCTACTCAGCCTTCCCCAGGGTCAACTGCATCGTCCGTCAACATCCAATCTCCTTCAGTAAGAGACTGCCATAATGAGAGCGGAAATCTTCATCACATATTTCTGTTGCCTTGGGGCTGCTTGTCTGGCGTCCCGGGTATGGAAGCTTTTCTGGTCATACAAACGATCCAAGGTCGTGGATGAGAAACCAGTCTCCGAAGAAACCGACGAAGAATTGAGAGACCGAAATATCGAAAATATTCAAAGACTCGTTGGAAGTCACGAGATTGCCGCTGTGCTCTCCGATCTTGTCAAGAACGATGGAGCTGGGTCCTGGCCACCCCGAGCGAACCATGCTCTCGGTGCCTGGCCCGAAGCTCTGCGGCCGTACCGGAAGATTTACATGGAGCTGGCTCCCCAAATCCCACAAGCCAACCCCTCTCTGGACGACAACGTCAATCTCGCTCGCATCGCCGAGTTCCGCTCCCAATTCCGAACACTCCTGCGGGAAGAAGTTGACCTGCCCCAGGTCGAAGGTCTTCTGAGCAGCACTGAGGCCGGCCAGTGGAACGCGATGCCTCAAGATGTATACAACGCCTTCTATTGCTGCATCGCTTCCTGCAGACATGCGTATCGATGGGCTACTATTCCGGTTGTGAAAGTAGCCCAGATGGAGACGCAGGTCGACTTGCCTGAGGAGCTGGTTCTTCCATGGAAGTACATGCAGCGACGTTTTGATTGCGCATCCGACGCTGGAAACAATACCAGTAATCTGATATTGAACTTCGACGCCGACGGCGAATATATGTTTCGAGCTAACACTGGTATGACGCCACACATCGTTGCGGCCGAAGAAGCGTTCGCACGTATTTTCCACGAAACCGAAGTCCGGGCCGTGTCCGTTTACTATGAAATGCTTCAAGCCACTATCACTTGGACAAGAGGCGACATGGCAGAGTGTGCGCGTCATGTGGCGGCCGTTGGCACACAGTTGAGGACAGTACTGAAAAGCTATTACGACCGTATGCACGAAACTCGCATCCCTCGATCGGTGTGGCTTTCAAGAGTACAGAGCTTTTTCGCTTGGAGCGCCGGCAACAAAGAGCAGCCCGACGTTCGATTCAACGGCTTGAGCGGAAACCAGGTCTTGCTCTTCCAGGCGTTGGACGCCTTCCTTGGTCTCGAGCCTTACCTATCAGAGGAAGACCTGGAGCGTAGTGTGCCTGTAAGGCAGCGCGCACTAGGCAAAGCCTTCCGGAAACATTCTTTTAGGGACCAGCTTTCTCCCGAAAACAAGCTCCATGTGCGGATTGCGGAAGAGATGGAGGACGTTGTAAAGCGCCTTAGAGTAAGTTTGCCACCGAGTGTCTCATCGGAAAGACGATTGATACTGACATCAAATAGGTGTTTCGCGCCGCCCATAGGACTCGTTCCTTGCCATACCTAGCATATCTCGCTCCCGAGAGACTACCCATGACGGCGGCAAAGTCTCTGCTCAAATCTGATTTGAAGTCAAGTTTGGAGTACCTCGATGCTTTCATGCTTGGCCGACTTAAGCAGACAGTATGAGGGGTTCTCTCAGGTATGCGACTGAAAATCTTGACCGAAATACCCTCGGGTACCACTACATGTAGACTATTAGAAAACGTTGGCAACAACGTCCTCATTATTAATATTATCCAAGTACGATATCAATACTTGAGACCTGGAGAGAATCCCACTTGTCTTTGTGCACCCGACCAAGGCCCTCTCGATAAGCAATCCCATTCCTCCAGCTGATCCACATGATATTGTAAAATTCATACTTCTCGCCAGCCTTTGGTCGTTCTTCCAAAACATACTCTGGAATTTCTCTTGCAACATAACTCTCAAGGCCATTTGCGATGAAGCCCCGGGATATGGCAATCAGCTGCAGCTCAACAGGACTTTTCGCCGGGTCCAAACCTTGTCTTTCGAAGTGATCCCGGCTGTGCAGTCGTATCACTCCGGCCCATTCGTTCTGAGAAGTGCGCATCGACACATGAGCAGTTGATGGATTAACTGGCCCCATGCTAGTTATATCTTCATGCATCCATACTGCGCCTGAAGCTGAAAGATGTGCCGTTTGCACGGAGCCAAAGAGGTATGTCGCCTCAGAGAAGCTGGGAATCCTTTGCTGGTGCGAGTAGTCTGGATCCGAGAGAGGTATAGGATACCAAAACCGTGCTGTGCAAGACTCGTGCTTGTACAAATACTCGCCAAATCCGTCGGGGAATTCCTCTATGGTCAAGCTCTCGCCTTTTCGCCGCCTTTTTCGTGTCCACCCTGAAGGGAGGGGGCACTTTGGGTCTCTGTGGCGATCTCTCCATAGCGCCCACTCAACTTCCACCGGTCTCTTGCCAGTCCTGCCAGTGACATCAGAGCTGGTGAACCATTTGGTAATTGGGATAATCTGTTGCCGTGAAGAGGCAATCCAGCCGCTGCATGCGGCCACGAAGTCATTCCCTGTTGCCCAACCTGCAAAATCGAGACGGCCTTGCCATCCTACCCAGGACCAGGTCGGCAGGCTCCCACTGTTGATACCGCTGCATGTTGTACCTGTGTCTACTGGTACGCGACGTACAAGATCATCTCCAGGCTGCCAAAGTAAAGTTGCATCGAAAAACATCTCTGGGAGCCCGCAAAGAAACCCTCCCTTGAATGCCCTTGAGTAACATGGAAGCATTCCCGCTATAGCAGCGAGACAGTCTTGTGGGTAGCTGAGTTGTCTTTGGTTGAAATCTTCCACTAGGCGTGAAAAGACAGTGAGAGATGGGTACCCAACATCCAACAAGAAGTCGCGATTGCGGCCGGGAAGGTCCGGATGACTGTGGTCTTCGTACTGGGTAGATTGACAGCACTGAAACCATACGCTACTATTCTCGAAGCATATGCGTCTTCTTGCGAACAGATACTCTTGAAACGTCCATCCACGATCGAAGTAGTCAGCCTTTTTGGATGAAGATTCACCCCTTCCACGCATACCCATCTTGGTACGACTCAGAAGCAACCTCTCCCCAAATGGGATAGTCTCCTGCTCGAGGTGCCTGGGTTGCGCCGCAGGCGCCTCTTTCAACCCCGGAATCCCACTTTCGGCATTCTCTCCGTCAATTGGGACGATGACAGCTTGAGCATGGGCGAAGATGGATACCATTCGGCCAAGATGACCGTTGAGAAATTCTTCATCGTCCTGCACAATGCAGAGGCTATCCACCCAAAGATAACGTTCGCCAAGCAGCCTCGTCAAATAAATCGCATGTCGGATGGTTTGGGGAAGAGCAGTGTTGTTCAAGGCCCCTAGCTTTTGTAGTTGAGATACGTTTGCTGTGAACGTTTTGGGCATGTCTACTTTGCCCCAGACGTAACTGAGTGCCATGTAAGAAGCATTTTCAGGAGCTGGAGTCAGGCAATTTTCCGTGACGTCGATCAGAATCTTCAGCTCAGGTTTGGGAAGGTATCCAAGATACTCGGGTTTACTGCACCTGTCTACGTGGCCAGACGTGCATGTGTCGTACCACCGAATAAGAGTCTTGTTGTCGATCCAGGAGGGATCAAGTTGGACCCCATATCCAATAAACTGCTTTTCGTCGAGGCTTTCCAATACATCTAATGAAGGCGACGATTGACCAAAATTATCTTTCAGCGTAAAAGTGACTGAATAATCGAAGTAGTTTCTGAACAGGTGCAGTTGTTCTGTGGCTCCCTCTTGCAAGTCTAACCAGCTCGTTATCTTCTCCAACAGTGGTCGATGGCGAGTACATGCTGAAGACACAATTTGATTGACAGGCTCGAGGTCAAGAGATACGTGGTCGGTTGGTTTCCTTTTCATCGCCGAAATGAATCGTTTGCAAAAGTCGCAACGTGTTGCTCCCTGCATTTCGGCACATCCTTCGTTTCTGGCTGCCAAATGCGATTGGAGGAAGGCTTTGATAGGCTGCAGGCACAAGGACATCGCGTTGATGACAGCGCCCAATGGGAGAAAAGAAAATCAGCAGGAATATTGATCAATAGATGGTTGCCTTCGTGCAGGCAATCACTCATCATAGTCGTGTCGAATGAGTGGGGTTTATCCGTAGACAAAGGAGAAATCGACGACTTCTGAGGCAGCAGGTTTAGCGCCCAGCCAGGATGAGTCAGCGCTGGTAGACCTGATTTGTCGGGTCAGACGGCTTCTAAGCGAGGATCTCATCACTGAGTCTAGAGGCACGGGGTGTCAGTCCATTCATTCTCACCATGGCCTCCTTACGGACAGCTGATACGCGCTTCTGGCTGGCATGCTAAGTTACTCCATCTATCTCAGGGTAACTAGTCAACTGGAAGGTGCATAAAGACGATTAAGGGTCCCGTCAATGCTTTTAATCCACTTCGTGCTTATCGCCCACTACGTCAGCAACTGCGATGATGGTGTGAGACCTAGGCCTGGAGGTGTTTGAGCTGCCGCTTGTAGCCGGCTTACAAAAGGCCACATACAGTCAAGTTACTGACAGGGGTCCAGCTGACGATGCGATGACACCAGGCTCTTCCCTCTTGATGCTCGGACTCATATGATCTGCGTTTAGAAGAGAACACGTATTCCTACTCATGACGGGATTATGTGTGAGTCTCGTTGAATCGAAAATGAGTTAGGGTATAAAAAGCTCAGATGCCCTGTTTGAATACATGTACATTTGATTTATCACTCAACTACAAAGTTTGTGCCAAACACCAGTGCTTTTGTCCTCACTCCGATTTTGGGTGTCGACTTTGTTGAAACCTCCCTAAGCAAGTGTCTTAACTACGACTCGATGACTTTCACGATATCTGCCGTCGACTATGACGACGCTCAAGGGGTTTCCAAGAATAACATGACGGCATTTTACCATACCGACGCCCACTGGCGAGCTCTTTGGAAGTCGACCACACTTGAAGAAATCATTAGAGGTGCCGCTGCTCGAATGCCGCATGGTCTTGCATCAGGCCGCGAAGGAAAACGCCACTTGAAAGCCACTGATGACGACACTGGTGAAATTATTGGGTATGCTCGGTGGATTCTGCCTGATGCCAGTAGCACATTGAACTGGCCAGAGGCTCTTGTCCGAGAACCAACCGACGATGAATCAGAAAGTTTCAAGGCCAAGTTCCAAGCCAACACCGAGGAAGGTATGATTCCGGGGATGGATACGCGTCTGCAAGAGGCTCTTGGTCTTCCCCTCGAGAATGCTGAGATTGAACTCATGAAGAACCAAGAAGGACCATTTCTGGGTATGCTGGCCCCATTTGGTTCAGTCACCTCAATACTTGCACCATATCACTCGGAAGTGAGCCAAGACTAACTTTAAAAGTCCTCGACTATCTGACAGTGCATCCGCAATACAGACGGAAAGGGATTGCGTCCGCCCTGGTCAAAAAGGGTCTAGAGCAAGCAGATGCTGTTGGAATGAAGGTTTGGGTTATGGCTACAATGGCCGCGCAGCCCATGTATCAGAAGTTAGGTTTCCAGCTTCTCAAGACGGTGGAAACGAATGTCACTGAATTTGGGATCGAAGAACCGCATCGCAAGTCTTTCTTGATGAGACGGCAACAGCGAGCCGTGCGTTGAAGGGTTGCTATTTTATTTTCTCGGTAACGATTGGATGGTTATAGGGTACGTGATGAGTAATGAGAGAGTGGTATAAGTATGTCTTGCGCAGTTGGGTTCCTCCAGTAATAGCAGTCGAGAACCAGTCGGTGGATTCAATCATTTTGACAAAATAATACGAGCCTCTGATCAGGTGCATGCTTTATTCGGGTAACCATAGTGATTCTTCTTCAAAATAAATCAGTAAGTGTATCGGAAATCGGAGGCATCAGTTTCCTGGAAGAAAATAGGGGCAAGTTAGATTCAAATTGCCTGTCAAAATGAGGTGAATGTATGATACTTGCCTCTGAGGCTTCAAGCTCAACCTCACCACGCTCAGCCTTAGCGTTCCAGTAGTAAAAGTAAGCGCTGAGGCCGAGAATAATGATGATATTCAAGACGGCACATCCCATGCAGGTGCTTAAGCCTGGGAGATACCTGGGCTTATCTTGACTCCTGTAATTTAATCAGAGTTTGTGGTTGTGTCGAGGTTGAAACGCGTGCTGAAATGATGGGCTTCTGAAATGAATACTCACCGGAAAATGAGAGAACCGGCGATGCCGCCAACACCACCGAACGCAACGACCAGGCCGCTAGAGAATGCCCGCTTCCATTGTCCTCGGATGTTATTTGCTTGATAGGCCATGACGACAGGAATAGAAGAAAAAGAGCCGGCAGTAAGAAGAAAGACGCCGGTGTAGCGTACAGCCACGTCGTTATGGAATCCGACCAGAGCGGTTCCAACAATGGCGACAACCATGTCTCCTATGATGATGGGACCACGTACCATGAAGTGATCTCCTAGCCACCCGGAAATCCACATGAGAATCGCACCGAGAACGTACGGTGGGGCGATCATGATCTGGGCTTTGCCAGTGCCGAAGCCCATGTTCTCCTTCAAGATAATGGGGAGAAAGAATGACAAAGCTGAAGAAACAGGGTGTTAGTTCAGCCATGGATACTCGAAGACTCAACAACGCACCAAAGTTGACAAGGGCCTGATTGAAATAAATCAATGCAAATGCCCAGACCTTGACATCAGCCCCGCCTCGCAGGAATCCTTTCACACTAAGAGCGGGGAGCTTTGCATCCCCGCGATCTTCTTGAACACGAGACACAACCCATGCAATCTCTTGCTGAGACAGAAATCCCCAGGTTCGCTTTTTGGTGTCGGGGAAACCGACCAATACGAAATAGCAAAGGACTCCGAGACAACAGGTGATGATGCCTTCCATGAGGAAAATCCATGACCAACCCCTAAGTCCCGCCTTTCCTTCCAATTTGGTGAACTGTCCCACTCAGTTAGTCTTAGGCACCCTGGTTGATGTTGAATAAGAACACCATACCCCAAATGCCAGGATCCCAGAGAACGCAGTGGCGAGACACACCACAATGTAAAAGGCTGAGTAGCGCTTGCCAACCTCGTCTATGGCAAATCAATATCTCAACCTGTTCATGTTGAGGTAATGTAAACTCACAGCGAGTGTACCAGGTACTGAGAAGGTAAACACAAGTGGGGAAGAAACCGGAGTCAAGAGCCCCGAGAACGACTCTCAGAGCAACCATCTGGCCCCAATGTTTGAGGAAGGCCATGCCGATGACAACAAACCCGCAAATCATTGTGACTCCCGTGAAGTAGGCTCTTGGGCCAATTATTCGAGCGAGTATGATTGAAATTGGCTGAAAGGTAGTGTAGGTCGTGAAGAATACAAGGCTGATAATTGACTTTGTTCAAAATGACGTTAGAGTTGATATGCCCAATACGTTTGTTGAAGTCGGAAACAAAATCTAAGGAAGTCGAAGTCCTGCCCATCCAGGTGACTTACATAACGGTTTCCAATGAGGCCCAAATCTTCTGTCATGCCAGCAACGGCGGCGGATGGTAGGTTCGATCGGTCAATAACAGAAAAGCAATACAAAAGCCCGACAGCGGCTACGACACGAATGTCAACCCGCCTCATGATTCTCTTCTGCTCTTCTGGCGTAAAATCCCCCAAGACTGAAGCTTCTGCTGCTTCGCCACCCGAAGTTGAGGCTCTGCGGCTCCGAGTTCCGTTCTTACTGTTCAAGGTCGACATTGCCGTTAGATGATTTTGTTGCTTGGTCGTGGAAGATCGAAGATTGGATAAAAGTCTATTGCCGAGGAAACATCCTTCAAAAAGGCATGACAGGTTTTATATGCTTTCTGTTCGACGAGGCTAGGTTGGGAGTTTCCAGTGAATTGACTCGGTGGTTGCTTCTCATCGACCATGACTTCAGATGGCAGCGCTCTTCCACTGTTTACTAAGACACATTACAACATATCTTTGTCTTTGTGAGCACCGGATCATCATGGAAGCTGGATAAAGGATGGTCAATTATTGAGCACTTAATTGAGCTACTCAATGACTGACATCGTGGGCGGGGACTCGGGGCAAAAATTAGTTCAAGGATGTTCCTACTTGCGCCTCGCTACTCGTGGCCCCCCTGCCATTGCTAAACCGTCCCGCGCGTGAAAACGTCTGTATCCACCTAGCAAGAAGTGCATTTGTCGCTGCCTCCGAGATATCGATTTGCTCTTACCGCTTCACAATCATTGCATTTCTTGACACCGGCTTCATAGTCTTGCTTACTCTGTACTGATTAGCGCGCGGCCTGGGGTGCACCTTCCTTCTGGAACCAGCATGAAGAACTCGCTAAGCTTCCTGATCATCAACTTCATTCACGATGCACACAGCAATGGAATGGTGGTTCTGCTTTCATGAGCCATGACTAAGTCTTGAGGATGGGGTCGGTCAGACTGGCACTCTGGCGCGCCGGGTAAGTAAGCAACGGCTAAGTGGAGTACCACCGATGTCATCTGCAGGGCATCGCCGATGGGATTGAATCTCTTGGTTTTGACGTAGGATTGCGGGATTTAAGGACTTGGCGAACTCGTTACCAGCTCCCGTAAGCTAATGACATAGGCGCCGCTGGCCCTGACAAAACACGACAAATCGAGGTCTCACGAAGATGAGCCCGCGCGCGAATGATGGCTGCGCAGAGACAAGGTCCGCGCATGGTCTCATGTGCTCCAACGTTCCCTGGTAAATATGTTCACCGCACCTTGCAGATGGATCCTGCGAACCGGAATCCCACTTAGCTGGTCTGGCGATGACAGTCAACATGCATCACCGTGGAACCAACACAAGGTGTGCCGGCCCACAGCAAAGAGCAGAAATCTAGGAATAATTAGTAGGGCTGATGCAGGTGCAGCACGCCTAACACGAGTATTTGATCCTCCCAACTGTATTTGCGGCTCTGTAGGATGCCGCAGGCAGCCCGGGATATTTGTCCAGGTCGTTCCCCACAACTTACCTCTCGTAGGGATTGCACGCCGCTGGTAAGAATAAGCCATCGAATACTTCCAAAATTAGATCAGATGATGCCTTCACTTCATTGAACAAGTAGTCATGGTCATAAAATCTCATTTACGGTATAAAACTCTCAGCCCAGTAGCAAGCAAATTCGATTACTGCAAATTTACAAACATTCCTCCGTCAACAAGCACCTGAGATCCCGTCATGAATCCGCTCAGCTCCGGACAGGCCAAGAAGACTGCTGGCCCCGCCAAGTCTTGGGGCTTTCCAACACCCATGGGTATGCGCTGCTGGAGATATTTGCGCTTTTCCTCATTCTGCATATCAGGCTCCGCCAATTGTGTGTGAATAGTGCCTGGCAACAATGCATTACACCGAATCTTGTCCTTCGCCAACGCAATTGCCATTGACTGTATCATGGACAACACAGCGGCTTTTGTCGGCGTGTAATGTGTTTGTAGGCCACCACCAACGAGAGCAGATATTGATGATATTCCAATGATCGATCCGCCGCGTCCTTGCTTCACCATCTGGTTGGCTGCCGCCTGACAGGAGTAGAACGCCCCGTTCACGTTGACTTGCATACTTTTGTCGAATACATTTTTTTCAAGACTGAGTTCTCATAAAGTTAGTAACCTCGAGGCTAAGAATGATGCAAAGAAGGGCCAACGTACGTGAGAAACTCAGCAGCCTTGAAAATTCCTGCATTGGCAACAAAAACGTCAAGTCCACCCCATTTCTTGACTGCTGCACTGACAAGAGCTTTGCCTGTCTCAGGGTTGGTGACGTCTCCAGCAAGTTCTATCAGCTGGCCAGTCGGTTGATCTTTGGTGCCAGCTTTTGCGATACTTTCCGCCTCCTCCAATAGACTGTGTCGATGCTTCTCATCTTGGGGCAGGCCCAAATGATTTACAGCGACATTGGCTCCCTGTCTGAGATATTCCAAAGTAATCGCACGGCCGATACCAGTTGTGCCTCCTGTGATGGCAGCAGTTTTGCCTCTCAACAGACGGCAACTAGACAGAGCCATTGTGAGAACGATGGATGCTAAAGAGTTGAGTAGCCCCTCTTGTCATCAACGGTACTGAGACTCAAGGACGGCGGAAGAGCAGACTACTTGAATCGAACCTGCGGGGTGAGTTACCCTGTGAACAAACGAAATGGTCTACCCCGCTTGATCAACGTACCAGTGAAGGTCCCACTCCCTCGTCTCGAGGGAAACCCGATGGGTATAAGCCAATTTGCCGGTGTTACAGGTCGACGAGAAGATAGACTTCGTCTCGTCTCGACCACGCCGCCAGAAGCCTTCGAATTTCGTCTCTCGATCAACGGATACTAGCCTCTGAGGGCTACATTGCATTCACACACCAGACAACATCGGCGCCAGGGCCGGCCGCCCACCGGGCCGTTACGGGACATCCGGGACCCAAGCTCGGGTCTCCAAATTGTGGACCGTTGCCCCAGATTACCCCGCACCGGCTGCAAGATCTCCATGCGGCTTCCTTCACGCTGCTCGGATTCTCCCAAAGTTGCTTTCAATGACCCCACGAATGATGCCACCAGGTATCACCGCACCCTTGATTTCTGCCATCCGTGACTTCGAGCACAGTTATCGTTCCAATATCTGTCAGGGCGCAAAGTATTCACTGAAGTCCACAACATGGTGATCGAGGAGGAGGGAACTAAACGTTACTTCACAAGAGGTCGACTGACCAGAGGCCGCGGCTTGAGAAACACGACTGGATGGTAATACACCTATTCATCCTCTATTCATCGGGCGTGTGGTCTCATATTTCATTGGCTAAACGCATACCGCACAGCGCAACCTGCCGTCGCCGCCACGTCAAGTGCGACGAGAAAAAGCCTACTTGCGGAGGTTGTGAAAGGACCAAACACATCTGTATCTATGCGCCACGGCGACCACCAAACAGAAAACGCACAGGCAGTCCCGGAGAAGTGGCTCACACTCAACATGAGAGCGATGCAGCACAACAAGAGTCTTCTTTGCCTCCGCGATCGATTAGCCCCGACCAGCAATCCCCAGAGCCCCAAGAAACACCTCCAGCAGTAAACGATGAAGAGCCTATTTCCGCCCCCGTAGTATCATGGGATGCACAGCCGCAACTGAACATACCTACTACGTCGCCGGACACCACCCTTAGTGTTGGAGCTCAGGATGAAACATCACCAGCTTTTCACGTCAACGAAACGCCCAATGCTCAGGCTGGATGTCCGGAGCATCTTCCAGAGACAGGATGCACGGGTATTACACCTCACAAGTCAGCTACAACAAGCAGCTCTTACGGTGCCAATCTGGAGAATGCAACGGCAGTATGGGTTGACCTACTTCTTCAAGATGCTGCTATGCAAGAGTTCGACTTCACAAGCTTCAATGTGGACCAAGAAAGTGTCGATATCTTCGGAAGTTCCGTCGTGCAGTCACCAGCAGTACGAAAAGCTCAACCAAAGGTTTCCTCAGATGGGCTGTCGCCGACTCCATGCACCTCCAACTCTTATTTGATGGAGAGGACACCGAGGTTGAACGATTACCAACAGTTTGAGAAGCAAAACTGGTACTCGACAAGCCCAATACACATCTCTTCTCATGAGCATGTGATTTTCCAGAACTTTGTGAGGCATATCAGCATGTGGGTGCGTAGACATGTTTCCCCGGCGTTTGGCCGTTCTAAACCTTTAGTAGATGGACTTCTTCGACCCTCGGAGACCTTTCGGGACACAGGTTCCTCAACTAGCGGTATGTCTCTGACGAAAGTTGTCTCTGCAGAACTTATTACTTAGTAGTAACGTCTCGACTTAGATGCATAATGTAGGTCTTATGAATGCAGTCCTAGCGCTTTCGGCTCGTCACCTTTCCTTAAGCTCAAAGGTTGGAGAAAAGGACCATCAAGATCTGAATGAGGCCTTGAAATATTACTACAAGACTCTGCACTACATTCAAGAGGCAATGCAGTACGATACATACAAAACAAGCCTTGAACTGCTCGCTACTTCATCCATCATATCTGCATATGAGATGTTGGATGGATCACGACAAGACTGGGAAAGACATCTCAAAGGTGTTCACTGGATACAGCGCTCTCAAACCATACATGGTGATTATGGGGGTTTGAAGCAAGCAGTATGGTGGACGTGGCTTTGCCAAGATGTTTGGGCTGCATTCCGTGAGAAGCGTCGCCCCTTCACATTCTGGAGGCCGGTCAAGACATTGGATGAGCTTGATCCTTATCAACTTGCGGCTCGTTCCGTGTACTTCTTTGCCCAAGTCGTAGCATTCTGCTCCAAAGAAGACACAGAAGCAGCAAAGAATGACCCGATTGCTAGAGTTGCCGCGGCTGATGCGCTCAAAGATCAATTGGAAAATTGGAGGAGGCATTTGACGGCAGAATTCCAACCACTGCCATACTCCGGTTCCGTGGACGATGTATTTGAGCCAATTTGGATTCACCCCCCAGCATGCGGTAAGCTGTGACATGTTGAGCACCGCCCCCAGCGACCAAGATGTTTACTGACGCCCTGTGAAGCGATCGCATTCCAAGTCTATTACTGCGCTCACATACTTTTGCTTTTGAATGTGCCAGTACTAGGAGGTCTAGAGCAGTACACACAGCAACGGAAGCGTCTCATGGAATGCGTGAAGAAGGTCTGTGGGATTGCCTTGACACTCTCTGACTACCCATCAAGTGTCATGTGTTCTCAGTGTCTTTACATAGGTATGTCATCGTCACCGCCGGCCCCATGAACTAGAACGCGTGCTCATGGCCTTAGCTGGAATTCCTCTTGAAAGCAGGAGAGAACGGAATTGTGTTCTAGGGCTATTGGAGGCCTGTCGCGAGAGATCCGGCTGGCCAGTCAAGCCGCTAGGAGAGGAACTCTCAGCAAGATGGGAAATCTCAGAGGGTAATTGAGGAATGACTCCAGAAAAAATCAAATTGAACACAGATTCAATTCACTTGGTAGAAAAGGAAACAGAAACTTGACTGCTAGTGAACCCAACATGAAAGCTCTCTGACTTCGCATTGGTGCTCAAGGTCGAGTCGCATCATACAAAACCTCTGTGAAGCATTTTGAGCCCAGGCTTCTCCCATTCATATTGCAGTTTTCATGCATGTCGGAGAAGCGGGGATAAGACACGACAAAGGTCAACATGGAACAATGGTTCGTGTTGGTTGGTGATCGTGACGTCCCTCGTGACGACCCAGACCCACTGCCATTCGATTTCCTCGACACGGAAGCCAACACATCATCCCAGACCCATCCGTCATGTGGTTGACGTAAATTCGCCACTATCGATATCAGATCATGCACAGAAATAAGTCAAATATCCAATACTCGGGGTTTCCAACGGCTACCACTCGACGAACACATCAATATCAGCATTATCCTAGTTCGAACGTTTGAACACACATCATGGCCGTGCCGACCAATTGGAAAGACAACAATCGACATCTCCAGATCCTACGGAATGCTGAAAAGGGGCGATATGGCGTGATCGCAGCCATTGCGTACAACCTCGAGCAGATCTACGGACTTGTGGCCGCTGCCGAGCAAGCTCAGTCACCCCTCATCCTCCAATTCTTTCCATGGGCTGTGACCTACGCCGACGGTCTGCTCGTCAGGACTGCCAAGGAATCCATCAGCCGAGCAAGTGTGCCGATATCGATACATCTAGACCACGCTCAAGATGAGAAAATCATCAAACATGCGGCCGACAACCTCCCCTTCGACAGCATCATGGTCGATATGTCGCACTATGAGAAGGACGAGAACTTAGAGAAGACCGCAACATGGGTCAATTACTGCCACGAGCGTGGTATTGCCACGGAAGCAGAACCTGGAAGGATCGAGGGCGCTGAAGATGGGGTGATGGACACGGCCGGACTGGAAGCGAGCAAGACAACGCCTGAAGAAGTTGACCAGTTCATCGCTACAGGCGTTGATGCTCTGGCTCCGGCTTTCGGTAACGTCCACGGCGAATATGGAAAGCAAGGTCCGCAATTGGACTTCGAAAGGTATGCCGGGCGCTGATTAATCTTTGGTGCGCCTCTAATCGAAAATCAGGTTCGACAGCATACAAAAACAGATTGACGGGAGAGTACGTGTTGCTCTCCACGGCACGAATGGATTCCCGTCGGATCTTATGCGGCAATGCATCGCTGCAGGGGCGACCAAAATCAACGTGAACAAGTTGGTCCTAGACGAGTATTACATGCATCTTAAACATCAAGTTTCGCGGGTACCGCACACCACCTTAATCGAGGAGGGGACGTATCATGTGAAGCGACAAACGATGGAGTGGATGGAGATATGCGGATCAGCCGGAAAGGCATGAGTGATGTTGGTCGGTGGCTAAATGAAGAAGGGCAAAGGGGTAATTAGCAATGGATCGATGCATATCCTCATCTTCTTTACCAGATCAAAAAGAACATCGTTCTCGTTTGGCTGGAGGCGCGTGCATTAATCCTGCTACAAATCCGACTGAACTTGGCTGGTCAAATCCCATGTATCCATGGGAAGACGTCGCCTCCGTCAGAGTTGAGGTCAAAGTTGCCGATTTCATCACCCTTCATCGTTGCAGGAGTTGTGGAAAATGAGCTAAAAACGTGTCCAAACTGCACTGAGTCACAGGGACTCGTCTACAAAAAACATCAATTCAGGAGGCCCACACGGCAACGTCAGAGAACCGGGGTCGCACTATTTTACTCTCCTGGCAAAGCCCGATTTCATGCTGGGAAAAGAGGACATTGCCAAAATAAGAATTCCAAGTTGGAATTTCTATATTGAGATTGGCTTATTGATGTTGTTTTGAATAGACGAGTCTCCGGCACGAAAGCTATGGTCTGTCGGCATTTACTCTTTTTGGCAATTGCCGTTTGGCCGTATCAGATGCTCTCCTTTGGGAGAATGCTGGCTTGTCGTACACCGGTTCGTGCTTCCAGATGCTTTCCCACCCCGTTGACTTTCTTCAGATATGCTGCCATTCAGCACTTTACCCCCTGCTATCACACGATTACGTCTTGCGTAGGGCAAACGACGATGGGGCGTCATACTTAAGAATCAGAGGGAAACCTCTACGCCTAACCCATATGAAACGGGTGATCGATGGTCGATACTATCTGGTAGTTTCGCTCACTCCAAAGATCCAAGTCTCGTCGAGAATTATATGTTTATCATCAGAAGTGAGAACCTCCGAATATGGCAACGCTCTTATCCAAGTCGCAGGACGTCGAGATGGATCCAGCCTGTGACGATGCCAGCAGCAACAGCTCAGACTCTGGCTACGAAACCATTAGTATGACGTCCCCGATGCAATCAAAACCAGACAGAAAGCAGATTGCCAAACGGCCACCTTTCGTTCGCATCCCAGAGCTATTCGGTTCCATCATGTCCACAAAGCTTGTTGTCAATCAATCCCAACTACTTTGAGGTAAAAGCTGTCGGAGACGAATGGATTGCAATGTAAGCGTGCGCTTTTGAATCCAATTTTGGAATCGTTTTCAGTCCGAAACTAACGCACCGAGCTTCGCCCGGCAGTGTCATGAAGTACAACGAGGTGGAAGCAGCAAAGAACTCCAAAGTTGATCTGTGTTTCCTTGCATCAATCTGGTCACCAATCGCCTCAGAAGACCGCCTAAAGATCATGTTAGATTGGCATCACTGGGTTCGTTCTTCCACTAAGCCAACTCATATGCTTCCAAATACTGACCAATGCAGGTGTTTCTTTTCGATGATCGTAGGTGGCTCTCCAACTTCGAACCTGTTCCAATAAGTTACTGATAATGCGTTATCATAACAGAGTTTGATGAAGGACACCTCAAGGAGGATCCGACCGCTGCTGCGGAGGAGATCAGTCAAAACATAGCCATCATGGGCGGCGATGCGCCTCGCTATACTGCCGATTCAAATCCCATTAGATATGTATTTCAGAGATGCTGGGATGCCATCAGCGAAGTATCCAGTCCAGGTTCGTTCTGCATTGCCCTTCAAACCGACCACAACTCCTTCTCATTGTCCATCCGCTCCTCATAGCAGATGACTAGACTTTGCATGTAATTGGAAGTGACAAGTTTGTAAAGTGCTGACCTTTAAATCTAGAGATGCAAAATCGATGGATTGATCAACACAAGCGTTACTTTGCACAACTGCTCGTGCAGGTCGATCAGCAAGTCAGCGGCCAAAACTTCATACGCGACGTAGATGAGTACATGAACATGCGCAGAGGCACAATTGGCGTGTACCCAGCCATCAACCTGACCGAGTACGGCTCAAACATCAACCTGCCACAACATGTGTACGAGAATCCAAGCCTGCAGGAATGCATGACTGTCTCGGCAGATCTGGTGATTTTGTAAGAATTAAGGGTGCACAGCGTTTTATATTCAAGCCTTTCAAGCTGACACTTTGCGCTCTGCTAGGGTGAACGACGTCTTGTCTTACCGCAAAGACCTGGCCTTAGGCGTAGATCATAACCTAATTTCGCTGCTCATGGAGAAATATGGTCTCAATATCCAGAAGGCAATGGACGAAATTGGTAATATGGTCAACCAATGTTACCGAAGATGGTATCTTGCTCTGGCAGAGCTGCCATCCTATGGAGAGAAAATCGACCGCGAAGCTATGAGATTCGTGGAGGTTTGCAGGGCGTTGGCGCAAGGGAATCTGTATTGGAGGCAAGTAAATCCAAAGTTTCGACTGTCTTGTCATGAACATTAGACGAGGAAAGCTAACAAGATCAACAGCTTCAAAACAGGTCGTTACTTAGGCCGCGAGGGCCATGCCGTCCACGAAACAGGCATCATGCATCTTCCACCCGCATAGAAGGAATCTTGATCGTTGCTGGGAAAATTGGAGTGCATTGGACTGGAGCTTATCATAGATTGATACAAAAGTTGACGCAAGGATCGCGGGCGCTGCTGTTTCTCGCAGTGGATTCTCGACAAACCCCGAAATGGGAGACCATTTAGAAATATAGGACTTTTCGCGCAGCATATTGTTTTCACATGCAGCAACAGTGATTTTTGATTATATCTATGGATTCCAATGAAGCTCAATACCATAGGTATCAAGTGACCCCCATCACAAGTTGTGCATGTGCACCTTATCTGTCATGCCACTTTTAATGCCACCGTAACTGTGAAAATGCTGCTAAAGGATTATCTCCACATGAATGAGTGCAGCCGGGAGAGTTTAGCTTTGATGGGGCAAGGAAATAGCCACGTTCTGATATCCAAGAGATAATCGGGTGAAGAAAAGCCATCGTAAGACATGAAGTTGCACATTCGTTGAGCAAACCCCTATCTGAGTCGCCCATGAATATTTGTGGGTGTTCTTCCTAAAACGAGTATCGAGGATTTCCGTTTCGGGATTCAGCGATCGGTAAGTCTCTAATTGGAAATCCCCGGCCACCTCTGGTTGGTTGTTGTACACTGAGAAGGGGCGCACCAACAGTATATGTGGAGGTAGATTATCCATTCCTTGCGAATTCGCAGAAGTGCGCTATGATATCCGAAGAACGCGACTCACCATGAATTACGATAATGTCATCGCAAATGAGACCCGTGAATCCAGGTCTAGCTGGTCTATCGGGTCCCAGCTTGCCAAAACAATCCACAATACGCCGCAGCAGTGGGGATGGAAAGCAGTGGTCACATGGATAACTACTATTGTAAGGATCAATTACACATCTGAGGCGTACTAAGAGCGATATCACTGATTGCTGCACATAAGATAATCTGTCGATGTATTGCCGTATGGAGCTACAATTTATGGTTTCATCCCCTGGCCAAGTTTCCAGGACCAACTTTGGGCCGGTGTTCTTTGGTAGGCAGAGAGACAAAAATGACAGCACCAAACTAAAGTATTAACGCGACATTCAAAAATTAGTTATACCGTTTCTTTCACAGCTCTCGGGGCAAAATCCATATTGCAGTTGAGCGAGCCCATGACAAATATGGTGTGTTTCGAACCATCGTTGTTTCGATTGCACGCGACATTGTTTTTGACATATTTTGCCAGGCAATATAGTCCGGATCTCGCCTAATGAGCTCTTGTTTGCCAGTGCGGAGAGCTGGAAAGCCATCTACGGTCACCCCGGAAGTGGCAGGCAGATTGCGCGAAAAGGACCTTTCTATGACGTCCTGACTGCCGGCTTCAGCAGCAGATGCATCGGAAGCGAGCGTGATCCCCAGAAACACGCCGTCATGCGCAAGATTCTGAGCCCATCTTTTTCGCAACGTGTTTTGGTCGAACAAGAGGATATTATCTCGGAAATTGTGGACAGGTTTGTCACGAAAATGGGAGAAAAAGGGGGATCTGGAACAAAAGGTTTGAACATGACCAAATGTTACAACATGAATTCATTTGAGATTCTTGGCGAGATGGCTTTCGGAGAGAGCTTCCGCAATCTTGACATTGGTGAGTAGACTCATCTCTGGCTTCAGTCAGAAATGCTTTGGCAGATGGCAGCTCCGCTGATTCCAAGACCAGATATCCTGAATTCTTGGGCGGATACTGCACTCGAGCATCTCTACATCGTCACTCTTATTGACAATTTGCGGCGCATTGGGTGGGTGTCCAAACTTGCAAGACTACTCATTCCCACATGGATCGTCACCAACAATCAACATTCGAACTATAGCCGCCAACAGGTCGAGAAGTAAGTTGAAAGTTGTCCAATGGTTCTCTGTCAACTCATGAACTAACGAAACCTCTCGTTAGCCGTCTTCAAGTCAAAGCGGCTCGAAGCGACTTCGTCAGTCCGCTCGTCGACAAGGTTCGCGCAGGAGAAGTCTCCAAGGAGGAAATGACAGCTCACGTTTCAACAATCGCGTACGTTCAATCAAGATTTCGTCGAGTTTGCTTCCATGAAATTTCAAAGGATACATTACCTAACGTGACCCGGCAGAATTGCTGGTGGAGAGACAGTGGCAACTACTCTATCAGCTTTGACATGTTTCCTGGGTCAGAATCCAGAGAAGCTGAAACTTCCCAGCCAGGAGATTCGTGCCGCTTTCCAAACCTACGACGAAATAACCGGATCGAAGGCCCAGCAGCTACCATATCTGCAAGCTGTTATTAATGAAGGTCTGAGACTGTTTCCTCCCGCTTCTGGAGGCGCGACTAGGCTCTCTCCTGGCTTTGAGCTGCACGGCCAATATATACCTGAAGGCGTGAGTTTGAACAAACCAGGGCGATAGGCGCATTCTTTACTAATTAAAACAACTACTGATGGATACACAGACCGACATCAGCGTCAGTCCCTGGTCCACCGTTCACAACCCAGAGTATTTCTCCGACCCCTGGCATTTCAAACCAGAGCGATGGTTGGACCCTCATTGCAAAGACAATAAGGATGCCAGTCGTCCATTTCTGCTTGGTCCTCGGGACTGCTTAGGAAGAAAGTAAGTCATAATTCACTCTCATCGCTCCGAAATTTGACGGGTCTGACAAAGTTGCTACGTCCAGCTTTGCATGGATGGAGTTGAACCTCATGTTGGCGAAACTTCTGTAGTCGTATGACATGGAGCTCGTGGATGAAGAAATCAAATTCATAGAGCAGAGCAGAGTGCATGTCTTGTGGTGGAAACCGGAATTGTTTGTTAGATGGCATAAGCGTCCTACGTAAACGGCTATGTTCTCCCCTCAGACGTCTCTCATGCCTTCTTCTATCTCCCGCTCCATCATACCCCATTGACGCTGCGCTCTCTGTCCTCCAAACCAGTAGTTACCTGCGGAGTCCTTGCCAAAAAGAATGAGCCCATCATTAAACTCATAAGGGCCTGGGACTGCCTGGATATACGAAGGAAACAGGGGGCCATCAAGTTTGTTGACAGATGCTGCCGAGAAATCGGTCTCGTAGAGTCTAGCCCTTTGCCAGTTCGTGAACATCAACAACTTCATGGAGGTGTCGCCAAATAGAGGAGGGGCCTTGTTGATAGGGTCCTGTCGGATTAGTGATGTATAGGCTTCAATCTGCTCTCGTGAGCCTTGCTCAATGAGCGTACGACGGATCTGGGAAGCCACATAGCTCAGCGGCTTTTGGAGAAGATTTTTCGCGGGTATCAGTGTCACAACAAAGCCGACGCAATTGCTTAGTATCGGCCTGTCGTGGGGTATGAGGTCTTTCAAAGCCCGTCGCCACTCATAAACCTGTTGTAGCGCCATCTAGAAGTGTCATTATGTTAGTATGCTGCACCAGCTTTTGATTGTTTTGCAAGATTACTTACTGTACACTCAGAACTTTCAGAGAGACTTGAAAATGAGAGGCGTGCAACCCATGCTAGGATCACGTCTCCTTCACTCACAAACTTTGGCTTTTCCTTGCCGTCGATACTTGGCTGCGCCTCAAGCTCAGCCATGGCCTTTTCCTTGAGCCCCCGGAGGTACTCAGCAGGAATACAGACAACGCGATTCTCCTTCGGCCTGATGACCAGATTGTAGAAGTTCCAGAAGAGCCATTTGCCTAGACTGACCGTGGACATGTGCTGATGAGAAAGGACGTGTGGCCTAGTCGGACTTTTGCCCAAATCTTCCAGAGCATAGGCACCTGTCAGTGGCTTTGGTATGTCATCTTCCCGCCCTTGAAGTTTCAGCGACCAAGCGTTGAGGAGAGACCCGATAGATATGGCATCAGCCGACAAGTGCAGCCAATGAAGGACTATCACTGTCGAGTTTTTGAAGGAGACGATACGCAGTCCAAGCTGTGGCCGATTCGTGAACAGGTAGTCATTCAATCCTCTGGGAATATCAGGGCCGAGGTAGAGGTCCGATAGATGGCTGGGGTCACCGACAATAGAGGGCTGACCGCTGCTCGGTGGGCGGGGTATTTTGGATGCAGTGGGATGATCCTCGGCAGCCAAATGACTTAGGTCAACATGTTCAAATCCGACGGCTGGGCGGTCTGCGGAAAACTCTTTCGGGATGTGGTGTTCAAGCTCCCCACGGTCCTATACGGCCATTCCAAGTCAGATCTTCATCAATTGTTCAAGAAGACGTGCTTTTTCGGATGATTCGAGCACCATGCCTTACATTTCTTCTCAATCTGGCTCCCAACTTATTCCAACCCGGCTGATTTAGCAGACCTCCTAGAGAGTCATGTAGCAATCCAGGCGCAAGGACGCTGTCAAAGTTGAAGAGGGCGTAGAAGACAAAGTTTCTGAAAATGATGGTATCATCAAAAAATCCCACGGGAATAACTTCATCAGTTGACACACGCTGAGGTTGCGGTGATCTCCAATACTTGGCAAAAAGGTTGAACATTGTGTCTAATAATTTGCGGATTCTCCAAGATTCCAACCCAAGGGCAGGAGGGTCGTCTCCAGAATCCGAGCCATTTAATGTAATAAGATGGGCAGCGTTACCCTTTTCTTATAGATAAGGAATGTGATTTACGAACCTGGATCTTGAGCAGGCTGAAGCTAGAATGCGGATAAATCACCCAGTTGCAGGAAAAAAAGTAAAAGTCCGGGCAAAAGTCGATGCCGGGGTAAGATGTGCCAATTTCGAGCAATAACCCTTTGCGGAATATGTAAGACGGAAGATGAGTCTGACCTTGGACACCTCCCCCAATCATACTCGACGGCGCCAACATGGTCCCACTGAAGCATGCAGTTTACACCAATGTATGCTCACTCGAACGTGTGGCTCGAGCAGGCTGTGCGGAATGTTATCTGTCTTTGGATGTTTGCGACTGTTTGCCCGAATGCTCCTCATCCACTCGCGTAACACAAGTCCCATAATTTCACAGGGAGACATCCACGGAAACGCTTTGTTTTGCTTGGCACCGCATTGCTTTGGGCCCAATCGCAAGCCGTGCTGTCTTGTCAACATCACTGTGAACCATTCAAACTTGAACTGTGTAATTCGTTTCCTTTTAAGATGATGAATTCTTGTTAACAGATTTCGGAGGCAATTTCACGTATAATCAATAGAGATCGGCCCTGGGCTCACCACAATCAACCAACTGAGGCTCGTGTCCCTCCATACAGTGACAAGGGTGCCAAGTTTTGGCATTTAAAACATATAATTGGCCTTTTGCGCATCCGACGCTGTGAAATCACCATCGCTAATGTTTTCGGCTCAAAAGCATTGGGAGTCTCATGTTTTTGAAGGGTTCAATTGCAGCTCTTCCAGATGTTTTCTAACTTCTAAGTAAACGCTTGCCTAAGCCTTTCCATCTGCCGCTGGTACTCTTCATATACAGTGTCTAGGCCAGATGCATTCACTTTGAGACTTGTAGTTGAAATGAAGGAAAACAATTCCTTCATTCTCGAAGTTATAAGGTGTTCAGTAATCAACCGCCGATCAGCCCTATCCTCCACGACGAATGATCCCATGTTGATGTTCAGGGCAGACCCTGACAGTCCTGGGTCTTTGGCAATGTCTCCAGATCTTGCTGAAGACGACGCTCTCAATAGCAGCGAGACCAGTTGTTGAACATTCATCAACATGAGAAGTGCGAGGCTCGGGGTAGTAGAACATGCCGCAGCGCACGTGTCGACACCCTTCCATCTGTACATGGAACGCTTGAAGAGAAGCAGTAGACGGTCCACTCGGACATTCTCGCCAGGTGTCTGGAAACCAAATAAACCTGCAGTCAGGTCTTGGAGGCATGTGCATACGCTCGAGAACGAGGCTGCCGAGTCGGATAGGGAAGGGCTTTTAGGAAATCGTACGTTGTCTATGACATCGTGAAACCCAGTCAGAGGTGATAGACGGGCAGGCAGCTTATCTTGGGTGGATCTCGAATGCCTTAAAGTCCACGATTGATCAAGAGGTGTCTCTAGAGGGGTTTCCAACGTTTTGGCTCGTCCATCTTGCCCATGTGGTGTACTCCTGCTTATATTGAGTGCCGATGAGAGGGTTACTGTTGATAAAGCCCGATCCGAAGAATTATGATCGCCAATAGACCTCTCACCAATATACTCTGATGTTGAAATCATGTCTGGAACATGTGACATGACACAAGTGTCGTTAATGAAACCAAACAGACTGCCCATGTCGTCAACTTCATCTTCGGCTTGTTGATTTGCTATGTCTCGAGATGTAGCTGCCGTACTTGGACTTCCACTTAGGTCGCCAACTATATCGATGTTGTCCAATTGAAAATCAAAGATGTTTTCTCTCCCAACAAAGACATTCTGTCCGCCTGTTATTGGGCTGAGCGATCTTGGCGGTGTTGGACTTATGGCCGGGTGGCTGTCTCCATCCTGAACCGTTTTTTTTCCGATGACATTGGCTGGTCTATTTGATCTAGGTGGTTCATCCTTGCCACTCTGATTTGATTGTCGAGGTGCCTGTTGATTTGAGCTGTACGTGCATGTTCTTCTCGTGCTGTGACACCGGGCACATTTGTCTTTGCTGAACTTCTCTCGACACTTGACGCGTGCTCTTCGACATTCGTCGCATGCTGGCTGCCTCTGCCGCCTGCCGCGAATGGATGAAAATGCGTAGAACTCTGTCGGAGAATTGTCTTCGTTCTTGTCAAAAGAGAGCGTCCCATACATCTTGTTGATCTAGACTGTGTGATGATTTGGGCACCTTTCGTAGAGAATGGTACCAACCTTGGAAGTCCCTCATCAGTCGAAGCCCACAGTCCTCGGAGCATTCTCCGAGTTATGAATGATGTGGTTACCATGACACGTCATCGGGATGTTCTCGTCCCCGCTGCAGATTTCTGCGACTGGGAGGGGCTAGAAACATTCCAGTGCAGTGTTTTGCTGGCTGTTGGTTCCGATACTGGGGGCTGCAGGAGACCCTGGTCCCTTGCAGATAGAGATCTGTTGGTAGTCCCCTCCGGCGAATCCCTGGACATGTTTGGGAGTTTCGGGCTCGTGATGCAGCTGGATATGTGTGTACAGTCTGGCGTCAGTATCAACATTCAAGCCCGTTCAGCACTTTAAGTAGGCAACGGATTTGACTTTCATCAATACCAATGATTTTCAATTATCGTAGACAAGTTGGCGTAGCTGGAGGATGTTCCCCAGGTGAATTCCGTCTGTACAACCCCTGATGAAATGTGGCAACCAACGCCCGGCCGCAGAGGACACCCTTACCGATAAACTTGGATAGGATGAATACCGACGTATCATTCGTAACCCAACCCCGCACCTCCTGGCTTGCATGCAAGTTGGGAAGAAGTACCACGCCTACAGACCTCGAAAATCAGACGATAGAGTGGGTGGGTTCCTCGAAGACCCTGTCAGGCAGAGGGCGTGATGGGGCATCTAGGGCAGATTTACCAACCAAGGATATTTTTACACCCCTGCACATCTATGTCTACTCTTATAGTAACTCCAAGATACTCGTGGTTGACGATTTAATTGTTTGAAGAATAGAAAATTGGATTTTGACCCTTCTTAGGTGCATGTCATTCAACCAGCGATATGCCATGGAGATCGAGGATGGTGAGCTGGCAAACACCTTGCCCGATACCCCTGCAGAGCTAAAAGTCTCCATCGGTCCCAACATCGGCTGCGTCGGCTACATCTGGGAATCTTGTCTTGTTGGTGCAGTTTGTGTTGGCATGCACTCGCGAATCCCATCTGGCGAACATGGGCATCATTGGGAGGGTCATGGGCTGCTGACTCGCGAGGTGCATGGATAGGAAAGTTGCACGTCGCTTCTGCGTGTTGCTGCTGCTCTGTGTTGCTGATAACAGGATTTCCTTCGCCCCCATATGCATGACAATGACTGCTTCGCTAGCTCTAGTGGAGTACCAGAATGCCCAAGACCTGTGGTATAATGTCGTGGGTTGCCCAATAATAGGTATGGCCCCTGAATCAACGGCCATCCCATTGACTTTTTTCTGAATGTCAATAGGTACATTGGCGTTGCCAGTCCTTAATTCGTGCATGTCGAGCGTCGTCACGTCAGCCCACCGCCTCTTTTCTTCGGACAACAGATCAGATTCCGCTGGCTATGGCTATTGTTAACAGCTAGCGCAGCCTAGCTATCTTGCACAAGTAGATGGGCTAGCCGTTATTCTGTGCGGCTAATAGTCCCGTACTCAATTGTACAACAGAAAATGTCGTATTAAACAGATACACATCATCAGGAACTATAACACTGTCATTGTGACAAAGAAAAGCCAATATAATATGTGTTACTTAGGAAAATGCCAACATGCCATTGAGGACGGTGACACAGCATCCCTCAGACTTTGATCACCACCTTTCCCACGTGCTTTCCGGAGTACAGGTAGTCACAAGCCTCCCGTGACTCGGAGAAAGGGAAAATGCGGTCAATGAGAGGAGTGAGCGCAATCTTGTGCTTCTCGAGGAAGTCGAAGAGCTGGATATAGTCTTTTTTGGACCCAACCTTAATGCCCCTGCAATTTCGAAGAGTGATTAGCACAGCTTTTAGTCTTTTGTCTTGCCTGAACTCACCTCAGACTAGCTCTCTTGCTCATGAAGCCCAGAATGGCGCTCTGGTCCCACTCTGCCTTGAATCCGTCCAAGAATCCAACCAGAGAAACATGGCCGTTCTTCTGGCGCAGAGCATCCAGGTCTTGTATGATGGATGCTGGACCAGTGTTGTTGACCACGACGTCGACACCTCTACCGTTGGTAATGCGCCGGACCTCAGCTGCGACATCGGGTGTTGTCTTGTAATTTATTCCTTGAACCGAAGGATGAAGCTTCTTGATGGCAGCGATCTTCTGGTCGGAAGACGATGTAATGATTGGCTGGACACCGGCAGCAATGCACAAGAGGAGGGAGAACATGCTCACACCACCGGTCCCTTGTTCATAAGAAGGTTCGTTTCACTTTAGGTCGACAGAGGTGTGGTTCAGGATGACGTACCTTGCAACAGAACGCTCATGTTCTTTCCGGATGCATCGCTGGGAAGATCCAACACGTTCCAGGCAGTAACTCCGGCGCAAGCGAGAGTGGATGCCTGAAAAAACAGCTTTCATCAGCAACTACTCACACTGAAGATGGACATTCACAGGGACATACCTCCTCCCAGGATAAATACTCGGGCAGGTGAACGAGCTGTTTCGCCTCAAACACTGCATACTCTCGAAGAACACCTTGAGCATCTCCTCCAAGTGCTGCAACATCATCGTCAATGTAATCATCGATGTCGTTGATGTCGAAGATAGGCACAACGTGGTCACCCAGCTTGAAGTCTTCAACAGCGTCTCCAACCGCTACGACCTCGGCTGCACAGTCAGATGCGATGATACCTCCGTCTATGGACTTGGCGGGATAGCGTCCATAGAGTATGCCGACGTCTCTGAAGTTCAGAGAAACCGCGTGAATCTTGATAACGACGTTGTTGGAGCCAAGGGTCTTGGGCAGTGTCTCGGTAGCGGCTTCAACACTCAGGGGTAAGCTGCCGAGAGTTCGCCTGATGGACTGATAGGTCTCCGGGTAAGCCATGTTGAGATGAGGAAGACAGTGATGACTTGTGTTCTCAGGAGAGCAGATGCTGTTGTAACGGAATGAATGCAAACTCTCATTTCACGAGAATCGAGAATGTGGGAGTCTTATATGATCTCGTCGGGTTGCGGGTACCGTACCATCATGCAAGAGGTGACCAATCTCCGCCGCATGATATATCAGATAGTCTTCGTGGTGAACGTTTGACGAAGCCGGGAATAACATGGGGTAAGGTTTGTTGACTGCTGTCAGCAATGATCGAATTCATGATAGGATGAGATCGAGCACACGAAGTCGGAGTGACGGCACGCAGAAGTAAGCTACGATCTGCCTTCCTGATTTGTAAGACGGTCAGACTCACGTTTGGTGAAACTCCGCTAACCAAAAACTCCGCTGTCCCCATTTGTAATCGAGCCCTTCAAGCAACTAATGGCTCCAAGAAAAAACGAAATACAGCGCTATCCCCACGAAAATCGCAATTTTTGCCAGCAGCTTAGATATCAGATAGTTAACTTGGACAGGTCACTGGAGCAGACCTTCGTGTATGACTTCGTGATATCTTTCTACACAGCCACAAGCTTTCCTTTGTTGAACGACACGCAAAGTTTAGGAGTAAAAGAATCATTTCCTCGACTCATGTTCGTCGATGAGCTCTGAAAGATCGGGGCGTATGGCGATGTCCAGTAGCAACTATGTAGGATGCTCATGGACTGGATCTATGAACATGTGATCGGTCGCAAGCATGTGATTGGCCAGGGGTTCCCTGACCAATTGTGCGAGGCCTTTTTGTCACTCTTCACCACGTCCTGGAGTCGAGTCTCTCTTTCTTTCAAATTGACCAATCAAAGGACTCCCGTCTCATTTAACCAGAATTTTCTGTGTTAGTCGTTGTCCAGCAGCGTCTTTCACCTTGACGGGTTGAGGCTCAAACCTTGATTCAAACCATAGTTCATCCGAAGCTTAAATGTTTCAACCTGCATGTCTCTGCTGTTGTTCTCGGATTCGTTGCCACTAGCCCAAGTGAAGAACTCGACATTCAATGTCGTGTTCAACTTTTTACAGCACCATGCGTGGGCGGCTATCTGTGTCCTTCACCGCTTGTTGAGACCTTGCCCCCGAAGAGTCTGGACCGTTGAACAAGTCGTTAACCCCGAAACACGACAGATTTTTTTTCCAATCCGCAAGCAGCACCCAGCTCGCTTATCGGAATTGCTTCACGCTAGTCCAGAGTCAGCTTTTCCAATCTCAGGGTCCGGGTCCACCCACGAGTTTTAAAAACCCACCGCCACCTACTTCATCGCTTTCTCCGTTCCCTTTACCCCTCCAAGACAAATTGCCCATACCTCAAATCACCTCTTCTGCAGCATGGCATTCTTTCAATTACTTATTTCCAGCAGCAGTATACGTGCCTCTAGGAGTTGAACATACTTCACTCGCTTTTGCATTGCTATCTTGCATCATCAGTGCTACCAAGATTGACCACAGAGACTCAATTCCCCCGGTTGCAGACGCCTGTTGACCCCGCGTGTCACCACATTGCTCAGATCGTGTGCATTGATATCACCACATTCACCCGCGACTAACGTGCATTCATTCACTGTGGACATCACCAAATTCAACATGGCTGCTTCACTCACGGCTAACCTACAATCGCTCACTATGACCGCTACCGACAGCGACAACATGTCACAATCGACAACTAACCCCACCATCGACCTCCTCGAAAGCGATACCGCCGCCTCACTGACGAGCTATCCAGCATCGAGCGCCTCGAGACCCTCCTCCGCCTCCTCAGCTCCCTCCGACGATCTCTCGAAAGTACAACTCCCGGGAGCACCCATCTCGCCCCTGTTCGAAGTACGCGACACACCCACAGCCGGTCGTGCCGTATTCGCCACCCAGGATATCCGAGCCAACACCCTCCTCTGGCGTGCAGAGGACCTCACAGTCTTCGCCCTCCTCCGCGAGTACAAGCGCGAGGTCTGCGGACAGTGCTTCGCGTACGACTACGGCCGAGACCTGCGCATTCGGGATCAGGTCGTGGGCTTCGCCTTCTGCTCGGAGGAATGCCAGAAGAAGTGGCACCAGGAAACTGGTGAGCTTGGCGTCCAGGCATGGACTGAAGTCGAGAAGCTGGTCAAGAAGAGGAGTAAAGAGGATAATGGACTGGTTGGCATTGGTTTACCCCGGCCGCAAGAAAATGAAATTGCAGAGGCTTGGGAGGAGACCAAGGCACAGGCAGAACTTGTCCGGGCGTCAAGAATGGCGGAGTTGGGTGGCGAGGGCGTGAAGATCACAAAGCAACACCGCAAAGCTGTTCAAAAGGCGCTCCAGCAACCTATCCAGCCGGACGTCATGAGCTTTTGCGTTAGCGGTCTCGTCGCCCGGTACAACCACCCCGACAAGTGGGAGCATGTGCTGTCGCTCGCTGTGGATTCAACGCCGTACAGCAATGCAGACAACTTGAAGGCGTTCACCCGCACTTATCTGCATCTGCTCGCCATTCTTCCTCTCCGACTTCTTTCCATCGCCACCTCGGAGACTTTGCACCAACTCATTTCGCACGACAGCCACAACTCATTCGGTATCCGCTCGTTGGAAGACGACGGGTCTGAGTTCTTTGGTTATGGTTGCTGGCCATCGGCTAGTTACTTCAACCACTCCTGCGGCCCGAACATTGTGAAGAGGAGGGAAGACAGGGTATGGGA
Organism: Colletotrichum fructicola Nara gc5; assembly: GCF_000319635.2. Taxonomy (NCBI): domain Eukaryota; kingdom Fungi; phylum Ascomycota; class Sordariomycetes; order Glomerellales; family Glomerellaceae; genus Colletotrichum; species Colletotrichum fructicola. The sequence continues at coordinate 836,816 of NW_027094057.1, forward strand.
GTTCAGGGCTGCAAAGGACATTGCGAGTGGAGAGGAGATGAATATCACCTATTTGGGCGGCGAAGAGAAGGATATGCCAAGGAATGCCAGGATGGCGATTCTGAGGAAGAATTGGGGTTTCGATTGTGGATGTAAGAGGTGTCGGGAGGCATGATAACATACATTAAATTTTACCAATAATCCACGTCTTCTTCATACAATGAAATCGTTGCCTCCGTTTCGGAGACCTTGTGGTCTAACGCGTTCCACATCACACATCAACCGCGATGATCTCTTCTCCATTGGACACAGGATTACTCCCAACGCGGACAAGAGGTACATCTATCCAACGATGTTGCAGTCCTTTCCCGGTCAGGCCCCGTCCGCCATTCGCCTTTGTAGAAATTGCAAATATTGACTCGACCAGAACGAATTCAGATCCAGCCTCGATACCTTCAACAACGCTGTGGGATGTGACCGGGATCATTGTTCGCTGGGACGCCAAGTTTGTGTTGGAATCTGGCTTGAGGGGGGAACAGTCTGAAGTTCTTCCACTGCCAACGAGACCTTTCGTGACCACCCCACTCGCACCAGCGGAGGATAGTATCAGCACTGAAGTCTTCTTTTGAATGATTGCCTCAGTTACGCCCAGTGTAGCATCATCTGAGATGGTACCCGTGACAGGAAGCGGCATGCCATCGGCCGTTTTACGACTGAAGATAGCGAATCCGCCCTCGACCGTATGCAATGTCTTCAATGTCTCACTGGCTTTGATCCGGTGGATTCGCACATGCCAGTCTGGCCAACGGGTCGTCGGCGGTATCAGTGTCGTGTCGACGGTGACCGCACGATCGCCCCAGGGATACCAGATAGCGCTCGCCACCTGCACCTCTTCTGAACCTGAAGAATTTTTGAGATGAGCTGTTGAAAATCTCACTTGATCAGACTTCCACTTGACTGCCCAGGTCTCGCCCCCATCCTTGCTGAGAGCCAGGACATTGTCGGGCGCGATTTGTTGTATGAGGGGGCCTGTCGGCACAGAGAAAGCGAAAGCCGAGGAGTAAGCAAACTTGCAATACTTTGCCTGGTTTGCTTTCATTGGCCATGCGACGAATTGGCCTGGTGAGAGGAGGAAGTGGTGGTTGCTGCTGGGATGGTTGCAGAGAATCTGTTCTGGAGCCTGAACGACAGTCACTGAGTCCGAAGGCGCCGATTCAGGGTAGAATGACTCGTCTTCAGTCCAGAATAAGTCATTCTCGCTGAGTCCAACGGCGATGAGAGTCTTCAGGCACCAGTAGGGGGACTGCGGTGAATTGTAATCCTCACACATGAACATGTTCCTGACTCTGATGTTAGCACCAGCTACGGACACATTCCATCCATCCACGAATGAAGGAGATTTGATGCCGAGGTTAAGAGTCATCATCATGAAGTCGCCAATGACTGGAACAGCCTTAGACTAGAAGAAAAGGGGTGAAATCTTACGGGTACAGCCATCCAATATTCAGAGTTCCATCTGGGTAGAAGATGTCGTTTGAGTTCTCGGCCCACCATCGAAGATGTCTCATCAAGAACCCCTTCACGGCACCGGGTGTGTTCAGAGGTGCCGGCAAGTCCTCTACTTTGGCCAGAGCCACGGCTGCAAAGTAGCCACCGCAGGCAAATCTGTAAGTCAGGGATCGACCGAAGGGGGTAGCGGCGCCTTCGAATAGTTAGACGCAACCTGTCTTTCTTCTGAACATGAAAATCGCAATACTTACCATCAGCGTCGAAATATCTCCAAAAAGTGGCTCCAAAGTCTCTAGCGCGCTGGCGATAGACCGCACTTCGCTCAGGATCTAGATCTGCAGCAAAACGTGAATAAAGAAGTTGGCTGAACTGGATGGCAAAACTGCCAGAGTAGTAGTCCGCCTGGCGCCCAATTCCAATGGCATCACGTCTTCCCGTCTTTCCGAATTGCTCAAACTCATCTTGGGCCTGTTCGACGGTCTGCCAAGGTCCATCGGCTGACCATCCATCCATGCGATAGAAGGTTTCCAAAAGCTCCAGGTCCGAGTTCAACTCGTCTCGGACGTCCTCGAATGGGACACCACAGACTTTGCTAAGCGCTAGATTACCAAACACTCGGAACCAGCGCCAGTTATTCTTGGGCATCTCCATCCAATTGAGGGTACGAAGCCAGTTCGTGACATTCTGTTTGGCTTGATCGCTTAGTGGAGCGAAGATTCTCTCAGGGGCGGAGAGCAAGGCAAATGAGATAATCTCGGCCTCAACCATGCGTTGGTCCATATCGTTGATCTTTCCCCAGTACTCTGGATGTACTGGATCAGTCCCGGCAACGAAGCCGTCGATCCACGGCTGGACCACTTCATTGATCGAGTTTGCCAATTTTGGATCGGATGTTGCTTCAACCCCAAGAAGAAGAGCCCCAACCGCCCACAGTGGTCTTGCAAACCCTTCAAGCTGGGCTGCTGTCTCGTCAAAGTGCGTCGCTGTTGAGACTGGGACCCGGATTCGGGCTTTGGAGGAAGAGAAGTGGGGTATCAGCGGCCGGAGGAGAGCAAGCGTGGCACGGATCAGGTCCGATCGGGTCCGGAAAGGGTTGTCTGAGAAGCCTGGCAGGGGTGGCATTTTGGATGAGTTTGGAATAGCATGAATTATTCGGGATGGCGAAAAGAGCCGCAACTGGTTATTGCAACCTTGCTAGGTCTTATTTTGTCCTGACAGAGGGGACGGATAATGAGTTCCACAAATCAAATCGGGCGTCGGGCGAATGACCGGGTGATTCTCCTACGTTTATATGATCTGCCGGGTGCCTATTTCTTGTGTTGGTTGCCGCTTGCGGTGCAACGGCAGCCTTACGATCTGTGGGTCACCACGAGCAACAGGTTACACCAATCATTTGTTCATCGTTCATTCATATGAATAGTTCCCTAGGGTATCTAATCCACGTGCTTGACATCGGCACCTTTAAGGTTCTCTTCGTCAAGATCCAGCTGTTTCTGCCTCTTCTCTTGCTTGCGATATAGGAAGAAACCAGTCGTGAGAGAAGCCCAGCATCCTAGAATGAAGAAGAAGTTGACGATGTAGCCCTTTTTCCACCGGGGAGCCTCTACCACTGGAAAGACGACAAGGGGGTAAAAGCTCGAGATCGCGAAACCGAGCGTCTGATATTTCTTATTAGCTTTGCGAATCTCTGAAAGTAAAAGCCACTTACCAGCATGCTTCCTGTGCAGAATGCGCGCGCTTCAGCCGAATCCTTGAGCCAGTAGTTCACGGTTGGTACCAAGATGGGCGTGACGGCTGCACTGACGCCGAAGAGATAGTAAGACACAAAGTGCAGGCCATGCGGCACGAACCAAACCATTTGCACAATGTTCGCAAACATGAAGATGGCCATGACGATCTGGAAGATGACCCACGTGGGATACACCATGCACAGAGACGTGGCCAACACTGCCGCCACGACTGAAACCCCCTGGGCCCCTGTGGGGATGGTGTTGATCTGTGGCACCGTATAAATTCCCCATTTGTCTGCTTGATCTTTGAGCCATAGAGCCATCTGGCCTGTATAAGGAGTGCATCAGCTTATGCCTGGCGAGACACGTCATGCGATGAGATGGTAAATGAAACCACGTACCGTGAGGGTACGCTCCTGACAGGAATAACACATAGGCGAGAACGCCAATGTACCAGTGCCAGTGACCAAAGACGCGCTTGAACATCTGCATGCTGATCTTCTTGGGCTCTTCGATGCCTTCCTCTCGCATTCTTCGTTGGCCGATTTCATGTTCTTCCCGAGTAAGCCACCAAGGCTTGCCGCTGGTGGGCATTCCAGGGAAAATGAAGTAGCCAGCGATGCCGATGGGAAGACTGATACAGCCGTCGATGATGAATAGCCAGCGCCATCCTGCCATACCATGAACCCCGTTTAGGTTCTTGTAAGCCGCCGCTTGGAGGTATCCACCAAACATCACGCCGATATTATTTGATCTGGTAAGTATCAGTAAGAAGCGGAGAGATAAGGGGATGTCTATTCGTGTTCACTTACACATACCACAAGCCTGCGCGCTTGAACAGTTCCTCTGGCTTATACCATGAAGATAAGATGAACAGAGAACCTGATGCAACTGGAGTCTCCAGTACGCCGAGTAGGAACCTGGTGCCGTAGATCTGAGGAGCGGTTTGAAGCTTGCATTGAGCAAATGTCAATACGCTCCACAGGACTTCCATAGTTGGCAGGAAGTTTCGGGAATATTGGGGTCGGGAAAGTAGTAGCATTGCTGGGACTTGGCAGATGATGTAGCCGATGTTGTAGAACGTTTGGAACATGGAGTATCTGCACTAATTTTGTTAGTTGCCGTCAATCTACCAGTTGGGGTTTGTCTCAGTATCTTACTCGTTTCCAAAAAGCTTCAATTCTTCTTTCATGCCAGAGACGTAAGCGGAGTTGATGTTGGAAGAATCCAGCCACTTCAAGAAGAAGGCCAGTGATGTGAACGTGAGCAGAAAAGCATCAAGTTTTCGCAGAAACTTCTTCTCCTGTTTCGAAAGATGTGAAGGGTACCAGTCGAACATGTAAAGCCATGCGATCCAGAGGGAACGCTTCGGTGCTTGATTTTCAGTCTCGCCGGCCTCCTCCATCACCGTTGACGCAGCAACAGCTGGGACCGCTGCGTCCTTAGCCACATGATGTTCCGTCGTCGCATGTTGATGTTGAGAAGTCTCCCCTGAGACTGTGGTCGATGCCGTTGTGGCCATTGCTGCTTTCACCTGACGTATCTGTAACCAAGACCTCTGCACGGAGGACTCAGAAGATCCGAGGCCGTGGTTCTGGAGCCGACGCCAAAAAACTGGAGATGCAACTCCACGCCGGCCTCGTATCTTTTTATGTGAACAAGCCGTCGATACGACGTTCATCTGATCTACACTACCCCAGCCAAAGCCACAATTCTCCTCCCACACGAACCCCAGTTGGGCGGCAGTGAGCAGTTCGCGTGGCGCCGGGCATCGGGCAAAAGCTCACCGGGGTGCTTATTCGACGTGACCCCTGTCGTCTCTCCAGTTTCTCCGCACCAACCTCGTTCCACGAAACTGCCCACTGTTTGCTATCACCCCGGTCCCACGAAGCCGAGAATGCGGGGAAAGCTCCGTTCTGGTCTCGCTCTCCGTCTGAGGGGGAGGAGAGCGAAGAAACCAAGAGGCGAGATCACCTTGATCAGTTAGCCCCCTCGGCGTTCGAAGTCCCTCGGCGATTTGCAACCGAACGATGAAGGGCGCCCGGTTCCCCCACAAGCGCCCCCAAATTCCCACCTCATAAACGCGGAAAACCCTCTTTGCCCACATCCTGCATCGTCGCGTCGCACGATTCCCTGGCCGACGATTCTCACGCAAAACCGACGGGAAGACTCAGACGCGCTGCACTTGCGCCCGGTGTGCGCCCGTCCTCGCTTGTGCTCCTTGTTACGGCCGATCATCGCTCGCGACCCCTCAGCCCGGCCACCCGTGCCGCCGGTCACTGCCGTCTGCCAACCCGCTGCCCGGCGATCCTCTTCGAGGCCATGGAGCTGGCCACGTCGGCATCCGCAACGCAGCAACCCAACGATGGGTCCTCCGAGAACGACATCCCATCGTGCCAGGGTTGTCGGCGCCGGAAGCTCCGCTGCTCGCGCGACCAGCCGACATGTTCGCACTGCAAGCGATTGGGTACGTCGGACTCATACGGCCGGAGAGCTCCGCCGATGTCTCACCTCCGAATTTGAGATGCTGATTGGCTAGATTCACCTTGTGTTTATGACCTGAAGAAGAACAAGCCTGGAATTAAGCCTGGAGCGGTTGAGAGTTTGAACCGAAGAGTAGGTGCGTAGCTAAGCTGTCATCCGATTTTGTCACGTACCAAACACGCGGATGAACTAATGATTTGCTCAGAGGTATTGGAGAATGCTCTGTTGAACAAATCAGAGCAAGGATTGCAGTTTCCGACCTCCAGCGGAAGTGGAGATTCGAGCAGCGGGCCTACCGAGTCTCAGAATGTTGTCGGCATTTTGTCTTTGCTGGCTCGTGAGTTGCACAAGCTCAATTCTAAGACTAAAGTAGGCTCTCAAGCAGGAAGTCCCGATGGCATTGGCGAGCATGCGGTGCTGTCCCCGACAACCTCCAGTTCGTCCCGAAGGTACACGGTTGATGGGCTGGAGATAGTGTCTCACCCTCACAACCAGCCACGGAAAAGAAGACGCGTTGACAGCTGCGGCAATCCCAACATCGATCTCGCGTTTCCCCTCGAAGACCTCGAGAATATTACCACAAGTTTGCCGTCACCAGAGCTCCTGGAAGATATCATCAACATTCATTTCAACATCATTCAGCCATGGATTCCAATCCTGCATGAGACACAATTTAGACGACGAGTTCACGACCCAGAACAACTTCCACGATTGGTTGTTGTCCTGCACGCGATGGTGGTTGGTGCTCTTCGGTTCGTCGACAACCCCGAGACCCGCCTCTCGGCGCAGGAAGTTGAGCGCCGCACTTCAAGGTCCAGGAGCATCGTGGTTCTCAACGCAATGGACCATCTTTCAGTGGAAAATCTTCAGGCACTTATAATAATTGCCTTCTGTGATGTGAGTTAACTTACAAGGAACAAGTGGACTTCTATTGACTTTCAGTCTCAGATCGGTAACGGCGATGCATCCAAGGCATGGTCCATTGTGGGGTCCTTAACAAGAACAGTCGAGTACCTCCAGTTGAGCATCGAGTCGGACCATCGCGAAAAAGAGCCTCTGTTGAAGCCATTACCCTCGATAGATCCGCCACAAAACTGGACCGAAGAGGAGGAAAGACGCAGAGTCTTTTGGAATATTTTCAACTTGGATAGGTAAGTATTGTGCTTCCTGAGGCTGCCAACATTAGACACTAATTAGCCTAGATTTTGTTCAGTCACCACAGGGTAAGAACTCAAGTCATGAAATTTAGTCCTGACGGCAGTCGTGGATATCTAATAGGCTTTCAGATGGAACACGAGCTTGACCTCCGACGATGTCCACCGCAGACTGCCCGCAGATGGGGGCCTTTGGCACAAGGAAGAGTCGGTGATTACCCCGTATTTTGGCATTTGGGATCGGTCGGCTGCAAAGATCGGCAACTCCATTGCTTTTTTGCCAGCACACTATCCCAGCCCAGAGCAGACAGCCGATGCGCCGCCGCAAACTCCGGTGTCTGCAAACCCTAACAAGGGGCCCAACACCGTCGATATGACCACTGTTGGCGCCTTTGCTTACTGTATTGAGGCAACCGAGTCGCTGAGCCGAGTCACGACCTACTTCCTCCAGCAGAAGATCAACTTTCAGGACCGTCAAGAAGTTAGCAGCTGGCTCACACGGTTCAAGGAGTTGGACCTTCGTCTTGTTCAGTGAGTTTCACTACTGGTAATGTGCAGATGACGATGCTGACATTCAACAGTTGGAAGATGTTTCTGCCTCAGAAATGGAAGGACTCCAATATTTCTAGACAACCAGCGCTCATCAATATGGATCCTAACTTGACCTTGGCGCACGTCACCCACAACACATCAATGATCCTACTTCACCAGCGCATAGCGTATCCAGAGGCTCGATGGTCGAATATTGTGAAGCTTCCTAGCTTTTGCAGTGCGGAAACTTGCCAGATTGCTGCAGTCGAAACTGCGACTATCACCCAAAAGTACCTCAAATACACCCCCGAGAACAGCCCGGCAACCAGCCAATTCGCGTTTTGCGTCTTCATCAGTGCCAGGGTCCTGCTGGGTAAGTTCACAGCCGGGGAGAGAGCATTCGTGATTCACTGTCTAACAAGATGTAGTGCATTGGCGTTACTATGACGCGGACCTTGTCCCGGAATTCTGGCTGCTCGTTGAAGGACTGGAGGAAATGGCCAAGCGTTGGGTCGGCCCGATTCTTCGAGAGAAGCATGCCTTGTGTCTTGCCGGCAAGTATGCTGCTCAACTACGGGATCTTCATCACAAGTGCGAGACGGACTCCCAGTTCACAGTAGATGTTCTAGGCTACTCCAGTGGTATCAGCGGCCAAGGTTGCAGTCCATCTGCCCAAACGCCAGGATTCAGCCATCATCAGGGAAATGCGCTCTTCTCACAACCATCTAAGGCGGCCCAGCCCCCTTCATCGAGCCCCTTGGCACCTCACCAAACGTCTACCACGTCGCAACCCAGACCGCCCCCAATCTTTCCGACTCAGCAATCTCCAAACCAGCTTCGCCAAGGGTCCATGATTGGGCCAATGGCTTCGCCGCTTAACATCACTGGATTCACTCCTCGTGACTCTGACGCGCCCGATGAGCTTTCCGCCATCTCGCATATGCTGATGGATCAGAGATTCATGGAGATGGATAGAATCATCAGTTTCGATGACATGATGTTTACAGCGCAAACCGCGAACCCAGGGCAGTCCGGTATGTCAGTGAGTGGGTGGAATCAAGTAGATAACTCACGATTGGACTGATTTGTTCTATGGTGGGAAGTAATGACGGTGGTAGGAAGTCTATTTGAGATACCCGAGTTTGCCCTGTCTATAAATGCATATTCAAACCAGTCCCATCTTCAGCAATCTGTTACCGAATTCAACAAGATAGTAGTCGCCATATACCAACCCATGGTCCCAGTATCTCTTATGGTCGCGTGCATTGTGGTTCGCCGTCGCATTCTTCAGAATGGCTTCAAAGGTCTTGCCCTCTTCCGTATCAATGGTCATGATCTCGCCATTTTCGAAAACAAACTTGGCCTTTTCAGCGGCCAGCGAGAAGTCGAGAGTATCCTTAACAATGAGAATGGCCATGTCTCGCCATTTCACACTCTCTTTGTTGAAGCCCTGGCCTGCCAGAGCTTGAGAGAGAACGAGCATGCCGTTGGCAGCAATAACACCAGCCGAAGAGTCTCTCAAGGGATTGGCCTCATCCTCAATGGGTGCATCAAAATCCCAGAGGGGGACGTAGCGGCCCTTTGTGCGGTTCTCTCCTTCAACAGGAAACTCAACCGATTTTGGCGAAGTCTCGAGACGGAAGATGAAGTACTCGGCCAATCCAAGAGCAACGTCCAGGAATTCCTTGTCGCCAGTCCACAGGAAAGTCTGGGCATAGCCGAGGATGGCCCATGCCTGCCCTCTCGCCCAAGTGGATTCGGCTTTGTATCCCTGGCCGGTGCGTCTCTCCTTGATCTCGCCGTTCTTGGGGTTGAAGTTGATGACATGAATGGTACTGTAGAATGGGCCAGTAACAAGGCCTCTGGGATCCTTTTCCGTTCGAAGGTTCGACTTGATCAGCGTCTTCGCATGCCTGGTCGCCGCGTCCCACAGATAAGTTTCACCTGTGTGCGATGCTGCGTAGTATAACAGATCGAGGTTGCACATTGAGTCGATGATAACCAGAAAGTCATCAGTCAAACTTGTGATGGTGACACCATGTTGAGTCAGAGCGTCCCACGACCGCATCGCTCCAACGGTGTCGTTGTACCGGGTGTAAAGAGCTTTCGCTGCAGTGATGATGGAGTTCAAAGCTTGCTTGTCTTGTGCAACCTCCCATCTTACTCTCATTGATGGCTGAATCATGAAAGACATGTCATGGGTGTCTGTTCGCTTTGCCGTCTCGTGGAGCGGTTCTGACCATGCGGCGCCGAGTGACCAAAGTTCTGAGAGCAACGCAGCCTTCTCGGTACCACCTGGCATCGTTTGAGGGAACTTGACTAGTCTCTCGATGAGGGAGTAGATGCTCCCAGGGAAGAAACCGCATGTCCAGAAGGACGCCTCTCGTAGGTGGTATTTCCCCGCTTCGGGGCCAGTCTGGAGAACATACTCGGGGTATGCTGTTGGGGGGTTCTAGATATCATGAGCAACTTGTCATCATCCCTTGACTTCGTGATGCTCACATTGTTGACCAGAGAATCCGTTGCTGTTTTGAAGATCTTGGCCGTAATATTCTCTTCGAACAGGCCATTCAGCTGGTCTTTGGTTGACTTGGACCGAAACATCTTGATTCTAGAAGCAGTCTGGCCTCCGGTCTCAGAAACGCTAGTGTCGCTATCAGCATTCAGTTCCGTACTGTCGGACTCGGCGTAAGCAGTGCCCTTGTTCGAAGACAAGCGGTCTGCAGGGGTCTGGTCGATGATTGTACCAGGGGCCATGTTGTTGATGATGTGGGTTTGGTGGGAAACAAAACTCCTCTTTCTAAATGAATTACTCACTTACGACAAATGTCTTGATGCGAGATCGTGAGATCCCGGGCTAGCCTTTTAAGTCGAATGTGTCGGAGCGGGCCAAGGCTTAGCGTAATGTTCTTGCGGGAAGAGTTGGCAATGGACAGATTCCCCGGCCTGTCATTCGGGACAAGATGTCGTACGAAACCTTCTTTCTTCTGGAACGGCGCAGTCTGCCTGATTTCTCGGTGGAAATATCGGGCAAAACATCTTACTGGAGCGGGAATCGGGTGGTGTTGTGTCGGCCCTGCGGGGTTGATCGCCCGGGCGATCCCCCGATGCCCGATGTCGACATATGGAAGAGCGCTGCTCAATTATTCTCCCACTCGCTTGAGGTGACTGAATTTATGACTGGACGGAGATTATTGGATGAGAGCGACCTCTATATAACCTCGAATCAACTTCTTCTCTGTTTAGATAAACATCAAGTGTCCCGAGCGTCAAGCGACATGGATCCTGACGATGCTTAGCCATCGACATGCGCAGTTCTTGAACATGCAATTGTATGCATATCCACGATCAGGGCATCCCATGTGAGTTCTGAATGCACAGAAAACTCATGTATCATAGGCCTGTTGTTGTTGCTGCTGTTGTTTTCTCAGGTCCTGTATCGAGTGGGGTTATCGATGCCTCCCGTGATAGCTCAACCTGGCGCGCTCAATGGCTCAATCCGCAGCTGGGTTTTCCCAAGATCGAGACTCTCTCCAATATCGGCGTTCCTCAAATGTGCCACCAACAACAATTGTTTTCTAGAAGATGCTACGAGTCAGCCACAACTTAGATTGCATGCAGCCAAGCCGAATATCCGGAAACATGTACACATACGGATCTTGGCTTCCGTTGGCTGACGCCGCATTGCTATGATTGCTACCAAGGTATTACCAAGTGTTTCCCGGGCACGCGACCAGTTTCCCGATCCAACCACAAGCTCCTCGAGTCTTATCTTTCGAATCACCTGATCGGACTCAGACGTGAAGCCGTCCGAGTGATAACGATGCTACCAGGGCCCTGGTTGAACCCTTCTGCTTCGGGTTGGCGAGTCCGGTTCCCCTGATGCACATTTTTGGCCTTGGCAACTCGTGCATCATCCCCACGCTGCGGCATAGGGCTGAAGAACGGTTCATCCGATGCAACACAGCTGAAGACTTCGAAGAACTCGAGCCGCGATGAGGCTTGACTCGCGCTCATTTCTTATCGGGTTGGCCATGAGCACTCCACTGGATTACGAAAAGCTTATCAGCTTCTCATTTCAATAATCCCGCTCGACGTCACAAATGTGACCAAGACAAGCCGGGGAAATTGGGAACCCCACAAAGTGGATGTTACGCGACGTCGCGACACCATCGCCAACGAACGCCAACACTCGCATTCGAGTCCGGTACCTTGGCGACCCCAGTATCTACTAGACTCAGCGCGGTAAGCGAACAGGAGGGACCATGATTCCCTGAATTGATTGAAGCCGAAATTCGGGGTCGCCTTCGTCCAATTGACGCCTGCATTTTGCTAACGTGACAACGGCCCGGCCGCCGTTGAAAATGGGGGTTTCTCCCGCTCCCTCCCGTCCCCTTCCGTTCCGTTCTTTACCTCTGCCGGCATCGTTCTCTCAGACTGGTCTCAAAGTTTTGGCAAGGCGCAGCTACTCCCAAGAACACTAGCTCGACAACGCCATCACCGCAAGCAAAGATGAAGACCTCCGTCAACCCCGTCGTTGCCTCCCTCGGGCTGGCCCTCGCCCGTGGCGTCGCGGCCGTTCCTTCGGTCTATGCCAGCAACCACACCGTTGGCCCCGAGCTGAGGACCTGGCCTGCCGAGGCGGCCAAGTCCCTCAATGCGATGATTGCTGCCAACGCCAACCAGAGCAACTATGCCGTATTCGACATGGACAACACCAGCTGGCGCTTCGATCTTGAGGAGTCGCTGCTGCCATTCCTCGAGAGCAAGGGTGTCATCACTCGCGAGGCCATGGATCCCTCGCTGAAGCTGGTCCCCTTCAAGGACACCGCCAACTACACCGAGACGATGTACAGCTATTACCTCCGCCTGTGCGACATTGACGACATGCTCTGCTACCCCTTTGCGGCCCAGATCTTCAGCGGCATTCCTCTCAGCGAGCTCAAGGGCTACGTGGACGAGCTCATGGCGCTCAACACCACCATCTCGACCACCTACTACGAGGGCGATGTCATTACCCCCACCGAGGTGTCTCCTCCCAAGATCTTCACCGGCCAGGTCGAGCTCTACAACAAGCTGATGAACAACGGCATTGACGTCTACGTCATCACCGCTTCCGGCGAGGAGCTCGTCCGCATGGTTGCCTCCGACCCCAAGTATGGCTACAACGTCAAGCCCGAGAACGTTATCGGTGTCACTCTCGTCATGAAGAACCTGACCTCTGGCGAGCTCACGACTTCCCGCAAGCAGATCACCGAGGGCACCTACGATCAGGAGGCGAACCTTGGTCTCGTCATGACCCCCTACCTGTGGACTCCTGCGACATGGATGACGGGCAAGTGGGCTGCCATTCTCACTTACATTGACGAGTGGAAGAAGCCCATTCTTGCCGGCGGTGATACCCCTGCCAGCGATGGTCCTATGATCTTCCAGGGCGTCGACGTCTCCAAGGGCGGCATCCACCTTTGGATCAACCGCAAGGACAGTGCTATGGAGGAGATGAACGGCATGATCGAGGAGTACACGGCCGAGCAGACGAAGCTGGGCCTCCCCGTTACTGCCGACAAGAACTGGGTTATCGTCAAGCCAGATGACATTCTGTAAATCAGAGTTCCTGTTTGGGGTACGCCTAAGTATACAGCACCCTGGGCACAAACACTATAGGGAAGCAAAATAGAACTAACAATAATGTCTATGATTTACATTTGATCTCTGTGCACAGTCTTGCTAGTGTTAAACTCAGACTTACAGGCGGTGCGTGGGTACATACGTTCATGACGTCCGTATCCAGCGCTTCACGCCCATCTACACACCCACTCACAATCCCAATTGATACAAAAAGCAAATCGCAACGCGACGAGGCAAAAGAATGGACGAACAGGGAATCGAACCCTGGACCACTCACATGCTAAGCGAGTATTATACCACTAAACCATTCGCCCAAGATGATTTCGCCCGGACTTGAACCGGAGACCTTCAGTGTGTTAGACTGACGTGATAACCAACTACACCACGAAACCATTTGAATTGTTGACGTGGAGCGAAAGAGACACTAAGATTTGACGGCGGGTCGACGGGGTTATGGGAATGGCTAAACCCTGGTGGGGGTTGAGTCTTGACTGGGGATGTTGATGGGCCCGCATCAAGAATTGAACTGCAGATGGGTGAGTGAAACTCCACTATCTCGCGAGAGCATTGCCAGAATGAAACGATTATGCCGAGAGTCAGTGATACAAGGTATTGTAAGAAAATTTACAGTGAGCGGGATAATGCAAAGCTCTGCATGTTGACTCATGAAGTTTGGTCGGAGGTATTGTATAACGTGCTGGCATTGTCAAAAAGTTTTCTTGCATCAGGAGTATCACGCTGACCAGAAATAATGAGTTTGTGGCTGTCAGCATGTGAAACTCCGCCTCATCAGAACTAGACTCATTTGCGACAAGCAGTAGCTGACATGCCTCAACTTGAAAGTAGTTATTCATAGAAGCGATTGCATATAAGAGCTTCGCGGAGATAGTGCGGACTGGACTTTGATTTCGAGAAGTCTTTTTACAGTCTGCAGAAGCGGTTTCGAGGGCAGCCCAAGTTCACTAAAGCAGGGAAGCCTTGGCCATTACTTAAAACGGACGACACAACGCACCGGATCATCTCAAGCAACTGGAGGAATATCAGTATTAGAATACTGAATGGAGTAGCCTGAGCTTGAAATATTATTTGGGTATACAACATCACCATAAATGCACAGATTGACTTTAGTAATTCCCGCCAAATCAAGCGGTCGCTCAGTTGAAGAACCTCAACAGATTTTAACTAACCATGTAACATCATCCCGTTGCTCCATTTTTAGGGGTTCACTCGGTTGTTTGGCCCCACTTGCAAAGTCTAGATTCCTTCAATGGAGCCTCAAACGAGTTAGCCTGCATACCACATAGCCGACATCAAGCTGAGGTCCGTTCTGGTAGGCAGTTTGCTATGTCCAGGGCCCTTCTCCATTCTATCTTTAGGCTATCAGAAACTATGTGGCTAGCATTCTTTGAGTGATCTTTGAAATCCCATGGCAATGAATTACTAATTCTGAGCCGACATAGGCGCTTTGTTCAAGTATTTGCAAAACTGCAGTGCCCACCTTGTGCTTAGCGCGATGAATGACGTCGCCTACACAAGCCCCGGCGTCACCATCCGACATATGGAATTAAAAAAGGTGACGAAATTCGGCCTCACCACCCGAGGAAGAATGAAGTGACCAATTCCTCACTCTAAGCGAACCCCCATCATAGGCAAAGACTGCTTCAACCGTATTATATCCCAGCAACCACGCAGGATTGCCTCTTTCATCTCTATACTGCAAACCATCTCTACTGCAAACCACTTTCTGCAACAAATATGGCACCAACGAAAGACAATCTCGGTTTCCAGTGCGCCGTCATTACCGGTGGCGCTGGTGGCATCGGAAAGGTCATGGCCCAACACTTCATCTCAAAGGGCAAGAAGATTCTCCTCGCTGGCCGCACCGAGTCAAAACTTCAGGAAACGACAAAGGAGATTGGGGCTGCAGGCTACTATGTACTTGACACCGGCGACGTGGACTCCATCCCGAGCTTCGTCAAGAAGATCACCAGCGATCATCCGGAATTGGACTGCCTCGTCAACAACGCAGGGGTCCAGCGACCCCTCGAGGTGCTCAAAGACGATGACTTCCTCTCAAAAGCCGATCAAGAAATCAGCATCAACATCAGAGGCCCAATGCACCTGGCTTTGGGCCTACTGCCGCACTTGCAGAAGAAGGAATCGGCTCTGATCATCAATGTGTCGAGTGTCCTGGGCTTCATTCCATTCTCAATCATCAACCCAGTCTACAATGGCACGAAAGCTTGGCTGCACTTCTGGAGCATGAACCTCCGCACCCAGCTGAAAAATGGTGGATCCAAGGTCAGAGTGGTGGAAATCGTACCGCCGACGGTAGCTACTGATCTTCACCGGGAACGATCGGATCCAAATGACAACAAGAAGGAGAACAACCCTAACGCTCTGAGCGTGGATGAGTTTATGGAGGAGGTTGCAAAGAAGTTGGAAAACGGTGATGAGACCATCGGCCCTGGCATGGCTGGTGAAGTAATTGACCGCTGGTACGGTGCGTTTGGCGAGCAGTATGCTAAGGCGGCGTCCGGCAAGTAATCGAACCAACGCCAGGTTCTCTTTCAATATTTAAGACGGAAATATTTCGATAGAAGTTGAAGAATCCTATTGGTCAACCTCAATGCTATCCATTATCATTTCCTGCTTACTCCTTCGCGTAGTGTCTTGCATGAGAACTCCCCAAGCTGAAGTTTTCAGATCTTCCCCAACGTTTTAAAACTATCGGTCTTCGATCCGTAGTGATCGTAACAACCAATGACTCCATTTCTAACCCAGATGCCGTACGCTAGATATTCGCCCCAGGTTAGCCAACCGAGCATGCATGCTACTTTTGGAAATACTCACAAATATCTAGCCATGACCAGTTGTTGCCTCTCCAGAACCAATTTTTTCGCGGACAGTTCGAGCAGTACAAGTACAAAGTGCTGCCTTTTTCTTTTGGATCTTGCTGCAATCTGCAGCCCTTGCATTTGTGGCCTCCGCTAAGAAAGGGGTGTATTAGTTACGTTTAGAGCCGCCAAACTCGTGTGGGATTCAAAAGAAACGTAGCATGCCCTCCTAGATTAGCCGGGAGGAAAGCCGAAAAGTCGTGCGTGGGTCAAGAAATGGGGGACTCAACGCATCGGCCCATTTGAGGAACCCATCAAAGTTACCGATACACCATCGAAGATCAATCCACGTGAGGACTTCGTTACCAGCATCATTCTTGCAGCGGGCATTCAAGACGATTGGCGTCTCATAGTCCGGTCCACCAATATCGTATGTGATGTCCTTGCAAAGATTCTGGATACAATCGGATTCGAGTGGGCATGTCCTGGCTATGGTCGTAGACGCAAAGAGGGAAAGAATGACAGCAGTAGCGAGTTTTATGAGACCCATGTTTGCAACGGGAACATGAGGTATGTACATGTCAAGGCGAGGGCCTGGTCTTCGAATAGGAATACGCAACGCAAAGGTCCTGTAGAGGCGCGGATCAGTCGAGAAATCAGCGTACCCAGCGTGATGTATTTATTCAAGTATGTTCTTTCTGCATCTCACCAACTCATCTTTGGGCTCGGACATTGAACAGATTCGGATTCAAACTCAAGTGCTACGGTACACCGTTTGAGGGTATCAAAAACCGTTTATTTTTACATGAGAGAAAGAGACCTAAGATGTCTAAGATACCTTTTCCGGAAGTTGATATCAGCCTCTGACAGAAGGGCATAGGGGGAAACCAGAAATGGCGTTCTTTGGCGAGATGCTGGACCCTGATGCCCTTTTACGCCACCTTTGTGTGAATGGAAGTCTGAAACCGTGCATGATGGTAGCTTGGTTCCATACCCTTCTCAACTTGGATCTTTGAAGCTGATAAGGGCGTCGGGTAAGTCAACTGGGAATGTCTTTGCAGTACAGTGCAATTACTTCAAGAAAGTAAAACAAAGCATTGAATGCTAGTTTGACCTGCCATGTGTTGCCCCAGCTTGCACCAAGTCTGGTGGCAGGGATCCAAATGGTGCAACATCCACAACGTGAGACAATCTTTGATTGCCTGCGAACCTTTGACGATTTGCAACTAAATGCTTAACAAAGCACTCCTGTATCACAATCTTTGATCATTGGCAGCCTATCCAGCCATTTTCATTTGGGGCATATCTCCAATGATTTAGCGGGCCTATTGTGGATCTGTGGAACCCCTGGTCGGATTTGAGTTGACACAAATTTTCATTCCATCAGACCCATAGCCGTGACTCATTTCCAGGGCTTCTTTAGAGACTCATGCTCTAGCACCGCTCATCCAATACGTCCCACAAGCACGGTAGCTCAGGGGTAGAGCGCTGGGCTCATAACCCAGAGGTCCCTGGATCGAAACCAGGTCGTGCTAGCCTTCCTTTTGCTCTTTTTCTTTTGCTTAAGCTACGCATAGGAAGTTGGTGTTGTGTTTTTTTCGTATTCTATCTACTTATTGATTCAAGAGCATCATCTCTACTTAAGGTACCTATGTATGTTCCTTGATATTCCCGAGTCTTAGACAATGCTTCTCGACAGTTGCAGACAGGATGAGTCAAGTCAACACCAGATTCTTCCCCCCAGCGCGTCTTTGGTCCTCTGGTCCTTTAGCAAAGAGTCGCCATCTACTCCTCCTGTTCTTGACTCAAGTAGGACGATAATTGACGGGATTGGCCAATGACCCATGCAAGAACATGACCCCACTGAATCCTTCCAATAGTCTTGACGTCTCATTCATCAACGCGCTTCCCTCAAACCCCGCTCGTTGCATGCTCGTTCAATAGTCCTCCTCCCTTGCGCTCTTTGCCGCATACCCAACAGACGGTAACTCGCAACCGAAGATGAACAAGCAATGCATCTACTGCGCGAAGCTATCAATCGAAGCACTGGTCGATCTCGCCAAGATCAGCTTTGAGGCGCAGAGGTTTCCACAAGATGCTTGTTACCAGCACCACGACTCGTTCAACGCTCTCGAGCAGTCAGCTCACGATGGCTGCGATCTCTGTCAAGTCATACTCCAATGCTTCCAGCAGACACCTTGCGAGGCAGAACAACCTCTGGAGTGGCCACAAGAATGGAATGAGATAAGCAAGGCGTCCTCGGACGGATATTCCCAAACAATGTACTCTGTTGCGAAGGGACTCGACGTCTCAGACGTTAAACTTTGCATCAACACGTCGCATCTGTACGATTCACAAGGGCTGAGGGATGTACAGGTCTTTGATGAAATAATTGTCCAAGTTGGAACCTTGCACATTGAGACAGATGAGAACTATGGCGTATGGTCATTTCCCCAGCTTGTATTGAGACTGAGTACTCCTAAAGGTTGGTTGGAAACAATTAGATCCATCAGAGGGTCATGATCCTGAGCTCACATCTCTATTCCAGACCAGGCGGTTTATGTGGAAACGTTCCGTATTGGGAGGTTCGAAGTTGACCCAGATCTCGGGTCCTTGACAAATCACCAACTGGCCAAGGAATGGCTTACAGAGTGCTGCCACGATCATGAATCATGTCTCTCGCATCAGATGCATGAACTTCCCAGCAGAGTCATCGATGTCGGTAGCTCTCCGAACGAAGGCTCTGTTCGTCTGCTTCTCTCCCATGGCTTGAAAGCAGACTACATTGCCCTGAGCCACTGCTGGGGTGGAGCAATATCGCCTCTTTTGACGACCGAATCAACTGCCACCTTCCAACAGAACATCGACATTGAAGTATTACCGGCTAACTTTCGTGACGCTATCACAATAACACGTCATCTTGGTATTCGCTATCTGTGGATAGACTCTCTGTGCATACAGCAAGATTCGAAGTCGGATTGGGAGGTCGAGTCCAAGAACATGGGGCTGGTATATCGAAACTCAACAGTGACGATCTCAGCGATGATTTCCGGGCATAGCAAGTCAGGGATCCTGAAGACCAGCCAGTCGGCACATAGTCTCGGTGCTTCCACCACTTTGGACGTCTTTGGAGGCAATGATGACACATCTAAGGTCACCGTGAGACGGAAGAATCTACAGGAAGAGAACCTCATATCTTTGGATAGGCGCAGTGCGCTGGCAGAGCGTGGTTGGACCCTTCAGGAGTACATCCTGTCTCCAAGGCATCTTTTATACGGGCAAGAGATGATTTACTGGAGATGTCCTCAAGGTTTCAAATCTTCCGACGGCTTACCGCCAGGCAACAACTCACCGCACACGATTTACAAGGATGCTGCACAAGTCATTTGCTCCGACATTCTACGGCATCCTAAAGCAGTACCGCCTGACATCGATGCCGTTTTTCGAGACTATTCCGAGCTTGTCAACGCGTACTCGCAACGAAAACTGACATACGGCTCGGACAAGCTGCCCGCGTTTTCCGGTCTGGCCCAGCGACTTCATCCGGCCATAGGAGGTGAATACCTGGCTGGGATCTGGACAGCTAACTTCAGACAAGGCCTGCTCTGGACAGCAGAGATGAAATTTTGTCAGCATGTCAACGAGCCTTATCGAGCACCATCATGGTCATGGGCTGTGACTGATGACCTAGTGCTCTTTGAGGGTCCACAAGCGGTCGAGGAACAGGTGGTGCTAAAATCGACGCCATCAAGCGCCAAACTTCTGGAATACAGCATCAACCCTAGGGTCCCTGACAACCCATACGGCGAGATCCTCTCAGCAAAACTGGTGGTGGAAGCCTTGACGAAACCGTTCGTGCGAAGCCGTCAAGTGGTCGAGACCATTCTAGACCCGAACTCGATTGGAACTGCCAACTTTGATGAGCCCGCTGGTCCTGAAGACTCGGTTCCAATGGGCTGGGCGAGCCTTTTCCGTATGAAAACAGAAGGTGGAGACTACATAGTCAGCATCATCACTCGTCCAGGTGACGATGCTGACTGGGAAGTCGACTTTCATTACTTTCGGGAGGAAGACTATCTTTTGATGCTTGTTTACACCGATGACGACCTGACAGAAGATGATGAGACTGAGTGGTCGAGATCGCCTGCGTTCTGTCTGATACTCCGACGAACGACTGATGAGTCTGAGGAAACGTACGAGAGAGTTGGGTTTGCAAAGTTGCAGGAGCCTAGGCTAAGATGGCTCAAGACTTGGGAGCGATGCGTTTTAACACTCGTCTAGGAGGAAATCAACGGCGAGATATTCCTGTCATCCTCAATGCAACGTTGAAAACGCAACCCGCGGACATGTGAAGATAAAGTCGGCCCACCCCCGGAATCTGCGCATGAGTCGTAACCGCACGAAAACGTCGGTGTCATCCGTGACCCTGGTCATCGCAGGCCTGTCGAATCCCGCCTGTGTTTCCTATTTCTCTCATTCTCCTCATGGCAACCCCAACAATATTGCGACTCCGATGCGGGGAAATCGTTTGCCAAGTTTAAAATCCGACGTGGTTTCTGCTCCGGTTCGTGTGGAGAAAAACATGGCCAGATCGCGGGGTCGCATCACACATTTTATAAGCGCCCGACTCGGAATCGCGCGCTCTTCTTAAATGCAACCTTCCCCCGGTGTGCGCATTCGGCTGATTCCCCCGCGTTGTTTACCCAGGCGCATCCGCCCGTTCGTCTTGTGACGCGCATCCTCGGCGCGGAGCTCGGTGGATAGCCTACATCGGAACGATATTTCAATGGTGCGCGTAACAGTTGCGATGACCTCACTAATGCTCGACTCAAGCTATCCATGCCGGGGAACACGGGGCCGTGCGGGGAGGATGGTAGCATTTCGCTCTTGGCATCAAGCTATAAGATGAACACGAGTCGTTCGACGAATTATGCTTAAATACTGGTTCGCAAGATGCGATGATTGAGACTCTCTAATCGTCCCGGCTCGACCACGTCCACACATTGCAGCTCCAGTGCAGCCATGGCCTCCGTCGCGTTCACTCTTCTAACGGCGCTTGTCAGCCGGGCTTCGGCCAAGACCGTCAAGACGCCGACGCCTCAGATGGGTTGGAACAGTTACAACTACTACAACTGCTACCCGAACGAGACGATCATCAAGGAGAACGCTCACGCCGTCGTGGACACCGGTCTCGCGGAGGCCGGGTACTCTACCGTCACGACGGATTGCGGTTGGCCGGCCAAGGACCGTGATGCCAATGGAGAGCTTGTGTGGAACCCGGCCCTCTTCCCGTCCGGAGGCGCTAAGGAACTCGGCGACTACCTCCACAACCTCGGCCTCAAGTTCGGCGTCTACTCCGGCGGAGGATACTTCCAATGCGGATCCACTGATCAGCCTGCCTCGCTGGGTATGCAAATCATCGTGGCTGCGAGTGATTGACTGGAGTTAACGATGATTTTAGACCATGAGTTCACCGATGCGAAGTCCTTTGCTGCTTGGGGCGCGGATATCCTCAAGTAAGTTTAATCTCTCGAACTCAAGGACGATTCTGACAGGACCAAAGATACGACAACTGCTACCCCATTGACCCTACGGTGATGGTCGACTACGTCTCTGAGGAGGCCATCTCCCCGGACCGCTTCGTGACGATGGCTGAGGCGATGAACACCACCGACCGAGACATGGTCTACCAAGTTTGCCAATGGGGAACAGGAACCGACCTGGGTGTTTGGTAAGTCGTCACTTACCCGCATTTGTCTGCTGACATTGACGGAAGCTAATCTCGCATGCAGGGTTCCCAAGATTGGAAACAGCTGGAGAATCAGCAACGACATCTACAACAGCTGGCGCAGCATCTGGCGCATCACGAACCAAGTCGTCCCCTTCTACAAGTACACCGGCCCTGGTGCCTTCCCCGACATGGACATGTTGATGTGAGTGGTCTGATGATAGTCTGCCTGACATCACCGCGGAAACTAACTGTAGCACTGCAGCGTCGGGCTCAACGCCTTGTCTGTTGAAGAGGAAAGGTTTCACATGGGCATGTGGAGTATTAACAAGTCGCCCCTCACTCTGGGCGCCCCGGCCATCCCCGCCCTCGTGCCGGAGCACACCTTGTCCATCGTCGCCAACAAGGAAGTAATTGCAATCAACCAGGATCCGCTCGCCAAGCAGGCCCAGCTCGTCCGCCGCTTCACCGAGGAGGAGTGGGACGTCTGGGCCGGCGAGCTCTCTGGCGACCGCCTCGTCGTCGGCATCGCGAACTGGAAGAACGACTCCCAGGCCGTCAGCTTCGACGTCGCCGACGTGCTGGGCATGGCCTCGGCCAACGCCCGCGACGTCTGGGCTGCGAGTGACGTCGGCTCCATCTCGGGGACTTACGAGACAACCCTCGTGGGCCACGAGCTCAGGCTGCTGGTGCTCTCAGACCTCTCCAGGGCGGAGCCGGTCCACAGCTCCACCGGGTATTACACGGCCACAACGAACGGTACGCTGTCCGGATCAGCGGCCGCGGTGGCTTGCGGCAGTGGTGGATGTCTGCCCAGCGGGTCGAAGGTGGGCAACATCGGGTCAGGGGCTGCGGTCAAGTTCGAAGGCGTCGAGGCCAAGAGCGAAGGCAAGAAGTTGCTTGGCGTTGACTTCATCAATTACGATGTCGCCCTCGACACTGCCTGGGGATTTGGTGCCAACGTTCGCAACATGACTGTCTCTGTGAACGGCGGTACTGCTAAGCAGTGGGCATTCCCCATCTCTGGAGGCAACTGGTTCGACACAGGCCGCTTGCTGGTCGAGGTTGATGGTTTCAAGGGTGACAGCTCCAACACCGTGGAGTTCAAGAACGTCGGCAGCGAATGGGCTCCTGACTTGGTCGGCTTCGAGGTCTTCGAGTCCGTCTAAGCTTTTGAGCAACAACTTTTCTTCTTTGCACATTATTACAAAAGGACACTCAAGACAATGGTCGTCCACGTTAAGGTAGTTTCTAATCATATTGATCTGCCCACCGAGAGTCCTGTCTTTACCACACGGTGACATTGTACAAAGGAAAACATTGGTGCATTTGAAAGTACATTAATGGGGTATACGTGTAAAACAGCATTTTAACCAGTGCATGCCACCCAGTCCTCCAGTCGTGTTCGATAGTACCATAAAGTTAGTGCGTTGAAAACGTCGGTAGTGGTCAATTACTCTTCTCAAGCGAGCGAGAACGAGGGTGGCCGGGGTTGCCCGTGAGCGAGTCTTCGTCGTCGATCTTGTAGAAAGTGCTGCCGCTGCCGGTGTCGTCGTGTCCCGATCTTCCACCAAACGAAGGAGTGTTGGAGTGCTCAGGCGTCTGGTCGACTCTGATTTCAACGTCGACTCTTCGGTGGATTCCGTTCGCGCTCTTCGGGATGTTGTCCAACTGCAGTTCGGCGGGAACAGCTCCGACGCTGGCTCGGTGATAGCTCTTGAGTCCTGCGTCGTGCTCGCCGCGGTTACCATCGTGCTGTGTCGTGCGGTGGCCGCGAGAGTGGCCTTGGGAGTAGGAAAGCGAGTTGAATCTGAAGCCGCTGTCTTGATCCTTGGCGAGCCGGGTGATGAGAGACGCCATGGACATCTCAATGTTAAGCTTGACCATGTAGGCGACGGGGTGGAACTGGATGAAGACGACTTGGTTGGGTAGCGACATAAGTCCGATGAGCATGCCGTCCATGGCAATAGAAAGAATCATGAGCTTGGCGTTGAAGCCCACAAGGGGCTTGTATTTGACCAGACCATGCTGGCTTAGGAGTCTTGTCTTGACGATGCGCAAGAAATACCAGTTGAGACCGGCATCGACAATCAGGATGAGGACCTTGGAGGTGCGGTCCCAGTAGTGGTTGATAAGGACGAAACTGCGGGCATGAGGTCAATGTCGTTGAAGGGTTCGTCTTATAGTTGGGTCAACTTACGTGTCATTGACAGGAGGGGAAAGATGGGATGGAATCCAGATAATGAAGACGGCGATGTTGATCACAGTGATGAGCACTGCGGTTCCCCATTTCAACCTCATGATTGTCTTCTGGCTTTCCGCAATGACTGCGATTCGGTTGATGATGATTTGCATCAACAGTTGGACCTCAAAAACCCAACAAAAGAGAATGAAGAACAACACCGGCACCCTAGCCAACCAGAGTCAGTATGAAATTTCTCAACAGATATTGTCTCGAATAGACGTACGTTGGTCCTAAAATCCCATCCAAGAACAACCAGCCGATGACTGTGATGACGAGGTTCGCCAGAATCTCACCCCACATCATGTAGATGTATGAACTTCGAAGCGGGTTCCGGTTCCTCCTCGTCTGCTTCATAGCCTCCCATACTGTCAAGAATCCGAAGCCGATGGTGAAGCCGGCCGCCAACGAGGCGATCTGGTAATCGACCTTGGACGCCATCGTGAACAGCCGTGAGCCGGAGTCGGAGTCGTCGTTGTCTGAAGTCGAGTGTGTGTACGGTCGATGTTTCGAACTCGCCAAAGTCCTGCCCGGTCGTCTCGAAGCTTCGTGGATACGCCCGGTATGCGAGAAGGGTAGGTCCGCAAGGCGAGACCGGTGGGATGTCGTCAAGACTTTAAACTCTAAAAGAAGGGCCCCCAGAGTCCATGTCGAGTGGGAGAGGCCACTCTTAAGGCTTCATGCTTCTCCAAACAGCAGTGGGCTGCGGATCGTCCTCGCCCAGTTTCCATGTCCCACTCTTTCCCGGAGTATTTACTGCATGAGTCTTTCTGACTACACCTCAGTGTGAGCCTGTGGCAACAGCACGGCAAGCTTTTGTTTTGGGTACGCTGGAGAAGCAGTCTAAACGGCCCCGGGCAGCCTGGGCCGCGGGAGCAAAACCCTTAGCCGACGCTGGAGTGCCTCGGTGGACTAGCTAGACCCAGATGGAACCCACATGGTGACAATTGGTAGTGTCATCCTTAGCCTGACGCCACAGCGCCGTAACGTCGGAGGAGCCCTTCACTACGACGCCGTAGTGGCAGAGAGGAAAGGCTTGCGTACTATTATGGACAGGGTGGTGGAGGGATATGAGACGACAGGACCTGCAATCGACACGCCCTTCCTTGAAATCTCGCCGTTCCTGCGTGCATGGCACGTATTCTGGCGGGCAGAAAAACCAATTAAGGTAGAGGCCGATGGAAGTCCTCGGCCGCCAAGGGTTAGCCTGAGGACGGTAGCAATACAGCTTCAGAAACCTGCAGGTGTCACAGTCCATTGGCCCGAAGGCAAAGGATCAACAGGCACAGCAGCCGTGTCTTGTCTTTTCGATGTGCCGTCATCCCCATCGTTCAACTGCCGGAGGAAGGTTTGCTGAAGAAACCCAGACGCAGATCTTGGAAAAGATCAAGTCACGCAACAGACGGACGGGGGCCCTTTCCAGAGGCCCTCCTGGAATGCAACTTGGGGTCCGGAAATACAGGCATCCCCTTTCCGGGGGTTCAGTCTTGTCATACGCGCAGCGTGGCGGGCATGGGTCTTTCTGGGTCCCGCTAACAAGAATCTCGCGAAAAAGGCGGGGAATATTAAAAGGAGACGATGGGTCAACAGTGTCGATAACTCCTTCACAGTAAACGAGCCAGCGAGTCACAGCACGAGATTCCGGTGTCTTGCTGGAGACGGGTGCGAAAAATGTGTTCTGGATCAGCAGAGATCGGCACGGGTTCCATGTATTGATGGATGCAGCTGAGGCCGTGCGCTGCTCTGTTCTTCACGCCAACGAGTTGACAAGTGATCAAGGTCGCATCATGCCATCTGCCACATCTGCTTTTTAGAGTGGGCGGGCAGAGGCTCAACTGCTGACGTACAGTAGATTGCGAAGGGAGACCCAGGCTGCGATGAAGAAGACAGCATCTCCCGGCGAGAAGGTCTCCAGCATCTCCAGATGCAATGTTTCTTCATCAACCCACAGTAGCACTAGGAAGCGGGAAAAAGAACTCAAAACACCCGGTTCTCCTGGCGAAGACACCGGCCAAACACGCCAACGAACCACATCCTGCAAGAAACCCCGAACAGCCGTTCATGCGCATGGGACGTCTTCACCCTCGTGCGTTCTGAAACGTGATATCTCCTGCGTCCCAGTCGTTCTGCTGGGCCACAGGGCCGCATTGTTCCCTCCCGGAGATATTTTCCACGTGGGTGAAAGCTTCGACCTAGTATCAATCAGGACACGAGAGCCGAGATAACCGTCAATCAGAGTGCGAGGACGACCGTTCTCCATCCGAGGAGGTAGCAAGGTAGCAATGGCCCTTCGCCTTTAACCATCGCCATTGGGGCCCATTCTCTGTGCGGCCCCCAATGGAAATTTGAACCCGCCAAGATTAAGATGCCAGGGGCCGAGAAGCGAGCGAGAAGAAGGCTGCCACAGATCTCCTTTTCCTCATCATTTTCTTCTGCACCGTTTCCACTTTCTTCAGCGCAGCATGCCAGTGGACCGACCGTAGACGACGCGCATCATGAAATGCGGGGATGTCGCGCGCTAATGACATGGGAACTTCGACGCTTCATCTCTTTTCTCGCCCTTCCTCATCCATTCATCTCTCAACTAAGCAACATCGTCCCGAAGAAAGGATAGAGCGGCTCGTACCCGAGGTCTAGCGACATAAGGTGGCGGTAGAAAGAGGGGCGTCGAAGAGAGCTGTCCCTCTTCCGACACTGGCACCGGGCGTGGCGTCAGTCGCTTGAGCATCCGGCACTATTCCCACTTCGTCCCCGTCGTCCGTGGCTTGTCTCGATCTGCACTGCAGTGACGGTGATTCGGTGAAGAACCCCCTCCAGAACCACGGTTCCAAACGCAAAGATCCGCGTTCTGCAGCAACTCGAATTCCGCGTTCGGAAAGTCAATCGGCATATAAGAAAAAGGTTGCAGCTTGTCACAAACCGACCAAAGCACACTGGACGAACTATTGCGAGTCTCGTGACCGTATCCGTATGCCCCTGCGACTGCGTCTAGTGCGTGTGTGGGGAGAGTCTGGAACTCCCGAGCTATGAGCAGACCTCTGGTCCTATGGCCAGTCATCATCTTGCTCTCGTCTGTGTTGTGTAAGCGAGCTGAGAACCGGCGCACTCTCTGCGGCAGGGGATCCTAGGGCGCGGACGTCGATAGCTTCACAGCTATGCTTCATCTCCGGGCTGACAGCTTTCTAGCGCGGTCACGAGGAATCACAGACGCGAGAGGGAGTCAAGACGGTGATGGTATGATGGTATTTTCTTTTCGCAATTCCAGTTCGCCACTTCGCCCGACTAGAAGCTGGAGAGAATGTTCGACCCAGAGAAAGCACACGTTCGACCCCGCCGAGAAACGAAACTAGCATCAAAACTAGGTACTGACATGAAAGGTGCGGGATGCTAACGGAAAAAGGGCAACAGAATCAAACCAAGCCCAGCCCTCTCAACACATGAACGCCCTGCTCGTCAAAATATCCCCTTCTAAAACCCGCTGAACCACATCATGCACCCGGGACATGCGCACAAGTCTCTATAATCCTCCAAATCCTTTGACGGGAAATGTAAAGTTGACGTGGTGACTCTCGGTTTTCATACCGCCCGTGTATGCCGCCTTGTTCGCTCTCCGGCTTGCCTCGACCCCCGTCCACCCGATGACCGCGACGAAGGTCCTGCCGCCGTTGCCGCCACCGATGCTCGCACTACCGCTCGCCATGCCGCTGCTGCTGCTGCTTGGACCTCCTCCGGAGCTGTTCCTACACAGCGAGAACCCGCTCGCTACGCCGTTGCACCCGGGCATCGCCTTCGCCCTCTCGACGATCTCGCGCATCCTCTCTTCCGGCTCTCGGCAGCCCTCGAAGCTCAGCGTCTCGACGATGGGCGAGTTGATGACGGCCTGCGGCGCGAAGGGCTTGAACTGCAGGAGGTAGCTCGTGGGTTGTCCGCTCAGCACGGGCGCCAGCTTGGCCATGGCATCGGCATAGTCCCTCGTCCTCTTCCAGGCCTCGCTTGCCTCAGCGTTGATCCAACCTAATCGCGGAAGCACAGTCACATTAGCTCGGCGTCTTTCCGGTCTCTCTCTTGCCTACTACGGCAACTTTCCCCGGTCGTTGATCGGCAAGGCTCGCGCGCAACGGTTTTTGTATTCCTCCCCGCCCCGTTCCCCTCCTCGGGCATAAGGAGGTTATTCACGTACCAGCGAGGAGCTCCAGCTTCTGCGGATCTTCGCTCCATGGGCCCCATCGAGTGCGGAGATATCCGGGCTGGTTCTGGAGGACTTGAAGCATGGACTTCAACTGCTCTTTCCAGTCATCAATGCCACCCTTGACGGGAATGATTACACGCTCGGTGACGGCGTTGGCAAGCTGGGCGGCCGCAGGATCCATCACTACAAAGCTGCGTCGTGCGTGTGTATGTGCTTGACTTTGCTTTTCGACGGCAGGACCTTTTCTCGTCACACTCTTTCTCCTTTTTTTGCAATGAAGCTAAATGAGGCAATGGGCAGATGACTTGAAGTTGATTTATAGTTGCTGCTAAGCTCAGACAGAGATAGCTATAGCTGGAGACGTCCGGATCCTTTTCTGAAGTAGTGTATGTGGTAATCACGCGTCCCCCCTCTAGAGCTGATGTGGACACAACCCTAATCTTAAATACCTCCAGCTCAACGAGACCGAACAAGACGCGACTGGATCAAGGGATTGGTTCCAACCCAGAAGTTTAGTCTCAGTCCAAGGTGTGTGTGTGTGTGTGTGTGATGGGTGTGATGGGTGTATGGTGTGTGGCTGTCTGAAGGGAAGGGGATCTTGGCTGATGACGTTCTCCCGCTCAGCAGAAACGGTGTTCAGGTTCGCCCGACAATCTGGCACCGCACTTCGGAATGTGGCTCACGAGCGCAAGGCCGTCGGCGTGTCATATCCCGCCCTCCCTTTTTGCCCAACGCAGTTCGCAATCGTGGGAACCCCCGATCAAAGCTTCATGGGGGGTTCGCCAATGTCCGGCTCTGCCTGCTGCCACCGGGGGGGAAATAAGCTCAACGCTCGCACTTCGCAACATTTCGCAATCGCAACGATACCCGGTGACCGAGGGTCGTGTGTGGTATTGGTATTGGTATTGGGCTTGGGCTCCCATGGCGTCCCAAGCTCCCCGTCGTCTTGCTGGGCCGAACAGCCGACGAACCCCAAAGCAGGAAACGTTCTAGAAACACCGCGCAGTCCGCTCCGCGCCGACAGAGGATGGCCGATGCGAGAATTCACCAACCGCTCCTCCGGAACTGGCCGCACCCCGGTTCAGTCCGCCCGCCCGCCTGTCTTAGGGCTGCGGCTTTACAACGTCAAGCACGCCATTGGGTGTGTGGCAGGTTTGAAAGAGAACGCAAGCAACCCAAAATCGAGATGGGACGGGCGCAAGAGAAAACGAGAAAAATAAGCGTAATGTGTCGGTGTCACATTTGATATGTGTGTGTGTGTGAAAGAGAGATGGCGAAGAGGGTGTGCAACCGTAATGATCTGCCGCCCGTCCATCTCGGACAACGCCGGCCGAACGAGCCGACGGGCTGGTTTACCCCACGGACATGGTGGACGGGACCAACTCAACTTGTTTCGTTTCATTAGCGTCTCCCGCTGCGACGGTAAGACGCTGTCTGTCAAGACTGCATCTTGCAGCATGCAGCATCTCACAGCGGGAACGGCTGTCTGTGTGTTCAAGGTTCCCGTCAAATAACGTTTCATGTCAAGTTTCTGTCCCGTCGACTCAAGGTCCGCAGCTTCCGCCACTCGTTTCTCCTGCAAGGCCGGCCATCGTTAGGAGGCCCAGCGGACAAGAGACTACTTTTTTGTTTTTGCTCTCACTCGCATACTATGCCTCTTCAGTCTGCAACCCAAAACTGCTCCACGACACCCGTCACGTCAGGTCGAACAGAGTTTCCTGACACGCGGTTGTCTTCGTATCTTATCGAACTCAGCCCAGCGGTAACCATGGGCAGCTTGCGCCACAGACGGAAGTTACCACTTACGTGGAGTCGGCATCCTGGCCACGCCGGACATCTCTCAAGCCACATGTCGGAAGCATCTGTCAGTCTCAAAACGAGTAAGTGTCTGCTTGGTATTGTTCGTATTAGGCAGCTGTCGACGTCGAACAGGTGGTCGGTCCATTGACCTAAAGCGACCTCTGCAAGCCACCCCTTAATAAGTAGAAAGAGCCGCGTATATCAGTATCGACTTCGGACGGACCCGACTCTGTCGGCACAGAGCCTCGGTCTCTCGTAGTTCCCCGGGTAGCATGGCCTAGTTGACTCTTGCCGACTGCCCCCGTATCTGTATACGCTCTGCCCGAAGGTGATCTTTGCGGATCTAAAACGGGCAAGGAAAATTGCCCCACGACGTCGCCTCCGTACCATGAATTGCTTGATCGTGGTCCGGTCCGCGAGGTTGACTTGTCTCGAGGATCCACCGTCATGCTGAAGTTGCATAGTGATTGATGCGAGACCGACGGTCGAGATTGGTATTAAAAAGATTCAATATCCCAATTAACAGTGGGATATGAAGGAGCATCAGGACCATCTGTATCTTGATAATCTGCTGGACACCTTTCTACATCCAGAGAACCCCCTTTCCACGTAGCCAACCATCCGATCATCCACAATGGCACCAATCCCAGAACCTATAACTCTCCCTCCAAACTTCACACCCGAAAAGTTCCAAGAGTTTATTGTTCGCGCCCAAGAGATCTGCGGCACCGAAAATGTCCGCGTGATCCCCAAAGACAAGCCCCTTGAGGGCGACTCGTACCTGAACCAGCCCAAGTCACACGACCACTTCCCCCTCTACGAAAAGACAAAATTCGTCGCCTCGGCCGTCGTCACCCCGCGCCATGTCCCGGACGTCCAGGCCCTCGTCGGCCTGTGCAACGACCTCGTCATGCCCGTCTGGCCCATCTCCCTCGGGCGCAACTTCGGCTACGGCGGCGCCTCCCCCCGCGTCCCGGGCTCCGTGGTCATGGACCTGGGCCACCACATGAACCGCATCCTGGAGGTCAACGTGGAGGGCGCCTATGTTCTGCTGGAGCCTGGTGTTAGCTTTAGGGATCTGCATGAGTACCTGGAGAAGCACAACCTGCGCGAGCACCTGTGGCTCTCTGTGCCTGTCGGCCAGGGCTCCGTGCTCGGCAATGCCGTCGAGAGAGGCGTCGGCGCAACGCCGTATGGCGATCATTGGGGTATGCACTGCGGCATGGAGGTCGTGCTGCCGAATGGGAAGCTGGTGCGCACGGGGATGGGCGGTGTGCCGAACCCCAATGCCGACAAAAATCTCCGCCCCGACGAGCAGCCTGGCTGCGAGACGTGGCAGCTGTTCAACACCGGCTACGGCCCGTACAACGATGGCCTCTTCTCCCAGAGCAACCTCGGCATCGTAACCAAGATCGGGATGTGGCTGATGCCCAACCCCGGCGGGTACCAGCCCTACGAGATCACCTTTGAGAACGACTCGGACTTGCCCAAGGTGGTCGACATAATCCGGCCGCTCCGTCTTCAGATGGTCCTCCAGAACGTCCCGTTTCTCCGGCACACTCTGTTGAATGCCGCGCACTGCGGGCCCAAGACGAAATACACCGACAAGGAGGGCCCACTGTCCGAAGACGAAGTCAATGCCATTGCGAAGAAGCTCGACTTCGGACGGTGGCAGCTGATTGGTGCTGTCTACGGGCCCAAGCCCGTCCGTGATGTCCTGCTGGGCGTCATCAAGCACGAGTTCCTCGCAATAACGGGGTCGCGGTTCTTCCTTCCTGAGGACCGCGCCCGGGAGAGCCCGCTGCGTGCCCGTGAGTTGTTGATGCAGGGTATTCCGACCGTGGAGGAGTTGAGATGTCTGAAGTAAGTGGCATATCATCGCATCGCCGGAGACATGAGCTAACATGAGCTATAGCTGGCTTCCCAACGGCGGTCAGCTCCTGTGGGCCCCCATCTCCAAGGTCTCGGGCGAAGACGCCAAGAAGCAGCACGATGTAGCCAAGAATCTCATCACAAAGTATGGGTTCGACTACCTCGGTGCATTCGCCGTCGGCATGCGAGAACTTCGTAAGTCACGAATCTTGAGTGTGAATCTCGACCAGGAAACATTGTGCTAATGGTCACCAAGACCACGTTATCGGCATCCCGTACCGTCTCGACGTGCCTGACGATGTTACGCGCATCCGCAAGCTGGCCCACGAGCTGATTAAGGAGACCACAGCACACGGCTGGGGCCAGTTCCGCGCGCACACTGCCCTCATGGACCCCGTCGCCGACGCCTTCAACTGGAACGACAACGCGCAAATGCAGCTTAACGAGGCGATCAAGAACGCCCTCGACCCCAACGGCATCATCGCGCCTGGCAAGAACGGAGTGTGGCCCGCGAGCTACGACAAGAAGAAGTGGGTGTTAGACGGTAACTAACCGTCGGCCCGGTGGAGGAACGATTTGGTATTGGGGTGCGGCGGCGACTCGTGCCGAGACGACGTGGACTTGATGATCCATAAAATGCAGAAGCAGAACTAGAAGGGTGTAGAGGGCGTGGCCGAATCTTGGAACGGCGCCGGAGATAGGGGTGGTAGTTGAGAGGCTTGAGTAATAGACTCCGCGCGGCTAGATCTTGCATCCAAGGCTAGAGTCTTGGACCGTCGCCGGAGTTGGTTAGATGAGATTGATTCAAATTGAGATACGTGCTAATGCATCTCGATCATGTTGTGTACCCCATGTTTTCTGCGTGATGAGGTCTTTGATCGGGATTTGCTGTGGTTGTCCAAAGAAGTCGCTTAGGTTGGCATAGAGAATGGAAAATGCGACAATCCGACCTTCCTCCGGACCTAAACATCCGGAGACCGATCAAGGACGACACGCAGAATAATGTCGTTTCCCACGTTCAACATCATCGCGCAGTCGTTGTTCCATAAGTTCATCTAAATGAACGTCCTTCCCGACGCCCTTCCACATTCCGAAGCAAGGGATAATTCCATCTGGGCTTCGAAAAAGAGCCTCATCCGTCCGATGTAAGCGTCATCAACACCGGGGCCGACCAGTCACGGCCCGGCGGAGCAGATCCACCGGCGCCCCCCTGGACCGGTTAGCCCCACACCGGACCTGACTCCGTGAGGTACTACTGACGTCTTTCCGTTGGTAAGGCTGTGGGAGTAATTGCGGTTCTACCGTGGAACATCGGAAATTCGATGGTTTCTTATTTCCCCTTCGTATGCCGAGGAAACAAACGCCTGAGCTTGTTTGTAAGCTGGTCCGTTAGGCTCAATCAGGCGGATGACGGCACAATTACACCCAAAGACTCTGTAGCGCGTAAGACGTTGCAACTCTCCCCGTAATTTCTTCCTTTTGAGATGAGAAATTCTCCGATGAGCCGTTCATCCCGAGTCTATGAACTCATCCCCAGCGGCTAATGCCCAGGTCGCTGGGGAAATGGCGAGCCGAGATCGGGAGGTGATTCTGTGATGTTGTAATGGAGTCTTAGTCCCGACGCTTTGCGTAGCTGTGCAATCCAGATTTGTCTTCTATAAGAAGCAAGACCTGTTCATGTGTTCACAGAAAGCTGAATTCTTCAGCACATCCTCACAGAAAACAAGATGACTAGGATAATGGCGCCCCGAAGCATCCTCCAACATGCTGGGCTTCTCGCCTTAGCGACGACAATCCGCGCGGTCCCGTTCGTCTCTGAGCCTCAGACAACAGTCACTTCCGAGCCAACAATCACTGCCTCCCAAGTTCCCGTCCAGAATGTGACTTCTCATGGCCCTTACACAGGACCATCGCCAACCACGACGGGGGCCATCTCAACCAGCATTCTCGCCTCAGAGGTGCCGCAGCTTCCTCCCCCAGACGATGCGTACGACTACCCAGCGGACGGCGCTCTCCACGGCGACCAGCCCGCACCGTACACTCCTGCCGGCGGTCTCGGCACCAACGGCTCCGCGCCAGTATACCGCGTCCAAAGCGACTTCGACTACCAATCTCTCGCTCTGGCCCTATACCAGGAGTACATCGAGCTCGACCTTTTCCACTGGGGCTTGGCCACGTACCCCGTCGAAGACTTCGAGGAGCTCGGCTTGAACGCCGAAGACCGGTACCTGCTGCAGTTCATGGCGGAGCAAGAGATCGGCCACGCGACCGTCATCACGAACATGCTTGGCGCTGAAGCCCCGCAGCAGTGCACGTACAACTACCCCGTCTCGAACCTCCGCGAGTATATTGACTTCAACCAGAAGCTCACGCGCTGGGGCGAGGCCGGCGTCTACGGCTTCCTGCCGCACCTGAACTCAGGCCCCGCCGCGCAGCTGCTGTTGCAGAGCATCACGACCGAGGCGCGCCAGCAGATGATCTTCCGGCAGTTTGAGGGCCTGTTCCCGATGCCCGAGCGGCACACCGTCGGCATACCGCAGAGCTGGGCGTGGACGCTGTTGGCGCCGTACATCTCTAGCTGCCCGTGGAACCAGACGCGGCTGATCTGGCAGAATTTCCCTGCGCTGCACATCCTCAACCAGCCGAACCCGTACCGCATCAACGGATCGAGTGCCTGGAACGAGACGACCGGCGGGTGGGCTAACACGGCGGCGACGGGGAATATCACCGACTCTGAATCTTGTGTGAACGCCACGGATCCTGAGGAGGACTGCAACCCGGCCATCTCGCAGAACCGGACCATGCCGCTGTCGTATGCCGGCCGCCAGGTGTTTTTGCAGTGGGATGCGCCGGGTCAACCGGTCGGCCCGAACAACAGCTACATCACCTCGACGAACGTGAAGGAACCCAAGTTCGCCGCGTGGGTTTCGCAGCTGAACGTCACGTACTCTGCCCTGCAGAACGTCAGTCTGGAGGACCGCACTGCGTACACTATCCAGCCGAACGTGTCGACTTGGGAGTTTGACCCGGCGATCAACTCGACTATGTTCTTGGCGTTGACTGACACCGACTTGTATATCACGCCTTACAACTTGACCATGATCAACCCACATGTTGCCGCCCTGGCCGTGTACCAGGCTGGTTAAGGATTAACGAACGAGGCAATGTGGGAGCCTTAAACCTGGGCAGTTTCGGCGCAGGGAGTGAGGTTTCAATTTGTTCTGTACAAAGACCGTTAGCAATCAATCTTAATGACATCACGATGTAATTACAAACAACCACAAAGTGACTGCGAAATTGTTGGGTGCGCCGAATGTAGTAAGGCGAATTTTCGCGTAAATTGATTGGCATTATTGCTCGCCTAGAATCATAACAACTTCGTTGCACGTCAAATATTTCTCATGTCAACCTGTATTCGCCGGTCCATGCTATGATGCAGACCCGTGTTTCTTTTGGGAAAGGCAGTAAGCCCAAAGCGGACATTTCCTTTTTTTCTAGCCAACGCATGTCTAACGCCCTGTATGGTTGCTCCCGTCTAGAGCTCGTTGTGCTCCTGGCCGTCGGCGTCAGAGTCGGCGACAATAGTCTTGACAACATCGGCAGCCTCGGCAACCTTGCTGGCGACCTTTTGAGCAACGCCCTCCTTGGCTGCCTCAGCGGCCTCGCTGGCCTTCTCGGTGGCCTTGATGATGATCTTCTCAGGCTTGGGAACGCCGTCGATGCCAATGAGCTCGGTCTCGAAGACTGCGGAAGATAACGGTTAGCCGGAGTCGTCAATGATTTGATTGTCGATTGTACATACCAAGGGTTGAGCCGGCGGGGATGGGGCCCATGCCGCGGTTGCCATAGCCCAGCTCAGGAGGGATGGTCAATGTCCTGTAAGGCGTCAGGATCGGTTGGTCTCGAACGTTTGGTTGTCGCCCATCTTACCTCTTCTCGCCAATGCACATGTCAAGAAGACCCTGGTCCCAGCTGCAACGTTGTCAGTCATGTTTCTTCGGTCTTTGCTTGTCAGCCGAGTGATTGGACTAACCCCTTAATGACCTGGCCGCTACCAAGCTTGAAGCTGAAAGGGGTTCCGCGGTCGTAGCCTTGAGAAACGAGACGTCAGTATCATCCATGGACCTGGCAATCGGCGCAGCATCTTACTGGCATCAAACTTCTGTCCGTTGGACTGGAGAGTGCCGCGGTAGTGCATGTTGACCTTGTCGCCATTCTTGGTCTTGCGCTCGCACTCGACGGCCTGGGTAACGTCGATCTGGAGCTCGGCGGCGGCGACGCTGACGGCGCTGGAGGCCAGGAGGCCGAGAGAGAGGAGGAGACCCTGCATTATGGCTGAATTGGGACGGTGAGGCGGTAGACTGTGCTGAAGAAGGTCGAGATGCTGTGATTGAGCAGTCAATTGGTCGAATTAGAGACGAACAGCTGGCGAGCAACAAGGAAGACAGCTGCAACGAGGGGCCACCGCCGCAGCTGTGGTGGGTTGAAGCCACGCCGCCTCTCCCTCATTGCTATTTTCCGATTGGCTCATTCACAGGGATAATCCGGAGATACGGACCCGTTTTTGTTATCGATAAAGGGCACCTGCAGGTGACGAGGGTGGCTTATCGCCAGGGACCTGCCCAAGCTGAGCTCCAGCTGACAGCTCTGGACTCTATGTGACGTCAAGCACCAGCAACAACCCCAAGCAACGCTCCCATCCACCATTCCTTTTCACGAGGATTATTGGTGATAGTTGTGGGGGTCTGTCAACCGCACATGAGGCTATCGACCGCCTTGGACTCGCGATGGGCTTTTTTCCGAGTCATTTGACTCAACCCCAGTTCGCCCAGGAATCCATGAGCCGCAGCATGTCTTGCCTCGTGTGTCTGGACCGGTCGTCGATTTGGTTCCCGGCTTCTACCCTTTGGTGTTTTCTTTTTCCAAGCCACAGCTTGTGATCTCGACGTGGCTGCGATGGAGTCATCGGTGTCTGGGCTGTGCAGCGTGCCCAAATGTCATTTCGGCCGAGGCGGAACAACACGAGCTGTTGAGGCAGACAGGGACCACGCAGTCGCGTCTCATTAGCCCGACGTCAACGCCAATCATAACCCAAAGGATAGTCATCGCGACCATCACGGCCTGCGGTTGAGGTGCTGTTGAGGTGCTACCCACCTCCGGCGAGTCGGTGCTGTCGCGTGCCTGTCAGACATGCTCGAGCACCAGTCGATTGCCAGCTTCACGGAGACTACTGCAGCAACAGAAACCTATCAGGCGACCGACTTCTCGTCGTAGAGGGTCGGCGCAAAAGGGTTCCTTGCCTATCCGTCCGGCATGTCGATATGATAATGACAAACGACAGAACGGCCACTTAGAGAAGGTTTACAGACATGCGCACTCTAGCACACCTGTGCTATACGCTTTTGAGGGTTTGCCATTTCGAATGTCTTCGGCATTAGCTCCGTCGTCTCTTCTGCCAGAGCCCGTCTGGCCGTCTGTCGTCGACCTCCAGTCGCAGATCAAACCATGCAGCCCGCCCTACTTGCCCATCTCCGTCTGCACGCCAGAGGCATGAACCACTCCACACGGCGAAAAGAGCACTCGCAGCAGACTGCTATCCGCGATCCGTTGCCCATTTCGTGCATTCACTGCATTACATGCTGCAGACAACCTGCGCTACTGGAGCGATCGCTGCCACATGCATACTCACCCGCTGGAGACCCGATCGAAAGGGCTGGATGGCGGCCAGTTGGGTCGCTGTCGCAGCCCGCATGACAGGGTTTCCCCCCAGCAATCTTCAAAACATCAGGCACGATCCGAACTCTCTGACCCGTTGGTGAGCCCGACTGGGCCGCTTCGAGAAAAAACACAGACATTTTTGCTTGTCTCCGGCGGGCGGTCCCGTTTGAGTGGAAACTCTGAGATGAGAGGGCAGAAAAGCAAGATTGCACTTACGACCAAGGAACATCGACCATCAGGCCATGGGTTGGGAGGTTGGGCAGCGATGGCGTCGCTTCGCCGGGGTCTAAGCCAGCCTACATCGATGGCAGAAAAAAGAAGAAAAATTTTCAACTTTGTGGAATGCCAAATTCGGCCTTTCACACTCTAGAGAAGATGTTCTTCGGATTTCGAAGACACCGGACACGTACAACCCACGTCGGACCCTTCGGGGCCTTTCCTCGAAGCTTTTGCTGCACGGCGCTTGAAGCAGCCAACCATGCCCATGCTCCCTCCAGCCCAGGCTATCTAATTATGCCGCAGCCTGATCTAGTCCAGACAGTGACAGACTTCAGACAGACGGGGAGGGCCTCCTGGACTGTCAGCTTTTTCCATTTTCCACTGCAAAACAGCCCCCAAAGCTGAAGAAGACTGGGCGCCGAGCAGCCACAGGCTCAAGGCTGCATAAACGCGCGTTGCTGCTTCGTAATGAAAGCAGGCTGGCATGCACTCCGGGTTTCTGGTACGATTTGCACTTGCTTCCCGTTGCGCGCATGACGAAGCAAGATGACAATATCAACGGCGCTTAATTTGGGAGGCGTAAAATGCCAGTGTCATGAAGCAAAGGGTTCACCACGGACACAACAAAGTACACACACCTGGAGGCGGCAGTAATAGGCCGAAACAGAGCGGCAGTCCGTCAATCATCGCCCTGGCGAATGCGCCCCGCAGTTGTCGTCAGGCCCAATCATTCCGTGTTGTTCGCCACCGGGGCACTGCTCTCGCGCAGCAGAAGCTCTGTCATTCGCCGGGACGTTGGTCCGGGTCGAAGTTGACAAAGTTACTGAGGCATCGGCAGGACTTTTCCAGCAAGAGTTTCCTTTCCATGCTGGCGGGTCCACCATGCAACACCACCCTTTCTGCTGCACCTGCAACATCAAACAACAACGCTCTTCCCTGCTTCTTCGGTGATCCAGGACGTTAACAAACAGAGACTAACCACCTTTGCCCTCATCCTGTGCCCAACGGTCCCTGCATCCAGTGGCCTGGGATATGACAAAGCTGCCCAAGGACTTCCAGCAGCAAGGCGACACCCTTCTTTCTCACGGTCAGCCCCAGGTTCCAAGGTTCATGGTCCGAGGTCCAAGGGGGCTCCATGATGCTACCCGCCCCCCACTGCCTGTCCACCTTCGCCCGTCCGTCGCCCAGCGCCAGCGACCACCACATCCTGTCTCCTGGCCACTTTTCCACTTGGTGCTCAGCCGCGTACACGGCTGCAAGACTTTCCCCAGGGCTGTCTTTCTCCCGGCCTGGCCTGGCATGGTCCGGATGCATGGCATGGCCAGGCAAGCAACCCAGATGGGTCCCGTCTGCTGTACCCACGACCAGCTTGACCCTGGCTCCGGCAAGTGCTGATGGCTATGCACCAGTGTACTTGATAGAGGCATCCCATCCCATCCCACATCAAGTGTGTTTGCAAACAGTCCTCCTCTTCCAAGTATATATCTATCCTGCCCTCGGCCTCTCTCCTCTTCCTGCTCTTGTCTCTCACCAAGCAAGTAACCAAACATCTGTCTACACAAAGCCATCTTCCTCAACCGAGTCTTCATCCTCTCTCATCTCGACCAAGTCACCGTTCTCGAGACCAAGCTCAACACCACACCTTACAAACAAAACCTCACATCACACAAAATGTCTTCCAGACCAGTCATCATCCACCAGGCCGCTCCCTCCATCAGCAGCGCCTACACCGCGTCCTCGGGCTCTTACCCATCCTCCAACGGCTCTTACACCCCTCGCTCGCTCTCACCAGCCGACCCCGTCTACCACCGCGTCCACGGCGCCGAGAACCACATGTCCTCGAGCAAGGTCTCATCCAAGAGAGTCACGGTGGTCAACCGCAACCAGTCTGGCTACGAGCACGGCGCCCCGTCACCAAACTACGGCGGCACCTTCCGTCGATCCTGAGCCATCGACGTCGATACCACATCACCGTTCATCATCATCATCATCATCATCATCATCTTTTTGTTTTGCATACATTGGCGTTAGGGGACTAGGACATCAGGGGGCATCGGCGGCAGGGACAACATCTGTACGGCATACTTGTAACATTTATGGGATATCGGAGAAATATTTGGAGATTTTTCACGGGCAAGGATTATAATGCGAGATGCACGCGGAGGGACCCAAGACGACGGGGCCATAGGGCATGACGGAGGCACGGGATTGATTACTTGCAGATTGTTGTACCATCATAGCATAGCAGTGTGTATATGTGCCTGTTTAGATTAGATTGGGGTTCGCGGGCGGTGCATTGGCAGCCAACAGCGTCTTCTTCAACAACACCTGGTTTCAAACAAATCATTGTTTTTTCCCCCAATTTCTCAACCTCCTTCCCCTTTCGGTTTCCCATAATTATGTTTTGCAGTTACTATTTTCGAAAGTGAATGCCTGTCCGTCGTGTGAATGACTTGCTTCGTTCTTTTTCTCGTCCCGTGCCTGTTTGACGTGCAGAATCCGGCTGCTGCAAAACATGTCCTCCGCCCCGTGGACCCTTGAGGTCTCAGTGGTCCCCTTCCTTGTTTTCCCTGCCAGTGAGTGAGCGAGGCCCCGAGTAAATGCCCCGAGGAGCTGGGTATGTACGGGCACTGCAACGCTGGACGGTCGGGTGGCCGGTGATTCGCTGCGGCGGTTGGATGCCCTGCATTACCGCAGTATGGTACTTTCATGCAAGGGCAGATGGCAGCTATGAGTGCTGGAGTGGCTTTGAGAGAGGAGAGAGACACCACCACGCCAGGCCTGGGCCCGCTGACCTGGCAGGCAGGGAACAACAGCTCCGAAGTGCAGGAGAGAACTGGGATAGATGCACTGGCTCTGGGATTCGGAGCAAGGCGATGAGGTCATGCGAATCCGACAGGGGCTCGTTCACATGTAAACGACCCTCGACCGGACGAGAGTGTTCCAAGAATAGACGGATGGGGATGGGTACGACGGGATGGATGGGATGGAGACCCTGAAATGTCATCGCATCTTGATTGTGTGCATCATGGTAGCATTTACGATAGGGCTGATGGAGACGATGGCGCGAGCATGCATGTTCGTGATTGAGTGCAGTGATTATTGTTTTTTGTGATATGTTGGGAAACAAGTAGATCAGCTAGCTAAGGATAACCATCTGCAAGGAAAAAGACGTCCCGCATTGCCTGGTTCCAGCGTCAATTCGACCTGTTTTTGGGTGTGATTCGGTTTGGATGTTTATTCATATCTCATCAAGGAAAACAAGGGACCCGTCCGCCTCCACATGTAAACTGCAAAGTGCGATTGATCCTACATCGTATTGCAAGTCATCCGCAGCGGCTCGTTGACGTCGCATCGCAATCGCAAGAGTGCCGGGTTTACTTCTCCACAATCTATCCCGTCCGCCCCAGTTCATGGGTAGTCATGATGAGGCTGTGAACGGGACGTCTTTAAGCACCACCCTCACG
This sequence comes from Colletotrichum fructicola Nara gc5, assembly GCF_000319635.2. NCBI lineage: Eukaryota > Fungi > Ascomycota > Sordariomycetes > Glomerellales > Glomerellaceae > Colletotrichum > Colletotrichum fructicola. The sequence goes on from NW_027094057.1 coordinate 877,903, forward strand.
CTTGGCGTACTCGTCCTCGATGGCCTCGGCGTACTTGTCTTCAGCGGTGCGCGGGTCCTCCTTGAGCACGCCCTCCTTGACGAGCTCCTGGGGGTCGGGACGGTGGGAGAGCTTGTCGTTGAGGGAGTCTGCGCGCATGTGCATCTCGAGCTCCTTCTGGTGGGCGATCAAAGACGGCGCGGCGTTGGATGCGGGAAGGATGTTCTCTGCGAGGCGGGTTGTGGTCAGTCTCACTGTGGTCACGATGCTCAAGGGTTTACTAGTTGGGGATATCATGGGGTGATATTCATGATGCGCCGGCGGGTGGATGCTCTGGGTTTAGTGGTTGGGATCGGCGGGTGAGGCGGGCAGACGGGTGGTGGGGTTTGGAGGGAAGAGTGGTTGCAGGGGTCCGGTGGTAGTTCGAAAAAGGGGAAAACAGGGAAGTGAGGCCGTGAGGCAAAGGAGGCGAATTGCGAGGGATTGGGTGACGGGCGAGACTCACTCTCGACGAGTTCCGCCCGGTCGGGACGGTGTTGGAGGTGTGCCTCAAGGGAGTTCTTGCGGTCGCCGCGAGAGGGCGAGATGGGGGTCTCGTCGACGGCGGGTTGCTGCGTGTTGTTGGTGCTGTCGTCGGCCATGGTGGATTGGTGCTTTGCCGGGGTAGTTTGATGGTTCTTGGTTGTTTGGACCTTTGGTTCTGGGTTCGTATCTGCGGTCGAACGGGGCGAACTGTCTCTTGGTCGAGGGATGTCTCGCCTTGTTTTTCGGTGGTATTGAGATGTGCAAAAGCTTCTTCCGCCTTGCTTTCGTGGGCTGGACAAGCTGTATGATTCAGGATATCCGGTTGGTCGCAAGTGCAAGTTTGGTTCGCGATGGGTATGGGTTGTAGTGTCGATGTTGTTAATGTAGGCGGGAGGAAAGAGGGGCTGGATGGGAGGTGGTGGTGTTTTGTACTCGTTCGGACGTCAGCCACCTCGCTTCAGTCTGGAAAGCAACAATCAAGCCAGCAAGTAAAGCAGGCAGGTTGGTATGGCAATGGGCGCTTGCTGGCTCAGGCACAAGGCACATGGGACGGAGAGCTTCGATAGGTAGAAGCCAGTCCAGCAGGTCGAGAATGTGGTCTGTCACTCACTTCGCTGGGGGTCGGGAGACACTTTCGCGCAGAGAAGGGAAGCTGTTTGGCCGCAGCTGCTGCATAAGACCTGGTTCTACCCCGCCCGTGACCCTTGAGCCTGGGGAAAGCGCACCCGTGCAGGCGTTGCTGCCCCTCCCCATTGCACCACCACACGGCAAGCAGTGCCTGCCTCTAGTGCCTGCCCTGCCCAGTCCCTGCCCGAAGCTGCACTTTGTGCCTGAGGATCCTCAGCTCCATGATTGGGGAAAGCTGCCATGGCAAGCTCCCATTTGCTGAATTCTACTCATGGGATGTGTTTGTTTGCCATTTGCATCTGATGTTGCAGCTCCATCACCTCGGAGACGTCGGCTGCTTTGATACCGTCTGGTAAATGCCTTTATCGATTTAAACGACCGTTGATGCCGCTGCATGGAAAGCTCAGAAACATCCAATGCGACAGCTGCCAAAGCTCTCGGCCCGCGCGCCCCCTGATGACTCTGACGACGGATGACGTCTGGCGCACGGGAGACCCCCGGGCCCCAAAGCCACAAACGCCTAAGGAACCACGGAACCTAGCTCGCCCACGCCAATCTCGTTCCTCCACCCGTCATGCCACCAAGCTCGCCTCAACCCAGCTGCAGGACCCTGGGAGAAACCACAGACGCGCAGCCTCGGTGATGGGATCATGAGGACCGAGTTGCCCCTTCACTTTGCGCTGCGCTACCCATCCCCTGGCTGCCTCGTCTCATGACCGCACCAGTCCAATGCCGATGGCCGTCACGACAACCACCCCGGCCGCGATGGTTCCGCCTCTGCGAGTGTCATCATGTCAGCGAGCCCGGTCTCATTTCGCTAGCCAAGCTACTCACAACTTCGGCCCTTTTGCTTGCCAAATGGCCACGGCGTCCCAGACGCAGAGGATCGTACCAGCGAGGATCACCGTTCCCATCTCCGGACCCTTGCCCTGCCGCGCGAGTGCGAACAGCGCTGCTGCGATTGCCAGGTCCCGTACTCCGAGGAGCGGCACCAGTCGCCCTACCGCGTCCGACGGCGGGAGCCCGAAGAACTCATACCCCGCCCGGTACGGAAGGAGGACGTCCAATGCCCCGAGGGCCGCGTAGCTTGCTGCGACAGACAGGCCAAGAGTCCGCCACGTCGATGCTTGGAGGGACGCCATGGTGAATGATGCTTCAACTGTGTTTTGCTTACTTTTGTGATGCTATGATCCAGGAAAACTCGGTTGCTTACGGATAATCTGACGGACAAGCTTCTGCTGACTTTCCATCAGGCTGTCATCCAGCTCCATCTGAACCGCTACTGATGATGCAGCCGCCTGTGGCCAATGACAGATGCAGCAAGATGCGCGACAAATCCGTTCATCTTGGCTACCAATGGGGGTGCTTCGCTTTCCCACTGATTCCAACCGCTAGCCTGATTGTCAGCTTTCAACATCCACAACCAAGTGGGCGCATAACCGGCGAGCTTGTCCTTGAGAGCGAGACAACATGAGGCTTCTTCACACCACGACGCTCGATCTCAATGAGTTTATCGGCGACGTTCCTCCATACGCCATCCTCTCTCACACCTGGGAAAATGACGAAGTGAGTCTCCAGGACTTGTCAACCACTGCTGGGCGGTCCAAAAAAGGGTTCAAGAAGATCGAGGCATGCTGTGCACAGGCCCGTCGCGACGGTTTTGACTGGGCTTGGCTAGACACGTGCTGCATCGACAAGACATCGAGCGCCGAGCTCTCCGAGGCCATCAACTCCATGTTTCGATGGTATCGGCAGGCCAGAGTTTGCTACGTCTACCTGAGCGATTTACCATCTCAATATCCGGGGGATGTCGATCGCCGACAATTTCATAGTGCCAAATGGTTTACCCGAGGATGGACTCTTCAAGAGCTTATAGCTCCCAGGGCTATCGAATTTTACGACCAGAACTGGGAAGAAATCGGCACCAAGGCGTCTCTGCTCGACTTGCTACACGATAAGACGGGTATTCGGCTCGACATATTAGACGGAACAACCACTCATACCGTTGTTCCCACCGGAGAACGTATGTCTTGGGCTTCAAACAGGGAAACCACCAGGCAGGAGGACCTGGCTTACTGTCTCCTGGGCATCTTCGGCATACATATGCCTCTGCTCTACGGGGAAGGCTCGCAGGCGTTCATCCGCCTTCAACAGGAAATTCTCCGTACATCAGAGGACCTCAGCATTCTGCTGTGGACAGGCCTTTCCCGACAGACAACCACATGCGGCGTTCTGGCAACGGCACCCAGTGCTTTCAAGGATATCAAAATTGTCGATCTCCAGGGCCACAGAGTTGGCTTTCTAGTGACTTGGAGGTGGAAATACGTGATCACGTTACAGCCTTGGTCGGCGGACATCAGTTGGCACCCCGATGTGCTCCTAAATACGCCCCCAACCATCACTAGCCGCGGTTTACATGTCCAGCTGCCGAGTACCCGGGTCAATGGAGGACGTAGGTGCTTATTGTGGCCAAAGTGCATGATTGTGGAAAGCCTCGATGGCGCCCGAGGATCGCTGAATGGATTTCTCTGCATTGAGCTGCAGAACTTCCAACCCAACACTAATTTGTCAGTGTCCAGACTGAGCTCGCCCTACATCTACTACATCCCACAGGCCGGAATCCGCTTTGACGACCCGCTTCCGATGTACCTGAAGATATCGGACCAACAAGTCGAAGAGGATTTCAGGGGATTGGACATGTTCACCGTCTCGCTGGAGGACAACGATCCGTTACGGATTGGATTTTGCAGGTCAACAATCCCGCCCGGCACTTTCCCAGGACTGAAGGCAGAGGATTATGGGCTCGAAGTTTTCAGGCTCCCCGAGTCGCACGCGCACCAAGTCGTTCTGCAATGTTCGGTGACGCACCGTGAGTCCCCTCATATTTACAGCAGCAAGGTCACCGTTGCCGTCAAAGAAGTTCCGGGAGAAGACCGCCTGGGCTGCTTCATCAACACAAACGACGACGCTCAAGCTTCGATTTGGGAGATGATTGGCTCTCATTCTACAGGACTCGACGACGCTAATTCTCAGAATGGTCCTCAGACCGATGATGAGGCTCGGAGATGGTCGTCGGTTTCCCAGTTGGTCGGCGCGGGTCCGTGGTCGGATCGGTGCGCAAAGAAACTCCCAGGTGACCAGTATGTACTGATGGCTGCCATTAAGATGTCAAGAGGCATTCCGGTGCTTGTCCTTAGGATCAAATCGCTTTCTGGCAGATGATAGCGGTTCTCAGATCACGGCAGTAGGCATTAAGCAGTCTCGTCGCAAGTAAACATCTATTTCTGCATGTGACGCTGGGCTAATGGTTAACCGCTCCATCATTCGTAATAATCCGCGCTCTAAACAACCCATTCCTTATTTAAACTAGACCAAGCGACTGCATCTAAGGCGACTCGGAACTGGATGACTCGGGCTCAACGTTAAAATCCCCGAGATCTTCCTCAAGCCCCGTGTTCGTTTGAGGCTGGGCTATCGAAGAAACTGTCTGCGGTGGTTCGTGAGGCAGAGAAAGGGTTTGTAGTCCCTCAGACAATAGGATAAAGCTGGGATGGGGGAGGGGCATACTTTGTCTACTCTGCGGCCAAGATGGCCAGCTATCTCTGGGGGGGTCTTCCGGTGGTGTGTCGTGCTCCAATGGAGTGTTTTGCGTGAGTTCTTCAAATGCAGAGCTTGCATGGAAGCTAGGATCGGCGAGGTCATCGTCGGCACTAGACTGAGGGGTGACTGAGTCATCGTTGAGTATATTCTCAGATGAAGATCCATGAGTTCGCTCCGGCACCGAGGGGCTAGCTGAACTCCCGTCATTTGAGGGATGTGGCGAACGGTCTATCTCCATGGACTCACCGTCAAGTTCGTCTCTCCAGATAGTCTCTGACCTCAGTTGAGGCAGATCTGACGGTACTGTAAAATCATTACTCGAGGAGGCATGTGCCTGAACTGTAGGCACTGCTGAAGTAGCCCCAGGAATATCGCGTGGCGGGATATTACCCTGAGTTGGCTGAACGGAAGGGCCCCCTCCGAGAGCATCGCTGTTTCTAGGTCATGTTAGTCAATCAATGGCCGCAAGCTTGGAAGTGACACATACCGTGCACTATCCTCGCGGCTTCGGAACCCTGTTTGATTTCTCGCGCGCGGAGAACGAGATCTTGAAACAGAATGAGGTGGGGGAGGCGTAGAACACATCTGTGAACCGTCCTGGCGTTGCTGTGTTTGGGTCGGCTGTTGTATATCTCTTGTTCGCGAGCGGCTGGTGCCGTCGACCGTAACGTCAACGTCAGGAGTCCAGTCCATAGCGTCCTGTGAAATCCCCGGCGGGTTCGGCGCAGGTATCTCCTGTGCTGCATTATTTTGGGCGGAGGGGATCGGTACGTTGTCATTTGTGGTGGCACTCGTCGATGTGTGAGCACCAGCCAAGGTCGGTAGCTCGGAAGAAAAGCCACGGCGTGCTAGCTGGGGCGCCTCCGAAGGCCTACTCTCGCCCGTCTGTCCGATAATTGACGTTTGGAGGGGGGGAAACTGGCCTGCATCACTGCTGAAGCTCGACGGAGACGTCAGACGTGCTGGCCGGGGAGAGCCAGGAGGTCTGAGGCCCGCTGGATCGGGAGTTGATCTCTGAGGGGGAAGAAGCACAGGAGATTGATTGCTCAGGCTGGGAGATCTGGTCGTGCCGTTCAGAAGTGGAGATGACCTCATCATAGGTGCAAGCCGAGATGTTCGACCCTGAGCTATCGGTGGCGAGGACCGAAGAACTGGTACAGGCGAACCAGGAAGTCTGCTGTTCGGTAGCTCGGAACTTGATCTTGGTGGAGGAGAAGACGAAGCAGGCTGGTACCTAAGGACCGCAGCGTATGATAATCGAACGGGCCGTGGTGCAGCGAGAGGTTCACTCGCGCCCGTTTGCTGGGAAGTGGATTGTTGAGCATCGAATGGAGCTGGTCTAGGCGAGCCAGGAAGTCTACTGTTAGGTAGTTCGGGAGTTGATCTTGGTTGAGGAGAAGACGAGGCAGGCCGATTCCTAAGGAATGCAGCGTATGGCCTTCGAGGTGATTGTGGTGCAGCTGGAGGTCCAGTCGCCCCCGTCTGCCGGGAAGTTGATGGTTGAGCATCGACTGGAGCTGGCGAACCCTCCAAGTCGGAGGACGAGGTAAGCTGATGTGACTGAGAAGAATCAGGCGGCCCATTCGTGCCATCCCGTTCGGAGCTGGAGGCGCCAGGAGACATTTTGAGATGTTCTTGTGTTAATAAAACGAGATGATACTGATGCGAGATGGAGAATGTCAGGGGAGATAATGTGGTGACGCAGCGTTGGTTAGAGTTGTTGATGCTTTGGCGAAGACTTGCTGATGTTCGTTGAAGACTTGTTGACGTTCGGGGGAGACCAAGAATGACGTTGAAAATGGACAAGTAGTAGTCTCGCGCTCGAGAGAGGTACTATCCTGCGAGGCATCGATGGTTCTTTCCCTGACTCCGACTTATAAGGTTGGAACCGCCTTCCCACACCAAGTTCCAGAGACCAAACGCAGGAGGAGCCATGCAGCTTTTGGATCGAGAGTCACTTTCACTTACGAAAATCCAAGTTCATCGTAGTTGCCCCAATCATCTTATTTCTCCATCATCTACTTCCTAGCTAGAACATCTTTGATCCGAGCGGTTTCCTCTTCATGGCCGACGGCCATAATCGGCTGCCTCGACTCGTCGCGAATGAACCCGTACCTTATCCTCAACTTCTTCAGCTCATTGGTCAGTTCCGAGCCATCCAGCCAAGTTGTACTTGACGGAAGATCAATGTACTTCGAGTTCCGGATCGTCGTGGAGACGTAGCCGAGAATCTCAGGGCCGTGGGTCAAGTGAATGAACACGACGCTGAGAATGCCTCCAGCCAGGAGAACGACGGCAGACAGCAAGCAGAGTGATATCCACAGCTTTGAGATGACGTATGTCTCCAGCAGGGTCGACGACTCCCCTATGAAGGTGATGTTGGGCCGGAAAACGGCATCCGCTTCGGCGCTGGTGTTTGCAATCGTGCTGGAAACTTGGCTGAGGGTCAGATACGTGTTAAGCAGCTGTCCAAATCGTGCGCCGACTTTCGAAGTGTCGAGCTCGTCCATCAATACTGCCGTGCCAGACGAAATGTTTCGTAGGTCGGGTCTTTGAGATAGTACAAGGTCGGGTCGATGAAGCCAGTCATATCCCTGCCTGTGGCGACGGGCATCTCTCCGGCGAAGAAGTCGAACGATCGAGGGAAAGATAGCTGGGTGATTTGCTCCGGCGCATGGATCTTTTGTGACAATCGCTGCTCGCTGACTCGGCAAGATCGCTGGCCCGCGGGGTACGAGCAACTGACGCGTGACTCGACGTACTTCTGGGTGATGTCGCAGCTGATCTCTAGATTGTCGCGGTTCTTCTTGGTGATTTGGGGTTGCGCCAGAGCCATTCGGAGCAGAAATTTCGTCGGACCTGCGTCGATTCCGGTTTCGTTGGAGAATACGGCCAGGCTTCCGTTGTCTGCATATGCTGGCATCCAGTCCCATCCCTGTCCCTCCTTTCCGTGGGTTATCCAGTACAAGTCAACGAACCTGTCAATGGCAATTCCCCATTGAGTTGAGATGTAGCCTCCGGAGCCTCGTTGGTAGTCGTATCCTCGCCATGTTCCATTAGGGTACTCCTCAGTCATATAATCGGTCGTCACGTTGGCCTTGGCCGTCCTGTTTGCAGTGCCCTTGGCGATATCCGAAGCGGGAAACTTGGTAGCGTTTGGGCACACGAGGCGGATGTAGCTCGACTCCAGCGAGAAAGTTGCGTTTCCAGTTCCAGCATAGTGGACTGGAACACCTGCTAAGGACGAGTACTCGACCTCTTCGGGGTTGTTCGAGATGCTCCTCCACGTACTATCTGCATCCGCACTCAAGTAAGGGATTCTCACGTTCCCCCACAGGTCCATGGCGTCGATTTTGTTCGCCTTCGGTGTTCCGACGAGGATCGTGTACAGTGTTGCCAGACTCGCAAGCTTCGGTCTGTTCAGACTGTCGACGACGCTGCTACCCTGTCCCGACGATACGCCATCTGCGAGAGGCGCTTGCGTGTCGAAATAGGCTATGTCGACGGGACTCGGGTCAGGTACCAGACTCGTGTCCATCATGCGTAGGAATGCTTGTGCTCCTAGGGGTGAACACGCCCAGACGAGGAACAGTCCAATAGCGACGAAATTCAGCGTTCGGAGTTGGAAGAGGGTAATGACAGTTGAGCCGACGGTCCTGCTACCCATTAGCTGCTCGAGGAAGCCCATAGTGCCTCCCTTCTCAAGCTTCCATCGAGCAGCCTCTGACATCAAACGGCCAATAACCGACGCAAAGAGAATAGGGAATGCCGTGGCAAGCTATGTTCAAATTGTCAGCATCATCATACCGATAGTCGACTCTTCTTTCGTAATTATGACGACGGCTATACATACCACGGTGATTGCGTTCTCCCAGGCTGAGAGATTGTCTCCAACTTGTGAGCCGTCAAGGCGCCATACTAGTACAATGAAGACGATGACAGCTAACGGCAAAACAACGACAGCGAAGTCGGCGAAGATGGTGGGCGCCGTGGCATTGTAATTTCTGCGGCCTGAGATGTTGCCGTTGGCCTGGTCATCCGTGGCAACGGGCTTGTACGATCTTGTCTGATTCTGCCCATCAACAGAGACTAGCGGGTCGTTGACTTCAGCAACTTGGGCCTCAGGGCCGCCGGTGCGCTTGACGCGGCTTTCCGATGACGGCCGCTCCGCATCAGTCGGCCCCAGTCGTGTCTCCGATGTGCGCCGGGAGAGATTCGGTGAGACCGGTGAGACGCTGTACTGCTGGTCTCTCATCTGAGATTGCGGTGAGGGGTCCCTCGAACTCGGATGAAGGTTGAACGCCATGTCGGATGCTTGCAACTCCTAGCACTATGCCCGAGTTGGTGCTGACATTGGGAAACTCCAGCCTCTCGACTTGGCGGGGAGGCATGGAGGCTTTTAGCTTGTGTTCTGCTGACTTCGTGCTCCATCACACCAGACGATGATCTACATAAGCGGCGGAAGGATCCTTTGAGAAGCAAGCAGGCGTCGAATCAAACAGCGCACCCGTCGTTGAATGTAACCAGCAAAATGTAGGGGTGTGCAAGGCAGCCGCCAAGACTCGCTTCGGTTGTTGCCCCCCTGTAAATATGCCCGTCTGCCCCTGGTTGAACCACTCACAGCGCATACCTCTACAGCCCTAGCATACATGTGTGTGAGTGAGAGCCTCTGAACAAAAGTTGCAGTGGGACATTCTGCCAGAACGGCAAGAGGATCGTTGCGACTGAAACACAATGATCAGGCTGTGTTAGGCTGCATTTTCCCATTGCTAGGGTGCAATTACTGTAGGACAGACAGGCTGCAAGTCGCGATCCAATCAATTTTCGAGCACGTTCTCTTTCCCGACTGTACCCGGCGTAGGACTTAGTAGCCGTGGGCACATCAGAGGTCTTGACGTGGAGATTGGAACGAGGTGTTCAACTGAACAGGGTGGGTTGCAATGATGCATCCATTGTGTCCAAGTCATGGTCATGCTTAAAAGCTACCAAGTAGTTGGGTCATGACCAGAAGACTTAGAAGCCCCGTTTCATACGTGGATGCCTTCGATTAAGATACATTGGAATTTGACGATCATTGGGTGAGCAACTCACACCGACACTAACCAGGGCTCAACACATGAAATGTTCTAAAGGGTTGAGACTTTTTACTACATAGGTAACCTCATCTTCAATCAAAACACTCCATCATTCTAAAGCACTCCTGTGCTAATTAACCAGGGAAGCCCAATAAAGACCCAGATCATCATGAAAATGGCTAGCGGTGCCGCTGCAACTGAGTTGAAGCTTTCGAGAAGCTCAAGAACATAGACCACGAGAGGTGTTATCATCCATAGCAACGATTTTATCGGCTTGTAAATGAAAGTCATAAAGACCTTTCCTAACCACCGGAACCAAAATCGCTCCTCTTTGGCAGCTTGTTCTTCTTCCGGTTGTTCCGCGGGTCCTGCAGCATGCTGCGATTCGCTGATAGTTGCATTTCCTTTAAAGGTCATGAATTAGTCTTAATCCGGACCGGCATGAAGCAGCTAAATGGGGAAATATACCGAGAAGCCGTGCATCTCGCTGCCATCGTGGGCCGGCTGGTAGGGTAAATATCCCTCGCTCACGCCTGGAGCCCTGCACGTCGTGAGTCCGGCCCTTTGATCTAAACATGCCGCGTTCTAGATGAATATGAGCGATGGGTTGCTTGCAACACTCGGGATTCCAAACCTTAGCAACGTCTGATGTTGATGCTCGTGAGCGGCTGATGTTGGGAAAAGCTACACGCAGCCTGATGTTGTTTTTTGAATGCCTTGCCAAGGCCCAGACGGCACTGCGGCTCGGCTGTCTAGTATGACATGCAGCCAAGCGAGACAATGCTGACATGCCCAACAATCGGGTCTTTTGAGCAGGCTTAAGAGAGCGGCTATCTAAAACCCGATCTCGTAAGCTAATCTTTGGAATTGGACCCTCAAGGGAATCATATCTCGTAGACTCGCCGAGTCACGAATCTACGAGTCACCAACACTGGGAAGGATTCCATGGTTTATTAAAGCAAGTTCGTGTGCTGCATGTGAGCTGCAGTAGAGTGTGCCAAGAATCACACTTGTCGTACAATAAATGATTCAATTCCATCGAGGACTAGTGTCATCTCATTACATTTGGACATCATCAAAAGGTTCTTGTTATTTCATGCGCCCCTCCAATACCAACATCGAACTACATTTAGCCTTATTTTATAAGCCCATGCACTTGAACTTCAACAGATTATTCTCCACAATCTCTTTCTCCATGGTGATCAGCTTTGGCATATCCCACATGCAGCTAAGCCATCTTCCACCAAGCCACTCCCTCTTCTGACTGGTAAGATAGGGGATGGAATGGGCGGCAAGCTCTGGGGTATCGGTCATCCTGACTACTCGAACGTCAGCATATTCTGTCCAAAAAATAGAAAATCGACCTTCTTACATTGTAGCTTCTCGGGTAGATTTGACGATAAGTCGGTCGGAATACCACCAGGGTGGATGGAGAATGCGAGAACCCCCTACCAGTTGCATCGTCAGCCTCGGCCGTAAGGTATAACGCAGATTCGGGCTGCATGAGACGTACCTGACCACCATACTCATCTTGAACGAACTCGGTAAAGCGTATGAGGGCGAACTTTGACACATGGTATGCACCTCCGCCAGCCCCCATGAAGTGCGCCGCAACTGAAGACATGTTGACAATCGTCTTGTCGCCGCCCTTGAGCATTAAAGGCAAGAACGCTTTGGTGACTCTGTACGTGCCCCAGTAGTTCACATCCCATGCTTTCATGTACTCGTCATCATCCGTGTCCAGCAGCAAGTTGAATGGGGCCATGTAACCGGCGTTGTTGACCAAGATGTCCAGCCGCCTCCATTCGGTCGTTAGCCTCTCCGCTGCCGCTCTTACGCTGGCCATGTCACTGACGTCCATCTCGAGGGCAAACACTGTGGGCTCATCTCGCCCAGCGTTCTTTGCCGCTTCACGAACAGCAGCGACAGTAGAAGAGACGTCTGATCGAGCAGCTACCGCGATATGAGATGCGCCGGCTTCGGCGTAGCCGATCGCAATGGCTCTGCCCAGTCCCTTGCTGGCACCCGTGATGAGAACAGCTTTCTCGGAGCAGTCTGATGAAGTGAGTGGATTGATCTCTGGGTACGTGTCGTGATGGATCACATCTCCGGTGAATGTGTCAACTGCAGGCTGTCAGACCGATTGAGCTAGATCGGAGACGAGGTCTAGAAGCATACCCTTGCGAGGAGGGAGACCGGTGGGCCCCGCGGGAGTGTTTTCCGCCATGAGTGGAGTCAGGTTCAGTTGAACGAGCGTTCGTTTGATCTCTGTTTCGACGTCTTCTTCCAGGAAGAAGTTGTAGATTTGGTTCAACATCTTGGCCGGTTGCGAACCTTCGGCGGGCGCTAGTATCGGAATGCCGGACTTCCCCACGCTTCAGGGGCGGGAAGCGCTCAGGCGGAACAGGCGCTTTGTACCACACCTCAAGCTGGCAAAATGGCGGAATCTTGCTTTGCCGAACGCATTTGAAATTGGATCTCATGATACTTCAAATGGGAGATGACACGGGCTTTTCAAGACCGCGCTGTTGGGCTTGCTTACCACCCCAGGATGGGCGTAAGCGAGCGCATCCCAGCCGCTCAGCATTTGCCAGCGAATACACTGTGGAGCTGACCGCTGACTCTACTTGGTCAGCGGGGCGCATATCGCGTGTGCAGAGGATGCTCATAAAACCATGGTCGATTGCAGCATTCCCAGTATCATCCGGTGAGAAGCGGTGAGTGCCGGGCAAGCCGGGTTGCTGCCGATCAGAGTGCATCGACTGTTACCGTGAATCCGGGGCCGGTCCGAGAAGAGCCCCACTGAATCCGGGGTTTCCTCCGAACATGCATACCGAGTCATCGGCGGCTTTCAGGGTTGTATTTTGATCTCCAGCAGCTTATCAAGATTCAGCTGTTCAACGATCTAGCTAGATGAGGCAGCTACATTCAGATGCAAGTGAGACAAATACCCCACTAATCGCACGAATCCCCTTGCTGGATAACACGAGATTGCTGACCGGGATTGTAATCCTCCGAACCTATTTGAGGCTGGCGTCAGCCTAGAAGAACGTGTCCATGGATATCGCGATTACATCTGCACGAAGCATTGTCTGACATTTGAGTATGTCAGTGGTTCGTGAGACCAAATCTCACATCAGTTGCACTTAAAACACCAAAAGCATGGCATCATCTTGGATTGCCAAGGCCGTCTCACGCCTTTTGTGTTCGGTGTATGCAGCTTCATTCTGCCGACAGCCTTCAACTGCCCAGTTCCCGCCTCTTCTAGACGCAACTTTAGATGATCTACGCCAAGGGCTCGACAGCGGCCTCTTCACTAGTGTTGACTTGGTGAATGCCTACGTTGCTCGCATTGATGAGGTCAACGATGACCTCCATGCAGTCGCCGAAATCAACCCTGATGTAGTCTCCATCGCTGCTTCTCTAGACCGAGCTCGGGCGCAAGGCGGACCTCTTCTTGGACCTCTGCACGGCATCCCAGTTCTCCTGAAGGACAACATTGCGACCAACGACAAGATGAATAACACTGCTGGCTCTTTCGCGCTCGTCGGAGCAAGAGTCGGCGAAGACAGCACCGTAGCGGACAAGCTCCGCAGAGCCGGTGCGGTCATTCTTGGCAAGGCCACCATGGCTCAATGGGCGACGTGCCGGGGTACGAACTCCAGCGCTGGATGGTCTGCTCGAGGGGGCCAGCCGATCGGGGCGTACTATCCAAACCAAGATCCGCTGGAGTCCTCCTCAGGAAGTGGTATCGCATCTTCAATCGGTCTCGCGTGGGCTTCGCTTGGAACGGAGACTCTGGGATCGATTACTATGCCCTGCGATGTCTCCAATCTCGTGGGGATCAAACCCACTCTCGGTCTCGTCTCACGGCACCTCGTCATACCCATTACCGAGCACCAGGATGTAGTCGGGCCGATGGCTCGTACAGTGAAAGATGCTGCGCATTTACTAGCAGCCATCACGGGTCCGGATGCTCGAGACAACTACACTTCAGCCATACCGTTCACCAAGACGCCCGACTATGCTGCAGCTTGTGTTGACTCAGGTCTCCAGGGGAAACGAATTGGTATCCCGAGGCATCTGTTCAAAGACCTCCCTTGGCCAAATACCAACTACTCCATCTCAGTTTTCGACTCTGCGGTGGATGTTCTGAGATCTGGCGGAGCTGAAATCATCGACAACGTATGGCTTCCCGTGGGCGACCATGTTACACGTCTGCTCAATCTGTCCAGCCAGGTAATGGGCGCAGACTTCCTCGCAAACCTCGAAGAATACTTTGCAAAGCTCACATACAACCCTTACAACATCACCACGGTCGCCGAGCTTCGAAACTGGACGCAAAGCGACCCACGCGAAGGCTATCCGGAACATAATACTGAAGTCTGGGATAGAGAACTCGCCAGAGGCGTTCGTAACACCGATCCCCTCTTCTGGGAGCTTTACACCGAGAGAAAGTATCTTGCTGGTCCATTGGGGTACGCCGGGGCTTTGAAGAACCATTCGCTGGACGCCCTGGTACTTCCAACGAGATTTGTCCTGGGTCCCGCCGCGCTTCTGGGCACGCCGGTCATAGCTGTTCCTTTCGGCCGGCACCCAGATGACACACCGATTGTGAAAGATGACTTCGGCAATCTTGATGTCTTGGCACCGAACTTGCCTTTTGGTATTGGTTTTGCTGGAGCAGCGTTCAGTGAGGAGAAGTTGATAAGCATGGCGTATGCTTTCGAGCAGAGAACTAAAGCTCGAACTGCGATCAAGCCATACATTCAGCCAAGGACTGAGTTAGGAGATATTGTACAGTCGAGGGAATGGCGAACGAATCGGCTGGATCTGGTGTAGAGGAAGAATCTACTCTTTGGGTGATCGCCCAGGCGATCGGTAGGTCTTCACAAGAATTTGATACCAGACGACGTGCAAACCCCCGGTATCAAAGTAAGGTAGGAAACGTAATCAATTTTCAAATCTGCATATTTGTATTCATATCTACACACAAATGAGAAAACAAGTTTATGGGGTATCCACCAGTAACTTCAAATCCACCCAGCAAGCTTACTATAAAACGACTGAAAACGATCTATAGAGCAGAACGAAGATACTGCACCACTTTGATATGACTCAGTGCCACCGAGCTCATGCCAGACGCCTTCAAAAGCGGTGGGTTATCATCAAGATACTTCAGTCCTGAGACGACACTTTCTTTCAAACACTTCTTGGCCTCTCGGAGTGCAAAGTCGAATGCCGTACGCCCCTTTTCGTCTGTAGCTCTGAAGTCTGCTCCATGCTTCTTGAGAACCTGGAGTACTGCTAGGGGCTCGAATCTTGAGACGGACCCGTCAACCCAGGTTCTTACGACACCGCACACCGGTGGCAGTAGCAGTTCATCTGAATCATGTGACTTAGATCCCCGGAAAACACCAAAAAGTGAAGTGCTCGACCGTTTATTGTTTGGAGGTTGCATGGGCTGGTCGGCTGCTCCAGGCCCCCCTTTTTCAAGAAGCGCTTCATATACTGGCAATCTGTTGTACCTCCACATGCCGTGCGCCGCCCTCAACAGTTGTAGAGCTTGTTTTTGTGACGCCTTGTTAATAAGAGTGGTCACGGAAGTGTTGATCTTGGAGACTATCTCCCGGCCTTGAGGATTGCACGGCGGGAACGCAAGCAACCCTTCACACGACGGCTGACTTAGATCCGTGACATCAAGGGATAGGAGGAACTCAACAACCGCTTTCTGACCAAAGGTTGCAGCCATCCACAACGGTGTTCGTACAATACGCCTGGCCTGATCAGATTGGTCCGCATTCTTCTGCGGCACGAAGAACTGCTCAGGCGTGTTGACCAGAGCGCCGAGCATTCTGTCGTGGGGGCTTCCGAGCGTAAGCAGGAATTCAATCTCTTTCACGCAACCGACAGCCCCGTCCCTCCCTAGCCATTGGTCGGGTATAGGATCTGCTATAGAGAAGAAGGATAACAATGAATAGCAAGGCAAGTAAGAGCCACTTGATGCTCTGAACTCGGTCCAGGTGTCAGCCGGTTTTTGGTGGAATGTGCAAAGCATATCCGGGGTCTGAGGTGTCAGGGGCAAGGCTTTCATGTTGACCATCTCAATGATGTTCCGTCGAATACAGTCAAAGCAAATTTGACCAGCCTTTTTGGGCTGATTAGGGTACCATTTTGCGGAAAGCGCATCGACGCAATAATTCTTTCGCAGAAAGTCGGTTCCCAGGTCAGCCGCCGCTCCCACGTCAGTGATAGCCATCTCAACCATGTCCCGGTATAACGCGTGAAGTTTCTGGGCCGGGTTAGAAGAGCTCACCGAGATTTCGCCAATGGACGCTGAGGCCCTGACGGTTCTCTCGGGCCCCTCTGGCAACATGTCTTTCCAGATGTCTTCATCTGGGTCCATTGTCTTGCGACAGACGTCAACCATAAGCGACAAACAAGCGAGGGTTCTCTCGTCATCACGGCTGCGGACCTCCATGTTCAGCTCGATGGCTTGCATACAGTGAGACTTTGCATGGTCTAGGTCCGACTTGAGGGCGTACGTCTCAGCGAGCAAACGATGGACGTCGCTCGTTTGTGCTGGGTCGAGCTCCTCCCTCTGTGAAAGGCGACTTAAGATGAGGAGAGCTTCGTCCGCTTGGCTAAGCTGTACCAACGCAGTGGATAAGATCAGCCGGATGTTGATGTTGACATCGTCATATGCAAAACCCTTAGCTTGAGTCGTCCCATAAGATTGAAGTAAGCGAACCACCCCGCCAAGGTTCGGTTCTGCGAGTAGTATTTCGGCCTGAACTAGGCGTTGAGCGTCAAGATGAAGCACAAGACTGGGATACCTTTTGCATAGAATCTCGGCGTCTTTACTGTTGGGATCCGTTTCACCGAGAGCTTTAGCAAGCATGCGGATCAGACGAGGGTCCTTTTCAGACCCAGGCTGACCATCGAGCACTCTAACAAGATGTGGAATAGCCTTGGAGAATTGGTTGCTCGTAATCATCTGCTCCGCATGCTTGATCCGTCGCTGGTTGAGTTCATCGGCAAGGCTTTGGCTGCTGAAGCCCGTCGCTTTCTATGTCAATGAAGTGGCCTCTGAGATTGGTGCAGTGGATATGCTTCCGGCTCGGGTTGATGCGGTGTCCGATAGAGATCTGGCATCGTCGCCGTTGACGTCGATTGCCCAGTCTGAGATTTGCCAGTGCCTATCTCCGTGTATATATGGACCGAAGGCCAGGCCAGCACTGAGCATTTCGCCAAAGTCTACCTCTATGGGGGCAACAGAGTAAGGACTTCGTCTCGTGCGGACTGTCGTGTTCCGGGAAAGAGGGCTCATCGGGCCGGACAACATGGATTTGGCATCCAGGGTTGTGGCTGCGTCCTTGATGCTGCCGCACAGTCCTTGGGTTGCCATTATCATCGAGCGGGTTTCTTCGAGCATTTCCATGTCAATTTGCAGGTCTGAATAACCTGTTCTCGAAGCTGTCTCTGGCACATTTGTATCCTGAGGTTCGTCTAGCTGGAGTCCGACCAGAGTGCTGCTGACGCGGGACAGGCGTTCGGCAGCAGTTGCTGAAGATGTCAATGTAGCCATAGAAGCTTGCCGGGCGCTGAAGGAAGTTTGTGATCCTTTGTTTTGATCCGCCAGTGCCTCTTGGTTGCTGTGATCATTGGCACCACCGTGTTCGGTCTCCTTGAATTTGTTCTGCTGGATGTGTAACTCCTGGGCCATCAATTCCTGCTGATGTTCTGTTGTTGCCGTCTCTAAGTCTTGCATTCTTTTAGCGAGATCTTCAACCAGCGTTGGAATCTTCGCCGTCGTAAGCGGATTATTGCTCGCAGCTGCGTTTTACCTAACACAAGCCGCCTTGTTAGCGACGAAGGCCGTCTGGTCTGAAACCTGGAATAGACAAATGACATACCCTGAATGTACTGTAACCGGAAGTTGGAGTGCCCCTATGCAAGTTGCGATCTGCCCCCTTAGCGCATGGATTTGATCATCGTAACGCTGAAAACGTGCGTACGTCCTCACGGCGGTCGCCCATGATCTATCGCGGTGGATCTTGACGAAGATGTCGGAAAGCCGCGTGTACGCGCGATCGCATGATTTGATCACCGGAACGAGCTCTGCGTACCGACAGATATGCTCGCCAAAAGTCCCACTGGAGATGCAGTTCTCTAGCAACTTAAGATGGAACCTGGTAGCCTCGAGCTGCGACTCAATGTCCTCGATCCTATCATCGATGCGTCGGATGTCATGATACGCGCTGCTGGTAACTTGAACTGTCTTTGAGAGAGCGACCACGAGCTGAAGCACGGCGGTGGCACCGCCTATTACTTCCATCTTCGCATATGATGTTCATAAGATTGCTTAGGAGAAGCCATGGCCGTTTCCCTTGATAGATAATGCCCATTTGAAATACCAGGGAGAGCTGACGTGGAAGGAAGCCGGGTCTGGGGGCTTGGTCAGGCTGCAAAGGGGGCTATCAGCTATCTGTTGGGAGCATTCTGCTTGCATTCCAGATCAGGCTCTGTCCCGCGTTGGAGCGAACCATTGATTTTCTCTACTGCGCCGCCACACCATGCTTGCGTCAGACAGGGCAGGATCTTGCACTATTCCTCTTTTCGAGAAACTGGTGACGTTCAGGGTTAGTTTTAGAAGCTGAGTCCTCGCTAAGGGCAGACACTCATGCATCTTGAAATTCTTTTATATAGGGGCCGATGAACTCATAGCACGTTTATGAGTCTTCAGTCATGGTGCATGTCAGGATTTGCCTGGCTTTCACCAAAATGAAGATAATTAAGTACTGTATTTAGTGGTACCTCGAAAGCACATAAAGGACAAAAGAAAAGACAGTTAATATCACATCCCGCTGAATGAACATGAACCCTAGCATTTTGTAACCCTCTCCGATTCTCATATTGATTTTCGTCGCTCCCAGCCGGGAAGTAAATGTCCGAATCCGCCCCTGATCTTTAAACATCTTCAAGACGTCAACCGCGATGGGGTCCAAGTCCCATTCGGCCATGTACCAAGCTTCGTCGTAATACGGGAAGCGCTGTTCAATATTTTGCGCTGATTCGCTGTCCTTTTCCAGGCCGAAAACAGTGCGTATACATGCCAGAAGATCCACATGGTACGACATACCGTCGACGTGGTCCTGCAATAACCCAACAGTCAACTGACGCATCTGGAGGAGACTGACTCGGGGCTTTGTCAGGGTTACAGAATACGTGAACCTGTCCGTATAGCAGTTGTGGGGGTCTCCTTGGGATTCAACGGCAGTCCACCCATGTGGCAAGTCCGGGCGAATTAGAGCCGGCAGCTCCGTGACTTCTCCCATTTCCCTCAGTACTCCTTGGATCATTTCTTGTGATGTAGCGCCGGCCAGGCTAGGATCTAGCAGCACTAAGGTTCTGTGCAATAAACGGCCGTCTCGCATCCGGTCGAAATAGTCTATGGTGTCGTCAGAAATGAATCCTTCGTCTCGTGCTCTTTTGAGCCGCCGGAAGATTTGACTTAACACCGTAACCAGGGTAGCCGACCTGCAAGACTCTATGAAGTGCACAAAGATGGTAGTAAGGTCTCTTTTTGGCTTGAAGGTTTCATGAAAGCGGCTGTTTCGTGTCCACGGAGTTGTGACAGGAGCACCGAATTGCAACAGCAAGAGGAATCGATCAAGTCTCTCGGACTCGTCTAGCACTCCCGAAACCATCATGCTTGCCCATGTATGTTCTTGGGTATCCAGACTCGTCACCTCGCCTCTCCCAATAGGACCAGCGCAAAGCCACGCTAGAGTATGTATGTCGACGGTCGGGATTGAATGCAAGACCTCCTGTATAATGTTGCCTCTCTCTACTGCGTGACCGCGCCACCACTCTAATGGAACGCGGCTGCGAAAACGAGCGAGATAATAAAGCTCTTGGCGGTAACATTGGTTTTCGCCGTTCTTCTTCAGGTTTTGTACGGCCAATGACATGCGAAAGCAAAGATTCTTTGAATGGTCCCTTCGTCTTTCGGTTTGAAACACCTCAACACTTAGGCAGTTGTCATCTGCATCGAGGGCAACGGATGAAGCCGGCCCGGACTGGGTGTTGTCTTGGCTACTATCGTCATGGTTGTTTGCAGAGCGACAGCTTGCCTGCCCCGGTGATTGGCCATGGCCTGGCCACCATTCCAGTCTGTTGTACTTCTCTTTCACCTCGGGGCTTAGTTGAAGTCTTGTCCCTCGTGGCTCTTCGGCCTTTACATCGGCAGCTTGCTTGGGTATTTGGATAACGTTCCCTGTTTATGTTCGTCCCCACCAAGTGCGGCAACTAAAAAGCGTCCATGGCTCAAGGCTTCGTTGCGTGGGGTCCTTCATGGTGTCCTTCAGTACACGTGTTACCTGGGATGCAATCCACCGCTTGCATTTAGGAGATGAAAGCTAATTCTTTGTATGAATAGTGGTCTGTTCCACGTCTTCCAACATGTCCTGCAGTCTCGGGTTGCCAGAATGGTGCTTTCCTTCATGACAGAAGGAGCTCCATACAAGGAGACCGTAGACGTATAAGTCACATCGACGCAACTCATCAAAGCCGCGGACAGCATTCAGTTCCCGATCAGATGGCCGCCAGCCGTCGGTCCCCAAGTACGTTGCTGCTCGTCGTTGGCACTTCTGTTTCGGATCTGCTTCTATATTGTAGCTGATACCATCCGAAGTCGAGGATAAATCGCTGCCGTGCCCAATGGCGCACCCGAAATCGCAGAGTTTTGCTCTCCATCCACCCCCCACCCTGAAAATGAGGATGTTGTCAGGCTTCAAGTCACCATGCGTGAACTCATTCTCGTGGATGCTCTTCAGGCCCTGGCCAACGTCGATGCACAACATTCGTACAAGGGCATATTTGTCTTGCTCAGCGGGGATCCATGACCGCAGAGACCGCCATATCCGTCGGGATAGAGACAGCGGCCGACGTGTGCGGCCGCGCAGTTCGAGACCACCCTCTAAGCGCGCCTCGTCACTTTGTTCATCCAGGGGTATAGCGAAGATCTTCTCCAGGAACTGAGCCAAGTTCATCTCCGCGCGTTCGAAAACCAGAAGTGGCAGCTGTATCCCGCCGCAGCATGGGCTTGTAGGATTCTCGGCGGTATCGAGACATAACCCCCAACCAACGAGTCTAACAATGTTGGGGTGGTTTTGGAATAACCCAGGGGCTAGTGCCAGGACTTCGCATTCAGCAGCTCGAAACCGCCATGATAGGCTGTTCTTGTCGAACCGGTTCTGGTGAGTGCGATTACTCTTTCTTTCTAGGTGCTGCTTGATGGCGATACCGTCCGCAGCCCAGTTCTTCCGAATTGACTTGTGCACACCTCGATATCGTTTCGCTGCGTCGGCATTGAGCCCGCGGACATTTCCTTGGCCACCCTCCCCGAGCGGCTTGGAAAACTCTCGCTGAAGGCGAAAGAGCTGGGGTCCTGGAATACCGCTCTCCTGCAACGTGTCGATAAGACGATTGAGAATGGTTACAGGGTCACCTCCACTCTCCTGGAGAACCCTCGTGTGTCGTGTGCTGAATTCCGACGAGGACTCTGCTAAAGTTTGAGAATCGCCTGCAAGAGCATACAGTCTCCCGCG
Organism: Colletotrichum fructicola Nara gc5; assembly: GCF_000319635.2. NCBI lineage: Eukaryota > Fungi > Ascomycota > Sordariomycetes > Glomerellales > Glomerellaceae > Colletotrichum > Colletotrichum fructicola. The sequence continues at coordinate 899,321 of NW_027094057.1, forward strand.
TCTTCCGGTTCGGTTGAGGGTGTTTGGACGGCGACCGCACCGTTGCTTGTCTGCAAGAAGACGCTCTTTTAGTGCATTACAGTCCATCCCGTCACGAAACATGAGCTGCGCCGGTCGTGGAATATCGTGGATCTAGGCAAGTGTTCTTCTGGAAGGCCGCTGGTTTGGGGGACGACAAACGGCGGATGGAGTAAGAGACACGAAAAGCTTGTCACGCCAGCATTGCAAAGTCAGACTGCATATGCGCCGAGATCCTCATACTGGAGACGCTGGCCGGGTCCCCACCGCCCATTGCGACCAGGGTGATCAGGCTGCAGGATGAAGAGGGGTACCTAGGAGCAACACGAGACCTTTGTTTTCTCTTCTGTCTTCTCTTGAGAATACAAGTCGCTTCAGTCCAGAAAATGGAACCAGTCGGTCTGGCTCTCGGCGTCGTCAGCGTCTTCAAGGACGCGTACTTGACCGCCAAGTTCATCAGGAACACAATCCAATCCATCAAGGGCTACGAAGCGGAGCAGTCTCAGCTACTAATGCGCTACAATGTCCAGATTTACCGCCTGAAGAATTTCTCACGACTGTTTCGCGATGCTGATAGCAACGTGGTGGACATGAAACTGCTCGAGACGGTCTCAGATATTCGTCAACGCGATTATGAATTCATCTGCAAGTCACTGAATATGCCTAGGAATACCTCAACATGGTAAAAGATCTGCTACTACAGCTAAAAAATGTCCTTGCCGAATACGCCCAGCACGCTGCGTTTCTTGACGATGATTACCAGCGGTTTTCGCCCTCAAGCCCTCAATTCAAATTCGATCCTGCCAAGGACTATCTCGAGATTGAAGATTCGCACATGGAGGATGTAGCGATTGAGCCAATCAGCAATCCCGATAACAAGAGCGGCAAACAAACTCGAGCAAAGTCATTATGGTGGCTGTTCGGAGGCTTCCGAGGTGGAAGAACGAGAAGAACCGCCCCGTCAAAGAAACTAATTTCTCTCCAAAGCCTCCCACCAGGCATGCAGTGGGTGTTCAAAAGAAGCAAGCTGGAGGAAACCCTACAAGCGTTTGAGATGTGGAATGAGAAGCTAGAGTCTGTGTACATTTCTCGTTTCCTGGTAGGCTTCGGATTCTACGACGAGAACAGAAAACTCCAAGGTCGGCTTCGCGCCGACGGTGATCAAGCTGTACACGTGAATATTTTTCAGGCCCATGTCAAGCTCAACGAGCTTGCCAACGATGACCCGAATTTCAAGGAGCCTTCTGGTGGTAGGAGCATCCCAAAACTTTTTCGCGCCGTTTCATGAGTAATACCAGAGACTGACATGGAAAAAAAGAGGTCTCATGTAGGGAGGCAGAAGACAGGATTTTCGAGGGTAGAATCCTCGTCGAGTACAAAACAATCTCCAAACAGCCAGAGATTGGCAATGGCAGAAACATTATCCAGCCCATGAAAGAGTTGTATGGTCCGCAGCTCGCCCGGCTTCTTCGAACAGCCGGGGAGCATTCTTTCCATACGTTACCTTTCAACTCGTACGCCTGGAACGCCGAAAAGACGCAATACATGTTTCTCTTCAATTATCCGTCAGACACATCAGGCCGTACACCCAAAAGCCTCCACGACTTCATGATGTCCAGCGAGCTCAAATATAAATTAGAGCTCAGGCAACGATTCTTTGTCGCGCAAACCATGGCCCACGCGATTGGGACCTTTCATTCAGACGGCTGGTTGCACAAGAGCATCAGGTCGCACGCGGTCAAGTTTTTCTTCTTTCCGGATGGCCATAAGTGCGACTTTGAGAACCCGTACCTCACCGACTTCGAGTTCTCGCGACCCCTGGGTGTCACGCGCCTGGCACCGCAGGCGATCGAAGTGGACTACGACGTGTATCGTCATCCGGACCGGCATGGGCTACCAGGGATCAGCTTTAGCAAAATGCACGATATCTACTCGCTAGGAGTCGTGCTCCTCGAGATCGGCCTGTGGCAGACAGCCAAGCAAATTCATGACGACGTGATCAAATACGAGCGGGAAGAAGATACCACTACGGGCTGTCTGGAACCACAGGAGATCAAAGAGGCTTTTCTGCAAGACGCAACAGAGAGACTAGCACAACGAATGGGTAGATCGTATCAAGAAGCGGTGATTGCATGCCTGGATGGTGATTGGGATGAGTTGGTAGAGCCTCGAGACTTTGCGAAGGAGTTCTATAAGCGTGTTGTACAGAAGGTCGATATTAAGGCCTTTGCCTCATAGACGAACTGCTAGTCGCCGGGTCATCTGCTTCGATGCCCGCATGTATTAGAAGGGAAATTCGGGATATGATATTGGAAGATTTCAATTTCGATGTGAGAGCTTTTCAAATATCGGTTGGAAGCAGTCTGCTTGCAATCCACATCAGACGCTTAGGAAAAGCCATTGATTTCTCCACTACGCCGCCACACGCTGCGCGTACAAAACAAAGCAACATTCTCCAGTACTGCTCTTATTGAGAAACTGATGACTTTCAGAGGTACCTTTAGGGCCTGGATTCGCAAGCGTTGTTAAATACACGCAGAATCTTGTGTCTTTTGATGTTCTTGTACGTGCAAGCCAGTGTGCAGTTACATATCGTTGGATTGACGAGCAGTCATGGTAGAAGCACCAAAACAGAGGGAATCGAGATTCCGCGGGTTGGACCTCGCTCTCCGCGGACGCGTGAAGTTCATATGAATAGTGGGCTAGGGTCTCTTGAATAATATCAGCGGCGCTCGTTGTAAGGACCCATTTTGTCCGGAGCCTTCCACTCGTACGGGGAAGCCCACCGTAATAAGATCATGCCTTCTAATAATAAGAGGCTTTGGGGGCCAAATGGCAGGCCACGCCCTACTGCGTGCACATTCTATATCAGTGGCCGAGTGTACACTCGATAGGATCCACAATTCTGAGGCTTTCGGCGTTCATGACCTAAGTGCTGTGCCACGGTGCCTCTGACTCGCAGCCTGTTACGACTTGCGATATAGCCAAGAAAGAAGTGTAGGCTCGCTGGCCTGACTCTCGAGTCGTCTGCAAGAGTGATGCACCACCTTCAAGGAAATAATGCCTTCCAAAGGCATTTTGCGTTCGTCAACTGCTTGGAGAGAGAAGGGCAACATTCGTTTGTTGCCGACGGACTTAGAGTCCGCGCCGGGTTGAGGAACGGGTCCCCGGTCGTCCCGTGTGAATGATTCTCGGAAGCTTAAGTAGTGGGCTCGGGGAGATAGAATGAACCGCTTTAATATAAGAAGTTTTTAGACCACCTGTACGGGTTGATCCGAACAGTACGACAACGTCGGAGTCAGAGCCGGCCTTAGGAGGCCGCGGCTTAGATCGCGCAACAACCCACTTACCCTGATGATAGGACTTGGCGGTTGATTGAGAGTCACGGAGCACTCCAGTTGCATTAATCCTAGTCAACCACATAGCGAATCTATAAATATGTTCCTGTACCAAAGCCCCTTCGCACTATTATGTTGTCGCGCTTCTTCAACATCCACAACACGCTCATTCAACCAACTTTCAACGCTGTAAAAATGCCTTCTACTCTGAAGATCGCCCTTCTGGCCTTCGCCGCTCTTGTCTCCGCGGTGCCATCCTCCCCCAACAATGATGACGGTACTCTTTTCGCAGTAGAAAGTCAGTGAAGGCCCCACACCCTCTGCCCTACCTCGATGTTGACTTGATGATCTGCAGAGCGATGCGAGGCACTCTATGCCAAGTGCAATGAGAACACCGACTGCTGTGGCCCCACACCGGTCTCGTGCAACTACATTCCCATCTGCGGCGACAACCGCTGTGTGTCTTATGACCCTAACACCCCGTACAACCCCACGTGCTTCTAGACAGCTACGAGATGTGGGCTTAACTGAGACTTGTTAATGGGGCCATTGGATCGGACGGCAAGATTAGGTTGTTCTTAGCAACTATTCAAGTAGTGCAATAATGCATTAAACAGATTAAAACAACGTTGAATCTTCATATGACCCCAACAACACGTAGACTCAACGCTTAGCACACGGCACACTTTGTGCGTGAAATCAAGAAAAAAGTCCAGTGCCAGCAGAGATAAGGTCTCGCATGTTGCTGGCTATACGTAGTCCCCCTCCCGTCGTTGTTCTTGCGGATATGTTGTAGAGCCGGTGGGCGGCCGCGAGGTTAATTCAACAACAGTTCGGAGATGCTCGGATTAGCTGCGACCTCAGCGTGAGAACAGCGAAAACTGGTCACTTCTTATCAATGGATTATGAGAACTTAGTCTTTCCTTCAATATTTTGAACGCCAGGTCCTCTACCTATCAGGCCGACGACCGCAAATGGAACACCCTCTGACTTCGTCATGTACGCCGGACACTATTGTGGCAGCGTTTAGTCAAAATATTGTCTGCCTCACTCCAGTGAAGAAGGGTCAAAATCCTCCTTCATATCAGGCACCCAGCCCTTTGGCCTCTCCGTACCCCGAATCGCCAGACCGTAGCCCAGCTTCTCGACCTTGCGCACCGACTGCCTCATAACCTCCATCTTTCCTCTGAAGTCCTTGGTGGGAATCTCGGGCAGGATCTCGAAGCAGCTGCTCAGCTCGTGGATATCCTGCAGGATATTGCGGCCCTCGACGCCGGCGAGCTGTCCCGTCTGGGCCGTTGTGACGGTGGCGAAGCGCATCATCTCGCCGAACAGGTCGAAGAGGCCGTACATGTAGTCGTTCTCGGTCAGAGGCACGTTTGCCGGGACCGCTGCTGCTGTGTCATCTGGGCTGATGAGGGTCTGGGTACGCAGGTAGTGGGTGAAGGAGAGGGCCTCGACAAGTTCCTCGAGGCAGCGAAGGGAGTAGGCGTAGCGGTAGCGGTTAATGCCCTGGATGTCGCCCTCGATTGAGGTGAGATGGTTCTTGATCTCTTCCATGCGGGTGTTGAGTTCCTTCTGTGCGAAGTTGGGGAGTTCACCGAGCTTGTTGACTCTGTGTTGTGTCAGTGGTGCACCTGCTGGATGCGCAGGGGCGAGGGTACCTTTGGCAGGTGAAAATTCTGTCCAAGTGTTAGCCAATTCATTCTGATTCTGTTCAAACGAGGAAAAATACATCTTCTTGCTCAGAGCAGTGACGTCTCTTGAGGCCTTGATGATGCGCTCTCTCCGGTCGTGGTGCTCGTCCAGCTCATCGCGGAATTTGGTGAACATGGGTGTGAACTGCGTCACGGGTGCCGCGGGCTTCTGCTTGGCCTCATTGGACCGCATGTTTCCATCACGATCGCGCTTAGACATCGTGAGTTTGTTGCAGCGATTGTTGAGTGCCGTTGATAAAGTGCCCCGCGATGAAGTCGGTGATGCAGTTTGATGGTTGATGCACAGGGTCAGAATTGATGGTGGGGTTGATTGGAGCAGAACCCCCGGGTGTGGGTCCATACACAGTGTAGCGGCGGGTGCGGGTCTCTGCGACAGCCAGGGGCTTGCCAGTTATGCCCACGTCACTCAAATTTCCCCAGTTGGGAAGGGGAAGCTACGACTTGAAGCTTCAATAACCACGCGACATCAACAAATCGGAGCTCGGGTGTTGCGATCGAATACTGCACGGTGTCCAATGGCAGTGTAAAGCGTCACATCTTACCGGAAATACTGGGAGGATTGAAACGCCGCCCAACAATGGCCGGCCTCAATGCGCTCTTCCGGCTCGTGCCGCTCTTCGGCGCCGCCGCGCTTCTCCGCGTCGGCATGCTCTTTTATGGTCTCTGGCAGGACGCCAACTCGGCAGTCAAGTACACCGACATCGATTATCTGGTTTTCACCGATGCCGCCCGCTTCACAGCGCAGGGGCGCTCACCTTACGACCGCGAGACTTACCGCTACACGCCTCTCTTGGCGTGGATGCTCGTTCCGACCGCCTGGGATGGATGGTTCTCGTTCGGAAAGGCGGTCTTTGCTGTGGCGGACCTTTTGGCAGGATGGCTGATTGTGCGCATTCTAAAGAGTCGCGGCGTCGATGAGGGAAGGGCTTTGAAGTTTGCCAGCATTTGGCTTCTCAACCCAATGGTTGCTACAATCAGCACGAGAGGAAGCTCCGAGGGTCTGCTCGGTGTGATGGTGATGGCACTTCTATGGGCTGTTTTGGAAAAGCGGATGGCATTGGCCGGTCTTCTGCTCGGATTTGGGGTGCATTTCAAGATCTACCCGTTCATCTACGCACCGGCAATCGTCTGGTGGATGGATGATGAGACCCTGGGACGAAAGGGGGCTGAGGGTGCGAAGTCTCTTCCTGAAGTCCTTGTCAACTTCTTGAATCCGGAGAGGATAAAGCTGGCAGTCATCAGTCTTGCAACATTCATGGGTCTGAACATTGCCATGTTCGAAATGTGAGTCTTGAATGACCTCTCTTTGGTTCCCATGCTAAGATCCTCCAGCTACGGCACCCCCTTCTTGGTGCATACCTACTTTCATCACGTCACCAGGATAGACCACAGGCATAACTTCAGCCCGTACAACATCCTTCTCTACCTCAACTCGGCACTGCCATCCACAGCGACCATCAAGATTGAGTCTGTGGCATTCTTCCCTCAGATTCTGCTCTCGACCATACTCATCCCTCTCGTTCTGGCGAAGAAGGATCTTGCAACATCAATGATGGCTCAAACCTTTGCATTTGTCACCTTCAACAAAGTCTGCACCAGTCAGTACTTCCTCTGGTACATGGTCTTCCTCCCGCTCTACCTTCCCAATTCTGCATTTCTGAAGAGCCCGAAGCTCGGAGTGACGGCGCTGGGTCTTTGGGTTGTTTCTCAGGCTGCATGGCTGCAGCAGGGATTCCAACTCGAGTTTTTGGGATACAGTACATTCTTCCCGGGCCTTTTTGCTTCCTCGGTGGGATTCTTCTTGGTCAACTGCTGGATCCTAGGTGTCATCGTTGGTGATGGAGCCGAAGCAGCGAACACTGTCAAGGCCATCAAGGCCAAGAGTTAATATAGCAATACATGGCAACCATGGCCTGTTCATCCTGAATAAAACTAGAGTTAATCAAAATGTGGCTCTCACCGTTGGCTTGAGTGAAACGGTCGATTCGGCCTCAATGGTTTGTAGGCAACCAACCACGGCTCTTCCGGCAACTCCGACTTGAGAAAGTCCAATTGTCAAATGTGGCAGAGCCAATACCTTGATTGAAGCTTTCAGGTGCAATCGAGCCAGGTTCAAAGGTGCTGTTGCCTGGAAAGTGGCCACGTGATTAGGCGTCACCTTCCCGCAGGAGCACGTCCGAACGCGATCCAACCAGTCGCGCAACTTCTCCCCACCATTTCGCACCTTGCAGGCCAAGCACCCAACGACTTTTCCCAGCGCCACAACGTCCTCCCATTGCGCAACGATCTGCAAACATTTTATCCTGTGGATCAGATACTTACTTCCGCAATGTGGCTGCTGGAGAACGAGGGAAACGCGCTCGAGGGTTCGTATTGAGCTTCCTGCTGACAGCTGCCTGCGACACGAGCTAACGCGATTGATCACAGGCCGGCGCATCTGGCTGCGCCCCGGAAAACTGTATCTCTTTGGCCGAACATCCGCGAATGTCGAACGTATGCGATTCCACTGACTCCCGAATGACTCACGTTGCTGACAACTGCAGCCGGAACCCTCACGATCGCCCATAAGACCATCTCGCGCAAGCACATGACGATACAAGTCGACAAGGTTCCCGAAGGCGACAGCGTACGTTCTAGTTGAGTATACATAAGGCAACTTTGCTGATCATATTCGCAGCAAGATCTGTCTAGTCGGTCGGCGATAACGATCGAAGACTTGAACACGAAGGCGGGCACAACGGTCGATGGACACAAGTATAAGGGCGAGAAACATGTGGTGACCGAAGCGACGGCAGAGATCAAGATTGGCGGTTGCACGGAAGTCTTCCGGTACGGTCGCACTCTGTTACGAAAGCGTGAACTGTTGCTGACCATTTTCTAGGTTGACATGGCACCCGGTGGTGCTGACCTTCAGTTTCTCTAGTCGCGAAATGCAAGCCGACCCCTTGTCCAGACTGCGAGCCGACGTCGAGCAGCTGGACATCAAGCTTACATCCGAATACGATGTTGAGCATACGACACACGTGGTGGTAAAAAAGCGTAATACGTCAAAGGGCCTTCAAGCTCTTGTTAATGGGAAATACATTGTGACGGACTCATTTGTCGATGCGATTGTCGCGGCAGCGACTTCGGAGCCAACAGCTATATGTGCGCTGGAGGATAACTTCGACAGCTCCTGGCCCGATGCCTTAAGCCACTTGCCTCCACGTGGCGGCGAACCTGTTGAGCGTCCCAACGCCGCCTATGCCCCCGACGAAGGTCGCCGCGACATCTTTGAGGGATACACATTCATTTTCTACGAAAAGGGCCAGTTTGAGAATCTTCGCGCCCCCATCATCAACGGCAAGGGCAAGGCGCTTTACACAAAGGTGACCCCCAACGTGACTACTGTCGACGAGTTCATTTTGTACGTCAAAACAGAAGCAGGCGAGAAAGGGCTTGGGTGCTTTGAAGATGGCAGCGAGGGACGAGGTGTTGTCGTCGTCCGCTACACGCCTAGCAAAGGTGATGCTATGACCTGGTATGCGGACTTTTTCACTCAAGTCTCGCTCCGATTGGACCATAGGCCCATTGAACAGAACGAGTTCCTTGAGGCGATTCTCGTCAAAGACGCCAGTATTCTGCGTCGGCGTCTGGAGATTGACCCTACTCAGGAGCCTCCACGCACAGCGCCGCAGCAGGCTTCGAGCAGTGACTCGATGGATGTTGACCAGCCCGCCCCTCCACAACACACACCCCAAGAATCTGCACCGTCTGCTCCACCAGTGAGACCAGCTCGTGTGCGAAGGGCAGCCACCAGACGTTTTGCCGGATTCGATAATGACGACGACGATGATGATCCTGTGGTCCCCAAAGAACCAGAGAGCGTGCCTGTCAACGCTGAACCGGAGACCGAGGAGGGGTTATTCGTGTCGCAAGAAGCGGCCGTACTTGATGAAATCCCAGATTCGTCACAAGAGACGAGAACCAGGAGGTCGCAGAGGAAGCGGCCTCCAGTAGAGGATGACAGCATCATGGATGATATTATCCCAAATGCGGCCGCAGCTAAGCGACGACGGATTGAGGCTGGAGAAGATCCAGACCCGCGACCTAAGGAGCCCGAACCTCCAAAGGCTCCGGAGCCGAAGCCTGCTACCAAGGCCAAGAAGGTGAAGCAAGAGATTGACGTCCTCGAAGTCGCTCGCAAACGTCGTGAAGAACTGGAGGCTGCGGCCAAGGCCGAAAAGGATGACCTTCGCAATTTGCCAGCCGACCTTGACTTGGCAGAGATTGGTCGGAACCAAACCACGGTGGCCATGTCTGTACGTACCACGGTGGCCATGTCTGTACGTCAACGGCCGGCAACCAGGACTCACGAGGAAGACGTAGCGAGCGGCAGATGGAACCCTGCCTGGAATGGACGCAAAAATTTCAAAGGCTTCGTACCCCGTGGCGAGCTCACGGGACGACCGCGCCAGAAAGTCATTGTGCCTCTGAAGGAGGTCAAGAAGAAAGACTACGGCATTGGCGATGAGTACTGGCTCGAGGACGACAGTCAGAAGAAGAAGAAAGACGACACCCAGAAAAGCGGCAGGAATACTAGTCAAAAGAGTGGCACGAGTACTGGTCAGTCTGCCGCTTCGCGACATGTGTCACTTCAAGACCGGGGCACAATTAGCATTGTCAGCAGCGACGAAGAGGACGAGACGCCTGCTCCCGAACCCGAGCCAGAACCCGCCCCATCACGATCGAGAAGCTCTCGCGCCACGACGACACAGTCTCAAGCTACTAGCCAAAGTCAGAGGACGACGCGCGGCAAGAGAGCAGCGCCGCCTCAGGCTCCGGCCGACGAACCACCTGCGAAGAAGACTCGAGCGGCGAGGAAACCTCGAGAGGTGGCTGACAGCGATGAGAGTGACGACGACGGGCTGAAGTTTAAGTTTAGGAGACGCTGAGATAGCCCCAAAGCTGATCCTGAAGGCCTGCTGTTCAAGTGGAGCGACGAGTCAAAGGGAGCTATAACGCGAAGTCGGGCAAGAAGGCTTTCAAGAAGCTGTGCCCGCGAAGTTGGCGAGGGCAGCAAGGCCGACGACAATGATGCGGACGGCGACGCTGAGATGGTTGACTACAACGCCATCGAGAAGGACGCGGACGACGGTGCTGAGGAGGCCAAATAGCGATGTTTGTATGATTGCGGTCGCTGTGAGCGGTGCGTCTATTATGGGGTATCACTCTATCAGTATCTGTATGCAGGGTCGACCTGTTAATACACAGCGTAGTAACCGTATGTGCCTGTCTCTCTCTTCTAAGAATGTGCAAAAGAAGTGGTTTAATCCATCTCATCCATGGCGCTCGGCTTCGCGCCTTCTTCCTCGTCCACCAGCAGCCCGACCAAACACGCCGAAAGCATGGTCTCATAGTTGACCCAGGGGTGGATCTCCCCAAACAGCTTCGTGCCGTCTCGCCCGGCGCCGCGGAGCAGCTCGGGCTCGCCGGCGGGGTGGTAGGGCAGGTAGGGTGTGATGTTGTAGACGCGGCCGCCGAGGGCCATCCAGGCGTCCTTGCCCTTGCGGCCGGTCATCTTCTTGAGCATGGAGGGGGTGACTTTGAGGTAGGGCGTGGAGGGGGGCAGGTTGCGCAGGTCGGCGTTGGGGCCGGAGATGCGCGCCCAGTCGAGCGGGGAGTGGCCGGGCGTGAGGATTACTTTGCGGCTTGGTTTGGAGGGTTTGGCGGAGTGTGTTGGCGGTGGTAGGAGCGACGAGGAGGAGGGGCCGGGGCCGCGATTGGGGACGGGGCCGCGGGCGCGTTGGGGGGAGTTTGCGGCTGGGAAGGCGGCGAGGCGGGGTGGGACGGGGCCTCGTGAGGAGGAGGATGGTGGTGGGGGCATGCTCCCGCGGCCTATGAGGGAGTTCGTCGAGGTGTTGTTGAAGAGAGGCGGGGGAGGAGGCATGCTGCCGCGCCCGGGTGCCGGAGGGGGCGGCATGCTTCCGAGGCCGAGGGTCGGGGTCGGGTTCGCGCCTGTGGTTAGGCCGGTTGAGGAGGGTTCGTTGAGGGAGAACGAGGGTACGGCTGGGCCGGGCGGGGTGGAGGGGTTGGCTTTGGGTGTTGTTTGTTCCTCCTCTGGCTCTGATATCACCGGCGTCGCGTTCGGGCGGCGGATGATTGTGGGAGGAGGGGGCATGGCGAGGGCGTCGTTCTTCGGTGCCGGTGCCGGTGTCGGGTCGGGGTCTTCGGGGAAGTTGATGGATGGCGGGGCAGGCGCGGCTGCGGTGCGCTTTTGCTCGTCGGGCCCGGCGGTGCCGTTGCTTTGGTTCTTGTCAGACGGGGGACTTGAGCGTGTCTTTGGTGGCGGCGGGAGGGATGAGGAGGGACGCCAGGTCAGGAGGAAGGGCGGCATGAAGGGGTGTATCCATGGCGGAGGGGCGACGATGACCCAGACGACGGAGGCGATGATGAGGGAGACGCCGATGTAGCCCATTTTTTGTTGTCCTTGTTTGTGTCGCGTTGGGAGAGGCCGTGGGGGGCCGCGACGGAGATGGGATGGGTCGTCGTTTGTTGAGTGAGGGTCCTGACAGAGAGGCAGTTTGAGGTTGACGTCGTGATGGGATTTGGAGAATGTTGCGCTGCGAGTGTCTTCGGTCTTTGTCAGCGGGTTCAACGGTCACGGTGAGTGGTCAGCTGTCTGGCGCGGGGCCCGCACTGGAAGCTGGAGAGCCTGGAGGTGGTGGTTGTTCCCTTAACGGGCGGCTGCTAAGCGACAGGGGTGCACTGTGTCCCCTTTTGGTGGGGTTCACAAGTGTTGTCTCGGAGGGCGGAATGACGCGCTACGAGATTGAGATTTCGAGATGGAAAGGCGCGAGGAAGGGAAAAGAGGTACGTACCGCGACGTTCCGCTAGCGCGTGCCCACGTTCAATTTGGCCCGGCCGGGCAACAACCCGGGATCACGGGAGGAAGGGGGGGAGGAACAAAAACGAGATGGGCGCTGTCAAGGGCCCGAAACAAAAATAAAGCAGACTGGGAAGGGTCCGACCTGAAGGGGGAAGGCACCGAAGGAGAGACGAAATGTCACCGCCGTCCCGAAGGTGAATCGTTTCCCGCCCTGCCGCCCTTGTCCCGCTCATTGGCGATATTCTTTTCCCTTTTTCCTTTTTATTTTCTTGTGAGTCTCCGCTAGCCTGCATTCATATCAGATATACCTGCCCAAGTTGTTTTATGGATGGGCCAAGGGTAGGTATCCGTAAGGCGGGCAAGAGTTCGAGACTAGCACTGCACACTGCACCTCTCGAACCAAATCACACAGCACACAAGACGAAATGTCACGACGGCAGACCTCTGAGATATCCGGGATTGGCTGTCTTGTGTCGTGTGGAGTGGGTTTGTGCAGGTTGGGACGCATGAATAAACAAATGCCAATCGAGATGAGGGGGATCCAACGGGCGGTTTCGAAGAATGACAACACGCCAGGAATAACATGGCCCAATGGACGATGGCCCATGGATAGTTTTGTGCCTTGCTGTGGACGATAGCGAACATGTCATATTGCATTATCTGCCATTCCCGTTCCCAGGTTCGCCTGCGCTCTCCTCTTTTTTTACGGATCCTCGGTGAAGTTCAAGCGTGAGAGAGGAGTCGAATATGCAACTTTGAGGCTTGCGGCTAACTGGGCTGCTACTGGACGCCCCCGTTTCGTGGAATCGTGAATGACATTCTTCAACTTGCGTCCTCCCCCCCGCCGCCGCTGCCCATTCCAATCTCTCAGTCACACTCACCACTCGTGGTCTGTCTCGTTTTTGATCCCCCAAGTTTCCCTATTCCGGCACACACACCTTGGACGCGTCTGTTCGCGGTTGGTTGCTGCTGCTACCTTACCTGCCCTGTGTCACCGCTACGCCGTTGATCATCAACCTGCATGTTTCAATCGGGGACCGTTTCGTGTCGAGTCAACGCTGTTTGAGAGAGACAAGCGCGAGACAACAAACCAACAACTCTTTTTCTTCTTCCTTTCTCGGTCTTGGTCTTTGGGCTGCAAAGCACATTGCCTCCTTTTTTTGACTCCTATCCGGACGGGACCCCAAGCTGAAAAAGGTGAAGCGGCGAAGTGGTCCATCACCGCCTTTTGCCTCACCGACGACGAACCCCTCCCCTCCCCTACCCCCCCCTCTCGCACCCCCGACCTGCAGCAAGCAAGCACTTGTGCGTACGACGGGCACAGTCATACACACACGAGAGAACCGGCATCGTCGTCGACTGCCTCAAGCGGAATTGCAGGCCCTGCGAACCACTTTCCTCGAAGCCCACCGTCACCGGTAAACTGGGCACCTCGACAGTCGACCACCGCGCCCATCCCTGCTGGCTTCTATTTTTCTTTGCACATCTTTTGCAGGTTTTCATTTTGCAGCCTCGTTCCTGGGATACCCAAACCTGGGAAAGGAGTGCACGACGACGACAGAAAGAGGCAGGGAGCGCCCGTGTTCGTCCAATGTGGTTTTCCGTTTCCCGGCCATGGTAGCCAGTGAGAAGCCGAGGACGGAGGAGGAACCCCAGGAGTACCAGCACCTGTACCTGTACCTGTACCAGCACCCGTCCACCACCGCCGCCAGGAACCCGAACCGAACAGTCACCTGCAAATAGGTAGCGGCTGCTGCTGCCCAAAATGCGCTCGCTCACCTCCGCCAACACGCCGGCCGGCTGCAACAATCTGTCGACTGCTTCTGAAGACCTCACCAAGAACAAGCCCAAGAAGCCCGACCCATCCCGGCTTCACAGAAACATCAGGCCATCGTCGCTCTCGCCCGCCACCCGCAACCCCGCCCTGTCGTCAGCAGCATCAACAGCAGCATCGTCCAGGGCCTCTTCGCCTGCGCTGCTCTCGCCGACCTCGACGCCCTTGCGGCCCGTCTCACCAGCACCAGCATCCGCGGGTCGCAAACCCACGGTCGCCCAGATTCGAGCCCGAACCACAAATAATCCCGCTAGCACGCCCACGCGAAGGTCTGTCTCTGGCTCTGGCATTGGCAGCACTGGCACCACCACCAGCACCACCACCAGCACCACCACCAACACTCCAACCAGCAGACCAAAGACTGTCGCTGCCGCTGGAACTAGTGCTGCGACTGCGACTCGCACTGCTGCCACTGGCCCACCAACCGCAACGGGGCCCCGGCCACGCATCACAGCTACCACCACTAGAAGTAGAAGTACTGTGACCGTAACCACAATTGGCGCAGGCACCACCAAAACATCAAACTCCCACTCCGCCACTACAACCGCAACCGCCAACCCAACCGCCGCCGCCGCCGCTGCTACTGCTACTGCTGCCAATCCAAACCCAAACCCAAACACAACATCCTCTTCGCAACCGCCACCCGCGACCGCCTCCAATACCACCACTACCACAACCACCGACGCCGACGACGCGGGTACCACTGCGGAAACTCCTGCCACATCCCCTCAGGGTTCTGCCTCCGCCCGACGACAGCAACCTGCACTGTCCTCCAGCTTGCGCTCTCCCCTCCGCAACAGAGACCAAAATGTCCTGAACCCCTCATCTCGTCCTGCCAACGCTGCGCGAGCGAAGCCGTCGCCAACACCTTCGCCCACCTCATCCTCCACACCCGCATCCGCATCCGCCTCAGCATCTGCCTCTCCCACGCCCACCACAATGCCCCCCTACGACAAAGGGGGCAGCACGACTACCCGCCAGCCGGGAATGCCCTCCCTCACCGCAAAGGGAATGAATCGAGCTCCCCTCACCCCGAAAGTTGCTGCGAAGCCAGCCTCCGTCGTGACCCCCCTGGGCCGCCGCCGCAACGATAATACGAATAACAACACCCAACACCCGACTTTACATGCCACTGCTGGGGGAGGAGCCAAGGACGACCTGACGAGTCCTGCGCCCTTCCTGGGCAATAATATCACACCGCGATCCGGCCCTCGCCAGAACCGCGTCGACAGCAATAATAGCACTCCCAACGGCACACCGAACCCCGACCGGACCAACGATTGGGATCACCAGCCCACTTTCCAGGCTGAGCCGGTAAGGAGACAGGTCGTTACCTTCAGCCCTGTGCCTTCCACCGCTGGCAACCGCCACGATGCCGACTCCAAATTTTTCTATGCGAGCGACGCCAAACCCTCCGCGCCCGCTCCCCAGCCCAAGCAGCCTGTTGCTGCTCCTGCCGCCCCACAGCGAGCTTCCACCTTCCTGTACGCCAATGGCAGCGCCGTAGACAAGAATCGGCCCACGTCCGCCGGCGTAGGCTTCACGCCGATGCTCGCTCCCTCGCTGGCACCGTCATTATCACCGACACTTGCGCCCACGCCGGAGCCGCCGCAGAGCAAGTTCTTTTATGCAAATGGAGCTCCAAATCTGGCTCCAGGCTTCAGGCCGTCGTCTGCAGCTTCAGGCACGGGGCCGACCATCGCAGAGTCGAGAAAGAAGGCCAGGAATTCAGCTGGCTCGGCAAGCGGTTTATCGCTTGCGTCTAGGCCCATGTCGCCCAACAAGCCGATACAAGCTCCAGCTGCTCCGCCATTGGTTAAGAGCAATAGTCAACCGCAGACTCGGACCCAGATGACCAGCCCGCCGCCCCTGGCGCCTTCGATGCACAAGCGCAAAATCAGCATGGACGCCGTCTCTCAGGTAGCCAGTCATGTCAACAGCCGGCCCGCGAGCCACGTCGGCTCTGACGCTGCACCTACCGATGCCATGATCATGTCACAGTTCATGGCTTCTCAGTCGCCGACTCCCTCCGGAGTGTCGTCTCCGACAATGGCCAGCTTCTTCCCTAACCAGCCGATCACGATAGCTTCGATATTGCAGGCAGCAGATGAGCTGAGCGAATCTGAGGGAGAGGGAGAGGAGGAGGACGATGACGACGACGATTCCAGGGATCTGGAAGAACTCCACAGCCCGACCCGGTCGAACCACGGCGACCCTTTGAACGATATGGTGAAGCACGCCAGGAGGGAACGCAAGGTGCAGGATCTGGAGATTACAAACGCTTCCCTGGAGGCCATTAACAGATCGCTCGAGAGGCAGCTCAGGAAACAGACGGCTGAATTGAGGAGGTACAAGAGACTGTCCCGGTCTGGCCGTCTGTCCTCGGCTCCCACCGCGCCACCAGCGGAGGAACCGTCCGAGCCGACCACGGGTCTTGGTATCGAAGGTGTTTTAGATCTTTCGGACCTTAGTGAGGAGGAGGAGGTTGAAGCTGGAGGTGAAGGCGGGGTTGAGGGCGAAGGCGATTTAGAAGACCTCGAGGATTCCATGTTTGAGTCATCGGAGCTTGACGAGACGGACTCTGCCAAGTCGGACCCCGAGCGCGACACGCGGCGGAGGAAACGAGACGAAAAGCGACTTCAGCTGGATCTCACCAAGCACAGAGAGCTGCTTGTCGACAGTCAGAAGATCAATCAGAGCATCAAGAAGTGCTTGAATTGGACGGAGGAACTCATCAAGGAGGGCAAGAAGGCTCTCGAGTACAAGGTCCAACCCAGCGAGGTGAAGCTGCCACCACGTGTGCTCCAGCCGGCTTACCTGCGGGACAACGAGGATGAGGAGTCTCGCAAGGATGGAGCGTCAGCACCGAGCAGTCCAGTGGATTCCCCGAGGAGTCTCACGCCAAACTGGAGCAAAGAGCCGCAGGACCGCGATAGCGGCATCGAGCTGCCGACGGAGGGCTCATAACAGCGCCTTCAATACTACACATTATAATCTTTCAAGCAGACCGGGTCTCCCGTCGCGGCCTGGACGTTGCGGCGGCATCGCACAACATCACCACTCACGGAACATTTTCCTTTCACAAAATCACCAAACATTGCATCGGGAGACAGGATTAGTCGGAACCAGGCGTTTTCTATTTTCTCATTTGTGTCTACTTGGCCTTTCGGCATTTTAACGAAAGGAACGACATCATCGGCGAAGCATCATCTTTCCTCCCGAAAAGGGAGGGTAGAAACACTGCGACTGCTCATTTTCTGCAAACAAACCGGTTTTCCTTTGTCACACGTTTTTGTGTACCAACAGATACCCCAAAGCAACTTTACATATAAAGAACGGAACATACAAGGGCGGGCCGAGTGGGATTTGAAGTCCAAAAAGAAGGCGCCCACAACTGATTTTTTCGCCTGCGCTTGGTTTGGGGAGGAAGTTTCGACCCTTGCGATATCTCTGCTCATGAGCAGGGGATGCAGGAAGAAGACCAAGAATCAAGACGGAAAGACGGAGGAGACGAAAAGGGGAACATGCAGATGATGACGAGCCGATGTGTATAATATCGATTCGAGTCAAATAAGACCAGTCAAAGACTCTGGTGATGATTTCAAGTTCATGCTTCTTGCGTTTGGCGGTGAGTGATGTCAGATGTGAAGATCAGGGGTCCATCCGGGTACCTAGCGGGGAGTTCCGAGGGCTGGGCGGCGATGAGGCTGAGGGTTCTGGACCAGGACTCTGTCTCGATCGGGATGGGAGAAGGAAATATCAGGTCCCACATGGGTGCAAAAGGGGGCCGAGGTATTGCTTCTTTCGTACGCGGTGAATGTCTTGCTCAACGGTCTCAATTACGGGTGGTAGGGGTGTATACGGGAGGTGCAGAGACAATGCGTCGGGCCCTTGTGAGCCTCCTTTTTTGAAGAGCGTGGCTTGGGTGATTGCGATGTGTCCTGGGAGGGAGGGGAGCTTGTTGGCTGGGGGTGAGACAGGAGGTTGACTGGGGGCGTGGCCTTCGGCTCGGAGACGGAGGTGACGGGGAGCGAGGGGGGTTTTATGGGTGAACAAGCAGCCGACCGGATTGCGGATACTCGGTGGAGGGAGGATTGTGCATTTAGAGATGCTGGATGGCGATGCAAAAAGGAAGGAAGAGGGTGAGGAGAAAACGCAAAAAGAGTCGACCGACGGAGATGTCGGAGACTGCTTGCCTCGTGGGTGAATCGAACACCCGATCTCCTCATTACTAGTGAGGCGCTATACCACTTAGCCAACAAGGCGGTAGAGACGACACCTTATATTTGGGACTAAGCTTGGCTAGGGAGCGGTGTGGAGCCGACGTCCAGTTTGGCCGGGGTGCAGGCGTTAGTTTTGGTTTGGGCGCGGAGGTTTTGCCGACGACTGTTTTGTCTTTAGTTAAGATTTGGATTGATCTGAGGTTTTTTTTAATGCTTTTGAGGGGTTTCTGGGGCTTGGTGCTGGTTGTGGGTGGTTGTTTAGTTGGCAAGTGGCTTCGTCACGTCAGTCAGTGTGTGAGTGCTGGTGTTGAAGCTGCTGTGGGGTTAGGCTGTGTGGTGTTTGAGGCGGCGTTCTTTGGGGGGTACACCACGAACCCATTTCGTTCTTTTTTCGACTGATTCGTGGTAGAGCTCATATCTTAGTCTGCTCTTTGCGAGTGACTCGAAGTCGATAGATGCTCCTCGTCAGTTGTATGGATGGAACATGATTGACAGTCCCCATCACCATGTAAGTGCGGACTGCCGTTGATTATTCGCGCCAAAGGCTTCCGTGACGACATGTTCTTTTACTCTTGGGCTCTGAAACTTATTATCCGAGGGAAGGCGGTTGGGCTTCAACCTTTTTGGTTCCTTGGGAGTTTCTCTTGCAGAAGATGTCGGCTTGCTCAGAGGACTTGAAGGCTGCGTGTGGGAATTGGGCATAAAATAAGCCACCCTTCGTTGAATACAGTTCAAGTTGGATGCTTTGATGAATCTCGGCGAATATTCCAGCCTCATTGCGAACTCCACAAACTCTACATCTCGATGGAGGACTCAAGGGCATGCTCATGATGAGCGGTGTCAGATGGTCGACACTGCGCGGCTCCTGCCCCTTCAGCATTGTCCTGCGCCTTCCTATACGTATTCAAGAAAATCATCCCACGATATTCAAAAGAGGAGGAGAAGTCTCCTATGCATTGCGTCGTGTGGCACGTATCGTGATTGAGTTCGCTTGCATCGAGGTTTTCACCATCTCATGACGACAGTTTTACAGAACTCAATGCCATGAGAATGCGAAGAAGCCATTGGCTTGATGCTCTACCAAACACTTCGTCCAGCTTTCTTTATATACGCGCCTGGGATTGAGGCATCTCTTCTCCTCCAGCGCCGGTGGTTGCCCACGCGCAAGGCATGGCTTCAGCTCTAAGAGGCCGAAGATGGCTGCTGAGAAACGAAGACGTACCAGAAATGATTCTTTTCGAGGATTTGGCTGCCTGTTAACGAGGTAGAGATCATGCCACGTAAGTTTTGACTAACGTTGTCGGCCGCTCTCTATCTGTGGTTGGGACTCGCCGGCGTGGGTCTGTCGTCTTTGCCTTCGGGTGTATTCCAAGCGCATAGTCAATGCTGGGGAGACACCGATGAGTTTCTCCTTACTCTTGACGAGCTTTGGAATCCCCCTCAATAGATAGTGACGAGACTCCTATGACGATTGCCTTGAGTAGCCTGTTTCTATCTGAGGCAAAAAAGGGTCGCATTGGCTTGTCTACCGTCAAACTGAGGAAGCTCGGTTTTTGTGTTCACATTCAGGTCATTTATTTCTTGATTGATATCATAGTAAGTGCTGAGAAGAGATCTGCTGTTCTGCCACTTGCGGACACCTCATATCGACGGTTGTGATTGCACTGAATCGATATACATGATCCCAAACACCCACACAGCGTCTCAACAAGAGATAGCATTGCCAGTCATTGTCTCTAAATCGCCTACACAAGCTTGAATCCTGTTTCGGTGCAAGCTTTCTGAAGTAAGAATAGCATGGTCGCTGTCTTGGGGTTGTATAGTCACACTATGATCGCCCGTTTTCTCTGGGCTATTCATGTATGATTCAGACGCCCCCTGCAGCTCTTTCAGACGACAGAAACCTCTATGAAAGTCACTGGTTGATTTAGAAGATTGTATTCTGTAAGCTGCTCGTGATTCGTGGTAATCGCCGTTTGCTGATCGGCGCCAGTCAGCCTTGTGTAGCGGTGCCAGACCCATTCGACCATATCTAGAAGCTGTGCCCCATTTGTGAGAGGGTGGAACAAGAACTTCATCTTATCCGGCATCTCTCATAAACTTTCCATGTAGATTAACCCTATTAAGCCACTGCTTCGCGGGGGAATGCTTGAGACTTGAAGCCTGAAAGTCATGGAAACGAGACGACATACTAATTTAAAAGCCCAAATAATTCTGTAAGTGCACACGAAAAAGGCAATGGGCCAATCCATGCGATACCTTTGGGCGGTTAGGTAGCGCAGTATCATTCTAATGGGCTATGAGTTGCCGTTCAGAGTGGTTGCCTTGAAATCTTTCGTGAAGGAGGCAGCTTTCCGTGTGTTTCGTCATTTTGAATGTATTCACCGCAGTCAATGTAGACAAGCGGTGAAACAAGAGTATTGGACAGATGATCCGTGTCACAATTTGTACATTCCGGAAGCTATGGCCACTTCCACAACGTTACGTTTAGCAGTACTGTGCAAAACCATCTTCGGAAGCACTTTTCTTTCTCTTTGACGGAAGTTGGTCCGAACGCCCAGGTGATCGACCTGTTGACTGGCTCTCTGTTATTGATCATCGCTGTTCGCGATGTATTCACTACATACGAGCAGACTGTTCATCATATCCAAGAAGAAAAAATGTACCAATACTTCTCGGCTGAGATCGGGACTGAAGCATCTCTTCAAGTCATTCGCATGCTTTCCTCTAACCAAAAGGACATCAAGCCCAACCCATCACACTTCGCAATTGTTGAACTCGATTCTGGGTTCCGTGGCACCAGGAAGCTTTTATAGCTGTTCACATGAATATGTTCCGGAAAGCATCGCAGTCTTGTTTTGGGATATCGACTGTCTTTAGGGGAGTTTTGTGTAGACATGATGATATCAAAGTTTTCAACCACCAGCATGTGCGTGTATTAAGTTAGGCAAGTACCAGTCTTAACTCTGCGCACAAATCTCAGGAATTCTTTTTATTTTATTATTTAATGAAGAGAAGCAATTTGTGAAAGGAATGGTTGCGCAATTCAACTCAAACTAATAAGTTTCCAAATTCCTAGCTCCAGCCCGGCGTTCTTCACCACAGCTTGACTCATGACAAATAAAATGTAGGTATAGCTCCTTGTCGCCATTGCCTTACATTTTCTCAGTCCTAATCAAGCTTGTAGGTTATAGAGCTTTGAAATTTCAAGTTTACCTTCATAATACAGCTTCTTCGGGAGTGTCGTGAGACGCTGCTGCTTCGCGGATCCGGATCCTCAACACGGAAAGCTCGGCATGAGCAATGCGAACATTGAAACGCCGATAAATAGCACACGAGGTAAGTCGCAACTCAAACGGAAGGACCAAGCCCTACTTTGGTAAAGTTTAAGGGCTCTTCATTAATCTCCTCCTAGTTCAAAGCAGAACGCGGAGAGTGCTACCTTCTGAATCGCCCATACTCTATGTGCTATGAAAGTTCACCAACAACGGAAGCTTCTGTAAAAGCGAGTTAGAAATAGTCTCCTGAGCGAGGACCTTTGGTTAAACCGGATTTTGACACAATTATTCAAGCCTGGACCTGAGCCCCCAAGTATCGACAGGCTCAAGTCATGGCAAACACATACTTTTGCAAACAATGTCAAATCGCAAACAGCTGGTGGTGAAGTTGGTCGTTTTCTTAGGAAATCAATTTCCCCCATTAGAGAGGAGAAGTCTAATCATGTTGTTTGTGTTTATTGAGTGAGCTGCAGTTCAGAGACCGAGTCCACTACTGACCAATCTCCACTGTCTCAGTCTTCCAATCCCCAGTCAACGAACCACCAGCACCAGCGCCGACAGACTGCAGCTTCTCCGGCTGCTGCAACAATTCTTTTGTAGTCAGTCCGGGCCAAACGGCCATCCACCTCCCTGTCATCTTTACTTTCGCGTGGCCTGCCTTCCACACATCTTTTGAAACCCTCGGCTCGCGTAGCTCGATGACATTGCTTACACTCTCACCAGGAAGCAACGTTACTAGGGATTCGGCACTTGGTGGCATCTTGCGGGTAAGTTTGACGGCGTCGATGTGGATAGGCTCAGACGCCCCGGCGGGCGTGATCGACACCAGACCCAAGCCAAGAGCGGCCTCATCAAGGGGAGAATTCCACTTCAGGATCGTCACAGGAGTGTCAGGACTAGTGTTCTTGACCGATACCGAGACGCTGGGGGCTTTCGAGGCGACGGTCTGGGAGAGGCTCAGTTGCAGATGGGGAAAGGACGACGACTCGGAGTCGACCATCGTGGGCGTTGGTTGGGCCGAGAAGAAGTAGAGAGAAATGACAATGAAAGCGCCTATAGCTAAGGCGGTTGGGAGCGATAAACGTCCACGGCTGCGCTGCTGGGCGATCATGTGTAATAGCTCTGTCCGTGTCTGGCTGGTAACAGACTGGTATGATGCGAATGCTTTTTCTGCGGCTGAATGTTGAGGGAGTTGAGCGGCAAGATTGGTGACGGACCTTCTGGGGGCCCCTTCAACTCTAAGACTGGATATATGCAGGTCGATGAGAAAGGCAAGTTGCCAATGTAAGGAGGAAAAGTTGCCGTTGTAAGGCTAAGAAGGAAATGTTACCATTGAAAGCGGGAAAAGTTGCCGTTGCAAGAAGGCTGTCGTATTATTTACTCTCGCTTTAAGAATCTTCAAGGGGCTGCAACTCCTTAATGATGTGTTTGTGGTTCGTTGTTGAGTAGCTAACAGGCTGAGGAATACGAGAAATCCACATATGAGAGGCGCAACTTGAGGCAACTGAGCAAGCGGCAAGTTTAAGCGACGTTTGCAGAATATTAAAACCTGTGACACGTGCGGGGCAAGCTTGTGTTAATCCTGAATAAGGTCAGTTCATGTCGAAGAGGCCAGTCTAGAATCTTTCGCCTCGCCGTGCCTCGCTAAATCGTAAGTAAGTAACCCCTTGAATTAACTTCTCACTTATGCCAAGTCGGCCAAGACAGCCAAGACACTTTCTGATTGGTGGCGCACGGTTGTGAAAACAAACAGCGAATGAGGAGACAGGATTTAAATCAACACACGGCTTCAATAACTTATTACAAACCAGGCAACTCCCCCACCATCAATCGTTGTGATCGACAATTCAGAACAACCATAATCTTCCGTGGAGAGGGGCCGGGACCAACTTGTGACTGTCCTTTTCAATCCTCCAATATGCTTACTAGTCAGTGTTGACCAAAGTGCCGCCTCTCTGGAATTCGAAGGCACAGACAATTGTGATTCGACCCCTTTTCCCAGATCGCTGTCCATCAGCCTCAGTTTGTCCCGACGAACGTGTCGGAAAAGTTGCTGTCTTCAAGCCCCATCCCAAAATTGCTCGTTTTCAGTGGCGGAAAAAAGCATCTACACCTTGAGATTTCATTCTCCACGATACGACTCATGTTTCGGTCCAGGCTGAATGCAGCCTCCCACAGCGGGGCCGGCGGGTTGCTCCTTCACGAGGATATGAAGTAATGAAGTCGAGCTCGTCCGCTGACGGATGAGAAATATTCAAGTCACAATTCAACAGCTGAGCTGCTACCGACCAAGTCCGGAAGATAATTCATTCATCCGCTCATTCATTCATTTATTCATTCGTTCTTACGTTCGTTTCTTCCACATCCCTTAGCCAAAATGAAGGCCGCCACTGTTGTTTCCTGCCTTGCAGCCCTTGCTAATGGCGCCGCTATCAACCTTGCTCGCCGAGACGCAAGCCCTCTTGATGTCAAGATTGAGCAGGTCGGCAACAGCGAACTGAAGGCCACCATCACCAACACCGGTAGCAGCCCTCTGCGAGTTCTCAAGACCGGTTCTATCCTTGACGACACTCCCGTCGAGAGGGCTCAATTCACGACCGCCTCTACTGAAGGTGGTAAGTACTAGATTTTGTTATGACGCTTCTCATATAAGTTGGTTGTTAGGATGGGCCTCTCTAATGAATCCAATAGTCAACAGAGTTGCTTTCAACGGCATCCGCGTCTATGTCCGTGACACGAACCTCCCCGACTCTGCCTTCAAGACAATTGGTGCTGGTGAGAAGGTCGAGGTCCAGTGGGATCCCGCCAAGGTACACGACCTTAGCACCGGCGGCGAGTTCAACGTTTCGAGTGTCGGATCTCTCCGTTACGCCAAGGAGGGAAGCAACGACATTGCCGGCCAGATTGTCTACGATTCGGGCGTCCTCACCGCTAAGGTCGATGGAGTAAAGGCTGCTGAGGTTCACGCCGCGTTCCACCAGAGCCTGGCTGCTAAACGCGCCAACGTCCAGAACGACTGCACCGGAAGCAAGAAGACGGCCATTATCAAGGGCCTTGCCGAGGGCCAGAAGCTTGCCGCCGCTGCGCAGACGGCGGCCAAGGCAGGTACCCGCGTGGAGCAGTACTTCCGTTCGAAGTCGTCGGGCACCAAGGCTGCTGATGTCCTTGGCAAGGTCGCCGACTATCTTGGCAGCTCGACTGCGGACGCCAAGATGTACTGCTCCGATGTTGGCAACTTCTGCGCCAACGCTGCTGCTTACGCTCAGGCAAGTCATCTTGAACTTTTCTTCCTTAATGACGCAAGTACTAACAAGCTTTCTCAGCCCGGCCTCGACGGCTACATTGTCCTTTGCGAGAACTCTTTCGAGGTCCCTGTTTCTGGCGCCGGATGCCGCGGTATGGACCTGGCTTACCTCATGATCCACGAGGCTACTCACTTGTCTGAAATCGGCGCCACTGACGATGTTTGCTACGGATACGAGGGCTGCGTCGACACCATCAGCGCGTCTCAGTCGCTCAACAACGCGGACACTTTCGCCATGTACGCCAGCGGTATCAAGAACAGCTGCTAAATGGGCGAGGGAGTACCTGCCATCAACATGTTTTGACAAATTTCTTTGTATATCTAGCGAGTACTTGACGTATCTCTTACATAAATTGATTTGGCCTTGACGGCCGTAGGACTTAAACACACAAGATCTACGTCTTGAACGTTCGTGGATTAACAATTGCAGCTCATAATAACTCGCCAATAACTTGAATGTTTCTGGTGGAATCTAAA
Organism: Colletotrichum fructicola Nara gc5; assembly: GCF_000319635.2. Lineage (NCBI taxonomy): Eukaryota > Fungi > Ascomycota > Sordariomycetes > Glomerellales > Glomerellaceae > Colletotrichum > Colletotrichum fructicola. The sequence goes on from NW_027094057.1 coordinate 924,379, forward strand.
TGACTGTGGTTCTTCATGAATCTCAGAGAGTAATCCTCACCCTATGACAAGTGCCCAAACCTCTTTCCGTTTTCACAATTAAACCGGGGACCAAAAGAAAGTAAACGAAACACTGCGCAATTACTCCATCCTTGCATTCGATACGCATAATCCCTACTTATATCATCAGAGGTGATCTTTGGGCATTTCCTTAGCTAGGGTTAAGCATTGTTTCGAAAAGCTGATTACACTGTTGACTAGGTGATGTGGACGTCGGTCAATGAGATTTCAGAGACAACTGCTGGGGCGACGTCACGGTAGGCGAATTTTCAGTCCGGGTTCGTTTAAGCCTAGCTGCAGTCGGATACTTCTCCTGCTCGTCATCAACCGGAGAAGGTCAAAGTCACAAGAGCCGTCCATTTGACCCCAAGCAACCAAGACCTCACATATTTCCCCGTCAGAGTCATACGGCAGTCAAAAAGGTGCACCTCCAGGCGGCAAACATGGTGAAAAGAACTTGCGTTGAACCGGTTGTGTATGAGTGCTGATGGGACTATGACCCTTAGCTACAAGGCCAAAGTAAAACAAAGTTCAAACGGCATATTCTCAGATGGAAAAGCCAACTTAAACCATGTGACGAGCAAATTCCAACGCAAAAGAAATCATGCTCTAGTGCCAATTTGTGCCGGTTACTCAACCCCTCTGTGGCAGACTTCCCATCTGTCTCCTCGCAAAATCTAGGGTATCTGCGACCAACTTGTTGGCCGCATCTTCTCGGGCCTTGTCGTACACCTTGTCCTTCTCGAGGTGATCCGCATACTTCTTTTTGAAGTCCTCGTATTCATTGCGGATTTTCTCTTCCTCTTCGTGTCGCTTGTCGTCAGCCTTGCGATGCTCATCATCTGCTTTGATGCGCTTGACCTCGTCATCATGGCGCTTCTTTTCCTGCTTCCTGTCATCTTCCTCGTGTTTCTTGTCAATCTCATCGTGGTCTTTTCGCTGCTTCTCAAGGAGTATGATTTTCTCAGAAGCCTTCAGGAGCGCGTCGGACTTCGAAGTGAGTTCAGACTGGGTAGTCTTGAGCTTAGCCGTGGCGTCATGCAGTTGCTTCTGGAGTGCCTGCTGTTGCTTCTCCAAATCTCCGTTCTTCGACTTTACCACACAGATCTCTGCCGTCAGTCTCTTGTTGTCTTTCTCTAGAATCGAGTTTTTATTCCCGAGCACACGCAAATCCTCTTCGAGACGGGCTTTCTGCTTCTTCTCCTCTTGAAGCTGGGCATCTATCGCATTGAGCTGAACATTAGCGGCAACAAGGTCCTCCTGAAGGCGATTGATATGAGCCTTGAGCTTGTCCAGCTCTTCGCGGAGCTCCTTGATGATCTCGTGATCTTTTATGTCGTGTGCCGAAATTTTCTCCATCAGTTGACTCAGCTCCTTCTCTTTAGCCTCTGCTTGCTTCTTTGCGTCCACTAGGCTCTTGTCCAGAGCAGCGACTTTGCCTTTACCCTCAGCAATCTCGGCGTTCAAGGCCCTGACATTAGCTTCGTGGTCTCCAATCTGCTTTCTGGCAGCATCAAGCTGGTATTCACTGTCGTGCAGCTTGGAGTCTAGCGTTTTGAATTGCTAAGTGGTGGTTAGAGACCATATTTTGCAAGACACCTAGACATTATTGAGAGCTTACCTGCTCAGCATACTTGGCTTGGTATCCAGCCTGGTCAATGAATGCAGCTGCATGAGTCAAAGTATCGACCAATGTTCGAGGGAAGGGCATCGGTGCAACAATGCGAGGAAGCGAGGGCTGAGGCTGAGGAAGCCTGAATTCGGTTTCCGCCTTGTTCGGGGTTGACTCAGGCGGATTAAAGTCGCTGAGTCAAATGTGTCAGTTTTGCAGGTTCATGAGAGGCGTTGAAACTCACTGAGAGTGGCGATCGATCAAACCAGCGAGGGTGAACTCGCCAAGGTCTTTGGCGGAACTATCCTGAGGTGATTTCATGCGGACGGAAAGCTTGCCGGTTTGCCGGTTGAAGGTGCAGTCCAAGTCGTAGTAGGAAGTGTAAGTAAATCTGACAACGTCATCGTTCTCAGCCTCAATCTTCTGGTATTCGCAACGGAGAGACGGATCGTTGGCTTTGCCAGCATAGTTCTTCGTCCATTGCCAAAGAGATATGATGGGCCTGCCTTGGCCGAAGCCCTCAGGAGCGATGAAGGCAGCCATCTCGTTTTTGGCGAAGGTGGACCAGTTGATCTTTCCGGTCCAGACTCGGACAGTGTCATTGGCCTTGTCGCCGTGAGAGTGAGTACCCCAAACACGCTTGAGACTCGACGAGGTCTCATGGCTTGCGCAATCTGACATGGTAATCTTGATGTTCTCGTAGGCTTGCTGGCTGGTGATCTTCCAAGAGAACTTCGGGTGCTTCAGAGTGAAGACATCGTCTCCCTTGTCGGTCTTGGAGACCTTGTCGATAGAGATTGTCTGAAACCAGTTGGCCTTCGGCACTCCGTATTCATCCCGCGTCCACTGGAAGAAGACATAGGCAGGGTCACCGGTGCGAACAGCTCCATTTGGCAGTATAACGATGAAAGTCTCGTCCTCAGCCACCGCCGCACCCTTCCAGTTGAGCTTGCCCAGATAGACGTACATCTTGGTGGGATTTGAGGTTGAAGCAGAGGGGTTCTTTGGGCCCTGGCTGGTTTTCGGTTCGGAAGGAGGCAAAGAAGGGTACGGAAGATGATTTCTGAGTATCTTGATGGGGATGAATGGGATGGAGATGATCTTGGACGCCAAGCCGATGAGCATTTTATTTGTGGAAGTTAATCGCAGTGTGGGTGTTTTCTCATGATACTTCGTTCAATCAGTTTGCCGGTTCCCGATCTTATACTGCAGGGTTAGGGCGCTCATTGACAGGAACTCCTTAGCAGTGTGAGCTTTGGTTCAGCTTTCCACATTTTCGCTTGCCAGGAGGAGCTGGTTATATGAGATGAGATTTTGTTTCTCATTTGTTGCCTCTACAAGTGCGTGTCCTGTCTAGTTTGATTCGGCCCAAGCACATTGCGTAGGTAGCTGAAGTTGCCGGAGCTGAAGTGCGAAGTTTCCGAATCCGGCAAGATACGAGTTAGTTTTGTGGAAACGTCAATGCCACTCAGAAGCCACATTCTTCCCCGCGAGATATTTCAACACAGTGAAAACCGAAAACATGTCAAGCTTTTCGATCCGCGGGACAGCATCAGTCGATCCTTCCTGTCTCGGTAGACCTTAGCTGCAGAAAGACTCAGACAGTGGACGTTGATTCACACTCATCTCACGGTTCCCTACCAATCAGAATCTGAAGTTCGGAATGGGTTCAAGAATGGAGCTATTATGGCGGCTCTAGCCGACGGGCGCCGTTCTCGCATCGCTTAGCCCAAGATTGCTTGCAGGAAGAACCCAGAGCAATGGTTGTCTCACTTCCGCGTTGAGAAGACCGGCCGAAACGCCACAGAATTGCGGGACTAGCATTTCTCTAGCCCCCGACATGGCAATGTAGATCCCCGTGGAATCTTCCATGATAGATCTGCCGCGTCTTGGCCAAGAAACTGGATGGGCACTGATCGCCAAAAGTCAGCAGAAGATGACTGAGGGTTCGTCCATTGCGTGTTTCCCTTCAACGACTTTTGAGCATCTTCTTCTCTTCATACATGTTCTCAACGACAGAGGTGCCAACCTGCCAAAGTCTTTCGGATGAAGCTCCTTCCACCGGAACAAGTGTCGCAGAGCACATGCCAGGCGCTCAATCGCAACACGCGGGACGGAGAAAGAACACCGATTAGGAATCGAGCATTGCGGGTACCAACGTTCGGGACGTCCCTAGAAGCCTCCACGCTCACTGGCGATCGGAGGGCTTCTGTGCCAAGCTGCTAGATGTCTCACACGCGATGAAGCCGTACGTTCCTAACGTTTGCAGTGGCGAAAGCGGAATGACGTGAGTGGGGAGCCACCAATTGTTTTCGGCAACTACAGTAACCATCTTCAATGGGTCGAATTCTAGGATATCAGACCCTAAAGCTGATGGGGAAAATGAGGAGGTGTTTCTCGTCAGCTTCAGCCACAGCGTTGGGCGTACCTGTTCGCCACTAGCCAGCCACAGCCGTTCACACGCAGAAAAAAGAGCTATCAAGATCGCATGGAGAAATTTTGAGCAGACACAAGCAGTACACAGATTGTTACTACGGAACTCACACATGTAAATGGATTTCCTGCCGGGACAGTTAATTGGCACCGATCTAATCGACTCGGCTACACGACGGCTGTTCCCTTTGTAGCCAAGGCGACCCTGATGGCCGTTTAAAGTCAGCGAAGGGATATCCAATGCCTTGGTTCCCTCTTTCTAATTGATGACCCTCCTGGACTCAAACGTTAGCCTGGGCTTCGTGTCGTTCCGTCGAATATCTGCAGGCCTGGAGTTCTCATCAGCGGAAGAGGCAGACTTCGTTCGTGTTCATCAAAGCCAGAAAATAAAGTTCATAAGAGCAATGAGGAGGGCCTTCACAGATAGTCCATAGTCACAGCGACAGAGAGCAGTCCAATCAGTAATTACTGACAAAGGTTGCCGATGTGCTACTAGCGTCTTGGAAGAATGAACAACCTTTTGGTCCTCGGCCGCGCTGATATTCCAAGGTTCGGCTTGAATATGAGTCATTGAAAAAGAACGCCGTACGGTGAAAACATTATAAATGACGCTTCCCATAGCGCATGCACCGGATTTCTTCTCGCAATCACCCACCGCAGAAATGACGGCTATCAGCATGGAGCAACCGCACGCCGAGACTCATCAGTCAGCGCCCGCCGACGGTCTCGAGATGACGGTATTTGATCGTGAGCACCGGAACAGATTGCAGAGCCGCATCTGCGCTCTTCCCGAGGAACTTGTCCTAGAAATCATGTCTTGCATGCGACTTACCGAGCTCTATCTCACCCGCCAAGTGTCCCATCTCTTCTTCCGGCTCTCTGGGGCAATCCCTTTTCGAGAACTCCGCTTTCCCAAAGAATCTGATTCCGCAAGCAATTTTTACAACAGGTACCGTTACAATGACAACAGACACGTACTCAGTCACTCTCAGCCAGTCTTTAACGCGTACGTCTGGAAAATCCACCCCCCTATCGGCGAAAACCCGCTTGAGATTCCGTACGACAAGTTTTCGAAATGGTGTAACTGTAGCGAGAAAGTTGCGTTCACTCTGCGGCGTCAATCTCTCTGCCAGCCATGCTCGCAGCAAATCCCGGACGAAAATCAGCTGGCTGAGCTGATAGCTGACTATAGAAAAGATGTCTGGTGCTCTGTTTGTAAGTCGAACCATGAGGCGATGTGGTTTTCGCATGAGTCGCCACATGAACAGCCCGAGGGCTCAAGGCAGTGTATTCTTTGGGAAGGACGTATCCGACTATATTCCCATCTCTCTTTCAGATGGACGGATATCAACCACTGGAAATCCCGCAGACGCAATTTCCCCCATGGCGGGAGCATATTCGAATGCCACCAGTGCCTCGTTGGAGTCAGTGGTGCACAAAACCCGGCGGTGAGGGCTTTCGCCGAGGTTACAAAGACGAAACGTGGCAAGGAGGAAAATCGTTACAAGATCGAAATGAGTTGGAGACTCCCCGCTTCTCTTATCGAGAGCTGCTCTTCCAGGCGACGCACATACGACAACATGCTTTGCCGGCATGTCACCTGGACAGAGATCCTGAGGCATATCGTACCAGGTCAACTTCCGGGATTATTGGAGTGCTCTATCTGCAGCTTCCAGTATTCATGGACCAAAGCAGAATCGGGAGAAGAGACGCTTATCCAGGGATGGCGAATTCTTTGGAGACCTCAAAGAATTCAGGCATCTCAGTAAATAGAAACCTACGATGATCCCGAACCTCCTTCTAAATCGCTCTTACTAGATCCAGAGTCATACCGAACACACAACTTCTCAAAGCATGTCCTCTGGTGCGACACCAAAGGGTGTTACAACGCTCAGGGTGACTTCAGGAACATCCTTGATAAGAGCAAATCCTATGAAAAATTCATTTACCGCCCTTTAGAACCCAAGTACGTTTGGTCGTCCCTCCCTTTAGCTGTAGAACATTTGCTAACTTCCATTTCTCGTTGTAGCCGATGCGATTCTTCTAACACATACTCGTGTGACGAACTACGAAGAACTTTGCGAAGATATAGAAAGTCTAACTTGGACTGGTCAGCAAAAGACAAACTTTGCAGCTGCGCTATTGGGCCTCCCCATTTTGAATGTCCACAGCCAGACGAATGAAAAGTGAGGTTATTGACGAGGCGGTGGCTTGTGTTACCTCTCCATATGCTGCCCTTCGGGCGCAGTTGTAATTAGACGAAAGCACAAAAATTTGACCGACAAGAGTTGAAGTTCAAAGTTGGCATTTCATAGGAGACCGTGAGCTTCTTCAAGCTTTTGCTCTGCTCATATCATTCTAAGAAAACATTTACGTTATAATCACTGGGAGATTTGAGAGGTTGCATGTTGTATGTTCTGTCGAAGACCAAACATCGAGTGCCCAGGTGGGCTAAGCTATTCAGGGGGGACATTTTGACAACAAGACCTGGTGGCGATATTCTGACGGCTTTATGAGAGCAGAATATGAGGTTTTATGAGTGCCTACGCTTATAGCCGGAAGGTTTTGGTCAAAGATAGGCCTTAAACGTCACATCTTCAGGAATCTGAACTTGTCAGGTCTATACGACAGGGTCTACGCAGGTATCAGGAGTCCGAACTTGCTAAACATTGGGATCTTCTTTTCAACTGAAGAGAAGTTTTGAACCTAATTGACCTGAAATTACATCCACTCCCAGAAGTGAAGTTTGATCTGTGTGCCTAAACAGTCAAGCTGTTGTTACGAGGGCAGAATCAGAAACCTCGATTACGGTAACGATAGAAAGGAAATAACTGGTCTTGCCAACACGACGGCTCTCAGTCACGGCGACCCTGATGAGCATATCACGTTAGCGAAGGAACACCCGAGACCTCGAATCCCTCCTTCCAAGCCCAAACCTTAGGCCCGAATCCGCCCCAGCCATCGGGAAGAAAATGACGTATCAATATTTTAGCCAGTAGTTTGCCCTATCTGGCCCTCTAAAGCTATCGGCATGTAGGCGTATTGTGTGATTCTAGTAGGCTGTAAAGGGCAAGAAGTGTCTAAAAAAGCGGTACTGAGACAGCTGCATCATCTGGCAGCTGGCTTCTGGGACCTGGCAAACGAGATGCTAGGAACCAGTTGCCAGTACTTCGAGCCCCCGGTGTCGCTGCGTGCCCACCACGCAGCCCTACTAACGACCTGGTTGGGACAGCCAGAAGTCCTGGCAACTGGCCTCCGGAAACTAAAAACGAGGTGCGAGTCTGAGGCTTAGCCTTTGCTTCTTATCGCCTCGCCAAGTGACTGCAGGTTTGATTTCTTTCTTATCAGAGCTGAAGGCACACGTCGTTCGAGTGAACAACAGCGACGAAACCAAGTCTAGAAGAGCAAGGAGGAAGGTTTTGGAAATTTTGTAGGCTGAGAAAAGCTTCTCGACGCTGTCCATAGCGTCTGCGGAAAATAGACAACCTCTTCGTCCTCGGACGCCATCGGAGTCACCGGTTTGAGTCATTGAGAACAACGGCTCAACTAATAAAGCATGAACCAGGCGTTCTCCAATCAATTTACGCTGAACATTCATTCTCGCCATATCCGTCGCACAAATGACTACTACCGGCACGAAGGAGTCGAGCCTCATGACGGCGGTGCTCGATCGGGAGCACCAAAATAGGGTACAGAGCCGCCTCTGTGCTCTTCCCGAGGAAGTCATCGCCGATATCATGTATCAAATGCGAGAAGCCGACATATACTACATCCGACACGTATCCCATATGTTCTTCAGACAAACAATGCTTCGATGGAGTTCACGGAGCAAAGCCCCCAAAGGTTGAGTTTCTTGTGGAGCAGTCCACGAATGGGAGACTCAAGCGCGAGGTTGAACTAAGCTGGATGGTTCCTCTTTCAGCTGTCGACGGCGAATCTCCTGGACAACATAGCTACGACCAGCTCCATTGTCCTCATGTTACCTGGACGAAGGTTCGAACTCAAGCTCTCAAACAGTATCGTAAAGACTTCACGTGCGGGAGCTGCCACTCCGAGTATTCATTTTCGACAAAGGAAGGAGAGAAAGAAACGTTCGTTCAAAGGCGTCGTTTACTATGGAGTAACGCCCAGATTGAGAACAACTACAGTCGAGTCCTCAAGGTGCGCTTGATGGACCTGGATTCGTGCGAAGTCGACACGAGCTTATCAAGAAATGTGTTGTGGTGCGACAGCGAAGGATGCTTCAACGCCAACGCCAACCCCAACTTCCGCTTCGACCTCTGGGTCAAAAACCAAAACCCATATGCCCACCTGAGAATTTTTGAGTCCTATTCCTGCCAAGGCCCATCAACGACACATTATCCCTGGTCATCCGACATGTTCAAGGAGTTCAAGCTTTGCTCCTGCAAGGGCGTCAATTACGTTGTTGACGACCTTCACGAGCAGTTGTGCAAGCTGCGGCGCGAGCGGCTACGACGGCAACAAGAACTATATGATAAATACCCCTGGCTTTTTGTTGACTACCTTGAGCGGTCAAACGATACTTAGCTATCAATATATGTAAATGAGGTGTCTTTCGGTTCTACACAAGATTACAACGCTTCGAATTCACCCCGTGCGCACTCTGCCACACCCGTTCCTCGCTCGTCACGTCTCCAATCGTCACATTCCAGAACCAAGTCTCCAGCGACGGAGTGTTCGCAGCACCGGCCCACTCCAAGATCACAGCCTGGATGCCGTACTCTCCAGGCGCGAGGTTCAGGGACTCCGGGATCGAGATGTTTGGGATCGTGTCATTGTACCCGCCGGAAAGCTCTTCTACATCGGCGAAAGTCAGCACTGCCGATCTGATGATCTATATCCAATGCTCGGCAAAGACAAGGACAGCTGCAGGAGAGTTACGTACGGCGCAGATTGGTCCGGTGGAATTCGCGACTAATGCTTCCCGCGTAGACGGAAGACGTATCGCCGATGCCCCAGATCATGAGGTCCTGCCTGGGCTGCATGATGGCCGTCGTGACCGGCGCGTCCCACACGTCGCCGGGCTTGATTGTCTGCGGGAGGCCGATTGTCTGGAGATATCCCTGGACCACGCCACTCAAGAGGGCCGCGGCGGTGGTGACGAATGTTGAGGTGCGCATTTTGAGGAGGTGTTTCCGTCGACTGGCTGTTGCGAGATCTGGGAGCTTTTTACTAAAGCTTTGTACGCTTCGTAACTAGGTAATTTTGATACCAAGAGATTGGAAAATATTCCTCGAATCCAAGATTGGGCTCAATGTTCTTATAACTACCGCAGTCTGCCACTTCCAGGCCTTCGTAAGAAAGGATCTTCCGTTCCCCTGAGAACACCAATAGGCAAGGCAGCAGGCTGACATGCAGATGAACTATTCAACACGGTGTTACATTTACAATTTAAATCCCCTCGTCTCTCGTTTAGTCAGATCCTTTGATGCGACTTTAGGGATTCAAATCGCGTCATGACGTGCATGTACTTGAGGGTAAGCGGGATCTGCTCCAAACCATCTCACCTTTTCTCAGCGCAACGTCACCACGAACATTCGAACGACAAGTTTACCGTGCAGCCTGGACACGGGCTGAACCGCTGAGCCGCATGACTGCATCGGTGGTTGCATTATTGTCTCTTCGGCAGTGGGCATGTTACACCCTGTGCTGACCTAGAGCCCAGCCCTCGCCGTATTTGAGACTCTGGAAGAGCTACTGCCACTCTGCGAGGAGTCCACGAAAATTCTAGCGTGGATTCGTCGACTCTGAAGGATGTGATATCTTGGTCCGCGTCTTCCTCGGAAGCGAGACCTCGCGGGACACACCACCAAGCTATCTATAAAACTCGGACCGTCGACCCGCCACGGACTCTCGCTGAAGCATACACAAAATCAGTTTAAGGTTGCAAAGATACTTATCTCTCATGATGAAAGTTCAGTCCACGCATGCTGGCCCACTTGCTCGTGGGAACAGCCGCCCCTACATCATGCACAGACGGACCAGGGAACGCAATAGCAGAGAGAGAAACCATTTTTGTTGACCATATACGACCGGTGGACAAGTGAAGGAGGAATAGTTTCCTCCAGATGCAGAGCCAAAAGACAAAGATGCCTCAAAACGAACTTGCTGATTCTTGCCCCCCTTCCGTCCAGACTCCATATTAAACCATCGTTCCATGTGTCATGCCCCCAACTCCGTCGAGATAAGAAAAGTCATGGACCCAGGTTTTCCCAAATCAGATTAGGGGTATGATGCTTCTATGGCGCAGAGACCTCGAATTAACGCCCCTTCCGGTATCCCTTGTTGCTGTGCAAGTTCATTGTTGTCGTGATATAAAGAAAAGCAGAAAGGAAGCGCATGATGTCTTTCACACCCTGCTTGCTTTTTCGTTCGTGCGCAGATGTGTGGCTTTCTATGGCAATGCGGCGACGCTACCAGCCAGCAAGGCATAGTTGGCCAGCTTCAGTGAGAGGACTCTCGAGCGCGGGTAATCAGGGCTGATGATCATGCGGCCGTCCTTGTTAAACCCGACTTCGCCAAAGGATTCGCTCAACTGCTCAAACTTCGCATTTGGTCGCACTCGGTTCAACTCTGCTAGAATATTGTCGCTCCATACGCCTGAGCACCAGCCGTCGCGGAGGACAAAGTACGGGTTCAGTGGTGGAACGGGAGAATCTAAGAACTCGTCAGTACAAAGCCATTGCATGGTGTTGGAGGTAATACATACCCAAGTCCACAAACCGAATCCGCAGGTAGTCGAGTGCCTTCAGAGTTGACATGGAGTGGATGCCTGCAAGGACAAGCATCTCAAACGCGTGGATAAAGTTCATATCTTGAATTCCACTTCCCGAGTCGTGGAACTGTGGCACCGGCCGGCAGCAGTTTTTGACTGTCAGGTCAATCGTCTTGAGCCGGGTTGTTCTCGGGTCGGATCTGATGGCTGCCATGTTGAAAAAGGCCTTGCACACACGACCAGTGTATGCCAGGTGCTCAAGCGCCGGCGTCGCATCCGCCAGCCGAGTACAGAAGTGTACTTGGTTGGAGACCTTCATGTAGAACGGAGGGCACGTCAATTCCCGTCTGTAGTCGCTCTCCAGGCACAAGTTGAGGTACGTCAAATTTGTCGGCAGCTTGGGAAGAATGCTGGCCATGCTTAGGTAGCTCTTGGACTTGGGCTTGCTGTAGGAGCCGTGCCACTCGTTCAGATTAGGGAGGGAACCCAAAATGGCTGCGAAATCGGAGTCGCTGCGCATGAGATTCCACTGGCCCTTGGTCACCAAGGTGCGCACCGATTCGAGGGTGGGAAGATGCCAGCCAGCCGGCCGCCTATGCCAGCTATGCTGCACCTTCGGCGCCTTCTTTCTCTCACCACCCTCAATCGTCATCACGCAAACGTCAGGCAGAGCCTGGGAGACGAAAGAGAAGGCTTCCTCGAGGCTGCAGTTGTTGGCGGGGAGGGTGTAGGTCGCATTCGTCAATCCGTCCATGGTGACCGTTGGGAGGGCGAGGGTAGTGCTTAGCGCCAGCGGTCCGTACTTGGGCTGGAACACCGGGAACCAAATCTCAATGTGTTTCACGTAGCGACGAAGGTGGTCGTGCTCGCTGAAGTAAATCATGGCCATCTCGAGGGATTCCACCGTCGCCTTGATCTTGATATGGCGATACAAGCGCTCTTGAATCAGGATTCTCCATACGGGGCTCACGAGGGCCAATTCTGACAACTCCCTGCGCCGAGAGTGTCGCAGCGCGGTTCCCCAGCTCTTGGTCACGCTCGGCATGCCCACCGAACTCTTTGACGTTGTGGATACGCGGTATCCGAATAAATGATCAAGGATGCACTCGTGAATCTCGGCGGGAAGATCGTTCAGATTCAGTGAGGGCGAGGCCTCCGGGGTCTCGAGGGAGTAGGGATGGGTGGTGATACCCGGGCCTCCGTAGGCCTCGGTGTCCTCAGCCATCGGACAGCAGCAATCCGAATTTCGTTGATCGGGGTGGAGGAAGGGAGTGCTGCTGGGGCGGGTCGGGGGCACGAAGTCATTGCTCTTGGCCTGTTCGAGGGGAGGACTGGAGGGTCCGGGAGATACGGGGTTGGAAGCGGTGTTGAGGATTGTTGTGATGATTGAGGCAGTCATGATCGAGGTTAACTCTTCTGTAGCGTTGGCGTTACCATTGTAGTCGTCTCGCGACGGTCGCCTATCGATACCGGAGGGGTCTCGGTCTCGGGAGACGTTATTCGTGACGTCGGGGTGGTCGTCGTCGTTTGTGTGCATGGACTGCTCGACGCAAACGGACATGGTCGCCTGGATGGTTGAAGTGAGATCGAAAAGCTAAGTTTTTCGTGGTGAAGTCGGCGATTCCAGGGTCATGGCAGGTTGGAAATCGAAAGGCGTCGAATGTCGTCGGGGTTGGCGGGAATTGGTTGTCAGGCGGGAGGTAAAACTGGAAGGTGAAGGGAGATTGGCCTGGGCTGCTTTGACGATGGTGGGGGAAATGAAGTCCCAATAATTCAGAGACCCTTGATACCAAGACCGGGGGGGTCAACAATGCTGAGCAGCTGTTTTGGTAGGCAGGCCGCCGTATTCGTCAGGGCAGGGCCAGGTCCAGGTGTAGGTAGCGGCCCAGCGATCCAGTCAGTTCGCTGAGAGTCTGGGACTGGGAGGGAGTGGTCCAGTCCAGTCTAGTCGTGGCGGTAGCGCTGCGCTGGGGTCGCTTCGCTTGACCAAGCCACTTTACGCGGTCGGTCGCGTGCGCAGCGGCAGAAAATGGTCCAATGGGGCCGTGAAAGGGACGAGTTGGCGAGAGGACGCAGTTAAGAATGGGTGGTGTCGATCGATGGATGGCCGAGCGAATGGCGGCAGTCGGAAAAAAAAAAAAAAAAAACACAGTGACAGACTGCAGACTGCTGTTGACAGTTGCGGACCGAGAGATTCCCAGAAGGTGAACGGTTCAGTTAAGGCGCAGTCGTAGATGCAGCCGCAGGGGGTCTTTGAGTGAAGAGACGATTGAATAGAGCAGACCCAAGCAGAGAGACCAAAAGACACCGAGACTCAATGCTGGCGTGTCGTGTATGGATGAAACGGGCGCCGGACGCTTGACAAAGTGTTTGGGCGGGCGGGAGCGCAAAAAGGCTGACTTGGTTGCTTTAGGTGAAGCAAGCAGGTCGGTCGCAGGGTCGCAAGCACGCAGGGCAACGCAGCGAGGCACAGGGCGGCGGTGCGGCGGGCGCGGGTGCGGGAGCGGCGTGTTGCGGTGCGGCAGGAAGATTGGGTGAGGAGTGGAGGGTCGACGGTCGCTGGCTGCACTGCACCGGTAGGCAATGCGACGCGAGGACGAGGCAGGCAGGCGGTCAGTCGACGGGGGGTGGCGTGGTCGAGTTGGGATTCCCGTAGTCGCAGTTGCAGTCGCAGAGAGTGGGTGGTGAAGGTGGTACCAAGGGATAAGGTAAGATAACACCGGCCAGGGTTGCGTCCAGAACGGGAGGACGGAGATTTGATGATGACGGTATGGTCTGGTTTTGATTTCGGTGACGAGATGAAAGCCGGGAAGAGGCAAGAGTCAACCGAGAAGAGGGGGGTCACCAACAGTCGGAAGAGAAGTGAATAAGAAGAAGCAGACGATGCAGAAACAAGAAAGAAAAAAAGAAACAAAAGGAAAAGGTAAACCGGTAAAATGGAGTCAAGCAGGAGAGATATGACGGAGCCGAAGAGGAGACAGACGGAACGGCAGTCGGTAACTTATTTTCGGGGGCTGCGTGGAGGGTTGCGGTTGGAAGGTGAGATGTTGGTGCAGTAAGGTAAGGTAAGTGCCTTGTTAGGTACCTTTGGGGAAGGCAAGGCACATGAGGGGAAAGACAGAAACACCACGCAAACCTGGAAAGAAGGTTACTTTTTGGCCAGGCAGGCGCGCCCAAATCGCGGACCCTTTTGATGGATGGAAGGCAAGAGCAACACTCGGAACAGAGCAAGAGCCACTGGGGGCAATTGCAGCAGTAATGGCAAGGCAATAGCGATGCAGGTCACGGCAGGCAGGTGCAACCAACGGCAAAAACAGTACCATTACCACCATACCTCCTGCCTTCCAACTGAAGTGGAAAATCAACATGCGCCCGGCAGTCAGGCACCTCAGGCTTCACCAACCTGCCAACCACTAACATCCATCACGGAGGATGGGAACAACAATAACACTGGGCATCAACAGCACCACCACCACCAAACCATCATCAACAAGCAGGCCCGATGAGACGTGCACAGCCGTCTTCCGCGACGAGCTCCGAGAGTCAGAGTCAGCGTAAACATAATCAGTCCGTCCGCGCCGTCCTGCCCGAGCCGTGCGTGGTTGGCCGTTGCAGCGCTGCCTTAGCCTGCTGTAGTGGCCACACTCAGTGTGTCGGGTTAGTGAGAGCCGCCGGGGACTTGCTCATGAGGTAAGGTAAGGTACCTTAAGTACCTCACCTCATTCAGTATCCTGCGCAGTACTGAGGTGGACGTCCATTTCAGCCACTGATGACGGCCCGGACCCTCGACACGGGCCAGTTCCAAGTCGATGCGTCCAGCGATGGTCCCAGCATGCGCAACCACCACTGGCCACCACTGGTCAACACCGCCGCTCATTTGCCGCCTACGGCGCCACTCCTGGCGGGACTCCACCTGCCTTATCTTTCAGAGGTACGTGCCTTGCCCACTGCGCTCCTTATCTCTGATACCGATAGCCTTATCGACCCCCATTTCACAGTGTTGGCAGCATCATTGTCTGCTTACCTCATCCGCAGTCTGCCGACCGTAGCGAGCCGAACGACGCCAATCTGCGGGAGTTCCGAAGAGGCAACAACCAACAACACAAACGCATGAGTTTAAGCCGCAAGTCATCCCACCTTTTCTGCTCGATGCATGAATCCGACCAACTTTTACTCCATCACGTCACTCCCCTATTTTTCTTTCTCCCCTATCCCGAATTTTCTTCCGAAAGGGTCCATTGTCTCCCGCACC
Source organism: Colletotrichum fructicola Nara gc5 (assembly GCF_000319635.2). Classification (NCBI taxonomy): domain Eukaryota; kingdom Fungi; phylum Ascomycota; class Sordariomycetes; order Glomerellales; family Glomerellaceae; genus Colletotrichum; species Colletotrichum fructicola. The sequence goes on from NW_027094057.1 coordinate 939,451, forward strand.
CGGCCGCCAATGAGGACTCGAACATGTTGGTCCAACCTTGCGAATTCCCGGAAATTTTCCGGCAGAACACCAACAACCAACCTGGAATGCCATCAACATGCCACATGCTTCTTCTTCAGCATGGCACAGGACAACGGCTGATCGACAAACAACCAGCCCTGCCTGCCCTACGTCAGCCCCAGCAGAGTTCGGAGCGAATGACAAAGGGATGACAACTCTTCCTTCGCCAACCAAAAATGACGAAACACACCCCAATTGAGTTGCCAAAATAGCCTTTGCCAACCTTCCACGCCCACGTTTCAACTTGTTCTACGGCAGGCATGGCAGCTGCTGCTGTCAACCTTCGCCCACGGGGGAACCGATCACGCGCCCTGCTTTAGTCAGCTGTAACGTGTCGCGAGAGTTCAAACTCTGACCCAATGTCATGACAGCGTTGCCATATGCGGAGCAAGAGCACCGGGCAACGTGCTGACCCGACGACGGCGTCCCTCCGGCGAAGGCATTCCGCGAGCGGGCGGAAGCGACTGCAGAAATGTTATTTTGCTCAAATTTGACATGATTCATCAAAATCACCGAGGCCGGTGGACGACATCTCGATTCGTCCAGAGCTAGCGCCACTGAGAATGCCTCACTGGAATGCCAACGTCTCGGCAACGGATGCCAATTCCTTGGAGAGCAACGGAGAGGGCGGGCAACCCTATTTATCAACGCATTCTCGGCGCCGATACTGCTCGGGTTGACTTGGCAGTAACGGCCAAGCTGTCGGAGTTAAGAACTGTCTGGCGCATTGCCAAGCGCAGAGTTCACGCTTTACTGAGTCGAATATCGTGAATCACGCCAGCTTGCATTTCCTCGCTTGATTGATCGACAACCAGGCGCTTGTTTCCAACTGAGTCGGACAGCGCGCGCGCACCTTCGTTATCGGGTCCCAGGACTCTGGAACCTGCCCCGGTCAATAGCATTTGGACCGGTCTGGAAGGTCATCATGGGATTGTCCCACTCAGCTGAAAAAGCAAGAGCCTCGTTTGAACAGTAACCCGCGACGTCAAGGAACTCATGACTCCGGAAGCGACCGAAATGGTGATCCCAAGCTTGACTTGCGACAGCATGCTGCCTTGGGTGCGGCTGACGACGTCGGCATGTCCGCAGACAGCGCATCCACATTAGCCTCGTTCAGAACTTTGTGAGGTGAGCTTTATACTTGATCAATCACTTGACACCCGTGAGGCTATTCCTATCATTGCATGATGCCTGGGCACATTTCTTAGAAGGTGGGAAATAAGCTGTCTTCCACAATAGAATGATATGATGAAACTAGGTGACATGCTCTTCCTGGAGTCGGTTGGGATACTGCGACTTCAGTCAGAGCCGTCATGTTGTAAATCGTAGACGTCCAGGACGTGACCTCTGTCGGCCTCTGTATACGTTTGGTCTGGTATCTCAACACAGACACGCCTTCTATAGACATGGTGATATCGCGTCAAGCTGCAAACATGTCAATGCGCCTGGATGAGACTAGCAGCATCTAATTCCCTGTGCTACTGACGGTCAGCTTTGAACAGTTCCGGTCATCATTCGAGGGACTGCCCGTTTACCTGAGCCCCAACTGCTTGTTGACAGGCTCAATTTGAGAGCCAAAAGAGTGTACCCATTGGGCGCAGAGTCTAGACGTGATCACGAGGTCATGAGATCGAGAAAAGGAGCGTCATTCCATGGGACGTATTGTTGCCGTACGCAAGTCAGATGTAGTATGCTTCGAATCCCTAATCCCAAGACTCTCATGCTTTGCGTTGGGGCCAGGAACAAATCTTAACTATCGTTAAGCGTGTGCCCTCATCAACACAACAGAAACCTTTACACCACCTAGGGTAATTAGCTTATGATGAGAATGAGATGGTAATATCCGAAAGTAAGGTTTATCATGGCGAGTGCCCTAGAAAGCTGTCCCTGATACGGCACCTCGGTGCTCAATGAAGTCGCGGCAAAGACATATCGCATATAGCTGCTAGCCTTCGTCAGAATCGTTCTCCTTTACCACTTCCCACGTCAAGGTACTGTGTTAGTTTGTTGCGAACTGGATTGCTCGAAGCATCGGCCGAAGAACGAGGCTCCTCTTCACTGCTATCGTCTCTACTCTCGTCTGTCGATGTCTGGTGCGGATAGAGGGAAGGGTGAGTGAGGATAGAGTGTGAGAGAAGAAGAAAGACATACAGACGTCCGGTCGGCTAAGATCAGGGAGATTAAAGCTGAATAAGAACGAGCTAAGTAGCGCAACGTAGCGTGAAGCAAGGTAAGGTCGGAGCAGATGATGAATGATGATTATTTTTTTGGCTGGCGCAGTTGCCTCAAGTCGGCTTTTCGAAAGACCAAGCCTACTTTCATAGTACCTTCTCTATCAACTTCTTCTCGGATTATTTGCCCCGCTGAACTTCGACAGTAATATCGCCTCTTCGATCCAGCTTGCAACAGCAGTGCCCCTGGGGCAGGCACTTTCTGGGGATCTTGCGGCCTTGCCAGTGCTCAATACCACTGGCATGATCTCATGCATGTGATCAAGCACTTTCACGCCGGTTCCATTACATCATGTCTTCTTTGTGTTGTCGACTTTGAAGGAGCCTTCCTCATGACCATGTGGGGGACAGAGTAATAGGAGGTCGAGAAGTTTGTTTGCCTCATCAAGGACCTCATCGAGACGGTTGCCGGGCTGGATCTTTGGGCCAAGGGTCCCAGAGGTCGTGTTCTCGTCAAGCAATACGTCAACGGGGTCTCGAACGGCTGACAGACGATGCACAACACCAAGACATAGAAGAAGCCTGTGTAGCCCACGTCAGCGAAAGGTTCTCGTCGCATGTCCTGGGAGATGTGCACAAGACCGTAATGCCCTGGCAACACAGATAAGGAAGTGCAGTCCTTTCGACGATAACGGGCTGAGTCTAGCGTCACCATTTGGCCAACGTCAAATGGGAAGAACCAGATTGTGCACGCGGTTTCCTTGTACTCATTTAGTCACATCTTCGAGCCCGTTCTTGGTGATGCTTAGGCGCAAACATCACCTGCTGGTAGAAGTGATGTCTGAACGAGGACAACGTGCCCTCACTATCTTCGGACCGTACTTCCAAGCCGCATATCTCTCTGAGGCAGTTGCTCGTGCAGAAATGGCCTTGAAACCTCTGTTCATAGTATAACACAACAGAGAGGAAGACGAGACGCCTCACTAGTGCTAAACATCAAGCAATCCACGGCACAGGACTATGGCTATGTCCTCGCGAATCCCACACAAGCAGAATACTACCGAGCTCGGAAACTTGATCCCGCCGCCCAGAGGTGCCATCGACGCCAAAACCAAACATTTCAAATCATCTCACATTGGTCATCCCGCAAGCCAAGGCAGGATCACCAAGGCGCCGAGACGTCACACATGGGCAACGCACATCTCGTTCTTCACCAGATCAGCAATAACGAGATCCATCCAGCCAACACACATCAAAAACAAATCTCGACGAAGATCATCTTGGCAAAATGGGCAAGCGAGACTATATGTAACCTCTAAGCAATGCTAAGCAAACAACAAGCGAGCCTCAGAAGGTCTTTTCAAATATTGAAACAACCACAAGTCACAACACCGGACGCGCCATCGCCAATCATCAGCGTATAATACCACCAAACCCGACAATCCGATATGATATCAAAGCGAACTCGAGGGATCGGCGCCTCGGATCCTGCCATCCGACAAGGCGGGCGGCGGGCCTGGGGGAGTTTTGTCGCTGGCGTCGCACGCGGATACCTTAGAATAGCTCTGATATAACCCATCGCAGACCAAGACATAACCGGGGCCCGTCGACGCACGGCGTTGGCCGAGGAGGAGGAGCTCCAAGGATCAACGGAGGGACTGGGAAGCTTGCTCTTTGCTTTGCGTCTGTTCTTCCTCCGATCGGCGCCGCACTCTTCGTCCGCTCCCGCGATTTGTCACCGAAGACTGCTGTGACATTTCTCATGGACAGGATGATGGACCAAACAAGGTTACACATCGGCAGAGGATACGACTTTCCCACTCTTTAACCAGACGACCCTCCGCTCCGAAACCTCGAGACCACGCACCCAGGCGCAAATCAGACCACAAAACATGATCGACGAAAGATTCACCACTGCCAAAACATATGCTTGTTCGGTATGCGGGCGACACCAGCAAAAGACATCAAGCAAGGTGCGAGGTATGGTTGTTGGCTACCTACTCCAACTTTTTGGCTCCAGTATTTTGGAACAAGCTCAACCGGGAGGGGGGATGATTGTGGGGGGTTGCACCAAGGGGGAGTTTCTTCGGCCCAACACAGCTCACCTTTTGCGGCGTCAAACGTCGGAACTTCCGAGATGTCTGTGGTTGATGCTGCTGGGGGGGGGGGGGGCTTACTGCTCTTCACCACTCACACAAGCGCGGTGCGCAGACGCGCAATTCCTCGTGATTCAGAAATGCCGCCAAGACTTACCAACGGTTACCGAAAAGTGGGCGACGCGGTCGTCGAGGGATTCGCGCGGTTCAAAGCCTTCCAGCAACAACAAAACAAGCATTTTTCCCGGGAAGAAGAGGTCTTGGCAATGTTCGAAGACGCGTGGGCTTTTTTCCCTTTTTCTATACACTGCTAACGGCATGCAAGCGGTGGGGGCTTTCCAAAACATACAGGAGTTCGTTCGTGTTGGAGATGGATGACGAACGCAGGTTGCTTCAATGTTCGAACCGGGAAGAGAAACTCGTCTGAAATCGAGGATTTGGCAGGTGTCTGACGACGGCCACGACGACGGCGACGGCGGCGCTATCTTCGTTGCTTGCGTTGCGGATAGAGACGAGCGCTGGCACTCGCGCCGCGGAATGGTCACGGCTGCGTGGGTTCACCCTATCTGTGACAGGTACGGTCTCTTACCACGAAAGAGTTCGGATCGTTGTGACGGACGTCCAGATTTCGAACCGCCAAACGGTGGTCTCCTACTCGTGGGATTTACTTCGCACTCAACGGTCCTCGGTGACGGTGAGGGGACGGGTTGAAGAGAAGCCGGGTTTGATATTAAAGCTCCGGAGATGGAGAGACCGAATCGGCGGGCCGTTGAGAAGAGCCTACCCCCGGGCCGGACTGGGAATGGAAGCCAATCTATCCTTTGCAACAGGAATGCGCGAGATCGTGCCGGGCGCCGATCAGATTGGAGATACGGGACTAGTTGTGGAAGAATACAGTTCCGAGGCTGCAAGCCAAGGCGCGAGACAGCCGCATATCCTCGTGTAGGTCCTAGGTTCCAGACCGTGGAGTATTACACGAGAAACGCAAGATTTCTACAGAGTAGATTGCCCTTTATTTCGGGTCCCCTAAATTACGATGTATTGGCATTGCGGCGGTACGAACGCTGGGCATTTGGGATATTGCGTACGTATCGTAGCCGATGTGCTCTTTACAGCAAAATGATTTATTGCTTGTAAGCGAGGGCGCGGCGACGTTTGCATGCGTGCAGCGTCGCATCGTGGACGGGGGTGACGGTGCCCCTCCTTCATCTCTCCAGTGCAGCGGTGGACTGACGATACGTTATGGCTGGTCGTCAATAACCACCCGGCCCAATGAATGGTTCGTCGAATGTCGGTTAGTCAGGTCCTCCGTATGCTCCGTATCCTCCGTATCCTCCGTAAATTGTAAGTCCATCGTCCCAGTTTCTGTACGGAGTATTGGTGGACTGTCTGTACGGTTTCCAGTGTGTCAGTCATCACTAGCATGCACCAGAATCCGAGTCACACAGACACGCCCAAAGCCTGTATCCAGACTGTCAGCCATGCCTAATCTAGGATATCACACATAACCACAAACAATACACAACCCAGCGGCGCAGATGGGATGGCGTGGGCGGCTCTCTGAGACTGGCGTCGTCACCTCGAACCGTTCGCTGCTCCGCCAGGGAACCGGCGCCTCCCAATGTCCAATGCACTCACTCACCTGCTGCTGCATCAATGGGCAATAAAGCACAATGAATGATCAATGACCCCCTGCCTGTGTCTAGCCCTGTCTCGCGGCCTGCACGACTTGTCAGGCCCGTCGATGTTTCATCCGTTGTCATGTCCAATCCGTCACAGCCAATCACCTGCAGCCAGACCCGCCGCGCCACGCCTGTTTCACCGTAGCCGATTGGGTGCTGGCGCCTCTTTCTTCTCTTCCTTCTCCCTCGTCGAGTCCCCCTCCCCCCGGTCACTCAAACCCCTGGGCCAGCAGCACAGGAACCTGTCCAACTGTCGTCTGGTCTTTTTTCAGTCTGGCGTCGCTGCTGTGCTGCTTCACCATGGGTCTTGTCCTTCAGTGGGGAACGTCGTCCCCCTTCAGCCGCGCTGAAAGGTGGACGAGGGGGGCAACCCAGTGGAAAACCAGCAACCGCCTTGCTCGACTTTGAACGGGGCCCATGGCATAAATCTTGGTCGCTATTAATCTATCCCCTTCATAGCGCTCCTCACCGCTGGAAATTCCGCGCCCCTCGACGCCTGGATTCTGGAGGCTCGGTCGTCTTCCATGAAAAAGAAGATGAACCAAGCCTTGCTCCGCTGCATAGTCGTTGCTTGTCCGGCTTTTGACAGCCCAGCCGGACGAATAACTAGCCAGAGGCTGATATTGGGTGCAATAATTGCAGAGATTCTCATTGGCATCTCTATTGCCGGAGATTTCGTCTTCGTCAGCCCACCCGCGATATCTCCGGCCCTGTCTCCCTCCTCATCCGCCGCGCCTCCGCGAGGCCTCTTCAACGGAGCCGGTGGATCTTCCCAGGAGATTGAATTCCCGTAGCGATAGTGCAGATTGCGTCGTGGACGACGACGAGTATGAGCTTACTTCACGTGGCGACTCTACGTCTTGCATCAAACATCGCCAGTTAACAAGTCATGGGCCCCCTTACCCGAATAGGTCTGCCAGTATAGCATTCCTCAAACGGCGCACTCGGCGATTCATTCTCACGATAGGAAGATCATTATGAAGCACGCCGTCGTAAGCACCTATTAAAAAAAGAAGCCAAAAAAGCATATCAAGCCCGTCCTTCGGGACGTCTGCGGTTCGTCCTCCCGCATCCCGAGAATGCCGCGTCCATGTCTCAAAACAGCCGCCGAGCATCGCTGCAGCGGCCGAACTAAAAATCCCCGCTGCCGTCTGCTGTGGTTTGGTTTTTAAGGGATGACGACGAGTGGGATGTCATTGCTGCGGCCACCGTTTTTGTGCAACAATAACCGCAGTTTGCACAAATTCAGGTGTAAGGTAGGTACCTCGAGGTACCTGGCATCAACCATGCCACGGTTCGCCAGAAAGAGAGATCGCTCCATTCCGAGATGGGGAGGCTCCCGAGATTAGAGCAAAGCAAAAAAAATGATTGAACGGAACGTGCGCGTTCGATTCCCACCTTCGTGCGACGTTAGCTCCGATGATTGGCATGGGCCCATGTGCGCCGCCTGTTGTTCTTCTTAACGGAATGCATTCGTAGTCTGGTCCTGCGGGAAATTTCCAACGATACAGCGGTGTTTGTACGTGGTGTCTTTCACCGGGCCAGGAACCATAGGTAGGAGATGCGCCGCAGAGCACCTCACCGTTCACCAGCAAGATTGACACAGCGAACTCTTCGGGACCACAAAAAAGACACACTTCATTACGGCAAACGTCAATTAAGGTAACGAGAGTTTTCCGTTAAACCTCCGGCCCAGATTGAATTTCTCGCTCGCTCGCACGCAACGGCCAACAGCATCATCAATAACGCAATCCAACGGCGCACGTAGTCAATTAGAGTTGAAGCCGTTCTGCGGATCGTGCGTGTGTACTCTCTCTTTTTTCCGCTCATACTTCACATCGAGCTTCCTGTCGTCCAAATTGCGGTGCTGTAATTTCGGAGCAAAGCAGAAGATCATCTCCCGCGGCGCCGCCCCTCAGCTTTAACTTTGTATTTTACCAATTCGTGCGAACGACTGGATTCTGCGCGTAGTGTATCACAAAAGTTAAATGGCTTGTTCCCCGCCCGCGGCGACGATCATCTTGCGGCTCATTAAATTGAACCTGTCCTAAGGTCCGGCAAGTCTCTTCTGACAACTGCTTTAATCTATATAACGACCGCCGCGAACACGACGTCTGAGCCTCTTGGTCCCGGCCTCGGCGCATGAACGTCGAAAAATAGGGTACGGCGGAGTAAATGGCCTACGCCGCCGTCCGCCGTTCGGGACCCCCGGTTGAACCTTGCACAAAGCCCGGGGCTGAACGAGGAAGGTTCAGCCTTCTTTTTCTTTCAGGAGCTGGATCGTTGAGATGCCGGTGTGCGATATATTGCAATGGCAGATATAGTATTTCTTCCGTCTTGCGGTCTTGCGCTCCTGCAACCAACGCACTTTTCATTCCGTGGCGTTAGCTTTCGCGAGATCAATGTATTGCAAACCGGATACTGATACCTGCGATGAACAGGTTCGCTTGACCCAGATGTTAGACTATGTGCCTAGGTAGGTCTGGGGAAGACGAGAGACAGGAGCCAGAGACAGGACGGTCTGGGCCTTGCCTTGTCGCCTGCACGCCAAAACTACGGGACGGGATATGGCACAAGGGTGTCTTGGCAGCGTCGCCTTGCCGCAATTCTTTTTTTGGTCCCTGGGGTTCTTTGCGACGAGAGACGATCGATTCCCACCGCGAGTGCAACCCGCCTTTTTGGCATGTTGAAGAACATGCTCGCACACGCATATCTTGAGGAATCTGACAGGAATGCTTTTTTGGAGAGCTTATTGCGCAAGGGACTGCTTTCGGCCTCCTCCCCAGTCGGAGCACATTTACGGTTTATTGGATCTGGGGGAGCTGGGTTAGTAGGTACTTGGTATTGTGCTCTTGATGTCCTTTTCTTTCCCACGGCCGCTGTACCGCCGTCGGCTTCCTACCCTTTGGCTATGGTCTGTTCTCCGCACCGACCGCTTCGATCCTACCGACGAGGGGGTGCTTGGGGATTGTCGCGGGAGATTGACGGGCGGAGCGTCTGTGGTTTAACCTGTTTTGACGTTGACGTGACCCCCCTTCCTGCTGCTGCTGCAGCACCCCCCAAGCGTCGCCCCGGAGTTTAGGGTGCGAAAGGGGAGGGGAAGGGGGGACGGTGACAGAAGGGCAGGGTTCGGACGCGAGAAAGGGAGGTTCACGGGTTTCAACGGTTTCGAAAGAAGCTCCTCGAAGGTCGTATTGCTGAGGTTTGCATGTTCCGCTATGGGACGGATGCGGGCCTGAGAACACGAGCGGCCGAGGTGATGAGATGTTTTTTTCTCGCCCTTCAGGTTTGGGTGATTGTGCGTTTTGCATGATGTGCCATGCGGAATTGCATTGAGGACGCGATATTACACAGAGTCCTGGAGGTGAAGACTAGACAACGCCATTGGATGCTTGGTGTTGCACTGAGTTGCTTTTTGATATCTCCCCTTTAAAATTGCGCGAGGCGGCTCAAGCACCGAGAAGGCCAGGCTGCGGCGACGGCGTGTGGCTTGCGCCGTTGGCTTACACGCCGAGCCGCACGTTAGTCGGTTCATCGCCCACGAGCCAGGGGGGGGCCGGACGTGCCTCGGAGGAAGCATTCGAGGAGGGGCGAGGGAGGTCGCTTTTTTAGAGCTGCTTACACAGCGGGATCGATCAGTCGGTCAGTGTGATGTGAGTGACGTGAGGGCAAGAAGGAGCGGAGAGGCCGTGGGTATGGCGTCTCGGTGCCGGGCAAGGAACTCGTGGACCTCGCGGCGGGATGGGCGGGCACACATGGCGAGATCAGGGATGCCAAGAGAGGGGACGACGGGATTCGGCAGACGGCAGCCAGTCCAGTACACGGGACCGCTCGACGAGGGGGACGAGAGCAGGTATGCATGCATGCATCGTCATTACGGGTTGGACGGGATATGGGCTTTAGCGATATGTAGAGGACCGTCATGATGAAATGAAGAAAAGCTTCGTTGCCGGGATGGCGGAGTCCGTCTGGGCCAGTCGACGACGGGACCGAGATGGGGGTGTGGAAGGTGTTGTTGATGACCGACGAAGGTGTGCACTGCATGGGGAAATCGGAGAGAAGAATTGGGATGCGGAGATGGGGATGGGGAATGGATGACGGGTCGACTGATGGCTGCAGATGCAAAGCGTATCTGCGAGATGGCTGCGAAGCGGTTGAGACAACGTGTGGTCTTGGGATGTGTTGCTACTATGGTACTCATCGGAGGAGAGGGTTTTGCATGAGGCAGGAGGGGAAGGAAGGAGGAGACGCAAGCCCAGAGGAATAGCGCAGAGTCAAGACATATTGGTGATGCTGACGGAAACGAGCCAAGAGGTGGCATGTTGCGAGGTTGCGACTTGTGAGGGTATCGACGACGAATGCGATTCGCAACCTCCCAAGCCGAGCCAAGAGACAATACGCTTGTGGTGTGCACTTGCATAGTATTGGCGATGTCGGGTGTTGAGGGAGGCATAGAGTAGGCATGGGTGTACGTAAGGCTGGGTTTGACAGTTGCACAGTCTCGCAGTCAGTCAGTGTCATCAGTGCCAGGCTGTCAGCATCAGCATCAGCTCTGGTGCACCGCGCCTCCTGGGAGTCAGGTGCAGTTGTGGCAGGCAGTGTGCATCTCAGTCAGTCAGCAAGCCAAGTGAGCCATAAGTCAGTGATTCAGTGTCTGACGGTTAAACTCCGTCGTCGTGTTGATTGAGTGCACTCTCGGTGGGACACGCAGAGCGCCAGCGAAATGGAAAGCAGCCAGAATGGAGGCGAGGTGGGCGTTACAGATTTATGGAAATGACAGGGTCGAAACAGGCCCCAGTGGGGAGGATCGACGACCAGCGTCTCCAGGCGTTGGGCTTGTTTGACTTGGCACGGCCACTCACAAGCGCGCTTGGCTGCAGCAGCGCCCAAATAGGGAACCGCTACGCTCGACGCCTTGCCGTCTCGGGACTAGCCTCCGTCAGATACGTACTTGCCCCTGCAGAAGGGCAGGCGCTACTGTCCGTAACGAGGAAGGCACCTTCCTGCCAGATTTTTCCAGGGGCAAAAGGGGAGGAGCAACAGCAACAGCAATGGCAAGAGCAACGGCGGCAGCAGGAAGGACCTCACCTCAGATCAGGTCACCACCTCCTGCCTCAAGGAAGATGGGAGGGAGCGAGGCAACCGTAAGAAACTGCGATGAGGGAAGGAACGGTTCAGGTCCAGACCCAGCCCAGGTTTAGGTAGGGCCATGTCCGGGTTTGAGACGGAAGCAACGCTGGATTCTGGAAAAAGAATACCCCAAGGAAGCATCCCAAACAGCCAAAACAGAGAGAGACATTCCATTTCACACTCTGGCGTCCAGCGTCCACCGAAAAGACGACGACGCTGACGAACCCGGGCGGCGGGAACCAATCAGATGAGCCCATCCACAGCGACGGGCGTCTCGTTGCTGCACATCGAAACGGCGTCGTCGTCTCGCTGCTCCTGCTCCTGCTCCTGCTCTGCTCCCTCTCGGCGGCTGTGGCCAACGGCATCTGCAAACTGCATGTTTGCTTCTGTCCTTTTTTTTTTTTTTTTTTGTCTCTCTCTCTCTCAGACTTACGCGCGTGTGGCAGCGGCACTCATTTGCTGCAACCTGCGTGGTACAGGCCTAGGAGGCGGCGGTTTGCGACGGCATGTTTCTGCTCGATGCGCCTCTTTTCCTCCCCCAGACTTGCTTGTTTCTGTTTCCTCCCAACTGAAGACATCCTCAACGCTTGCTGCTGGTCCGAAGTATTGCAGACGTCTCGAAGGGTTCGCTATTTGCATTTCTCAGCTGTCAAGGATGACTGGGCCAGACCACGGGTGGACAGTCACCGAGATCTCATCGTCAAATCCATCTCGTCAACACCAACCAGTCCCTCCATCCCATTCTTTTCGCCGCACGTCACCGACGGCGTGCCAGGGATGGTTGGCCTGCGTTGGTGTGTGTCCCCCAGCACCACGACGCACTAAAAAAGCGTGCAGTGTGTGTGGCGCCCCGGCAATCAACGACCCTGGCACCCTGCCAATGGCCACCTCCTCGTGGAGGTTGATTTTGATTTTGATTCTGATTTTGGCGCCCTGGGCCGGATTGAACTCGACTGGGACCTGGCACGCACGCCGAGTCGCTCGCAGCCCGAAAATAATTCATGACGAAGGGTCGGTCGTCAGCAGCATTAGCAGGACCCCCATTTCAATACAGCAACCACCCATACCACCTTACCTACCTTACCTTAGGTACCTAATGGATAATGGACCTCAGCATCTGCGACTAGGCGACATGTCGGTACCCCTTCACACCTCGACATGCACCTCACCAGCACCTCACATTTTAGCCTAGTGTCAGCGGCCTGCTCCCGAGAGACACTACACCCTCTCGAGTAAAGACAAGAGGCAACAAATCGGCGCTACAACGACAAGGAAATAATGAGGGAAAATTGTGCAGGGACCCGCGAGGCCAGCCGAGGGGAGCTAAGACTCTCTGCTGCTCTGTTGATCTCACTTTGAGACTGCGCGTGCGTGGAAGGGAGGCGCTTGGTACTTGGCTCTCTGGTGGTCTGGTGTCTGTTCCCTTCCCCGAGGGTAATCAATGGCCACCTTAAGGTACTACGGCTGTGATTGCATGCTGTCACTGCCACTGCCTCCCTCTGCCTCCTGCTTCTGCTATGGAAATCTATGCAACAGCCTGCCTGCCAAGTCTCGGATGCAGTCGACCCAAAGCCAAGCCCAAGCCATGACAAGCAGACACAGCAGACCCGGTACGTACTCTATACCTCCTGCTGCATTTGCACCTCTTGTCTGGTCTGGTCTTTCTTTGCCTCTTGCTTTGGTCTGAGTGAGTGACTGAGTTCTCTTTCGCTCTCAGCGCAGTTGCAGCATTGTCTCTCCCCTCTCTTGTCTTTCTCGTCTCTTTCTCGGCTCTCGCTCCTTGTCTCCTTGGAGCCCATGGGTCCAAGGCCTTATTCACTTTGTGCAAAGAGCACTGTCCCCGTCTTTCTCTCTCTCGTCTCTCTGCCTCTGCCTCGCCTCTGTCCCTTGTTCCCACTCACCCTCTTGCCTCTTGTATCCATACCTTAGTCCATCGTTCGTTGCTCCTAACCCTGGCCTGGCCTGTCCGTCTTCTTGCACGAGCACAAGCCCTCCCCCATCCACACTTCATCCACCCCTGCTCTCAAGGGCCCCAGTCCTCTGATTCCCACCCCGGGTCAGGTCCCAGTCCATGTCCACCACCCCTTCCCATTCCCATACAGGGCAAGGCAAGGCAAGGCATGGCCCAGCTGCTCCAGCGCAGACCGCAGATGCAGGTACCTGATGTACCGCTTGCCCCCCCCGGCTCGCTCCCGTCCCCTAGTCCTGTCGTCCACTTCGTCCCCCCTTCTTTTCCTCGTGGCCCGTCGTTATACTTAAGTTACTTCTCTCAACCTCTATCCAGACCCAGCTGTGCTTGGCCTTGCGTCTTTTATCTTCTTGCTCCGTCTCTCTCTCTTGTTGCTTCCATCTTCCTTCCCTCCAATCCTCTCTCCATTTTAGTATATCCATCAGTCAGCTCCCACGTCTCCCGTGCGGCCGGATAGCTATACCTCCTCCTCTCTCCAACAACAACCGTCTACTTCTTCGCCTATTCTTTTATCATATTTGTTTTACTCCGGTTCGGGCTTTTTTGACTTGAGATCAAGAGCGTAACAAAGGCTTTTTGTCGTGACTGGTATCCGGATCCCTTATTGCATCTTCTCTCAACATCGCACTCCTTCCGTCGCTCGACCACGACTCACTCACTCCCACGCACACCTCGACGACCTCTTTCCAGCCGTCGACTTTTTTGCTCACAGACCAGCGGTCTCATATTTTCGCTTCTTAAACACACCAAACACGACGACGAGCTAGCTCTCTCCCGTACAAACCTTCCTTGCTTAAATATCAACAACCCGTATTTACATACACATCTCGCCCAACATGGTTCGCGCCGTTTCCACCTTCGTCGCGGCTCTGCTGCCCGCTCTCGGCCTTGCCGCCCCCTTCGGCCTCGGAGGCAGCTCCAGCTCTACCAACACATCCGGCTCCTTCATGGGTGTTCCCATCTCCAACCTCGACGCCCTGGACCTGATTCCTAACAAGTACATTGTCGTCTACAACAACACCTTCGACGACGATGCCATCGACATGAAGCAGCAGTCCTTCATCTCCTCCATCAAGAAGCGCAACATTGGAAAGCGCGCCCTCGACGGCCGCGAGCTGTCCACCTCCACCAAGAGCTTCAAGATGAACGGCTGGCGTGCCATGACGATGGAGGCCGACGACACCTTCATCATGTCCGTCATGAGCGCCGACGAGGTCGCCTACGTCGAGCAGGATGCCAAGGTCAAGCTGTCCGCCACCGTTTCCCAGACCAACGCCCCTCCCGGCCTTGTCCGTCTGTCTCACGCCACTGCTGGCGAGACCGGCTACGTCTTTGACCAGACAGGTGGCCAGGGTATCACCGCCTACATTGTCGACACCGGTATCATGACCACTCACTCCGAGTTCGAGACCCGTGCCACCTTTGGCGCCAACTTCATCAACAGCGTCGTATGTACTTACAGCTTACACTTATTCCGCCTTGGAAACTGACACGATTTAGGACACTGACGAGAACGGCCACGGCTCCCACGTTGCTGGCACCATTGGCGGCCGTACTTTCGGTGTTGCCAAGAACGTTAACCTGATCGGTGTCAAGGTCCTCGACGGCGATGGTGCTGGCTCCAACTCTGGTGTCCTCGAGGGCATGCAGTTCGTTATCGACGACGTCCAGAAGAAGAACCTTACCGGCAAGGCTGTCATGAACATGTCTCTCGGTGGCTCCGCTTCCCAGGCTGTTAACCGCGCCATCCAGGCTCTCAACAACGCCGGTGTCGTCCCCGTCGTCGCTGCCGGTAACGAGAACCAGGACGCCGGCAACACCTCTCCCGCCTCCGCCCCTAACGCCATCACCGTCGGTGCCATTGACGCCCGCAACGACCGCAAGGCCTCCTTCTCCAACTTTGGCCAGTCCGTCGACGTCTTCGCCCCCGGTGTCAACATTCTGTCCGTCGGCATCACCTCCAACACTGCCACCAACACCCTCTCTGGTACCTCCATGGCCTCTCCCCACGTTGCTGGTCTCGCCGCCTACCTCATGGGTCTTGAGGGCCTGAACACCGTCAAGGCCGTCACCGACCGCATCCTCGCCCTCTCCGATGCCTCTGGCGCCACCGTCCAGCAGAACACTGCCGGCACGACCAACCGCATCGCCAACAACGGCCAGCTCTAAGCGAGCTATTTCATTGGTCCGATTACCATTTCACGAGAGCTCGAAGCATGAAACCACACATGGCGTCTTTTCTTTAACCTCGATTTCCTTGGTTTAATATCCGCGACACTTGTGTACTTCATTTTCTTGGTTCGAGGAGGAGACGAAACGCAAAGAAGAGAGTAAAAATATTCACGGCATTTTATTAGAGGATACCCAGTCATAGCATGGCGCGCGGGCCTTTTCGACTGCAAAACCTGTCCCGTCTCTCGACCAGGGAGAGGGATAACTTGTATGTAAAAAGACACTTTTAAGCAAGAAGAGGTCATCACACAAACACCATACCGCATTTCAAGAAACTTTCCACAGACAAGACGCAAAGAAAAAGAACAAAAACCCTCGACGGGGCTGGTTTCCTCGTAACTCTTCACTGTCCTGGGTTTATAACCTTTTCCCTCCTGTCTAGTCAACGATTTTTCTCGAATCATTTTTCATTTATAAGCCAAGAACTTGTATTTACTTGCGACGGGGGAGGGATGGGAAGACTTAGGTAATGACAGCAGACAGCTACAAGACGTTAACTTCATCTCTTGCCTATCCATCGAGTGACATGACTCTTCTATCGTGATCACGATCTTCCAATACACACATCACAATCTGCAAGCACGACGATCACCAAGCAACCCCACCCTTCTCACCGGACCGTTGGAACGAGATGAGACGGGAGGCGAAAGAACGTCACCCACGCGCGCACTCGGAGACGGAAAACCCAATCTGCGTGGATTCTTCAGATTCCTCGCATTTGCATCTTTACCGATACGATGCGAGGCCCGGGGGTTGTATCGCGAACTTGGACAATCCCGTTGACCATACACAGCCTTCCTTCCCTTATTTCATCCCGAGTCTTGTTAGGTAGGACATGATGCCATGACGACACTACACTTACTCAACGCACGCGCACCCTCGTCGGGGAGGTCCAGCGGTCAGAGCCAAAACAACACAAGGCAAGACTTTCGCTCGCTCTCACACGCGAAACAAGGTTTCACGGCACCTTCACGACGGGATGGGATGAACTTAGCGCCGCTGCTGTCCTGGTGTGCCTTCGCACGCGGGGAGTTCTCCGGCCGAAGCAGCAGTGGCCAGGCCCACCATCACCGCATTCGGGTCTGTAGACGGCCCCCAAGGTTTTCCACAAGTTGACTAGTCTCGTGAGTTGAGTGCTCGGAAGGTCGGCTGGGGCAGCTTTTTCGACCACAGAGATGGGACCAAAAAAAAAAAAAAAGAGAAAAGTTGAGTTGAAAAAGCTAAAGTTGCTTAAGAATTGCCCGGGAGGGTAGTGTGAAGTCTCCCTCTTATGATGTAGCGAGCGCAACGAACGGACGGGACGGGGTAGGACTCCCCCCAATAGAACGGAAGACAGGTCCCGAGGCCAGGCCAGGCCAGGCCTCCCTTCCTCACCTCCTCGCGCTTTCGCTGACTTGTTCCCGAAAGCTTCTTTCCACTGGGCTGAGAGAGAGAGACAGAAAGGCATGGGGATGATCAGCTGCGAGCGCGAGTCAAACTTCACCGTCTCGGTACCCCGAACCCGAAATAGGAAAGCTTCTGGGCGTGGTTTTCCTGTGACGATGATCTTCCTTCACGGGCAGTGCGTGAAAACCGAAGACGAGGATGATTTCCTCTTCATAATAATCGAGGCCATGTAATAAATTGGACAGTCCAAGGGAAGAGCGAAAGAGAACCCCAGAAAAGGCCTCCTCCCCTTCAACAAAACAACGCTGAAGCAGACCCCCGATACTGGGGCCATCTAGTCCGCCTGTCATGACCCCAGGGGCGACGGGGGCCAGCGTTCGATGTTGCAAAGGTACGGAGAACTGAGTTCTTGGCGTCATGGGCTTCACGGGGCTTTCTGTAACAAACCACCTTCAGCTTGGAACGGAGGCCGGGAAAAAAAAAAAAGGCTGAGGAGGCAAAACCAGCTGAAGAAAGTTGAGCCCACCAGGTACGGATACACCACGGCTGGAACAGGGGATGTCCTGACTTTGCGCGTGTCTTATTTGTGATTGTGGTTTATTTCCTTTCCCACGTGTTGAATATCGATGTGCTGTCACGGGAGTACTCTTCAGAATGACTCGGCTTCGAGACCTCAGCAAGAAGCAAAATGGCAGAAGGATGGCAGAAGGCGAGACGACTTCCAACGACGATGGCGGTCTACCGTGAACGCGATCCATCGCAGCAAATGCAGAAACGGCTATTCGTAGGGGAACAGAAAGCACCTCGATAACGGGTGTCAGCTGCGTCGCCGCACGGGCAAAGGCAGCTCCTCAGCCGGCGCGCATGAACGCCGAGAAGCCTTCCAAGAGCCGCATCCAGCGTGCCTGCCTCCCCCAGGTTCTCCCCTTCTCCCCCCTCCCTTTCGCTTCGCAGCTCGCGGCGCGCGGGAAAGACGGGACGGTCAAAGGTACAGACTTTCGGTCCGGCCAGCCCAAGGCTAAAGTCCGGGGGGAAGTGGGCCGGACGAGTGCGAGACAGAGACTCTTCATCCGATATGCAAAAGAAAGAGCCAAGTGTCGCGAGGGCGGCCACCGCGCGCATTACCTTAACTCGTTTTAGCTAAGCTCTGCCCTACGACATGGTCTTCAACTCTTATGACAAGAACATATCCGCATGCTTCCCCTGCTTGACGAAATTTGGGATTTGGGTTTACTTTTGGATTCGCGCCTTCCCTGACATTTGGGGAACCGAAGGAGATATAGATATGGGAGGCTTGTCATTCCTTCCCACGTTGCTTTATATGACTGCGTCGGTGGCAGTCTTGTCACCCGATGGGAGGATGCCCGTGGATCGGACGACGACGATGGTGACGACGATGGGCAGTCGCGACATTGAGAAATCCGAACTATCGGCGCCGAACATATAACGGAAGGGACATTTCAAGTATGTTTGCAAGCCGAAGCAAAAGAGCGCATCCCTGGAACAGTGGAAGACACGCCCGCCCCGTACTCGCCGCTGTGGACGAGGTCTTTGCCGGTGAGTTTGATATCAGCACTTCTTCGGCACAACCACAGTCATGACCACCAAAAGGTGGGACTGAATTGCAATTTGACATCCGTGCTTGGGTTCGTTGGAAAAAAAGTCATCTCAATGGCGTGGGTTCAAAAGGCAACGAACAGCAGGCTTGGCGCACAAAAACCATCGTAGATGATGGTGTGTATTAGCAAGATTAGTATGGGCTCAATATTCGTGACCGGAACCGGCAGAGCAACCGCAAAACTCCTCATCAATATGTACCGTCAACAAGTCAGATGAAGCGTAAGAACAACTTTTGTTCTCGTCTGTCTGGTGTTACAGCTCCTTGTGCTCCAACGGCTTGGCCGCGTTGGGCTCCATGCCGGGCCAGTAGACGCTGTCCGACTTCCAGAGCGTGTCGAAGCGCGCACCAAAGAACCACGCCGTTCCAATCTGAGCCGTGTCAGTTGCGGTGTCGAGGTTGAGGGTTGAGAAGAGGTCGGTGAAGGAAGAGAAAACAAGCGAGAAGAAAATTTTGGACTGACCATAAGAGCAGAGACAAAAAAGAGGGTCAGCAGGACCATGCCGCCCAATATGAAGGCTTCGCCTGGGTCCATGCCCGGCTCGCCCCGCTGTTTTTGTTTCGCCGCATCTCCGAGCTTCTTGGGGTCCTGTCTCGGGAACAATGAGTCGATGAATTGCTCAATCTGTGCATTGTGTTAGCAATTGACTTTTTTGACGCGAACAAAGGCGCGGGACAAAGCCGTCGCGTACCTTGGCGCACTGCACGCTGATCTGCACGTAGTTGGGGTCGCGCGGGTCGTTCTTCTTGTGTATCCGGCGGACGTATCTCCTGAAGACGTCGCAGACTACCATCAGGTTTTGCGTTGACTCGGACATGAGCTGGCATGCGTCGCCCTTGGTGATCTTGATGTGGCTGTTGAAGATGGCGGGGTTGCGGAAGACGAGTTCGAGGGTGGCAATGGCCATGCTTTGGGGGATGGCGACGAAGTTGAAGACACTCTGATCGCGGATGCCGGCCATGTAGAAGATGCACTCCTCGGCGTGCTTGAGCGCGTTGAGGACCATCTCTGAGCTGCACTCGAGGGCTTGGCGCTGGTACTCGGGCTTGAAGAGGTCCTCCCACTTGTCTACGTGCTTGCTCCAGATCTCCTTGGGCCACCACGCGCGCTTGTCGAGGTAGTCCTCGTGGATATCACGGATGATGTTTGTCTTTTGCAGGAACTGGCCCATGGACTCGGTGAGCTCGGGACGCTCGAGGAGCTTCGGGTTGGCCAGGTCGCCCTCAACGAAGAGGCGGGTCAGACCGTCACCGACCAGACCGGCCACATAGTGGCAGTACAGCTCATATTCCTTGATGGTGTTGGTACCGTTCGCGTTGAGCTCGGTGTCGAGGGCGTAGTCGGCCATGCCGTTGCCCATCTTGATTGTGATGTCCTTAATGATCTCGTAGTAGGGCTTCTTGAGCTTCTTCAGCTCGACAATGATGTCGTCAAAGTGCACCAGAAGTTCGCGATCCTTCTCATTGGGGCCGTTGCCGGTGAACGTCCATCCGTCCGTCTCCATCAGGGTGTCAAACTTTCGCAGCAAAGGCTCCTTCTCCTTGATGTCGATCGTCATATCATCTTCGATGGTGTCGAGTCCGCGCAGGACGAGGTAGAATAGAGCAACGGGGACGAGCAGCTCGGGGTTGAGCTCCTGGATGACGGCGGAGAAGGAACGGCTGGTCTTGTTCAGGAATTCGAAGCATGATCTCAGTGTCGGGTCTTCCTTGGAGGGGTCGCGGCGGTGGACAGGCTCGTGCCAGACCTTCCTGGAAGCTAATTAGCATACGGATTGCAGAATGAGCGCATGGCATGCGCGTATCAGCAGAAGGGGGGTAGACGGTACCATTGAATGATGGAGCGAAGCTGGTTCGGGTGGAGGACATAGTAGAGGGCGCCCATGATGGCAAGCAGTCGTCGCGACGGACGGTGGGCAAAGGCAAGACTTGCAGAGGAGACGACAAGTGAGGTCAGTCAGAACGTGCGGCGACGGGCGGTCAGGGCAAGCAAAGGGCCGGGTCAGACTGTCGTCGCGGTGGTAGTGACGTAGAATCGAGAATCGCCAGTTGCTTCGTGGCCGCAAGTTCGCGCAGTGCAGACGGTTGCGGGTGTCGTTGCAGTCGCAGTTGCAATTTTCTCCAGGTACCGAGGGGTTGGATCAGACCAGTTCGCGAGGGACACGGACGCTTCTTATGCTCAGGGACGGGATTGCGAATTGCAGATTGCAGCAAGCGATCTGGGTAACCGGTGACGACGGGAACCGGAGATCAACAACACACGACGGGAGCGAAGCAGTTGACGGGGAACTGGAATAGGAGGAAAGATTTCTCCGCTGTCATCAGCATGAGCCAATCCCATGCGCCGGGTAAGGTAGGTATGTAGGAACTGGGCAGCTCCTCCCCAAATTTGCCAAAATGCAACGATCTGCCAAACTCCGGCGGTGGTGTGGTCCCCGTCCAGTGAGGTGCCTGCGCTGTGCCACTGACGGCGCTGTGGTTGCCCGCCTTTTCAGTTGACAGCTCACGCGGTGGTTGGCTGCTGTGGGCGGTGGACCGGCGCGGATAGGCGGCGAGCGGCGCCATGCTACAGTGACACACGGCGTACCTTGCCTGTGTGCGAGCCTGCCACGGGTCCAGCAGCGCAGTGGAAGCTCGCAGTCGAAGGCCCTATTGGGGAAGGCTCCAAAGGCCCCCAACTGCATCGCACTCGTAGCTCCCATTTGGCAGGCGACGGGACCAACTGGAGCACCGGTTCGGCTAAACCTAAGCGAGCCAATGAGATGGACGGCGCGGCGTGATTGGCCAGTGGAAGGTGCTGACTGTCAGCGATGCAGGTCCCTTTTTTTTTTTGTCCATCCAAGCGGGGCACGGATCACGACCCTGTTGGTACTGGCTGAGAAGGAAGGTATTGCCCATATTTCAGGGTCTTCCATCCGCGACTGCGTCGTTGAGTTGGTTCTCGCTTCCGAGTCTTCTTTTCCCTCTCTTTCTCCGTGGGCTCAGCTCGCATCAAGTGTCACTTGCACCTCGGGCGTCTTGGCGGCACCCAAGAGGCCGAGACTGATGGTCTATAAGTACCGGGCCTGCGTCCCTTCCTTCACCTGTTGACACGCCAGATGAGGTGTGGGTGGGGAGAGCAGTCGACTTATTTCACGCATGCAATTCACCTCCCAATAAACGCAGCAGCTCAGCCTCCCCCTCGCGACCCGACTATCCGAACCTTAGCACGCGTGCGCAATCGTCTGGTCCTTGGGATATTATCTCAAGTCTCCAGCCCATCGTCTACCACGCAACTCGACAGAGATCCTTAGCTTTTATACCAGCCGTGAGGCTCTGTTTCTCCACCATTCCTTGCGAATGGCATGACGCTGGAACAAGAACAGAGACAGAAACGGAGAGCTTCTTCTCCAAGTCTCAAGTCTCAACCGTCTTCCCCTCCACCGCCACCCGACTCAAGGGAGAACGATGCGGTGTGCACCTCGTCGGCGCATGTCTCACTCGTTGCATCTCCAAGGGAGCATACTGAGCACATCTAGCCCCCTTCATCATAGGCCCACGTATCCGCGATACATGTCGTTGAGGCTCCCAACGACGGCGGTAGCAAGTAGCTACTTGTCTTTCAAGTCTTCCACTAACAATACTTTGTCGTCCCGTTGCTGTCTTCGGCTTCCGTGGCGCTGCTTACATATCCATAGCCTTGCCAGAGCTCCGCCGACTATTGACTGAAAATAGGCACGACAGGCCCGTCTGATAACACGCGCCCATCAACATGGAACGTAGCTCCTGGCAAGCTTCGTACTCGAGGTACGTAAGTTGCGCTACAGGGTCGCGCGGTGAAGGCGGTACCTCCACGCTTTCATTCCTCTGCCAGCACCAAACGTGTGCAAGCCCGCCCACGTCCAGAGTGTCAAGGACCAGTGCAGTTCCCGGAGGTGGGGGTGGGAACGACATTGAACACCTGCTGTCCAGTGCCGGTGGCAGCTGCTTGCTGTGAACGGTCCAAATGGGACAATGGGACATGGAGTCTCGACCATGGGCTGAAATGCAGATACGACTCGTACCTGAACTGAAAGTTTCCGCCTTCTCTCCCTTGGGTCACACCTGCGCTGCCATGCTTACCCCAGATAAATAATCCCGTCTCACGCCTTCCCTTTTCTCTGCTGATTGCTATCTTGTCTTACAAATTACTCAATTTGTCCTTTTCCCATCCCCTTCCCATCCCACCCCACGACTCCATCCCTTGCCGGCGAACGACATATAAGACCGCCATCAGCTACATACCGCCGCTTGCCAACTTACACCATCCCAGCGGGCCGATACAAACCCAATTCGAAACTTTCCGTCCCCGACGAACGCACCCGATAACAACACTTTCCTCAACATCATCACAATGGCCACCAACGGACACTCCGCGAACCGCTTCCTCATCTGGGGAGGTGAGGGTTGGGTTGCCAACCACCTCAAGGTCCTCCTCGAGAAGGACGGCAAGGAGGTCTACACCACCACTGTCCGCATGGAGAACCGCGAGGGCGTCATTGCCGAGCTGGAGAAGGTCAAGCCTACCCACGTCCTCAACTGCGCCGGCTGCACTGGTCGCCCCAACGTCGACTGGTGTGAGGACAACAAGGAGGCTACGATGCGATCCAACGTTATCGGCACCTTGAACCTCACCGACGCCTGCTTCCTCAAGGGCATCCACTGCACCGTCTTCGCCACCGGCTGCATCTACCAATACGACGATGCCCACCCCATTGGCGGCCCCGGCTACCTCGAGACCGACCCTGCCAACTTCAAGGGCAGCTTCTACTCCGACACCAAGGGCCACGTTGAGGAGGTAAGTCATCAACTCTCCGTGCTTGCGACGGCAAAGCTAACCCTATCACAGATCATGAAGCACTACAAGAACTGCCTCATCCTCCGTCTCCGCATGCCCGTCAGCGACGACCTGCACCCCCGTAACTTCGTTACCAAGATTGCCAAGTACGACCGCGTCGTCGATATCCCCAACAGCAACACCCTCCTCACCGACCTGCTCCCCGCCTCCATCCTCATGGCCGAGCACAAGGATACCGGCATCTACAACTTCACAAACCCCGGCGCCATCTCTCACAACGAGGTGCTTGCCCTGTTCAAGGAGATTGTCCGCCCCGACTACACATGGAAGAACTTCTCCCTCGAGGAGCAGGCCAAGGTCATCAAGGCCGGTCGCAGCAACTGCAAGCTCGACACCACCAAGCTGGAGAAGAAGCTCAAGGAGTACGGCTACACTGTGCCCGAGGTTCACGACGCCTACAGGGCGTGCTTCCAGCGCATGAAGGCCAACGGTGTTGTTTAAATGAAATAGATTTGGAATTGGCGTATCGGGAGCTGTTTGCTTTGGAAGGAATCATGAGGCGGAAAAAAATGACATAGGAATGTGGACTTTGAAATGGGATAACAGTTCAAGCCAAAATGGGAGCAGCATAGCATGAATCCAAAGCAATCGGGCAAATGTCAGCGCAGAGCTCCAGTGCAGAGTGAGAGTACATCGTGAGTCGGCATGGCCGGTGCAATGAGCAATGTGCCGGCGTTGGCTGGTCCCACTGGTAGTGTATGCAATAGAAGCTGGCGGAAGCTATGCCGAAGATCTGGCATTGTTCTGGAAGCTGGATGACTCGCGGCGTTGAGCAGCCTTATTAGGGGCGTTGATCGTCGAATGTGTCGGGAGAACTCCATCGCAACATCCACGTATAGATGGTGGCTTGCCGTTTATAGGTGCTGTATCACTCCGACAAGCTTGCTGCAATCGGTTGTTAGCAGCAGCAACCATGTTTGCACGGCAAGTTGGAACTCTACGGTCGCGATGCAGGACGGTCGCAACATAATCGTGATGCCGTGCAACGTCATCCCTGTCAGCAGGACCCTGTCCGCGTAATCTCCAAGGCCGCAGTGGACTTCGCCAGCAACAGTCGCCTGAAGTATGACTGGCATCGCTGAGCAGTCAGCCCAACAGATGCCACCTTGCTGGGGAAGTGGCGGGCCGTCAGCGGGCTGGGCACCGGTGGACGTTGCCTCAGCCCACCAAGGCCTAGAGCACAGTTGGGAGTGCGGTGCCTCCAACGACGTAATTTGGCGGGGCACCACCGCAAAAACGAAAATCCACCCAAAATTCAGCCCAGCAGCGTTGCTGAGCGGCTTCCCGTCCGGTCGGGTGCACCTGCTGCCACCGTCACCGATACTGGGCCAATGTGTGCGTGCGTCGCCTAGTTTTCCTTGTGATTTTCTACGAGGATATTGCGTACCTGACCTACCTACCTCGCCAACCTTACCTCATCGACAAGTCCACCGCTTGAATCATAATCGCTGGCATCCCTACCCGCCACCACCCCGCGATCTCTGATCTCTGCCGCGCCGACCGTATTTTTCTCTTTTTCTTCCCCTTTTCCCGGTGCGACTCTTCCATAGATCTCTAGCTGTCATCGCTATACCTTGATACCCCCCTTCCAAACTTTACCCCTCCTAAAATTACCTCGACCATGGTCGTCGACACGGCCTACTACGACACGCTGGGCGTGAAGCCCGCCGCCACCGATATCGAAATCAAAAAGGCGTACAGGAAGCTAGCTATTGTTCACCATCCTGGTAAGCACCCTGTCACGAGCATCGCAGGTCTTTTCGTGGGCGCGCATCACTGACGCCAAGCAATAACAGACAAGAACCCCAACGACCCCACCGCCCACGAAAAGTTCCAAGAGATCGGAGAAGCATACCAAGTCCTGTCCGACAAGGACCTCAGAGCAGCCTACGACAAGTATGGAAAAGACCATGCCAAACCGCAGGAGGGCTTCGCCGACCCCGCCGAGTTCTTCACCTCCATCTTTGGCGGCGACGCCTTCGTCGACTGGATCGGCGAGATCAGCTTGATGAAGGATCTGACCGCAACGATGGACATCACGATGCAGGAGGGCGAGGAGGGAGCCGAGGGTGCTGAGGGCGCCGAGGGTGAGTTCCCCGGCACCGAGGAGACCAAGAAGGAGAGCATGAAGGCTGCCGCCGACGGCGAGAAGAAGGACGCAGAGAAGCCCACCGCCAGCGGGACTGCCGCCGCACCGCCTCCTGCCGTCGTTGTCGAGGACGAGAAGGAAAAGCTCAAGGCGCGCGACGCCGCCGAGGCCGCCGCCGCATCCTCCGGCACTGCTACCGACGCTCCACCCCCTGCCTACCAGAGGGAACCCTCGCCCAGCCCCTCCGGCACCTCAGGCTCGAAACGCACACAGATCCCCCTTCGCCCGGCCCTTATGGATCGTCCGTCGGACGAAGTCGGCGGCGTCGAGACCGAGGAGTCGCTGCGCAAGAAGGAGAAGAAGAAGGGCCTGACTAAGGAACAGCGCGAGCAGCTCGCCGCCTACGACAAGGAGCGTGCCCGGGTCCGCCAGGAGCGTGTCGACACCCTCGCCCGCAAGCTCCTCGACCGCCTAAGCGTATGGACCGAGACCGACAAGGGGCCCGACGTCACCAAGTCGTTCCAGGAGAAGACGCGCCTCGAGGTGGAGAACATGAAGATGGAGTCGTTCGGCCTTGATATCCTGCACGCCATCGGCCAGACCTATCTGGCCAAGGCCACCGCGTTGCTCCGGAGCCAGAAGTTCTTGGGGATCGGTGGCTTCTTCAGCCGCGTCAAGGACAAGGGCACTATCGTGAAGGAGACGTGGAACACCATTAGCAGTGCAATCGACGCTCAGCAGACCATCGAGGAGATGGCACGCATGGAGGAGAAGGGCGGCGCCGACTGGTCCGAGGAGGCCAAGGCCGAGTACGAGAGGCGGGTCACGGGCAAGATCCTGACGGCGGCGTGGCGCGGGAGCAAGTTTGAGATCCAGAGCGTGTTGCGCGAGGTGTGCGACTCCGTTCTCAACGACAAGAAGGTGCCGCTGGCCAAGCGCCTGGAGCGCGCCGAAGCCATGGTACTGATTGCGGAGATTTTCTCCAAGGCACAGCGCACGCCCGAGGAGGAGGGCGACTACCTCGTGTTCGAGCAGCTCGTCGCCGAAGCGGCCGTCAAGAAGGAGAAGAAGAAGGGCAAGAAGCACGAACACGCGGCGGCGGCAGACGTGGCGGAGGATGCGCCAAACGTTCCCAAGCCCGAGAAGGCGTAGGCGTGGTGTTTTTCTGTTGAGCTTTAGATAACCGATCCCCTCCGTGTTTTTAGCCTATTTTTATATTCAACGCTGACGAGCACCCACTGCTGGGTACTCTTTTTTCATGTACTGCCGTGTAATACTCTTCAATACCATACGGCCACCGCACACGGGTCTGTGATGTCTGAGATCCCCGAGATGTCGCCCTTGCGCTCCGTCACGGATTCCACTACCCAAGTGATGATGGATGCCGCTGAGTTTAAAATCGATCTCGGCCCTGTCACTTCAAGGCGCGTGGGCAGCAGACGAGTTTGGGCGTGCTTCGCTTTCATGATCGTAGCATTTCTGTCCATGACCATGATGTTCGGGCTTCACATGGTGATGGGGCACTAGCTTGAATCTCGTGGTCTACGAGTCTAACCGATGACAACTAGAACGAGGGTCGTTGAGAGCCAGTCAAGGATAGATACTTCGAATGGGGTTTTGGCGAAGGAATTAGGGGTATGTGCTGCAACCTATCTAGTCTCTGCCTCTCAACACAGCACAGAAAACCTGCTCCATCCAGGAAAGTGAAGGAGCCCCCTCCCCTCCGGTCCACGCCTTCCTTCCGCGGACGTAAATATCATCCGCCCGCAAGACGAATTACCTCAGCAACTAACTTGAAAAGACGAGAAGAGGCAGATGGACACGACGAGGAGAGCCGGGCTAGAGAAAACAGGACGGTTGTAAAAAAAAGAGAAGAGAAAAAGACACAAAAAAGCTCGGGTTCAATGTTGAACCCTACGAAAAACCGACGGTTTTTACAATGTTCTTTTTTTCCCTCGGTCGGTCTTGACCGTTCGACCACGCGGTCTTGCGTGCTTTTTGGGGGGGGCTCTTCCCCCCGACGACTGCTGCCAGAACTTGCTCTGATAAAGCTTGGGGGGAGCTTCCATGGTAGGTAGCTTGACCAGACCGTAGTCAGCCGGTTCCTCGAAGGGAAGGGACGGAACCGAGGGTCTTGCCATTTCTGCTTTCTTTGCGGTAACCCGCGACGGTGCAGTCACATGCCTTGAACCTGAGAAAGATGGGATCTCGGAATGTGAAGTTAACAGTGCTGATTATGACTATAGGAACTCCTTTTCTCCATCTCTTAGGATTTTCCGATAGGCTCTATCGGCGCTGATCATATGCACCGCCGTGCGACATACGTAACGTGCGATGATCACACCTGCCGCCGCCAAGGGCCCGACGATGGCGAAGACAGTGAACCCGTATGAAGCGGAGTGAAAAAGAGCGTTTTTCTTCCAGAGCTTTGGTGGCCAGGCCCAGCTGCATAGCCGTCAAGACAATCGCGATGTACACCGTGGCAGACGCCAGCCAGGCAAAGTTGTCACGGAAGAATTCTCCGTGTCGATACTACCGCGGAACATACGTGCTTTCCCTTGAAGTTTGACCGTATAGATAGAAGTTTGTTCAATCGGCTCCGGCGAGTTCGCCGTACACAAACCTCTCGTGGATCCGACCATCCGCGTGTTTCGTGTTGAGCTCTGCGACGAAGCGTTTCCAGTCTGCCTATTCGATATGTTCTGGTCACAAGTAGTTGTCCTGCGCGAGGCGGAAGTCGCTTTCGTGTCGTATCAGAGCGCGGTAGGAGTACAGGAAGCCCAGGGTGGACTTCCAGAGCGTCCGGCGTGAGCACGAGTTTGAGGAGTTGTCGGAGCAGTCACAGCCGTCTCCGCAGGATAGATGACGCGTCCAAAAGGACGGCTCTAACAAGAAGGGCGGGATCGGCTTGGCGTAGAACTGCGTGTGGGAGCAAACGAGGTGGAGGTCCATTGCTTCGACGACGATGATGTCTCGGCCTAGGACGCGCTGGAAGTGCAGCGCGTTGGGTGGCGTGGGCTTTCCCGCGATCCAGAGCCTGTCGACGAGTTCGTGGAGCCTGCCCTGGCCCAACTCTGCGTTGAGGGATTCCTCCTCGTCTAGTTTGGGTGGCGAGATGATATCTTTTTGGAGTGCGTCGCTGAATGGTGCGTGTTTGGCAAAATACGAGGCAGGTAAAAGAGAATCAAGACTTTCCTCTGTTTTGAGCATTCGGCTTTGGAAGGGGACGATAGATTGGTTGGGCTTGCATGTGTTAGCATATGATATAAGTGTGAGATAATTAATAAAGTACCCATTGTGTTTGTGAAATGATACATCGCCTTTTCGGGTGGATTTCCTTGGGTTCATCTGTCAGGATTGCACGAGGACGAGGGCCTTAGATCTGTACATTTTCCTTTCACAGATTTTCTGCGTTGGCTGAACATGGCCTGGGGCCTCATTGGCTTCCTTCAGCTGAGGAAGTTGCTTGTGTTGTTCAGCCACCCTGCCGGGCCTTGCTCTCTCCATTCGTTTCCTCTGAGAAATTTACCCCGCTTCATACCACAGTAAGTGATATCAAGCCATTGGCTGGCTATGCATCCTGCCCTGGGTGATGCAGCTATGAACACAGCGGATTTCGGCTCAGCTCTTTCAGCCCCGGTATATCCCAAGTATGTGGCTCCTTTGGAGAGTAGCTTTATGTCTTGCGGTAGTTGGACTCCAAATACAAGTTGTGATAACCACCTGAGATAATTGGTCAATGTTTAAATTTAGTGATGGAATGGGGACTGGGAGACAAAAGGAGATGGAACGAGAGAAAGGAAAAGGAGAAGCTCAGGTTCGTATTTGAGCCTCAAGACAACACGACGGACTTTTCGACTGCAGTTCTTGGCTTGAGCCGTCTGATCCCATTTTCCGTGGAGCAGAAATGGTAGATATAGCAATCCGCTTAAGCGAAGCATATATGCCTGGACATGTCAGCTTCGTTTCTGATGCCAGCCACAGAGCGAAGCATCTGATGGGAGCTTGGCTTGTGTCCTTGGTCAATGATATTTCCCCGACCCGACAAGTCATCCATGCAACTTGTCGTCATGAGAGCTGCAAACACTAACACGAGAAATACGAGACCCTCGCGGGCGAGCTCAGCCGAGGTAAAATGAAGGCTCCGTGTTGTCGAAGGAACAGAAGCCGAATCATGCCTCCCAGATCCCCATGGTTCACGGAAACTCCCGTCTGGGCACATAATCACGGCATAAACCAGCGTTGCAACGCGTCTCGGAAGAGCTCCGTAAAGATCGGCGACGGAACGATCTCGTCATGTCGTTGTGGTTGATCTACTCGGTATTGGTGCGACGTGGTGGGAACTGGAGTTGTCAGCGGCGGTCCGGACTTTTGGAGTGTCCGATCTCCCGTGTCTCTGTCGTTTTATGAGGTGCTGGCTTGTAGACGAGATTGATGATGTCGAATTAAGAAGTTTCCTTCTTTGGAATGGAGAGGTTTGTATTTAAATTATTGTTGATTAACTACGACTGCAGTTCGCAGCAAGTCAAACTCAAATCATTCACTTTCTGATCGACGTTTAGTCTCCCGCTAGCCCCACCTGTCAACTCAATTGCTCTCTACAATGTCCAGACCCTTGAAAGTCGGCGTCATCGGTCCCAAAGGCCAGGCGGGAAGCTGTGTGGTCGATGAGCTCTTGGCGCGAGGCCATTCTGTGGTTGGCATCTCGCGAAGTCCTCCCATGCAATGGCCCAACTCCGATAAGGGCACTTGGTCGTCAGTGTCTGTGGACATCCACAAAGAGCATACGAAACTGGTTGAAATATTCTCGTCTGGTTTCGACGCCATCGTCTCTTGCTACGGACCAAGTCTCAAAGTCATATCGAATATTTACTCGGAGGCTGTGGAGGGCCACGGGCGGATCAAGACGGCCTTGTTGGCTTCGACACACGATGGCCCGTTCATCATCGTTGGTGAGATATCCTCCTCAGATTTAGACATGAAGCGAGGGCTAAAGAGCTGAATAGGTGGCGCGGGCTCGATTCACGTTTCCAATCGCCTTCAGCTTACCGACCAGGAGGGCTTTGCGTTCAGTTGGTGGTAAGAAATCTCATCTTCCCTGTTCACAGCGGCTTTACTCACTGGGCTGCAGGTGGAATTGGCCTGATGAGCATCTCGACTACATGACGGCGCGTGGGCTGGATCACGGAAGCCGGTTCATCAGCTTGGTGGCCACGCTTGTGAAATGGAGCAGGTCTCACATTCAACGGCCGAGATGTAAGTTCTGCCCTTTCAGTCGTATGGGGTCAGCCTTGGGCAGGATCTGACGACTTTTACCAATATCAAGTCTATTCTTGGATTCTAAGCCCCTTCGTCTATTGGGCGCGGGCTTGGGTGAAAGGCGCTCTGACGAATAAGCACACCTTGGGGTTAATCACTGGTAGTCGGATCGCCTTTACCATGTGGAATGGCGTCCAGGAGAAGTCGTGGTCATTCTTGTCGCCGCCTGGTCTATTGCGCGATAAAGGTCAGTGTTTTGAGAAATCCTGGTAAATGCTTTCTGACCTATTTGTCCAGGAGTGCGAACGGGAGAGTACAAGGTCTTTGTGGACAGTCCCGAGGACCCTGCGGTTGAGGCAGCGAACGGCGGTATCTACAACGAGGACATGGCCGTTGCTATCGTCGATGAGGTTGAGAACAACAAATTAGCGTATAAGCACTGGAGTTGCACCGGTCCCATCGGGCTGGGCAAGTGGTAGTTGTCGAGGGCATGCAGAACTCATCGATAACATACAGCTCAAAATCCAAACCTCATGGCCTATAAACATTTGAGTTATACTTTGTCGGTGACAAGTCCATAAGTCCGGCGGCATTTTACTTTGGATGGACACTTCGCGGTCCGGATTTATAATCCACAAACCTCCGACCGGAGATGGTGCCAGGGAGAGCACCGCGTCCGAACCCTCGCGGTCCGAAACCCACCGGCCCCCTCCGCGTCGAGACTCTTTCCATCACACGCCGAGCTGCCAACACCTACCGCATAGCATAAGCAGGAGACTTAATGACCAACCGGAGGTCCGGTATTGCTAAAGAAGGTTCAATCATGCTGCGACGTGAGTCGGTGGAATCGGCGTGTTGGTGTGAGGATGGCGGGCTACCCCTCATTTGAAGAGGTGATGGCCGCTTCGCTTCCCCGAATCCTAATGAAGATGGTTGAAACACTCTGGACGGGATGAACGAATAGGAATGGTTGGAGGCAAACCTTACCCTGGGTTATGGCAGCGGCGGAATCACGAGGTCCTTGCTGGTGTATTGGGCTGGACGATACATAAAAGCGACCTACCCCTCTTTCAGGCTTCGTGGTATCGTGTTCATCATTTTTACATCATAGTGCTCAAAGATCGCATTGATTAACATCAAGAAAGAAGTACAATCTCATTCAAAGACCAAGAACCGAGGATTTGCATTCAACATGGCGCCCGGT
This sequence comes from Colletotrichum fructicola Nara gc5, assembly GCF_000319635.2. Taxonomy (NCBI): domain Eukaryota; kingdom Fungi; phylum Ascomycota; class Sordariomycetes; order Glomerellales; family Glomerellaceae; genus Colletotrichum; species Colletotrichum fructicola. The sequence continues at coordinate 971,223 of NW_027094057.1, forward strand.
GACAAGGCCAAGGCAAAGTTCTTTGCTATTATTGAAGACCCGAAGAGATATGATACCACATGTAATACGCTCCTTATTGAAGAGCGAAAAGGCTGCCAGACTGATGCAAACCTTCGCAGGCTACAAGAATAGACCCATGGCGACGAGGACCCCGTCCGGCGGATCCGAGCTGACCAACGTCGTCAGCCGCCGCGAGAGCTCGAGCAGTACCGGTTCGAACCACCAACAAAGCCGCATCAGGGGCATGTTGAAAGAGTGGATGAATCGGCCGGCGTACTAAGGCAGAGGGGGGTAGGTGTGTGTAAACAAGATCCAACAGCGGGAGATTGACGAATGACCAGAGGAAAGGGGGGTAACAAGAAATTGCAAATAAATACCAAGATTCCCCTAATACTACGTTTAATGGGAGAAATGCGAGATATCGATGCAATGTTTCCGACAAATAACTGCCCATCAGAAGGCTGCGGTCGAGAATAGCGCTTGAGTACGCCTTCCATCGATTATCCTGATGGAGACTCAACGTTTTGCTTGAGGATTTCTTTTTGTATCGCAGCATTGCAGCAGCGCAAGCGATGGCTAGCGACGGCAGGACAATTCGATGTGTGCATAGTAAGACAACATGGGGTAATCTGAGTAACACCGCCACCATCGATAGGCAACAACGTATGGCTGCCTGGAGTCGACACTGCTGCCAAGCTGGCTGCACCTGCATCAGTCACACAAATAGAGACCATTGTATTCTATAAGTAGTCTGCAAATCAACGGGAACGTTCCCAAACGTCATTGCAAATGCTCGAACCACGTACCAAGATGTCGCTGTCTTCCGTGACCATCCCGCCTTCGACGGCCCACACGCACACCATCATCTTTCTCCACGGTCGCGGCGATAATGCGCAAACCTTTTCGCAATCTCTGGCATACTTCACAGACTCCCGAAATCGTACTCTGGCGGACGAGTTCCCGTCATTCCGCTGGGTCTTTCCCCAAGCCGAGCTGAGCGTGCCCGTCGCCTTTCCAAGGGACAAGGTGTCGCAGTGGTTCGACATCTGGAATGTGTCCGACTTCTCTGAGCGGGAGGAGTTACAGGCCGAGGGTCTGAAAGAAAGCGTTTCTAGGATCCGAGAGATCATCAATCGAGAGGCGGAGCTGGTCGGGGGAAGGTACGACCGCATCATTCTTGCGGGCATCAGCCAAGGCGCCGCGACGAGTGTACATACGCTCCTCAACCTGAAGTTACCAGAGGGTCAAGAGAGGTTGGGCGCATTCCTGGGATTTTCTTGTCGCATGCCGTTCCCTGGGAGAAACCTCGCCGACACCCGCGCAATATTGGGACTAGAAGACGTCCCGGGAGATGACCGGCTGCTGCGAAACACGCCGATGTTACTTGAGCATTGCGTGGACGATCCTTTGGTACTCATCAAAAATGGTCGCATTCTGCGAGACACATTGAGGGGATTTGGAAGTCAAGTGGAATGGAAAGAATACAAGGATGGAGGGCATTGGTTCAACTCACCTACTGGTATGGACGATGTGATACGGTTTCTGAACGCACTAGGGTTTGATGAGAACAAGAAGATAGATCAAGCAAACGGTGCCATGGACCTCTCATAGACACAACGTTATGAGACGTATAGAATCATCACCGAGGCAATGTACATAGAACGAATCTTGAACGTATTGAGAGCTTCTTCTTAATCTGTATTGCAATAGCACTAATTCTCAGCTAAGCTGAGTTCCTGCCACTCAACTAAACCGAATACTCTACGGCCCACGAGGCGTCAAATCTGCGGACACACTGTTCAACGCCTTTCGCATCTCCTCGCAAAGACACCTTCGCGCTTACTGACCAAGGAAAGTGTCAGCAACATACAGCTCGCGGACGTTGGTCATGTTCACTCCGACGAGCTTCCAAGCCATGATGCCCTCAGCGATGTCCTTGTCCTCCTGGTCGAGCAGGACGTAGCTCATGACGGGGTCGGTGAACTCGGCCTCCTGGCGGAAGTAGGCGTCGTCCTTGTTCTCGATGAATTGCTGCTTGTTCTTGCCGTAGCGCTCGTGCTTGCGCATCTTCTCGACGAGCTTCTGGTCGAAGAACATCTGGCCGGCGTGGGTAGCGACGTTGTTCTGGACGGTGTCGTTGGCGAGGGCCTCTGTTCCGGCGGCGTGGGTCATGATGTGGACGTGCGGGGTGCGGCCGGCGTAGTGGCCCGGGAAGTTGGTGCCAAACCAGACGGCGCCGTCGGCGTTGGTCTTCTGGAGGCCGCGGTGGAAAGTCTTGAAGGCGTTGTCGGGGTCGGAGTCACCGGCGCCGTTGGCGTTTTTGACGACGCCGGAGTAGACGCCGGTGGCGTTCGCGTCTGGGTGATGTTAGTGAGATGTTTCTGAGATGGAGAGAGGGGGAGGACTTACGCCAGACTTCAACCCAGACGTCAGGAGCGGGCTCGCAGGTCTCGGTGTCGATGACCTGAAGGTCGAGGTACATGGGAATGCCAAACTCGTCATCCCAAAGGGCCCAGCGGACAAACTCTCCCTCGACGTCTGTCACCATAGAGTCAGCATGGGTCGCTTGGAATTTCTGAGGACGTAGCACTCACAGAAAGGACCCTCGGTGGTCTCGATGCTCAGAACGCAGCCGTCATCACGGGTAGCAAAGACCTCAGCATCAGTCGAATCCATGGTGATGCTGCCGTCAGTGATCTCATGGTCGGTGTTGAGGACGTTGTCGACGGTGCGGCGGATGAGCTGAGCGTGCTCGTTGTACTTGGCGATGCGGCGAGCGACAGCCTGATCGAGTATTCCACGCTGCTGAAGCCTGGGGATGCAGTGGGCCAGGTTCATGGTGTTGTTGATGGAGTACTCCTGGCGAGCAGCGATCTCGCCCGTCAGGCCAAGGGATCCGTGAGCAGCAGCAAGACGAGGCATCACAACCAGGACGAACATGGCGACGACGTAAACGGCGAAGCCAATAGGGATGATCTTCCGGCCAAACTTGAGGCCCTCCATGAAGGCGTACTGAAGTCTGGGGAGGTCAATCACCTGATTGATGCTGCGGTAGCACTTGCTGGAGAGAGAGGTAGTCTGGTCATCAATAACGATGAAATCGCCAGAAGCGATATCGCGCTGGATTTTGATCTTCTCATCCGTGATTGCTATATAACCCTTCTCGAGATTGAGATCAGTGCCTGCGGCTTGGTGCTGGGTGGTGAAAGCCATTGTGAAAGGAGCAAGTCTTGAGACAAGGACGTCGCAAAGTATGGACGTAAAAGAATTGTTTGAAAAAATGAATGAAGAAACTTGAGAGCGTCAAAAAGACAAGCAAACAAGCCCAAAAAGCTAGAATTCGCGTGAAGAAGCGATTTGGTAGCGTTGTTGTTGGGACGATCTCGTGAGGTCGGGTTGGTGGGTGGTGAGGTTATTTTTGCATTTTGAGAATGGAATAAAAACCTCTTGTGCCCAAGCTGTGGTCCGAGCTCAGTGATGAAATCTCAGGTGAGAAACTGAAGCAAATTGTGAAAGGAAGGAGCGAAGGTGGGCGAGGAAGGCAGGTGAAGTAGGTGTGTGGGGCTTTGCATCTCATGCAGGATGTTGAAATGGAAAGAGCATGAGTCTGAGGAGTATTCACCTAAGAACAAGTTAAGCGAGCTTTCTTAGTATCACAAAGCTCAAAAAAATGATGCCTGGAAGATGGAAGACAGTGAAATTCAGCAGTCCAAACCAGTTTGTGGTTTAAAGACTACTTTTAGCTGACATATTACTTCAATAATCGTAGGGCACATATGAATTTAGGAAGACAGAGTACTAATGTGGCCGTTCTTTTCCTTCACCTTTCATGATATTTGGCTTTGCCTTAGATCTTGACCTCAAACGACGGATTCTCCTTAATCTGAGAAAACCACTCCCAAGCTTTCTCGGCGATATTCGGCGGATTCCAGGTCTCATGGTCAGGGAAGACTTGACCTCCAACATTGATCAGTCCGATATGAACCCCTTCAGACTCATAAGACATGCGGAGAGTCTGTGCCAAGTTGCGCTGGGCGGCCTTCACCAGAGAAAGCGCAAAGAAGGCAGGGTGCGGGTTGTACGGGAGAACGGAGCTGGTGATGATCAAGGCTGGCGTTGATTCTGGGCTGGACTTGGCGAGTTCAATGAGATGAGGGATGTATCGCTGCGCCACGGCGTACAATGCAGAGACGTTGATCTGGAAAGGACGTTAGTCTGCCACTCGTCTCATGTAGTTTCGAAATGGCGAGAATTCCGGAATCACCTTGAAGTCATATTCCATTTCCTTCACGTCATGAACCAGCATCTCCGACATTTGTACTCTGGCAGCGTTGAAGAAGACGCACGATGGTTTGCCCAGATCCGCATCCGCTTGGTCGAGTACTTTGGTGAAGGCATCTGGGTCGGTAATGTCTGCGGTGTAGGTCTTGACGGTCGCGCTCGGGGCAGCTTCTTCTACAGCCTTTTTCTCAATCCGTAGCTGCTCCTCGCGTCTCGCGATGAGGGCAACATTGCTGTAGCGCTTTGAGGCGAACAAAGTGGCCACAGAACGCCCGATCAGCGGGCCCGCTCCGATGACGAGGAGTGTTTGGTTCGTCGCCATCTTTTCAGGGATGATACGACGACGGGGTGATTGCTTTCGGGGGGGTTTTCTTCGGAGTGCGGTACGGTGAACGAAAGAAGGAGGCACGGCGAAGAAGAGGAGACGGGCCACGGCATTTATGATGGCTCAGAGTTCATGGTGAAGTAATCCCGCCAGCCCAATTCAGACCCCGAAATCAGCGTGGTGGGAAGCGGGCGATCAGCACTAGTGCCATGCGGCTTTGATGGCTTTAGGCACGGTATGGCATGTCCAATCATGAGACGCCTTAGATCCGATTAGGAGACTGACGTAAGATATACATGTGCGGAGAAAGCAATACATTCCCGAAAGCTGACACCGCTATGCGAGAAAGATCCCTGGGTACGACATTCCTTTCCGGTATTCAAACAGCAGCAGCACACAATCTTATAGGTCTGGTTCGGCGAGGGGACACTCAAGAAACGAGAGCTAACTTACCGTAGAACGTGAAGTAGATTAAAAGACTCATGACCACCGCAAGACGACTAAGACACTCGACTTTCAAACATCGATCAGCAAATCTCATATTAAAATTCTCTTTGAAAATGTTACCAGGGCTTGCTAATTCAGAGGCCAACCCTATTCCATTCCCGGCTCTTTCCACCATTTTGACTTATATAAAACCAGCCTGGCTGAAGTTTCCCTCGCAAATCGATCCCTCCATCCTACTGGCATATCGCCATGAAACCTGACGACTTGAAGATTCTTTAAATCTGAAATAATTCTAAAGAATTCGTCGTGTTTCCTCTCCGTTAGCTTTGCCTCCCACACCTTAGTGTTGCCGTTGCTCGGCCTCGGCTCCCAATCGACGACCAACTCATTCAGATTCGTTGCCCGCCGCGTGACTTCGCCGAGCATGCCCAGCCAACGATTCCAATTGGGATACTCCATGGCGACGAGCACATACAGCCGGCGCAGACGTTCGAAGCGGAGCTTCCCATGCACGGCGAAGCCGATGCGCCGGTCGCCCCAGCCCGCTGTGTGTACCCGCATGACCGCATCCGAATGGACTCTTTGATGAAGCTCTCGATACGCGCGCTTGGACGTGAGCATCAGCGGAGGGATTGGTTTTGAGTAACCTCCCTGCTCGATGTAAAGATGCAGAGGCCGAAGGGTGTCTCCGAAGTCATCATGGTCGAATGAGAGGTAGTACTCGTAGATACGTTCCCTGATTTCCCAGGGTAGTTCGAATAGCCTGGAGCTTTCTTGGTTGGTCGGAGAAGTCATCTCGACGCCACTGAAGGATGTCAGACTCGCTTCACACATTGAGCACAGGGGCTGGTAGTGGCTGAACTTACACTTGATTGGTTGACTGATAGTTGGGACGGTTAATATCAGCCGCTTGAGAAGTTTGGATCTGCGTCGTCTCTTTTCTATCTGCTTCAATATGGCAGCCTGCTGTGAAGATGTTGCTGCCTGCTTGGTGCCGCAAGTTCCGTCCGAAAGTGTCGGATGTTGCGGTTGACCCGCTTCCGGGTGCTTACGCGACGGGATTGGCCACTCGCCCTCGGCACCGATGCGGGGCTGGCCGAATGTGCCGAACACGGCTCCGTAGGTATGGAGAAATGGGGGTCAGTCTCGGTGCGTTGGGAGAGATACCTCGAACCACTTGAATTCATGCTTCAAATACCCAAGGGTTTTACTTGAAGTATTTTAAAGACAACCTCAAGTTTTTTCTACTTTGCTAAATCAATCAAGCATGATATCTGGACCAACTCCCGGACCAAATTCGTCCGCCCGAATGACGGACGAGCTTCGGCATCAACCCTGTCGTAAGCCCGGTTTTGACCCACCACAAAACTAGGTACAATGACCAGGCTTCAGCTTCTGTATCTTGGTCTTTCCTCCAATGTGCCTGGCAGATTCCACAACGTCGCAACGTCTTCAGCTTCCTTAGCACGTAGGATTCCCTCGGTCTTCAGTTTGTCTGCGGAGTACACTCCGAAACGGAAGAAGCTGAATCCATTCAACGAATCCGCCAAACGGCGTCTGAATCCAAACAAGATCCCGAGTACACTAGACCCAAGGGCCCAAATGCCAAAAGGAATCACCGCCACTAACGGTGGAAGCTCCCCTTTCGTCAAGACTTTGCCTTTCTTGGACGAAGTCAAGTTTGCGTAGGGCCAGCTAGTTTCGAAACCGTAATAGTTGTCGTACATTTGGTTGAGAACCTCGTGGCCCCATGCCAAGTAGGCCGACTTCTGCAGTTCCCTTGAGCTTACAAACTTGGAAACTTGAACTGAGTTGGACTCAGTGGTCATGGCCCGGACGTTGATTGACTTGAAAATGGCCTCCAAACTGGCCGTTGTTACCACTGCCTCCACATTGGTGCCTAGCCGGCTCATTGGTCCTTCTGCATTCACTTTTCCATACGGAGTTGGTTCTTCAATTTTGAAGTCGGAAAAGCTGGATGTTTCTTCGTGGATCATTGCTGAGCCGAGGACTGACCTGACGACACAACGGACCCCGATGGCAGCAGCAACCTCGATGGTATCCTTGCCCCTACCTTCTATTTTGCGCTGTACATCCTGAGATGTGTTGCCAAAGGTAGCATACTCCTTCTCTTCGAAGAATGTCGTATTTATAACCCAGGACCTGTCGCTGACTTGCATGAAAGGGGACCCGATGCCTTGGACAATGGTGCCGATGGTATTGTTGAAGCTTTTCACTTCGACATAAGAAGCCTCTGTTCTTACCTGCCAGACAGCCCATTCAAGAACATTGGCTTGGTTGATAGTTGAGGTGAGTGGCTCTTGCTTGCCGCCAACAGTATCGTGGGAATTTTGTAATTCCATTACGTTCAGCCTGGTCCCTACCTCCGAGTATGACCATAGGTTAGTAACTTCGTCAAACATCCCAACTGTGGCACAGGCCCCTGATGAGTTTGATTGAAAGGCTTGGCAAGGCCCACCCTTATGGTGACCGAGAATAGTGAAATCAGAAACGTCTTGAACGATTGAACAATCGTATGCTACTCGAAGGCCCCACGATCGGCCAGAAATCGGTCCAAGCGCCTGTGGAACGATGAACATCTCAGGAATCCCTCGGTCAGTTGGGAGAAGATTTGGACTCTCGCCTAGAGAATCGTGACCCTCGCGGTCGAAGTAGTCTGGCGTATATATAATTCCAATCCCAGGTAGCGTTGCTGGAGATCCCATTTCCCATGCAGCCTGGGCCGCGTTGGTTTTCTGGTTGGATAGTTTGTATCTCTTGTGAAAGGTTGTCGAATTACGACCGACTACCATAGGAGCCTCGTTGAGACGAACGTATCCATCAGATAGCTCCATAGTCAGACCAGAGAGAGGCATTCCGACGTACAAAGACAGGCTGATGAAGGCAAGGATGTACCAGAGTTTGTAAGTCTTTAAAGAAACACCCAAGCTGGTTCTGATACCGCTTTGGTTATGTTTGAAGGCTTTTGTGATGCATTTGAACCAGCCGCCAGGTCCGCTCCAGGTCCCTTCGCTGTGGCTCAAAAGTGCGACGAGGTGAGGCGCGCCAAATGTCTTCGTCTCTAACATAGCAACTTCAACCCCGACGAGGCCATGCTTAGACCATTCCAGGGCAAAAACACCGATGATGAACCAGGAGTAGTACACCCAAATCTCGGTTGCTGATCCAAACTTGATTACGTCGTCGTGGGGTCGGGACAGGAGGTATAACCATATCCAGTAGTAGTAGCCCGTAATGATGAGGGGTACAAGAAGAAGAATGAGTGTTCGCGCCCAATATCGACTTCTTGGGGCGGTGGGAGGTGCGACCGATGATAAGTTGCCAGTACTAATGTCCGAGTTTGGGGTAGTTGGAGAGATCAAGTGATAACTATCGTTTCCCTTGCCGAGCCAATTGTTGTGGGCCATTGCGGCGGAGAAAACAGGGGGTTGTTGAAATTGATTCTGAAGATCTGATGCCCAGGATGGTGGCAGCGTTTCCCTCAAGGCTATATGTATAATGCTGCCCAGTCACACTGAGACCAATGCTATAGCTAGAAATCATTCATGCTTGTCACGCAGTCCTGGTAACCTCTGCCAGCTGGCACTTTACATCGCCAACTCGTATTTCCTGCTTATGGCTTGGGTGGCACTTTCTTCAGGCAGGTAAGCTGAGCAATCAAGGCAATCCATTTGATGCAGCCAAGACCAACTAAACCCCAGCCTGCCGACACACACCAACTTATATACCAACTCTGGGAGAAAGATGGGTAGCCAAAGCCTGGTGTCTTCTTAAGCATTTCGGGAAAGGCCCGATTTGAGGCTCACCAAGAAGCGCAGATTTTCTATCGCAAGCGACATAGTGTGGCAATATGCCTCTCAAGTAGACTCAAGCTTGATACCCTATCGTCACTCTTCTTACTCCAAAATCCATTTCTCTACATAACGCCACGACTTCTGCCATAGCATTTTGTTTCATAGGAATAGAGTAGAAGCTACAGATGAAGCTGGGACAGTCAGGCTCGATCGATCATAGGGAGAGCTGAGAGCGGGTTGCCGAAATAAGAATCAGGCTGCGGCTTGCGCCACCCCCACCAAATCCTTCATTGGAGCTCGGGTTGCACTTGTGACGGCAGTGAGCCTATATTATTGACGACTCAGCCCACATGCTAGCTATGTGTATTAAGCAGGATAAATGGCGATCGGGGTCTCGCTTCTCAGGTGACACGGATAAAGCCTCGTCCGCCGCGGCCAATTCATTCAATCAGCCCGTCTTTGCCAGAATGCGCTTGGGTACACCATTTTGATTCTCTGTCTGGTGTTCAATCTCGCCGCGTTCATTTTCGTAGTTAGGTATGAGATATTATCAAGTCTTGTTAAAGTCTTTTCTCTTCACTAAGCTTATATACAGGAAGAATGCTGCCTTGCCCGCTCATGAGAGAGAAACATACTGGCCATGATGTCGGTACCACAGATGCCAAACCAGCTTTCGTAGGGATGAGAGGAGTTTTCGGCTTTTTTATGCTGGTTAAAAGCGCTCAGCACACTCATCCGTCCAGATAATGAACACAGCCAGCCAAGATTATACTGATGTGAAGCCGGGAGAGCGAGGCTACTCTCAAATCGGACAAAGCCCAAGTAGAGGGCAAAACTAGACAGAGATCCAGGGCAAGTAAATACGGAATAAGATCTCCCACTACACGCTCGCTGTAATCATGAAATCGCATGATCAATGCTGACATCAGGCTTTCTCCGTCGGCGCCTGGACGGCGACAAGCTCAGGAGACCCAAGCTTCATCTCCCTCACGCTGGTCAACAACTCCTCCACGGAATCGACGTCTGTCAGCCACCACTCGCTACCAGTTGGCGGTTCCAACATCAAGGCGTCGAACTCTCTCGCCGCTTCGGAGGGACATGGGTGTCCCCGAGCTACCCTCTCCGCCAGCCGCGACATCGCTGCCGGTGCCCAGATCGCCAGCAACGGCTCGCAACTTCCATCCATCGACTGGTAGCAGGTGACCGGCACAGAATCGCGCTTGTACATGAGATGATAAATGGCGTCGGGCGGGAGGAGAGGGTATTCGCAGGTGACCACGACCCAGTTAGCCCACGGGTCGTAGCGGTACGCCGAAAGGAGGCCGGCGGCCGGTCCGGCTGCATATCGAGGCTTCTCCGCTGGCGGTTCGTCGCGCAAGATCTTCACTCTCGGCTCTTTGGGCGAGTCCCCATTTTCAGAGGTTTCGTCCGATTCAGCCGAGAGCAAACCATCCAGATACTCGTCCGTCTCAGACTCGGGCGCCAAAGAGATGTAAATCGTCTGCGGCTCCGGGAAGATGGCGCGGAGGAGTTGTAGCTGGCGTTGATACAGGGGTGTCCCGTCGGGCATGCGGAGGAGGTGTGTTGGTGTGCCCATCCGAGTCGATTTGCCCCCTGCTAGCAGCAGCGGTCGCATGGCTGGCAGTCCCATCTCGGCGCTGGTCTTATCTCACCACCGCGAACCGCGGCAACCCGAAATCAAAAAACACCAGATTGACGAGGACAGCTTGGAGATCGCTTCCTCGGAAAATGTCCACTCGTCTTTTCTTTAGAAACCCAACGGGTACGTCGGCATAGCCATGCTGTCTTTTTGAATAGTGCTAGCCCCAAGGCCCCCTTGCATCTATGACTTCTTGATTCTCGGACGTCATGATTACGCCATGACAGCCATGAAAATGCGACTAAGCCTGACAAAGCCACTCCCAAAACATGCACTAAGTGAAGAAACCGTTTGTTTGAAGGACAGAAGGTCCGAGTGACATAACCTAGCGGCATGGCAGTTTAAACTTACAAACTCACAACGCGGCCCAGGGCCGATCCGGGCCGGCGACAGATCTTGGATCTCCTCGGAGATGCGATCCGGAGCGATGAGATCAGCGCGCCCCCGCTTCCCCGGCCTGTTGTCTCTTGTCTCTTCAGTCCAAGGGTCCGGATTATTGCCAAGAAAACAATTACCGCATTTGTAAAGCCCTTGTTGGTGACAAGAATTCAACCTCTACGATACAACAAATAACTGCTGTTGCTCAAGCTGCATGTCATCTTACACCGGAATGCAACCATGCCAATGGCTTCAAAGTCTCAAGGTCTCCCTCCACCAAGCACAAATCATGAAAGATCATGCTTTCGCACGAGCATACGCAATTTTAGCTCACAATGGTTCCTCATACCTCAGGGAACCACCATTCTCGCCGCGGTCTTGCAGCAGCTCGACTACCGCTTCAACGGCCTCGCAACCATCTCCTACGTCTTGTTAGTAATGGCTATGGTCCTTCTTCTGTGCATGGTCAGCATCTACCTGCTCCGCATCGTCTTGTACCCACGAAAAGTCATACAAGCGCTCAAACATGACGAGTCCGAGCTTGCGGGGCTCTCGAGCGTCTCAATCGCCTTCACGTCCATCATCCAGATGGTCTCCCTTGCTCTCGTCCCAGCCTGGGGCGAGCGGTGGAGCAAGACCATCTACGTTCTGTGGTGGATCGCCTTCAGCTTTGCCGTGGCTATCAGTATCGTCCTCCCGTTCATCACAGTTAAGATCTATCCCTCAGGTGTCTCACGCCTCTCTCCAGCGACGCAGCTCCCTCTCACCGCAGCGCTGACGGCAGCCGCCGCTGGCGGAGCTATGTGCAACTCGGCCGCACTCGCCAGTGACCAGCAAGTGCCCGTCATCATCGTGTCGTATTTGCTCATTGGCATGGCTCTGCCCCTGACGTTTGCTCTGGACGTGCTTTTCTGGGCGAGGTTACTGGGCAACTACCAGCCGCCGAAGAAGAAAGCGTTCCAGGACATGATCCTCTGCGGGCCGTGGGGACAGTCCAGCTTCGCGCTGCAGATGCTGGGTAGATCGGTCCTCAAGGGAAGTTTTGCTTCGTACGCGAGCGGCGTGTTCCTAACTGCGGACGCAGCGGCGCCCGTCGGGTACAGCAGCATTTTCGCCGGACTTGCGGCCTGGGGTTTGGGTACGTTTTGGTGGTTATTCGCGATCCTGGGTGTTTTGCACGCGTTGTTTGAGGGTTTACGGCCGAGACCGATGCCGTACACGTTGGCCGCTTGGGCATTGGTGTTTCCCTGGGTAAGAAGCCAGTGTATGCAAAGATGGCGAGTTTGTACTAATGAATGTTCACATGACAGGGAGTTTATACAAACGCGGCGATACAACTCGGCAAGCTACTGGATTCGAAGGCGTTCAAAGTGTGGTCTACATGCTTGGCACTCATGCTAGTTGTGATTTGGTTCTTTAATGTTCTGATGACAGTGCGAATGCTTGTATTTAAACGTCGATCTTGCGTGAGAATATGACCTGTTGATCGACCTTGACCCCTACCCAACTCAGTGGCTACCTCATTCAAACAGTATTTTTAGCGTTCAAAATAGACTATGTATTTATTTCAAAAGATCCTCGCCTGATAGAGCACTAGCTAAATGTTGTCATTGAGTTCATCATGCTGTGAATTCTCTTGCTGAGTTTGCTATCAAGCTCACTCGATAGAGATTATTCTTGCTATGCCGAATATGGGTTTGATTTTCTAGTTTAAACTCGTATAATACTACTGTTACATCTGAGTGAGGAAGCTTTACTAAGTCTCAACGCTGACATGTTTTTCGAGAGAACAAAGGGTGTGAGCGAGTGCCAAGAATAAAAGGTCTGTAGTTAGACCTTGGATAGAGCCATCTCCTCATCAGACAGATTGGTCCTCTGGGGCCTTGAATAGGGTCATCTCCTTATCAGACAGACCAGCCCACTGGATGCAGGCCGTGCCACAGGAGGTAGGGCGGACGGTGATGACGTTGCAAGAACGTCCGAGAATGGTATAAAGGTCCAAACAAGCGGGAGGAACGTTTTCAAGCCGGGCAACTGGACACAAGTTAATCGTTTCCTCTGCCATGCTTGAACCTTGCTGTTGGCATGCGATACTCACCACCGCTGGCGGGGAAGGAGTGGACAATCTCGACGCCCTTTTTCTGCTGACTCTCCTCCTGGCGGTCGCACGACTCAAAGACGTACGAAGGGACGTTACAAGAACCGAACTTCTCGACCTCAAGCTTAGGGACCTCCTTGAGACCGAGAAGATCGCTGAACACGGGGCCATTGACGGCACGACCACTTAGAACAGCGGGCATGGTTGGCTTGGGGAAATCAACAGGTGTTCGGTAATTGCAAATTGGCATTTTGGTTGCTGAGAGACCAAGGTCTAAAAGATTCTAGGAAGACGGTGTTGAAAGTGATGAGGTGAGGTGAAGCTCGACGAAGGGTTGTGGTGTTGCGGGCAAGGTACTAGGTAGCTAGCTGCCTTTACAAAGCGAGCGGCTTCTTCATTTGTACTATGGGGTTCTCATAGAGGTTCCTCTGTGAAGCCAATGATATTGTGGCGCCGGCAAGTGTCTTCGACAAAGCTGTACGGCAATCAATAATTTATGCCCGCAGGCAATAAACTGCCGTACAAAAGCGTAAATAAAAAGTCAGAAGGTCAGGGTGGGGGGGACCAAATCTCAGAGAAACTCTGCGCATGATAGGTAAGACCTTGATGTGGGAGGATTGACTCTTTGTACAGTACAGGAGAAGTCTCACTTGTAGATAGCTATCGGGTCATTATATCCACGATCACCTGTATGCCAAGAACCTGAAGGTAAACGGTCGGGCTGAAAAAAGGCAGCAAAATCAACCTTGACGCGAATGAGACAAGCTCTAATAACCGTCACACAGATCTGCAAGTTCTCTGTCTGAATAATGCATCTGGCTGTGGCATCCGGCTGACGCGCATATGGCTTTGCGTTCATAGGCCCCTTCGATCACAACCCACTGCTGAGGAATTCGATATTGATCAACATGTTTCTCATCCAGGCAAAGCCAGATGGTCGATCGATACTGCGAACAATTGTCTGTCATCCATCGTCTCTTTGTCCGCTCTATCACTTAGTGGTATTGCGTATGCATTGGCCGTCATCTGAAAGACTGATCCAAGTGCGCCAGCCCCCAATGATGGAAGAGGGACATCCAAAAGCCCCAGCCTATAGCTAAGATCCCTAAGACCCTCTGCCCTAGGATGTCCAGGCTCCGCCATCATACTAAGAATTAGTACCTACGCGCACCTCTTTGTCCTTTTTTCCAATAAGAAACGGATGTTGCTACATGACAGGGATCAAGACGTTCTACTTGTGCGGTGACTTCCGCGATGACCGCTTATTCATCATTGAGATACACACAGGCTTCAGCAGAAAATCGCCTCTTGGTTCACGACCCGGAATATTGCTGCGCAACGGGACCGATTCCAAGGATCTCATCATCGCAACTGCCGGCGGCGAGTCAGAATTTGCTGCTAGAGCCTTCGCTGTCAACTCCACCACCAATATCTTCCTGCCGCCATTGGAGCCCCGCGCAAACCTCCATGACATGGACACCGAGACTATGCGCGCCTCAGTATCAGCGGAAAAGGTGGTGTTTCTGTTTTCCATTGAGGTTGGTGAGAAGCAGAAACGCGAACGTTTCGAGTGGAGGAAGCTGAAGAAAGGGGAAGGCAATGAGGCAAAGTCGGGTGGCTTCAGACTCGTGCAGGTCTCCAAAAGACACGGTAGGCCGCAGACGAGCTCCGAGATTGCTTCTGAGTCTGCCGATGGGGGACCTTCGTCTTCTCGGGCGGCAGATGAGAACCACGAGTCTCTTGCGCTGCTATCGTGGTCCTCGGGCCTGTCCAAGATGACTCGCCGATTTCTGCTACGATTGCAGACCAGTGCCGCGTCCATGGAGCATCTTTGTCTTTGAGCGCTCATGGCCGTCATAACTGCTTTGAGGCTTGTAGAGATGAACGTGCAAGGAAGGACAAGTAAGGTTGGAGTATTGCTCGAAGAAAAAATTAGAGGAGATTGAAAAGACCAGACTCGCCAGTTGAGCCGGCATCTCTTGGTGTTCAAAAACAATCGGGCAGCGTTTTAAACTCCTGATTGCTGCGTGAGAGCTCTTGTGATTAAAACTCGGTGTTTATTTTGCCACAACTAAAGACTCCATTCCGGACCAAAAGCTTCTGGTTCGAATGATAGTGGTTCATGGTTGACTTCCCAACATCATCCGATGCTTGAGCAAGGGAAAAGACAAGGAGCAAGAAAGCTACAAACAAGACATGTTCAACGGCAACAAGTGTCAGCCAGTGCAAGTAAGCTGTTATCGCAATACAGTCTTAATAGCCCCGCGAATCCCCGTATTACCCTGAACTGGCCTCGCTGAGATTAAACTAGTTCAAGCACCTTCAGAATACAACTCGCAGGTTTGTCATACTCAGCGATTGGCGGAACTAGCGCGGCCTCCCTCGTGGCTAGGTAATTAGTTTCACATCAACCGCGACGCTTTAGTTCCCAGGACTCAGCTACGACTCTGAAAACACAGAAATGTTTCTGCGTTTTCAACAAAATAGACGAAATGGCACCAACATGGCACCGTCCAATGGATGAGCTTTAACGCGAAGCAGTGCCCATGCCTACTGACTGCGCGGTCTTCAGCCGGCGGATAATCTTCCTCCAGCTGAAAGACATGTTGGCAATGATAAGCCAACTACCCAAGGAGAGCATTGGTGTGTTTAGAAGGTAGGTATTTTTAGCTCTAAGCTCCAAGGCAGAGTTTAAATCCCATCCCACAGGATATGCAATAGTCACCAGAAAAGCAGTAGGAATAATTCTTCTTAATTCTGTCCGGTCTGTCTGTCGGGTTGCCAACCGCCCCCCCTTCCCTCATCTCCAAAAGCACACAACTCTTTATGGGAATAAAAATTTGCTGGAATCGAGCCACCACCCCTTTGCTGTATCCTCATTGCCCGAGGAAAAGTTACATACTCTCTGAACACCAATGGATAAAAAGTAGACGAAAAAATGAAAAAAATGAAGGGAGAAGAAACACCCCGACAAACCCACTCCGGTTTCCTTTTCCCACCCAGACCTCTCTTCTAGGCCAGGCCAAGAAGTAAAAAATGAAGTAGAACCACAATGTAGGGGCCCAAGAATGCAACAACAGCTGACCCTATGCATACAACACGTGCTACCCAACCCACCCGCTCGCCAGTGCCCCCTTTCAGAATGATGTCTAGGTTACACAAGTGCCGCAGCACTCAAAACGGTGTGTGCTTTCTCTTCTAGCTTGCTGGAATTTTGCTTTCAAGAGGATGACGACTCCGAGTCCTTTGCTGCCAGGAGCTCAATCATCTTCTCGTACTCTATATCCTTGTCCAGAGGATCGCGGCCAATCGCCTGGCAAGCCTCTCTGAAGATTTCGTCTGACTTTGTCGTGCCGGCCGGCTGCTTCTCTCGCTTCCTCCACTCTTCAAACCACTTTTTGTTGAATTTTTGAACAAACTTGGACGTGATGGGGCCCCATATCACCGACTGCTGCTTAGGGGCCGGGGCATCAGGAGCCGTGGACTCGGGTCTTGATGGTGGCGCGGCGATTTCCTTGCCGTTGTCGTCCTTCTCGGGCTCACGCTCGCCTCGAGGCAGGCGCATGGCCAAGAGCACATATTCTGCCCGCGTCATGTTGTCCATCACATCATCCATGTACCGTCTGACCTCGTCAGGGGGTGCGACGACTCTCTGAAGATAGTCGAGGTTTCGTCCAGAGGGGGAAAATATTCTGATGGTGACGGGCTGGTAGTAGTCGAGCTTGGCGTCTCCTCCATACTCCAGTTGGCTGCCCTTGCGGACAATCAAGAATGAGGCAACCACCTGCTGACCACCTGGCAGATACTCCAGGATGCTGTACTTTGGGAATAGGTAACGATCGCCGTTCCCGCCGGTGAAGTCCAGACAGACGCCTGAGATCTCAGGTCGCACTGGCTGCGGTGGACCCTTGGAACGCAAAGCCTGCTGCGGAGGATGCTGTAATTGAGGTGCGGGCGATGCCGCCGGCGCTGGCTTCGGCGAAGGCACAGGGGCTGTGGCCGGTTTTGGGGGATGCCCGTTCGGGACGCCGTTCACTGGAGTCTGCGGGGTTGATGGTTGAGGCTGAGGAGTTTGACCGCCCTTGAGTTCCTTGTGCAATTTGTCAAGCACTGCCTTCAGGTCTGTCGCGTCGGTGAACCCCGGCTGGTTCTCGGCTATCCGTCGTATCATCGTGCGTACTTTGTTATCGTCCAAGGCCGATCTCACCAACGCAACTACCAAAGGATCACTGCCCCGAGGGGGAAGCAACTCGCTCGACTTCTGGCGCGGGTTCGTTGAGAGCACGATGTCCAGGATGGTGCGCACCTCATCAGCAAAGTACTTCACGGTCCTTCCGTCGACAAGTAATCTGTCTGCTGAAGGTCCCTGCTGGCCTCCCTTCCTCTTATACTCAACCGTAATTTGGTCAATAATCTTTTGGAAATTAGTAAGCTCATCGGGCTTTGCTTCTCCTGCCGCAACTCGCTTCATTAGATCGCGGAGCATAGGATCCTCTGACGCCTTTTCGGCCAACGTCATAATGATAGGATCGGTGCCTTGAGGCTTGGGAGCCGCAGGTTTTGCAGCTCCTGCTGCCGGCGTCGGAGTTGCGCTTGCTGGTCGTGAGTTTGGCATAGAATGTGACGGGCCAGGCTGACCGGGAAGGTGTGATGGAGTGCCCGGCGCAGGCACTGGCCCTTGCCCAGGCGCTGCAGCTGGTGCTCCGGGGGCCATTGGCCTGGGAGGAGGTGGTGTCGCGGCAGCAGGTCGTACAGCGTCCAAAGTCCTTGGTGAAGGAATTGGCTTGGGGGGTTCGGTTGCCGGCGCAGACGGTGCTCTCGATGGCGCTTGCTGGGGTGCAGGCGAGTGAGAAGCTGGTGTCGGGGCTGGCGGCGTCGGCTTCGACTCGGCTGGCGCAATAGGAGGGTTTGCATTCGTTGTCGCTGGAGTGGGAGGAGGCGGCATGGCACCATTTGGGGGCCCATACTGCAGAATTGGCCGGAAGGTTGCCTGGGTAGTGGGCGCAGGCGGCTTCGGGTCCTTAATAGCCCACATGGTGGCCTCAAAGACGTGCGGCTCAATGGTAATTTGCACCTGGCCGATCTTGCTCATGGTATCTTTGGCCGGGTTCTTGGGATCCTCGGTCGCGCCCTTCCTCCTCAACGGCTTGGTCCAGTACTTCTCGAACATGCCCTCGGCCATCCATCTATGCCGCGACCGTGCAAGGGACTCGGCCATAACACCGCTGTAGCATCTGTTAGTAGGAGAACTCGGCCTGCGCAGACGGACGACGTACCTCTCCTGAAACGACTGGTAGTCCTTATTGGGAAGATCATCAGGTTGGGGATCCTCCACGGTGGGCAAAGGCTTCCCGGGCTGGATCGATTTGGGCAGTGCCGGCGGCGGGGGCTCCTCGACGGGAGCTGCAACTGGGGTGACGGATCGATGCTCGGGAGGGGTGACGGTGCGCTTCTTCGCAATATGCTCGACGCGCGCAGCAGCCCTTGCGGGCAGTTTCCTCTTCCTCTCCATGACTGTGTACGTCTTCGCCTTTTCCGTCTCCCTGTCGCGAGAAGTTCAGGGTATCACGGGTCGATTTCCGAGCGTGTCGGAATGGTCATCATAAGCGAGGGAACACACAGCCCTCGACTGCGCGCGTGCTCGTCGGGTTCGGTCTCGAGATGAGAGGGAGAGGGACAGTCGACAACGGCGTGCGTGAGAGGGCGGAAGAGCGAGTCGGTGGGTTACGGCTTTCGATTTCGGGGGTCGTCGCGGGAGCAGGCTGGGGATGGGGTGGAGGAAGAGATTTGGAGACTCGGGGACGGACAGGTTCGTGGGAATTGAATTGGGGTGGATGGGATATAGTATTATGGGAGCTCTGTCTCTGTATGGATCGGAGAAAGGTACAGGGCAGATACATGGGCGCGGTACTGAGCCCGCGCAGGACGGTTGTACCTTTGAGGCGTGGTGCGGCAGCTGAATGGTTCGGAGAGGTGAAAAGATACATGCGGCATGTACCTGAGGCTCCCAAGTCTCCGTCGTTGTTGCCGTTGCTTTGCCTGACTGGCTGGGGACCTGAGGTGGACGGGAACACGCCTTACCAAACCTAAGGCGCTGCGGGTACGGGCACGCTGCTGCTGCTGCGCTGGACGTCCACTGGCCGGAGCCTCTCTCTTTCTCTCTGTGTCGCTGACACGGGGTGCAGTCAGTCTGGACTTCCTTCCATTGCAGTGCTGCCCGGCGCCGTCCAGTCGTAGCCGACGAAAGAAAGGCGGGCTGCAAGTTTAACAAGGATCTGGTCGTCTGATTGGCCGGGAAGAGGGGGGAAAACTGGGCACTTGCCGCGCCCTGACTGGACGAAGGGCTTGGCTCAGCTCCGCCTGCCACTTAAATCGCGCCAAAATCCGTCTCTTAGACGGGATGTACCTTTGTACCGCGGCACCCTTGCAGCTGGCGTACCCACCATTACTCCACATTACGTGATTACCTAAGGCAGGAATGCGTGCCGTTTTCCATGACCTTCCCACCCCAGTCGATCCCTCTCGTTGGTCTCGCCCTCGCCCTCACCCTGCAGGCTTTCTCCCATCAATTGCCAATCTGGCTCGCTCCGGGTGTCATTGCTGCCGACCTGCTCTGGCGTCAGCGTTTGTCCAGTGAGGAGCGGGAAGGCAAACGCGGGTGGGTAGAGCGGTGTGGCTGTGAAAGCTTGGGGGCAGTGACAACCTGTGATCTGGGCAGATTCCTCTCGCATTTCGCAACACGCCCTCTGCACCAGTAAATTACCTACCACCGCTGCAACCAATCCCAGGGCAGCGCCAAATGAAGTCTTGACGTCCAGCAATGCCGAAAATATTGAACCAGATACTGCACTTTCCCCATGAAAACGGTTGGCTAAGCCGTCAGTCGATTGACTGGCCATGGTCAGCATAAAGAATTCAGTTTTATACCGAGGCCCGTCTGCTGTCGTCAGAGTGCGGCTGATACCGCAAATGTGGAAGGCCGCCGCATCTTGGGGGCATCCTGCCTCTAGTGCAGAATACCTCCCGATGGATGTGCGATGCAACTAAACAGAAAGTACCAAATGATAAGGCACCCGGTGACACCATCCCTGCGGACGCAGGCAATTCCAACCTCAACCAAGCAACCAGCTCCATCAGGCATCCCCGAGGGTGGCCACGACATCGCCTCCCGTTACCTGTATATAGCCCGGAACCATCACGACGCCCTCCCCCAAAGCGATTCTCTCTCTTCGCCTGAAGAAACTGTCCCATTGCCCACGCCATGACGGTTCCGCTGTCTCCGATCCTGCGATCCGCCGTCTGGGTGGTCGCAGCTCCTCTGGGTCTTTACTTCACATTTTTGGCCCTCGGCGCAACACCATTTTTTCAACGACAGTGAGGTTTTACCAGTTGATTCGCTCCTCAGTACTTTATCTGACTCTCTCCTGCAGTTTTCTGTACGCGCACAAGATAAACACACTTTGGTGGCGCGGCGTCAATGAACCTGAGCGGTTTGGCTTTGCTAGTCAGTCCACGTACCATCACCGCCACTGGCGACGCGCAATTAGCTGACCCATGTCTTGCATAGAGGGCCAAGTCACACCCTTCTCCCTCAACACCCCAGATGGAGTGAACTTGTATGCTTGGCATGTCATGCCCTTGCCAGCCTATCTGAAGCAGGAAGAGAGATTCTCAGCACAGAGGCCCGGCTTTTGCGAGGACTTCACCCAGACCGAGTCTTTCAAGGCGCTTAAGGAGGACCCTGAAGCCCGCGTTGTTTTATCATGTAAGCCACGCCGTCCTGTCTAAGGCTCACTCATACTAATATGCTGCAGTTCATGGTGTAAGGGGTATCCATCTGAAGCGCATTTTGACATTGCTGACAAGAACAGAACGCCGGAGATATCGCGCAAAACCACCGTCCTGACAGTTACCATGTCATCACCGACACCTCTTCCTACCACGTGTTGGCAATCGATTATCGCGGCTTCGGCCACTCCACAGGCACTCCCTCTGAAGATGGCCTTATCCAAGACGCAGCTACTCTGATTGACTGGGTCATTAATGTTGCCGGCGTCTCCTCAGACCGCATCGTCCTTCTCGGCCAGAGCTTGGGCACTGCCGTGACCAGCGGCGTCGCAGAGCTGTACGCCTCCCAGGGCATCGAATTTGGTGGAGTCATCCTCGTCGCCGGCTTCAGTAACTTGCCCAAGATGCTCAGTGGCTACAAGATCGGCGGACTATTCCCCGTTCTTGGCCCTCTGAAGGTCTGGCCTGGATTCTTGGAGTACATGGAGACCTTCATCTACGACAAGTGGCCGTCCGCTGACAGGCTTGAGAGCCTGGTGAAGCTGACCAAGCGAAGGCTACGCCTGACTCTGATATCCGCCAAGGACGACTCGGACATTCCCTGCGAGGAGAGCAGCAAGCTGTTCCGGGCTGCGGCTAATGCCACTGTTGATGGCGGGCTGAGCGACCATGCATTCGAGTCTTGGAAGGAGGTACGGACGATCCACAAGGGCAAGAACGCATTCGTCACGACATGGCATGCGGACCACAATATCATTATTCGACAAGAAATGTTCCCATACGGAGGTAAGCGACTGGTATAAAATGGTGCTTCAGCGGGCAGTAACTGACAAGACTAGGACACAACGACATCATGGGATATGCGCCCGTAATCCTCGCAGTAATGCGGTCTTTCGATCTTGTAGGCACTGCGTATGATACTGCTGGCTCTGATACCAGCAGCCGAACATTGTAAATATGCGCCTTCACTTTCAAGACTTCAGAGTAGGAGTTGTACTAGACTTTGGAGGTGCTTTTGATAGACTTTAGTAGCGTAGACATCTGCCGCGATGCTATAGATTTAGTAATGATGAACCGATTCTAGAAAAGCTCAGTGTCCTTGTCCTTTCGGGCGACAGGGACTGAGTTTTGGTAAGGTAGCTACCTAATGAATCTGATGAATCTGGCGCGAAGTCTCATAGACAGACGTATGGACCTTCTTCTGAACCGCCTACCGAGCTCACTTTAGGCACCAAGTCGACTTTCGCAAGACACGTGCACTAGAAGAGCGGATAAGGACACATGAATCCAAATCGAAATGCCTTCATTGAATTAAGGTGAGATACGTGGCTGATCAAACGCACATCAGCAGGCAGCAACAGCGTCTTCAGACCCCTAACTGGAGACCACGCGATCGCCAAGGCGCCCTAGCGCCAGGTGGGATGGCTGCCCCGCAGTGCCCGCACACAGCACCCCAGCAGCTAACCCCGCCATGATGCAGTCACAGCTGGAAACTGCCCGGCCACATGAAACTGTCCTCTCGCCCGCCAAAACTTCTTCCCCCGCCATTCCCACCTTCCAATCTTGTCCAGAGCTCCAAAAGCTCGAACCACGACACCACCGCCGCCACCCCGCCTGCGATTGCCGCAAACAACACCCCACGAACCCGCGCGAACGAATCGACCAAGCAGCAAACATGCCTGCCGAGGAGTCCAAGCCCCTCGACCCTGCCGTCAAGCAGGCCGAGGACGCCGTCGCCGAGGCGGAGAACAAGGGCAAGGGCAAGGAGCCCGAGGTCGAGTCGGAGGAGGAGGAGGACGATGCGCCCGAGGAGGCCGGCGCTCCTGCCTCCGGTGGCGCCAAGAAGAAGAAGAAGAAGTCCAAGAGAAAGAAGGTCAAGGAAGCTCTGACCGGCAAGCCCAGCGACCCCGAGCAGCAGATCCGCGATGCGATCGGCGGGCTCACGCCCCAGCAGCTCACCGAGCTCCTGGCGCTGAACCCCGCCCTCGCGAACGAGATTGGCGCCAGCGGCTCCGGCAACCAGTCGGCGGAGCAGACGGCCAACGCGCTCAAGCAGCTTAACCTGCAGGACATCATGACCGGCCTGGCCTCGGCCGGCAAGAATGCGAAGGACATGGCCAGCTATAAGTTCTGGGCGACGCAGCCCGTGCCCAAGTTCGGCGACGGCGACAAGAAGATCGAGGAGGGCCCGATTCGCGTCCAGAAGGTCGAGGACGTCCCCAAGGAGCCGGCGCCGATGGTCAGCGGCTTTGAGTGGGTTACAATGAACCTTGAGGACGAGGGCGAGATGAAGGAGGTGTACGAGCTGCTGAACGGACACTATGTCGAGGACGACGAGGCCATGTTCCGTTTCAACTACTCTCCTGCCATGCTGCAGTGGTAAGGATGGGTATTTTCTTTGATATACAAGTGGAAGCTGACTTTTGCAGGGCCCTGATGGCTCCTGGCTGGCGCAAGGAGTGGCACGTTGGTGTGCGCGCTTCTCAGTCCCGCAAGCTGGTCGCCTTTATCTCAGCCATCCCCGTTAACCTGCGCGTGCGCAAGAACGTCATCACCTGCTCTGAGGTCAACTTCATGGTTGTCCACAAGAAGCTCCGCGGCAAGCGTCTGGCGCCTGTCCTGATTAAGGAGATTACCCGCCGCAGCAACCTGCGCGAGATCTGGCAGGGTCTGTACACTGGCGGTGTCGTTCTGCCCAAGCCCGTCAGCACCTGTCGCTACTTCCACCGTGCCATCAACTGGCAGAAGCTGTACGAGGTCGGCTTCAGCCCGCTGCCTGCCAACAGCAAGCCTCAGTTCCAGATCCGCAAGTATGCGCTGTCCGACAACACGTCGACCAAGGGCCTGCGCGAGCTGCAGGAGAAGGACATTGAGCAGGCGAGCGCCCTTCTGGACAAGTACCTCGCCCGCTTCGATATGGCGCCCCAGTTCTCCAAGGAGGAATTCAAGCACTGGTTCCTGCATGACAAGGAGAAGGGTGGTGAGCAGGTCATCTGGACCTACGTTGTTGAGGTTTGTATTGAATCGCCCCCTTTGTTGACGACGTGGCTGACCAAGAACAGAACAACGGCAAGATTACCGACTTCTTCTCCTTCTACTGCCTCGAGTCTACTATCATCAACAGCACCAAGCACCAGGTCATCCGCGCCGCCTACCTCTGGTACTATGCTTCCGAAATCGGCGCTACCCAGCCCCTCGATAAGGAGGCGCTCAAGCCGCGCCTGAACTCGCTCATTGGCGACGCTCTCATCCTGGCTAAGAAGCACAGGTTCGACGTCTTCAACGGCCTGTCCCTCCTCGACAACGGCCTCTTCCTGGAGCAGCAGAAGTTCGGACCCGGCGACGGCCAGCTGCACTACTACCTCTTCAACTACCTCGCGGCTCCCATTGCCGGAGGCGTCGACAGACGCAACAAGCTGGACGAGGAGAACCTGAGCGGCATTGGTTTGGTCATGTTGTAAATGGGGATTCGCAAAAGGGCGAGCACGGCACCGGGAGAAACGGTATGACTGCATGCATACGGCGTTGGATGGATGCGGAGGTATCATAGTACAATAATAAAAGCTCTCACGACCTGCACACTATCGTGTATCCTGTCTCTATGTGTCTGCTGAACTCACCGCCCGGCGGATCGTCCCATCCCCCTCACGGCAAGGGAAACTGCTTCTCGACCGCGTCGATCCTGTCCACGTACCACTTATTCATCCACGCTACTCTGTCCATGATGGGCGCGTGTCCCATGCCGTCGATAAACTCAACCACACTAGGCTCCAAATGCTTCGCCAGCAACCGCCCGTGGTGCGCATCAATCATGACATCCGCATTGCCGTGGATGACCGCGATTCTCTCCCTACCGACCGCGTCCGCCAGCTGACCCAGCTGCTCGGGCGACTTGTGATGCCACCCGGCGCTGACGAGCTGCAGGATGAAGCCGCGGATGCTGAACAAACCCGGCGTGCAGCGCTTCACGAGCTCCTGCGCCTGGAAGCGCTGGAAGTTGCTGTCGAACCGACCATACCCCTTCCCGCCGTCCGCGGGGCCGCACTTGGGCGTGCTCTCGTCGGGGAGCTCGGCGGCCTCGTCGGGCTGGACGAGCCACTCCGCGGGGAAGAGCTTGAGGGCGGTGTCCTGGATGCTGCGGTCCATGGACTTGGGGACGAGCATGGCGGCGCGGTCGGCGAGGTTCGTGAGGAGGGGTTTCGTGTTCTCGATCCAGGGGGCGGTGCAGAGGAAGGTGACGGAGGCGAAGAGGTCGGGCGCGGCGAAGGCGAGTTCTTGGGAGATCATGCCGCCCATGGAGATGCCGAAGAGGTGGACGGAGCGCGGGGTGGAGGACCAGCCGACGTGGGTGAGGACGTCGAGGGCGTCGAGGGCCATGGCGGAGGTGGTGTAGCGGGCGTAGGGGACGTCGGAGCCGCCCATGCCGCGGTTGTCGAGGATGAGAACGGAGTAGCGGGCGGCGTTGTCGTGGCCGAAGTGTTTTGTTTGGCGCTGCCAGGAGGTTTTGACGCCGGCGAGGCCCATGATGAACTTCGAGGGGTGTCAGTGGCGAAGAGGATACAGAGGGGTAGAGGGAAGTACGATGATCTTGGAGGGGCCGTGGCCGTGGATTTCCCAGGAAATGTTGAAGGGCCCGTCACGGTCTTTGGCGACGGGACACTTTCCTGAGCGGTCGGGCTCGAGGTTCCATATCGTTGAGGGATAGGAGGGGTGGTTCATTGTGGCTTCCGCCGTTGGGAAGACGGGGACCCTTGAAGTGCATTTTGGTCAGATGAAGCCATCCCCGGGGTTGAGTTTACATTGTGAGTAGCAGCGCTTACTTGGTAGCCATGATTGCGAGTTGTCTCTTTACCCCAGGACCCTTTTATGAGGTTGTAATGCAGATCGTTTGAGGTTGCACCTGCGGCTGGATTTAGAATCGTCGTTGGTTTACGCGCATGTATGTAAGGTTGATCGCGAGAGAGAGTGGATTTTGAGCAAAGAGGGAAGTAAAAGCTCAAGGGTGGCGATGGGGGAGGAGGGTGTTACAGATGAGTTTTGATTGAGGCTGTGAGCTGCTCTTGTCTGAGAGACACACAGAGAGATAGATTGAGAGCCGGGGGAGCTTGATCCTTGAGCTCGAACCCACCCTCCTTGATTGAAAATATGCGACGAAAAGAAGCAAGCGTATTCGCTACCTTGACCCGAACCAGACCTGCGGGTTTTTGGCGATTTGCGAGGCGGTTATATTGGAAACAGGACTTATTTAACAAAAAGTGCTGCAGAAGCTGGCGTCTGTGAACACGATCATGGGATCCCACGTTAGCTCGACAGAGATGCTTCAGAGAGGACGGCGGTGACGTTGATGAGTGTCGGTGTCAGTTATCAGGATACATTTTGTCGGTATCCGAAATGGATGCTGGCCTGGAGTACATTGATAGCAGCAGCACTCAGCGGCGGCGCGGCTTCCTGTGACCCCTAGTCCCACATGAACAATGCCTCGGCCCCGGGGAGCTTCAGTCGCCGCGTGAAAGCTCCCAGCTCATGGGACGTTATTGATCCCCGTGAGTCTTGGGCCAGTCAGGGAGTTGATATACATCGGATGGCGCGGAATTCCGAAGGTTTTTAAGAGCTTAGGGTCACTCATCTAGTCTTTCACGAAAGGGTCTATGAGCTTATTGTTGATTGCAGAAAGACCTTATTCAACCATTGAAATGTCCAATGCTTCTGATAATGACGGAACCCCGTCCGCGGTACGTACCTGCCTCGAAATAGCTTGGCGACAAGCCAGAGCTCGGGCCACGTGCTGACTGAACTACTTCTCTCAAGCAGCTTACCGCCTGCCTCCTTCCCCCCTCCTTACGGCAGAATCAACAGCTGGCGCAAGTCTGACCCTGTTTCGTTTGGTCATCGAACAGCTCAGCTCGACATCAAGCAACAATATTATTTCGCCCTGCGACGCCACATATCTACCGCCTTCAGGAATTGATCAGCAACAGATTACACGTGCATGTGAACATCAACTACCGTCCTCAACATGCTACACGCATAGGTACACCTACGCTCCATCATGTGGCTCCCGGTGCCATCAACAGACAGCCTGACCCGACCGCGCATCGCAGTCGCCGTCGTCTCCGCCATCGCCGCCCTCTCCGTAAGCTACTACGCCTACCAAGCGACCCAGGACGCCTACGGAGATGGCGTCCCCGGCCCAGGCCTCCACCGCAGCAATGCCGTCCGCCGCACCCACCGTCGCACCCGCCGTGCCAACTCCCTCTCCTCGTCTGACGGCGGCGACGGCGACCACGTCCCGGACGAGAACGCCGCAGACCTCGACGCGATCCGGCCCCTGAATGATGGCGACACGATAGTCGACGGCGGCACCGTCGACGAGTGGTGGAACGACCCCAACGGCATGCAGCCCCAGGCCCGCGCGGGGCACAACATCGTCAGCCTGCTGTTTAGGGTCTCGGAGGACAATGCGAGACGGAACGCTTGCGTCCATCGGGGCTGCGCATGTAACGCCTGCGGCATGGTGCCCATACGCGGCGTCCGCTACCGCTGTGCCAACTGCGCCGACTTCGACCTCTGCGAGACGTGCGAGTCGCAGGGCGTGCATATCAAGACACACATTTTCTACAAGATCAAGGTCCCCGCCCCGCCGTTTGGTCCTAGGCAGATGCAGCCGGTGTGGTACACTGGTGATCCGGAAGCGTGTATAAGAAATCTGCCGCGGAGTTTGATGGCCAAGCTGAGCAAGGAGACTGGTTTCGAGAGGCCCGAGATCGAGGCCTTTTGGGAGCAGTTCTCGTTCATGGCTAACACGGAGTGGCGCGAGGATCCGGACGATTTGCAGCTTGCTATGGACAGGAAGACGTTCGAGCGGTGCTTGGTGCCATCCGGTGGCTCTCGACATGCGACACCGAATTTGATCCACGACCGGATGTTTTCATTCTACGATACCAACAACGACGACCTCATTGGCTTTACTGAGTTCCTGCATGGACTGGCGTACCGAAAACGAAAGGACAAGCTGCGCAAGATTTTTGAGGGCTACGACATTGACGGGGACGGCTTCGTCAACCGTCGTGATTTCTTGCGCATGTTCCGCGCGTACTATGTCCTCTACAAGCAGATGCACCGCGATATCCTCGACGGACTGGACGACCAGCTCATGGGCAGCACTGAGGCAATGCAATTGGTGGCCAGCCGACAACCTCTCAGCAGTCTCTTTGGCCGAGAGGGGCGAGTGCCGCGCGCTGATGGAAACAACCGCAGCGAGGGCAAGATCTTCCACCCCAACGGTGACGTCGAACTGGAGCCTGGCAGACAAGGTGCTGTGAGCGAGGACAAGGGTGACACGTCGGCGAGAGAGGACGTCTTGACCCGACTTTTCGCACCGTACATTGGTAGCCCCTGGACCGTTCAGATGCGGTCTCCCGACAGTGAACCGGATACGCCTTACTGGGATGCTCTGCTGAACCCGCCTACAAGTGTGGACGATCTGCCGGACCTGCTGAGTGGACAACGTCGCGAACGCAATGAGCTGGACTTTGACTTCGAACTTGGATTGGGCAGCTCGGACGGTGAAGAGGATGGAAACAACAACTCGGACGCGGAAAACAGAAGCTCGACCGGTGCTGTTGTTGGCCAACCGAACGAGTCGGATAACAGGACCAGAAGAGTCGATTCAGAACAGTTTACTAGCACCATGCCCACAGAAAGCCAACTCCGAGCGCAAGTCATCAACCATAGGAGGCAGCTGGCACCGGATATTGAAAGAAGACGGCGACAAGCCGCAAGGAAGCAACTACACGACAGGTGGAAGAGGAGACAGTTTTACCTCGACGAAGAAGAAGGCGGCTTGGCTCCCGATGGATGGCAGTCTGATGAAGACGTGCTCGTTAACAACCTCAACGGCGTCGCTGAGAGTTCCAAGGCAGCGCAGCAGCAGGTTCTGTCCCCACGCTCGAGATCATCTTCAAAGGTTCGCTTTGCGGAAGAATTGGACGACTACGAGATCAGATCCAACGCATCAGCGTCTTCTAGGAGCGTTCCCGAGCGCTGGGGTGGTATGGAGATCCCAGACGAGGAGCGGGACGCGGGCAAGGAGATTCTTTACCAGGTCACCCAGCAGGCATTCAACGAGCTCCTAGACGCGATCTTCAAGGACAAGGAGGATCTGGCTATTCAAGCGGCAGCATCCAGATCTCAAAGAGAGACGCACAGAGCTCTGTTTGAGAACCTCACCGTCGAAGAGACGAAGCCGAAGGCGACTGAACCGCGACAACCGCGTAAGGCGCTGGACGAGAGCAAGCCGATTGCCGAGCGATCCCTCGAAGAGTTGCTCTTGACTAGTGGTTACAGAGTTGAGGACTCCGGCGAAGGCGAGGATGCTCATCCTGCGGTGGAGGTTGAGAGAGTGATTGAAGAAATCGACGAAACGGATGAGGAGGGCGAGGAGGACCAGGAAGAAGAAGAGGAAGAGGTGCCGGTCGTTGAAGAGGTCGAATACCGCGACCCCACGATGCCCCAATTCCGTCCTAACAGCGACGCCTCTGTCGAACCCCCCATCCCATCACTTACACCATCATCTTCGGCCGAATCAGTCAAGACGAAAACGAGGGATGCCAGGGCAGCTTCGAACAAGGATCGCGAGGGCAAGCGTGACCGTGCCGCCAAGGAAAAGGAAGGGATCTTGCATTCCAAGCTTATGGAGTGGAAGCGCCTAGACATTGCAGAAAAGGAGGCCGCCGACCGCGGCGGCTGGGGCAAGCTCAGCTTCGAGGAGTTTGAGGACATTTACAAGAGCCAGGAGAACGCCGGCAACAGGCTCGATTACCTGGGCAGCTGGGTCGACTTCTGCATCCCCTAGAACGGACAAGACGACCCTGTCCCGGACAGGATATTCGAGGACGGTATCTGGGACTCCGAGATGGATATAGATGACGACGACCTGACTATTACCACTATTGAAGATAGCGAGAGTTCCGATTCAATGAGCTAGTTGAACCCCAAGGAGGCGGAACGTCTTGGCTTGATTTGGAGTGGGAGGTCTTCCCCTGCGGCAATGGTATGGTGATTGAGCGTGGGAGGAGTCGAGATGGAAAAGGGGCCGGAGCGCCCTTGTATTTTAGCCGTTCAAAAAGGAGGTTCATGGTTCTGCGCATCGGCAGGCGTGGGCGGACATAGCGATAATGGTAAATATGCCTATTGAGCTTTTCTCGTTTATTGCGAAGCAGTAGGTGGCACTGATCTGACATCACTTTTCCAAACGCCGGAACCTCACATAACCAAAACCACTCAGGGGGCTAGAATCCTCCCTCCCTCCGTGAACAATGTCGTCCCCGTCACATTCCCATCCTTCATCAGATACAAATACGCCTCCGCCACATCCTCAGGCCTCCCGATTCGCCCCGTCAAACACTTGCTCCGGAACAGCTCCACCGTCTCCTCCGGCAGCGTCTGGAACAGCTCGGTGCTCACGGGGCCGGAGGACACGAGGTTAATCCTTACCGGCGCGAAGTCGACGGCCAGGCCGCGGACCATGCCCTCCATCGCGCCGGCGGCGGCGTCGGCGACGGCCCAGCCGGGCATGGGGCGGTGGGACGAGGAGCCGTTTGTGAAGGTGATGGAGGTGTCTGGGCTTGCTTCGATGTGTGCGTGGGAGCGCAGGATGGAGGCAAGGATGAGAGGGGCGTAGGCGCGCATGGAGAGCTGGGCTGTGATGTCTGCGACCTGGGTCTCGGGGAAGGGCGGGAGGGGGGCGGCGCCGTCTGCGGTGTAGATTATGTGGGTTACCTTGCTGAGTCCGTTGGAGGTTGCTGTGTCGAGGAGAGCGAGGAGGTTTTGGCGGAGATTGGGGAGGTCAGCGAGGTCTATTGTGAGGGTTTTGATTGTTGTGGAGGAGGGGGGGAGGCGGGAGGCTGCGGCGGCGAGTTTGGTCGGGTTGGAGGAGACGAGGGTTAGGATGGAGGGGGAAGAGGTGAGGAGGATCTGGGAGGCGGTGGTGTGGCCTAGGCCGGAGGAGCCGCCGAAGATTAGGATGTGGGAGTTGTCGAGCTTTGAGGGGGGCATTTTGGTGGTGGTGGTGGTGGGAATGGTGAGGTTTTGGAGATGGTGAGCATGGTGGTGTTGGTTTACTTGGGGAAGAGTTGGTCATTTATGTATTCGAGAACTGTGAAGTAGTCCACCGAGTCGGACGAACGCAGTGATGAATATCAGATGGTCTGGTCCACTGGATCTAGAGAGGGGTTGGTGTTTGTTTGGTGTTCGGGTTTCCTCCGTCCCTTTTTGATGGAGCTGTCCGCCATGACCACAGCGTCTTAGAGCTAGCCAGCCTTGGACTCGGAGTCCGTAAGGACGAGAAGTTTAGATGGGTATCTGCCTCGATTTTAACTGACAGTCATTTCTGACATTACTGCCGGCATACAGGACGTAACACCCCGGTGTAACTAAGGCGTGCTTGCCCCACGGTGCCGTCCCAAATCCGGGCGTCGGCCCCGCGCATCCCGCGGAGCGGACGCCGGCCCAGGCCCGCTCTGCTCCGTGGAAGCCGCTGAAAGTCCGCCAAAAGTCTGCCCTGCACGGAGCAGTAGGGCGCTGCAGGAGAAGATAGGGCGCGGCGGGTAGGAACATTAAAAGCACGACACATCCTCTGCCACCCCTTATTCGCATGTTCTGTGACGTCCTTTCTCAAGAATTGGGAAGATCAGCGGGACCTGGGCGGATTGCTCAATTCATACCTACTGGCCTAGACCCTAGCCAATGGGCTCTCTCTGTTTTTATCTCGCGATTCTTTCCTCTTGCCAGGTAGGCTATGAAAGCTCAGCATTCACGCTCATCGGTGACGCTGACATCTTGGTAGCATTTCCTGGCTAGTCTTCGGCATGGCATTTTTGATGGAGCAGCTATCCTACACGACAACATCTTACACGAGACGAACCGGAACACCGATGCTAGCAACGCATGAAGGAGGGTGAACCGGGCCTATCTACACGATACCGCGCCGCAGACTTGCAATCCTCCGTGGACTGTCCGCCGGGAAGAATCTCCCGCATACGTCGAAGAAGGCCCCGACATGTCGGAGTAGCACAGTAAACTCTGGGGCGCGTCGCCAAACTCCTCTAGCGTCCGCAGCCAGCGAGGCAGAATCCCGCGGTTACGGAGGTCGCGGGACGATTAAGCTTAACGCCAAGCCTGTCATGCCTGCATATTCCCACACGAAATCTTCACCGCGCCCTGAAATGACTCGCTGGCGGCGGCCTACGCCGTGGGCACACGATGAGCGTCTCTAGGACATTGAATATGCCGATTTCAATCACCGACAGAGACACTGGGGTCAAGAACGTTAACAATGTGCGCCTTGAGATTCTGCGGGAGTTAAATGTCACCTGTTACGCGTTCGTCATAACACCATACGGATGAGCCCGATCGAAGAGCCCGCACGACCAACCGGCGCTGGCTACACAGCCACATCTTTAATTATATCCCACACCAGAGCCAAGTCCCCGGAGCAAACCGTGCCTGGCAGCGGATAAATGAGTTCAGATGAGATCGTCCAACCGTCTCCACAGCCCACCGGTTCGATCTCAGTGAGGAACTGACTCGGCCTGCGATGCTTCACCGTTCTGGGGAACGGAGAAAACAGAAGGCCGCCGATCCGCAATCAGCCCGAACGCCCTGTGAGGATGATATAAAAAGCCTGGACTATTCTTGGACAGATCGTATTATGAACAGTGGCAGACCAAGTATCTTTTCCTGCAACCGGCCCACGATATCTCAATATGCAGCTTTCCGCTTTCCTCCTCGCTATTGCCCCGGTGGCCGTCATGGG
This sequence comes from Colletotrichum fructicola Nara gc5, assembly GCF_000319635.2. Taxonomy (NCBI): domain Eukaryota; kingdom Fungi; phylum Ascomycota; class Sordariomycetes; order Glomerellales; family Glomerellaceae; genus Colletotrichum; species Colletotrichum fructicola. Next base: position 1,003,830 of record NW_027094057.1, read on the forward strand.
CTGGTCTCACCCTGGGTGCAGCAAGTCCGGCAACAGCTGCTTCAACTCTGCGCTGGTTGAGTACAAGGTGAGAGTGCCACGAACTCAATTGCTACCATCACGTAGCTGACCATCATGCCTAGTGCGGTATTTCCCAAGCTGAATGGCCTCCCTTCCCTCCCTGCGAGTCTGTTGATGCGGTAAGTCTGGTCTGGCGCCACGTATCAGTGAGTTCGTTGACTAATGATATGTTAGGCCGTCGGCTACTGGTGCTGTCCTCCTTAGGCTGAGCAAGTCACGGAGAACCGGGCTTGATTCATGTATATCTATTTTTATAAACGTACAAAGACAACACAGTAGACTTTTTGACTGCATGAACCTGATCCAACTTTTTCATATTGTGCAATGATCGCCTCAGTGATGGATGTTCTGAGACTTGGGGGCTGCGGCGCCATGCGAGCGAACATGCCAAGTGTGATCCGACTCATTGATTAAGAGATCCCCTGAATTTCCTTTGCTAGAGCGACTACTTTTCCTGTGTGCTCGCTATCATCGTTGCTATTGTAGTTGCTACTGTTATCGTCGTGTATCATCTTCGTCCTCTATTGTTCGCGTCCATCGCCGTCGTCCCCTGTCGTCGTCCCCCATCGTCCTCCTCATCAAAGTCACTAAGTGCACATAAAAGGTAGTCGCTTTGACACGGGAAGAATGGGCGGTCTTTTGATTAAAGGGGTAACATGATTACAAGTTTTTTTTCTTGTATCAAAAGTATGTCTACGTAGGGGCGCTGGACTGTTTTGAAGCCGGGGTAACGGAAAGTTAAAGCTTCTTGCTGGCCGTCGTCGCATTCGTGGGAGCCGCAAAGTTGCCAGGAAGAGCAGTGAACATGACGTCGGACGCCAGATCGGATACGCGGCCTAGAAGCTTCTCGAGCAGACGGTAGCCCGCACCCTGAGCGTACTCCGGAAGTTCTATCACAGCATGTTAGTCACCATGAAAGACAATCCCAGGAAGGATGTCCAGAAAAGCTCACCATGTCCGGCGTTGAAAACTCTGGCAAAGTTGAGGCCTCTCTGCTCAACCCAGTCGCCGATCTTGCCCGCGGCGCTCTGCGAAGACAGGTCGCTGTACGCGGTGGGGAGGAAGAAGGTCTTGCTGGGGAACTCGTCGAAGCCTTGTTTTCCGTTCCAGGTCATGTTCTGCAGCACATAGAGCGTGCCGTTGGTAGGTACACGGTCTGAGGGTCACGATGTCAACTTCTGAAAGAGTCAGTGAGTGGTTTCTGTTGAGAACTTACAGTCGAGGTTGCCGCTGGCGATGATGAAGTTGTTGGTGTGCTCGATGACTCTCGTCAGGGCACCCGAAGTGAAGGGGTCCTCGCTCTGGTCGCCATTGGGCCCGAAGGGGTCCGCGTCGGTGCACTCCTGCCAGTCCTTCTGTCCCTCGGGGATGTGGATCGCCTTGCGCATTTGGGGGATGTTGAGGTATCCGTGCCAATCCTTCTTGTCGAAGCTGAGCGGCACGCTGGCGTTGTCACCGGCCGAGGCCCAGAGCAGGGGGTCGGACGGGTTCGGGCAGCCCTGGGAGATGTGGTAGATGTTGGAGCACGGGCTGACCTCAGCCAAGCCGTCGTAGACAATGGAGGAGATTTGGCATTCGTCGCTCATGTTTCCGGGAGGGAAGGGGCCTGCGGGCGGGAAGGTAAAGTACTTCTCGCGCATGTCTTTGTAGCCACAGGCCTCGTCCGCGGCCTCGATGCGGTCCCAGTAGTCGCCGACACCGGGGTACAGGCCCATGACGTTGTTGTACTCCTCGACGAAGGGCTTGGTGACGATGTGCTGCTGGAAGTCGTTGGGGACGCTGCGGATGTAGGGGCTGAACATCATGGCGCCGGAGAGGTTGTAGTCGGCGGACCGGTTGGACTTGATCATGGCGTCGCCGATGTACGGAATGTAGTGGCCCGCGTAGCTCTCGCCGGTGAGGTGTGTCTTGCGGCCGGTGGTGTTGAAGGTTTCCATCCAGTTGTGGTAGAAGCCGAGGAACTGCTGGGCGATCTCTTCCTCGGTGGTGGCGTCTGGGGAGCCGACGGAGAAGCCGGTGCCGGCGGGCTGGTCGACGTAGAGCATGTTGGAGAGCTGGGACCAGGAGTAGATGTTGTAGACGGGGCGGTAGGCGGAGGGGAACCAGGTGAAGGGGCCGTTTTCTTGGACAAGCCCAATGAAGGAACTGCAGCCTGGGCCACCGTTGAGCCTGGTATGTGTTAGTGTTGATGAGTGCGATGAGTCAGGGGGAATTTCTACCAGATGGTGACTTCGTTGGAAGCATCCTTGTTAGTGCTTGGGAAGTACCAGAAGAACAGCTCGCGCGTCTCATTCGACTTTTTGGAGATGGGCATCAGACCGGCATAAGACTCGCCGAGGTCCCAGTCGACAAAAGGAATGTCGGTGCCGTTGACGAGATACTCTGAGACATCATTAGCTTGCTCTCTGAGAAACAGAGTACGCTCCATGGGAATCTTACTCTGAGTCTTGTCAGTCAGGTACTGATAGTCACCGCTGACATCGCGCTTTTGGATATTGCGACGATTCGGACCACGCCTTTCCTCCGCCAACGCCTTGACGGGGTTGTGGCCATCAACGCGCCAGTGGGCCAAGGCGGTGCACGGCAACACCGCCAACAAAAGAGCGCGGAGAGAAAGCGCGGGAGCCATGGTTATTATCTAGAGTGAAACGAATGAAAATGGCGAGTGTCGACGCTTGGGAAACCAAACGGCCATCTTGGCAGAAACTTGGCGAGAGGGCCGATAATAAATAGGCAATCGTATTTGGCGTGATCGGTTTCCCCTGAGGCACTGCATCTTATTGCAACGCTGATTGAATGTGGCATGGATCACCACTTGATGCGACTCTAAGATGGAGAGAGGGTTAATAATTAGAGTAGCGCAGCTGCAGTGTACCCTACAATTAAGTCGGCCGCACCGTCTTTGGCCGGGGTGCCATTACAATGGCGAACGATAAACATAAGTGCCGGCAACTGATGAACATGACTGATATCACGCAATTAACCGTTGATTAGGGGAAAAAGCAAATTCTCTTAGTTTGAAACATTCAGATATGTCGTGTTCCTTGAGAAAATAGTCTCCAATTGGCGGGGAATCTCAAAGCGACCCATCCGGCATCGAAAATCAACCCGAACTGCATTCTGAACAAGCTCCCGAGCCGACCGAACGGATGCGCACTTTTGCCTTCTTGACTATAGCTCAGCAGCATTAATATAACCTTAACCCCTATACGGGCCGCAATAAAACCTTGTCACCCGCAGAGCAAAACAGCTTACAAAGCGTTGGGTCTTGCTTGACTCGTTCATTTTGCAAGTCGACCAATGCACCTAAAATAAGCTCGATTTTCATGGGACGAACTTGGGCATGGCTGTTTGCCAAGATAGATCGGATGCAAAGAAAGCTTGTCTTTCGCATCGCACCGAGAAGACGGCTCCGCAAGAACTTGGCTCGGCGATCAGCCCGCCATACCAGGGGTTGAGTAGCCACCGTGCAACACAAAAAGTCCCGCAATGTCCGGGGAAACAGTGATGAGCTTCCCATTTCTACGGGCTGTCAGTTGGCGCCATGGCCCGGATTGGAATGTGCATTGGTGGAGGAGCCGTGATAGCCGTTACCCCTGAAAACCTACGCTGGCCGTCAGTTGGAGCTTATCTGGGCGGAATTCTCGCACCAACGTCCTACCAAACTTACACCAATTCAGTCCTTCCTTAATGAGTTGATCTGTTGCTTGAGTTTGGCCGAGCTCATATGGAACTTAGCTTCTCAAATCTTACATAGACCGAACTTCTTGATAAGATAATTCTTCCGTGCTGCTGTTTTACGGCCTAGCCGGGAACCTCTGTTTCGATGTCCCATTCCTGCCCGATCTTCTTATCAAACCAATATTTAAAAGATTATTTCCAAGGAATACTCGAGTTCAAAGTTCCCGTTCGTTTTCGGGATCCATGGATGTCATGCATTTTTCCACGAGTACACGACCTCGCCTATGTAATCTGCAAGCTGCTAATTCAACATTGAAGTGTGGACTCCTGAGCCATTATGCAGCAAACAAATAATATACGAATCCGACTTTGGTTTTATTCTTTGAAAAGAAATATGGTCTTTGGGTGGCTATATACATTGAGTTCTCACATTTGCTAGATGCTCCCGCAGAACTCTTGCTTCTCGGTTGCTTCTCGGTCGCTCTCGCGTCACAAATTCCTACCGCTTCGACTGGTTTTTTCTATTCGTCATAGATGACGCACACAACCTCGCCAGCGATGTCAATGTTCGCGATGAAATCCTTCAAAATTCCGGTCTTGACATCTCTGCTGATGACCACCACACGTCCATCTGACTGAAGACCAACAGCGACCTGATCACCAGCCTTGTTGATCGAGAATTGGCGGGGAAATCTGCCACCAGCAGGGTAGAGCTGAGTGAAGTTCAGGTGGCCCGTCTCCTGGTCGATGGCGAATGTGGCCAGCGCGTCGGACACGATCTCGGTGCTGTTTGTCTTATCAAAGTTGGGAATGCTGAAGGTACTGACATTGCGCGAGGAAACGACCAAGTACTGAGAGTCGGGCTGGGATTGTGGTTAGTCGCCGAAATTCAATCATTTAAAGTGTGGTAGTACTCACAGAGACGTGGATCTCAGCAGCAGCAGCTCCGGCAGGGACAACATTGTCCGGGCCGTGAGTGCCAACGACGAAGACCTCCTTGAACTCCAGAGTCTTGTCCTGGTTGTAAGTGACCTCGTAAGATGTAATGGTGTTGCCGAGCTCAGCCAACAGGAAGAAGAATGTCTTCTTGCCGACGACGAGGAATCTAGCGTGTCTTGGGCCGCTTCCAGCTGCCGCGTTGAGAGATGTGCTTGGCGTCAATTCGTACGTCTCCTGGTTGATGTTGAAAACCCGCACCAGGTCGGCTCCCAGATCAGGGACCAACACGAACTCCCCCGTGGGGTCAAGGATGGCCTCGTGGGGATGCGGGGCATTCTGAGCGGGCTTTGGGCCTGGTTGGCTCAGCGAGTACGTCCAGGACTGCAATCTCTTGATGTCGCTCGGGTCAGCTACAGAGAAGACCTCGAAAGAAGATGCAGGGCTAGACACCAATTTGTCAGTTTCGGTATTCATGTCATTTTCCAACATTTCCATCAGACATTTAGACCCCAGATCGACTTCTGACAGGGGTTCTAATGCTAGCGCAGCACGTGGTCGATGAACTTACTAAGACGCCAGCGCAATTCCACCGCCATCCTTGCCGTAGACAACAGAGCTAACGGCACCCTTGATGGTCTCCAGTTTGCCAAGCGGCGAGAGAGTTCCGTTCTCAGACTTTGAGAACGAGACGAGCGTGCCGTTTGGATTGGTGAGGCCTCTGTCCGCGCAATAGAGCAGGGACTTTGACTGGTCGAGGGTCAGCCAGGAAGGGTTGGCGGCGCATTCCGTCGTTGTCGAGATTGCATCCAAAGTTGCCCCGGACTCAGAAGTCTGAAGGTTGAGAGTCGTGACGGTCCCCGCGTGGGAGGCGGCATAGAGAAGAGTCGACGAGACCGGCTTGAGGGACATGATGGCCAGCGGCCAGGCAGAGGTGAGTTTGGACAACATGACTGGCAACTGGAGAAGAACCAATGGACCCGAGAAAGCTGCTTGACTCCATCTTTGAGCCCTGGGAATCACGCCTCTTTAAGAATTCAAGGTACACATGTCGGAAATGCGACTATGCTTGCTCCGCCGAGCTCGTTTTCCGTGCGGGGTCGGGATGACCCTGGAACCCCAGCGGATTTTCCCACCTATTAATCTAACTGGCTGGGTAATTAGATCACTCTTTCCATGGAATTGGTAATTGCTGGTCGCACGTGTAAAGAAAATCGCTGCAGCGCACTGCCGGTCTGCTTGTGTGCTTCTTCTTGGCAGGGGTTGCGGATAAGGTTTGAATAAGGATGGGCTTGGCAGCGTTGTGTTTAAGGGGGAACACTGGATGATTTGGGGTTTGGGTTCGTCTAAACCAATGATAAAGGTCGCGTTCCGCACTAATGGTTCATCCCATCGGTAAAGCGTCGACTTCGCCATCCATCCCACCGGTAAGTCATCAACTTCACTTCTCAACGCCTCTCCGATATAACGACTTGTCTTGGCATTTATTCCACGTTGAGGGCGGACTCCGAAACTCCATCGCCAAATTCTACCAATTGTTAACGAGCATGCCAAGACAGGTAATGAATGATGATTTGAACTTGATTTAAGCTGCCTGGTCTTCCGAAGGCAGATTGCTTGGCTGATTTGATGTAAGGCTATCAAGGTGCTCGTATCACGATCAGTATGCGTCCCGCGCAGATATGCCGGAAGACTCGGTGCAAACATCAACGATTTAGCGATCTCAGTAGTTTCCGTTCAGATCATCTGTTTTGTTACGCCGGACATGGTGACATCGAGCCTCACTGGGGTTTGTCTAGTAAAAAGCCCTCTCAGCTTTAGTCGGGCAGATGATTGGTTTTTTTTTGAAGCCAAACTCCTTCGACAAGGGCGTACAAACACAAGTGAACACAAGTTATATAGGGTGGTCTGCAAAACAAGCATTGGGGTATCTATTCTATCTATATACACACAAAAAAGCGGACAGTGACATGAAGTTCAACCACTAGCACAAAGCCTTTTTAACCAAGAAAAGCATGAATTCGGCTCGACGAACAGGGGCTCCAAGAGTTTAAATCTCAAGTTATCAACCTCACCAGCATTGATGAAGTCGCGCGTATTGATGGTGATGACCCAGTCGAGGCCCGACTTCTCCGATGCGGCAAAAGATCGTGCTCCCGCGAGCGTGCCCTGACGCTTGCCAACAGTACGTCCACCAGTACCCCAGACGGCGTGCTTGCTGATGAACTTTGCAATGGTGCTGGCACTAGCGGCGAGCGAGAATGCGGCATCGCATTCCTCTTTGATAGCCCCGTCGCCTCCGAAAACGTTGGACACATTCGCGATGGAGTCCGGTTGCGAGCCGTCGAGGCCAGTAAAGCGGGTGTCTTGGATGATGCGATCGACGGCGTGCTTGCTAGCGGCTGTCTCAAAGACACGAACATCCAGACCTTCCAGGATGTTCTCTTTCAAGAAGTCAAAATACGGCTGTTGAGTAATGTTGCTCACGACGTAGCCCAGGAGCATTGAGCCGTAGTTTGCATATACATACTTCGAACCAGGTTTGGAATCGAGAGTTTTCGTGAGCTGATATTCGATCATGTCCCGCAATGTGGCGGGACGCGCGTTATTGTAAAAGTATTGAGAGGCCTTCCGAAACTCGAATCCAGGATCACCCGACTTTGAACGATCAAATCCTGTCTTATGCGTAAGGAGATGGTCAATTGTTGTAGTGAGAGCCCGCGGATCCTTAGCTTGCTTGTAGCCAAGGAGGTCGTAGACGTGTGTGGAAAGCTTGAGCTTTCCAGCCTGAATCAGATTGTCAATGGCAGCATGGACAAACATCTTACTCAGACTAGCCAGAAGGAAAACGTCATCCGGTTGGACAGGAGCTCGGTTGCTCTCTGCCCACGTATAACCGCGCTCGAAGATGATATCACCCTCCTCGGCGCCCGCGACTTGGGCCTGACGCACACCGTTCTTTTTCATCCATGTTTCCATAATGGTATCGAGTTTCGCAGTCATGACTGGGTCGCCCTCTTTGCCGGTCACCGTCCACTTGCGGGCCTCAGAGACGTCAGTCTCGGCGAAGATGACAGAAAACCGAGTGTCCTGCCCAGTGCCGGCGCCGTCAATGTGAATCGGATAGAGGCGATTTTGGCTAGCCTGCGACTTGAGTTCGGCGTCCAGTTGATCCGCGGTGAGGTCAGTCTTTGCCTCCCACTCACCAACCCAGTCGCTAGCAAATTGGGGTGTGATTCGTTGATCATCGGCGACGAAGAGACGTTTCGGTCGCCAAAAGGTCTTTGTGAGTTCAGAGTCGTAGATTGCAGCGAACTCCTTGGGCCCAGGGGTGTCGTAGAAGATCGTTTCCATGGTGTTGCCAATGTTCTCGTGGACAATTAGGCAGTAGCGACGATCATTAGGGGTGCCGTAGGTGCTGTAGTCCTTAACTACGCCACTTGTATTGGTCGCAGAGTGAAAATCTCCTGGTTTCGTAATGCCACATTGTTGGCTCCATTTCCCAACATTTGTCCTCTCCATGACGGCAGCGAAGACAGCACCATCAGCCGGCCCCGAAGCGGAGACATGCGTTGGAACATAGCCTTTGGATTTCCATGAGTCCATCCAAGTCCGGTAGCCATCTAGATCCGCGCCAGAAATCGTTACTTGGTCGCTGCCCTCCCGCTTGACCCAAATTGCAGCATACTTGTTGTCAGGAGGAGTTCCGCAAGAGCTGAGAGATATTATACGGTAGCCAGAGCCCTTGAGCGCCTGGGCCTTGGCCGCATGAGTGGCACCGTCGAGATTGAAGTAAGTCTGGACTTGGGGTGGTGGTGTTGCGGCAGCAGAGGAGACAGAGTACAGAGCGCAAAGGCTGAGAAGGGAAAGGACTGAGCGAAATTGCATGATGACGTTCAACATCAGCCCAACGGCCGGCAACAGTCAAATATGAGGTCACAGTTTACAGCCCGCGATACATTCTGGGATCAACCGGGCTGGGAGCGTTTTTATGCTCGTTCAATGTTGGCTCTGGATGATTTATATGTGGGTGTTGATCGTGACAAACAAGGATCCCCAAACCCCTCAATTGTTGTTCGGGGCAGCCGATTGGGGTATCAGCAAGTCATTTCAACAACTACCGCCCAATTAATGTCCAGATTAAGCACGAGTTGTTTTTTGCCAGCCATGCTGAAGGTGCTACGGGCGGAATAGCTCTTAAATTCTCATTTAGGGAAGCAGATCAATCAGCGCTTCAATCCAAGTGGATGCAAACATGGACGCCATGGGGAAGGTAAGGGCCGCGACTCGTTTATTAAGGTTAACACCCTTCCCCATTACAGATGGCAGAAATTATCTACTGACATGACCCCATCCAAAGTCTAATGAGGTGGGTTTAGCATCGCTTCCGATAGCGTTGTCGATACTCTGAAAAGGAACTTCAGTCACAACTCGGGGAGATAGGGGCGATTATTCATCGCATAACAGGAGATAGTGACGGCGGACTCGCCATCACCGAAGCTCTTGCTTTGTGGTGCAGTCAGTTGCCACGTCTTGGCATGCTTAAGCTACGAGGCAGCGGGAGTCATGACCTGCCATGGTTGCTTTGAGGGGATAAAGCGACAGTTTTCCCGCTACGCAGATCAATCACACCACCCTCTAAACATAGCATTCGTGGTCGCCCCCAATGATACGCTGCGCAGGCGATAGAGTGAGGTGTGTATCCGGGGTAGTTCTGATCGAACCAGGCGGTATCCCACTTTGATCGCCCAATCAGATCACCAGCCTCCGTCGCACCCACGCCAGCGCCCTCAACTATATAGGTATTTGTGCGCAGGCGTTAATTGCAGTTGCTGTTCGCAATAAATTTGATTGCAATGATAAGTTCCGCATAGTCGTTAGTAATCCGCATTCAGTTCCAAAAAGTTCCCAAAAGTTGCCCGACCGCGCGGGAAACACTTCCCTACTTGAGTTTGACGTGGGATACCACCCGGTTAGCAGATCTCATCACACATTCTTAGCCCCCTATACAACCCCTTCAGAAGGCCTCAGGGAGTCACGAAAGACGCCGCTGGCGTACATCGGAACGGGGCTATGGTTTTGCAAATGCAGTAGGAAGCCCCGGCATCATGCGGAACGGCCCGATTCATCACTTTGGTGTCCATGAGTAAGATGATTCAGTACCACCTACAACAGTGGTGGCCGACGTTGGCCCAACCAACAAGTTGAGCTGTGACAGACAGAAGTTAAAGTTGAAGTTGGAGGCCAGCCAGCCTTGGCCATGGAGGTCCGCTTGATGCCATTGGATCGTTTCATGGTTCATCGCGTGTTGTTGCACCAACGTCTTTGTTGGTTCCTGCAGGTACATGCAGGTCGTTGGTCGGCCGCGTTGTAAATTTGCACCAACAACTACATCTGGGCATCACGACACTCTGTTGGAAGCAAGCCCCCAAAGATCCACCCACTCGAGATCGTCACCATTGAAGGTCGAGCAGTTGGTCGGGCCGGGTGAAAGCCTGCATGAACTTAGCCGCCATCGTTTCGTGTCGTCGCATTCAAGAGATAAAACTTGCTCTTTCAGCCCCCGAATTCTTCATCTCCAACTTCGCCCCCGATGAGAAGTCAGTATTCTTCACCCAACTGCGTCTGAATGACACATCGTCTCACGAACTTGGTTGGAAACTTACATTTCGATGGCACGTTGCGTTGGAACTTTGCAAATGACGCTAGATGGAGTGAAACGAGATACTTACTTTCGGAGGTAGAACTGGAAATGATGCATTGCACCAACGGCCACTTCCATTGATCCAAAGGATAAACCAAAGCTGCGAATTTATTTTCTATAAAAGCAGGTAGCTGGTCAGTAGCATCTCTCTCAATCTTCAAGCCAGCCACCATCTTGATATCCTGCTTATTCTACTCCTTGCATTTTCTCCTTCACCATGCGGTTACCGCGGACCTGTTTTGTGATCACTCTGCTGATGTTGTCTGAAGCATCAGCTCTACTTCCATACAGCTTGCCTTATCTCGGTGAGTTGCGAGAAGGCCTTTTGAAACAGATCATTGCTAACTCTCGTAGCGCCCGGCAAAGAGTCTCGGACGGCAGAACCGCCCCCAGGACGTTCGTTCAGTTAGATTCGTCAGGGGTGCTACGGGCCTTCCAAGTGGCACTGGAATACCCACGTCCCAACCGCCGTCCTCCTTCTCGACTCACAATACAACCGCCTCTGCTTCTACCTCCACCAAGCCCACCAGCCTAGCGTCCGCCGGAAATTCGCTTCCTCCGCCAAAGTCAATCTCAACGTCCTCATCTGGAACCAGCTTCGCCCACTACTCCAACAGCTCATCACCTACCGTTGCACCAAGCTCCGGCACCACTGTCGAGAATACTGCCACAGTCACTCTTACATCGGCCACGGTCACCAGTACTGTCACAGTTGTCAATCTCAACGGATCACCCCTTCCGCTTGACCGGCCGGTTGTCACCTACGCCCCGCGAGGAGGTTCCCCCATCACCATCTCGTCAGGATCAGTCGTACTGGGATCTACGACTATTGCTGTTCCAACAAAACCAACAACGTTGACCGCTGACGGCACTCCGATCACCTTTGGCAGCCTGAGCACCACCCAGCAAGTTGTCACCTCAGTGAACCAGCCGCCGAAGACCACGAAGCAGGAGACCCAGGAAAGCCCTGCCCGGACATCCAAGGCTGTACTTACATCCTCCATGCCTCCCTCTGAGACTTCCTACATGGGCGAGGGGAACTCCCCCTTTGACCATACGTGGGTTCCGCTTCCGGTTGTCGTTTAGCTAGACGGGATTGAGTTTTATCCCCCAACCGAACACGAAAAGCCAGTTGAGATCTTTCTCAAGGACGGAAGCACCGCAACCCTTTCCTACAAGTCCTTGAAGATCGCGGGCAAGACGGTTCAGATACCTCAGGAAGTTTCATCTACAAGTGTCATTGATGGTGTGGAGTTTTCACAACGCTCTTTCGACTCTCCCAAAGATAGCCCTGGTGGCGGTGGTGGTACCGCAGCCGGGGGCAGCGCTGGTGCATTTGGTGCTATGAAGGGGATTTTTGAAGGGCTTTCCGGATCTGCAGGTCCATTGGCTGATGCCGTAGTCGGCTTCAGTGGCAAGGCCATGCGCCTGGCTCTCAACGCACCTGGCGGGCCTCTATCCAACACACAGTTTGGCGAAGCGATTGAACTGGCAGATCTCACCCAAGACGCCATCAACCTTGCGAAGCAGACATCTCAGTTCCAAAATCAAGTGGAGTCTGCCCGAATGAATCAAGGAAATCAGCCAGATGCCTTTCGATCCATCAACGGAAAGTTCTTCTCGGCTTACGCCCATTCACGCAGGTTTGCGACCTGGTCATCGTCGACTGCCAATATGCTCCAGAACCTTCCCAATATTCCCACGGCGCTGCACGCTACAATCATGGAAAGATTCGGAGACTTGTCGATTCTTGGGATGGCAGCTTTGAGTTTCGCAGCCGATGCCTACGACGCCTACGCTGTTCTAAGCGCCGTCAACTGGGCCGATGTAGATGACGTGTTTGCTGGAAACCCCCAAGAACCGCCAAATTCGACGACTGTATCTCAACCAACCTCCACGACTATCTTTGTCGATCCCCCAAGCAAGTCTGGTACGCCGAAGAAGAAGGCTTCATGGCCACCTATTCCTCGAGGACCCACTGACATGTTCATGATCACCGCCAAACGCGGTAAGGTCAGCACTTCTGTCTTCAAGAAGTTCACCAAGTACCTTGACAGCGACGCTGGAAGTACTTTTGGTGCCGAGGAATGGCTGCCCACGGAGATGGCGTGGTCTGTATACACTACCAACTTGACTGTGCTCAAAGCTGCAGGTATCGCTCAGATTCCCTGGGTGAGAAGTGTCAATCCTGATGTTCCTTTCGACGTCCAAGAGTACGAGAGGGCTTCCGCCATAAAGACCTCCGACTTCACGACCCCTATCACGACGCCCGGCAGCACTCCTGCCCGAAGCCCACTACACAAGCGGCGCCCTGCGCCTCCTGATGTCAGACCAAACAGCCCGGCGCATCTCAGGATGATTTCAGGAGATTCCAGACAAGACTACCGGTATCATTCCTCACTGGGCCGAAGCGTTACCATATTCATAATTGACACTGGTTTCAATTTGGGTCATCAGGTATGGAATACAAGACATATGGGTTGAACAAGCTAATAAAAGCTTTAGGAACTCGCTCCAGGCTCAAGAAAAGTCAAGGACTACTACGTCAAAAACGAGAACGCAGTCGACTTGTCCAAGGTTACACTCGACAAGCTCGCACCGGATAACTCGGAGGACTACTTTCACGATGGCCAGCGCAGGATAGGACACGGTACCTCCGTAGCTTGCGTTGCTGGAGGCACCACCTTAGGCGTAGCATCGAATGCTGATCTGTACCTCATCAAGTGGAAGGCGGCACAGAAACGAAACAACGGCAGCTACGGGCCAATCCAGAGCCGACGGGTAGCACTCATTGATGCTTTTAACCACATTCGAGCTCAGATCCTGCGTGCGAACCCTTCGCTTAAGGGCAAGGCGGTTGTGAATGTCTCTTTCGGTGCGTATTCCCGTGATCCCAGTTCTCTTGGCTTCGTGAGCACTTACCTAACTTTTATTTAGGTATCAAAAGAGATATCGCCCTTTTTGATGACATCCAGGCCGACTTTGAGGCGTTCATCGAAGACCTGGAGGAACTGGGTGGTGTCTTCGTCATGGCTGCCGGGAACGCTGCTCAATCCCCGTCGCCGGACAGACTAGGGGACCATCTTCCGCAACTTCTTGGAACACAAGAGAACTCACTTATTACCGTCGGAGGAGTTCATGCTGATGGATCACTTCAAGCAACCTCTGAGCCAGAAGGGAAGATGAAAGGCGACCCGCCGATGCAGGATGGCAGCCCTCATCCCAATGCTAATCGTCGTGGAAGCGTCACAATCTACGCACAGGCCGAAGATGTGACGGGCTGCATCGGTGACCCGGCCGACACTAGAAGCACTGTGAAGATGACAGGGAACAGTTTCGCTTCTCCGGCAGTGGTAAGTGAAAATTTCCAAGCACCCTTGACGAAAGGTTCACCAGAGCTGGAGCCATTACTAACATGCACACTTCGAATCATAGGCCGGCTTGGCAGCCTACCTCTTGGCACACCCCGATTTCAGTGACGTTTTCGAGTACAAGGAGAAGCCACAACGAGAACCAGACTATCGCAGTGTTGGTCTCCAGATGAAGCAGGTCATCGAAGCGTTTGCTTCTTTCCAATGGGTCCCGCAAGAGGCGGTGTTCAATCGCTTCAGAGAGTATGAACGGGAGGAATACGAACTTCCCAAGCGCGTTCGGATTGCATACAACATGGTTGATGGTCCGAAACGCGACGTGTAAGTTCTCGCTATTTTCGTCTTCGTACGGGCAACATGGACTTGGACGCTAATTACGGGTTCGAACAGAGACGCGGCGACTCAGCCAGCAGATGCCAATCGACAGAGGCTGCGCGAGAGATATCACCGCTTCTTGGACCGTTTGCAGCAATGCAACCCCATGAAGGTCAAGCGAGACGGCACTACTACTGAGATCGATTTCTGTTCTGCCACAGATACCTTCACCCGCGTGTCAACTACTGTGCCTCCCACATCCATGGCATCGACGTCAACTGGCGATGCGACGCTAACGTTCAAGCCTACCACATTAACCGGAAGCACCTCAACGACGGCGACTTCCAGCCCAGTTTTGACCTGCAACGAAGACAGTGAGTGTGATGGTCTCACCTGCAAGTCAACGGAAGCCAAGAAGTGCAAGGCAAAGTCGGCGGTAGCCGTGCCTATCCCAATCAAGTACTGTACAAACAGGTCCTTCATACGTTTCTACAACATGACTAACAACGGTGAACAGACAATGCGAGTGTGTTGATCCGAAGGAGGAGGACAAGGTTCCCGCCGTTTGCACTGTCAACGAAGACTGCAAGGCCCTAACCTGCGATGGTTTCAAGCAGAAGTCCTGTGTGACGACCATTCCTATGGGTTCATTCGCCATCCGGTAAGACACTCAGGAGAAGTTTAGATTTTGCACGCACTCATGGCACATCGTAGGCAATGTAAGTGCACCGATCCCAAGCCCACCACCACATCGATCGCGAAAACAACCACTGTTCCACCCAAGCCTCCGTCGACGACCGTCAAAGCCCCAACTGCAACATCTCCGGGTAAGTACACACCATAAGCCTTTGCTAGATCTCGGAAGACAGGAAGCTGACAAGACAAACTCCAGCGCCTTTGCAATGCGATCCCGACCAGGCGGTCAACTCTTGTACTAGCTACTGGAACTGCAAGACCGCCGAGCGCGTAATTTGCAAGGAACATATGACTCCTACCGGGAAATTGCAGTAAGTTCGTCAATCTCTTTGTCAGCGCACGTGCAGTTATTTTGTTCGCAGACTGATGAAGATAACCCTTTCCAGCTACTGCGACTGCGAGGAGATCCTCCCGGCAGCTCCAGATCCCGACCCTGGTTGCTCCCGGCCACAAGGGCCTTGCGAATGAGCTCATGTTGATCAATTACTGAACACATGAGTACACGAGTACTTGAAAGCAGACATGGCAATGGAGCGCATTGGGCGATCACTGATGTGTCCAGGTCTGAGGTGGGGAGAAGCCCAGAACGTTCCATCGATGCTCTCCATTTCGGACCTTTTCAAATTGGGCGATTCTTCGACTGTTAGGTAGCTGAGGATTTCCTTGCGACATTCATTTCACTTTGGCTACCAAGCATTCTTCCCGTTCCAAAACAACACCAGAAATACATCCCCGTCGTTTTCTTTTTCAAAGAGGCTGTCTACCTGAAGCACAAGGAAACCTGTCTCCTGGCAGCGCTGCATACCAATCAAATTTGATCAAGCAAATCAAGCATACAGACACACAAAATGAGGCTATCCAGACAATCCAATTAATCTGGCGTTCGAGGGGGGCATTTTGATCCGTGTGGCTGAATCCCGGCCGATCTTCATCCGTTTTCCCTTCCAACTTTTCGTTTATACTTTCGTATGGCAGGTTATTGACCGCGGGCACACCTGCTGTTGTCAAAAGTTCCTTTGTGGATTTATGTATGACCAAAGGAGACACGGCCGGTATCATACCTTACAGCTACGTACAGAACATCCCATCGTCGAATTTCGGGCCAGGCTTCTCGGGCGTGTATGTACTCTCATCCGCATATTCATTCATCTTTGCTTGAAGCAGGGAAGTTGAAACCCCACCGTATGTGAAGTATCCATGGAACATGGAGGCACACTAATAATTGCTAAACGTTTCGATGTGGCGTTGAATGTGGACCCAATGAGCCTGATCAAATACCTCAATTGACGTGAAGATCGACATTAAAGTCGATCAGAGGTTGGCATCAAACCCAGAACAGGCCGAACTTATGCACCTTTCGTTGGACTTGTATTCCAGAACACGAGAGCCTAATTCAACCACAGCCTGTATATATAAATATATGAGAACTCTATGCCCGCAAATATCGAAAAGTGAAATGCTTCCCTGCATACGGTTGAGAGCGCCATCACATCGTCAATGACGCCCAACCCGGCGCCTCCCCGGAACCCATCCCTCCAGGTGCCATAACGACATTCGCCATGCTATCCACCAATATCTTGTCCTGCTCGCCATACTGGATGAAGACATATAAAACCAACCAAAACTGCACAGGTTCAATCACATTTCCTACCTGCTTCTTCATCCACACACACACACACTTTCAAACATACGCTCGCTTCTCTCGCTACGACCCCTCAACCCACCTATCAAGATGAAGCCATCCTTCATCCTCCACGTCGCAGCCCTCGCCGGCTCGGCCTTCTCCGCCGCGGTGCCCCAATCCCAGGGCCTGGTCCCCGTCCTCGTCCCCGAGTTCAGCGACGCCGCCTTCACCCCCGCGGACCGCGAGGACGCCTACGTTGACGCCGAGGACGCCGACAAGGCCTACTCCGCCCCCGGCACCTACCTCGACGGCGAGGAGGCCGCCTACCTCGCCTCCGTCGACCTCGACACCGAGGGCGCCGCCGCCTGGGCCAGCGTCCACGCCGACCTCCGCGCCGCTCTCATCGCCAACACCCACGTCACCAACTTCACTGCCGCGGACGCCGACCCCCACCCCGTCACGCTCAAGTGGGCCGGCGCCCACGTCGAGAACACGAACAAGAACAAGACCGCGGAGCTCGAACAAGGCAGAAAGGTTGCCCTTGGGATCGGAGCGCTAATCCTATTTTTCTTTAACCCCATCCTTGGGGTCCCCGCGACGGTCCTCGCCAACAAGGGCACCCAGCCCACGGGCGGCCGCCCCAAGATCCCCGACTTCCACGTCGGCCTCAACGCCGACGGCGTGTGCAGGTACTTCCAAGGCGCGGCGTGGAAGGCCCAGGAGCTCCGCAGGCCCGTGGAGCAGTTCTCGCCCGAGTACGTCCCTTGGCTTGTTGAGAACAAGGGCCCTTACATCGTGAGAACATTCCTCCCCTGGTGTTGATGTCCAATGCTAAAAGTCTGATCAGTACGTCCTGGATGGCCTCCGCGAGATCGAGTGGAGCTTCTGGACGCTCGGCCGCGCCCTCGAGGACACCTCCTCTTTCACCGAGGAGGAGCAGTTCAAGATTGCTCGCTGCGTCACCCTCGTAAGCCCACCTCAACACCCCGCTCCGCTCCGTGAAAGCTAACAAAACCCTCCAAGTTCGCCGGCTCCAACCTCCAACTGACCACCGTCCCTCAACTCCCTCCCACGGGTCGTCCCGGGCCAGTCGTCCCTCCCCGCCCCCTCCCCACCACGTCCACAAACACAACCGTCCGCCCGGCCCCCGCTCCCCAAACCACCTCCCTCTCCCCCTTCCCGACACCCACCATCCTCCCCCGCGACAACGAGGCGAAGGCCGTCAACGTGCCCAGGTACACGCACCTCTTCGGCTTCCGCTCCCTCCTCCGCCTGCTCGAGGAGAAGGCGCCCATCTCCAAATACCAGACGTACGCCAACGTCCGCATCGTCCGCGTTCTCGAGAACCTGGGTTTCTCCCTCGACAGCGTCCGCGACTCGGTCGACCGCAAGCTCACCAGCCCCGCTGTCGAGGTTTACTTGCTTCGCAGCGATTACCACGGCATGTACGAGCAGTTTGGCCACACGATCTGGGCCTTTGAGCGCAACCTTTGAATGCAACCGCCTGCTGGTTTCCCTCAGATGAGAGGAGGGGGGCGTGTTTGGGAAGCCCAGAGAACGTAAACCTTTGCCCACATCGTGGAGGGTATTTGGTTCGTCCCGTTGTAAGAGCCGAAAGACGGCTCGCCGTGTTTTAGTTTACTCGGGGTGAAGAATACTGGCGCAGTGGCGCTAGTATCTGTAGTTGCGGTAATAAAATGTCTATTTCTGTATCCTGGTCCTATGAGTTTGATGACGCCCTATCCCAAAATATCGTACCCAATGTTGTGCCTCAATGCGGTATTAATACCGTCTCGCACCGTTCTCGTAAGCTTTGGTCCACAAGGGTGCCGACTTACTACGTAGAGCCGCCGCTGCGGTTTTGCCCAACAAGCCCAGCCATCTCCAACAACGCGCGATCAGCGGCGATGTCACCCGATCCGAGGTTGATCTTCCTCCGCGCCTCCGCTTCCCGAGCCTCCCACGCCCATCGCTCTGCCTGTGCCTTGGCCTCCTCGTCCCCACCGCATCCCCAGACCTCGAGGCTCTCGATCTCGAATCTGTCCTGGAAGTCAAATTTGCGGGTCACGCTAGTCTGGAACGCGCCGCCGCCTGCCGTCCAGTCATGTGTAAACACGCCGTACTCAAAAGAATCGTCTAACAAAAGGGATACCGAGCCGAGGGACATCATTGTGTTTCGTCGGTGTGCCTGCGTCGATCTTGGGTGGGGACATCCGACTCCCAGCATGGGCCGGTTGGCTGGCTGCTTCGTGAAAGAGACGTAGTCTGAGTTGTATTTCGACGCTGGGAAGACGTCGTGGATAGGTTCCAATTGAAATAGCACCGTATCCCTCTCGCCGAAGCATTCCTTCGACGTATGCTTCCAAGGTGTGCTGAGGTACACGCCGAAGGTGAGACGTTCTCCTTTGGTGCCATGAGGGAAGCGGCGTGGGGGTATTGATGCCGCAAACGTTGCTTCCTGGCCACCCTGGGGTTCATCGTTGATGCGGCTGCCACGGACGAGGAGGATCGTTGGTGCTCTCCAGTTGAACACCTTGGTTTCGAAGCTGCCCATGGAGAAGCCCGCGTCGTTGCCGGAGTACAGGAGCCTCAATCGGCGGAAGAGGTCCGAACCCGGGATGAAAAAGGACAGTTGCGAAAGGACGTTCAGATTCATGATGTCTGAGCTGTCCTGGAGCAAAGGCTGTACGACCTCTTCGGGTTGTTTCTCTGCCGCCGGGTCGTCGCCCTTGTGTTTTGAAAAGTCGAGGTTCTTGGAGAAGAGAAAGTGCTCGAATAAGGGGTTGAAGCCGTTGAAGAGATACGGAAAGCAAACGGGTATCACGCGGTTGAACTGGCTAAACTTGATTCCAGGTGCTTTTTCGACGTTCAAAAATGCGGCAAGAATGTTCTCTGCGGTCGAGCGGAGGCTTTCGAGCTCATCGCCAACAACGCGGGTCGCAAACATTGACAGCCTCTCCTGAGGACTCAGAGGAGCTATGAGAATGAGTAGCATGAGGAGCTTGCGGAAGTTATCGGCTGGTATCATGGCTCCTTGGACCGTTGGGGCATCGCCTTGTCGGACCGCATCGTTGATATCGAGCAGCTCGAAAGCAGCGATCTCGAGGTCGTCATCTTCATCCTCTTCTTCTTCCACAGGCTCGTCGACGGCGAAGCCAGCTACATGGCTCCTGGTCGGCTCGTCCTTGACCTCCTCTTTTGATTCGTCGACTCCAGCAATCGAGGCTTTCCGGTCGTACACGGCAAGACTCTTGAACAGAAGCTTCGCCCGGTCTTGGGCGCCCTTTGCTAAAACCTTTTTATACCTCGCCGTCATGATGACGACCACCATGATCATTTGTTCGAGACCGAGGACGGCGGGGGCGTCCTGGAGGAAGGGGAAGGCGCCCATGTAGGACACCATCTGGAATATGACGGGTGAGACATGGAGGATGTCGGGTATCTCGAGGAAGCGGGCGATAGTGTCTTCTTTTAGGTAGTGGATGTCGCTCTGGGTATCTGCTAGGCTCTTGAAGACATCCTTGAAGGAGTAGAGCTCGAGGTTGGTGAAGCACTTCTCGGCGAAGCGGCTGGCCTGTTGGTGGTTATGATCAGCAACAGTCTCAACGATGCTTCGCTTCAAGGTGGGCTGGAGGGGCAGAGGGACAGCGACTTACCAGTTCACGGGTGAGCTCCTCGTGCGACAGCTGCCGCGGATTCTCGTCCGACAATGCTTGGCCCATGATGTGGTCGTAATGGGGTATCAATAAGCATCAGTGAAAGTAGTTGCAGTAGTATGGCTTGCCGTGGAGCAGTCATCGACGGCCATGGCCATGTTCTGGGGAAGATGGAGGTAGATGAATGACGGGAGCCTGGGGTGCATGAGCAGCCAACGATTGCATAATGGGAAACCCAGCGCCCAGAGCTCAGCTGCAGGTGTCAGATCAGGACCCCCCTTCCATCCCCCAGGCGCCCAGCGCGTCATGTCTTTGGGGTGACAGTCTGGAGGCCAGGGGGTCAAGCCACTGCGGCGAGTGGGCGAAGCGCCCCGCAACGTCACTGGCCCGAGCTCCCCTGCCCCTCCACATGTGATGATCTCCCGCCCAGAGCATGTTCACGCATAAAATCATCGAGACCTCAGACCACCCAAAGCTTTGCAGGACATCAAGACGTTGCTGTTAGTCATATGTGTAGCTCGATGACCAATTTGCATTTTGTTAGATAATGAGAACCCAACAGCGTCTGTCAAGTGACTCTGCAGCCAAGCTCTCCATGCAAACCTGCACCATTTCACCGGCTTCATCTAGATCAGATGATCTATTCCAACCAAATGCGCCGCCTATTATTGCCCAGTGCTTTTATGTACGACGGAGGGGAGTCTTCAATGAGACGTCAAGGTCCGTCCTCGATGCCAATGCCATGCCAATACTATACAACGCAGCCGTAAGTCGATGCAACAACACCTCGTCTCTTTTCTCATTTCTTGGGCTCATCCGACGATCCGTCCGACGGCTTCCGTCCGTAGAGCTCGCCAATAACACCAAGTGAGCTCTTGGGGTTCTCCTTCTTGTCCTTCTGCCCCTCGGCCGCGGCCGGTGCCTCCGGCGCCGCACCCTCGGCAGGCTTGCTCCAGCCCGACAGGCCAATCGCACCCAAAACGCCGCCGCCGCTCGCCTTCTTTTCCGCCTCTTCCGCAGCAGCACCGCCGGCACTCCTCGCCTCCGCCTTGGCGCGGCGCTGCTGCATGAGGCTCTTCAGGGCCTTCTCCTCCTCGTCGCGGGCCTCGAGCTCGCGGATCCAGCGCTGCCTCTTCTCCTCGGCGTCCTTGGCCTCCTTGATCTTGCGCAGCTCGGCGGTGCGCTCGCGATCCTTGTTGTAGTACATGCTGCCGGCAATCATGGCGAGAACGGTGAAGCCCTGGGCGGCGACACGGGCGCGGAACATCTTGTTGGCTTGGACGGCATCGCCGCGGCGGGTTGCGCGCCAGGCGGCGTAGAAGGCGTAGACGGTCATACCGCAGCCTAGGGTTGTTAGATGGCAATTGAGGGAAGTAAAGAGAAGTGGACGTACCGAGAGGAATGAGGGGCTCTTCCTTCAGCTTGCGGAAGACCTTGTGCATGATGCGCTCATCGTAGAAGTCGCTGTTGGCGGGGTCGACGATTAGCAAGACTTGGGTCTGAGCTGTGGTCCCTGCTCGCGTGCAGCTCACTTGTTCTCGTCAAAGGACGAGGGCATCTGCCTGTCCATTACTGGGAGTCTGTCGTCGCCGGGCATGTTTGCGAGAGTGCGATTGGATGTTCAACTCGTTGTGCCGGGGCGGTGGTTGTTGACTATTTGAGGTCGCAGAGTCGGCAGCGCAGTCATGCGATTTGCAGTGGTCGGCGAACTTCGATGATGAAATGGACTCTCAGGCCCTTTGATTTTCGGGGTCTGGCGGGCAGCTGGCTGGACGCGCCGCCGGAGCTCGACCCTTGAGCACATTTGCGGCAAATCCCGGCACTTCAGGCGGCTTAGGTAACCAAGCAAGTGTGCCTTCCACCTCTTAATTAAGACATCTGCGCTGAAACCTCAGGCAACACGAATGAATGGCAACTGCTGCACGGACCAAGCATTCAGAGCTGAGGTCACAGTGGAACTCAATCATCGAAATTCATTCATGAGACTGTAATATGGAGTGGATTTCACGACCTATCTCAATGACCAATTGCTCAGTGTCACCGCCACAATCAACTCAATTGCATTCTCTTGAACACATACAGCGTAAGTTACTAACCATTTACTTAGTAACAACTACCAATTCGTCCTGAGTCACAATTCAAGAGGTTGGACAAACTCAATTTGGAGACGCAAACCAACCGATGTCGCCCAGAGACCCAGCCAAACGCAGGGGAACGGCAGCCGGCCTGCTGGCACCGCAGCACGAACAGGGGTCCTCTAGCCAATCCCAGCGCCGCCAATAGCGCACCTCACCGCAAAAACCGTCCGATTTCTACCCCGCGACACCGAATTGAGCTCCGATGTGTGCCCCACTATGAACAAATTTCCAGTTTAATCCAGGCCATCGCTGTCGGTGACTCTTCGCCAGGCCATTTCTTTTAGTTGAAGCCTCCCGGCCACGATTGTTGTCGTCGCCGACTCAGTCCCGTCCTCTCGTTCATCCTGCAACAACCCTCCTCACCACCATGTCCGAGTTGACCGAACCCCCCGTCGTCGCCGTCATGACCAACGGCACCCTCAACGGCGTCAATGGCGACCACGCGCCCCGGCCTCGCACCCCGCAGCCCAGCGGCATGTCCCTGACCGAGTACAGCGCCAACCCGTCCACGCCGCCGGAGGAGAAGCGCAACCGCATCAAGACCGTTGTCCCAGAGGACTACCTGCTCCCTGATGGCAACCCAGACGTGAGAAACCTTTTTACGGCTCTCAATGGCTGGCACTAACATGACCCCTTCACAGTACCTCCGACTCATCGCCGCCGCAACCTCCCGCGTCTACGAAGCCTGCAAGGTCACCCCTCTCCAGCCCGCCGTCAACCTCTCCAACCGCCTCGAGTGCAACGTCCTCCTCAAGCGCGAGGACCAGCAGCCCGTCTTCAGCTTCAAGCTGCGCGGCGCCTATAACAAGATGGCTCACCTCGACCCCGCCGTCAGCTGGAAGGGCGTCGTCTGCTGCTCCGCCGGCAACCACGCCCAGGGCGTCGCCTACTCGGCCCGCAAGCTCAAGATACCGGCCACCATCGTCATGCCCGAGGCCACCCCGAGCATCAAGCACCTGAACGTCGCCCGGCTCGGCGGCCACGTCGTGCTCCACGGCGCCGACTTCGACGCCGCCAAGGAGGAGTGCGCCCGCCGCGCCGCCCAGGACGGCCTCATCAACATCCCCCCCTTCGACGACCCCTACGTCATCGCCGGCCAGGGCACCATCGGCATGGAGCTCTTCGGCCAGATCAACATGTCCAAGCTCGACGCCATCTTCTGCTGCGTCGGCGGCGGCGGCCTCATCTCCGGCATCGGCGTCTACGTCAAGCGCATGGCGCCCCACGTCAAGATCATAGGCGTCGAGACCTACGACGCCAACGCCCTCGTGCAGTCCCTCGCCAAGGGCGAGCGCGTCGTCCTCGACAACGTCGGCCTCTTCGCTGACGGCGCCGCCGTCAAGACCGTCGGCGAGGAGACGTTCCGCATTTGCAAGGACGTCGTCGACGAGGTCGTCCAGGTCACCACCGACGAGGTCTGCGCCGCCATCAAGGACATGTACGACGACACCCGCGCAGGCCTCGAGCCCGCCGGCGCGCTCTCCATCGCCGGCCTCAAGAAGTACACCGCGCAGCACCCGAGCGACCGCAAGCGCACCATGGTCGCCGTCACCTCCGGCGCGAACATGAACTTCGACCGCCTGCGCTTCGTCGCGGAGCGCGCGACGCTCGGCGAGGGCAAAGAGGCCCTCCTCGCCGTCAGCATCCCCGAACGCCCCGGCGCCTTCGCCAACCTCATCAACACCATCATGCCGCACTCCGTCACCGAGTTCTCGTACCGCTACGCGACCGAGGAGGTCGCCAACGTGCTCATCGGCATCTCGCTCACGGCGCCGGCGTCGCAGCGCACGCAGGAGCTGCAGACGCTCCTCGAGCGGCTGCGCGCGAGCGACATGGCCGTGACGGACCTCTCGGGCGACGAGCTCGCCAAGAGCCACATCCGCTACCTCGTCGGCGGGCGCTCCAACGTGCCGCACGAGCGGCTCTACATGTTCAACTTCCCCGAGCGCCCCGGCGCGCTCGAGAAGTTCCTGCGCACGCTGCGCCCCAAGTTCAACATCAGCCTGTTCAACTACAGAAACTACGGCGGCGACGTGGCCAAGGTGCTCGCGGGCATCGTCTGCCCCGACGACGAGGTCGCGGATCTCGAGACGTTCCTGACGGAGATTGGATACCCGTGGGAGGACTGCAGCCAATCGGGCGTTTTCAAGACCTTCCTCCGAAGCTGAGGGGGAGAAGAAACCTCCGAATTATTCTGTTCATAGACATTTGCTTCTGGTACATGATTCGGTTCGGCGTCGGGAGTTTTTTGATTGAGGCGAGCTGGGGGTCCAAAAAGGTAGACATTGGACAAAAGGAAGAGCATCATTATAGAGAAAAGTGTTCAATTTTTAAGCATATTGAATGAGTCCCAGTGATCTTTCTAAACATGTCCTATTCGTCGATGGCGGATGCCCCACCAGTTCCGACAGTATTGTATGTAGTTTCCCGAGATGACGGACGACCGATTTCTTGCACGAAGTGATTCCAAAGTTGACCTACTCGTAAGAGGGACCGATACTCAGTAAATGTTGCTTGTTTACGACCAAATCATGTCGCAATGCCCAAATTGAACTTGAACCCGTCGGCTGCAGTCCGTCACAATCCAACTTTTTCATCCGATGTCGCATATCGCGATAAGAACCAACACGCGATAAGCGCACAGACATCCACCCACGTGACACACCCAAAAAAGCTCCCGCGATGTCGACGCCATGCAGGTCATCTAACATTATCGTCGTCGTCGCCCGCGGAGCCTCCCAATCGACCACGATCTCGCCGTCCCGTTGACCACGAATCCACGTTGCACCCGACCCAAACACAAGAATGGCCTCCCTCGCCGCCTCATTCAGGGCGCTGTCCCTCGCGACCGCCCGCCCGCAATGCTGCGCCGCCGCCGCCGCGAAGCTCGCCGTTGCGGGCTCCATGCGCGCCAACATGTCGACGGTGATTATGACGAGGCAGCCGATGGCCAAGACGGAGGCACTATTTGCGAAGAAGAGCGGCGCTGCTGCTGTTGCGGGCGCGGTGGCGCAGCAGACGAGGGGGATGAAGGTGCATTCTTCTGTGAAGAAGAGGTGTGAGCACTGCAAGGTGAGCTCTTTTTCTTTTCGAAATATGGGGGAGGGTGGGATGCTGGGGGACTGGGAGAGGAGAGGAGGAGAGGTGGGGTGATGTGTTGGGAGCAGGAGACGGGGTCAAGATGGAGGCGGGAGAAGGACCAGTTTCTGGGGAAAACGGCATGGACATGGGCTAACGGGATGTTTCTTCACAGATCGTCCGCCGCAAGGCCGGCAAGCGACACAACGGATACCTCTACGTCATCTGCAAGGCGAACCCGAGACACAAGCAGCGCCAGTCGTAGTCGAACGAGGGCGGGGTTTGGGGATGATTGTGTACACTACGGAGGCAGATTGGTGCGAGGACGTGTTGCTGCATAGACGAGGCTCCGACGTAGCCTCTTTACTTCACGAGTTTGGGGTCATACGATGAGAGAAAGAAGAAATGACCGTCACGGGGAATAGACGCATTGAGGCAGAGGCCTGTTGTATTATACAGATCGGGATTTTACAAAAAGCACAACAACTAAACTCTACATTCCGTCAATGTACCGCTCCATGCCCTGGAACTCTGTTTTGCCGGTTGAGATGAGGTAGCGGATGTGGTTCTGGGTTGGGGTTAGTGTTTGAATGTGTTTACCAGAGATGACGGATAGAGACGGAGAGCGACAGAGATGGAGAGAGACAGAGACGGAGACAGAGACGGAGACAGATGGAGACAGAGATAAAGACAGAGAAAGTGACGAAGAGAGAAAGAGATAGAGACGGAGACGCAGAGAGAGAAAGAGATCAAGGTGGGCGTACAATATCCGTCACGTCTCTGTGACGCTCAAACTCATCACGGGCGTAGCGGCGGGACTCGGCGCGGGTGGTCGGGTCCGCGATGCGTTGTGTGCCGCGCAGGATTTCGCGGTAGAGGGACAGGGCGCGGGAGCGCTGGAGGAACTGTGTACTCGTCAAAATCCATGTGCTTACTATCCAATTTGCGCCTTGTATGTTGAAATTTGCAGGGGTATGTATGTAAGATGCATGAGAGTTGGGAACGGCAACATACATGATCCAGACTCAGCGTCTTCCCGAGGCGCGACTTGGCCGGGCCGTTGGAGTAGCTGCGGATAGCGGACCACAGGGGGGTGAAGGGGGGCATTGGTGCCGCGGTGAAAGGGCGACTACATCTGAATATTGATGATGGTCTCAAGTGAGCCTCTAGCCTCTCAAGGTGAGCGAGTGGTGGATGAGTGTGGAAACTTTTTGGGTGGATGAGGTCAGGACGGGGAAACTTCGGGAGTGTGCCCCCTGGGGGATCGAAGTGCCCCGCGGCCCGGGGGTGATGCATGCTTTAGTGGACGCGTCGGGGCGCGTTCAGCGAGTTGGGATTCTGGGAAAAAGGGGAGGACCTGAGTAAGGTCACGGATCCTTTATCTTTGGCAGGGAGAATATTGTTCAGGATTTGGAGTTTTATATGAACTTGTGTTTTTTCCCATCGCCTTACCTTCTGTGGTCTGTTGGTGTCCAAAAGCTCAAGATGCCCGTCAAGCGGCGGAGGGCGCCTACAAACCCCATCGAGTCCGCGAACCGCAAGACGGACGAGGACTTCATCAGAGACCATCTGCAGCAACCCAGGTTCGTACGGCACCTCACGCATCACAGCCATGGACGATGCACTTACCGTTGAACACCACGACAGCACAGACTGGACATCATGGACGCACCCCGCGACCAAGAAGGCATACACCCTCGCGCTCAAGTCGCCGGCCAAGATGTCCGTCGACGAGATGCAGGCGTGCTTTGACATGGTGGAGTACACGAGCGGCGCGGACTACCGCGCGTCGTCGTGGGGGTGGAAGCCGGCGGCGAAGATCAAGGAGATGCGGAGCCCGGAGCTGCGGTACGTGCTCGTCAAGGAGGGTGGCAGCGAGAGGTTGTGTGGGTTCACGAGTCTGATGCCGACGTTTGAGGAGGGCGAGGCGGTGGTGTATTGCTATGAGATTCACTTGTTGGAGGAGCTGCGGGGGTAAGTTCTGCTTTTTTTTTGTGGTGGTGTTTGGCTCGTGATGCTTGAAATTTGCTGACGGTGATGCAGCACGGGAATGGGCCGCAAGCTGATGGACTACCTCGTCGCCGTCGCGGAGAGCATACCCATCGTGGAAAAGGTGATGCTGACGTGCTTCGTGGCCAACAAGGCGGCGCGGGGGTTCTACGAGAAGCTGGGGTTCGAGAGGGACGCAACGTCGCCGGCCGAGAGGACGTTGCGGTTTGGCAAGGTGTTTGTGCCGGACTATGTGATTATGAGCCGAAAGATTCAGCGCCGCGAGGGCGGACAGGTTGATTCGAAAGATGGTGGTGGGGAGGTTGAGGCCGAGGTTGATGGGGTGAAGAAGTCCAAGAGGAATGATTCATGATGCATGTTCTCTGCTTTCTTCACCCGATTAGGGAAGTTCATGAGATACCAAGATACAGCGAACATTCGAATTCGGGATCGATAGACGAACTAGTTTGGTCCTGCAGATTCGCTCGTTGATTTGGGGCAATGATGGTGGGTTGAGGTTACATACAGCCAGCTGAGGCTGAGAAGGAACACACAACTGCCTGCATGGGTCAGGAATAAGCTCGAGCAGGCCAAGTCCCAAGTGCCACACGGCGGGCAATTAACAGTGGGCTTTTATTTGCTTTGCCCGCCCTGCAGGTGGACATGCCGTGGGCGGCGGCAGGGAAGCTGAGCCTAAAAAGTACCTCACCTCTCGCTTCCGCGGCTGAACATTCCTTCATTCCACCTCACGCCCACTTGGCAGGACCTGACTTGCTCTGGCGGCGACGATCACAGTAAGCGCTGTCGAGGGAAGCGTCCACTTGGAGTAAGGCGACGGACTCCGGGAATCCTGCCTGCCGAGAGTTTATTCCCTTGAAGACTTGGTGCTGTCGAGTTAAGGCTGTTTCTTCACTTCAAGACAAGGTCAAACGGCAGCCGATTCTCTCGCCCCAAAAGGGGACGATGCTCTGGATCGTGTTACACAAGACTCATCTCACCACATGCCAGCTCCTCGCCCCAGATAATTACTCAAGCCAGTTTTGGGCTGACTTGCTGAAAATCCGCAAATGACGAAAAAAAGAAAGGGAAGAAGGGCTTTCACTTCCACCCCTGCATCAGCGTCCCCAGCTACACAGCCCGCCAAGCTCAGCCTTAGGACGCCATCGCTTCCTAGCGGCGCCCCTCCGGCTGCTGCCTCCCACGTCTTCCATCCATGTTGCCTATCATCACAGCAAAATAGGTAGAAAGCCACAAGGGCGGGCTCGCCAGGCAGACTCCAATTGACAGTCTGTGAACAGTGAAGGGTCTGATCGCAGCGGTCCTCTCCGCCGATCTGGTTCCGCACCACGAGAGCGCCACATGGGTCCGACAGGAAGGATTCAGGCATCGATATATGGCATGAGACGAAGCGGCCGGCAAACATGCCACCACGAGCCCCGTCTCTCCAGACGCCGATTGGGGCGCCATCTGACGGTTTAGTGCGGACCTTTGGTGTTGAGGTAAAAAGGTTGGCTGAATCTTTTCATTAACCCTCCGGCTCAGCTGCTGGCCAGGGTGAGAAGCTTGGTGTGACGTTAAACCGCTTCCGGTCCATTTCTCGAGCTTCACGCAGGCGTTGCCCGACTGTTTATTTCCCCTCCCCCTTCTGCATCCGTCTGGTTGGTCTTTCCCACATGATTGTCTCAGTTCATTCCTCCTTGGCTGATTTACTTCATTAGTTCCTTCCCGTTCTCAAACGCAGCTACCTCTGGGGGCCGATTCATATATCAACGTGTCCCCCCTTGCATCTCGTTCCCAATCCGTCTGAACGACTTCATTTCCTGCCGTCTGCATCATTACAATACCTCGCTCGCCTTTCCTATACGCTGCTCAGGTTATCATCGTTATAGATTTCAAAGCTCCTAGACCAACGCCATTATGGATTACCAGCAACAACAGCAACAACAGCAATACCAGCAGCAACAGCAAATGCAGCCGAACCCATACGAGGGCCAGCCCCAGCAGCAGCCCATCCAACAGGAGTACACCCAGGGCGCCGCCGTCCAGAACCAGGAATGGCAGGCCAGCTTGTGCAGCTGCTCGCCCATTGACAGCTGCTGCTTGGCCTACTGGCTACCATGCATCCGTACGTCTCCCTAGCATCTGCTGACACACGCCGCTCATCGACGACGGCTCTTTTCCTCGTTGATCAGCTATGACTAACACCACCCCACAGTCATTGGCAAGACCACAGAGCGCATGCGCGACCCCACGATGCAGACGTACGAGGCCATCAACACCGACTGCCTGCTCTACGGTGCTATCCAGTGCTTCACCGGTTGCGGGTGGATCTACGCGCTCATGAAGCGCGGCGAGATCCGTGAGCGCTTCGGCATCAAGGGCTCTGGCGCGAGCGATTGCTGTGTGAGCTACTGGTGCTGCTGCTGCGCGCTCATCCAGCAGGACAACGAGGTCAAGGCGCGCCTGTCTACGGGACCTATCGTCCAGGGGTACCAGCCGCAGAAGGAGGGCATGCACATGCCGCCGCAGCAGCCGCACAACTAAGCGGGACGGTAAACATGTACGATAAAACGAGGGGGTCTGAAAGTTGGCGACGAGGGATGGTGCTGCTCTGCTTTCTTTTTGTTCATGGACATGGTTTAAGGATATGGGATACCCGATGGATTGGGGCAAACACAGGCGACTGGATGGAGTCGTTGGGGCACGCACTTACCTACAAGAATTCAAGTATAATAATTCGAAGAAGAGCTTATTGGCCCGTCTGGCATGAGACACAGCTATGAATCACTTCAGGTTCCTCGTCTGATTGTTGACTTGTTGGCACGTTAGATCGAACGTCGGCTCCAACGCGATGGATCGTCGATACAACGCAGAGTCTTTGCACCATCCTGTCGATAGCATCGCTGTAAGGTGTTATATGTGGGCGGATACGGATGAGGGACGTCGACAGAGCGAGTCAGAACACTACCACCACCACGATGACAGATGCGACATCAGTAACAACCAAAACACGGACATTGGTGAAGCCGACTCCTACAAGAATTCGGTTCACCAACAGAGAACAGTCCATCAAGGCGTAACCGGTCGCCGGGGACGAGCTTCTGATTCTAACTGCCATACGCCAAACACTGGACCCCTAATAGGCGTCGAGAGTGACATCCGGAGCAGCGCCAGTGAAGCTGAGCTCGTTGTCCTGGGTCGTGATGATGCTTGCAACGAGGGCTCCATGGCCCTGGCAGGTATCGATGGGGTTAACGTCAAGCTGAGTGAGGTGCATCATAGCTTGACAGAATTTGAGAACCTCTCTCGACCATCACGAGGTGGCGGACAGAGTTTACCGGCAGGGCCGCTCACATGGATACCAACGGGTTATTCGGCCATGTGATACTCAGCGATGGTCGACAGAGGTTCTCAACTGACTTTAGGTGTGTTCTTCAACCACCTACACTTTCATATATTCGAAAACACCAACTTATCAAAGCTTCAAAACAGAAGACGATGAAGACGATGCGCAGCCTCCTCGCCAAGCTCCAGGGAATCACCCCCGACCCCTCCCCGACCATCCGCTTCCGTCGCGATCTCGTCCCCCACAGCCCCCCCAGTATCCCCACCGGCTACGACACAGCATGGCAAACCCGCCGGCTGGAGAACTACTCGTCCAACCCCTTGCTCCGCCTCCCCAACGAGCTGCTGCTGGAGATCATGTAGTGCCTCCCGCCGCCGGACCTCTACCTCGTCCGGCAGGTGTCGCACCTCTTCGCGGCGCTCTTCCGCTACGCCGCGTTTTCAGAGTACCACCAGCGGACCGCGGCGATCGACCCGGCGACGGCGGAGCCGAGCGTGCACCGGCTGCTTCGCGCCTATCGGAGGCTCAGGGGCAAGACGGCGCCTGGTCCGCATTTCATCCCGGGGGTCGAGTTCAACTTGGACGGGCTGCGGGTGGAGGAGCGGGATGGCCTCCGGTACGCTTTGCAACGGAGGACGTTTTGTGCGCGGTGTTTGGCTGTTGGGAGTCAGGAAAGGCAGGGTATCTACCCGTTTTACACCCGGGGGGACAGGTACGTCGCATGCGCCGCTTGCAAGTGCTCCCACCATCCAAGCTGGTTCTCCCCCGCTCAGCGACAGCATCGGCATCCTATCTGCGTCGGATGGGAAGGTATGCTGCGGATTTGCCCGCACAACCTGCTTTCTTGGCCACGCGTCCGGGGCTGGATAACTGCAGGGTCCGGCGAAAAAGGTCTGTCTTGCGTTGCCGGGAATGCGCCGATGCGTTTGGGCGACACGGCCAGGCCCCTGAAGTCACCTACGACCCCCCACGGACAGGGGATGCTGCAGGCAAGTTGAGGCTTGGATGGAAGGCGCCTGTTTACACGTTATCGAGCGGGGAGATCCTCACCAAGGAGGTGATGCGTAGAGCGCTCAAGCGATTCGATCAGCGGCATCCGGGATTGCTGTGCCCACACGTCTCGTTCGATTTGGAAAAGCTGATGAAGGTGTTTTACTGGCACCGGTGTGTCTGCTTCAGACAGCCGTCGGCCTTGTCGCTGGAGTACCACAGGAGCGACGAGAGAGACGATGGTTGTGTCTTTGCTGTGCAGCCAAGAACACGGCCGACGAAAGGCGCGTGGGCAGGTTTCCGATATCGCCGGGTTATGCGAGCATGCTGTGCCACTCCAAGGTGTGTCGGCATTGCCTGTACCATTACGAGTGGACGTCAGACGGCAGAAGCATCTACTTGCGCGGCTCTCTGTTCTCGATAGGCGCCACCTTCAGGATCTCGACGGATGAAAACGGGCATGTCAACAGACGGAGGCCCTCGAGTGACTGGCTGAGGACGATGGATCCGTCAACGTACCAGCAAACGGAGGAGTGGCGCCATTTGAAATGGTGTCCGGATAAGTCCTGTGCGAATTCAACCAACAGGAGCATTTGGTATTGAGGTGGAGCGTTTCCCGACATTATGTCTGCGTGGGTTAGGTTGTCGTTCTTGAATCAGTATTACTGTAAGAGGTCCAGCGCAAGTCGTTCCGATGGAGAGAGGTCTAGCTATGCGGGCGGGTAGGTCTGGTTGCTCGACCGCATCGTGACTATGGACGACAAGGATGACCACAAAGATAACGACATGGCGGAAAGCCTCGGGAGAATTGTGACCATAAATGGTTGAGATAATTCATAATCTAGTTGTAAGATTGTGTATAAATGTCATGGTATCCGTATCCAAACCGCCCAACGCCAGGGTTATGCTGAAAAACATCGCTGATCCAAAAGACTTGGCTATCCGTCTAATCATCTAATTCTCATCTCTTACCAATTGAAGCTCTCCTGGAAATATTCGATCCTAGAATACCCCCGTCCAAGCATCTCAACAACGCTCTTCCGCGCGTCGTCAGCCATGACGTTCGGCCCGCACGCCACGACCGCGAGCCGGCTCTTCTCAGCCGCGGTCGCAGCGTCCTGCACCTCCTCCCTCACATCCGGGCGTCCGTACATCAGCCTGACGTGCTCGGGCCAGTCGTCGGGCCGCACGGCGTTCGTCGCGAGACTCGTCTGCGTGACGTAGATGTCGACGGCCAACTTGCCGCTGTCGAGCGCGTCCTCGAAGTCCTGGCGGAGGACGTCGGCGGCAAAGCTCAGCTCGCGGACGGCCCAGACGATCTTGACGGAGCGAGCGCGGGAGGCGGCGCGGCAGAGGTGCTGGAGGTGCGCGAGGGGGACGACGACGCCGCTGCCGCCGACGACGAAGAGCAGGTCGTCGAACTGGGAGAAGGGCTGGGTGTGGCCGTAGGGGCCCTCGACGAAGACGCGGAGGCGGGCGGGGCGCGGCCAGGGGGCGGCGGCGGCTTCGCGGAGACGGGCGGTGAAGCTGTCGTAGGGGCGGATGAGGAAGGTCATGGAGGGGGTGCCGGTGCGGGGGTGCAGGTCGACCTCGGACATGGGCTCGACGGGGTTGTCGTCGGAGGCGACGAGGAGCGGGGTCTGTTCGGAGGAGAACTTGCGGGTGTGGTGGGTGTTGAGGGTGGTGCAGGCCATGGTGAAGGGGTGGCTCTCCCAGGCGCGCTTGTCGGAGAGGACGTGGAGGTAGTAGTAGGTGCCGGGCTTGGGCTCGTAGAAGGAGGTGGGGTAGGGGATGCTGAGGCGGACGATGTTGGAGGTGGCGTCGTAGGTTGCGAGGGCGAAGGTGTTCCAGAACTTGGGGTTGAAGGCGAGGGTGCGGGACATGCGGAGGAGGCGGTCGGCGACCCAGATGTAGAAGGGGATCCAGAAGAGCATGTCGAACTGGTGGTTGAA
The DNA here is from genome assembly GCF_000319635.2 of Colletotrichum fructicola Nara gc5. NCBI lineage: Eukaryota > Fungi > Ascomycota > Sordariomycetes > Glomerellales > Glomerellaceae > Colletotrichum > Colletotrichum fructicola. The sequence goes on from NW_027094057.1 coordinate 1,037,366, forward strand.
GATGGAGACGTGGCCGAGCATGGTGACGAGGGTGAGGATGGAGAGGAGGATGTGGAGGACGAGGAAGAGCTCGTATTGCTTACGGCGCATCCAGAAGACGGAGGCGACGAGGAGAAAGACCATGCCGAAGGTTGCCTGTGGGGGTTAGTGATGGACGAGTTGATGATGCGGGAGTACTTACAAACCAGCCAGCCCACCAGAACATTTGTGTGAACCACCAGAGGAAGTATGTCCAACCGCCCTCACTTAGAATGAGGAAAATGTATGCAGCGGTGTGGATGACAGCCTGGACCGTCGCAACGCGAGCAACCCAGCGGTGAAAGTTGTTGTACGTGCCAAAGTCCCAGCCGGTCACCCACATGAGAAGGTTATTCCTCATGCCAAACAGCCAGATGATGGGGAAGTTTGCAAAGGAGATGATGCCGGTTCGGTCGGCGACGTAGCGGCCGATCTGCTTCGACATATCCGGCCAGCTTCTTGAGTCAGTACAGGACTGAAATGGTTGAAAGGGGTCGACCTACTACATGTGCCCCGGGAGGAGGGAGTAGCCGTAGCAACAGTACCACGTGTTGACGGCGATGAAGGCGAAGATGGTGATGCTCTGGATGCGCGGGGGTATTGTGCACCACCCTAGGTTCTGCGAACAGCGATAGCCAAAGGTTGCCGGGATAGTGATGTACCGCTTGAGCCAGAGCGCAGCCCAGTGCAGCACGTTGGGCTTCTTCTCCGAGTCCCATTCCTGGCGCTGGAGGCTGGCGATGGCTCCGACAAGACGGGTCGCCAGACCGATAGCGCACACGATGACCCAAAAGACAATCACATAGAATCTGGGATCTTGTCAGCCGTGCTTCGTCGACACGAGGTAATGCACATACCCATATCGATAATGCCGACTGTAGGTATACTCAACCGACTCCAAAGAATCATACCAAATCTGGTAAAACGGCTCCGCGGGCAGCACAACCTCTCCCAGGACCGTCTCCGGCGTGCCTTCCGCCTTCGTCAGCCTCCTCAGGCCCTTGATCTCCTCCTCCGAGTACCCTCCGATGATCTCCAACGGCGGCAGCGACACGTTCATGTACTGCTGACATGTCGCGTTCTGCGTGCCCAGCCCAGCATCCCGGTGCGGCGCGTCGCAGTGCAGGTGCGTGCAGAGGTACAGCGACTTGATGTGCAGCAGGCTCTTGCACGATTGCGGGAGCTTCGACTTTGCCGGGGCGGTGTCGTTGAAGTGCGGCTGGCGGATGGTATTTACGCAGGCGTCATAGCAGAGGCCGCCGACGGACACGGTGGAGGCGGCGACGGAGGTGGCGAGGAGGAGCGCAGTCGCGGCGACGACGGTGAGATTGAGTCCTGGGCCTCGTCCGGTCGCCGAGGACGGCGATGACCACGGTGCGCGCATCACGGTCGGGAGCTTCGCATCTGGTCGCTCGGGCCGTTGGCGGGGGCTCGCTGTGATATGGGAGCTGCTGCTGGGCGATGGTGATGATGCGAAATGCCTTTGGAGGGGTTGGTTGGAAATGTCTGGAGCGAGTTGCAAGGGGACGCAGAGGCAAGTCCTGGGCGGCTCACGGCAAGTGGGAAAGAAAAGGCGAGGTGAGGTGCCTCGGGAGGGACAGCTCGGTGCTCCGAGGGGTTGAGGGAAAATGGTACTGAAGGATTCGGGGGTGGGAAAGTGGTGAAATTTAGGATCTTATCAGATCATCTGATTAAGCGCCCCCACTGGCTTAGGTTATCGCGATTATCCACCGGCATCGGCACCAGCCCGTGACCTGGCCCCTCAGTGCCGGGTCACCCCTTGAAATGGTGTAGATGCTGCTGTAGCGTGTTGTGCTGGTGCATGACACTCGTGGAGGAGGACAGGCAGCCAACTGGGACGGCTGCCTTGGCTGGGCGAAAGAGGAGGGAGGGGCTTTGCCTTAAACAGAGCGGCTACTAACCCACCTGACGCTGGCCACACAGCGTGTTGTCTCACTGTGAGAATCCCACGCATGCATCCCGCCGGCCGCTGCTTTGGGCGCCGCCGTTTCCGAGACTTAACTTTTATCAAAAATGCACTCAAACACTCTCATAGAAAATAGTTTTTGCAATCAGCGCCGGCTACTGCGCTCAAACGTCCGATAATGCCCTCTGAAAGTAAGGCCCGTGATACGCGGGACCACCCGCTAAGCTTCCGGGAGGCCGGCTATCAGGCGGGAGGGGGACTTGCGCTTAAAGTCACCCGCCATCACGGAACTCACTAGGGCATTCTTCTCCCTCCAAACGAATTTCTGGCTCTTCTATTCCATCTCCTAATGCATCCTGCATGAAATCCATTCAGTACCACTCTGTAAGTAAAGCAGCGACGATCCATCAAATGCCCCCTCAGTCCACTCCCGGGAGCAGCAACCGAGCAAGGCCCACCCCTGAAGAGCCACTGCGACTTCAGCGGTGCCCGCTCTCCCCCGCCGGCGGTTCAGGGACCTTCCCTCCCGCGCTCCCGTTGACACATCACCACCACCCGCCGAGTCGGAACCGCCGCACCTCCGATGTTCGTCTCATTCTCGACCACACGTCACCAGCAATTTTCGTCCAGACAGCACACAAAAATTCGGGGTGAATGATTGAGAAATTTCGGGCATGAGTCACCGCGCATCTAAATGCCGCGACTGCCGCTTTTCAGTACAGAAATGAATTTACAGGTGTCCCTCTCAAATCCACCCGCCACTAACAGCCTCTCCATCCCTCCTCGGCCTACCAGGAGCATTCAACGCCGGCGGCACGAACCCCTCGGAGCCTCTCTCAACGTAATTTTTAGTACTATACATCGATGAAGTCCCTCTCCCCTGGTCAAAAACTTCCATGTCATACACCCCCGGACTCATCGGGGGACGCGGTGGAGCAGGCGGCGGCGGCGGGAACTTGGGCGGCAACCCGCTAACCAAGTACGGCCCCGAGATCGCCATGCTTCCCCTCCGATGAAGCCCCGTGGGCCCCTCCCGTTTCTTCTTCTTCTTGTTCCATATGTACAAGTACACGACCCCGCCTGCGAGGAGGCCGAGGAACGCGAGGGCGCCTGCGACGCTGGCTGCGATGGCACCTTTTGAGGCTTCTTGCTGCGGTTCCTGCGTCGATGTTGGGAGGGGACTCGCGGTTGCTGCCGATGGTGTCTTGGGTCCCGTCAGAATTTTGGACGTGGGGTCGATGATGGTGGTTAAGGTGGGGCCGGGCAGGTCCGTCGGAGATGCCAGAAGGTTACCTGTGCCGCTTGTGGAACTGCATTCGTAGAGGGTGAATGTTGATGCATCATCAGTTGAGAGCCAGGTGTAGCACGCGGTGTCAGGTCGATATCTGCTGTTTAGGACGTTAGCGTCGTGAACCACAACAGAGGGTCAACATCTGCCTGCTCACCAGCACAGCTCGCCCTCTTTACAGCCGCCCGCTATGGACTCCGCGGACGACCCGAGGCATTTTGTCGGTACAGGGGAGCGGCAGCCTAGGAATGAGTTTGACGATATGCACGGCCCGGGACACGTCCACGCCTGGTCTTTAGGGGATATCCTGTGAGGCGATCAGTACGTGTAGCGGGGACCCCAAGTGACAAGATACGGCCTACGTCGGTGCAGAGGTAGGGGCTTCGATGAAGCCGCAGGTGTTCGGCTCCTTGGTGAAAGGAAGCTGAGCAGCAGCAGCGCGCTTAATCGTCGAGGATTGAGACTCGGAGTATGCCATTGCTGTGGTGAAGTGAAGGTATGAGGAATGAACGTACATCGTCAACTTGAAGCGTAAGATGATTCTTCGCGATCCTTTTATCGTGAGATGTTGCCAGAGTTTGTTGTAGAATCTGCTGTGATTAACTGCAACATGACTTTGATAGAAAAAGTTGCGAATAGCCTCGAACTGATTCACTGCGGGAGGAGCCCAAACCTAGTGAGTCAGAAAGGACTGGGAAAGGTAGCTTGACGAGTAAACCAACGCAATCATTAATCAATCATGTCTTTCGATGATGAGTTGGATGCATTCAACATGGCGATATCTACTGAACGCAGTCGGCTAGATTCTTCACAAGTTTCTGACACTGCTAAACCAACAGGAGAGTCATTGCGTGTAGAGATGGCAAAGGATGATATCATTGCTCATCGTAACAAATAATTAGATTGGGCTTCCACCATTCATCGATGTCTTTGCTACGTTAGGCCGTTCGTTTTCTTTTCGCAGAGCCTGAAGACTCAGTAGCCTTGGAAACAGACATCTTCTCACTTTTCTCGTCATCGAGCAGTTCATCCATCAGCTCGCTCTTCTCGTCCAAGGCAGCCCACTTCGGTCTGCCGTCGGGTAAATCAACCACCCTCTGTTTGTAGAAGATGTGCATCCTACTCACCGTCAGCACACCCGCATCTCAAATCGTCTCACCCATCTCAACACCTCAATCAAACGGAACGGCAAAGATACTCACTGCACATCAAACTTCTCCCTCTTCTCCTCCTCGTCAAAATGCAACAACCCCGGGAACAACAGCACCATATTCCGCCCCTCGTCCATGATCCTGCTCCCGCAGTGACCGCACGACACCTTGCACGGCAGATCGTGGTTGGTCTTCTTGGAGCCCGAGTTGTAGAACGCGAGCCCGTCGACGCCGCGGTCGAAGGCGAGGTCGGTCTTGTGGAAGATGGCGGCCCACTGGAAGGGCGCGCCGTGCATCTTCTGGCAGTCGCGGCAGTGGCAGAACTTGGAGACGAGCGGCCGGTCGCGCGAGAGCCAGTAGGAGACCTGGCCGCAGTGGCACTCGCCGCGGATCTTCTTGTCGAAGGGCTTGCCGTCGACTTCGGCTTGCGAGGAGGGGAGGTAGGGGGCGGCGGTTTTCCAGTCTTGGTCGAAGGAGTTGGAGCCCATTTTGGAGGTGGAGAAGTGGTGATGAGTTAGCGGGAAGAAGTTTGGCGGTTTGGTGCTCAGTGGGATTTGAAATATGATTGGGAGTTTGAAGTGGTGAGATGCTGTGGTCGTTCTTGAGGAAAGGAATGTGGTTGATGGACGGAGGCAGCAACGCGCGAGTGATGACATCACTTTTAGGGGTTCCGGCTGATTTGGGGTGAAAATGTCTATGATGCCTTTATTTTCGATCTAGAAAAAGCAATAGCACGGGTGAGTGTCAAAGGGAGCCCGTTTTGATCGATGGATGCACGGACGAGGTTGGTGTGTTTGTGGCTTGGGGGTTTCAGGTTGTTTACGGAATGGGAGGACGACAAGTTATAATAACTGACTAGGTAGGCTCAAATAGATTGACTTCATTTGCCTTAAGGAGCCTATTGTTTTACATATAATTGCTGTGACTATGTCGAGGTCATCTCCAGCATTTGACAGGACGACTGAGATGGTCTGCCCCTGACGGAGTGCTTGGACTGGTCATCGAGCCATCATCGATCCGATCTTCTCCACAAACGGCCGGCGAATCAGATGAACTAGGGACCTGAGCGCCCGACAACGCTTAAGTGATTTTAGTTGCCAACTCGGGCAACTTTAAACTTTGCGACACGTGGTGCAAGTGTGACATAGGTGACATAGGAGTTGACGTTGAATGGGTTTGGATGTTGTTCTTCACGCATGCTACGGTAATACAGTTCTTCAGTCCAGCATTGCAAAGCTTCGTAAGAATACATCAAGTCTTTTAGATAGTTCTATTTCCCTTTCCCCCCAATTCAGTGGAGAACAGACATGACAGAGGACCAAACGGTGCTCGTAGACGTTTCCGACGGCCGATGATCTCATTTTCCATTTTGGGCACCTCCCATGTTCTCCCAATCCTTCTGCCACTTCTCCAGGCCGCGGTGTATCTTCTTCTTCCTATCCTTTGTTGTTTTGCCGCTGGCAATGTTTTCAGTGACGGTTGGAGCGCTAGCGAGGTATTCGTCCAGCATCACGGCAGGTGTCTTGTTTCTGCTCATGTCTCATTGGTCAGTAAAAGCTCAAGGCCACATGAGGAGGAGTTCAACTGACCTGGCACTGCCGGTAGTGGCTGCAGAGGCGTTGGAATATGATGGCATGTTTTTGGAGTGGTGGCTTTCGTGGACCGGTGATAAGAAGGCGATTAACGTATGGAGGTAATCTAAGTGATTGTGCTTGATTTACTTCTCAATCTGGTGATGTCGAAGGTCAGAGGTGCAGAATGAAAGGAAATAGAACAGTCCTTCCCCCGTCTAGTCTTGCAGCTGCGCAATTTTATCATTTTGACGAAAATGAAATTGAACAATGGTGAGGCCATCTCCAGTTGCGTTCTGCCACCGACACATACTTTGGATGACACGGCGTGGTCGACAACACCGCTCCTAGTCCAAATGCCTATGAACACGGAATGGCGTAGAACACAACCACCAATAGTGACGGTCCAGAACACAGCTGTGTTTTTCGATTTGATTGGTTGTTGCTGCTGCAGTCTCTCAGTGGAGCAGTCGGGAAAATGAGACGAGGGCGCCTTGAGCCGCCTCGTTGGTTGCCTGATAAGCGCCGATGCTGTCAGCGTTCCCCTCTTTCTAGCTTTGCAAACTCTTTTTCTGACATATTTCGAGAAGCTTTTTGGACTTTGAGAGCAGCAATACTCTGAACGGAAGCTGCTAGTGTTGGTACGGTTTGTGTTCCTTTCATGTGATTGTATTCGCGTCTTGCTAACTATGGCAGTTTTAGCTATGTCTGACAATGGAGCCTCAGGGGTTGTGAGCCATGGCTTGGCAGATCAGAAAGTCCACAAACGCGAGCCATACGAAAGGCGCCTCACAGAGACAGATGGCCACTACTTATTTCGGAAACCAAAACAAGCTCGACTGAAGCCGCCTTACGAGTTTCAGCCCTCTCAGCCACTGTTTGCCTGTCATTTCGCGAAACATGATCCGCAAAAGTATCGCAATTGCTCGAGGAGATCCTATATGATACACCGTCTCAAGGAGTATCCATATCGCGCGCACCGCAAGCCACCCCATTGCCTGCGGTGTGGTAAAACATTCACCTTGCTAGATGATGTGAAGAGGCATCTCAGTCGGCCCTCAGGTGTTTGCGACTTAATCGCGGGAGTGGTCGTGGACGGAATGTCCGATGAACAACACCAGAAGATAAGGTCTGATAGGAGGAAATCCGGGGTAAGAACTGCGGAAGAAAAATGGTTTTTCATATGGGACATCTTGTTCCCGGATACTCAACGCCCAGCATCGGCTCATTGGAACAATCATGTGGCAGATTTCATGTCGAAATCCGTCGGATACTGTCACAACAGTCATCCAGGCCCAACGGATGCCTTCGATTACCCCGCAGGTCTTCAGGAAGAAGTGGAGGATTTTCTCGAACAGATATCCGGACGCGCTGACGACTTCACATTTTCTGGTTCGGGCACATCTGTTCCAATAGAAGACCTCCCTCCGGGCCGAAGACTTGACTCAACAGTCAACAGCCCTGAACATGGATTGAGTTCCTTGTGCGACCTTACTCGGCATGAAGGTTCAGAGCAAAATCACTTCAATCATCAGTACCATCAGCAATACACAAATCGAAAGCCAAATGCGCCTTTTCCCAATTCCGGATATGCATCGACTTCTAGACCCAATGCATCTCGAGACGTCCACTTAGCGCCGTGTAGTCCACAGACGAATACAGCGGCGCGTAAGGACACCAACATTGACGATTCCAGAACGACTTACTCCTTATATACCATTCTGGAGATCTCACGGCAGCAGAATTACTTCTTCGAGGCATGTCAAAGTATTCGTGATAATCTAGGACCTGGTGCCAGTCCTGAAAGCTGGACCGTCCTGTCAGAAAGACTTCCCGAGCTTATTAAAGCCTTTGCCATTAAGATCGGCCTTGAATCTGATGATCAAGCAAACTTGAGAGTAATGTTGTTCTTTCACAAGTACGGAGAGTGAGTGAACCTAGCAAAGACTCAGAATGCGCGGATGTTTTGGGTCGACTCTAATCATTAATCATTTCAAGGAGAATTGCCCAACAGCTTGTTTGCGAGGATTCGGAGGCCGAAAACAGGAAAGATGACAGAGAGGGCATGCCTCTAGAAGACAAGATGAATTTATGGTGGGACGAAGCCCACTGCTCAAATGGTCAGGTCGACGAGGATCGCTGCAGAGATGGTGAAGACATTGTCCTTGGAGAGGATGACAAAAGCAATGCCAGTGGTGGGGATAACGACGACGAAGACGTTGGAATCATCAAAGCCTCATCTCTTAACAAAACTGTTCTGGAGAGTGGCGCGTTCCGCTGGCTAGTGAGGAGTCTCAGAAACGAGATGGCTCTACAAGAAGACTACGACAGTATTAGGGGTCATGACTCCAGGGTTGACATCCGAAAGAAGATTCTTCGTCAACTACCCACGGGGAAGATCAGCAAATCTCGGTCGCCTACTATCCACAAAGTCATGGTGAGGCTATGCAAATGGCCAATGATCACACACAATGAACCAGGGAGATCTGATACTGACCACTCTGATACAAGAACATTCGACTCCATGGTTGTGGTGTGTTGTGGGGGCAATTCACAGATGCTTTCGATCAAGCAGTATATGAAGCAGACGTGGCCATCAACATATTATCAAATCATGAGTCTGTTGCAGTATCCCAGAAATTATCACGGCGCCAATACCTTCGTCGGTAAGTATTCCCGAAATGCCCGAACGCACATGCACTCATCAAAGTTTACACAGTTGCCCTGCCAGACAGTACGCATCTAGTAGCGTCGGCAGAGCAGACCGACCTGGTTTTGGGTATTTCAGGGCCAGCCCATACAGTAGCTGAATGCATCGAGCAACTTGCTTGGGTCTTGGCTGCACTATACTTTCCTCTTGGTTACTCCGATGGGATTTCGCAACGCGGTCCCATCATTAGCGAACCCTACAAGGTGCTTTATGATCCAACGGACCGAGTTTTGAAATTGATGCAACCGCCTCCAAGAGATGAGCACTACTCATGTTTCGATATCAACGTTGGAGCTTCCGATCAGCCTCTAGTATCAGCGGAGCAATCCAAATTGATTTCGGCCTTCTCAGGTCGGCATGTAATGGTTCCAGGCTATCCCATACTGCGACGCTCTGCAGCATGTATTGGGATTGAAATAACTCCTGAGCATGTGCTTAAGTTTTGGGAAGGGCTCGTGTTGGTCCAACAAAAGACAGGCGTCTACCTTTGGCATGGAAACAGAGAACCTCACCAGATTTGCAACTGTCGGCCAGAAGATGGCCGAGACCAGAGCGACCTAAGAACATTTGAAGAGTTGAAGAAGCTCTTGTCGAGCCGTCATTTCATGGGGCTATGCAATAACTCAGGCGGGTGATGCTTTCAATTTTCACATTCAAAGCTGTCATAGATACTGACCAAAGTTCAAAACAGGACAAGTAGAGGCTTCATCTTGGGAGCTTAAATCTGTTTTTGATGCATCTCAGTGTGGCTCCTCTGTCGATCATAGCTGCTTCGCATGCAGAAGAAGTCAGGCAGAAGAGTGCGGTATGGAGGACAGGCATTCAAACATGGCCGTCGAAGACATTGATGACTCAAGTCGGTACTCGCCTGTACCTGATCAGCGCCAACAAACTTTCAAAAGTACAAGTTCAGGAGAGGTGACAGATTCCTCGTTTGACTCCGACTGGCTTCCACCATCTATCGTATCAGCAACACCTCAGTCTCGTTTGAACGGTAGTCCCATACGAGATGTTCTTCCCATCGCAATTTCCCGTCTTCTTTCAGGTTTTCAGTCTGTTGCTGGAGGGCAAGAATTCACGAGTCCAAGTGAAAACAATACGAGCCGGCTTGCCGCATTTTCAAGTTCATCGTCGACCGCATTTTCATCTCAAGGGAACTTGAAACGAAAATGGGGTTCGAACGACAATCCAAACTCCGACGATGAAAAACCCATGAAACGACCTGTGCATTCGTCGCGTCCGGAATCGCCTCCATCAAACTGTTTTGCCTGTCCATTCTTCAAAGTTGCCCCTGAAAGATATGAATCCTGCTTGTCTTTGACACTCAGAAGGATTGGAGATGTTAAACAGCATTTGAGCAGGGCGCATAAACGGCCATTTTCATGCAGAATCTGCTTAGCCCTCTTCCCGACCAAAAAGGGCCTACAGGATCACACACCTCGAAACTCATATAGCTGCCAACAAGCCCCGCCATACCAGGAGATATCACCACTAGAAGGTTACTCAGAATTTAAGGCCCTGGAACTGTCCAGAAAGTCAAACAAAAGCCTGGGACAGGCAGAGAGATGGTTTGTTATGTGGGACATTCTTTTCCCTGGATATCCGCACCCAAGATCCCCCTATTTGGACCCCGCACTTTCCAAGCAAGTCAAGTCATTGTGCGATTACGTGGGAGCAAATGGACCATCGATCATTCTACAAGAGCTTGAACGAAATGGGGCGCTTCACCAACTTTGTACGAACGGGCAAAGTGAATTACTCCGAGAAGCCATGGGCCAGGCTGTTCAGCTAATGATAGAAGAATCATGTGTACGCCTGTTCTCGGGTGTAACGCCAGGAGCCTCACAGCAAACTCACATTCCAAAACCCCCAAGCCACACCCAAGATGTGTCGTACGCAGAAACGTTTTCTGCACTGTCTACAGATAGAGGAGTCGCCCTGAGGACGCCGTCCACAGCATCTGACCGTCGAAGCCAGTCCCAGCGTCAGCCAATGCTAAGCGCACCGCGGCAGTGTCAAGGTCTCACGACACTAGCCCATGCGCAAGCAGTAATCGAACCTTCATCCTTTGACGAACAAATGTCGATGGGATCCACATCTGTACCAGGTCCCACCACCAGTGTTGATCTAGCCATCCCTGAGCACTACGCGGAGACACACGAGGGCTGTATTCAGGAAGGAGAAGTGGCTTCATGGGAGATAGGACAAGATGATCTGAGGTTCCAACTCAACCCAGTCGATACACGAGACGAGCTTGAGGATCTTGATTCCATCCTTAACCGTATGCTAGAAGAAACCGGATTAGATTACGGGGGGGGTTTGAAGCCCCTTCTACCACGCGGTAATTTGGCCATCACCATGGGACAAAGTTTTCTTCGTCAAAGAGACGGGAAGACCATTAAGTTTCTGAAGGCATAGAAATCACCAGATTCACCAGCAATGGTTCTGAACGCGGATTACTTTATAAATACAGATAAGATTCATTCACGTGCTCAGAGTGCTTCCAAGTCCCCAGCAAGGGTCCTGGGTTGGTCTGGCCGCCACAGCTGTGACAACGCGATTACCCAACGTAAAACGAAATGCATGCGAGTCCTTCCCTCTGGTATCGAGTCACTGGCCCAATATTATTGAGACTGATTTGTTTTTACCATTGGCCAATCGCATAAACTGTTTGGCCTGTTTCACGGCACGCTGCTTGGTTGAAAATGTTAAACTTCCAGAAAACATAACTCCCCTGTGGACCTTTGTGTTTGCTACAGCGTAGCTCCTGCTCCTATGCAGTGAGCATGCGTTGGTGGTTAACTTCCGAATCTGTGTGACTAGCCCCAAATGCGCATGCAAGTGACAGATGCTGTCTTACAGATAGTGAATTAGGAGGACCTCCTCGGAATGGCGTGCCGGCTGACCCCGTCGGGCACTACGACCGACAATTCCCAAAAGAGATTCGCTGTGCCGCTTCCTTTCGCTTCAGAAGCAAACAAGCCCCACTCGCGATGCACATACGATGGATACGTAAGGGACTTCTGATGCTTATCCCCTGGTGCGAGCTTCTGTGTTACGTTTTGACAGGGGTGTAAGCAAAAGGACCCTGGTGCCTGGTCTGGCCCTCAGCTTGTCAAGGATCGCGCGGGGTTGGCAGCAATCCCGTTTGAGACCGACATTCTTGCACAGCCTCACAGGTGTTTCTCAGATATATCTTCTTTTTGATAACAGTTTCTCCCACATTAGCATTACTAGAAAGCACTGCCTTTTATTCGGTCCTCCCCTTAACCTACTCACTTCTCGCCATCAAATACTCACGCCGTCATTTGATTCACTTCCCAATTGTAACATTCGCTATGGCGTATCCTAATAATGTTGGCATCAAGGCCATGGAGATCTATGTCCCCGGCCAGGTTGGTGACTTCATAGCGGCTCTCCGCAGCGTCATACTCGTCCTGGTCCAGCAACTGATATACATTGTCAGGCCTTAGACCAGTCGCTCTTCGAACAACATCAGGGTGTTTCAGCTGGAAAGTACACCATTGGCTTGGGTCTCAATTACATGAACTTCTGCAATGATCGTGAAGGTAAGTGCTTGTGATGCGACAACCAAGCTGTCTCTGGCGGAAGCGCGATTACGCAGTGGCGCTCCGTATGTCCATAACCTACTGACATACCGACCTAAGATGCTACTTCCCTTGCTCTTACGGCAGTGTCCTCTCTCCTGAAGAAGTACAACATCGACCCCAAGTCCATCGGTCGTTTAGAAGTCGGCACAGAGTCCCTCATTGACAAGGCCAAATCTATCAAGACTGTGCTTACCCAGCTCTTCGAGCCTGCCGGTAACACGAGCCTGGAGGGTATCGACACAATCAATGCGTGTTACGGAGGCACGAGTGCTCTTTTCAATGCCGTCAACTGGGTCGAGTCTCGCTCATGGGACGGCCGCGACGCAATCGTGGTCGCCTCGGACATTGCTCTCTACAAGGAAGCCTCTTCCCGGCCGACTGGCGGCGCCGGCTGTGTCGCCATGCTGGTGGGCCCCGACGCGGTACTCTCACTTGATCCAGCGCTCAAGGGCACCTTCATGACACATGCCTATGATTTCTACAAGCCCGATCTAAAGGCAGAGTTCCCCGTAGTCAACGGGCATGAGTCTCTCCGATGCTACACCTCCGCGCTAGATGGCTGCTACAACCGTCTTCGGGAGAGAGTCGAGGAGGCCAACGTGAAGGCGAATGGTCACGGCCCCAAGACTGACACTCGGAGCCTATTGGACATCTTTGACTACATGGCTTTCCACACCCCCAACTGCAAGCTTGTCAGCAAGTCTTACGGACGTCTGCTGTACAACGACTACAAGCAGGGTGGTGACGAGGACACCTGGGGGAAGGTCCCCGCCGAGCTCCGCGAGCTCAGCTATGAGGACTCCCTGAAGAGCAAGGAGCTGGAGAAGCTTTTTGTCACCTTGTCCAAGGATCGTTTCAAGTCGCGAGTCGAGCCTTGCATTGCCGCCCCCACACAATGCGGCAATATGTACACAGGCAGTCTTTACTGCTCCCTTATCAGCTTGATAAGTAACATCGACCTGAAGGACTCAGTGGGGAAGACGATTGGCATGTTCAGTGTAAGTGCTCATTCGGGTTTTGGGCTCTCAAAGTCTCTTTATGTACTAATTTTCATCCCTATCAGTACGGCAGCGGAATCGCCAGTACTCTGTTCGCGCTGAAGGTCACAGGTGATCTTACCCAGCTGGTCCAAAAGATTGATATCATGGACCGATTGAGTCAGCGCAAGATCTCGACTCCCGAGGAATATGAAGAGGTAATCAACCATGTCGGGTACTATGATTTCAAGCATTTGCTGACCGCATACAACCAGGCTTGCGCCTTCAGATTGAAGGCTTACGGCGCCAAAAGCTTTGAGCCCAGTGGCAGCATTGAGAACATGGCCCCGGGCACATACTATCTCAAGGAAATTGATGAGGCGTACCGTAGAACTTACGCTGTGAAGGAGTAGAAAAATGATTTGCGGATGGAAATCGACCTTCTATCGTTGTTTTCAGCGGCGTCCGATCTAGAGTATAGGTACACCAGATGAAATCTGGGTGGCAAAGATTAGACAGGCATAGGGCATAGATCGTTCAGCGCTTCTGAATGAATGCATAAACACCAAGTTATGGAATCGAATCATTGCTCTCTTCTCTATTTGTTTAAATCCTAGCCACGCCGGAGATCGGGCGGACTCATCCAGTCGCCCTGATTACAATTTACCGCACCACCGTCACCGTGATACGCCGTGTGAAGGATGACATCAAAGACCTGTCATGTGTCGATGAATCACCTGCCTCGACTCCAAATGTGTGGAAGACGTGTTTCTGCACGACTTCCTCCCTCTTTGACGCCACTCGCAACGGCATCGGTACCGCCAGAGCCCTGAAGTTGCGATGCAGACAGCCCATGCTCGTAGCTAATATTCACTCTCCCTGGGGAAGGGCTTGGGGTAGGTGTCAACATTGTTGATACGGTAGAAGATATGACGGAGGCGACATCAGATGTCGCACTGAACGAACAGGCAGAGCTCTGGTTAAAGGGCGATGCTGCTATTGTGGAAGGTTTGCTCGGAAAAGACAAAAAGAAAAACGACGAGATGGATGATTTAGATGATGAGGCGGAAGAAGAGCATTGAGGAGAACCCTGCGTTGCTGATAGGGTCGTTGTCGATGAAGAATGAGACCTAGAGGTCTGACTAGATGATAATCAAGCACCTAATTGAGGACGTTGAAGGAGATTTCAAGGTCGTTAGGCCGCAAGGCTTGTGGCAGATATTGTCCCTGTTCGGCTTGTAGATGGCGCAATCCTCAATGAGGATGAGGATGATGATAATCTGCTTGTTTACATGGAGGGTTTGATGCACCGACCGTACTTCGCTTGGCACGAAGCAGGGCTGCAATGGTCGATTTTGTTGCCACACTGATCAAGGGATACATTAGAACAAGGCCATTGAGGTTACATTTCACAGGAGGACTTACATGGTTGTATGAACTACAGCAGGCTCCCCAGTCGCTTCCCAAGCATGTTTGCCCCCCGAAGCTGGCACCACACCGACCGTCCTGGGAGACTTTGTGCGTGGTAGACGGCGTTGGAGAACGAGATGAAGCCGCAGGTGTGGGAGTAGAACTCAGCGAGGTCGTTGTAGAAGTCGAAGATGAGCGCGTGGAAGTCGGGGAAGTACGAGTAGATGAAGACGAGATATAGGGCAAGGAACGCCTCTCTTTGCATTTTCCATACTCAGGTTGACATCCTATATTGCAGTAGTGAAATGTGCTCCCGCTATGGTCTGGGGTAAGCGTTGAACGGGAGATGTAAACATGCAGCCTTACTCACCACCAGCCATCCTGTGAGCAACATGAGCCAGACGTGCTGCTCAGGCATGTTTTTCCGAACTTTTTACCGCATCGAGCGTCTGGCGGTGTGCTCGCAGCGTTGACAAGGAAAATAAAAAGAAGGACTGCCAGGATTGAAGAATGCATTGTAGGCGTGCAAGTGGTGTAGGGAGAGGATATCGACCGGGTTGAGTGATGACTTCTGCTACAAGAGAACTGCGACAGGCAATTTATATCTAGATGACTGTGAAAACTGAAGTCGATGCCGAGCGCAAGGATCAAAAGTGGCTTGCATATCTAGGCATCAATTAGACATTCAATATTTTCTGAATCGAGAAGGAACAGGCCCCTCAACGGACCCTCAACAATTTATTACCAAGCCAACAAATACTTTATTTGGATTGATTTCTTGATGGCTCCCACTTGTTTAGCGAGAAGCCTTTCTGCTGCCCCAGGTACTGAGTTCTTTGTTCAGAGCATTAACTGCCTTAAACCCCATCACGCAACTCTGCTCCCATTACCACTTGATCTCAACGTCTATGCTTCTGGCACATTGACGCCAGTGTTTAGCTGAGTGTTGCCTCATCGCAAATGTGTCTGGGCGAGAATATTACAAGCCCGGAATGAGATGTCACAAGGGACTGATGAATTCAATGATGTGTCGACCATCAGTTGAAATATTTTAGCACAATGTACAACAAGCGGCTCTTTTTCCTTCACTGTGAAGTCCTTCGGGTGGGGTAGGAACTTCTTCAACACAACGGGCATTTCTTCAATCCGATTCTAGGGAGCCATATTGCACAACGGAGCCAGAAGCTGCTGGAATGGCTGAGAAATGTGGCGTTTGAGCTTAAGCCCGCCAGCCACATCTAACAGAAACCAGATATCGATGAGCTACGGAAGTGCAGTAGTTGACTTGATGTTTTTTCCCGCCTCATCTCCAATATCTGAAGTTACTAGCTTCGATCGGAAACAGTTTCCATGCAATCGGAGCACGAGCCATTGGTTCGATCATCGGAAAGATCTTCGGACCAAACGTACATGCATGGCCACAGTCGTCGGCCCTGGTTCGCAACCGTATTGGTTCGAACAGGCTGCTTGCTTCAATGAGCACCATCGCAGAACGCATTATGTAGCGACGGCCTGAATTGCCGGGAATTCTCATAGATTGTGAACGAAAGCGGGATGCGACTGATTCATTAGCATGGCATGAGGCGTGAGGTTTTATGTTCCTTGTAGGCTGACATCAAGCTACTCTTCGCAGACCGTAGAATGTGGCCTTTCTTCCTGGTGCTTCAAACCTGGTGTAGGGCCCCCAGGGAAACTTGAAGGTCTGTTGGCCCTATATCGCAGATGCTCACTATGACACCCTTTTGGTAGCCCGTTCAGTATTGATCTTTCAATTTCTCACGGCATTCACGACATAATTAGTGACCTTGGCATACCCGCGCGTAAATCCCTTGAGTCATCTTCAATGACCCAAAGCTTCAAAGCAACCCTTTTAGAGGGGGAACTTGGTCGTTATCAAATAATTGCGCCAGCAGAAGCAACTAATTCTACCTTACCTTCGTCGGCATCTCGTGTCGCGGGAAGATGAAGAAGAATCTGGGGTCTGGAGACTGGTGTTTCCGAAATGTGGCCTCATTGGTTGGTTTGAAATCTCTTGCTCCATTTCGGTGACCCGTGAGCGAATCAGGTGCAAAAGCACGTCGGTGCGATGAGCGACGACTTGGCATGCAAAGTCCAGGGTGTCGTGCGGTTGCATGACGAACTTCCCAGCCTGATTTTGAAATTCCCAACATTCAGTTTTCAACACCAGCAACAACCTTCATAATTCTCACGCACCGCTTCTAAGTACGCCTTTCTACTTCAAGCTGTCTCACCCGTAGACCTTCGAACGCTCCTCGAGTTTTGCCTTTCATCTTTGAGTCGAGGTATACCATGACTTGGTGTTGAGGTATCACCTCCTCTGTCTAGTCAGTAAAGTCTCAGCAATCTGCACTGACGTACTGAGTCCCATGGCAGAAGTTGGCACGCTCCGTTAGCCCAGCCAAAAGCTATTGTTTCGTTTCTTCACCGGCCGCCTGGGCTTCTACATGGGGTTGCCTAAGACTAAAGGCTGATTAGAGATAGCCTGTATCTCGGTCAAAATGTCAGCTCTTGACAATCCAGACATGATTATTGCCGACGATGCACTGCCAGACGGAGGAACTCTACTCAATTTATTCAGCCCTGCTACTAATCTTGACATCAATCAAGAGATGCAGTATCTTGCCTCCTCGAACCAAGAAGTTGAAAGAGGTGGCAATAAACATGATAATCCTTCAGAAGTAGCATGCAGTGATGCGACCACCACGCTGTCATCACAACAGGCAGATTCCACCCTCGCTCGACAATCTACCGCAATCGAATTCAACAGATCAGGTGCCACGCGAACATGCCCACAAACGGTCTCTGGTGCAACAGCAAAAGGCTCACGCTTTATATCTGAACTGTGTCTCCTCATTCACACTCGGATTGGTAGCGTGGAGATCAGAGACAGAGCATGGCTCTCAGACGTGATACGGCGCTTCGCCGTCAGAATCGGCCTTGAGTCTTCAGATGAGGCCAATCAGGATATCTTTTGTTTCGTTCACAAATGTCACTTGTAAGCTTCTATCATTCATTTGGATATTTTAGGTGGAAAACTAAAGGTACCCAGATCTATCGCGACTTACTTTGAACTTCTCCGCGCTATTATTCGACTGCATGAAAAAAGCATGGAGCAGTACGTGGATGTATGGGAGGACTGGCTTTCCGATGATCGTCATGGAAGCTCGTCCTTCAAAGAGAAGTTGACTTCATGGGGCATTGTATCTCGAGAAAACCTTCCGCCCATTCCGAACTACTCACATGAAGACGACTCACCAATTCCTGAATTGGCAGACTTCAACAGAACCATTGCCGAGAGCAACTCATTCATGTGGCTAATCGCCAGCATTCGGGAAAGTCGCTCTACGCTTATGAGAGTCACACCAAGCAGGACTTTCCGCGAAGCAGTATTCGACCATCTCGTTCCAGCTATAACCCCCTACAGATCCCAGCTCAAGAGTCATGGTGAGGCCTTGTTTTGCTTCCTTGACTGGCGCCTGTGGGACAATACAAGGCCAGAGAGACCTTTGAACAAACTCTTTCCTTCAATAGTCATAACGCGCTCTAGCGATGACGCTGAAGCGGTGTCAGTCGATGATTACATCTTACAGACATGGCAATCAAGTTGTAATACCACGATCTTCTCGCAACTCAAAAGCTCATGTCCATCGGAAAAGGTGACGAAGGAAATTCGCGTCGGTGAGTGCCCAACATGTTAGCTACCATATCATACGCTCATGTGATGTCTATTAGCCGAGTTGTCGGACGGGACGGAAGTTTTCATTTCAACGAAAGGTAGAAATGTAATTTTCCGAGTGCGCGGGCCACTCATAACAATTGTGAATTGTGGTGACCAGCTCGCCTGGCTTTATGCTATGTCTAAAGCCACAAATATCGACGATGTTGTCCCAATGGAACAATCATCACAAAAGAGACATCCAGAGGCGCATCGGTACAAGAACGACAATTGTGGTCTCGAATACTCGGAAGTGACTTTTCTGTCACATCCGGCTACCCGATTTCTCAACGGCCAGCAGAGTATTCGGGTCTTGAGATAACTTCGGCAATGCTATTCGATACGATTGGAGGAGGAGTCTCCTTGGAAGATTCGGGGTATCATGTTGTCTTACATGGATCTCAAAAGTCTTTAGTCCTGGTGACTTTTGGGGAAGGCACCTATCTCTGGCACGAAATCTGTGATGCTGGTCCACCATGCAGCTGCGATGTCGACTGGGCCAACGATATTGGCTGGACTGGCAATATTGACCTTGTGAGTCATGATTTCTGCTCGAGTTTAGAATCAGGCCGTCATTTTGTCCAAGTTTGTGGTCAGCAATCATTTTCAGGTAGGCGACATACTGTGTACACTTGAACTAAGCGCTGAATTGTTGGAATCAGAAAACGTCGCCGTGATGGAAGAGTCTGCTTCTACGTTGGATAGGAACATCGGTTCCATTCTGATACAAAAGCCCGCTCCTAGTTTGGATGGAAACATCGATTCTGTTTTGATGCAGAAGCCTGCTACTACGTTGGAGAGAAATACCGACTCTATCCTCATGGATAAGCCTGCTCCTACATTAGATGGAAACACAGATTCTGGCTACGCCTCCCGCCATACGGATGCTCGAAGAGAAGAGCCTGGTATCAGTGTCCCTCAATCTTCTGAAAGCGTGGGGTGGTACAGTGATATGGATGCGCAAACCTCATACTCTATCCTAACTGAGGGGCACTTGAACTCTGTTGAAAGCCATGTCTCCAATCTTTCGGACAGTCTCTTCCACAGCATAGGCAAGTATCTGGATGCAAATAGCTGGCCGTCTGTTCTCAAAGTTTTACCTAGACTTTTGAAAGCATTTGCAATGCAAATCGGTATGGAGGCTTCGACGCAGGAAAATAGATACATCATGTTGTTCATTCATCAACATCATAAGTATGTTGATCTTTTTCTTTCATCACCTTCCTGCCATCTCCGACTAACTAGACGCCATCAGAAAAATTGTCGATCGAATAGAAGCCATCTTCTCTGAGTCATGCGACCTCAATCAACCGGGGCGCATCGAGCCCAGACATGAGATCATGCCCCTCAATGAAAAGTTCAACAGGTGGAACGTAGATTTGGGACATAGCCCTCGCCGAATGGAAGAAAGTCTGTTCGCCGACCCATCTTTCGCGCATTTCTTCCCAGACGAAGCAGATTCAGGCCATATAGGACTTGGAGAAGGCCCTCGTCTTCAAAATAACGGCGAAGATTGTCCAGAGAATTCAAATTCCAAGGGCAGATCTACAGCATTGACCTTTGAAGCGGGCAAAGACGAGTCCCAAAGCTCAGAAGAGGAGAACCAGTCCGATGAATCGGCTTCCGAAGAGGACGACACCGACGTTCAAATTGGCCAGAAAACCTACGAAAGTATTGTTCTTAAGAGTGAAGCTTACCGAAGACTTGTCTTGGAACTCAGGAACCTCTCATCTCTAGAATGGGGAGATCATTCAGAGGCCTCCTATACCAACGGTGATGTTCAAAAGACCATTCTACGGAAGTTGCCGACGGGGAGAATAAGCCGTCAACATGGGCCTCGTGTGCATGTCGCTAAGTTTTGGATTTCTCGAGAACAAACTTGTTGCGAAATCAAGCAAGATGAGAACAAGGACAGTGTCTGGGCGGATTCTATGGTTGTGATAGGCTGTGGCAAAAAAGCCCAGGCTATCTCGATCAAATCCTACGTCTTTCAGACATGGCCTGCGACTGGGCCGGCTATTCTTAAGCTATTCCAGGATATGATAGATGGCAACTGCAAAAATATTTCGACCTCCGGCTATTTCTCCGTTGTTCCAGAACTTCGTCAGCGATTCAGTCTCATTTTGCCGGACCAGACTGGCATCATGGTCACGTGGGGCAGTGCAAATTGGGTCGTCACTGTCACTGGGCTGGCACACGTAGTCGCAGAGTGTGGTCAGCAGCTTGCTTGGATGGTGGCAGCGATCCATTCTACGAACTCAGAAGCTCCGAAACGGGTCACACCGGTAGTCGTTGAGCGCGTCGGTGAAGCGCCTCTCCCACAAGGTTTCCTGAGTCAAACGAGAGCCAACGCAGTGTCATTCGAGTTGGATACTCGCCACGCTGGTCTTCCAGAGTCTCAAGGCAAAGGCCCCTCTGATAGTATCTTAGGGGATAGCCTGTCTGTCATATATGGATTTCCCATCCGTCGACGGACTGTGAATTCTCCTGGCCTTGAAATTCCTGGCGAAAGTTTGTGGAAACTAGCAAGGGCCTATTCCATTACCACTCACGACAACCGAACCTGGATTCGAGGAATTCAGATAACACTCACTCTCTTCAAGCGCACGCGCGATACCTTGCTTTGGCACAGAAGCACCACGGCTCATGATCTCTGCGAATGTTACATCCAGGATAAGGCTGTTCATCGAAGCGCTTCTTTGGGACTCTCTAACCTCAAGGAATTTCGTCACATCATCGACTACTGCACTTCTGAAGAATCAGAAAGCGAAGGTAGGCTTTCAAGACGCTGCGCCTGCCCCCTTCTCGAGCTTGTCATCTAACTTTCTTCCAGCTAGCCATTGTAGCGCCAGAAGCTTCAACCTACAGGAAACTCACATTCTTTCCCGAGATTGTGGCGAGTTGCAAGAGTCTCCGTGCAAAGCGGAACAGTTCAATAACGGTTTTGAACCCGAGTACTCGAGTTCTTCGCTAGACTCCGACTTACTTTCAATGTCAGACTCATCAGGAGAAATTGATCTCCCGGACGAGCACGACAAACTAAGGCCAGTCATTGACATCTTGGTTTCAAGTCTCATAGCAGGATATCGTTCCTTTGCTTGTGGAGACTCTAACAATAGCAACAATCAGAGCTCGACCTTATTGAATCAGCACCAGAACGCCACATTCTTCCAAAATACGACGAAGAAAGTCAAGGGAAAACGGCTTCGAAGCGAAGGGCCAGATTCTGACGAGGAAAAGAGCCAGCCACCGCCTCCCAAAAAAACCAAACTTGGGTCATCCAAACCATTCTCTTGTCCATTTCACAAGATGAGCCCAAGCAAGCACTCTTCGTGCGCCAAATACACGCTCAACGGGATATCGCGTGTAAAACAACACCTTTTACGAAAGCACACTCCCACTGCGTATTGTAGACGTTGCTTCGCCACCTTTTCCAACGATAGGAGCCTTACACAGCATATGTCTCGGCCGCAGGGGTTTCACTGCCAGATTGCAACCCCCGGAACTCGGCTTGAAGGGATTACCTCCGACCAGAGCAAACTTCTTTCCAAAAAGTCCAAGAAGGACCTTTCTGAACAGCAACAGTGGTTTGCGATATGGGACATTGTCTTCCCAGGGCTAGAACGGCCAAGCTCGCCTCATCCTGATCCAGGATTAGAGACTGAGATTTCAGCTTTTCGTGAATACTGCAGAGGGCATGAGGAGGGCATCATTGAGAACCTTCTAAATAGCGGCATTGCAGATCATTCAATATCTAATGACACGCGCAAACAGCTCG
The DNA here is from genome assembly GCF_000319635.2 of Colletotrichum fructicola Nara gc5. NCBI lineage: Eukaryota > Fungi > Ascomycota > Sordariomycetes > Glomerellales > Glomerellaceae > Colletotrichum > Colletotrichum fructicola. Next base: position 1,059,543 of record NW_027094057.1, read on the forward strand.
CTCGAACGGTTCTCGTTGAGGGCCTCGATGAGTTGTGTGGCCAATGGAGCCGAGCTCACTTCTTGGGTACTGTGCCACCTCAGCACACCGCAGCCCTTCGAACACCTGCTACGTCGCTCGGCGATAGTGCTTCATCTTCGAGCAACTTTTCCAACCCCAATTTGGTCCATCCTGTGCTGTTCACACCATCAGAACATGCATCAGAAGAGTCTCAGCCACGCTCTTCCAGCGACCTACTACCCTCCATGAACAAGCCAGAAACACCTCCAGACAATGACGAAATATGGATAGGTGGATTTCAATATTTGAACAGCTTCCCAACTGAGTCATCGGACGAATTTACCATCGAGTCTTATGCCGAAATGTTCTTAGGGACTGACGAGCTGGGCACTTTCTCGTTTGATATGCCGGAGACACTTCCTTCCGATATTGAGCAGGCATGACGCGCTACTTCAACAGCTCTACTATCAACACCGCGACCTCTTGCCATTTTTAATCTCTAATCCTCCTCATCACCCTCCATCAATCTCTACATAGGTAACCCAACAGCCCTATCCGACGCAACAAGTAACCTCCTATGCTTGCTCCCAGATATCCAGCAAGGCAGCTAACGGCTCATTCGCGATGCCTGTGAGGCTTACCTTGGCTGAATGGATGGTCACTATTTATCGGCAGCAATCACCAGTCAAAAGACCGTCAACACGCAATACTATGAGAGACATAACGGAACACACTGTAAGGTCAACTTGAGAGATGTTACAAAAATTGCAGGTCAGAGAGGAAATTGGGCTACAGTGAACTCAAATCATGTCTTTAGCACCGTTTATGTAATCACTCACTTCCATTGATATTGAGCTAAGGTTCGGCCCATTTCGCAGGCCAGTGAGGTCTCCAGGACCGGGCATTTGGGGCCTTAGACGGACGAGAGCGAGTGTTTGCATTCGATTCTCTGTGGGCTACGGCCGATGTGATGATCGGAGACATTCCAGATGTAAAATCATTTCCATAGCTTGCCAACGGGCTTGGATAGATCAAAACCTTATGGAGACTTTCACAGAACGTATTGTTTGCAATCATGGACGAGTGCTTCCTTTCAACCACGAGGACATCTCTCCCAGATCATCCCTAGGGCGCACAACGGGCGCAGAAATCCGCTTCAGAGACGGCCATCGGATTAACCCCATGTTGTTGTACACCGCTGACTGCTCAACTCACGAGACCTTCGCATCCCGTCGGGTGTAGTTCAGTAATGGAGACCCCACGTGTGAAGCGCGACCAATCATGTTCAGCGGTAACACTTTCCATATCACGTTAATTAAAGCACAAATTGAGGTCAAGCTCCTTTAGGAGAAAATTGTAGAGAGCAGATTTCCGGGGTTAGACCGATTTGAGGATTCTGACTCGCGCAAAGATAAGGAGAGGAAGTTCTAGAACGTGATGAAGGAACACGTACCCGTCTTCGACTTACGCACTTGTTCCCTCCTCTTCGTTTTAACAGAGTTCATGAAGCGCGAATCACGGGCCAGGAGGAACCCAATCGCCAACTGTCAGCAACAACAGCAGCATGGCTACCCACGCATCAATAACAGTAGACATTCCGTATGTCAAAAGAAACGATGACGGAAACATCCCGAATCATGCGCAGATGTTTTCCCACGATGCCGAGTTTCTCGACGTTCAGCCAGCAGAGGTTCACAATGCCCGGACGACCAATCGAGAGTTTTCGATATCAAGCAACGGGTTTCAATACGCGCGATTGGATGAACAGCCTCAAATAGACTACCTGGACGAGGACCAAGTCAAGAAAACATACTTCCCAGAGCTTGAGAAGTTGCTGAAGAAAGAGTAGGCTTTTGGTGTCTTCTCCAGGCCAGCCACGATGTTGGCCTATTATATGGAAATGCTGACGAGTTGGACTCAACCTCACAGGCTTGGCGCTTCTGAAGTAAAGGCTTTCCATCATGTGGTCCGCAACGTAACCTACGAGGACGGGATGGCCTATACCCGAAAGCACCGCTGTCCAGCTCGGAGACCTCACGTCGACGTCACCGACAAGTTCGCGCCGATCCTCATGAGCTGGGACTGCCCGGACATGCATGCGGATGTGCATGCCAACGGGAAGCACTGGCAAATGGTCAACGCGTGGCGGCCACTGAAGACGGTGCGCAAGAACCCCGTGACCGTCGCTGATACAGCTTCGATGGCGTGGGAGGACTACTTGACTGTCCCACAGCCAGAGGTCGGACCTGGCGTTGAGGGATTCTGGCTGCAAAGACCGCAGGATGAAGACCGGAGGCATGATTGGTGGTACATGGCGGACCAAACGCCCGAAGAGGTGTTGCTCTTCCTGCAGCATGATTCCGAGGGTGCTCAAGTGGTGGCTCATACATCATTTACGCAGCCAGGACCGGTTCCAAAAGAGCCGAGAGAGAGTATTGAAGTTAGGTTGTTTGTTGTTTACTGATCATAATTGAAGGATACCACATTAGATTCAACATTGAGAACTCATGGTACACCACTTGTCTTAAGTTTTGACTGATCGTCTACGACAAGCTCTTCGAGAGCATTGGTTCGTTGATAGCTCTTGGTTGCGGGATTGGCTTTGTCATTTGGGTCAGTTGAATGACGATTGACGACCTGAATTCTACCTATGGATGAATATCAAAGGCGGTTTTCCGCCTGTTCTATGCCAAAGTTGAGGTTGCTGGACCTAGGCATGGTCACTAGGTTTGCTGCGTTGTCCATTTGGCGGCATGTGTCGAGCGCCATTCACGTCCCGAATTGAAAGTCATCCTTCAATTCTTTCAAGTCTTGCAAACATCAATAGGCCGTCTCAAAGAGGTAACCTTTGATCAAGACTTGCGTAATAAGATCCAAGGTGGTAGACTCTCATCGAAAGGCCTAGAGGCGGTCTTTGTACCTTACGACTAGAATCAACCAGAGTCGGTTGCCTGTAGTTACAGAGATCTGCGACTGTTTAAGGCAACGAGTCTCGGCAATCTTGAACTTCAACTTTTACTTCTCATCTCCGTATCGACAACGCTCGCGGAAGCCAAGATACTCGCCTTACCAACAGAAATCGAATCATCACCCGATGGCCCCAGCATCCCGGTTTTCCCAGCTTTGGGAAGACCTGCTCTTAACTCCACCGGCTCCTGTGTCCCGGTTAGACCAGGTTTGGGAAGAGTCACTCTGTCCTGAATACACAATTCGCAGAGTCGCACGCGCAACAAGAGACACGCCACAGCCGTTTAGATTTGTCCCTCTGGAGTAGGTGTGTCTTCAAAAATGTCTTGAACGAGTAGCTAACAGGTGCAACAGCGACCGAATAGACGTACACGCTGAAATTGACTTCGCGCGGGAAGAAAGCGAGCGCCGAGCCCGCAGCGCCGTCATCCAGGCGCGGAACAAAGCAGATCTAGAATCCCGCATCAGCCAGTTGCAAACCCTCTGTAACAGCAACTCACGCTTCTTCCGTGTGCCCAAAGAGGTCAGGGACATGATTTACGACTTCGTTCTGCTGGACATGCCTCGACAGGAGTTCATCGACCTGGAACTTGCCAACACACGATACTCGCGCTGGAAAAGTTCTCGACTTCGACGCCTGCTTGAAGTGTGCCGTCTTTTCAAGGACGAGCTCCTGAGCCGTTTTCTAGGTCTCAACATCGTCAGAATGTCGCTGTATGCTTCGGACTTCTCCGACAAGTTTGGCATCCGCAGAGGGGCCAAGATCGTGGCATCAGCACATGTGTTCATGACGTTTCTGGAACGAGTCAGACGTTTCGCTTTGCATCACGAGGGAAGCGACAGGCCGTTTTGGAAGGACACGACTGCTAAAACAGGCCTGTTGTTGGCGAACTCGATGCCTCAACTCCAGGAGTTGACAATCTACCCGACGGAGGAGACGACACATATCGATGGCGACTTCTTGTTCTTTGTACTGCAGGTTTTGACGAGCCCCAGCCTCAACAAACTCATCTTCTTTGACACTTTTGACGTTGTCAAAGAGGGTGACTTTGAGTGGGCGAGGAACAAGGAGTCGACATGTCGGATCGAGGTGGCCTGCCTGCGGCCCGACAAACGTGAGCCACGAACTGGACGATGTGGGCCCTATATAGCGTTTGCTGGTCCGCCCCGTTATGAGGGCTGGCGTACGCGAGAAGAGCCGGGCATCAATGACATTTGGCCGTGGCGGGAGAGATGCCTCAGCATGATGGGGATTCAATTCAACACCCAGCCAAGTCTAACGGAGAACAACCGCGTCAAGTTTGCTATCGACTGAAACGTCGACGGTTTTTTTTTTGGCTTCACTAAGGTGGCTTGCTCGACTTTTGCACGGATGGACTGTGAGACAGTTCGTCGCATGTTGTACACGGGTTATGGTGTACTGTGAATGATAGGCTTGGTTGTTCGTATGCTAGCTTCAGCCCGTTATGATATGCATTGTTGAACACATCAACCGAAAGTTGCGATCTTTGACTTAAGATTGATTCTCACATTGAGAAAGCTGTTCCCTATCGTCAATGTGTTTTAAATCTGCTAGATGCCGGAGCAGCTTGGCCATCTTGGCAGGCAACTTCGGAGCCTGAGTGACTTACGTCCGGCAACCATTCCACGTGACTTGCTGAGTCTTCTTGAACATATCTCCCTAGCCAGTCCACAAGAGCAGACTGGAATGAACGAGCCGAGGTAGAATACATCAAGGTACAAAAGTGGAAGAAACACCAAGCTGGAATTGATGAGCATCACGTTATCAACATGAATACAACTTCCCCATGGGGTCACGTCCACAGAAACACGACACGCGTTTGGCCAAGGAAACTGCCGAGCACGCTGACAGGTCGCCTTCACAGATAAGCAACGCGGCGCAAAACTCTCTGTGGCACAGACTGCAACGCTTCAATGCCCGCTATTACTCGTCATCACCTCCCCCCCTCATCCATCCGTGTCAATATCAACAGACTCGAGCTGAACGCGGGGTTGTGGGAGCACTGAGCAGGTCTGTGTATATCACCCCCACAAACCGGGTGCGGATTGCGACGTGGGCAGTCTGAGTCCCACCCTGTCGTGATTACATCATCACCAAGAGAGAGAGAGACAATCATCATCGTTGCAGTCGGGTTGCAGTTGTTGCCCGGGCTGGCCGGGGTCCGCAGTCGCCCGCCCGGATCGACAGAGGGGCGCGCGACGGACGGTTCGGTTGGGTGGTTGGCCCTGCCGTATCGAACGCGCGGAAGCCGTTGGAGGCGGTGGGATACCTACCCTTTGCTTTTTCCCTCCAGACGCGTAGAATTCGGCAACCACTTCGTCAAAGATTTCGTGTTTCTTCGAGTGGGCTGGGCGGCGGGTTGAGGCTGACCGCTGGGGGTCGCATCATGGTGGCCACTCTACATGTAGCAGCATCTGGAGAAGAAGCAATCTCGTGTGAGAGCTTGGCCTCGAGGCGGTCCGCATGTGATCGACAATCAAGTTGGGGCCCTTATCAACGCCAGATTCGCTGCTGCCGCCGCCGTTGATCCGGGTAGCAGCAGCAGCAGAAGTGTGGTGTTGTGTGACCGCGTGGCGCGACATAAGCTCATCTGTAAGATTACCTAAAAATAGAACCGTGTTGGTGGTGTTTTATTTTTCTCCTACGTCGCAACGAGTCGTAATAAAAGTCCCGAGGCCACTTGCGAGACGCAGGAAATTGGAGAAGAAAGGAAAAAACGAATGCACCGCGTACACCCACGCCGTAATCGTATGTAATCAGATCTTCAACGATAGACAGCCTGATGGCACTGCACTGTGGCAATTGTGTACGAAAGACAGGGCCAAGAGGCAACCTAGCCATCCATCACTTCGCTCGTTGGCGAAAAAACAGGTTCCTTGCCCCCTGACAAACCTTAGCGACTCAGGGGGGCGCCGCACTTGGCGCCGTCGTTGACGAGCAACACTCAGACTACCAAAACTCAATTTGCCTTGTGGCCGCGGTTCGTCTGAAGATGCTTGGCATTCCGGTCTTGGCAGGAAATCTTGGGGCGGTCAAGAAGGAATATAGGATGGGGATCAACAGAAGAGGGAATGATGGAAAAGAACACGGTTGGGCGGTCTTTTTTGACACACGGGACGCGGACGTCTTGTCCTTGCGAACGGGTGCTGTCCACGAGGGAAGAGGAGCAACCCGAATTTCAGTTAAATGACACTGACAGTATGACACTGTGTTGTTTATTTCATCCAATGTCCCAGAGTTCATGCCGCGGACGTAGCTGCGCACGGGGATGGATGGATGATTGGGGTGTGTGGTAGGTTGCAATGTGCGCGCAACACCCCCACCGCGGCGACGCGGCAAAGCCGAAGGCAAGGGAGGGAGAAGAAGGCGAATGGAAGGTAGGCGGCCCTCTGCCATTATCCACCGTCCATGCCAAGGGTTCGATCGAGGCAGCCCCCGGGAATCCGACATGGACCCGTCCGTCGCATCCTCGCTTTCTCTCTGCGGCTGCACTGCGGCGGCGGCCGGGAGACGGCTGCGGTTGGCTGCTTGCTTGCTTGCTTGCTGCGTCGTACGGTGAACACAGGCCAGTTCGACCGAAGCCCCTAACCATGAGACCCCCAGCAAGTTGCTGGCGGCCGTTCAGGGCGGCGCTGCTGCTGCTGCTGCTGGCAACGGTCGAGCGACCGACCGGCACATGGGAGACAAAGGAAAGCAGAGACAGAAGAGAGAAGAATGGGCGGGCGGAAAAGAAGGAAGAGATGGCTTGCGGCACCATTGGGGCGCAGATCTCGCCGTTCCGTCAAGCCAGCCGGATCGGCGTTTTGTCCGGACGCAAATCCTCTTCCTCTTATTCGTACTTGGGATAAGTACGAACACAGTTGGTGTTAGCTTAGGTAGCTTATAGCTAGGGGCGTATCTGCAAAACGAGGAACACGGGTGATTTGTGAGGCGCGGACGTTTTAGCACACATGTTCGAGCGGACGAACGAATTGATGCCGGTGACGAGTGGGATACAGGCACCTGTGATGCTAGTGACACCTTGTCTTGGACCCAGCCTCCCGCAAGCCACGACCGACAGGCAACTGCACCAGAAAATGGCACCGGTCGCAGAATCTATTTCGACGCACTTGAAACCATTGAGGAAGCCAGTAGTAATGAGGAGCATTTCTCGGGGGAATGACGAGATGGATAAGGCCACTGGAAATATTGAACGGACTTTGCCAAGAACTTTCTAAAGTGGCCACATTTTTTGGATGGAAAAACGAAAAGTGATCACTGATTTCTGAGACAAATGACGATTTTATGAAGTTTTTATGAGTTATATTCTCAGTTTTGAACAAAAAGATATTTATGAATGATGATGTTCGTCCTCCCTCTCATCCCTTCCAGCAGGGTGTCGGAAGATCATCAGCGCCACCCGTTTCCGCCCCATTGGTTTGCGTAAATTCTATACTGATCTATATGCAGTAGTTTACAGGCATTACATTATCGTGACAGTCATCCTGTGGTTTTGTACGTTGTGTATGCCGCATTGTTGTGTGTGATGTGTGCGTTTGTGCATGCTTTGTGTAAATGCGTCATTTGTAGCCCGCCCCTCTCCCAAATTCCCGGTTTGGAGCAACATTTCGCTGCCTGCGCCCATTTGTGTAATTTGATAAAACAGAAATGCGTATGTGTGTGTGTGTGTGTTGAGAAAAAGAATTGCAACCGGTAAATGTTTTCGCGGCAGTAACGAAGGAAGAATCCAATCTAGAAGAAGAAAGAGCAGACGAAGATGAGGATGGTGTAGGCCGTCGTGATGGTCAGCTCGGTCTCGAACCAGGCGGCCTGGCCGCCGAAGGCGATCTTCTTGCTGCCGGGGGACGGGTGCGCGACGAAGGTCTTGGGATCGCGGTCGAGCAGGGCCTCGCGGTCGGGCATGTTGGGCGGGTCGATGGCGTAGGCGATGGGCGTCCACAGGGAGCTGCAGATGAAGATGAAGGTCAGGGGCGGCCAGAAGGCGTGGGTGATGAGGCTGATGAGCAGGTCGCGCAGGTCGCTGTTGAGGTAGAAGGACTTGTACGAGGTGAGGACGACGCCGACGAGGGTGAGGTAGACGAAGGACAGGTGGAAGATGGCCATGTAGTTGATGAGGACGCCCCAGAGGCGGCGGAACATGTTCTTGCGGGTCTTGGGGTCGCGCTCGTTGAGGGCGGAGCCGAGGGAGCCGGTGGGCTTGAAGGCCTGGGTCTGGCCGCCGAGCCAGGTGGGCAGGATGAAGGAGCGGATGATGCAGAGGGCGATGTAGGGCGACATCCAGAGCTGGTAGCGAGAGCCGCGCTGGCCGGTGTGGTAGCCTGCCGGGATGAAGAGGGCGAACTCGCAGAGGCGGTTGGAGACGGTGGCGGCGAAGCAGGCGCGGATGAGCCAGCGGAGCTGCTCGTAGTTGGCGTAGGCGACGAGGGGCTTGCCCATGACCAGGATGATGGGGATGGCGAACATGGAGATGGTCAGGAGGATGGTGTACAAGCTGAGCGTCGCGTACAGGAAGCCAGAGAAGCGCTGGGCGGCCGTCATGTTCTTGACCTTGTCGCCCCACAGGCAGAAGTTGAGCTTGAACGAGGTGTCGACGGTGCCGATGGCCCAGCGGGTGCGCTGCTTGAGATGGCCGCCATAGTCCTCGGGGACGGTGCCGAACTGGAGGGGCTCGTGGATGTAGGCCGTCTTCCAGCCCTTGCCAAGCATCAGAGTCGAAGTCGCGACGTCCTCGGCCAGGGAGCCGAGGGGGAAGTTGCCAATCTCGTCGAGGGCCTCGCGGCGGACGACGTAGCCGGAACCGGTGCACCAGGCGACGCCGAGGGCGTCCTTGACGGGCTCGATGACGTGAACGAAGAAGTCCAAACTCTGGGCCAGCGGGTCGGAGGGCGGGGTGTTGTAGAAGAGCTGCGGGGGGCAGGCGAGAGCCACCTTCGGGTCGATGAGCATGTGAGGCAGAATGGCACGGAGCCAGTCGCGCTCGGGGATCTGCAGACACGGAGTTTATTAGTTGGGGTGAACGTGGGTAGAAACATTGGCTGAAAAGCTTGTTGCACGGATGAGGGGAACCGGGGGCGTTGAGAGTGAGAATGAGGGTGAGATGAGATCAGATGAACACGTACCATGTCGGCGTCGAGAGCAGCCATGAACTGGCCGGCACCTCCGGGCATGGTGTGGACATAGTCGAGAGCGTGGTTGAGGTTACCGGCCTTGAAGTGGTGAGGAACTCCGGGGTACTTCGGGCGGGCAAGGTAGAAGACGTTCGGGTAGGTCATGGCCAAGGCGGCGATGCCGGCCTCCAGGCCGGCCGACTTGCCGTCGTCGCACACGATGACACGGAACCGGTCGCGGGGGTAGTCGATGTCGCAGGCGGCGCGGACGGTGTCGAGGACCAGGTCGTCCTCCTCGCCGCAGCATGTCACCAGGGCGTCGACCGTGGGGACCTCGTCGCCCATGAGGCGGAGCTTGGGGCGGTGGCGCTTCTTCATCGACCACATGGTCCAGATATTGTGCATGAGCGAGGGGATGGCGACGGCGATCTCGACGGCAATGAAGACCCAGGCCTGCGAGTAGATCTCCTTGGCGATCTGCTGCGCGGAGATAACGCAGTAGATGCGCAGGGCGAGGTAGGCGAGGTACATGGCGGTAGCGAAGAGGATCAGGAAGGGGACCAGCTTGAAGAGCTTGCGCTTCCATCCGCCCCAGATCTCAGAGTCGTCGCGCTTGTGAAGTCTCGCGATCTGGTCGCTGCCCTCCACCCATTCCTTGTTGAGCACCGGAGACGCCTGTCCAGGGAGGAGAGTCTGCAAACTCTGATGGCTCTGGTTCTGTTCACAATGTCAGCCGACACAATTATCATAAGCAAGAATTCTGAATTCATTCTCATACCATTGGGCTGTTCGGCGCGGAATCAGTTGACCACGGATGCCTCGGGGCGGGGAGGTAATCGAACGGCGTCTGCTGGCCGCTCTTCAGCGTGGGCGTGGCCGCTCGAGAATCGACGGGAGTGTCCATCCCCGAGATGGAGGGCCCGATGGACGGTGCGCCCGACATGCCGATGGAGTGACGGTTTGCCCAGCCTGGAGGACCGTACTCGTCGCCGCCTGCGATGGCAGGAGGTTGCGCGAACTGCGGCGGCGGCGTCTGGAACTGCTGCTGCTGGGGCTGCGGCGACGGGGCGTTGCTCGTGAGGGCGCGAGCAAAGGGGAAGTCGGGCTGGGACTCGTTGAGAGTGCTGGCGTAGGAGCCTCCGTACGGGTTCTGGTTGTACTCCTGGTACTGGTTCTGGCCGTACTGATCCTGGTGGTACTGGTCCTGGTGGTACTGCTGGTTCTGGTTCGGAGAGGAGGCGTTGTTCTGCTGGTACGGTTGTTGATATTGTTGCTGGTGAGGGTGGTGATGGCCTTGAAGAACATCGATTTCCACCATTTCCCCCTCGTCATGCCCCTGCTGCTGTCCTCCTTGTCCCCTCATCATGGTTGCGGTGTTGCCCAACCGACGGCTGGAATGAAAGAGTGAATAGTGTCTCTAAGGGCGGAAACGTTTGTGCGGTGCGTGCCTTGTTGGTATGGCGGGCGCGTTTTGTGTGTGAGTGTGTGTGAGCCGGGAGCGTGTGTAAGAGGCTGATCCAGGTGTAAAACAAGGCAAAGCGATTGTGGTTGTCTCCCCGCGCGCGTCTCTCGCTCTCCCTTTCTCTTCTCCTGCCGAGCCTTTGGAAGGTTTGGATATGTTAAACGAATGTGGTGTATGTGTCTAAAAAAGACACAAGAATTAAGAGGGAAGAAGAAGATGGGGGACCCGCTAGCAGAAGAGCATCGGCTGGACTAGTATGTCATCGAACACGAGCTGGAGCTAGTGCAGGGAGGGTTGCAGGTTGCAGAAGAGAGTACTGACTCTCGAGCTTGCTTTCCCAAGAAGCCTTGACAGGAGGAAGTGCCGTCTGGGTCTCTTGGGGGGAAGAGAGAGAAGGAGTACAAGAAAAAGGACCTCGAGGAGCAAGCAGCACAGGCTTGGAGATTTGACGGGAAGGAGAAGTCTGGGGGAAAGAGGGCAAGTCCGGGCTACGACAAGCAAGACATCTAGGCCAGGAGGCTTTTGGGGGACCTGCGGACCTGCATCGAGGCAAGTCTCTCTGGAGGGGGACATGACTTGACGGGAACCCACTCGGACTCCGCTAAGCCTCACTGCCATGATTACGATCCGACCAGAAAGGCCTGACGTGATTAAAATTGGGAGGTCCAGGTTGGGGCCGGGTTGATGGAGCCCACATCGCCGGCTTGCCCAGTCCTGGCGCGAGGATGTGTATCTGCTGGACCCATATCACATTCACAGTTTTTTTTTTTTGCCTGCGCCTTGAAGCTACCTCATGGTCTGTGCAACCTGACTGGTGTTGTGACCGATGTCTGTCTGTCTGTCTGGCTGCCTGTGTGTCTGTGTCTGTGTCGGAGTTGGCGGCTGCTGGCCGTCATACAGATGCTCTTCTCGAGTATGAGGGGGGTGGCAGAGCGAGACAAGACGCTGTGATAGTCCCGAGAGAGGAGAGACTGGCGAGAGACTAACACGACATGGGCACATATCACACAGAGAGAAGAGGCCAAGCGCTTGCTTGCCTGCTTGCCAACTTTGCTTGTTGACTTACTCGAGGGGTGTGTGGTTGTGGATGGACAGGGGGGGTGTAGATGTGTAGATGGGCGCGCGGGCGCCAGGAGAGCCGGTTAGCTTGTCTTGCCAGGCAAGCCACCAAGCCATGGCAAGCCCCGATGCCTGGTTGGTTTGGCCGCCGTTGGTTTGAATTGTTTTTCTCGCCTGGCATTGTCTGTGTTTTCGTCTCATTCGCCGTTTCCCAATCGCCCGCTCGCAAATTCGTACTAAAGGATTGGATGTTTCGGTCAATTGATGAACATCCAACCAGGGGCTAACGAACTCCACCTAGGCGTTGGATTGGGGAAAGGAAAATGGAAATGGGAAGCAAAAAAAGGGGAGAAGGAAAATAACAGTGAAAAAATTCAATCAGAGTTGTCAGTACCGGGCGGGCGGCGGCAGCGGAGGGCGATTCAAGCAGTGTCCTTGGTGGCCCCCCTTCGCGCCTGCGAGGGCGCCCTCCCCACGCCTCCTCAGCTGTGCTTGGCCAACCCTTTTTCCCACAGTGTGCTTTTCTTTTTCGAGGAGAAAGAGGACCCGTTTTGCAAAGTGGACTTTGCAAAGCCGGGAACGATGCGCTCGCCAATGACGAGCTCCCGGGAGGATCCCGGGACCCTGTTCCAAGGTCCGCCGATGGCAGCAGCACAAGCACAGTCCGGACCACATCCACTTCCAGGGCCGTTATCTTCACTTTATCCCTGCTTTTTTTCTCGTGTTCTAGAAATGCGGGTACCCGTACAGCAGCAGCGCAAACCAGGATTTGGGGTGTCATGGTTAGGTGGGATGGGCGGCCGAAGGGTCGTCACCACACCATCCACCAGTCACCACCACCAACCACGGCGAACCACCATGACTCCCAGGAGAGAGAAGGGCACCGGCACATTGACGCGCTAGTCCAGGGGCCGGTCCGATTTAGAAGCAGGAGGACCTGCAATCGTCGATTGTATTGATCTCAGATGCCCGGACTTGCTGGGACACGCCGGCGCTGGGCTGTAGCCTGTAGGACATGGAATTTGTGATTTGGGGATTGCGGGAGAAGACGACGGACGGCAGGAAGAAGCATGGATCCAGTCAGGATCAAGACGCAATTCTGACTTGCCCCAGGTACCGGTCCTTTCGTTTCGTTTTTTGCCCATCGTGTCGGCTCGGTTTGTTTGGGATTCAGAGGCGGCAGAGATTGGGGGATTATCCCGTTGTCGAGACTCTCGGTCAGACCAAATCATGGTACACATAGTTCATACACAAAGTAGCCGTCATTAAACGCCTGCCAAGACCGACTGATCTTATTCATGCTGCAGTCCTGCACCGAAGAGGAATTACGAGAGGACCAACACACAGGCAGGAAGGAAGAAAGAAAAAATAAGACGTTGCCCGCCGGGGTGGCGTGCTGCGCCGCTGTTGAGAAATAGGGGTGGGAGGCATCATCTCATTCTCCTGCTTTTTCTTGCACGCTGCGTTGCCCGACTTGTGAGTGATGCTGGCATTCTTTTCCCTCTTTTCCTCTCTTCTGCTCTTCACTCTGCCACCCTTACCCATTCTCGACCTGGTCCGCCGCACCTCGCCGCATCGCCTCACCTGTTCAGGCCTTACGTTCGCATTACTATTGACCAGTTCTACTCGACCGGTTCACAGGCTTGGCCAACGGCGATGCCTTTCTTCGGATAGTCCACCCACACCCACGCCCCCTTCACCCTCACGCCCCTCCCTCCCTTACCCCCCATTCCTGTCCCTCCACCCCTTTTCCCCCTGTCGTACCGAACCGGCCCTGCGCGAGTCGAGTCGAGTCCGCTCCGCGATCCCTAACATACCCTTCCTTTACCTGACCTGACCTTGCCTTGCTCTGCACCACCTTGCCTGGCCTGGGTTCAGCACGCACGCACGCACGCACGCACACACACTTGACGCCTTGCTGCTCCTCGGGAACGGACGAACCTCGTCGACCTTACCTTGGCCTGACGCCCGCCTTACCCTTAGGTAACCAACGTTTAACCCTCCATACCCGAAGAAGAACGCGACGACCGCCGTCACCGTCACCGACGACCACTCTCGCTTCACTCTGCATGTGCCGCCGGTGCTGCTGCTGCTGCGAATAGAAGTAGACGAATTCGTTCGGATTTCCGCCTGCGCGAGGCCCTGCATACACACCAATATTCCTCGCCATCTTTTCGGACGACACCAGCACGCAGCATAGCTGAGGATTGAGAGTACAGACGAAGACAGAGAGTGAGAGAGCAGCCCGAACAGCAGCAGAGGCTCCGGGAAAGGCTCAAGTTACACTCGTTTTTTTCCTTTCATTTCTTACTACATTCGTTTTCCGCTCTCGCCATGGGCTTTCTGGGCTTCCGCTGGCTCGTCAACTTTGGCCTGCTGGCCCTCCCTATCGGAGTAACACTCGGTATCCTGCTCGGCCTCGATGCCTCAAGGCAAGCATCTGGCGGAGCTCCTCTATTCACGGGGGATCCCACCACGCCTGGCAGCACGCCCAACAACAATGGCATCACGGCGATGGTATCCTGCGACAAGGCGATGGGTCTTCACCCGTTGTCAAAGGGCCAGGAGTACACACGTAAGTTGCACCCATTTTCTCATGTCCGGCCCAGCAACATCTTCATGATGTGCGTCTCATACGCCTCATTTTCCACGGTCCCTTCGGATGACCTACTCAACATGAGCGGCACGGACCGAAACACACGATGCACAGTCGAGCCTCATTCCCGCCGGCACGCTGTCATCTGAACTTTCGCAGCCGTCCCTCATGCTCGACGGCAACACGGGCTCCCGTGTTTTGTTTGCTCCTTCGCCCAGCGAATCCCGAGCGAGTTTCCTGTGTCATGTTTACACTCTTCTGCAATGGCAAAAAGAGACTGTTTTGACTTTTGCTCCCTTGATTTCGAGACCTGTCTGGGTGCGGCCAACCCTGCTGCCGCGGCCGCGCCGGCTGTCAAGTTGGCCAGGCATGTGTTCAAATTATCTTCATTTCATCATGACAATTTCGCTGACGATTTATGTTTTACGCAGTGAACCCCAACCAGTGGGGTTGGACAGAGGGTACAGATGGCGCTTTGTGCATGAATGTACGTCTTCAAGAACCCCTCCATCCCCCCCAAATCCTTCTCCGGTTATCGCACCTTGGCCGATTGGCGGGGTCATGATGTCGTCAAGGTGTAACTTTGCTTTGCGCCTCAACGCCTTACCCGGCTTCACGCCCACGATGATGTCGTCGCCGGCGACCACCACCGCAGGCCATCGCAGCTAACCCGGCCACCACCAGGTCACGACTTTCAACAACCAAACCTATGCGACCGACTTCTCGGCGCCCGAGTTCTGGGTCACCTGGCGCTACCCCCGCGGTCCCGAGACGCAGCCCGTCCACGCTTTCCCCAACATCAAGGTCGACGGCACCGTCCTCCCGCTCGAGATCTCCAAGATCTCCAAGATCGCGGTCGACGTCGAGTGGTCGTACGCGGTCGGCAACTACACCACGGACGGCGACTCGGCGACGACGACGGACGAGACGGCGCTGACGGAGAACGACACCAACACCAATGTCGCCATCGATATGTTCCTGGACGACGACAAGACCTCCGCGCAGAACTCGACGCTCGCCGCGTACGAAGTGATGGTGTGGCTCGCCACGTTCGGCTCCGCGACGCAGCCCATTGGCTACAAGTCCGGCTCCGGCGCTCTTACGACCAAGGCTATTAACGGGACTACATTGTAAGTGTTCGCGATGCATGGAACGTGAAGGACTGATTTGGGCTGACATGCTATCTACAGCACTCTCTACGGCGGCCAGAACAGTCTGAAGCAGTACGTCCTGACCTGGGTCGCTCCCACGACCGAGCACTTCGTCGGCGACCTCACGGAGCTCGTCACGACCCTCACCGACCTGCCGGCCTCCGTCACCGCGCTCGCGACCGACGTCAAGTTCCCCACCACCGCGACCTACCTCGGCTACATGGGTCTGGGCTCCGAAGCGCTGTCCGCGACCAAGGTCGTGACCTTCCGCGTGCCGACGCTGTCAATAGACATTGCATCCTCGTAAAGAGAAACGCGAAAGAAGAAGAGGTGAAGAGACCGATACCAACCAGTAATGTGTACATTTTGAGACATGGGGTATTGGGTTACAACCTCTTTTGCTGGTTCCTCTCTCTTAACGCACAAATTACACACAGCGAGCATTTGTGATATCAATTCAAAGAAATCTAGACTAATGATTGGGAACCCGGAATAATGAAACATTTTTACCATTGTATATACGTATGCATATTCTTTACGTTCAGTATTGAACGCGTCTGGTTGTTCAATGAGGTTTTTTCGGGTTAGTTAAACGGTTGTATTGGCGCATCAAGCATAAACACAAATCGAAATCGAAAATTGAGATTAGAAATCATGTGACGCGCGACCATGGCATTTCATCGCATTTCGCTTGGCGACATGAATGTTCCACCGCACCAATTGATGATGACAATGCAGAATGCCGTACCCGGAACTCGCGGTGATTTTTGTCAACCTAGCACAGCATCCACTCTGACAGCTGCAAGCCGCAAGCGAAGCACAAAAAAAACCAGGGCCAAGCCATTTAATTCAACGCCGAGGCTCTGTCTCCTGTTGACGGATGTGGATTTACCTCGTGCCTTGTTTTGTTCCTGGGCGAATTATCTTATGTACCTTCGTTCTCGGCAGCAGAAAATAAGCCGACAGGAACCAACCCCCACTGACAAGCCTTTTTTGCTCCTCTGCCCAGTGCCCAGAGAGACGCTCACGCGCCCCCTTAAACTTATCCGTACCCCCTCCCCTCAATCCAGCACCGCTGAGAGAATCCTTCAGAAGTTCAGAACCAGACGGGGAACACGTCCACTGCTGACTGCAGCCAGCTGGGGGCGTGGCCCGCGTCCAGACCGGGGTTCGACAGGCGGCCAAGCGGTCCAATGCCTGGGCAGACGCAGGTACAGATGCACGGCGAGCCAGGGGCCACCTGGCCTTTTTGACTCGGCGCCCGCGAATCTTCTTGTCACTTGGAGAGGGGCACACAGGTGGAATAACGCCCAGCTGGCAGCTAGACGAACCAAAGAGAAATGCTCTCAGAAGAGAGGCCTGGGCTTTGATGGAAAACACACAGGTCTCCTCTCCTCCCCCCACA
This sequence comes from Colletotrichum fructicola Nara gc5, assembly GCF_000319635.2. Lineage (NCBI taxonomy): Eukaryota > Fungi > Ascomycota > Sordariomycetes > Glomerellales > Glomerellaceae > Colletotrichum > Colletotrichum fructicola. The sequence goes on from NW_027094057.1 coordinate 1,076,312, forward strand.
CAACGACGTCAGACAGAGTGAGTGCCCACGTTCCAGGGTCGAGCCAGGCCGCGTTGGACACGGGCGGGAGAGTGGGAAGGGTTCAGCATCTCGGAATGAGCGGCCAGCGGGCAGCAAAAACCCTCTTTTGGTTTTTCTGACAGGCCTGGCTGTTGACAGCCGTTGGTAACGGCGCGCTTGCGCGCTGCAAGGTGGTGCCTGTCCTGCGCGGCAACTGACTTGCCGCGAAGCTTACGGATAGCCAATGCGCGGGACAACCCACCACATCGGAATCATTGCGGAAAGTCCACTTTGATTGGGGTGGAGAGAGACATCGAGAGAGTTAGTTGTGCTTGTTGTTATTGTTGTTGTCTTTTTTCGTCCGCTTTCCTGGGAAGAAAGGGAGAGGGGAGAAAAGGCAAAAAGCTCCGGTCGGGACAGGGGCCCAAGACAAACATCTCAGCAGAGAGATGTTCGTTCCCACCCGCCCATCATCCTCGGTTTCGATTGAATCACGGCGTCATGAGGTCTCAACGCGTAACCAGACATTGTCTTGCTCCCATCGGCGGGACGGCATTCCAGATGTTTCTGCCAAACATAGATAGCGTGCCGCGGTCTCCCATTGGAAAATGATCAACCCTAGAACATTCCTGTCGATGGGCCCTTGTTTTTTCCTAGCTTGGACTCGTGTGTTTTTGAAGAAGTGTAGATTTTCCCGTCGATCCGCATCACGAGTGCGGCGGTGCAGAATAACAAAAATAGTGTGGTGTCCCAGAGGGCGAGTCAAGATTCGCATTCCAGCTGGCCCGCGTGGCTCTGGAGAGGCAGATCTAGATGGGGTCGTTCAGCTCAACAGGGCTGGGCGCTTCCGGCTCCCTTCTCTCCAGCCAGTCAGTTGGAGCTGAATGAGTGTTGCCGCTCGGCCCGCAGAAGAGAGGTTCTTCCCCCGGCGGCTCCCACCGGTGCGGCTGTGGCGAGGGAGGCGGCGACGGGGAAAAGAATGGCCGAGGACATCATCGTGACTTTGAGGCTGGATATGCAGTTGACAACGAGCGTTTATGAGCCGATTGTGATGCAAGCAGGGTAAACAATACCCAATGAACGTATTTAAGGCTTCACTGGCTTTACTAAGTGCCCAATTGGCGATTGTGAGAGGTATTTGTCGCGATTTTTGTCAATGGTGTTTTCATGGCCATGGGGCGTCACGATGAACAACAACAAAATTCCTGACGCGACTTCTGGCGCGCAGAGGTTCGCGGTGACTTTAAAATACGTGGAACGTTTTTTTAAGAACTAAGTATTACAGTTATGTACTTTATTTGTGAGGAAAATAGTTGTGTTGCGGTCAGTGATTTTTGTTCAGTTCAACCAGTACATATTGAAATGCAACGTCTAGATTGTGAAGGATGTTGTGAAAATTAGCATCAAAACGTAGTTAACTTAAACTCACCAACCCCCTGCCTAGCGCATACCTGATCCAAATAATCAAAGTCGCACGACAGATCTGACGCAAGCAGGCTCATCCTGTTTCCCACGCTGGCAAGTCGCCATCCGGTTCCATTCGTTAATCTGGCAGCGTCGCGTCCCGGAGGATTTTAAATAGGATCCCAGGATTGAGGGTAGTTGATCCTTCCGCTTACTGGGTATGGGGACGCAAGATATGATGCGGATCAGAGCCGAGCTTAGGCGGCGATTGCGTGGTTCGGATGGTGGTTCTCCGTGGGTGGTGAGATTGCCTAAAAGGGTATCTCGTGTCGGTTCACGGCATCGGGGCCAAGGCTTTTTGGGGCTTGAGCCAGCCTTGTCGGTTCCGACCGTTCGGTGGTAATTTTCTGTTTTGAGTGTTGGCCGAATTTATTTCAAGGTCTATAATTACCGGGAAGATACCTACCTATGCCAATGTTCATAGGAATTGAATAGCTACCAATGGAAAGCTAGACATGCCTTAAGCGGAGTTAAGTGCTGCAACACTGGCGTAAGGCTACTCACTAGAAAACTGCTCATCATGGTTCGAAACAGATTTTCTTCTGAGGAACTTAATATTACCAGACTTCCGTTGCCATCCAAGAATCTATGGGTGAAAACAAGAGACCTCCTATTTTGTTTTGTATCTGGGCAGCTAGCTACATTTGCTGTGTAGCGAAGTGTTTATAACACGAAGGACGATCACGATAATAACGGTAGTAGTTGTGACGGCGACGACGATAATATTAATGAGGACGATGATAATAACGGTAGTAGTTGTGACGGCGACGACGATAATATTAATGAGGACGATGATAATAACGATGGTAGTGGTAGCGACGATGAGAGCCCTCCAGGCTCCTCAAGGTATCTACATGTGACCGGCACGGTGTAGGCCTAACTTGTCGCGTACTCTTCAGCTGCCACCTAGATGGCCATTCAATTCCGTAGGCACTCAAAAATGACGATAGACTCCTTTGGTCTTGGCTTTAATGAGCGCGGATGGCCCCCTCGTGCACCTTTTCGTCTTCTTACAGGATTACACCTTGCCGTCCTACTATTTATCCTTTTCTGGAAAACACTTTCAAGCTGAAATCTTGAAAGCTATCTCGAAACAATCCTTCATACACCAGTGAACATAATCAACCAAAATGCCTAGGAAAGTCAAATCGGTTAAAAAGCGCCCAGCGCCTTACCGCGCACTGCGAACTAGGAGCAGCACTGCGAATTCCAAGTCTGCCTCGGTCATTGATGCGGCCTCTGGTCAAATGTCTGAACCTATCGATGCTGCTGCCTCAGCCGTCGTCACTATTCCGGATGCTTCTGTAACTAACGACATCTCCCCAGGATCCGCTGCGCCTGCAGCCTTCCCGATCTTCCGCCTCCCCAGGGAACTCCGGGACCTTATTTACGAATACACAGACATATTACCACAGAGCAAATTCCTAGAAGCCAGACTTCTGACGGGTGGCAAGATATTTTCTAGCGGGATGGTTCGCGCCAATCCGAATGGAGTTCCCTTCTCTCGCGCCTGGAATAGACCATCTTTGCTTCGCGTCTGCCGCCAGATGCGGCATGAAGTCCTCGATCTATTCTTCATCCAAAACATGGTCTATTTCGACGACGGCAGTGCGTCGGAGTCTCACAAGGACTTTGAAGAGAGCGCGTGGTTTCGTCTCGCCAAACTTGGCAAGAGAGCAAGCGGACCCGAGATCCAACCGCCGCGACAGATTCAGTCGCTGTGGAAAGACGCCCTCGCCAATCTCCGCCGCATGCACGTCAGAATTCGCCCGGACGCCGTCACGAAGCCGGAGTGGTTCTCCTCAGCGATCAAACACGCTCCTCGGTTGTCCATCATCAGTCTCGGGATCATCGACAGACGGCTGTGGGATCCAGAGCCCCTTCTCGACGCATACTGCGCGGCGTTTAACGAGATTGAGAGTCTGCGCGACTTGAAGCTTGCGTATGGATTCCAGAAGGAAGACGTCGAGGTGATTTCGAAGAAGGTCAGCTGTTCGGTGAAGATACTATGTAATTGTCGCCTTGAGGAGAAGGGTGACCCTCTAGGTAAGACACCTGTCGCCGCGTTTCGTGATTGCGATGGTTCTCATCCGACGAACGTGATTCTCGGTTGTTATTTCATAACGCAGCCCATAAAACGTGAGCAGCTGAAACAATGGTGGCATACCCGAGGCGGGTCTTGCACATTTTATACGGAAGACACTTCTGATGGAGTGCGTCGTAAGCGCCTGTTGAAGCTCTATTGTACGGAAGCCTCTCGAAGATCGAATGAAGCGTAGGACAGCCGTACAGCTGCCAAGCTCAAAGGTGGCAATGGGATGGATGGGACCGATGACGGCAAACACTAGCTATGTCAAGAGTGAAGGAAGGGCAAGACTGAAGCCAGAGAGACGACGGGAGGAGGAAACATTCTTAGTTGCGCGGATACCATTCCGATGCTGAACATAGACGCTTAGGGCTCCGGTATCCAGTGCCAAAATGAGCTTGATAAAGGAACCAAGTACATCTTCTTCGTTCTCTGAGCAAATCGTGCATAAATTTGGTATCTCACCCACTAAGCAGGAGTTTTGCTAGCCGGGCAGTGTTCACCACGCAGGCGTGTGATTCGTATATTGGCTCTGTTATCATTGTCTATTGTCGGCGTCTACCACTGTCGTCTACCACTGTCGTCTACCACTGTCGTCTGCCATCGTCGTCTGCCATCGTCGTCTGCCGTCGTCGTCCACCGTCATCTATCAGCGGTATCGTTTTCTCTACTATTATTGTCCTTGTTTATCTTAAGTTAGGTGACTGATACTGATAAGGTAGGATGAGAATTTACGGAGGAAGGTGCTCCCAGCTCCATCGCACCTTCCAAATTAGCACCTCAGCTTTCGAAAGGCCCGTTCCTAGGCACCTAAGAACAAGGTGAAAACTCTTCTTCACACCTACCTTGGTAAACTTTACCCCCTTCACACCACACCCTTCACTTTCACACTCACCATGGCCACCACCCCCACCATTCTTCGTCTTCCTCGCGAGCTACGAAACATGATATACGAATACACCGATGACTTCCCTCGCCAGAAATTGCTTTTCGTCAAGCCATTCACGACCAACGAGACTCGACAGAAATCCAAGGTCTGCGATCGCTGCAAGGAAGCCAGCCAGACCTGTCAGTGCAACCGACCCGGCCTGCTCCTGGTGTGTCGCCAGATCCGAGACGAGATCTTGAACTTCGTCTTCTCCATGAACATGATCCATTTCGACGACGACTGCTGGATCAAGTTGGCTCGAATCCACGACGATCCCGGCATCGAGTACCGCTCCCATCCCGAGCTCCGGTCGCTCTGGGCCCAGGCCCTCGACCATGCGCACTTTGTCAGCATCAACCTACCCCGCGACAAGGGAACGCGTCTTGACGCCATTATGTCTGTCCTCCAACACATGCCTCATCTCAATGAGCTCTTTCTCAACCTGCCCAAGCGCAACAACAAGTGGGCGTGGCTTGGCGACTTCTACGAACTTCTCGACAGCATCAAAACTCTACGGCACGTCGTTCTCGGAAAAGGATTCGACAATGAGCTTGGCCAGGCACTTCTCGACAATGTCCTCTGCTCAGCGGAACTTGCTTGCGGATGCCCTGGCGCCGGAAAGGCAAACCACAACCTTGACTACAGGTTCCCTTTTACAAAGACAGAGGTGCAGAACGAAAAGTGCGAGTGGCAAGCGATGGCGGTGCTTGGATGCCACGTTAGTGATCTCGGCTGTATAATAGACTGGCTGCACGATAGAGGCTCAATAGCACAGGCAGGTGCGCAGTGGAGGCCTAAGCACAAGGCTCGCAGATACCGGTGCGTTTTCTGTTGGCAAGACGAGACAGGGAAGCGCGTGGTTTACTAAAGAAAGGAAATGTCATCTGGTTCATTCACAGTCATCCGTATATGCTACTGAGATCCCTTGCTCTTCCTTTGCTAAAGTGACCATGTTTCATGTATGCTTGCTTTTCCTGTTGCTTTCATGATGGCTTTCGTTGTTGCTTTTGTCATTGCTGTTGTCGTCATTCTTTGTCGTCTTCCGTGGTTGATAGGCTGGACATAAAGAGGCAGCCTCTAATGTCGCCTCCCTGGCACTAGACCTATTGGCCTCTACGGCATGCGTCGCAGCAGCTCATGCCGAGCCCACGGCACCTCAAATCGACGAGGATACTTTCGTCAAGGACGCGTACATCGTTGAATTCGACGGCGAGACCGACTCTATGGGACTCTGGGATGAGCTCTGAAGTGCTAGAGCGACTATGGTTCCTGTGTACTGAGCACTCCGACTGAGGACGATAATAGGGAGACTATAATGGCAACGGCAACGGCGACGGCAATACTAAGCTCAAAGCCAAGGGGAGAGAAGAAGGACCTAGATAGAGAGTTCGACGGGAACATTACCGAGCCGGAAGAGCAGATAACTTCTGATTACATCAGAGTGTGAAAGGCGACTTGTCCAACGAGTTCCGTGATACAGAATTACGGATATCTAGACGACTTTTGCTATCCGAGCGGATATCCTTGGTTATCTGGGCGGCTAGTGGGGTTGAACGACGATAGGGACGACGATGACAACAGGGGAAGGGATAGAAATAGGGACGACAAGGACGACGACGACGACGGGGACGACGACGACGGGGATGACAGAATGATCAAAATGAAATAAACTGTTTGACCTAATGTAGGTAGTTCTTCCCCCGAATAGCAAGACCCATCTTGATATGAGGCATATCACAGCATAAATCGCTTGCGTTCTGATTGCAGACAAAGTTGAACCTAGAGAAGTTTTCCACAGCAGTGTGATAGAAGACAAATGATTGCGATGGAAAGGAATAGATGCGGATCGCCTCTCACATGCGGATCGCGCATTCATGTATCTCGAGGCAAAGCGCCGACTCCCCCCAAGATTCATCCAAACCAACCACCAGCCCGCCCGCAAAAAAGCTCGGGAAAAGCCCGCTCGGCGCAACGATCAGCATAATAGAAGCTTGCGTACGATAGTATCAGGGTGCAGTGCAGGCACAGGCATGAGGGGGCACCGCGGGCAGCGCATGCGCATCAAACGCGAGATCGGATGGACGTCAGGCCGAAATGGCGCGCGGGTGGACGCACAATGCGCTGACGAACACTTGCCCTTTTTTTTCTTTCGTTGCCTTCAGACGGATGGGTCTGTGCAGCTTGCGACTCGGGACCGGACGAAGAGATATGATCTGCGGCATAATGAGAGGGGTGAAGGGGGCGGCGAAGTGGGTGGTGGGCTGTCATCTGGACTTCAGACGAAGCCGTCGACTGATGTGAGTCAGGTTGTTCGGGAATTCGGCGAGGCTGGGGAGAGGCTTGGGGGAGATCTGTGTTATGCGATGAGCGCTGGGTTGAGCTTGAGACTGGAGATATGGGGATGGAAGGGAGGAATGAGTCGGGGCAGGTCGATACGGGTTGGATGAGGTGAATTAAGGATTTTCGCTACCGCTTGCTCCCGAGGTTGGGTCGAGAGGTCGGGAGAGACCGAGGCCTTGATGGTCTTTGGATCGGGGGAGGTGAAGTTGCACTCACGATTTACGGGTGGGACTTTCCTTTGATATGAGGAATGATTAGTGGCCATGAAAGCGAAAGCGAGGCTTGGTGAACTTGAAATAGATGCTGACGGGTTGAGAAGACACTATTCCTGACTTTCTGCTGCAATCTCACCCTGCCAAGACGGTGTACTCCCCAATCTACTGCACAGGAGTCGACGCCAAAGGAAGCGGCAGTTTAGAAAAATGCCCAAAACAACCGAATTTGGCAAGAAATCAGGTATACCAATGCACAGATCAAACACGACCTCTTGGCAATCGTGAAAGCTGAACAGCGCATTTCGCCCTGCTTGCGGATTGCGGGCCTGTCAACCGACGCTCAGAAAAATAATAACAATGAAATTCGTAGCTGACGGATACGCGCGCAAGGCCAGGGACGACGTCAGAAAAAAATGCGGCCAGCTCCTGTGTATGAGATGGACGGGAAGATATGTCGGTCAAACAACGCCCGGGGCCGTCTATCTTTCCAGATTGGGAAGGTTTCTGCCGAGGGGGAACCTGTGAGTGGGTGGTTTGCCCTTTGGGTGCGGGTTGAGACCCGGTCGGTTTGAGGAGGCGTCTCAGGGAGCGTGGGCCCCCTGATGAGGCTGTTTGATCGCAATGCGATCTCGCTGACAGGGGTGGCCGGGACCCTTGGGCTCTGTTGGCGTTGCAGTTGGGGGGCAGTTCGCGCAACCATCAATTGCCTCTTTTCGGTAGCTTTTGGGTTAAGGTGAGTGGGAGATTGATGGCAGGGCACGGCACGTCTGGTGCCGGGCGCGAGTTGATGTGTTGTTGGGCGAGATGAGGTTGGCGCGGGGCGGTTCCGAAGCGAAGTCGTTCCGGATCATGGGGTCACCTACACTACATTCCCCCCTGAGCTCGAGTCGTATTCAACAGAATGTTACCCTCGCAGGAAGATCTTTTGCCCCAAGCGTCGTGCTGGCTGTGAAGGAGCAAGGACACGGGGGCGAAGGAGAGAGAATGAGACGGGAGAGGAAGAGAGGAGGAGCCTGGGCAATAGAGCAACTGTTAACGATGCAAGAGCCAGATGGCAGCCGACCGCGCCAAAGTCAATCTGGATCGACGGCAAGGAGGACAGAGTTTACGGGCAGGCACAAACGAGATGATTGTCCAGATTTACGAGGCGGTTTAGTCATCGAAATCTGAGTTTCTGGTGTTGATCTCTAAACGGAATGTTTCTTCAACGGACGTCAGTCACAAAACCCGCGGAGATGTCGAAATGAATGGCAGACGAAAACAAGCTTCAATCAATCTAATTTACTGCTGGGTCATCTGGGGAAAAAGACAGCCGCCACCCAGATCTCAGGGACGATAGATTAAAAAAGTGAAGAGCGAAGGGAAGGGGGGTTGGTGGTGCACCGGGGGCGGCGACCAGCTGGTTCTGGTTCTGGGCCGCTGCGGTGCGCGACACCCACTGAACAAGCATTGGCGATAGATTAATTTAATTAATTTCAGCACCCGGACATGCGTGACACCGGGCGCTAACGGCGCAGGTTATCTCAGCCTCACTTCTCACCCGGTCGCGCCGTTCCTGCGGGTTCAACTTACTGATGAGCTTAATGGCACGACTCGCAGGCTGGACTCTTCCGCTTTGACGTTGGGTTGGATCTCCTCGTGGTGTCTGGAGTCTATCGTAGTGACAGCTGCACAGCATCAGATGGCATTCTTCTAGATGAACATGCATCAGCTCACATCACCACCAGATGGCTTCACCATGTTTGCACCAGACACACTCGCAGTCTCTGAAGAGTCGCAGCACCATCCCGCACTCGCTCCTCTGGCCCCCTTTCACCGCAAGAAACTGCCGCAGGTCGCCTCGTCCGCTTCATGTCCTCTCCAAGTGGATGGCCCCGTCGAGCTGGATTCATCCGTCTGCTTGTGGATATTTCCACCGCGATGCTGTTTTAGAGCGTGCCGGGGGAGTTTTAGAGTGCTGGAGCTGTCCCCTCGTGTAAGCGGGCAGCTCACGGTGGGGGGGGGGGGGGGGGGGGGGGGGGGCTTCGCTCTGTTCCGGGGGGCCGTTGCACTGAGCCCTGAGGGGACAGGCGGCCAACGGGCGGGGGCGGAGGGGGGGCCGCGCTATGCCCTTCGCGGTCGCCTGGGACGCTGCTGCACCGCAAATGCGCCCCCTTCGCCTCCAAGTTCTCTGCGAGTCCTGCACCACGCATCCCGCCCGCGTTGTCGGGTTCTCGCTCTTCCATATCCTCAACTCATCTCGTCTCCCTCTTTCGTCATCTCGCATCCCGGGGTTGGGTGAGGGGCCTATTGGCAAACTGACTAGATACAGACTACACAGACATGGTCTCTGTCGCAGCACTCGGTTGCTCGGCCTCCACCCTGGTCTGAGCGAGGCGCATCATGAAGCAAGCATGAGTAGTAGGTAGGAGGCAATCTGCAAGGCTGCTCCATGCCTCTTTTCGGCTCGACTCCCGATCACCACGCACTCGCTGCACGAAAGTTCTGCAGAAGAATGCGCAGAATCTGAGAAGAAATGGGACGGCCACCACCGCAACCACCACCGCCACTCATCCGAACCCCCTTGGTCCCTGGGCCAATCCTCGAGTCCAGCCGACATGAGACAAACTCTGCGTGTGAGGCCAGTTGGGACGGACACTTTGGGCATGTCGCGACCTGAGCCTGCGCCTGAGCCTGGCCATGAGCCGCCGCGCCTGGTGCTGCTTGGTCCGTGACGTTCATGCCGCCGCGCCATGTCGTCCGTCCAATGCTGCAGTATGATCGCCGTCTGGGTTGGCTTCCTCTCTCTTCGCCGTGGCTTGGGGCTCTTCCGCGAGGTATGGCTCCCAACCCATGGACAGACTCTGCCCACCCATGTTCGCATCATCCCATGCGCGTTTACTGGATGGGCCCAGCGCATGCGACTCGGTGGACTGGAGCATCTCATCCCATGGGATGGATCGTTGACGAGGGGGATGCCCGTCAAGGAGTGTCATCGTCGCAGACCTCCTCGACGTCTCGTCTGCGACACCCCTTCTCGACGCCCCAGTCCCATGGCGCCTGCGGTTCAGTCTGTGGTCCATGGACCGACCATCACGGGAAACAATCTCGTCTGACATCGTCCACACCTCCCATCTATATAATCCCATCTGCCCATCCCGTCTGTCAGTCGTTTCTTCTTTCCCTCCTCATCCTGCAAACCAAGCATTCGCCCTACTCTCCTCTTCCAATCTTTCAGTTCTGTGAACTTTTTTTACGTTCTCGACACTCTTTCTTGTCTGACAATCCAACTACAAACCGCTAGCCGGTCCTTTCCGATCTTTTTTCTAAAAAGTAACTTCTAAAGCTATCTTCGATTCTTTCGATCATCCGGTCTTCCGTTATCAAAACACCCAAAACCAACACAAACACAAACTCAAAAATGTCTTACTCCAGCAAGACCATCCTCCTCTCCGCCCTCCTGGCGGTCGCCGAGGCCCGCTTCGGCCAGGAACAGACCCCCGTCTCCGCCGTCTCCTCCCTCCAGAACGTCGGCAACCCGGGCGAGGCCGCCACCCTCGCCGGCGGCATCCCCGGCGTGCTCCTCGCCGCCGCCAACCCCTGCGACAAGCTCACCCTCGCCGACAAGATCGTCACGCAGCTCGGCGACAGCGCCGAGGTCCTCGACGCCGCCAAGGGCCTCGTCGCCGCCGAGCAGAACTTCAACCCCTTCGTCGTCAGCGTGCCCAACATCTGCGGCGACGCCTCGCTGCCTGCCACTGAGGCCCTCCGCGGCATCGTGCCCCTCGTCGACCCCGCCGTCACTGGCTCGGACACCGAGAACGCCAACTCGGCTACTTCCAAGACGACGCCGTTTGATGCGACGGGCTTGTCTGTTGCGGATGTCATGAAGGCGCAGGGCTTCTCGAACTTTACGACCGCGGGCGCTGCTGGTGGTAATGCCGGTGCTGGTAACAACAACGCCAACAACGGCAATGCCAACAACAACAACAACAACAACAACAACAACCAGAACAACAACAACCAGAACAACAACAATGCCAACACCGGAAACAACAACGCGAACACTGGCAACACCAACGACAACGTTGACTGCGGAAACACAGGCAACGCTAACACCGGAAACACCGCCAACACCGGCAACGCCAGCAACAACACCGCGAACGCCGGCAACAACAACGCCAACACTGGAAACAACAACAACGCCAACACTGGCAACAACGGCAACGCCAACACCGGAGGAGCCGCCACCGGCGCCGCGGACTTTGGCAAGTGCACGCCCACCATGGACTTCCAGCTCGGCCGTGCCGGCCGCAAGGCCACCGAAGGCACCTTCCTGCCCACCGACCCCCTCGTCGCCCAGGGCCAGCAGGACGCCCTCAACCCCAACATCATCACCAACCGAATCTGCGACCAGCTCATCAACGTCTGCGAGGCCAACGACGCGGCCCACCAGCAGTGCCTCGACGCCAAGGCGCAGATCCTGGCTTCGGGCGACAAGAGCGAGGCTGTTGCGACTACCTTCAACGGCCTCCTCGGCTTCTAAGCGATGTGTCTCATCATGTTATCAGAAAAGATGGAATCTGTCAGGGTTCGCGTCTAGAGGGGTGGTGGTTTGCTTTGTTTTCCTATTGTTTCAATTATTCCCATGGTGTTTTATGAATGACTCCTGGAGCATGGCATGGATTTTGTATCATCATCTATCTGATCTGGCGAGACGAGAAAAAGGCTAGGACGAAGGAGCTTGGTTCATCCTTTTTTGGGCTGGGCTTTGGGTGTCTTTTGGCGACGGGTAGCTGGGTGTTCTTGAGTAGGGTGTTTGAATCAATTGGTTTGCCCCGGTTTGCCCCGGAATCTTTTCCACGTCTTTTGTGAATTTGCCTGTGAAGTGATATGAATGTATTCGTTTTTTGATCGTGAGGATGACTGGTTGGGAGTCGTCGCGGCTCTCTTCTTCGGCTCAGGGGTCGGCCTGTTTCAAGTCGGCTTCAGAGCTTCACAGCGGGGTGCTTTCCGGATAAACGGCGCGGTTGAAGTATTCAATCGGACTTGAAAGGCGATAATAAGTACATACCATCGATCGAAGTTATCAGTGTTTGAGTTGCACAATGGCATTCATCATCCAACATCAACGACAGGACTGAAGTCGGTCGTCGGTGAGGCTCGGTCAACACCCACCCGCGCCATCGGTGAAGACAATAAACAAACTTTCAGCGGGGCTCCCGCCAAGCGAGATGAAAGAGACCCGGCTTTAGCAGACGGCGTCCCCTTCTTAGCGCACGTGTAATTTGTTTGGACGAATGACTCGGGAGGGTCTGTCTATTGTGGCACCCTGTTGACCCCTGCGAAGGCTTTGTCTCTCACCGACAATTTGTGAGGTTAAAGCGTTATGTGGGAGGGAAAATGGGAGAAAAACAAAGGCAGAGGAGGATGCACCTGACCTGTGACCGACTTGGTGTACGGACAGCGGTTGTTTTGTCTTTTCTTTTCGCGGCAGCAAGACGCAAGGAACGAGAGAACTTTGACGCGCAGATCTGCGAGATCTCTCTTGTTGCTTGGCTAGATCGCAACGCGCTTGGCGGCGTCAAAAGTCTAAAATTGCCGGCTGGGCGGACGTAGGGCTGGACCAGGGTCTCACTCGCACTCCCATCCTCACCATGACGGATCCGTCGCGACACCCACATGGCGACGACAACCGCAACTCAGATGAAGCTCACGATGTGCCGACACCTCGAAGCCCCCCAAGAAGCGGCAGCGGCAGCGGCATCCGCTCCTTCCTCCCGCCGCTGAACTTCATCACGCTACACTACGCCTACTTCATCGGCACCTCCCTCCTCGCCTCGGCCATCTTCTACGCCTCCTCGAACCCGCGCGGGAGCATCAGCTACGTCGACGCGCTGTTCCTCGTCGTCTCCGCCATCACGGAGGCCGGGCTGAATACCGTCAACCTCAGCCAGATGACCGTCTGGCAGCAGGTCATGCTGTGGCTGCTCATCATCGTCGGGAGTACGATCTGGGTGTCTATCTGGACGGTGCTCGCGCGCAAGCACGTCTTTGAGAAGCGGTTCCGCGAGATTGTGGAGGCCGAGCGGGAGAGGGATCAGATGAGGGAGGGTGAGGGCTGTTTGCCCATCTCTCACGGCCCGGGGAAGAAAGCGGCCGAGGCGAGCGGTGCTGGTGCTGTGGGCGAGGGGGTATCGACGCGTGTTCGGGCTGTGGACAACCATGTTACCTGGGAGGCTGAGAACATCACCCGCCGCTCGACGGCGTCTGTCTCGAGCAAGACGAAGCCCTCGCGTCCCTGGCTCTCCATCTTGAGCGCATCGAAGGAAGGCCGCAACGCGCAGTTCCACTCCCTCACCGCCGCTGAGCGATCCCGCCTCGGCGGCCACGAGTACCGCGCGCTCCGCCTGCTTTCGGTGGTCGTCCCGCTGTATTCTATCCTCTGGCAGGTCCTCGGAAGTGTGGCGCTAGGCGCGTGGATTGCGAATAACATGCCTACGACGGCGACGTCGAACGGTGCGAATCCGTGGTGGGCGGGGATATTCTTCGCTATTTCGGCGTTTAATAACTCGGGCATGTCGCTGCTTGATGCGAATGTCGTGCCGTTCCAGCAGGCGTATTTCGTGCTTATTACGATGGGATTGCTTATTCTGGCGGGTAATACGGCGTATCCCCTGTTTTTGAGGTTGATTTTCTGGGCGGCTTTGAAGGTGCTGAGGCTCACTACGGCCGAGGGGAGACATGGGGAGCTGAAGAGTACGCTGGAGTTCATCTTGAAGTACCCGAGGAGGGTGTACACCAACCTGTTCCCTTCTCGGCCGACGTGGTGGCTCTTCTTCATGGTTGTGTTGATCAACGGTATTGATTGGGTTGCGTTCGAGGTGCTGAACATTGGCAACCCCGTCATTGAGGCCATTCCGGTGGGTGCGAGGGTCTTGGATGGCTTGTTCCAAGCACTTGGTAAGTTATCTTCAACTCAAACGTCTTCAGATCTAGACTAACGAATCTCAGCTGTTCGCTCCGGCGGCTTCTACCTCATCCCAATCTCCTCCGCCTACCCCGGCCTGCAGGTCCTGTACGTCATCATGATGTACATCTCCGTCTACCCCGTCGTAATAACCATGCGCCACTCCAACGTCTACGAAGAACGCTCCCTCGGCATCTACGCCGACGACGAGGAGCAGCACTCCAATCCCTTTCTCCCATCCGAGAAGAAGCACCACACCGCAGGCAGCAACATCGTCGCCGACTTCTTCCGCCAGAACCTCAGCTTTGCCGGCGTCGGCGCCGCACGCCCCGCCGCCGGCCCCCACGGGTACGAGTCCCGGACGAGCTTCGTCAGCCAGCAGATCCGCGGGCAGCTGGCGCACGACCTGTGGCTTCTGACGCTCGCGGTGCTGCTAATTGTGATCATCGAGACGTCGCACTTTCTGGAGGACCCGGTACACTTTTCGGTGTTTAACGTTGTGTTTGAGGTTGTCTCGGCGTATGGGTGTGTGGGGATATCGGTTGGGTTGCCGAATGATGCGATGAGCTTTGCGGGCGGGTGGCATGCGGGGAGTAAGCTTGTGTTGTGTCTGGTTATGTTGAGGGGAAGGCATAGGGGGTTGCCGGTTGCGTTGGATCGCGCGGTGAGGTTGCCTGGGCAGAGGCTGTTGGAGGATGAGGAGGAGGATTGGAGGTTGAGGAGGGCGAGGAGTCGGGGTGTTGATAGTAGAGCTGTTTGAGGTATATATCATCAGTAAGCGAAACTTTGCTCGTGGACAGAATGTGCCTCCGCATAAGGGATTCCGCTCCAACCCAGCTAGAGGATCCAATGAGATCGAGGATCGACAAGAACGGCGATTGGATGTCATTTGCAGACTGACACAATACCATCTTGTGGCAGACAGTGGCACTTCCACCATTTAAATCCCATCACATCTGGGTGAAGAGTCCAGTTTAGTTTCAATTTGCCGCGGAATCATTCCTGTGCGCGGACACATCGTCACCTTTTGAAACAAAAAGCAAAGTCAACAAGTTGATTGTCTACAAGCCTCAGAACACCAATCCTAACCCCGCAGCCCTTCGCGAATGCAACCGTTCTCTCGCCGAATCTGACGCAAACTTGATGGTGGCATCGAGCTATTGATGGCTCGCTTGACACGTGGGCTCAGCTACTGGCTCTGCCAATCCCTTCTCCAAGTCGAACCTGTTGCTTTCAGCCAAGGCTTTTGATGATTCTCTAGGCTCCGGTGAAGAGCCAGTTTTGCTGGTAGGTTGCTGAGTCGTTTGCCGGAAAGAAGACTCCAGAGGTCCTGAATCTGGCTTGGTTTCACCATTGTCATTTTGAGTTCGATTTGAGGTCTCGGCAAGCCTTAGCAGGTAACAAATGAATGCCATAACTCCCTCGATGGAAGTTCCAACAGGGTCGGTTAGAAACCTTTTGCTTCCCTCCCATGCAAAAGCAAAGCAAACCGCTGGAATGAAAAGTGCAAGAGATACCAAGACTAGTAGTGGTTATTAGCAGCTATACCTAGATTGAGACATCATAAGAGAGACGCACATATAACGACCAAGGCCCAAGCTGGGGCTTGCTCAAATGAAGCGACATCCAAAGCAAACAGAGATGTCAGAAAGGACATTGGCAACTAGAGAAAATTAGCCAGGATGGACGAGAATAGAGACGAGTGTGCCAGAGTAACTCACGAACAGGATGGTCACGACAGTAAAGACCATGAGTACTCTGCCTTGTTGAGCAGCGAGTTCTGCATGCTTAATTGAGAGCTTTGCCTGTAGATTTGCAACTTCGCTCTGCTGAAGCGAGAGTGTTGTGTTGACCTGAAACGGTTCCACGTTAGACATGTTACCATGGAGGCTGTAAACTACTTACGGCTGTATGAATTCTGTCGGCGACGCTCTCCATTCCCTTGATGTCGTTGATGATGTAGGTAGTGGTGATGCCGGTTTCTAAGTCGTTTTGTTTGATCTTAGCTTTCTGAATGTCCCGCTTGCTCATTGGCTTTGGAATATTCTGCCTCCTCATGGCTCTCTGGACATCCTGTTGATACTGAACTGTCGCCTCCAGAATGCTAAGCTCATCTAGAATGTCCTTGACCTTTTCAGAGAGCTTTTTGGCTTCGATAGTGGTCTTCCCAAGCTTGTCGTCCATGGCTTTCGCCACTTTGTCATGGTCTCTGGTGTTATCGAATGGCGTTTACCTCAACTTCTTCGTCAGATCCCTAAACTGTGAAAAAAGTTTGGTTTCATCTCTTGCCTGTTTGATCATTGAATGTTAGCTCCCAGCTTCCATTGCTCCCCGGGATGATCTGACAGACAATAGAGTTGATGGATTTCGAGAAGGTCTGACGAATGGATGGGAAGTTCGTCAATGTGCAATTTTCCGGTCGTCCGCCATCGCGTGCTTTGGGCTTTCTCTCGTAGAAGTCGATGCAGTAGTCAACGATCAATTGACTCATCTCAGCGGCAGATCCTGGTTGCAAGTCACTCCCACCAGCTTCTCCCTGCTTCTCAAGACGTTCCAGTATCCCATTCTGAAGCTCATTCTCGACGTCATCGATTGGATGGGAAGATGCCGACAGCAGCCATTCTGGGCGTATTTCAGTCAGCAGAACCCGCAAATGTATGTCAGTGACGTACTGTTGTTGATCGTCCAGATCCATAGCTGATTGACACGTATCAAGAGCCAATAAGATTCTTCTTCTTTGTCTTGCTTGTCTTGCTCCCATTTCTCTTCTTCCCGCTTCTCCTGCTGTTTTCGCCAATAATCAGTTGCTACTTGAGACTCATTCCGCCTGATCTTGTCATTGGTAGAATCTTCGTCCTCCCCAAAGTGGTAATACGACTCATCGAGGGTGGAAGATCCATGGATATTTTGTTCGTCTTCTTTGTCGTATTCATCAAACAGCTTTCGGTACTTCTTTCGCGCCTCTAGGAGTACCTCGGCATAATTGATCTTTCCACTTTCTTCCAACTTCTCCTGGGGTTGGGGTTCCTTCTCTGGCCCAAAAACCTCCTTGTTTTTGGGTTTTTTCTTGCGTTCGGGCTTGCCAGTTTCATGTTCGTTCCCCGCCTGTTCTCTGGGCTGGGCAGGCTTGTCTTTGGTTTCCACACAGTGGAAGGAGTATGACAGATATGGCATCTTCCAATCTCGGTAAGAATGGAGCGCGAAACAGGAAAGGGAGTGCAAACTCACATAGATAGCTGTTGCTGCAACACCGGATGCCTTGGTTGCCTCCTCATCTTGACTTTCCTTCTGCTTCTGCTCAGGAAGTTTTTTTGCTTCTGCTTGATCTCCCTTCGAGCCTTTCCTTCCTTCTATTTCTCTGCCATCATCATGCTGCATCTTAGACACTATGCCTGAATCTTCCGTCTGAGCGCCATAATCCGTGTCGCGCAAGATTGCATCGCATGAGACAAATCGAGGCCTCATTATCCTGGATGGAGAAGCTTTGTCTGGTACTTCTATCCAGCTGTCCTTGAAGAATGACTTCGCCTGGTTGAAATGGCTTCCGTCCTGATCCTCATCTCTCATGATTCGCTGCACCAAATCCTGGACGATCGTCAGTAATTCACGCGCTGTTTCAGAGTCGGAAAATACCTACATCCATCCAGACCATCTACGCACACTCGGTCAGATCATTTGCTATCTTGGGTACTGACGATAGAAACTTACGTTGGTTGCAGGCAGATGAATCCATGTGAACTTCGGTTCCGGGTCCATAAAAATTGAACCTTGAACGCTCCTCGCGATTCGTGCGTCCAACCCCCGTGAATGCTCTTGATACTTCTCCACTGCGTCACGCATAATCTTCTCCGGCCCTTGCCGATATATGGTGTCTTCAATAGTTGGGGTCTTGATAATGCTTCCAAATTGGCCCCTCCTTTTGTAAAAGCGAACAATCGCGGATTTGTAGGTAGTCAGAGAAGGGAACTTTCTCTCATACTGTGGCAGACTATAGGTTGGGCTGTCAGTGCAAATCAACCCAATGGGTGGGTTTTCGAAGATATTCTGCATCTCCTGACTGATTTTGTCGCCCTTCCCGCGCTTCTTTTGATCGTCTACCTGCCCAGATTTCTGATTCTCCGAGTTCGGGACTGCTCTCGCCGCCTGATTCTTGAACTCGTCGACTATGGCCTTCGCCTTTTCGAGAGTTTGCGTTGTATCCTTGCTTCGCGGAGCGCTGGCAATCAGAAGCCAGAGAGCCTGTGGTTCTCTAGCGTAAGCCATCCATTCAATCGCAGTCCAATCTTTTGAACCATCCACAAGCGGCTTCTCTGATGTTCTAGTCTGTTTTTGCGCGAGGGATACTGCAATCTTGTGTCTTTTTGTATGGCCAGCCGCCCATATGTATGCGTCAGAAACACTACCTCTAGCTTCAACGAAGGCGTCTAGGATTGCCTCAGCTCTGTCATAATGACCATTGTCAAATGCAAGCTCCATTGCCGTTTTCCCGTTCTTGGTCTCCGCGTTCGTTTTCGCGTGCTTTTCTAGGAGAAGGCGGACCATGTCAATGTATCCCGCAGATCTGGTGCCGAGATACGATTGTCTTGTTTCTTGGCTGACCTGACTATCCGTGTCCGAGTCAGAACTTTGCTCGCTACTTTCGTGATCGCTAGCTATGCTGGCGAGATGTAAAGGTTGTTGCCCCTCCACATCTCGAGCATTGACGTTAGCGTGATGGCGAAGAAGAAACCCAACCATTGGGAGATTGTTTTTCCGAACGGCAAAGTGCAAGGCAGTGTTATGATCTACATATCGGTTGTCAGTTACTTTCGGGATGACCTGCATTAGAAGGTTTGGACAGATGTCTCCATATTAATACTCACCCGAGGCTATGTCTGATGTTGGTTCTGTATCTGTTGTCTTGGAAGTCTTCGACGTATTGCACTTGGCACCTGCTTCAACCAAGATATGAACACCATCCCAAAAGTTGTTCTCAGCTGCTCTGAGAAGGGGGGTCGCCCCCTCAGAATCCTTCGTCTCCAGCTGTAGATCTTCAGCGTTTCGCCGTTCAAGTAATGCGTGCATTGCGTCTTCTTCCTCTTTCCCACTCATGACAGCTGTCATGAGTGGCGTCCATCCAGAATCGTCACGAAGGTCAAGCTTCGCACCTTTGGCTCTCAAATACCGCACTGTTGCCCCTCCGCCACCGCGAGCGGCAGCATGCAGCGGAGTCCTACCATCCAACTTTTCTTTGAAGCCAAGGTCCCAGTCACGCTTTTCCAGTAAAAGTTGAGTTATGTTACTGCATCGATATCTCGCTGCTATGTATAGCGGTGACCAGCCGTCGTTGTCGAGAATTGTAGAGTCGGCCTCCGCATCGAGAAGAAGCCTGACGATATCTATGTGCTCTGCCCAGCACGCTTCGTAAAGGGGTGTGCTACCATAATCATCCCGGGCATTCAATATTGCTTTAACATTGACGAGTCTCTTCGCTGCTTCCTTGAGACCTTCACGAGCCGCAATATGAAGTAGCGTACGGCCACGGGAAAGTTCCATGTCGAGGCCTTCCGAAGTGTCTTTAGTTATCGCCATTGGGATCCGGTAGCGAAGCGCCTGTGCGTCGTCTGCACCTTCTTCAGACTTTTCCAAGTCTTTGAAAAGTTCAAACAAGACCGACACGCTGTGGACATCATCACCACTTGTAGCCTTTGCTGCTTCCGGCCTAGCATCCGCATCGGCGTCGTCGACGTACTCAGCCGTCGTAGAAATATCCGGATTCGGTTCCCTTTGGATCATAATGATGAGTTTGTTGCGTTCTCTTCGCGATAGACGCTCGTATAGTAAAGGTCAAATTGTCAGAACCGGTCGTGGTCGGAGGCTTTTCGTGGCCGATTGTACCAATGTTGCAGAAATCTAAGATATCAGGCTGAGCTTCACCTGGACTCAAGTAATTGAACTCTCATTTCTCTCTCTGCTCACCATTTCTACCCCAGTAATATTTACTGACAGCTCACATTCGTTTATGCAGTCTTGTTTGTCGCGATGGGCTTGGCAAATGAAAGTCCACTTCGATGCAGAACCGCGGATTTAACCACCAACCGAGTGCGTCAAAGGTGACACAGCGTCAAACTATTGGGTCCACCGTCTTTCAGCTCTTGAAATGCAATATCGAACCCAGCAATGGACGGGCTTTCGGCCGATACACCACATGAACTGGTCGACACGCAGGCCCCACTATTATCGCATTGAATACCAACGTAGGCAGGCGGTGTCCTTTTGGGCAGGAGTGCATGCGAGAGCCTCGGAGCCATCCATACATTTGCCTTGTTCATTCAAAACCACCTCATTGCATCACGGTTATCAATCAGCTCATCATACGGCCTGATTTCAATTTTAGAGCCCCAGGCGGAGCCACAGAAGGTGAATGTCATGAATGCAACGGTCGCGAGATGTAGATCGAGGCCTGCGAGGGCCTACAGCTAGACCTGAAATTGATTGGCGCAAATCGTTCCTCGCAATCTGGGGCTGCTACCTGCGAGTTTGCGTCGTGGGCAGGGACGGGCCGGCATGACTCTAGATGGGGTCTGGGGAGAAAAGAGGAATCCCTGCGGAAACTGCAAGTTCGCCCTTCAGTTAGTTCGTACTAACACCCTTCCATTCGAGGCGATTCTACCTTCGGGACTGTTATGGGCGACAACACACCCAACCGATGGTTCGACATGGCGCAGGTAGGGGTCATCGGGGGTGCTAACCGTGGCTTGATCAACCGCGGCAAGAGCGCGTTGCTGCTTATGGATGGGCAAGAAGCGGCCCCCTTTCATTGGACCAAGACCCTTCAAGACAGGGGCCTCGGAAGGCCGCTGCGCTGAGCGTACCTTTTGGATGCGTTAATACCAATTCGAGAGCTGAAACTATCTGCGTGTGTGGGGAAAGGCAGAAAAGAATCAGTAGGCGACGGATATCTTCGTCCCTTGACGGCTCACACAGCCTATATCAACAGCGGGAGAGGCATAGATTGGGGGTCCATGAACGAACCGGGAGATCTGAGGCTGCTGACTGAAAGAGAGCGAGTAATTGTGCGGTAGCGGAGTAAGGTTGTCTACTTGTTGAGGTTGGCACTGCCGCTGGCTACTGGCGATGAGGGCCGGAGGCGAAGGCGGAGTAGGAATGCTCGGCCCCGGTCCATCGCCGGGCGTGGGGAGGACGGAAGTAAGCCGTAGAGGCTTCCGCACCAAATGCGATGGCGAAATGACAACAGAGAGCAGATTTTCGCACGGGAAGAACGAAATTTATTTGGAAGTCGTAACTATAGTAGAGATATGAAAAAACCGCATGCATCGCGGTTCTCGCAGCGTTATATGCAGTCCCGGGGATGCGTCGATGAGCGGACCAGGCATGACGCACGGCGTGGGGATAGTGGCCTGCGGTCATAATTGTTCGACGCGCCTCATCGCGGATAGCCTACACTATCGACGTTCCAAGTGCCTCGGGAAAGGTCACTGATCTTGGAAAGAAATCTACACTGCCTACAGATGTAGGCCGGTTATCACGCCGAGTCACGCATCTTGGCCTCACGAACCGGATCAGGAGATGCAAAGTACCGGTTCTGACAAGGGCATTGCGCCAGGTTATTTGACCGATCAATGCCAAGGTCTGACTCTAAGTAGATATTGGCTAAATGACACGAACGGGTGTTAGATTACTCTTTCATCATCGATTGAAAAGCAAAAAGATGGGCGGTAAGCAGAGATAGCAGAGTGTACTCACAGTGAAGATGGCCAGGTAATTGGAATCATCCAGCTTGTACAGCTAGTCACAAGGGGTGAGAAGCCTGATGGCCTTCCTACTTTGAAGCAGGAAAATGACCGTAAGGGTTGACGAACCCAACACAAGGGCTGACAAACATGGGCACGCTCGTCGCCAAATACCCCCTAATGTCAGGGCAAGGCCCCCTTCGACAGCGCTGTGGTACAGTCGCATGAATTCATGCATTCATCGGAGCGCAGACCTGAAAGCGATTGTATTCAAGCGGCATCGTAGCAAGGAGGCTTGGAATACAACTTTCGTTCTTGAAGTCGAAAACAAAAGTGCTGTATCTCACCGAAGGGCGAAACTATGCTTCTGAATACGTCGTTAGTTAATTGAACATATCGATATTCGTGGCCTGATTCTTACCTGCGGGATGCGAGCCGTGAGGCGATGATTTGGTTTGCGTTGGGCCGTTGGCTTGGTCTCGAGTGAAGCACCACATATGCATAATCCGATGGGTGCTGTTATATCCATCGATGTGGGATCTAACACTCTAATTTCGCGTCCCTTTGATGTTTGATAGACGGTATGCCAGCGTCGGCATGCGGCCATCAGGTACTCCGAAGAATTGCCACTGATGCGGCTATCCAGAACCATCGTGTCTGGGCTGGCCCTCCAGGCATTCTCCTCGTCGTCGCTCTGCTCATGGATGTCGGATACTTTGGCACATTTCGCCGCCCTCTCCTCTGTCTGTGTAACGTATTCGGCATCGCTGGGCCTCTTCGCTGATATTTGTTTTCTGTCGACTTTTCGTTCACCGATTTCTTCTTCCTCTAATCGTGAGACCTTGTCCATGAGAACCTTCATAGTCCATGCCATTTCGAATAAAGCGTTCTCACCCTTCCTGGTATTTGCAGGTAGAGAAAGGGAAGTCATGTCGAAGAGCAGGTCTAGCGGATGTGGTGCGGTGAGATGTGGACTTCTGTTTTGAAACGCCCTCGGTGAGGTTGATGAGGAAGAGAAGAAATGTTGGATCTCATCAAATGATCATTGAGCACACATAAACAAACAATCAGCCACATCTCCGATAATAAGTGTTGCATGTACCATGGATGGCTCGAGCATAAAGGGTGACTTTAAGGTTTGTGTGGCTGAGCTATTGGAAGTGGTGATCTTGGTCTGCGCAATGTTGGTGGATGAGGATCCTCCCGAATCAATGCACAAATACTTCCATCTTTCCATTACGCTGCCTCTTTTAGAAATTGAAAACGTTGAACGACACACGAACATTCATGAAAGCCGAATCTTGAATTAAGCTATCAGTACTTCGTTTCCCATCTCAAATTGCTGAACTTCAAATGGGACGACTGCACCGATTGGCATGGAGCCATAGAACTCGAATATGACGGTGGCGCAGTTCAGTCTGTGGCTGGTTTCCGCATAATGATTGAGGTCAACCGGCACCTGTTCGAAGATATCAAGGTTGAAGTGTGATTGGCCACACTGGACGAGTCGAATACCCTCATGGAACCATGTCCATCGCTTCAAGCTTCAACAGGAGAGGAAGGTAGCGTATACGGTAGACCCTGGAAAGATTGCGCGGCAACTTGGAGGTCGCCTTCTGTACCAGCTGGAGGCGTAACCCAGGCCGGGCAGTACGCATGGTCCACGTGATTCATTGGTGGCACGATGGCAGGATAATGTATTGAGGGCATCAAGGTGCAAAGAAGGAATCGAGATTTCGTTTCCGTCGCATTCGCCTAAACAGCTGGCCACAGTCAAGAATGAGGCGTAGCAGGGCATCGCAGATCCACTCACAGCTGCGAATGTCTGGGCGTCCCATTGGCAGCGATGGTCACCGCGCCGCTCTCCTGCATGGTCATCTAGCAAGTCGGGCGTCGGAAAGTGCTTCTGAACTTGAAGAAAAGACCATTTTGAACGAGTGATAAAAAGACCCGTCATCATATCTGGCGAAGGTAGTCGTACTCAATTTATTTAGCGTCCGCTCACCAGCGTAATTCGCATGCGCAGCTCTCAAGGGGCCCACGATGCGAACCGAGTCCTGTGAACTTTTACTAAGTAAAGTGAGTTTCTCAAGGACAGTTAAGGACATCCAATAGAGATGGAAGATTGTTAAATTCAGCGATGGACTCAGGGAATTGATATCGCTGATGTCGAGTGTGTGATGCGCCGCAGAAGTGCTGTACTTTGGGAGTGCCTGATCCCTTGGCAACATAAGATCGCACGTGTGGGAGAACGAAAGCCAAGACCAGGACGCGTACTCCCTCGTACCGAACAAAATAGATAGCTGGATGACTATAGACTACTAAAGCCCGAAAAGCATTCCTGCACTGTTGATGATAAATTGTGTCAGGCACGATTCGGCTTTCATTTAAACTTTTATGAGGCGTTATTCAATCATACCTCAAATATTATTCAGACTCAGTGTAGTTTTTGAAAAGGGCCAGGAACTTCTCTGAACATGGCCGACGCCGCGGAAGATTGGAGAGTATGGCTATACGAGCCGTCGCTTGCGCTGGCTATCGTAGGAACGATTGTGTACACAGCCGTTTTTGTTTGGGTCACGTACCTTACGGCATTCAAGCACAGGTCATGGTGTTTTATTTGTGTCCCGATTGGTGCCTTTTTAGAGGTGCTAGGCTATGCGATGAGATGCTATTCAACACAAGACCACCAAAATATTGTGAGTTGGCCTTAGAAGTCTTTGCGGCTCGGTGGCATCTCATGACGGGAACTGAAACTGACAGGCTTCTTATGTAGGGTGTGTTCGCGACAAGCACTTCCCTGATCGTTCTCGCCCCCTTTTCGTCGCCGCTGGAAACTACCTCCTAATCGGTCAACTGATCCGCAATGTACTGCCTCCTTCGAGGCACAGAATTTTCAACATCCCAGCAAGGCTATTAAAGCGAACTTATGTAACATTCGACATCATATGCCTCTGCGTCCAGTCCTCGGGATCTTCCATGGCAAGCGCGAACAGCTGGGTTGGACCGCTCAGCGACATCGCCGTGAAAATTTTGCTTGCCGGTCTTGCGCTTCAGGTTTTGGTATTTTCGACATACATATGCATTCTTTTACGCTATCACAAGTTGTCTCGCAGGATGGCTGTACCCGAGGCTCCGGCTGTATGGTTCGGCGTTCTTAAAGCGGTATACATCTCAAGTTTTCTTATTCTGGTATGTGGACCCTACAGAATGTCTCTTGACCATCGCATTTCGAGCCAATTCTGAACGAAACCGCAGATTCGGTGCGTATACCGGATGATAGAATTTGCCGAGGGCCCAGAGGGCTACACAATGACCCACGAATGGATGTTCTGGGTGTTTGAAGGGATCACCATGGTCGTTGCCATCGCCGTCTTCTGCGTGTGGCACCCTGGCAGGCATCTAGGCCGGTTCGGAGAGAGGGAGAAACAGGCAAACACTCCCCGAGAGGAAATCATCCGGTCACAGCAGAACACGTGAATGGCCAGAAAGAATCCCAATCATCAAGGCGACTGAAAAGTGACTAGGGTAACCGAGTGATCATGTTGTTACATTAGTCGAGGGATCCTAACGTGTTTGAAGATCCGTAAAGAGTGGAGATTGGGCTTCAGGGTCCTAAATGGGAAGTAATACAACACCAAACACGAAGATAAGTGCACAAGCCCACGTGCGTCGGGTTCGCATTTTGCACCTCATTATGTGTCAGCCTCCACTGTGGCTAGAGGATTGATCAGTGATATGAACTACGGATTGAAAATGTGATTGAACTTCAATAGAATATTGTGACTCGAAGAGAAAGGCCATGTAGTCGGATCATCTACCACCTGTCACTCAACTCTATGCCAACGGGACAACTCGAGAAAAGGCTACGAGGAAAACTCATTTCATTTGAACGACCGAACAGCTTTGGCAGCTGAGGCTTAATAAGAGAAGAGGAAGCTTAAACAAATGCAGCCACCACGTTTTCGCCGACACATGGACATTGCTGCAAGTGATTCCGCTCTCTCGGGCTCGTGTCATCTCTTCGGAACACCTCCCCGTGATACGATGGGACACTGCCGATATTGGGCAATACACGGCCCTGACATCATCTGGCAGATCTAGACCACGGCACAATGCCTCATCTTTTGCATACGAACGAAAAGTTCGGAAAAACATGCACCATGCGAGGAGATCTGGGAATGCATGAACTGGCACCTAACCTCTTTTGTGTGTATGAATCCATCCCACTGGAACGATACTGCTTGGGCACAGACCGGCTCCGCAAACTAAACAAAGTCTCCTGTCAGTTCCCAAAAGTGGCAGGTGTCCAAGCGAACGGCACCTTGGGAAAAAGTTTCATCTCATCTATGACGCCCATCGGAGCTCCGTAACACCCTCAATGGGATTGGCCCCAGGTCGGATTCGGGTCCGAGCATGCCACTACCTTGCGCTGTTGGATCAAAGATCTTGGCCCCGACTCTATCCGTTGTCTTTCACGATGGCCAACGGCAACGGAAGCTTCGGCGTCCCAAGGTCTGAGGCGTCTGGAGCAAGCTCTTCCAAGAATGTCACTTGGATGCGGGTCAGAGGAAAAATTGGGTCACATCTGCTGGGCTCTTATTATAAGCTTGTATGAGCCTCAACTTAAACCTAACATTCAGGGAGTTGGGCAAGGTTCGCAGTTGAATAGATAATTATCTTGGTTCTCTTTCTCGATTTTTGCTTTTCGGTCTTCTGTCTAATTCTGCTTTTCTTCGCTCTGGTTAGCGATCGCAGTAAGGATGAGGGTTTCTATTCTCACATGGAGCATTTTCATGCTCAAGTTGGGGTTAGCCGTCGCTCAAAATGGACAGGACGTTCGAACCATCCAAAGTTCGTTCGTCCTCATCTCCGTAGCAGCGTCGAATTTGGATGCTGCAGTACGGGTAGGTGTTGAAGACCATTCAACGAACATGAACACACACTAACAGATACAGAGTGTATCGGGTGATCCGGTTAGCACGCAAGCCCTCGGACCGGCAATGCAGGGAGTGGAAAATGCTCTGGCTCAAGCACGCACCGATATCTCCACCACCCAGCCGATCTCGATCACCGATGGAATCGCCCTTCAGCAGACGGCCGAGACGCTGGCCAAGAGCGTGAAGATTATGGTCATGTCCACGATGCTACAGCGAACGATGCTCGATCAGACTGGAGCGACAGCTGGACTCATTCAGTCATTCAAGAATCAAAACATGCTCTCGGGGGCTCTCGGCCAAGTTGTTCTTTCGAAACTGCCCGCGGAGGGTCTATCAGGAGCCATGATGGCGTTTGGTGGAGCTGCCGGGTCCATCGGAATGGGAATCGCGTCGTTGAGCGCTCCTCCTTTGCAACTGCCGTTGATGCCACCGGGCCCTTCTGGTCCACCTGCGATGACCCCCCCGTCTGCACCTGCTGGCGCTCCCGCCTCCGCTGCGCCAGCTGCTCCGGCGGCTCCGGGTATGGCACCACCGGCCGCTGCTCCAATTCCGGCCTCACCCGCTGCTCAACCTAACACGACAGCAGGAAGGAAGCATGCGAGCAAGTCGAAGAAAAGAAACTTCTTCAGTTGATCTGGGGTGGTGTACGTTAGGTATGACTACATGTAATCAAATTTCCATGTTGGATGCCGAAAGCAAAAGAGACTGGAAACATACTTATTCCGTGACACTCTAAGCATGGTGTTGACTAAATGACGTGTGTAATTCTGACACAATTTGAGACTTAAGACCGCAATGAAAGTTGAACAGATAGGTCATTGGTACTTTGGAGTGTCAATTCTGGCTAGCCCCATAGAGCATTTAAATATTGGACCTTCCCCATGATAGAGTGCTGAAAAAGGCTACTTATTCACTCAAAGTGCATGTTACCCATAGGCAGCTGCAAGTTCCTAGCAATGGTCCGCGGAATCGTCGGAATGTGAATGTCCCACATGCTACTCGTCGAATGATTCGGATCCCGGGCAGCGCTGCCACGATATTGTCCCCGGTGGTACCAATTGAGTCTCCCTCCTCCTGCATTATCTCCTCTATTGTAGGTTTTAATGAATCGGCCTCCCCAAATCGTGAGGAAAATGTAACCCAGTGTCTCGCGTGGCTGTGACTCCTCATAGTGCTTCCTCAAAAAGCTGCTGACATCGATGTCCTCCACGTAAAGGCATGTACGAAGCCGAAGTTCTGCCTCGAACTCGCTTGCAAGTCCTTCTGTGCCCATTTCTGAACCGTCTAAAGTGATCGTTTCGAGTGATGGAGTTGCCTCAACCAATTGTAGGACCCTCGAGAGTGCCAAGTCTCTGGGAATGGTACCAAGAGGACCAAATGAGGCGATATCAAGTGTCCGAAGATTGACTGCATGCTTGGAGAAGTTCTCAATCAGGGTAGGTCCGTTGTATCCTAATGCAAGGTCTTTGACATTCAATCGAAGAAGCCGAATCGAGCGCAGAATGGGAAGGAGGAATGACGATCTCCAGGCGGTGGGCTTGTGCGACAGCATCGGAGCATCAATGACGAACCGATTGTGTCGACCGATGTAGTCCAGTGCTTCCGATTGTATTTGTCGACAGATCTGGAGCAAGGGACGCCTCAGAGTAGTGAGCGGATAGTGGCGGTAGGTTCTTGTACAATGACGCCAGGTGGTTACGGGGCGGTCGGTGATTGTAATGTTTCCACTCGCCACCAACGTCTTGTCTCTGGGAAGGGACCCAGTTAAGTCGTAAACATGATGTGATCTCGAAGCTCTTGGGGAAGTTGGAGGAATCGGCTCACTGGTTGCAATTGAGCTCTCTTCAAGGTTCTGGTCTGTCCCTGCTTGCCGGCTCTGGTCCTTTGCTTAACCGTCGAAGGCTTTTTGCCGGGCTTCTTGTGGTGACGTCTTTTCGCCATCTTGCGTTGCAGCTTTGGTGACCCGGCAATTCCGGGTAAGGTACCTTAGTGGAGGAAAGTGAATGGTTGAGCGAGAACAACGACCGCATCAGCCGGACGGAGAGGATGGGTCGCTACAAATACTACTTAGTTGCCTTGAATGTAGCAGAAGTTGCTTCTCAAAGAACACTCCAGAAGCATCATTATGGCTGGTTCCGTCCCTCCTTTGTGCGATAGAATGGCCAGCGCATGTGCGGTTTTCGAATGTAGACTGCTTTTATGGTTGTATATGGAATCTACCTAGAGGGAAACGGTCGTTGATGCTGCACCAATGGAGTTATGCAGACTGTGGCCTGGAAGTTTCTACGGGGTCTGCATGAAGGCAACTAAAGAAATTTATGATACCTACGCCATTGGATCGTGTTATGTGAGATCATGCAAAGGATATCTGGAAATAAAGAGCAATTTATTCGAGAGAGTATGGGTATGCTTCATTTCATTCAAAACTCCCTCGCAGTTATCAAAGGCTTGATTTACGATGGGTTGGAAAGCCTGAGTGAGCAGACAGCAGACACGGGACCCCTGTGACCATTGTGGCCCCTTCACCACCTTGTCCTTCTGTGTTCTACCCACTGACTTCCTCTCCCGCTTCAAACGCGAGCTTCACATGATACACCGGATAGTCATAGGTCGGCTTCAGTTCACAAGCCAACACCTGATAGCCAAGCCTCTCCTCTTTCGTCAACCTATTAGTATTCCTTTGTTCACAAGAACACAAGACACTTTCCTTTAAGCCACAACAATCCAAGTCCCTAATACACCGTCCATCGCAAACATACTCCACTCGACATCCAGCGTGGATAGCCACCATCCGAACGATGGACTCAATGTCATCGAAATGTTGGGAAATTCGTATAACTCTGAGTGATTTGATGTCAGATAGGTGCTTGAGAAACAGAGCCGCAGGTTGGCCATCTTTGAACTGTTTCAGATCGAACCATCAGGACCAGATCGTGAGCTTCTCGAGTCGGTGTGCGTGGCGCGCCAGATGCGACGTCAGCCGGGTTCCGCAGATGTCAACGTTCTCCTGACAAATATCCAGGCGCATGTACCGAATCAGCCCCAGGAATTCGATGAAGTGCGGCTGCAGGAGAATCATTGTGTCATGGGGCTTGTGATATCCGTTGCGAAGCGCCGTCCGAGAAACCCCAATACAAAACTGAAAGTTGAACGTGTTGCTGTCGCAGATGAACTCCAAGGCTTCGGTCCTAAGCTGACGACAGACCTGAAAAAGGGCAATCTTCACCTCGGACCCATTAGTCCATTTTTTTGATGACTTGTGTGCTCCCCAGGCCCGGTCGTTGGAGTCTTGACTCATCGAAATCACCAGAGCCCTTGAATGACCGACTGTCTTCTTCCCGAGCTGTCGGTCTCTAGAGACTTCGATCATCCGCCGTTTGGGTAGAAGATTTCCAAAATTGAAGATGGCGTCACGAAGTTCTCGGGGAAGTCGAAGCAAGTAACATGTCGGACTAGAATTGGCCTGTAGCTTCTGGGGCTTCTGTTTTGACTTGCGCCATGATTGTGGGTTGGCTGCCCTCCGATAGTCGTTGGCTTGCCGTCGTCTCTTGGACTTTGCTGACTTCGCCATTACTGGATATGGGTAAACAAACAAGTTGCTGATCAATGGAAGCGTGGGTATGGGAAGAATCTCGATGGACCTACCCAGAATGCTCTCAATTCAAGGAAGAAATGCGACCTAGCGACATCACTGCCTGTGTAGAAGCAACTGGATGCTTGGTGAAAGGATCGACTTGAGTCATTGACTTTGCGGGAGCTTTCGCAATGTCCGGACTTGAGCGACTTTCGTGATTTTGGAATGAAATCAAAGGTGGCTTTGTGATGTACATATCGAATTGTAAGTTTTTTGGGTGCCTATTCGACAGGCTACAGTATCGTATTGAGCGATTGCCTTGCATATTTGTAAATCCAATAGAACATCGGCAACACAAAGCAGTGGCATCGGGTTAGAAAGATAAGGTAACCTCTTTCACCGAAAGGATTGCTGTCTGTAACCTGCTTTGACCTTTCAAGACGAAGTTTACATGTCTTTATGTCATTTGGTCAAGGGCGCCTTTGCTGAATCGAGAATGAGACAGTAAAATATCGCCTCGCAAGGAAAATAGGCGACGTCCATAGTGAAGGCTCAATGCCCTAGCGTCTTTGCGGTCCAAAATACATACCTTAGTATCTAGCATCGCCACATCATAGGAAACTAGAAGATCTCCCACGGATGTGTATATTCATCTAGATGATGAGAATGCAGGTAGCTTGTGGCGGGGCTGAACACCATCCTGAAGGGCGACCGCTTCAATGTTTCTCACTTGCAATGTCAAATGGAATAGGACGGTTAGAGTCGTTAATACTTTCAAGCAAAATTTCTGTCTCAATCAAATCATTCATTGCCAAACTAATTAAAAAGACAGAAACATTTTAGGCCCAATTATGGGTGCCAGCATGTATGAGAATTGCCCACCGCATCACAGGATGTTAGAAGAGATCACCATGCCCAGTTCCCTGGTTTTGATGAGTTAGTCGAGGTCTCAACGTTTTGCAAATCAGATTGACTTACTTGCACCAAACCTTCCACTGATCGGAGACTACCGCGAGCTTCGACTTGTTGGACATGTGGCTCATCCATTGAGACAGTCCTCGGTCAGGGTTCTCAAAGAATCTTGCAACGTGGTCAGGAGACGCGCTATCTTTGCACAACTGGTTAATGACCCGGCGTTCCAGATACGCATAGTCAAAGAACATCTCAGGTGTCTCTCGCTGAAACATCTTTTGCAACTGGCCAAGCCAGACAACTGCCGGGAGGTCCACAGCGCTGAGAGGGCGGTTTCCAGCCTGGTTACCGCGAAATTTTCCCAAGTCAGCCTCGACAGCGCTCCTCACAACCCTGTCACTGAGGGATAGCTTCCAAATCCCTGTTTTCTCCCAGGCGTAAAAGAGATGTTCGAGTAGCGGGATGCCGCGCAACTCCCTGCGAAACCCGAAAGTGTTCCTCTGTGATTCGCATTTGATGTGGAAGTTGAGACCTTTGGTAATGTCTTCAGGAGTTAGGTCGGTCTTCGAGATCTGTTTGAGGTGACGATGCAGGGGGACAACCCTCTGCGCGGCTAAAGCCAGGCGGTCGGCGGTAGTGGTTTTGGTTCTGATCTCGCTCAGCCTGAGTCCTTGGGAGCGCCAAAACCGAATAATACATTGATCAAAGGTCTGAGGTGGCTCCGGAGCAAAGATGGCTGCCTTCTGTAACTCGATCAAGACTTCGAGATCCTTCCAACGAGGCACGGTATCGGGGCTCAAAATGCGAATGGCGTTGTACTGGTGAGCGACAGCCATGAGGGATCCGGAATAGCTGACACTGAAAGTCTCCGCCAAATGTGAGGTAACTGACACGCTGCAGAGAAGGCCACCAAGGAGGATCGGGTTTTGGATGAATGGTTTTCCACCCGAGCCATGAAGCAGAGCAAATCGGTAATGTTGCCAGGCCGTGACTTCGTTGCCAGCTTGCGTCATGAGGCGGGCGAAAGACCTTGCGTCTTGCAATGGTCTGTAGTTCAGGTATTTCACCAGGTTTGTAGTGACCCGTGACATCAAGTCTGGATGTTCAAGATGTCGAGATAGGTCCTGCACATTGCCCCGGTGCTGAGACGGACGGGAGAGCCTGCCGTTTTCGATGGTTTCGAGACCAGGCGGGATGTGAGAAGGTCGAGACAGGCCACGGACTTCCCTGCTGCCAGAGACTCGTGTTGAAGATCAAAGAGCCTCCGGAGCTCGAGACCTTTCACTTGAAAAGTGGGATCTCCGGAAGGCTCCAGGGCTCGTCCTTGATTCTAGCTTCCAGGTTCGACTCGCTGCCTAGGTTCTCCAACATGAATGAGACGTCGCAAAGCAGCCAGTCTTTCATATTTGACTCCGACAGCCATAGCGTTTTGTCGGCGTTCCGGAGAGTCTTGTCATCCCAGCGCTTTGAACCCTCTGAGGCATTGTCGGGCCAGAAAGAGCTCTGTTCTAGCCCACAGAAACAGTACATGGCGTTCGACATTGACTCCAGGTTGTCAAGGTATGGGTACTTCTGGATGAAGACGGTCTCAAGGTCAACGAGATGCTGAAAGCCTGCCTGAGTTACCAGCCATGCGGTGACGAGGTCGACTTTGGAGCTTGAATATCCCGTCCACAGCCGCTGCAGGAAAAGACGAATATCGCGGCAATCTTTGAGAAGACAACCGAGTTCCATCAACTGGTCGTCATCAAAGGCTACCCAGCCACTCTGTTCGGCCTTTTGGAACAGTGCTCTGCTCGTGATGTCTTCTTGATTGCGGCTCGGTCAGGCCTAGTCGCATCATTGCCAGTGGAGAAGCCAGCAGAGACCTCTTCATCAGAGGAATGGTCATGAACATCGTCATCATCGGCGAGGACGGCGAAGTAGTTGGTTTGGGATGTGTCTCGGTCCGACGGCGTCGCGGAGGGGGGCTTGCTCGTGGGCGGGGAGGCGGAGGGTCGAGTCGCCTCCGGCTTGGGATGAGCAAAGGCGTCAAGAATCTTCTGAAGGCTCTCGTTGAAGAAGGTATGAGTTGCATTCGCGGCTTCTGAGCCGTGCTGTAGAAACCACTCAGCACATCGACGGCGGAGGCAGAGCGACTCCTCCAACGCCTTTCTCGTCTCCTTCGGCATCACTCGCCCGGCGTTTGCACATGCTATGGCCAGATCCACCAACTCCCAAACTTTGTACTGGCGGGGAGAAGTGATTGCGGTCTTGAGTTTGCTCGCTTCGAGGACGAGCCAGTCGAGGGCTTCAGCGGTCTTGAGCTTGTACCGCTTGTAGGAGGAGGACAGGTCGCTGTAATCCATCATCGCGCGATCCAAGCTGCGCGAGGGCAGCGGCTGATGGGTTGAGCGTTTGCAGGTTGTCGGGTCCGCGGAAAAATGATCTGCAAACGTGTATCAGTAAAATTTGTTCATGATTTCTTCAGAGAACTGGGAGATTGAAGCCGACGGGCATCGCAAACTGCGCGGAGGATGACACTCACTGTGTTGACCTTGCTGCTGGGAAGGTGAAGGAAGAAGTTTTTTTTTTTTTCCAAAACATCTGGGAGGGAAGGAAGTTCCCACGTCGACCAGGTTCGAAAGAGAGGCAAGCGGCAACCTGCATACGGACGGTAGTGTATGTTCTGTTTGCGCAGACCCACTCTGCGTATTCTGCTGCAACTCTTAGACGGACGAATGAAGTTGGGAGACATAATTGAATGCCACCGGAACTCATAAACTGGCTTGATTTTACATTTAATAGGGAGTAAAATGTACAAGACGACTCAACATCTTCATAGCGAGGACTGACCACCATACGCAGCGTGAGCGCTGGCATCCAAGGGTCCATGGAAGCCCCTTGAAAGTCTATCATGGGGAACACCGCAGTCCATGATAATAAGAAAGTTTACGCTGACCATAAAAGCTTCCCGTGATCAAACGCAAATTCTTTGTAAGACAACAAATCTTTATATAGATTCACTATCACTGTAGTTATTGTTGTGCTACGAGAGGCCCATCTCTTTCGCAGTGGTAAATTATCACGAGTAACGGCCACACAGCCAACGCAATAGCATTGGAGATAAAGTCAAACAAATTTCCACACTGAAATAAATGATTAGAATATACCGAGTGTAAATTGATTATATTTGTATCAGTATATGAATATGAGTTTGTATTTAGAAGGTAAGCCATCATTCTATGAATGTGAGCGCTGCATGGAAGCAGGGATTGACGGAGGACTGACGCGCACATGCGGTACTAGAATCCCCGGTTGGTGGCGGGTACGATTTGAGCGGAAACATGAAGCTTCTAAAGTACAGATTGATACAAAACCAGATAGATATGAAATCTGGTGAGCTGCGGCCAGCTAATGTTCTAACCGAGAGCCGCGAGCATGCTTCGGAAACCGCCATTGGCGCTGACAGCAGCCCCATTCACCCATCTGCCTTCCTCACTAGCAAGAAACCCGACAATGTAAGCAATATCCTCCGGCTCTCCGAACCTCGGAGCAGCAGATGTCTCCGCCAGGTACTTCTCCTTGAGATCGGCCGGCATAGACTTAGTGACCTCCTCAAACGCATCCGTAAGAGTCGGCCCCACGATGACGCTGTTGAATGTGATACCCTTCTCGGACGAGAATTGGTCGGCGAACGAGCGCGTGAAACTGTCCAGCGCAGCCTTGCTCGCGCCGTACGTGATCATTGGATTCCCGTTGCCGACGCGGCCCGCAATGCTGGAGATGTTAATCACGCGCCCGCCAGACTCGGGCGCTGCGTGCTCCATGTAAGCGATCGTGGTGGCCACGGGGGCATACACGTTGGCGACCATGACGGCGGAGAAGTTATCCGCGTTGAGCTCGGGGGTGGCCTTGTAGTGGTCGATGCTAGCGAGGACGGCGTTGTTGACGAGGATGTCGATAGTGTCCACTTTCAGGGCGCCGAGGGCCTGCTTGATCACATCGGGCCAGGCGTCCGGGTTGAGCGCGTTGGCCTTGATGACGACGGCGTTCTTGACGCCGAGGGCGCGGCACTTTTCGATAGTGTCGTCGGCGGCGGACTGGTTGACGGCGTAGGTGATTGCGAGGTTGGCAAGGCCCTTGCGGGCGAGGTGGATGGCGATGGCTTTGCCGATGCCGCGGGAGGCGCCGGTGACGACGGCCGTCTTGCCGGCGAGGGACCAGGGCTCGGGGTTGTTGATGGGGGCAGACATGGTTGATGATGATAGATGGATGAAGAAGATGATTCTGATATTGAGTGTAAGGCTTGGTGGAAAAGGAGTGAGTTGAATGGTGTCGAGAAGATAATCTCAGTTGACCCATCCCGTAGCGGTCCTTTTATACATGTTGACGTGAGTGATATTGACACCTTCCAACCTTTGGTGAGTAACAGGCTTTCTCTCGACATCTAGAATCTCATCAGACTTATGATTACCACATCAAGGTTGAATCTTCGAAGTGACCAAGCCGGGGCTTCATCCCTCCGCAATACTGGTAGCAAGGTCATCAATACGACTTTACCATGCGGCCATGACGCTGAGCCATTCATCATGTAAGCCCCGAGTAGCATTGAAATCGCATGAGTATCCAAAACGTCGATCTCTTGTTAGGACCACAATACATTCAAGCTGCAAGACCATATCGCGGCTTGGCACCGGGTCATAACGGCGCGGGTTAAACCAGATGACTCCGAATGTGGGACCATGCGTCTAGGCAGCTTATCCGTGATCGGGCTCCGAACATGAACGAGCGCTGAGCAATCAGTGAGATCATACAGCATTAAAGTCAAGGGATTTGTTTTGACGACATTCCTTCGCTTTCGGATGTGAGAGAAGCCACATGGCACTGGCCGGGAACCTGCAGCGGATGAAAATGCGGCCCCGTACGGCTCGGGTCTAGCGGCGGGATGTGTCGAGCGCGGGATCGTCGAGACTGGCGATTCGGCCGAACAGCCGGAGGTGCGGTGATTGATAAGCTGACTCCAAGGCAGCAACACTCGCGTCTCAGGGCTTAGCGTCCGAATCCCAGCACTATCATCCCGATTGAATCGCCGTGGACTGCCGTGGCCCTCCGTGGACATTGATCATCGGGAGTGCTAAAAAGCAGTAGAAAGGACGATATAGATGCGGTTTATCGAGATCTTGCGACCGTCCTTCATTCAACAGATGGTTTCCGAGAAACGAACAATACAATACAGAAGGGGATTCTAGCCAAATGACACGCTATTCCGGAGTAACCTATCCTAAGACACACACTCTTACACTCTTCATGGTCACATCACACAAGGAGGCCAGCCATCTTAGAAACCAAGCAGAATCTTCCTCCAAGGAATCTTCTTCTTCTCTGCACCCGTCGCCGAAGCCCCGTATCCCTCCTCCTGGACATTGTGCTGTCCCACGATGGCCAGAAAGACATCATTAAGCGTCGTGGGACTGACGCTGTGGTGCTCAATACCCAGCGCATCCTTATTCTCTTCAAGCATCAGGATCAACTGACCGATGGCACTCACACTCTCCGCCCGCCCACCCGTCTCGCCTTGTCCCCGCTTGCTCGTCTCCTGCACCTGCTGCGCGCGCGCAAGCACGTCAGCCGCAGAGACGGAGAAGCGCATCTGCCCGTGATATGTCGCCGCCTCAATGCTTGCGTTAGGGAACATCATCTGCACCCACTCGCGCATGTGGTCCATCTCCTCAGTTGTCGAGTGCGGCGCGGTGCGGCTAACAAGATGAACGTACAACGAGTCCCCGAAGCGCGCCTGTAATGTCTCGACTTCCCCGATGGCAAGCATCCGCTGCGCAACAATGCCGGCGCGGTTGGCCAGCGCGTCCGCCTCTTCCATACTATGCGTGGTGAGCAGGATCGCGCGGCCCGGGACGATGGTGCTCAGGGTGCGCCACATGATGCGCTTCGCGGCCGCGTCGAGGCCAGAAGACGGCTCGTCGAGAAGGATCACGGACGGATTGCCCGTAAGTGCGATACCCAGCGAGAGCTTGCGCTTGTTACCACCCGAAAGGTGCTGTGCCATAGTGTTCACGTGGGCGTCTAGCCCGACGGCGCGTACGACGGCTTGGACTTGGTACTCGACGTCCGCGATGCCTCTGAGACGCGCGTAGTGGCGCAGGTGCTCGAGGACGGTCATGGAGTCTATCGCGTCGAACTGCGGGCACACGCCGAGGTTGGAGCGGGCGAGGGCGCGGTGGTCGGTGATGGAGACGTGCTCGACGAGGACGTCGCCGCCGTTCTTGCTGGGCTGGATGTCGCCGCGGATGAGGGAGATGGTGGTGGACTTGCCGGCGCCGTTGGGGCCGAGCAGGGCGAAGACCTCGCTGTGGCGGACGCCGAAGGTGACGTTGTCGACGGCGGTGAATTTGCCGAATTTCTTGGTGAGGTGCCTTACTTGGAGGCCGTCGTCTGAGCCGGTTGTTTCGACGCGGACGACTTCGTCGGTGACTTCTTGGTCGCTAGGGGCTTGCTCGCCCTCAGTCTGGTGTTTCTTCTTGCGGTTGAGAAAGATGGGAAGTTTGTTTCCGCTGTCGTGCCATACCAAGATGCAGAACAAAAGAACGGCCTGGAGAGACAGATATAGGATTGGGCCTCCGTAGGCGTTCAGGGTCCCGGGGTAGCTGTAGAAAGCGGTGCTATCACAAGCCAAGTTGAACGTGTTCAGGCCGATGATCATGGCGCGGCAGACATTAGCGACTGGGAAGAAGGCCGCAACGGTGTAGTGCCCGATCAAGATATTGCGGTCGCTGACCGTAGCCGGGGAAAAGGTCAAGATGTAGAGGAAGGCGATAAGATAGATGGCAAAACCCACGCTGTTGTAGGCCATGATGGCAGCAAAGGTCGCGACCTGGCTCTTCATGAACAGGGAGAAGACGTAAGAGAGAAGAATCGAGGTCAGTCCGTAGAGGACGAACACCGGGAAGAGGTAGCCGGGTGCGTACCATACATCCGACGTCGCTACAAAAATCACGGCCGCGATGATGAGGGCAACGACGAAGATGCCGTAATCAAAGATAACATGAGCCGTCCAGAGGGGTAGTGATCGGACTCCGCTGGAGTATTGCAGACCGCGGACGTTGGAACGCCGCTCGACGTTGGGGTAGAGCCCGAAGAAAGCTGGGACGATTGAGAGGACGATGCTGAAGAAGATATCCAGTTGAATCGTGTTGATGTTCGCGGCACCGAAGGCGCTGTCGAAGGAAATGTACCTTGTGACAATGTTGGAGTTTGTCAAGGCGATGGTGAGAAGGTTCTGAGAGACGACGGCGGCGGCAATGGCCTTGTAGTCTTCCATGTCTGCTCGCCATGCCACAGTCGGGGGTCCGTTATTGTCGGAAGCCCAGAAGCCTCCAGGCAAGAGGTTTTTCCTCTCATCGTCCACGTAATCCCGCAGGTTAGCCTCGGACGAGATGCTGTTCAGCGTGAAGTTGCCCGATTCTGGGGCCAACACATTGACGAAAGAGGTAAATGCAGTTCCGTCCACGGCCGCAGCTGGTCCGGCAGCGACACGCATGTTCTCAATGACACCATCGTACATCCCGCTCGTTGCTCTCCCGTTCCCGTCTGTGGGGGTGCAACTCGACGCAGGCTTATCATTGATGAGAATCTGCATGATGGCTGCGGCAATGACAGGGATGAGGAAAGCAGCCACAAAAGGGACCCAGTTGGTCTTGAAAAGGGTGACGCGCTTGTACACCAAAACCGTCATCTGCTTCAAGAAGCCCGTCTGACGACCCGACTGGAGGCCGAGCGAGTTACGACCGCCGTCTGCCATTCCCTTCTCAGTGATCTGCCCGGAATCGTCGGAGAACCTGGCCCCCGGCGCAGGGCGAGACTGGAAGTCTTCTTCTTGGACCTCTTCGGCGACGTTGAGGAATACATCTTCGATGTTGGGACTGTTGATTTTGTAGGGAAGCCGCGCTGCTTCGAGGGCGCGGATGACATCTGCTGCCAGGTTGGACGACGACGCAGTGTAGACGATGGTGTTCGATGATACTTTCAAGTCGACGCCGTGGACTTCAGGGGCCACTCTGACGCTCTTGGCGTTCAGGACGTGGATGCGGTAGCCGGCGCCCAGGGAATCCTTGAGCGCAACCGATGAGCCTTCTGCTCTAAGCTTACCCTTGGAAAGAATAGCGATGTTGTCCGCCAGGAGGTCAGCTTCGTCGAGAAAGTGCGTCGTCATGATGATAGTCCTTCGTCCCCTTTCTGCCAGCAGGATGTCCCACATCTTCCTCCGCGAAAGGGCGTCGATGCCGGAAGATACTTCGTCGACGCAGCACACGGCGCTGCCGCCGGTCAACATCATACCGAGCTGCAGCTTGCGCTTCTGGCCGCCGGACAGGGTCTTGGACTGAGCGCTCTTCTTGGAACCGAGGCCGATGGCGTCAATCAGCCGTGTCATGTCGTCGCCACCGTTCGTGTACCCCGTGGACTTGAGTTGGTTGAAGATGCGAATGTGTTCGGCGACGGTCAACTCGTCCCAGAGAACGTTCTTCTGCGGGGCAATCCCGATGCCGCCCGATGCGTCGATGGACACGCTGCCCTGGTTGAAGCGGCTGATGCCAGCGATCGCATCGAGGGTCGTGCTCTTCCCGCTGCCGTTAGCACCCAGCAACGCGAGGATCTGGCCCCTTTTTGCCGTGAGGTTGAGGTTGTTGACGGCGACAGTCGGCTCCCGAGGCTTCGAGATGAAGGAGAAGATGCGGCGGAAGAGGCTTGGCTTGTAGACTTTCGTGAGCCCATCGATGTAGACTGCTTCCTGCGGTTGAGGCCCGACACCTCTGTAGATCCTACGACTCTCCGACCCGACACCGTGGATCTGGCGTTCGACAAAGGCTGCCACCAGGGGATAGACAAGAAACTGGATGATGAGAAAGATCCAGAGGACGATGCCGGGGAGACTTGAAGCGCCGGTCGGGGATCCCTTGATGAGGTTCATCGGCCGGCCCTCGGCCTCAAATCGAGCGATCGACTTGATGAAGAAGACGAAGGCGCAGGGGGTGAAGAGAAGACTGAGAACAGCGACGGCGGCAGTGGGCGGGTCAGGGATAGCTTGGGCAAGGACACCGAGCAGGACGTAGACGAGGGAGTTGACCACGCCGGAGAGCTGTGCTTTCTTGAAGAACGTGGCGCCGAGGATCGCTTGCGACGTCAAGGCGAGGCCGCCGAGGATGAAGAAGATGATGATGATGCCGATGTTAGTCTCCTTCCATATCATGGTCCGCGCGATGATGGAGGCGACCAGCCAGCCGGGGAAGTAGATCGTGGCGAAGGAGTAGAAGTTGGCGACCATCCGGGCGACCTGGGGCTCCCACTCGTACCGGGTCGACATCATGGTGTCGATGAGCTGGGAGAGGCCCTTCTCGCGCTCCGTAGCGACGTGGCCTGGCAGGTGGTAGCTGACGCCGATGAGGGCGAGGACGAAGGAGACGGCGAGGTAGTCGATGAAGGTCTGCTGTTAGCGCCGTCTGACGGAGGCTTCGCGCTCGTCTTCGGTCTCGTCGGTGAAGCCCCATTCTTGCACGTTGGCGAGCGGATCGGAGTCGGCTGCTGTGGAGTTTAACCGTACTATGGCAGAGTCCACGGCGCGTTGGAGAGGGAGGGTGTAAACCTGCGCATCGTTGTCACTCTTGCTCACCTGGAACTTTTGTCCCAGAGCGGGATCGCCTCGAAGGGTGTAGTTCCATAAGCCGCCGTCGCCCTCGCTGGGAGAGGAGTGGAAGACAACAGCGCCGTAGCACGGCGTCGTCCCTCTCGTCGCCGTTTGGCATATGAGACTCAAGTCGTCGACGTTGGCGATGGTGGTGGCGTTCTTGCCGGCCGCAGCGACCTCGTCCGAGAGGGAGGAAATCACGCGCTCGATGTCGCCGCCCGTGTTTCCGTTGCTGACAAACACGACGGTGTTGCGGGAGCCGTCGGCGGCGGAGAGACCGTCTTGCAGGGATCGAACGGCGCGTGGGTCGGCGATGCCGTAGTCGTTTTGGGGCCCGTTGAGATTTCGGCCGATGCCCACATATATTGTGAGGATGATAGGAAGGATCAGAGCTGTGTAGATGGTTGATCCGGTATGTCGAGATATGAGGATGATGTAGTTCTTGATTGTTAAGATACCGATCTGGCGCAGCAGTGCGGATCTTGGGGCCGCCATTGCGGCGGTTGAGTGGCGGTTCAGCAGGTGTCGATGCTCGTGAATTTTGCAGTAAAGTTCTTGTAAATAATCTGAATCGTAGTAGGCTTCAACCGAATGGCACTAATGTAGTTGAATCAAGCTGTCGAGGAGCAATTCCCAAAGGCTTTGATAAGTCGTCAAGTTAACGAGACCTAATGTTGATGAAGCGACCAAGATGGAAGCTGATATTTATGCAATGTTTCAACGTAAGCTTTCGACAAAATTCCAGAGAGACCAAGCTCACGAACGCAGCGAAATCAACATCCTTTTGAAAGAACAAGCAGACCTCAAAAGCAAGGGACCCTGCCTGTGTGACGCGCCGCCCAACAAGCCGGGCATTCAATCACAATCGCACCGCCGCCGTGTCGTATTCCCAATTGGGTTATTCGACGGGGGGCACGCAGCAAACGGTCAACACTACCGCAAGCTGGCTGGGGGAACAGCCTTATGACATCTTACCAGGTAGGCGGACCGTGTTTACTCGCTGTCAGATATGGCTCATCAGGCGCAGCCATTGGACAAGTTTCGAAGGCCAAGAATCTGACAAGACCGCTCTTCACACGTGCTGTGCCACATCGTGCCTAAAATCCTCTGCCTCTGTCATATCGCGCAGGGCGAGCGTTGTACAGGGACACATCCATTTCCTCAAAGGAGTTTAGCGTTGGTGTCTCAGCCCATGGCAGCCACTTTGCCGGGATATGACGCTGGTTGGAGGGAGCAACAGTCTCCCGGGCGGTCTTTGGGATTGCTGACTGCAGGTTTGCAGGTAGGCGTAATACTGTCATTTCCTCTTTTTGGAAGAGGCGCACTTTGCAAACGATGCCCAATAAACTGATGTCTCCTCTGCGGAATCAGTGTGCCGGGGCGTCGCATCGTGGTGGAGATCGGGAGCTCCGTGTTGTTCGGCGGTTCAGCGCCCGGATGACGGCTCAGCCCTCGGTCCCTTTTCAATCCGCTGGTGGTCGACGGGTGCAAGCAAAATGATGTTATTTGATATATCGCTAATGATTTGAAGTGTACACAATATGCC
Organism: Colletotrichum fructicola Nara gc5; assembly: GCF_000319635.2. Lineage (NCBI taxonomy): Eukaryota > Fungi > Ascomycota > Sordariomycetes > Glomerellales > Glomerellaceae > Colletotrichum > Colletotrichum fructicola. The sequence continues at coordinate 1,118,678 of NW_027094057.1, forward strand.
TTGCCGATCTCATGGCACCCTTCCAGAGCTGGTATTACCCCGTACATGAAAAATCCCGTCGCTAACAAAAAAATGAGCCGCTGCTTCTGCAGCCCACTGGAAATACTGCCTGGAGAACACAATACCCTAAAGATTCGCCCTGCTGAACGGGTCGCTCTTCATCACCTCCTCGACCTCCTTGTACGCATCGTAGCCGTACAGCCACGGCTGGACCTCGGGACACGTCCATCTGCTCGGAAAGGGGCCCTTGAGCTCTTTGCCGAGTTGAGACAGGAAGATTTTGTCTCTGGCCTCTTGCTCTGGGCCGTCGGGCATGTGGAAATCATGGCGCTGCGGCGGGAAGTTAGCCATTGATCAGCGTGCCAGATGAACAGCTGCACTCACCTGCTTGAACGTCTCCCTCACAATCGCCTCGCCGCGGGCTTTGCGGAGCTTCTCGTACAATCTCAGGGCAGTCGGCAATTGAGACTTGCTGGTGAGATGGCCCAGCAAAAGACCAAGAACAGCGCCGTCTTCTACCGCTGAGTTGGCGCCCTGGGCGAGGTACGGCAGCATGGGGTGGCATGCATCTCCGCTGGAATCCAGTCGTTAGCGAACACTCAGCGCTGGGTTATGAGTGAGATGAGGCAACTTACACGAACACAAAGTTGGACTTGTCGCTCACCCATGAGGCCATCTCTTCTCCTGAAAGCGGCATTAGTATGACCGTTCGCAGCGAGCATTTCATCATCAAACTTACTGTGCATCAACTTCCACTTCTCAACACTGTCAACAGCATCAAGGAACTTCCTCAAAATCGGGTCCCACCCTTCAAACCGCTGTCTCAACTCATCGACATCACCCGCCTGCCTGCTCACCCCCGTCGGCAAGTCATCCGGCGCCAGCACCACAAGATTATACATCTTCTCCGCCCGCATCGAGTATCCCACACAATGCGTGCCGGGCCCGACCCAGAAATGCACCTGCGGATTCTCAATCCACGCCTTCAGCTCCGGGTCGCTGATCTGGTCAACGTTCAACACAACACGGTACGCCAGATCGCCGGTCGCCAGCGGCGGATCGTCCGCCTTCAAGAAACACGCGCGCGAGCGCGACCACAGCCCGTCGGCGGCGACGATGAGGTCCGCCCGAGCCTTGACGCCGGACTGCGTGGTCAGCTCGGGGAGGTCGAAGTCGATGCTGTCGACCTTCTCGCCGAGGGCGAAGCGCACGCCAAGCTCCTTGGCGCGCTCGTACAGGGACAGCTGCAGGTCGACGCGGTGCAGGTCGATGAAGGGGGCCTGATACTTTGCGCGGATGTTCTTGTTGAAGTTCTCCTCCTTGGCGAGGACGCTGCCCGAGTAGCGGTGGACGACAAGCGTGTTGGGCTCCGAGGCGGATTTCCAGAGGCGATCTGGGAGGCCCCATTTCTGCAGGATGCGGGTGGAGTTTGGCGTCACCTGCAGGCCTGCTCCGACCTAGGGGGGGATTTCTGTCAATATCTCATGAAGAAATCTCATGATGGGATGATGAGATCTCACCTCGAGCAGCTCCTTTGCGGATTCAAAGACTGTGACTTTGTGCCCCGAGAGAGCTGCCGCTACTGCTGTTGCGAGGCCGCTCAGACCGGCGCCGACGACTATGATTTCCAGTTGTACTGATGATCTGGTGTGAGCAGTGACCTGGTTCATCTTGTTAGTTACCATGGACACGCCATAACCACGGGTAGAGTCAATCAAAGACAGGCACCACTCACCGCCATGTTGTCAGATTTCTCAGCCGACGATGCTGACGCTCTTGGGAAAATCAACGAATTGAGCCACCGAAACATAGTGTCGTCGTTCGGGCTCGGCAGCTTCAATAAGAACTTGAGACGAGATGCGTAGAAAAAAGAGAGTTTGGGTTCGGTCGCAATGGCAGGACTCCCTTACCACTCAAAGACTGCACCACCAAGAACACGGTCGGATCGAAAGAACAGCTCGATCCAAGTGTTCAACCCATGTTCTTCTTCAAATGTTTGTTGGGAATGCGCCTTCGGCAAGTCCCCCTTCTCTGCCTAATTTGCCGCCCCCCCATGCTGTAGGCTTCCCCGGAGATCCCCCACACTGCGAGCCGGAGACGCGGGAGCGTCCCGCGGGGGCATTATTTCTGGGTGGACGCAGTAGTGGGAAATTGAAATTGGTGGTGGACGGCGTTGGATGCGCTGGCGGGAAATCCGGGGTCTCGGGTTTTCCGCGCTGTCGCCGCCGTGTCTCCCAGCCGCCTGGCGGGCCACTATTCACGGCTGGTTACGAAGTTCCCACTGGAATCAAGCCGAATGGAAGGATGGAGAAGTGGATATACGGGGTTCTCGTAACGGAGGCGAAATCGGCAAAGCCGGCAACTGGTTTCTGCTGCGTGGAGAGGTTCCAGGGTCTGTTGCTGGTGGCCCAGCTGTTGCTGTGTGATGAGTGTGTTTCGGCGGTTTTTCGTATGTGCGAAATATGCGCGCGAGCGACCTCGGCGCAGTCATCTGCCGATTATATTGGCCGTCGTTGTCAGCGGCTTCGGGGCTCGGCATGTCATCCCACGACAAAAATCAAGCTGCTCAAACTTAGACGCTCTCCCTGATTGTCACTACGAGGAACAACAAGTTTCAGGATTCTTGTCAAGTCTATTTCTTAGCAACTTCTGTTTTTGGCAACTCTACATCCGACCGAGAAGCTATTCTTGTTGTGTCGTCTCAAAAGTTCATACCAGTCTTACTGCCATCACCACCTCCACCTCCGCTATCAACCCCGCACCATGGCGCCCAAGGGTCCTTACAAGCTGGTGACCGTCAACACGGCCCCTGAGCGCGCGAAGCGCCTCGTCGGCCGTATGATTGAGGCTCTCAAGGACCGGTACACGATTGAGCATGTTGCAAACTGCGAGAGTAAGCCATTTTCTCAGACATGACAGCTGTTTGGTAGCTGACGATTTTCACAGGGATAGATGAGGTCGAGGGCAAGGTCAAGGAGCACATGCCTGATGTCCTGGTGAGTTGATATTCCCCCTTTGAGAGAGATTGCATCTGACGATAGCAAAGTTCTGTGCGTCAATGTGGACTGCGGAGGAGGCCAACCAGATCCTGTCGACGGCGAGGTCAATCAAGCCAGACATCAAGACGCACGCCATTCCGCATGGACTGCAGGTTGAGAGGGGCCCTGATGCTATTGTTGAGCACCTTCTTGAGGTCGTTCCCCCATTGATTGATCAGTAAAGAGTTACATGCTGGTTTCTTCGTAGAGAAAATACCAATGATTGAATTGATCTGAAATTGAGATGCCCCATTTGAATTGTGAACATTGGGATTGAAATGGTTATGGCTGCATATTGGCTTCACGGGATGGTTCAACCGAGATTCATTCGTGATCATACGAGACATCGTCTTCGACAATATACGTTCTCTCTCCGATGTCTTGGTCATTTCCAGCTGATAGCACTTGACTGAACAGCCAGCCACTCTTTAGTCCTTCATGGATGTGAGCCCATCAGGACTACATGTTACACGTTACTTCAAGTCTCTAAGCATGCCACGCCACTGACATGTAAGATTTCATCCAATAGCGAAGCTCTATTCTTTATTTCGTCTCATTAAACCGCTTTCTTACTCTAATCAACCTAGTCTCATGGTGTAGAGTTACATGGATCTCAAGCACACGCCACAGCCAAGGCGACCACCTTACTTCTCGTTCTCAAAGACGTTGACCAGAGTGCCGATGTGGGGCAGAATCTCAACCTTGAACTCATCGCCGTGCTTCAGCGTGACCTTGGGCTTGCGGCCAAGACCGACACCCGCAGGGGTACCGGTGATGATGACGGTGCCGGTGGGCAGCGTCGTGCTCTGGGACAGGAAGCTGATGATTTTAGGGATGCTGAAGATGAGGTCGCTGAAAATATCAACGTCAGTAATATGAATTTTGAGATGCATTAAGGACTGGACTTACTCGATACCGCTCTCCTGGAGAACCTCGCCGTTCCTCAAGCCGCGCATTTGGAGCTTAGTAGGGTCCGGGATGAGGGACTTCGAGACAAGTGTAGGTCCTACGTTAAATCATCTCGTTAGCACCTATGCCTTCACACCTTGGGAAATTTTGGAAATGCATCTTACCCAAGGGGCAGGAACCGTCAAAGCCCTTCGCGAAGCACCATTGCGACTGGTTCATCTGGTACGTCCTGCTGGAAACATCGTTGCAGGCAGTGTAGCCCAGGACGTAGTCCATGGCGTCTGCCTCGGACACATTCTTGCATGCCTTGCCGAGCACGATAGCAAGCTCGGACTCGTAGTCGCCGCAGTCGTCGGCCTGAGTGAGGTGCGGCAGCACAGTCGGCTCCGGCCAGGGGTTACCCAGCGCCGTGCTGGGCTTCCTGTGATTGCTATCAGCGACCGGACACTTTCTCGTGAGATTTGCGAAGATCGACTTACAGGAACACGGTAGGAACGTCTGGCAGGGCGACGCCGACTTCCTTTGCATGCTGGACGTACTACACCTCGAGTCAGCATTGCCTACCCCTTCATGCGATGGGAGATAAGGAGACCACTCACGTTCAGCCCGATGCAACGGATGGTGCCGACCTCCTCAGCCGACACGGGTGAAAGGACGCGGTCGATGACGGCCACCTGGTCGGTCTTGCTGCCGGGGTTGAGCACGCTAGAGCCGGACCACACAGCGACCTTGACCTCCTTGCCGTCCCGGACAGCCAGGCCGACGTCGACTGACTCTGATTCCGGTTCTCCGATCAGCACCTTGCTGGGAGCATCACGGGGGATGAACCGCACGAGGCCTGGGGCTGATTAGCAAGCAAGCTCATGAGGGGGATCGGAACGGCTGCCGGGTAAGAGGAAGGGAAGGCTTACGGGAGAAAGTTGATGACGAAGACATGTTGACGGTGTGAATGTGTGTGTGTGTGTGTGAATGCTCCTAATTGAGATCCAGGCTTTTTGGCGAGATATCGTAAGATTTTCCCAGCTCGAGGCTCTCCTTCAAATGCAAGTTCGGATGGCGTTCGCGGAGTGGAGGGGGTCGAGAGGTTGGTGGGAGGCGTCTCCGAATCGTGGAATCCGACTGGGGCTCCCCGCACCAAGTGCCGATGGGCGTTTTGGGGATTTCGCCGGCTCGGAGGTCCGGGAAGTGTCACACAACAAGCCACAGCAGCTCTGAACTGTGTTTTCCTGCGCAATCGCACTCTCGGCCTGCGCTAAGCCAGATTTCGCATGCAACGCCATTGGTTGCTTCTGTACAGAGTTGATGACATGCGGAAAAGCCGGGCGCGGCCAGGGGCGCAGCTCTGGGGTCGAGTGGGGGGGATGCGAGGATGAGGGGTGTAACGAAGTGGGATGAGGGGCCGGAAAGTGAGGGGTACAGATGTCGGGGGCACATGGGCCGATGGTCGCCGACGTCAGCTTCGTGACATACCCGCGGCAGTTGATACGGTTTTGCTTGATGTGGGCTGATGGGGTAGTGATGAATGAGAGAGTCACTGAAGATTAATCTGCCGACTTCGCAGCCTTGAGCACGTCGTTTGTCAACTGACTGATACATCTTTTCTGTTATTCAAGCTATCAATTGGAGAGAGCGGTGCATGAAATCAGCAACTGCATCTTCGAGGAGCCCAAATCACCAAGCAATACCAACTCAACGACTTGGTGTGTTGTTGTCACATCTCAAGACCGACGAGATGGCTGGTGGAGGAGAGCAGAGCCTTCACGGCGGCGAGTATCGCCAACACTTGCCAGACCTGAGCATACCTCGCTTCACAACCATGCAGAAGCAGGATGCTCACGTCTATGCAAAAGAGTTCAAAGAGGGTGGAAATCCGCCATGGCTGCACGCCCTGTACTTGCACTGGCGAAAGCTCTTTAAGGAGCCATACACTGGCATCACGACAGATGGTAAGTAGATCACGAAGGTCCAATTGATACATTGAAATTTTGATCGGAGCTAAAACATACAACAGGCACCGTAAAAAGAGACCTCTTCCAATTAGCCGACGAGGGCGTCCCGATCCAGGACATCGTAGATGCCACCAACGCCGTTCTCTCCCAATTAGACGCCAAACAGAAGGACACCCTCTCCTACCACGTCGACTCGCCAGAGTGGCGCTCCTGGTCGAACCCCGAGTTCCTCCTCAGCGACAAGGGCCTCCGCCTCGACGAGCTGACGCCGCAGCTCCGGGAGAGCATCCTCAAAGTTCTGGAGGCGACCCTGTCGCCCGAAGGTTACGCCAAGGCCTTGGGTGCCATGCGCATCAACGGCTTCCTCGGCGAGCTGGTCAAGGCGCCCAGCATCTGCAACGAGTACTCCTACAACTTTGTGCTCTTCGGCACGCCCTCGGCGACGCGGCCGTGGGGGTACTCGTTCTACGGCCACCACCTGTGTCTCAACATCTTTCTGTATAAGGGCCAGATCGTGGCGTCGCCGTGGTTCACCGGCGCGGAGCCGAACCTTATTGATGACGGCCCGTACAAGGGGACGAGAATCCTGGAGACGGAGGAGAGGCTTGGGTTGCAGCTGATGCAGTCCCTCCCGGCCAATTTTCAACAGAAGGCGCAGACGTACAAGCTGCTGAAGGACCCAGCGATGCCGAAGGGGAGATGGAACCACGACGACCAGAGGCATCTGTGTGGCGCCTACCGAGACAACCGGATCGTGCCGTACGAGGGTATTCTGGTGGGTGACATGACAGCCGAGCAGCAGGAGCTGGTGGTTGGTATTCTCGAGCAGTACCTCCTCTACCTGCCGAAGAAGGCCCGGGATATTCGCATCAATCACGCAAAGTCGTTTTTCAAGGAGACGTACTTCAGTTGGATTGGTGGTTATGGCGACCAAGACCCGTTCTACTACCGCGTTCAGAGTCCAGTCATCCTCGTGGAATTCGACCACCATTCTGGAGTTTTCCTGACGAACAAGGAGCCGGCCAAGTTCCATATCCACACGCTACTCAGGACCCCTAATGCTGGTGACTATGGCATGGCGCTTCGACCGTTGATTCCAGGGGTTGAGCAGGACTTCGTATGGGAAGGGTAATAGCCGAGATGGGTGTTTAGAGAGGGGAGGTTAGCGTCATCATCTGGATAATTAAAAGACATTTTGGTCCAATCTTTTCGTTTGATACATTCATCAATTGTCAATGACCTCGCAAATAGTGCTAACGAGTAAATTGGTTGAGTCCTAAAATACAAACAGAATCTTTTCCATGGTCAGGACTACAGATCCTGCCAGTCCGTTCGCCACCGGCACCTCTGATCCATACACGGCCGGCCAGACACTGATCAATTTGTTCCAGAGGCTCGTGGCAACCGTAATCTCAATAGCTGTAGGCATCGTTAGCACGGCTGGAAAGCTAGCGTTGAAGACAATACGAACCATTTTCTGCGCCAAATGTCACATAGTCCGTGACATCAACCGGCTCGCTGGCGAACCAATCCACACCTTCCACCTCTTGGCCGTTGATCGTGAGTCCCCACGATCCTTCAACCTCGGGCATGTGAAGAAGCACTCGCAGATCCGCACCGTTGCCGACATCCAAAGTGACGGTTGTGTTGTAGACGCCAACACCTGATGCATGTTCGAGCCCAGTGATGTTGGTCCACGGCACAAGCGACGAGGTTATCTGGATGGGCGCAAGCCAAGTCTTGGATGTTGCTACCGAGGCGTTACCGGTTGCATTGGGGTATTGCGGTGACCAATCCTGTACTCGCAAGGTCCATGTGGAAGGCGTGGTGGACTCTGGGATATCGGTAGCGTCGAGTGTAACGGTCTGGTTCGTCGATGTTGTTGCGCTGCATGTCGTGTTGGAAGATATTTGCACCGTGCCATTGGTGACGACGGCGCGACAATCAGTAGAGGTGAGGTGGGTTGATAGAGATTGGGCTGAAAAAGGGTTTGACGATCCAACGCTAGACATCATGTTAGCGACGTTTTAGGTCAAGGAGTAGGCTCTTACAAAATGGTAGCCACCGCCTCGGGAGCCAGCGTAACGGTCAAGAATATGTACCCGTTCTCAGCATTGAAGGCAGCGAAGGGTTTCACATCGCCGGTCCACAGATTTATGTCGTACGGTGCCCCGGCCCCCGCAAGTCTAACCGGCAGCTGGAGATGCTCGTCGCCGTTGTTGTAGATCCAATAGAGATAACCGTCCCCAACTGTCCGTCTGTATGTTATGACGCTATTATTTCCCGGACCTTGTGGGTATTCAACAGAGGAGGATACGCCCAAGGTCGACAAAGCCTCTGGGACAGCTTCGGGCCCGGAAACGACGCGTGTTGTCGGAAGATTCAAGATTTTAGAAAATGTCGAAGCCAGCTCCTTGTCAGCAGCATTTTGGTCGGCGTAGTACGAAAACGTCGTGCTAGGTGAGTTGCCCGAAATAACAACAGGTAGCCCGGCCTTACCATACGATAGCACCAGCTCGGCCGTGTTACTTTCCATCGTTGTCTGGTTGTTGATAATCAGCGCACGGTATCCCGGTCCCTCTGCCGCCAAGACTCCATCTCGAACTGCAACACCGTGCTTCTCTAACAGATACGGCGTCGGAAACTGGTACGAGTACCCCGCATCGTTGAGGCTACTATCATCCCAAGCCGCCGTGACGCCCCAATCCTGGTTCAAAATCGCAACGTCAATCGACGCCCCGCTCTCCTGGAGCAGCTTCTGCGAGAACGCCAAGTACCTGCTCGCAGCCTTCGCAAACATCCACTGCGGCTGTCTCGGACCCCACGCATCCGCGAACCCATTCGACGAAGCACCCAGGGGCGTGAAGGGCGCGAAGCCTGGCCACAGGCTGCTCGGCGAGTCCGCGTAGGGGAACCCGTGAATGACGTTCTGGCTCACGCCGAGGGCCGAGTCGAGGTTTGCCGTGCCGAGGAGGAATTTCCAGGTGACGCCGTACGCTTTGCCGAAGTAGGCGCCGATTTCGTTGGAGAGGATGGTGGTGCGGCCGCCGATGTCGCGGCCGGTGGCGAGGACGCGGAAGGAGTCGGGCGCGCCGTCGAAGCCGAGGGATTCGCCTTCTGGGATGTCGAGGAGGCTTGCGATGTAGGTGCTGTCGAAGTTGAGGGTATAGGGCTGGACGCGGAATTTCAGGCCGAGGCTGTTGGCCCAGGTGGTGACGCCTTTCAAGCGGTAGTCTACGTAGAGGTCGGTGATGGTCTTGTAAAAGTCGTTGGTGATTTTGGTTGCGGTGGAGTTGTCTCCGGTGAGTGTGTTTGTGTCTTTGAGCAGGTACAAGAGGAAGGGCGAGATGTCGTATCCTCGTCGGGCCTGGAATTCTTGGGTGAAGTTGAGGGTCCATAGTTGCTTGTACTTGAGCTCCAGCGAGTCTTCGAAGATGGATCCATTGCTTCTGCATAGGATAGGTTAATAGGTTTCAACTGCAGCTAACGACTGATGAGACCTACTCGCGGAGGAGTGCAGTTAGCTCTGGTATGAGGATGTGCTCTTCCCAGTACTTCACCCCGGCTTGCACGCCAGCCTTACTGAAGTGATCAACGATATATCCAGGGGTCGAGTAAACCTTCGGTCCATCGGGTTGTCCTGTTGAACGTTAGACGGAGGCTGATATCATGCCAACTCAACAATACTTACCGTCGTACATGTTCTGAATCTGGCCAGTGCCACGAGCATAAGCGGCAATCACAACATACGCTCCGTCCGATGGGGCTGTCCATGTCAAAGTTCCATTATCAACAGAATCCGTAATCACAGTCACAGTCTCTGGGTCAAACTCGACAACGGCCGCACTCTCATTCGCAGTTGTCGTCTTGGCCGCTAACAGCGCAACAAGCTTCGGGGTAGCGTTCACCAGATTGCCAGTCTGGTTTCCGGATGGTGCCGCAACAGGTAGAGGCAGGGCCCCCGAAAATGTTTCTCCTGCTTGCACAAAGACCTGTCCATGGACGAGTTCCTTCATCGTCTCAGGGGAGTCCGGGGTGTATCCCGGGAAGCCGGTCGGCCAGTGGGGCCCCAAGGTCATGTCGACATGAACTCCAAGTCTGTGCCCGCGTGTGTAAGCTCTCATCTAACAACTCAACTTTGACGACTTCAAACTTACTTGGCGGCGTGCTCATAAGCATTCAACACGCCGTCGTTCCACCTCTCCTCGCCCCATCCGTACACGGCGGGGTCCATGGCTCCCTTCACGCTGTCTCTGACATCGCCGATCTCGCCGCCGCCGAAGCCAGCATCCGCAATGCTGGTGATTTCGGCCGCGACTTGGTCTGGCTCGATCCAACCTCCGGGCCACCACCATCGGAACCTGGCTCTCTGGTACGCTGACGGGTCCGAGACTTGGCCTGCATGACCAGCTAAGACGTGAGGGGCCAGTAGAGGCAAAGAAAGCAGCGCAGAAGTCGAGAGGAACATCATATTGAGAGATGAGAGGGGCTATAATCCCCAGAATTAATGGTGTGATGACCTGCAGGCCTAAGGCTGTCCTGATAGACTCCTTGATCTTGGCGCTTCAACCTCTAGATCCTCATCTATGATATACCACTCGCCGTTGATCTCCCTCGGGTGAATGCAGCCCGCGATATCAGGAATTCATCACAATGATGATGACCAAACACTCACCTAACTCTCTTTCTAAGCTTACCAAGCTTACATCCCAACCCAATCAACATCTCATCTCGGGTCACCTTGGGACGAACTCAACTCTAGATCAACGACACACAACCCCCCCGGCACCCCACATGTATCACCTCCATCGACGAATCAAGTCATCCTTCCCCGGATCTATGCCCCTTTCCCCAGATTCCAGGTCCCGTGCCACCAACACTCACCTGAAGGATCTGCATCACACTTTCATCCCCTCGGTATATCCCCCAACGACGCCCTATCACAGCGCCCTGTCACGATCCAGGGGTCCAGGCGGAATGTGGGGGATTGCGTCCTCCTCCCCCGCGTTTTCTACCCCGGATCAGCAAGTGCGGCGAAATGCGGGGGAGGAAAAGCAAGCAAAGCACTGCAACGTGCCAACGGCGTCCTTAGTAAGAATGACAGAGTCAGAACTTGTCCAATTTTCCGAGTCTCTTCGATGGTTGTCCGGAAATGGGAATGGTGATATCAGGCCCTCGTCCAAATGCGGAAGCACACCTCTCATTGTCGGTCACGTGGCTTACGTCCGTCTTGCGTGCGAACTGCAGACCTACGGGAACACCGTGGAGGTCCGAGGGGAAGATCGGTATTTACAAATACTCTAGGGCCCGGGTTCTGTGTCACCCGCAAAGCTTATCAAACATAACGGCCGAAATATCTTGGCCATGTCTCACAGGATTCAGGAACGTGTGTCGTAAAGCCGTCGTCCATCCCCATTCCGGGGACTATTCAGCTTTAAAGATTCCAAACTGCAAACTTCAAACAAGCTCCATCGAGATCTAGACTCAAGGGTTCTCACTCTCAAACCAAAAACCATTCCATTCCCGGTGTGCCTCCTTTCGACACTGCCGAGAGACTGAGAGATAACCTCAGATCCCACCTCACCGCCATCCGGAACCTCCCGCACTGGCATCACAGTAGACGCCGCACCCCACAAGCTCTTCATAGTTGAACAGAGAGCGCCTCCCAACGCTTGAAGCCACTGGCTATGTGGCTGGGCATTTCTCGCAACAGCATCCCAAAGCAGACATAAAGAGTCCGGTTGCGTCATTCAACGCTCATTTGGGCTTCGACTCCCCTCACACGAGCCACCTCGTTCCTGACTCTGCACGCCAACGGGCTTTGTGCTCGAGGCGCCCGGGGGCGTGACCATCGTAAATCTAAACGTTCGCCACGCGACTGATGACTTGAGAGGAGCGGCAGTTGCATGACAAAGAATATGTGGCTTGCAGAGCCACAGTCTGAAAACTTTGCAGGGTAAATGATCTTCGCAAGGCACGTCGCAGCATGAGACATGACGATGGTGGAGATGGATGTGGATGTGAACGTTGGTATCATGATATTTTACTGTCTTGTTTTCTATGATTGACATGAATTACAAAGTGGTATGAATGACAAAAAACTGGGATATCATCGTGAAGCGTAAACGAAAGAACAAATGCTTTGTGCGGTGCGCCCATGCTACACTCTCATGGCCCTGAAGTACCTCACCACCCTGTGAAGTGTTGACTGTGAGTTGAATGTCTCCACAGTGTCCCTCGACTCCCGCGAATCCTCCGAGTCCAATGAATACCTCCTCTCCTTGACGAACTTTGGCCAAGTGTTAGTCAACACGAGATACTTGATGCTCGTCTCGGCATCATCGAAAACGCCGGCCGTGAACTTCTCGGGAATGGCACCGAAGTACTGTGCGCGGTCTGCAATTGGTGTCTGAGATGCGACATCTGACATGCTATATGTCTCGGAGGCAATGGAAGATGAAGTAGGCCTGGCCCCGTTGGGGTCTTCAAAAGGCACGACTGGGTCGCTGAAGCGTTCTGTCTGATGGCCGTAGAGAATGCGCGCGGCGTCCTCAAAGATGTCCTCGAGGTTCTTGAGGTCTTGTGACGCGATGTTGATCTGGAATTCGGCGTGGCGAGGGCTGATGAACTCGGTGTAGATGCGCAACGCGCGGTTGAAGCGCTCACGAGTGAGCTCCATGGAGCGCTGCTTGTTCGATACGGGAGTGGTGGGGATGGAAGACTTCCATTCCCCAACCGCGGAGAGGAAGGCGATGTTCTCCCCCGAGAAATCCCTGAGGGCGGAGAACTTCCTGAGGGGCTCGGGGTTCTTGTCAAGGACGTACTCGAGGGCACCCATTGTGTAGACGCTTTCGGACTGACTTGTGTCCTTCTCAAGTTGTGCAAGAGACTTCCAGGTAGAACCAGTCGACAGATGTGAGCCGACCTTGGTAGAGCCTGTGATAGTGGAGTTTCTTCTGTCGCGTTGCTGGTTCTTGGCTTCCCAGATGGCGATGGACTCGAGAGTCTCTTGGCGAAGGGACTTGTGTTTGATGACTTGCCAACAAGGAATGAAGATGGCAAAGATTTCGATAAAGGTGATTGAAAGGCAGATCCTGGTTGAATGCAGTGTGAGTATCGTGGGACGGAGCGCACGGGTGATGCTTCATATACATACCACTGAGGGGGGATGAAGTATCGATTGACAGGTGCCATGGCTGGAACATACAAGGCGATAAGCCACATAGGGGTAGCGTGTAGGCTGAGGTTGTTAGTGTGAGCCGGAGGGAAGAGGGCCGCGCAAAACGCTAGTCGTGAATGCCACTCACCTCGCGATACAGCATCCAATGGTCTGGAGTCGCCACCCCTGGGTGTCATTGATGCCACGTGATCTCCAGAGGATGAAGGGCGCGACGATCCAGGCCCATAGGAACTGCCAAAAGACCGAAGGCCACCATTCCCAACCTCTCCCCTTCTCGACCTTCTGCTCTGCCTCGGTGCCCTTGGCCTCGGTACCGGGGATGCCAAACCAAGGGTGGTACTTGCGTGAGACGAGCCACATCACGACAGTGAGAAGCAGCTGACGAGAAACTCATGTCAGCCATGTGTTTTCCAAATCTGACAAGGCACGGTCCACTGCTTGTTCCGTTACGTACCTGGAGCAGCATGCCCGTGCACACGACGGCGAGCATCTTGGTGGTGTAGTCTAGCTTTCGGAACCGTCCCACGAGCGTCTTGTCCTTGCCGTCGCACGGCTTCTGTTCGGGCTGGGACAGAACTCCCGATGTGCCGGCATATCTCCTCTGCGCCTTGGCGACGTGGAGGAAGCGGCTATTCGAGGCGTGAAAGAGAGCGATGCCGAAAGGAAGATAGAGGCCCATTACCCAGAACTCGGCGCCATCAGGCACATAGGAACCAATAGCGAGGCCGATCTGTACTGAAATCCAATAGAGGTGGAGCATGGTAACTGCCCCAAACGACAAAGCCAGGCCGCGGATCCTCAAAAACGGCATTTTGCGGTTGACAAAGAGAAATGCCATTCCGCTGAGCACCAAGACTGTCCATAGCCCTCCCCAAGCGAGCCAGAACAGGGCAGCTGGTTCTGCGTTGAGAGTTGGTGCCGCTGATACTGCTACCGACGTGGGCGAGGGTGTGATCGTGGCTGCGACTCCATTATCCATGGTTTCTGTTGTTCGAAGTTGACGGGTTGCACCATGTGAGGTCGAGGTAGCTTCTAGTCCGTCACATTAGAGTCGAAAGGAGCGTGATGAAGAAATTCCGAGACCATGCCAAGGTAAGGCTTGAGGATAGACTTATATGTTGGAATGCAAGCAGGGTCGCGGAAACAACCTTTCGGTGGAATGTAAATGCCAGTCGCCCATGATTCACAGCGCAAAATCCTTTCGGGGGCTGTTGGAGTATGTCATCATGCCTTTGCGCGGTAACCAAAGGCGGAGACGACACCGGCACACCGTCCTGTAGATCCTTGCTGGCGACAACAATAGCGCTGTTATTAGGACTGCCGATCGCATCTCACAAACGCTTCAGATGCAGGGTGGCAGGGCGAATGCTGGAGACAGGTCGACAGTTGGTTCCTGGCCTGAAAGTCGTGGCTAGACCCTGTGGCCCGCGCTGGGAGCCGTTTGAGTGAAACCTGTATGCAGGGCAGCGGCTTCATCCCTTCGGCGGCGCTGCGTCCCTTGCCTCCGAAGGCGAGCCTGCAGAGTCTTTAGTCGGACGACAATGACGGTCCAGAGTGTGGATCTCTGGTCGCATAAGCTTTTCCTGCATGGGAATGTCGGTGGTGCTTAGCGTCAATGGGTGAAGTGTCTTCCGGGCGCTAACTAGAGCCGGTCGCTGGGTCTAGCTGGCGCACGAAAGCATCGTGCCTTTGGCTAGCTTTTGGCGATTCAGCCAGTCAGCTTGCCAAGGGGATACCAATGAGTAGAGCCGTGATTGCAGATCTCTAGGGGAGCCCTTACGCTGGAGGCTTGTCGTGAGTTGCTGAACGGAACAGTCGGTCCAATCGGCGGAATTGATCTGACCTCTCACAACCGTTAAAGCACAGAGCCTTCCATGTATGAGGCTGCGATAGTGTGCCACAGACAGCGGAAGCCAGAGATGGTTCGTGATGAGAAACTCGGACCAGCTGCAGGAGCTTTGGTTTTGGCTCGCCACGGTGCGCAAGGAGGAGCGAGCGCAGGGAGACAGAGATGGCGGCAGGTGATTGATGATATGCCATTGGATGGAACCGCGCTTCCTCTTTTTCCGACTTGACCAGCGACGCAAGGGAGATGGAAATGTGACCGTTTGGACATCCCAAGAACCGCCCATAGCGTCCGACACCGCAAACAGGGCATTCACTTCGTCCACACGGTATCGGAGAAAGGCTCCATTGACAGCTGAAAGTCAGGGTCTATGAGACAGTGAGTTCGACCAACGGTTGTCAGCGCCGTGGCGGCGAGGTCGCGCGGTAATGTCGGCTTGAATTATCGTCATCCTCAGTCTGGAGGTGGAAGAGAGACTGAAAACCGGACGACAGCCAGGCTGACGTAAATTGAAACGGGGCGCCTCCGGGTGAACTCAACTTTCGAAGACAATGAAATCCATTAGGCTCGATAAACGCACAGATTTCGAAGTCTGAGATCTCACCAATTTGGCCTTCATGGCTTCACAACGGCAGGCCATGTGCCGCAAGATCAAGCAAACTCCTGTCGATCACTGAAATCCCACCGTTGGCCTGTAAAAGTTCTTTCGGGATGACTCGGTGCCGCTCATTTCATTGGGCTACGGAGAGCTTGACCACCGCGAACTAGGAGCGCCACGTTCGACCCATCGCACGCTAGCCCACCAGGGAGTAATAAGCCGCAGGATTATGAAGCGAAACGTCGTCCATGTTGCCACCTCGACGTTGAGATGTCTAGTGAATAGCATCGTTCGGTGTTGACATTTGCGGGGTTAAAGACGGTCTGACCGCACGTATCCCTTGCAGTCGCCGATAACGACAAAGGCTCTGGGGCTCTGTCAGATGCAAGCCTCTGACATGGAGAACCCGATTCACATCCAGCAAGCGCTGAAAGTCTCCACCAACCACATGGACGTTGTTGCTTCAGGGACATTGAATATGGGTATCATTTTGTTTAGTCTCATGGAAGTTCATTATCCGAAGCAAAGCTTCTTTTGTCGAGGATCGTTACTCGAGAGCCTCGCGGGCGGCCGACCACGCTTCTTCTCTCCACTGGGTTTAGCCTTCTTCAAGTCTGGCGTCACCGACCTCGACCCTGTTGCTTGAGGAGCATCTTCTTGCACTGCTTCAAGGATTGTCTGCCTCGATAAACATAGATCGACGTGTTCATTGAACTGTCTCTCGTCCGGTGCTTGTGGACGGTTGCAAATTGGACAGTCCCACATGTCCTCCTCGACCGGCGCGTCTACCTTAGTGGGGTTCGGCGCAATCTCTTTGCCATGTCTACGCACGGGGGTCGAGTCGTCGTCCGTCACTCGCGCGTCCGACTCCTCGGGGCCTTCTCCCTGCAAGGCGAGATCGTCGTCGAGCCGCAATAGTTCCTCCTCCGGCCACATTTCCCATCCATCTTCGTCCAGTCTAACAGTGCTTCCTGGGTTCCCAATAGCGCCCTTCTTCTCTGGAGACCCAGCCAGTTCTGACTTGCGGGACCGGAAACCAAAGAATGCCATGGTGTCGGGCTTCTTGGTGCTCACGAGGTGCGTGCACCGCAAACCCATGAGTCGTAGCTTCATCTCCGGCATCTCCTCTTCGAGCTTGCCGAGAATGGGTAGAGCGAAACGATAGAGATCATCGGCTAGACAAATAGCTCTTGGCAATACGACTTGTCGTGTGAAGACCTCGTACGTGTGCAGCTTGACCTTCAGCACCAACGTCCGGCCTTTGCACTCCGCCCTCTTCATGTCCTTTTCCAGCTCATCGGCCGTCCACCTCAACTTCTCCCTCAGCTGCTGAGGGTCCGACATGTCCCGAAATGTGCTCTCCGTGCCGACGCTCTTTCGCTCGTATTCTTCTGCTGGCTGTATCCGTGTGCGCCCGAGACCAAGGTAGACATTGATGAGGAACTCGTACGCTTTCTCTCCGAATAGTTGCCTGAGAAATTGTCGATATGGGTAGATGTCGGCACAAGTCTTAATGCCAATCTCGGCCAGCTGTCGCTCCAGAACGCGCCCAATCCCATTGACCTTCCGCGGTGGGAGTTTCGCCATGAAGTTCATGATCTCGGTCCGATCGTTGGGCAACACGAACTGCCCGTTAGGCTTGTTCATGTTGGAGCAGATCTTCGCAAGCTTCGCATTGGCAGCGATACCAGCCGAAACCGTAATGTTCGTCCTTTCATGTACTTCGCGACGCATCTGCTCGACTGCATCTGCAGGACTAATGTCTTTCTCCGTGCAATATTCGGTGATGTTGAGGTACGCCTCGTCGATACTGGCGCTCTCGAACCGGGGGTCGTATTCCACCAAAACCTCCCGAACCTCGTGTGCCTTGGCATTGTATTTCTCAAAATTGGGCTTGAGCATCACCAAGCTCGGGCAAAGTTTCTTAGCGACAAAGCCGGCCATGCCACTCCGACAGCCGTATTTCCTTGCGACATAGTTACAGGTTGTTAAGACGCCGGCACCCACGGAGAACGGCACATCCTTCAGTTCGGGTCGCTCAAGAAGTTCGACGGCAGCGTAAAAGGCATCGCAGTCGACATGGACGATGTATTGGGAGAGGTCGCGGGAGAGTTCGAGTTGGGTAATAAGCTGGTCGGCGAGGCGCAGGTCTCTGCTGAGGTCAAGCTTCTCCAGGCGGCGCTTCTTCTCGAGGATTTGCTCGATCTTTTTGGTAAGGATTTTGTCTCGTTCCTCTTCTCGATTGAAGAATTTGGATCCTTTCGAGGCGTTGTAGATGATCTCGGAAACCTGGCACACAGCACGGTCAGCGTACGTTTCAGAGCCGACGATGACCATGTGCACCACCAACCTTGGACTGATCGACTGAGTCTTGCCCGGCCTTCGTCAGTGAAGGGCCCAGTAATGAATATTTCAGCGTTCCATGCTCCGAAATGGCCTTGGCATCTTCTAGCAGGGCAGCATCCTCCAGCAGTGCCTCGTCGGACTGCTCGGCGAGCGGCGAATCTGGTGGTTGTGATGTCGTCATCGTCATTGATCCGAAGAAACCGACCGGAAGATGCGAACAGAGACTCTAGATTGGAGTAGCAATTGCATATCTTCGTTCGCTATTTGAGGCCTATAGGGAACGATGCGTTGAGGATAGGAGCGCCTGGAGGCAACAAGGATCAGTGTCACGGGCAAGAGAGAGAATGCCCCGCCCTAAGTTATCGACGCGTCGCTCATGTCAGCAAACACACACGAGCCCACGTGACATCAGCGATTGTCTTAAACAGTATTGCATTGAGGCATGTCACTTCATTAAACATTATGCACCTATACCGTACGCCTTTTTGGACCCGCATCACCGTTTCCGCTTCTGGCAGTAAACAAACACCGTCATCTTAGCTCTCATCTCTTGGAATTCCTCTGCTCAATCGAGCTTCGTCAAGCTCTAGCACAAAAAGCTCTCGGGCTTGGACTGGTCGCCTTCGCCATTGTACTTTTGCGTCGCAGGCCACGCGCAGATCGGACGTTGCCTCAGTACCTCGGTTGAAGGATCCGTTGAGTTGGTCCACGTCGTCGCGATGATCGACTCCGGAACAGTGTCCGCAGCTGTCCATGCGACAAGCGCCGCAAGAGCATCAGTCGACGCATTGTTGAAGCCAGCAATCGTTGCCGTCTCACCATCGACAAGCTGCTCCCACTGGCCAGGACCGCCGATGTACCACGGCGCGTCGACGCTGGTGGTCTTGGATCCCAGACCCGGGACGAGGAACAAGCGGAACCAGCTGCGCGTGGCCTCGACGTCACCGCCCGTGGCGTTGACAACACTCTCGTAGAAGTAGATGGAGGCGTTGAGGGGGTTGACGCCATCAGCCAGTCCGTGGTACATGATGATCTTGTGGCCGAGGGCAGCGAACGCGGTCAGGTTGAAGTCGTTGACGTCCAGCTCGCCGGGGTTGGTCTCGTTGGCGTACGCAGGGACAGAGTCGTTGTAGCTTGACACATCCCACTCGGGGTCACTGTAGAGGAAGTTCTGGAAGTATCCCAGGGCCTCCTCGTTGACATCGGTATCGTTGTCGCCGACGACAGAAGTCCACTCGTACTCGGACGACGGGCTCAGACCGGTGAAGACCTGCTCGTCGTCGACCTCGTAGTTGTCGTACAGGACCTTGGCGAGGTCGACCTGCTCCTCGGTTAAGCATGCCGACGCATCGACGCCGTCCTTGCCGCAGGTAAAGAGGTCGAAGTCGAAGTAACAAGTGGCGAGGTCGCTGACGATGCCATCCTCAACTCCGTCCGCAGCGTCGCACTGCTTTCTTACGTTGTCGCCGAGAACCTTGAGGCTCTCCTCAGTGAGGATCTTGGTGTCGTTGGCGCCGTTCTTAGAGCCGCGAGAGATCCTCCAGCTCTGCAGAGCAGTCTGCCACCACGCCGGTGCGCCGACGAGGATAGCATTGAAGTCCCTCGGGTAGTGCTGTGCGGCCTTCAATCCCTGGCGACCGCCCTGTCCAGCGCCGGCGAAGTATGACTTTCCGGGGGGGAGTGTGTAATACCGCTCAATGACTCTCAGGGCCAGCTGATACGAGCCGTGGAGAGCGCGGAAGCCAAAGTCCAGCTGCCTGTCCTCATCATTCAGGGCCCAGGTGAGGTTGCTTGCAGTAGAGTTATGTCCTCCGTCAGTCGAGACGGTTACGAAGCCGTACTTGACGCCAGCTGCCATGGCAGGCCAGTTGACGCCACCGTCGAAGCCTTCATTGCCGACGGTCAAGATGTCGCTGTTCCAGTCGTCCGGGAGGAAAAGACCGAACTTGTACGTCGCGTTCCCGTCTCCGGTTTTGGCGACGAAGGTCACGGCACAGAGACTCGGCAGGTTGGTTACATTGACGGGATACGCGACGTCGCTGATCTCCTCAAAGGCACCTCCTGCGTCAACAGATGTAACCTCGCCGAGGGAGGCGTTGGCGTTGATCCAATAGCTCATCAGCCTCGGCGTGCATGAAGTCGAGTTCGTGGCGGCCACTTGCCGCAGTGCGGCGAGTGTGAGTGTGAGAGATGCGATCCACTTCATCTTGATGAAAGTTCTGAACCGTGGCCTGCGGAGATGAGGTGTGATTGAAATGGGAGAAAGCTGGAGAGACCCCAGACGTCTTTAACAGACGCATCACAAGCTTTTAACACGCTGATATTATGTTGTTTTCCCGAATCTTATTTGTTGAGATTATCTCATTTCGGCGCATAACGATGCACATGCTTCACCAAGTCGCGATTGTGTTTACAAAACACATCCGTTTCCGGCTCATGTTATTTGGAGATCTTGGCATCCGTTTGAACGATGTTTGCCATCATTCCTCCCCCACCAATGGGGTCGCGGCTGCATGAGACACCATCCTTCCACGCGAAGACAAGTCCAACACCTCCTTCTGAAATGTCAGACATCATGATATGTTTCCGGTGTTCTTGGCAACAGTTTTGACTCGTTGCCGTGGTATCCGATTTTGTGTATCGCGACATTGCGCTAGTATGTGGACATGGAGAAAACAGGCAGCCCAAGTGTATCGATCACGGAGAAATGATCCTCGCATCATTGGGACGGGCCTATTGTAGGATAAATGGAAGTCGGTTACTGCAAGACTACTTTCAGACGATGACTAGCTTTACGGGTTCAATAGACGGAATCTGATGGGTAGATAAATAAGAAATGTGAACGACGTATGCTCTCATCAACTAGCAACAAGACGAAGATACAGCAATACAAGGGACATCAAAAACACGACCAAATCAAGAGAAAGACAAACGGGTGGAACAACATGGAAGAACCCCAGAATCGGTTGACCAAGTGTGGACGGTGCGACAAGTGTCAGCTCAACCGCCCGCCATCAACGTGGTCTGCAACGTCCCTCCTCCAGGTGGCGCCTGTAATTGTCTTGCCGGGTGTACACTTCGCCGCACACGGTACACTCCACGCTTTCGTCCGGCACACCGAGACCTTCGGCTTCGTTTGGATGATGGGCGCGTATGTGTCTTTTCAAGTCCTTGTTGTCGGAGAAGGCCGTCTTGAACCTGGGCGATTCACCAGCGCCCTCCGGGCAGATTTGGCATCTGTAAGGCAGTGAATGCTTCTTCTCATGTTTGCTTCAAGTTCGCGTTAGAAAAAATGACAATAGTTGTTTCAACGGGCTCGGTGGTAGGCTTACTTAAGCTTGTGTCCTTGGTCAAATTTCTTCCCGCAACCCTCCACTGGACAAGCATATGGTCGCTTGGGGTCATGTTGCGAAACACCCCCAGTGTTGTCCTCATTCATTACTCGTTGAGCATGCATGTCTGCGTCTCTTTCGTCCCACGTAGGCAAAACCTGTGATTGTCCTTGGTTATGATGGGAACTGGTCCCATGCAACGATCCACCCCCGGAATCCTACTGTTCCAGCGGTGCGGTTTCGGCGTAGTAGGCAGAGTTGTTGTACTGGTAGTCTGCAGTGGTTGAGTATCCGAAGGAATCACCAGAATCGTAATAATGCTCGTAGTTATAGTCGGATTCTCGTTGTCCTTGCCCACCCCCTGGATCATCCGAACTAGCGTAATTGTATTGCTGGTAGTATGACGACCCCTGATGCATGTTGTATGTTGGGCGGGCTAGTCGGAGGAGGGATGCAGGTCGCCGGCACGGCCAGTTCGGATAGGGTCAAGGAATCTTGTGCGTGTGTTCAAAGTCAACTACACATTATAAGATGGTAGTCGACGTCTTTTTCTCACCTCTGGGCTACTTCGGCGTGGCCTCCTGACTACTTTCCAACCTTCAAGTGAATATCAAGGGTCAACTTCGATGAAGAATAGTTCTTCAGCATCGGCCTCCGGCATTAGCTACGTGGACTCCTTGTCATACCCTCCCACATACGGGATGGCCTCAATGCTGCTGTAGTTATGTGTCACTTACGTCGACTTCATGAAGGATTCGTGGGATAAATGAGGAGGCCGACCAGGAAGGTAGGCGATGCTAGTCTTTGTAGGTGTGCAATAGCACGTGAAGATTCTGATGAAGAAAGGTGTGAGAAGTATGTTCTGATGTCTTGGTGGAAAACTGCCCGTTTTATAATGATCATTGACTCAATGCTGCTCTTTCCGATTGATTTCTGTTCTTACTTCGATTCCGTTCTGCGCGGTTCTTGGAGGCCGACGAAGCTAATATTCATCAGGCCAATAAAATCCATCAAACCGATGAAACAATCATTTAGCAGGTAAGGTATGCTTGAAAGTTAAGGCCGTGACTAGACCTGACCAACACAACTTACCTCGCGAGTGGATCCCACAAAAGCCTCCCAAGTTCTGACCGTCGGTGAAATTAAGCCCAATGATAGGGGCACGAATCCGAAAGAAATCTGCGTCCAAGCCTGACATGGCCGAACTACCAGCCATCTCATGCGATACACCTCGAAATGAGGCTTGGGTATGTGCCGTTGAATCACGCCTTGTCGGCCTCCGACTGAAGACCACGATACTGGTCGGTACCGTGCGGATGCCTCATCACGAACCTGGATGAAGGGTCAGCATGGTGGTTCGCCAGTTGTTACCTGCAAGAACCTCCAACACCAAACCCACCATGCCCGGATCTCCAGCCAATTGCTTCTCGACGCAGGTCACCCTAAATCGTAGGGTGTGGCTCCTGGCCTCCTGCTTGTGAAGGGACGCAGCTGCATGCCCAATGGCCCAATTTGCGACCGGCACGACGACTCATTGGCCTGGACAGCGAACCGACCTGAGCACTTGACCCGACCAACAACACGCTTTGGCGGAGTGCGAAATTGCGAGAAACACAGACTCCTCGTCGAAGACACGGATTCCGAGTTCATTCATTGCGGCTTTGCCAGCGACCTGAGTAACGATTAGAAGTACGATAGCAGAGGTCATGGAGCAGACCCCCAACACCTCGTCAATCTCCTGGAATTCCCTCCACCATTTTTCAGATTTCTCAACCAAACCCCATCACGTCTTCCTTGGAGGCCCCAGAAGTGAGCTCCAGTCCGATCTTGCAATGGCCAGACCTCGAGGAAAGTCCACAAGCCCTGTCAAGGAGGGTAGGCAACCAAGTATGATCATAACCCACAAGTTAACCATTTGGAAACACAGCTCAGTTTGACACTCAATAAGCAGTCATGACCTACGTTGATGGTCTTGGTACAATCAGCACCAAACTTCGCAACCGTCTCAGGCGATTCTACGACGCGCTTGTTCTCCTTTCCAGTCTAATCGAAGCCTGCAAGGTCAATGGCCAGACGCGAGCTAATAACGAAGGATATGAACCGAGTGACAACCCAAACATTGTCCTCGAGTGCTTCATAAACAAGTTGGCGCAGGTTTGCGATAATGTGCCATTTGGAGACACAGTCACTGCCTTGGCAATCACCATTCGCAATTACGATGGCTTGCTTTACACCTTTGCCTACAACAGGCAGACTGTGGGAGACCCCAATAAGGCCACAAACTTTGTTCGCCGACTTCTCAATGATACGGGCACCGCGACCTTAGATCAAGTCAAAGACGATCCTCACAGCCCATTGTTTCAAAGGGCGCTTCAACAGATTCTGGAGTTCCACGACAAACGAATCCTGGCGTATCGCGATAAGCTGATGAAATCTGTAGTGGCCTGTATCGTCGACTGCAATGCCAATAACTCTCATGAAAGTAAGCATTCACCCTCAACCTCGCTGGACACCTGATCTAATGTGTCTTGTGGTACGCTAGGTCTCTCGCTTGAAAATGCTTTACGCGATCTGAAGGAAACCTTAACTGCTCATAAAAGCCGAGACGGTAATAATTGCTCCGGTAGGGCCACTGTCACATCTTCTACATCTGAAAGGTACTGATCTCTCTTTTTCGAAGTGACAGAGAATGCCAATCTTGTCCACGCTGCGGCCACTCTGCGGGCTTCACCCGTGTATGATAATATCATTGAGAGAACCAGGGCAGGCAGAATGAATGAGTCTGAAAGATGGTGTGACCTCTCCCACTTTGTCGGGCGGCTCGCTTCATACTTAGGTATGGTCCGCGCCATCATCATCGCTCGCAGACGTATCCCAGAGCTATTCGAGAAATTCAACATCGTTTTCCTGCCGTCTAGCAATCCTTTGCCGAATCCAATCACATGTCTTCAACCTTCGACAATGACAGCTGCAAAGCGCCGAAGCCTCCGGACGGCCAAGGCAATTATCGGCCGCATAGTTTGGGAACCTGCAGAGTTAGCCAAGTACCAGGGATATGCTGAAGAACTCCAGCGCTGCGGACTAGATGATCTCATCTTTAAGCAGTGTGCAAGAGAATCTTTCCACCCCATTGTTCATTGCGAGATTCTCGTTCTTGATTGGCTGTGTGGACAACATCCCAGCGGAACTACTTCCATCCCCTTTTTCCGGGACTTTCGGTATATCGGGTGTAGCAAGCCAACGTGCCGCCTCTGCGAATACTACTTTGCTGCTCACAGAAGCGGCATACAAGTTCGCCGGGGACACAAGAACGTCTACCTGAACTGGATTGTTCCCAACGTCACGGATGAAAGCCCGGATTGGGCCAAAGAGAAGGATAGTCTCATTGACAAAGTATTGGGAGGTGTCCGGCGGGATGCGCTCTCGGCTCTGGAGGAGAAGGTCACTGACCACAAGAGATGGGACTCAGACACCTTTTCATATCAGCAGACGTTCCAGTCTCTGGCTAGCACGTCTGTTCGTGGCACCGACCTGGCTTCCGTGATGAGTCTTTTATCAATTGCTGAAGGAGGACCATCGTGCCGCTCTCAGATATCAGTGATTGTCGATGATGATTCTTGGAGCGTTGCAGGTCACGCGGACCAAGAGGCCGAGGACTCTGATGATGATGGAGGGGCTCTGCTTTTCTCCGGTAGACGCAGGTGATATTCAAGCTCAATTTGTTGAAATGGGCACAATATGCGAAGCAACCTTCACCTAGTTACACTTCTGTGTGCCTGGCTGTTTCTTGTGTGCTGCAGCGAGTATTTCTACTGGTTTCATATAGTCTATATTCATATCGTTGTCGCCGTTGTCGCCGTTGTCGCCTTTCTCGTTCGTTTTCTTTCAGGTATTATCGCCTATTTCTGTCCCTAATAGTCTCGTCCTCAGTAGGCATAAGTCGGTACAAAGAACATACGCCGTACAGACAGAAAACTTACGTAAACTTTCTTGAACACCCGGATTCCCTTTTATTTGCCTTCAATCGTTTTGACGGATGCTCCATACAAATGGAGCACAGCAATATTGCAGCTGCATCACGATGACGAGGGCATCCCCTGCGAATCAGAGCCTTCCCCGCAGCAGCTGATCGCCGATCTCCCGGTGACAGGTAGCCCTCAGGGACCTCATTCGGGGGTTTTTCAGGGGCAGTTCGTCCCGCTAGGGCAGATGAATACCACCATGCGGGGTAGCTACCCCAACAGGGCACCTGAAGGAGCTTAGGTAGGTAGCTCCCTCTCTCACTGATGCGTCATCGACGTCACTAGTCCGGAGCTTTCCCTCCAGCCCAGTCGATTTGCAGCTCATAGTGCAGCTGAAGTAGGCAGCCCAGCAGCTGGCCCCCTGTCCTTCAGCTGCTTCCGCTCGTCATTTTGACTTCAATTGCGTCTCCAAGACACGTGGGACAAGCCCAGATCTTCCTTGTTTTGCCTGCCGCCAACAGTCCCGAGGGTAGCCAGCCACCAGGGGTAGATTGCAAGTTCGTCGCCTTGTCCATCCCTCAAAACCAGCTCTCTCCCTGCTTCTTCAGGCCCTCTCATACAGCTACGAACTTTTCGGTACTCTCTTCAGCATCAACTCCAATCCTCTCGGCGTCCGAAAGCTGTCTTGTAACTAAACACCTACCAGTCTGCCAGTCATTCGCCAGACGCCAAAATGATGTCCGCAAGACCCCTCGCTCGCTCGACGCTCCCTAGAGCTACTCGTGCTCTTCGAGCTCCCCGTCAACAGCTTCGCTTCCAAACGACCACTACCTCGTCATCAGCGAGCGCAAGCGGAGGCAGCTCACACTTTGGAGCTGGCGTCGCCGGAGGACTCGCAGGCGCCGGTCTCTTCTACGCAATCTACTCCTTCACCCCCGCCGGACGCACCGCATCCAAGGTCAACAAGGCCGCCAAGGAGGCAGAGAAGAAGTACCAGGTTGCCGCGAAGAAGCTGCAGGAGAACACCCCGTCGCCCGACCAAGCCATCGACTCCATCAAGCAGTTCGCCTACTCCTACGTCGGCTGGATCCCCGGCGGTCGCTCCTACGTCGACTCCGCGTTTGACGAGTTCAAAACTGTCCGCAAGAACCACAAGGAGGAGGCCGACGAGATCATCAACGATGCCTACAAGCAGTTCCAGGAGGTCGCCAAGGTCGGTCTGAGCCTGGAGGCCGTTCACAAGGCGTACGAGGTTCTCGCCGACCTGTCCAAGAAGATTGCAAACCTGTCCGGCGATGCCATCTCCGACATTGTTGACAATCACCCTCAGCTGAAGGAGAAGCTCGGTGGCAACATTGACCAGCTCAAGCAGCTGGGCGACCAATACGGCCCTGAGGCGAAGAAGCAGGTCGATGAGACGTGGAAGCAGATCAAGGACATCCTTGCGGGAGGCCTTACCGCTAGCAACTTCGACAAAGCCCGCAAGTTGATTGAGGACAAGACTCAGCAGGTCAAGAAGCTCGGAGACGAGGCTTGGAAGAAGGCACTCGAGGAGGCGAAGCCCTACCTCGACAAGAACCCCAAGGTCAAGGAGCTTCTGGAGAAGAACGCCGATGCACTGAAGCAGGGCAACGCGAAGGAGGTATTCGAGAAGGCCAAGTCTGCTGTCGACTCTGGCGACCTTGGTGGCTTGGAGAAGTATGTTGGCGACGCTGCGGATAAGGCCAAGTCTAAGGGCTCACAATTGGGCGGAAGCTTCGGTGGCCTGGATCAGTACTTCAAGATGATCCCTGACGGCGACCAGATCACTCCCAAATTGAAGCAATTGAGGGAAGTCGCGGACAAGCACAAGGAGGAGGGAGAGAAGTTGTTCAAGGAGACTCTGGAAGAGGTCAAGAAGGTCCTCGAGGCGAAGGGAAAGAAGGCGGAGGAGATCGCCAATAAGGCCAAGGAGGAGGCCAAGTGAGAGGCTGCATGATGCATCAGCCGTCTAGCCTTCCTCGATCACTCTTGTAAAATAACCCTAAGCGTAATGTAATTTTACCAAAAGAACTTCCATTTATCACTCTAGAACACCTTGAACCCACCTGGGACGTTCTTTTGAAACAGGCCTTCAGGATCATACTTCTTGCTGACAGCCTGCAGCCTCGCTTTTACCTCTGGTCCGTAACTTCCGATCGGATCTTGCGTGATGTCTGCGTAATTAAGATATTGGAAAGGGATTAGAAGTCCGCGCTGTTGCAGCATGTCCTTGTGCGCGTCAATGATGCTCTGCATCCCTGCTTGCACCATCTCATCGTCTTCCCGGTTCGTGTAAGCTGCTGTCAAAACCGACATCACCTCGTCTTTTGCCTCGGGTGTCAGCCCGAGCGAGTTGGTTCCGTTGGTCACTGGATGGGGCTGGATGAGAAGGACGAGCTGAAGCCCCTCTATGTGTGCTAAAAGCTTAGTTCCTTCCTCCCAGGTTCTGAACATCTCCGAGTAAACGCTGGAGTCGCCGTTTTTTGGAGGAGTAGACGATATCGATTGCACTGTCCAAATGAACTCAAGGCACGCGAAGTGGTAATCAATGTCAAGCTTACCGCGTGGTATTCGGCGGAAGAAGGCCGTTCGCCTCCGAAGTCATGGAACTAGCATTCCCAATCCGCAGCGAACTCCCAATCTGCGGCTGAATCGCCGTGAACTGCTGATAAACAGGCGGATTCTCGACGGGCTTGACATAATACAGCGCGTCGCCGACTGCGTAGTTGCCCTGGTCGAAGAGCAAAGACATGCCCATATCAGCAGCATCGTCAAAGTTCTCCGCACTCATGAAGTCGCTGAACGCCTGTGCATGCGCCTCCAGGACCTCGTTCGTGTACTCAAAGGCCACGGTGCCGCCCCACATATCGCCCATCGGGAAGGTTGGCACGTCGATGCGGGTGACGATGCCGAAGTTGTTGGAGCCGCCTTTCAGCGCGAGCCAGAGGTCCGCGTGGGAGGACGCCGTGGCTTCGACGATGGCGCCGCTGGCGAGGACGATTTGGTAGGTGTGGATATTGTCGCAGACCCAGCCGTGGCGGCGGGCGAGGTAGTGGATGCCGCCTGAGAACGAAGCTTAGCACCGGTTCATCTGTCGGAAGGATCATCATATTGGTGTAGCTTACCACCTGTTGCAAGACCTCCGACGCCAATGCCGGTTACTCTCCCGCCCATGACGATCAGATTGTGAGGGACGAGTTGTGGGTAGATATCGCTCCAGATACCACCGACCCCTAATGACGCTACAGTTTTTTCCTCATTCAATACGAGAGAGTTCAGCTTGCGCAGGTCAACGGTGATGCCTTGGTCGATGTTGGCTGAGCCGGGCCAGATCATGTGGCCCCCGCTCCGGATGGCGAATTGAGGGGGTGCGTGGGAACATGTTGCGTCTTTCCTAGTGATCAGCTTGATGAACTGAGAGACTTCGTGGGCGGTCTCGGGTTGGAAGATGCATCCCGGCCGGATGTCGCGTTCCTGGCCGGAGTAGTATGACGAGATCGATTCGTTGTAGGTTGGCGTCTCTGGGTATGCTACGCGGTTGGGTATGAGGGATTCGAGGAGCTGGCAGTAGGCGTTTGCATCTTGTAATGCAGAGGTAAAAGCTGTCAGGATAATCAGCAAGATGAGGTAAGTTATGGCAGGATGACTTTGAGGCATGGTGATTATTCTTAAGACATGAGATAACACCCATCAAGTCTGGTTTTGTGACAGGGGAGCTGATTGTAATATCTTTCTTGCTTCCGCACAAGGATGACGAGGCGTCGGTGCAACTGCGGCCATTCTTGCGCAACAGCACCGAGATTTCGGGGTAATGCACGATGTTCACGCGGGGTTGACAAGGAAGCGTAGTCTTGGGCATTTAGGACGGAGAAGATCTTTGCTTGTATGGGAAGGTAAGCCTTGGGGGACAGGGTTACACGACATGGAAGGATCGAGGCGACTCTGCACGACGTCTCACTGAAGGAATCCAATTACGAACCCGCTTCAGTTTGAAGGTAAGCGGCTGGTAACAACGTCTTGGTTGATCGATTGAAACTCCGACGTCTAAGCCAACCTGGCTCTGAAGGACAGGAATGGCCATGATCTTTCCTTCGACAGGTCCATTGAGGTTAAGCAAAGTACATAGGTAACTGTTGATGGCTGAAGCCTACTGCTCCTCTGCCCGCTTGTGAGTTCCTTTTCCTCCTACTTTGTATCTTTGACTTGTTTGATCCAAAAACACCTTCGAGGTTTCAAGTGCAATGAATTTGAGGTCATGGGTAGATACTTATGGTATGACTATGAACGCTCTTTCGCTCCGCTACACCCGGGCAGCTAACTCATGCGGCGAATAGCCTCCACGATGAGGTTCGCAAGCTCCTTGGTACGAGACAACTGCGCCATATGCCCTGCATCAAGTCGATAGACCTTTGCCTCCGCACCGGCCGCGACCGTCTCCTGCATCTGCATGGGAATGATCTGGTCTTGTTCACAAATGATGTAGTCGACAGGCACGTCGTGCCACCCGGCGTATTCGATCTTCGTGCCCCATCCATGCGCCGGATGATGCACAAACTCATCGATCCACGGCTTGGCAGCCTCGGCGGACATATCGTTGAAGAACGCCATATCATCAACAGGGCCCTGGGTTCCCTTCTCTTCCTTTTCAGGAGTCAGCCACTGCCACCAGAGAACAAGAGAGCTCATCTCACATTGATCTTCATGAACGGCAACGGCTGATGCTCAAATCCAACCGGCAGAAAGGCGGCCGTAATCCCGACGATTTGTCGAATTCCACCCCTCTTTGCTTCATCTTCGTAGGCTGACTGGGTCAGGCCCTTCATGGCGCCAGCTCCGATGAAGCCGCCAGCGGAATGCAGGACCAGAATCACGCCATCACTTCCGCATCTGTCCACGAACGGTTCGAGCTTGGTTCGGATACCTTGAGAGTCGTCGGCAATGGTGAGCCCGCGAGGCTCCCGTTTTGATGAGGTGCCACCGCTGATGATGGTTCCCACATGGATTGAGGGGTACCCGGCTTTCTTGAGTTCGTCGACAAGCGGCCCGAAGGTGGCGATGCTTTCATATAGGCCCGGCACGATGAAGATTCCTGGCGCCATGGTGATCGTTGGGATGGCGGACGATGAGTGATGGTATCAAATATCGACCGCAGAGAAGTCGACGTTCGAAAAGGTAGATTTTATGTGCGACGATCATGCGCTCAATGGTTCTAGTGCTGACTTAAGGGACGACCAGGCAACTGCCACCAGGAGAGGTGGCGTTGAGAGATGCGTTCTGGAGTAGCCTCTTTGAGAAATTGTCTCGCAGCTGCTGCCACCTTCTCCATAGAATCCAAGACACTCACTAGCTTATGCGATGAGCCACTCAGCTGAGGCAATATCTTATTTCTTCTGACCTCCTGCCCATCAACCTCTCAATGGCATTTATCACGAATAAGGAATTGAATCAGTCATTGTATTGAAAGGTTCGTGATGCACAACAGACAGAATGATTCAACACGGCTGTAAGAGGCTCGGTGGCTCTAGCAATACGTTTCGATGTGTACCCTTTGAGTCGGCGTTGACGTCCTGGCCAACCTGCTTCGACGACCTAGATCAAAAGTTCTCAGACGCTTCGGACAGTGAAGTAATCACAGAATGACTTCATCGAAATGGAGCCGGATAACGATAGCTGAAGTTGTAATGCCAGACTATCCTCTACAAACCGGCACGGAAGTTGCCCTGTCGGTAGTTCGTTGCCCCCGTCTTGACCAACAGACGTCTCTCTAAATCGTCCAGGCTGTGATGGATGCTTTCGTTGATGTCGAACTCCCATATATCCTTTGCCTTTGTCCGGACCTCATTTTCTATAGCTTTGAAGTCTTTTCCAACCTCGGTCTGGCCCTCGTATAGCTCCCCAATCCGCCGGCTTCCCTCCACAAGTCGATGTCCTCTATCCCGACGACATTGATCATATGCTGCAAAGGCCGCCGAGATGTCGTCCCGACCTTCAACTCTGTCATCAGCTAGCAGAGACGCCAGAGTAGCGGCGTCCTCGATGCACAGTCCGGCTCCAGCACCCTGATGAGGTGTGCTCGCGTGCGCGGCATCGCCAATGAGACAGATGCGCCCTCTGGAAAAGGTCGGAACAGGGTGGTCACCGAGGTCGAATAATCCCCACTAGCTTTTGTCAGCTTTGGCGAGTTTTGACGTCTTTCAGTAGTCATGGAGTATGGATTGTACCCACCCTGTCAACAGATTTCATCCTCTTGACCAATTGTCGTAGTCTGGGGGATAGGCCCTCAGAATCGGCGTAACAACCTTCCTCTCCGACTGGCAGAACAAAATTCGTGCTGCTGGGCCAGTCTCCATCGCTTGTGCAATGCATCACTATGTTCAGGATGGTACCGTTTGCTACTGGGTAAGTAACTATATGCCGCTTATTGGCAGACTGGGCGATTTAGTTAGGAGGATCATGCCATAGGAAGATCTAGGACCACTTACCCACAGGTTCGAACCCATTGCCCGTTTCTTTCCAATTATCTCCAGAGCTTCGTCCATTGGGATCAAGCCACGATAGCAGTGCTTGTGCGTGAATCCGCACGTCGCAGACGGATGGTCGCTTCCCACGACGATTTCGCGGGTACGAGATTTGATTCCGTCGCATCCGACAATGGCGTCTGCTTCGGCAGTAGAACCGTCCTGGAACACCATTCTCAGTTTTCCTGAAGGACCGTTTGGCTCTTCAACACGGTCTAGCTGCTTGTTGAACTTGGCCACGTCTTTTGGAAGGTGTTGAATCATTCCGTCCAGGAAATGAGCCCTGTGACAGCCCCTGATGCCAGCTTCTGCGTCTCCAAGGGTGAAGATGGGCTCATCGTCTTTCTTCTCATCTGAGCCGTCGAAGAAAGTCCAAAGAATGTCTGGTTGGGCGACCCTGTCAAAAACCTGGTATATGACTGGGTCGCAAGCCTTCATGGCTCTGGTGGCGTTCGGGGTGATGCCCAATCCTGCACCAATTTCGCCGAAGGCTTGCGCTTTTTCGTATATGGTGCAAGGGACGTTGCGCTTGACTAGCGAAATGGCCAGGGCTACTCCGGCTATTCCGCCGCCGATGATGGCGATTTCCAAGTCTTTCTTGATGGGCGCCATGTTGGTCTGGTAGTGTGAAGGAACAGGACGTCTAGGCGAGTACCGTACAATGAAGTGAGGGGAAATTCATGGTTGTCATCTTGTTGGGTATTTATTTTGTCTGATGATAAGGTTCTGCCGGATGTGACATTAAGCGTAATAAGTCCTCGGTACATGAGGTTGAGTTTGCGTAATGCAACTCATGTGCCTCTACCACGCGAAAGACGAGCTCGCCACTCCAACAACAATTATCGGTGATATTGATCATGCTTCATAAAATCCAAAGCCGTAATTTGAGGTTTGGCTTAGTCCTCTCACTGCCAGTATGCAGGCCTTCGGACGTCAAAATGCGACTCGCCCATCTCGCGTCGCGAATAGTCCGAGCAAATCATCTTCAGCATGTACACTCAATGCCAATCACAATGCAGTGCGTTTTTACCAGGATAAGAGCTCTTATTAGCTTTATCATATCCACACGTCAAAGCTCTTGCGTCGGACTCAATCTCCGTCTTCAGCCGGTGACGTAGGAACTTTGAATCA
This sequence comes from Colletotrichum fructicola Nara gc5, assembly GCF_000319635.2. NCBI lineage: Eukaryota > Fungi > Ascomycota > Sordariomycetes > Glomerellales > Glomerellaceae > Colletotrichum > Colletotrichum fructicola. Next base: position 1,151,508 of record NW_027094057.1, read on the forward strand.
ACATGAGATGAAGTACGTGCCCACATACCCCGCGTCGGGCCCCGAACACCGGGAAGAGTTCGCGTGTTCGCGGGAATTCCGGCACGAGTGTGCGACTGCCAAAGTGAGGAATTTCATTTGACGGGCTGTTACGGTTTAGAATTCGAAATACTATGCGTTGTTCAAAAGCTCAGCTACATGTACCAATTATTCAGGATTTCTAGCCATCGATAAACGCACGTACATTACAACGTCCAAGAGTTTGAAGATGACGTTTTGTGCCAGATACCGCAAGTTACCCATCTTAGAGCGTAAACAGATTTGTGTCCCTTCCCTCTGCCTTCAGCTTCTTGTTCGCTCTAGTCAGCATAACCTTCATGATAGCGCAAGTAACGATACTCAGCGCCGACGAGGCCATCATCAGCAGGTTTGCCATGACATATCTCGGACTATCTGTCGATGGAAAGAAGTAGGGACTCCAGATGTTGCCAAGCTGACTGAGCAAGTTAATAATAGCTGTCGCACACGCCCTCTTCTCAGGCGTCTGGTTCAGGGTGGAGCTAGCCCAGCTGAACACCATTGCGTTACTCGAGAAACAACCGCAGATGTATAGGAAAGCAGCAACATAGCGAGCGGCGTTGTTGATTGTCGATACTGAAATGATGAAGCCGATGCATGCGACTCCCTGAGGCACTGAGATATGGAAACCGCGCTCCTTGCGACGATCGGAAGAGAATGCCGTTAGGAAGGCAACGAACGTCGCGAGAAGATAGGGCGGCGCGGTCAAGATCAGGGTCAGGGTGTTGTTGCCGAGCTTGAAGCCCTTCACAATCGTGGGAAAGAAGTTGTTGAATCCGTAGGCGCTGTGATTGGCCGTAAGCATGACCACCTATTATATGTGTGTTAATCTCTAAGGTTTCTTCCACAACGAGCGCGGATAGGCAACAACTTACGAAGACCCATGTTCGGGCATCCTTGACAGCGAGCTTAAGTCCATTCCAAACACTTGAATCGGCTTCCGGTAGCGAGACTCTGTCCCTCCGGATACGCTCAACCGCAACCTTCTGCTCCTTATCGGCGAGCAGCCACTTCGCAACGCCCGACTTCTGACCCGGGAAATCCGGGAGAAGCATAGCCCCAAGGATGGCCGCGGCGAAACTGCCTGCACCCTCAATGATGAAGAGCCACTGCCATCCGGCGATACCCCGAGCTCCCTCAAGACCTGAGAGGACGCCGGCTGCGATGAGTCCCGAGAATGCCGTCGCAAGGAGAACGCCAGAGTATAGAATAGCGGTGCGAAATGCAAGCTCCTTTCGAGGATACCAACAACTCAGAAGGTACATGGCACCCTAAATAAACATCAGCGGTAGTCAATGAGGAAGCATGTGCCAGGACCAACCGGAAAAAAAGGAGCCTCCGCAATTCCCAAAAAGAATCGAATAACGAGAAGGTGTGTATAGTTCCCTGCTCCTGCTGTAGCGGCGGAGACAACTGACCAGAGAGCTGTCCATGCGGGAATGTAGAGAGACGGTCGGGTTCGGGTAAGGAGCATGTTACTTCGCCATTGTTAGCAGTGATCATGCGTGAGAGTTACAGAGAAGGCCACTTACCTTGGAAGCTGCATAAGCATATAGCCAATATTCAAGATGGACACAGCAACATTGAACTGGTTGCCAGTGAGTCCAAGATCCTTCTCAAAGGTGCTCAGTCGTGCTTGACTAAAGTGGAGTGATGATCAGTTTAAGAACCCACGAGCATACCAGTTGCCGCGCTTTGAGACTTACGCAATGTTGTTTCTGTCGAGGTAGTTGAAAAGATAGAGAATCCAAACAACCGGTACCAACGTGAAGTCAAGCTTCCTCGTAAGACTCTTCTCAACGGCGGCATACTCTTCCTCGGACATCCCCAGATCATCGCCATTGACGTCTTTCTCAGACACGAAGTCCTTTTCGCCAACGGGATGCGTGCTGTCGATGTGGTCTGAGGTGGCCTGCATGGCTTCTTGCTTTGTCTCGGCTTCGCGGGCGGCCATCTTGCACGCCTGTTGGGTTTTCGAGAAAGCGTGTGCTGAGAAGCTCTCGAACCTTGGGTCTTCGGACTCAGAGATATAAGAATCAACGGCTCAACTATGCGAACAACCAAGGACTTGAAGTTCAGCAGCAAAGTCTCTGAAGTCGATGAAGAGAAAGTCTCCAGGCCCTGGGAAAACAACATTGGAAACCAACCGTCGTCTGTCCTCTTTTAAACTCCATGTCAGAAAGAGACACCAGTCACCCTCGGCTTGATGTCTTTTGTTGCCCAGACTTGGGCCTAGCCCAGGACGACCTTGCAGAAGCCAAACAACAGGATGTTCACCCCAACTTCCTACCCCGCATACCCCGAAAACGACCCCAGATTTTGGCGTGTCCCACAGACACCCAATTCTCTGGCTGTGGAATATGGCAGCTGTAAGCTTATTGCGTTCGTCTCCTCTTCCCCAGACCCGCAATCGAAAGATGAATTAGCCATCATTTTCTTGGACGACGGAGCAGTCCTGCTGCACCGGAGAGGTGCGATGGGCAGTTCCGTCCTTCGGGGCAGTCCAGCCACTGAGAGTCACCATCCGGACCCGTTAGACTGAAGCCAAGGCCAAGATTCTAGCGTTCCCGGAGCCACCCGCGAGTCAGCGGAGAAGACCTTGAGCAGGAATAGCCCGCAAACAGGAGGAAGGGCTGCTCCGTGAGGCTACTATACTCTAGGAAATGTGAGGCACTCATGATATCGGGGGCCACGCGCACGTGGTTACGTTGACTTACCCTATTGTGTTTACCGGTGATCCGGCTGCTTCCAGACACCCAACAGTAATGAGCACAAATTCCCAGCCTCGTCATGTGGTCTGCTCGCTCCGGGATTGTGGGGCATGAGACGGAAGATTGCGGGGACTGACTGGGCGTGGAATGATTACGATTGCAGAGGTCCTGATTTGCAGATATCGCCAGCCCATTGACGAGAGATTTCCACTCTGGCAGATTTTGTTGACTTGAGATGTCCAATGAAGAGACTTCAGAAAGGGTCGGTTAAGGGTGAAGACCAGAGGTTTGATGTGCTGCATAGTAGAACATAGAACACAAAGGACAACATGACCAGAACGCAGCGTGGGGAAAGGAACACACATTGATCGAGGATTCAGATTGTGTCTGATGAAAAAGCGCTTATGTTGATTCTCTACCAAAATATGCAGTTCATGTATCATTCCCTAAACGCCGCCTCGAGATGATGTTTACAAAAGCTCTACCACTACAGTATCATGCGCTCTTTCCAAGGGCAACTCGCTTGATGTAGTTCAGTGCACTGCCAGCCCGCAGCCACTCGATCTGATTCAGCTCATAAGAGTGATTCAGCTTTGCCTTCCACCTCGACCCTTCCTTCGTGACAACCTCCATCGTGACCTGTTTCCCGGGTTGCAACTCTCCCTCCTCGACATCTAATAGTGTGATCTTGTCTCCATCCCTGATCTTGTCATAGTCGGCAGGGTCAGCGAATGTCAGAGGGAGCATTCCTTGCTTCTTCAGATTCGTCTCGTGAATTCTGGCAAAACCCCGGGTGATGATAGCAGCGCCACCCAGATATCGGGGTTCCAGCGCAGCGTGCTCGCGAGAGCTGCCTTCGCCGTAGTTGCTGTCGCCAATGATGCACCACCTGATACCCGCCTTCTTCAGGCTCCGCGCTGCTTGGGGTACGGGCTTGATCTTGTCGCCATCGACGGGGTCCTTGGCCTTGCCAATCATCTGGAGGGTACTTGCATCTGGCAGGAAGTCGTTGGTGGCGCCGAGGAGGAGATTGTTGCTGATGTTCTCGAGGTGGCCGCGGTAGTTGTACCAAGGACCTGCGGGGGAGATGTGGTCTGTTGTACACTTGCCACGGACCTTCATGAGGACAGTCAGATTACTTGCGTTTCCTGGCTGCCATGGCTCAAACGGCGTTAGGAGTTGTAGTCGGTCGCTCTTAGGATCGATGTTGACAGTCAACTCCGAAGTGTCGGCCATCACTGGCGGTTGAAATCGATCAGCGCCAGGGGAAAAGGCGATGGGAAGCTCTTCCGCCTTCGGAGGTGTGAATCGGAAAGGAGTTGTCGCGCCGGGCACGGGAATGGCATCTGTGATGGGGTTGAAGGTCAAGTTGCCTGCGAAAGCGAAAGCTGTTGCCAGTTCTGGAGATGTGACAAAGGAGTGGGTTGCAGGGTTGCTATCGTGACGGCCGGTGAAATTTCTGTTGAAGCTGGAGATGACGGAGTTCTTTTCAGCCCCCTTGACATCAACATCTTTCCTGTCCCATTGACCGACACAAGGCCCGCAAGAGTTGCTCAAGACAGTAGCACCAGCTTGTCGTAGCGTCTCAAGAATTCCCTCCTCTTCAGCTGTCGCTCGGATCTGTTCGCTCCCTGGGCTGACCAAGAATGGTGTCTTTGGACGATCCAGCCCAGCCTTCTTCGCCTGTATCACAAGGTCGCGGACCTTTTCGAGATCCTCGTACGAGCTGTTGGTACAGCTGCCGACGAGGCTGCAGCTCAGATTCGTAGGCCAAGAGCTTTCGCTAACATGGTCTTTGAACTGGGAGAGGGGGTGGGCGAGGTCGGGAGTGAAGGGGCCGTTGATGTGGGGTTCGAGGGTCGATAGGTCGATTTCGATGATGTCGTCGTAGTATCGGTCGCTGCCTTCGTCGGCAATAAGAAGCTCTTGCTTGAAGGAGTCGGCGTACTTGGCGATGCCCTTCCGTTTTGTCGCCGAAAGATATCGTGACATGGCTTCCGAGTATGGGAATATGCAGGACGTCGATCCGATTTCTGCAGACATGTTGCAGACTGTAGCCATCGCAGTGGCTCCAAGCGTTTCGGTGCCGGGGCCAAAGAACTCGATGATCTTCCCTTTACCCCCAGCAACGGTGAGGATACCCGCAAGCTTGCAGATGATGTCTTTCGAGGAGCTCCATCCCTGGAGCTTGCCCGTCAGACGCACGCCGACCACCTTCGGACACGCGAGTTCCCAAGGCATGCCGGACATTGCATCGACCGCATCGGCGCCGCCAACGCCAATTCCCAGCATACCCATGCCACCCGCGTTCGGTGTGTGAGAATCCGTACCAATCATCAGACCACCAGGGAAAGCGTAGTTCTCAAAGATGGTTGTGTGAATGATACCGGCGCCCGGTTTCCAATATCCTATCCCATATTTCTTCGTCGCGGAACTCAGAAAGGCATACACCTCCCGGTGATCGCTGGCAGCTCTTGACAAATCCTCCTTGTCTCCCTTCTCGGCCACGATCAAGTGGTCGCTATGAACCGAAGTTGGGACTCTGACTCGCGGCAGACCAGCGCTTATGAATTGGAGCAACGCCATGGTCGCCGTCGCGTCATGACAGGCAACTCGATCCGGTCGCAGACGCAGTATCGTCTTGCCTCTCTTTATCTCGTCGAGGACCCATCCTTCTTCGCCGGGTATCAAGTGGCTGTAAAGAACCTTTTCAGACAGTGTCAGGGGTCGTTTGTTGGATTTTTGGACGTCGCGGAGGGCTTGTAGCCGAAGGGCGTAGTCTAGAGTGTTGTACTGGAAACAAGTCAGAAAATCTTCCAATCGTTTGAAGCAGTCAAAAACAACTTACCGGCTCTAGAGGACTCAAAGCTACTTGCCCTGATGGAGTTGCGAAATGTCTTGTCAGCGCAGCGCGAGACCCCTGTCGGAGTGACGAGCATGCTTTCAAACGGGCCTCCCTCAACAGCGTGAACGACATGATTGCAACATCTGCCCCAACAAATCAACCCGCCAAGAGCGGGGGAATACAGCCATCTTTTTCACTTGTGATCTGGTGCGCAAAGATGTTCAAATCTTCATGTTTCGCGACGCCAATTCTCGAAGAGCTACGATTCCTCGGTTGCCAGATGCTGGACAGCTCCGTCCTCAAGGCCATTTTGGGCAAGAGACGGAGTAGTCCAGATCTTGTGCAGGGATCTGCTAGCGGGCTACTCCGTCCACCACCAAAAACAATAGTCTAGCCGGAGTAGTCCGCTTCCACGCTCTAGAGCCACAGCAACTGAGACTGCTGATTCCACTAAAATAGGATTCTCCTGAATGGCTGGAACACTTCGGCAAAATGCTGACGGAGAACGGCATAATCAGTAGCTTGGGTTGGGAAAGTTGCCCATCTCATACGGGTCGCCGATGCCGGCTAATGGAAAGCTCCAGCTGAATTCCGACTTGTCGAAGTCGGCCAGGAAAGTCTCGATTTCCGGAACGTAATCGTTGGATCCTCCATGGAAGGGTGGCTCGGGGTAGACGCCTTGCCAGTGCACTGCGTCTTGAGAGTGCGCCATGGCCACAGCGGACGAGCCCGGCATCTGGTGCCAAGCAGCGTCGGTTCCGTTGAGCGGGATGTGGGCGAGATCTGCCTGCTGGGCCGTTGCGTCATAGACGGAATGCCCTCCGTCAGCGTGGTCCAGGGCGTTTTGGCCATCCTCGAGCCGGTCTGCGCCAAGTGGCATGTACAACCGAGGGTTCTTTGAGGGCATATTTCCGGTGTAGAGCTTTCGGATAGTGAGGTCAACAATTGCGCCGAAACTTCGTTGTCCCTTTTTTACAGATGGCCACCACTCGCCGCCGACAGTAAGCAGGCTCGAGCATGTGCGAAGGCTCTTCGATAAGTCCGCCGTTGAAGCGTTTTGACGAACCGTAGAACACGTCCAGAACGAGTATATGAGGGTAGCTCCAGCTGCAAAAATGTTCTGTACTGTGCGCCATCCATGATGTAAACCTTGCATGTCGTGCAGAGCCTGATAATCGTGCAGTATTGATGCGGCGTTGTTGAAGCAGACCTGCAGTGACTCTGGAGAGGGATTGCGGATCGCTTGCGACGGTTGGAATAGCATAACCATAGTTGTGTGGTACTTGACCTTCAATTTGATTTGCCACATCCGCCGTTGTCTGTTGTCGATTCCCGGAAAGTCGAACGTCTCGCTAGAAACCCGATCCCACCAGTCCACGAGCTCTTCTTTTATTCTTGCTTGTTGAGCTGGCGGATTTTGCGGCAGAGGAAACCATGCAGAATCGCATGGAAGATGGTATAATTGCAGTTTGACGTCGGAGACCATGCGGTCTAGCTCAAATTGATATCTTGCAAACCGCAAAACGGCTGCAGAGAAAGACAATGGGATCGTGCCGCTCGCCGAACCAGGGTGCGCGGGAGGAGACTCGGGCAACTTAATATCGAATGTTTCGTCGCGAAAGCCGAGTGGTCGCCCTTGTATGGAAGATACAGATCTGAAGGTGGTTAGTAACGGATGGCAGGGCTGCAAAGATTCTCCCAGGGAACTTACCTATCGAGAGAATAAATCGTAAAGAATGTCAGACGTCTTATCTGTTGATTCTCAAAGTCTGCAGGCTCGATTGTGTTTAACGGCTCTCTATGTATGCCCAGCTCTACACAATGAGCAAGAGCAATATGGATTAGAGTCCATAGATTTACCTCCGCTGGTGTGAGCATGCTGTGTACGATGAGAACAACCAACGCCTGGATTGAAGATAGAGAGATTTGGGAAAAGCAATCCTTGGAGAAATGGAGAGCTGCGCGGTAGAATCTTTCTGGTGGGAATTCGTATACTCGTCCCCTAACCTTGACAATGGCCGCAATGTTGAAGACCATGAAGAGTATAAAAGCCACAACTGGCATAGGAACGGAATGAACGCCTTGGTCGCCGGGTAGTCTCTGTCTGCCATTCCACCGGAACGCTTGCATCGTAGAAGGCCAGCCATGTGGGAAGGGGTCATCGTCTAGTGAACAGCTAAACGTCGAGTACAGGGCATCGAGCGCGCTCAAAAGAGAAGTCGGTTCTAGGACTGGATAATCGGGATGCATCCAACGGACATAGGTGTGTACAAGCTTGATCGCATCTTCTTTCCTTGGTAATTCCTGTTTGTTTCAAATCAGTACCCAAATCCCGCTGTGTAAAGTCCAGCAAAAGTTATGAGACGAACCTGGCGTAAGAAAATATGTAAAGAGCGATTATACTGTTTCGAGATATCAGTCGGTACTGACGTGTCGTACCATTCCGATGAAGGCCCTTGAGCTTGCACATCTTCCAATAACGCCGCCGGAGTTGAGCCAGCGCTCGAAGGAGACGCCCCAATGAGGTTCGTGAACAAGACACCGGAGCTTGAGCCCAGATAGTGTTTTTGGCTTGAGTCGGAGTTGAGGGACAACATTCCCAGGTTCATGGCAACTGAGTGCGCGCGGTCCGGGAACTGCTCGTCGTGATCGTAGGAGCCCGCGGCCTCCGCGGGACGCTTGAGAGACTGCCGTTGGGACCCCAGACTTGCGGTCCGGCCCGTTGGCTGACTGCCCGCCCGGCCGGACCTAGGCGACGGCGTTGAGATGTTGTCGTCTTCAAGGTCCCCACCACCGCCGACGGCCGCCGAGCCCTTCGGGTCCGGGAACGCATCGATCTGCGGGCCGGTAGAGAGGTCAACATCGGGGAGTCGCGATTTGATGATGTCTTCGAGCCATTGAATCCTTGCCCGGGCAGCACTTGCGAAGCTATCGTCCGGATCGGGCCGTCAGCGCGGAACATAATCTTTTTTGACTTGCAGCCAACAACCAGGGGTCTAGCTCGTGAAACCGAGCCGGTGGGATGGTGCTCGTATAGCTTTGCGAACACGCGGGTATCGACTTACTTGCGAGGGACCAGCAAACCCGAGTTCTGACTGTCGACATCGAGGCAAGTTTCGCCGGCTTTTGCGCAGTTTGTGCAGGCAGGGACTTCTCCGTCGCACTGGTAAGTAGTGAGTATCCAGACACGTAAAAGTCATTGGGCCGGAGTAACGCGGTCCCAGCAGACTAAACGGCACGTCAGGGGGACGGGAGCTGAGCCGATGTGAGAGAGGAGAAAAAAGGTCTCACCTTGATCCGTCTCGTGCGACAGCGTCGACACGCCAGACGCACTTTCTTTGGCGGATTCATCCGCGATGACATCTCCCGTGAGGTTTGGTGAGCGTTGCGATTAATTTTTGTCCTCTGTTGTTTGTATGATTGATACAGAGTTGTTGGGGGCATGGCCAGCAGATCAAGGTGAGCAACGAGAAAATGAACCGGCGCCGGTGGCACCCCCGAAAGTCAACCGCTGTAGTCCTTGTTCGGTAGAGACCCAGAAAGGCGGACTGGAACAAGGTAGGAAACGGGGCTTGTCACATCTTGTTCTAGACGGAATGTGGCTTGATTCTGGTGAGGGGGGTACAGCTACGACGGGTGAGCGGCAGGGCGAGACGGACGCACTGGTCAAGGTAAGGTGAAAGTGAAAAAGTAAGCAATGTGGGCAGGCAAAATGGGAATTTGTTTCCGCAAAGACGGAAATAATTAGGGGCCTGGCTAAAGTGGACAGGGGTTTCGGGTGAACTGGAGCGATGGCAAAGGCTCTTCTTCTCCTCATTCTGTCTACCTAGAGGCATGTACCAGGGTTGCCAGCAGCATCGGTACAGATCTAGCGACGACGGATGTCGTGGCAGGCAATCCGCTGCTCTTAGGCACCTCACGGGTTGTAGCCATGCACACACTAAAGCATACGCGAGTAGAGACCGTCTGGTCTTTTTCCAGTACGGATCCCAAAACCTTTTGTTAGGCCAGTGCCCACTGTCCGCAATATATTTCGGTCTCAGTACGCGAGAAAGCAACGCTAGGTGCCCCAAACGAGTCTTTCCACCTCGGCAGTTTGTGGAGATCTGCCGTATAAACACCAATGGTAGCGTCAAATCCGGTCTCCATAGTTTGACACCGGGGACTTTCCTGAGTCTATTCTCCTGAAGCCACTCACGATGAAGCTTACGGCTGCAGACTATCCATTACATATTACTGACAGTTCCCTTCGGCCTCGGTATCGTATTCTTATTGTAGTTTGGCAGGCAATTTGACCCGATATGTACCCACGTTCCCGTTGAGACTAACGAGATCAGATGCATCTTGGATTGAGTGCGGAGCTCCGTATCCCTGCTTCTAGGGCTGGTGTTTGAGCATTGATAGTTCCCTGATGGCGTACGAGTAGGTTTTCGACGTAGGCAAGCTATCGCTCTTCACAACTTGGCTTCTAACCTTCTTCCCTCGTCCTTGCTGCTCTGTTGCATCAAACTGACAATGTTTTCGTAGATGGTGAAGCTCAATGCACCAGATATCTACTGCACGTCAGTAAGTGCACGTGGTAAGTGGCTGTCAGCGACGCCTTGGTGCTCTCCTGCCGGTCGCAAAGACGGGACCAAAGCGGCATCAATTTTATCAAAAAATGAACTTACACTTAGTCGCGCCAGCCGAGGTGTCGTGCCTTTCCACAGCCCTGATAACCCAGAATCTTGAACAATAGCGGATGCGCATTGCCACGTTCCACGGTGGACATTGGCGCCTTCAAGAGCTTGCATTTTGGTCTTGACGACGTCAAAAGGCATCGTAGCGTAGACCGTAATGATACCCGCTGTAGCGCCTGCAAATACTGGAGCTAGAGATCCCTTGCCGCGGAGCTCCATTGGTGGGCTGATCACATCGAGGAGAGCATTGTAGCTGGTGAACCGAACAAGGGCGTTCGAGCCCTGCTTCAGAGTCACCGGCAGAATGCCGCGGATAAGCCCTCCGAGGCCCTCCATGGCTACGATACTTCTGATCGCATGGCTTGTCGATTTGAATCGCCTAGCGCCAGCTCTGTCTTCTACAATCTTGGTTTTGATGTTCTCGCCAGGGGTCACCACTGTCACGCTCTCGGCCACGCCAGCCGCGACACCGGCAAGCATATTGGCAACCTTGGTTGGTTTCCCCGTTTGGGCATCTTGCGGGAGCTTTTTCCTGATGGCATCGAATGTAAAAAATCGTACGCCTGACTTGGATGCATTTGAGACGCAGAACGCACTGGCCCCCGTGTACAGCACGCCAGGTCCAGAGGTCCGTACGGCTGAGACAAGAATTCGTAGTGGAGATTCGGACGAACTCAGCAGTTGTTTTCGCGTTTTGATGTACTCTGTAGGATACTTGACTCAGGTTAGCATAGTAGAGACTTTGTAATATGTTTGCAATCACTTGAATAGCGAGACCGAGTTTACATACCGTGACTAGAGACTCTACTCCCCCAGCAGCTGCACCAGCAACCACTGATTGCAAGGGGGTCGGGGACGTGCTACTGCGACTCATGGTTGATATCTTCCAATACCTATTCAGTCAAGCCAAGAGGTCTATCATACAGCCAGTGAACCGATACCTGCAGGCGTGCGCCTCTGGGCAGTCTTACATAGTCCATTGAGCAGTGCACATTATTGGACTGCCCCGAAAACCCATGGCCGAGCCCCGGTATCCTCAGACAGGAGCCACCCGTGAGCTTCGGCACTCATCTTGAATCCGTGGGACGCGGAGCTCCGTCCGTCTCCCTTCGAAATTTGTGACACTCGGTGTGTTCGTAATCTGCCGGGAACATGACGGGAGCGACTTACATCCACTACGTACACGACTAGACGATATCTGCGTAGTCAAAAAAAGACTAAGATGCCATGGTTCGAGGTATTCTCGTGGCGGCGCTAGGGCGGGAACATGGGATGGAGGAATCCGCGCATCGCACGGAATCCACGCGTTCCACGGAGGTTGGTGTGGCGCAGGTGTGCCAAAGCTGGGAGCTATCCGCCTCACTGGAGTAACCCGCCTGTCAGGGAGTAGCCCGAGACATATCGGAGCCATCCGTCTAACACGACGGACTACTCCTCGTAGGATCATCATCATCACCATCTCCACTAACAAACTGGCGTGACGATTCCGTCGCCTGAGCTGAAGGGAAGTATTTGCGAGTTGCCAAAATGTTTGCCCGCGGGATACTGCCGGTTGTTCGGGTCGTTGTTCTGATGCCGAATCGGAAACCGAAGCAACAATGTGTATAACAAGCGAATCATCGGTTGATCGGGGGCTATCGGTGTCGTCGTTCTGAGCCGAGTTTGGAACGGAGTACACCAAAGAGCGCAGACAACATCCACAATGGCCCCTTCAGCTACAGTGACCGCAGGAACAGATGGGAATCTGTTTCCTCACGGTGGATGGGACACTCACCATCATATCTTCGAACGTAAGTCTAATTCACTTGGAGATCACGATGAACAGCCCGCAATAAGGTGCACGCACGAGAAGTTGAGACTAACAAATACCCTTCCACATAGCCGAGTCTTTCCCTTACAGTCCAAACAGGCACTTGACACCGCCTCCTGCGACCATCTCTGCCTTTGACAAGTTCAAGAAAAACCTGGGGATCACCAGATCTGTCCTTACTCATGGCCTGTCCTATGGTGATGATTGCACCTCCTTAAAGGCTTTCGTGCCTCGGCTGGGAACGCAAAAGACGCGTGCGATCGGTGTCATAGACCCAGAAACGACGACCGACGATGAATTGAGAGCAATGCACGCAGCCGGTGTCCGGGGGCTCCGTGTCAATCTGTATCGTTATAAAGCCATGGAAGATGTCGAACTACAAAAAGTAGCTCTTCGAGCTCACCTCCGGAGAATCACTGCGCTTGCGTTGCCCTGGAGCCTTACAATAACTACAACCCGGACCGACTTCTGGGAGGAGTTGGAGCCATTTGTCAGGGAGAATCTTGCAAAGCATGGCGTCAAGCTGGTAACAGATCACTTCGCGCTCCTCAAGGCACCAAGTCTGCTTTCAGAGGAGTATCGCGACCGGCCAACGACACAACCAGGGTTCGACGCCATCATGAGGCTGGTCAGAGACGGCCACCTCTGGGTGAAGCTGAGCGCGCCGTACCGCATCAGCGAGGAGAAGCCGGACTACTGCGACGTCAAGTTCTTGGTACGCGCATTTGTGGACGCTAACAAGCACCGCGTTCTTTGGGGCAGTGATTGGCCCCACACGCCGCGGATGAAGGTGAGAACACACGAGGCGGCTATGAAAGAGACGCCGTACCTGGAAGTCGACGATGCAGCTTGGCTGAGGAGTCTCAAGTCATGGCTGTCGGATGAGGAATGGGACTTGTTGATGATGCGGAACCCGAGTGAATTATTTGGGTGATAGAGCGCATCCGTAGAGCATAGAACTGAGATTAATTATGATTACTTCTGTGCTGTAGTATTTCGCACCTCGCATTACCCCCACAGTTCCCTATCTACAGGCTACAGAAATCGTAACGGGCACATGCGACATGTGAGAACCCCTGGAAAATACCCCTTACAACTACTCCACGCCAGACTCGACAACTTTACCGGGACTAAACTCGAGTCACTAACACAGCAATTTTACCGAGAGTAAAAGAATTCTACCATCTTAGGTTTCACTCATGAAACATCGCGTATCTTAATTCATACCTACTATACTCCGGCTGTTTACGACCGGCTAATTATTTGTCCTTACGCACGTTCTTGATCAGGTCACCCATCGAAGCACCCTTTCGCAACTCAACAAACATCTTCTCGTCGACCTCGGCCCGCTCCTGGCACAGAGCGACAACCTTTTCGACCAATGAAGGCGGCGTCACCACGACACCATCCGCATCCCCAATCAAGATGTCGCCAGGATTGATCCAGAGATCACCCTTGAATTGAAGAGGGACGTTGACCCTCGACGCCCGCGTGAATGTGTTCGAGCCCAGAATTGATGTACCCTGGGCAAACACCTGCCGATGTCGTTAGTAGAGTTTACACTACGGGAATCGTTGGATTAAGCCGGACGAGAAACAAGCTCTTCGCGTTCGCTTAAACTTACCGGGAATCCCATCTCATTGTGCTCTCCGACATCCCTCATTCGCCCGTCAATGACCACGCCTTGTGCACCCAGAAACTTGGCCCGAGTGGACATCAAACCGCCCCAGCACGCGGACGGGAGGCCCTTGGGTTGCTGGATGTACATGACGCCACCTTCTGCATTGTGGTCGACGAAGTGCTTGTCCAGCTTCGGGGCCGAGGTGTCGCTGGTCTCGACCATCTGCACCGTTACTGCGGGGCCGAAAATGCGCGTGCCGGAGCCGGGGGAAAACATCCGGATTCCATCGAGGAAGCCACCCTGGGGGTACTTGAGCTTCACAAGGGCATCTCCGATCTTTACCTTTGTCAGAAACAAATCATGTTGCGAGTGAGGCTGCCTGGGCTACAGAGATGACCGCTGGTCGGGTTGAGCCCGGCGGCGTTGATACTTACGTCACATGCCGTGAACTTGCGGAGGGCTTCAAGTGCTCGAGAAGACATTGCAGGATCGGGTTGGGTAGAAATGACAATATACGCAAATGAAGCACGTGTATGAGATGCTATAAGGTCAGAAGTTTGTGTTTGACCTTATGAACTGGCCAGTACGGCTACTGAATGTCGTGCAGCAGTCTCACAGCGGCGATGCCGGAGTTGTCCGGAAGCATCCCCAAAGCCTGTGAATGCGGAGGCATCGGGTGATACCCGAAAGCTCGGACCACATGCTCCCGAGTGTTCGGGGTTACTCCGTCAATGCCCTTGGCATCCCTTGCTTCTTTTGCGTGGGCATCCCAGGCTTCCGGGTGCCTCCATGACTCTGACAATATGCACAAAATCTAACAAGGGATCTCATGAGATGATGTTTTAAGGCTCCGAAATAGGCAACTGCCTATCCTGATTATCCTCCATGAGGGAATTGGCGCCGCGGGACATCTCGCTGTGCGTGTTCGGTGAGCTCGATCTGACACGCGAACCCTGGCTCGCAACACGGCTACATCCGACAAACCCACACACACCGGGACACACCATATGGCACAGGAAGTCAAAGATAACTGCCGAACAAGCATATGTCAATTGAGTTTTTCTCACTAAACTATTTCGCAGCCCTTCAATCACGTGGGGCGCAGGTATGCCACCAGCCCATACGAACATCGCTCAACACCACAACCACGCATCACAGGAGCGAAATAAAGAAATACGATGCGTCCAGGGACAAAAAGGGATGACCCCAACCCGATTTGAACGGATAACCTTTCGATTTCAACTCAGAAACGGTCGCAGGACAGAATCTGGAGTCGAACGCGCTACCGTTGCGCCATAGGGCCGATGTGATCCATATCGTGGATCCCGGTGGATGCTGAGGGCGGGGACAACTCCAGGATAGGAAGGCCAGCTCTGCGGAACATGGGAAGAGTTGCTGTGAAGAGGCAGCAACTAGTTGTCATGGTTGGTGCTCGGCTGCTACTCTCAAGAGATGTTGCCAAGTGTGGTGATGCAGAATGTTATTTCTCTTCGGTTCAATGCTGTGACATGCGTTTGACTCGCCAAATCATCTTTCTGCACCTTAGATACACTCGGCCCCGAAAAGTCTCGGGCTCTCAGCTAGACTGTCCCTTCTTGTCATGCTCCATTATACTCCGTCCACCACCAGTCGTAGTCGCGATTAGGATACAAACACCGAAAGCTACGCATCTCCGGCAACTTTCTGTATACCTCCTTGCGATGTTCAAATGCAAGACTCATGTGGTGATGTTCAGTGTGTTCCATCACAAGCGCCTTGCATCCCAATAAAGTGCAACTGTTGAGTCGTGACAGGACAGGATCTACGTCGCCACCGCTGAAATGAACAAAGTGTTCCTCAGAGGACCGAGGTAAAGTCTTGCAGTCCAGAGACTTCGCCTTTTGTCTCACGGACTCCCATACTAGTGAAAAATCCCAGAAATCTGCTGTGTTGAGCGGGAAGTGATGGCCGTTGCAAAAAAACTCCACCCGACCATTCGTCTCAGGCTGAAAACCATTGGCGATCCAATCGTCGGTCTGATATAATTGTGAGACTTGAAGAATTCTGAGCAGTGGCAGACGAAGAAGTCGATTGAGAAACCGACCACCTGAGCCGCGGCTTGTGAGGATACGCATGGGGTGGAGGCGTGTGTCTTCTGTTTCGCAGATTTGAATTACCAATCGTTCCAGGCGGGCCGCGCGATCAACGAGTCCTCGCGCCACAGTGAGTCCATCATCCGCAATCACCTGCTGAGGGATTTGCAACCGAAGAAACCTAACATTCTCGAGCAGTGCCAGAAATGTTGGCTTGTAGATAAATGCTTGCCAAGAGTCCACGATATGTAACCTGGCTTGGAGTAAACGGCTCGGTGGCAAGTGGAACGCAACGACGAAGTAGTTTCGATCACAGACGAAGTCGATGGCGTCTGCTCTGAGCTGCCGACATGTCCAGAAGAGGCTGGATCCAAATTGATGCTTCTGGTGGCGTTCGAATGAAACCAGAATTGTGGAATGTCGTGGCAATAGTCCATTCTCATATATCATGTCGCGTATTTCTCGTGGGAGTCAAAGCATTTGGCAAAGCTGGGCTGTCGAGGATGTAGTCGGTGCTATCGCCTCACTGCGCGCATGTCCCGAGTCGGCATGTGCAGGCATGTCGGCCATGTCAATTGGTATACGGGATTTTCCAAGTTGTACTCTAGCTTGATGTCTGGTATGATAGAAGGAGGTGAGACCAATGATTTGAGGGCGTCCTTGCGGAAGTGATATAAATTCTAAGCTCACGTTTAGTTGAACTGGAGAAGGCCGCAATTACCATGATTTGCGGGTCCTTCCTTGACGCCTTTCGAAATCGAGACTCTGGAAGCTGCGAGATACATGAAGAACTGCAGCAATGGCACTTTGGCACGATGAAATATCAAAAAGCACCCCAACCCCGATCGACACTGTCTCACACAGAACAATGAAGGACAAACACCGAAAACACCGACAACTGAAGCTGATAACAAACACAAAACTCAACAAAAATGACTATGATATTATGACAAAGATTACTAATCCATTATTGACCACTCTCTCTTTCAAGCTCACAAGGTGACAGAAGTTGCTGAGTAGCATCTCATGGCTAGTAAATCAACCCATGATCGTTATGATGCCGGAATCAAAGCACTTTTATAGCCTCTTTGGCAACACGCCAAACATCTCAGAAGCCAGATAGAAGGTCACTACAGACCCCCGACTTCTCGTCATCTTTAACCCGACCCATGCATGAATTCCCCGACCATTCTGCAGAGGCCGATGAGCGACGGCATCAAGTGCTCTCTGATACGTCTTCACAGCCTTTTCATCAGCACTCCCCAAGTAGGTCTCTATCCGGTTGCGGATATCAGCATCATCGTTGGCGTAGTCATGAACAGGGAAGTACACTGCCACCTCTGACTTCACGTCCTCACCGTCCGCAGTGAAACTGAAACAAGTCATCGGCCCCTTGCCCTCGTATGGCCCCTCAGAACCACCACTCAGAACGGTACAGAAATGGAGTATTTCGGGATCAGATGCACCAACAATGTCGGGGGCAACGATGGAGGCCGCCTGCGATATATCCGCGGCCGTTGCGCCGCAATGCTGCACGTAAATCTTGACTCGGGCTTGGGAGCCAGGGCACAGATCCAGTGAAAGATACATGAGCTTGTTGCCTGGCAGTAAGACTTTCTCAAGAGGAGCCCAAGCTTGTGGCATACAAAGTTTGTTGAGGGCTTCGTGGAAAATTGCTGGAGCCCGGGATTCTCCCTGAGCATTGGCGTTCAGGTAGATCTTCCATCCCGGACGAGGGCCTTCTTCAGCAACAAAGCTGTGCCACCCTGCAAAGGTTCCTTGTGCTTCCGCCCCTGAGGGAAAGAATGTATCTTTGATATGGTTGAATCGATCCAGAGAGACTGCATTCGGATATATGCGTTGTATCTCATTATTCAGTTGCAAAGCGCTTCGTTGGTGGGCCTCAAGAGTTGCCTCATCTGCCTGGTTTTCTATGAGAAAGCGTAGCTGAGCTTTCCCGGTCGTCTTCTCAATGGCAACGGAGTACTCGAATGGACAAAGATTGAGGCTTGCATCCGACTTCCACCCGAAAGGTGGCTCAGATGCTGGCAGATGACCCCAGCCCTGCATGGATACATCGAAAGCATGGTGGAACATTTTCAAAGCTTGATCATCTAGATGAAGAGCATCACAAAGCTTTTGGATGTCATGCCAGGCCTCGCTCTTGAAAGTTCCAACATCGGCCGGGGAGCTCAACCCCGAGAGAATGGGGACAGGTTGCAACCCGCTCTGGAACACTCTCATCCTTAACTCTTTTCCTCGGGTGATCCTCACTCCAGGGATACTATGGCGCCTTTGGTGGAGCTGCGATACGGCGGCAATGGTGTATTCGATGTGTCTATCCGACATCACGTACCGCGGGACGGCGAACCGGACCAGATTCGGAATGTTGTCTCTGTCTTGCGTAATGCTTTCTTTCTTGTCCCACTCCCACCCGAAAGGACCAGCTTCACATGCCCGAATGCCATAGTCTTTGAGCAGCTCCAAGGTGAAACCGACGGAGGCGAACTCGCCGTAAGACCTCCCACAGTCGGCAAAGAAGCCATCCATATCGAGATAGATAGCATGGCCGCCCGGTGGCAGGAGAACAGGAACACCTTTGGCGGCCAAGCCCTCGGCGAATTTCTTGACTTGGCCGATTCGGTCGGCTAGGTACGTCTCCTTGGTGCCCTCGTAGAGCCCGACTGCTGCAGCCATGACATCGCGACCGCTCATACCCCCGTAGGAGTCATTGCCGTAGCACATGATCTGTCTTTCCTTCAGGCGAATGCCAATGTCTGCACCGAATTTCGTCGGAAAGATGCCCTGGTCTCGGAAACATAGTGCACCACCCATATTCGCCAGGCCATCCTTCTTGAGGGAAATGGTAAAACCGTCTGCGTACGCAAACATCTCCTGGACGATCTGTGGGATGCTTCTGTCCTGATATCCAGCCTCAAAGACCTGGATGAACTTGGCATTCTCTGCAAATCGGCAGGCGTCGAAGAAAAGAGGCAAGCTGTGTCGCTTTGCTAGCTCAGCTGCAGCTTTGATGTTGCCCATGGAAACTGGCTGCGCTCCGGCCCACTTGTTGGTGATTGTAAGTAGAAGCATGGCCACGCGGCTAGCATTCCCACCAGCACCAAGGAATGCCGACGCCTTCTCGATGTCCAGGTTCCCTTTGAACGGATTTGTAACGCCGACCTGTTCGACTGGGAAGGGGTCGGTGAGCCCGGGCTGAGTGAATGTGTGCAACTGGAAGCCAGCCGCCGTAGCGTTCGCACCCGTGGTGTCGAAGAATCCGTTACTAATAAGAGCTGGCGGATTACTGACGTTGCGGGGATCGGTGTCGATGTTACACAGTATGTCGCTCAAGGTAGAGAAGAGCAACCCTTCGGCACACCGCCCCTGGGGCAAAATGAAAAAGTTCGGACGGATAAGTTGGAGAGGGCCGCCATTCACGAATCCGCCAAAGATCTCCTTGAGGAATACCTCGCGGTAGAAAGTGCTGTCAGCTGTGCCGGCAAGGACATCCTTGAAGACCGATCGACGATCTTCACCACGCTCGAAGACATCGCGGAAGGCCTCAAGAAGGCAGTAGTAGCCTGAGTTGCGGCCATAACTCTCATCACCCCTGAGCATCGCTGCCCACTGAACATCAGTCATGGCCGAGGTGCCCGAATCAGAGAGATAATCGCAGGTGAGGATGGCTGCGGGGAAGGCAAAGACATTGTATTCGACGGAGCGTAAGACTTCCTCACGCTCTTCAGGGGTGATGGCGATGTGCGGCCGAACGACCAGGGTGTTATGAGAAGGGACAATAAGAGGAGACATGATGAGATTAGGCAAGATTTCGTCCGCGGAGTGTTTGTTTGAACTTATTTGACGATGTAGGGTAAGCTCTCGAAACCAAGGGAGACGTAATAAACCGGCCAGCTTCGTATTCATGGTCAATGTCGAACCGCCCCCACTCCCCCCTTCCTATTCTACCCGATGGTTTTTCAGCTCGATGGAGTGGACTTCCAGAATTTCTTCTAGCGAGCCTCGGTGCCTTCTCGATGCATTGAAAAGCAATTTGACGTCCCAATACGTCTTGGTTTGCTGCTATGGGGTCCACTTATCATATTCAAAGTGATGTCGGTATCTGCACCACACCCATTCTTGATGATGACAGCAGGCCATTGGGAGAAGGATACTTGGCCTCAGTGACAAGACAACAGTGCGAGTACGAAATATAAAAACATGCAATTACATTGCCGATGCCTATTGTGATTGGCAAAAGTCATGTTCTATCGCTTACACACGGAGTACTTGATCTCCTGGCTACTACGTGTCCAAACCAGGTGTATGCTAAAGACGACCTCTACCATGCCCCGGTTCCCAACTCGTCATCGCATACCCAGCTGTATCAGACACATAAAGCTATAGTTTCTTCATGCTCTCAGTAGATGTGTACGGTCCGTGATCTTGCAGCCAGTTTCCGTTACCAAGACTACAAGGACATTCACACTTCCCGGTTTGGTTTAGGATATGCAAAGCTGAAATATGACCTACCCATGCCATTGCGCAAACATTCAAGCATCAGACGGGCGAATTCTCTCTCCGCTGACGGCGAGGATTGTACCTGCAATAAAGAGTAGTCAGATTCGGGGGCTGTTGTCCGAAGGCAGTAACTAGCACGGAGTCAAAAACGTGGGGTCAATCCGTGCCGCACAAATGCACTTCAATATTTAATCATTGTTGTATGCAACAAAAGTCACTTACTTGGGCTGAAGATTTTGATTGGATGGACCGAAGCAGCCTCATTGTGCTTGATCGTCACTCGACTGCAGTCTGCCGTTGATGACTGCATACGCCGACGCCCGGATTACTGCACGGCCACCTCGAGTTCCTAGCGGAGTCTCCCGAGGCGGCATTGTGTGCTTACAAGGCTATTAGAGGCGTCGCGTCTCAACCTGCCGATCGAGCAACCTGAGGGTGATGGTGAGTTGCTGGGCACTATGTACTTCCAATCTGGGCATGGTCAAAGTCACGGAATGAATGACTGCAAAAGGTCCCTGTTTGACTACTGCTGATTTAGGCGAAGAATCTACCAATGATCTCACTGTTCATCTGGTGCCGAGAACCGGTAGTAAAGATGATCCCATCCCTCCCCATGGTCTACCTCAAGCTCAAGAAGCTCCTTGTTAATATCGAAGTCCTTAATGGCACCTTGAATAGCCGACGAGAATATGGTCTTGCCAAGAGTGTCCCAACATTTCTTGCGCTCAGGTTCCGTTTCAGTGCTGGTGATCGTGAACGAATCCGCTGTTTTGAGCTTCAAATCGGTACGGCACGAGGCTAGGGCTTCTTGCATGTTGGTGTTACTGATTTTCCATCCCATCACGGTCTTCAGCTCGGAAGGCTTGAGACCAGTCATCTCCCAGCACGCCTTAAGAACCTGGCGCATTTTCAGTCGAGGGTCCGTCTTGTCGTCTCCGTTCATTGCCTTCATGACGGTCAGGCGTTTGGACACCGTGTTGACCATGAGGGTATCAACAGGCAACACCTTGCCATTTGCGTCCTTGGCTGTGTAACCATCTGCGTACACACTGAAGCCCCATCGCCCCTCTTCTTTGTTCTCTTCAGCGTCGACCGCGTATGCTGAGTTTCCCTAAAGTGGTGTCAGCTGCCCGAATCTTCATTAAAGTACAACGAATGTTGAAAATACTTACAGCAAAAGGTCGAACAGGCACTGCAGATATCTATCCACAGATGTCAGAGAATCATTCACACCAAAAGCAACACCTCATACTATGAGGTCTTGAAGTCTCGGGGACTAACAAGGTTGGCCAAAGACACCAGAAGAAATAGAAGGGTTGAAAAACGATGGGAAATCATCTTTTAAAAGCGATTGAATGTCCAAAAACGGAAAGAATGAAAGTGTTCAAACAAACACGGCAACTGCGCACAGGCTAATTGCAAAAACTAAAAGAGAGTAAGTTAGTTGAAAATAAGGTGTGGGATGCCGGTGACGGCAATGACCGTGTTGACTTTTATTATACAATGTCTTTTGCGATTCCGAGAGAGTCGTATAGCATACGGCGTCGCCGACTCATGTAAGTTCATGCAATTAGTTGTGCAGCCTTGGCCGACCCACAGGTCACCCGTCTGATCAGGGACTAAGCCACTCTATGCATCTGACTCGCATCCCAATCTGCACCAAAACTTTTAGGTACAGTGTGGGGCTGCATAGGGGGATAAAGAATCTAATCAGTTTAGCTTTGTGATTCGGATGAACCGAGCGGGCTCAGAGTGTTCAACTCAATTTAACGTATTGTCGATCAAACACCAGGTTTCTTAAGATAGTGTCAACAAAGGTCGAGAGCACTAATGATGGATCAGCCTTGCGGAAAAGGCGGGATTAGCAGGATAACGCCCTGCAGATAATATGACGTTATGTTGCTGTTTATGAATTTAATGTGTCTAAGTGATACTATCACAGGGGCTGGCCTGTCCGACTTCTGGTAATCTGATGTATATAGTCTTTCGTTGCGGCCCCAAAATTTGATCTCTCGCTCATTGCACTCCAAGATCTTCGGTTCTGTCGTTCATTGTCTTCCTTCTAGTCATTCTTTACTGTTTCGGCAACAATGTTGCATCACTCATTCTCGTCACTCATTTTGTTGGGATTAACCTCCCTCGCCTCTGGCCGCGTTCTCTATGGCCGCGGTGAAGATGTTGCCGTGGGCGGCAAATGGAAGGATCACGATCAGGTTACTGCCTTTCAACAACAAGCTGCAGACGGCATCGAGGGAGAGATCGAATTGCGGTTTAAGCCAGGTCTGAACGACGGGAGTGGTTGCTTCCCATATGCCGCTGTTGACAAGGACGGCTTCCACAAGTACGTGCGCAACAATATGTTTCTCTTTATACATAACAATAGATGCTGTGACTGACCTCTCTGCCAATCTAGTAAGGGACTGAAGCCCACGGGAAAGAGCGGCGGCGATTGCCGCGATGGCACCAAGGGTCAGCTTTACGCCAGAGTTGGAACTTCCAACGGTCGGACCGGTATCTTGTATTCGTGGTATCTGCCCAAGATCCAGAACGCCGAAGACCACAAGCACTATTACCTGACCACCGTCGTCTGGGTCCACTCGGACAAGTGTGACCCAACGGCGGACGACTACCGCGTCGTTGGAGTCAGCTACTCTACCGGCAAGGAAACCTACGACACGTCAGTTAGTGGTCAGACGCTTTACAGCTCTGGAGACAGCGGTTCCGGTCCCGGCAACACCCACGCCATCGTCGGATATGACGGCCAGATGAACGTGTTTCCTTCCAAAGACGGCGCCGATTACGCCCTCAACCCCCCAATGATCAGCTGGAAAAAGCTGTCTCAGCCGGCCTCAGAGCAGTTCAACGGCATTGTGTACGAACATGCCCGATGCCCTTTTACCGACAACAACATCCAAGCCTCCCTGAACGCTGCTTTCAACGCCAACTTTTACACTGGCTTGGCTCCCGAGGCTGATAACTGCAACGCGGCGGATACCCCGACGCCGACGACGCCTCCTACTCAGCCTGAGGAGCCCGCTTCGTCGTCTCCCCCTGAGGCGACTCCTTCAACGCCTTCGACTCCAACAGAGCCCGCAAGCGATCCTACCACCTCGAACCCACCGACTCCTTCAACAACTGATACCGGCGATGATGATCTGATTGAAGACGGCCCGGAGATTGCCTCTTCCAGCTTGCCAGCAGACGCCACCTACACACCAACCCCTTGAAATCTTCCGCACGTATTCGAGGAGAATAAGGAGTCCAAGCGGGCGTTGTAATTGGGCGTTGTAGTTTTATAGAACACTTTAGTTCATGAGAAAAGGAATATTGTATGCCTTCAAAGCTTTTGATGCTTCCAATGTGACGTGCTTATTTTACACCTCGTGAACCATAGACTAAGTGTGAATGTCGATGGGACGACTCAGTTCCCTTCACGCTCTTGAGACATCGTCTCACGAATGAAGCCTGCAACGCCATCGCGATTGCACGTAAATGCACGATCTAAAGCTGTCTCCCCTGAGGTTGTCCTTGCGTTCACGTTAACCCCAGCAGCCACCAGCAATCTCGCTTTCGCCTCTGATTCTCCATCCTCACCCAGATATGGGGCATCTGGGTCCCCCGCAGTCAAATGTAGAGCAGTTTCTCCCTTTTTGGTCGTGGCGCTCACATTAGCACCAGCAGTAATAAGCCTTTGCAAGTGTTGCGCAGTGCCGTACGCCGCGGTCTCATGTAGTGGAGTTGCTCCGTCGTCGTTTACCGCCTCCAGATCACCACCGCACTCTATAATAACGTCGAACAGCCCTTCGGAATTTCTTGGCAGATGCAAAAGTGTTGTGCCGAATTGGCCACGAAGAGAGGTGTCCGCTCCCGCCTGAATGAGGAATCTTGTTGCAGCTGGGGAATCGGATAGAGCATGATGCAACACAGTGTTTCCGTTGTTGTTGATCGCGTTCATGTCAGCACCAGCATCCAGAAGGACCTGAATAATGTCCAGAAGCTCGTGCGAAGCAGCTATATGCAGGGGTGTGTTTCCGTAACAGTCTTTGGCTGATACGTCTGCGCCCGACTCCACCAGTTGCTTTGCTATTTGCATATTTCCAAACAAGGCCACCACATGTAAGGGTGTCTCGTTGTCGATGTTGCGTGCGTTGATGTCGGCTCCGGCGTCCAGAAGCAACTTGGTTGCTGCTACTCTTCCGCCAGCAGCAGCATTATGCAGAGGTGTTACTCCATCGCTCGTTGCGGCAGATGGATTGGCGCCGGCTTGCAGTAGGGCTGTCACGGTCCCTTCACCTCCCGATTGAACCGCAAGATGAAGCGCTGTCCAGCCTCTCGCGGTCACAACGGCGGATAGATCAGCCCCTGCCGATATGATCCCTTGAAGGCTTCCGATATCATCGCCAAAAGTCGCTTGGTGCAAAGGGTTGTTGGGAAATACAGGGGATGCAGCTGGTTTCGCCGCGCCACATGAGGCGCACGAAGCACCTGGGTTGTCGGACATGATGAGCGAGTGCGAAAAAACAAAAAAACAGATAGAAAGAGACAGAAGTCCTTTGGTATTAATAGAAGGCTGAGTCGAATAAAATAGTTGCATGAAATTGACAGTTTAGATCAGACATCTGTTCAGCAGACGAAGCACGTCCCTTAAGGACAAGTGGTCGGCTTTCTCTTGACTCATGTTGCTGAACTAGTGATGATCACCACACCTAGCGCGGATGGTAGCCTGCGAGTGCCTAGGCAGTATTTCAACGAGAATTGCACGACTATCAAAGTAAATGGGCCCTATTCATCGATTCTAGGAGGGCGAACGCGTGAACGATCGCGAAAACCAGGAGACTAAACCGAAGACGCAAGAGGCCAACAGCTGGGGACCCCTGACATATGGCTGCTAGCGCCCAGGCAGCAAGCTCAGTACGTACCTTGAATAGCTCAGGCTCGCTTGAGAGTGCTTGTTTGAGGCATTTGATCAACACAGTTTATGTGCCTTTGGGCGCGAAATCTTGCTAACCAAAGAAACCAGAGAATTGTGTAGAGAAGAAAATGAAAAGGATGCGTATGATGAATACAGGTCTAAGAGTAGCCTCAACCATGTTTAACAGCCCGGCCAACGTTATCATCCTTTTACTCTGATTCCATGAGAAGCCAGTCAATTGGTGCAGCCATATGTGTGATCTAATTTCCAGTGTAAATACCTCTCTCATGCGAGACGACCATACTAAAAACAACTTGCTCCTAATATGCGACTATCCAAAGGTACCTTAAGTAGGCTTGTTGTTGAGCGAGATCCCGCCATTCCCAGTGCTGTGTACCAATCAGACAAGCCAGATACCTGACAGTATTGAGGGTCAGCTCCTGGATTCATTTGACGGAATCATACGGAGTAAGCTTTGAGCGAAGGGTTTTCTGGTACGAATACAACTAGTTTTTGCTTATACATGTAGGCTTTTACCGAGGCAGTGAATGCAGATGCTCAGGAAAGAATGAACTCCCTCCGGAAACCGGATGTTATGATACCCCCCTAGCATTGGTTGAGGTGATGCCATAGGCGTAAAACAACGTCCCCAACGCCTTGGCGAGTCCAAAATGAAATGCTTCACTTGGCTGCTGGCAGGTCTTGTCTTGGCGACCAACAACGGCAGGCGAGGCGCATGCAAGTGTCCCCAGTCTGCCTTGCGTTGTCATTGGCTGGCACCCACCACCTCTCTCCAACCAACATCGACCGTGCCGCTCAAGATGACTCGGTTGTGCCAACAGCAGGTGCGAAGGATTTCTCAATCAATCTCACACAACCCGTCCATCTCCATCTTCTTCTCAACCCCTCATTATTGACGCAAGCAATTCGAACCGTTGCGTTTCTGCTCATCCGGCAAGCAGGAGTCCGAGAGCATATTCTGCTGCCGATTGATCGCCCTGGTGAGATCCAACGCCATAAGGCATCGGTCGCTGTGACTCCAGTCCTCACGCTGCCGGAGGCCCCTTGCGGTGTGACTCAATGCTAATCACGGATCGAGACTGGCTCCTACCAGACCTTCACCACTTCTGCGACTACATCACACAAACCCTCCTCGAGACAGACCATTGTCAGGTGTCATCAGAAGCAAGACAAAATGATGACATCGATTGAAATCATCGGCTTCGTTGGCGCCGTCGCCGACTTCCTCGACTTGGCCGCCGAGAACATCACAGTCGCCCGGGAATTCGGGAATTCAGGCTCCGCTACGACGAAGGCCGACGTCGACTTGGAGCGCCGCAACAAGTTGCTCGACGGACAGATCAATGCCGTTCATCTGAGCGGGCCGGAATTCGCAAGGGATGGCCAGGAGGCCAAGCTGCTCATTCGTGTAGACAAATACCACGCTCTCACAGTGCGGCTTCTCTCGCTATTAGATGGATTCAACTCGACCAAATTTGCCCTAGGAAAGGAGGCAAAACAGAGTTTGATCGACGAATTGGAGGATTGGCGGTCAAAAATCTATCTTCGAATAACAAAAGTAATCAGGTAAGTTTAGCAAGACTTGCAAAAAGGGACCTGAGAACATTGTGCTGAGAGATTTACACAGACACGATCTGAAACGCCTTCTTCGCGACAGAGGCAACCTAGGGTACAGCCTGAGGGCAGACCTGGAGGCCCTTGAGCACAGAATTACGCCGTCGGATGGAGCTGGAGATATACATAACCTTGGATTCCTTGGAGTCATGCGCAACGTTTTCAGCGACTTCAAAAAAAAAGCCCCAAGATACTGGAACTGGTAAAACACATCACAGAAAAGGCCGAGGGATCGTTCTTGTGGGTCAAGATCGTGCTTCGACGACTGAAATGGAGCATTCTTTCTGGAGACCAGTTAGAAGATATCGAGAAGAGAGTTGACGCCCTCCCAAACGAACTCGAAGATCTGCACCAGTCAATGTTCGACGCCATGGGAAATGAAAGCCACAGCAAACTCGACAGAATGAGGGCAATGCGATCGCTTTTGACTGTCTTCCATTGCAAGAGGGAACCAGACGATCACCACCCTCCGTGGCTATTGATCTCCTATTCGTTTCTCAACGACTACGAACGCGACCAAGACTTTGCACTGAAGCTTCCGATTCAACCGATGCATCAAACTGTTTTAGACGAAAGGCTAGAATGTGCTCGCCGATTGGTCTATCAAAGATGCATGGGAATGCTGGAGACATTTACCCTAAACACAGACGATAAGCCGCGTTACTCACCAGCTGGGCTCGACATAAAAGCGGTAAAGAAGCACTCGAAATTGGAATCCACACCAGGAGATCTGAAGAAAAGGGTTCGTTTGGAGCCCGCAAAGAGCAGGAACGACAGAGACGATGGTGTCTATGCCTTCGTTGATGATTACTACACCAGTGATCCCCCCGATGACGACGACGAAAACCTTATTGAGGTTAGGAACGACGGACACAACGCCAATCATCTGCATAGGAACGCAAAATATAAGGATGAGAGGAAAATCAACAACCAATTCCCATCTCAGAAGGGAATCAGATGCGTTCATAAGACCGTTTACGAGTTCCTCGCTCAATCCCAGATTGAGACGAGAGTGCGTGCTGAATCAATGGGTTTCAACGAAGCGGACTTCAAGCTCCAGGCATTTCTCGCAATAATGAAAATCTTTCGTCCAAGCGTTCATTATGCGAGGAGGCGCTTTCTCTTCGACTTTGAATCACTGGTCACCCACTACAATTCTATGCTGAGCCAAGTATCCGAAGCCCGTTTCCTGGCGTTTTTGGAGGAACTAGCTCGTGTTCTGGAACATCATGGAGCTGTCGTTGAACATATGTGGTCTCGCTTTATGGGTGGTGGCCTGACAAGAACGGTGCACCAAGCTTGTCGTCCAGTTTACAGTGAGTTGGTTCTATTAGCTGCAAAGAGAGGCACCACTAAAGGGCTTTGTTCTCTGAGCGGAATGAAACTCGCTCGCCGACTCCAACAAAAGAGCAACAACCCGGATGTTGTTCTTGATACATACTTTGAGGGTGCATTTGACTATTTCGACATAGACAAAAATTATGACAAGATGGAGAGAATAGCGTATAAAGCGAGAATTTATCAGGAACTAGCTGCATACTTTGAAGCTGGAGCTTCGCCTAACGCCAGATCTAACCACGTAATACGCGGATGGAAAGAAACGTACAAAATGACTCTGACCTGTTGGCACATGTGGTTGAGGATGGTTTTGAGTCATGAAGATGATGCAGATCTTGCCGAGTCTTTCATCAAACTATTCCTTCTGCACGGGGCCGACGCAAGTATTTGGGTCCGAGTCGACGAGGAGTGGTGCAGTCTGTGGTGGCCCGGATTGGCCGGTTGGGTGGACATCTGCGCCACAAGAACATATGACGAGGACGAGGATCTCTCAGCTGAGGATGCCTCATTAGTGTACCATTTTGTCAAGAAGTGCGAGGGCGGATTTCCTACCGAGCCGCTTGGGACATTTCTTCTGGAATTATTTCCACGAGGCGGCCCCGAAATGAAGCGCTTGGCAGATCGGAACTTGGGTTCACAAAGAATGACGGAGCCATCATTCATGATGGATGATATTTGGTGAGCCCTGGAGGAATTCTTAATGTAAAACAGTAAGGTGGGCCACAAGGGGTACGGCCAGACTTTGGCTGAACCTACCACCACGGTAGTTGAAGTAACTTGAAGACTCGGGATATGAGCCACGCTGGCTGCGGAGACAGCTTCTCTCAATGCCTTCGATGAAAAGCTTGATGTCGCCAGCGTGGGTATAAGAGAGGGCGACTGCTAGGCTGGGCTTCGGTCATTCCTCTTCACGCCTCCGAACACAACAAACCACGGCGATCTGCCACATCACCATGGAGTCTAGCATCTGAACAAGGGCCTCGGCAGAGTGCAGGCTCAACCCAATCGAAATCCCCACGCCGAAAGCCATCGACGAAGCGAAGAGATGGGGTATCTTCAAGAAAACAAAACCATCAGTCTCGAGGACCGAATGTCGCGCAGCGCATCAGGGAGCGAGCTGTTGCCGGAAATGAGATTGGGCACTCTCTCCTTGTCAGGGTACTATGGTGAGTTGATGTTGCTGTACAGGGTCTCGCATCCGGGTGGCGATTGAAAACCGGCGACTGCGCTGGCGAATCTTTCTTCCCTTCGAAGTTCTTGTTTGATGCTCTCCCTTGTGTACTTGTCTGCCTGGCCCCCGAAGTTTGTTCTTGGCAGGCTGAATTATTGTTCGGAGTGATTGTTCGATGTTGGTACCGGTATGCAGTGTTGGATCTTTTGTTTTCCTTCGTTGGGACCCCTTCAAGGGCGCCCTGAACGGCCCCTCTTACCGCCGTACGGTAAGGTATGCGGGGTTGCGGCGCAGTAGATGGGGTTATGTAGTTCTCACATCTTCATCGCACCCCCCATCCTTAAGCACAATACACGCCCCTGGATTGGGCACGCTTCCGCATATTCTTCCCCGGCCTTGCAACAGCCTTTCCAACATAAAAAGCCCGACCTTGCGAACCGGAAGGCTCAGTTGAGTGCAACTGAATCTGCCAGCCTAACCCCTCTTTCCCCTTCTTAAATTACACAAAAATGACCAACGAACACGGCATCGACTCTGCGAAGTCGGGCAATATGCCCCCAGGGATGGCACCGATGAGTGATACTCGAACACAGTCAATTGAGGACTCTATGAAGCGCAGCAAGGAGTTCCGAGACTTGTTTCCGGACGTCGACTTTGGCGGAGGCGTTATCGAACCCACAGTCAACCTCACTTTTGACCTGAAGGTAACACATTCCCTTCATAAAACGCTACCTTAGGATAGAAGCCCTCGCCTGAGAAAAAGAATTCGGTTTAACTTGACGGCTGCAGGAGAAAGTCGACGAAGAAAACCGGAAGCGCCATGAGGGGCTGATGGCCGAGATGTTCGAGCACGTTGCTGAACCCGCTCAGGCTGAACACTTCTTCTGGAAGGCAAGAGAGTGCCTGGAAGCTTACCCGGAGGTTCTGTCGCAGTTTGACAAGATATACCTTAACGGCAGGCCAGTGTCGGTGATGATTGGGCAGTTGAATGAGGCCTTCTCCCTTCAGAAGGCCAAAATGGCGGGAAGTAGCAAGATAAGCCAGGCGTGAGCGGACATAATAGTCTTCTATGATGGGGAAACCAGTGTATTCCATGCTTTGTTCAGACAGGCTAGAGTAAAGGATGCAAATTGTCCGTCATCCGCAGATTTCCGTCTATTTCTCTGAGCCTTTTTAAGTGAACGTCATCTGCGCCACAGTTTCCCAGGATTTTCTATCAAGTAGGAGCCATAGGCGCCTGTAGACAGACTTATGAAAGTCTGTATCTAACAATCACTTAATTAACATCCATGTTTTCACCCAATTTAGCAGTAAATTTGCAAAATAGTATCTGGAATCGAGGTTGCTATTGGGGTTGCTATTGGCTCGGCGTTTGTGATAAGGTAATGTGCCCCCTACACATGCTCAAGGCAGATTCATGTACAGTTCTAGAAGCCGACTAAAGTCCGGAGTTCCCAACCCTGTCACAGGATCCCAACCATCAGACGCCGCAAACGCTTGGGTGACACCACAGCCGCTGTTCCAACCCGTCTTCACATCGCGGAGGGCCTTCTTCCCGACGCCGTACAAAAAAGGGTTGATAAATCCCACGGGACTTGTGCCAACCGCCTGTCTAGCGTTGTTAATGAGGGCGACCATGGATGCAAACACAGGAGCTGACGCCGACGTGCCGGCGACGCGCCATAGTTTGCCGTTGGAGTAAGCGACCACATCGTTGGCTACCGCGGACACGTCAGGGAAGCCACGACCGCGTGGGTTAAAGTAGCCTGCAGTCGAGAGATTCCTCAGATGACTCTGCAGCGAAGGCTGGTTGAGGTAGGACATTGATGCGCTCTGTTGGTAAAAAGGAGTCTGAAAACTCTGCTGTATCCGCCGCCCGAAGTCGAAGGAGGATTCGAAATGGAGAAGGCTGTTTCGGGAGGAAAGGACTTCCAGCTGGTCCCGTTCTTCCAGGTCGAGTTGGTGGGTACCAGCTGCGTGCCGCCAACAGTGGTCACCCATGGGCAGGAAGCAGGGAACCCGGGCGTGAAGTGGCCATGTGTCCCGTTTGTCGTTACATTTCCTGAGTTGGGGTCGATGCAGGAATTGCCTTGGTGAGAGGTCCCGGTGTCGCCTGAGCTGACAATGACGCTGACGCCTCGCAACCCAAGCTTCAAGTACTCAAGGCACTGGCGCCGGAGATACCCCTCAGAAAAGGTGGCCTCATTGTAGACGTACGAGACTGAGATTACTGATGGAGGATCGTAGACACCGCAGTCCGAAGAGTTGTAGCCCCCAGGCCGCGTGTTCGGGTACACGGGATCAAAGTTTGGATCTAGGCCGGTAAGGCAGTACTCCTTGCTAAATGCTCCCAGCATGGTGTTCAGATTGCCACCGAGGAACTGATCGCCGGCCTTGATTCGCATCATTAGCACTTTTGATCCATATTTTGAGGGCTCGGACTCAACTTACCTGGATGTTCGTGACCGGCAGCGGGCTGATAAGCGACATGGCGTACTCATGATCGAGATTGGACTCCAGGTTGAAGGGCCACATTTTGACATCGTCCTGCAGGTAGCCTCCATTGACAGGAAGAACCTTTGGTCTTTGACCAACAAGCCCCGGATGGAAGCGCGAAAAGAAGCCATCGAGATCCTCCGGCAGCCAGCTCACCCAGGCAGGCTGGTAGATGCCCAACGAGTTTTGCGAAGTCGAGACGGCAGCATTGGTAGTTGGGATGTTGTAGAGCGACCGATAACATTCGGGCGTCATGTACTTGAAGCAGTCTAGTTGTTGACTTTGTGGACTCTGCCGCTTGAGAGTTGTTGTTGACAGCATGCTGAACGGCTTTGCCTTGGCGACAGCCGACGGCACTCCACCCAAATCAATCCCGGGGAGGACCGCATCGATATGACCCGAAATACGTGCGGGAAGTCCAAACGACTTAGTAGCCAATTGGATGGAGTTGTCCTTGGAGTAACTGTAGAACGTAGCGTCGATGAGCCGTTCTGCTCGCTCGACGGTGGTGTTGAAGAAAATGTGACTGCCGTCTGAACTCACGCTCATACTAGAGCGTGGTATGCCGGCAGAGTTCAACCACTTCGCAGTTTGACGGACCACGTCTGCTGATGGGGCAAACATCTCAGACACCTCGTCCGCAGAAAGATGGTGGCCGAACTTGTCCGAACTTGGGTCGGAGATGGCACGGAGAACATCTTCGGCAGCCGAGATGCCAGACTCAGGAACAGAGAGGGCGAAGTCCATACGGATAGGGTGGTTTCCGGGCGCCCGAGATTCTCGTCGCCAGCCGGCCTCACGCCAGTTGCCGGACATGGTCCATGTCTGCTCTTTGGCGTGAGGTTTCGCTTGCGAGAGAGTTATCGCCAATTGCGCGACGGCGGTGACCAGGTATAGACGCATGATGATGATGATACGACCTTGCCGAGTGAGGTTGAGGTTCTAGGTACATAGACGTATCACAAACTGGATCTTTAAATGCGCTTGCATCTAGACACAAGGCCGTAGAACGCCTTACGCAGAGGCTGTGCAATACCCCCAAGCCTACGAGGGGACGTTTTCCTAACTACATGCCGTATGCTGTTGGAAGGGGTCGGTTTCCTGTAAATTAAAATTTTGAAGTTCAGGCAGCCTCTGATGGTGAATACAGAAGCCTGCGTTCCACCCCTTCACACCAATCAGCTCAGGAACAGCATCGTCCCATGACAAGGGTGATTGACTAGCCTAGCCCCCCACCAATTCCCAGGATATGAAGACAGTTGGAAGATTCATAACGTTGGTTGGCAGTGGCTGACTTTGTTCAGGAGAAAGGGACCCCACGCATAGCCCGCTTGGCAGCGGAAGCGCCCGCTGACGCGGCGTAGCCAAGAAATGCTGCGTCTTCTGGAACTTTGGTATGAGGCTTTTGTGCCGTGCGTCTACAGTGAACATGATGTGACATTGGGGTGTAGCCGACCCCATCTTCCCTGCGTCCAGGCACATTGTCGCATGTATTGAAGTTTAAGGTGACTGAGAACATGCCAACAATCATGTGTTGAAGTAAGACCGATGAGAAGTACAGCGTATACTCTCGGGGTCAACTTTGAGGTTCGAAGTTAGCATACTACGAAGGCGATTCGAACAATCTGAGCATCCTCTTGACTATCTATGTTTTGAGATTGAACCAAGCAGTAAACACGTGGAGCCATTCTGGAAACCTTCATTCTGCTACTCCAAAAGCCCAAGTGACAAGCAGGAATGCGATGGCACCATAAGCAAGGCGGAGAGGTTGGTTGATTGTCACAAGAACCGGGCATTCTGCGGATGTACCCAACCATTCTCATCTGTCTAATATCCTTCCAACATACATGCATCCGTATAGTCGCTTTGGGGGTACACGCATCGATTTAATACTCTGTCCGCATGTTGGAAGAGGAAGGACTTTGGTCCAACCCTAAGTTTAGCTTTCCTTACTTGATGTAGGCGTTTTTCATCTGCCAAGGTTTCCTGACTTCTCACGCTCATGAACTTGGCTCTGGACTCATCGAAATACTCTAACGCACCAGACGCGAGTTCTTTGGCATGAGTATTTGATAACCATAAGTACCGTGGCAACCTCCAGCCAGATGAATCTTCTTCTCCCATTCCCATCGCACTCAACTTTCCAAGCTCAAGTCCAAATTCATAAACACTGTACTGCTATCAATAACTTTCAACCAACTTCACCCTTGCACCATGCGTTTCACTCCGGCTTTTGTTATCGCCATGGCTTCGGTTGCCTCTGCGGGACCAATTGCCAACGAGAAAAGGGTGAGCTCGGAAAGAATCATCCTGTTAAAGTCGGATTTTGCTAACACACTGATGTGTGTCAGACTGGCGGGAACGCGGTACGTTCTTGAGCATCTTGTCATCTCGAAGTCTTGTACTAGCACATGACGCTGTTGTTTGCCAGAGCTTGAATGTTGCAGAGCTAACTCGAGGCAAACTTTTAGCCGGCTTGCATGGCCTTCTGTTGGGAGTTTTGCATCGTTCCCACCGCCTGTGGTACTTGCATCGCCGCCTGTATGGCGGTGGCCAACCCCGCAAAGGAGCTCGACACTTCTGAGTTTCAGGCCATTGTTGACGCCGCGAAGCCTGGGGCTGTGGCGGCTCAGTAGTTGATTCAACTGCGCGATACTATTGAGTTTCGGCGGACATTGTGGGAAACATCTTGGACTTGAATAGTAACTGTTTGTGAGCGAGGGCTTGGTGGTTCAGTAGTGGTTTGGCGAATGCAGACGCTCTTTACGTCATAAATAAAATCTCGATCTGCGGAATTTCGATGCGGATTGTCACAAAAACTATTTGAAATATGCCTGGTATAACTAGCAATAACCTGTAAAGAAATGCCCTTGATAAGCTGGGTAAGGGCCAATTGTATGCGATTTGGAGGTTCGACAGCAATGAGGGACATTGCACGCCCCGGGCAAGCAGTAACGCTATGTTTCCACCAACGACATTTCAACAACTTTCTATTGTGCGAACCTAGGATGTGTCTTGAAATGGAGACAATGATGGCGCGTATTAGGAGATTTTTTCCTCGTTCAATGCCTCAATTGACCCAGATGGTTTTTACTTAGAGACTAGCGAAGAGGGGGTTTCCGCCCATTAAAGAGAGCCCGGTCCACATGAAGAAATCAGAGCCTGCCATGGCGAACTCTCAAGCGTACATGCACACCTATTTACAGCAAGCAGCAAATTCATTGTGACTTTTCTCTGGTTGTGGCCAAGTCATGTCGCCAGTCTCATCCCTTTGGCCTCGAGAAGCAACTTTTAGGGTGACTTGGCTACAGCAGCTGGTAATGGGTGGCCTATGAGATTAAGCTGGTAGCTGGTACGTCGGCCAAACAGGTCTTCTCTTAAGCTGATCTCCGCTGCTTATCTAACCAGGAAACCTGGTTCACTCGCCAGGTATCAAGGCACGCTAAAACGGCGGCTTCTGGGGGTCAAAGGG
The DNA here is from genome assembly GCF_000319635.2 of Colletotrichum fructicola Nara gc5. Lineage (NCBI taxonomy): Eukaryota > Fungi > Ascomycota > Sordariomycetes > Glomerellales > Glomerellaceae > Colletotrichum > Colletotrichum fructicola. Next base: position 1,186,848 of record NW_027094057.1, read on the forward strand.
AGCTGTACCACTATCCATCTGTAATGGGCTCCTCGTCCGTACACTAATGCACTAAGCCATGCGATCAACCGTGGTTGGCCGCTTCCAACCATTCGCGATTCCATGTCGCCTGGCTTCTGAATGGCGCTGGCGTCAGCCTACACCTCAGATCACGGCGAGCGAACATCATCAAATTTGGCATAGACGCGGAGGGCGGCATGCTGAGCACAATGATTACCATGAGCGGGACGTTGGTATGAGTTGCAATTAGACATTTTCCCAGCTCTAGAATCTTTGTCAGCCATGTGTGGGAATGTCTTTGAAGTCGCTGTCTTTGGCATCTACCTAGATCCTTCCAGTTTGATCTCGTTTGAGGTACCAATACTGCAATTTTTGAGATACATCATTGAGATACATGATTGAAGCTGAAAGCTGATCATGTTACGGTTTGAGACAGCGACGTAGGCATCCATCAGTTACAGCACACCGCCCCTCCAGTCCAAACAGACAAGAGAAATGTCATTTTCAGCTCCAACGATCATATTCAACATAAAGACCAGCTTGATTCCATCTCCCAACAAGCCCGTTGCCTCGTTCTTGCATGCTCAACACGCATGAGTAAACGTCCTCCAAGATGCCACCCTCTTTTGGTCCCGACACACTCTTGTTCTCATGGAATCTCTTCATGAATATTCGGGACCCTCCTACTCCCCAAAGCGAACGCAAACAACACCCGGAAATCATCGAAATTTTATCAGGCAGCGATGAAGATGCCCAAGGCAAGACACCGACCCGGCGGCCGAGACGTGCCAACGACATATCTCAACACCTCACCCCACCACCATCGCCTCCGTCGCCGTCATCAACCAGGCGCCAGCAGATCGCACGAAACGACATTGCATCCCGCCTTCGAGCTGCTCCGAGGGTTCCTGTTGGAGAGCCAGGAGGCGTTTCGCATCGACAAGTCACCCCTGCTGTGACTGCCTTTCAAGGTGGCCCTATTCGCTTTGCGGGCACTACAGAGACTCGTGGTGCACGAACTAGCACTACGAAAGCTGGTTCCAACACCCCAAACATTCCCAAGAGATCTGGTAATCTCAAGATCGAACCGGGCGAGGGCTCCATGGCGCCCAGAACAGGTATTTTTGTCTTCATCAAAGTCCTGGCACAGGTCGCTAATGTTATTGGGCCTTCAGGATGGTTGCCACGCACCAAATAGGCCCCTGGCTGGCGATCTTGGTGCTGGCACTGAGCGGAGAAAGAGCGGAGTAAGGCTTTGCCAGAATGATGGCTGCGTATCCGTTGGGTCTCATGATCGGAGCAACCGGCAGGAAGTGACTTTTGAAGATGCAATTACCTCATGTATGCTTTGGAGATGAGTAAAGAAATGTCAGACAATAGTACCCTGAGCCTCGGCGGGACCATCCAGATGAGGAGATCAATGACGTGATGAGGGCTTAACAAGGAAGATCAGGACCAGATGATAGAGTGACATGCACAAAAACAGTTAGTTCGTCTCGTGTGCCTCCGTTTCAGGGGTTGTGACCTCGCAGTAGTGTCCGTTGAAGGTTAAGTTTGACCGAACCACTGATATGGTCACTGGGTCTTGCCAAGCGTTTGCCATGCTTTCTCCACAAATATAGGGCTACCACCGTGGCGGATATCGATTTCATTGGTCTCCCCAGTTGCGTGACATTTCCCGATAGCTTACGATAGCTTGGATAGCCTATGGTAAATCCTGCGAGTATTCTGCCAAAAGATCCAGTCGGTACGGCATAAATTGAAGGTGGCACCAAGTGCTCGGGAAGCGGTTTTCTAGGTAGCAAAGCGATCGTGCTTACGGGTGCCAATTCCGAACTTCCTTGTTAGATAAACTAGGAAGATGGGCGAATGCAAAGCTCGGGTGACCGATACAGCTCGGAAATAAATCGATCCACGCGTCAAGCGAATTCTATTCAACTTCTTTTTCAGGAGCCATCGTGTCATTTGCCGAGAAAACACACTCCGTCAGTTGCTTTTTTTCTACTACAACCTTTCCACTGCCACTCTAGCAATCCTTTCCGCCGCCACTCTAGCAATCTTCAAGATGCCCTTCGTTGTATTACCAGCCCTCGTCGAAGACATCGAACGGATCTACGACATCCAGTTCGCGGCTTTCAAAGATGAGCCCATAATGAGATTCCTCTACCCCAATGGCGTCGACCGGAAACTTCACACAGAAGGGACGCATGAGTGGTGGAAGCAAGACCAGATCGGCCACCCAGTCAAGTGCGTCGACACCGAGACGGGCGAAATCGTCGGCATGGCGGTGTGGGACATTTTCTGGCGACCTGGCGAGGAGCACGCATTCCAAAAGCCGGAGGGCATCCCGTGGCTCACGGGTGACGACAAGAAGAAATGCGAACGGATATTAATGCCCATGTGGGACATGCGTGTCCAGCTCTTTGGCAAGCGCAGATATATCTGTAAGTTTTTTCAATCATTATCACGGCTTTTCTGTTGAGTGCGAACGGCTAATGTGTCTTCAAAGACCTCTCGACGATAGCTGTGGACCCCAACCGCCAGAGACAAGGAATCGGCCGCGTACTCATGCAGTGGGGGGCCGACGTTGCAGATCAATTGCAACTGCCGATCTACACCGAAGCTTCGGATACAGGGTTCTCTCTGTACGCAAACGTGGGGTTCGAGAGGCTCACCCATGTGAGCATCGTCCACTCCGCTGAGGCGCGTGGGAAGGACGAGGCCGCCGAGGTTCCCCTCGTGGTCAGGATGCCCAAGGCCGCCGGTGGGATCAAGTTCAAAGAATGGTCAGAGGCAGGCTTTCCGGAAGACTTCAAATTGTGAGGTAGAGCCATTTCGATGGTATCCATCTGGTTTGACGCTGAAGTGGCCGCGATCAGCGCTCAGCGGAATGTGGGCGGACGTATGGGGACGCTCCCCAAGAAATTGGCGTGACCTGTGAGCACAAAGCTCCCTAGCGAATAATCTCAACTGAAATAAATCAACGTATCGTCTTGTTACATCTCGCTAGTCGTTTCCTAGGTTGATTTTCTTCCAATTTTGAATTTGTCGAACTTTCTGCTGTTGCTCACAGATTTAGGTATAGGTTGGAGAAACAGACGTAAAACGATACTTAAATGCATGAAATAATGCAATAGTCACATTTAGGCCAATCAGACGCGGATCTTGAGGAGCCTTATATCGAGAATCTCGCTGATATCGCCCTGTATGGTAGATAAACTCTGGATTTGATGGATTTGGTTTGACAGACATTGGGACTTTCTAAGTTTCGAGAGGTTGATTACCACTCCCCCAGTCGCAACGATCATCAGATGCGGTCCACGAGCTATCTCTTTCCACCGCAGAACCTCTCCGAATTGATTAGTCTCTCATGACAGCGTGATTTCCGCAGGAAGTCCTTCGACCAAGTAGAAAATTTGGAAGAAGAGAAAACCAAAGTCCCGATCAAGGGCGGTCCATGCCGAAGACAGAGCTCTTTCTTCAGTACGCCGCCGACCTATGTGTGATATTCTCCAAGTCACGACAGGCAGAAGGTACTTTTACCATATTCTCACCTATACTGCCTCGGACCCAGAAATGAAGGACAGACTGTGGCGAGTAGTGGAATGATTGAATCGTGGATGGGCGAGGAGTTCTGGACGGAAGAAATGACATTAATTTTGCAAGGCAGCCCATGCTCGTATTATGTAACTCGTCACTTGCAAGTGAACTATTCGGTTAATCTCACTCTGCATATTTTCGTATTCCAAAGTCATTTTCGTATACCTTTGTCGTATTTCGTATTTGAGCGGGAAGCAAATGGCACGTATGTTGGGTAGCTCGCAATTCAACGGAGTATATATAATTCCTAAAACGACTAAAAATCGGGAAAAGTTGGAAGCAAACTCATCATACTTTGCACTCGTCAAAGATGAGTGGCTTTGCTTTTCTCTGGCTATGGGTCGCGGGGGTGACGGCCAGCTACTTCAATCCCATCCTTCCAGGCTTCCATCCGGATCCAAGCTGCATTTATGTTGAGAGCACATTCTTTTGCGTGACGTCCACTTTCACCTGGTTTCCCGGTGTTCCTGTCTACGCCAGCAAGGACCTCCGCCGCTGGGAGCTCGTAAGCAGCGTGCTTGATCGACGAGAACAACTACCACAATTTGCGGACGCCCCAACTGGACAAGACGGTCTTTTCGCATCAACGATTCGCTACCATAATGGTACATTCTATGTCACTACCACCTACGTCTCTATAGCTTCCTACAAGGACTTCGTCATGGAAAACCTGATCTTTACAACCAACGACCCATACAACGCGTCCTCGTGGAGCATTCCGACCAAGGTTGACTTCGTCGGCTACGATCCATCGCTACTTTTCGATGATGACGGAACTGTCTACTTTACTGGAGCGGCTGCGCTTTCGACTGGGACTGCAATCGCCTTGGCCACCATCGACGTGGACAGTGGTTCCCTTGGCTCCATTAGCTACCCCTGGAATGGGACTGGTCTAGGCACCGCTGAGGGGCCGCATCTATACAAGAAAGCCGACTATTACTACAGCCTCGTCGCCGAAGGGGGAACGAAAGAAAACCACCGCGGATCAATTGCGAGATCCCTCGCCGTCGGCGGCCCCTACGAGAGCGACCCGGCAAACCCAATTGTCATCGCTGAGCACCGCAACTCTTCGTACTTCCAAATCGTTGGACACGCCGACCTTTTCCAAGATGAGGATACAGGGCTTTGGTGGGGAGTAGCTCTCGCAATGCGATCAGGGCCAGACTTTTTGTCATATCCGATGGGCAGAGAAACCGTGTTATTTCCTGTCTCATGGCCGGATGAGGCAGGTGGGTGGCCAAGCCTGCTGGAACCTGTCAGGGGGCAAATGGGCACATCGCTTCCTGGTCAAAATGGCAATGCAAGCGACATACCTGGTACAGGAGATGAGCCTGATGTCGTTGACTTCGATGTCTCTTCGGATTTGCCAACACATTGGTTGCATATTCGTTATCCAGAGGAGGCAGCATACGTGATTTCCCCTCCTCGACACCTAAACCAGTTGCAAGTCGGACTATCGGCAAGAAACCTATCCTCGGTGGTTACGCGCAACAGTACGATGCCCAACACCATTACGTTCTTGGGCCGTAGACAGACCGATACCCTTTTCAGTTTCAGCGTCGACCTCGAATTCCAGCCAAAACGCCCAGCAGACGAAGCCGGAGTCTCGGTTTATCTAGACGAAAAGCGACATATAGACTTTGCCATCATATCAGATGATCAGATGGTCGACGGCAAACGCTTACGTCTTCGATCATTTAGCAACAACGAAAATTTGACCTTGCCGCAAGACGTCATAGTGCCGATGCCTGGGGATCAAGAAGCAAACGCTGCTGTGCGCCTAGAGGTCAGGGCAGAAAACACCACGCACTACATGTTTCTTGCGGGGCAGGTCAGCGGAGACGAGAGCATAGATACCAATATGACGGTCGTAGGGCATTCTTTGGCAAGCCTTGTGAGTGGCGGCTACACCGGCACCGTAGTTGGGGTTTACGGGACTACGAATGGTGAGGCGGCAACAGCCAACACCTCTGTAGCATATGTCAGCCGATGGAGGTACTATGGTAAAGGGAAATACGTTGATCACGACGTAGTTGTTTAGTCAAGGAAATGTAATAAACGTGCATGTGTCTCTTGGCAGTGTCGACCCTACAGCATTTGCAGCATCTTAAAGCGAATAAATGGACATACATGGTAGTTCAAATTTCATTCAAGTAGCAAGAGTCAGCATAGTAGATCAAATTCCGGAACACCTCCGAGATCTCTGCTCAGAACGTCAAACTCAATGTGCTCCGCTACCCAGGGATACGTGATATCAGAGAGATCAGAGGCTATGCTTGTTCCATCCCCTGGCTGTGCTCCTTGTTGACTGTTGCTAGAAGGGAAGTCTAACGGGGACCAAATCGCTGATGCGCTACCTTCTTGGCGCACATCGTAATGTCGATCGTGGTCGAAGTTCACATCCGAATGAGTATCGCCAATAGAGCTTGTATGCGACTTAGACATAGATTGAGAGATAATCCAATTTCTCCAAGCATTCCTTCCTTGCTGTTGTGTCTGATCTCTCCGTAATGACAGGGACGCGTGGTTTTGTTCGTGATGCTGTCGGTCTGTAGTTGTGGAAACGTTCGCCATAGCACGAACGATTCCTCTCAGGCTTGAAGCTGCGGCTTCGCTCCCCATGGCCAGTTCCGTGAGGATAAGGATACCCTGAGAAATGATTTTCATCGGTGCAGCGATGATACCCGCCAACCTAACCCTGGCAAGCAAAAGCACGTGAAGGGCCGAGCTGCAGTGGAGCGAATCGTGGAAAGACGGAGCGCACAAAAGAGATAATGACTTCAGCTTGGACATGATTCGAATACACGCGACGGCTGAGTCAACACATTGCTGGGCTTGCTGCTCTAGAAATTTGGCCGCATTTGGGGCCAGAGGCTTATCGGACTTCCTTGTTGCTGCGTTGTAGTTGAGGCATGATCGTGTCAGCAGTATGGTTGCTTGCTCAAACGTCAAAGCTAGGTGGGCCTCAGATCTTGTTGTGAAGCTCTCGAGGTTGACATGCTTCGGAAGGTCTCGCCTCCATTGCTCCAAATCGCGTCTGAGTTGGTGGATGACCTTCGGCCGTATGATCGTTCCTTTCTCTGCGGCTGTTCTGTCGTAGACAGCACCGACGATCCTACCAAGCAAGTGGCAGATCTGTGCCATTGCAACCAGGCCGTCACAGCGTTTCCATCCAAGAGTCTCCACTGGATACGGGGCGTCAATCTCGGTGTCACTCAAGGATAGCGGTCGTCCCATCTCGACACTGTACAGCCTTTCTGCGACGTATACTGTCCACCATAACCTGTTCCGTAACTCACGCACATGAGCATGTAGCGAGGAGACGGCAAAGCTCGTGTGAAGGCCCATGTTGACCGCCATCCGTAACGCCAGCCCAAGCACGTTATAACTTGCGTCACGACTACCAGTGCTTGGCAAGTAGATGCCCTGGAGAGCGCAGACCTGAACACTGGCCATGGAAGAGGAGCAGATTATATCTGGAAGCAGCTTGCGTGAAGCCTCGTAAAAGCGCCACCCAAGGTTTGGTGCTGGGACGGGAACTTTGATGCGAGATATATCTTGCAGGGAATGCAGTCCTTCTTCTACTAGCAATCGATTTGATTCGGCAGTCGTCTCAAGGCTTGGGGCGATGCCAGTGTCCGCGAATTGGCTGCCGATGGCGAGAACCATGAACAGGATGGAAATGAATTCAACCGATCGCCGGGAGTTCCGAGAGTCCCTTGCCTCAAACTCGTGCGTGCCATCATAAAAGGCCGTGAGTTTGCGAGAGAATATCTCCGGGTGAACGCAGAAATAATTTGCCTGGCCGTGCTCGAAAAATGATGTCGTCAAATAGTTCACAACCTCCTGGGGCGGGAGAGCCGTATTGACTGCAGTCCTCCAGTCGGTTCCGAAGCTTAGATCAGAGACCTGGTGCAGGCTGATGTCTCGACAGTCCTAAGGAAACCTAAGCGAGCTGTTGCTGACAGGGGTTGAGCCTTGTCTGGGACAGAAAGAGAGAAGACCTACCGCGTCTCCATTCTCATTTTCCTCATCTACATCACCGGCAAAAACCTGTTGCACGGAGGTAAAGAATGACCACAATGACGAAGTGCCCTCGAAGTCTGTTTAAAGAGGTTCGCTGTTAGCTTAAGCTGTTTTCATTTTTCATGCATTCGAAGAAATATGCTTACGGGTTTTGCCTTGGTTGACAACAGTCACAGAGGCGGCGTGTGCTGATACCGCATCGCAGTAGATTACATCCTGACTTGTGGTTTGATCCAAAGCCCCATTTCCTGACCGACCTACTGCCTCAGTTGATGGCATACCAACAGCAGTGTCATCGGAGGTTTGGGCGACCAAGTGCGAATGAAGACGTTCTAAAGCCTTGACCTCAATCGGAACATCGGGGTGCTCTCTCGAGAAAATTTCCTGCAGGAGTTGAAGCTCCTCCTCATCACAATTTTTTCGTTCTACGTGTGATGTTGGGTTGGAATGTGATCGCCTGGGTGAATCTACAGGCGTATCACTGCCAGAATACTGGCATTGCCTTTGGGCGCCTTGACATCTGTCACAGGGGGCTTGCCCATTGCAACGGAGTTTATTTCGGCGACAAAGCTTGCAACTGGTCCAGTCAATATCATTAGCTTGCGCATATATTGAAACGCCGGATTCGTCTTGGGCGTACGCAACCTTGACCCTCTTCCTTTGGTCATCAGGTACCCGAGGCCTCTTTCGTCGGCCGGTCGTCTCAATGAGCAGGGTCTCCGGCTCAGCAGGCATGTCAATGTCGGATATGTTTTGTGCTCTAGTTTCTAGCCCTTTCGGAAAGAGCATCGGATACTGTTTTATCAATAGTTATTCGAAGTCTCCCACTGCGATCCTTATCAACCCCTATCTCGGGTGCATGTACCCGACCCCCCCACACACTTGAACATGACCCCGCAGTTGAAGTCGCCCGGCCGCCATTCCCCTGTAAGTGATTGCCAGCACTTGCTGCTGCCAGCATCGTCGCATAGTCGGATTGCGGGACTTAGAACAAATCAGATACAACTTCCTTCTACCATAACCCCACGTGGCGGGCCGCTAGATTGGCCCCGGTACTAGTGACAGAAACGATCGATAGGTTGTAAGCTCATTTTCACTTCGCGACCTGGACGGATGTGATCTAGGGACTTCTAATCTGGGGTTGTTATTCGGGCGGGTATTTCTGGCTATTAGAGCGGATAGTGATGAAGGAGAAGCGATAAAGACAGCAGCAACGACGACAAAGGCAACGAGAATAGTAGAATACACTAATCTTTATTATTTTCAAGAACAAGTAGTTAAGATAACTAAGGTAAACAATTCATTTGGAGAGCCCAGGTTTCTGCCTAATCCGCTTGAAATGTTTGCCTGGGTAGGAAGACACCACATTTTTGTACACAATCTGATTGTAGGCACAAAGATAACGATCAGGTGCACGAGCAGCTCATCTTCTATTCAATTTCAGTATTCTGGTCATCCGGCAGACCATTTGGAGGAGGGAAACTAGACAACAGCAAAACGGCCACCGCTGCCATTGCAACGCCCTGTATTGTTGTCAGCGTTTGGAACACATCCCCAAGCAGAAGCAACAGGAACATACCGCGTTACAGAAGAACGTTAAATATGCCTTCTCAATTCCAGCAAAGCTTGAGAAGATGAACCCAAATAAGCCCAGAGTTGATAGCATGGCGACATTTTCGACGAGGGTCATAGCTTGTAGGGCGTCCGTCCGTTCCGACGGTGCACACATTTCCGTGATGACGCCTTTGCTGGCTGGCGCGGATCCAGAAGCTAAAGGGAATAAAACGCCGGCTGGTATTCTGGTTAGTGATCATGAAAACAAATATAAACTGTATTGCTTACCAAGATAGATGTGCCATCCTTTGGTTGCGAATGCGGTTGAGGCTGTGAGCAGCCCATCCGCTACTAAGCTCCATCGCAAGAAAGAAATGTCAAACTCATGACCAGGAACGCTTTGGAAGACAGTTGCGTCGCTCAAGTTGTTTGGTTTTGGGTGCACGTCCGTTGTGACGCCTGCTTCTGTTTCTGCTAGGACTTGTGCTCTGAAGACCTCACTCTGGAGTTCCTTTTCGGACCGCTCGGTGTACCACTTTCGCCCGGAATCGATGATTCTAGGGAATATGAAAAGAAGGAAAACACCGCGTATGAGCGAGTTGGAAGCCATAAGATAGCTGTTTTCCGTGGGCAGGAAATTGAAAGCCGCGGTAGAGTAGAGCTGGATTAGAATTGGCGCATAGCCAGTTGCCAAGACGCCCAAGAAGACGCCCAAGGCCAGGAATGCTACACCGTAGTGTTTTATAGGTCGGCCATCCTCCAGTCGAAATCTTTTGGGGGCAAGGACTCTCAAAGCTCCAAGCCATCTGCTCCACCCTTGTCGCTTTGCAGATGTGACACCAACAATACCAGGTGTTCTGGGGTCGATGTATGGGATGAACATGGACGAGTACAAGCTTGACAATGCGAATAAGATGGTTGCAATTTCAAAGGGTCGTATAGTACCCCAGCTGTCGCCAACAATGCCGCCGAGGAGATATCCGATCGATGTTCCCAACATGACGCTGCCCTGGAGCATGCCGAACATAGCGGTCCGTTCAGAGGGAGGAGTAATCTCGCCTGCAATTGTGTTGAGTACGAGCAGATATCCGGACATTCCCCCAATAAGGCTGATCAGTTGACTACACTGAACGATGATGATTCCACTCCTGGCGCCAACTGAGACTCCGACGACCTGAACTCCAACTCGCAAAGCAGGAAACGCGGTCTGCAGGACAAGTGCAACTTTTGGGCCCCAGTTCTTAATCTGCGAACCAGCGTAGAAAAGGTTGATAACACTGCAGAACATCGTCGAAAGGCCAAGAATAGAGACTTGCGTCGCGGTACCGGCGTCGATCTCGCTGCGATTGCAACGGTCGCCTAGCAAATTGCCAGTGTCATGGTTTCCGTAGAATTCTTCACATTCCATAAGACGGAAAAGATACAGAATACTGGAATTGTTAGCAATCGCAGTCGCTAGACTTGCTGTTTTCCTTACTTACGGTACTTGGGTAAAGCTTAGCGCGACAGATATGAGAAAACCAGCCAATAGTACTCTGTTAGCTGAGGAGAACACAGCTCTCGTTTTGGATAGTTTTGAATCATTCTGCAGTAAAGGTGTGCTCTCGTTATTCGACATCGTGTGCTTTTTGACTGACAGTCTAGTGAGATTTGGAGTGATTGGGTTGTCAACAGCAGGTACCAGACGCGCTCTTCGCATGTCCTTGATGTTGCATGGCTAAGTAGTGAACGTTATCTATCAACTGCATCGTTTGATTGTGCAGCGTCTCCCCTCGGTCAGTTCCGTTCGGTTATCATTATGGGACACGGCCCGAAGGGCATCGTCAACGACAACATCATTCTTAGCCAAGAAGGGCCACTTTCCTATCATGCGGAAGCAGTAAGACTTACCTTATCGCGCGCTATGAGATGGTCTTATCTACCACGCAGATAGAGAATCTGAGATACCCATCTTTAGTTCCACAGCCAATCGGGAAATGGTTCGTCTTTCGGCAACAGGGGTGCTACCCCAATGTCGGATTGCGGGCAGGAGGCGCCAATGAATGAAAAGCAGTAGAAAACAACAAGACAGCTTCCCATACGTAACAAAATGCGCAGATTTCGCAATTCTGCATCATTTCCGCCTCCACATTAGTCTCAAGCCCCCATCGCACTTTGAATGATGGACGAGCCTAAACAACGAACGTCGGTCGTGCACCGGATCAAGGGTGCGTGTTTTTAAATTTCTCCCATCAGACGAAGGTTCATTAGCTCACTATCATAGTCCTGGTTCTTGGCGAGGAGTCATCTAGCAAGGAAGAGCGATGGCTGGTTCAGAAGCTGGGTGAGCTAGTCAAGTTGGTGTAACGAGTGACCACATAGCTGACAACCTTGATACCAGACTTTTTCATCCTCACATACTGCTGTGTGAGCTTCTTCTTCAACTACCTAGATCGTGCTGCCTTTGCCAACGCATACGTGAGTACTTACTTAATTACCTTTGGGTCATTTATTGACAGCCGCAGGTTTCTGGTCTGAAAGAAGCCCTGGACCTCAGTGGTAGCCAGTACAACGTTCTGTTGTCAATGACCACCGCTGGCTATGTCATCGGACAGGTGCCTCACGGCATCGCCATCCAGAAGATTCCACCACGTATCTGGTTCCCCTCAATGGTCATCATTTGGGCAAGCCTCACCATGGCCAGTGCAGGATGCAAGACCTATGCCCAGCTCTGCGTTGTGAGGTTTCTCATGGGACTGATTGAAGCATCCACGTACTGCGGCACTATCTACTGCATCGGATCCTGGTACAAACCTCGCGAAATAGCTAAGAGAACGGCAATCTTCACGGCGTCTGGCCAGGCAGGCTCCATGTTTGCAGGCGTAATGATGACGGCGATCAACCAGGGCATGGACGGCTACTCAGGGCTGGATGGCTGGCAATGGGTGTTTCTCATCGACGGCATCATCACCTTGCCCATTTCCATAGTCGGATTCCTTTACTTCCCGGATACACCCGAGCAGACAAAAGCACCATGGATTAGCGAGTCCGAGAAGCGCCTCGCCCTAGATCGTCTCCCACCCAAGCGCGAGGACGGCCACAACATCAACCCCTGGTCACTGGCAAAGCGTGTCTTTGGTTCCCCGGCTTTCTACATCCTATGCATCTTCTCCATGGTCTGTTCCGCTTTGGAAGCATTCTGCGTTCAGAACCTTTATCTGCTGTGGCTTAAACACTACTCGGCACAGGGATTCTTCACACAATCGCAGGTCACCACGTATCCTTTGGGTATACAAGCTATGGGAATCGTTTCCAACATGCTCGCCGCTGTGTATATCGACGCAACTGGGCGCCGTGTCCCCATGGGCATTCTAGCATGCGCATTACAGCTTGTCTCGGCTGTGATTCTACTGGTGCCGACTTCAGGAAAGGTTGCCATCATGTTCGCTTTCTATCTCGCTGGATCATCTTACATCGTCAACCCATTGCTGTTTGGCTGGGCTAACATCATTTCCCAACGAGGTGGTGACGATGCCCGTCGCAGTGTCATTCTCACAAGCATGAACGCCTTCGCCCAAATCTTGTATACCTGGTGGGGCATTGTCTTCTATCCCGCGGACAAAGTGCCATACTGGCGTGATGGCTATATAAGCATGATTGTCATCATTGCGTTGTTGTTCAGCATGCTGTGGGCGGTACTTTGGCTTGACCGACGGACTGCCCAACAACACCCTGACGCGGCCTTCTACGACTCCACACATCCTGTTCTAGTGTCAGATGATAAAGACAACATATCGATGAGGGCTATTCCTGTTGGGAAAGATGTGAATGGGAAAGAGGTCAGGATGGCTGATATCAGTGTGTAGCCTGACTATGATGTTTCGCGATAGGATTATGGGGGAGTTCAAACTTCATCAAGAGGCGAAGTGATCGATACGTTGTTCTTATGTAGTCCAGATGATACGTATGGTGTGGCCATGACTTTTCTCTCTCTTTCATGATTGGATAATTATTTGCAATGAATTCATCGGACAACTCTCCATCATAGTAAGTGCATGTTACTGGCACGCTGAGGCAATCCTTCGACTGTTCCTGCGCAGGGTTGAGCTTCATGTTGTCATTGTCGAGAACCCAGTCAACCTTGTGTTTAGTTTTGATATCTAGGTACCTATGGTGCGGACATATTTCAGTTCCACTCGCAGTTCCGCTCCGGACGCAAATGGCTAATCTGACTCTTGACGATGCGACCATCTTTCATCACCAGCATCAAGTTCTCGTTGATTCTGTCCAAGCTAGAGACATCCTCCAATGGATTCTCACTCAGAAACAGCAAATCGGCGAAGGAACCCTCAACAAGCTCGCCTAGCTTGCCCTCCATACCCAGTTGCTTGGCACCGTTGATAGTAGCCTGCCGCAGGACTACAGGGCTTGGTAATATCTTAGACCGCACGACGAATTCGTACGTCTGCATCACCAAGGTAGGCCCCGTCGTGTCGGTTCCGAAACACACAGTCACACCTGCATCCTCGGCGTAGCGGATGCCCCGTATCCCCGCATCTCCCACGATCGCATTCTTGCGCAACCCTTCCGGCGTCTCAAACTTGTCGTACGGTGGCATGGTGACAAATGTGTGAAGAGCTAGCGTTGGCGTCAAGAAGACCCCTTTCTCAACCATGAGTTGCGCAGTCTCAGGATCAATCATGTTGCCATGCTCAATGCCGCGGACACCACCCGCAATGGCGTGGCGGACACCCTCGGCAGTGTAACAATGAGCCGTCACTAGTGTACCACCCATGTTCTTGTTGACAGTCGTGATAGCCTGAAGTTCCTCTACCGTGAACTGCAAGGACTCAAGCTTGTCCGTGGCGGAGGCAATGCCGCCTGATGTACACACTTTGAGGTGTTGGGCGCCTTTACGCATGTTGTCGCGCGCAGCCTGTAGACACTCGGGCACGCCATCACAGAGTCTCCCAAGAGCAGAATTGGCGATACCATTGCTCCGGCAGCAGTGCGAGTCGTTCCATACTTCTGTGTCGTCTCCGTGGCCTCCTGTCTGTGAGAGCATCCGTCCACCTTGGAAGACGCGGGGCCCGGGTATAAGAAACTCTTCAGTGGCCTGCGCATGAGCAATGGTTGCGCCACCGGTGTCACGGACCGATGTGAAGCCGTTGGATAAGATGCCCCGAAGGGTGCCGGCGGATCTGAAAATGGCTGTTTCGTGTGGAAAGGTGAAAGCTCCATGCAATGTAGAGCTGCCATGCACGGCCATGAGATGCACATGACAGTCGATGAGTCCTGGACAGACGAAATATTTGCTGGCATCGATCTTCTGCGCTTTTTGTCCGGCACAAAGAAACTCGGCGGTCAAGTCGCGGGCGGTGGTGGGAGCCACTCTGATAATCTTGCCACCTGCCAAGTGTAGGCTGATGCCCTTATGTACAACCCCAGCTCTTGGATCAACGAGATTGGCGTTGGTGAGGAGGTAGGGAGTTTGAGGTCCGGGCAGCCATGGCTTCTCAGAGATATCGTACGCAGGGTTGGGGGGATAGATGGTTGACTTCAATTCCTCCAACGTCTGCATCAAGTTGTGTTTTCCTTCGTCGCCGAGGGATGCAGACTGATTGCTATCATGTTGAAAATCCTCCAGAGTTACGAACTCGAAGCGCGAGATGTTACTCTCTTGTGAATACTTGCGCTGCGAATGAGTAGGAACAGCCCTCATTTTTCTTGTCGTGCGATGTATCGAAACAGCCCTTGCACAAAATGAGACTCGAAGATATTGACAATTTTCGCATTCATATTATCGTCTCAATGCCTGGAAACATTTTGAGCAATTCAATCCCGGGGTTGCTTCGATACGGCCGGGAGGTGTGCGGCCCGGTGATCCCGTTGCTTTACCCATCGGGTACAAGTACCCGGAGTACAATTCCGCTGCGGCTTCCCTGATATCCGCAGTAGACGATAGACGATAAGCTTGGAAACTGACAACATCGGTTTCTCTGACCGATAGCAATGTCTCGGCCCGGTTGGATTTCTTCGTTTGGCTGCCCGTATGCTGACAGCCCGCTGTCCGATGTGTCGTTGGTAGTCTTTGTCGTCCAGGTCGAAGGTGTCGGCAAGCTCTGCACAACGCGATTCTTCCCAGAGCCTTTGCGCATCATCATTGATGTTTAAATCGAACTTTTCAAAATTTCTTTCTATACTATTTCGGCCGTCATGGAGAAAGACCATGGCCTGTCTGCACGTCAGGCGATGTACCAGAAGCCAGCTGTGTGGAGGCACAGACTTGGTGCAGCCATGCTCTACGGACTTGCTGCTATCGGCATTGCCCACTTGGTTTCTAATTTCCCGGCGTGGTGCATGGAGCTCGCAGGTCAGAATTTCCAAGACGTCGCAAACTATTTGGAAGAAGACATATTTCCAGATACCGACTATCCTCTCCGACGTGCAGAGGAACCATGGGATATTGCAACGTCATACCCATACCAAAGACGACTTTCCAAGAACGTTACTGAAGGGACATGGCTCCGAGTAGCTACTCATCCATCAAAGGAGGAGATTGTGTTCGATATGCTAGGAGACCTATATTGCATGTCTACACGCAGCCGAAAGGATGATTCAGCCGTGATTGCTCACCCCATACTGACGGGAATTCCGTATGAGAAGGAAGCGGAGTTTTCTCCCGATGGATCCAACCTCGTCTACATATCGGACGCAGGCTTCGGTGTCGACAACATCTGGACCATGCCATACACCACTTGCAAGAACATGGCACGCATGCCGCAGCAACAGATCCGAGAAAGCGCAGTCCAACAAACGAACTCAACCTTCCGTTTCTTCTCAAGTCCGGCATTTCACCCGACGGAGCCGAAAGTCATTGCCACGAAATGGTTTCTTACGGGTCGCCCAAATGGAGCTGGTGAGATATGGGAGGTGCCCTTGAGGGTTTCTAATGATGGTGTTTTGCCTGAAAGAGGAGGCAGAAGAATCATTAGTCGAAAGCTTCCTACTTCCTGGTCCAAAGAGAGATATTTCGAGAGTCAGTTGGGATCAGAGCAAGCTCGTTATACACCCTCTGGTGATGGAATCGTGTTCTCTCGCAACGTGCGGGATGATGCGGAGGGCAAGTTTTCGTACAATAAAGACGTTCATTCTGGGATCAACGCCGTCTTTCTCTTGAATACCACCACCAATGAGACGACGACCCTAGTATCGGCTACTCCCAGCAAGCCCAACAAATCTGCAAGCCCAGGCGGCGCGAATATGCCACGACTTTCTAGCGACGGAAGCACTCTAGCATTCATCAGACGACGGAACGACAAGGAAGTTCTTGCTCTCAAGGACATGCGTTCCGGCACTTTACATTACGTCTGGGATGGCCTCTCCTACGACCTGAGTACTATTCCCGCGTTCATGGGGGCTTACCCGAACTATGGTTGGTCAGAGAATGACAGCAAAATTGTCATCTGGTCTCAAGGCCAGATCTGGAGTATACCATTGCGTATAAACCACTTTGGTGAGCGGGTTGCCAGCGGTGATCCGAAGCAGCTTGGGTTCAGGGCCGCGATAGACATTGCCCTCGGAACAACGAGATACTCAACAACCAATATTACAGCGCATCAACTTGCAACTCACGCCCAGGAAACGGCTTTCCGGGGCCTTCGGAGTGACGCCAAAGGAGAGACGGTGGTGTTTGAAGGGGCTGGGGACAATTACATCATGGATGTTTCTTCTGGTGACACTCGGAAACTCAAGGCTCCGAATGCCGGTACATCATGTTACTCCCCATCATTTGTGGGTGAGACCCACTATTTGCTCGAAGCATGTTGGAACGACGTCAATTACACCAGCTTTCACGTCGTCAATCGACAGGACAATACTATCACCGAAGTTCAAGGACTACCTCGAGGAAGATATGTTTCTCCAGTCACCGATGGGAGAATCATTACCTACATCCGCACTGGCAAGGACTACATGTTTGGAGATATTGACGAGACATTTGGGGAGGGTGTTTGGGTTGCCAACATTAACTTACCCGCGACAGCTTCGGGGACATCGTGGTTGGTTGGGCTCCGGAGACTTCCCATCAGGGACTACAGCGCCGAGTCCAAGCTTGAGATAGGGCCCCGCGATGGGTCCACCATTATTCTGGTCCAAACCCCGGATTCGATCGTCGAGTATGATTTGGATAGAAGTGTGGCGCGCAAGATATCGGCCAGCCGAACATCGGTCGAGATGCGATCTACAGTGAAGAACCCGCACATCATCGGGCTTCGGGACTTTCAGCACATCTGGCTGTCGGTGAATCATCAGGCCGAACAAGGATATATATGGAGTAGGTCAGGACATCCTCAGAGGCCAAAGGATCTCACCCGTCTCTCTGACGTTGGTGGTCATGATTTTACTTTCAGCTGGGACGGAGACAGGGCTTTCTGGCTCTTGGGACCCAGCCTGAAAATGGTTGATGTCAAACTTATCTCCGAGGGATGCAGGCGAGCATCGCTCAAATCGAGAGACTCTGGCGACTGCGCTCGTAGGGTTGTCTCTTCCAGGAAAATCAACGCAACCTACGAGGCGGCAAACCTTCACCACGCACGAGTTTCCAAGGGCAGGCCATTCGCTATCACCAATGCATCTTTGATTAGCATGGGCCTTACGACCCCGGAACTCATGCGTCAGGCTACGGTTCTAGTGGAAAACGGCCAGATCGTTGCCGTTGGCCCCGGTTCTGACGTCAACTTACCTGCATACTGTGAAGTTCTTGATGCTGAAGGAGGCGCGGTTCTACCTGGCTTCATCGACATTCACGGTCACTGGGGAGGGTTCTTCTCGCCCTTCCCAACCCAGTCTTGGGAAATGGAAACGTTTCTAGGATACGGCGTCACGACAATCCACAATCCAGCGTCCAATAATGTGGCTGGCCACATTGAACGTGTGCTTATAGAGAAGGGAAGAATGTACGGCCCTAGAGTCTATCATACAGGCAATGTGCTGTATGGCTCAACCCAGCCTTCTGTCTACACTGAGATCAACTCTCTGGCTGATGCTAGAGATGCGCTTTTGCGGATCAAAGAGGAAGGCGTCGATTCGTCCTTTACTGTCAAAAGCTACCAGCTCGTTCCTAGATCGGCCAGGCAGAGGCTTCTGCTTGAAGCCGCTAAGCTAGGCATGCTCGTCGTACCGGAAGGAGGGTGGTCATTCGACTGGGGTCTGACCTACTTCATCGATGGTTACACATCTCAGGAGCACTCTCTTCCTGTACCCGAGCTGTACGACGATGTCCTATCACTTGTTGAGGCCAGCGGCAGCTCATATACTCCACTGGCAGTCATGAACTACGGGGGTCTCTTCGGCCAACATTGGATACACCAGAACGAGGACATACCTAACGACGCCAAGCTGAGGAAGTACGTAAGACATGACATACTGGAGAGCCTGATCGAAGTGAAGCAAGCGCCAAATAGCTCCTACCTGTTCTTCAACACGACTCGGTCAACCGCGAAACTTGCGAGGCGAGGCGTGAGGACTAATGTTGGTGCTCATGGAGAGCAGCCGATCGGTCACTTGTGTCATTCAGAGATGAAAATGATGGCCCTAGGAGGTCAGACTCCTTACAGCGTTTTACGCTCTGCCACTATCGGCAACGCGATATCGCTCGGTCTTCAGTCTTCTGTTGGGTCTATTGAGGTTGGAAAGCTGGCAGATATTGTCATATACCCGCCAGGAGTTAACAACGTACAGAAGGTATGGAAGCGAAGCGGTCATATGAAGTTCGTGATGCGAGGAGGGATCGTGGTCAGCGTCGAGGATGGACTTGTTGAATTATGGCCACGCAATGACCGAAAACAGGCTCGGTCTCCTCTTAATCCCGAGGGTGTGACTGGGGTTGGGAAGACTTAGATGTGTGTAGCAGATGACGTGTCGACGTTTGGCCAGAGTTGAATCTCACACGCTACCTACCATTAACCTATTGTCATGTTCTCGCCAAAATCCAAACAAAATTCATAATTTGATCATACCATAGAAAATGGTGTCAACCGCCTTGAACATGGCCCAATGGCTGGTTCGAGACTTCGAAGGCCGCCAGCACCGAAGACTCCGGAGCCGGCGATGCACTGACCGGCCGCTCCGATTGACAGGCTTCTTGGTGCGGCCAATCATGACCTCTCCATAGCAGAGACCCCGACAAAGCCGAAGGCCAGTGCCGTGTACCACCACGCCCTATTACGGCCTCTTGCAGAGCATGGGAACCTTCCCTCCCTCCGGGCCGCCCACCCTCAGCTCATACTTCAGTAAGCTTGGAGTTATCCGCGCAAGCTTCCGGCAGAGGCTTGACTGTTGACCGGCTATTTTACAGTTGCGGAAGCGCCCCCGACGTCTAATATATGGGTTTCCTACAGTAAGTTAACGAACCCGAGTCATTATTATTAGGGAGGGAAGGGCTTGTGGATTCTCGACTTGTCTATGTCCAGTGTGTGACGAATTTGGTGCGTACCCTTTGCCTCTTGTTCAATAATGGGACCAGTCAAGAATTTCGCATTCGCTGTGTATGAGGGTAAGATGATTTCAAAGATTAGAACAAGACTCCTGGACACTTCAGTCCAATCACGCCCAGATCGTATTCACTTTTGAATACAACTGCGAGAAAAGTCTCGCAACATCAATGATCAGCACCTGGAGTTTGGCCGTCGCATCCCTGACATGGTTTGTTGCAACATGCTGCAATCAAACCACTCATCTCGGCCGGAAGCCGGCGACGTCATCTATAGGACTGATTCCCCGACTGCTCAAATCCAAGCGGCGTCACTCGCTTTAAACCTTTTCTCGACCTCAGTTATCATTCACTTTCAGCTGCCAGGAAGTGTCTGCAGTCTAGTCACCAGAATCTGCATCTGCACGGTCTACTGCTGAACCATGCTCAATTTACCCGCCGGTGTTACCCGCGTTTTGGAATTCATCATCCCAGGTGACAGCCCCCCGTGCACCAAGAACACCACGTCATTCGTAGAGCGTGGTTGCGTACCGTTTCCTGCCATCTGGGAAAGGATTTTGAATCAAATTCTACGGATGCCCCACCGTTCGGCCGCTGCAGTCCGGATTTTTGCTTGCCTTTCGAAATGTTTCGCTTGGCCAATATGACCATCATGACGAGTTTTTGTAAGGGGACTGACTTGACTCCTGTATTTAAAATCGAGCTTTGCATGCCCAACGGATGTGGGATTTCTGCGCGCATTTACACAGTCATATTGCAGTAAATTGACGTCTCTGAAGCTACCGACTTCCTCTCGGTCATCAGAAAGACGGTAAATCAACCCGAACTACCGCTCATAAGGCTTTCTTAGTCTGTGCCTAGACTTGGCAATCGTACTTCGCATGAACGAGTTCCGTGGCCGAAAAGACCCCTTAGCACACTGACCGGTTCTGATGCCACAGAGCTAAGTCTCAAAACTCACGCTTAGATGCAAAATATGCCATTTTACCCGATGTAGGGCTGTCGCCGACTTTTCCAGGCCTAAGGCGATTGGCTCTTTCGGAACTGTTTCACTCGAAGTCTCCAACGCGGGCCAACGTTGCCCGTGCGGGATATCCGACGACCACCCCTCACCACGAAGAGGAGTTCTCGTTCGCCTTGGCGTCAGCCCAAAGCCAAGGTAAGTGGAGGCCGTTGTCCCACTTATGGTTGACATAGAGCGAGTTTGAGAGCGAGTGTTGTCCACGTTGAGTGACACAAAGGTTACACCGGTGTAACCAGCGGATGAGGACAATCGAAATCTCGCGTTGCTTGTCAGCGTGCCATTCATTCAGGAAAGTCTCTCGTGCATGGCCTCCCATCATCTGAGTGTCTTACCTGACTTTCTCAATGTAGATCAATCAGCAACTGGTGATGCACAGCTTTTGCCCTACATGTGTCTAGTCAGCCGTGCGCAAACTTGAGGTGTAATCTACGTCAAGCTATCACGGCTTGGGAAACGCTCAAGCACGTGTATCCCGAGGCGTCCGGACGAAAGGTGGCGGAATCGGCGAACTCGTCGGCTGCAATGGGGAAGCCTCTTCGCAAAGGGTAACTGGTTTCCTTTTCGGCTTGCGACGTGGGGATACCTTGGGTTCGCACCCCAGGCGTTCCGGCCACATCAAAGTTGAGACGGACGGCCTTGGCTGTGCGTTGGTACTGCGAATGGCGAAACCGTCCTCCTCCAACCCCGGCGGGATACGACCCTTGCTCACCAACCACAGTCTTAATGCGACTCAATCTTGGTATAACATTAGAGTGTGCTTCCCCCCGTACCCCGCAATCTAGCACGAACGTGCCATCCTGGGCTACTTTGTCCCAGATCATTGGACGAGGGCAGCACATGAACAGGGCTGTTTCCATGTCCAATGCGAGAGACATCTGCCGAACAAAGTTTGACGGGTCTTCTGTCGTCTGTGCCAGCTTGAGTAGTTGGCTCCCGCTCATTAGTGGCCGTTCTTGATAAAACTAATGGCCGGCCGCCACCTTCCCCTCTTTGGCCAAGACTTGTCAGCGCAACGTCGCATCATTTGAGCAGTTTATGATGAGTCGAACTATCTACGATAGCAGCTCAAATACCCCGTTAGCACCTCCAGTCGTCTTTGTTTGAAGTTTCGTCGCACTTCGTTCCGACACCTGGTCACGATGGTACTGTCTACGATTGATGAGATTGCTATAGAGCCGGACAAGAAGGGTAAGTGGCGGGGACCTAGGGAGTTTAGTCATAACATCAACAGCGTACTCCCAGTCGACTACTCCGATAGAACTACAATTGATATCAAGTCGGAGTCCGTCGGATACGAAGAGGCTCCGTCAATACTAGAATGGAGCGAGGCGGAGGAGAAGGCAATCAGGCGGAAGATAGACTGGCACACTGTCCCGTTGACGACAGTACTCTACCTTCTTTGCGTATGTGCTTCTTGCGGCGAAGAGCTTTTTTTTCTCCGCTTTCGAAAGGCTAATATGCGCAGTTTCTCGATCGTTCGAACATCGGAAACGCGAGGATTCAGGGCATGGCCAAGGACATCAACCTCGAGGGATTCCGATTCAACTGGGTTTTGTCGATATTCTACATTGTCTACCTCTTTGTTGAGGTTCCGAGCAATATCGTACTTAAGCGGGTAGGACCGCGATTCTACCTGCCATTTCTTGTTGTCGGATTTGGCGTTGTCTCATTATGCACAGCCTTTGTCAAAACCTACGAAGGATTAGCAGCAGCACGGGCGTTCTTGGGAGTCTTTGAGGGAGGCGCCATGCCAGGATTCTCATTTTTCCTGAGCAGCTTCTATCGAAGAGAGGAGTTGTTGCTTCGGATCGGAATTTTGATCTCATCAGCATCTCTCTCGGGCGCATTTGGTGGTCTTCTCGCAACAGGCCTATCTCGAGTGCCGGAGTGGGGGTTTGACAGCATGCCGATACACACCTGGCGCAACATCTTCTTCTTCGAGGGCTTCGTGACGATTTTGATCGGGCTATTTGCGCCGTTGTGGATGCCGACAAATCCAGCCACTGCCTATTTTCTCACCGATCGAGAACGAGCCATCGCCGTCGAGCGTCTTCAGCGAGAGCACAAGTCTGATGCCAACGAGCCAGTCAGCCTCGACCATGTCAAGAGGGCTGTCTCCTGTATTCACAACTACACGTGCGCTTTCGGCTTCTTCCTCATCAACATCACTGTGCAGGGAATCTCGGTCTTCATGCCGACAATATTGAACGACCTGGGCTGGACAGCGACAAAGGCGCAGCTGATGTCTGTACCGCCATACGTCGTCGCCTGCGCGTCAGCGGTGACGGTGGCGTACATCAGTGACAAAACGCGGCAGCGCGGCATATATCTTGCGCTATTTTCGCTCATAGCCGTAATTGGGTTTGCAATCTTGCGGTTCGAAACAGACGCAAACATTCGATACATGGCTGTGTTCTTTGTCACCGCAGGCGCGTTCCCTGGCGGGCCCGGATTTTTGAGCTGGGCTATGAATAGTGAGTATTAACTACCTAGTAAGCTCGCGATTGATGCACTTCTGGCTAATCACTAGCTCAATAGATTCTGCGGGACCATCAGTCCGAGCGGTTACGAGTGCCTATGTCGTCACAATCGGCACAATTGGAGGCATTGTTGCGACGTAAGTGGTTAATGATCTAATACTAGAGGAATGTCATGGCAAGTACTGATATGACCCAGGTGGACGTACACATTCAAAGATGCACCCAAGTACTTTGTTGGACACACCATCAACTTGGTAGGACAGAGTTTGGCAGTCCTACTTGCCGTGTTCGGCATCCTGTATTGCCTTTACGAGAACAGAATGAGAGCTGCTGGTAAGAGGGACCACAGACTGGACGGTCGAAGTGAAAAGGAGCAGGTCCAGTTGGGGTATCGACATCCTTCATTCCGCTACATGCCATGATAGGAATGTAGTAGACTCAGTTTAGGAAGGCCGAATGCAAGAGATGATATGATGTGCGACACACTTAGTAGTATGAATGTGAAACTGTTCAACCACGTGAACTTCTTAGCCGCCAGACTACTGCAAGAAGTTTCCAGGGTATTGGTTCTCGTCCAATCCTATTGGGGTATTTCTACTAACGCTGTCAGCCCCGATGCAGCAGGTGACCCCGCACACTCAACACGCCACGCGAATACTGTCTCGTCAGCAATGTCTTGCCATCACTCCTACACGTCGCATGAGTAGGAGCAACAGCCAAAATGCGGCTTCTCAACACGAGAACGAAAGAGCTCCAAAGTTTCAATCATCATCGGATACCCTATGCAATTTTATCACATACCTGGGGTGCCGAGGAAGTTTCATACCAAGACCTGATTTCCGGCAAAGGTTCCCAGCTTTTCGGGTATGAAAAACTTGCAGGAGCTTGTAAAAAAGCCCTCGCTGATGGGTTTCATTATATCGTGAGGATCTCTTGTCATTTCTTTCAATTTTCGACTTTTCTTAGCGAGCTGACTTATATCTTGTCCCAGTGGATCGACACTTGCTGCATTGATAAAACGAGTTCTTCCGAACTTACTGAAGCTATCAATTCCATGTGGGCTTGGTACCGACATGCGCAAATCTGCTACGCTTACCTGTCAGACGTCAGGTCTGACTCTGCCCATTTGGGACAAGGGTATAAAGAGTTTATCCAGAGCCGGTGGTTCACTCGCGGTTGGACTCTGCAGGAACTCATTGCCCCATCAAATGTGATCTTTTGTAACACAAAATGGGTCGAAATCGGTAATAGAGAAAGCATGCGGGATATCGTAGGCAAGATTACCGGAATCGACAGGCATTTCTTCAATCACGGTGTTCTCGGCAGATACAGCATCGCGCAAAAGATGTCATGGGCTGCGAACAGGGTCACAACTCGTATTGAGGACCAGGCCTACTGCCTATTGGGTCTTTTTGGCGTCAACATGCCACTGATGTATGGGGAAGGGGAGATGGCCTTTGTCCGCCTCCAGGAAGAAATCATGAGACGGACAAGTGATCAGTCGATCTTTGCATGGTTCGACCGGGCGGCAGGACGGCAAACTGGATTTTTGGCAACCTCGCCATCATGCTTTGCCAACTCAGGAAGTGTCACGACGTATCAGCCGGATGAACCTCAGCCCCCGTATTCTATCACCAACCAAGGTATCTCCATAAGCTTGCAGCTACTTGCGTCAGGGTCATCCGGTTTTCCCCTGCCGTTCCTGCCTTCCGAAGAAGGCGAAATACTATCCGCAGCAGGAGTTCGGTTTTCTTTCTCCCCAGCAGGCACAATTGCTGTCCTCAACTGCAAGAACGCCCAAGGGTCGAGATTGGGCATTTACATGGAGAAAGAAGACGGCAAGGGCATATTCTACCGTTCCGATCATCAGATAGGGTTTGTCTCGATTCCGGATACAGTTGTGGCCAGATCAACATTTGAGAGCGTCCTTGTTGGTTCCAGCAACCCAGATTATGCCGACTCACTTTGGAACAAGTCACAACCATCCCATCATGTAACACTCAACTGGCATAAACCACATGCAGACGATGAAAAGCTTGTTAAAACACCGTACTCGGTCGTGAAAGCGTTTCCTGCCGACGCATGGGTAGAGCACGATTGCGGACATTCCGTCGTTCTCCCCACCGAGTTTGGTCGGAGGGCTTACCTTCTGTTCGATAATCGAAATCAAACATCCAAGAAACATTTCTGTGTTGTCTTCATGGTAGACTACAGGGACACAGTCAGGACTTACATAGATAATGATCCGACAGACGACTTGCATCCGACACCCCCAGATTCCTTTCTCTTCAACGATGAAAGCATGCTATCGAAAGAGCTGGCCTGGGAATCTGAGGTTTATGAAAATATTGAGGTTCGACTTTCAACAAGATGGGGGCGCTTCGGAAAGATCTTTGACCTATCTTTCCAGGACAAAGCCACGGTCGACGGCTTGTGTTCCAACGAACTTTAAGTTTGTTTTCGGGCTATTTGCTCGTAGATGTACGAGATGCACAATTTCAGCCCGAAGCAGGGAATGCTTTGAGGCTAGATATTTTTACTTGTGGCGAGGAGAAGTTCTGAGATAGGTACTTGGCGCAGATCGAACATGAATAGGTTTAGGTCGAATAGCTGACAGATCAAATCGACTAGACTTTGCCTTACAAGAAAGATTCATAAAATGGCAAGAGCATCCGAACAGCCCGCGATCATCAAGCAGGGGGGGTAGTGATCAGCGAGGCGTTCTTAGGACCTTTTCCAGGAACCGTGATGTCATGCTCCCCGGAATTATAGTTGTAGCTGGGTCGAGCTACTTGAGCATTGGCCAATCAAAACATGGTTTCGCACCATAAGTCTAGCATAATTGTTAGCAGGTACTTCATCACTCAAAGAAGACCAGTTGATAACGCATCATAGACTGATCAGTAGCGCCATTCAGTCAGTTTGATGCCAAATCATCGAGGTGTCTCGGTTCGTGATAAAACCCAAGACGCCAGGCGCGGGAGAGGCGCAAATCCATGCAGCTGTCCTGGAATGCAATTGAGCTTGTTTGAACCATTCCGGCAGGCACTGGAACACCCACGCGACAGGCTTTGAGCAAGAAAGCCAATCCCTCTCTTGGCGCCCAACAATGGCAGGGTCTCCCGAAGATCAACAACGCTCGCCGTCGAGCCAAACGGAAGTCGACCACGCAAAAGCAGACGAAAACACCCGCAATGTTGAAAATGGTTTCGCGAAACTTCATGAGAAGCCCCATCATGCGGTCGGATTCTGGGACCCTTCGATGAGGAAAGTTCGCGCCCATGTCATTCGACTCTGGCTTCAAACGATTGCGATCCTGTTCGCGTTTATCCTCGCGGTCCTCTCGCTTTACTGGGCGGTTCTCTTCCGCACTGAAGCGAACTTGCGGTCAGTCGTCGTGCATGTCGTCAGCTTTGACGGCCAGGTCGCGCCATACGAGTCTATCCAACCGATCGTCGGTCCGACTGTCATCCAGACGATTCAGAAGACATTGGACAGCCCGGGGCCTTCACTTGGATGGACCATTCTACAACCATCAGACTTCAATAACGACCCTACGGCCGTGCGGATGGCTGTATATGACTTCAAAAGCTGGGCGGCCGTGATCGTCCACGCGAATGCGACTGCAGCCCTACAAGAAGCCGCGGCGATAGGTGACGCGAATTATGATCCAGCAGGCTCATTGCAAATCATTACTCAGACTGCGCGAGACTCAACGACATACCAAAGCGATATACAGCCATACATCACGCAATTCACAGAGCAGTTTAGCCAGGCCTTTGGAAAGCAATGGGGGCAGACTGTCATGTCCAATGATTCCTTGAGCCGCGAGAACCTGGCAAGAGCGCCTGCTGTTGTCAATCCCGGAGTCGCGCCGTTGATGATCGACATACGACCTTTCACACCGGCTACTGCAACGCCTGCAGTCAGCATTGGACTCATCTATCTAATTATCATGGCCTTCTTCTCATTCTCTTTCTTTTTACCGATCCACATGGTATGTGCATGTTCGGTTTTAAACACTATTGAGGTGATTGGCTAACAGTTCACCTAGAAATACATCCAGCCTCAGGGACACCCGCCTCTCAAGTTCTGGCAACTTATTGTATGGCGATGGATTGCTACAGTCTTCGCCTACTTCTTGATTTCTCTGGCTTATAGCCTCATCTCCCTGGCATTCCAGCTCCCCTTCGGAGCTCCTCCTTATTCCCCAACAGAGCCTCCGCCGCAAACAGGCGCGACCGCCTACGGGAGCGGCACATTTCCGGTATATTGGATGCTCAACTTCGCGGGCATGACGGCGCTTGGTCTTGCGTGCGAAAACGTCGCCATGATCGTAGGACAACCATGGACTGCTCTATGGCTCATCTTTTGGGTTATCACCAACGTGTCAACGTCCTTCTATGCCCTCGATCTGTCTCCTGGATTCTACAGCTGGGGCTACGCTTGGCCACTACACCACGTCGTCGAGGCCAGTCGTCAGTTGATGTTCGATTTGCACTCGAGGATCGGTCTCAACTTTGGTGTTCTGTTTGCATGGGCTGCGGTGAACACGGTCTTCTTCCCTTTCTGCTGCTATTTCATGCGCTGGAAAACGGAACACGATAAGCGCAAGGCGGAGAGAGACAAGGACCGTTATGTTGTTGAAACTGCAGAAGGAACTGAACAAGAGGTGAGGAAACCAGAAGGTTCGAATCCACCGATTCGCAAGCGAGGATTTATGAGAGGGCTATGAGTGAGGATCTTCTGCGAAAGGAGGGGGAATTATTGGTCAGCTTTCATAGAATTGTCAATACTCATAGAATAGACGAGCGTAATTCCTTAGTCCTCAATAATATTGAATTACGAAATGCCAACCGAAATGTTTTTTCCACATCATTAATATTAGCAGATTGACTGAGACCGCATCTACGACCCGTCTAGTTGTTGTTTGTCTTCAGTCGTGTACCCCTAGTCGTGATTGGTTACCCACCAAGTGTTGACACCAAGTCGCACCATGTTTGTCATGAATAATGTCCCTGTAAAGCTGTGGGCACGTTATTGAACAGAATAAGGGAACTTGGCATTAAGTTTCCATGCGTATGATGTCACAAACCATCCCCACGTAACGTAAATGTGGGCATTGAAAAGTTTTGAGCGGGCCTCTCGATAAGATGATAAACAGCGAAACCAGGACCTCAAAATACCTTCAGTCTCACCGAAAGTCGTCACCCAACTTCCCGAAGCCTTCACCGAAAAGTTCGCCATCGGTTTCCCGAATAAGAAAACATGCCCGCCGACTTCGACAAGCAAAGCTACTGGGGCGAACGCTTCGCATCCGAGGTCACCTTCGAGTGGCTGACCCAATCTGCGACCTTCATGTCGATCGTGGATCCCTACCTCGCCAAACTCGACGACGCGGCGCCCATCCTGCAGCTAGGCTTCGGTACGAGCGACCTGCAGAACCATTTCCGGCAACGCGGGTTTCAGAATGTGACCAACGTCGACTTTGAGCCACGTGCCATCGACCGCGGCCGCATGTTGGAGAAGCAAGTATTTGGTGACGTGAAGATGCGGTATCTCGTCGCGGACGTCACGCAGCTCCAGCTGCATGACAAGTACGATTTAATCGTCGATAAGAGCACGGTCGATGCGGTGTCCTGCGGTGGTATTGAGCCGTTTTTGCGCATGGCGGAGGGTGTGAGACGGCACCTGACGGATGACGGGTTCTGGATCTCATTGAGCTACTCGTTCTGCCGATTTAACGTGGCGGGATTGCCTTTCGACGTTGAGATGATTGCAAAGATTCCGACGCCGAAACTGAAGCCGCATGATCCGGATGTCTTTCATTACTGCTATCTGTTGAGGCCAAAGGACTTCCGCTGATGCATCGCGTTATCTCATGGCCGGCCATGATGGGAGAGTGCTTCATGTTTGCCTTCGAATACCCTGCGCAGAGCGCTTGATTTGCGATCGTCTCCATCGACATTTTCGACATGTTTACAAACAGGCAATGCATACTGGGAAGTGTATCGTCTACTTTATTTGTCATCAACATCATCAAATCTATGTCTATCGTCTACACCTCGATTCGCCGTCTATGCCAGCGGAGTTCCCGGCTTGAAAGAAGGATGGAAGGGGTAATCAGTGTATCCCTGAGGGATCGAGGGGGTGTAAAAGGTCTCCCGGTCGTACTTGTTCAGCGGCAAGCCGTGCTTGATACGGAAAGGCAGATCGGGGTTCGCCAAAAAGTGGCGGCCAAAGACAACGGCAACGTCCCACTTCGCATACTCCTCGTCCACGGCGCGCATCGCCAATTCCGGGGTGAAGCCTCCAGCGACGAGGACAGGCGAGGTGTTGTCCCAGATCTCCAAGAGAAACTCGATGCCCTCGACCTTTTCCACATCCTGCCAGTTGTTGACTCGGGATTCGATAACATGCAGGTAAGCCAGCTTCAGCTCCTTCAACTTCTGCGCAAGGTAGGAGAACTGCGGGACGGGGTCCTTCATTCTCATCGCCTGGAAGTTGCTCCATGGGCTGATGCGGAAGCCGACCTTATCGGCGCCGATGGCCTCAGCCAGTGCCGCGGCAACATCGACGGGGAATCTGGCTCGGTTCTCGACGCTTCCGCCCCACTGATCCGTGCGCTTGTTGCAGTTATCCTGGAGGAACTGGTCGACCAAGTAGCCGTTGGCGCCGTGGACCTCGATACCGTCGAATCCGGCAGCGATGGCGTTCTTGCCAGCCTGGGCAAAGTCCTTGACCGCTTGCGCAATCTCCTCGGCGGTCATCTCGCGCGGAACGGGCGAGTCATCGCTAATCGGCACGGCACTGGAGCTCAGCAGCGGGTGTCCGCCCTCCTTCTCTAAGACGGGCACGACGGCGGCGCGACCAGGCGCGATAAGCTGGCAGTAGATGCTGCTGCCCTTCTCGTGGACAGCGTCGGTGATCTTCTTCCAGCCGGCGATCTGGCGCTCCGTCCAGATGCCCGGGGCATTGGGAAAGCCGCCGTGGGCCTCGGAAATAAGGACGGCTTCAGCAATGATGAGAGTGCCCGGCACGGCGGCGCGCTGCACGTAGTACTCGAGTGCGATGTCGAGGGGGATGTGATCGGCGTCGAAGCGGAATCTAGTAAGGGGGGCCATCACCACGCGGTGAGAGAGCTGGGCCTGGCCGACCTTGAGAGGCTGGAAAAGTTTGGACGACATGGTGATAGCCGTGGAGGATTCGACCTGGATTACAGATGAGGCAGCAACGAGATGAGACGAGGTAGTTTGGCCGTTATCGTCTGACAGCTTCAAGAGGGAGATCTGCTAGATAAATAGGCACCGGCATTTCTCACTGCTGCCCCTCGGTGGGTTCACTCGGTATGGAGAACAGGTGGTGTTTGGATGGTAACACGCGAAGACCCTTGGCGTAAGGCCCTGGGACCAGGGGTTGAGAATCGACAAGTCGGGGCCGTCGACAAATTGCGTTAAAGGCGTTGGAGTCTTGAAACGGTCGCTGTCCAATGACATTTTGACCTCGGACTCCAAGCCTCCAGTGATTGGGGTCACAGTCCATTGGAGACAGCTGGGCACACTGAAGAATTGCTTAGAAATCCTACGTTGCTCAGCATCCATATTTCCCGTCTTGGTCCACTTGGGCAACCTGATCGTGCGGACCTGGGGGCAGTTGCAGGTTGCGGAAATCATTCCAAAAGTTCTTGTCAATCACTGAAGTCACATGTTGATTGGTCTTAGAATTGAAGGTGAGCATTGGTAGGGCGAAAGACTGGCTTGTGCCACCTCGTCTAATCCATTCTAAGTGTTGCAAATCTCAAAACCCATCTCCGTACCAGTACATATTCAGAACCTGCCAATCTAGTAATGCTGATGATCCCACACGATGAGCGCTCTTCTCAAATACTCCTCAAACTACCACGCTTGCTTCATAAAATGAAAACCCGACATAATGTAAAGATGGCCTCCAGATGCAAATCGCTCCAATTCAAGAAACAGTAACGACGATAAAAAAACGTAGGGTAACAAGATAGAAGATGTTGACTCCTCATTGGACCACTTCCTCAATAAAATCTAATACGTAGTCGGCAACTTGCTCCCACCCGGGCTGAAATATCATCCCATGCGTGCGACCGGGGAACATCTTGTATTCCACAAGCGAAGGCCCGGTGTACGCTTTGAAGTTTTTCATCACCGTACTCGGAGGTACGATGTGATCTTTTGAAGCTGAGAGTAATAACAATGGGGCCCGGTCGACTCTGTCAAAGTCAACGTACGTCGGAGCAGACAGCCCACCTGCAACGTTGGTGGTCAGCTGCCAGAGGACCTTTGCAACACCCGGAATGCAGTAGCGCTCGTAGTATTCTTTGCTCTTGTCAGATGTGGTGTTGTTGACAAAGGCCCAGTGGAAGTGGTCTTCGGAAATGGATACGGTGGTGTGCGCGTTGAATGGGTTCTTGATGATCGGAAGTGCGGCCTTGAAAGTGGTTTGCGGGAGAGTGATAATTCCTGCTGGTTGTGCCGGGCATATTGCGACACCAGCGACGCCGAGCCCTCTGGATAACAGTATTTGCGCAAACAGGCCACCGAAAGAATGGCCGATAATGATAGGTGGTGCTAGCAGTTTGTGGATGAAGGCCTCGTAGTATCCGACGATTTCCGCAATGTGCCTGTTGGCCAATAACTGTGGATCGGCCCGGACCTCTTCGGGGGTGCGGCCGTTGATTCCCGGCCACTCGGGGGCGTGTACCTCATACCCCAGATCTTCGAAAAACGGCACCCAATGTTCCCAGTATGCGGCGGTAACCCACAGGCCATGGATGAATAAGATTGGCGGTTTTGGAGAGTCCATGAGTTTTTACTGAAGAAAACACAATTGTTTTCCCTTTTCGAATGAGAATACAGACCCTGATGGCCAAGATCGTAAGACCCTTGAAGCCCCGTGTATTTGAAGCTCTGGCTTCGGTGCTCGGTGACCACGCCAGCCCGTAGTCAATGGCGTCACACTGACCTCATCACTTTGCGGCTTAGCCTGTGCTTCGTAGGCCATCGACGACGCCCTCGATTCCGATCTATCGATCTCGCCCGGCGAAAGGTCTCTAATCACCACGTAACTGCGAGATGGATTTCTTTGTTCGATCGCGCATACCATGTTATTTCTTGGGCGTATTGTCTTTGGGTATGCCGGAGTAAACGGGTCGAGGACATTCTCGTCACTGTGGCTTATTGGTTACCACGCGTGAGGATGCATGTCATCTCAAGTACTCTTGACAACTGAAGTTTGCTCTTTTGGTTTCATGCACGCTGTAGTTCTAGAATAGGCAATACCAGGTCCCACGGGGATCCGAGACATTCGGACAGATTATGGCTCTCATCACCTCATGTGATGTGTGTGCCTAATACCCCCTAAATTCCCGGGGCGATGTCAGTCCTATCGGATACCCGGGCACCCGGGTACCGATGATCGATGCGCTATCGGCAGCACGGATCATCGACGTTGCTGGCCATTCTCACTGTGTCAGTGGCACCCTCCTGTCATCTCCTTCCTTGCCCATGCAGTCCAGATAGTGAAGTCGGTGACACACTTATTGGAACAGTATCATTACATATTCGTCTTAGCCTAAGTTCTTGCGTTCGTCCGATTAAAAAGAACACTTTCACGGAACGACGTTCATTGAACTTTAATTTTCGTTTAGACAGAGCTCGATCTCGTTGAGTGCCGCACGCACTAACCAAAATCCGTGTCAGCCATGTACTAGTCAAACATTGGCATAGCCGCTCTCCATTTGCCTGAGATCATTAATCATCTTTGTTGACTACTTGAACTATGTCATCTTGCTTTAAGCATGAATCCCCCTAAGAGACCGGGTTCTCTTCACAACTTGATAACAAGCATTCAGAAAGGCGGAGATTAGTTGAGGGCAAATCTGACAAATTTTGAAGGCCCTATGGGCTTGACTAGACTCACTTGCATCGCAATTATTAATGTTCTAAAACGCCCTTAACAGCTTGATTTGAAATCAGAGATCAGAATGGAGTACGTGCTCCAACAGAAATAGTGCTGTTGGGGTAGATAAAAGTATGAGCCTGAAGCCGAAAGTATTTGCCTTACCAAGAGTATTTGCCTAGACTTGAGAGTATGTGCCTGAACTTGAATTCTCTCGCGACCCACATCCCGTGAACTTGGCTTGAGCCAGGAAATTCCCACTAAACGATGCATCAGAGTTCAGTCATAGGCTACCTCTATTGAACGAAGCTCTAACCCTCCAACTCAAGCGTGGTCGTGCGTTATGGACACAAAACGGATCATTGCCAGGTGGTTGCAATATGTATTATTATTGCCTAAGATACTAGCTACTAACGCGAAGTCTTAGTATTAACACCACCTACTTTCTCTCCACCTCCAGTGAGGCGAGCACAAAGGCAGACTCGCCCAGCAAGCTGTTAGGCGACAGCGGCTGGTTTGTGTAGTACTCGTAGGTAGCAGTAGAGTTGAGACTGCACACCGCCACCGTCTTGTCGAAGCCAATGGTTCCGTTTCCTGGGTCGGTCACGAAGTGGTTGACAGTGTAGTTGTACGCGCGAAGGGCGGCCCTCTCAAACCGGGCGGGAGACTCGGAGTAAATGCCCAATCTAGCGCCCTTAAGCATGGAGAACATGAAGAGCGCCGTGCTAGAGCTCTCGAGGTAGTTGCCGCTGCGTCCCGGGAACGTAGTGAGCTGCCACCATACACCGGTCTGGCGGTCGGCGTACTTGAGCAAGGCGGTTGAGAGCTGTGTCGTAACATCGCTGAGCTGTTTGCAAAGTGCCTTGGCTTCTTCTTTGCCAGCCGGGCAATCGAGGGTCTCCCAAGTCTGGACCAAGCCAGCGACGAACCAGCCCACGGATCGGCCCCAGATATACGGGCTCGAGCCGGTCTCCTCATTCGCCCAGACTGCAGTGCGCGAATAGTCGTATCCATGAGCGACCAGCGAGGTATTCTTCTGGAAAGTGTGCTCGTAGAGCAGAGACACCTGCAGGCTGATGTCGGTGTAGTTGGGGTGGGGCTGCGCCGCCATGAAGGGCAGAACAGAGAAGATGCCGTCGAGGTAGCTCCATTGGGGATAGACGTAGTACCAGAATCCGCCGACGGGGTTGCGGATCTGAAGGGGAAGCGAGCTATTCAATGCATCGAAGGCTGAGGCTGCGGTGGCTGAAATGGTGACAATACCGGCAGTGGAGGCATGGTTGATGGCGGTTGCGACGGAGAAACGGTCGAGGGGTCGTGTCGAGTCATAGGTCGCATTGGTGAGAGCCGGCGAAGCAACATTAAGTACGTCCTCGAGGTAAGGCGCATATCTGCTCTGCAAATCGGGGTACTGCTTGATTGTTGCCTCCATCGCAATGGCCAGAATGCCGCTTTCCAGGGTGCTGCTTGAAGCCCCGGATGACTCAATTCCTTGGTTCCGGGTCTTGATGCTGTCCAGCATCCATGTCGAGTATCGACGGGTCTCGCACGATGCGAGAGTCGCCAGGCCGCAGAGGGCGGCAAGCAAAACCGAAGGACGACGCATTGTACGATCGGATGCCCTGCGTGAGTGAAAAGAGAGGGAAGGTGGTCGTGTAGAACCAAAGGTCCGGTGTCGCTGATTTCCCCGGTATTTTATATCAAGGCAGCCGGGCCAGGGCGTGTCATTGCCGAAGGGTTCCTACTGCTTACGCGGGGCAGTTCATCAAGTTGCCCCAGTCAGCGCCAATCATTTCCTCGCTCGAGGCTGTTTAGTGCACCGGTTGCACCGGAGACTTCAGTCTTCAAATGACGGGATGCGTGGTTGGGGCAGGGGTTCCCTGTGCATGCACCTGTTCCTTGAGAGTTGGGCGGTCTCAATTCCTGTTCGCGATGGTGTTCAGTCACGTATTTTGACGGATATCCGTTTCTAAAATCCGTCGAACACAAAATGAGAGTTGGTAGACATGACTAGCGGTGGTTTATTCATTAGTACAGAAGTCAGCGTGAACACTGGCCGGCTCGTCTGAAGGCCTTGTTGAAAAAAACAAAAAGGCACATTGGAAAGCTTCGGGCGATAGCTGGCACTCACACCCCATCAAAGTTTTCAAAAGGTTGACATCAACAGCGCAAATAATTTTCCTGGCTTCTCAGCGCCGCCCACAACGGGAGAAACTCAGCGAGCAAAATCTTCCCCGCATGGATCAGAAGCAAGGCCTTCCCGGTTTCTCGACGAACAGTCCCTGATACCCGGCGGTCAGACCCCAAATCCGCGGAAGATCCACTAGTCGGTTGATCGCTACAGCGAGCCCAGCGAAGCCAAGAATCCGGGAAAGCAATTATCCCCATGTTTTCCCCAGCTTAACTCTGTTTCTCCAGGCTGCTAAGAGTGCGGGGTGTTTATTGAGTTGAGGATTGAGTCGTTTTATAGTGTCAAGGCTATGTTTTCCGCGGACTTGGCACCCGGTGAAAAACTGGAGGCCGCGACGGATTACTCCAACAAGCCGAGGGTAAGTATGCCCTTGCACTTGAAGATGAACATGAAGTTGTGATGGTCACTAGCTCACCAAATGGAAGACGTAAAGAGTATTAGACTAAATATGATGGGGATCGGTATGCACAGGATGCATGTGAAAAACACACTGGGCTAGAAATCAAAGAACCTATTGAAGAAAATAAACAACGACAAAGACAAACCTCGCGGACCCGCTGTCGGCGTCCGTTCCAACTGACACAGTCAGAGGTTCGAGAGGACAGCCCGAATCATTCAACCCGGCATCGGTCAAGTTCACAGACAGGCTGTTTGCTTGGCATTTATAACTATAGGTCTGCTTGATACATGTAGTATTTTCACAAGCAATCAATATCCAATTCGATTTCCTTGCGCCGACGGACCCTGACTCTAGCGGTAGGATTGCTTGCATTAGTGAACCCCAAAACCATTGGCGATGCATAGGTAGTAGGCAAGGTCTCCCAATCATACTTTAGCAACAGATGACACATGATAATCTTGATCTCGTAAGCCGCAAAGAACCGTCCGGGGCAGGCGTGATCCCCGTGTCCGAACGCAAGGTGGTCGGGGCTCGTCACAACCAGTTGGGCATAGTTGGCTTTGCCAGGCTGCTCGGCCATCTTGATGAACCTGTAAGGTTCCCACTTCTCAGGGTCTTGGTGCAGCTCCGGATCTCCCATGCGGTATGTGTCGATCGCAATCCTATCTCCTACTCTGAGGTTTAGTCCGTTCGACAACGTGAGAGGTTTCTCAACTCGTCTTCGTAATGATGCTGTACCTGTGTTAGTCCCACCCGCTACCAGGTCATACTCTATGTTCGAGGGTTCACTGACCAACTCCAGGCGGCTTGTGACGTTGAGCTTCTTTCAAAGCGCTGTCCAAAAGCTTCATGTTGTGAAGAGATGACTTCTTCAAGCCCTCGGAACGTAAAATGTGAATGACTTCCTCTCTAAGGGGAGCAACATACTCCGGGTGCAGAGCCAACTGTAGTACTATCTCTGTGACCAGATCAGCCGTCGTATGAATTGCGGCAACTGCTAGCATCAACTTGATTGAAGTTGTCAGCCAAAGTTCAGCAACTAAGAAAGCTCGCGTCGATCAAGAAGCTTACCTGCATGATGGCGGGATCGTAAGTCACACCCCTCGTAGCGGCCTCCTGGTCTGCCCAATCGATCGCATCGTAGAACTCCGGAATCTTCTTGCCGGATGCCAGAGCGGCTGCTCGTGCCGCACGACGCTTCTCAATGTAGGGCATAATGATGCGGCGTGACTCGTCGAAGCTCGCGCGTAATTCTCGACACTTCGGCACGAACCAATGGAGAATCCGGCGTAGAGGGCGTGGAATCATACGGAGATGTGTTCCGGCGACGAAAAAGTTCACTGTGTACTCTTTCGTCGCTCGCAGCCAGTCCTCATTTCGACACAGTTCCTCGCCTAAGAACACGCGCGCTGAAAGTCGAGCGACCGTGTCAAGAACGATGGACTTTACTTCAATCTCTCGCCATTCTGTTAAACATGAGTCGGCAGCTTGAAATTGTCGTCGATAGGGGCTGACGTGCCTTCAGAGTCTCCAAGCTTGTCTGATAGAGCTTGCGCAGCTTCAGCTGAGACTGGCTCAATCACCTGAGCTATTTCTAATCAGCGACCAGACACGTTTATACTAACATGATGTAGTCGGAAAACTTACCGATGCACTTAGTGAGCTGCTTCCGCACCAAGGTTTGTAGAACCGCATCATCGTAACTGTCTACCGCAGCGCCCTGAAATCCGGATAAATGTCCGTGAAAGTCCTAAGACACAACGGTCAACATCGAGTCCGCTCCCGTTCTGTAGCCGTAGCATACTTCACCAAAGGCTGACCCGAAGCTCAGTCTCGGATCGTTACGGATTTCATCGGTCTGTTCAACGGGCAAGAATACGATCTCGCCGAGGTCGGTGATCATGCGGTAAGGGCTTTTCGGAAATAGCTTGCGACCCTTAGCCAGGAGACTTTTGCTATTGAATACGAAATCGCGCTGGAAATGAGATGCGAGATCAGCTTTTCAGTTGTCAACAGGCCTGTCGACATGAGAAGGCTTACTTTGGATTCAATGTTAAACAAGGAGAAGCCTTTGCTGGGGTTCAAAAGCGGTAGATGTTTGAGATTTTCCCGTCGCGATGAGAAAGAAAAATACAGAAAGACTACTGCCAGTAGTGCAAGAGCAGCGGATGGTGCAGGCGGTAGGAAATGAACTCGATCCCACATGTTTGGCAACGAGGAAAGGTATGAGAACGACATGATCTCGGAGGATCCTCTCTTGGGGACTCAAGGACAAAACATTGAGAGGGCTTTGTAGAGTGTTGGAAGATCGGCTCAACTACCACGATCAACACCGAAATTTAAGTTCTCTGCTGTGCGGTTGTTATGCCATGTTTCCCACTGTGTTTAATGCCATGATCATAAGACCAACGTCCAGCCTATTGGTACTGCTCGGTATCAGAATCACAGCCGCCCCGATGGCACCCATCGCTCAACATCCGACGAACAACGTGCACAGATGTCCACTCCGTCGGGTTTCTGTCAACCCTTGACGTTGCAACGGCTCTCTTTCTGGTGACTACTTCGCCCGGCACTTTCCACGGAACGGCCCATTGGTGGGTCAAAGTGAGGCGTTGCACAGGGCTTAGAGCGGTTGACCCACGAATGGGCTCCCGAAAATTTCCAATCAGTCAACTTCTGGTCCGATCGAATCTACAAGATGGAACCGACTGGAGCTAACTGAGTCGCGCAACCCATGATCCCTTCATCCACCAACAACTAAGCGAATGAAGCCTCGACCAAGGAGTGAATAACCTCGATGTCGACCTGCAGCCTGGCACTCAATCGCGATTCTGGTACGATGGTAACTGGGAACGACTTAAAACATCCAGCAACATGAATCGCGCTGTTACTCGTTACTATGAGATGGCGCCACGCTTCAGCGAGATCCCAATTCCCAACGCAATGGATCAGTAGATTTCGGTCTATGCTCGCCTAAGGCATTTGTGGAGGCAATCCACCGATGCAACTTTATTCGGTGAATTTGAGGAGTTCAGCAAACGAGCTAGGCGCTCTACCATGGCTAAAGAATGTACGAGCTGGTCGCAAAATGGATATCGATCCTTACCGTAGTCCACCACAAGATTTCCTCTCTGTCAGTTCCATGGGTTCACAGATCGAGTGCAACTTTGTAGCATCGCCTGCGTTCGTGTCACGCTTGGCGTGGGCTGACATCTTCCAGGCATCGTGAAAGATCCATAGTTGATGCGTAGACCAAAGTCTAGAATATAGACATAATGGAGAATTTAGAGCTTCAACAGACGATTCCATGACTCGGCTTCATCGCAGCGCTTCTCGGAGCCTGCCGCGCGATGAGTGAGGATATTCGAGCCAGATTCAACCGGCATCGATCGTGAGGTAGTGACGAACGGAGGCGTGATGATTCAATGTTAAATAGACACCAAAGTCGCCTTGACGAATGCAGTCTCTTTGCAAACTATCTTGCTTCATCTAATTCAGTAATACGTTTCACACAAACGGACGCTCAACCGTCAAAATCCCCGACCTTTTTTTCTGGACTCTTCATCATCACGAGTCACAACTGCCGGCATAATGGGAGAATACATCCATTCGTCTTCAGAGCCCTTCCTCGTCGCTGTATGTGGCCTTGGACTTCGTGCTCCAGGTGACATCCGGAATGCCACGGACTACTGGGACCTCCTTGTAAACGGCAGGGACGCAAGAGGACCGATTCCCGACAACCGCTACAACATTGACGGCTTCAACGACGCCCTCGGCGGGAAGAACACTATCAAGACCAGGTTCGGATACTTCCTCGCCGATGACCTCACACGCATCGACACATCGCTTTTCTCAATGTCTCGCAGAGAGGTTGACCGATGTGACCCCCAGCAACGACTACTCCTCGAGGTTGCCAGAGAGGCTCTCGAAGATGCCGGTGAAACCAATTACCGCGGGGAGCGCATCGGCTGCTACGTTGGCACTTTTGGTGACGACTGGGCGCAGATTGCTGGAAAAGAGACTCAGCATCAAGGAGGACTCGGCTACGTTGCCACTGGAAATGGCGACCTCATGCTCTCGAACCGTGTTTCGTACGAGTACGATCTCAGGGGTCCTAGGTAAGTCGAACTGCGGCATGTCCCACCTACGACTCGCTGACAACTGTAGCATGACCATCAAGACTGGCTGTTCCGCGTCCCTCGCTGCCCTCCATGAAGCATTTCGGTCCATTCAAGATGGCGACGCAACCGGCGCCATTATTGGGGGAACCAGCTTAATCATGACCCCAACCACCACCGCTGCCTTTACTTCTGAAGGCATATTGTCCCCTGATGGTTCATGCAAGTCATTCGATGCAAAAGCTGACGGATTCGCTCGCGCGGAAGCAATCAATGCTATTTACATCAAGCCTCTTTCTGCTGCCATTCGTGACGGCAACGCGATCCGAGCTGTGATCAGAGCCACAGGCGCCAACAACGACGGCCATAGCCAGGGACTCTTCACGCCCAACCAGATTGCCCAAGAAGCCCTTATGCGCAAGGTCTACCGGGATGCCGGCTTGGACCCATCTCAGACCGCATATGTTGAGGTACAATCGCCTACCTCGCGCACTCACCGAAAATCGTTGCTGACCCCAGATGTAGTGCCACGGAACCGGAACCGCGACCGGTGATCCCATCGAGACTTCGGCGGTAGGCGAGGTCTTCGGTGAAAAGGGCGTGTACATCGGTTCCGTCAAGCCAAATATCGGCCATTCTGAAGGTGCTTCGGGATTAAACAGCTTGATCAAGGCGGTCCTTGCCCTGGAGCACAAGACTATTCCACCAAACATCAAGTTCAACCAACCCAATCCCAAGAGTATGTATTTTGACACTTTCGCAATTTCTCAAACCTGGAACTAATTTCCCTTTCAGTTCCATTCGCCGACAAGAAACTTACCGTTCCTACTCTGCCAACGCCCTGGCCAGCTGACCGAGCTGAGCGCATCAGCATCAACTCTTTTGGTATTGGTGGCACGAACGCTCATGTAAAATGATGTCTTTCCAAATTGCTTTCCACGAAGCTGACCAATTGCAGGTTATCCTTGAGTCCTACGGCAAATCCAGGCCCATCGTAAACGGACATGGCACATCACACCCCGAGTTACTGCTTATGTCCGCGAACACAGCTGCGTCACTCAAGGGGCAAGTAGATCGATACCAGGAGTTTGTCGCTTTACATCCGGAGGTTAACAAGCGCGACATCGCATACACTCTTGCTACAAAGCGAGAGGCTCTGCCTCATAGAGCCTTCACCATCGTCCATGACGACAACATTATCGAAACATCAGCTCCTGTGAAGGCACCCAGCAAGGCCCCTGACGTCTACTTCATCTTCAGTGGACAAGGCGCGCAGTGGCCCGAGATGGCCAAGCAGCTCGTCACGACCGATCCTCTGTTTGAAGCTGATCTCAAGCGAATGGACTGTGTTCTCAAGAGCCTCGCCCATCGGCCGAGATGGTCCATCATCGGTAAGTAGTAATCGCCCTTAATTGCCTGAGGAGAAGTGGCTCACCATCCTTCTAGATGAACTTCTTGAACCTGCCACCACAAGCCGAATCGGCACGGCGGAGCTGTCTCAACCTCTTTGCACCGCAATTCAACTTGCGCTTGTCAATAGGCTTCAGGCAGCGGGTGTCAAGCCCACAGCAGTCGTCGGTCATTCTAGCGGTGAGATCGCAGCTGCGTATGCTGCGGGCGTCATTACCCTGGAAGCAGCCATCATTTGCGCATACTACCGTGGTTATGTCACCAAGCAACAGACTCTTGCTGGTTCCATGGCTGCGATTGGGTTGGGTCCTAAGGATGTTTCCAAATTCCTCGTCCATGGCGTTGTCGTGGCATGCGAGAACAGTGCCCAAAGCAGCACCATCTCCGGTGACAAGGAGAAGGTCACGGAGGTCATCGCACGAATCAAGGCTGAAATGCCTGACGTGCTGGCTCGTCCCTTGAAGGTCGACATGGCATATCACTCTCGTAAGTCTTTAATACCGCTCACAGCACTCGATACTGACAGTTTTTAGATCACATGGCTGCCCTTGGAAAGACCTATACCGCACTTCTGGAGGCCGAACTACAGAAGATTGGAGCATGGTCCAGCAGTGCCACGTCGTTATTTTTCTCAAGCGTCACTGGCGAGGTACTGGATAAGAGCTTCTCTTTTGGTCCTGACTATTGGCGAACCAACTTGGTTTCCCCGGTCCGGTTCTCCACGGCTGTCTCTCGCCTCGTCGAGACCCAAGGTGATGGCTTCTTCTTGGAAATTGGTCCCCACTCAGCGCTTGCCGGGCCACTGCGACAGATTTGCTCCCAAACCTCTTGTCCATGCAACTATGCATCTTGCCTCATCAGAGGCGATGATGGCGTCAAGACGTTGCTCTCTTGCTTCGGCAGACTGTTCCAGGAAGGATTACACCTGAACCTCGGCGCCCTCTACTCCGGGGGCAAGACTCTCAACGATCTACCCACCTACGCATTCGACCACAGTCTGTCGTTGTGGTACGAGAGCAGAGTCTCGCTGGCCTGGCGACAGCGAAAATATCCTCACCATGCCCTCTTGGGAGCCCGTGTTCCGGAGTCGCCCGACACTGCACCTCAGTGGCGCAATATTCTATCTTTGGAGGACGAGCCATGGATCGTCGACCACAAGGTCAAGCAAGACATCGTCTATCCGTTTGCCGGCTACGTTGCGATCGCTGGTGAAGCAGTCCGTCAGATGACTGGCGTCAATGCAGGCTACAGCATCAGGCACACGGTAGCCCACTCGGCCCTTGTTCTAAACCACGAGAAGGCCACTGAGTTGATGACGACTCTGCGCCGTCACCCTTTAACGGACTCCGATCATTCGGAGTGGTTCGAGTTCACCATCGCATCGTACAACGGGGCCACCTGGACAAAGCACTGCGAAGGACAGGTCAAGGCCCTCGACGATGAACTACCTAGCACCCTCGTTCGCGAGGATTACCCCCGAAAGGTGGTCTCTTCCCGTTTCTACGATTACATGGGAGATGTCGGTATCAACTTTGGTCCTGAGTTCCGCCGCCTGGAGAATGTCACGTCATCAACCACCGAGGCCCTTGCTTCGGCAGACATCACTGTACCCGGTGAAGAGATAAGCAAGCCGTATGTGATGCATCCGGTGGCCATTGATGCTTGTTTCCAACTCCTGATTCTCTCTTACGCGAAGGGTCTCGGACGCAACGTCACGCAATTGTCGGTCCCGACCCTCATCAAAAGCCTGGATATCCGTCGTGGCGATGGCTCGTTGACAGCGAGGGCCTGGGGATCTTCTACCACCAAGTCGGAAGGAGTTGAGTGCGTTTCCAACGGCAAGACAGCGCTGCGTCTCAACGGCTTCAAGCTCACTGCTCTTGAGGAAAGCAACGATGCCGACTATGATGAGTACGCGGCCGCCAGACTCGAATGGCTTCCCGACTTTGACTTCGTTGACGTTGCCCCTCTATTTAAGCCGCCGCCTTCGGACCGTGAGGTGGCCCAGATGATTGAGGAATTGACACTACTCTGCATCATTGAGAGTTGTGAGAGACTTCGCGGACTGAGCCCTGCACAACCTCACTTCGCGAAGCTGAGAGACTGGATCGATAGGGAAGTTCACGGGGCGAGGGAGGGAGGGAACGCGTTGGTCCCAGACTCTGCCAAGTACCTCAAGCTTACTCGTGAGGCGCGTCGTGCCAAGTTGGAAGATCTTCACAAGAGACTCCTGAACGGCAACAAGTCCGGGCTTGTCGAAGGTCTCAAGCGTGTTGTCGACAATGCCGAGCGCATCTTCAAGGGCGAAGCCGAGACAATTGACATTCTGATGGAGGGCGGCATTCTAGCCGAGCTGTACAACGCTGTTAGTTTCGGCTATAGCGACTTCGTCAAACTAATGTCCAGCACCAAGCCCAAGCTCCGCATCTTGGAAGTTGGCGCCGGCACTGGTGGCACGACGGAGCTCATCCTGCGCGATCTCATGCACGAGGGCGGTCTTCCTAGGTATTCGAGCTACACCTTCACCGACGTCTCCGCTGGCTTCTTCCCGCAAGCCAAGGAGCGTTTTGCGTATGCCCCGAATATGGAG
Source organism: Colletotrichum fructicola Nara gc5 (assembly GCF_000319635.2). Lineage (NCBI taxonomy): Eukaryota > Fungi > Ascomycota > Sordariomycetes > Glomerellales > Glomerellaceae > Colletotrichum > Colletotrichum fructicola. Next base: position 1,230,639 of record NW_027094057.1, read on the forward strand.
TACAAGGTGTTTGACATCTCCAAAGATCCCCTCGAGCAAGACTTTATCGAGTCCTCTTACGATGTTATCTTTGCGGCAAACGTTGTTCACGCAACTCCATCGCTGAAGGACACCTTGAGCAACCTTAACAAGGTCCTCAAGCCGGGCGGTGCTCTTGTTCTGACTGAGATCTGCACCGAGCTCCGCTCTCCGACGTACATCTTTGGCAACTTCGTCGGATGGTGGCTCGGTGAGAACGACGGTCGTCTCTATGCTCCTTACGTTCACCCTTCGCGTTGGCACAGTGAGCTTCTCGCTTCCGGCTTCACTGGCGTTGAGACTGCCGTCTATGACGAAGACGCGCCGTACATGTGCTGCACCACCATCATGTCAAGGAGATGCCGAGATCTGCCTCCACGAGGAACATCAGTGACTCTGATAACTGGTGACGTTGAAGGTACTGTCGCCCAGTCACTTTCTAGTTCCTTGACGGACGCCGGGTTCTCAGTTGCTCCTATCGATCTTGGCGACCCCCTACCCAAGGACCAAGACATCATCTCTTGTGTCGACATCGAGTGGAATCTTTTCGAAAACATCAACCAAAACGATTTCTACGCTTTCCGAGACCTCATTCGCGGACAAGGTGTTAACCAGAATCTTCTCTGGCTGACCAACCCCGTCCAAGTCAAGTGCAAGGATCCCCGCTCAGCGCAAACCATCGGTGCTGCCAGAACCATTCGCACCGAGCTGGCTGTTCCCTTCCACACTCTGGAGATCAGCAAAGACGAACCCAACTTCAACGATCTCGTCCTCAAGGTTTTCGGCAAGATTCGCCGCGAGGAGGACGACGATAACCTGGTTTCCGACAAGGAATTCGTCGTCGACAATGGCACGATCTGCATCGGCAGGTACCATCCGTTCTCGCTGCAGGAGGAACTGTCACAGCGGAGCATCGCTGGCCAGGAGACCATTCAGTCTTTGCAGATCGGCAAGATTGGTAGCATCGAGTCTCTCTACTGGGCAGAGCAGGCGTTACCACAGGACATCCCTGCCGACACAATCGAAGTCGAGCCCAAATCCATCGGCCTCAACTTGAAGGACGTTCTCACAGCCAGTAAGTGCATCTTCACCATGCTTCTCGTCACTATTTACTAATTTTCTGTCTCTTAGTGGGTGTCATCAACCCTGTTGGTAGTGTCCAGATGGAGCTCGGCATTGAACTCGGCGGAGTCGTCACCCGCGTCGGCTCAGACGTCGACGAGTTCAAGGTCGGCGATCGTGTCTTCGCCTTCGCTCCTGAGGGATGTCTGGCCACCAAGGCCGTTCTCCAACGCTACCATGCCGCCAAGCTTCCCGACAACCTCAGCTTCCAAGACGCGGCAGGTGTCCCGGTTGTGTTTGCGACCGTGATCCATGGCCTCATCAACATCGGCCACCTCCAAAAAGACCAGTCGGTCCTGATTCACGCTGGCTGTGGTGGTGTCGGCCTGTCAGCCATCCAGATCTGCCGTATGATCGGAGCAGAGATCTTCGTTACGGTTGGAAGCCCCGATAAGGTCGACTACCTCATGAAAACCTATGACATTCCGCGTAACCGCATCTTCCACTCCCGTGACGAGTCCTTCTTGGACGGCGTCATGAGAGAGACTGGCGGTCGTGGCGTCGACCTCGTGCTCAACTCTCTGACGGGACCATTGCTTCATGCATCATGGAAGTGCGTCGCAGAGTTCGGCATGATGGTCGAGATTGGAAAGCGTGACCTCCTGGGGTATGGCAAGCTGGATCTCAACCCCTTCATTGGCAGCCGACAGTACGTTGGCTTTGACGGCGTTCAGTTTGCCAGAAAGAGACCTAGGTACTTCCGCCAGTTGTTGGAACAGTTCCTCGGGTATTGGGAGCAAGGACACATCCGTCCCATTCCGGAGCAGACTCACTTCCATGCGAGTGACATTGTGAATGCGTTCCGTCACTTGCAACATGGTAGCCACATTGGCAAAGTCATCGTGTCGATGGACGATCTCTCTGCTCAGATTGACGCCAAGCCGCTTGCGAAGTCGATCAAATTCGACCCGGAAGCTACGTATCTCTTGACAGGAGGTCTCGGAGGCCTGGGCAAGTCCATGTCAACATGGTTGGTTGAGCACGGCGCCCGCCACTTAACGATCATCTCTCGGAGTGCAGGTGTCAGCGATGAGAGCAAGGCTGCGATCAAGGAGATTGAGTCTCTCGGTGCCAGGGTTGTAGCGGTCGCTGGTGGAGTTGAGAACATGGATGATGTCAAGGCGGCTATCAGCGCCTCATCCAAGCCTATCAAGGGCGTGTTCCATCTGGCAATGGTGTTGAGAGACAGCCCAATGGTTGACATGACGTGGGAACAGTGGGGCCAAGTAGCAAAGCCAAAGGTCACCGGCGCGTGGAATCTCCATCATGCGCTTTCGAACCAGCGTTTGGATTTCTTTTGGCTTGCCAGCTCCGTCGTTACCGTCGTCGACCAGCCGGGCCAGGGCAACTACAGCGCCGCAAGCACATACCTCGAGGCTTTCACCCAGTACCGCCTCGGCCTCGGCCTTCCAACCGCGGTCCTCAACATCTGCCCCATCAAGGGCGTTGGATTCGTCGCTGAAAGTGCCGTTGCCCAGCGGAACACCAAAGCCCAGGGCATCTACTTCCTCGGAGAGAAGAAGTACCTCGACTACGTGGAACACTCCATCTTTGCCGCAAAGGGCAACCTGTCTGCCTACGAGGCAACACCATCGAGCCGCCCGCCCAAGGCGTGGAAGAACGAGAGCCAGGTTGTGATGGGCCTCCGATCCGAACTTCACTTGGAGGATCCCAATAACCGCTGCAACTGGAGACGCGACCGCCGCATGGGTGCCTATCACAACATCCGCAACAAGCAGGCCGACGAGTCGGGCGGTGATTCCAGTGCTCTGAAGACGTTCTTGAACCTAGCTTCAGAGAACCCGGATCTCCTCTCGGACAAGGCCAACATCGAGTTCCTGGCTCAGGAAATTGGTGCAAAGGTGTACGACTTCATGCTCAAGCCTGGCGAAGACGTCGACACCAGCTTGAGTTTGGCGCAGATTGGTCTTGATTCGCTAATGGCAACTGAGTTGAGGAGATGGTTCAGGCAACTGCTGGGTTTGCAGGTGAGCGTACTCGAGATCATGGCTTCGGGATCTCTGTTCCAATTAGCGGAAACGGCTTCAACGGCGTTGAAGAACAAGGCATTGGGCTCATCATGAGATCATGGGGAGAAGATGAAGTAGGCGTTGGAATATGAATTCTTAATAAGACTCCTGCTTGCAAACTTTTCCTCGCGTTCTGCAATGCATGTGTTTGAAGCGGCCCACCGCCCACAGAGGCCGATAATGTAAGACCTGACCAGCTTGCCTCATCGCATCAGGAGTGCACCGACAATGGCCAATGTCGGTACATACCCCCAATGCCCCCATTCGCCTCCTTCGCTCACCCTACACATCAGCCCATCCACAGCTGGCATCGCACTCGCCGCAATCAAGGTCGCACCCAAAGACTTCCTGGTCCCGAAGAGTGTGGCGGCGAAGAGAGCTAGACCCATGAAAATGTCGCGCGCACCGTAGATGACCATGACGCGATCAAGGAGCTCGCGAGAGTATGGGTCTTCTGGGTACTTCCATTCGAAGAAAGACAAAGCAGACTCTGGTCTGGCTATGGCGTTGATGCCGAAGACAACAAAGATGGCACCGTAGAAATTGGCGAGGATGGTGAGGACGCGTCTTCGCCCAAACGCGTATCCGAGCGCGCCGCCGAAGGCAGCAGTGATGACAGCGTTGCCACCTAGAGCGACAATCGGAGACGGCGCTGACATTGTGATTTAAGATGTAAAGTTATTGATGAATAGCAATCGGCAGTGGTCTATGATCGCAGGTCTTTAGTGGCACCTTGGCTGCGAGTACTGAGATGGAGTGGTTGCGTGAAGCATGAAACGACGTGCTGCGCGAGCTGACGCTGTCATCCCTAGAAGAATCCGACGCCCTTCACGTGCCGTGGCGTCCGCGTCAATGCGGTGCTATGTAGCATCAAACAGCATTCCTCCGTCCGTCCTGTCAAACGCCTTCATCCGGATCCGGAAGATGATGCGGCTCGGTCTCCGAAGGAAAAGCGGACCTTGAATCGGTTCTTTCGCTGTTCAGTAGGGGTTTTAGCGGTCGGGGCAGCTCCGATTGCGGGGCATTTGGCTGAGCAGATCATGGGGCTTTCTCTGTTTTGATTTGTTTTGATAACCGGTTGTCGAAGCGCGTCAACGGAGAGATAGGGATGGAATTGATCACAGTAATTAATTCAAAGAAACAACAGTAGGTTGAGTGCCGTTAGGCGCGATGATGGCAAGACGATGGTAGTTCTTCACTTGGGCTGGTTTCTGACCTTGAGCGATCATATCCACCCCCGTGGAAATCCCAGCATTGCTCTGTTCGCAACAGGACCTCAGATACTGACCTGACCCTCTCTGATCTTACAACATCGATAGCTCAGGTTCAAAGCTAATTGAAATGAACCCTTTTAGCGACTGTATCAACTGCCCGTCTTCCTCATCTGCTTCCGGAGCAGAGTGCTGCCAATTTGGCCAGGGCCATCTGTGATGTGTCGATCAATCTTAGTAGCCAGGCCCTATCAATGCCGATGATTTTCATCGATTTCTCAGGCGTAAACCCACTCAGTTAACCCATTCTTAAAGTGTCCAAGGGAGATATGCATTCTTCACGTCCCGCGCGACGAAACCTGCAATTGCAGAGGGTTCGATCTGCTCAGGCCCAGCCTCCCGGTATTTGAGTGTACCCCTGCATTCATCCCCGGCAAGCGTTACGTCCGAGTGGTCCGATTTTGAGGCCGGAGCGGTCACTGAATCATTAAAATGTCGCTCTGACCGTCGCGCGCATCCTCGGATCTCCAACCATTTGAGCGTTGATCAATTACGACCGCAATGGACGCAGAGACGGCCGCGCTGGCGGCGGACAATGACGGCTATGAGACCGACTACGAAGACTCGACGAGATCGTCCATTTCGGAAGGCTCCTACCACGATGAGCCGATCTCCGACCGGCCACGCCTGGAGGTCTACCGCGACGAGGAGGCGATGATGATGGCGCCCCAGCACGACCCGACACCAGCGGCTCCTTCAATCTCGAAACCGGTGGTCTTCCGCCTGTATGTTTCGCATTTCCTATCGACGTGGAACTCACGCCTGTTCGAGTTCGGCGCCGTCCTGTTTCTCGCGTCGATCTACCCTGGGACGCTGATGCCTATGTCCATCTACGCGCTCGTCCGAGGAGTCTTTGCGGTCATTTTGTCCCCGTCTATTGGATCATGGATTGATCGCGGCAACCGACTGTCGGTGGTCCGTATTTCGATTGTCGGGCAAAGGCTTTCGGTGGCCATGTCTTGTGGTATCTTCCTCGTGCTCGAGAGGCTGCGCGACCTCCAAAGCGACCTCCAGAACAGCCTCTTCGCGATGGTAGTCGGACTGGCTTGCGTTGAAAAGTTGTGTTCTGTGATGAATTTGGTATCTGTCGAACGTGACTGGGTAAGCCAATTGGTCTACTATTTCTCCTGCATGCGTCGGCTGACTGGTGATAGGTGGTGGTCATTACCGAAGGCAACGAGAAGGCTCGACAAGGTGAGTATCGAACCTAGAAATATGGTCGCGTGCCACAACTGATATGAAGAATAGAACTGAACGCGCGAATCCGACGAATTGACTTGTTCTGCAAGCTGATTGGCCCCCTCGCAATCTCGTTGATTGATGGTGCATCAACTACCATCGCCATCTGGGTGACTCTTTCGATGACTCTTCTGTCTGTTGTAACTGAGTATATGTGTATCGCCAGAGTAAGTTCATTCAATACTGTAGTTCGACAGCCGAAACGCTGATCCTGGATGCAGGTCTATCAACTCGTGCCAGCCCTGGCACAGCTCCGGGTCAAATCCCAGCCGGCAACGCCGGCCGACTCAGATTCAGATGGCCCTGAAGATGCGGACGTACCGCGGACGCAACAGACTACCGGTTGGCTGAAGTCCAAGATCCAGACAGTATTCCCCGTCTCAGCAATCCCATTCTACTTCTCGCACCCCGCCCTCCGGCCTTCGCTGTCCCTCGCACTGCTCTACTTTACCGTACTCTCCTTCTCCGGACAGATGATCACCTTCTTGCTCTCCGTCGGATACAACTCCTTCCACATCGGTATCGCTCGGACTATCAGCACAGTCTTTGAGCTCAGCGCGACGTGGGCCGCGCCCAAGTTGATGGACAAGATCGGTCCCATCCGCGCCGGCATCTGGAGTCTCTCTTGGCAGATGATCTGGCTTGCTGCTGGAGTAGGCTGGTTCTTCACGGACAAGTCTCAGAACAGGACAAACAGCATCGAAGCCGTCAGCGGACTCGTTGGTGGTGTAATTCTGAGCAGAGTCGGGCTTTGGGGCTATGACTTGTCTGCCCAGACCATCACCCAGGGGTAAAGCATAACAACTTATCCTGTCCGTATCAAGCAATGCTGACTTTGAATCAGGATGTCGACGAGGAACATCGCGGCGCTTTCTCCACCGTTGAGGCCTCCATGCAGAGCATCTTCGAGCTCCTGTCATATGCGGCCACTGTCGTCTTTTCTCGGCCTGACCAGTTCCAGTGGCCCATCCTCATGAGCGTCGGGGCGATCTACGCCGCTGGCGGGCTGTATGCCTCATACGTCCGGAAGAGGCGCGGCCACTTGTTCCACGCTCCGCCCTGTCTGCATTGCAAGAAAGACGAATCTTGAGAACGCGTTATCTGTGTGGGGAAAGCCCAGGACTTTGTGGCGAATATTTTTGTCTTGTTGGCAGGCAATGTGTCATTCAGCTCGGGCAACGCCAAGGTGCTGGATCGGCCGGTTTGCCGAACGTGGGGCCACCGGATGCCAACCGATCAGAAGGGAGAGAATCGAATGACGAGTAATCCTAGAATAATCATTGATGATACGCTGTTGTTCTTTAATATGTTCACGGAGAATTTGGCTATCCATTCCATGGGAGCATCCGCGAAACACTCCGGAGTCCCGTTGCGGTCCACCCTTCCGCTATTTGACAGTCGAAAAGACGATGCTCTAGGGCCAACATCACGGGTTCCCCGGTAGTCACAGTTTCAGGAATGTTGTCTTTTCTTAGGACAAAGCAATGATCCATATACGGTTCCTACCGTGTTGTGATTCCATTTTGATCTGTATACCACCAAGGTGACCAGCCATGAGTTTTATCAATTCCCATCGCCCACATTCTCAGATGAATGCTGCTGACGCATATTTTTGCTTGAGCCTCCATGGAATGAGTTAGCTGGCATCTACTGTCGTCACTGGGTACCTGGCGACAGGATATGTCAGCGGGAATAAGCTCAGAAACATTTCGTGCGGCTCAGACAACTGTTCAGTGTGGCATCATCAAAAAGCTGTTGTGCATCCCAACTGCCGACCCCGTAAGGCTAACTCTATATAGGCCCAACCCTGCCAACGGGACGCGCGGGCAGCGCACGCGTCCGCATTGAGCTTCGCGAGCTGCGCGCTCCGGCCTCCTGGTTCCCACACCTGCTCATCCGAACAGTGGAAATGGTGGGACGGCAAACCGTGCCGTGACAAGATCCCCTGTCTTAGACCTGTTTTTAAACGTTGCTAGCTGGGGATCCACGGGAGGCACAGGGGGCTCGCAGTTTTGCGGCTGACCACTGATTCTTAACACCGGCGGTCCAGCTGGGCCCATTGCCTTTCTCATCTTTTCATCCCCCAGGCACGTTGACGTCCCTCAAGGGAATGTTGACTTTCAAGCTTAATGATAAGAAGGAATGTTGCTTTATGTTGGGCAGCTTGTTGAAGATGCCGTAGATCGAGATATTGACACTTCTCGCCACCTATTTTGAGGTGATCGCGTGCTGCCGGGACACTCTTAGCATGGAAAGCCAAGACAACCGGCCGCCATCTAAGTGAAATCTGCAAAACTTAGACTCATCGGTGAATGTCTGCAAATGGAGACTATGACGGGCTATCTTACCTCGATCGGGCAGTCTTTCCACCACGACACCTGGACATCACAGAGCTCCGCTTGCAGCTTGCCCCTAAATCACCCAAGATGTCATTTCGGGCTGGCCGTTTTCGAGCCCTACAGGGTTATGTCAGCGAGAATCAGCGACCATCAGCCCTGAACGGCCCCCTGACGTGCATGAGTCGTGACCCAGGGCACCTTGACTTGCACGGGGCGTCCCGAGCGCTTGGGTGTTTTTCTCACTCCGTGTCCACTGTAATTGTTTTTTTGGAGGGGAGATTGTTACTCCTGACTATTTGCCCAGCCAAATGCTCTGGCTTTTCGTGCAGCTTTGTTGGTTGACGATTGTTTTGGAGGCCTCGAGAATCGGTGCCTGACGGCCAGGTAGTTGTCTTGGATTGCGCGTCTGCGTTTCTCCCCAGAATGCCTGTGGTTTTCTTGGAGTCTTCTTGGAAGTCTTGGTGAAATGCCAGCAAGAGCATGTCCAGTGGGGGCGGCGACGGCTCTCTGATTCACTAGCCCCATCGGGTCAACCGGGAGGCCTGTCGATATGCGATTCACCATTGCACCGAATCGAGAGCTGAGGTTCCATCCTGGGGTTTGTATCCACCCTCCGCCGAAGTGGCTACGGGGCTTTAAAAGGTTGTTAGTCTCGACGGGCCCTTCGTTCAAGATGACAACCTTGTGGTCTCCAGTCTTTAAGGTCTTCTTCCCTTCGTTCACATACCGGCTCATGTTACCCCTCAGGAGGTAGAGCGATACCTGTCCGACTTCGCCCACCGCACCACTGGACTTGAAGCTGGCTCGCAAGCCGAGCGTGGTAAGGCAAGATGCCTAACTCACTAAGAAGGGTAAAGAGTAAGTGACTGATCCAACACGAGACTAATGTCGATCACGAGGCTAACCTTTGTCCAGCCGAGGTCTCTTCTCCCACCCAGGATTACAACTACAGCGAGGATGCCGCGATTCTCCGTAAGAAGACAGACGATGGACCGTTCCACGGCCTGCCAGCCAAAAGGCAAACGCGATGGAAAGTTATAGCGAAGGTGCTATCCCGATGGGGCATCACAATGGCGGTGATCGTCTCGATCTACGTCGTGATCTGGGTCTACTCAAGCAAGCCCGTCATGAGCCAGACGACGAAGCGACAGTACAATGCCCTCATCACCGGTCTCTCGATTGCCTTAGGTATTGCTGTGGCCAGTAGTCTGAACCATATGGTGGCAGAGTTGAGGTGGTGGATCTTGAGTCGGCGATATCGTTCCAAGAGCAAGGTAAGCCTGCGAGTTTGGGAAGTGAGGTATGGTGTAACATGGCAGATTGCTGACGAGAGGTGATAGGTTGAGCGAATCCTTGCCGCGGATAACCTGAAGCACACAATCATGTTGGCGGTTCGGTCGAAGCGTTGGTCCATTCACATGGCGGCCACTGGTTGGCTCATACTGTCAATAGTATGCTCCCTGGTTGGCATTCGCGGTTGCCATCACTGACTCTCCTAGGGTTCCCAAATCGGTCTTGCAGCAATTGGCCTCTGCTACTCAACCGATACCGCAGACAAGCAAGCCTTGCTTGTTCCCGGCAATGTTACTATTCCTGACATGACAACAATCGGAACAGAAAAGGTCGTCAAATCAAACAGGCAGGGACTCGGTGCTTTGCAGTACACCGCCAACAGGTGCGTCACCAGAAGTCTATGTCAATCACGCAGGCTAACCTCATCGCCCAGTTATGGCACAGTATCTCTGGCATATGACTCGGCAGCCATGGAGAAAGTCCCATCGGCCAGAGCCATCTACGTCGAAAGTGATCCTCTCATGTTCTGCGACGAGAACCTCTGCAAATATGTCTTCCACGAAACCTCCACCTCATCAATCAAAGACGACGATACGAACCCCATGACCGTGTGCACCAACCGAAGTATCAACGTTACATCATCTTGCACATCCTGGCCGGTCATCAGCGGTGGCAGTGGCAACACCACGAACGTCACCGTTGCCCTCGACAACGGCAACACCTACGATCTTTACATCCCTGTCCCCGGCGGCAGCGATCAGTCGACATTCATGACAAACTCCCAATTTGACTGCGGAACAGGATGCAGCATCGTCTCCGTCTTTGAGGCATCAGCTACTTCGCCATGGTATTACAGCTGCAATGTCTCGGTTCACGAAGTAGCCAACGCCACGCTGCCGCAACATTATGTCGGAACCAACCTTACGAAGCTGGCGACGGCAGCCATCGCCCTGCAGGGATATGCTGCCTCGTCACTCGCCAACGACACCAACTTCCAGTACCAGACATACCCCGCCGAATCCATCTTCGGAACCCCCATGAACGGCACCAACCAAGTCATGCAGATGATATTGAACCGCTTCACGATTGGCGTTGTAGCCATTGCCGCGCTGAACAACCCCTCGCTGACCCTGGAGGGTACCATGCCGATGAAAGGCACGAAGCTCAACGTTTCTCACTGGAACATGATCCACATGATTCTGCTCCTGACAGCTGTATTGCAGCTGGCATTGGGTCTTGCGGCGGCCTTGGTAGCGAACCGGGTTGTGGTTCCCGACGGCGGCGCCGTTGAGATGGCGCAAGTCATGAGGTCCATGGCGATCCAAGACAGGAGGGCGAACGAGGAAGCTCTAGAGAAAGGGCTGACCACGGAGGGGGCAAAGGGCAGCAAGTGGATCTACAGAGACACTTTGGTGTCAAAAGACGCAGGCATCTATGACCTGCACATGGAGGAGCAAACGTTCCACGCAAGGAATGAGGCGGGGATGATTGAGATGAACGCTCAATACACAAGTCGGGGATCAACGCCAGTGAAATGAGGAGCAACAGGAACAACAGTACAAGCAGTGGATTTCCAGCGTAGTTATAGCGAATCATTCGAGAATCTATTAATTGACTTGCACCTTCTTGCAGAACAGATCGTGTTTTTGAGATCGCGGAGTAACTCTAACTGACATTGCCGCCGATGAGCGGTAATCATCGGCACAAGCCGGCTCCGAGTGGGTCCCGTCGGTTGTCAGCTTCCGATCCCGGAGGTCAGTCGCGGAGTAGCCCGGTCCGCCCCAATCTTTCCGCTGGGAAACAGTCAGATCATGCCGGTCTATGGTGGATTTCAAGACTCTCTGAGGCTTTTTAGCAATCGATTTATTTCGCTCGACGAATCAGAATTCCTCTGATCTCGTGTGCTTGAACCTTCGCTTGATTTTAACGCTAGAGGATTGGTGAGCCACTTTTGTGACACAATCTCATGTCGACCGGCGGCTTAAGTGCTCATCAATTGACGCAGCGGAAGGGCATGATTGATGTCAGAACACTTTAATCATCCCTGCCCGCCCATTTCAGAACCAATGGGTGAGTAGAAGGAGAGCTGTTCCTTCGTATCAGTAGTCTCCGTCAATGACGAACGTCTTCGGTCGGTAAACCGGAACTCAGGCCGAAATGCAGGATTAGCTTCAACCAAATGAGGGGAAATTGGCCCAGCTTCAATTGTTGAGGAAGCTACCCCTCCAACGAGGCATATATGAACTACAAGCCCTCCTTTGATTTCCTCGACTTACTTTGCTCACACTCATTGCTGCAAGCAAACCAAACTGCAAAGACCAACACCAATTATACTTGACCCGGTACGACGCTCGCGTCCGCGTCAGAGAGCCATGGCATCTATCGCAATGGAAACATCTACAGATCGAGGTAAAGTAAGAGAAGAACGCATCCGGGTGTTTGACTCACCTGCCGTGCTACATACTTCCACGCCGGTCTCCCTCGATATCTCGATTCGATCGTAAGGAGCGCCGACATGGAAGGGCACGACAGGGAGTTAATCTGAGAAATACCGGCGAACTTGATCTGGATAATACCAGCGAAAGGACTTGCTTCTTTGGCTTCCCTGCCGCCCTGCACTTGAGAGAATGGGAGTGAACTAACCCGTGCAGCATCACGCTTGATCTGTCAAAATGTCGACTGATAAGATCACCTTCCTCACCAACTGGTAGGATTGCCCGCGTGCATGCTGCGAATGTAAGTTGACACTGGGTCAGGCACGCCACCCCGTACCACGCCCCCCTGTACCTCGCCCAGGCCAAGGGATACTTCAAGGACGAGGGCATCAAGGTCGCTCTGCTTGAGCCCAACGACCCTAGCGTACGTTGTCATCGAGGCCTTCGTTCTGGGCTGTCACTAACTATCATCCAGGATGTCACCGAGATCGTCGGCACTGGCAAGGTTGATCTTGGCTTCAAGGCTATGATTCACACGCTCGCTGTAGGTTCTGCACAAGACCCCTACTCTGGCTCGACCATTCCCTAATCCCTCGACAGGCCAAGGCCCGCAACTTCCCGGTCCTTTCCATTGGCAGTCTTCTCGACGAGCCCTTCACCGGCGTCGTCTACTTGAAGGACTCCGGCATCACGACCGACTTCCGCACCCTCAAGGGCAAGCGCATCGGCTACGTCGGCGAGTTCGGCAAGATCCAGATCGACGAGCTGACCTCGCACTACGGCATGACACCCAACGACTACACCGCCGTGCGCTGCGGCATGAACGTCTCCAAGGCCATTATCGAGGGCACCATCGATGCAGGCATCGGTCTGGAGAACGTCCAGATGGTCGAGCTTGAGGAGTGGCTCGCTGCCCAGGGCCGGCCCAAGACCGACGTCCAGATGCTCCGCATCGACGAGCTGGCTGAACTTGGATGCTGCTGCTTCTGCACCATCCTCTACATCGGCAACGAGTCCTTCATTGCCGAAAACCCTGACAAGGTTCGCAAGTTCATGAAGGCTGTCAAGCGGGCCACCGACTACGTCCTCGAGAAGCCCGAGGAGGCTTGGAAGGAGTATGTCGACTTCAAGCCGGTCATGGGCTCGGAGCTCAACCGCAAGATCTTCGAGCGCAGCTTCGCGTACTTCTCGCATGACCTGAAGAACGTCCAGCGTGACTGGACTAAGGTTACCAAGTACGGCAAGAGGCTTGGTGTTTTGGATGAGAGCTTCCAACCCAACTACACCAACGAGTTTCTGGGGTGGGGCCTTGACGCCGACTCGGAGGACCCTACTGGGGACCAGAAGAGAATGGTCGAGCTTCAGAGCGATGTCGCCTGTCGCGGCGGTTTCCGTCGCTTGAAGTTGCAGAGCTCTGCCATCAAGGCTTAGACACATTGCTAAGGTCGTATTGTATGTTTCACGGATTAGTATCTTTCGCTCATTCAGAGATAAGAGGTCACTGTAGCTGGGCGGCTTTGGGGAGCCCTCTCCTTTAGATTTTGATGCGTTGGAATAACCCACTCTCTTGCAAATACAAACACCCCTAGCCGAAACTCCTACTTCGACTACCGTGCCGCGAAAATAGCCCAATATGGTAAGTATTTTGGATATGGAGACAGCATTGACTGAAGATTTGGCCCGCTCGTGGTGACGACCTGCCCTAACTGTCGGCGATGTCTTCGTCACTGAGAAATTCTTTGATCTCCAGCCCCGCTGTGATATTGTCGTACTTTTCTATCCTAGTAGGTACAATGAACGGACTCAAAGGGCAGCAAGATGGTGGATTCTTGAAGGCTCTAATAGACCTTTCGAGTCCTGTCACGCTGTATCCTGTGTAGGGTCGAGACGGCGTTGGGTGGCTCAATCTATGCTCAGCCATGTTTTTCACCAACAGCCCCAGAAGGGTCGCCGAACACTCGAATTTGCATCCGGACGAACCGTTTCGAAACCGATCAGCTTGATTTTCCAGCATTTGTAAGATTCGTTTAATGATATCTTCGCGACGCTGGTCGATTGCGTCTGCATCGTTGAAGGTTAGTCTAAGGACCTGCTGAAACCCAGAAATTTGTGGAATCCTCACCCGTTATGGACGATCGAATGGGCAGTCGATCCAGAGATGGGAGCGGCCCCTTGGTTTCCCGGATAGCTGTCTTGGTGATATGCTGAAACATGGTCTCGTTCCGGAAAACAAATGATACTAGAAGCCACAGGAGTAAATCTCGATCACATGTCTTGGGTAGAGGCGATGCTTTAGACAGCATTTCGATCCATATTGTCGAGAGTGGTTCCAGGCTCTCATGGCAGTCGTAGTAATCCACGATCGCGGCGACCTTGGCGAGCATTTCGAGATCAACACAACGGGAAATGCCACGGAACTTTCCATGCATCGCTTTCATCACCACGAGAAACGCCTGAGCATCCCATCCAGACGCATCCACATAATGCAGACCGTCTATCTTCTTAGTTGAAGCCTCCTTTCCGGTCCATTTCAACATTGATGCGAAGTAGCGGGAGGCAAGAGCAAGGTGCCGAGACGATAAGAGATATTTTATGCTTTCAGCCTTGTACGTCATGTGCATATCGGGCGACCTTCCATTCTGCGAGGTAAGGCGTTCTCCTTTCCCTATAGTCGCTGCTGATGCTCTCTCATCCCATGGCGCAAACGGAGAAGTCGAAGGATGGAGAGTGAGTAAAACATCGCCATTGGGATCGAGCTTGTGGGAGACTCCTTCGGTCATGTTGAAAGAAAGACCTATGATGCATGAAAATGATAGAAATATGCTCACATCCAGCGAGGCTTGTGAGTAGCAGGTTCTATTCCAGCACAAGGAAATTTAACCCGCTGAACTTTGGATGCCGCTACGTGCGGGGTGGTCGGCCTCCAACAGAGGTACCAGCAAATCAGCAAGAAGCTGTCTCGCTCTCTCCATCTCATTTACTTCTTAAGATTTGAATCAAATTAGGTTTCAAACTTGTGCGACAGAACGTTTCGGGGTAGGGACGCTATGCCTGGACCACTTTGTGATCACGCCAGGCCCTCGGAGAGACAAGTGGAATCAGGGACTGCACGCAGGCAAGACGAGGTACCAGGTGCCACAGCAAGCTTAGTCATTTCCATCAAGAGCTTTGCCATTTTGGCGGATATTGAAGAGAAGATCATATTGAGGATCATGATGAGATTGTGCATCCGCTTTGAGAGCATCTTCCACCTCACCACGTAGATTCTGTTGATATGATTCGCATAGTGATGTTAAATCAGTGAATCCAATGAGTACACTTGGAATTCTTCTACAATAAATATGCGCCTCAAAGTGATCTCGAGCTTAGAGACAAGCTAGATTACATCCCGTATTCAGCTTACACCACGGCCCGAGAAGCACTGTCTGCAGGCGGTCAAAATTGAAAAATGCCCCTCACAAACATCGAAAAACCAGAGAAGGAGTTATCAAGCACCGTAGAGTTCCCATGAAAAGCTATCTGTGCAACTCGACATGTCACTAAGCCATCTAGCAACTGACGGAGCTGAGGTTGTCGTTGAAGTTGGTGGGCACGGTGTTCTGCAGTCCACTGGTGGTCCAGGACCCGCCAGTGCAGCTGCCGTCCCTGAAATAACGCAAAGCATATTAGATTACAATTGGCACACGGAGTGAGTTATAAGGTAGCGGAAGTAATCTGCTACTTCCAATTTGAAGAACCGACTGTGATGACTTACTGGTAGAAGGTGCAGGTGGCACTGCCGGTGTCAACAGAGCTGACAACATCGTTCATGCTTCCAGGAAAGTTGGCTACGCTTTGTTAGACCTCGTATCATGACGAGACTATAGTTAGAAACTTACTGCAGCCGTTGACGTCCATAGTCACGCAGTTGGTGATGGTCTGGTCCTTGCAAATGCGAATGCTGGCAGCGTTGGCGAGACCCAGAAGGGTGACGGCAATGACGGTGAAAGACTTCATCTTGGTTGGCAAAGGTGAGAAAGCTGTAGATCAAGAAGCTTGAGAAGTATGGCTGTGAAGAGGGTGAAAGATGTGATGAGGTGAGAGGCTGATGCTGTTGAAGGCCAAGAAAGAAACACGCGGGAGATCAGAAGGGTTATATAGTTGACCACCCGCTTGTGTTGTCATCCTCACGAAGAATCACAACATAGTTACGGGCTCATAGTCCCGACAGGATCTTTACCTTGTCTGCCTGCATTGAATGTCTCAAGCAATGCGCCTGGCCGGAAAACTACTAGGTGCCGTCCAGGTAGATCATACGAAAGATCCTCCAAGGCCATGTTGCGCCAACGATAACTATCGGTCCATGGCATACCCCGTGTTCACCGCTAGTAATAGGCGGTTTTGTCGATGCAACTGGTGAGTGGGTGAAATGAACCATGTCATGTCCTAGGCAGACGAGACATCAGTGGCCACCATGAAGCAATCAAGAATGGAACGCTGACAAGGCTAGAAACCATTGAGGTGTAGTAGGCTAAGGTGGGCCGGGCGGCCGCCATGTGGATACTGGAGCCAGAGTTGTCCAAAGTTGTAACCATCGTGAGCGTCCATACTGATACATGTACGCGAGGAACTTTGTTAAAGTCCCCGCCTTACTAGACAACTCACGCGAAGTTACATTGGTGTCAACCTCCATCCAGATACTCTGAACAGAGGCTGGTTCCATTTTGCTACGCTTGGAATCCTGAAAAAAGTGGTTTTACTGCCCTCTGGTGTAGTGCTGGACACAAGCCGAGAGACACTTATTCGGGAAAGGCTTTGCACTGGCACAATACTCGACAAATAGGCCTATTGCCTTCCATATGCAGAGCTGAAGCCCATTAAGCGCCCATAGGATTTCTCCCACAAGTATGCAAGTCAGATGATAGGAAATTTTTCTTCCCTTCTTACTTTTCTTCTTCGCAGTTTGCCGCCTGGAGGCGCACCTTCTTCCAGCAACCGATTCCACTCTTTCGCCCGATCAGGCTGTCAAATGGTCGGCGATTCCCTTACATACTGTCTGAAGGTCCGTGATTCAACTTCTACCGGGGCAATTTTGATGATCTGCGGAACTTTGGTCGCCCAGCTGAGGACCCTGGACAGCCCTGCGGCCGCGGCCGCCTCCGGTAGTTCACCAGACCCCTATCGCGCCTGGCTTACGCCCTGCTGAAGGATCGACAATTCACTAACTCAAATTGACCATATGTATGTAGGACTTTGCCGGAAATTAAACAGCCTGTTTATCATGCTGCTTAGCGTATGCCAAGTACTTTCTTGGCGGATATCGTTGCTCCTGACTCCTGTGAACTCTCCGCGAGTTACACAGCATGCCTAGCGGCGGTTAGGCTTACTCGCAACCCCACAAAGGGCCTTCATTCTGAGACCAAGTTGATTCCCAAGCCATGTGTATTTACGTACAGGAAGCAAAGCTTTTGAATCCTATCGCATGCGGGTGTTTGCGCCTCATGTCTTAGAGTTGTATCTCTGAATCATCCTTTTCTGCACCGCCGTAGCAAGCTGCTCTAGGTTTTTGGAGCCGGTAATCTCAAGCGTGGCCAGATCTACGCTCATCCATTGCCTGATCCAGGCGCGCACTTCTATTCCTACTAGGGAATCTAGACCGAGGTCCGTTAATGGAGCCTGGAAGTCGAGGTCGGTGTCTTGTCTAAGCTGAAATTTGCACAGCGTTTTCCCAATATGCGTTGCTAGGAATTCTGTGGTCTCTCCTGATTGAAGCGAAACGATGTTAGAGCTTAGCTCTCGGATGGCGTGGCTGAGCTCGTCATTCGTCATACTGTCTGAGCCTGAAGGAATATTGCTGTCATCCGAGTCCAGGTTGCGAAGGGCAAGCATTCGTCGATCTCTCTTCCACGGGACACGGCACGATTTCGATGTAAGCGGCATCGTAGACCGCATTCCCATGGCCAATAGAGATGGTTGTACATGGCACGAGGCAGCTGAAGCGCCGTTGCCCGTCGGAAGTTCCATCAGCATCTGCTCAATGCAGTCCAGGAGCTCGACCTCGGTGTTGAACCATTGACCTGTTGCCTTGGCCAAGTCAGCTGCCTCAGGTCGGTCAGCCACGTAGCCGACGTCGCTGATGAAGCCCACATTTAGAACACTTGCAGCTAGTCCCAAATTTCGCCTATAACCAGCGAAGGATTCCATGTAGGAATTCCCAGCATGATAGTTGGCCTGTCCCCACCATCCACCTGTGGCTGCTGTGGAGCTGAACAAGAAGAAGAAGTCAAGCGGAACGTCAGGCTGCCGCTCCAGCAAGGCCTCATGGATGTTCCTAGTTCCATCAATCTTCGGCTGCGATGCTGCAAGCCACTCAGACCAACTCATGCTGAGAAAGCTAGCGTCCCGAAGAGCCATGGCAGCGTGCAGGACCCCTCCTATTGGCATTTTGGCGGCTTTGATTGCTCGAACGACGTCGTCATATTTGGCGACGTTGCCGGAAATAAATTTGACATTGCAACCCAGACATGCCAGCTCTTTGGCTAAAGAGGCATGTTCCGGTAGACGGCCTGCAGAGCGAGACAGGAAAATGATCTCCTTGGCCCCCTTTTCCACAAGCCAGGAGGAAATGACGGTACCCAAAGATCCCAAGCCACCAGTAAAGAGATATGACCGATCATGCCGTAGTTCGAGCGTCTTGTGGATGGGCTCGGTGGGAAGCAGCTGGAAGTCAGCTTCTTCAGGTAATGTTACAACGATCTTGCCTATGTGCTGGCTCTGTTGCATTTGTCGGAAGGGCTGGAAAATTTCTGCGGCTGAGAAAGTAGAGGCGACATATGGGTTAATGTGGCCCTGCGTCCATAGATCTATGACTCGCTCCAGCATATCCCCAACGAATCGTGGCTTGCGGGCCCAGAGATGTGCCAGATCAACACCACAGAAAGTTCGGTTAGATTCGAACTGGTCCATGGCCAGCTTCGCATGTCCAAGGAAGTCCCGGCGGCCGAGCTCGACCAAGGTACCAAACTCGGCCACGCACTGCCAAGAAGTGTGGAGTAGCTCTCCTGATAGTTGGTTGAGGACCAAGTCCACCCCCAATCCATTTGTGGCTGCCATAATGCCCGGCAGGAATGATGAGTTGCGGGAGTTGAAAATCTTGCCTGGGGGAATTCCGAGTTTCTCGATCAGAAAGTCTCTCTTACTTTGACTGCCGACAGTACAGTAAATCTGTTGAGATACTCGTCAGTTTTGACTGAAAAATGAAGCCTTACATCAATCGTTCAACTCACGTCAGCTTCTAGCATCTGAGCGAGCTGGAGTGCCGCCAAGCCCACACCTCCCGTAGCCGAATGGATCAAGATACTCTTTGCGCACGCATACCGTTAGTGACGGTTGAGATTGAGGTTTGTATGAAATTGAGGTGTTTTACATACCATTCCTTTGATTGCTTTACCTTGGGTGAGTAGCGCATGAAAAGCAGTGCAGTATGCAACAGGAATCACAGCAGCGTCTTCGAGACCCATCGGGTCCGGTATCCTGCAGCATAGCTGTTGGGACGTCACTTTGATGTTTGTGAATGACCCGCTAGATATGGCCACGACGCGATCTCCCACCTTGACCCTGTCCACATCAGGGCCGACTTCCAAGACAATGCCGGCACATTCTAGACCAAGTCCATCTTGAATAGCCGCTGTGTCGGTGATAATACTTTGAGCAACGAGAACGTCCTTGTAGTTCATGCCGACGGCCTTCACTTCGATCTTGACTTCATCCTTGTTGAGCGCCGGAGTTATCATTGGCTTCCAGTACAGTGTGTCAGTGAGTCCCGGCTTGCGCTGGGAGAGCTTTCGCACACCCATACTTTCTGGAAGCACTTGAGACTCAGCTGTCAGGTTAATATGATGATAACGGCTGATCAGAATTTTGTCGTCCATGTACGCCCATTCATACTCGGGGTTGCTATCCGGGTCATTCTTGACGCGCTTCCCGAACTGGCTGTATACCTTCGGGAAAACATGAGCGATGGCCGCCGGGGAGAAACTTTCGAGTTCAAGAGTGGCAAAATCAAGCCCTAGCTCTGTCCGCAGAACGCGAGATAAGCCAAAAAGCGGAGCGTACTCCGATTGAATCTTCTCGCCGACCTGACATTGGCCAGTAAGCCATAAAACACCACAGTCACTATCGTGGGCATTCTTGACGAATCGCTGAAAGTGTGCAAATCTTTCCTCTGTCAGACCGGCGAAAAAGGGAGAAAGGACATCGAGTACGGATATGACGTCTTGTTCTGGGGTAAGACTCGCTTCCGAATCCTCCAAGGTGTATTCATCGACTTCGTATGAAGCCCGGCGCAGAGTCTCAAAAAGCTGCTTAGTATCTTGTCCCTTGTACTTTAGAAGTGTGACTCGTGTCGACGAGGGCACAGGTTGTGACGGCCGGCAAATGATGTTGTTGTTCGTGTAACCGTCGAAACTGTTTGATATATCACCGAATCCGGAGTCCGACAGCTCCTTCTTCCATCTCTCAAAGCTGACATGGGGCGTGGAAACGCGACCGTCGGCTTCGCCAAGCCACCAGCCTGGGATGACGCCAAAACAATGGTTGATCCAGGGCGTGGTCGGAAAGATTTCTTGCAATAGGAACCGCCCTTCAGGGTGTATCAGCTTTCTTATGTTACTTAGCGACTCGTGAAGGTTTGGTGTGGCATGTATGACGTTCCACGCGATAACGAGGTCGTATGACTCGGCCTGGAACCCCTGCTCTAAAGGATCTTTGCTGATGTCAAGAATGGCGAATTCAATCCCTCCATAGTCTTCGAACCTCTTCTTGGCATCTGCGAAGAAGCCGCTGGATATATCAGTGTACGTGTATGACTGATACATCCTTTGCCCCTGACTCGATGTCAAGCTCCGGAGTGTGCTTGCCGTCGCACCTCCAGTTCCGGCCCCGATCTCTAGCACCCGCAGATTCGGCTTCTTATGCCCAATCAGGGATAACAACCTTGACGAGTCTGTGTCCAAAAGAAGGCAGTTGTAGACGTTTGGAAGTACGCCATCCGCCAGAAGAAGCTCAAGCTCGCTTACATCACCATTGAAGATTCCCTCACAGGAAGAGCTGACGCGATGAATTGCGGCTGCAGGAGCATTGACCTCGCTCTTTTCCAGGTCTTTGAATATTGATAAAAGCAGGGCATCTCGTTCTCTCGTAGTCATACTGACGAGATGGTCAGCATCCGGAACTCCAGAGCATTTGAGCGAGCCAGAAGCAAAACCAGTTACGGTGTCTTCAAGCCATTTCCGGTATTTTGTCAGGTGTTTCCGTGAAGGGTGAGCAATGTGGCGTATGCTATCAAGTGTTCTAGTCAGGGAAAGTATGTTAAATCGATCTAGCAGTTGATAAAGCTCAGCCTTCGAGGCGTCTATCGCGGATCGGATTAGACAAGAGGGATCAATGAACTCGATGTCTTCCCTCCACTCAAGCTGTGCAGCTCCATGTGGGTTCGAATTCTCATTCGCGTCGTTAGACCCGCTGATTCTAGAAAGCTGCCACCCCTTGGAGCTCACGACTACTCTACCACCGTCGATAGTTGCGTCAACGCTTCCCAGAAACGCCCCAGGCCTTTGTTCCGTGACCCTGGCTGAGAATGCCAGCTTCTTGGCTCCTTCTGGTGGTACCGCAAAAGCGAACTCGTCAACGTAAGCGACAAGTGCTAGCGAGTTGCAATTTCTCGTTAGACCATGGGAGGCGGCCACGTATAGGCTTTGAACAAGACGATCTAATGCTCCTGGATGTACAGAATAGTACTTTTCCTCTCCGGGTAGTAGATCAAGCTTCAAAGCCCCCGAAATCTGTGGTGTCGTGGGATCTGCGGCTATGTCCATGCCGCTGAAGCGTGGACCATACTCAAGGCCAAGAGACCTGAACTTACGATACCATGAGGCGGAGGAGCACACCCTCGAGAAGACGCTGCTGGAATCTTCGGTACAACCTTGTCCCAGGCTAATATTCGACAAGTCACCGTCACCTCGGACCTTTCCATACGCGTGCTTCACCCAGCCTCCGTCCTGGTAGCTGGAAATGGTAAAATCGTACCAATCCGAGTCAATTGAGTCGGTCAGGCGTATTTGGTTGAGTTGAGTAATGATTTCCGTCTGACTTTCGTACGTCATGGGTAGAGCCGCACTGAAGTGAACTTGTTTGCATGTAAAGTTTGTTTTTCCTGTGAGCTGCCGAGCAGCCTCGCCGGCCATACACAGATAGGAGACGCCTGGAAGGATGATGGTTCCTTCAACTTCATGCTCCGCAATCCAGGGCACATCCTCTAGACGTAGCAAATTTCGCCAAGCTGGGCTTGTGTTTGTGCTTTGCAACACCCTGCTGCCAAGGAGTTCATAATGCCGAAACTGGCGTAGACGATACTCTTCAGATAGCCTAGACTCATGCCACAGTGGCCCTTCATAGTGCCAAGGATACGACGGGAGGTCTGTCAGAATGCCTCCTTCCTCGAACACGCGATTCAAGGCCACCGGATGATTACGTAGCCACAGCTCGCCCACAGCACGGAGGACTTCTTGGTGAGCGTCCTGGCCGCGAATGAGGGTGGCAATATACTCGGCGTTGATTTTCTCAGCCCCTAAGATCTGTCGAATAGAACCTGCAAGAGCAGAATGTGGACCGATCTCTAGGAAAACCTTCTCGGAATTAAGGGTGTGCAATGCTTTGATCACAGCTCCATTGAAGAGAACCGGTGATACCAAGTTCTGGACCCAGTAATCGGGGCCAAGTTCAGTCCCCTTGCATATGAGCTGGTTCGTGACACTAGAGAAAAAGAGCGTCTTTGGGTCACGAGGCTGCACGTGTGGTCGAAGCAGGTCGACATATTGCGAAGCAACTGCTTGCATGTGATGGGAGTGATATGCCCTATCCACCTGCAGAGCTCTGGCAAGTACGTCCGGATGTGACTTCTTTATCTCCGTGACTACCAGATCGAGAGAATTCTTGTCTCCGGTCAGTGTGACGCTGTTTGGGCTGTTTTCGCATCCGACCAACACGCCAGGCCGAAGGTATGGCGTGACCTGCGCTTTCCCCATCCCGATGGCAGCCATACCACCAATTGAGTCCTCTACGGCCCCCAATACCTTGCCACGATAGTAGGCAATGATGATGGCTTCGCGTTGAGTAATTGCCCCACAGGCGTACGCAGCTGCGATTTCTCCTGACGAGTGGCCCAGCACCGCTGCTGGCTTGATGTTGTATGTCTTTAAGAGGTCTACAAGACACAACTGAAGAGCTGCGCAGCAAACCTGCGAGACTTGCCCGTTGTTGATTCTGGAAGTTCTTTTCGGTGCCAACATCTCGTCTGTGTTTTGAGGTCATGTCAGCTTGGCTGATGATTTGGACCACACCGGCCTTCCGACTCTGAGGCTGAGATTTTGACATACCTATTAACTTCCATGTCGGACTGTCTGGTAACTGTTGCAACAGACTGTCCATCGCTTCCAATGAAAGTTTGAACGATGGGATGTTCTCCAGGAGGGACTTCCCCATCTGTGCCCACTGCGCGCCCTGTCCCGTGAACACGAAAACCAAGTGAGGAGGGTCGTAAAAACCATGTCGAGGCGGCTTGAGTGTTGGGAAGTCATCAATACCATTCGACATGCAGCAAGCGCGGTAGCTTAGCAACTCCCGTTTCTTTGCTAAGGTATACGCTACGTCGCTCAATCGGTCTGGGTGGGCTAAGTTATAAGCCTGATGGCGCTTCACCATCTTTTCAAGCGCCTGTGGATGCTTGGCGGAGAACAGAAGTAGCTCGGGGGACTCTAAACCAATTGGCAGCGGTTTTGTTGTTTTCGTCCTTCTTCTGTCATCTTTAATCCCGACGTGGTCGACTGAGGCCAGGAGGGCGTAAGCGTTGGAGCCACCAACACCGTACGAACCGACGCCGACGACTCTGTCTTTCCCCTGGGGCCAAGGAATGGCTTGTGTAGGAACCTTTAGTTGGTAGCGATCGAACGGTATCTTGGGGTTGGGAGATTTGAAGTTGGCATTTGGCGGGATCATGTCGTTTTGAAGAGCAAGCGTCATCTTCAAGACACTGGCAAGGCCAGCGGCACCTTCAACGTGCCCAATATTGGTCTTCACGGAGCCAATGTAGATGCCGCCATGATCTCCGAAAACACGTCCCACGGCCTCGCATTCGAGAGGGTCACCAACTGGCGTCCCTGTCCCATGACACTCCATCATCGCCGTCCTGGAATAGTCCTTGATGCCAGCGACCTCGTGTGCTCTCCGGATCAAGTCTTCCTGGGCATCTGGATTCGGTGCGGTCATCGTGGAAGACTTACCACTAGAGTTGCTCGCTGTGGAAAGAACCACTGAACAAATTGGGTCCCCGTCTCGAACCGCGTCACTGAGCTTCTTGACGTAAACAGCAACGACCGCCTCTCCACGTACAAAGCCGTCTGCCTCGGCATCGAACGTCTTGCACGTCCCTGAAGGGGATAGAACGTTATGATCGTTCATCGTCGCTGTCAGAGTGGGGGAGTATATGATGCTAGTGCCGGCTACAACCGCTGCTTCGCAATCGCCATGTATCAGAGCATAGCAGGCTTGGTGTAAGCCCAACAGTGAGGAGCTGCAAGCTGTTCGAACAGTAACGCTCGGGCCCATGAAGCCGAACTCGTAGTGAATCCGATCTGCGGGCATAAAGTCGAAGCCATTGAGTAAGTTGTATGGATGAACGGTTTGTGGGTCGGCGGCGTCGAGCTCAGCGCGGTCACCGCCAAAGCTGCCAACCCAAACACCGATCTTTCTTCCTCGGAGCTCAGAGGGCTTTTGCCCTGCCCTCTGAAGTGTTTCGTAGACAACTTCCAGACTTAATCGTTGCTGAGGATCCAATATCTCGAGCTCTTTCTTGGTCATTGACCAAAAGGAAGCATCGGCGTTCTTGATATCGATGCTGCTGTCCAGAAAGTAGCCATGATCACTAGGAACATGCCTCTTTTTGCCTGGCGCATGCCATGTCTCAGCATTATAGCGGTCTTTGGGCACCGGACATCGCCCGTCGCGCTTGTTCACGAGCATATCCCAAAAGGCGCCTGGATCGTTCACACCTCCAGGAAGCCGCATTCCCATACCGCAAATTGCCACCGGCTCGAAAGCGGCCGTGTTGCTATCTCCAGAGGTAACTCCATGAGTGCTGCAACCGCTGTCTGTTGTGTCGTAGCCATCTACACCATTTACAGCAACCCCACTGTCGCGGCTGCCGCTGCGACCTGGGATCGACTCTTCGCCGTAATACGTTGACAGATTTGGCAACATTTTGTCTTGATTAAGCTGTTCTTGGTGAATGTTATGATTTGCGAAACAAGGTCTATGACTTCATTCGGCGGTACTTGGCTGTGATGGCCTATCTCTTACTCAGTCGCAGTAATAAGCATACCAAATCCAATATGTGAAGTGGAGCGGATTGATTTACCGCGGTGACATTCCCGACGGCCATGACTCTGTTCTCGGAAAAGGAAGGCAACATGTGAGTCGAGAAAGCCGACGGGATGTGCAATGCGAGAGCGAAGCAGTCGCTCCCGTCGGCTTCAAATACTTTAGGCCCAGTGTTTCAGGATTCTTTCCTTTACGGGACAGTACCTTCCAAATCCCGACCCTCCTGTGGCCGTGCCGGGCCCCGGAACCTGCCAAAATATCACCCCTGCTGAATCCTCACGTCAACGTCCTCGGAGTTTTCAAAGGGGTTTGAAACTCGGGGGTTTTGACGAGGGCCGACATTTGGAAATAATGTCGGTAAGTGGTCGTGGAGCAAGATGTTTGATTTTCTTGTGTTTCTAGATTACTCATCTATCGCTCCCTGCATCCTTGTTTGATTAACACAATTAGCCTTTGTGTTCCGTGCTTGACCACACATGCGGTTATTTGCATATTTCAGCTTTTCACCAGTCAAGTACTACCTGTTCAGCCATCTAAGAGTAAACGAGTCGCTTTGCCTTCTGTTGTGTGGTTTCCGGTGCAACTGAAATCTGAATGAGTTATCATGACTAGAGTCACTTTAAACAACCCGACGCAAAATGGCTACCCGCAAAATGGCGGGCACGGCAAGGACTTGTCTCATTCACCGGTCACCGATCTTTGGATCACTGGCATCGGCTCGCAGTATCCTCCGTATTTGATCCCACCGGAGACATTCGTCAATTGGGCAAAGAAGTTTCATGACATCGAAAAGCCGGTGTAAATTCACCCGTCCTTGCCATTCTTACATTATCAGGGCTAATACTTGGGCTGTCAAAACAGACTTGCAAGACTACTGAAGCTCACAATGAGCAGCGGAATTGAAACACGAGCATCGACAATGGACTTCGAAACCGGCTTTGGCTGTCAACCTGAGGTCCCAACCATTGACGAACTAGATGCGCGGTTCCGCAAGGTTGGAGTTGATCTAACAGTGCAGGCCTGCCGAAAGGCTTTGCGGGACTGGGGTGGTGACCCAGACGAGATCACGCATGTTGTAGGAGTCACTGTAGGGTCTCTGAGCCTGCCCGGTTACGACTATCTGGTGGCACGCAGGCTTGGTCTGGGCTATCATGTCGAGAACATGTTTCTGAACGGTGTCGGCTGTGCTGGCAGCGTCGCCCTGATGCGTGTAGCTGCCAACATTGCCATGGCTGCGACGTCTCGGAAGAGGCCTGCCCGTATCCTCTGCTTTGCCTCGGAGGTCTGCACTATGTATCTGAGACACCAATACGCAGAGGCTGAGGTGGCTACTGACATTGAAAACATGGACATCGCGGGTGCCATCTTCGGCGATGCGGCGTCCGCCTTTGTGTTGTGTAACGATGATGGGTTGGATGACCTCACTCAGGCCAAGTTTCAGCTACTTGAGTGGGAGCGCATGACCGTACCAGAAACGATACACCATATGGGCGCCATGGTGAAGACGACTGGCTTCACCAGCATTATCTCCAAGCAAGTCCCGGATATCGCCAAGCAGTCAGTCCGTCCTTTATGGGATAAGCTTCTCCCATCGTACCGCGAGAAGGTCGGTCATCCTGAACTTGAAATTTCCGACTTCGATTGGGCCCTTCATCCTGGAGGAGAATCGGTCATCAATAATGTTAAGGACAGCATGGGTTTGGATGACCATCAGATCAGAGCAACTCGACACATCTACAGAACCAGGGGGAATACCGGGAGCCCCACGGCAATCTGCGTGCTCGATCAGCTTAGGAATATGGGTGTAGGGAGCGAGCATGTGGTGGCGGTCAGTTTCGGGCCTGGTCTAGCCAGCGAGATGGCCTTTTTGAGACGCTGTGAGATCGATCAGTGAGAGCGCTGGAGTCATGGGAGACATTGAATTTCATTGCTTCAGGCCATTATCAGACAATGGACTCATCTATCTCGCCCTAATTCTCGTGTTTAGTAGCACCTCCAGACCAAGTTCATCATTGCTGTCATTTCTCGCTGAGATTCTTCCCCTTTCTACTGCATACTATGTTTCCATTTCGTTTTCGAGTTCAGGATCAGAATGTATTCGAGAGTCAGATGCACTACGTATTCTACTAATGAGTGGCCATGTGTACACAGTACGCTTCGCTGTTGATTGTGCGCCTGGAAAGATCCAATACTTTACTTGTGGCCATTTGCACCGTCTTTGACATATTCTGTGGCTCTATTATGAACACAATACTCCGGCTACCCCACCTGCCAGAGATGTCAGGTATCCAGCACAGTTGCGCGTCTCAAGTCCCTTCTGAACCGTCCAGCATAGCTTCCCGGACCAGCTTTGTGTAATACTGTCCTGTCAAGGAGTACGTGTCAGGGCATTGAGGCGCGCGTCGTTACTGGTAGGTATTGTCGACTCACCTATTATCCCATATGACCAAGTCACCTGGATGATGCCATTCCACATGTAATTGGTATTTGGCTTGGGTGGCGTGTTTGAGTAGCTTGTGTTGGAGGTCTGCCATCTCTTCGTCCTCCTTGGGTGCGCATTCAATATGGTGCATGTACAGCCCAACATACAGGTTCATCCTATTGGATGGCTGGTGCAACTCTACAAGTTGGTGTCTGGCCATAGGATAGGCTGAAGGGTCTAAGTCTTTGAACAAGTCGGGGTTACTGATTTTCTGTGCATGCTGCCACGAGTGAACACCACAATAGTTCTTGGATAACAGTCTTTTCTTGAGGCCGGATTCGACATCGTCCAACTGGTCGAAGGCAGTCCTAGTATCAGCAAAGATAGTGTCGCCTCCGTATCCTGGCGGCGGGATTTCGTGCGCTCTAAGAAGACTCCACGAAGCTCGCTGTTGACTGTATGCAAGGTCTGGATGAAAGAAGGATGCGAGCCTGCCAATTTGGGCCTTGGGACCTTCAGCTGGGACAGGCTCTCCTGTGTCCGGGTCGATGTTGCTCAAATCGGCGAGCTCATCGGTCTTAAGTCGTGTTTTCGTATTGCCTAGCACCTTTTTCATGCTAAAGAGGGGCCCAAAACGGCGAGCAAGCTCGACATGGTTGGTATCATCAAGACCAGTGCTACGAAAAACGATCACGCCGTACTGCGGTAGGTCAGTCACAAAGTACGCAGTATATCAAACTACACGTCGCATCGTCCCGAATTTGCACACTATTGCAGCTAGATTGATGGCCTCACCTTTGCAGATAATGCGACAATATTCTCGAAGACGTCGTCTGACATGGGCGTTGACAGGTTGACCCCCGAAATCTCCGCACCAAAGTAAGGATGCAGTTCTGTTATTTTAATATGGGACTTTGATTTCTCCATATCATCGGCGAGGCTTCCCATATTCGACTAATTTGGAACTCTCTTGGAAGGTACGTGAGCAGGTCTTGCTTCGATGGAGACGCGCTGGAGGAAGAACGTTTCTGTTGCCACAAACACGGTATGGATGTAAGAACCTGCTGCTACACAGACCGTAGCCCCCAATGCTCAATTGGAATTGAAGAATGGTGAGGCGCTCGTTCGCTGTCTAGACACAGTGATAGAATGTATTGGTACCTGGAAGTATGACTAGCCGGGTTCAAGCGATTTAGTCTTGGCCGAGTAACTCACGGGTAGCAGCAGAGATGGGTGGAGACTCGGGTCGATGATGTTCTCTCGCGATCCTAGTTGTACAGATGCCATGAAAGCCTCTCCAAGCTACCCAAAGAAAAAGCTGCTCCACACCTAACACAAAAATTGATGAGAGAATCCTCCTTGCTGTCGTCTGATTATCAGCCAAGAGCCGAGATGGGGCAATTCGGAGGTTTCTCCAGCCTAACCAGTAATAACTTACAATCATTCGTTTCATAGTGAGCAAAATAAAACGGAGAGTAGTTAAATATTTCTCCCGATTTAACGAGGTCCTCGCCTAGATAGGAAGTGTGAGCTCCCTACCTAAGCTGTAGTTGATTCAAAGTGTGCTTCGACCCGCTTATACCTGAGTCGCTGCAAGTAGTGTACCGCCGACAGATGATTCATCATTGGTGGGTACTCGTCCCCGGGAGGAAATCATTCCCCGGAACAGGGGAATCATGGTTTGGAAACGTGGTCTACAGGGATGCAATTGACGCACCATGACTCTAGTCATGAATAAAACCCACGGAAGTGTCCCGATTCCTCGGAGTGATTGCCTCCATCCTTGAAACGTATCAGAGTGACGTGACCCAATCGATTGGGAGACATAATATAAAATTGCAGAGGCTCATCTCAGAATCATATTATTGAAAGCCTGCCACGGAAATCAGTGGTCCAACGGCGTCTTATGCCGCTTTGATTCACTTGGCTAAAAGCAAAGAAAGTTACTTCCCATCCAATTTCACGATTTCGTCGAAGCAAAGATGCATATTGGGAAAGTTGCGTTATTGGGACACCTCATCTTCGAGTCAGCGGCATCCGCATCGTTCTTCTGCCAGCCACACAAGCAACTGCAAGATCCTGACGCTAGCGAAGAGGCGGTCTTAGTTTGCCAGAACTACGCTGGCATGCTTCTAGCTACCAACGTCTTGTGCCTTTTGTCTCTTATCCAAAGTGATAGCAAGACATTTGACGATACGAGCGTCATGATTACACGATCTATGGCCATCTATCACCTATTCCCCATAAGAAGAGCCTGGACCAGGATCAAGAAACGCAGTGGCAACTACAGACCGGAAGAAAGCATGGCAGGTGGTCCTCCGGGGCATCTAGTCATCCACGGCGCTTTATTTGCATTAATGCTTTTGGTTGGGTGGCGCAAGAAAAAATGACTAGGGTTGTCGCGTGAGACTTTTGCGTGGGATAATTTCCGGGTGGAAATGATTACGTTCCCCGTCCAGCGGCTTTTGAGAGGGCTAGAACTTGGTCTGCGACGAGGAGGCTGGCGTTGATAGGCATCCCACTTACAAAATCACCGTAAGGCTGGCGAACCATGGCAGTGGAAGTTTAGATTTAACGTGCAATGGTGCGATTCTTCCAGCTGCCGGCAGTGATTGCATGGCGCAACCACGGGTGGGCGCCCGGATAAGCACATGCTCGGACAACAACGAAGGTTTTCGCTATGATTGAGGCTACGAAGTTATGAACCTGAAGATGCGGTGATTTCCGTCGGTTCTACTGTCCGACGGCGTCAGACGGGCGTAACGCGGGGTTGATTCGTCCAAGCTTTGCGTTTTATGGATTTCAGTGACCGAAACCGGTATGGGGACTGTCAGTAAGAGATGCAAGTCTGGCTGGTTGACATGAACTGCAAGGAGAAGGTTAAAACAGCCAAGCATACCCATGTTAGCTACTTCCTCATGAAACTAATGTCCATCGGAATGGAGATATACTAGGCTATCAAAACGCCGTGCCAGATTCACAATGAGCGTGGAATTCTTGTAAGAGATCTTAAGTCCCCCATAATCACATAGCGGCCAATTATCTTAATGCAGAAATGTGAAATCTACTTTCAAAGCCTGCAGTGTGGTCCCATTTCACTGCTCGTCCGGATCTACCGAAAGTCACCAAACGCAGGGCCACAATGAACGCAGTACAACACTCCACCTTAACAAAATGCCATGACCAGAACAATCATAGTTGCAGACCATCGAATACGAAGGATGTAATCACCTTTTCATTTCCTCGGTTTCTAGAAGACGTTGAACGATTTTGTCACATTCTAGATGCACCCTTCTCAGCATCAACTACGACAGCCATCCTGAGGGCATATCACACTCATTTTCACAACGCTCCTGTGGGATGGCGAGCCACCTCGAAGGATTCCGCGCTCAACTATCGCTTCTTCCAAGCCGCATCAACCGATGTCGTTGCTACCGCCATTGAAGCAGGCTTCATCCAGCACAGTCCCCTGACGGATTTGGTGCAGGCTTGGAGTTCGCTTTTCGACGGGGAGGTACAGCAATGGTGTGACTTCGAAACTTCAAAGGGGCTCATGAAGACATGGATGTTTCTAGGTCAGACGCGTCATATGGAAGACGTTATTGATCTTGACTTCGTTCCACACCGGATTCGCCGTCACCTTGGCAATTTCAAGGACCACGAGCTGAACAGAGTGAGGACTATTGCTGTCGATTGGCATTCTCGAACGATCAACATTTACTGGCGTGTTCCAGGACCCCTCAGCAAAAGTCAAGCTGATGGACTGCTCCGATTAGCAGCTTGCCAGCCATTAGCAGAGGACGACGTTGCGGTGATCAGTACACTGTCAAGAGCAAACGACGGCAGCTTTGCCTTTGCCCTCACATTGGCTTTTGATACGGGTGAAATTGAAAGAGCAGCATTCTATGCCACCAAGTTGTCAAGAGACGATCTTCCTGCATTAGATGATAGACTGGCAAATTTCATTCAACATGCACCGGACTATGATCCGCACGAATGGATCACTATTGGCTGGGGGTTTGTGAAAGACGGGAAAAGATATATGAAAGCTGAAAAGAGCTACTGTGGAGATTTCATGGGTGTGGTGAGGGACATGATGATTAAAGATCCAAATATCTAAACACGAACACTTTGTAGCAATTGATCTCACCAGCAAAGGGTCTTCAAATGTGCCTTTATCTGGCTCACGCTGTGGAACTTGGGGAGGCAGCGCCTGGGACCGAAGCGTAATGTTTCAAATTGGACGTATGTTGAACTCTATACCAAGAAGGTTTTATGAGTGTTCCTTAAGAAAGGCGATATCGGAACGCATTTCCCTACGACAAACACAAAATTTCTTTGTACAAATTTCGCCAACAGTATTAAGGAGCACCAAACTGTCCTACGCAATATCATAGCGTAAATCTATCGCAATGGCTTCTTCGATCTCGAAAACCCAGGACCTGAAGGAGTTGCGCCAGATCCTTCACCAAAGCGTCGACGAATTACTGCTGGAACTCGAAAATGACGCGCGAAAGCCGCCTTCTTTAGATGAATTGAATACGGATACTCTTCTTGCACCTCCAGTTGCTGAGAGTGCTAGGCAATCTATTGTCAGAGCTTGTGAGAAATTGACAGCATTGGCCCAGGGACCTATGGGTGTAAGTCCTGTTTCCCCTGAAAGATCTCCTACCACATGTCTCTATCATTTGATGGGGCTCCCATGTCAATTTTCTTTGACTCTAAGATAATACAGTGGATGATGCAGTCAGCTGGGGGACACGTATTCCCTGCCGTGCTCAACACTGCACTCGAACTCCGATTGCATCAACTGGTCTCCACAGATGTCCAAAGTCCAAGTACCTTGCGTGATCTGGCAAAGGACAGCGGTGGTTCCCAAGAGCTGATCAGTATGTGAACCACTCGCTTTCGAAGATCCGAGTTGATACATTCAATAGGCCGTCTACTCCGATATTTGACTCAACGATATGTTTTCCGGGAGGTCTCACCGGGTCTTTATCTTCAAAATGCAAATTCGATTATCTTGAAATTACCGGGCGTAGAAGCCCTGATGGGACTATGGTATGATCCGACTTTCAGCTCAGTCAGTATAACAGAGATCTCATTGAATTTAGTTCCGATGATATATTCCGCGCGGGATCAGCCTTGTCTTCCACGATGAAAGAGAACGATTTCAAGGTAGACAACAGAAAGAGCGCCTTCTCAAGGGCGTTCCAAAGTATGTTGAATGAACTGGATCTTTGATAATGCCCAAGAGACTGACTATGCCCCAGCTGATCTAGAATCATTCGATTACTACTACAAGCAAGATCCAGATCGAGGCCGCCGATTTTCCCTTGGAATGACCCCTTTCACAGGATCTTATGCATCAAGCCTCGCACTATATCCATTTCAAGACCTTCAACCCGGAGCTCTTATAGTGGATGTAGGCGGGGGAAGTGGACACGTCTCAAGTGAAATCGCCAAAGCAAACCCCAAGCTCAAGTTTATCGTACAGGATCTCGAGGGACCTATCCTCCTCGGCAGGTCAACCTACAAAGACTCTGGATTGCCTATCGAGTGGCAGATACACAACGCATTCCATCCGCAGCCCGTCATGGGAGCTGATGTGTACTTCATGCGGCGCGTATTACATGATCACTCGGATGCTATCGGTGCCAATATTCTGAAGATGATATGCGAGGCGATGGATCAAAAGTCTCGCATACTAATCGAAGACATGATTGCCCCAGATCTTCATGGCGAGGATAGCGAATGGTTCATCAATCACGCAGACATTGTTATGATGATGATGCACAATGCAAAAGAGCGAACTCTCGGGCAATGGGAATCCTTGATCAAAGCCGCCGATGAGAGATTGAGTATCGCGAAAGTATGGAAAGCACAGGGAGACAGAAAAGGGGACTGTGCAATAATCGAGGTGAGCCTCGGTCCGTAGATTGAATGCATGCAAATTTGATTCATCTACGGCACAGCTAGTTATGCACTCTGAAGGCTGGCTGCCCAACTGAAACCTAGTATCAGTGTTTCCTTGAGGCGGATTGCAGCCGCCTTCTTAGATATCACCAGCGCATAGTTAACAAAAAGACCATCATCAATAATCAGTCTTGACGTTAGTCCCCGCATTAGAGACCATGCGGCCGATTGGATGTTGAATTTGGATCACTAAAAACATTCTGACTGTCCCTATGGCGACCAGCCACATAGGATGCACGTAAAGATCATCGGGCAAGGCATTTTGGGAAGTCGATCCATCCAGAATACGAATGATTCGCGTGAAAACCGGTCCAATCAAATCGAAGATCTTGTGGATGATGTGAAATGGAACTGGCCGAAGATCCACGTTTCCATTTCATCGGGCTTTACCAAACTATAATCGAACATCCGATTTTATCGGCACTTCTCAAACTATAATCAACTGCCTAATCTGGAGATCAGCCCCCGGGGTGACTATCCGTTTCTCCCCGTCCGGCAGTGCCCCCTGGCGGGACCTCTGTTCCGACGAGTTGCACAAGGATTCCTGGTCACCTAACTCCCATAGTGCAAATGACGAAGATGTAGACATAAGATAAGACAAACATCAAAGAGACTCTAGGATAGTCAGACCTTGCCGTAGAGGTGACGATGCCTAAATCTTCGTTTGCTATTGCGATGATCCGCTCTGAGTTGTCGAATGCGACTATCGCTTTCTTGATCCTTTGCATTGTATACAAAACTATCACCGTCTTTTACAGTGCCTTTTTCGGCCCATTAAGCAAATTTCCTGGACCGAAGTATCGTGCCTTTTCCAACATATTCGAAATCTGGTCTATTGTCAATGGCACAGATAACATCGACCGGCCAGCGCTCCATAGGAAGTATGGACCAATCGTCAGAGTAGCACCAAGCGTACTTTCCTTTGCGGGCGGGGACGGAGTATGGAAGGACATTCATGGGTTCAACGTCTCAAGAGAAGGCGGCATCATCAAGGAACCAGTGTTCTACTCAAAAATCTTCGCCTTCACGGATGTGAGCAATCTCATCACAGCCAGAGACCATTCGATACATGCCCGGCAACGAAAGGTTCTTGCCCGATCATTCAGTAACACAGCGCTCATAGACCAGCAACCTATCTTCCATCGATGGGCTGAGAAGTTTGTTGACAAGTTGGCGGGAAAGGCTGGCGCCGGCAATACAATCGACATGGTAAAGTACTTCAACTGCACGACATTTGACATCATGGGCGACTTGACGTTTAACGAAGACCTCAATATGCTTGAAGAAGGGGAGTGTTCTCCATGGGTCGAGTCTATCTTTGGCTCTGTGAAAGCTGCGACTTTCCTCTTGGGGGTCAAGACCCACAGTCGAGCGGCGAGGCTGCTGGCAGACGCTTTCCTCAAGTACAATCCGGCTGTCCAGAGGAAGCAGATCGAAAACTGGATGTATTGCGCTGAGCGCGTCGAAAGACGACTAAAGCGAGAGCCTAAACATCCGGATCTATGGTCTAGAATCCTCGGAATGGAGAAGGAATCAGAAAGCCTCACAATGGAAGAACAGTACGCCAATGGGTTCCTTTTCATGACGGCGGGAACAGAAACCATTGCTTCAGCACTTTCCGCAATCACCTTTTATCTTCTTCAGAATCCACAACATCTAGAGAAGGTTACGAAGGAGGTTCGTCTGAGATTTTCAACATCCGAAGATATGTCACTTGAGGCATTGGCAAGTCTGCCGTACTTGCAAGCAGTGATCCAAGAAGGGGTAGGTTTGCGTTAATGCTACTGACTGCTTGCATGAAAGTCGAAGGACGTCCTCGTTAACCTGCCGATAGCTTCGTCTACATCCGCCGCTACCAATCATGTTACCTCGAGTGATTCCAAAAGGAGGTGCACGGGTGGCGGGAGAATGGATACCTGGAGGCACAATTGTTGGCATCCACTTTCTATCTATGCA
This sequence comes from Colletotrichum fructicola Nara gc5, assembly GCF_000319635.2. NCBI lineage: Eukaryota > Fungi > Ascomycota > Sordariomycetes > Glomerellales > Glomerellaceae > Colletotrichum > Colletotrichum fructicola. Next base: position 1,266,153 of record NW_027094057.1, read on the forward strand.
CACTCAGAAACTATATTTCAAGAAACCCCTTGAGTTCCACCCGCAACGATGGCTTCGTGACCCCGAATTCGAGAACGACCAACTGGACATGGCTAAGCCGTTTCTAATGGGACCATTCAATTGCATTGGAAAGGTTTGAGCCCTCGATGCTTTCCTGGATACCTTGGGCTGACGTCAATTTCTAAGGATCTTGCTATGCATGAACTTCGATTGGTTAGTAACATACTCGTTACTTCAACGTACTGTTATTTACAGGCTGGCTGGTCATTCTCCCCGGCAACATATGCTAATTCTTTGTAGCTTTTGGCATCTCTGTTCGTGAACTTCGATGTCCGATTGACCCATGAATCTTTCGACTGGAATAAAATGAAGGTTTACACATTGTGGCAAAAGAAGCCTCTTTTATGCGAATTGCTGTCTGCGAAGACCAAATCCTAGATTATAAATTAGATGTTGCTCCGCTCAGCCTTTGGTTTATACTGATGCTAAACATGGGGTATGATACCCATCAGTGACACAGAAGCTGCTGAGTGACAACATCAAGATCCAAGGGCTGGTGGCGTGGGGAAAGGCTTGGAAGAGCTATCAGCTTTGACTCTGATAATCAGCTTCCATTAACAGTTTTCTTCTATGCTACAATCACTCGATCTGGGATTTACTGCTGGATGAACATGTACCTACGTTGCAGCTACCCGCTAGACTTAGACTTTTTATTGTGATCTTCTTCTCAGCCCTGATGAAGGATGGCAGATTTAAGGTTGAACATCATCCAGACGTAACCCTTCATGCTTCTCGTCAAAGCTTGAGCATGCACCAGTCAAGATCTCGTCTACCAGTCTACATGGATGACTGGCACAGGTAGCCCCAGAAATGTTATACTTTGGCCACCTTGGGGAACGAAAGGTACGCAGAGCAGTCCTTGTATCTGAGATCCCGTAGCCTATACATGTATGGTCCGACAAAAGCTCCAGTAAATCATGAGAGTACATTTGCTTGGTTAAATGTCCCAGCAGTATCGCAGAACATTCATAGTTGCAGCCGACTGTGCCATTCCGTAACGAGTCAAGAAGATTTTGAAGCTGAGCAGCGACCGGACGTATCAGCTGTATCCTCTGAGTTTCGATTGTGTCTGTGATTGTCAATACCCATGTTGGATCGTTTGGCGCAGCATGAAAACATACCGATGAGTAATTGAGGGATGGGCAGCTCGAGCGTGGGAACAGGGCCTTTGCTTTCAAGAATGGCTGTTCTCGTGACTTGGTTGAAGATGTTCTCTTTTGAGAAACCCAAGACACCAGTATCCACAAAACTAGCTCACGGTTGCACTGGGTAGGAAGGTCGTTTTTGATGCCGTCGATCCACATGTCTCCATACAGTTGGACAGCTTCGTGGCAATCATAGTAGTCAACCAAGGTTGCTATCTTGGCCAACATTTCGAGGTCCACAAAACGTGGAACATGACTGTGCTTTCCGTGTATGATTTGAAAAAGTATCAGTAGAGCATCGACATCCCACTCCGTTGTCTCAATGTGTCGCACCCGCTCAACAGGATCTTTAAGAGATTCTTTCCAAGGGCCTGAAAGTTTCTTGTTGAAGATGGACGAGGCTAACATGAGATGTCGAGAGGAAAGAAGAAACCTGCACGGGGGCGGTTTGCCAAAACCGTCCATGTCGAAAGGGTTGTCAATGTTCAGCAGCTCCGGCGGGAAAATTGATACTTGCTTCGCATCGTCGAACCAGTCAAGATAATACGACGAGTATTTTGCTATGACCGGAAGCTTTTGATCGCTGTAGTATAATCAGTCATTAGAGCATCCTAGCATTTCAAATACAAACAGCATACCATGCGTTCAGGTGCTGCACAACAGCATCTTCAGATTCATCCCAAACTGCGAAAGGCGCATTTGGATTACGTAGAATGAGTTCGACATCGCCGTCGGGATCAAGTTGATGCACCTCTTCGCAATGCATACTGAGCAATGAGTCTATGCACAGGCATAGATTTGTAGAGTGAGATACAATCAAGAATCATCTGAATGGGAACAAAGTGGCAATATCTGTTGATATGGATGAGCTTTTTACATACCTACTAGGTAAGCCTGGCAGCGTTGGCGGGGATGAACTGCGGGCATGTGCCCAGCCTCAGGTGCCTGAGCACTTGGGTGACAGAATAAACGGACGACTTTTGAGCGCACCTTTTTGCTCTTACTATTTCATTACGCCCAGCTTCAGAAAAACGATATTTATCAATACTGAATTATTCTTCAGAGAGTAAGGTATTTGTTGAATATTCTTCAGTCCTTTTCCTACCCCTCGTTACGGAAGTGTAAGTGTTGAAGTTAGGGGTAGCTAAGGAAGCGGCCCTTTTTTTGGTCACCCGAGTGCTGAGATACATCACGAGCTAGTGTTGTTAGCGTTGACCCCCTTCCTGTTAACCCTGCTGATTACCAGGCAACCAAGGTACCCTGCATTGGCTTTGTGGATGCCATCTGCAGGCAACAGCACTATGGGTAATAATGTTTGAAATCCGCATTCTTTCCCATGGGAAAAAGCGCCTACACTAGTTTTGGATCACAGGTAAAGCCATACCTATTCTGACATGAAGATTTCGACGGAGACCGATGAATGTCTGCGACGCGAATGAGCTCGGGAGTCTCTAGACTTTTGCTTCGCGAAATCCAAGTCAAAAGAATGAGCTGGAGCTAGAGGGAAACAATGTTATTTTCGTCATCTTTGTGTGCTTTTTTTCTTCTCTTTCCCTTGTTGATAACCGTGGAAGACAAGGTTCGCGGCGGTCATACCACGTCAATTCTAACCGTTGTTCCGCTATGCAACCAATGGCTTCTCCGACATATTGGAGCAACGTTGAGGGTGAAATATCGACCTACGAAAATCGAAGATGGGGGGAGAATGATTCAATAATCATCGTTGATTATGCTTCGAATGAACAATTAAGTTTTCCGAGGCAGACTTAACCAGGCGCAATCTTGCTCCGCGGAGCTTGAATTGGTTCACCACGGGCAACTGGTGCCCGGCCCCGCAATGCCCCGCTTCCCGCGGTAAACCAATCGAGACTTTGAACTCTTATCACGAGAATAAATACTCAAGGTCGAAGAAGGCTTGATTTATCCCGTGCAACTCATTGAGACACTTTGCGCCTTCTCATAGAACATTAGAGCATCGATACCACTCCCCTCGTCATGGCTTCCGAAAGCACCGCGGCCTTCTGGGCCAAGACCGACAAGTATTTGATGTCTACGGGCGTCCCATACTCACCCATCATCATCACCAAGGCCAAGGGAACCAAGTTGTACGACGCGGAGGGTCGCCAAATTTTGGACTTCACGTCCGGCCAAATGAGCTCCCTTTTGGGCCACTCCCACCCTGAAATCGTTGAAGTCGTCCAGAAGTATGTTGCTGAGCTGGACCACCTGCTCAGCAACATGATCACACAGCCGGTCGCTGATCTCGCTGAGAGACTCGGCAAGCTTCTTCCTGCGCCTCTTGAAAAGGTTCGTCGGCTCATCCTTCATTTTTGTGATAGTCGCTGACTCAGACCGTAGTCCTTTTTTCTCAACACCGGATCGGAGACAACGGAGGCCGCGATCAAGATGGCCAAGCTCCACACTGGCAAGTTCGAAATCGTCGCCATGTCCGCCAGCTACCACGGTCTCACATCCGGCTCCGGCTCCGCAACCTACTCCGCCGGCCGCAAAAACGGCGGCCCCGCCATGCCCGGCCAACTCGCCTTCCCCGCACCCTACGCCTACCGCTCCATCTTCCGCAAACCGGACGGGTCTTATGATTGGGAGACAGAGATGGACTTTGGTTGGTCAATGATTGACAGGCAAAGCGTCGGATCCTTGGCTGCGTTCATCATGGAGCCTATTCTCTCCACCGGCGGCATCCTCGACCTTCCCAAGGGCTACTTGAGGCGCCTGCGCGACGAGTGCCACAAGCGCGGGATGCTTTTCATTCTCGATGAGGCGCAGACCGGCGTGGGACGTACGGGTCAGATGTTTGCCTTTGAGCACGACGACGCAGTCCCCGATATTCTCTGCCTGTCCAAGACTCTTGGTTGCGGTCTTCCCCTCGCGTCCGTCAGCACCACAGCGGACGTCGCGCAAGGGTGCAAGAACGCAAATTTCCTGTGGCTCACGACCCATCTCAACGATCCTCTCACAGCTGCTGTCGGCAATAAGGTTCTTGAGATTGTCGTGCGCGACAACATCTGCCAGAAGGCCACTGAACGCGGTGAGCAGCTCCGCGCGGGCCTGCTGAAGCTTCAGGAGAAGTACTGGTGCATTGGAGATGTCCGCGGTCGCGGTCTCTTGCAGGGTATTGAGATCATCTCAGACGCGAAGACAAAGGCTCCTGGGTCGGAATTGGGGCAGGCTGTCTCTGACAGAGCCATGGAGCTGGGTCTGTCATGCAACATTGTCAACTTGCCTGGAATGGGTGGCGTGTTCCGACTGGCACCCCCTGTGACTGTTTCACCAGAGGATATTGATGAGGGACTGAGGATATTGGACGAAGCGTTTGGATACGTTTTGAGCCAGCGTGCGTAATGAATAAGGTTACGGAGAGTTCTTTTCGCGAACCTCGTCGACCAGGTAGCATCAACCCCCCACCATACCAATAATCCAAAATTCAAGACGACGTCAATCGTTACTGTATTGAAAGTTACTCTGAGTGGTGGTCAAGACTTAATATTGATGGACTCATGGATGAGTTGAAGGCATGCATTGTGGAGACTGCGTTCATGACCGCGCTGTCAACAATCTGTCTTCCAAGTCAGTCATTTGAACATACTATCGGGAAACCATTGAAGTTGGGTGTTTTATATCTATTACAGAGAGAGAAAGAACCGATACAATCTTTAGCCCAGCTTAGAATACTTCCACGTCGCTTGGTCGGCCATGGAGACCATCTGGTCGCAAGAAGTGGGCCCAACACCTCGTAGGGCTTGCAACCCTAGCAATGATGCATAATCTCAATTGTGACCTTGTGGTTTAACATCAACCGGCGGCGGACATAGCTCAGTTGGGAGAGCGTCAGACTGAAGTTAACTTCATTCACTTAATCTGAAGGTCGTGTGTTCAATCCACACTGGCCGCATGGTATCTTTTTGGCACATTTTTGTTGCTTGTCCAACATCCCTTTGCAATGTCCTCACCGTCCCGATCATACATGTTTAGGCAGGTACCTGGCTAAGCATGTTATGTATGTTTCTTCCTTTCCGATGTTCTAGTTGTGTTGAATGTACTGGCCAGCGCACTACCTACTACGCCTTGCCTCCACTGCCACAAATATCGATCCACTTTTCAGTTTCCTTTTGCAATATCTCTATGCCGTCCTCAATCAGTTGCGTAAACGGCTTGTTTACATTCTGCTTAAGATGGATGTTCCAGGCCTCTAGTAGCAGCTTGTTCACGTTCAGCTTGATCGCGCCGTTTTCGATGCAGCGCTTCATGATTTCAGGAGAGAAGTCGTTCGTTCCGTGCAGTGCCATCAACACGCGGTTGTCGATTTGCTTGTTGACCTTAGCAAGTCTCTCATAGTCCAGCTGGGGACCTTTAGGGCCATAGTCGCCGTGGATATTGCCGATGCTGGGGGCCAAAAGGTCGATCTCGGCATTGATGAAATCCTCCACCTCCTCAGGGCTGGTGAAAAGAGCTACACGAACCGGTCAGCTAGGTGTCTGAACATGAAAGAGATTTTGCGTCTTACCCTCCAGATCACCGGTGTCCGCAATACCATCCTCGCCGCCGTTGATGCGTCCACTCTCGGCCTCAACCGCGATGCCGTGGTCGTGGCAGACGCGGGTAAGAACCTTGGTCTTGGCCAAATTCTCTTCGTGATCGTAGTGACTCATGTCGACCATGATAGAATCGAACGGTAAGTTGCCGGCAATTTCTCTGATCTGGTTCTCATCCTGGGCGTGGTCGAGGTGCAACGCGATTGGTACGCTGGATGACTTGATGGCTGCCGCTACGGCCCAAGCGAGAGTGGGGAGCTGCGTCACAGCTGAGGGGAATAGCAGAATCAGGATGGGCGATTTCTTTGCCTCGGCCGCTTTAACTACAGCAGTAAGCTGCTCGATGTTGTAGCTGGGCTATGATTAGACATTTTCAAGCTCTTATTAGACAACAACGAAGAGCTTACATGACGACACCGAGAACGCCATATTGCCCCTTGGTAGCAGCGTCGAGAATCTGCAGGGTGCGGTTTTGTGACTTTTTCTCGGACCAGGAAGCCATTTTCAGGATAATTAATGGATTGGATGTTGGGCTGCAATGCTACGATAGTCGTGTGCTATCTTAGGCAAGGGGATATGAGCCTCTTATGTTCGAGCTTTTGTCATCGACGAACTCCTCGCGTTTGCGAACTGCCCCGCGTCTCGAAGGACCCCGCGTCCGGCTTTCAAGCCGACCCCGTCATAGTGGGGTGAAAGATACGTACCTCTCTCGCATCGAGGTCGTCCCTCACAATCCGAGCCTTTTCACCGACTCCTCGATGCGAAGACACCGGAAGACTCTCAACACACACTCAAGGTCAATTCTTGAAAATCTTAGTCTGGTCATTTTAATACTCATATCAACCTCTCATTGATCTTGGCCTCGGGTCTCCATCATTGTCTTCAAGAAATACAATTTCCCACGTCATCGGCATTCTCGCCGATCATGTTCGGAGTTCCGGGGGAGCACGCCGACAGGCCCAAGTTACAGTAGACGGACAAATCTACAGCTTATCACGCGGTTTAATCGCTCTTTGAACAAGACTGTATTACCGTACTCCGCCAGTTCCTGTCTGGATTATTTACTAGATTACAGTTGTGGTAATATGTGATAGCGACTCGACGCCTTTAAAAGAACAATTTCTGATTAATACCCACCTCCCTCTAACTCCGTTGTGGAGTCCTCCATCCATAGGCTCAGGGCAGTTCGTGGCGGTTGGCAAGGTCGTCTGTTGGCACTTCATGAACAGGGTCCTCGTATGGCGCCTCAAATACTTGGTTCGCTTCTGCTTCAGCCGCCCGTTGACTCTCCATGTAGTTCGGGGGCTTTGGGCTATAAGCGCGTTCGCGCTCGACTTCTTGGTACTGCGGTTCTTGGTCTGTGACAATGTTCTTGGGGGATCTCCTCTTTCTCCACAACAAAGCCGCAGTCCCCGCCAGAGCGATGCCGCCGATAGCAGCCCCGATACCGATGCCGGCTGCCGCGCTCGACGAGAGACCGGCTCGTGAAATATCTCCATTGGGACCGATAGGGCCGTTAGGGCTCGTGGGAAACCCAGGTATCGGCGGGAAGAAAGTTGGCTGCGAGAATTAGCGAGGTCCTTCATCACCCACTGCTTGAAGCTGCGCGAAGGAACACAGCTTACCTCTGACTGGTAAACAGTTGAGTAAACGCGGTTGTTGACAGGCCTATCGCTTGTCATAATCCATCGTTGAGCAGAACTAGAACTGTTGTTGTCGCCGGTCTCTTCAACTTTGCTCGCCATAAACAGGTTCGAGCCCTGATGGACATCGAGGACACGCCCGGTCCCGTTTGCAGCGTTGAGAAAGTCGTATGTGCCGTCTCCCCTATCAACAATGTCCCATAGCTGAGGGTCTTCAGCATTCGTCCTTCGCATGCATCCAACTGTCTTTCCATCATCTGTTTCATCGGAGTCCCAACACACGGAGAGCTGCTGTCGCACGCTTGTTGCATTCATCCTCATCACATATCGCCCCTTCTTGGACTCGACCGGCTCGAACTGCCACGCCATGAAGCGCTTCTCATCGCATGAAGATACTCTTGGGCCATCTCTTGTGAGTTGCAGACAGGAATCGATGGGCTGGGAGACGTTGACGTAGCGTTGTGAAGTAACGATATACCACGCATTCGAGTCTAGGTCCGCGGCCGACATTTGCGCAGAGATTCAGAAGGGATTGGGGAAATCGAAGATGGTTCAAACAAGCTCTCGGCAAATCTTCATCTGAATCGGTATGCGTCTGGTCAATAAGATTTTGAGTGATGCCCGAAAATGTCACCTCTCTAGGCGCCTTGAAGATTAAACGATGTTGTCAAGTCGAAAAAAGAAACAGAAGTGATAGACGATACGAAACTCGGGAGGGACATGGGGTACGGGCGAAATACTGTCATTCTAAAATTGGCGCTGTGACGCGCTGTCGAGTGGTTGAACCCCATACACAGACCGACTGAACGGCCTTTTGACGCTCTTCACCTACGTACGTCTCTGGTCAACGGAGAGAACCCGCTTGGCTGCAGCTGCGCACAGATACATCAACGGCCGAAGATGCGACGATTCTCGGTATCCCATACGGCAAACTTGTCCCGGAGGATTTTGCAGAGGTCTTGGTTTTGTCAATGCGAGCAGCACTTCATAGCTGCTTTCAGGTCACATAGCTCACCACTTTCGCCTTCTAAGCCCTTATTGATCCGGCACGGAGCCGAGAAGATTGGACGAAATCGCTGAGATAAGGTGGCAACGTAGGAGAGTGAACGAGATGAACTGCGGTTCTGGCGCATGTCTAGCCCGTAAATCCGGGGTATTTTCAGACGTAAAGAATATATATCAAAGTTGAGGATGCCTTATACTGCTAAGAGATCGTTTTTTGTGGATACGAATTGAATGCGATGTCCACGGGTATCATTCTATTTAATCAAAGTTGTTGCTGAACTGCTGCCATGTTGTTGAGGGTGTATCATTGTTAAAATGTAAATCAAAGTCATCATAATTCGCCATCACTAGCCCGACTTAATTATTCTAACTATCGATCATTGCATATATGAATCATTTTGGATTGACTCGATTTTGCTCTCGCGCCCTGGCACTGCGCAAGAGCCCGGTGTTTCTTTTAATTGGTGTCGGTTTCAAGAACCACGCCTTGAATTGCTTCGTTGTGAACTATTGAGCTATGACGGTGCGATTTTCTGTCAAAATGAAGAAACCAACAAATTGCCACTTGGGGAGTTCCAACGTGAGGAAAGACAGATATTTAATCGGATTGCGGAACGACTTGCAAACCGCAGCTCAGCCTGACATCTGCAGCAAGTCACCCATCCACATTGCGTGTGACACGAGGTGACTTGCAGACGGATCGGCGACGCTAGATCCTCTTGGTCAGCTTCGGCCCGTCACCTGGTCAATAAAGCCACCAAAAATGCGACGGCGGCTGTGACTAAGATGGGTGTCTCCCGTCAGCCTCAATCAGCACCAACTGAAAGGGCGGGTGAGGCGTTTCTATTGTCCGCAGTCGTACGACGCGAAACTAAGACGGCAGTTTCTGAATTGAATGCGAAGTTTCACAGAGTCTCAGTCGCTGTTCTCCTATTGAGGAAGCTGGAAGTCTTCCGTCTCACGCAGTTGAGAGTTAATCGGCACTTTTGCCGAGACTTCACAGGCACACATCTCACTAAAAACGCCTAACTGGTGGTCAACCTGCAGGCGAAGCTACCGGGGTTGGTCGCCCTGTTGGTCGATTGAGGTGCATAAGCAATAGGCGGCTGGCTGATGCCTACGCGACCGATGACCAAAATGGACCGGGGTTTTCATCAGCTCTGGGGCATATTTGCGGCGGCCATATCCGCTACAGGCGTAATTTCGTGACAGGCTTCAGCCTCTTCATTTTCTTGCTTATCCTCTCCTGCGAAATATTGCGACGAGATAGATGTTTTGAAGAAACCAATTCATCATGGAGCCGTCAAAAGATTGGACACATGAGACGGAAATTGCGGCCCTAGATGAGGTCGCATCCGCTGTAGACGACAGCCCGGATCGCGTCCGACCGCGCGACTCTACCCTACACCAGACGTCAGAGGAGACACATTACGGGCAGCCGGAGACACCACGACCGCACAGCAGATCCTCGCACTTGGACCCGAATCCTGGTTTTGCACATATCGATGGCGATGTAAATGGACCTGGTTACAATGATACCTTGGTTGACATTGTTTGCGTTCCGTGTCCCGGCGCAGATCCCGTCGAGACTTGGGCCCGCGACCCACTTCCGGAGGGATACTTCGGGAGACCCGGTGAGGATTTGCCGCCGACTGCCGTGAAGCAGCTTGCCGGGGCCAGCATATTATCTCCGACGATCAATCGACATCTTCCAAAGGCAGCGCATCTTTGGGTGCGGCAGGGTATCAGGAAAGAAGTCAGCAAGGCCAGAGTGCTACTTTATCGGCATCGAGAATTGGTTGAAGGGGTGACGTTGGAAGACTTGGCGGACGACTTGATCGAGCAGGTTTGGAGCGTCAGATACGGAAACGTGAGTAGCACTTACTTCGTGGGTTTGAGCAGAACTGAATGGTGTTTAGCAACGATCTCGTCCCCTATTCTTCGTAGCACACAGTGTTGGAGGTTTGGTAGTCGAGTTGGCTCTTCTGAGAGCCACCAAGAATCCACACTACAAGCCTTTTATGTACAACTGCCATGGCGCCACATTCTTTGGTGAGTCCCATGAACCTCTCGTATGATTCAGCCTATTGATAATTTTCCCTCAGCTACTCCGCATCGCGGATCAAGTTATCTTTCCATGAACAACCTGAAAGACAGCATTCAACGCCTGTTGAGGCTTCAACGTCCCTTGCCGCATTCTATCTCCGATGAACTTAGACTAGGTCACAAACCACTCCTGCGGATGCACGAGGACTTTGCAACTATTGCAAGTGAGCTGAGGATTTGGACATTTTATGAGACAATCGACTCCCAACTTTCCGGGTCAGGGTCGAAAAATCACGGCACCGCCAAGGAAGTCCGATTCGGTGCTCCCATTGTCTCTATCAAGTCTTCACTCGTCGGTGTCCGCCAAGAGCGTGTTTTTGCCCTCGATAGTGAACACGCCAACTGCGCATCATTTGGACAAGGAAACACCGAAATCATGGGCAGCTACTTGACGGAACTTGCTGCCGCGGTCAAAAAGGCCACCGATCTCAGCTCTGAGTACATCCACACACCTCTTAGCCTCAAGAAGCACGTGAAGGTTGAGATCATTGGCTTTTACGATGATCCGGATGCGCAAGTGGAGTCTGATATCCGACTTTACTTTACGAAACTTCATCTTGAGGAGTTTCTGGAAAAGGGCCCAGAGAGATGTTTGGAAGAGCGCCTGAGGAGAACGACGCTTCGGCCAAGATCAGATCCTGTCCCTCACTCACAAAGTCAAGAGGATTCACAGCAAAGTAGCAGTGGCCTTGGTATTCTGCCAGGGTTGCAAGAGCTGGGAAACAGGCTATTCAGGTCACCTTCGAACGCCGGGAGTCCACCGAGGACTTCCGATTCGGAGAGCCAAGGGTCACCCCCAATTGTTGTAACTAGGCCCCCAATGGCTGGAGGTTCCAACTCTTTGCCAGTTGATTCAATGAGGCGGATGGGTTCCCTCACTGTCCCACCACTTTCACCGCCAGGATTCAACCGCCCATCGAGCCGGAGTAGCAACGCCGAGAGTACGAGATCTGATCCGACAGAGTTGGAATTGTCACCCAAAACGCCAGACCCTGGGTCAGGACTAGGACCTGCTGCGGAGATCGGCGTCGAAAAGAGCCACTCAGAGCCTCTATCCAGGCGTCAAGATAGACAGTCTCGGGTCTCGGCCATGGAAGATTTGACAGCAGCTGCTGGATTCTCTAGGCCCGATCCTTTGGCAAGGAAGTTCATGTGGATTCATACCCCTTACACGAATCCCTCCTGGGTCAAGGTATGCCCGAAAGAATCATGTGTAAGGTTCTCTCTGACCAGATTGTTCCAGGATGTGTTCAGAGTGCTTGCGAATCCCCATGATTCAAGTTTTGCAAAGGTTTTCAACAAGGATAATTGGACGGCAAAGCATGTCATCGGAAGGCACTCTCAGTCGCAAGCATCCTTCGTGAAGCCGACTTGCAGCTATATACCCGCCGGCTCAGGTAAAGACCCGACAACTTTGAATGAGCATGATGATCTATACTGACGCGATCTCCAGCTCCTTCTCCAAACCCATCGCCCAATCTCTCTGGTCGCGTCAGCCCTGCAGCTGGGCCGTCATCCTCTTACCTGTACTTATACATGCCTTACCTGCATTTTGACACCTACATCGACGTTCTTCAACGGAGAAAGTTTATCCTGCGTCGTATGCAACATGGTCGGGCACGTCCCGTTCCCTGCGAGATAGCCGGCCTTGAGTCTCCAGAGTTGAGGATGATATGGGAGTATATCGGCTACGACCCTCCACTTAACTACCGACGCACGTTAGACCAGTTCGCGTACCCGTCGCTGAGAGATACGTGGGCGCGCGATGATGACCAGATGCTTTACAAGCTGACTAAAGACCGGGCTTCTGGTGGTGCTAATCGGGAACTGATGACCTTGACGAGGAGGCAGACCCTCGGATCCACCGGGAGTCCATTTGACAGGCTGTCGCCTTCAAGTACTGGACTGCTGGAAGAGGAAAGTGACAGCGACGATGAGACTGAGGATCTGGAAGAGGTTATCAAAGATGGAAAAGTTCTCATGGTCGACCAGCTATGGCTATGGGCCATTGACAAAAGTGAGTTTTCATGGGATTAGCGCATTGACTGACGATGGTGTTAACGGGTCAATAGAAACCTTGACGACATTCTTCTCGAAGCGAGAATCTAAAGCAAAGGAGGGCCCTCTGTTCGGTCAAGCAGACTTGAGAAATAGTGTCTATAACGAACTCAATGGCGACTTGACAGGTCGTTGCGAAAATGCGCTTGACCTGGCGGCATTCGTCGTCTTACACGCTGTCACCGTACTGCTCGATCGAGCTTCGCATCCTGACTTGGAAATCTTCAGAATCTTTGAGGAGGCGATAAGCATGCTTGTGAGGACCATTTCTGTCATCTTCTGCTTACAGCCCTCGCTAACTAGTATAGACCGAACGCATGACCTCTTCATTGAAGCGCTTTCGCATGCAGACTTTCAAAGATGCAGGCGTAGATTCCGACTCGGAAAGCAATCGACCTGAGTCCATCAAGAAGCGTCACAAGAGAGAGCTTCAAGAGGCCGAGCGCGAGAATCGAGAAAACACATCCGCACTAATGGAGCTCCGAGACTTGGAAGACGAGTTGAAATCGCTCGAGAGACTCTTCGAAGCGCAGGATGCAGCAGTCAAAAACATGAAGAGCATATTTGAGAGCGAAGAACTGAAGATGCAGACCCGGAATGGGAGGATGTACCTTGAGGAAGCTCTTGGCAAGTTGGACGAATACCGAAGTCAGACGGCCGAAATGCTAAAACGGGTAGACACAACACGCAACGATGTGAGTACTGTGACAAACGCTTAAAATTCTATGCACCTGCTTATATGAATTTCACAGTACGAGAAACTTCTCGAAATGGTTCAGCGTCAGGCTCAAGTAGACGAGGTTCGTTGGTCCCGTCTCCAAACCGAGCTCGCATCATCACAAAATTTGTCGGTCATGATCTTCACGACGTTTACCGTCATCTTTCTGCCGTTATCCTTCTTTACGGGCCTCTTCGGCATGAACACCACGGACTGGGATAGTGACAAAGGCACTCTTCCTTCGCTGAGAGATATTGGGGCAATCTCATTGCCAGTCTCTATCTTCCTCATCGTAGCCGCGCTTGTTGGCGCCTTTAGTTCACGCGTTCAGGAGGTCGTGCGAAGTGGATACAAGGGCGGCAAGACGGTTATCGTTTTCGCGTGGTCAGGCGTTAAGAAGGTTGTTCCCGAGAAAAGGAGGGAACGCCGGCGGCAGCGAATCGACAATCGGGAGAGGGAGGAGCGGAAGACAAGGATGAGAGACCGAGGATATGACTTCTGGGCAACTGTCAGGAGGGAGAGGGGCAGCGAGTATCGAATTCCTGAAGTGAATCGCAATAAGGCCAGCCCTCACCCAACGTAATTCCGCGGACGTTATTTAGCCTATAACGAGCCCAGAAATGAGGCCGAGTCGTTTGCAAACGACACAAGAATTTGAGTTAGGAAACATCTAATTGTGGGTATCGTATTCGCGTTGATGTTCGGGCCAACAAGATAGCAATTAGAGAACACCCTAAGGCCCGCCAAGCGAAACGCGAAGACTTCGGAAGAAGCCTTTTTTATCAAACAAACCGAGACGCAGTGGACGTTGGGTCCGAAATGTCCCATCGAGGCCACCATTGCCGAACCATCAATAGGTTTAGAGTTGGGTAAGGACAAGGACCTTCCCCGTCGCAAGTCTGCTAGGCTGCGGTTTGAATTGAAAATACTAAAAATATTGCGCGTACTTTGCTGCAACTAGGGGCGTAGTGAAAGCTTAAACATCCCGAACGACTAGTCAGTCCCCCTATTCTCCGATTAACGCCGGGTTGTGATGCCAAATCAATGAACGTATCAATAAGTAACGGAACCTGACTGAGTTGCGTGCATGCCAACGTGGTCGCAACCAGTTTATGGTCATTGCTGTCTAGGTCGAGAGATGAGTTTCCTTGCCCTTCCAGGTGCCGTAACAGTTAGCGTCGACTGAATCGTGGGTCACAGTAAATGTCAACCCTGAGCTGAGTGCAGTTTAGATCCGAAGCGCACTTGCGTGCAGCAAACCAGCTGATCCGTGGAATCCGCGGGAACGGAAGTATGCTTAGTGGCCGCCTAATCATTAGATGAATGTTCCTGCGCTTAGGCTTCCAAATCGTGGGCGATGAGGATCCCTACCTACCTTTGGAACCCGACGAAATATTATGGGCCAATTCGAGGGTTAGATCTGGGGACACATAATGTTTGCCGCGCCACTGTCTCGAACATGCCGTGGGCGGGAACATCCTTAAACTCCGGGGTCTAGCGCCAGGCACGTTGCCATCGCATCGGGAGGTCCGAGTACAACAATGCTCGACTGCTCACAACAGCGCAGACAACACGCATGAACCGTCCATCCGATGGATCGACGAACCCCTTGTCAGGCAATCGGCGCTGATGTCCTGAGACTCCCAATGTCAGATGACAAAGATCGCGCCCGCGAGCGTCGTTGTGGGGGTTCTGGAAGACGTTTGCTCCCATTACACCGGCGACTTTCGCGATCGTTGGCTTGGGCCAAATTGAGTTTTCTCAGGATTTTTCTGTCGACTCCGAGACGTGCGAGCTGCGAAACATGCGCGCGGCGCAGGCCCCACGCGGAATAGCACGGGTGAATTTCCCTGTGGTTTTTTTTCTTGAATAGAGGTTCATATTATAGTACGTGTTGTCTGGTTTTCTCATCCCACCGGTGGATACTGCTTTGGTGCTCGTCCCTTTTTCGCGCGTTCTCTAATTTGCCTAGGGCTACTGTGCCGGGCACGACCCGATACTTCAAGATGCTGGTATCATCAGTAATTATTTTCTTATGCGCCACTCTCACTGAGGCACTCCCATCCAGACAAGTGCAGGTCGAATACATCAAGGAGTTGCCGATAGGATGGACGCAATCACGACTCGCCGATCCTCAACATCAATTCCAACTGTCTATAGCCGTTGACCGAACCGATCACGTACACAAGGCACTGTATAGCGTCTCGACGCCCGGCCATGAGTTGTATGGGAAGCATCTTTCGAGAGAGGAGGCTCAAGCCCTTCTCATGCCTGACGATGGGTCTCGGGATATGGTGGTCAATTGGCTCTTGGATCAGGGACGTCTCGATCAATCCGCGATTGCAAGCGATGGCCACTGGATCAGAGTTACCACTACGGTTGAGAAAGCCAATAGGCTGCTAGGCGCCAAGTATTCTTGGTTCAAACATGGCGACAGTGGAAAAGAGGTCTTAAGGACCCTAGAGTATTCGTTGCCGTTGGAGTTGAAGGCCAAGATATCGCTAATATCCCCGACGACACGATTTTGTTCGCATCCGATGATGCATCAAGGACCCCAAGCTCCGAACACCGACGACGCGTTACCGTCAGAGGAGCTTCGCAAGCACAAGAGAGCCTTCTCTGGGGTGACCAACGAGCCTCTGTGGAGATCAGCCGCAGCCGTCGATCCCCCACCGTCAGTGTCCCGAGCCCAAGTTGACGCGACGTGCAACCGAACCGTCACACCCAGCTGTGTCAGAGCACTCTACAATGTCCCTGCAAACGTTCCTGTCAGCAAAGCTCGTGGTCTCGGTGTATATGCCTCGCAAAGTCAGGTCCCAAAATTCGCAGACTTCGCCCTCTTCGCGAAGAATATCGACCCGCTGTCCGCCGGGGTCAACTTCTCCTTTCTAAGCATCAATGGCGGCGTCACAAGCCAGGATCAGAATCAGTTGTCGAATGCCGAGTTGAACTTTGACATGCAGTACACTGCGTCTCTCTCGAACCCCGTGCCTAACATTGTCACCGCCGTCGCTGGTGATGGTCCCATCAAGCTGGAGTTGGGAGGTCAACCTGGGGATACCACGGAGCCATGGCTCATCTGGCTCGATGCCATGCTCAAGCTTCCTGATGATCAGCTCCCTCATACTATAACCACAAGCTTTGGCGAGAACGAACAATCCCTGCCTGACGGCTACATTCAGCAGATTTGCAATCAGTTCGGTGCCCTTGGTGCTCGAGGCGTCACCATGTTCGCTGCTTCGGGAGACTCTGGGCCAGGAAATACTTGTGTGACCAACGACGGCACCGCCAGTACACGCTTCAACCCAGTCTTCCCCGCGGTATGCCCCTTCGTCACCGGCGTCGGTGGAACAAAGAACGTAGCTCCTGAACAAGCGTTCCCTTTCTCGAGCGGTGGATTTTCGGACAAGTTCGCCAGGCCAGCATACCAAGACCAAGCTGTTCCTCCGTACCTCAAGACGGTTGGCAACAACTTCCAGGGCCTCTTCAGTGCGTCGGGCAGAGGCTTCCCAGACGTGAGCGCTCAAAGCTTCAATGCGACGTTCTTCACCGGTGGTCAGCTTGGCGGCTTCCAAGGAACGAGTGCAGCGGCACCGATCTGGGCTGGCACGGTTGGTATGGTGAATGCCGCTCTCATCCAAGCCGGAAAACCTCCGATGGGGTTCATCAACCCATGGCTGTATGGCGCTGGACTCCAAGCCATTAATGACGTGAAGGTTGGTGCGTCCACTGGGTGCACGGGGACGACTGCTTTTGGAAGTCAGCAGTTCCCGCCTCAATTTGGGGCCAAACTTGTGCCAAACGCGTCTTGGCCCACTGCTCCCGGCTGGGACGCTGTCACGGGTTTGGGCACTCCGGATATTGGCAAGATGCTTGCATTGAGGATGGCAATGTGATCAGGTTGTAGCTACGCTAGAACAGAAAGTAGACGAAGCGATGTAAATCCAAAATTAGATGTCAACGGCACAGGGAAGTGAAAGCCTGTCTGAATTCTTCACATGTCCCAGTCTGATGTTTCTATGGAACCATGTTCGGGGCGTAAAGTAACCCAAGATACTAGGTACTCTGGAAGAATCCTGAGGTGGTTTCCTTACCTCCGAACAGGATGCAACTTGATCCACAATGGCATTTTCTCCCAAGCCATGAAAACTTTCTGATCCATCCAGTCTTCTTTTGTCACATTTTCGATGTCGAACTGGCAGACGAGCCGAGCAATGATAACCTTGATCTCGGCGTAGGCCAGGTTTCTTCCAACGCACATCCGCGGGCCCAACAGGAAAGGTTGAGAAGCGTCTCGCTTATCGCCAGCAAACTCGGGATCTTTTCCCAGCCAGCGCTCGGGGATAAATTCGTCCGGACGGGTCCAATTGGCAGTACTTCTGTTTGCAACATATATATGTACACCAACAGACACACCTTCCGGGATGAACTCGCCGTCGATGGTAGCACCACCGGGAGGTACGATGCGATTATGTGCTTGAGGTGACGGCGGGTAGATACGAAGACCTTCCTCGATACAAGCTAGGAGATATTTGCAGTCGTTGACGCCAGCGAAAGTGATTTCACCCTCGTGCGCGAAGGCCGTGCGGATCTCAGCGGACAATTTCTCCAAGACCCGGGGGTTAGTCATAAGGAGCCAAACGAGACCTACGATTTCAGTCGGATTAGCGGGGGTTCTTGGGGCTTATTGCTGTTAAGCCGACCAGCACCGCACAACTCACCTGCCAAATGAGTAGAGGTTGTCTCGCTTCCGCCGGCAATCAGAAGCTGCGAATTACCCTCCAGTTGGTCATAAGACATCTTGCCTGACTTGTAGGCCGCAATCATTTTGTCCATAAAGTCCGGCACCGTCGGCTGTATCTCAAGACGATGATTGACCTTTTCCTGTTGGACTTTCCTTAGCCGCTTGCACCCACCTTACAGCACTTGTAGAACACATACCTCTTGAAGCCGTGTCAGGGTCTTAGCATCCGAGAGGACCTTGAGTGGAAACAACCACAGCCCTACCGGGAAACGAAGCAGGAGTGGCAAGTAAGAGATCGCTTGGTAGTAAGCGAAGAACTTGGCCAAAGACAGGAACATCTTCACCCACATATGGAGAGTAGATGTTATCAGACAATCAAACGACTGCCCAAAAGCTGATGTGGCCGAGTCAGATAATGAGGGCCA
This sequence comes from Colletotrichum fructicola Nara gc5, assembly GCF_000319635.2. NCBI lineage: Eukaryota > Fungi > Ascomycota > Sordariomycetes > Glomerellales > Glomerellaceae > Colletotrichum > Colletotrichum fructicola. Next base: position 1,284,610 of record NW_027094057.1, read on the forward strand.
AGAGCGACTTGGCTTGAGGTAGACTCACTGAGAAAGCCGATGAAGTCAAAAGTCAGGAACTAAATTCAGGTCAGCACAGCATACGTCTCGATGACCGGCAAGAGCACGCACGTTGAACCACTTCAGGATATCCACTGGCTGCGTGCCATTCTGTCCGTCTTCCTGCACTCTCCGAAACATGAGGTCGACAAATTCTTTCAGCACTCCCTCTTGCTCTCTCATAGCTTTCTCAGAAAAGCCGGGTGCAAGTAGTTTACGGATGAAAGGATGGTAACGTCTGTCGGCGTTGAGAATAAGGTGCCTGCCCCGGAATCCGGCGAAGAATTTCTGGTCCTTCGCAAACTCGAGCTGCCCCGCCTTGGGTGTGTAGATTTCCTTCCATTGAGGAGTGTCGCTGTAAGACAGACCATTCGGAGAGGTTCGGACGACGGGCCCATACTTCTCGTGCAGCTTGAGAGTATCGTCGGGCTGTCTGCCTCCAATGATAGCCGATACGAGCCATAAAGGGGTTGCAGCAGCGAGGCGAGGGCCCGGATACTTGGCAAGAGGGTGAAAGAAGAGATTGTAAATGCACACGGACGCGAAATATGCTGCAGTCTGTGATTTGTGGATGAGTTTAAGTGGCATAAACAGTTTTGTCGCGACTTACTAGGGCTGAGATGCCCGAAACTGCGACCCAGGTACTCGGAGGTTTGATTGAGCTTGCGTAGAAAGCGGCCACGTCTTTGAGCGGCATCTTCGAAGCTTTCTAGTTGAAGCTCGTAGGAAACTAAATACTATTGACGCACAGTTTTAACAAGGATTAAAGAGAGACAATCTCGCAATCCTGCAATAAACTTTGTCAGCTTGTATTCGTGGAGCATGCTTTCCCCTCACATTGGGAAAGCCACGATGCATTATCATAGATGTGCAAAGTTGTGCAGGTTATTGAAGACATTTATTGTACATACCATAGGTCTCAGAAGTAGGATAGACCCGTTTATGCTGGTGCGGAAGATTCGCAAATATCTGAGCAGCTTCAAAGGCTGCGTAGTTAGATCCGATAATGGAACTGCAATGATGTGGCCTCTTGGTATGTGATGATTGGGGTTAGCTGGTACTCAGCAAAGAGCACGCTGAGAAGACACTTAGGAACGGGCAGGCTGTTGACGTAGGGCAAAGCAGCCTAGTAAGTTTAGGCGAATCCTTCACAAGTCTTTCTCATAAAGAATGAGCATACTAGTGCATTCAAATACCCTGTCAAAGTGCCTTAGCCGGTGCCCGTGTACGAAGTAGGTAGCTGATGAATTGCTAGTGGAGAAGTATGTTATCATTAGCAGCTCTTCTGGGAAACCCAACCGAACAGTCCAATGATTGAACGTCGGTTACTATCGAGTGGATGCGGCTAGGGACAATGAAGAACAGCAATGGCTGGTCAGCTTATGATTGCCTGCCTAAAAAGCTGGGGCATACACCAGCAACACAGAGTGTTTGGCAAGCTGCGCATTCAGCTTGGAACAAATGAAAACAAAGCAGATGGTAATGGGCTGAACAGACCCAGGACTGCAAACTTGATACGATACACGGAGGATATCCTATTGGTCCCAAGCCGCCCATTTTTACTTGTCTGTCGAGCCCTTATCTCTGCTGTCAATATTCTTGACCGCGCTAAGCCCTGCCTCTGCATGGCTGTCGGCGTCAACAGCCTCAATAACCTGAATCTGCTTCTTGGAAAGCCGCCTATCCATGAAAATGAGGACGGTGACCCAAATCATCATTGCAATGCCAACTGCAATCATCGCAATCATTCCTTTCTGTTCAATATGTCAGTTGAGGACTCTTGATGAAACACATGCATGCCCCTGACTACTCACTCTGAATTGGGGCGCATCATCTGCTCGGAAGAAGATGAGCGGCCACCATGCCTGAAAACAGTTACCCGCCGCATTCATGCAGGCAATCACGCAAGCCCTAAGAGCAGGGGACTCGTTCCGCATGGAGTCATTCGCCCACGCGAAGAACGTCGCTTGAATGCAGTAAATAGACCCTGCCCAGTAGTAGGCCCCAAACTTGGCTGCAGTCGACGTGGGCGCCAGGATGATAGCAGCGTTCGCTATGGCCGTGAAAGCGACGTAGTAACCGGACAGCCACCTCCGGCCCCAAATGTCGGTACTAGTCGCCCACAGCAGAGTACTGACAACACCGACTGCTTGCACGCCGGTTGGATAATTGTTGCGTTGAAATACAGTGTAATGCTCCGTGGGGTGAGATTGCATGTAGAGGTTGAGGAGGGACTGGTTCGACTGGGACTCGGAGGTGTTGCCGAGGATCCATAAGAAGCAGAAACCGTAGAAATACCACGAGTGCATGATTCGGGAAATAAAGGACCAGGTAAGAATTTTTTCTCCCTCCTCACGAATCGGAACTCGTTCTTGGGCAAGCTTGATCTCTTCTTCGCTAAGGTAAAACGCTGTCGTGGTACTCGGCGTGTCTGGGAAGAAGAAATAGCCGTAGATGGCAACAGGCAGAGTGATAATTCCGGAAATCTGATGTGGTTCTGTCAGTGTTGCTTTCATCATTGAGGTGCAAAAGTACTGACGATGAAGAGCCACTTCCATCCCGGCATTCCGTGAAGGCCATTCATGGAGGAGTAGATAGCCGTCTGAAGGAAACCACCAAACATGCCCCCAGCCAAACCACTTGCAGTAAAAAGTCCCGTTCTTTGTCCTAATTCTTTCTTCGTATACCATGATCCGAGGATGTACTGTGTGCCGGCAAAGATGCACGACTCGAAATATCTACAACGATATAAGTTTAGTATGTGATTGCAAAGGAGTGATTGTATCAGAAATAATACCCTTGAAAGAAGCGAATCACCATCATGTGTTGAGGGGTCTTTGCAACCGCATTCAGCATGGTGATAACCGCCCATGTCGTGATCATGAAAGGAAAGAACCTCTTGGGCTTAAAGTAAGTCAAGAGCAAATTATTTGGGACAATCCCACTGTGTTAGACACCAAAGTTAGCATGTGTCTTGTGAGAGCTCGGGACTAGAACTTCTGTCAACTGACATGAGGTATGCGGTCGCATAAAGTGTTGTAACTTCCGTAAGCTGGGCACCTTTAAGTCCCAAATCCTCCCTCATTCCAGATACGTAAGCTTGTGTAATACTGGCTCTGTCTAAATAGTTCCTGTTCCGTCGGATATTAGCATTTGCCTGATCATATTGGAGGAGGTGATTACTCACATAAAGTATGCTAAGCAGCAGAAGGTCAGAATGAAGAAATCTAACTTCAGGACAAGCCGTTTCTCCTGGGGTGTTGATGCACCCTTGAAGTGTTGTCGCAAATCCGAAAACGGCGACATGATGGTTGATCGTGATGCCCTTGTTGGGCTATTCTTCACGGAATTGGTGGTGTTGTTCGTTCAGGCTGGGTGCATGAGATCGACCTTACTTGAATTCAGCTGAGTCCGAGGTCTTAAGTAGATCTCCTATCTCAAGATACAGGGCGTCGTGCGTTATCACTCCAAGACCGTACCATCTGTCCATAGTAGACTTATCTTCTTGGCTGGTCTCATGAGAAGCAGGAGATTGTCATGGCACTGAAAAAGGCAATCAGCCGAGGACTCCGATGTTCCTTGGTGCCCCGCCCTTGAAGAGACTCTGCATGTCTGTCACTCGTCGAGACTGGACGAAATCCGGGGTACTGACACAAATAGGATACTGAGACGCAATCACAGTGTTGGCAATTTGGCATCAGCTTGGTGTTGACTAGCGTGCATCAATGATAAGCTTGGGAGTTGATGATCACCCAATCATGTCAATGAAGTGAGGAAGAAGTATATCAAGTGGGGCTTCACCGAGAGGAGCTCCTCCCACCAGGCCACTCGTAGTGACAGTTGCATCGATAAACATGTCGAATGAAAGGACGGATCCCCGGGAGTTCATGGAGTAAACGAGATCAGTATTGAAAGAACGAAGCAAGGTAGACGTCACAGCGGTGTTCTGTCCGTGGTTGTGTCAAATATAGTTCTTGGTTGTCCAAAATCGGGTGCCCGTTATCTCCAGTACCAAGATGCCAAGATTCCAGCTGCAGTCGACAAACAAGCTGCTGTTGATGTCACGCGTTATGTTTGCCTCGGTAAAATCGTGCTCAGCCTAAGTGGCGATAAGGTGATGAGGTTCATCTTCGAGCCCGACTTGAGGCTGCATATGCGTTTCAAATGGAATCAAACCATAACTATATGTATTCAAGGTTACATCAAAGGGTGTTTATTGCTTCTCGACGAAGGGTTTATGAAGATCACCGAGTTCCTATGTCTCATAAGGCCACCTCAATGCCAAGACGGACAAGTCCGCTGGTTACGATTATTCACTGCGCCTTTAGCACGGGCACATACACCTCTCTAGCAACGTTGTCAAACTTTCCCAAGCTCTTATGGCCTTCCGGGTCTGGATACTCCCCAGCGAAGAAGTCCGCGTGCTTTCCAGTGTCCATAGGCCGGTCGATATCGTACTCATACCGTTTCCAACCGTGCTTCCTTGCATCAAGGTAGTCTGTTGACTGTCAGCCAAGGTCCATTGAGCTGCCGAGCTTCAATGTTTTCTTACCAGCCATGCAAAACACTCGATCATCCATGGGCTTGTCGCGCCCAAGGCGTTGTAGCAATGGGGAGTTCTCCAAAGGCTTCAACTCGCGATCATCAGCAGGGCGGGCAAAGTAGATGACTCCAATACGACGCAGGTGTCGCTGGTCCACGGGTGGCTGTACCACACGATGAATGGTCGCCTTGAATAAGCCCCCGGTCAAGCGCTCCATAGCCTCTCCGAAATTGATAACAAGACCCTTGGGCTGGTGCTCGACCCAGCGATACTTGCCGTCGTTGTGGTCCAGAACTTGGAGTGCGGCGATGGGCTGCGAGAACAAGAACGTCCAAGAGCCCCAGTCGGTGTGTCCGGAGAGGAAGATGTCACGGTACTTCTCACTCTCTTCCTGGGGACGAGGCTCGCACATCATGTATCTGATGTATTCTGTCTTGGAGCCACCGGATGCATGGGTCGCCTGCACTGCTTCATCGGGAACCTCCAAGATCATGCTCACCAATGTCAACAGCTTCTTGAGGATATTCGTGCGGATAAACTGCATCACCTCCTGGGTCTCTTTGAGGTAGGGTCTCATAGTCTCTGGGTGGGGGCGGTTCTTCGGATCATGGACGAGGATGTTGTAGTGATCCAGCTGCTTGGGGAAGCCGCCTTTGTGTCCGAGTGGACCAGCTGGCTTGTAACCAACGTACAGGCCACGAGCGTCTTCTTCGGGGGTGACTGATGGGAGGACCTGTCAGCGATGGACAAAATTTTGCCACGACTGTAGGAACCATTCACCTTCATACGGTGCCTTCTCGTCAGGCGGCAGAGTCATCATTGCGTTCGCAATCTGCATCTGTCGAGCATAGACTTCATCGGATATGCCATGGTTCGTAAGAGTCAGGAAGCCATATCCTGTTGCAGCCTCATAGAGCTCTTTCGCAAGTTCTTGTCGGCCAACTGGGTCGTCGAATCTTGCAAGATCGAGATTTACAAGCTTGACATAGTCAACTACCATTTGAAAGATTAGCAATGCTGCTTGACAGAACATACGGGTTGAACGAGGCACAGCACTTACGGTCTTCCTTCGAGGGAGGCGCTGGGGTGTAGGGAGGGAGAGACATCGTTGCACAGGTCTTTAGTCAATTCTTTGGAGTATCGCTGGAAGTGATGCGAATCGGTTCACTGTCATCACGGCATCAAGCCCCTTATCTTCTCGATGACTGCCAGCTTCTGATATACCCGTCCTTCATCGCAACCCAAGGACTACATTCGGTCCAAAGTTCACAGGCCGTCACTTGCACTTGCATGATGCGTCCATCTTGTTGCTCATCTGGTGCTCCTCCGCGTCTGGGGAAGTTGCATCTGACCATCTGCAAATCGCTGCCATTCTAATACAATCATGTCTGGTGACTACGAAAGCAAGGCGCTCCTCCTGTCAACCACCATACTCGCCACTCCTCCCGCAACTCCTCCCCAAAGCACTTTTGGGAGGAGCCCATAATCCTCTCCCACTTGCTTTGCCAGACCGGATTGGATAATAAACCTTGCCAAAGTTACGCTTGGGAGGAGCTCCTCCTGGCTCACTACCTTTTATGGGGCCAACGATAAGGAAGATGTGGACCTGGAAAGAGGCCCGCTGCAATCGCTGCGACGTTCAATTCCGTCGCGCTCTAATCCAGGCGCTCTGAGTGGTTTGATTCGAACTTGGCAAGGATGCCAGGGGCAGCATCGCGGTGACATTCTCCCGGCCCCCCTTCCGGGTGCGGGGAAGCAATCCTCTCCGCGTTTCCAACCCAACCCCGGCTCGCGTTGAGGCAACCTACGAGATGACGCTCTACTGTCGTTGCGTGGAATCTCTTATCTTTGTCAGGCACTAGCGGTATCATTCCATCCCGTTGGGTCACGGGGCTGTCGTTATCGCCTTCGTCCCCGAACACCGTGTCGTGATATGCGACCGAAGGACGACAACACCACATCTACCATCTCAGGTGTTCAATTGCGTGAATAGACTTGACAAGTCTTTTGATCGAGAGAGACGTGATGCCTGCCGAAAAGATGACCAAGATGAACAAGGGCGAAAGACCGTTCCAGTGCCCAGCGTGCCCTAGTCGCTTCACCCGACAAGTAATTCCAATCCGCCTTGCCATTGTGATAGATAATAGAGATGATGCTGATTCCCCGTAGGAGAACCTGAGTCGCCATACCAGCTCTGGTAAGTGATGCACGTTTCGCGTTATTCTCGCTCTTTTTTTGGCTGAGTGTCCGAAGTTCATCAAAAGTCGAATTTGAGGCCATTCCCATGCCCCCACTGTGAAGTGAGCTTCTCTAGAAGGTATGTGAATCCCGCATAGCCGTCATGCCCCCATCCCGCCCAGCCACGTGCGTACTCAGCCCTCCGGTTGTTGACCTCTTTCAGTGATCTGAGAAAACGCCATGTACGAAAGTATCACCCGGGATCAGATAGCGGCGCTGAGCAGCCTCCACCTTCCGCGCCGCCAGTCGAGATACTTCCAAATTCTGCGAACGGTCATGGGCCGACTCGCCGCGAGAGTAGCAGCACCCGTGTGAGAAGACTTGGCCTCCATGGTTTTGCACGCGATTTACTAACCACTTGTGAAGTCCTCTTCGATATCCCAACTACTATGTGATCAAGGCATCTCATGGATGTTCAAGCTTCCACAGTTCATTTCAGCCTATTTCGAGAACTTTCAACCAATATTTCCGCTGATACACGTACCAACCTTTGATCTTAGCTCTGCTAGAGAACCGCTACTACAAGCAATTGCCTGTATTGGCGCAGTCTATCAATCCCCAGACCAAAAGCACGAGTGCAGTGCTGCATTGTTTGACTCGGGACTGAAAGCATTGGATGCATATGTAAGCTTCATCAAACCAGGTCTCTACTTCTCTCGGCTGACCTAGTGTCAATAAGGTCAGGGAGCGGCGATGCTCCAGATTCCAAGAGGTCTGGGTTATGCAAGCCTACTTGCTCTTCGAATACTACGCTATTCATTGCTGTGATGATGGCCGTTTCTCGGTTGCCCTTAAGATCCACCGAAAGGTTGTCGATGCATCACGTCAGTACCAACTGCTACAAGACAGGTTTACTCTTGGGCTGGACGAGAGTTTCAACAGTCCCACAAGCATCGATAATACGGCAGCGTACTCCACGGAGTCGGCTTGGCACGCCGCGATCCAGAATGAGTCAAGAAAACGGTGGGTGCTGATCTCAGACTCTAGTGTTACACATAGCAAGCTAACCAAGCGAAGAATCGCATACTGTTTATACTACTTGGACGCTCAGTTGGCGATATGCTGCAACATGCGACCGCTCCTGGCAGCTCTCGAGATCAAGTACGAGCTGCCATGCCGAGATGATATATGGGAAGGAACGACAGCCGAGGACTGGCAGGCTCTAGTATTTGCCCAGGATGGGTCCTTCAACGAAGAAGAGGATGACGATGCTAATGCTGAACCCCGGCCTGCTCATGGAGATCTTTACGGGTGTCTGGCGCGTTTGATGAACCCCGATTCGTCCGCGCGGGGTCGTCCACCAGGTTTACTCTGGCAGTCGTCGTTCACATGCTTGGTGCTCATAATCCAGATATTAATGATGACACGTGATCTGACACTGGCGGGGTCTTTCTTATACCACAACATCCGGCCAGGAGAAAGCAAGAACAACTTATCGATTATCTCAGAAGTCAACCGAGCGCCGATAATGCAAGCCCTGGATTCCCTGGCGGATCTAATGCGCAAGCCGAGCCACGACCTTGGAAGTTCTTCCACGAATTCTGCCAGCTGGGATCGCGTCTGGACCATGTGGCATTACGCGGCATTGAGCCTCACTCATCAAGAAGCTCTTCTAACCAGTGGCATCGTCGAGTACAGCCTACCAAACGCAATCTCGACATGCTGGGAACTGAACAAGCCTCGGTCAAAACAGCATCGTGATGTTTATGACGATAGAGATGGTAAGCATGCAGAGGTCATCATCTTCACGCGAGCTTTGCTGACACCTTTTGTGCCGGATAGTAACGAGAATCGCAAGCAACATGGAGAACATCCTGATGCTCATGTCTCGTTCATCGAGGAGTTCTTTTCCTGGCTCAACGGCCATACCCAATGAGTATGCGACATGCTCAATGATTGAAGATCCGTTCATGACTATGGTGGGCTTCAAAGCCTGTTTGATGGGTTGGCGCCTAGTCCGACTTATGTCACTGACGGTTGCTCAAAGCAACGTCAATATCCCAGGCGCCCGAGTTCCTAGCATCTATGCCGTGACTGCACAGGTTCTGTTAGGCGGCATTCTGGCAGCCATAAACTCTGATGATAATCCAGTCAACATTTCCGAGACGCCTGAGGCGCGATACTTGGCATGGGTTGAAGCGAACTTTACAAGTCAAAGGTTTTGGCCCTTGGGGAAATGGATCGTCGCAGTTTTCAATGACTGAGAGGGTGGCTCTTTCCTGGACCTGGTTCGGATGTAGACGTGCAACTTGTATTAATACAAAACCATCATTATCCCTAAGTTTTACAGAAGATGCTTGACCTGGCTCATAAAGTCTGTGACTGTTTTCTCGAATGACGTGTACTTCAACCCTTGGAAATCCGTCATCATCGGTTCAGGGTCTACCTGGACATGAGTTTTGACTTCTTGTATGCCGGTCGCAATCTTCTGCGTCAAATCTGGATAAGTGCTCCGAATGGTTTCTGAAGCCTTCTGGTATGTGAATGGCTCCGGAGCCACGGGGATATACCTCTTGCCGCCAGCTTGCGGAGTTGTCAAGGCCATGACATGAATCTCAGCCAAGTCCCTGACATCAATCCAGAAGTTGAACCGACAGGGAGGCAAGGATCCAGATGATCCTCCCGTTGCCACCCGCCACAGCATCATATTAGACTCGTTCAAGTCGTCCTTTGATCGAGGAGTTGTAGCCAACGGTCCAAATATCATGGAAGGACATAACGTGACTAAGTCGAATTGAGGCTTATGCTCTGTTACAAACCTCCAAGCTTCCTGCTCTGCCAATGTTTTGGAGCCACGATACGCGTCCTGCGGTGTTGCATCGGGTGCCACTGCCTCTTCATAGCTGATTGGGTTCCAGTCGTTGGCGGTGTATGTCCAAGGAGTCGATTCCTCCCGTCCCATATCGAGGACTGCGCCAAACGACGAGGTCAAGACAATGCGCTTGACTGATGACTTGGCCGATGCATCCAAAATTGACCTTACGCCTTTCAGTGCGGGAATGACAACATCATTCTCGTTATCTTTTATGTCGTACTTGAGAGGCTACGTGCACGTAAGAGTCTCAGCTTACTGACCGTGGCCAATGGGAATTCAGATTCGTTGCCTCTACTTACACTGGCAACATGGATGACGCCATCGATGTCTTTGACGGCTTCATCGAAAGCGCCTGGGTCGGTAAGGTCCTCAATAAAGTAGAAGTCCAGCTTCGAGGCGTACTGGGCTCTTGCTGATAGAAAAGCGTCTGCCTTTTGCTTTGATCTTGCTACCGCTCTGACTTTGTAACCCTTCCTCAATAGGTTGTCCACAACATGAGACCCGACCAGTCCAGTTGCACCAGTCACTAGAATGTAGCTTCAATTGTGTCAATAATTGCGTTCTGAGGCTCTCGGATTCTCATTTGAGCACTAACTTGCAATCCATTCTTTCAACTTCGTGTTGGGTAAATATTTTTTGTCGAGCTTTATGAGTACCAAGTCAAGCTCGCGAGCGGACTTCCAACATAGAAACAAAACGGGATTTCCTTCAAATTCTGGTGTCTAAAAGCGCCACAGAGTCCTGCATCATTTTATCCGAGGTTCTGGCTGCCTTATCGCAGCTGATCGGTTCGTAGGTCACTACTGAGACTCCACATCGCGCAGCGATTCAAGGCGGAGCTCCTCACAACATAAAGTCATCCCCATGTGAGGCAAAGTGCGAGTATCACAGGCAATCCCAAAACATGCCGGGTGTCTTTCTCCGAGAATTGGATGGGTAGCATCTGATTCATCAATTCTCGCATGCCTTGGTTCGCGGTTACAGCGAGAGTAGACGGAGTATTCTCCGCCAAGGTGGAGCTCCTCCCTCATGCAATTGTCTAATCGCGGTGCTCCTCTCAGTGCAATCGGGGATAAGCAGTCTCCATGAAACGTCATCCTTGACGAAGACTCGCAGCGGAGTGTCAAAAAGGGACAAGCTTGAAAACAAATGAGATCCTCATTAATGACCGTTAAATCACTAGTGAAATCCTTAACTCATTATCTCTTGTCTCCTCGATCGCACCATCCCCAAATCGCCATTCAATCTCACTCCCAAAATGTCTTTCGGCAAGCTGTACACGTACCCGAAGGCGCCACGCTCGACCATGGTGCTCTTCATTGCCAAGTACAACAAACTGGACGTTGAAATCTGTAATGCATTTCCTATCAAGGTGTATCCGGAGAAGGGGGGTGTCGGCGACGTATACCTGTCCAAGTTTCACACTGGCAAGGTTCCGGCGCTCGAAACATCCGATGGCTTCGAAGTCTATGAGAGCAACGCTGTTGCTTGGTTTCGTGAGTGCTTTCGCATTCTGTAAAACCAACATAACACTGACGATTCATCAGTCGCGAAGCAAGATCCCAACACAAAGCTGTGTGGGTCTAACCTGAGGGAAGAGACAACAGTCATCCGATGGGCTTCTTTCACCAATTATGAGCTTCTTCCGCCAATCATGGCATGGATCCAGCCCATCATTGGCCGAGCACCAACAAGCCCAGAGATTCTCAAGGAACGGGAGGAAGGTTGCGAGTTGACTATCCGTGCTATTGAGAAGGAGATCAAGGGCAAGAAGTATCTTGTTGGAAATACGTTAACCTTGGCCGACCTTTTCGTGATTTCCGGCCTTGCCCGAGGCTACCAATATGTACGTTGGCATTTCCCCGGTATTGGGCTAACACTGACGGTATCGTAGGTCTTCACCAAGAGCTGGGCGGAGAAACACCCGGTTGTACATGAATACTACATGAGCATCAGGAACGATAAAGATGGGATCTTTGACAGCATTCTGGGCCCTAACATCATCAGAGATGAAGCTGGCGGTACTTATCCTGACTATGATAGGTTGTAATCGGCTTTTACCTGTGCACATACTACACAGAAAAGTGACAGTTACAGTAAGAATATCAACATTCGAAGACATAAAATGTCAATTTACACAGACAGCTGTATGTATTGGATTGCATCATTTCTTCACTTTTTAATTGCGATTGTAACCGAATGCAAGCAATGTGCCGCCTAGGTTCATGCCCTGGTCTCGCATTAATGCAGCTACCTATCATGAGGAGTTTCGTTGCAATCCCGCAAGCCCTGGTGTCGTGTCCAACTACTTGCCTGAATATGGAGGCAGCGATATTCGCCCAGATACCAAGCCTTGTTCAATATGTTTAACAACTACGACCTTCAAACGGCTGGGTAACATAGACATGAACTTAAAATTGCTGATACGATCATGCTGTGATTTGGTTTCAGCAATGGCGAACACCACGTTAATGACATGTGTCTTAACAAAGTCGAAAGCGCGCAGCCACCACTGCATGGTTAAATATGCCCGACAGCTGAGAGAGGCTCCTAGAGACTTTTGCAGTGCTAGCGACCAATCCCTTTGATTTTGTCTTTGGATCTTGTTTACTGGAGGCTCATAGATATAATCATCAAAGAGCTGGCTCCAAAAGTTGGTACCTTAGTCTCAATGACCGACGATTCTTGATCATAGAATGTTCATTCAAGTTTTCAAAGGAAGAAGATTAATGTGAACAGAATTCTCCCAGACTCTTTTGGAGACAAATGCACAGAGACAAAAGGGCTTATAATGGGGGAGTCAATCTCTCTTTCTCAAGCCAAATCGAGATGCTCTCAGTTTCCCCTCTGGGCGCTTCCACGCAATAATGAGAATGGGCTGCTTCTCCTCTAAACAAGCATTTTCTTCGGCACCAGTCCTCATTTACCCTCTCTCGGCAGTGTCTGACAATGATTCTGCCTCTAATATGTCAACCGACTGCCCACTGCGGGAAGTCCACGTTCAATCCTGGGACGCTTCAGCTCTTCGAGTAGCTCAGAAACTTGATTGGCTATACCTTATTGGACACAATGCGCCTGAATCAACGTTGGAGAGGGTCATGGAAGAGAACAGGTGGGAGTGGGGAAATTCTCAACAATGGTTATTCGCGCCCATTCTGGGGAGATGATCCCGAGCATGGTGAAGCCTGGTTCCATCTGTAAGACTCCGAAGCTGGCATCTGATGCAATCCTCGCTGAAGAATTTCAAGACTGATGAATCAGATGCCCGCAGGATATTCAAGACTACGCTGAGTCCAACCATGAACAAACTGGCCGCTTCTGTTTGCTACTGTAACTGGGGTAAGATAAATCTTTTGGCCGAAGCCCGATGCATCAATCAGCTAACTGACTTAATGTCAACTTTGACTGTTGTCAGTAGCTCGCTCGTCGTTTGGGTCAGGTGGTCTGAATGATTTGGATTCTTGTGTGTTGAGGCTAGCTCAACACTGTTGTGTCGGACTCAATTCGAGCCTTGACAGCTGATCATTCGAGACAGTTGAGACATTTTCAGCCTCGCAACAGGCAATGCTCGTTAATGATTTGCCATGGCTCAAACACGTCACACTGGTAATAGAATCTGTGGATGCTGTCACAACTCCCTCCACGTCCTTCTTGCCAGATAGAAGCTGTGTGCAGAAAACGCCACAGACTGGTGTGTTCCTGACGAGACAATCTATCAATAAGTAACATCTCAACTGTTATTGTTACTAGCTTCATGGTAGCTATTCAGGCCAGGATGTGATATTCTCTTCGGTTGTTTTACTAGCAATTGCGCTACCCGTACACAGCCCGTACACAGGTACCAACGGTGTAAGATATCTATCAGGGTAGTAACTCATAGGCTTTGTTGGATGCCTCCCTCCGGATGAGAGTATAAGGCAACAAACTCAGTCGATTTGTAAACGGGCAACATAAATGGCCTCATGCTCCAAAACACCACCTAACGAATACTCTAATACATACGATGTTGGAACCTTTTGAGATCTCTATCACAAGTCTGCTAACCATATTTGCAAAAAGCGTTGACTTCATCAGTATCTCCACAGCACCCGTCTAGAGGAAGACATCGTCTTTATTATTTCCTACAAGATGCGTAGTGTAAAGAATACGGTGTCTTTCTGACAACTCGCAATGCGCCGATGCGATTTCAACCCACAATTTAGTTTTCATTAATGATACAGACGACAACGCAACTCTCTTGATCACAACCACACCAATAGAAACGTACATATTTCCCATCTCAATCACAATAGAACGACAATCAAAATGGGCTGTTTCCCCTACCGACACCGCGAAGCCCTTGTTACCACATTTGATTTCGCCCAGTCTTGAATTGGCCCAGAAGCTCGAATGGGAGTACTTGAGTGAGAAGGGCGCCTCAGACAGTACTATAAGAAAGGTGATGACCGAGAACAGGCGCGACTGGAGAATACTTAATGGCCTCAACTGCCGAAACCGCCAGCCCTTCTGGGGCGATAATCCACAAGAGAAAGGCATACGGATCAACTTCCCGGATTCCCGAGTCCGATGTGAGGACGCATTGGCCTCAATACCCGACGCCAAACATGATTGGCGGCACGTTTCCGCCGATGAACCAGATATACAGCCATCTTCGCGGATACATCTTCGGATAGACTCATCAGTATTTCTTCATTTCTAGAGTCTACACTCATTCCCAATGCATATACTTATTGCAGGCGAGTATACGTATTGCGTCTGAACTCGTTTAGTTGAGTTTGGCTCTCTACAATTGGCGGTGAAACCCGATTGAGCGAGCCTAAATACCTTTTAATGGTTTATCAGAGGGCTTACTACCCTAATCGGTATTAGAAGTAGCCATTTGAGGAAACCTGAAAGGAGAATTATTAAACAGATTGAACTCTCCCTGAAAAGATTTCTTAATAAATTCCATGATCCCACCATCCTCGCCACCACTCAAGGTTCCCCTGAGCACCTCCGCATCCCCCAAATAGTGCCCCCGAACTTCAGTCAGCAAACGCGGAGAACAATGCACCCATGCACAGGCTGATTTTCTCGAATGACTTTGTGTACCTGGTTCCTTCTAACAAGTAGTGAACACGACAAACATGAAGGGCGCATCTTTGACATCTATCCAAATGCCGTGGCACAGGCTGCCAGCTACACTCAGTCATGAACCACTTCCCCTCACCTTATCCGCTTCTCAACTGCATTATATACACCCAGAACCTTCGACCAACTTAGTTTCTGGTGACTAAAAGCCAAGCCCTCGGATCCATCATCTGGTAGCGGCAGGTCAACACAGGCAAATATCTCAACCTCATCAGCCTTCCCATAGACAGGAATGTGCTGCACACGTCCAGAACCGGGAATTAGGCGAAGCCATACAAGTGCCTCCCCGTCTATCGTGAGAATCTTAACCGTGATAATACCCGAGGCCAACAGTGTCTGAATGTCGGGATTGACATCAATTGAGAAACCATTCTCAACGGCACTCTTTGCGAACACTTTTTGGAAAGGCCCAGATGTTCGCAGAATCTGGTGGCTTTCAGAAGAAAGCAAGTAAGCAAGAACTTCCTGTTGGCTCAGCTCCGACACGTTAGCCACTTCGCAAACGCTGCGACAGGTGACCTGTCTCTGCAGAAAGTCTCGCCATGTCCAGTCCGATACCCTCATAATCTTCGCAACTAATAAAATAAATCCGCCAAGAAGCCAAGAGAACACAGTGAAGTTAAAGGGGTCAACCCCATCAACCCTACTTCCAACGAGCAACCCACACAGGAATCCGCCAACAACCAACACAACAGTCAGACCAAATACAGTATTGACATATTTGGGACACTTGATCACTATTGAAGTCTCTTGTATCATCCATTGATCGGTAATCTTCTTCACCCGTTGTCGGTTGTTTTGTGCCCTGATGTTCGGATGTTCGAAAGGGTCAGAATTCAACTGTTCCAGTAAAGAGTTTGACGATGGGGAGCTCCTCCAAAGCGGACGATACCGATGGCTCGCTAGCCAAGACCGGGCCAGTGAAGTTGTCTCGGCATGTCCTTGTCTTGCGGAAACGTTTGCTGTAATTGCACGGCATTCCGTTTGAACTCGGTGCATGCTGAAAAAGGCATTTTGCAATAAGATTTTCTGAGGCATTCCCCAGTGAATATCAACTCGGGAACTAATAGCTCCTAAATTGGTGGCGAAACCTTTCCCCAAAAGAGGAGAGGCCAGAGACAACGGAGTCACTATGACAACGAAGTCGATCACATTTCGTAGGTCTTTGACGAGATGCTTGTTCTTCATGTCGATATTGACTCGAATACTCGTATTTGAGACTGCTTCAATCCCAGATGCAGTCTCGGAGAGCGGCTCAATGGTTGTCTTCTGGCCACTCTGCATTGTCGACGGAAGCTGAGAAGGCGGGGGAAGTGTCTGCATCAGCTCGAAGCCAACTTCTAACGAGGTCAAAGCCCAGTAAATACCAATACGATCTGTTGAGCCGCTGACACTGGCCCATCTGTCCTGAAAGGTTTGTGTGTGTGTTCCCCAGGTTCCTGCCTCGTACACCAAGGCACAGAGATCTAGACTATTCTTGTCCTCGTATAGTGGTCTTTCAGCCCCTAGATTTCGCAATACATGCTCAATACATTCTAGCAGCCAAGTAGATACTGCAGTGTACTCCTTACAAAAGTGGGCAACAATCGGCTGAGCAGGCCAGGAGCGCTCAACGGGAACGGAATCGTAATCGGAATCACGGTAGCCATGATAGGAATCGTAGTAGCCATGATCGTAATTGCGGTATCCATGACGGGATTTCGGAGTTCGAGATCGGAGGTCCCCGATTGCCTCCATAGATTTAGAAATGGCCAGGGGAAGTTGCGTAGCTAAGACTTTGATCTTTGTGGAAATCTTAGTCAAACATGCAAGAACAACCATTTTCCAATAGGGGCTTTCACTGCTTTTCCAGGCAATATGAGCCAAAATAGACGTGACCTTATCCACGATGTAGCAGTATTGGTCCCTTTCGAAGACATTCAACTGATTTCCGGCCAGCCTCTCCGCAAACTCTTCGTCTGTTTGAGGCCGATTGGCTTTCTCATGCCATTGGGATCTTGATCTGCTGTGCAAGGGTATATCAGGGATATCCCCTTTTATTTGTTGAAAGTTCCAGAACATGTTTGGGGCCGCGGTCTGGGGTTGGGGACGGATAGCCATGATCTCTCAGGACAGCTTCGTCCTCGTAGCTAAACAACCACAAGCTGTAGAGAATCTTATCCGCCACTCTGCCCAATTGTGCAAAGTTTTCGTCGCTTGTGTGCCAGGATCTCAAACCGTTATCCCGTTCTATGTTCGGCTGCAGATGAGTGATATCTGATGTCTCGGCGGCGCGTGTGAGTCGTTTGATTTCGAATTCCCAGAGCTCCTCATGCTGCGTCTCATTCACACCATACTTGATTCGGCCAAAAGGTGGTACGCCTTCATCAGTACTAGGGCCATCTTCAAGTACGACGGAGGACCCTCCCATACTCCTAGGCGCAAGAGGCTTGCCTAAGCAGTATCGCTTGATTCGTTCAGAACTAGCTTCACCCACATAATTCAAAGATTCTCCCTGTGTAGTGACGTTGGACATTGTCGACATGGGTTCTGGTAAGGCGTAGCAAAGTACTTCGTTCGAATATGGGTGGTGCAGGTAAATCTGGAGAATTTCTTTTTTTGCTAGTGACTCTCAAGAAATATGCCAACACTTCACCTCTATTTACGGATGTAAATGATGTTGTGCCTTGATACACCTGGTCATGTTTACCCCTCCTCGCATCAAAAATGGCTCAAATGCATTGCTGCCCAAAGGCTTGGACCAATCGCAGGCACCAGCCTTTTTGCAGCCAACTTGTGGGGCATGTCAGCACGATATCCCCTTGGTTTTCTCAGGCTTTCGAGGTGGTATTCTATGGAGCTACATGATACTGGGGATATTGCTCGCTTTCTACCACTACCTACGCAACAAAATAAACAATGGGCGATGGCTTCCAAACAGCTTTATGAGGGATTCTATGCCCTATTAGAGCCTCCCAAGAACGACATCCCTGCTAATCGTGACACAGATGTTCTCCCGCATGAACAAGAGATCTCTCCACCACAGGAGGAGGAGGATACAGAAGAAGATCTAAAGATCAACAAGCCGCAACAGCCCGAACGGAGACCACGCGAAGTTCTCGATGAGCTATTCACCGAATTCAATATCAACTTAACGCTTGTGGATCATGGGAAGGGTGCCAAGGAGGTCCCTGGATTGAATCAAAGAATCGCTACCCTTTTAGTACGATCCAAATTGGAAGAGATGATCCGAAGCGATGAAATCCCCGACATCACCAAATCTTACCTTGAAAGGGAACTTTCTGGGAGCATGGATTGCCCGGCGATTGCCGACACCAGGGTGTCTCGTGCGGAGGCTATAGCCGCTCAAGAAGAGCTACTTGATGGTGGCGTTGGGTTTGCAGACCTTCCAAAGATATTCCTGCCAGGGGACATCGTTTACACAGCCGATACAACCCCTATTAAGGATACGCTGTATGAGCAATGCTGGATGGTGGCCAAATGTGAGCTGGTCACCGAACACCAACGGCGCGGACTTCTCGTCAATGGCGTTAAATGGTGTGTCGATGTGACAAGCGACAATGGTTGGTATCTGGCATCTTGTGAAGTCTTGATTTATGCATACGACGGCATAAGGGTCATCTCTCTGGACACCATGGGAGTTGTTCCTTTAGGAAGTCTACCCACCGAGGAACAAATGGCCGTGTCCGATAGGATGATCGCACGGGGGAGACAGTATCTTGAGATGTCCCAAGTTGAAGTTCGTTATTGGCAATATCATGGTCCAGCCTCCTGTACACCGCACCATTCCGCTTCGCATGTGGAGAACAGCGAGATGTTGCTGTTCAGAAAGCTGAGCCATTGGATGTGGTGGAATGATGTCGTAAGTTCTACGCTTCTTGTAACCGACGACCAAGCTAGTGTTTTACTGATATTGGCCACTCCGTCGATACAGATTTGTGAAAGAGTTGTCCTGGATAACCTCGTGTTGGAATCCCCAATTCAAACATTATCTTCGTCGTTGCAGCGACTTGGACCTGTCGATAAGTCAAACATCAATCATGATAAGATGTTCATGATCTGCTCAGGGTCAATATTTGTTAGGACGTTGCCTGACTTCGCATGGGCATCGATATTCATTGATCATCTGAGGCCAGTTAAGTGGGAAGAATGCGAACTCACCCAGGATGGTTTGAGTGCGGCAGCTAGCCTTTCCCTGCTCCCATCTTGCCGGGGCGACGTGCAACCGTCACAATCTTTTTTCCGATCAAATGGACAAATTGTCATTCTGCGGACCAGAATGTATTTCATCTCGCCCGTCGTCGCAGGTACGTCTTTCAGTATAGAAGGCCTGTGCTTGAGAACCGCGAATTTAATATAGTCAAATATTACACAGGAGTGGCTGAGAATGCAAGGCGGCCACTGGTTTGGCTTGATCTGTTGGACGTGATACATCACCAAGAAGATTATATACAACAACTGCAGAAGATTTTCGAAGACGTACAAAAGATTGAAGCGTATCTGTATCTTGTCAATTTCGCGCCATTGGTGGCAAAACGGTCTTATGAAGATCGAAGGGGTTGTGTCGAAATTCGCAGTATGCTTCCCTACCTTCTAACGCCCAGTTTGAGAGGTTTACTAATTAAAGTTTAATTTTCCATGACAAAGGATTCCTCGATCTATTGCGGTCCTATCATGGCGTTGTCTTTATTTGTCTCTCAAGGCATGACGAGACGGATCCTGTTCTCGATACGATGGGCCCTGTTGAGCTCAAGCTTCACGATTGTAACACAGCCAATCCAAAACCGCGTCACATGTGTCACTTTGACACAGAAAGGCCAAGTTGGAAGGTTGCTATGCATGAAGGTAGTGGAAACCGAAAGCATGACCACGAGGACTACGAGCGGGAACGCATTGTTCGGATCCGCCCTCGCTCCCGAGACAGTCTGGAACGCATCGTTCGGAGCCGTCCTCGTCCCCGAGATAGTCTTTGACGTCGTAGGAGGTATCTGGAAATGTAGCATCATTGTTCTTCACTCCACGCGTATCAACCGAATCTCGAAGGGAAAAGCATGGAGTATTGAACGCATACCAAGCAAATTACAGAAACGAATTCCCTATGTGAACTAAAAGACTCGCCGGGTTGACATGAAATTGGGCGTTGGTGCTATCATCACCACCACCACCACCAAACTTCCCCTCACAACCCTCCTCTCCGCACCCCAAAAAAATGACCTACGCCAAGGCCCCAAAACGCCCCCAACCCTCCCTCCGCCGAGAGAAAACAAGCCAGCAGCGCGCATCTCCCGTAATTGCGTCAAAAAAGGATAAATTCAAAGAGAGAAGACAGCCGCTTCGTGAGCTAGCCAGGCCTTGAGTGCCATTTCCAAGGCCGGATGCTCGCCAACTGCCGCATTGGCTGACGACGATTCCTCAACGTCACTTCACGACCATTAAGTATTGTGCGCGGCGACTGAGCCTTTCGCAAAGGTGGCAGTCGCGTCAGCGGACGACAGGTCGCTCGTGCATCGCGTCAAGAGAGCAAGGACATGGGATCGATGGCGAAGAATGACAGTAAGGCAATAGATAGAGTAAGGTTTATAAATAAATTATCGCATTCATTAAATAAAGGGGCTCTCGCAGGACAAGCTTTTCTCAAGCTCATATCCCTTTTGCCAAAGCACATTTTTCCCGATAGCTCAAATGAGAAACAAGTCCTGGGAAATATGTTCAACACGCCCCCGGGCGGAGCCACGGCAACCCTGCCGGCGAAAGCATTTTCGCCGTTCGGTGTTCCCTGTCCCGAGGGAGCGACAGGCACCCTGTGTCCCCGGGGGTAGTGGTGGGCGGGTATCCTTTTTCTGCTTCAATCCGCTGCAAAAAATAAATCCACATCTTCCATCTCGACGCCGGATGCATCTCAGCACAAAGTCGTCGCCGCAACGTCGCGCATAAAACGTAGAATACACATCACAAAAACATTCTTCGTGGGCCTCGTCACCGTTTAGGCGGACGAGCGGCTCTTGGCCTTGCGGATCTCGCGGCCCTTGTCGGACCACGGGAGGTGGAAGACGGGAACCTGGAAGAAGGAGTTGCTGCAAACAAAAGAATGATTAGCAAATGGAATCCACATGGCGCGCCTCAATGACATCGCGTTGACGGTTCGCGGGAGGGGCAGCGACCGTCCCGGCTTTAGTCTGGGTCTAAGACTAAACCCCCGCGAGCGCCCGGCCAGAAGGAAGAAGGAAAAGAGCTCACCTGTCATCTTGGATACCAGCCAGTGCGCAATACCATGCCAGGAATGCTGCTAGCATTCCAAAGGTGCCACCGCAGATCTGGAGGTTGCGCGAGGCAGTCAAGGCGCCGTTGTTGGCGGCATAGTTCTCGCAGGCGAGGAAGAGGAAGGCGAGGTCGAGGGTGAAGAAGAGCAGGAAGAAGACGACGGTCGAGCGCAGGGTGCACAGCAAGAGCAGCGTCGTGAAGATGAACCAGCCCGTCAGGAAGAGGCCGACAGCAGAGTAGTGGTCAGAGTAGTTGGCGGCGTACGGGCCATCAGCTCCGATGATGTTCCAGTTGGGGGTGAGCAGGATGGCGTAGGAGATCCAGAAACCTCCGTACGAGGACAGAGCAGTAGCACCAAAGGTGTTACCAACGGCCATCTCCCTGTAATCCAATGGTCAGCATTGGCGCGTATGAAAAATGACAGCGAGTGCGGTTCGTATTGCGTTTCTTCTCCACAGACTCCCTGCCTGGTGCAGCCTCCGTCTTACCGACCTTCCACAGATGTGCCCAAGTCCAGATCCACTCCGGTGCGAAGGAGCGCGAGATGCTCCACATCATCACACCGGAGCTTCCGCTTGCGGGGGGTATCGTGGAGACGGATGAGATGAGATGTTGGGGAAATTTGGGGACCCCGGTAGGAGGAAAAAGAAAAGATGAACATGGAAAAACTGGACGTACCACATGCCGGCGAGGAGCTGGACGAGACCTCCGTATCCGAAGGCGAGGGGGACGGCGATGTTGGGCGCAGTGACGCCGCGAGCGTGGAGGTTGACGCAAGAAAGGACGAAGGTCGTCAGGGCGAAAGCAGAAAGACCCAGCGGCGCCGGGTTGGCGAACTTTCTGTGCTCGTAGGGCTTCCACAGTCCGGGCTGGAGAGAGCCACCGAATGCCTGCGCATCTCCTTCAGTCATGTTCCGGTAGTCGGCAACGCGGGTAAAGGGCCCGGCGTTTCGTTGAGTGTTGTGGCCTACTTGGGCACCATTGAGGCCGTTGTGATGATGGTCAGCACCAGATGTATGCACGTCCTTCTCCAGGTCCGTTGGAGGGACGGCATTGTGGTGAGTCTCGTGCGTGGCCATTGTGTGCTCTTCCGGGCGTATAAGACAAGAGGGAAGGATTAAACCAAGCGATAATAAACGAGCAAAGGGGTATCTTGCAGTAAGAGCAGTCAAACTCCACGGAAGAAGGCACACAGGTGATGG
The DNA here is from genome assembly GCF_000319635.2 of Colletotrichum fructicola Nara gc5. Taxonomy (NCBI): domain Eukaryota; kingdom Fungi; phylum Ascomycota; class Sordariomycetes; order Glomerellales; family Glomerellaceae; genus Colletotrichum; species Colletotrichum fructicola. Next base: position 1,306,838 of record NW_027094057.1, read on the forward strand.
AGAAAGAGACTCCTTAGACTCTGGGGAAGGGGTGGGGAGAAGGGTTTAAGTAATGGGGAAAAGAGTTGGGAGAATAGCCAAAACGAGGAGAAATGGAGGTCGGGGTCGAGGGTCAGCGCAAAAGCGAGATAGCTGATGGGTCGGTAGCGTCGCGAAGGTGTGAATGTCTGGGGTATGTACAGATACGTGGACCGTCCGACGCGGAGAACTGGAGCTGTTGGAGGCTTGAAGCCGGGGATGAGGAGGTCGAAGTCGCGGTCGAGGTCGCGGAGGGAGGAGGCGTGCGTCTGCGTATGCAGGATGAAGAGGGAGTGGGTCGAGTAAAGGTGTTGGAGGTTGTGATGCAGACTAAGGCGAGCCGTCTGGTCAAGGGCCGATCTTTAAAGCCCAGAGACGGCCGAACCGGGGGTCGAATTGGGAATGGGTTAAACGGAGGCTCCGTTTAAGATTCATTATTTTGGGTGCAATGTCGGGTGGTGGTGGTGAATTGGATGGGTGCATGGTGGAGTGACCACAGACTCCTCGTCGGAGACCGCCTTGGCCCTGGTCTAGGAAGCCCATTGTAAATGACATCGAAAAGCCCGCAGTGGTGCGAAGTGGGATCCGGTTTCCTCCCTGTCTTTTGCCTCTGTCTTCCTCCGCCGCCTCCTCATCCCATTGATTACAGTGCTGTTCGTCAGAGCATGGGATGAAGGTAAGCAAAGCAGGTACACTATTGAAAACGTGAGCCAACCAGATATCTCCCGTCTTTCAGACGAAACGGAGGCCAAACTACCGAGAGGGTAGTGATGTGCAGCCTCTGTGAGGAGAAAAGAGGCTCCCATCCCATTAGCCATTTCGGCATGTACTTTTCGCAGCATCCTAGCCCCAAATGCTTGTAGTGAGGGGCCGACCCATGCTGGGTGAGCTGGACCTCGTTTGGTTCAATCTGTTGAAGACTTGGACCGAGACCCATTGTCGGCATCCGAGACAAAAACACCAAGCAATTGTCGTCCTCGTGGCGGCAGCTTCGGGCAACCAACAGCGCGAATTCCAGCGGCCTGGACGAAGGGCTCTCCAAAAGCTGGAGGACGGGAAGCCAGCCAAGAGAAACACAGCCTCGGGTCATTGGGGAAAATCAGTCCACGAGCTGATGTCATTCCCACCTTTTCCGTCCACAGCAGACTTCTCCAATTTTCGCTCAGGCGTCGCTCCTCGTTCGCCGCCTGCAACTAGCACATATCGGGGTGGTCGATGCAAATCGTTATTGAATATCCGCTATCGCCGAGTGCATGTAGATGTTGACGGTCTTCAGTGAGGACCGCAGAGTATCGCGAGTGGAGCTTAATTGCTGCTTGCTGTACCACATAATCCCAAGTGAGCGAGCGCGATGAAGTGTGCCTCCTCCACGTCAAGCCTTCCTCACCCACAGGCGCATGTTCTGGGCATTTTACCCGTGGAAGATTGCAATGCGTGACGGGGCAAATATCTTTTTGAGCCCCAAGCTCAGGGCCCCCAAGATGAGGGAGGGGGTGTTGATAGCAGATTGCTGCGCGACCGGATGAGTGGGTGGATGCTGAGCAATGCTACCACAGCGGAATTGAGTCGATGCTGTCTGTGCCGCCAAGATGCTTTCAGTAAGGTGCCTTTTCCTCCTTTGACGCCTGGTCTCCCTCAATTCCGTTCCAAATCGTCCCTCTTTCACACTCGTGCTCCTCATTGGACCCTGGATGGTAGTCGAGGTCGCATTCGATCCTGGGATTGATATTACTGTGTGTCACGGAAATATTCTTGCTGTCGAGTTCAAACGAGGCAAGGTACCTATCTCGACGGCGGTGCGCAAAACGGACAGGCCAGCTGTGGCCACGGCTCTTCCCCGTCTTGGCTGTGGTTCAGGGTCGGTCGCCTTTAGTCGGTAGTCGGCTTCTGACGACGGAATAAACTTGTAAACCTCTTTTGAAGCACCGTTTTGGAGGCATTGTAGAAAGATGAAGCGTTGAACTGAAGAGTTGTCCTGTTATGGTTGGCCCGCAATCGGTTTACATGCAGAGGCTCCTACTCCACATGAGTATATACGGTGGGAACGCATCACCACTCTCTCGATCCCGCATTACATCCCACGTTTCAACGTTTCCAGCCCGCTGGAAGAGATCCGCCGGCTAGCCTGGGGTAGGTGTTGTCACGATACATCTGTCATCTGGTCATGCTGGCGGTAGCTGTTCGAAAGTCGGCTCGTGTCATTGCGCGGAAGCTGCGGGGAATCTGGGGTCGACTAGCATTATCCCAAACGCTCCGCGAGGCCAAGAACGTATGTTGTTTCGTCTCATTGGAAGGTGAATTCCATGTCGTTACGCGTGCTCCAATTCCATCCATGAGGTCAGCTACTGTCAGTTGGGGCGAATGCCAGCCTTTCGATATTGTTCAAGAACTCGTCTCAAAGGCTTCCATCTATCCCATGTTTCCTCACACCCCGTAGAATTGACGCCATCGCTGAAAGGCCAAGGGCCACCAAAGCGTCATGATGACACTGCCAACCAAGCGTGACCGTGAAGATCAAGCCCGATATCGACCTCTTCAAAAGGAGCGAACCAAACACCACATGGCGGTCGAGTGCGGGGAAAGCTTCAGTGGCTGCAACACGCCTGGCTGCCGCGATCTATGCAAGTAACGGGGCAGCCGTCGCTGTCCGGCTTGTGGTCCGATGATGGCGCCAGGCCGGACGAACTTCAGAATGAGCTCCCAGCTCGCTCTAGAACCTGGCTTGGGGTGTTCCATGTCATGGATATCTAGCGCTGCGTGTGGGCTTGTCTGCCTTTCCCCGGATCTCGTGGTCACGGTCAAGTTTATTTCCCCAGACTGCACCAGCGTCACGGTGTTGGAAAGCCGGCGACGACGTAGCCTGTCTCCACGCTGGAGTCTCCGTTCCCTTTGGTCCGTAGCGTATCAGTTCCTGCCTGGCCGATGCCGCCATTGTTCATCATTTACGTTGGTGATCACTGATCAATGGCTGCTGAGCTCACAGCTAGCTCCGGCCCACCAGACCTCAACAGCCACCTGAAAGTCAGCGGGCCAATTCTGCGATGAAAACTGCGCAGCAGAGGGTTCTGGCGCGACTTCACTGCCTAGAATCGATGCCAGCTTTGCGATTGCTTCAAATCAGGCCGCTGCCTCGGTTTTCTGGGAGTCTCCTGTTCGGACGAACGCCGCGCCAGGTTGATTGTATCACGCACCGCCGAGGTGAGATGCTGTTCCAGTTCGGGAGCGCTGACATCACGCCAGACCGCCCATCACTGCCCCTTTTCGCCGACACCGTGGGATGATCGGCCCACTGAGCGACATCACAGGTGGCCGCTCTGAACATCAGCGAATTATTGTTGCCGGCGCTACGACCGGCTGGCAAATCTGTCGGACTGGCTATTTGATCTTGGGCTGCCGGGCAATTGTCGCTAGTGACTTTAGCAAGAGACGGGCTGCACGTCTTAGCAGATGCCTTACTGAGTGACGGCGGAAAGGAAGGCGGCAAGATCGCTAGCCAGCGCGAGCGAACTGGACTGAACCCGTGTCTCAATTCCAAATGGCAGACAGATTGAGTTGGTAATGACAGCGGGGCAGGCCAGCATGATGCGTATGTAACTAAACGCTGAACATCACTTCGACCAACCATGTTCTGAAAGAGGAGCGTTTTGAATGATTGCCCGCCTTTGACCACCACATGTCTCGACCCCGTGTCGCCATCGTTGGACAGACGGCGGTTTGAACTTGGTCGATGGGAGAAATCCGTGCCCTTCCTTCTTTGTCCGGCTCTTCATTAATCGTCGAGCCGAACAAGCCGTGGTGACACGGGTTTTGACGGATAGATCATCGATGCCTAGTCCCTTGGCCCGCGATGCCAATGATTGAGGCTCGAGCGAAAGCCGAAGTCTCCAGAGAGAAAACGGCGCAGGTCAGCAGTCCGAGATGCCAAGGGCCTACCGTGGCCGCTCATTCACCCCCCCCCCCCCCCCTCCCGATCAGCCAAGGCCGCAATCGCAACGGACAAACCCTGAACTGGCCAGCAAAATTCCGCGAAAGTCCCCTGAAAGCACACACTTTGGCGTCGTATTGCCAAGGGCTACAGGGCTCGGGACACGTTGTGCAGCGGGTCGCCCATTGCAGCCGCCCGTTTTGTGGCGTGTTAGGGCGGCACCGCTGGCTGCAGGGCCCTGCACGACACCATTGAGAGGGAAGCCAAGCAACCAAGCAGCTTCCATTTCTCCGAACAGCCTCCCTCTTGGGTAAGAATCGTTCCACTTGAGCATATATCGTTGAGGGCGAATGCTCAACCTTTTGTTGCTGTTGAGGAGCCATTGCTGGCGTCGTTCCGGGCAGGGCTCCTTTTCTGCGACAAACTGAAGGTTACCGAGGCGGATGAACTCGTTGTTAGGGGACCATTAAGGCTCGATGCCATTGCCGTCTGATAATAGGACGAGAGCTTGTGAGACGCGATGCGCAGCCGTCGCCCGATTGTCTACTTGCTCCGGGATGCCTTGTCCGGGCATACGGTCCGTTTTCTGACCCCCTACCACTTCATATCTGCCCAGTGAGCAGACGACTTCTGGAATCCTGGACTCTTTTCCAGCAGGCGTATTTATCCGTTGCTGGCTGCAGGTCTAGGGGCGGGAGTCGATGCCAAGAAGGGAGGCGCAAACGATCACCACCGGATAACTCGGCATCAGCCAGAGTTTGAACTATCCATGGGCGTCCTGCAGGCTGGCGGCGTTGCGACAGCACATGGTGGTTTGTAGACGGTTTGTATGGCAAAGTTTGGTTCCCTAGGGTGAGCTTGCAATGTTTCGTAGCGCTGATGCGCCCCTCACGGCTGGCCTGCTGACAGCCAATTTGCCAGTGTTATTTCCATTTGAATCCGACGCACGCGCTGTGAACCAGGCCTGGGCTGCCTGTCGTACAGGGCCTATGGCCTCTGCGACAGGAAATGAAGATCGCCTGCTATGCCGCTGTAAGAACTTTTGGATTCTCGGTGTGCTTCATTTTAGTTGCATCTCTTGAACCCTTGAGCTGTACGGTTTCTGCTGGGCCATCTGTATAAGTTTTCAAATCCTTCCACAATGTCCAATGGGAGTGCAGGTATGCAGGCCTTGAGTGAGCGAGACTATTAGTTGCGTGGTTGCCTCGCCAGCTATTCTCCCGAATTGGACCTGCTCCCAATATTGGCCATTTGACTCCGAATCGTGTTCCTTCCGGACGAACCGAAGAGGACGGGCTGTTCCAGATGCAAGAACCCCAAAAGAGTATATTCGCCCGTCGCGGAATCAAAAATCTTTTGCTCGCGATCGTATAATGTTTTTCGTGAGCATCAAACGAGAGAACGAAATGCGTGACGGGGCCAAAAAAGCCGTGCGTCAAGGACAGGATTCGAACCTGCGCGACCGAAGCCACTGCCTAAGCTGATATCAGAAGAACCGATAGCAGGGCAGCCCATTAACCACTCTGGCACCTTGACCGATGATGTGTGCCGCAAATTCCCGTCAGTCATTACAAGTACCGCGCCGTATCCTTCCAGGTGCACAAACTTCGTAAGACCACCTTTGCCCTTTTTCGCGATCCCGTATTCAACTCGCCTGACTTGGAGTCTCGGATTCAAACCGGTCACACATTCTGTGCTGTAGCGCCTACCAAGACGTGATGCCGGAACAGAAGGTTGGAGCGGCCAAGTGCTATGGGGGAAGCAACATCGCCTATGTCCGAAGGAATTGGTCGCCCTGTCAAAGACGTGGCGTCGATAAGGTGTTCTGGAAGGATTCAGCCCCTTTGTTCGGCAACAGTGGCGTATGTATGTTTTCACGACAATCTTCATCTTGATCCTTCATAGCAGAGATGCGGATTTGACGCGTTGGCCCAAAGGCGATACTTGAGACCATCATGCCTTCTAGACGAGGGCACTCCAACTCCCACCATGGCTGCACCCAGTGCAAGACGGGGAGAGTAAAGGTAATTGTCCCGAAGATTTGATTGGGCATAGCTGACGGGCCTGTAGTGTGACGAAGGTCAGCCATGTTGTGGGCGTTGCCGCAAGAAAGGTCGGACATGCACGTACCGCCATTTGCTCGCCCCGTGTGATGCATTTGAGCGGCGACCAGCCGGCGATGCACGTCTCATAGTCCGAGCCGGGAGCTTGTCGTCGGCCGAGGGAGAGCGGCAGGACACCTCCAAGACCGAAATTGGCGGCATCCACCGGTCGCTTCCGAGGTTCGGGGCCACGGGGTTACCCAGCTCAGATCTGACCGAGCAGCTATTACTCCACCACTACTTTGGCCATCTGGCGTTCTTGTCGTTTGGCTCGGTCGACAAGTGGGACATCGTGCCAGCATTTCGCCAAGCTGTGACCCGACACGTATTGACCGAGGCGTACGTTAATCAGGTTGTCTTAGCCTTCGCGGCGACCCATCTCGCATCCGTCTACTCCGTGGCGTTCGGAAATGGCTCGGCTCCGCACGTTTTGACAGCATTGAAGTATAAGGCCTCGACCCTGGAGCTCTTCCGGCCTGCACTTTCTTCGTCCCTGACGCCCTCGAGCTGCGAGTCCGGAATGGCGGCCGCAGGTCTGCTGGTGGCTTGCGAGTTTGCACTGCCGGTGATGGACACCGGCGTCCTCGGTGTGGAGGATCAAGTTGAAGCGCTGTCGAGGATCGCCAATCTCTTTCAGGGGGTGGTTGCTCTCTTTCGAATGGGATGCAGGGGCCTTCGCGTCGGAGAAGGCAGCCCAGCGCTGCAAATTCGGAAGACGGTATTCACGTCCCTCACCAACGAGCTACCGTGGTTCGACGCAGAGCAATCGGTCGAAAATGTCCTACTGGTTGTCCGCAGTCTGGATCATGCCGAGGTCATAAGGCGCGACATACTGTTGCAGGCCGGGGAGAAGTTGCAGGTCGCATTTCGAAGGGTAGCTGCTGCGCGAGGGTCGTACAATGTCGCGTGTATGTGGCTTGGCATGGTACCATCCACGTATATCGAGCTTGTGACAGCGAAAGACCCTCTGGCTTTGGTGTTGATGGCTCATTGGGCTGTCTGCTTGAAAGGCATCGATATAGAGCGTGCTTGGTGGCTTCGAGGTTGGCCTGAGATGATCATTAGTACAGTCGCAAGCAGCATCGGGGAAGCCTACCATAGCATGCTGGTATGGCCTCTGCAAGAGATTGAGAAGAATGAGGCACCTTGGAGACCTTGCCACGATGATGGGGCGGTGAAAGAGGACCTCGTAGATGTCGAGATGGAGGAATGGAGTCGCAGGTTGTGATGGTTGACGGTTGACGATTGATGGTGTGGATGTAACCGGAGAAGATTGACGTTGAATTTGCGTAGTTTTGTTTCTCAAGAAGGAATGACTGTATTGCCACCTTCCATTCGGCGAGGCAAGAGCTCCCTGGGGGCGTTCCTTCCGTCAAATAATTTCGGGTGTTCACCGACACTCACCCGCACTGACCGAGCCCTTAGGTCCAGCATTCCACTTCACCGAGCCCCACCTGGGAATGGAATCGTGCCACCTCGACACGTCTCCCGCTCCCATCGGCCCATCGTACGACTCCCAGAATCGCCTGACCAGCTCCCGAAATATCCACTGTACCCGGGAGTTCATGGCCATGACACCTCACTATATATCTCACGCCAAACACAGTCGCCATCTCTAACCTGACGCTCTCCAGCGGAAATGTTCATCCGACCCATCCGGCGCTTCGTCCTCACCCTCATCTTCGGCATCATCGCAGGCATACTGGGAATGACATACCACCGCCCACTAACAAACGCAATAAACACCTTTACGCATCAAACATCGCGCTTTTCATCCACATTCAGAATGGCATCCCACAAGCCCGTCATCGTCGTCGGATCCGGCCTAGCCGGTCTGTCTGCCGCCCACGAGGCTCTCAAGGCCGGCGCCTCCGTGCAGATGCTCGACCGCGCGCCCAAGCCAGGCGGCAACAGCATGAAAGCATCCTCCGGCATCAACGGTGCTGGGACGCGGTTCCAGAAGGCCCTTGGTTTGAGGAAGGATGACCTGTTCTATGACGACACGATCAAATCTGGCGGCGTGCGTTTCAAGGAGGCCAAAGGAGTCGTTGATCGGCCGAAGCTTGTTGATTTATTGACAAAGAGCTCCGGGGGGGCAGTGGATTGGCTTGTTGACGACATCGGTGTCGACTTGAGTGTCGTTGCACCTTTGGGAGGACACTCCATGGCAAGAACGCACCGCGGAGCGGGCAAGACCCCTCCTGGAGCGGCCATCGTGACGACTCTATTGAAGAAGCTTGGCGAGAACCCCGAGTTTCAACTCAAGAACTCTGCCGAGGTCACGTCACTAAAGGTCGTAGACGGAGTCGTCAAGGGCGTCCAGTATACCCAGGACGGAGAGCAACATGACCTCGAAGGAGCCGTCGTCTTCGCCGTCGGAGGTTTCGCGGGTGACGCAAACGGTCTCTTAGCTAAGTACCGTCCAGACCTTGCGGGTCTCCCATCAACAAACGAGGCCCGGCCTGCTTCGCACGGCATCCTCGAAGCCGTCGGCGCAGAGTTTGTCGACATGGATAGCGTATAAATACACCCCACTGGCTTCGTCGACCCCAAGGACCCAGAGGCGCAGTACAAGTTCCTCGCAGCCGAGGTCCTCCGCGGCGAAGGCGGCATCCTTCTCTCAGACAAGGGCGAGAGATTCGTCAACGAGATGGAGACGAGAGAGCATGTCAGCAAGGCCATCATGGCGGTGCCACCAAAGGAAAACAGCGAGACGAGGCAGTGGGACGTGACTCTGCTTATGGACCCTGGTGCGATTGAGGTAGCCGAGGGACATCTGGGCTTCTACCTCTGGAAGGGCTTGATGGAGAAGAAGAAGGTCAAGGATCTTAGCCCGGAAATTATCAAGGCTGTTGACGAGTACTCGGCCCTGGTAGCCTCCGGAACGGACACGGCGTTCGGCCGGCGGACGTTCGGTCGGTGGAGGCTGAAAGCCGGGGAGGGCAACCGCGAAAAGGAAGTTTGCGTCGGCCGGGTAACGCCGATTACCCACTTCACCATGGGCGGTGCTTCATTCAACATGAAGGCCCAGGTGCTGCGCGAGAACAACACTGCCATCGAAGGTCTTTGGGCAGCAGGTGAGATCACTGGTGGCATCCACGGCGACAACAGGCTTGGAGGATCATCACTGCTGGAGTGCGTGGTTTATGGAAGGATAGCAGGCCAACAGGCGGCCAATTCGGTATTGAGCTCGTGATTTAGGATACCTGTGTAGAAATCCATGTGTACATGCTTTTGATGACCAGAACGCGATCCTCCCATCTTAGCTCCTACGACGACATCATCGAGTTTCTAGGCAGACCTCATAGTTTCAGTGAGCTTATCTCTTATGGTATGTTCACACTCATCTGTACGTTTCTCAAACACATATTGAAATCTAATGTACATAGAAATAGTTGAAAAATAATCACAGGCCGGACCCTTCCCGAGACCCCAAGCCGGCTACCGCCTCATCCAGCACCAGACGCTCCCGCCCTTGACCAGGAAATTACTCCAGCGCCACAAGTGAAAGGCTTCTTCTAAATCCCAGATACACTACCACACTTCATCTACAGGAGCGTAGTCTTGGAGAGCGCGTGGCGGAGGTTGAACTTCTTGTTCACCTGCCTCGCAATCACCCTGCTGCCGTTCACAGCCTTGGCCGTGCCGTTGCTGGCAAACCCGTTGTTCGCGAGCTTGTTCACAGTCGTGCGGGGGACTTGTCCAACAGCGCCGTCCAGCGCGGTCTCGGCAATGTAGCTGCACAGCTCGACGGGGCTCGTGGGCGCGGAGCCGAGGCCGAGGAAGTACGCGGCCAAGCCAGCAATGTGGGGGGAGGCCATGGAGGTACCGGAGATGGTCCTGGTGCGGCCGTTGGGCCAGGTGCTCAGGATGTCGGTGCCGGGCGCGAGGATGTCGACGGAGGCGCCAAAGTTGGAGTACTCGGCGAGGGTGTCGGTCTCGGTGGTCGCGCCGACGGTGCAGACGCTCTCCTCGGAGCCGGGGGACGAGGTGCTCGCGTCCGCGGCCTCGTTGCCGGCGGCGGCGGCGAGGAAGTGGCCGGCCTTGACGATGGCGGCGGCGGCCTGGTTGACGGCGTTGGAGGACTGGCCGCCGAGAGACATGTTCACGACGACGCCCTTCTCGCAGCCCTGCTGGCCCGCGGCGTCGGCGGCAACGAAGTCCATGCCGGCGATGACGGCGGAGTTGGTGCCCTCTCCGTTCTGGTCGAGGACCTTGACTGCGAAGAGCTTGGTCTTCTTGGCGACGCCGTAGGTGCGGGAGCCAATGGTGCCGGCGACGTGGGTGCCGTGGCCCTGACCGTCGGAGTCGTCGTTGTCGGCGTAGTTTGCGAGGAAGGTTGCGCGGCCCTCGAACTCCTGATTTCATTGGTTAGCCCAAGATTCATGGACATGGCATATGTTCGAGCTGGGTACGTACGGGGTGCTCGACATCGATGCCGGTGTCAATAATGTAAGCGCAAGTACCCTCACCAGCGCTGTCGTCGTAGCTGTACGTCGTTCCTCCAGGCGAAGAGCTCGAGAGTCTGGCAATTCCCCATGGGGCGTTGGTCTGGGTGGCGCTGATCGACATGATGGCATCCTGCTCGATGAAGTCGATGCTGGGGTCGTTCTGCAGAGTCTCAATCTCAGACGCGTTCAGCGTCGACGCGAATCCGCGGAGGTTGTTGGCGAAGTTGTAAACGTGGTCGGCCTCGGCGGCGAAGGCCGACATGGCAGTCGCCATCGCACCGGCCTCAGCCTCGGGCTTGAGGCGGACGATGTACTTGTCGGCAACAAGCTTGACGTTCATGCCTCGGGGCTTGATGAGGGGCGCGGGCTGGGCGCGGCGGGCGGACGGGGCCGCGAGGGCCGTCAGGGGGAGGAGGGCGAGGAGCGTTGGGAAGTGCATCTTGGCGCTTAGTCAAAACCCACACAGCACACACGCGGAAAAAGCAAAAGAAGGACTTGGGATAAAGAGTGGAAGAGAGGGAAAGGAATGAGATTTAAGATCAAGATCGTAGAGAGCGGAAAGGTGTCTGTTGAAAAAGAATGTGAGATGTGCGCTGGATGGGAGTTTGGCCTTTGTGGTTCGATGGGTGTCGAAGCCTGGGTGGTTCCATCAACGTCCTCAACATGCGGCAGACCGTCAGAGTCTTATACTCCTGCATGATCATGCATCTAGCCAAGCGAACATCAGAGCGTCCCGGAGCCAGTTCTTTTCTTAGTGTGTCGTGGATTTTCACGGTTCCCCTTCTGGTCCATCATCAAACCCGCTGTTTGTCCAAGTCTGGCAGGTGGGCAGATCAAGATTTCGCTGACGGCTCGCGGCTCCGCGTCTCCTGTTGGACGGAGATGGGGTCATGGATTAAACCGCGGGCCCCGCTGCTGGAGCCGATGTTTGAATTAAAGGAAACCAAGGCCAGAACTACCGGGGACCAACCACGGCCGCCGAGAGAGCCTCAAGTCGAGACAGCCACCCGTTCGACGGGCTGCCAGCTGCGGCTTGCTTGCGCTGCCGCTGGGCGGGATCCATGCACTGTTGCGTTGGCCCCGTTGAAAGTGATGTGTTGTGGTGGGTGAAAAGAGGGTTGGAGGGCTCCGCTTCCATGTCGATCACCGCGCCGGGGGTCTTCGGGCTGCCACCTCCTTGACACGGCAGTGCTTTTTTGCGGATCAGGGCACCACAGTCAAATGTTGAGAGAAATGAGAACGAACAATCGAGAGCGAATGGTGGCTGGAGGCAACAATGTTTGGCTCGCTCGTTGACAGCCAACAGAGCTGACGCTGCTGCGCCTTTGCCCAGCAAACCTCAGTCTCAAACCCCTTCATCGTGCAGGCAAACCGCCCAATGGGAAACATTCAACGACGGTATATCCATTCAGAATTAAGCACGAGCCAGCGGGTCGCCCACGCTGGGACGAACCAATCCGGATATGGGATGGCATCCATGAGATCCAAGAATGGCTTGTTTCAGGGGTTTTGACGCAGCTGATTCGCCACGCTGGAGACGCCGCCAAGGAATTGACCCGATATGCGATCAACATGTCTCACTTCTCCGTCTGGCCAACCAACGTTGCTTATTGGCAAAAACCAGTCGTTCTGAGGGGACGGAAAGAAAGCATGATGGTCCATCTGCTGGTGGGGTTTCGGAGAGAGGCTCTCGCCTGCCGGGATCTTGTGTGCCCTGATTGCTCCAGTATTCTGGGCAACCGTTATTGCGATTTTCTCAACTGCTGTGGGGGTCGAAAAGGGCCTCCCTATTTCGGAGTTTCGCTGGAACGACGGGGATCATGTGCATTTCACATGTGGCCGATAGAGGGTTAATGCTTGCACTGAAACCATGACGGAATTACTTGGACGAGCTGAGAGATAGACTCCTCAGAGACACAGTGTCGCAGTTTACGACGTGATGCGATTTTCGGCCGGTCGGAACTTTTGTTATCTCAAGCAACTACCCTGCAACCTTGTTTGCGATCAACGCGGCGTTCCGGATCTTCATTCGTAAGGTTGGGAAATAAGCTTAGCACAGCGCGTGCGCGCGATAATGTTTGACGGGAAGGAACAGAGACGACTGACTCGGTGTTACACCAGCTCATGCGGGCTGCCGCCGCCGAAGGGGCTTGGGAGTTGCCAAGAGAGGGGGATACGAATCTTGATTGATCGCATCTTAGACATCAAACGGGGAGGCTTGACGGCAAATTTCTGCAAGACAGGGACGAACCGGTATTGGAAGGTGTGCTGAATTGGTGAAACCAGCGCGCCACATGATGGAACACTCCGTCGGTGAGGAAACATTGTCATTTGAGCAGGAGGTTATCGCGTTTCTCGAATATTGACTTGGTAACACAGAGAAGATCCTGGTGTTCCCTGAAAACGCGTTCATATGCCAGGGCAGCATATGACAGAACAGAGACGATGACTGGACGCAAAGTGCGGCTTTCGGTGGTCTGGAAGATGTCTTAGACGGTCAGGTCTGGTGGCAATACCTTCCATTCGGCTGTGAACTTGAGGTCATTGTTTTCTCTTACAGTGATGCATCCACGATATTCTCGCCGATAGACAATTATTGTCTTATACCACAAGCTTGAATTCTGTTTCCGATACAAGGCACATGGAAATCACTCGGCGCTCGGCGACGTAATCACGAGAAACTTCAGTAGCTACAGTCACAATGATCTAGCTTAGGTCTCCGTCGCTACCCATGTCTACATAGATTCAAACGATCCCGATCAGTGGTAACGTTCATGTCAACCACGGTTCAAGTGTATTTGCGCACCGTGATTTGGATGCAGAGGACTCCGGAACGGCTGTTCGTCTGTTATTAGGCTGGGTCAGTGCTTGCCAAGGATCCTCACACGGCAATTCCACATTGCAATCAAATCAGTTGTAGCTATTATGATACCAACAGGCACGTAGAGGCGGTGGGCTTTCAGAGGACACCGCTTATACGACGCCGACAATTGCTATGTGAAGAGGAAATAAGAAGTAAGTAGAAACACGGTGGATTAACCATATATTCAGTCATACCAAACACGTTTGTGGAATAATGGAGAGAATCCTATCATGTTGTTGTATTATTAGTGTTGAAATCGGGTAAATTGGGTTTAAATGTACTGAACACAAGTGGTACCTATTTTATTAGTAGTGAGAATTCTACTTCTGCTGGCTATCAGGCTATAAGACCTCGAATAAAGTCACCGTTGACTATGTCAACCTGCTGTTCAGATGTGGCCGGATCACCTACCGCTCTGAGGTCGCGCAATCCGGGATGCTCTCATTCGTTGATCCCAGAAATAGCGAATTGCCCCCTACACTGAATCCTAGGATGAACCGGTGGGATGGGACTGTTCCTAGGGCTCAATGTGTACTATCCACAGCTAGTCCGCTGCTCTTATGATCAGGATTACAACAAAGGGTATCGGATTACTGACTGGGCAGTACTCGTTGATGGCCTCTATTTCCTGGGGTCCCGGGCATGGCAGGACCTTAGCTTCACCAGCACCCAGTACTTTACGATCTTACGTCGTTTGTCATGGTAGAATACGATGATTTTGTTCGTTAACATGACCATCTGGCGCATTACATGAAAGAGAACTACAGCCTCAATAGTCTAGAAAGGGGGCTAGACTTTGAGTCGCTAGACATGATGTCCAATAAATACGATGAAGTTATGACCGCAGCTGACGAGACCGCGTGGATTTAGAGTTCTCAGATAGTTCAATCATTGCCAGCCCGATTGCTTGGTATTGTGCCGTCTTCAGGATGCGAAACTGCTCACAGGCCTCATAATGCCCAGGGTGGGGGTTTCAGCAACCGCTGTCATCCGTTTCTCCCTCAGAATGTCGCCGGCGGAAAGTATAAATTCCAGCTACCTATGTCGACCAAGTGCAAAAACATTCATTGGTTGTTATACTTTAAGTCTCGCCTCACATCTCATCTTGAGTTCTCCACCAACGTTTCAGTGCTGGACACATTTAAGAATTGGCCCGCAAGAATTTCCAGTCGATCGTTACTTTCGCCAACACTCTCTCTCACCCGACGAAGATGGAAAAGCTTGAAGACGCGGGGGCGATCCACGTTCCTTTCAAAGAGCCGCTCGACAGGATACGAGGATGGTTTTCCGGAGCCTGGTCTCTCAAATCGCATTACAGCTTACTCGAAGGCGACGACATGTACTCACCTACCGAACTGCCGCTTGACGAAACGGAGAGATCACCGCCCCTCTCGAGAGCCTCAATCGGATGGCGCCCCGTCAGCCCACAGCGCCTGTTCTGGTTGATGGTACCATCGTATGTCGCCCGCGCGTTCGGCCGCGGCACGGCAGACTCGAATATCCCAGCCCCCAACAGTACATCGTATTTGAATGGTCTTCGCGGCCTCGCATCGCTCATTGTTGTACTTCAGCATACTATAGACGGAGATGTAAGTGACTACGAGCACCTCTGCTTTTGTTGGATCAAGCACCAACGATCGCCATGAGTGTGAACACCTGATTTTCGAAAGTTGACTTACAATTGAGTTCACCAGTACTCGATCGTTCATCACGCCTGGGGTGAAGACTATGAAAATCGCTATTTTATCCAGCTGCCGTTCGTTCGCCTCATACATAGCGGAGTATTTATGGTATCGGTCTTCTTCGTCATCAGCGGATTTGCTCTTACATACGGACCACTGAAAAAGTCCCATGCGGGACAAGGCGCCACTGCCATCAGTTCTTTCCCGTCTAGCATTTTTCGCCGTCCGTTCCGGCTCTTCCTCCCTACCATACCTATTATCGCGATCTCGACTGCCTTAATTCCTTTTAACGCATTCTACGCTCTCAACAGCTTTGAGCCTATGGAGCCTGTCGCCCTCGGTCTCTGGGGCCATCTGCACTACATGTGGTGGACATTAATAACTATCATCACCTCCGGCTCAGCCAACACAGTCATGCCTCAGGGCTGGACTTTGGTGGCCGAGTATCAAGGATCGTTACTTGTGTTCCTATCCTGTTTGGCCTTTCTCAAAATGGCGCCCATAGTGCGGATGTCATTTACCGTCCTACTCCTGAACTACTTCTTCTACCTACGAAACTCGTACTCCTGCCTCTTTCTCGCAGGCATGCTCATCGCCGATTTTCGACATTTGCGGGCAAAGATGCCAGGCTTACCGATAATGGCACGTAAGATCACTACCGTCACATCATGGCTGCTGCTTGTGCCTATTATCTTTTTGGGCTGCTGGCCGATGCATGGTAACGCCTTCGCAGCACCTGGATATTCGTGGTTTATCGAGTTCGACACGTATGGCTTCGGACCCCAAACTTTCTTCCAAGCTACATGTGCTGTGGCTCTGGTGGTAGTATTGGAAAACCTGCCTCCTTTACAGCGTCTTCTTAATACCAAACTGGTATTATATCTGGGAGAGATCAGTTACAGTCTCTATCTGGTTCATTGGGGCTGTGGCAAGAACTTTCTTACTTACGGTCTCAAACTCGAGATGACAGAAGCCGGGTATAGCCTGATCGCGTCATGGGGTTCACTTTTTGTCATTACAATGGTGTTATGTTTTTGGCTAGGGGATGTCCATTGGCGCCTGGTTGACCAGAAATCAGTGCGATTCTCACATTGGCTGAGCAGGATTCTTGGCATATAGCGAGCGATATTTGCAAGACATTGGCCTCCTGAAATACCTAATAGATATCAACTATACCCGAGCTAGATCATGGAATAGGCTTCTCAGCCCCTTACGAGACAGCAAATTGTGAAGTAGCGGAATGAGGTTGTGTTCTCATGTTCCCGCCTACTCACCCTACGCCTAAGCTCATCCCATGCATCATTATAGTAGCTGGAAAGCAACAAAGTTTAGAACGAGGAGCCGAGAAACCCAGTAGCATCTCAAAATAGATAAGCCGCCACAATTTGCCAAAATGGCTTGAAGTACGTCGACACACTGGGACTTGCGGTCGGTAAACTGGGCAAGCGGCACTCCACGCTCCCCCACACGGAGTAGTCCGGTGGCGTGGGACTCCGAGCCAAGAATATGACTGCCAAAAGGGACTTGCGAAGGATATTAGCCTGAATGCAACTCAACCCGTGCACTCCATTGAGAGTCTGAGATTCCGAATGTGTGATAATGTCGGCCGAACTACAGCGGTACACGGGGGATTAGGAGACGAATTGATCACCAATCCGCAAACCTCGCGTCGAGATAAACCGACAGGGTCATTCTCACTCGTCAGAAATCTCGCGAGAGATTTTGTTAAGACATGCGTGAAGCTTCTCGAAAGACGGTTCCCTTTGAGGCACATAAGTAGATACAACAACAAACAATGTAATTAAAAGAAGATTACCTCATGGCTCAGCCACGTTCTCTCGCTTGCTACGATCAATCATGACGGTCTCGATCTCCAAAGTCTCTTTTGAACACCATCCCATCGCACTTGGAATTGGGGAAGACAAGCCACGTATCTCCTGGCGCTTCGATGGCCTAGAGCAAAACTGGACTCAGAATGCGTACCAGATCGAGGTCAAACGCCAGGGTTCATCCAGCATTTACGGCTTTGAGTCCTCTGACTCTCTCTTTGTGCCGTGGCCACAGCCGCCCCTCGCATCAGCCGAAAGGGCTACTGTTCGAGTGCAAGCCTTCGGTGGTGTAGGAAATTCGTCAACTCCGTGGTCTGATTGGGTTACCGTCGAAACCGGCCTCTTGACCCAGAACGATTGGTCTAGCGCGGTTCCCATCTCTGCCGATCGAGAGACTGAGGTCGACGGACCCAAGAGACCAATCTACTTCCGAAAGTCATTCAGTCTCAGCAACGCAACTAGATCCAAGATCAAGTCCGCGCGACTCTACATCACTGCTCTTGGTCTTTACGAAGCTGAAATCAACGGAAGGCGCGTTGGTGATCATGTCATGGCACCGGGATGGACTTCGTACAACTTCCGCCACGTCTACAACACCTACGATGTGACCGACCTTCTGAAGCCAGGCCAGAATGGCATCGGTGTACTGGTTGGCGAAGGCTGGTTCTCTGGCATTCTGACCGCTGCGGGGAACTACCGCAACAATTATGGTGACACTCTGGGCGTCCTGTCTCTGCTTGTCGTAACGCTTGCAGACGGAACCAACTTGAAAGTGGCCACCGATGATAGCTGGCAGGCTAGCGAAGGGCCCCTGGCCAGTTCAGAGATTTACAACGGTGAGATCTATGACGTGCGGCTTGAGGGCAAGATCCGCGGCTGGTCAACTGGACATTTCAATGGCAGCAACTGGCTGGCAACGAAGGAACTCTCTCATTTGAAGGGCAAGCTTATGCCTTTGGATGGGCCACCAATCAGAAAGGTGCAGAACATCTCTCCCAAGCAGGTGTTTTCGTCGCCTTCTGGAAAGACCTTGGTGGATTTTGGACAAAACCTGGCAGGATGGGTCAAGTTGTCAGTCAAAGGACCCGCATTCTCGAAGACGACAAACATCACCCTCCACCACGCCGAAGTCTTGGAAAACGGTGAGCTCGCCCTTCGACCGCTTAGACGCGTCAAAGCTACCGATACTCTGATTCTTGACGGCAATGTCAATCAGACCCGGACCTGGGAGCCTCGGTTTACGTATCATGGCTTCAGATACGTTCAAGTAGATGGATGGCCTGCAGAAGTTCCTCTTGATGAACACACCATCCAGGCAGTTGTCGTTCACAGCGACATGGAGCGCACGGGCTGGTTCAAGTGCTCTAATGTGCTATTGAATCAGTTCCACGAGAACGTCGTCTGGTCCACCAAGGGGAATTTCTTCGGCATTCCGACCGATTGTCCCCAAAGAGACGAGCGTCTCGGCTGGACTGGTGATGCTCATGCCTTTGCACCAACAGCCAACTACCTTTTCGACACTTCCGGCTTCTGGAGAGGGTGGCACCGAGACATCTGGTCTGAGATGCAGAGACAGGACACCATGTACGTCCCATTTTTCGTCCCGGTTATTCCACCGGAGATAGACACCAAAACGTGGAATCCTTCGAGGCCCTCAGCGTTGTGGGGCGATGTTGCCGTTGCTGGGCCTTTCAACCTCTACCAAGCATACGGCGACCTCGGAATGCTGCGAGAGCAATACAACCAATCCCAAGCATGGATGGATGAGGGAATTCCTCGAGACTCTCAAGGACTCTGGGCAAAGAACTCTTACCAATTCGGAGACTGGCTGGATCCCAAGGCCCCAGCTAGCAATCCCGAGAGAGCGACTACCAACAAGTATTTGGTGGCGGACGCATACTTGATCAAAATGACGGAGCTGATAAGCATTATATCGACGGCATTGGGACTCGGCGATAAGGCCGAGGCATACAAGACACAATGCCTGGAGCTCATCCAAAGCTTTCGGGAGACTTGGATGTCGAATGGCACTATGCCCAATCGGACGCAGACTGCGTACGCGCTTGGTCTCGACTTCGGAATCTTCAACGAAGAACAGCACAGCAGTGCCGTCAGCACTTTGAAGAGCCTAGTCGCCGAAAATAACTATCTTGTGGGGACAGGTTTTGCGGGGACTTCATCCTTAGGCCCAGCCTTATCAAGGAATGGAGCATTTGAAGACTTTTACCGCATGTTACTGCAAACCCAGGTGCCATCTTGGCTCTATCAAGTCGTCATGAACGGAACAACGACATGGGAGCGATGGGACAGTATGCTAGCCGACGGATCAGTCAACCCCGGAGCTATGACCAGTTTCAATCATTACGCATTTGGTTCCGTATCTAACTGGATACATGAGAACATCGGGGGGGTGGCTCCTGCCGAACCCGGATGGAAAAAGATTCGAATTTCTCCGGTGCCTGGGGGGAACATAACAAGCGCCAGCTCAAGATTTATCAGCCCTTACGGTGCAGTACGTGTGATGTGGGAGATTGATGACAAGCGTGGTTTCCACATGGAAATCGAGGTTCCTCCAAACGCAAGAGCTGAAGTCACTTTGCCGGGGGGTAATTCGACTACTGAGGAGGTTGGATCCGGACGATACAGATTTTATAAGCCAGGTAGTTATTAGTTTACTTGAACATAGACTTCTTATCCACACTTTGCTTTCCTTGAGGTCAAAACTCGCTCCATGTTATCAACGAAATTTGATGACCCAATCATCTTCATCTTCCTCCTCCTCTTCCTCCTCAAAAGTGGGTTCTGCTTTCCAAGGAAGATCATACCCAAGCCTTTGGAAATGCATGAGGGCCGCCTCGCCTCTCGTACAGGTCGCGCCTTCTTCCCGCCACGTCACACCTGGGATGGGAGGACCCCAAAACTGGCCCGGCCCCAGCCCCGCAGTCAGCACGCGCTCAAGATGGTCCGCGGAAAGCCTCAACATGAACAGAGCTCGGGCCGGGTCCGGGTGATTTTTGCATGCCTACAAGATTTCTACAACGTGGCAGGGCATGGCAGGCTTGCGGAGCTCGTTGGCCACTGGTCCGATAACATCTCGACGAACGGCCTGATGTCTTCTCTGAGATCGTGTAACACCCAGAATGCTTGAGCATGAAGAACAAAGAAAGGGAAGGACACTTGGTAGGCCTCATATTCCAGTGCGTTGGAAAGGTCGATGATCACGCTGGCAGGGTCCATAGCCTCGGGATGTACCGGCTTCCTGGCAGCTTTGCCGTTGGCCTTGGTTTCCTTTGGCTTTTCTGGCGTCTTCGAATCCTCCTCTGCAGGGAAGTGGAAACGCTCGGGGATGATCTCATAGACATCCTCAAGTCTCCAGGCTCCTGGTCCCGTTCGTCCGTAGTCGGCGACGTATCTGTCATAGAACGCCATCCAAGTCGGGGTGTTGAGTTGGATCAAACGGTGGTATACATCTTGAAAGACCTTGGTCCGAGTTTTGCCTCGTCGCTTGGAAGGATCCATGAAGCTCGTGGCCGACACGCCCAGCTGCATCATGAGACTCTTGGAATACTCTTTCATCTCTCTCGGGACTTTGCCCCCGATAAAGAATTGAGAGGGCCCGAGTAGAGCCATGGCTGCTTCTAGATCAGGCCAAGGCTGTTGAAGTTGCCCTTCAGCCTGCACAGCGTTATACAGATGCATGGCGCAGAGAATTGATCGGGAAACGTTCGCGGAATGAATGCCTGTGCGCTACATGGTGATCCGGTACGCGTAAAGAAGCAGGCCACATGCGATGGGATGTCTTTTCCAAAAGCCATGTTTCTCTGGTTTGGCCGCGCTTCCAAGCTTTTTCTTCTTCTGCAAAGCCAGCTTGGCCATGTAAATGGGATCCTCTTGTAGTTCTAGACAGCCTGTGGCCACGTGATCATACTCGTCGAATTCTTCGAACACGTCCAAAGTAGTGAGCACCCGATAATACTCGCTGAACTAATCACACAACTTTTGCATGATATCTAGCATCTCGTCTTTCGGCTTGGAGATCTTTTTGCCGAGATAGTGGTGAATATCAAGCAGCACCTGTGACGCGAAGGCCAGGTAGAAGGGTATCTTCCCAGTTTGACGAGCTTCCCTTAGGCCGCGCAGTAGGTTGTCTTCGATGACATGTGGCCATTCTATCAACCCGGATGGATCTTTCTTTCCAAGATGGTCGTCAACGAATGCGAGATCCTCAAACACATGCTTGAGAATGTCGCGGTCGCGGTCGAACTTCGGGACCCCCTTCCGAGCCATGACATCCTTCATATTGTCGAGGTTAACAGGCTCAATGGGTTTCTTATTTGATTGCAACCCCGGTAGTACCTCGCTGAGGATACTGAGCGTGTTCAAAAAGCTCTCCCTGCCGCCAATGTAGAACAAGTCGTCCACGCTGTCATCAATTCTGAGGCCAAGCTCTGGTGCGTCGGTGTTTCCAGGCGTCAGAGACCAAGATACGATCAGGTCGCAAAGCATATAATGCTTATTCTTCAGCGCACCGTAGAAACCATTCTTTTGCGCCTCGAGTACCGGGAAAACGTCGTCAATCATATGACGTGCCAAGTCGAACCCGGTGTTGGAGGCAACTGCCACAGCCGTCAAGTCCGCATCGGACCCTTCGTTATAGTTTATCCACATGGCTTTGGTCGCACCCCGAACATTGATGAGATCCTTCCATAGGAGGTCCAGGATGAACAAGGCGTCCGTGTCAGACATAGTATCTTCGGCCTCGTAAACAACCTTCGGTTTTTCAATGTCGGGAGCGTCGAGGAAGTCCTGAGAGGGCTCATCCACGGACAACCCTTCGAATTTGTTGGAGAGATTTGTCTCGACAGACTTGGCTTCTGGAGTCATGAGCGGTCGAAGAACGTCGCGAACCTGCTCGAGAATGCCGATGAAATAATTGTGGCTCATGTCGGACTCTGGGTTTCGTTTGTTCTTGATGCCAGCCAGCTTCGAACTGAACTCCTTCCGCAGCCGGATGACCCGATTAATGGCTATTGCGAACACTCCGGGCACTTTAGCCTTTTCACTCTTCGAGGTGGATATGAATTGGGCCAGCGGAATGTACTCCGCAACGGCAACGGTGTATTTCTTCGGGCCACTTTGTTCACCACTGTCGACGGCTTTCCCGGACTTCTTCATCTTCTTTTTGCCCTTCGAATTCTTGCCGCCTTTGCTCTTCGACTGGCTGGTTGAGCTGGTCTGGGCGGAGGCCGAGGCTTCGCCTCCAGCGGCAACCTCAGAGAGCAGGTCCTCATGATACCCACATGTTTTTGCGGTTGTAGCCAGCCATGACGCGACGATGTTGGTGTCTCTTTTATACTGTTGGTAGACACTCTTCAGTCCAACTGGAGGCATGGTGTGATATTGTCGGGGATCTCTCCCGGCGACAACGACTCTTGATCACGAAACAGATCGCTGGAGGTATGGATTGAGATTCGCGCCGCGCAAATTTGGGCGGGGTAGCGATTAACGTGATTTTCTCCACACACTATCAGCGGGGCTTGACCCCCGAGCCGCGGATAGAGACCAATAGTATTCCGGAATTGAAAAAAAACAATGTTAAGCTTGAACTTTCAATTCCCGTGGTCAAAAGGTGCGACCCTCTTCGACCCTCCTCCACGGATGTGGCGTGAAGCTAGAACGCAACCGGGGAAATGTGGTACCTTAGCGGGAGTGGCAGGGTGGACGACGAGAACGGAAACGACAAACTCTCACGCACTAGATTTGAAAACGGCAGAGGCAAGCAACCTCATTTTCGACACCCCATCAGACAGTTATCGACATCAAAGCGGAAGTTCCAGAAACTCTTGTTCCAGTCTAAATCTTAATGAGAGGAAGCATCAAAACTTTCATTGCTATGGCTGAGGTACTATTTATAACGTGAAAAGGAGGACTGTTGTTGTTTGTAAACGAGTGTATGTAATGACATGAAGAACAGTTGCTGGGTGACTCAGTGAAACAACAGTTGGTGTTCAAACAAGTAGAAATCCGACGGATCTCTATGTCTGACCGAGTGACCTTTAACCAGATGCTGACGTGCCGAGCTGTGAGATTGGGCATCGATAGTTGGAGACAGCCATGCCTGGTCGTCTAGTAGGTGTAGCAGAAGATGTCGTTCTGAATCGACATGACATCTTCAACGGTGGGAACAGAGTCGACCCAGCCTTCAACCATAGACAAGACATCCGAGAGAGAACCCTCAACAGAGGAATCGTTCTGGTATCTGTTGCCACTGTACTCAGTGAGTCTGCTGCTGTTGGCAGACTGCCACTCCCACCAAACTCGGTCAATGGCTCCATGGTGCAGGAAGAAAACGGGATCTTGATGTTTTCAAATTAGTTGCAATCTTCTTCAAGTAGTAGATGAGGTTTTACTCACCATTGGGGGAATAGTTGTTGGCCATGTCTCCAGCTATGGCAGCATGTCCGCCTCTGTGGAGCCCGCTCTCAATGCCAGGGCGGAACGCAGAGTATGAAGAATACTCGAGAGTGGTATTCACTTCAGACGGCGAGTTGTATTGTTCAAGCACAGACATGTCGAACTCGCGCTGAAGGCAGTGATTGTCAGGGGTCGAGACATTGAAATCTACGAACGGTCCAGATGCAATGCAATGGGTCGACTCGTCTCCATCACCACCAAGCCCGGTATCGGCGTCGAAGACGGGGGAGGAAGCGCCGTTGGCGTAGTCGAGAGACCAGTCCCAGTATGGGACGGTGCTGTCGTAGTTGCAGTCATTCTGCAGAGCTTGCTCGTAGAGCCAAAGGAACCATCTGTGCCAGGGAAGGAATGAAGAAACGAAGTGAACTGGTCAACTGGTTAGCCCCAACTCTCATACAGAAAGTTTCTCACTCACTCTCAGAGTCCAATTGTCTATGGACATTCGCAAAGTCATCGTACAGACTGGCCGAGCCCGAGTCCGAGGACAGACGGGACGGGGTGTCTTTGAGACACTTGACAGCCTCAATGTAGGAGGACTTCTGGTCGTCGGAAAGATCACGCCATTCAACACGAGTGGATGGGTTGGAGCAAGACTGGCGCTTGATCGCCAGGCCGTTGGCAAGAGCCAGCAGAGATGAAAAGGCAGCAATGAACTTCATGTTGAGGAGTGCTAAACGATTGACTCAAAGGCGGGTGTTGTAGTTGAGAACGAGTGGTGGTGATGATGAAGTGTTGATGGTGGTGAAGAGAATTTCCGATCAAACGTCTGGCTGATGTCTTTTATACCTATCAATGCCTAAGAAGACTCACATTACGGCCTCGAGTAATGTATCAACCCGCCAAGTGGCAGATCTCCCATGATCCATTCTGAGTGCCTCCACAGCTTCGGGCAGTCCGGAAATAGTTGAGCCTACGTATGCTGTCCCTCACATACGCGCCATGCCGGCAAAGGCGATGCCGCGCATTGCATCACCATTGATGTGACTATGCAGTTGATCGGAGCCTCCTGACAAGAGTTGACGTACTCCATGAAGACATCGCCTTGCCGCCAGTATCACGATACTGTGCGATACCACAGCTAGAGCCTTGCGGCATAAGACAGATTACGCGTTCCATGCTATCTCAGCTTCAACAGAAGCCTTATCACCGTTACTATCACTTCACTCAGCCATCGGGCTGTACGCACTGAGCATGTTCAGATAATTGACGTCGTAAAGAAGATGGGCCGTCAGTCACTGACCCCTCCCCACGAACATTATTTTGCGTCCGGAAATAGAGCCAATTATGCATATCACAAGGACTTGCGATGTTCAAATCATTTTTCTCCTGACTCTCATCCCCGTCAGTGGAACTGTGACCTGAAGGTAGCACGGTGAACTAGATGCACCAGTAAGGTAGCTATGGAGTGGTATTCCGTATAGGGCGGTCTGTGCAAGAGCAGAGGCTTGCTGCATTCGTATAGGTATAGAACGCGCGTTAGTCCTCAGGAGATTCAATGACTAAGAGTAGCAGATTATAAACAGCCTTGTCAAGTGCGGAGAGACCTTCTTGGCTATAAGCACCCCTGGGAGACGTGATCGTCCAATGAGCCTCAATATTACCGTCATGGCGACCCTTTTGCTGCGAGCATTGATCCCTGCTCCTTGGGTATCCACATAGGTCACTATCTGCGAACCGCGCCGCCTTTACTGCACGTCTGCCGAGTTCCCCTGGCAGCCCCTTGGCACACCCCTTTTTGCTTGCACTGTTTTTGTGAGCTCCCTACACTTTTCAAAGTTTTCATTGAAACCAAAAGGACGGGAATGCCCTTTTGTAGATATTTGTTGGAAAAAAACCATCATCGAGTGATGAGAGAAGTAAGGAGGAAGCTTTAGCAGAACAGGTAAGTTTTCCGAGACTGGCAAATTTTCCGACCAACATGTTGTTCATATTCGTACGCTCAACTGAAAGCCGCATCGCCCCATCTTCTAAGCCTAAGCTAAACTGAGCATGCTAGCCTTGTGGAACATCAATCCCCTGGCGAGGTTGCGTAAGTTGTCTCCGCAGTAGGGAGGTCCATTACGTCCCGGTGAGGCTCGCCGTAACGTTGCCACTTTTGACAACTGAAGTCATTCAACCCCTGCCTGTCAAAGGCTGGGCGTATTGAAAAGTACTATCATGGAAAAGGA
Source organism: Colletotrichum fructicola Nara gc5 (assembly GCF_000319635.2). NCBI lineage: Eukaryota > Fungi > Ascomycota > Sordariomycetes > Glomerellales > Glomerellaceae > Colletotrichum > Colletotrichum fructicola. The sequence continues at coordinate 1,332,350 of NW_027094057.1, forward strand.
GGTAAGTCCTCGCGGAAGACATATAATAGCATACAAGATCTTCATCGTCCCAAGCTTTGCAATCATCGTTCGGTCGTTACCCTCTACTACTCTGAATTCTGCGCATCGAACCACTGTCCTTCGCTCATTGTCTTTCTCATTCTCTTATCTTCGCACTCGTTTTCGAAAGCCATGAAGATCTCACTAGCTCAATCCACCATCTTCGGTCTCCTTGCAGTCTCGTCGGCTGCAGCTGGGCCCCTAACAAAGCGCAACGGGACGTGTACCCAGAATCAAAGAAAGTCATGGTGAGTGTCCCATTGACCATCCACAGAGCTCGGCTTATGCTGAAATCTTCTGAAGGAACGCTCTCACCAACGATGAGAAGACCTGTAAGTCTACTGGGCAAACTCTGGCTCATGATCAACCATTGACAAATTGTTTGTCAGCTTACATCGAGGCTGAGCTCTGCCTAATGAGTCGCCCCCCACGTGCGGGGGTTGCAGGGGCTCGAAACCTTTGGGACGAACTGCACTACACCCACATCTATCAGGGCAACTACATCCATTACGTGGGCCATTTCTTGCCCTGGCATCGGTATTTCGTCCGTGCTCATGAGATGCTGCTGCAAACCGAGTGCAACTACACCGGCGCCCACCCATACTGGGATGAGCTTACTGATCTGAAGACCGCCCCGCTCAATCAATCGTCCATCTTCGACCTTGTCTACGGATTTGGAGGTGATGGTCAAGGAGGTGAGACTCGGCCGATTGGGTCTATCAACTTTGATTGGGTCTGACCGTGATTTAGATGACGGCTGCATCGCCGACGGACCCTTTGCGAACCTCACTCTGCACATGAAAACCGCCAGCAGCAACAACACCTACTGCCTCCAACGCAAGCTCAACCAAGACGACCTTGACACAGCAAACAGCGACAACCTTGTTGAATGCTTCAACAAAACGTCGTATGATGAGGCATGGCAATGCTACAACGGCTCTCCTCACGGCGCTGGACACGGCGCAGTCGGTGGCCTGGTAAGACAACACCCACACCCTTGCCCAGGTGCCGTCGAAATAGAACTTCGGGTAAAGTTGCTAACGCGTTACTTTGCGCTAAACAGATGAGCGACCCTATCGAGAGCAACGGAGACCCGCTCTTCTACCTCCACCACGCTTACTTGGACCGCGTGTGGTGGCAGTGGCAGGAGGCCAACTTGACCGCGCGTTTGACCGACATCAGTGGTCAGAATATTCCCGATCAGTCGATCCTAGACATGGCTGGCCTTTCTGCCCCCGGCAGTGAGCTCACGGACTACAATGGTGATAATGGCAATGTCACAACGCTCAACCACGTCCTCTTCATCCAGAACTTGGTTCCTAACGTCACCATTGCTGATATCATGGACATCAGAGGCGATGTCATTTGCGCTGAGTATGTCAACTAGAAGCCTTGGAGCCGTTTGTTCTGAAAACCTCGGGTCACTTGGCCAGACATGGAGAAGTCGAGCGCGGTTTCTGTCCTCTTCAATGTACATAGTATACGAATTGTCTTACATTCTTTTTGTCCTCATGTCATAGAAAATACAACAACCACATATGATCACGCGTAATGATTGTAAGACCTGAATACCCACTAAGTGAGCTTCTTGCGCAGTGGGTAACTAAGCCTCACATTGACCTGTGCTGATAACGCTTTGCTCGCAACCGTTCCTCGGCTCGTTTGTAATCCGTGTTTTCAAGCCCCAGAAACCGAAACCGAGAATCGCCCAGGCAAAGCACACTCAATATCAAGCAATAAGTCTAAATTTTCGCCCTTTTTCGCCTTGGCCGGCAGATCACGACGCGTGTCATGGGTCTTGTAGCCCCTGACTTCCGCTGCGGTGCCAACCGGGACGGTAGCACGGCAGGTGGGACCCGGCAATGGCGCACCGGGGAGGCGGGGTTCCTAGACAAGCGAGCTGTCTCGTAGAAAATTCGATGTCGATCGTATTTACTTCGAAATAGCACCACAAACTAACGAATCACACGTTTATGTGAGTATCAAATACTAGCCGGCATGTTACGAGGTGAGGCTCGACACGTTGGTGAATCGCCCGCGAATTGTCTTCCACATCATTCTCGACTTCCATGTCCCTCGGAAACAAACAACTTCGAGAGAAGCAAATGCGATCGCACGTGTAGTAGTCGGGTGGTCGCATCGGTAAGGTGGGGATGACGAGGTAGAATGCCAGGCCTAGAATCACGAGAATCAAACGAAGAGGCTTAGTTCGAGTCACGCTAACATGCCAGCTTCACTAGCAGTACGCAAGCGTCTCTTAATATGATTTAGGACAACGCGTGTGTTAAGTGAAGAGCGACAGTCGTTACATTTAGGTCGGGGACATAGGATCGGGGTGTTAGGCCGGGGAGATAAGCTTTACGTTAAGTCCCCGGCACTGCATTGTTCCCAAATAAGATCCACCTACGACTCAACAACCACGAGGCGGAGCTCAACGAAGCATCACAAGGGTGCCTGCGGACACCCGCCGAATAGTGATCAGAGCGCTCGTAAAAAATGCCAACTTCCGTCAGTTGAGCAGTAATAGCAGGAGTGGATGTCCTGGGCTAGGCAGGCTGTGCTAGGAACTTGGCTGGGTGGCTCTGAGCACATCATGCAGTGGGCTCCATCAACAACAGCAACAGAAATTTTAGCCAGCGGAAAATATCGACTCCCGTCAGGCAAATATGCCTATCCATACGACATTGGATTGCGAATCGTGTTCAAGAGAACGAGGGAACTAGGACTAGTTCGCATGAAACGGGTCGGGACGCCTGTAGGAAAATTTCCGGTTGATTATTGTTGCAATACTGATGCATAATGCAAGACATCTTCCGCGAACGCACCTCGTGACCTCGTTGACGGCTTGGTATGAAGGCATGACGGCAAGTTGAGCCGCCCCCGAAGTCATTTAGAAGCAAAATATGTTGCTTCCATCGCTACTTTCTGGCTTTGGCCATATTCCATTCCTCAAAGAGACACTACGGCGCTCATTCAATGTTGTTATGATAGGAAGAATAGTAGGATGTAAAATATAAGCCCAGGAGGAAAGCACAGTCAGTCAAATAATCCAGTATTAGGAACATTGTTCAGATAGTCCAGAAACAAATGTCGATGTTCATGTTTCCGCCACTGGATATCCCCAGTGTGTTTCTGATCTTTTGGGGTTTTAGGATGTCTCCTAAGTACTCACCTATTATTGAACTGTAGATAAGTTCAAGAGAGCCTATGTGAGTTCGGCTCAAACGTAAAATTCGTCAGTCGCCCTGCCACTCCAGCCTATCGTGACGATAGCAAAGAGGGACAATGGCGCATGCAATGGGCAAGGCCCAAGGGGTATTCATAAAGTACTACAAGAGCGCAGCAAATTTCCAAGTGATACGGCTTTCATTCATATCGGATTGCCCGAGTACTAGCATCATGTCCATTTCACAACTGAGGAACAATCAACTGATCGACGTCGGGGCCCCAACCCTCCGACCTGGAGAACGTAACCGTGTTCGCTCCCTCCTTCAGATCAGCATGAACGACGCTGCTGCCAGCTCTGTCGGGGTGTTGGTTTGTAGCCAAGAAAGCCACACTCTGCTCCTCGCCGTTGACTGAGACAGCAGCATGCCGAGAGCTAGTGTCTCCGTTCTTGTGCTTGACCACGAGAGTTACACGGTCCGCGGCAGCTGAGTCAAAGTTGAAAATAGCCGTACCATCATCGTCTCCGCCAAGGTATCCAGCGGCTGAGGAGCCACTGCACTGAGAACAGTCGACCGCACGAGCACCATTGGACAGCTCGGCAGCTTCGCCCTCCAGCTCAATGGTAGGCTTCGCCTCAGACCAGGTGCCTGCGGCGACATCCAAAGTCCAGGAATCATGCCAGTCAAGGGTAACTGTGGTTCCATCGAAGTTCAAGGGCAACCAGATGTAGGTGCTTGCTGCCAAGTTGGTCGAGTGCCAGCGGTCTCCCATGTAAACAGCCTTGTCGTTGCCCAATGGCAAGACATAGCTGACCTGACTGCTGAATGTGTTGGATCCTACGGGTGCAAATTCCGTCCAGTTGGACCATGGGCCAGAAAGAGACTCAGCAAAGCTGTAGACCTAGTGAGAGAGTCAGCTACCACTCTTGTGCTCTTCATCGGCGCGACAGCTTACATTATCGTTGGGGTTCCAGCCGGTCAGATGAGATCCGAAGATGTAGTAGATTCCGTTTCTCTTGACCAAGGCGGGTGACTCAGCAAAGTACTCCCAGCCGAAAGTAACCTCTTCGACGTCAAGGTAATCATCGGTGAGCTTGATGATGCGGGTTCCGTACTCGCGCTGCCCTTGCATCAGCACAACTTCGTCTTTCTTCGGGGAGATTGGAGTTCTCTTACATCCTCACTCAGGAGATAAGCCTTGCCGTCATCATCCTTGTAAACTCCGATGTCGCGGCTCTGGAAGCCCAGGGGGCGGAAGCTTCGGAGATACTCATACTCTCCACAGACAGAGTCGCCGATTCCGACGCCCACACGTGCATCCTTGTAGTCTGAAGAGTCGATGTGAAGATACAAAACATACTTCCCCGTGCTATCGTTCTTAATGACCTTGGGACGCTCAATGATGCGGTTGGGTCCCAGGTCACCTGCTTCTTCGGTACGAGAGATAAGTCGCCCCTCAAAGCTCCACTCGACGAGGTTCGTGGACGAGTAACAGTTGACAGCCTGGAAAGCCGATCCGTCGGTCTTTTCTTCGCCAATCATGTAGTAGACACCATTTTCCTCACTAAATGGTGTAAGTGTCAATGATCGTCAATGTTGAAGGATCAGCTTACATGATTCCGTTACCATGGGCTTGAACATGCTCTCCGGTGTTCGTCTGAAAATGGTCAACTTTGGTGCCATTAGCAGGCGGATCCATAGATAACTTACAGCCGTCCAGGTGGCTCCGGGAACGATACTAAGGGCAGCATTGGCGGCGCCTACGGACAAGGCCGTGGCAAGGGCAAAACCGAACGAACGCATGTTAACTCAATTGAGCTGTGAGAAAGCTTCAATTCAAGAAGACCAAGCCACACTACGACATCCAGCAACAGACCACGGGAAAAAAGTCATCGGCCTTTCATGATGTATTTGTATGTACCATTCAACCCTGGAGTTGATGATGTCTTGGCGATATTTGCAAAAACGCACATGACGTCTGTCATGCAGAGCCAACCACGGCTTGTGTGCTGCAAGTGGATTAGGCGGTCGTGAAGAAATTCGGTGTAGCACTAGCCGAGCGCTTAAGACGGATTGAATGCAGAGGCTGGAGTCGCATTCGGCGCTGTTTCCGAGCTGCGAGCGCGGGGAACTCAGGGGCACCCCGCAAAAGTGCAGCTCACGATCTGTTCATTCGAGCGGCAGTCAGTCAGGCAAAGCAGAGTGGCATGACTACCAAGACCGAACACGATCAAGCCAAGATGTGGTACCGCGGGGAAATCAAGCTTGCGATATTTCAAGTCAGCTTTCAGCGGATCCCAAGACGGGCCCGTGGCCATTCTTGACATGGTTGAGGGCTGATCGCTGCCGTGTTAGCCATTTAAGGTTATTACCCCCGGTACGATGACGGGGAACCCGGAGCCGAGTGAACCGGGGGATTCGGCGGGCCGGCACTTGCACCGCGATGCATCGCGGTAACGAAGTGCCCGGGCTAACACTCTTACGTGAAGAGGGCCTCTTCTCATTGACAAACGCGTCTAGGGTGTTGTTCGTGAGTTTTAATACGGGATAGTCAGTCAAATGTTCAAAGATATGTTTTTTCAGCATACCTTCATCAAAGTTCATTGGCTCCTCAGAGACATTTTCACTCATCAAGGCCCCCCCACTTGGGTCAATTTCTGGACGTCTCCCTAGACATGGAAATCAGATGGTGCTTTCTTGGTCCAAGGTATGGCAAGACATTGTACCACCTAAGGCATCATTCCTACTATTTGAGCATTTGGTGCTTGGTAGCACGCATCACAGGTCCTCACAACCAACGGATATAGCGAATAAATGTACTTCGTAGTGTTTAAAACCCGACTTCTATGTCTGGACATGCTTCTAGAAAGTTACTATCTCGGTTGCTTGGGTTCTCTCTCTATCTCAAGCTCGCAGGCACGCTCACGGAACGCGGTGTTGAAGAATGCTTTGACCCCCGAGCTGCGGGGACAACGATGAAATTTCTCACTTTGACAAAAGATATTGATTTTCAAGCAAAGGTCTTGCCCGTCATCACTCTTGTTGTCGTCCTACGGGGGTTGAAAAGGAATTTCGTACAGTAGGCATAACACGTCAGTTATAATGTGGATAGCTTGATGACTTGAAGTCTACATTCACAGCTGCCGGTTGAATGCGCTGGCAAGTAGGGAGTATAATTTGTTCTTCCAATGTTCTGATCGCCTACCAGTTCCTACGTGATGATGATATACGTCTCAAAGCGCATTTTATTGCCATTGCGCAGGCAAAGGAGGTCATGTGGGGCTCAAGAATGTCAAGCAATAGACTGTACGAATTCTCCAGACTATTGCCGTGGTCCTGAAGTCATACAAGCTCGACTCGCGCATTGGAGTTTCTTAGTGACATAGAACTCATTTCTTACACGCATATACCTCAAATTGCCCTGTCAGAGATGTGTGTTCAACTTGAGATCTAAGACGATTTTCACGATTCGGCCACCGGTGGGAGGTCGTGACACAAGGTGCCAATCCCTGTTGTCTCACCCCTGACTTCCGGAAACAAAGAGTGATGTGCCGGTCTAGACTCCGACGCCAGAATTGAGTTCTTAATAAGCTTACTGCCAAGTGAAGTGGACACAGACCAGCGTTTCCCGCCAAACCGCCGACTGAAAATGACTCAATCCCTGGCCACGAATCGTATCTCGTTGGACGCGACCATCGAGGAAGCTTTCGTGGGGGGTGCGCCGTCTTGACAACCTTCCAAGACCCCTCAGTTGCCCAAAGAGGATTCGGCATGCCCCTGATTCGAGAGATAACCGTTGGTAGGTGTCTTCTCGGCAACTAACTCGTCTCGACACATGCTCCCGATGTCGTCTGAGATCCGAGGTATGATGAGATTCCACACCCACTCGGAAGTTTTGGCGATCATTTCGCCTCTTCCCCTCATCTCGACAGAGATAAATCGCCTGATATTCTGTCATTTTCCATCGGCTTCATCCTCGTGCTCCCACCACCGGATGCTCTCTCTCAATCCCGCGCGGGGACGGGAAAGAATCCGCGGGAGTACACAAATGACTGTCAAATTATAAAGTTCATCCATCGAAGTTCTGAAGTCATTATTTCGATTAAAGAATCAAGCTTTTTCGCCATAGATCTAGCTTCTGGGGAAGCTAGGGTATCGGTTCCTGGCTTGGCCCGTTCGGGAATATGGTTTACCGACTGTCCCTCGGAGAAGCGAAGGATGGCCTTGATTGTGAAATTTTGCAAGGCTATCCTGTTTGATAGCTCCGTCAAGTGCGCTTTGAGAAACGTCCGAACTATCAAAGACACCCTTGAATCCGAAGTTTTGGTACCATCTGAGACGAAGTATGTGACAGGCCCACGCCGTGCACTAGGACCTGTGCTGTTTCCTGGGCAGGGAATCGCTTTCGCGTTCTTGTTGTCTTTTCTGACGGTTGCGCCAAGCCGTCGATCTTAGTGGTCATGATAAGAGATCGCCAAATTGTTGATCGTCAGGATCTGTCATGCCCTCGGAAAGATTCTAGACCACATGCAACTTCGGATTCCTTGTGCGAGTCGGAATACTGCTGGAGAATGAGAACAGAATGTGACAATGTTGCATGTGCAGAAGCAGCGCAGGAAGAATGGTCGGACGACTTAATCATATGAGCTAATTGTCGTATTCGGCGGCGCGAGCGGACGAACCGGGCAGGACCAAGCATTTCCTATTCGGGTCCTGTGTTGAGTCGAAATGTGTCGGAAGGGGCATCCGTGGATGGAAAGGGGCTCATCATCTCATCTTTCGAACACATTCACAGTAGCGTCATCGCGCAGCGAAGAGTCTGTTGGTAATATTGAGTAGGACGGTGGAGAACATACAGTCGGCAACGGAGGTGGACACCAACACCGCACAGCCAATCCCAGCTGGCGCTACGGATGCTGTTGTATTGCATGCCCGGTTTGCCGGTTTAAACCGCCTGCAGGCAGAGGTCTTGAATGTTCGGATCAAACTTTTGCGACGTCCGCGGCTTGGCCAATGGCCCACGTCGCCATCACTGACTGCTACTCCAGTGTCATCCTGAGCTTGGGAATAATGAGCGCAGTTTGGTAACAAGAATTATTTGCTAGAAGTGAAGGCTAGTCTATGCTGTTGAGAACGCCAAAAACTCCCAAGCTTGGGATATCTTCCAAATCTTCTACACATCGCTTTCCCATATTGTTATGCCTTGAATAAAAAGAAAACACAGAAACTCTCCGCAGTCTGTCATTTGTTGACCTGGATCAAACCTGGACCCGCAAGCGTAGCCTTTGCAATATCATCGGCATTCTTGAAGTTACCCTCAAATGTCAGCGCCGCGATGGTTAATCCCCACATGCTGTTCTTTTCGAAGGGAAAGTCGGCTTGGAACTCGATGCTGGAACCGGTCCATTGTCCGTTCTTCACAGGAACGCTGAGAGGGACGTTCTGTCCGTTGAGGTAGGTGACGAAAAGACCACCGGGGTCCTTGCCAAGGAAGCGTCCGGCAGTGACAACCTCTCGCAAGTCGACCTTCATGGAAAGCATCTGGTCCTTCGCCTCAATCTCGCCTCCATTCGCCATCTGCATTACGTTCAGGGGCGCAAAGGTTGGGATTTCGATCGAGGACATCTTGAACGGGCAAGAGTCCTTGACGACAAAAGACTGAAGAGCGGAGAAGGCGAACGGGGCGATTGAAGTCGTAAGGAAAGGTTGCGACGAGGGCGCACGGGCTAAGATGCTGCGATAGAACCCGTTCTGTTCGCCTTCCTGGCCGATGACGGATGTCACGGCACGGACTGGGCCCGAGTCGCCATTCTTTGCGAGAAGCTGTGTCGCATCTTGGAGGGTACCTAGCACCACCGAGGTAAACGTCTCAGCCAAAGCGACGGCTTCCTTGAGACTGTTGGTAGGGAACTGATACTGGCAAGGTGCCGGCGAGAACGCTTTGAAATGGTCCAACACACCCTTGGCGTCAAGTGCATGAAGCTTCTCTTGCTGTGAATGGGTTAGTGACCATACGAAAAGCCAGCTGAGAGCGGGGGACATACAGCAACAACAACTTTAAGCGCATCCATAAGCTTGTCCTTCTCCGTTGTTTCCCAGCCAGGTCCTCCCTGAGTAACATTCTCCAGCATGGACGAGAAAAAGGCGACTTCGAACTGCTCGTTGAACTGAATGAGCTGGAAAGCTGTCAAGCTGCTTGGCTCCAACTTCGGTGGCGGCGCAGAGTTGGGCAGAGACCCGCGAGCTTCTTGTTCGACAACGCGAATCTGTTCGGGGCTGGTCGGGAGCTCGGCACTGAAAGCCCGGCGTTCGAGTGGGGCCGCTGCCGAGAAGCCGGCAAGCAGCATCGCGGCGGCCGCGACGGACGATCCTAGATGCATTGCGTGTTGCTACAGTTCTCCAAGGATTGTTGTGAGAAAGGGCGATCTACAAAACCAAAGCCTACGAAAGGCTGGGAAGAAAAGGGTTATTAACAATGTAGAACCAAACGGGTCAGCAAGGCATAATTCCGAGGAGCTAAATGATGTCCTGGCGTGCGTCCGGGACGAACTATTATACTCTCGAGGAGTTTGTTTCGATACATAATCTTGAAACCTGTTTCTGGCTTGGCGCACGTGGACTGCAACCAACATGCATCGGCCTAGCACACCATCTTTTCTCTCCCACTTACACATCCATTCACACCAAAAGAGGGGCCGCACACACGCACATCGATCACAATGAGGTGCCTCAGTCAGATTTGTGCACCCAAGCGGTACGGAACGATGCTTAGCCGACAGAACCGGACTACCTGGTAGGGCTGTTTTCGGGAGGAAGTTGCGCCGCCTCGCTCAAAACTGACATGTTACAGGCGAGCGGAATGACGTCCCTGGAATGACTCTTGTGTTTTCTCTCCCACGGCCGCGGTTCTTCTGCCCCTAGTGTCTCCAATTCCGCTGTCCCCAGTCATTTAGAGTAACCGATGGACAGGGACAAGCCTCCGGAGACCCAACGGGGTTCTGGACCGGCGTCAACTACCTTGTCATGTTGTCTTCCCCGGGGAAAAAGAACATCTTCTGGCCAAAGCAAGTATGTCATGTCTTCGGCCTGATTGAATGAACCTGACACGTGCCGGACTGGGCGCTGCTCATCCTGACCACTCGCCCTCGGAAAAGACTCCGTACGTCAGAACAGCCCGTCTCCGACTTGTTTCTCTCGCGGGCGCCCTATTGAGGAATCAAGTCGCAATTGCCGAACACTCCGTAAATCCTGCTCAAACGCGAGAATGTGTCTACTTCAGATCCAGGTCGCTGTCTTCTGAAGCTCGGGTCGTGCCTTGAACTAAAGCTGGAGCCAGCGCCGGCCTTTGCCCTTTTCTTCCTAGTGGGAGCAATGGCGCGCTCTATCGGCTTCTCCCCACGTGCGCCCGATCTGTCTATCGATGTAAGCGTCAGCATCTGCACCGGCAGCGTTTTTACCTGCACCTGCAGCCGCAGCACTCTCATCAGGAACAGGAAGAGGATCGACAGGAGACAACCTGGTATCAAGGGATCTCGTAGCAGCACCTAGATGCAACCCCAACGGCCTCAGGACGCCCGCAGGCTGCCCCAGCATGCCAAAACCACCAAACTGCCTCAAAGAAGCTCACGTTCCTGCAGCAGGAAAAGGTCTTTGCGTTGCCGCTTTGGTGATTCTCCACAAATGCGCGACGCCCGTTCGCGAGCGCCTCACCCTTGCGCTGCCGAATTCCGCCAAGCCGCCCTCCCCGTCCACGACACCATCATCACGATGCTCGTGCGCGAACCTCAGAGGTTCGTGTAAATGACACAGTTAGGAAGGGGTTCAATGACTTGCAGTCACCTTTCAGATGGCCGAGCTGTGTATGGCACTTGATCAAGTCCTCTCTTTTATCCTCTTTTATCATGTCACTGACTGAAGATAGATCGCGTCCTCTTAGAGCTTAGGTCTAATTACACCAATCTTCATATGAGAAGTCTCTTAGCAGATTTTGCAACAGTTCCATTCGAAATGGCCGCATCATGTCCCAAGCGGAATAGCGTTGCGCCCGGGACGAATCCAACCCGGCAACTTGTTCCTGTCCAACGGGACGCTAGCATCGAAAAGGTCTCCGAGTCTAAATCAGCAGAATATCTGCTACACCCCTCGAGCTTGGTGCCCGTTGTCGATGGCGGAAGAGCTTAACGGCATCTCAATCCGAATTCTGAGTTCCCACGAGTTCAGGAGAGCCTCATGGTTTCGGGGGCTTGTTTTCCGGAGGCCGGGGCCAAGTTGCGGTGGTTCCACGGAGTTGACTCTGGAAGTGCCTAGGTCTCCTCGCGCTCCGTTCCCGGGTCCGGGTCAGCGATTAGTCGGACTGGTTCCTCTTCGGGGTGAACCTTCGTGCCACCGGACTCAACAAGTTGGACGAACTTTGCATTTTCCCATCTCGCATCCGCCTCGCATGCCCGTCTGCTTCCAGTCGCTTCAACCCCACGGCCAATTTGCGAAATTCGCATTTTTTGGGTGGACGGTTCACCAATGTAATATCCCCCACAATGCAATATCATGCAGGAGTTCATATGCCATAGAGACTGGAGGTACAAGTTTGCACGGCTATTGAAGTTTTAAAAGTCTTGTCGTTGTTTCTGCCGACTTGGCAGAAATGCAAGTGTTTCATTCAATCCCCACAGCAACTCAATTACCACAAGCTGATGACTCGAAATCTGCAGGTTGAATCGCATTCTTGAGTAAAGGTGTTCATCTTGGGACACAAATGTTGCGCCAAGCTGTCTGCTCTTGCAAGACACGAACTCATGACTGGGTCGGCACACATCCTATAAACTACACGAGAAACGAGCAATCGAGCATGCCAAGTCGCGAGTGCAGCGCGTCCTCCGTAGGCTACCTAGATTCGGCACTTGTCGCGATGAACGTGCTTTCTAGCGTCGAGTCAAAATCGAGAGTTTGCGACGTGTGCATCGTCCGCGCGCAGCCCGGCCTGGTTGCACAAGCACGTCAGCACTCAGCCTCCTTTTATGAAGACGGGATTGTTCATTGCCATGTCTGTTCGCACACATATATCACATATCCGTGTGTTTGTCACCAAACAAAAAGATAGGTCGTCTGAATTGAGTTGAAAACAGAAGCAGTCATGTAATCACTGCATGAAATTCGTCGACGGGGGGTCAAATTTTGTGATGTGGACGTATCTCCAACTATGGTCTTGGCATCTGAACTCCTTGGGACGATCTGGAGGTCAATGAGCTTCATGCAAACTGCAATCTGCAGCCTGCGAAACCAGCAAACAAGTTTGAAAACAGCAGAGGAAAAAACTTGCAAGTGCCTGACCCTGGTTCACTTTCACATTGTAGCATCCACTGGAGGCCTTGTCACTGCCAACTCTGAAAGATGTCGCTCGCGAACACCCGGTCTAGACCTTGAGTGGATCACGTTTCCCCCTCTATCCCCGCCCGTTTCGTGTGTCAACTTCAGTGCGGGGTGCAGGCTTCTCGAACGATTCCCTCGGTGTGGTCAGCACTTTCTAGTCCTATCCGAAATATGTTTCTTCCTGTCGTGATGTCGAGGCGGCTTCGAAACGACGCTATCTCTACTTCAGTTCGGTACCTGGGCCCAGCCGAAAGGCAAAAGCAGTTCCGCTAGCTCAGTATTCTCAAGGACACAAGATGGTCCGACTTTATGGTTTCCGGCATCCGCGGATGCTACAAGAAGCCGCCGACGGAGTCTCGCACGGGAACGTATGTGGTCAAGTCAACCACACCCGTTCGGAGCTTGCCCATTGATCACGCCACACCAACGACGATGGCATGAAAAGGGCACTTTACCTAGAGATATCACCGGGTGGACCACGATGCGACCGAGGTAGACGTACAGTGGTGAGCAATATCCACTTCGGATAGTTCATCTAGTTGAAATTGATTTAAAGTGTCATGCTATTCGAACGGCAGCAAGCGGGATGGACTGACCCGGGTACACGGTTATGTTGAACTCAGTTTGCAAATGACTTGAAACCATTTCCAAGCAATCTCGCGGGGACATCTGTCTACAGGTGGCTCATAACGTGTTTGTCATGCGTATCGTAAACACGGAAGATGTCGTTAGGCACATAAACGCTGTCGATGCTCCCTGGAACCTCCGGAAGAATGTATCTCAGGCAGCTTACCCGACATCCGTCTGTCGACACCGACGAAAAGGTTCATGCAGTGAACTTATTGGATATGGTTCTCTCACTTGTCGCAACTGAAGGTTATCGGGGGTCGTTTGCAAATCGAAAGGAAGTCGGCGACGTCCGGTGAAATTGACGGAAGGGCCTCCGTGTGTTGCTCCGGACCCGTCCCGTCCTACATGGAAGCCCGGCGGAGTCGGCAGCACATGGGTCAGCTGATTTCTTTCTGCCGAGAATGAACATCCCCCATGGCTTAAACTCGTCTAAAAGGTAAGAACGTGTTTGAGTCTGAAAGCCTGTCACTGATATTAGCGAGCAGAATATTACTTCTGATGGCCTACATGGTTAGGTGTAAAATGAGTTAGATAACCTCCTGAATCAATCACAAACTCCTTGCGAGACACACGATTTCTTTTCCGACCAGACATGTGTCATTATGTCAACTGATAATGTGATCGGCAAGTTTGGCGTCACTCATCCCATCTTCAATCACCTGGTTTGGCACGCTACCATATCGGGGTGCCGACAAGGTACGTTGATGATGGCTGGTTTCGAAGACCGAACTTCGGCAAGGAAGTCCATGACGCTCACGGCAAGCGATCCGAATATGGCGGAGGCGGAGACCGGGTGAAGCCGAATGTACCGAAATTACCGGGCTCGTCCCTTAGTCAAGACCCTCGCGAAGCTACCTATGAAGCGTCATATTGATCATTTTCAACTCTCTAAATATGAGAATGATACATGAAACTTTCGCAACTTGCCTAAAGATGCAAAAAAGGGGCCTCAGACGGATAAAATTTGTAAAGCTACGAGTATATCACGCGCTCGTCGTTGGATAATCTGTTGTCCATCGCTTAAACTAATATGTGTGGGCTTTCCTCTGATCTCCAGCTCTTCATCAGACCCGATAATCCGCGGCGACAGTGTGGAACCATATCCACAATCACCCAATTACGAAAGCACAATAGCTCAGGGGTAGAGCGCTGGGCTCATAACCCAGAGGTCCCTGGATCGAAACCAGGTTGTGCTATTTCCCATCTTTTTTGAACCGTGACTTTTTTGACCCGGACAGTTATCGCCAAGGAAATGCTAGAGGCCGTCGTTTTCGCGAAGCCGGAAATAACAAAAGTTCCGTCTGTAGACTGCTGACAGCTAGGCTCTAATCGTTGCTGCTTGTTATCACCTTCGAGCACAATTGGGCATGATCGGCCCTCACACCATCCCCCACACCTCTGCTTAATTCGACAACCTCCTGCCTCATCGGCGATGGCGCCCCTCGTGAAGCTGTTTAAGCATATCAACACGACCGGGATATAGATGATTTGGTGCTTTCACACTGCGCATGACGTGCCCCAAGCTCGTACCGGCCCACCCCTGATCTTCGAATACGACCGCGGCCCCACGACCTTAACTTCGGCTGTCGACCGACGCGGTCGCCAAAACGCGCCTTTCAAGGCAGAGCTGAGGGCCAGCATTTTCTATCATGTCAACTCTGGACGGCTGCAGTAACGATGAGGCGTGGCTCCGGAATATCTCGGCCGATTTAACAAACAGGAACGACAGGACCGAAAGCGAAGCGGCTTGCCGCCTTGGCGATGGTCAAGAACAGCAGAGTCGCAGCAGCCAAGCCGAAGATCGCCAGTCGCCCCCAGCACCGGTAATTTCGGGTCCCGAACGGGAAGGTCCCAATTTCTCGTGTTCAACGAATGCCAGAAATCTCATCACTGCATTTGCTATGTGCGCGATTGACGCTGAGAATGAGTCGATTTGTATATATCCGCTCAAGATGCTTTAGATCAATCATGTCTGGTGTTCGGTCACCGCCGGTCACTCGTTTGAAATCCAGCGTCAACCACCGCCATGAGGTTCTCCTCTAACGTCGCCTCCCTGGCACTCGGCCTGTTAGCCTCTACGGCATGCGTCGCAGCAGCTGACGCCGAGCCCGCGGCTCCTCAGATCGACGAGGATGCCTTCGTTAAAGGCGCGTATATCGTCGAATTCGACGGCGAGGCCGACTCCGCGGGACTCTTGGATGAGCTCCGATCCGATGGCCTCTCTGTTGTGCCCCGCCTGGACCTGAAGTACCGCCTCTTCAACGGCGCGTCTATCCGCGTTGAAGATGACGAAGAGCCCCACGTCACGGCCGGCAAGATCGCCGGCAAGCTCAGCGTCAAGGGCGTCTGGCCGGTGCGCAAGATTCAGATGCCGAAGCCAAACCCGAGCTCCGTCGGCCGCAACGGCACCGCGACCGGCGAGGCACTCCTCCGCTCCATCAAGAACCGCCGTGAGGAGGCTGTCAAGGACACCTACAGCACCCATGTCATGACGCAGGTCGATAAGCTGCGCGAGGCTGGTTTTACCGGCAAGGGAATCAAGGTCGGCATCGTCGACACCGGTGTTGATTACAGACACCCGGCCCTTGGAGGTGGCTTCGGCGAGGGTTTCCCAGTGGGTTATGGCTGGGACTTGACGGGCGACGACTATGTCGAGAGCTCCGACGCGCCTCAGCCTGACGCTGACCCCCTCGATACCTGCCAGGGCCACGGAACCCACGTTGCGGGCATCATCATGGCCCAGGAGAACGAGCTCGGCTTCACCGGTGCTGCCCCAGATGTTACCCTCGGCGCCTACAAGGTCAGCGGTTGCGCCGGCTACACAACCAGTGAGATCCTGGTTTCCGCTTTCTACAAGGCTTACGAGGACGGCAGCGACGTTATCTCCTGCTCTGCTGGCGATGACTCTGGATGGTCCATTGACGCTGCTGCTGTGGCTGTCTCCCGCATTGCCGAGGCTGGTGTTCCCGTCGTTGTTGCGGCCGGCAACTCGGGCAACTTGGGTGTTTGGGCCGTGGCTTCCCCTGCTTCTGGCCAGGCTGTTGCCGGTATTGGGTCTGTTGATAACACTGTTCTGCCCAACTTGATGACTCGCGGCACTTTTAAGAACGAGACTGGCGAGTATGCTTTCGGATGGTCTGCCGGCGCACCTGCAGTCACTGCCAACGTCACTCTGAGAGTCTGGGCTGGCGCTGTCAACAACTCCGCGTGCGAGCCTCTTGCTGAAGACATCGACTTGACCGATGCCATTCCAATCCTCAACATGGACGCTTGCGCCTCGGATATTCAGGGTCAAAATGTGCTTGACAGAGGAGCCAAGTACATCTTCTTCTTTCCCTCAAGCGAATCGTGCGTCAATCTGATACCCCACAAATTTGTCAATGGCTAACACGAGGTCAGCAGAATTTACCCTCCATATGTTTATACCGACGGAATCCTGGGCGCTGGATTGATCATGCCCAGACAAGCCAGGGAATGGATCAACAACTCTGAGAATATCACCGTCACTTTTGGCCCTCCTAGCAGCTCCGGTCTATTTGCTGAGCCGATCAGCAACGGCGTCACCGCCGGATACACCAGCCCCTTCTCTAGCTACGGCCCAACCTGGGATCTTCAGCTCAAGCCTCAGTTCACTGCACCGGGAGGCGGAATTCTTTCTACGTGGATTTGGGATCAATCGCAATACATGGTTAATCCGGGCACAAGTATGAGTACCCCGTTTGTTGCGGCCGTGTATGCTCTCGTTAGTCAAGCTCGTGGCACTCTGGATCAGGAGACACTTCGCAGCGTCATTTCCGCCACTGCTGAACCCAAGGCATGGAACGACGGAACCACAGTTCACGAGGATGTCCTGGCTCCTGTGGCTCAGCAGGGTGCTGGTCTAGTGCAAGCCTGGGACGCTGCACATGCGACGACGATTCTTGGGTCTACGGGCATCTCCTTCAACGACACCGATAACTTCGTTGGAGAGCACACTTTCAGCGTCAAGAACACTGCTTCTGAGGCAATTACTTACAAGCTTGGTCATGCAAAGTCTGCGACTGTTTACACTTTTACCCCTGGTGAGGCCCAGCTCGTCGTTGCCAGAGCCCCTCCTCCGACCGTCGACGCGTGGGCCGACATCAAGTTCGCAGTCGACACTCTCACAGTTCCCGCTGGAGGTAGCGCCGACGTTGCCTTCACAGCTACCCCTCCTTCCGGACTGAACGCTACTCTCCTGCCTGTGTACAGCGGCTACATCACTCTCGAGGGCAGCAATGGAGAGACACTCTCTGTGCCTTACCTCGGCGTTGGCGGCAGCATGCACGATACCCCCGTGCTGGTTCCTGGTCTTGGACTCAACGGCGTCTACCTGTCCTCAACCGACAACCACTTCCTCATCCCCGTCGTTGCCAACCGTACCTTCACTATCCCTCGCCCCGGATCTACTGGCAGCGCCATTTACCCCAAGATGGTTGTCACCCCTACTGTCGGCACTACGCAGCTGCACGTTGAGCTCGTTGCTGTTGGAGTCACCAACTCCACCCTCAAGGTGACCGATCACCAGGGATATCCGACTCTAGGCCCCGTCCCCAACTCGCCTGTCGAATATGCTCACCGCTTTGGATACACCTGGAACTTTGGCGGTTTCTTGGCTGACCGCACCATTATTCCTGAGGGCACATACAAGTTCATCGCCCGTGGCTTGAAGATCTTCGGCGACGAGACGAAGGATGAGGACTGGGACGTTGTTGAGACTGTCCCCTTCATCTTGAAGTATCTCGCCTAAAGGACGTCGCGGATAGTCGTCGTGTTTTACCGTCGTCGTTTTGTCTACTGCCATAGTCCTTATTGAAGTATTTAGCATACTGCGATCTAGGTCGTGAAGTACACTGCCTGCCCAGCAAAACCCTAGAAGTAATGTTGAATCTTTATTACTCAAGACTATTTCAAATTTGATTACAGAGGATAAAGGTGACGTCTGATGGAAAAGTGATTCAAATTGAACATCTTTCGAGTCTGCATGATCAGGCATATCCACCCTCGCAGGCGACAAAGACAATAGATCTCCAGCTGGCAAGAATGACGTAACACTGCCCCAATAATAAGAAGATGATGTGCATGTAATTCGGTGTGCTACGTTACTCCTCCATGTGATCCTGGATGAATCCGGCGTAGTCAAAGATGGCTCTCTTGTAGAACCGTTCTTGAGTGGTAGCGTTGAATCCCTGGACGCCGTATTTGTCATTGTACTGGCCCCATTCCCAGTTGTCGAGGAACGACCATCCGTATAATCCCTTTACGTGAATATCATCGAGGTTAATCCCCTTCAAAACCTCTGCAAGGATTGGTATGTAAAAGTTGGACTGGGCGAGGTCGTTCTGGATATGCTCTGTTGACATGTTAGCCGCCTTGTATGCAGGCAGACCGAATTCAGCAATAGTAATCCCCCCTTTGGTGGGATACGTTGCCTGCCAGAAACCGAGCATGGCGCGAACATGCTCAGCGGGCACCTGCGTTTTGTCTGGTAAGCAGAAATTTCATCTTGTTTCTTCTGGCTGTGAGACTTACGGCAATGCGGTCGGGGTTTCCTTGGAAGTTCGCCTCCCAAAGCCCCCTGGTCCTGGATGGGACTGTGCACTGCGGATACAGGGCATGTTCTGGATCTGCAGCACACGCGGCGAAGCCTCCTTCTGGCTCAGAATGATATGTCGCAGTGTAAATGTCAAAGGCAAAGAAGTCGGCAGTTCCATTGAAGAATTCAAGCTCTTCGTCCGTGTACGTCGGAACCTTGTCGCCGACAGTCTCTATCATCGACTGCGGTGGATTCTCGCCCAAGAACAGGGGGCGAGCAAAGTACCCAACCGTGAACTCATTGCGCCGCACAGCAGCAGCCACATCCGAAGCATTGGTTGGGTCCAATGGAAGCGCGAAGCCGCTGTCGGTGAGATCGAACTTCATGCTCCAGAGTGCATCGCCTTTGACGACATCTCGGTACCAACGGACGACTTTGGCATGTGCTTCTAGGACGTAGCGGCTGGTGACCCAAGAACCAGAAATGCTGGGCTCGATGGTCGGTTCATTGAAGGTGTACCACGTGCCGACACGGTCAGAATAGTGGACCAACACAGTCTGAGCGTAGTAGACGAAGCTGTTGATGAAGTCCGGGTGATCATATGAAAAGAATGACGTGTTAGACTGCAGAGTTGCGGGAGTGTCGAAGTGGTACAATGTGACCACTGGTTTCATCCCGTAGCTGATCACTGTATCGATGAGGTCGCTGTAATGATCGATGACCTCTTTGTTGATCGGCGACCCGGCTTTGCCGAAAGGGACAATACGCGACCATGAGATGCTGAAGCTGTATGATTGCACACCGACGGCTGCGAGACGAGCGATGTCCTGCTTGTAGAGGTAGTAGTTCATCGTTGCGATATCCGGTGGTCCTGAGTTCTCTCCAGAGGAAGAGAAGTTGCCTCTCATTCGGTTCTCCCACGCGCTGGGTCCACGGCCCTCATTCTTGGTTGCACCTTCAATTTGGAGAGCAGCACCAGCGAATCCCCATTGGAAATCACTTGGAAACTTGAAGCTGTCATTTGAAGACAATGTAGGTGCGATGGGTAAAGGCGGCGGCTTGATTAGCTGACTGCTTGGAATCGGCGTTGGCAAAACTGTGGTTGTGAACGGGGGTGATGAGACGGGGATAGGAGCCCATAAAGATGACAGAGCTGCGTTCCCGTACACGATACCGTGATCCGTCGGCGTTGAGTCAGGAGAATCCCAAGTTGTTGTTGAGCGTGGTTCTAACAGACTCGAAAGCTGGGAATAAGGCGGCGCGAAGGTCGAAGTTGTTGTGGGTTTTGGTACCGGGGTGACGTACTCCAAAGGGCGATACGCTGGCCATTGGTAGTCGCTTTGCGCAGTGATCAAAGACAGATTCACTCTTGGGGGAGGTTAGTATCCTCTCATGAGCTACCTTAACTTTATGTATTACTTACAAAAGGACAATAACGACCCCTGGAGTGGTATTCATCATTGGCATCATGTCTCTGAGGGGCCGCCGCTGGTGATTGCAATCAGGCTCAGAACCTCCTCGATCAAAGAAGCATACAAGTGGAAGAATCTTGGATGTGCGAGGACATTTATACGCGCAAGTATACGAGAGCAAACTGCATTATTGCCGCCTGTATTCCTCGGGGAATCAACAGCCGATACTATGTATTATCCGCACCGCTTGCACGAAGTAGGACGTATGGATGCTTACCAACAGCCGAGGTTTTCCTGGCCAATTCCAGACTCAACTGAACAATCCAAAGCCTTTGTGCGGCGGTACATCGGCTGTTACTCGTCCCAATCTCTGCCTCTCCTCATGGGTAATGATCCCACTTAGATGGTAAGAGCCGAGGTACTAGCCACTGTAGTGCTTTTCGCGGAAATACCCCGGTAGATCGACAATTAGCGTTGTACGATTGATGCATACCCCGCGTTGCTGTCCCCGTGGGGAATCTGGTAGTATCACAAGAAGTTGCGAATGGCAGGGTCGACATGCATCTTGCATTGGGTTGGACTGTATAGATGAGGTAACAGAGCTGCTCGAACATGCTGATATTCGGCCCGATCGGAAAACCTAGGCTTGATATGTAATAGAAGTCAGGTAGTTGAGGGTACATGAAGCAGCGCTGCCGCTAAAGCCAATAAATCAAATAACGCCAAGATTTGACTGATTTGATTGCCCCTTCGCCAGTATTGGTTGATTTGCCCTGTTGGCCAATATAACAAAGCAAATCCATAGAACACGTGACCCAAACCCGCCAATACAGATTACCTAAATAGGAAATAAATGAAGCTATTCACAACCGGTCATGATCCCATCAATGAGCTAACCTCACTCCCCACAGGCATAACTCTGCCCTTTAGCCAATTCTTCGTCAGCTGCAATTGACCCATAGTCTGAGGCTTTATTGAGTGCCTTTGCGACGTCAAGGTCAACTTCGCAGTACTGAATGCCCTCTCACAGTCAGTAGCCATAGCTGGTGTTGCCATCACATCAAGTGCTAGTCTACTAAGTAGAGGGTACGTTGACTTATGGTCTCTCCACCACTCAATAGGATCGCCTGTGGGTTGAGGAGGTTGCCTGAGGTATGTCTCAAGCTCATCCTGCTGTCGAGAAGTCTCACAACCACGTTTACTCTGTACCCATTGCCTGAAGTGGCTGTCTTCATGGGATGGAAGTGTGATCTCAAAAACAGCCGTAGGGTCATCAGACTCTTCCTCTGACCTATACCAGCGGTCAAAGTAATCCCTAAGCCCCTTCTTTGCATCACGAACCCACTCAAGCTGAACCCCTTCATCCCAGACTGCCTCAAGGTATGAGATACCAAGTGAAGGGTGGAGAATAACAGAAGCAGCAAACAAAGGGGACTCCTCTAACTTCGTATAATAGGAGGAGAGCTTCTGCCATGCCAACTCAACAGAAGTACGAAGATGCTCCTGGTAAGAGGAAGAGAGATCCCTGAATCGAGCAGTACGTTGGCTCCAGTCCTCCCTTACATGTTGTGGAAGTATAGATTCCTGAAGAGGCTGGGTCTGACTGTCGACTGAAGATCGAATGGGACGCCCTGATCGAGTCTGTGATGGTAGGGACTCTTCATCAGCAGTCAGATCGATCGTAGACGACTCATCTTCCTGTTGAGAATCAATAGGATGGAGTATGGAGTTGTATAGACTCTTCCACTCCTCTAGATGCTCAAGGAGGTACTCCATGCCAGTCATGACTTCCCAGAGACGACCATGCCCATCCCCTTTACCCCATCCCTCTGTCCTCTTCGTCTGCAGGTAGAGAGGCTCAAGGATAGATCTAATCTCAACCAAGACTTTCCAGTCTTCTGAAGAAAGGAGGTCATCGTCAGGTATCCTCCTGGTGGCAACATCCTGCTCCTGAACCCAGTTGACGTAGGTCTCAATCTCTGCCCTCTTCTGAAGAGCTCGATGGATCATGAGGTAGGTGGAATTCCATCTTGTCTCGTTGTTGAGGAGGAGATGTGACTCCTTAGACCCTTGGGCGAATAGCTCAAAGTCTGACCCAGCATCAACTTCCTGGGCTGCTTTCCTGAATCGCTCAGATCGCTGAGGGGAAGCCCTGATGAACTTCACGATGTTGCGAAGCTTGCTAACTGGCCCAGTCTTCCTCCAGAGTCTCAGATCTTCTTCCTCATGGTGGACAGTCTGGTAGAAGAGTGACTCAGCCTCAAAGACTTCGCGATCAGCACCAAAGAGAAGAGCCCGTGCTACCAGGTTGAGGATGTGGCCGTAGCATCGCATTCTCCTTGCCTGACAGTCGAGCTGATTCATCGTGGGGTTAAGTCTCTTGAAGAGGGCGAAGACACAGGTATCGTTATTGCTGGCGTTGTCACAGACCACCACACCCACTTGGCTAGTGATCTCCCACTGCTGAAGAGTCTCGTAGATGTTGTTTGATAGGTTGAGACCACTGTGGTCGCCACTCATGTGGTTGAAGGCGATGAGACGAGACTTGTGCTGGCCCATATTGTTGACGAAGTGGGCAGTAACTGCAAGGTAGGCGTAGTTGTTGGGTGAAGTCCACAGATCAAACCCAATATGGATCTTGGTGAGGGCACTGTGAAGTTCGGCCTTAACGTAGGCTTGGCCCCTGGTGAAAAAAAGAGGAAGATGGTCCATCATTACAGTCCTGCCCCATGGCACTTCTTCAACCAGAGAGGGGTTGTGAAGTCGTAGAAGCTGTTGGACGAAGTCGTCTCGGAAGTGGTCGAATGGTAGATCATTGGTGATGATGATGGAGAGGCAGAGATCTCTGACAGTAGCCACTTTGGCCCTGGGTACGTGGGATACCTTCCTTCTTTTTGACAAAGGAGTACCATCCTCTGAGCTATAGAGAGTTTCCCCTGAGCTTATGTCATCGGAAGAAGGATCTCATTGTGTGATCTGGTGGCATCTGTATATAGATTAGTTAGCAATAATCATAACAGAAGACATATACATACCTGCGAAGATGGTCTGCAGCAGAGCTAGAAGCAGCGGCAGAAAAGAACTCTGGCTTTCCTTTACTATCACATCGTTGACAGCACCAGTAAGCACCAGCTGGCCCTTCATCACAAAGCTCAACAAGGAAGACCCCATGGTCCTTGATCCAACTCTTCCTCCCCCTGCCTCCTTTACGGGCCAGCTGCTCTTCAACCACGTATCTCTTATTATGCCATGTGATCGTAGGGAGGTCAAGGATAGATGGATTTGAGGGAAGGACGATGGAGAGACTGCTGGCCACTTGAGTGGTGACGCTTGGGGGGGATCGAAGCAGTTGAAGTGCGTTGGTGGTCAATGGAGTAGGGGATAACATCTGTGAATAGCATCGTTAGTTGTGAGTATTTGGTCCCTGACATTTTGGGGTATTCCAAGGGGATAGTTAAGGACAACGGTGATGGGGACAATGAGGGGCATGGAAATATAGCAAAAGTGTGGCATTATCCCCCTTTTGTGTGAAAAGGGAGGCACAACACCATCATGATCCATGGTTCTCTATCACGGCGATGCCATCGCCGCTGATCGAAAGAACCAAGACATCATCGTGCCTGGGGAAAAAGGGCTTCCTGGATGGATGGGGACGCCCTTATATAGGGCCATGGAGAGGGGGAAGAGGAAGAGGGGGGGAGTAGCTGACGTACGGTTGAAGTCATCATGGCAAAGGTAGGCAAGCCTAGGATGTTGGCGATGTTGCTGATGCTGGCTGCTTATGAGGCATGAGGAAGAAGAAGAAGAGACGTTGAAAGAGGGCGATTCTACTGCTTTTATACCTATATCGAACGTATCTGGGAGTCACAGATCACTCAGGAGTATTATTTAAAGAGGAAATTTGGCCAGAAGGGTAGAAAATAACGTCTTAGAGCTGCCAGGATTAATGGTGCTGCATATAGAAAAAGAAAGCTGACCGTGTTAGGCGTGAATATTCGCGATAATGGCATCCTATTGGCTATATGTATGCTTATATAATATGCCAAGCCAAATGAACCCAATATATCAAATCGCGGGGGTCAGAAATTGTTTAATTGACAGTTGGGAATAGCTTCAATTGTTTGATATATTTGTTAGTAGGTTTGATAGATTGGCTTTGGCGGCAGCGCTGGTCGTCATGCCGCCTGATCCCAATGAACCGCCTGCTTCGGCGTCTATTCGTGCGTGTTGGTTTAGCCGCCCGATGACGACATCAGGAGGTGCTTCCCAGAACAAGGAGGAAACACCAAAATGCCCCATCTGTCAGGTTTGTCAACGTCTCGCGTTATTTGCCGAGCATGCTCCACTCTCAAGGTGGCAACTCACTTGGCCATCATCCGCAAGACTCATATGCATTAGTAGCTCATTCAAGGCAGATACGCCACCATTGCCTTCATCCTTACTCTCGTTATCTCTCAATCTCTTCCGCCCACCAACAGCATTGTTGTCCCGTCCATCAACCCTTTGGCTCGAAGCTAGTGCCTCCCAATTACCACCTGATGGCGTCGCTTTCATGTCATCTGTAGCGAAGTTCGGTAGAGGTGTGTCCTCGAGGTACTGTCGGATGAGCTGCCGAATCATGAAGTCTGGCGGACCAGCAGTCGGATCTGTAAGGGTTTGTAGGAAGTGGAATGTTTGCAGCAGTAAAGTCACCGACTGTGACGGGACCAGATTGCGGGCGTTACTAAGTTACCTTGAATCAGCTAAGATGTAGCTCAAAATCTTTGGGTGATGGAATAGGAGCATTGATGAACCTCCAGTTGCCTTACTTCTCATAGATGCATTTCTCCTTCAGCCTTTGGCATCGTGCACAACTGGGAGTATGACCATCGCAGCGCTGTTTCCTCCGTCTGCAGCTAGTGCATGACGCGCCGTACCGGATTTTAGATTTGCCACTGCTGCTACCGCGGTGCTGGTCCAAACGGTCTCGCGCCGCATTATTGCATTGTGAGGCGTTATCAGTCGTCTCGGTGTTGGAGTTGGGAGTAGACTGTGGCATCACAAGACTTTTAGTGTGATGGGTCGATGGTCATAGAGAAGCGCACGCTTGAAATGGATGGGTTATGTATGTTTTTTGTCCAAACGAGTGAAGCAGATATCTGAGTGTTCATTTGGTGTGATGGACTTGCTACGGCCTTCTCACATGATGCGCCATGTACCCGAATCGTGGGAACCCCAAACTTTCCCCGGATCCCCCGCACCTCGGAACCTCCGATCCCATGATTCGGCTTCGGCCGCATTCCGACTTCTTTCGGAGGCGGTCCGAAAACATGGAACCAACTTGGTCAGGCATACAGTCTGGCTGGATTGTCAACCATAACCTTGCGGAACAATTCCTCGCCAAACCACTGTCTGTACTGTGCTGCCTCCGCCTTTTCATCAAATACCACAACCTCGCTTGATCCCCCACCTGATACGACGTGCGGCCAGTCACTGCCATAGACAGCCCTACGACCCCCCGCCGCACTCGCCAGACCCAACGATACCAGCCGCATGTTTTCCAGGTTCTGGTTAGCCCCAACCCGCTGTGTCAGCCCGGAGATCTTAGTCCACGCGGCTCCACTCTCAATCAGGTCGATGATGGCCGCGTACTTCTCCGAGGCGTAGTCGGCGGCAGTGAGGTAGAAATGGTGATCCCCGACGAACTCGATGCCAATCTCAGAGTGCAATTGTTTCATAAACGGCGCGAACTTGACCCACTGCTCCGTCTTGAGCTGTCCATCCAAGGTCCACCCCAGCGGCGCGATCTGTCGGGCCACCGTCTCTATGTACACCTTCAGCGCCTCGTCGCCCTCAAGGCCTTTGGTCACGGCGCCTTGCGTGTGAATACGCACTGATCGCACGCCTTGTGAGTGTAGCGCGGACAATTGCGTGTGGTCAATGGTGGAAAAGTCAAGTACGACGGTTGCTCGTGACTGTCGTTTGCGGCCGTTGGATGTAAGTGTTGAATTGACGTAGGCAACGCTCTCGAGCACATTTTCCGGCCGCATGCCTTCGGGCATTGCCATCACGAAGACATAGTTGTCGGCTGGCATACGAGCTAAAGCTGACTGAACGCTGGATGCTGGTGGAAAATAGGGCGAGTCGGGCTCGTAGGGATGTTTGACCGGGTCAAAGGTGTGAAGATGTGTGTCCCAGGACCCGGCTGGGAGTGGCTCGATAGCTAATCCGCACGACACTATGAAGAATCTCTTGTTAATATGAAGGTTCTTGGCGTCGAAGTCGGCAAAAACACATACTTTTTACCATGGAATCGAGAGGACTGCCTAGCGAAAGCGTGGCTGCGATCAGAAACGTCAACAAACTGGAACTCAATGGTGACATTTTCTTGCTTGAGGAATCGAGCTGACATGACACGATGAGGGCCGAATAAATAGTGATAATTAGCCGCTTAGAGGTGAATTCGTTTCGATACAAATCATTCGGAGGCCTATTAGCCCCAACGTATGCACCCACATCCATTCCCCTCATCTCCGGGTCGGCATCGTATTATCGGACTGGCTCCGGCCGGCATTCAACACCGCCCCCTGCCATGGAAGGCGGGGAACTCTCCCTGTTACATCATGTTGTCAGCGAGGACCACGGTTGGGAATACATTTCCAATTGAGCGGTTTAGTACCCTCTGCTACGATCGTTCTACAGATGCAGGCAAGGAATCCCTTTGCCTGCTCAAGAACATTTCCTCCGCACCGGGACTGGGAGAGACATGTTCGATGTGTTGACAATGTGGTAAAAGCGGGGCGATTCGAATGATATGCTTTTGCGACTTCATCAAGTCATTCGTCCTTCTTTTAGAGCGAGTCAATTGTCGTCCAGTGCTTCTGACTTTCTGGTCAAAAGGGAGTCGTGTATTTAGTACTAAATTATGCGAAGTCGATTGGATGGTAAAAAGAACAGAGATGGCGACAGATACCACGGCAGATATGATCGCAACTATTATCAAGGCGAAAGCGAACGATAATATGGCTCATAGCGCTTAATCAAGTACTCTATCCGAGTACTAGAGCGTCATCCGAGACGCACCTTTGACCAACTCTTCTTGTGACTCGTTTAGGCCTGGTCTGGGGAACTGCGAGTTACTAATCTCCAATACCTATTCTGTCTGATTTACAATGTCCACGATAATTGTTTGTTACGCGTTTCCCCGTTATCTCTGGAGTGTCGTATCCTAAATAACCATGAGGAGCTTAGTCCCGTTGAACATCTGCTCCTTATACTTGACGCCGTCAATGTCAACAATCTTCTCCGGTTTCGCCTGTGCACCCTGTGATCGGACCGTCTTCCAGTCTTGATACGTTGGGACTTCAAGACCCTCGTCGAGACGCCGACTAAAAGCACCAAAAACGTCCGAGTTCTTGTTTAGACCTCTTTCTGAGCAGCGGGGTGTCCATCATTGGTTCCATACGCATGTCTGCCCAAGCATGGTTGAAGATGATGAGGCCAATGCGATTTGCGTTCATTTAATCGCGTGGAGGTTTAGTAACTAAATGGAAATCAGACCAAGGGAGATTTAAGGCTGGAAGGTGGAAAACTAATACTAAAAAGGTCGACATACCCTTATGTCTGGTGGCCTTGAACTGGCCACCCGAGATGACATCTAGCGCATCGCCCAGATTCACGAGTAGTCTACCAGGTTCATAGCCTACCCAGCGCCACTCATTTTCAGCGTTCAACATCTGAAGGCAACTGACAGGTTGACTGGGTAGCAGAGTAAGGGTACCGAAGTCGGTGTGCCCGTGCATGATCAAGGAAGACTTGTCATACTCCTCAGGATCCCACTTATGGTACACCATGTGGCGGTGATACGATGTTCCTGGAAGACTATCGCCCGCTGATCCCCGCGCCGAAACCTTTTCCCAGAGAAAGTTGTCGGGCATGCCGAGAATGCGCGACAACAGCACTAGCAAGCGGCGATTAACTTGGTTGGTCATATGCTGATACAAAAGTGAGCGATGTGGTCAGACAATCAGAATAAGTTTGGGAAGGCTCACGTCGGCAAAACCCTGGATCTCATCCATGAAAGGGAGCATGTTGGAGGGGACGGAATCGGGCAACCCGTCGAAGTGTGACTGGTACCAATTGAAATGCTCGATTTGATCGCGTTGGCCCTCCTTCTCGCCCCATCCTACTCTGGGCTTGTAGCCCTTAAATGTGCCTTTGGAGAGATCCCACATGAATTTCTCCTTCTCTTCTTCGCTGATACCTCCATGAAAGAAGATGTACTGCGCGAGCGCGAAGTGGCGATCGAGCTGCTCTTCGGTCATTCCGAAGTTTTTGACGAACAGGAATCCGTCTTTCTGGATGGCGAGGCGTGTCGTCTCAACAAGCTCCGCCTGCTGGTTAGGGGTGCCGTCGAGGAGAGACAGGTCAAGCGTGCGTAGTTCTGCCCAATTCAAGTCTTCTTTAGTTGGGTGAGGCTTATCCCAAGGGGCAATTTCAGGCTTGCCAGCAATGCTGCTCGCAAATTGGGGTATAGGAGGAAGGACCTCGTCGATGGCCATTTTGGTTGATAGCTGGCACTAGAAAGATGATTTGAAGTCAAGATGAATACTGAGAAGGCGTGAAAGGTTGGATTTTGTTCTTGATCACGAATGAAACGAATTTGAAAGGACATTGCATCTCCTGAGTTTGAAGGCGTCTCGATATTTATTCACTCCTTGTGACAGAAGATTTAGCCGTACTGGCTTGTAAATGCGGTACGATGCTTGTTGCGCGGTTCTGAAGCCCGTTATCCCTGATGGCCTTATCGGATTTGTTCTCCGTCGCTAATAATGATGCACTTTAGACAGGCGTTGCCTACTGGACGCAGCCTATCAGCGATATCTGTGACACAAGCATCGGGGTTGAATGCCGCTTGGGGTCCGGGCCAAACGTAGATCACCGCGCATCCCCGCAAAGTACTACGCAAGGGGTGAGTCACACTGCCAATGAAAAGGATGGGAAGGAAAATCCCAGACTTATCAAAGGGAAATTCATCTTCTTCTATGTATGTTTGCGTGTTGGATTTGTAGTAGCTGGTTATGCCAGAATTCGTCTCTTATGCCCCCGTGTACGGTCAAACACCAATTGATCAAAAGCCGCACCTCTGCGGAATGAAAACAACAAAAGAACTAGTATAACGCGTTTAACATCCATGATACCGTGATACAATTGAAGCTTTCCATGATGAACAAATGTGGCCGGATACCTTTCGCTCAGATCTTCTCTTGGTCCCTGATACCATGGTCATTCGAGACAACCACCATTGGCGGACGGCCTGATTCAGCATCTTCCTCCCTCTTTCTTATAAATGCTCCCATTAGAGAAGTAATACCCGTGCTCAACATAAAGTAACACGTCAGGAATGGCCTGCCAACGAGTTCTGCAATGGCAGCGAACCAAGCATCGGGGAAGAGGCGAACGAGAATGGCCCAGGGCAGGCAGAGCGCCGAAACGACAATTGAGATACCCCATTGTGTACCGTCAAGACCGCCAGGGGAAATCTGGAAAGCTCTGGACCCGATGAAAATAATCGCGAGCTGCAGTCCAACCATGATGCAGTTGATCACAATAAAAAACAGGTTTCGGTGAACGCCTTCAAAGATATTGAACTTATTGTCGAGTCGCCGATTGTTGAATTCGTGGAAGATTTGCATCCATACGAAGGTGTTGAAGACGATTGTCTCCAACTCAAGTTTCTTATCGGGATCATTCAGGTCGTAGTTGAGAATGGCGCCTCCGCCAAAGTAGAGAACAAGTGTCACTATCAATTGGTAGATAGACTGCCCAATGATCATCTTCCACATCTATGAACAGTGTTCGTCAGCGACGTAAAAACGGGCAAACTAAAACTTTGTAGGCCTTGGACTCGTGGAGTAACTTACATTAGTTGTAATCAATGCCTTCTTCTTGCCCTGCGGAGGACGATCCAAAATCTTCTCGGTTGGAGGGTCGGTAGCTAGTGCTAACGCTGCAAAGGTGTCCATGATTAAGTTGACCCAGAGTAGCTGCACCGCCGTTAGAACAGGCTTCATTTCTGCATCGTAAGCAGCTGTAACAAATGCCAGCAACACGGCTGTGATGTTGACCGTGATTTGAAACTGCCAGCATAAACCCGTTAGAGCACAATCCCAACGATGAACCCAATGGCAACACCCACCTGTAAGAACTTTTGAACCGCATCATTGACCGCCCGACCCCACTTGAGAGCGGTGATGATTGATGTGAAATTGTCGTCCATGAGGATGATAGAAGACGCTTCCTTAGCAACTTCGGTGCCAGATACACCCATCGAGAATCCAATATCCGCAGCCTTTAGGGCCGGAGCGTCGTTCGTGCCATCGCCTGTGACAGCCACAGTCTCACCTAAGGCTTTCAGCTTCGATACTAGGATCCTCTTATCTTCAGGAGAAGACCATGCCAAGACCTGGAGGTTTGGAAGCATGTTGTCCATCTCGGCATCGGAAAGTCGTCGAAAGTCGGGGCCCTCCATTACGATGCCGTCCGTGTAAATGCCGCATTCCGAAGCAATTGCCTTTGCAGTGACTGCATTGTCTCCAGTAACCATTCTAACATTGACACCTGCATGTTGGGCTTTGCGAACGGCCTCCGGAACGCCGGGTCGGACGGGATCTTGAATGCCAACGACGCCGAGAAAGACGAGATCCTTTGTTTGCAGAAGCTCGTCGAGGTCGTTGCAGCACGTAGCGTTGTTTGTGGCGGAAGATGGTGGCCATTCCTGGTAGTCCTTATAGATGAGTCCGATGGTCCGAAGTGAGCGGTTCGCATACTCGTCAATTGTTTCCGTGAACGAAACGCGATCCGTGGCTGTCAAGAGCTCCGCATCTAGTGTATTGAAGTTTGCCTTAATCAAGCAACAGTCAAGGAGGATATCGGAGGCGCCCTTAACCAAAAGTCGATATGTGCCCGATCGGAGGCGGATTACCGCGCCCATACACTTTTTACTTGAGTCGAACGGCATCAGCTGAATCACCTGTTCATTTGCCCGGATTTCGGCAAGAGACTGGAGCCCCAGATGATCCTTGGCTAGTTGTAGAAGTGCAGTCTCAGTCTTGGACCCAATGAAAACTGATTTTCCTTCTTCGTCACCCTCAAATGCAGTTGAATTGATAGCAACTGACTGTATGAGCACCTCTTTGAAAGCCGGCGAAGTATTGGAGGCCCAGGTGGGAATGGACGGAGATGAAGTGCCCAAGTTGTCCGATGCCGAGAAGCTAGTGCTGTCGAATCTCCCAGCAACAACAGTCATCTTGTTCGTCGTCTATTCACCATTAGCCACAGTCTCAATGCACCGCCAGTGAATGGACTTACCAGAGTTCCAGTTTTATCCGAGCAGATAGCCGTGGCGTTACCCATGGTTTCACATGCGCGTAAGACTCTTACCAAATTATTCTCCTTCAGCATTCTTGTTGTGGCGAATGCTAGTGCTAAAGTCACTGCAAGAGGGAGCCCCTCGGGTACGGCAACCACAATGATGGTGACAGCGACGATGAGAATGTCCAAGAAGGAAGACGCCTTATCAGTCGCAGGGCGAGAGTCATTAGGAAGGCCAGCCAGAAAGCGGAATAACAACACAAAAAAAAGCAATCCTGCTGCGGCGCTTCCTAGTTTTGCAATTGCCATCGCAAGCCCTTCGAGCTTTTTCTGGAGAGGTGTCGGCTCGGTCTCAGTACGGACGGACATCATGATCTTGCCGAAACTGCTATTGACTCCGACGGAGGTGCACATGAATGTTCCGACTCCTAGTTGTGGGGTTAGTAAGCACTGGAAAAGCGTGGTATCTGAACGGATTGAACATACCTTCCAAGACCTTGGCCCCCGAGACAATGAACGGCTCCAAGTCCTTGACTTTCTCTCCGTTCTCGAGAGCTCTCATGACAATACTGCCACCGGTTTTCTTGATCGCGTCAGACTCGCCCGTAGCAGACGACTCGTCGCACCTGAGTTCATGACCATCGATATAAACTCCATCGACAGGCACCAAGTCGCCCGGCTCTAGGTGAAGAACGTCGCCTACAAGCACATCATATACACTGATCAAGGCTTGCTTTCCAGAGCGAGTGACCTTTACTTCCCGTTCTTCTTTCTTCGCACTCAGACGAACGAAGGCGCGCTCCTTCTGCCAGTCATTGATGGAGCCTACGAGAGTGACAATAGCGATAGCGGCGCAAATTGCTACACCTTTCCGATTGTTAGCTCAATGCTTCTCTGGAATACATGTGGCATAATACTAACCTTCAACCCAGTCTACTGGTGTGGGAGATCCAGGGGGATGCTCAACCCCGAGAGTCTCATAAAGTCCTAAGGCCAGAGATATGACAGCAGCTACCGTGAGAAGGATGAGGACCTGGTCGTTGTAGGCATTTCACATCAACTTCCAGAGCGGGGTGGCCTTCTTCGCTGGGAGAACATTGCGTTTGTATACGCGAATACGATCTTCGAAGGCGTTCCTGGTCGCTGCAGTAGTCGATGGCCACTGAGCTTTGGACTGCTGCGATGAGATGGGACTGACAGCGTCCTGGAAAGAGACCGTTCCGGGTGCTGCAGTCTCGTCGACACTCAAGCCGGTGTTGATATCAGACTGAAGTCCGGAGGCAATACCGTTCAAGCCCCCCAAAGCGCGAAACGCAGCCAGGGATTTGGGGTTCAACAACTTATTCAGCTGGCCAGGCGAGAAGGCAAAAGAGTTGTTATCAACCTTGAAATGACTCTCAGTCCCAGGATCAGGCTTGAGAGCCTCCTCGGAGTCCTCGTGAGACGAGGAAGCACAGCTGGTCACTGTTGGCGTTAAGAATGGGTTGGAAGTTGTCGAGATGACTGTGTCCGTCTTGCTTGCAGACCGCGACCTCGCCGGACCATGAGGGGCAGGAGGAGCAAGCATATTTCCGGCCATTGTGGGCAACGGCGCCGACGGGTCGGAGATGGTATGCGGATTGACAAAGTCTAAAGGATTGACAAAGTCTAAAGGATTGACAAAGTCTAAAGGATTGACAAAGTCTAAAGGATTGACAAAGTCTAAAGGAAATTTAGGTTAATGTCGATGCTGATATGAGTGGAAAGTTTGACTGTACATGTGAGGAGGAACTTGAAATTTTGTGTTCTTGACTTGAGCAGTAATATGCCGTATTGGTGAGGCGGAGCATATTTGTGTTCATAGTCTTCAAAATCGAAATTAACAAGAAGTGTGGCAGTGCTCGAGCCTCGATGTCGAGCTGGCAAATATTGCGGAATACTTCCCCTCATCTTCCCCTCGTTCGGACCGTTCCACTTCCATTTCTGTATGATATCTGCCCAGCCACCCAAACCGTCCACACTTACCTACGTTTATCGGTGAAAAGCCGATGCGGGATATCTGCGCCAAGAGCCATAGACTTCCCTGGCGTTTATTTTGCGATTCCATGGTGCCTTGCTTTTGGTCTGGACCGTCGCTTGTCTTGGCTTTGACCATAAGATGATTGACACTGGCACGAACGTCAACGTATGACCTGATTGAGGCAGTGCAAAATGCAACTGAACGTGGTATCAAGATTTTGGAGGCAAGTCTGGGAATCACTATGCCTGATGCGATCTGCCTTGCCTCCCGTTCCGCTCCGATAGCAAACGGCTCCCGGCTTAGCGAGACCTAACAGACGGAAAAGAAGCAATTTGCAGAAGTTGGATGGCACGTTTGATATTAACTACTGAGATTTTTCCGAGCACCGGTTTATGGTCGTACACTTTGAATGAACCACTCAAGGCTAGCTTGGAAGCCAATGAATGGAGGATCGTATGTGTCTCGATTAGCTTTCTAATAATATCACAGTCTCACTTTGGAATTCATCCTGGCAATGTAAGCGGCGGTTGAGCTGCCATGGACGCAGGAATTTACAGCAATTGCATGGGTACCAGAAGTACAAGAATACAACTCAAGACAAACTGTGCAGTAGCCTCACCAGATTCCGAAGATATGATGGACAAACGGAAAAGGTCAGGATTTCCGGCAAAACATGATCCAGACCACAAAGAGTGAAGATCAACACCATACTGCATTGTGGCTATGTTCTGCCGCTCTATGATAATCTTACGATTATTAACTCCGCTCTGGGTGAACTTGAAGCTTGCTGGGGTTGTGATCAAATGTTGTTGAGTGCGTACAACATCGAGTTCAAGATCGCAGACATGCTTATCGCTGTGTCCACAAATGGTAGTCTTGTGGGTTCTCCACACTCGGCATGTTGCAGGATGAGGAAGGCTGTTCCACCGAATAAGCATGCAGGGCGAGACTTCAGTCAAACAACACAAGATGTTGCTCTCGTGGAAGTCCCGTCGACCCGCGCGGATCAGTATGAGGAGGCAATGAGACGGATAGCTCCGACAGACGTGCGTTCTGCGCTACTAGAAGCACGATCTCTACACACATTTTTACGTCTCAATAGCTTTCTTGGCGGTCTGCAGATAGTCATGGTCGGAAGGCTCCGTAATGAAGCATACCTTCACAGCAAAGCTCTTACTTCCCCGCATCCGGAGGTCTGAAGGAACTGGTCTTGGCGTTGGTCGTTCTTGGCCCATGGCAAACATGATCATGAGATAGACTGGAATTCTCGCCAAGAGTTTGCTGGTTCCTCGTGGATGATGTGATAGACCGGGCATGAGCCGGTCATTGTTACTCATGGCCATGTTCTACGGTTCATGGACAGTGTTCGGCGGGAGTCCGCACAGAATCAGAGTTGAATCATCGTCTGTCGTTCATCAAGAGTTCATCCAGGCAATTGGGTGTGCCCCGCACGTTGCACAGCCTCTGCAAGCTGCATGGAGTGCAGCATTACCCCTGTCTGGGTGTAGACTAGTATTGGCTCAGGAATTGTGTGGACGCTTCTTCCGGCAGATTTCACAGCAAACTGGCCAACATGATGTGAAAGCCAGCACGATGAGAACAATAACACCTGCGATTCAGGACCACAGAGACTTTCACTTGATCACCTTGAGGATTATCACGGCTGAGCCTGTGCTGGATTGACTTTCTCACCCCATTAAAACTTTCATCTGACTTAAGCCACTTTCGCACACCCACAACACCTTTCGCAATCATGGAGAAGACCGAAACCACAGTAACGTTCATCAGCGATATCAATGACACTGATGGGTCAGAGACTTTGACTGTGCCGAAGGAAGTGTCCAACTGGAAAATTTACCCCTACTGTATGGGCGTTTGCCTCGGAGCCGTTGTTCTAGGTCAGTATTTTGACCAACGTGATTCATCTTACTAGCTTAAATTTCACTGACAACTTTAACTAGGCTACGATGTTTCCGTTATGGGAGGCACATTGATTCTCCCCTCGTTCGAGCGTGATTTCGGTCTGATTGGCAAAACTCAGCGTCAGCTGGACGACCTGACATCCAACATTGTTTCTTGTTTTCAGGGTGGCATGTTTCTCGGTGCGCTGGCTTCGTACCCCATATCAGACCGTTGGGGTCGCAAATGGTGCATCACCATTGCCACGGTTATATTTCTTGCAGGTGCTTCAATCCAGACGGGTTCTCGCGGCATTGTAGCCCTCGTCATGGTCGGAAGATGTATTGCGGGTCTGGGCATAGGGGCTTCAGCCCCTGTCATCCCAGTGTAAGGCTTGTTTGACCCCGTCGCACCGAGACAGGACACTTGATTCATTGACGTCCTTGACAGATACATCGCCGAAGTTGCGCCCCCCACCATCCGTGGAAAGCTCGTAGGCTTTTATGAGATTGGGTCCCAGGGCGCGCAAATGCTCGGGTTCTGGGTCAACTATGCTGTCAATAAAACCATTAGTCCTGATAGTGAGTCTCTGTCTCCTGACTAGGAAACTCAAGCGACTGACGAGACATTTGCAGCAAGCACCCAGTGGATGGTTCCTCTCGGACTCCAACTATTGCCCGGTGCAATCCTTTTGGTGGTCCTTCCTCTCCTCGTTGGCTTTGCGGAAAGGACGGGTGGGATCAAGCTGAACGAATCCTAACTGACATCCGGCAACTCCCAATTGACCATCCTTATGTAGCCCATGAGATGCGTGAGATTCGACTCGCAGTCGAATTCGAGGCACACCTAGCTGCAAAGCACCCCGGCCTCAAGGGAAAGCTCAAGGACCTCACAAAGAAGGGGATCCGCAATCGCCTGGCCATTGGCCTTTGCTTGATGATGTAGGCTCTGCAGGGTCATCTGTAAAAGCATCTTGCTAAAGTATGTTTCCAGGTGTCAGAATATGATTGGAGTCAACATCATCACGTATGGACCCTTGTTCTTCTCAGGGAATCAAGCTCTGTAGCTAACAATATAGTTACTATTCACCTCGCATTTTCCAAACTCTTGGAATACAATCAACGGACCTGAAGCTCTTCGCCACTGGATTCTATGGCGTTGCAAAAACGCTTGGAATGGTAATCTTCTCATTCTGGGTTGCCGATCACTTTGGTCGACGTAAGGGGCTTATCTGGGGTGCCTTTGTGGGTGCGGTGCCTATGGTGAGAAACATCCATCATATCTTGACTGAGGTCCACTGCCTAATCCTTAAATAGCTATACCTTGGAGGTTATGTCATGAAGAACGACCCTGAAGCAGCCGTAGCAGCAGGTAGAACGACCATGTCTGGATGGGGTTATCTGGCAATGGTTTGCGTCTACCTCTACGGTGTAATCTACTGTGCATCTTGGCAGGTGAGTACGTTATAGCACCTCTTGGCACTTCCACTAATGCATCTCAGGGGATCACATGGCTTTATGCATCAGAGATCTATCCTCTTTATCTCCGGTCCCTATGCATGGCCCTCACTATCGCCGATGAGAGACTTTGGTCTTATGTTGTGTCCCGCTCGACTCCGTACATGATCTCTGATATCGGTTACGGAAGTAAGTAAGATCTTCAGCGTAGGTTTGGAGTGATGTCTAACGTTCTACAGCATACTTCTTTATTGGGGCCCTTATGGTGTGCATGGGCTTTTGGGCTTGGTGGTGTATCCGCGAGACTAAGGGGGTGCCTATTGAAGAGATGGACGCCTTGTTCGGTGCCCCTCATGCGAACATGGAAGATTCAGAACCCAAGTCCGCTTGATATACACTCATTCACGACTACTTTAAGTCTTGATGGTATGCATGCTATCGGCTGGTGGCATGTGGACCTGTTTCTCACTGCCTGTTTGGCCGTTCCTTCCCCTCTTTCTACGGACTTTACTTTTCGTTCTATCAACACCTTCATGTCATAGTACACTCACTCATTAAATCACTCAATCATATTCAAGGCGGGCTTTGGTCACTAAGTATCTACGTAATCATTTGGTCCTCAAGCGATCATTTATCCCATGCTCTCATCAAGATGAAAAGGCCCAGTAATCAACGTTATGCCAAAGACTCACCCATCGTTAATGGCCCAATACTTCCACAAATAAGAACTACAGGGGGGGCTGTTGAGACAGAGTTGCAATTCTAATTACATCTAGCGTTCTTCATATAGGTATAGTACGCAGAATCTCATGTACATGTCATAATTCTCTTGACCTCTCTCTCAACAGCATCAGTCAAGGAGTCAGTCGTTCCTGAACCTCCCAAATCAGGTGTCAGGTCTTTCTGCCCTTCCACCACAACGCGCACAGCCTCTCTGACTGCATTTGCCTCTTTCCGACGGTCCACAGACTCCAGAAGTAGGGCGCCACTCAAAACCAAGGCCAGCGGATTGGCAATGCCCTTGCCAGCAATGTCAGGTGCTGCACCATGAGACGCCTCAAAGACAG
Source organism: Colletotrichum fructicola Nara gc5 (assembly GCF_000319635.2). NCBI lineage: Eukaryota > Fungi > Ascomycota > Sordariomycetes > Glomerellales > Glomerellaceae > Colletotrichum > Colletotrichum fructicola. The sequence continues at coordinate 1,370,292 of NW_027094057.1, forward strand.
TGAGGTCATCGCTGACATTCATGCCCGGCGCTAGTCCCAAAGAACCGACGAGCCCCGCAGCCAAATCGGAAAAGATGTCGCCGTATTGGTTGGCCGCAAGAACAACGTCGAACCTCTTCGGGTCTTTGACGATGAGGTAGCAAGCAGCGTCGATCATGAGCTCTTCAGTTTCAATATCCTCGTAGTGTTTGCTGACCTCCCGGAAGCAGCGAAGGAACAGGCCATCCGTGTAGTTGAGCACATTAGCCTTGTGCAGGCAAGTCACTCTCTTACGACCGTACTTGCGGGCATACTCGAATGAGTACCGCGCAACCCGCGTGGCTGCTGCACGTGTGGTGAGCTTGATTGCCTCGGCGGCGATGTCGTCCCCAATCTTATGCTCGATACCAGAGTAGAGATCTTCGGTGACCTCTCTCATGATGATGCAATCGAGTTCTTCGTAACGGCCAGAGACGCCTGCATATCCCTTTACAGGTCGCGGATTTACGAAGAGACCCAGCTCCCGCCTGACCGCATTGTTCAGTGATGGATAGGTCGCCGAAGTTCCGTCAGGCTGAAGACAGGTAATGCGCCCCACGAGCTTGTGGGTAATGATCGGGGCTTTGAGCGTTACGCCGACCGATCGGAGCTGAGCCACCGTCTCGGGTGGTATGGGGTGCCCGTGCTTTTCGATGGCCTCATCTGCAATCAAGATGTCTTCCCATTCAATGGGAATGCCGGTGGCCTCGAGGACACGCTGCGAGGCACGCATGATCTCAGGACCGATGCCATTGCCTTTGAGAACGCCGATGCGCATGTTGACGATATTGCGGTAGGTTTGATAAGAAGATAAGGAGTTGAGTTGAGGATGTGTATCTCGGCGAAACTGCGGACAGTGATAGGACAAGGTTGCAAGAGGTCATCTGAAATCTCGGTTCAAATTGATCAAAAGAGAGCAATTTATGTCCGCTGCACCGGCTATGCGATGTGGTCACGGCCCGAACACCGGGATCCGAAGGGCTCGGATCCTTCCGGTCTGCGGTTTCACCCCGGGCTTGTGGTCGAAGGCCAGACTATGTCAACTAGTATTAGACCTCTGATTGAGCAAAGCAGATCTTCTTTCGAAGGACTGGACTCGATAAGAGTTGTTCTTGTTCGAAGCATCGTTAGTCGTAGTACCCAAAGAGTTGGTTGGCACATGTCCACATCCTCCTTGTGAGGTAGGGAGCATACATGTATGGGGGGCTATGTTGAAAGAGGCTAATGTGTAGTAGCCAACCCATCATTAAATGCACGGAATTATGCGACTAGGCCAAAGAGCACCGGAAACAGAAGCATGCCATTGCCAGTGATAAAATGAATCAAACAACGCTGTATTATATGTATCCTTCCTCGTTATAGAGACTGTTCCTCGGGTGTGGAAAGTCCACCAGTCAGTTTTGACGCCAGCTTGGTGAAGTCGCACATGTACTCGTCTGCCTCGTCAACCTCGAAATCAAACCGACACAGGTCCTCCTTGAAAGGAAACATGTAGGTTTGCGTGACCCTATGACGACGTTAGTCCAAATGTATCCCGCACAAGCAGCCGCTTCCTTACCAGTGATGCTCTTTGCTTGCTTGGTATTCGTCCAACGCGGCGCGGTTCTCGTGGTAGCTGAGTAGGGCAAACTCGAAACCCTTGCTTCGCTCGATCGGATCGGTCACAGATGGTCCTCCGACGATAAGGCGATTGTCCTTAACGCATGATAGGTTCTTCAACTTCTTGAGCTCTCTTACGAATGTCTCCTTGTGTTCCTTGGTAACCTCCGGTCGGAATTTGAACAGCACTTGCCGACTTGTCAGACAACTATAGGCAAATCAGAAAGGAGTATAGTCACTTACCCATATGAATAAGAGTCATCTTGGCAGTCTGAAACGAATGTTGATAGACGATAGCACATAAAATGGAGAGCTTTGTTTTAGAACAAACGCTATGTTGCTTCATTTATAAAAAGCAAAAGGTAGAAATCAGATCGTTGGGACAGTTTGTCATTTTCCCTGATATTGACGAGGCCCTGTTCAGCAATTTGAGCCCATGGCATGGTCCACCAGGGCCTGCGTTATGGGGACGTCCACACCCCGGCATTGACGCCGGCCCGCACCGGCATATGGCCGGAGGCCAAGACTCTCAGGAAATTGAGTCCCGCCTATCATGATCAGCCACCGGACTGATAGCTGGCACGTAATATTGGTACAGACCAATGATAATGGTCGCGTTGAGAATTACCAAGATGAAAGAGTGATGTGGTTTGTATCTTGGCCTGCGGGAACATTGGCTGAAACATGAGGCAGATGTGGTAGCGTGGCATCCCGAGAATATTTGCAATAAAGGTCCAGTGCTCATCCAAATCTAGACGGGGAAATAGCTCAGCCGGAATTCGCTTTGCGCCTTGAGATGATTTACTTTAGGATGACATCAACATGTCTACGGAAACTTTGTATCATGATCGAAGCATGCTCACACTAAAAAGGAACATGAAGTCTACGAATTCTAGCTAAGTAATAGTTTCGTTTCCACCCATTCAGCTTAGGTACGAGGCGCAAGCTTTCTAAGTGCTTCAAGCGTGTATGATGTGCCCAGAATCTGACGAAGCAATTCCTTATAGTCCCAGCCAAGAGCTGCTGCTGCAAGTAGTGTCAAGCTCGCTTGCTCATCTCGACCCGGTCTGCCTGGCCCAGTCATGTTCTGCGCAAAAATGTTGTATGAGCCTTTATGATTCAAATAGAGCCATTTCGGCCTGATGGACTTACCGGCTTCATGTTCACATCGAACAGCGCAAATTTGGAGCCTGCCTTGAACCTACGAACGTCGATACGGATAGGCGCAGTGGTACCAAGCAACTTCCCGACCTTCTCACACTCCTTGGCAACTTCCTCATAAGCAGGGTCTTCAGAGCCAACAACGGCTTTAGAGTTTGCAGTGACAGCAACAGTGCCGTTGTAGGGGGCGATGCCATCTTGATGGTTGAATCGGGTGACAACAGGCAGAGACCAGTATCCCTTGTCAAACGTCGGAGGCATGACTGTCACCGTGGCCTCTTCGCCTGCTAGGAACTCTTCCACGATGATCGCATTGGTTCCCTCGGACTTCAGGAGCTTGATGTGGGAACTCAACTCGTTCTCATCCTGGCAGACCTTAACGCCGTGGCTGCCGCGACCACGTGCAGGCTTTGCAACCACCGGATACGGATATGATGTATAGTCAGGCGTATCCTTATTGGCGTGGATGGTGCAGGCCCACGGCATAGTGAAGCTCCCTTGCTGCCGCAGGAGAGTGTTGACGAAATCTTTGTCATCGTACTTCTCGACAATTAGAGGTCCTTGTCCAATAACCTTGATTTTCTTCTCATGTTTCCTGATGCGCGCCGAGGTCTGGAGCGGGTGGCTGGCGAAGAGAATCGTGTTCGCCCACAGATGCGTCGCGCCTTGATCAATCGCGCTCAGAATACCGTCTTCGTTGTCGGGGAAACACCAATCGGCATCTTTGAGAGGGTCTGGTCGCGGATTCGGGCTAAGAACTTGAACCTCGCTTGAAAGACTTAGGTTGTATGCGATATCGGCACCGGAGTCTTTGTAACCTAGAATCAACCTTTAGCTATCCGAAAATTCATTTTGTCTCATTATTTTGGCTACCTACCACCCGGCTTCTTCGGTTTGACATTTCCAGCGATCACTGGAGGGTCAATCTCCTGGTAGAGAACTGCTACTTGGGGTCTTTGTTGACAACGAGCTGAAGAACTGAATGCTTGGAAACAACGCGGTGCAGCTCGACGTTGAGTGCGGAGCAGAGCTGAAAGTAAGGGCGACAACGAATTCGTCCTTCTCGCTACATGCGCAAATTGATGCATGCTCGCCATTTTGGGAATCGTCGCTCTCAATGCTGAAAGAACTCTATTCGCCAACGCCTCCCAGCACACTGCACTGAACACAAGCTCAAATGGAAGAAGAGCTGCAATTTCGGGTATTGAGCACAGCTGCCATCGGGGTTATCCCGAGTGTGGCGTCATTGTGACCGGGCAAAACCCGAGTCCACTTTTCGTTCGCATCGGTCTTTGCCGTGCTTCACCAGCTAGAAAGTGAGTACACGCTGATTTTGAGCATCGTCATTTCAAACCTCGGTGAGCGACTCGAAAATGGAGATGAAAGTCGAAACCACATTGGTCTCTTCATTTTTTTCTCACGTGAAGGCAAAATGATAAGTCACTGATGAGAAGGTCCCAGACGGCTTTGTTGACCCCCCAAGATGCCCTCAAGATGCCTTCAATGTCTTAGGATTAGAAGCATTGGCCAGAAAAAAGGCACTCGGCCGAAAACTAGTAAAGATTCACTTCGATCAAAGTTGATCTAGATAAATGCGGCAAACGGAGGTATCTTATTGCTTGATCAAAACAATGCTGGACCTGCTGGATCATCTGTAGAACTAAATCCAGCACTGGCGTCCAAAAGCCAATTAAGGTCAAACCATGAGCTCATATCACCCAGCTCATTGAAAAATGAGTCAGCCTCAGATTCTCCTCCCATGCCCATGTTTGCATCCATCGTATAGAGGCTTGGGTCCATGACCGGTGCAGACGTGATCTCGCTGGCTTCCGTCTCCTGTCCTTGTGCCATTGACACGAGAGACTGGCCAGCCGCGACTTCTGCACTGGGAGGTCGGTTCGCGGCAGCTTTCCATGACTCCGTCGTCAGATAAACAAGCCTCTCATACTTCAACACAGCATCGGCAGCCACACTCCATGTCTTAGCGAGGTACTTCAAGAGGTTGCTGCACGCATCTGCGTTGCTCTTGAATGCCACCAGCGACGTCTCTTGCTTGATCTTTGGCACCACCCATAAGCAGTAAAGAAAAGTGATACCGCTTACGAAGACCGTATGTGCTGTCAACCAACTGTTTGAGAGTTTCGAGAACCGGTGTAGCTCGGAGTTGATCAGTATCGTGGCGACGGCGCTTTCGTAGCAAATCTTCCAGCAGTCGAAACTTGGCCTGGTGATGGCGGGTGACGGACGGTAGAGAAGCATGATGCAGTGATGGTACTTCAGCTCGAGATTTTGTACGACACCATCCGAAGTACTTCGCCGAAAGCCCCGACGAAACTCAGCTCTGAGCCCTTCAAGTAGTGCGTCGCAGCGCTTGCGGACATCCGGCTGCCAGGTGTCAAAGTCCGTAGGCCATGGGAACCTATTTGGCAGATTGACGACACGGTATATCATCAGCTTGATTTCAGCCGTTATTTGGTCGAATTTGAAAGAGTACTGTGCAGCTGCATACGGGTTGACCATTACCCTCGCCCGTTTTGTTGAGTGGTGCGGAGAGCGAGCGCTCTCTGGTGTCAACGCACTGCTGCCGACAGAGTCCCCTGCATGATCTCCAGGACGACCTACATGGCCAGGAAACTCTATATCAATAGCCTCGTCTCGAAGGGTCAAAGGACGTCCAAGGACGACTGATAATGTTCTCTCTAGTGAGTAAGCAGACCAGAAGATGCCTCTCCTTAAGTTCAGACGAATATGAGCAGTGTTAGGCTTTGCTAAAGGAGAATGGCGGTGCATATCAACCCCACGTCTTTGAAAACCCAGGTCCAGGCAACTAGCAATGATGTTCATCACAAGAAACCATGCGTTTGGCCCTTCTTCGAAGTAGAAGCTTGTCAAAGCTAGCAACAGCATGATCTGAAGTCCCTCGATGCTGTCATGCAAAGCCAAGGTGCCAATCCGTTGCATAGCTGTCGCGAGATACCTCTCAGATGAGAATTCTACAGACAGCCGAGACTCCAAGATTCGAGCACCCAGTGCGAGAACAAGAAATACTTGAACTGAATGGAACGGGGATAGCGAGGCTTCTACCTCTGCTAGAGGAGGCATCTGCATGGAACCCGCCTTTTGAGTCGTGTAAAGACAATCTAGGTTGTCCGAGATACTATCCTCATCAAGGAATGGGTATAGGGGATGGAGAGTTTGGAAGTATGCGTCTGCAAAATGCTGCAAGTCGACTTCAGACGTCCAATGAGGTGGAAAGGGATGATGGGCAGGCGAAGGTTTCCGCGCCACTGTTCCTCCTTCTGGGGCTGACCAGCTCACTGACAAGCCTTGGGATTGAGGTATGGCTGAGAAGATGAGGCGCGCAAAGGGTACGCCCGAAGAAGGGCCGAGATATTTGGACTCCTTGGAGTTGGCCAATGACAGCATACCAACCTCATGGGCAAGAGGCTCGCTTGGGCCAATCTCTGTGGAGGCAGATGGACTGAGCGATGTGGTGTTCTCAGTCGCTGAGGACTGAACAGTTGGGTGGTTGTCGACTGGGATTGTCTCATCCTCGTGAACAGCATCTTCAATGCCTGGGTCTGCTTCGATAGTGTCCAATTGAGGAAGGCCCTCGGTGTCCACGATGAGCTCTTGGTCATCATAGATATCCTGCTCGTTATGGCTTGACTGGTCGATTGGCGTGGGTAAGGGTTGCTGCATGGGCCATTGCTGCGCTTGCTCCATAGTAGGACTTGTCTCGTACATGGGAGCGGTAGAGACCGTGATAGATGGCGCTATCGCCGACCGCGATTCCACTTCTGGGGCTCTGTCAAGTTCTTCGGGGGCTACCCGACGAAGTGAGTCCTCAAGAGACCGTAATCGCGCCTCCAGTTTGGTGACATGGCTGCGGTGTTCAAAGTCAGTTTGCCATTCTGCTGTCCGAAACGGGTAATTATTTCGATCTGGATGCTTACTTGACCGCGTCGGGATTATTCGCAAGATTCGTCCTGACGCATGGGTGCCCCGAACGTGCACAGTTGGTGCAAGATGGCCTCTCATCGTCACAACGGATCTTTTGACTGCGGCAGCGGGCGCATGCCGTGCCTTTCTTGCGGCCCGGCCGAGTCATCGACGCCGCCCCGGCCCGTTGCCGAGTCGATACGGGAGAGATTGGCTCTTCGGACCAACCAGATGATCCGGCAGCGTCTGCGTCCATCGACTGATTCTGTGGAGAGGGCTCTTACACAGGTAAGACACCGGCTTATCGGGGACTCTTGTGTATGAATCTTGACGACATGAAGCATCGAAGCTGGTGCAAAGACGAAACGGGGGAAACCCGAGAGTGTGGTTGAAGAATTGCTTGGACTTCTTTCTTGGCGGGGAATCCTTGTGTGTGGCTTGACCAGAGTCATCAATTGACGAACAGGAGCAGTCCGCATGCGGGGGCGGGGCAGTCCTCGGCTTTGAGCCGGTGCTCAGGCTTTGGAGGGGTCATTTCATCGGGTTAACCCGACCAATGAGGGTCTAAGCGTGATGTCCATCTCGAAAATGACGATGAATATGGCCGGTAGCATCCGTGAAGGCAGATATTATTATCGTGCTTTTTGCTTGAAAGTTTGGCACCCAGTCTCTTCAATTTGCTTTGAACAACACGAGCATCTCGATCTGTTGTGAAGATACGTCATCGATCAGAATGTCTACCCCAGCACGCTACTACGCTAAGCCAAGCGAGGCCATCACCTTCGCCAAGACACTTCTGGTGAAGTCAGGTCTTCCTGAGGATGATGCCAGTCTCATGGCTGAGTGCCTGGTACAGGCTGACACTCGCGGTGTTGTAAGTGCCTAAAAATCCTAATTCATATGGCAGACAAGGTTGGAAACATAGCAACTAACTTCCGATCCTGATAGGATACCCATGGACTGGCAAGACTTCAGCAGTACATCGAGAGAGTTCAGAGCGGTCTTGTGAACGCCAAGGCCAACATCCAGATCACCGAAAAGACACCAGTCGCTGCGCACGCCGACGGAGACAACGGTTTTGGCTTCATCGTTGCCTCCAAGGCTATGAAGGATGCGATTCGTCGTGCAGAGACTTACGGAATTGGAATTGTCACTGCGGAACACTCCAACCACTTCGGCATGGGTGCCACCTACGTCCTACAGGCCCTTGACGCTGGCATGATCTCTCTTGTCTTTACAAACTCGGCCAAGCAGATGCCTCCGTTCGGTGGCAAGGAGACTCTGCTCGGTATCTCTCCTTTTGCCGCGGGAGCTCCCAGCAAGAACGAAGTCCCCTACATCCTCGACATGGCGCCGTCCGTTGTCGCAAAGGGCAAGATCCGCAAGGCCGCCCGCAGAGGCGAGAAGATTCCCCTTGGATGGGCGTATGACAAGGACGGAAAGCCCACTGAGGACGCGAACGAGGCATTGAACGGCTCCATGGCTCCTATTGGTGGCCCCAAGGGATCTGGAATTGCCATTCTGATGGACATCATGTCCGGAGTCCTGTCCGGTGCCGCTTTCGGTGGTGAGGTGGGCGACCAGTACAAGGAGGCTCGTCCTCAGAACGTTGGACACTGCTTCATCGCCATCAAGCCTGACATTTTCATGTCCTCCGAGCAGTTCCGCGCCAGGATGGACACTCTCGTTCAGCGCGTGCATGGTGTTACGCCCGCTGATGGTTTCAAGGAGGTCCTCTTCCCTGGCGAACCTGAGTACCGCCTGGCTGAGGAGCGCAAGGTGCAAGGTCTCCCGTTTGCTGATGCTGAGAAGAAGATATTTGAGGACTTGGCATCCAAGTATGGTGTACCAGGGCTTCACCTGTCTACGACGCCGCTGGCTTGAACTTGGCGTGGATAAAATCACCAAAAGATGGAATGACGTTATGTACATAGTGTAACAGGCCAGGCCTGTCACATGGGGTGCTCTCGGCTAAGCTCGGCACTGGACTAAGACATCAAGGTATACAGCAAAGTAGATAAAAGACGTGTAGATGTAGCTAGAAAGGAAGTACGAGTTGCAACACTGCTCCTACTAACCCTTAACACATAGGTAGACTTTAAATGAAATTCGTGAAAGCAGTCCACAGAGCATGTTCCTAGTGGATGAGAATGAGATGCGTTATTATCATTGTTCTTTCGCAAGTCTGTTTTATCCTTCTGAAGGACTGTTGAATTTTCTGAACCAAGGTCATCGTGTTTGCGATCGGCAATTGTGACGATCGTGGGTGCATTTGTGGCAAACCTCAAACGGTGACGGCGAGGACTGCGTCTATCTCCCTGTCATTCCACTTGATGATTCTTGAAATACTTTCTTTACACATTGATCTTTATCGCCAAATCATTGTCGCTCTATTTACCCCTGAAAGTCGCGAACGCCTCCTGTACAGACATGCCCCCACGGATAGCCTCAGCGCACCTGTCGTCTGCAGCAGCGAGCCCAGGGATCTTCTCAAGGACCTGCTCCGCCAGATCGCCAGGCAAGAACACGACACCATCAAGGTCGGCAATGATGTACCCTCCCGGGTTAATTGTGGCATCCTGCTTGGCAGACTGAAGCTTCACATCGACGTTAATTTCAGATGGGAAACATACAGCACCACCGGCCGTAGTGCCAGTGCCTCTCGCAAACAGCTGGAATGATGTTCGTCAGCCAAGGATGCATAAGCATTGGTCGCATGTCCAATGGCTCTTACCGGAAATCCGAGATCTCTGTGCTCTTGGAGGTCGCGAAGATGTCCGTCAATTACGACCCCCTTGGCCCCGAGGATTTGGGCTCTCAACGACATGAGACCGCCATAACAGGCGTTCACATGCGGAGCCGGCTGTGAGATGAAGACAACAGAATCCTTGGGGATCTGGTCGATCTGCGAGAAGGAATCGTGATTAGCGTACCACGTTCAATCTGTAAAACTTGCCTCAGGAAGCTAAACTCACGTAGTTGCCCTTGACCTTCGGCGCAGATGAGTCGCTCTTAGGAGCAAACTTGACAGTAAAGACGGGTCCCACAATCTTAGTCTTCCCAGCTTGGTACTCTGGCGAGTAAAGCACAAGTCCCTCTAGGAAGCCTCCGTCAGCACGGCCAAGCTTGGAGAGGCCATCCGAGATCTAGTTTATGCAGTAATTAGAGTCTTGTGGTATGGAGTCTTGGCCAGAAGTCGGTCTACTCACATCACAGCTTGACCATTTGGAGAGACGCTCCACGATGTCGGATGTTGACGTCATTGTGAAAGTAAGCAAATTGTGCAATAAAATTCGAACGTGGACGACAGCATGCAGTCAATTTTGGCCTCTAGAGCTCTCTTACTAGGGTTTTAATCGAATTCCAATCGACTTGAAATGACGTCTCTATCGTCAGATCGTTCCGATTGTCGGATAGGTCCCACGCGGGTTTCTAATCAAAGCCGGCATCGCGGGGCAGTTTGTTTTGTTTCGGGGAAAAGCCGGCTTTCTGCAGTCACACTTTCGGGATCGGGCCGATACCACAGGTTGAAAGTCATGATAGAATTCTGGAGCGTTCGTGGTTGTCCGCATGGAGGAATCAAGAAATTTACAACGGATAGCTCAATCGCGACATGGAATTCGGCATTGGTAGATTACGATTGACACGATCTAATGGGCTGCATCAGCTTCGTAATTGGCGATCAGTTGAAGTCCTCGTAGTACGAGCTGAGAACTTGATTTCAGATACAGAGACATGTGCTTTATTCGTGTTCCATGATAACATGTACATGAATTCGAATCTCCATATACCGGCATGCCTTATGCTTTGCCAGCTGAGCCCAGCACATCCCTCATTACCCGCTCAATAGACCTGGCATAAACTTCCGCCCCCTTCATTTTCAGAACGGTGAGCTCCAACTTGTCCGCATTCTCTGCGATGAAGTCTGTGTACTCGTCGCGAACAGTTCTGTTCAGGTTGATTTTGACCATGCCGTGCTTTCTGGCGGTCCTGAATTGCTCATCAGACACACCGTGGGTTCCATGCAAGACGAGGGGAATGTCGGGGATGGCATTATGAATGTCGTTGAGCCTGCAACAAACTATGAGTCAAAATCAGGGCTCCGTTATAGCCGCTGGAATACTTACAGAGGCAATCTCCAATATTTCTCCGGGCCACCAGGACCGTAATTTCCATGGATGTTTCCGAAAGACGGAGCGAGGAATTGCACTCCTGTCTCTTTCACGAAATCTCTCGCAAGCTCGGGTCGTGTAAAAATCGTCTCGAGATCGACTGTAGGCAGACCATCCTCGCCGCCTTCCAGCCGGCCCATCTCAGCCTCGATCGCGATGCCCTTGGCGTTCGCGATCTGCACAATTTCTTTGCACCGCCGGGCATTCTCGGCTTCGTCGTGGATTGAGGCATCGACCATAATAGAGTCGAAGGGAAGCTCAAGCGCCGCCTTGACGTCTTCCGGTTCGATACAGTGGTCGAGATGGATCGCGATCGGAACTTTCGCGGCGTGCGCGGCGCCAATCACGTACTTGACGAACTCGGGGCCTTGGAATCGCATCGTCCATGGGAAGACTTGGATAATGGCAGGCGACTTGCATGCCTCAGCTGCCCGAATGACGGCGATAACACCGTCATCATTGTAACTATTTCAAGTCAGCTTCGTGAAAGGCCTACAAAGAATACAACTCTCACCAGTTATACGCGCCGACAGCGTATCCACCTGTCCTAGCCGCCTCAAGAATCTGATACGTTCTGTTGTTCTGGGGGAAGGATGCCATGTTTGCGACTGTAGTTTCGAGCTTGTCAGTGATGTGAGTACTACAGCTTTTACACGTCCAAGCTGGCTGTTCATATGACTTATCCGAAAGCCATCCACGGCGTGGGAGGAGATCACGAACCTACTGGGATCCACTCGGCTTGACCCCGGCTTGTAAGTGCCCTTCGCGACGCGATCTTGTAACTGAACCGATCGGGCCAAACCCCAATTAGATTTGGGTAGAACCATGAGAATTTACTCACGTGAGTCTGAAAGTATTGGATTGAAACCAGACGTGATTTTAATGACTTGGTTGCTTATGATATCACATAACCATGTCAATCAATGGAATCATTGTTTGCTTAATTGCTTTCTTCAATTCAGATAGAATTTTCCTAATACTAGGACGTGACAGAAATTGACTGCCTTCTTTATGACTTGGCTGGATAATCATACAGAGTTGAGGGGTTATTAACCCACAGGTCCTGCCACTCCTCTCCGTTCAACCATGTGCTCAACGACCGAATCCACTCCGGGTTGTCAATCTTCAGGAAAGGCTCTTGCTCATCCTTGCTCCTCAGATGCCTGTCTTCATGTCGTTGAGTATGAGGCCAGTCACTACCCCAGACCAGTCTCTTGGAGTTTGTCCTGACAAGCTCCTGCACAATGTCCTTGAGGTCTTCGAAATGAGGATCAGCTCGAGAGCATCGATAGGGTGCGGAGATCTTGATCCATAGGTTTCCTCCTCTCAGTGTTTTCAACAGGTCCTGCCATCCCGGTTGCTCCCTGGCAGACACAGACCCAATCGGTGCCATGCTGGAAGCTTTGACGAGGCCAATGTGATCCAGAACCACAGGCAGCTTTGACTGTTGAATAACTGGCCCTAGTTTGGCCCAGTAAGAGATGTTTGGCTGCTGAATTTGAATGCTCCAGCCATTGCCAGTCGGGTGCCACTGAAGAAGCCTATTGGCGGTGGACTTGATGAGGTTGACTTGCTTGTCGACGTCGTTCATGGCCTGGGCCTTGAAGAAGTCCAACCTGACGCTTCGGATGCCGGCTCCATGATACGTGTCCAGCAGCTCGTCTGTTACTGTTTCGAGGTCAAGGACGCAGATACCGCGTGCCGTTCCGTTGAACTGCTCCAGGTAGTAGAGTAAAGAGGAGCAGTCGGCCCCGTATGACAAGCCATGTGCGATGCACACGTGTGAGACGCCGACGGATTCTTCGAAAGCTTTCAGCTGCTCCAGAGTTGCAACGGAGGGCGTGAAGTGCCTTCCAGAGGCGAAAGGGAAGCGAGCTGGCTCGAAAATGTGGTGGTGTGTGTCCCATGCACCAGCAGGGACGACCTTTGGCGCTTCGGTGATTGAACCCATGTTCTTTGGCCGAGGAGGAATGGTTTGCTCATTCAACCATGGATGAAGGAAAATCATGTTATATGAAAGCACTTGCAAGCCCTTCCAGGACTAACTCCCGTTTACGGAAGCCTGGAGAAGTGTTCTGGGCATGACTCGGTTACTAACAATGTAGACTGACATCGGCTTAATCCCGATTGATGTTGCACCATAACCGACCACAAAACCAAAAGTCAGTAGATGCACATTTTCTGGCTGATAAATGCTTTTCTTATGTCAACATGCAAGAGGCATCTTTTTATCGGCTAATGTTCAAATGGAGTACTTGATGAACAAAACCCAGGCTATGATGATCAGAGAGCAGACCAGGGCAATTCCCACGGCCGTGAACGACCTGGCAGGCCTTCTGCCGACGAGGTCTCCTAGTTTTCCTTCCTTTTCGATATCCATGCGCTTCTTATTGCTGATGCTAAGAATGCCTGCCAGGTATTTGCGGTCAAGAACTCCATAGAACAGCCCAAGGCAAAACTCCAGGCCCTTCACGGCAGCAAAGAAGGCAATGACGCGCTCGTATGTTCCTCCAGGGGTAATGTCTTGCAGCCTACCAGCAATCATGTCAACTATGACACTTCCGCTGTTGTTGAAAACCTTCCAAATACCAAATACGAGCCCAAGCTCGAGTTGGTTCGGGACGATCAGTGGGATGGATGCCAAGAAGGGCAGGGCGTTCATAGTTGATGCCACAGAAGCGATGACCATCGATCCAAGTGCGTTAGTCTGAGTGTACCCAATAAGGCAGTATACCAAAATCCAGATGGCCGACGTAAGACTAACAAACATCATACGATAGCCGACATAGTCGAAGAAAGACCCGATTAGAGGTGCACACACAACAGGGATCACCTGCTGGACAGCGGAGGTGTAGCCGGCAAGCTGAGCAGTGGAGCCTCGAGTTTGGGTGATGATGTCGGCGTTAAGGCCGTTGAAGCCACCAACAACACCAGCTTGTAGAATCTGGGTGCAAGCAACCAACCAGAAGAAGCGAGGAACACGAAGGAGAGCTCCCCAATTAGGGAGGGCACTCAAGGTACGGGCTGTTGCTCTAGTCCTGAAAGTTGCAACCTCATTGTTCTGCTCGCGCTGTGCGCGCTCGCGGGATCTGATCTCCATGGCGAGCTTTTGGCCGGTGGGCATTTGAGTCCACTCGGGCCGGCTTCGGGCCCAACAGACGTAGAAGATGTTTTGAATGAGGTTGGCGAAACAGACGATGGCGGGAATCCACAGGGCCCACCCCCAGAATGATGACGCATCTCGCATGGGAACCGCGGTGGCCTTGGCGATGAGAACGATGAGCTTTCCTGCAACAGACGCCGTCAACATTTGATACACTTTTAATATAACAGAAACATCCGGATTACTTACCGATAGACAGGTCCAAACCATAAACAAGTCCAAGTCCTTTGTGTTGGAACCAATGGGCCAAAATCTTTGGTGCGGCTGTGAGAAATTTGCCAAACAAAATAGTCCGATCCTTGAGTCAACTCACCTTTGACGTGCAAGTCTCAATGACAGTACTTCCGAAGCCCATAATCACTCGGCCCGTCACAACCAGGGTGAAAGAATCGTTATTGGAACCAGCCGCTGACACGACAGCGCCGATGAAGATTGCGACCGAACAAGCCAGCGAACCCCTGTACAAAACAGGGCATCAGTACCTTTTCCAATTATGAAGTTCTGTGGCCTAATCACTTACCACTCGACGCCATAATGATCCAGCCCGTATCCGCCGAGAATCGGAAGAATCGTGTTCACGAGTGACGTGGCCGAAGAGATGGCACCATACTACAGTGTGTTAATTGTCGCAAATACAATTGCTTAGAAGATTGTCCACGACTGCATGACGACTGACCTGTGAGTTGTTGATGTCAAGCTGCTTGATCAATGTGCTCTTGAGAGGTCCGAGAGTGTTCTCGGAGAACGACGAGCCCCAGGACAACGCAACACCGCATACGAGGGCGGTCAGCTTCCAAGTCCAGGGAAAGTCCCTGATCTCGACAGGATCTCCGGAGGGGCTGCTGTTGACGTCCGCAATGCGCTTCTCGTCGGCATCGGAGTCGAAGCGTACCGGGGTGGCGACGTCGGCGTCCTCGGCTGCGGGGACCGGACGATCGGCAGGTTTCTTGGAGGCCATATCGACGGTTCGCGATCGCCGTCAGCGATCAAAAAGTCCAAAGCGAGAGAAGAGAGGGTGTCTTGAACAACGATATTACACATGGAGGACGTCGCGACGGCGGCTTTTAATCAATCCCATCTTGTCTGATCATCAGATAAATCTTCCAAGCCTGTGCCCGACGCCGAAGTACTCCACACACCCCCGATGCAACACTGCGCACTCTGCCTTGGCGGTGTTTTTTTGTTAGCAGGATGCGAATCCGATTTCGGTGGGCCGGAGGTGTCAACTAGGGTCATCCAGTTTCTCGGGACGCAGTAAGCCATGCTATTGAATGGCTGCTTTGGAAATAGTCGTCCGACATTGAGGATGGGGAGAAGTCAAGGTGGATTCGGAAAGTAGTGGTGTTTTATTTTACTCGTCTCTTCAGCAAAAGTACGGGCAATGATCCCTCGATGAGCCTGCAGTCGGTACCCTGGACTAAGGGACTGTGGCATACAGCAACCTTTATGGGCATCGGTAAGAGAACGGCTTAATGGAGGAACGAGACTTATCTAGCATGTTTAACTCTCTAATTTGAGATTCCACCGCAACGTAGATCAGGAACGTATCTCTCAAATCGTCTAGTCGTTTGAAGCTTGTCTTCAGCCATTTCATTGGCAAACGTGATCCGCAACCGGGGCTAGACGCCATATACACGGTCATTTTGAAGTTCTGCCTTCACAGTGAGCAATTCTGAGGCGCTAGAAACCCTGTCACATTGGGGCGTGAGTGGGAAAAGGCCTCACTGTGAGAGACAGGCGCATGACAGAATCCCTGCTAGCGCCGAAATGACCGGTTGAGCTGTCCGCGAGATTTTTCTGATGTGGACCCTAAGGGATGACTGCCATCAGCTGCCATTTATCTTATCAATCTGATCACATGCCCCATCTAATCAATCTAGGTAAGTACACCTACTGCTCGCCCCTTGTTTGGACATCATCTCGTTACGTCCGATGGCAGCCTGCTCAAGAAGGACACTATGCAGTTTTTCAATACCCCCACCACAAAGCAAGGCGCAAATGAGAAAGCTATCAAGATCTACCTCTCTTTCCTTTGCGGCCTTATGGCCGTTGTCATCGCGACAAGTTGGCTGCGGGAAGCGTGTCACAACACGAAGAAAGCGCGCTCAAAAGCGTCCTCCATAAACTTACTCGTGGCGCGTCACAGCATTCTCCTCGCTTTCCAGTAGGTTTTAAACACAAGCTCGCGATAAGACGAACTCTGGTTAATAAGCTTCATGCAGAAAGTTAGAAAGACGCGTGAACCTTGGCTGGTTCGGGCGTCCTTCTCTCGGATATGTTCTAATCATCGGGAGCTTCATCGCTACCAACGCCATTCTGTGCTCCAATATTCTTGCACTCAGGCACCTGCTCAATCATTGGGCTTCGAGATTCGGATGGTAAATGTTCACCTCAGTCTAGTCATGGGGATGGAAGCTAATGTCTATGGTCTTATAGGATGAGCGCCATCAATATGATGCTGTGCGTCTTCTTTGGACTCAAAAACACGCCGCTGAGCCGGGTTGCACATATCTCACACGCTGAACTGAACTATTTCCACCGACTTGCAGGATACGTAGCTGTGCTTCTCTTGACCCTTCATGCCATCGTCTACACGGTTCACTTCGGCCGCCAAGGTCGTCTGGTTCAACTATTGAAGAAGGAAGACCTCGAGGGCATCGGCGCAGGTGTTGCGATGCTTGTCCTGCTCATGGGAATGGCGAGACATCGCCGCTACGAACTGTTTTACATCAGCCACATCGTGGCCTTTGGGGCAGCTGTTATTCTGACCGGCCTTCACAGACCCAACTGGGCAAAGAAGATCCCAGTTGTGATGTCGTTCACTGCGGCTATGTGGGTGGTCGACCGCATCATACGAGGGGCACGAATGGTTCTGAATCTCATGAACAACTCTGCGACCTTCTATCCACTCCCTGACGGCGGCACGAGGGTGATTCTAAGGAAGCCAGGGATCAAGAAGATGCTGCCTGGAACTCACTGTTTCCTCTGGATACCGCGAATCCACCCTTACGAAAATCATCCGTTCACAGTTGTGAACAATGACTCTACAGGTCTAGAGCTCGTCATGAAGTCACACCAAGGCTTCACCAGACGCGTCGACGAGTTTTCCAGGAGTCATTGCAACCGCACTGCGTGGGCCTCTGTGGATGGTCCGTATGGATCGCTGCCAGATACAGAGTCCTACGACAAGTTAGTCTTGGTTGCTGGAGGCAGCGGAGCAGCATTCACCTTCGGTCTGATGAACCGCATGATGAGCCGCTACGACCGAGTCAAAGCTCAGTCAGTTGATTTCATCTGGACAGTGAGACAGTCAGGTTGGTTCTCCAAGTTCATGTTCAAGTCGCGAGACATGATTTTCTAACACCATATCAGAACATCTAAGCTGGTTTCAAGAACACCTTCACAAAATTTCAAGATCCGGATCGAGCATCGATGTCAAACTTTACGTCACTGGCGATTCACCTAGAGAAGGAACGTCCACCGAAATGCCCAGTAATGCACGCACGAATGAAGGTGCCGTCAACTATGGGTCCATATCGCACGATACGGAGGGACTCTTGACGAGCACTACTAGTAATGAGATCGAAGACGCCTTCAACATCAGATTCGAGAAGGTCAACATAGAGCAGGAGATCGGCGTGGCGTTAGAAGGCGTTGCGACCGAACAGAGGGTTCTGGTTGCCACATGCGGGCCAGAATCGCTCATGGACGATGTGAGGGACTCAGCGGATAGATGGCGAAACAGTCGAGGGCTAAGGATAGACATCCATTTTGAGAACTTTTGATCATAGATGAGACTAAAGAACATTTAGACATAGAAATGCATGAGACAGTATTCCGTCAACTGATATCATCACGGGTTTTGCGCAGAAGTTGACACTCAAATGTGGCCGCGAAAAGGACGAGCATTCACAGCTTCGAGAACAAAATCTCAGTCATTTAGTGGAGCTACCCATGCCACGTCACCTTAAAGAGGACTAGTCCAGGAGCATGGGGCGATTGATAAGTGAGGCAACCAAGCCAACCCCGGCATGGTCTGACGGACAGAAAAAAAAAACCAAAAGGAGAGCGGGTCGGGGATCTCGCATTTCCGAGTTAAGCGCCGAGAACGGTCGGTGGAGACCATGTTTTGCAAAAGAAGGAATTTAATCCTCTCACAGTGAGGAGGACTGGACCTTTCATTATCGCGTGCAGAAGTCTAAACCCCACGCCTGCTGCCAGCCACCACGGCAACGATGGAGGCGGTATGCTTGTGCAGCTCAGTCCGACTTCTATCGAACCAATATGATGAGAGCCAAGCTAGAAATCTGATCCCTGCCCTTAACCGACACCTGGAGGATCTGCGCCGGCTTCTGGCGCAGTCCAAGTCGCTCTCCCGCGATGTGCAGTTCCACGTCACCCCCCGCAACCAGCGCACGAGCAAAGCGCTGGCCGTCGACTCGCTTGACCTCACGCCGGTCAACCAAGTCCGGGAGCAGTTCAGAGAAAATATTGACGGGTTCTGGGCCGTGTCTGATAACAGAGTGCCTGCAGAATTGCGCCGGCGACTTGCCTGCGTGGTGATATTTCTCAGATCGAAGTTGGATGCGCAAGTACTAGTACCGCCTCAAGTTGCCGAAATATTCCCAGGGCAGCACAACTATAGCGATATTCGCAACTCAGGCAGGAAGTATATTCAGATTGCACGCAAACTCGGCGGTCTTGGAGCAATTCTTTGGCTTCCACTAGACGTTCCGCCATCAACGTGAGAATTCCATGGTGCATTGGGTTGAACAGCCACTTACATGTCACAGGTATGAGAGGTATCTGAACATAGACGACGAAGAAGTCTTTAGCCACTTGCTCAATCTGTCACCGAGATACGAAGACTATACAGCATTTGTGCAGCGTCTTATCTTAAGTCAACTCCGAGGTCGGTCGCACCACACTCTCGATAATTTCTCTCAATACTGACGCCCATTCACAGACCCCGCATTGCCTTCCTCGTACTACAATCTGTTCTATGACTACGCCGATGTGCTTCCAGCAACAGATCAACTCCTATTACTCCTTTATGCTTATGGAGGCTCCGACGTACCCGAGGCCCTCTTGAAAGGCGTTCGGTCGCCGCAACGGCGGTGGAACAGCGATGGCGAGATTGAAACTGTCACGTCTGACAAGTTCGGTCTGCCCACCGAGCTTACCAACCTTCTATCCGACGACATAGAGTGTTCTCGCGCGACAGAAAGCCCGTACATTAACAAGCATGGCCTGGAAGACAGGACGAACGTCTGGTCTCTATGCTCCGAACTTGCAATGTTCTTCTCCAGAGTACTAACTCCCAAAACAATGGACGAACTAGGCAACGTCGCACTCAAGCTGTTATGCTTTGTCGTCCCTCCATGTTACGAAGGAAACACAGAATGGTTCGTCGCTTCACCCGCCCAATATTTTCTCCTTACTGACAAGCAAGGTCCGCTAGGTCGCCAACTCTCAAAGCCGCCGTTTGGGCGGTGATGGACAAGGCGACGACAACCTTCAAAGTTCCAACACCGCTCAAGGCGGAGGTCATAGACGCGCTCCTCTATTTCTCTGAGCGGGACCACATACCCATGCGTCGCGCCGCCGTCGACAGAGCAAAATCGTTCCTGCGCAAGCCCATGCCGTATTACTTCCACGCGTCAGTGGTGCTCTCCCGGAGCAACCTGCTACGGCTCGACGGCGAGTTTGCAAAGTCGGAAGCGCACATCCGCGACTTCATCTGGCGAGGGCCGCAACCTTCCACTCGCAAGGACCACGCCCTGCTCGGACGCCTACACATTTCTCAAATCGAAAACAAGATCAAGTGCTATGACAATGATGTGTCGTCGTTCATCTACAACTGGCAAGCGGAACAGCCGTTGTCGACTCTCGATATAGAGGTCACCTTCCGATTGCAGAGCACGGCAGCGCGTTTCTTCCAATCCATCGGCGACTTTGGCGCTGCCAGGGCTTCGATAGAGCATTTGATGTCTTTGGACATGACGAAGCCGATTCGTCAGAACACGCGACGCCTATTGTGTGGCAGGCTTGCTGATATTTACTGCAACATGCAGGAGTGGGCGATGGCCGCCGATATACTCCAAACAGAGCTCGGCACGACGGAAGACGCCGAGCGCTGCCGGCGCGGGCCCCGGAGGCTGCTGCTGGCATCGGCAGAGGTCGATATCGGACTTCAACGATTAGATGCTGCTGAAGCAACACTGAAAGAACTTGAGGGCTACGAACCTGCCGAGCTGGACAACCTGCACGACCAACAGCTGCACATGCGGCTGTTCATAGGTCATGCGCGAATAGCCAGCTTCAGGGCAGATCGCCAGGCAGCTGTGCTACGGTGGAAATTTGCCCTCGAGGAGGCTCAGAAGATGTATACCCTCGGGCCAGGAGGCGGGTTCACGACGGCGATAACTCATCTGTCTCTGGCCCATGCTCTGCTGGCTATGGGCGATAGAGATGGCGCGCGGGAATCTTGGGCTGCCGGAGTAGAGATTTTGAGGACGGAGATATGCGAGTTTTGGCTCCCAATCGTGCCGACGTTGTGGCTGCAGATGGTTGCCAGAGACGTTCATGAGTCGCAAGGTTGGTCTTTACGCATGATGTTGCCTGGAGGAAGGCAGGAAGTTACATACCCCTGATGAATGCATTTATGATTTGGAAAGTCCGCATCGATGATTGCACGTTGCATGAAGCCATTTCGGTGTGTGAGCTATCGTCAGTTGCGAAGACATTGAGCAGAAGTTTGTTGAATACACTTCTTCGTTGTGTCCAGATCTTCTCTTGATCATCACCATGGCATCCAGCAACTGAGATTCGATTGCAAACCCAAAGGAATGACATGAATCTTGCGTAGCGGAATTCCAGCACAGAAGGATCAGGATAAATTCCCTCGTAAATCATGCGCAGCACGCAATACTGACCACGACCACATTCCCAACAAAAGTCCCTTCTAGCAAGCTGATTATTCGGCAAGCGAGCCGGACCAGACCCCTGAGCCCCCAAACCGATTCAGGCAGGTCAAGGCCAGTAAGGAAATATTGCTCACCCAAGATGCACAACGTAAGCGACGCTCTCTGCGACGCCTTCCAGGGGCTGCTGCTGCTGTGCCGCAGGATCCTGCGCCCTTCGTAACACGGCGGTTTCGGTTCGCCCGAGTCGCGTGGCGTCACCATCTTAACGTCCGTTATCTTACGTGGTCGAAGCCATTCGCATTCGACGTCGTCTACGCTTCATTTACCTCTCAATTGCACGCCGGCTGCGACTTATGTTTTCCATCTTGATATAGACGCATCTTTTGACTGCTCTACGACCTCCGCGATGGGTTTGTGGCCAGCACCGCGGGTCCCGTTCGGGGCCGCTGTGTGCCCCGACGATAGTCTTGGCCGCCTCGTCCTTGGCCCGTATCGAGGCTGCTTACGAGCGCCGTATTTCGATCATCAGTTTGAAGTCTTCGGGTCAATCGTACCCTCCGCTATCGCTATCATTTGGGGTCTACATGGTGTATGGAAGCTCTGGAACAAACCAGCCGTGAACCAAGGGTCATGGGTGGCTCATCTCAAGCTTGTAAGCCCAATATTTGAAGAGCATCGCGATACATGTGACTGACCCTGCCACCAAGATCCTCTGGCACGCCCTCGCGGTGATCCAAATCTTGACTCTGAGCGTAGCCGCCTTCCGAGGCGGAGAAGTCGCCGGGGACACTAGGGTCATCATCGCGTCAGGTTCTTTGGCCATCACATCCAGCATCCTCTTCATCTTCGTCTCTATGCTCGAACATCGGAGAGCTCGTGCTCCCTCCGCTGTGCTGCAGACGTCCCTCTTGGCTACAATCATACTTGACGCAGCTCGGCTTCCAAGAGAATGGGCCTATGCCTACAACGGTGGCCTTGCCACTGTCAATCTCCTGACCGTCCAACTCGTTATAAAGGCCGTTCTGCTTGCGGCGGAGTCAGCATCGAAGCCCGCCTTCATCACCATTCCAGCCACTCAGGCTACCCGAGAGGAGCTATCTGGCATCTTTGGCCGGAGTCTGTCGCTCTGGCTCAACCCTCTGTTCAAGTTGGGCTGGAAGAAGGACTTGGTGACTGAAGACCTCGAGCCAGTTGATGAGGCATTGTCTGGTGAAAAGCTCCTGGAGAGACTGTCTACAGCCTGGAAGAATGGTACTGTACTGCCAAGCTCCTTTGCCTTCGTTAAGACCTAACTACTGACCTCATCCAACATTCAGTCGACCAAACCCGAACCCACGCCCTCTCAATCTCCCTCCTGAAAGCCTTCTCCCCAGAGCTCCTCTACACCCACTTCCCACGCTTCATCAAAGTCGTCTTCGGCCTCGCACAACCAGTCCTAGTTCAGATCACGATCGAGTACATCCAGAACCATGAAACGACGCCCGTGGAAGACGGCTACTGGCTCATTGCCCAATTCGCACTCGTCTTCATCGGAAACGCGGTACACAGCCATTCCTACCCTTTCCCACATTCGGCTCCTCACTGATTGATAACAAACAGGTATCCTCCCTGTGGACAAGCCAGCTGTCCTACCGTCTCATAACCAGCATCAGAGGCGCCCTCATCGCCATAATCTACCAAAACATGCTTTCCCTCCGCGCCGAGAGCGGCACCTCAGAGGCGGCGGTCGCGCTCATGGGCACCGAGGTCGAGTGGATCACCGTCGCGGCCGAGTGGTGCCTCGCCGTTGTTCCGAATCTGGTCCAGGTCGCGCTGGCGATGTGGATTCTCGGGAACCAGCTTGGTGCTACGTGTATCACGCCTGTTCTGATTGCCATCGGTAAGGGGTTCACTGCGAATATTTCATCTACCTCGAGAATAGATGCGCTGATAATCATGTAACAGTCAGCGTTCTGATAGCAGCGCGGCTGGGTAAGCTCATCCCGTCCCGCCAGCGCCGCTGGCGCGAAGCCATCCAGAAGCGCGTGGGCGTAACTACACAGGTCATGGGCTCCGTCAAGGGCGTCAAGATGAGCGGCCTCAGCGGCACGGTGCAGGACCAGATCCAAGGGCTGCGGGATTTTGAGCTCGAGGAGTCCAAGGAGTTTAGAAAGATCCAGATCTCTAACGTCCTCGTCGGTGAGTAATCCTCTGTCACACCAACCACCGGCTGACTCATAATCATTTCGCAGGCCAGCTTCCCTCCATCATGACTCCCTCAATCACCCTCGCCGCCTTCGCCATCGCGCAGCGCCTCGCCGGCGGAGCGCCCCTCAACGTCGTGCAGGCCTTCACGTCTCTCTCCCTACTGGGCATCCTGATCAACCCCGTCTCCGAGCTCGTCATGGTCCCGCGGCACCTCGCCATGACGATCGGCTGCCTTGACAAAATCCAGGAGTTTCTGGCGAAGGAGAAGAGGGAGGATTACAGGATTGTGAAATCGAGGAGGCAGGGACAGCCCAACGGAGTCGTGCAGGAGCCGACACCCGACCAGCCACTGATCAAAGTCTCAGGGGGTTCTTTTGGCTGGAGTACTGACAAGGCCATTTTACACGACCTGGATCTCGAGATCAAACCGGCGACGCTGACGATGGTCGTTGGCCCGGTGGGGTCTGGTAAGTCGACGCTGCTGAAGTCGCTGGTCGGCGAGACGTATCGCATCGCGGGAGACGTGGAGTACGCCGCGAGTCCGGAGGTCGCGTACTGCGACCAGGACCCCTGGATTTTGAACCAAAGCATTAAAGACAACATCACCGGCAGCGCAAGCTATGACGCGGTGCTGTATGACAAGGTGATTGCGGCGTGTCAGCTTGAGGAGGACATCCGATTGCTCCCGGACGGAGATGGCACTATCGTGGGAAGTTCAGGGGCTGCTTTGAGCGGCGGGCAGAAGCATCGCATCGTGAGCCTTATTTTTTTGCATTGCTTCGTTCGGGACTGATGTCTTCCCAGGCGCTGGCTCGAGCCATGTACAGCGGGCAGCAAGTCATCATCATGGACGACACTCTCAAGGGCCTCGACTCGAACACGGCCTCGAAGTGCTTCAACGCGCTATTCAGCGCTCAGGGGCTCCTACTAAGCATTCAGGCTGACAAAGAGAGGTCGATCATCTTTGCAACCCATAACGGTAAGCTCCCCCTTTTGGTTTCTTTCAGATAACCCCTGGTAAACAGGACTAAACCCCATGAATGCAGCCCAATGGCTCCGCTTCGCCGACCAGATCCTCTCCCTCAACGCCGACGGCAAGATCTCCGAACGCGGCTCTTATGAGGAGCTCAGCAAGTCTGACGGCTACGTCAGCAAGCTGCGGGTTACGGCACTGAGTGACTCGGACGAGGACACACCCGAGAACAGCGACGAGGAGGTGAAAGACGACGTTGAAGCGCCGAAGAAAGACAAGCCTGTCGCCGGGGTGAACCCCAATGGCGCCGAGAAGCTCAAAGCAAGCCGTGGCGCGGCGAATACCAGCTCGTTGCTGTATTATATCAAGTCTATGGGCACGTCGGCGTTCTTGCTGTTTGCGACGATGGTGCTGTTCCAGATGGGATGTCGGACGATGCAGCGTAAGAGGAACACCGTTGACAGTCGATGATATGCTGCTAGGTTCTGACGAGTTTATCACAGGCCTGTGGGTCAAGTTCTGGGTAGCTGCGAATGAAGACCACTCTGATCCTAATCTAGGGATGTGGGTGGGAGTGTACGTCCTCTGGGGCGTTCTTACGGAAGTTGCTGTTGCTATTGAGACGTAGTAAGTGCTCCCGCAAACTTGCTCATCCCTTATTTTTACTGATTTATATCAGCTACTTCCTGGTCATCATCGTCCCGCACTCCGCCAAGGGCCTTCACTTTGGAGTTCTTAAGGCTGCACTCGCGTAAGCCATCTGATCCTGCCGTCTCAACTCACTGACACATATCACAGCGCCCCAATGTCCTTCTTCGTCAAAACCGACACTGGCGTAATCATCAACCGGTACTCCCTCCTCTCCCACACCCAGCCCACCATCTAACATCCTACAGATTCAGCCAAGACATGAACCTAATCGACCTCCCCCTCCCCCTCGCCTTCATGCTCACCTTCGACTGTACCTTCTCCCTCCCCACCTGTCTCCTCCCCTCCCTCCCGACAGAAGAACTAACCCAATCGCAGACTTCACCCTCGCCATCGCCGAAATCATCCTCACAACCCTCGCCACGCCCCAGCTAACCCTGCTCATCCCCCTCCTCTTCCTCGCCCTCTACCTCCTCCAGCGCATCTACCTCCAAACCTCGCGCCAAATCCGCCTCCTCGACCTCGAAGCCAAGTCCCCGCTCTTCTCGCACTTCCTCGCCTCCGCCGCCGGTCTAGTCACCATCCGCGCGCTCGCCGTCACCGCCGCCGCCGAAGCGGAGAACCTCGCGCGCCTCGACATGAGCCAGCGCGCGTTCTACGTCATGGGGAGTCTGCAGAAGTGGCTGCTCCTCGTGCTCAACCTCGTCGTTGCGGCGCTGGCGGTGTTGCTTGTCAGCCTGGCGGTTGCGCTGCGCGAGAGCGTGGATGCTGGGTTGCTGGGTGTGGCGCTGGTTAGTGTGATGGGGTTCGGGTACTTGTTGATGCTGTTGTTGAAGTACTGGGCTGATCTGGAGACGAGTTTAGGGGCGGTGGCGAGGATTAGGGAGTTTCAGATGGAGACGCCGGCGGAGGTTGATGGGGATGCGGAGGTGGAGAGCGTGTGGCCTGATCGGGGGCTTGTGAGGATTCGTGATGTGGCTGCTGCGTACGACGATCACCAAGTCCTGCGGGGGATTAACCTGGACATCCAGCCTGGTGAGAAGGTGGCGATATGCGGGCGGACGGGAAGCGGTAAGTCGACCCTTCTCGCGCTCCTGCTCCGCCTGCATGACCCCTCGTCTGGAACTATTGAAGTGGACGGGGTGGATATCTCAACGGTGCCGATTTCACGGCTGCGAGAGAGTCTCGTCGCGCTGCCGCAGGACGCGCTATTCCTCCCTGGCTCCGTCCGGCGGAACCTCGATCCGCTGAGCAAGTGCGAAGATGCAGAAGTGTGGGAAGCGCTGGAGAAGACGCGCCTGAAGAGTCTCTTTGAGGACAAGGGCGGGCTGGATGTGGACTTTGAGACGGAGTGGTTGAGCGCGGGGCAGAAACAGCTGTTCTGCATAGCGCGAGCGATGTTGAGGCAGAGCAGGGTGTTGTTGCTGGACGAGGCGACGAGCAGGTATGTCTTTCTGCCCGGAATGCTTCGTGATATTGACTGACGTGTTGGCAGTTTGGACCAGGCGACGGAGAAGGTTGTGCAGGACCTCATCAGGAGCGAGTTTGACGGGTGGACTGTCATTGTGATTGCGCACCGTCTGCAAGCTGTGGTGGACTTTGACAAGATTGTGGCGCTGCAGGATGGAGAGGTTGTCGAGTTTGATCATCCCAAGACGCTGCTTGAGCGGGGTGGTGTGTTTGCTTCGTTGTGGAAGCTTCAGGAGGGGTGATTCCTCTCGGCCATTACACTGATAAACCTCGACATATGATACGATGTTATCGGAAGGTCCTGCCATAGAGTCATAGAAAGCTTTTCTTTGTCTATTGTCGTCATTAATCTCATATCATTTTCATCATCTCATCCATCCTCACTTCTTCATAATCCCAACAGCCTCCTTAGCCAACCCCTTCACCTCCTCATCAGCAACCTCACTCTGCGCCGCCGTAAACGCCTCCGTCCAGACACCCCACCTCTCCTGGTTGAACCCCCTCCACTCCTTCCCGTCAAACTTGCCGCCCGCCTTGCCCGTCTTGGCCTCGAGCTTGGCGTCGCGGGCGGCCAGCTTCTGCAGCGTCTCGCCGGAGTACTTGATCCAGATCGACGCCTGCCTCAGCGCGGCGCTCTTGTCCGCGCCGGCGGGGTGCTCCTCCTCGAAGGCGGTGCGCAGGGCCCACAGGCCGTAGGTGGAGTAGTCCAGGGGGTCGGCGGTGCCCTCGGAGACGGAGGCGCGGGAGGTGAGTTGCGCGAGGAAGGCGGCGAGGTTGTCCCAGGATGCCTTATCCTCCTTTGAAGCGGATGCGTCGGTGACGTCTGCGGTGTTGTTAGCGAATGCAAAATGTAGAGATTAAAGGCCTCATTGAGCGTTTCCCGATTAGGCAGGTTGATATCAAAACACTGATACCAGCAGATCAAGAAACGTGGAGTTCGAAGATTGCGGACGCACCAAAGTTCCAGAGATCGCGAGCAACCCATCCAAAGGTGGGCAAATCCTTCCAGACGACGCCTTCGCTCAAGTGCAGCGCTTGGCCGTCGGAGCCGGTGACGGTGGTCTCGCGCAGGCGCTGGACGAAGTCGACGAGGGGCGCCTGCTTTTCCGGGGGCGTCTGCTTGGCGGTCGCGAAGATGGCGTTGTACGTGTCCCAGAGGAAGTCCTCGAGGGATGACTCGGCAGCCTTGGCAAGGTCGTTGTATTTCTGAATGGTGTCGTCGAGGGCCTTTTTGTCGCCGCCGGTGGTGAGGTAGGCGTCGAGGGCCTTGTAGGCGGGGAGCCCCGCAATGGCACTATTCACGCCCATGTTCTTCTTCGAGTTTGAATGGTTATGTGGTTGATGAGTTGGGGAATGGCTGTGAGGAGGTGTTGAAGTATGGAAAGAGGTTGAGAACGGTGACGTGGTGTTAACGGTCGTGTGGAAGATGCACGTAAAGCTTGGAAGACGAGGAAGGCAGCCCACGTGGAGGCGTATTGGCCTCACTGACGTCGATCTCCAAGCACCGTGTCTCCGCAGCAAACACTGTGTGCAACGGCCCCGCATCTACCTCATTTCGGCTCAGCTTCCCACGTTGCCAATCAAATGACTGCGAATGGAATCGCACTGGGCAAGGGCAAAGGTCCGGCGCGCTCCGGGCTCCGCGTCAGGCACCGTGGCACCGCAGGATAAGTCGGGCGGGATGCAACGGCACGGCACAGGTCGTGGCACAGGGGAGACGCGCAAGCCCCAAGATCGCAGGTGTGGCTTTGATTTGCTGACACAGACACAGAATGCAAACAACGTCTCTCGTCTTGTCTCTGTGTGCATCGATCGAGTTGTTTGTGTGTTTTGCATTGGGCGGTTCGGCTGCTCGGCCCCTTCCGCAAAAGAATCGAGAGGGGGGGCGGTAATTAAAGTGGGGCACTGCGTCCGGGCGGGCTCTCCTCAAGATTAAGCTTATGTTTTTTCAACATTTCAAAGCATTTGATTGGCGCAGAGGACGCCACACGTGATGTTGGCTTCGGTTCCTCACTCAGCGCAGCTCGTCAGGGAACCTCTGACACATTTTCGGGCAGGAGCCAGCGCATGTCAGGCACCCGAGGGGCCCGTCTCGCCGTCTTGGGGGCGCCTTCCAAGTGTCCAAGGGGACCAGGACAGCTGAACGAGACGCCATCGACGGTCGGCAACTCACTTGGCGGACGGGAACCTTGCGCCGGCCAAGCTCTAGGCGACCCTCTCGGCGCCATCTGTTGTTTTCTTTCTGGCGTCTATTCTCGGTTTTCTTTTCTTTGGACAACATTCCCATCTTTCGAAACACAATTGACGGTCAAGACTACCCGCCGGACAGTTTTATTAATCGCGGGCCGGCCCTTCTCTTTCACCCATCCACCCTCACTGCGCGTCTCAAATCCGTTACAGCAACAAACGCCCCCCGTCGCGAGCCTCACTCTTATCCTCTCAACAACCTCGACTCATTAAACCATCTTCATCCACCACATCGACCGTCGCATCGACTACAGCTCACCCCAATCTCATCCCGCCCATCCCACCCACCATGGTCAGCCTCAAATCCACCCTCGCCGTGGCCCTCTGCGCCGTCCTCGCCGCCGCCAACCCCATCGCCCTCGAAAAGCGCCAGGGCACCACCGGCCTCGGCTCCATCCGCTGCGGCGACGCAAAGTACTCCCGCAAGCAGGTCGACGAGGCCGTCGCCGAGGGCTGCCGCCTCTATGCCAACAACCAGCAGGTCGGCACCAGCGAGTACCCCCACCGCTTCAACAACCGCGAGGGGCTCACCTTCGACACCTCCGGCCCCTACCAAGAGTTCCCCATCATCTCGTCTGGAAACTACACTGGCAGTAAGTCTCCCACCAACACACACCGCCGCATCCCTTGACTCGCAAACACCACCTCTTGGCATTCGATATGTTGGGACTAACGCGCTTCGCGCAGGGGCACCCGGCCCCGACCGTGTGGTCTTCGACCCCGACTACCGGGGCAGCTGCGTCTTTGTCGGCGCAATGACCCACACCGGCGCCGTCCAGCGCAACGGCTTTGTCTCGTGCAATGAGAGCTCTTCAAGCAGCGGCAGTGGTAGCTCGGCGGCCTCGAGTATCACTACCTCAGGCTCATTTGGGGTCCTACTGCCTGTGCTGTCTCTGCTTGCCCTTACCGCTTAATGAAACCCAAAAAATAAACAGACTTCCGGCTTAATGGACTAGAGAGAAAGGGAGTAATAATGGTGGCGGGGCACATGTTGGGCCTGAGAGTTACCGAGGCGACTGAGCTGGAATTTGCCGGTGTGCGGGTTCTGGGCCTAGATGGGCCGCTGGAAGGTTTGGGAAGTCTAAGCTAGATCCACAGTAATGAAGCTGCGTACAGATCTCCCTTTTCCAATTCCCATGGGGGCCATTTCCTTTCAGTGACACTTACCCGAGTTAAAACAGGGTGAAAGCCCCTATATTTAAATGACGACAGATGTCATCGCATGCGTCCAGACTTATGAGTTGTTGCCTAAGCTTGTGAAGAAACCCCAAGATACCTTATCCTAATGCCAGTGGCATTTACAACCAAGCACAACGTCAGTACGGTAGAAGTTCCAATAAGTAGTTATAGACACAGCTAGGACATTGTCGCATAATTCTGCGGCTGATGTTTTCTCTCATCATAGTTGGGCTTCTTTAAATGAACTATCGACATATTCCTTGAAAGTCGAGCCCGATCATGCACTCTCGGAGGACATTTCTTGGCACTCGGATGCTCTTCGCTGTATGACGGCATTCCCCAAATGTGATCCAACCTCCTTGAGACTCTCTTTTTGACTGGGCAGTGGCAAGAGAGGTGAAAGCGGGCGACGTGGTGTGTCACTCACGAAGCTATCTCCAACGCTTGACATCAACGTGGGCCAAGTAGAGACGTTGCTTCGCTGCGAGGAGTATGCTGGCATAGTTGAACGGCGAGAGGGAACATCTGAAGGTTCCCAATTCGATTGCGGAGACTATAATCGCCGTATGAGTACATGGAAGTGCAACAGACATAATGAAGAGATTGACATAGGACACATACCGCACTCTGAACTTGGAGTCTAGTAACACCCCAAGTGTCATTTTCGTCCTGTGTGTTACTGCCAAATTTAAGCTGGCAAGTGTCCAGGAGTTTAGAGATCTCGGTCATGATCAGTCCACAGTCAGGCCGCTCCTTTGCGATGGGCCTCAGCATGCTACATTCGACGAAACTCAGGAAGTCGCGTAGCTCCTCAGTGCAAGTTTCATGTTTGCGTAACCGGATGATCCACTGCGAGATGGTGAGCTTTTACATTGGGAGATTAAACGGCAACTTATGTGGACCCCTTAGATAGAGAATCTAGGTGTGATTGTGTGAAATAAAGGCCTTACCTCTTGAACTGAAGGTTTGATCTTGGCTTCAAGCTTAGGAGAAGATTCTGACGACTCTTCGATGATGAAGAATTTGTCCTGCTTGAGCTGGATATGGTCATCACCCTCCACACGTGAATTAGTGAAGCTTATCTTGGTTGCTTCATGTCCGAGAAGGAACCACGAAACAAACTCTAGGAAAACGCATCCTAGTGACCATATATCGTATCTCTGGGAGATCCCTTTTCCAAGATCAAGTTCTGGAGGCCTATAAGTACCCGAATAGCCAGCGATTGACTCAGGGCGTACTATTGACCTGGAAGTCGTGGTATTGAAGCTCGTAAGACCAAAGTCCGAAATGACCAAGAAATCTTCCATCTCGTCGTATTTTTCGAACCATAGAATGTTCTCAGGCTTGATATCTCCATGACGCCCCCATCTCTTGAGCTTCCCATGGGTGAGATTGCCCAATGCAACCTTGAAGTCCGCCTTCGAGGCATCTGAGAGGCTAGTCAAGATGTGAACTTTCTGCAAGGCCCTTGCAAGGCCCTTGCACTGACGAAAGAACCACACTATGTCCTTGTCTTTCCTGAGATGGTAATCATGATGCTTAGCCCAAAATTCTCGAAGGTTTCCATCTGCCCATGGAAAGACAAGGAAATAGCGGTCGCCGTAGAGATAACTGAATTGTAGTTGAATGAGATGTCTCGGAGATTCGCTTTCGCTCCGAGCTCCGATCTTTCTGAACAGCTCCATCTCTTGGTCGTAAGCTTCCTTGGACTCGGTGTGTAATTCCTTGATTGCAAATTCTCTAAGAGTCCTGTTCCTTGTCTATTGAAGACTGTCAGCTTCAGCATCTGGGAGCTAATTGGCTTGGCATACCTTGCAGTCTTGAATATGGCTGTAATGAGCTTCATGAATTCTCGCTTTCCTCACGGTCCCGTAACCCCCGACCTTTCGTGACTCGTACGATAGAAATGGAAGGACCGGCCTGTTTCTGAAGTCGTAGAATTGAATCTCCTCGCACGGCAGTTCGAATAATGGGATGCAAATCGTTTTCTGTCGTGACTCGAAATCTTCCATGTCGTTGAAAGACCAGGATGTCGAAAGTTTTAAAGGTTCCAATGTTTCGAAGTCCGAGTCAACAAGTTGAGACCTTCGACACAATTCGACTTCGGCATTGAACTTATCGACTTTTGGTCTATGCACCTTCAGGGGAAGGTGGCTATCCGTGACTTGGTTATCGATAAAGTCGACGATAAAAGATACCTTGTTCATCATGATAAGAATGGCAAAGATCTTTCGCCTCGTAGAATTCCGTTGTTTTCCTGGCCCGTAGCTTTGCCCTACGATCATTTCTGTCAAGGCGGCTATTCTTAAGCTATCAAAGTCTTTGAATGTGCTTTTCAACAGTCTGGAAACCACATTAGCAGTAATGATTGTGCAGAGCATGCTGTGAGGGAGAAAATCGTGGTCGTCTGCGATTGACTTTTTAATGGAACTCCGTATACAATTCGCGACGCTTCGGGCGGTGAGAATCGGAAGGCGTAATAGATATGTTCTGTGGTCCAGGCTGTCCACAGAGATATCTTCTGAGTAGCCAGAATCTGTATCTTTATTGGCGCCAGAGATATTCGTCTCGGTGGGCCTTTCTACGATATTTCCAGAGTGGAACAATAACTCGTTGTTCCAGCCCGATGCATGAGATATCCTGCTTCTATTGCTTATAATAGGAAAGGTTCGAGCGTGTTCAAGGGATGCCAGACTTGTTGACTTGGTCGGATGGTCGCTTCTCAGGTCGGAGACATCGTTATTGCGGGGGGAAGAATTGGAAGGTCCATGTTCGGTCATCATGGATGCTTTGTTGTCAGAAGACTCGAACTTGCTGGAGACCTCGATGATTGGAGACTGTGTGGCAATATCGGCCTTCGCAATCGAAAACCTCGTACCTATGGCAGCAGTTGCGCTAATGAGCAGCGTTCTCTCTCAGCGTGTCTTGTCGAATCACACCAAATCATTCGAAAAGACGAAATCTTGCTCTATTTAAGCCGGTCTACCCGACTGGTCTATGCTGCGGCAGATGTTCAGCCAACTATTAAGGCTTCAAATCACTGCGTTGACATGAGAACATATCCAGACTGAGGCCATCGACTGAGAAAGCTTTCCCCAGCACCACTAGTACTCAAAGCTGGCTGGACTTAGGGGCTCATGGTAATTTGCCTCCCCATAGTGGTGGCTTAGTCTCTGGAGCTCGGTGAAGTCAGGTCAAATGGTGAGGCTTGTAGATTCAACGAATGATACACTGTCTCGCACCTACCTTCTCTTGGGCTATCGATTCACGGTAAGCCTGTCTAGAAGACCTAAAGAGCGGCGCACTCATGCGCCGAGCTAGGATGCGATGCCTATCGGAAGCTGAGAAGTTCAACGAAAGGTGTGTCTCATCTTGTGGGAGCCAGCCTGATCCAATTTTATAGAATTCCATATGCAAGCTGGGTGAGGGTGGTCAGCATGTGCATTTTTATTGCAGGCTAGAATGCCAAGACGTCGTCTTGTGCAGTATAGTTGGTGTGATGCCAGGCCATGTGCAAGCATCTTTTTCTATTTTCTAGTAAGGCTGCTTTCGATCACTCCTGCCAGGCAACCGGCATAGAAGTTTGGGCAGATAGAGATTACGCGTAGGGCACCAGCTCTTTGCGGCGATGCCACTTTTATCAATGTGTTATATGAGTTTAAATACTCCGCATGGAGGTAGTCAGAAAAGTGAAGTTTGCATACTGTATCAAGAATCTCCCACGATGGCATCTGCTGAAGGTCCGTCAAACCTAGCCAACTCAAAACAAGATGCGAACAACAACGAAAACACCATTTTTGAGGTACATTCAAATCTTGTCAGCTCAACGGATCTGTTGGATGTTCTCACGAATTCCCTGGGGCCCGATAACTTTACAGTAGAGATGAGGCATAGTCTGTACATCATTCAAGTCAAACAGAGTTGCTCACCAGAAGAGAAGGCGTCGGTAAAGGACCTGGCTAGCACTGCGTAATAAAGGTAATATAGAACCTTTGACATGAGCTCGCAAAGTCTACTGAGGATCACAACTGATGATGTTTTGGGTTTCTCTAGGTTGATTGATCTCTCAACAAGGTTATCCTTTTGTCATTGTCTGGTCATTTTTACGAAGTTCTGGCGTAAGGAGTGTGGCAGGGAGTACCAAACTCTGCCAGAACATCGGCAAAAGGCGACCTAGCCGATAAAATGTGGCGGCCATCATAAAATTTGACCGAACAACCTTCCTGCTGGTTTTAACACGCCGCGGTTGATTTCGTACTATACGAGGAGAAAGGAAGGAAGAGTCGGGAAGCGCGGCGCGAGATTGAACATAACATACAAATTGGAAACGGGCTATAATACGAATACTTCAACTCCCTCATCTTCTGATATATCGTCAGATAGCAACCTTCCCACTCCCACCCTGTTGTAATTTGCGCCTTGTCCGGACGAAACCGGCTTTATGAACAGAACGTAAGAGTAGGCACTCCCAGTTGAACTTGCCATCTTCTCCTCCCCAAGAACAATGCATCTGAGATCTACGTCTACTTCCTCATCTGTCTGATCGAATATTGCTCTTTCTTCCAGCTTCGTCGCCGTGACTCTTAGCTTCCTCATTTTACCTCGCAGCGCATAAGCAAAGCTATCACTCTGGCCGGTCTTCCAATGCTGTTTTCGTCCGCTTCTACTGCTGAAAAGCGCGGTGATGTTGTTTCTCCAGTCGACACCATCAAACGGCGCTTCCAAAAAAGAAATCGGACCACTGCACGACATCCAGGACCACGACGGTACATGTCCATTCGTATCATGTGCGACCGGAATCAGAGCTGACCCTTCTCGCCGTTTCCAAAGGAGGCTCCTGTGCAGATATCGCTCGAATACTCCAAATCCACCTTTTGTCCCGAATGCCTTGAGAAGCCTTTCCTCCAAGCCTCGGATTGCTATGGAGCGATCAGTCGCATGGCTGAAGCCAAGTGTGGAGTATGTCTTGTAGAGACTCTGAAAAAGAAGTATCCTTGCGCCCTTGAAATAAGCAAGAGCAGAGTTTGGGAAGTCGGAATCTCCCAGAAAAGCAGCCTTGCGGCTAGTATAACATGTTAGGATCTGATACAAAAATCCGGATGGGACCTGGATTAAAGACCTACTTGACTAATTTCATCATGGACTCGCAGTGGATGCCACTTCCACACTCCCAGTAGACTTGAGAGGAAGTAAAATGAATAGTGCGCCGTGCAAGTGCTCTCTCTTGCAAAACCCAGCCTCGCTGATTCAGGACAGACTCCTCTACATCGCGACGAAAGTTATCGATCGACTTGCGGATGAAGACTGTTCCACCAGATGGTGTCTTGATGGTGATAAACGATTGTTGCTCTTTTCTGGTCGGTAAGAACCCTTCCAAAGATGACCTAGCCGAACTTGCAGCAATTGTAACGCTCGCGGAACTGAAAACATGTTCCATAGAGGCAGCTTCCCGCTCCCAGTCCATGGGATCGTCTTGGACGATGCAAAGGGAGTCTATCCAAAGATACCGAAATTCCAGTTTCCTGGTGATTTCAATGGCATCTTTGAAGGTTTTTGGGAGATCTTCGAATGCAATATATTGTCTGAACTTGACAACGTTGCTTCTTAGGGTACTGAAAGACTGCGCTGTGCCCCAGCAATGACTCAACGCAACATATTGACCTAACATTGGTTTCTGCTCCTCATGGAGACACAGTTTGGGTTGTTCGTTGGTACCGACATCAAGAACGCGAGTTGGAAGCTCGACTTCTAACTTAAACCGGTGATTGTGCTCTTCGTCGCAAACGCGTAACCACTCCTTAAAAAGGGTCATTTGGAAGTCACTCAGTGGTTGGGAGAGCTGAGCATGACCAATTTGCGTATGGTCTACCCAGAATTCGGGATTCTCTAAGAAATACGTAAGAGGTCGCGTCATGCGATGTGTTTCAACACAGTAAATGCCCACATAAGGACAACTTACTCGGGTCAGCAAAAATTGATAATAGAGTGGCGCCATGTGGCTCTATCATGATGGTCGACTCAACTCGACGACATTTGAGAGTATCGCTGTCGCTTAGGCCAGCTTCTTTTGCGGACTGGTATAGCATCTCGCAAAGAGCACAAGCTTTGGATCGTTTTGCAATATTTTCCATTTTGCTGCACAATATGAAGTTGATATCCCCAACATGGCAACATGTAGGGCATAAATCCGACCATGGCGTTAAAGCTGGAGGTGTTTCACTGCGATTGACGTTGAAGAGGCTTCGAGCGAACCGGTTGTCGATACGCGCTACCCAATGATCGTCCAGCTTCATAGCCTCCTGTTGCACAACACTTCTGTTAGTTGATGCTAATCCTGTCCTGCCAGAGGAAATCTAATACGCACAGACTGTGAACATTAGCAATCTGCGCATTGGAGATTCCGCGGCTTTTGCTGACCACCTATGGCAAATGGTTAGCGACCTCTGGCTGATACCGTGGCATACAACTCATAAGAGCTCTATGAGAATAGACTTGGGGTGACAACATTCTGTGCATGTTATCAGCGCTTCTTAATCCCATTGACACATAGATTTATGGTTACGAACATACTGAACACAGCAAGTCAGCCTACGTACTTGAATGGTGAGGTACATGTGGTGTTAGAAGCAACTTGACTCACTTCTTGCTCACGCATGGATGCCCAGAAAACTTCAAGCTGTTCCGTATTCATACTATCAATGCCGGGGCTACGTGTATGGGCGACCTCCAATTCTACATATCTCGCATTAGTTACGTTTCAAGACCTTCTCATAGTGTAATCCAGACCAGGAGGTACTGCAAGGTAGCTGTTGTCTCGGGATCCCCTGTCGCGGATCCTTTGCAGCTCAAGACGAGTTTCTGTTGCATCCATCCTATACCTGTAATCTGGCTCAAGCATTCTCTTCGCGACCAGTTCCAAACAATCCAGTAAGGCATTTTTGGTGCCTCTACTGCTCAAAGTAGTCCACATCATGGAAATCTGTTCTTTTACTTTCCGGTGCTGGCGGTAGTTCTCCCGGGTCCCCTCCCAGAAGTGTGTGCTGTTTTGCCAGAAGCTTGCCAGTCCACCCTGTCCGTAGACTGTCCATACCAGGAACTCAAGGAAAACGCATCCAAGACACCAGACGTCGAAGACGCGAGATAGCTGTTCGACTGGTGGTTGTAATTCAGGGGCCTGATACCGCGTTGAACCTGTTCTTGCACTAGTGATGATGTCAAGTGTCTGTCGCTGTTCTGTTTGATCTGTATGTATTTTGGCGAGGCCGACATCGGCGATACGCAGTGTTCCAGGGGACTTGCCTTCATGGAACAAGAGAATGTTTTGGGGTTTGAGATCAGTATGGCGGCAATTTTCCTGGTGAAGCGCTTCCGTAGCGTCGCACAAGCCATAGAGCTGGTCGAGAACCCATCGAATGCCAGCGCCTCCTACAGGCGGAGCGTGCTTTTGCCAGTACTCCTCCAAGTTCCCACCGCCTGCCCACGGAAAGAAGAATCCGGCCTGCTCGCCCCTGGTGTAGGCTGCCAAAGGCTCTATCAATCGAGGATGCCCCAGATCGCAGATTATGCGTAGAGCTCTGGCCTCCTGAGCATAGTAATCTTCGTTGTCGGGATGCATCACTTTGGAAGCTACTCTTTTGCCTCTGTATTCTTCCTAAAGTAGGGTGATGTGTGTGAGAGGAGCCAAATTCCCATGGAATAGGATTCATACCCGTATATGTGCTTCGTGAATTTTCACACTGAGGACAACACCTGAGAGTCCCGTTTTCTGGCTAGCACTCGACTTGTAGATTATTGGAAGAGGGCAGTTAGGCGAAAGCTGGTAGTCGAAGACGTTGGAAACGAAAATAGGTGCCATGAAACACCATTGCTTGCTGTAGAAAGACTCTACCTGTGAACTGTCTGCCCACTGGTGAAAGACTTTCCACAGTTTTCGACGACTTTCCTGAGACTGTCTTGTATTCTTGGTGTAAACATCGTAACGGTAATTGGTGTCGTCATACTCCTTCTCGATTGGCAGGTCAATGTCGTAGAAGCCGGCTTGTCGGAGCAAAACCAGGTAATCCAAACACCCGCAGAAGACTAAGGTGAGAAACAATCTTTTAGCTGGGCTGGTCGGGTTGGTGACGTACGCCACCAGGGATCCGACGGCGACGCCCTGCAGACGCTGTCTGTTGCCTTCAAGATAAGGTCGAACCTCCTCAGGGCTGGTAAGCGTTTCGATTGCATCGTTTGGTAGGAATTCCTTGTCGTCTACTGCCCTCACGATGCTTCTGCGAATTTTGGCTTGAAAGCTCATTGTTGGTCTCTTAGCATGCAATGTGTTTGTTCATAAGTCCCTGGCCAGGACCTTCGACGAAAGAAAGCTAAGATTGTCTTCATCCAAATCCATTAGTTGACCTTCAGGAATATGATGCATGTCCTAAACCTGACCGATTTCCTTTCTGGCAGTAATCTGTCCGCGTGGAGCCCGACCTACCTTGTGTCTTCAGGTATTCGTTGTGATTGCCGCCTCGGGGGTTGAAATAATTTCTTAAAATTCAACGTGGGCAAAGATAAAGGATAGGCGAAGGTACAATAACCACACTCGGCATGCCAAAGCTTTGCGTATGTATTGACTAGAGAAATCTGTGGAATGAGGATCAAGCAAGAGCATGGCGGCACCTTTTCAACAAAAGGATGAGCTGTCAGCCCCCGACACAGACCCGCAAAAATTGCCTAAACAGACTATTCTAAGCAATGATTCGTTGCGTTGAAATATTGATATCTCGGACCTGGCGTTGCATCGCTTGATATGCGAGCCAATGTTCAGTCGTGATTGCCTTTACTCGCCGGCACCCCTGGTTCGGCGAATCGAAGATTGCAGCGCCCCGCTCTAGTAAGGACCTTGCATATTCGGTCACATTTTACAGGAAACTAATCGTGAAGCTCCATATATTCCAGCCTTACTAAGGTCTTGATGGTGGTATGGGTTGGCTTCCTGTTGGCTAGCCTGATTTTGACTTGTCGCAAACACACCCACATCCAACGCCATCGACTGCAGTCTTGGAAAGTGCAGAAAGCGGGTAACTTCGGCTTTGCATTCATGACTCTAAAAAAGAAAGAGATTGCGAACGTGCCGACGCCTCAAAAGGTCTCCTCGTGACTCATCTATGTCTCTTGACGGTACAAACCAGTTTAACGACTTCTCCAACTCTATTGGTAGAGCTCCACTCGTTTCAAGTGAGTAGTATTGTGAGTCTCGTCAATTCGCTGGTAGGAACTAGGGATTCAATTCATTGACGCTAGAAATCTACATGCCAGTCTTAACGAATGGTCTCGAAACCTTTATTCAGACATAAGTAGTCCCACAACTGGAAGTGTCAGCACTCTCAATCTACGATATCAAAGCTCTATTTGACAACGGTACCTAGTACGGAATGGGACCGGGGGTACTTGAGATGCGTTTGGTGAATCATCTCATCACACAGCAGTTCTTCAGGTAGAACCAGCTCAGTGTCTTTTAAGCTTTCACCGTCATGTAGTCTACTTAGACTAGAGACAACCGGCTTAGTTTGTGACCTTGCTGAGTGCACCTTGGCTTTTCTGAAAGTCAATCCACTCAGACAGCTTCTGAATCTTCTTGCCATCCTCTGTCATTGTCGCCACAAACAGGCAATCAGTGCCGTACGACCCAGCCGCCGTCTCACCCTTGCTAGTGCACACCAT
Source organism: Colletotrichum fructicola Nara gc5 (assembly GCF_000319635.2). NCBI lineage: Eukaryota > Fungi > Ascomycota > Sordariomycetes > Glomerellales > Glomerellaceae > Colletotrichum > Colletotrichum fructicola. The sequence continues at coordinate 1,409,682 of NW_027094057.1, forward strand.
GGTCACCGTTCTCTTCTCCACATCGGTGAACATCTCATTGATAGTGATTTTGAATGACTTCAAGTGCTTGAAGATGTTGGCTGCACGGTCGTTGGTCCGGAATCTGGACGCAATGTCAGTTAAACTCTTTATTGGAAGATGCTAGGATTCGGATTCCCGACCGGGCACTCACTGTTCTCTATTCATTGGGTAGATGCCGTTTGTATCCGGATGAACCGCGTAGTGAATGTCTTCAGTCCATTTGGAAACAACGTTTTCGATAGAGCGGCTCTCCAAGTCTGAGAGCCAGCCAGAGGCAGTGGACTCGAGGGTTTCCTTCATAGACATGACTGGTTTCGGGAGATAGGTTAAATTGTTGAGTAGTGGATGGGTGAATTGTTGATAAGGCTGGGCAATCTTCGAACCAAGACATAGCTGGACGACGCCCATTTAAGTATTTCGCGTCTAGGTCTACACATAGTAGGCAACAAACACGAGACGCGGCAGCTTGACCAGTGCATCGTCGTTTGAAATCGAAAGTCCGCCCTGCTTTGTCAGAATACTTGCGGAGCATTCATTACTTTCGCTGTTACTCAGCAGTTCCCGCGCTCGCTTTCGGTTTCCGAACTCAACCAATCACCTTGCTGAAGTCGACGCCTTGACCGTAACACAGCTTTGCCATTGGCTTAAATCCTTGCCAGGCCTAGTTCATAGCAGCGCCGGTAGTCGAATAACAGCTAATTGATGGCCAATGGGCCAATACCGACCGGTCCCAAAATTGAGCTCGGCACATGCCCACGATAGCTTCGCAACCGCAATCCGCGCGTCGCGCGCGTTTAGCCAAGAGACGCACTTCTGCACACTTGCGGACTGCGCCTTGGACATGGCGGAATTGCGGACTTGGAAGTCAAATCGTCAAGATGATCTTCAGGGTTTTGAGGTTGGGTTGATTTGTAATTCGCGAATGTCCAGGCTTTGCTCTGAAGTTTTCCACGACGCATAGCACTTAAAAGATGGCTATCCTCAGTTGCAGGTAAGATTACATTGATGATAAGCAAGGTCGATTTTGTACTTAGAAGAGTTTTCAGAGTTCTTCTTTTTCGGAACGTGAGCTTTTACAAAATATCTTCTTCACTCGAGGAAATCCTGCATCGCCCACAGCAACCTAGACATCATGCCTTCCCAGAAGCTCCTCATTACTGGCGCAACAGGTTACATGTGAGGTCCAAGACTCAGTCTTATTTTCTCGCAGTCCGCTAACATGACTCAAGCGGTGGCACTGTGTTAACCCAGTTGCTGAATTCGACGGTTCCAGGGATAATCTCCCTCTCTTTCAGCGCCCTGATTCGGCATCAGAGCCAAGCCGACATCCTCGCTGAGAAGGGCATCCAATCAATAATATTCAACGGCTTGGACGACACTGAAATCATTCGACAAGCAGCGGCTGATCACGATGTTATCATCCATATCGCCAACAGCTTTCACAAAGCTTCAGCAGAGGCTATGCTTCAGGGTCTACATGACCGAAAGGCCAAGACGGGAAAGACTGGCATCTTCATCCACGTGAGGGCGCCTCTCAAATCACTCATTTTATCAATGAAACTGGGTAAACTAACATGATTAGACTTCCGGAACCAGCAACGTTGCTGACTTCCCCATCACGAAGAAGTACCGTGGAACTCGGGTCTTCGACGACAAAGAAGACATCTTCAGCTACGAGAAATCTCTTGACCTCCAAGAACCCTATCAAAATCGTTCAGTTGACATCTTTGTCGCTGAGACCGGCAAGCGATTGGGAGTAGACACGTACTCCATCTGGCCGCCTCTCGTTTTCGGCATCGGGACTGGCTTCTTTAGGACACTCTCCAATGGCCAGTTGCCCATGCTTATGCGCTTGGCCCTGGCCAATGGCGAATCCCGGTATATTGGTGAAGGTGCAGGGCGATGGAGCTATGTTCACGTGGAAGATCTGGCGGCGCTCTATGAGACTGTTGTTGCCAGCGCCATTGCCGGGAAGATTTCCCCTCACGACCGAGCCATCTTCTTTGCCGAGATTGGGAGTAGTAGCTTCGCCGAAATTGCTGACAACATCGGAAGAGCCGGGTTGAAGCTAGGAGCGCTCAAAACCACCAAGGTCTCATCAATCTCACTCGAAAGCATTGCCCGTGATCAGTTTCACGGGGATATGAACTGGGCCGAGATTGTCTTTGGTTCAGAATCGTTGGTAGCTGCAAATCTCTCAAGGGAGATTGGGTGGAGGCCGAAGAAGACGGCGGTGGATTGGGAGGCAACATTCATCGACGAGTTTCGGTTGGTGTTTGGTGAAGCAAATGGAGTAAACAGGATGAAGTAAAGGAGTGTGGTATCAGTCTTTGTCCTTGGGGCTGAAATACGAATTTTGCAGACGTCAAATCTACGAAATGTTCTAATTATGACTTTCGGTCGCCATGTTCAAGTACCCTTTCTGGTAAATAGTAGCGCACGCAGCTCAAGCTTTTCAATCGATCTCATCATAATCTCATTTAGCATGACACCTCCAGCTATAAACATTGAATTGTACTTTTTAACATTGTAGGTTGGGTAAAATGCCGGAATACCTTTGCTGGCTACTATGATCGCAGAAGGCTGTGAATGGAAATGGGACTACAACAAGTGCCGGCGGTACTTGGGGGTGCTCGTCGACAGCTGCAACTGCGGTGGCATTGATAACAAGCAGGGAGGTACGGTGACCAATGAGTGGTATTCGTGGACGATTGATCCTGACGCCAAGCTGTGAGTGGAAGGACGAGGTGGTTGATGCCTGTGCTGGCACATCGCCCCCACTGGCTGCTGTTTCCAATTTTGGAACCGGGATAGAAGTATATCAGTTCAATCAGTTCAAGGGGTTCTCATTTCAAAACAAAATGCAAATCGTCTTTCTGTCTAACCTGTCAATACACTTCATCTAACTAATCCCTGCTTTTTTCCAACCATTCGGAATATCTTGCTAGGTAGCCATTGACGCCAACAACGGGTTCGGCGGTCTGCTAACCTCTCGGAACCAATCATCCTGCTCGCGAATAACCAAATGATGAGGCATGTGATAGTCGACCATGAGCTTCGTCTCCGACGGCAGCGGCTCGTTCTCCATCACGTCTCCCATGGCGTTTAGAAGGTCCGCACGCGACCTCAGAAGCAAGGGATGCACGGTTGAGAGGTAGTCATGAATCGTTACAAAAGAACCGACGGCGGGCCTCACTACCACGATAACAGTTTTCCCGCGTGGCCTTTGAGTTTCGCAGCATTTCAGTAAACGCAATGGTCCGTCTTCGTCCGAAGCCGGGTCATAGTCGGGTAGTAACCCCCAATGGGTATCCGCGTCCGTTTCCTCCTCCTCAACCTCATCGGCGCAGTCGGGGTCGGTATGCTCGCGGTGGCATTCAAGCCACACGTCCTCCCACTCGTTAAGGTCATCGACGACCACGGTCATGGATGAGACCTTGGGTTCCGTGAGCGCAGCCTGCGAGAACGGATGCCAGGCGTGGTCCTGGAAGTAAGGCTCCAGAGAGCTCGTGTCCCTTTCGGTTGCCATGATGTGGACGACGGAGTCAAGCGGACCGTCAATATTCCAGAAGAGTCGGCGGGCCTCAGAAGAAAGCTTGGGAGGTTGGTGCGCGGCGCATAGTGCGTCGTGACTAGGAATAAATGCCTCCCCCTCGAAAGTCGACATATTAGTCTATCAAAGATTAAGTCTGTCTGATCGAGAGACTGAATATGATTTTTTTGCATGTCGCAATGTCTACCGCGTAATTTAGCCTGTGAAGATGTTTTTGAGAAAAGAAAAAAACATGCCGCAGATAAGCATGCGGGCGGCGGGGTTTGTATAGCAAGTCACTTCGACAAAGTCCCGCTTATGAACCACCCCTGCAACAGGCTCCAACGGTTACATCTGCTAACCATGAGCCAGGCCCAATCCGCGCGCGGCACAGGATCTTACAGTTATAGTTTTGCACCTTTGAAGACCTGTTGCAACGAATCACTCGAGAGGTCTTTAGATCTTCTGAGAGGTTGATGGAAGACCTATCCCTGCGAACTTGTAGCGTTTCAGGCTCCTTTTCTATGGACGACTCTTTCTTCCCTTCAAACTATTCCCCATCCCCAAAGAGACTTGGGAGTGACCTTGGTGCATCATGCTGCTTTGTCTTCTGGTTACACAGGCGGAAGTATTAGGCTATGGAGTTGACTCGGTCGTCGACACGAACGCTGTGGCGGGTATTACTTTGCAAGCGGTGCATAGAAACTCGAGTTATGGCGCAGTGAGCATCTCGTGCCCACGGATGTCTAGATGCACATTGTCAGTAGCTATTGGTAAGTTCGAAATCTTACTGCTGGGCATGAAAGGACTGCTGGTGCTATTTGAACTAGAGCCTATTGGTTGGGGCATGGCTCGATTGTTGCGCAGTCTGACGACAAATCCTGATGCAAGGAATTTCTCAGAAGCACCTTAGACGCGAAAGCTGTACATATGTTACATCTACGGTCTACTCATGCAAAGTTCAATATGTGTAACAATGTGGTTAACTGTGACCCATCAACATCGCACGAGGATGGAGGTCAGAAATAAAACAAAGGGTCGTTCTAGGCATACCTAGGCAGATAATTGGTGGTCAATTGGTAGTTGCCCGGCGGAATACCGGAACTTCACCTCACAGGGCCCGCCGAAGCTTGCTGAATGTGTGAAAAAGAATTATGCCTCAGCAAAGCAGGTCGTCGCGGGGCTATATAACGAAATTTGGTACGGAGTAAAATATATATACATAAACACAGAATAAGATTATATAGCTCCATCCTCCATCGAAACAATGTTCTAATTCTTGAAACCCGTCTTCCTCAGCCGTTGGCGCTTTGCCTGGCTTGTTCAGCTTCCGCCCCTTAGTAGTTGACCCGACCCAGATGGGCGCCGGTAAACTCTGCAAAGTAAATGGCGTCCGGTTGCTGGTTGTTGAGATCACATGGGGCGCTAACGCTAGTAGGAGTGACGTATTCCACGAGCTGCTGAGTCTCGGGATCGTACTGTGCAACGCGGTTTCCAAGGAAGACCAGGTTACCCTCTACAAAGTAGACCTTGCCATCGTTGCCGACACGGATCGGCCCAGGCAACGCCAGTGCCCCGGAGGAACCGATACTAATAAGACCATTCTCAACCACAGTGGAGTTGCCCGCAGCGCGGATGTCGGCAATGAACATCTCAGTCACCTCGCCCGTTGTGACATCGATGGTTCCAAAGTTTCCACCACCTGTTCCAGTCCACCAGATGAGGCCGTTCTTGTCCGTCGCGACACCTTGAACCAGAGACAGCGGTGTTGGGATTTCGTACTCCTTGATCTCCTTAGTGTTCACATCGATGGTGCCGACCCTGTTTCCCAGGATTTCCGAGAAGACCATGGTGTTGCCCGGGCCGGCTTGGATGATGAGAGGGGCCGAAAGGGGATTTGGCAGCGGGTACAAGTCGTACTTGTGGGTGTCAATGTCGAACCGGCCAATGGCGTTGAGGCCGACGGACGTGAACCAAGCTCCACGGTCGCGACCGCCGGCGACGTCGATGGTGACACGGATTCCGGCAGGAAGATTGTCGAGAACAGAGATGTTGGTCCAAGGGAAGGGATATTCAGTCATGCTGCCATCCTTCGGGTCCAACTTCACCATGCTGTTGCCGACGACTTCGGAAAACCACAGGTTACCGTCCGCGAGGAACTCCATGCCGCTGGGGAGTCCAACAGGGTTGTTCAGTGGGAATCTTGTTTGCTCGCCGCTCGTCAGATTCACCCGTAGGATCGTGTTTGACGCAATAAGTTCGACCCAGGCAATGTCGAGTTGGTCTGGGTGGAATTCCGTCTCGCAGGCGGTGTCGAGTAAGGTGACAGCGGCATATTCCTCGAGTCCTTTCTCCCGTCTAGGCCGGTTATGTCCCGGCGTTGCACTGACGACAGTTGAGAAGCCGAGCAGAAGGCTAACGAAAGTTGAGGTCTTCATTTTTCAACAAAATATCAAGCGGAAAATGAGCGACAGTTAAGTTGGCAAATAAGGCGGGAAGGACTGACGATACCAAATGCTGCAAATTGATGCCACTCACTTACAGCGGGATATTGCTAGAAGTATATAAACACGCAAGATTCCCGCCAAGGGGTTGTTCACTTGCATACGTTTTGGGCAGAGGGAAATTTGACCTGGCAAATACGGTGCAGTCCCTCCCTACACCGCTGGGTACGAATTAGTCCATTCGGCACGTGGCTCGGGGAATTTCTTGTGGTTGAAAGCTGACTCGGTTTCTCGTTGTCGGCACTTTTCTGATGTCCGCTGTCATGGAGTCTGCTGGAATCTGATGACTAGAACCCATGGCCGGGTAATGAGGTGGACAGTGTGCCATCGCAGGCGGGTCCTCCTATCATTCCTTGTCTTCCTCTTAGACACCGCTTTCATCTTCTGCTTTTTGAGTCCAGGCCGAGAGCGGCCATCGGCCCTGGTAAGGTTGCCCTGTACAGAATCTCGGTTCGGCACAAACCGGGTCCCCCCGGGCTGTCAGACAAGGTTTCTTACGTCGCGGGCCGTCCATGGCTACACCCGATTTGTCTGGCAGCCAACGCGTTTCGTCCTCTTCATCCTGTCTCATTACTCGTGGCCTGGGTATCCTGGCGCTAGCCAAATCAATCAAAAGACGTGATTCCTCAACACCGTTGTGAGAAGACTCCCCATCCCACGGATACAACCAAAGTGCCAGAAGCACTGCATACAGCAATCTAAGGCGGTTCTGTGGGAACCCCTCATCACACGACGCTGGCGGGAAAACCCTCACCATCAGCATGGACCGAGGTGCCTGGGCCGCAGGCGATCCAGGTCAGGTGAAATGGCCCTGTCACCTGAGCTGACACGGCAAGTATGGATATCACCAGTGGTCAATGACCTCTCCCGGAAGGTCATTAGGAGGCAAGATGGTCATCCACGGGGCGACGGGTATTCCAATGGTCTCGTCCTAGCACCCGAATGTGCCCCGAATACATCGCGGATAGCTTGAGGTTTGGAAAGGCGACTGAGTGGTTGATAATTATTCCAAGAATTGAGCGTTTCCCGCCGCGGGGATGCATTCCGAAGTGAGTTTCGACTTTTTGATACCACGACATACTTTGACGGAAGGATCCGTCTTGGGATGAAATTACAAGCGTGTTCAAACGGACCATTCCATGGGCTCAACAAATATTGAATGCCGATCAAAAGTCAATCCTCCCGTGAGCGACAATCATGGTCGCCCACCAGAAGCCCATCTCCCTCATGGCAACTGACTCGAGCTTTCTTCCAACCTCGTCAGGGAAATCAGAAAACTCCCATTTCTAATATCCGTCAAGACTATCTTTCGCCCCCAAAAGCTGCGCCCGAGCACCATGCAGAATCCACCGGGTCCATAGCAACTTACGAGCACCCTTGACGAACGTAACGTGTGGTGAAGTGTTTATCCACCGTAGCTCACAGACCCCCTTCACCAACTCCCAGTTGCTCATCTTGCGTGGGCAGGAAATTCAGCCACGGGCCCTCATTAATGTATCGAGCAAACCCACTCGCCTTCATACTATCACTGACCCAAGGTGAGACGCGACGAAGGGCATTGAGCCACCATGTGTCCATAGCCTCATAGCGCGTGATGTAGCCAGAAGCGTTCACGATGAGGTCGGCATGCGGCCGCTGCTTCTTCTCGTACTCGTCGAACGTGGCGGCCAGTTCGGTGGTAGTCGGTTTTCGCATGCCATCCTCCTCGCATCTGCGCAGAAGGGGCACGAGCTCGTTCATAAGGTGCACAACGCCCTCCACTGCGAGATTGCCCCCTAGTCCTGGGTTGACTGTCGCCTTGTGCACTGCGTCCCCCAAAAGGACAACCCTGCCACCGGAATTCCATTTTGTCTGAAGCACTCCCTCTTCGAGCGCCACCATGTTCGCTTTGACTCGGGTGTCCCACAGGTCCTTGAAGGTGTATCCAGGGCCGAGGTTGCGGTCTCCATACTTCTCGATTGTGGCCAGTGTTTGCTCCTCGGTGAAGCGCGGGGTGTTCGGGGTCTTGGTGACTTGGTCGCTTTTGACGAATAGAAACCAAAACACGAGATCGCGAACACCGGCAGCAGAAACGCCAGAAAAGCCGGGGTAGTAGACGTTGTGCACCATGCGCTCCGGGAGAAACAGTTCTCCCTTTTCGTTCATGTTCCTTGAGGTAGCAAAGATGGCGTGATAGGTGCTGACATAGCACTCCCGCATCTTTTGTGCGGCGGCGGCATCAGTGCTGTCGAGCTTTTCTGCTAGGAGACTCCGGACATGGCTATGGACGCCGTCGGCCCCTAGCAAGATGTCTCCCTTCAGTATCTCGCCGCTCTCCGTCGTCACTTGTACGCCTCCTGCGGACTCGACGAACGAGGCCACTCCGGAGTTTGTGCGAATGCGAGACTTGTCCTTGATGGTGTTATAGATACAGCTAAGCCAGAACTTGCGTTCCATGAATGCTGTACACCGGCCGTGACACCTGGTGTTGATCTGCTTCAGCCACTTATCCTGTATAGCATGTGCATTTGACTTACTGCTTGGATATCTCCTGCAATATCGAAGAGTCCTCGAACAAGACACCGTTCTCATCATAATGTTGCCTGTTCTCAAGGGGTAGTACGCCTGCCCTGATTTCAGGCCATACCCCCAACTGCTCCATCACCCGCTGGGTATGCGGGTGAATGGAGATGGATGCTCCTAAATGCGGAGCGATTTCACGCTTCTCCAACAGGACGTAAGAAATCCCGGCCTTCTCCAAAGCCAGTGCAGTGGTCAGGCCCACCAAGCTACCACCTGCGATGATAACGTGGAACCTTTGTGCCGAGTCTGCCATGTCGTCGGTAAGCGTTCTGTCAGAGGTATTCACGGTGTTGTCTGGAGCTGTTGTCCAACGACTTGGCTACAAGACCCTCCACACTTATATGCACTGCTGCAGGGAGCAGGCCCTAGTAAGGCGGTTCGTACTCTGTACTTGGGCGGCACACACCGCCTGAACCGTTAACGGTTGTGGATCTTCTCTATCTACTTTGGGTCCTGGGCCTGGCCAGGCACACAAGTTAGGGGTGAAGCGCATCAACACAGGGAAGAGATTTAATACGACACGTGCGTTGTAAGGTCACGCCATGTAGTTGAAAATCTCCGACGTATTGAGAAGTCGCAGCGGCGCCATCCTAGAGCATTCCAGAAAACACACTGATGCAGCGCGGAATGAGCCCCCATTAGGCCCCGTCAATGATCACGCACATCGGCGCCGCCGTTAAATCGTCACGGAGTGTGGGATTGATCGTCGCTGTAGCCGTTGGCAAGTTCACTGCTGCCAAGGGAGGCCATGCCGGGGGGCGTTTCCGGCAACATGATCATCTCGTACTCAAAGTCAAAAAAGTAGGGCGAAATGTGGAACTCCTCTGCCGTGTGTTGGTGCGCAAGCCAAACCAACCAGATACTTCTGGGTACCAAAGCAAAAGGCGAGTCAGGTATGGTAGCGATAGCGACCGCCCCGTCAGTCTGCAGGGCCGTATCAATGAATCCATCTCCTCGTGGCCGATCACTCGCTTACTACCTAGTACAGCAGCATCAAGGGTTCATTCCCCATGTTCGGCATTTGCAGACAGACGGTGGAGAGCCCCTGAAGGATTCGTAAGTTCTGGCAGAAGTTGTCGCCAACTCATATATAGTCGGAGTCAACCGGAGTTATGCAGGCTCCGTGTTTTCAACCCCCTCTTGGCACTTGTTGCTCTGTCACTGACCACAAGCTCCCCTCAGCCGATTTATCGCGGGCATCACTTCCCGTATCCTAGAGATGTCAAACGCTGGAAGCTCGGAGCTTGGCGCTGATGAGAAGTATGAGATCGCTGTCTCGTATGGGACCATCATATCAACAGGTGTTTTGGCAATCTTGGTTTGCAGCACGAGGGTATGTAATCGAAACTGGGAGAGATGAAAACTGCTAACAGTTGGTGTCCTGAAAGCTTTACGTTCGCAAATATGTGATCAACGCCTTTGGAATTGACGATTGGGCCTGCCTCGTTGGTTTGGTGAGTTATCTTGTCAAGGCTACCGTCCCTCAAGACCGCGAGTGCTAATGATTGGACTAGATCTCTGTAACCATGTTCAATGGCGTTGGGCTGGCTATTGTGCACTACGGCGTCGGGAAACATATTCAACATGTTTCACAAGAGCATTTGGAGATGTGGTTCTTGGTATTCATTCCCCTTCAAAGCATATCAACTGGGACTGCTTCTAATACGACCTCAGTTATACTACATCTGCATCTGCATATACTTGTTTGTTTCTCTAGCCGTCAAGTCCAGCATCCTTTTGTTACTGCGGCGGGTGTTCCCAACACGTAGGTTTTACGCTCTATTGACGTCTGTCTTCCCGTTTCCTGCTGATCTGACCTTCTCTTTTAGCCTATATTCAGCACACGACGCTCGGCTTGATGATATTCCTTGTGCTCTTTACGATATCGGGCTCGATCGTTGGAGCGTTTCAGTGCACCCCACCCAAATATGCGTATCAACTGGAGTTCCTCATGTCGCCCGACAGGGTAAAATACTGCTTCTCCACGGATGTTACCTATGGAATCTTCATGTACCAGGCCGCCACACTTTTTGCCTGTGACATTATCATATTCCTCCTTCCATTCCCTGCGTTGGTGAAACTACACATTGGCTCTGCCAAGAAGACTGCTCTCTTGTTGGTCTTCGGAAGCGGCTTAGTAGCCTGCATCGCGCCCGCCATCAGGTTCGAGAGCATACAGTTCTACAAGTCTGGATCCTCAGACACAACTTGTAAGTTCGAAGACTTGGCTTTCGCTAGACGTTGACGAGTTGCTAATGATTTTATTCCACAGATGCGGGAGCGAGCTCCTTGTATTGGATGGCCATTGAGTACAACCTGGGCCTGGTGGCCGGGTCATTAGCGGGACTGCGGCCTCTGGTTTCCAAAGTCGTCACTGCGCTGCGGTCAAGCAGAGGGAATTCAGCGTACAAGAGCAACCAATTCACGCCATCTTATCAGCTCGAAAATTGCGACAATAAACACTGGAACTCTTCCGAGCGCAGTGGGACCAAGAACAGTAGATATCAGGGGGACAGCGTCCTCGAAGCCACGGTCTTGGGCGACCGCAGTTCCGATGACAGCGGCCGCCAACACATACTGAAGACACAGTCTGTCAGCATTATTACGGAGGAATCGGGGGACGTTTCTTCGCTCGGGAACGCACGTCTGCCCTGGCAAGGACTTGACCAGAAGAAGTAGTCACATCAATGTTAATGAGTTGTCAAGGGGGGTTAGGGGGGTCTGTAAAAGTGACAAACGCTTCCCGGCTGGTTTCCGGTACTCAGATATCTCGACCAAAAAGATGATCCAGAACAACATTTGTCCAGTCACTGACAGGATGATGGCCCAGTATACTCCGAAGAGTTTCTGCCCTGCGGTAAAGTCGCCACCCATGGAGAAGATAGCAGAGACCGCAGGAAAAGGAACCGCCACCGTTGCCAACTTTTTTAGTTGCCCTGCACTTCGAGCTTGCTGATTGTTGGCGAAGAAGCCTTGCATATCGGCTTGCTTCTCAAAGTTGTCCATCAATGTCCCGTATGTAACCTCAACCTATCGTGGCATGTCGCCGATTATTTTCCAAAGTTTTTCTTCCAGGGTCAACTGTCCTTGGTTCCGGTTGCTTGCCAAGCCATGCGCCGACGCGACAAGGTCGTGGTCGGTCCCGCATAGATCGACGTCTGGTGTGAGGAAGGAACTTTTCACGTATCGTATGACACACTGTTTTTCGCGTATGTCACGCCCCTCGTCAACGATCTTCTGGTAAGCTTCGCCATCGATGTTAGACATGGCTCGTGATCGCCTGTCGAAGTTACGGGCTTAGGCAAAGTTTCCCAAGGACATTGAGGCCGAGTGCAAGTAGTTTGCATGACTGAGTTGCCAGGCGGCATAACTAAGGGGCGTTTTCATAGTCGCCTGTCGTAAGCGAAGATCGATACAGATGCAGCTTTCAGTAAATCCATTGGATGGGCTAGGTCCAAGAATAAGCAGCCTAGAGGCAAGGTGAGGTGGTTCTACAGGAAGATATCGATTAGGCGACCACTCAAAAAGACTTTGAAAGGCGAGAGAAGGGTTGCAGATGTACTGCATGATCGTGAGTCTCTTGCGACCACAGGCGGGGGCTGTGGATCGGAGTGGCTGCCTGATTGCGAGCCAAGAGCTAATGACGCCTGGTCAGCAACACAATGAGGGGAGGGTGGTCAGAAGCTAAGCGAGGCGGAAAGAGTAGAACAAGCACTTTCAGCCAAAGTGAAGCTAGCCGGGAGTCATTGACGATCCGATTCGTTTCTGGACGGACAAGGAAACTAGAATTGCTTGTTGACGGATAACCGATCGGCGACGACTGGTTAACACTGAGATCAAAACATGTCAGCTACCGGGTGTTATTGGCATGTCATGATTTACAGAAGATGCAGCTCCGCCCCCACAAAGCCAGGATCTCATCAGATTCATTGGCAAGCATTATGCATGACTGCTGCCATCCATTAAAATACCCCTCTTTATTACCTCAACTCTAGAGTTACAGGCACCTTGGTGCCCTGCATCGGGCTGACGGTTTCCTCTACGGCAGCCAGTGTAACAGCAAATGGGTGCGAAGCAGAATGACATTTCGAGGCTTCCGACCTGTCATGACCTTCCGAAACCATGGCGCAGCCCTTAAACATGCATGAGCTCAGCCGCACTCAGGTTTTGGCTACTTTTGGGTCACACTTCGCCATTCGCCATGAGATGTCAGAAGTTGTTAACTCAGCAATTAAAACAGCCATCATCCCAGGGACCCACCTCTATTTGGAGCTCTACCTCTGTGTCTCTATGACTTCTCGCTATTTTGGCGTCTTCCGCCAAACCAAGACATATCATGGAATTTCCACGCCCAAGAGACTCAGGTGATGCATTACCCAGTATGTATCATGCTGTATCTGATATATCTGAAGACGAAGCTGCCTCAACAGTGGATCGTCAAGAGCAACAGACCCCCGATTTACCGCCGACAAGGGATAATCACGATCAAGATGTTGTCTTCATCTCCGAGCCTCGCGAGTATCATGCTGTATCAGACATATCAGAAGACGAAGCTGCCGAGGCAGCGAATCGTCACGAGCAAGAGACCACCGACTTACGGCCGACAAAGGGCAACCACGATCAAGATGTTGCCTTCATCAACAAGCCTCGCGAAAAGGGAAGCTTTGACGCTGCCAAATGGATCGTCCTCTATGCCGCACTAGCTAGCCTCCCAATGCTTTGCTTTTCAGCCGTGCTTCTGGGCATTCTTATCAAGAATCGGATCGAGACCGTTGATTCAACGAGCGATGACGCTGTTGCTTTAGGCTACCATATAGTAGAATTTCCTGCTGCTCGGCTGATCTTTGTTTCTTCATGGAGTAGCAGCGTTGCGCCCCGGCTAGCCAGTATTGTGATGGGTCTCTATCTCTTCCGAACGGCCAAGGCATTACTCAAAAGATCGTCCACAAACGAAATGGCTCGATTGCCGACACCATATCAACTGGTACTTCTAATCGGTCTGTCGACCGGCTCACTTGGGCATCTTTGGAAGTACGTGAAGTACGGGTGGACAAGCAAGCATAGGTTTGCTTCATTGATCAAATCAACCGGTGCCGTTCTGATAATTTTTCAACTCCTCGGGTGAGTAAGACACACTTTGCTGGTCATTCTAAGCGCTTCCGGATGTCAGGCTGATACTCTTCCTCCGACAGCTTGGCAATTTTTGGACTTGATTCTTTGCTCCATTTTACGACAGAAGTAAGTCAACAGGACTTCATAATGCAAAATACGGAATAGCTGACGGTGCAAACCCATTTTAGGCTGTGCTCTATATGAGAAACTCGACTTCAGACGCCGTGCAGCAGTCATTTAGCCGAGGCTTATCTAGCCGATGCACTTCGCTCGACGACTTCCATGAATACCCATGCACGTACGTGCGAGCCGTTACTGGACAAGGCCTCGAAGACTCGTCAGAAACTACCTCGGTATTCAGCGATAGGTCGACACAACATAGCCTGTTTAACTTCACCACGCCGGCCTCGGATGATCAGATGCAAGCCTCATCTTTCTTGGCCCAGCTTCCAGTTCAATATCGAACGAGCTGGAATACACCGCTAGTACCATTGGTGTCCAGACCTCCTGCAAACCTATCAGCCAGTTGTGTCAGCTGAGCGCTCCTATTGGAGCTGCCACTCCCTATAATTGCAGCTCTGGATTCTACGGTGATCTTCAGAGTATAACGCTCAACTCGACTACAACCTCATGGAAGGCGAATGATGAGCACCTTGTCTTTGGAGCTGACTTCCTGGATGACAACTTCACCCAGCCGTATAATAATTACAGCTCACAAGAGGATCGCAGCGATATTTCCGTTTCTCCCGGACATAATCTGCCAAGTAGCTGGTACATGGCTGTGGCATTCCGCCTTGACTTCGGAGTCAAAAGTTCAAACATTCCCAATGATCCAGAGATAACAATCCCGGTACATGGCGGCGCTGCCTTTATTTGGCGCTGCCAAGTAGCTACATACGACGTGAAGTATACCTCATTCAACGGATCTCTCTCGCATGTTTCAACCACACTTGCCAATGGGTCTGTCGCGTGGCTATACAACAGCGTCATTCCAGCGCCGGGTACTCCTTCTATCATGATAACCCAAGGCACCGACATAGCAATCATGGGCAATAGCTCTGCCGAAATAGCCTCAAATTGGGGTACGCAATTCTCACGCGTAGCCGTATCCATCCTAGCTCCTGTTTACGAGGGTCGTCCAAACCTTGCCGAGTCGACGATACGGTCTGCCATTCTTACGCGTGTCCCGCGAGCTCCTCTATTAGGCATTGTTGTGCTAAACATTGTCTTTGCCACATTTGGACTTCTTTTGGGCTGCATGGCGTTGGCGTCTAACTCAGAGAGCGTCGCAGCTGTTGCTGGTGGATTGAGTATCGACGGCTTAGTGGCCTCAATCTTTGAAGATGACGGGGGCATGGTTGAAGGAGCCGAAATAGAGAAATGCTTCTCTGAAAACGTGCAAGGAGGGGCCGTTAGGGTTGGACTTCACGAGGAACGCCCAGGTCAGTGGGACCTGGTTAAGAAGACGCAGGAGACGATAGAGAGCTTGTATACGCACACACATACGACTTGATCATACCCCGGATAAGCTATCGAGGCCTCATATATTTAGATCATCGCTGGTGTTCAAAAGTTTCGTACTGAACTGTGCATTGTGCCCGATCTTGTTGGGTTGGCAAGACGTACTTGGCTGGAGACAACGGCGCCGAAATTGAGCCCGCTGACACCTGGCGCCAGTTCCGATTCACAGGAGAATACGAGCCGTGAATGTTTGGAGTCACGAGATTTGCAGGCGCCTTATTCTTGTCGCATCAGGTAAGGGTCGTGAACTTGCCCTCGCTAGCTACGAAGGTGCTGTTGGTAATACAATACCTATACTTGTGATATTAGTGTTACTCACTTCAGTGCTCACTACAGCCTGAAAGGCACTTTTGCTAGGTCCCATGCGCAACCATTGTTAAGTTCGTTCTCGCTATCCAATGAAGTGTCCCGTTGTTCAACAGCACTGTCGACCTAGCAACCCACTGATGATATCCAATTCCAAATTTGAACTTAAAAAAAAAAGTTCGTTGTGAGTTATTGTCTTGGCCTGGGTAGGAGATGAAAAAAGATCTCTCACTTCAAGATTGCCGCGTATTCGCATCGCTTAATTATTTGTCCATGACCAGCGTCAGTGTTCCTGGGCGCAAATCTTGAGACCCACTTTAAGCTCACTTCGGACCACATTTCCTCAACTACGGCGCGCCCTTCATGTCAATTGGTTGGAAGACCTTAGAATGAAACAGAACACCAAGCCAAATTTCATGATATTCATAAGTCGAGCGTAACACTCATCGCATTTCTAATTCGGGGACCGAGACCGTCAATCTTTTACTCAGGGCAATTTCCGTGCACCTCGTCAGTCACAATGGCCGCAGCCGCGCGCACCTACCTCGCCTTCCAGCACAACGCCAAACTCCACACCCTCAAGACAATCGTCACCGCAATCCGCCCCTTCGCCGACCTCGAAGAATCCAACCGCCAGCTCTTCAAAGATGGCAGCGACCAAGACCACGTCGTCGTGACGGAGCAGACCATCTTTCATCCGCAAGGCGGCGGCCAGCCCTCCGATGTCGGCTCCATGACGACATCGTCAGGCGCGTCATTTTCGGTCAACTCGGTGCGCATGGACGGCGTGCGCGACGGCCAGGTGCTGCACTTCGGGCGCTTCAATGGCGCGAACGCGATGTTCAAGGAGGGCGACGAGGTGGAGCAGGCGATTGACGTCGAGAAGAGGCTGCTGTACTCACGGTACCACACTGCTGGCCACGTGCTCGGTGCGGCGGTGCGGCATTTGCTGGAGAAGGAGGTTGAGGGCTTCGATGAACTTAAGGCGTCGCATTTTCCTGACTTAGCGAATTGCGAGTTCCAGGGCTTGATTGATGGGAAGCACAAGGACTCGATCCAGAAGAAGGTTAATGAGTTTTTGGATGCGAAGATGCCGGTCAAGGTTGACTTTTGGGATAAGGAGGACTTCAAGAAGCGGGGACTGGAGAGGCTTATCCCGGACAGGAGTCTGGCGCCGCCTGGGGAGAAGTTCAGGGTTGTTGAGATTGTGGGCGCGGAGGTGTATCCTTGCGGAGGAACGCATGTCGATACAACGGACTTGTGTGGTGATACGACGGTGAGGAAGATCTCCAGGAGTAAGGGCAAGTCAAAGGTCAGCTATGCAGTGGCTGCGGAGGCGCCAGCGCAGTCATAGATGAGGTATGCATATATACGATAGACCCATGATAGAAATGAAGCTTCCAAGCAATTGATGTGTGATTAGTCTACGGTTCGAAGAATCGCGACGCGTCTCAACCGTCTCTAGTCTAAAGAGTCTATGTCTAGGGTATGCAAACAATTCGCTAATCAACCCCGATGCCCATCATTAAACGCCGTAATGCATATGACCTCCCGATACGTTTAGTCGCGCAGGAGCGCAATTCCAGAAATGGCCCGGTCCTCATCGTAGAAGAGCTTCTTCTTCTCCGTTCCGTCAAAGTTGCTGCGGTAGATGCTTCCACCCAGGTCACCAAAGTAGACGTGGCCGTTCTCCTTGTCGAGTTTCACGCCGATGGCCTCATTGAGATGCCTGACCAGGATCTCGAACCTCTCGGAACCAGTCGTCGCCAACAGACCAGTCTTGGAGTCAATATGAGCCCTGTTGAGGGTGTTGCCCTTAGGGATCTCACCCCGGTCGGTCCAGAAGATGGTGTTCGTGTCCTCGTCAACCTCGATATCAATGCATTCCGGCAGCTTATCGAGGAAGCACTCGATATCGTCTCTCGTCTCGGCAGTCTTTCCCTCGGGCATCTCGATGTTAGCGCAGAAGATGCGGCCCTGGCCAGACTTGGGTGCGCCCTTCTGAGTCCAGTAGAACTTGCCAAGCTTGGGAGCGACGGAGATGCCGACACACCATGACTTGACGTCCTCAGGATCGTTTCCAGAAGCAACCAGGGTCTCAAGCTCGCTACCGTCCAGGTTGGATCTGTACACCCTCATACCCTCGCGATCGCTGAAGTAAATCTTCCTCGACTCAGGTTCCACGACGAGCTGCTTGGGCGTGTTGATCACGCCCGGCACGAACAAGGACTGCACATCGGTTCCGTCAAGGTTGGCAGAGTAGACAGCACCATCCTGCTCGCCGGGGGTGCCCATGCAAGTCCAGAACATGCGCTTCGTCTCCTCATCGATGTCGATGCCATCGGGAACGTGTTGGCGATCGACGAGCACCTTCTCGAGCTTGCCCTTCGACGAGAGCTGGATGACTTGGCCGGAAGTTGCTTGGTTGTTGGAGCGGCCCAGACCGAGGTCAAGGGCGACGATCTTGGGGAGGTGGGGGTAAAGACCGCCCTTGGTGGACTTGGTGCCGAGTCTGCCCTTGGAGAGGTACTCGCGCTCGAGAAAGTCGACGGTGTTTTCGGAGGAGAGGCCGCGCTCCTTGACGTAGTGCTTCTCGATAAAGGCGACGGTGTCGAGACCA
Source organism: Colletotrichum fructicola Nara gc5 (assembly GCF_000319635.2). Taxonomy (NCBI): domain Eukaryota; kingdom Fungi; phylum Ascomycota; class Sordariomycetes; order Glomerellales; family Glomerellaceae; genus Colletotrichum; species Colletotrichum fructicola. The sequence goes on from NW_027094057.1 coordinate 1,427,860, forward strand.
ACCTCTGAATTGAGTTTTAGTATTCCATGCAGGGGACAGCTGGGGTGAGGTGAGCTTACCATCCATCATTACGCAAGGTCCCACGCCACGCTTGCCCAGCTCGACGAACAAAGCATCAATCTCTTCAGGACTCGAGACACCCTCAGCAAGGATAGACAAAGTCTCGCGCTTAATCGCAGCCCAAAGACGGTTGAAGATGAAGCCAGTCGACTCCTTTCTCGCGGTAAACGGCCTGGTGCCGACCTCCTTCTGCCTGTCCGTCATGAACGGGAAAATGTCGGGATTGGTGTGTCCGCAGGTCATCAGCTCAACAACCATGTTTCCAGGGGGCATGTAGTAATGTGTGTTCATGATGCGCGTCTTAGTCTCATCCTTGACCTTGTCAAGCATCTCCGAGGAGCGGTATGAAGACGAGTTGCTGGCCAGGATGGCGTCTGCAGGTGCCTTGGCCTCGAGCTCAGCAAATGTGTCGATCTTGATCTCAATTCTCTCGGGTACGGCCTCAATCACGAGCCAGGCGTTCTTGACGGCGGTCTCGAGGTCTTGAAAACATTGGACGGTGCCGGGGCGTTTCGTGCCTGATGCCGGGTAGCTGTCGACGTTCTGCTTGACGTAATCCAGGCAGGGCTGGTGTTGCTTGACATCGGGCTCGCGGACTTGGACATTGTAGCCGCCGGAAGCCCAGGTAGTAGCAATACGGCGACCGAGGACTCCTCCGCCGAGCACCGCGACCGGGCGCTCGCCGTAGTTTGATGGTAATGAAGACATTGATGTGAGTGTGATTATTCTTGGTTGCAAAGAGCAAAGGGTGTCAATTGTTTCCAGATGCGGTAATGTTTTTCAGTATTGAAGCGCTCTATGAAACGAGGGAGCCAAGCATCGGGAGATATTTATACTCATGCCTTGGAAGTCGACTAGAACCCTCCGTCGAACTTTTCGGCGGGCCAAGGTCGTCATCTCTCCGACGGTGCCGGGCCAGCCGGGGTCGGCGTCCCGTTATCTTGGATGCCGTGGGTCGCGCGGACGCAGGGTCAAAGGCAGCCCCCATGGGAACCGCGGTTGGTGGCGTGTCGTGAGTCGAGAACGCAGTTTAGACGGATGACGCAGTTGTTTGGGAAATTGGCACTTGGGCCCACTATCCGGATTTTGGTGCCGATCACCGGGGTCGGCATCGCCGTCTAGCGGGCCCACCCAAATTCTTCAATTCCGCGTGAGACTTGAAGAATTAATGTGATCATCACATTTGATCAGAGAGCGCCAAAACCAATGTTTGGCAGTCAAGGATGAGTTTCAGTAAATTTCCTGTTCGTCCTGAGCCTTAAAAATGTTTCTTCTGAAGTCTTGAAGCATTTCTGATGTTCGATGCCTCATTACCAGCTTGATATTCTGAGCGGAATTCGACCGCTCTAGGCAAAGCCACAATTCCGCGCTAAGTCCGCATCCTCGGCATCTGGTGGGGCAGGCCCGTTCTTATGGATCCGGCCTCGGCACCCGCGAGCTTATGCGGTGGAGCCCCCACTCCCGGCCTCGGCATCGAAAGATGAGCTAGCCAAGCCCGTATCCCGCCATTCCTGTCTCCAGGGCGAGACCGTTCATTCACGGAGATGATAAGGCGCGAAGATCGCTCTACACCCGGGCCAACATGACGGAGGTAGACTCTGCCGAATCCCGTCAATTCTTCGAAAAACTCGGGCAACCCGGTATAATTGTGATGGTCGGCTTTCAATGATCTCTCCTACTGGCACGTCTACGGTGGTACAGCCTTGAGTGACGCTGAACCGTCCAACTCGAAGATCAACCAGACCTTGAGGACATGACACTTGATCGTGTCTTCATTGCTAATCGTCTTGGGCCACAATACTTTTCAACCAATATTTCTGATGCCTTCTTCATCAAATGCTGTCAATTGTATTGTCTTCATGATGCTATGAGACGATAGCCTCTAGGAAGCTCCACCCACTACCGAATCCCCATCCCATCTATTATCATTAAACGTTATCATCATCCTTCCCATCCGTACCCTTGGTAACAGACCCTGCCTCCGCCTCTTGGGCATGCAGAACTCTCCGCTGATCCTCTTTGTGCGTCAGATAGGTGAGTCCGGTGGTCCAAACGATCAGAGCAATGGAGCTGGCGATCATGGCCCACATGCCCCTCTGCAACTCGCTTGTTAGCCTGGCCTTATGACATGTGACTTTTGACACCTGCGGGTGGGAAATTGACTTACGGTGAACCACGGCGCCATCGATGCGCCGTAAAAGACGATGCTCCACCACGCGTTGATTGCGTTGCTGCCCAGGTTCATACCGGCGAGGACCACGCCGCGGAAGACGCCTTCCTCGTATCTCATCGCGTCGTTGCACCACGCGAAAAAGGTCGCTTGGCAGGCGTACACGGCACCGGCCCAGTAGTAGGCACCGAAGACAACAGAGGTGGACTTGGCACTGGTGGGGTCCTTGGCGGCGACGAGGATCATGATGGAAGTGACCACGCCGGTGATGCCAATGAAGTAGGCGACGAGGTATCGCTTTCCGCCCAGGAAATCGGTGAGGGTTGCCCAGAATAGGGTTGAGACGATACCGACAGCCGGGACACCCGTAGGGTAGTTGTTGAGCTGGGGGATGGTGTACTTATTCGTCGGGTGGCTCTTCATGTACAGTCCTAGAAGCGAGTTGGTGCTGAAAGACTCCGTCTCTCCGGCGATGATCCAAAGCATGACGAATCCCCACCAGTACCACGAAGTCAGCACCTTCTTGGCGAAGCGGAAGGTGAGCGGCGATTTCTCCTGGATCTCGGGCACGCGGGACGCAGCCAGCTTGCGCTCTTCCTCAGTGAGATAGAACGCTTTAGTTGTGTGCGGCGTGTCGGGGAAGAAGATGAAGCCATAGATGGCAACCGGGATGGTCATCAGGCCGTCGATGATGAAAAGCCAGCGCCATCCGCTCAGTCCGTGGAGGCCGTCCATGCTGCTGTGGATGCCGGTCTGGATGAAGCCGCCGAAGAAGGTTCCCGCGAGGCCGGACGCGGTGAAGATGCCGCTTCGCTTGCCGAGCTCGCGCTCCGTGTACCATGCTCCGAGGATGTAGTGCGTGCCGACGAAGGTTGATGCTTCGGCGACTCCCTGGAAGAATCTGATGGCCATGATGGCCTTGGGGCTGTGCACACTGGCGGTGCACATGGTGAGGCCGCCCCAGATGATCATCATGAGCGGGAACCAGAATCGCGGTTTCACATAGTGGAGAGAGAGGTTAGAGGGAATCTGGCCAATGACATAGCTACGCGGGCTTCGTCAGTGCTAGCTCTAAGCGATGGGGTGTTGAAGATGACTTACCCTACGGTGAAGCAGGTGTTGATCTGGTTGAGCTGGTCGCCAACGAAGCCGAGCTCTTCTTTCATACCAGAGACATAGGCATTGTTCAGGTTTGTTCGGTCAAGCTGCGCCATTGTGAGAAACTAATTCCTCAAGTTGTAGATGCGTGGGGCTTACGTAGTTGACCAGGTAGCTCAAACAACAGAATGTGAGAATGAAGAAGTCAATCTAGGATCCAATCAGCGGGCATGTTATGGTTTGTCACCAATGCAAGAGCGCACCTTCTGGATGAGCTTCCGTTCGCCGGGCTGGTATTCGACATGCAAATACTGGCGAATCTTATCGAGGGTCATCCTGACGACTTTCCAGAGTCTCTGATCTCAGAGACCAATTACGAAGAAGTTTGGAGTCGGAAAACCAGGCATTCTTCACTCAGGAGATCGTAGCAATACCGAAGAAACAGTCTCGGCTTCTTATGAGCTCACCGAGTCACGTCGTCTCTCCCACTATCAGAGCTCCCTTGACCGGGCCCTGGACTTATCGTTGTTGCGATGATAGGGTCAAGATAAGGCAGCAAAGCCAAGCGATAGGGGGCCAGGGTCTTGCTTTGGTGGCCCAACAACCCCAGAAACGACTTCCTTCTCGCGGGATTCGTAGTGGTTGCCCCGGCAGAATTGGCGGGAGCAATACCGTTCAGACGATTGTCGGCGACCTTTTCTTGCGCTGTTCACGGCGTCTTATCGCAGGTCCGCGTCGGGGGTTATTCTGATTACCGACCGTGTCGGCTCCGTCGCAAAGCGTTGTGATTCGGCGGATCTGCGGCACTGTGAAGGCTTCCAAGATTCGTTATCACTTTCTGATCCCATCAGGGTGCGATCGTCTCAACACCAACCAGAAAGGAGCGATAAGCTTACCTCCCGGCTCTCGGGGTCCCTGTCTGAGGCGGCCCTTGAAGATGTTGCGCCTCTTGATGTGTGAAGCTCAATCACGCCAGATACGCGGTGCAACCACCCCCCGAATTGCTCAGCCCTGTGACCGGTTTGCCGCGTGGTTGAGGGGGTTGAGGGGCGATTGAGGCTGGCGATTATTTCAGGACAGAGTTTGGAGTCATCGGCGCTCGGCGATATCAATCGTGAATTGAGTTGAGAGAATTAGGGCTAGTCGGAATCGCTAGACGCGTCCCACTTCGCGCTCGATACAGCGCGTCTCTGCTACCCGTGGACGTTGAATAGACAAGAATCTCTCAACCGACTTCTCTGCCATGAGAAACATCTTGACCACGTCCTTTTTAAGACATCACAAGATGCGGGGATATTCGCTGGAACAGCCCTTGTCGGCTCGGGGTATTCATCCGGTGCACTAACGACGCCTAAATCTTTCCCGCCCGTTGTGTCTGTTTGTCTCCTCCCTGTAGCGCCAAGGTACGTCATTGACTCACCCATTCGCGGCAAGAAAAGCCAACGGACGCCGCCGTCCGTCTTTGGCGCGCTTCTTCAACGAAATCGCCTTTGACGGGATCTTTGACGGTTGCAAACCGGCCGAGGGACGGCTTGGGACTCATCTCTAGCGCGACCACCTCCGCAGTCTTCTGCGCCCAGACACCTGTATCGGCCTGCATTTGCTCACGGGGTTTCATGCATCATACGAGACTCCGCATCTCCATCGTTCCTGTGATCGATAAATATGCAGCTTTATCACTGCCGGGACTGGATAACGATACCCCGGCAGCCTGGTAACAACAGACATGACAGGACGGGTGCTCAGAGCTGAGTTTCCCGGGCCGCCGTCTTATCTTGCCGAGACACCCACCCTCAGCGATTGACCCCAAATCGTGAAATGGATCCCCTGCCCCCCCTCACAGTCTCCGCGGCGCCGTTCTAGCACTGTTAGCTCGCGCTCTAGTCGTTTCCCCTCGCAAGATGCACGATCTCGGACGATGCGTCCCGAGTCCATCACCGATGACCGGTGCTGTATTGCGCAATGAGGAGGATCCTTATGCCCCCGGTAGCCGCGCGTGCTTGTATTTAACAACTTTGACGTGTCTCGGTGCGCGCGCTGAAGAATCTCTCTTATCGTGAACTGTCTTGCACACTCGAACTTGCGCGCCGCGATACGGAAAATCGTTCCCGAATTTAACACGACATCATGGGCAGTCTTAAAACGGAAGGTTCCGCTCCCTGGGAGTTGGCCGGTGCCAAGAAGCGCGAGGCTCTCGCATCATCGATCCCTTCAGAATGGCGCATCCCGCAGAACCTGCTCCCTCCAGAGTCCCAGGAGGACGTCACGGGTTGGCCTGAAGCCTCTGGCTGGTTCACCCCGAAAGAGCTCGCCATCACTGACCTCAACGCCGCCGAGCTGCTCCCGAAGCTTGCGTCTGGAGAGCTCAAGTCTATTGACGTCACCAAGGCTTTTTGTAAGCGCGCTGCGGCGGCGCATCAACTGGTAAGTCTGAGATTGCGCGAGTTGACATAGAATCGACTGGCGCTGACAATCGCTTTCAAGACAAACTGCCTCTCTGAAACATGCTTCGACCGCGCCTTCACAACGGCACAGGCTCTCGATGAGCACCTGGAGCGCACCGGCAAGCCAGTAGGACCTTTCCACGGATTGCCGATCTCGCTCAAGGACAACTTCAATCTGAAGGGTTTGGACGCCACTGTAGGAATCGCCTCACACGTGGGTAGCCCGGCCGAGTACGATGCTGCGCTGGCGACACTGTTGGAAGAGGCTGGTGCCGTGTTCTACGTCAAGACGAACGTTCCTACCGCGATGATGATTGCCGAGTCAGTCAACAATGTGTTTGGAAGAACGGTCAACCCGAGGAACAGGAATCTCACCAGTGGTGGAAGTTCGGGTGGAGAGTCTGCTCTCATCGTGATGAAAGGCAGCCCTTGGGGCATCGGCACTGATATTGGTACGTCCCGAAAGCTCTGCCGAATAATCTTCCGTCTTGATCGCTAACAAGAAGCTTTGCAGGCGGCTCCTTGCGCATTCCGGCCGCGTGCACCGGCATCTTCACCCTCCGCCCCTCCTTCGGCCGCTTCCCCACTCTCGGCTGCCGATCCGGCATGGGCGGCCAAGAGGCAGTCCAGTCCGTCAACGGCCCGATGACCCGAACCATCACCGACCTCGAGCTTTACAGCAAGACAGTCGTCAACCGCCAAACGTGGCAATATGACCCTCGCTGCGTCCCCATCGCGTGGAGAGATGTCGAACTCCCCAGCAAGCTTAAGATTGCTGTCATGTGGAACGACGGCATGGTCAGGCCGACTCCTCCCGTTGCACGCGCCCTCCATGAGACCGTCGAGAAGCTCAAGACAGCAGGTCACGAGATTGTTGAGTGGGACCCGAAGGACCAGAAGGAGGGACTGAGTCTGCTCGACCGCATGTTCGTCGCAGACGGCGGTATTTCCATCAAGAAGGAGCTGGACAAGACGGAAGAGCCGTGGAGGCCTGAGATGGCGGCTTACTCCAAGGCAAAGGAGCTCGGCACATATGACATGTGGCAGCTGCACCTGCAGAGGACGGCGTTCCAGAAGAGGTACCTCGATCGCTGGGTTGCAGCGGGTATTGACGCTATCTTGTGCCCTACAACGCCGTTTACAAGTGTCAAGAACGGCACGTTCAAGCATGGTGAGTTGTATCCTTTGACTAGAAGTGAGAATAAGGTGCTAACAATGATGCAGTGGGATATACCGGTGTCTACAACGTGCTGGATTATTCTTGCGTGTCTTTCCCTACTGGCTTGACTGCGGATAAGAGTGTGGACGCACCCAGCTCAGGAGACACGCCGTTGGGACCGGTCTGCGAAGCAGTTCATGCCGAATGTGAGTACAATAAAATAAGAATTCATCTATCATCGCTAACCACTATTGCAGACGACCCGAACGATGTTCATGGAATGCCAATCAGCTTGCAACTTATTGCTAGACGCCTAGAGGAAGAGAAGGCAATCGCCATGGTCAAACAAGTACTAGAGGTTATTTGAACAGAGTCAATAGACAAATAGAATAATACGTCTTCATTATCGTCAACTTCGAGGTGGCTTTATCCCATTTGGATGAGTTGCGAATCCGCAAGCGTCCAAGAATGCTTGAAAAAGCAAAAGAAAATTAAAAAGGGATAATTTCGTGTGAAGATAACCACCGCCCAAGTTTCAGTCTATCTTGATGTGAAGGATTCAATTTCTTTTAGTAACAGAAACCGATTCTTGCGTAAGTGTGTTCTTAAATACGCAAACTTAGCATGATTGGGAAACAGGATGCTTTTAAGGTTGCCTGGCGTTTTATGAAATATACAAGCAATTATTTCCTCATGAAGGAACCCAGGGATAAACCTCATCATAGCAACAGAGCAACCAGCTAACTTGCGTCTAAATGCATTGCATCGCCATGTAGAGGTCATGCCATTGGAAAATAGGACGTTGCTTTTTGTACACGCAGGGAAATGCATGAATCCATACTACTTATTATCGACATCCGGGCTCTCTCAACCTACATCTGGTGTATGGAGGTTGCATATGGTGTCATTTGGTTGCTTGGCAGGTGCTACCTTTCACGCCATTGGTGATCATCGTTAACAGACTTAGTGAACATGTCTCACGGAATTATTCAAAAGTACTACATGCCATGCATGTCATAAGCCTTGCAGCAAACTTGGTGAACCCTCTCGATTTGGATAATAGCCCTAAGATGAAGACAGATGAAGGCCTTATCATTTGCTTGCACCGAAAGCGACGTGAAAATCTGTAAAAATTTCCGATCTATGTTCCTTAATTGTACTGCGCAAATTGTCTTTGGTCTTCATGTTGACATGCAACAACATTTCTACGGTCGCAAAATGTTGTTAACAAATGACAAGGCGTCAGCGCCGGTGGCATGATCTAAGGCAAAACAGGTGAGATTGGAGCGAGCCACTGGCAACTAATCGTCATTTCAAAAATCTGTTTCCCTTGCTCTTCCCCTCGCAAACGATCCAGCGAACCGGGGGTCATGCGGCCAAGACGATTGATGCACCTGGCCAAGACCCTTGGCGATCACATCCCGCCAGCCAAGAATCTTGGCCGCCCTTGGCTGGACTGCCATCTTCAACCCACAATGCAGGATGCGGACCTAAATTGAACGTCATTTGAATGTTTCTCTTCTTTTTGCAATACACATCGTGGCTTTTGAGTCTTGGAACAAGTGAAGATGGATTTTCTGAGTCGCCGGCTCCAAATATGATGATTGGACGAGCAACAAGAGCGGATCAGCAGTTGAAAAATGGTGGGGATGTTCACTATTTACCTCAGTGCAATTAGTGCTATGATGGACAAGCTTCCTGAGTCGGTGACGGCGAAGCGCCGACATGGCATGATCCTCAGGCTTCCGCTTCTATCCCATCTCAGTTTCCTTTCTGGTATGATCGGCCGTTCCCGAACTGCTAAAAACATCGCTCAAGTGGACCTACGCCGGCTGTGCTTTCACTGCTGGCCTGTCCCCTCATCTGACTAGGATCATTGATGGCCGAGGTTCATCCCATTTTATCGCTCGCCAATTGCAGCCCATCTTGAAGACACGTTCAACATTTAACCCACTCGTTCAAATTGCAAGTTACTGCTCTGTTCAATGCATTCTTTGCCTGCGAAAACAAGCCATCAGTGAAGACGAAAGGTTGTGTTGGCAAGACACAAACCCGGACTACAACATCCACACGAATGGGGCATATCCGAGCAGTTCGTTGCCTCGGCATCTCGTCGCTATTCCCGGCTCCGCGCCGGGAGCTACCGCGATTAACTTTACGTAGCTTTTGACGGGAACACTGAAAAAATAACCTTGAATCAAGCGCACTGATAACGGACATCGCCGCAGAACCCCAATACTCCGCCTGTTTGTGTATATCTTATATGTAATCCATGCTAATGATTCGACCGCTGGTCCCTGGCTCCCTGCCCCTGGATATTACCCCATGGCACCTACCATTTTTGAGATGAACCGCCGCAATGAGCCTTCCTAACTTGCTTAGCGGAAAGCGTGGAACCACAACATAAACACCCAATTGCTCCTCTTCCCGTGCTCCCGTCTCTTCTCCCCGCCCACATGCCGACATCACAAGATGCATCGCTACCCACCCCACTGATTTGCTTGATTGCCTGTCCCATGCATGCTACCCACCGTGCGTCCGCACCTCCTCGTCCTGGCTGGACTTTCCGAAGCTTTTCTTGAATAAACTCATGCTTGGCCCATATGTCTTGCATGAGGGTACCCTTGATTCGTCTCCTTCCAAAACAAGCTTAGATTGCATCGGCCCTACGACTCTCAACGGCTGAGAAGCTGCATCATGATGATTTTCAACGTGGATTCACCTCCTTGACGTGGCAATGCCTCCGGTACGCCTTATCTGCGCCCATGTTCGTGAACGGCTGTTGAGAATGCCAAGAATGGGGAACATCGAGTATATATAGCGAAGAAGTGTTCGCTCAACATCGGATTCTTGTCTTGTCTCTCCAGCCACCGCTCGACACTCCAGTCCATCGATCAACATGGTTGCCAAAGCCCTCTCCGTCGCCCTCCTGGCTGGTGCCGCCTCGGCCACCTGCCCCCTCTCGGTCCAGATCTCCAACTCTGATGCCCACGTTGTCAGCGTCGCTGTCACCAACACCGGCTCCGAGACTCTCCAGGTCTTCAAGGGCAACACGGTCTTCAGCGACCATGCCACCAAGGATCTCCTTGTGACCGATGCCGGTAAGTTCACACTCCAATCCGACGATTGGCAGATTATTACATGCAGAGTATGAACTAACTCGACACAGAGGGCAACGCTCTCCCTTTCCAGGGCATCTACGTCAACTACAAGCGCCAGGGCCTTGACGCCAGCGCTTTCCAGAAGATCGATGCTGGCGAGACTGTCACCGTCTCCGTCAACGCCGCCAAGAGCTACAAGCTCGAGGGCATCGACGAGGCTAAGATCACCGCCATCCAGGGCTTCCGCTACGCCACTGGCGTCGAGGCTCCTGCCGACTTCAAGAGCCTCGCCTCTTGCGACGATGTCACCTCCGGCGAGGTCGCGGTCACTCCCGACCAGGCCGTTGTCGCCGAGCAGCACATCTCCCGCCGCAACAGCCCCACCCGCTCCCGCGTCGAGAAGCGCTCCATCACCTACTCCTCTTGCTCCGCTTCTCAGACTTCCGCTCTGAAGACCAGCGTCAGCAACGCCATCTCCATGGCCAAGGCCGCCTCCACCGCTGCTGGCACCTCTTCCTACTACTACACCACCTGGTTCAAGTCCACCTCCGTTGTCTCCAAGGTCCAGACCATCTACAACGACGTTGCCGGCGTCCAGACCACCTCCCCGAAGATCTCCTGCACGGACACCTACAGCGACTGCACCGACGGCTCCGCCCTGCTGTACACCGTCCCCGACGACAACGTCATCGTTCCCTGCCCCAACAACGGCTTCTGGGGCTTCCCCGAGCTTGCTTCTCAGTGCTCCGGCGACGACTACGACCGCGCCGGCAGCATTCTTCACGAGATAACCCACTTGTACGGCACCGGCGACTACGGCTACGGCTACGTCGCTGCCCAGGCTCTGTCTGCTACCAGGGCTGCCGCCAACGCCGACACCTACGAGATGTACGCTGAGAGCGTCCGCCTCGGTGGCTGCACCGTCGGCTAAGTCTTTGCGACTTACGAATTTCACGAGATCAGAGGGGGTGTGGTGACCGGATGGGAGGCGCGAGGTTGACGGTACTTGTGTGCCTCGCTGAAGGGCTCATCTGGGTGGATTCATGTAGTTAATTTGTTCTCGCCTTCAGTTACATACTTTGAGAAACAATGGAGCATTTGATGACTTTACTCCTGAGCTTCCGATTGGTTTTCCTGGTGCATCCAATGTTACACCGGCGACAAATCAGGCTGCGTGCCAAGTGAATGCCTTCATGTGCCCACTTCAGATCACCAATCAGATAAGGATTCGTGGAACTTGGTTGCCTGACCCATTTATCGCTTGTAGCCTGTTTGCCTTCGAGCCTGACTACTTTTGAAGGTTTCTCCGCGCAAGGGAAACAATCTCAATGATTTTACCTACCGCTTCTAAAGTACCTACTCCAGCCAAGATGGCTTCTGTCACTCAGCTTTGCGAGTATTGCTCTCTCATCGACTTTAGCTACCTCCGCAATCCTACTGCAGCCGAGATCGACTCTCTCAACGCTGGCGAAAGGCCTACTGAGGACCGATTCCCTCTCAAGTTTGGCCAACCCATCGATGGCGACCCGAGTTGGACCTTGGGTCGTGCGGACCGAATCCGTGCCTCTGCGGACACCTGTGTCTTTTGCAAAGCTGTCGAAGAGGTCCTTATTCAGTATGAAGATGAGCTGACAAAATTAGAGGCAGTTGGCTTGAAGGATCCTTTGTGCTATGCTACATGTGACATTGCCGGGGCCTTACAACCTCCGAAGGCTACTGCTTGGGAAGGAGCTCAGCCCGGAGAGGCGAATCCGGAGTTCATCATGAGACGTCTGGCGATTTACTTCATTCCGTTCGACGAGAACAGCACAAACGGACTAAATCCTGGACGCGTGGGCTTCAAGAAGGCGTCTTGGAAGCGGATATTTCACTGTTTTCAGACGTATGATGCCGCAAGATCGCAGGATTCCTTCAAAGTGGAAACCTTCTTTGGAGGCCCTCATAACCCAGGCGACATCCTTTTTGCGGGGAGAAAGAGGCCATCTAAGGTGGACATGCATCTTCCAATTCAATGGGTTAAACATTGCAAGGAAACGCACACTTCATCGTGTGGTTCTGCACAAGTGGAAGATCGAGACGAAGATCAAGACGGAGGTGTAGGCTCCAGGTCAGTGTGTTACGTTACTGCGCAAGTTTTCATCAAAGACTGACCAGAAATCGAAGCCTTTTGTTTGTCTTTTGTCTCAGAATCGCAAGACTTTGGCGCAACCTCTTCACAAAACTATATGTTGCAAATATTCCTGGGTATATGCCACTGTTTCGCCTCATAGATGTAGAAACGATGGCAATTGTGGAACGCAGAAACGTACAGCTCAAAAGTCTGAACTACATGACTTTGAGCTACGTGTGGGGAAAAACCCCCCAGAAAAAGATGTTATTCAAGGCGAATCGCAACAACCTACTAAAAAAAGACTCGCTAAAAGGCAACCTATCTCAAACCATTGAGGACGCCTGCAAGTTCACGAAAGATATGGGGACTCGGTTCATATGGGTAGATGCTCTCTGTATCATTCAGGACAGCGATGAGGACAAAGCAGTGCAGATCGGCAAAATGGCGGACATATACGCCAATGCCCTGCTCACCATCATTGCTGCGAGCGGCAAAGACTCTCACGCCGGTTTACCTGGCATTTCAACCGACCGAAAGCGAATGCAGAAGGAAATCACAACGCGAACATCAACATCCGAGGGGGAGATATCCCTGTTGTCTACATTGAGCCATACATCGAGCCGCTTTGCAAACTTCAACTCGGAGACGACGTGGTCCTCTAGAGGGTGGACATTGCAAGAACGAGCCGTCTCACGAAGGAGCATAACGTTCCTTGACGAGCAAATCACCTGGGCTTGTTGCGAGTCACACTGGAGTGAGGAGACCAACTCGGAGGCTTCTGCAGTTGTTTCGTGGTTCAACTTGTCAGGTTCCGAATCCTATCTCAATTCGGCATACAGAGACCGGTACGCGTCTGAGATGGATGGTGATCAGATGTGGCACAAGCTGCATCGCCTCGCACGTGACTATTCGAACAGAGAGCTCACTGGGGAAGGTGATGCTTACAACGCCTTCTCGGCTATCATTCAACAGGCACAAGAGATTTCAGGAGAGCAATTCTTATGGGGCCTGCCGACTTCAAGATTCGAACTCGGCTTATGCTGGGAGCCAAACTTGGAGGGGGTGAGAAGGCGTACAGCCCTGACTACTCTACCGATGACATCTCTTAAGAAGAAGGTCCCATTCCCCAGCTGGAGTTGGATTGGCTGGAAAGGCCCTATTGGGCTGACAATTGAAGATCGCCATGTTGAAGCCGGGTAAGCTCTGCCAGGAAAACCAATGGTTAAAATCACTGACGAAAACAAAGGCTGGATCCCGTCATTTCTTGCTACATTCTGAGACGCGAACCATTGAGACTAGTTCAAGTCCGCCTCTTGTTCTTGGATAATCCTAAAAACCCACCTGTCGCAAGAGGAAGCTCTGCAGTTTTCCTGGATGTGGTCAAGCATCACTATCCTGCTTTGACGACTGAAGTACTCGATAGAACACCGGAAGATCAGATTCTATTTTTCTGGGCTGACTCGGCGCGTTTTCGAGTGACGGGGCCCATCAAGTCAGACCTTTGGCAGCCTGGCTGGAACCCGCTTGAGAGAAACCAGCACGCATACTATGTCCAGCACATCATTGACTCTAATGGCAAAAAAGTGGGCGAAACTGGCCGATGCAAAGAAAGCTTTGCTGCTGGTGCAAGTAAGAGCAGAGAGTACGAATTTGTAGTCATCGCAGAAAACACGGCACCCCCAGATTTCGAGAAGAAACGAGTTGCATTGCAAGTTGCACGCAGATCCGATGGAGTCGCATACCGCATCAACATTGCCGAGATCAGTCAGGTTGGGTGGGAGAACGCAACCGTGACTCATGGTTTGATTGCATTGGGAAGCGAGGAGGGAGTGGCGTAGAAACATAGGGAGCCTGGACCACACGAGTGAGAATATTGACTCTGGTGAAGGATTGCAACGCGCATCGCTTTTGATTTGATTTGTGGTGCGGGATGATGGTGTAAGGGGCTGGCCCCTAGGCTTGTTCAACGTAGAGGTGCCGTCGATTGACTATTCTAAGCTGAAGAAGGAAGAAAGGACTTTACAGGGATAGGCGCCTAGCAGCGGTGAAGCACACCGGGGTTAGGCGGTGTGCTACGGCGGAATGGTGGATCCGGCGGAGCCGGGTCTCGGTAGCTGCTCCGGCAAAGCCGGAGATCTCGGCCGGGCTCTAGCCCGTGACAGATGGTCATAGAAAAGCCACTTTAGGCCGGCATCGCCGAGAACGGGACAAGAGAAAGTGCATGATTATATGAAAGCTACCAGTGTTTTCGGAATTCGTCAAAACTCCCTCTCGATCTATTGTTGCTAAGTCATAATGTCCTCTTCCTCTTTCAGGATACCTCGGCCAACTCGAACACTACAGCAAGCGTCGTCACTTCCTCATGTGCAAGTTTGTTATTGTCTATATCGAGACCGATACCTCTTCGATCATGGCTCTCCACTCCTCCCACATGGCCTCCGCATACGTCTCATTCTGCAACACCTCGAGACCGGTCAGTGCTAAAATCTTCGCAGTCTGGATAGCTGACTCGTGGGCAAAGTCCTAAATAGTGATCAGCGATCTGGCACAAGTGGTATTCCTCGATAAGAACCCAAACTTACCGTTCCTGCGAGCTCTCGGAAGCCAGCGTTGTGTACGGGAGCACCTCCACCAACGGGGAAGCCAACTTGAATGGCCGGGAGGAACCAAGACACATTACCCTGTACACCGCAGTTTATAAAATGTCTCTTTGAGAACGTGCTTTTGTTGTATGGGCGTACCTGGTCAGACGACGCGGAGGCGCCTCCATCTCGCCGTGACTCTTCAGGGGAGGAAACGGTGAAGTTGGCCGTTTTCGGGTCATCGGCCGGGTCAAGATACTTCATCTGGTATTGGTAGAAAGTGCTCGCCAGTTGATAACTAGGATTTTGATCCCAGTAGTCTTGGAAAGGCGTAATCTCCACAGTAGTGTTCGTTCCGTTGCCGGACGCGTACAGTATAGACTGAACCTGGTCGAGGACAACATCACGTCGTGGTCTGACAGTCAGTCACCCGCAGGTTCCAAAGAAATGTGACACGTGGTGGTGAACACACCTGGAGTTTCCTCTCACACCCCACTGACTTTCAATGTAGTCCGGGATGATATTTGCCACGGACCATCCCTTTGTGACAACATGATGGATTCTATCAGAAGGCTGAAGTTGTTGGCGGAACAGCCCAGCCATCTGGTAAGCAGCAACAAAGCCATCCAGAGCATTTTGACCAGCCCATGGAGCTGCAGCCGCATGTGCGGCAACTGATGACGAGACAAGGTAAGCGAAAGTCGTTGAGAAGAGCTCAAAGTAACAGTCACTTGCCTCCAGTCCAAGAGACGTTACCACGCCAAGAAGCCAGAGTTCTACCCCAAGCAGCATAGTCGGAGTTTCCTGGATGAGCCATCAAGCTGCAATCAAGGCCGTCATACGCGCCAGCCTCAAGCATTTTCACCTTGCCACCACCCCCTTCTTCCGCAGGAGTACCTAGAAGGCTGCAATATCGTTGTCAATTCACTGTACCGATTGGATGGCAAGCGGACTCACACCACTGAGCCTTTCACGCTCCCGTTCTCAAGTGCATCCTTCACGCCGATTGCCGCGGCAACACCAACGGTGGCGATAAGGTTATGCCCGCAAGCGTGGCCCAAACCCGGAAGAGCGTCGAACTCAGAGTTAAACGACACGTCACGTCCTTCACCGTTGGAGAACTCGGCTCTAAAGGCGGTGCTCAAGTTGTAGGCGCTGCGAGTGACTTTGAACCCCTGCTCTTCGAGGTAGTCGGTGAGAACCTGGTGTGCGTGGACCTCTTGGTACCCAATTTCCGGATTCTCCCAAATCTTTATGATTATGTCAGTAAGCATAGGCAACAGTAGTTTGTTTGGTGCAGTCAATTGATGATAATTGCTTTACCTCTGTGTTAAGTGTTCTTAGACCATCATTTCGGGAGTCAATGGCAGCAAAGACTTGGTCCGCCAGTTCTTGGCAACTGACACATGAGTGCAGCAGAGTGCTTGACGCGAGAATGGCAATTGTGGATTTCAGTAAAGATTGCATGGTTGCGAGATCCGAGCAGCTCGTGCCTCATGTCCAGCCAAAAGACGAGACATAATCTAGTAAATATGAACGAATAATAAAGTGGAATTTTGAGTCGCATCCTGCTTCGCTCAAGTTCGGTTATGCCACTCCGATATCGTATCAAGGGGATTCTTGGCATATGGGGTTGTTGTGTCTTGGCAACGACGCAGTATTCGTAGGCAACCCCCTGTTACCCCGCAAGCTGGATGAAGTTGAACTGACCTGCTGAATTGAACCTAGGTGATGCTACCGTACAGTAGATCTCAACCGACAATCGGACGAGTTGCCCGAGGCTTGATAACCCGGAATTCCTTCACTCAAGGCATAAGGTAGGTGCAGCTCTCGCCAACCACATTTATTTGTGGATGCTTGATTGATGTGATTCGTCTTTACTGATTCATTGTCCGCTATTCATTCCGGATGACAACTTGAACAGGGCTGGCTATCATTACGGGAACGCAACGTCCAGATTGACCAAATGCCATCATGCTCTCCTCATGTTCATGATTTCCTTAGTCATACCGGCTATTCCAACAACTTCTCGATTGGTGTTTAACTTTGATCAAGTATCCGACGCTGGAGTCGCTGCGGTCGCTGGCCCGTGCAATTGTGTTTCCTGCTCCCCTTCATCTGTACCAACGGCCGTCCTTGGGAGGCTGAGGGTCATCGGCCACGGTCCCAAAGCTAAGTTGACCAACATCGTTCGCCTCGTGGCCCATCTCACTATACCAGTCCTCCGGCATCTTTACATCACCCCACTTTAAGGGGTAAATAACCATACTCTTCATCCCGGTAGGGCTTCGTTCGCTTTCTTGATGCTGATTGGCCACTGCTAAGCAGCGCTGCCGCAAGTCCAATCAAGTCAATTTTGACCCCCCAACTTGCTAAATTGCCTCTTTTCTTTTGAGGCTTTGACTACTTGGTGAATTGCCAATTAAAATAAGTCAATCATCAAACAAAAACACGTGCAAAACCCTTACTAATCAAGAAAAAGTGAAGTTATATACATCACGACGGCAACAGAGTAAAGCTCTGCAAAGGCATCAAGACCCCCCTCTTCATCCAGTTCTTACTTAGCTGGAGAGTCTCTATAGTACCCGGCACCATCGAGAGCCTCTGCGAAGTGAGGGTTAACTTGGCAGTACTAAAAGCCCTCTCACAGTCTGCCGCCATCGCCGGCACGGCGAAGACGTCGAGGGCAAGCCGCGAGAGCGCCGGGAAGGTCTCCGAATGGTCCCTCCACCATCGAACGGGATCGGAGGTGGTCTCCGGAGGCTGCCGGAGGTAGAGATCAAGCTCATCCGTCCGGGGCGGCGTCTTGCGGCGCCAGCTGTTAACCCATTGCCGGTAATGCACATCTTCTCCGTCCCCGGCGCCGGGATCAACTGGAAGCATGCCGGCTTGCCAGCTAGACGGATATATCTCGCCGGGTTGACGATACCACTGATCGAAGTACTCTGTGAGGGTCTTCAGAGCCTTCTCAACCCATCCCTCCTGGTGTTCTTGCCCCCATATATCTCTTAGGTATGAAATACCATATGACGGGTGCAGGATGATCGCACCAGAGAACAGTGGCGAGTCTCCGAGAAGATCATAATAATCGAAGAGCTTCTGCCACGCCTGCTCAACGCTGCTACGTAAGAAGGTCTGCCACTCCTCGTTGAGAGACTCGAATCTCGAGGCATATCGAGAGGCTGGCGATGCCCAGTCCTGGTGTACATGATCGGGCAGGGCTTGAAGGTTATGATGACGGCGCCGGGCCCGCCTGGCACGCTTCTGAGATTGCTGCGACTGCTGAGAGTCACCCTCATCGTCGTGATCTATACTGGGTGATAAACTGGCGTTGTAGTAGATCTTCCAGTTGATGAGATGCGAGAGAAGGTACTCGATACCCAACGTTACCTCCCAGAGTCGCCCATGCCCGTCATTAATACCCCAGCCCTCACACCGCTTCGTCTGGAGGTAGAAGGGCTCAAGGATCATCCCGATCTCAGCGAGAACCTTCCAATCCTCACTCGAGAGTAGGTCCTTCTCTGAGATGTGCTGCCTGGCATCGTCGTCGTCGTTGTTGGCTAATAGGAAGGCTTGAATCTCCGTCTTCTTCTTCACAGCCCTCTCGATCATAAGATACGTACTATTCCATCGAGTGTCGTTATTCAGTATAAGCTGTGCCTCCCGGCGTGACTCCGAGAAGATCCGGAAGTCGGAGTCTCTGTCGACCTCCGCCGCAGCCTTCCGGTACCGCTCCGTCCGTTGCGGAGATGCCCGGACGAACTTGACGATATTCCGGAGCCGGCCCACGGGGCCAAGCTTCCGCCAGAGCTCAAGATCGTCCTCATACCGCTCACAGAGCCGGAAGAAGTCCGACTCAGCCTCTAGGACCTCCTTGTCAGCGCCAAACAAGAAGGCCCGGGCGGCGAGGTTGAGGATGTGGCCGTAGCACCGCATTCGCCGGGCCTTGACGTCCGCATCCGTCATCTCGGGCGAGATACTCCGGTAGAAGGCCCGGAGGCAGGTGTCGTTGTTCGTAGCGTTGTCGGAGATCGTTACTCCGATGCGGGGCCGGAGTTCATAACGGTCGACGGCGTCGATAAGGGTCTCCGAGAGGCTGAGGCCGCTGTGGTTGCCGTGATGCTGCGGGAAGGCTAAGAGACGAGACTGTATTGTGCCGTCAGCATGGATGAAATGACCAGTGACT
Source organism: Colletotrichum fructicola Nara gc5 (assembly GCF_000319635.2). Lineage (NCBI taxonomy): Eukaryota > Fungi > Ascomycota > Sordariomycetes > Glomerellales > Glomerellaceae > Colletotrichum > Colletotrichum fructicola. The sequence continues at coordinate 1,446,770 of NW_027094057.1, forward strand.
GCCATAAAGGCGTAAATATTTGGTGATGACCATAGATCGAATGATAGATGGATCTTTGAGAGTGCAGAGTGAAGCTCAGACTTCACGAGAGCCTCTCCACGCCGGCAGAAGTCATCGAGACGGTCCCGAATCGCCGTCCGGCCCCACGGGATCTCGCCAGCGACCTCCGGGTTATGGTACCGAAACATCTGCTGCACGTAGGCGTTCTCGAAGTGGACGAATGGGAGATCGGCAGAGACGATGGAGGCAACGCTGAGGTCTCTCAGAGTCGTGATCTTGGCCCTCGGCACGTTACTGTTAGGTCGAAGTCGTTTGTACGAAGGCGGGCCTGATGTGTCTGCCGAGGAGGGCAGAGTACTGCTGTCAGAGTCCTCATCTGACACAGCAGAGATCCTGCAGACCTTATGGCTACTTCAGCTTCGTCAGTATATGACTTATATAGAAAGAAAGCTGACAGATACATACCGAAGTAAGTGCTCTTGAGGAGCGGAGGTGGCGGCAGCGCCAAACAGACGAGGAGACCCCTTCGCGTCGCATCGTCGACAGCTCCAAAAGGACGCGCCGGCGCGGCTCTGAATAACTTCGACGAGGAACTCGCCATGATCTCGAATCCAGCTAGAGCGCCCTCGGCCACGCCTTCGCGATAACTGCGTCTCAAGAACGAACTCTCGACTGCCTACGACGATGTGAGGAAGGTCGTCGATCGTGGAATTCAGAGGTGGGGTAACAAGCAGAGCCTGCGCGATCTGCGTCGAGATGCGGAGGCGCGGGGTACCTAACATCTCATACGCGTTGGCGTGAGAAGCGCTGGCAGCAGTGGCAGCAGTCGACATCGTGAGTATGGAGTCGGTGAAATTAAAAATGGCTGAAAATGGTGAAGAAGATGTGAGATGATGAACAAATCCCGCTAGAAGTGTGCAATCGGGATGAGTTATATATCATTCGAACCGCTGTGATCCCTTCTACCTCCTCTGAAAGTTTCAAAGGGATTGGCTGTAAACTAGTATTTTGAGGGCAGTTCGAAAAACCACATCAAGATATGTAGTCATCGCGAGGTTGGCAATAGTGGCATGTTTCAGTGGCTGGGCATAACCGAATAACTAGGGCGCAAGCTGATCTACGGCCTCTCATTGGTCAGAAGTGAAACAATCAGGTATTTCAAGTCAATCGAGGGATGCGAGATTGACTACTTGAGGGATGGCGATGGCATCACTTTGACTAGTTGACTTGGTTAACTTGGCAAGTCAGATTGGACTTGCGGCAGCGCTGCTGCTAAGAGATCTTGAAGCTCCGTAGCGTCTTGCTTCCACGTTCTGGCGTCAACTTCATTTCCATCACCTTTAGGAACTTTTGCCAGCGGGGAAACATGGCATGCTGCGGATATTGCTAGAGAATTCGACCCAACTATAGGCATGTAGCCTGGCAGGACTCTTCTTGATAGCAGGATAGGCAGTAATAATGCGATGAGGCCAAGGATTGTCAGAACCAGAACTGGCAGTGACGCCGTGCCAATAGAGACCACAGCATCTGAAGACAAACTAGTCGGGTCGCTCGAAGATCCTATTCCATCGCCATCTACGTAGTAAGCTGCCACGAGACAATTATGCGGTCAGTCAGATTCAGCAATAATATTGCTATTGCTTTCACTTACAGCCTTGAGACACAATTATAAATACCGCATTGGATAGCAGCCAGTGACCAATAGCACTAAGTATAATCATGGGAATACTGTATTTATATGGCAACTGCAGACGGTACGTCGAAGTTTGGAGGCCTCTGGAGACTTGGAGTTAGCCCCAGGAGTGGTAGAAGTATGGTGGTGAACGTAAGGAGAGAGATATTCTGGAGCCCTCTCCAACAGCTGGCATAGGTAGTCGATCGCTACACAGCACCCTTCAACTATATTAATTGGAATAAAACTGAAGAGATGACCTACCTGGGTTGGGTGACGCGTAGTGGTTGATAGTCAACAGAAAGAAGTGCCCATTCCTGGCTCATTTCCAGTCGAGTGATTAAAGAGTTATACGTGAGATACCAAAAGGAAAGAAAGAGTTGCGGAATATTTGCGATGACCACTGAAGAGAGAAAAGGAGATGGTCCCATAACGGGATAAAGAAAACTGCTTGCCTCATCCACGTTCAGCTTTATGCCTCGCCTTCGAAAGGTTAGTGGACTTCAAAACTTCAGATGCGAGTCTTTTGCTTACAAAGATGTCCCACTCGAAAGTTGTTGCCAGAGGCAGACTGCTGCAGCAATTATTCCGATCAGCAATACGCCATAGGTTCCTACCCAGACTCCTCGGGGAATAGCCATGACCCTGAGTTGTTGTTTCTTGACCCAATGTCGAGACTCAAGTGATTCAAACGCGTACACGTCGGTCATGACGTTGGAATTCCTCTTCCTTCGCCGAATCATTTCTTGTGTCACAACTCCGGAGAATGATCCCCTGTCCTCGGTAGAGGTAAACGACGTAACAGCGTCTCCAGGGGTAACAAGCGGTTCTTGGGGACCAATGAACCGAACAACAACTACACAAATAACCAATTTCAAAAAGACCGACAATACGACAGCAAGCATGAGGGGTTTTGACAAGGCTACTGAGCAAGTAGCCATCGACGGCTCTGCCATGCAGTACGATACTTCGAACGAGGTGACTCGGGCTCCAAATCTGTAGTCGTCATAACGTTCTCCTTCGGTAGCCGAGTACAACGTTCTGTTCCGCCACGTAAACGAATCGTCGATGTGAATGAACCACGGAATTTCAGGTTCTGAAATTGCCCATGACAATGATCTGCTGCGGCTTCCTCCATCTCGTTTCCGCAATTGGCGACAGTCCACACCGCACTCCGGAACTCCGTTCCAAGTGTTGCCTGACATATTGCATTGATCTGCCATCAACAGAGAATTCAAGTCGTATCGTGGAATAACCGGTTCCCAGAGCCGATCAGCGATCATCGAAAGGTTCCAAAGATCGTCTCGCGTCCAACCCGGACCATCAACTACCAATACGACGTTGTGATAGTCTTTCAAGCCATTGCAAAGCCCGGGCCGATACATGTTCTGACATTGAATTGCGTCCAGCCGCTCCCATTCAGAGACCGTAGCTGCCGTTGTTGAGATATTGCTTCGTGCTGCCGAAGTTCGTTCGGTTTTGAGATCCTCAAACTCCCAGTCATCTTTGATATACAAACTGGCCCCCGGGAAGATGTATGGCTCCCCCGTTAGAAAAGACTCGCTGGCGACATAAAGTCCAAAGTCCCCAAATCAACTGGTCATCTGAAATACTGAGCTGTTGAACAGCATGTGAATGGGGATGATGTTAAACCTAAGCTAATCCATGCAGCCAGCTTGAAGCGTGATAGAAAGAAAGCATTTCTCCACGAGGGAATACCGATATCAAGCCATTTTCCTCGAGCGTGTACTGCATCCACCTCTCGCCTCGAAGGTGCGTTCAAAACCTGCATGAAGAAGTTTGAAGACGCGAGTACAACAGTCGAGAGCGCATTGATGAGTAAATGCAGCAGAGTATTCATATTCTTCGTGTTGTCGTGTCTACAATCGCTTTCGTAGGCCTGCTTGATATCGCCAGTCTCGGATATCGCAACAGCCACGCTTGATATCGCCAGTCTCGGATATCGCAACAGCCAGAAAGGCGATCAGAACCACCATTGAAACTGACATAAGTCCGATATTGATAACTGCTGATTTTCGCCATCCGCTGGGTAGTCGAACCAATTCTGAAAGGTTCGGCAGGCGTGGCTTTCTGTGCTTCGAAGAAAGCTGGGACCAAAATGGACGAGCCATCGCGGAAAACGGTCAGTAGGAGGCCAAGGTATGGTAGGGAGGTCGGTAAATAGGAACTAACAGTCGTTTAAAGTAGACATAGACGACTGAAATGAATTTACAAGACGGTGGATTCAGAGAAACGTAAATTTGCCTCGCAGGCTCTTCTGCCAAAGGGGGCCATCCTTTCCTCTAAATGTAATGAAAACAGTGGCAGCTGACATCCATGGATACACAGGGAAATGAATCTGTCTCTAATTTCGACTGAGGCAACCCTTGGCAATAGCTTTCTCGTCCCTCAAAATGCCTCATGTCTCAGAATCACCGGCTTTATTGGAGGACGCCTGAGTCTGTCTTGTAGCCAAGCAATCTCCTCCAAAACTGCTGCCTGTTCTTTGTCCACAGTCTGACATTCGCGGCATCAAATCCGAAATAGGCTTAGCAAAAGCGCCAGCAATTTCGTAAACATACATCACGAAGACGGTGCAACGTTTCCTGATTTAGATTGGCTGGACAATCAGCAAGGCGACACGTGTCTTCAGCTTCGACAAAACATACCTTTGGATCGGCGTAACAACTTCGATGACTAGACTTTCCAATACCTTGCCATTCGCAAGTTGCTCGACACCTAGCATTAGACTCAGTCAGCGGAGTTGGAATCATAAAGCCTGGTGAAGGAAAGTGTACTCCTCCGGCAACACACCTAACAGCAGTAATATTACGTTTGCGTTGGTGAAAGCGTTGCATGTTACGATCGTCAAAGGAAGTGGCAATGCTTTTCGCTGTGTTCTATGTTGATCACCCTGCTGGCCGGCATCCCGTACTCAAATTCGGGGAGTGGCAAGCTGGGACTTGTATGTGAGCAAATAGACAAGACTTATTGATGGTGCTTTCTATTGTAAAGTCTCAAGCTAAGTAGATGAAACGATTATTCTGCACGATGTGTCATGGTGGATCCATTTGGCATGTATAGTGACAGACGCAGAGTGGCGGGCATTTGATGTGGGCATTAGGTTGGAAAGAAACTACCTGTCGCTTGTTGCATCCATTCGTACGGCCTACTTTGGTGACTATCTCATGACAATTGCCTAAGTCCAGCTGAAGAGGAGAGTGAGTTCGAATCACTGCTCGTCTTCAAGCATAACGCTTTGGTCTAGATTCCAAATGTATCTCTTTCAGTGTATCCCGGCGAATCTGGACCGCTGTTTTCTTGAGTCGGGTTCCATATGTTGGAACGATTCCTGAAAGACGATTGCCTTCATTAGGGGTAGAGCCAAGAATGAAATAACTGCCAGGGCAGAATTCTATGTGCTGCTCAGCCCCGGAATGAGCCGCTTCGACGTCCCGCCGCGGTGGGATCAGCTTGTCGTATTCATGGGTGCCAATGCAGTGCCAAGGGCCAAGAGCAGTAGCAGGACGACATTGATGCATACTTGCCAAGCAATGTCTTGAAACCTTGTCACAACATACGCAATGGAAATGAGGAAGAGTCGTGGAACATTCGGATAAAGTGCCATTCCTTTCCATGAACTTTGCTGAAGTCTATGACAATACTCGTCTAACCTCACTGCTACCAATCTCCGTCTTCTGAACCATGAAATTCCCAACAGCCTTTCCGTCAGCAAAGGCTTTTTTCATTATATTTCAACTGATTGCAACAATACAGTTGTTTTGCATGTACTATCCTTACCTGGCCCGACTGCCTCGTCGTAGGACGGAGCCTTCGCATTCTCACTTACACTGCCATGGAGGCGACGACTGTTTTCCGTTCATTCATGATTCTCTATCTGAAGACGTTTCAAGAAGCATTCAATACTGCAAGAACAACTCTGCGGAGATGAATCGTGAGAATCCACGAATTGCAACAGTCACCGCTCAATTCGGCGAGCCCCTGCACCACTATCAACGAGCCTTGCGGACCCATCTGGTCCACAGCATAATCCACGGCACCGATGTTCATGTCCTCTGCGAAAACATCGTCGACGATCTATGGAACAAACCTGCCTTCATTCTTTCGATCCTTCTCGACGAGCTCGCGAAACCCAAAGAAGAGAGACTGGAATGGTTGATGTGGGTAGACCGTGACACCATCGTTCTGGACAACTGCCGGTCTCCAGCAAGTTTCCTGCCCCCTGCTCCTGGATGGGCCGCGAACGGACCCGACCCGGCATACATCACCAAGCGAGACAAGTTCCCCAAAGGCAACATTCACCTCCTTGCGACGACGGACTGGAATGGTTTGAACAACGGGGTATTCTTACTGAGGGTCAACAGGTGGAGCGTTGACCTCTTCGACTCGATCTTGTCTTACCGACACTACAAGCCGGACGTGGAGCTGAAGTTTACGGAGCAAAGTGCCATGGAGCTTCTCCTTCAAGAAGAAAAGTTTCGACACAATGTGACGTGGGTACCTCAGTGGTGGTTCAATGCTTACCCTGGTCCACAGAGGGACTTCACAGCGGATGAGCAGGTCAAACTGGAGGCGTATCATGCAAGGCCCGGAGACTTCCTTGTTCACTTCGCCGGGGTTGGCAATCGGGAAGAGGCCATGACTCCCTGGCTCCGGGTCGCCGAGTTGAGGACAAGTGGTTGGGCTGCCGGGCCTACGCAGAGAAAGCTCGACTACGAGGTTGCAGACTTTTGGCGCAAGAGAGCTGTCAAAAGCCCTTAAGAGTTCATGGTGCACAAAGGGTGCCTCCATGATGGAATATAGAAAGATTAAGAAGTTGATCACTGTAGACCAAAACATTACCTTTCGCCGAGCATTCTTCACTTGGGACCAGTGTGTAATTCCGTCGGAAGGGTGGGAACGTTGATGATCGCGAAGAATGGCTTTTGTTGATATTTCAGCTAAAGTATGAACTAGATTGAAAATTCAATTTTACAAGTCGTCACTGGAGGAGCAGGCCAGTTCCTCAATACCATTGATCATGGCATAAGCTGGCGGGGGGTCGTTGAACTCTGCATCCGCGATAATTACCTCAACGCCCGTTCGCAAGCACTTGTACCTTCACAGTCAGTTCATGTCTATGTCTTTTTCGCTTTGACGGCATACCTGAATCCTCTTGTGTGTACCTGTGGAAAACCCACAGATAACCTCCAAAGCATGCCTGATTGAAAGCACGGAAGATCCAAAGGTTGGTGAAACAAGTGGGACGATGTGGCTTTTCCAAATGCCGGGGTCAAGAGAAAAGCCATTTGGCCCTTCCGCAGGAGCAATCGGTATATCGCCCACAATACCGCAAATGGGATCATACCTGACGTCCTCTCGCGAGCTCTGGCCCACGCATACTGCCGTAGTAGTGCGAAGGCGCAGCACCAGATTCCGTAGTGAGATTGGCCCCAGCCTCTGCATCAAGTCAGGTTGAACGGAAACCTCCAGAGCCAACGCTAGGGGCTTATGGGGGTTTAGCACCGGCGGCGCCGGAATGGTCATCTTCAGCTGCAGGGAAGGGCTGTATGCCGGCAGGGTACTCCGGACCTGCGCCAGCGGCTGCGGAGTTTCCAATTCCTCGGCTGCGATGGAATTGGTGCACGAGCAATCACCGATGGTCGGCGAAATAACTCGAAATTGAGGCAGGGGCCGGAAGAGTAGTTCTGTTTTCTTGACAGTGTTGAAACGAAGAATCCCTTGTCGTTGAATTTTCACTTTCAATACGTAGGCGACGGTAACTTTCAGGCCGGCAGTGTTGATCCCTGTCGACGGTGGGAGGCAAATGGTCTCGCAGTGGGGGTCAGCTGTGGAATGCGGAAAACAAAGTGACAGGGGGAAGCACTGCTTCCCCTCCTTGAGAGTTCCCGCGGCCTGGGCGATCTGTGACGACCGCTTGAAAATCTGCTCCCGCCCATTGTCAGGCGGCGAGCCCATGCGCTGTGTGCTTCAGAGTACTTGCCTTGCGTGACTGTTGTGTTGTGTTCGATTGCGGCATCTTGGTGGAGGAATCTGGTGTCAATACAGCGGCGCATCTGATGTCTAGCCTGCCTAGAGACATTTCCATTAGCAGCTGGAGCCACCGGAATCGACCATATCACTGAATACCTTGAAGTGAGACCATGATAGAGGCAATAGCCACCGAGTCTTGCACATGAACATCGATCGTTCCCTCCACCTCTTCTCCAGGATGGAACCAGCCTCGTCCGGGGGGAAACTTAACACACAAGTCGACTCTCATCTCCACGCCACTGAACGACAGTTCGGAGATATGAAAGTGGAATGAAGGTCTGCCACATGCGCGGAAGCCAAGCGTTCGTCGCAAGCAATCTTGAATCAAAGTATTGTGCCGAGATATTTATGTTGAGTTGGAACAGGAGGCGAATATCACATCAATCACAATTGCCTGATCGCTTGAGTGTGTCGACGAAATAGAATGTTCTCCATTCAGAGTAGCACGTATCACGCAGCTGCTGAACTGTTGCAATGCCTTTTACTTCCCCTAAAAGTTATGAGCGACTCAACAGACGCTGGTTTACCTCTAGTTTCTTGACTGGCAACGGTGAGGAGACAGCTGTGTCGGCAAAGGTACTCCGGTTTGCGGCCAAGTGAAGCATCATAGTCACATAGTTCCCATCGTATCATTCGTCTGCACCAAGTGCAATGGAAACATCTCTGGAGCGATGTGCTCAACGCTACGTGAGCGGGTTTGGGGGCACGGTGGCCAGGGAATGACGGGACCTGCCACGGTGCCACTGTGGTTCGTTTAAGTCTATGCTGCCCGGGCAGGAAATTGAAGATTAGTCCAGCGCTAGTGCCGCAAATACGGACGAAATCGTACATTCCCCCCAATTCTCCTTCGGGACTGGCTGGGTTCTGCCTGCTGAGTCTTGGCACTGTCGCCCCTTGGCAGAGTGCGTCAAATGATGCGTGATCTGAAGGGAACGGGCATTTTCGGATCTCATCTACAGCGACGAACAGGATGATCGCAGAGGAACGAGGAGGCTCAATAACAGCCTTGTAGATAGGTGATGGTGATGGTTCTCATAGATAGTCGGCCGTTTCTGGAGCATCAGCTTTCGCATGCTCAGCCAGATATCTTGTCGGGGCGGTAGACATACCGAAAGCAATGGCAGTCCCCATACCGGATGCTGCGAATGGAGCCGAAACATTTGATCCTGTGACGTCACGCCGGGCAACGGTTCTAGTACCGCTCCTACCCTAGATAGACGGCGGCGCACCCTTTGCCCCTGCAGTCATGTTTTCTTTCGGAAGATTTCTGGCCTGGGCCTGACTCTTGCATCCCGTATAATACAAGCTTCCTGTCTCATACGAACGAGGCGGCTGTCTAAGATCCAACCATCCAGGACTTCTCATTGAGGCCGCAGCGTCCCTTAATCCTATTTCTTTTGCACCCCTAACGCTTGGCGCTCTTACATTCTTCCATCCATCCCACTACTCTGCCACAGGTCATAATGGCAACAGAGCCAGAGTCCAGCAGCTCCAGCGATACGCAATTGCGGCCAGTTGAGACGAAGATGTCCTACTCCTATGAGGATGAGAAGGGATGGCGACGCTGGAGGGTGCTTCGTCCCGGACGGGGTATCTACCATGATATCAAGCGAAGGTTGCCATACTACTGGAGTGACATCGCCGACGCATGGACATATCGCACAGTCGCAAGTACAATCCGGATGTACTTTGTGAAGTAAGATGACGCTTTCTAACTTTTCCTATATCGAAATATAGCTAACCGGTCTAGCCTGCTTCCAGCGATTGCATACACTCTCGACATGTACCGAAGAACTGGCGAATTCTTCGGTGTCAACGAAGCGCTCTTCTCCTCAGCACTTGCCGCCGTCGTCTTTAGCACACTCAGCGCCCAGCCCCTGACGATAGTTGGCGTCACCGGCCTGATCTCTCTCTTTAACTTCACGATCTACGACATCATCAAGATTTACGACGTTTCTATCTACCCACAATTCATGGCTTGGACAGGAATTTGGGCTGCAATCTTCCACTGGCTAGTTGCAGTCTTCAACGGATGCGACTATATGCGCTACGTGACGGACTTTTCTAGCGAATCCTTTGGCTTGTACGTGGGAATCATCTACATCAGTAAGTGATCACCTTTGCTTTACATGGCACCCTTTATTCACAATATTATAGTCAAAGGAGTTGAGGAACTAGTCAATGAGTTCACTACTGAGGGCAGTGCTGCTGGGTACTTGGCCTGCTTGATTGCCATACTCTATTTCGGAACGGTCTACGCGCTCGAAAAGCTTGGCTCTAGCACTCTCTGGAGAGCGGACTTTCGAGGCATTCTTGCAGACTATGCCTATGTCGTAAGCCGTTTTAAAATGCCTTTCCCATGATTGAATGATTGCCTAACGTCCATTCCCACAGTTTGCTACGGTTTTCTGGGTCGGCTTCTCCCATATTCCAGGACCTTTGAAGGACGCACACATTATGAGAGTTCCCATAGAGACAGCGTTCCATCCCACACAGCCCCGAAACTGGCTTATCGACTTCTGGAATCTCGATGTCAAGTGGGTGTTTGTTGCCATGCCTTTTGGTTTCCTGACTATGTTGCTCTTCTACTACGACCATGTGAGTTGCGACCCGGGATGTCGAAGAACTCATACTAACCACTTCATAGAATGTCAGCAGTATTACAGCACAAGCTCGCCAATACCCACTTCAGAAACCTGGCGGGTTTCATTGGGATTTCTTCCTTCTCGGGTGCACCACTTTCGTCGCAGGCATCCTTGGGCTCCCGATGCCGAATGGCCTTGTTCCCCAAGCTCCAGTTCACACAGACTCATTGACAGTCTACAAGACAAGTCTAAAGATCATCCCAACATCAGAGGGGGAGGACACTGAGATCCGCCGTCCAATTGTCAGCGCAACTCATGTCGTCGAGCAGCGACTGTCGCACCTGTTGATGGGGCTTGCCCTGATTGGAACGATGACCGGGCCTCTTCTTGTGGTTCTTCACACAATGCCGGCCGCGGTATTCGCTGGTGTATTTCTCGTGGTCGGAGTAAGTTCATGGTATGGAGCGTTCAACGTCTTTGGTTGATAACTAACGAGTATTAGTGGGGATCAATTGAGTCAAACTCCATCTTGCAGAAATTCGTGTTCCTCCACTCCGAGAAACGGTTCATTCAACGCGACGAGCTGTTGCTCCAAGTGCGCCGTCACAAGATTTGGCTTTACATTATCCTACAATTCGCGGATGTTGCGGCGTGTGTAGCCATCTCGCACACCCTTGCAGCAATAGGCTTCCCGGTTCTGATAATCCTGCTCATCCCTATGAGGGTTGTGTTAGTGCCGAGATGGTTCACCCAGAAAGAGTTGCAGATACTGGATGATTTCACAGCAACAAATAAGATGGTGCTGGCGAGTTTAGGTGGCAAGCCTGGCCTCCCTGAAGGTTCTCGGGAGGAGGAATGGGGCTTGGAAAGACGTGTCAGCGAGAGCAAGCATGGGGTGCCGAGACAGAGAGCCGGCAGCTTGCACCGCTGATTTTATTGAGAATCGCCATCAACTTCAGAACAATACTGCCAAGTGTCTAGCAGAGATGATAGTGTCTCTGGACGAATTCTGTACGTCCGTTGCCACGAAATGAATTACATTCTGATCCCTGCAATCTCATTTGCCTGATCTCAATAAAACAATGATAAGCCCCATGACCAACCCAGGCTTTAGGAAACCTGCTGGCAGACCATAACTGGAACGATTCCATATGATAAAATAGTTGCACAGCTGAAATGTAGTTTTTACCTGCCCAAGAAAACTGGACTCATTCATAATTTGACTTTTGACACGGCGCTAATTGCCTTTGACTTACAAGGGGAACTTACTTTTGTATCGACAGCACAAGATCAATCAGGGGTTAAGGCGGCGTGGTAGGCTTTAAGGGGGGTTCAAGGGACTTTGACACAATGAACAAAGCTAGCGGTAGCTTCCAGCGTTTCCCGCAGCCTGTCACTCTACGAGCAAGCCTGATAGCTATTATTCTTCACTCTGTAGAGCTCAACAAAACAAAACTATTCCTCTGTTCGTTCAATTGTTTTCTCTTCTCCTTCCAACGGTTTGATAACGCTTTCAGCTACCGGGTATCCTATGCTGGCAAATCGGCTGGACCTCCGAACTCTTGCTTGTTCCTGCTTTTCGGGGGGTGGAGATGCTGTCATCGCTCTCAGAATCTTCAAGGGGCTTTTGTTTACATTTGAACTAGTTTTAAGTGGTGGGAGGTGTGGGTTAGACGGATTCAGGGCAGCATATATTTGCACAGATCGGCGCTGCCAAGCCAAGGCACGGTAGTCGTGACCTCTGCTATTTACCGCATGTTTGTCGGCGCCATGCCGAATCAGAACGTTCATTACGTCTAGTTGGTCATGAATCACAGAAAGATGTAGGGGTGTATCTTGTGATGGTTGCTGCCTCGCGTTGACGTTGGCTCCAGCTTGGAGTAAAGCAACGACAATAGCTGGCGAGCCAGTCCTGACTGCGTGATGCAGGGCCGTGTCGCCGAACTGGTTGCGGTCATTCACATTAGTCCCAGCAGTTATCAGCTCTGCGACCATTTGTGCGTTTTGGAAAAGACAACTTTCGTCGAGGGGAGTGCGTCCATCAGGATTCCGCGCAGAAAGATCCGCTCCACACGCGACGAGGTCTCTTGTGATTCCTGCAGCACCATAAAAGATGGCTGCAAATAAACACCTGCTCAAGTCGCAGGAGGGAGGCAAGGTGAGCTGCTCCAGGTAGATTCGGCGGCTCAAGTCGTAAATACAAGACCCGATGCCAAGCGCAGTCAGGCCCTCGAGAAAACAGTCCCAGTTAACCCAGTGCCATCGATGATCTCTTGGGAGATACAAAGCATCTTGAAACTTGTACCAGACTCGGAGAGATTGCGTTCCTTGACGTAAAAAGACATCGACCGCCTGATCTTGGGAGATGCGATATTCTTCTGCTTGGGTAAGGTGGTGCCCAAGCGTTTGAACGGCATATCTCAGAAGGGGAAGCTGATGAAACACAGATTCTATGGCTTCACGGACCCCGAAACTGGGCTGAGTCGGCTCGTACTCGCGATTCTGCGGTTTCCGGCGAGTAGATACCGGCCCATGAAGCCGCGTATCCTTCGCGAGGGGAATAACAGTCTTGTCAACAGGATGTATCTGTGGTTTCCCCTTCAGACAACTATCGAAATGGCTGGTGTGAGACCGTAAATTCGAGAAAGATTCGCAGTTGGTGATTTCGTTCTGCGTCAAATACAGGACGCAGGTGAGGGCGATATCGCGATGGGCCACACCGATAAGCTTCGCAGGCTGTTCATTAGGTCGCAGAATCGCAAGGCCTCTCTGTAACAGAAAGACAGACACAGTGTGGTGGATGAACTGAACGGTACCCGAGTCTTGAGAGTCGTCCTTATCTTGAATGTTGAGAAGACCCCGTGAACGACTCCGAACGAATTTCTCTGCTTGCAAATTTTGCCCCACGGATTCATTCGATCGCTTCCATGAGTCCAAGGTGACTTTGGACGCGTTGCGATGGAAGCGCATTGCGAAGCATAGCTCAAGCGGGCTCAACCTTCGATCTGCGAAGAGCATCCAGCTGAATAAACGGAACGTATCAAGGCGCTCATCATCTGTAAGCTTATGAAGTATTTGCATGTAAAGGCCATCCAGTTCCTGCGGTGTGGCTTCGAAGGCACTCATGGTTTGCTGAAGACTCTCGCCGTGGTCGTCCGATTTGAGGATTCTAGAAACACATTATCAGCTCGGTTGATGACAGATTGAACCACCGTCCCGTTTTTCGCTGTGTCAGATAGACAAGCTAACTTTTTCAGAGTGAACGTCTCGATATCTCGGCCGTTATGATTCTCGACCCAAATCTCGGGGCAATTGTCCACGGAAATGTGGGGGTAGTGTCGACTAGAGAATAAAACCTGAAGTTTCTTGGTCGAGATCCCCAGGTCGCTCAGACCAATCTGCTGCTGAAGGAAGTGTAGCAAAGGCCGAATCTCATCGTCTAGACCCTCATCTAATCCGTCGAGAAGAAGGATTGTGGGCCTCCAGCACTGAAGCCCGCATGAGATTTCGAACATCGCCATCAATTCCTCGACTTTCCAATTCATTCCTTTTCCTTTGACGAAGCGGCCATCCGATGCGTTCATAAATTCGACTAACAGCTCGTGATTTTGCGAAAATATTTGGTGCAATACGGACCGCAAGACGCCAATCGTGGAATGTTCCAACATGTGCCCCGATGCGTCATAAAAGAAGGACGCAATCGTGACGGAATTGTCAGCATGTTCATTTTGTAACTCCTCCAATGTTCGCTTCATAAGCGTAGATTTTCCAGACCCGGCTTTCCCTTTGATCCAGAGGAACTGGCAGTCACCTCTCAGCCAAGCCTGGAATTGTGGAATCTGTGACAAGCATCTTCCAGTACCCTGGTATGGCTTTCTGATAACAAGGCGGCGGTGATGCATCTGGGTGAAATCTAAAGATACACGTACTGTCGAGGAATGAGTAATGTGCGTGTGTACTCGTTCGTACGATTGATGGCCTAACTACCGTTTTTGCAATTGACGTCCAGTACGTGTTTCACCGCCTTTGCTTGATTGGTATCTAGAAAGAAAATGGACGTAAGCATAAAAATTTATCATTGACCACGTAAGAGTAATAAGTCTGATTTTGACCCACCGTAAATTTCGCGAAGTGTTGGGCCTGTTTCAGGAGCGTGCACCAGAGACAGGAGCTCTTTTGCATATGCTGCCGCTATTATGGCTGCATGCGGCTGCCATCTCTTGTCCTTGTGTGAATCGGCATAATCACAAATTCCCCGAATGACGAGACACGGAAAAGTGTTCATGAGACCGGCGGCTTCCATTTCAAAACAGAGGACCCCACCTAGCTCTGAGCTCAACCTATCCCTCGACATACCATCTCTCATCACTTGGTTGCCTGAAGCTATCGTGCCATAGTGAACTATTGTCCCCTGGCTTTTTCGCGCTGGTCGCTTCACTAAATATTCATTCGAGCAGTTATCACAGGTAGAACCCCCAACGTGATGGTAAGCTGGCTCATACAGGAGGTCTTGCCCTGCGGACTCCCGAGCGAAATGAGGCAAGCGTTTGAGGCGAGACCTGTGTCGAGAGAGAAGTTCCTGAGATCTGAATTGCTGGGCGCGCAGCTTTGCGACGGCGATCAGCAAAACGTTTGGCGGTGCATTTAGAAAGCCGGTTCGTTCGAATTTCTCTGGTCTCGACTTGCCAGAATCGTATTGAATGACTCCGCCATGCGTACTTTGTGGCTGGCTCACCACAACATCCCCAAGGCGGATGTCGTTATCTGCGTTTGGCACCCCGCCTTCGGTTCCTACCATCAATCCAAAGTGGATTGAAGGGAAGTCCCTTTGTATCCCGATTGCGACCGCTGCCGCTGAGTTGGTGCCCGTTTGACCTGCAGGTAGGCTTGCAAGAACGATGTTGTGTCTGCCAACGCGGCCTAGAACGTAAGCTGATGTACGTGCGGCATCCAAATGGTCATGAAATTCGTCTAGAAGCTCCTGCGCTGCGGCGAGCTCGACTGGCAGAGCACAAACCCACCCGACTGTGTACAGCTCGGGTTGCAAGGCCCTCCGCGGCATCTCCACAACGTCAATGTGAGGCTATTGAGGAGTGAGAAAGGAGTGGAAGCAGGGCGATGAGCAGAAGAGGAGATTACCCCGCGCTTATCTTTGGTTCACAAGGGACCACGTTGGCAGACTCCATCAAAATCAGGCTGCATGTAGTCAGATGATTTAGCTCGGCCTAAAATTAGGCCGACTTTTCTCTTTCCCTTCTTATTTTTCCTTTGCAGAGTCCCGCCTGTGGGCGCACCTCACCGACTAAGGTACCGTATGATTTTCGCGGCAAAATATATTACCTAGCGTGCGGCACCTATCTTATAAACGGGTAAGGAAGGTATCAAAATTTAGATTCTGTGACAATTTCTAAGCATTTAGTATTCTTCGAAAGAGTAGTAGTCCTGGCCCTCGCATACTGCCCCGTCAGAGTCATACGGCAGTCAAAGAGGTGCGCCCACAGGCGGCAATCTGTGAAAAGAAAGTTAGAAGGGAAGAAGAATAGTAGCACTACGCCGATCTAGATGACAACGTTGACCTTCACGGACAGCAGTAGGTTATACATAGTAACTAGCCAAGTGTACGTCGCATCAGCAAATAATTTCATGATCCTAAATTTTTCATGTTATCGGTCCTTACAGGTTCATGTCTTTTTCGCTCCTGATTCTGGTTATAGGGATGATGTCTGATGCCTCTCCTGCATCATTCCAGCTACATAGTAGTCCGATGTGTGTGTGTGTATGTGCGTGTATGCGCATGTGTGACTTCCCTATTTGCTAGGCAAAGGGCGTCTAGCAGTTATGTATGTAGGCCCATCAAACACAACAATATATTCAAGGGAATATGTTAAAATATAGTAGTCGAATGTAACAGGACGACGTCTATTTTTAATTGGTATTTCGGCTATCTCAATCTTTAATAGTTTCATGTCAGAAGCCCTCTGGCTAGAAAACGAATTCCGCTATGTTAACTTTCTGCGCCCCAAGTGAGTTACTATCCACGTCCGCAATGGTGTCAATCTCTTGTCGTACAAACTCTCAGCAGAAGCAGAAGAGACCATACTTCACGATTCTTTACGTGCTTTATTTACCTTGGGCCATCACGGAGCACTTCTCCGAATTATAGAAAAGACCTAAGTTCTTTTATCAACCATTGATAATCTAAAGAACCAGGTTCTGTGAATGATCTGAGTGCGGACTACTCAAAACTGGGAAGATTCGGCGTTATCGGTCGGTGTAATGGGTTCAGTGATCCCCAATGCATAGAAACGGATATTACTCCTACTCTTTCAAGGCATTCCGTACTAGGAAACACTAAGTCCGTGAACCTTCGCCGAATGCAAATCAGCGTCAGTGCTCGTCTGTACGGACCTCAGAAAACCATTGAAAATACACTGAATGTCAATTACTTACCGCGCGGTTATGACCACAACCAATTTCAATCTGAAATGAAGAAACTTTTCGCCCACATTGAGCCTTCCATGAGCTGGAAATCAAATGTCACCCACTCACGGAATTAATGGCTTTGCGTGCAAACCAGAAGTTTGCTAGGCCTTGCTTTTCTTTTTTCCCTATAAATGTCCTTCTACTGTCTCTCAAGGAGTTGGAATAATCATTCCAATCACATCACATCACGCTTGCCATCGTTAAACAGTGCCAAAACTCAACATGTCTTTTACCCCGACTACCCACAATGCAAGCTACGAGGCAATTTCTGCTACGAACCCCTCGATCTCCGCCGCCGGCAAAGTCGTCCTCATAACTGGAGCCGAGTCTGGAATTGGAAACGCCGCTTCGTTCTCCTTCGCTACAGCCGGAGCAAAAGCTTTGATTCTCCTCGGTCGCCGAGTGGAGTTACTTGAGCAGGTTGCAAAGTCCATTCATGAGAAAGGCCTCGATACGGAGACAGCCTGCTTTGCTGTTGATGTCTGCGACGAACAGGGTGTGAAGTCTACGCTGAACCAGATAGTCTCTAAGTTCGGACGCATCGATATCGTCATACACGCAGCTGGAGCCCTCCCGCCCCTTGGCCCTCTGGCAACAGTGCCCCTCGACGACCTCTGGAGGGCATTCGAAGTAAACATTAAAGGCTTCCTGACCTTGGCTCAAGCTATGTTGGCTGTTACCACGTCGGGTCAAGAGGGCGCGTCTCAACCGGTCCTTATCGTCCTCAACACTGCCGGAAGCATCATGCCTCCGCTACCGGGCATGGGCGGGTATGTGGCAAGCAAGATGTCCTCCTTGAAGCTAGCAGAGTACTTGGCTTCGGAGAACAAGAACAAGTTGCGAGTCATTTCGGTGCACCCAGGTCTAATCCAGACTCCGATGGCTGAAGAGCTTGAGAAGGCAGGACTCAGATTTCCGTATGACGACAGTGCGTGCCGACTGATTTGAAAGAGCTTCACGCCGCTGACACGTTTTAGTCTCTCTTCCCTCAGACTTTCTCGTCTGGGCCGCCAGCCAAGAAGCGGCTTTCCTGAATGGGAAATTTGTCTTCGCCAACTGGGATGTGGAGGAGCTCAAAGCCAGTGCTGGGAAGATTGAGGGTGATGCAGACCTCAGCTTGATGTTGCGAGGCCTGTGAGGATACCTTAGCCATCGATGTTTGGAGGGTTGTCTTGTGAAAAATTACTTACGCTAAACCTTGATTCTAAATTCAGAATTCACAGTTCTTCGTGTTGGTTGATAGAATTTGTCGAGATACTCTCCGCCGTACTGCCCGGGCCCTCGACTCTTCCCGGAAGCCGAGTGGGTCCTTGGTCGCCGTGGGCGGCACTGATTTGACGGACTGGGCGGCCGGCATCAGCCAGTTGAAGTCATCCAGTCTTGTTCAACGCACCCGTAGCACTGAAACCATCCGCGGATGTATGTATCGTATACCAAATTGAAGCAAGTATCCGTCATTGCAGGCGCTTTTTCTGGGGATGCTCAATCAGATTCTTTAGTGCCAGTGAGAGAATTAGCGCCAAGGTGGCATCACTGCAAAAAGCACCCGCGTCAGTGTTAATTAGATGTCTACTAAGACATCCCCTCAGTTCACCTGAACTGAGATTTAGCGTGGTGAAATTTGTTGACCCGATTGGCTGTGAAAAGCGTCTTTCTTTGTAGTCCGCCTGGTTCATCGCGATTCGCGACCCCTGAATGATAAGCGGCGCTAGAGAGCATAGTGCCGGACGTCAAAGGCATCTATGGATGTCTAAATCCCTGGATTACGATCAGCACTGCAGTTGATCGGCACCAACATTTAGACTGCCAACCAACCAAACAGTAACATGTAGCGATTCGCAACGGTTTCGCGCATCTTACTCACCGAGACCAACGGCAAGCCATCTTAGTGAAGATGAGAGATACTTCGTATTTCTTTAGGTAGCTTGCAGCACACATAAGCCGCTTACCTACATCTGCGTTGCGTCTATGCTACACAACATTGAAATCCCCGCGCCGGGGACGCAGGAACGTAGGATGGGATTCGTCAACGTCAAGAAAATGCAGCAAGGGTACGAATTGCTCACAAACTCATCCTTGAAGCAATATATGCAACCAAGAGTTGGGGTAGTCCGTTGCGGCTATTGATTCTCATCAGGCTCCCTTCGCCCTCGCATTATCAACATTTGTTGAGTTTGTAACTGCGCAGGCCGAGAGGTGACCAAAACCAACCGGCAATCGGCTCCGAGTCACAGCGTTGGCATACGAGGATCTCCGCGCCATTTTTCTTTTTTGCTTCTGGTCTGGTGCCTGACTATTGGCACCGTTGTGCGCCACGTTTTTCGCGCTTGGTCGTCGAGCTGACATCAAGCTGAATATGCCGGCCGGCGCTTGATTTTGCGGGCTAGGGCGAAGACCCGCGACCCCAGGTCTAAAATCTGACCGCATCGAGCGAAACCTCCCCGAAATTGCCAGAGCGCGGCAACTACCACCAACGTGCATGGACTAATATTTTTCGTTTAACCAGTTTGCGTAGTCGGAGCGCTGCTCCTTCGCTCTAGAACGAAGTCATCTGCCGCGTCAACGCTGGGACACAGCAACCGTTACCGTGGGGTTGGGAGCCTTTTTATTCAAAGCGATGCGTCCTCCGGAGAAAGCTCAACACGCAACTCTCTCAGCCGCAAGAGAATCTGCCATCCTGTTCGGCAATAAGCTGCAGTAGCTATAATCCGAGGCCGCATCTGAGCTGCACATCTAGGCTGCAATAGAACCTCACAACAACAACTATATATAAAGAGACAGGAACCTCCTACTCGTCTCCAATCTCATCTACAGCAACACACTTCTTCAACTTCTCTTCTCCGATCTTACATATTCATACATCAGCCTCAGGTCTCAAGGCTCTTATTCTAGCCCGGCAGCTCAACCCCAACTTCAACATGAAGACTTCTACCATCACCACCGCCCTGGCCTTCGCCCTCTCTGCGGCTGCTGCCCCCAGCGCTGACAGCTACGGAAGCAAGAGAGGCAAGACTTGCCCGACCAACACCGCCCAGCCCGATGGCACCCTCGGCAAGTCCTACGTGAACACCAGCCTGCTGGTTCCCATCTCCAAGAACCTGCCCAGCGTTGCCTTCCCCGCCACCAAGATGGCGATTGTGACCCCCAACGACGTCTGCACCGTCTTCAACCTCGACTTGCCTGTTGCTCAGACCCAGGGCAAGGTCTGCAACCTCGTCTTCGACTTTCCCTCATATGACCAGCAGGCTCTCGGAAAGTACCTCTTCCACGGCCCGGGTACATTCCAGTTCACTGGATACGCCATCGGCGCCGGTGCCGTGGCCGGAGTCACTTCCTACAACAAGCAGCCTGCGCCTGGCCCGAGCCCTCCCAACCCTCCCCCCACCATGACTCCCGGTCACAGCTACGTAAGTCCTGCACCGTCGTCCGACATAGTTCATAAGCTAACATCATAATCTCAGATCGTCAACAGCGCCCCTTGTGGCATTCCCGCCAACGTTCCCGGCACTGTTACTGTCTCTGGCAGCCTTTGCTCTCCCGATACCGTCTTCTCTTTCCAACAGAGCAACGACGGCTGCCCTCTTGGCTTCTACGTCGTCCTGACCGATGCTTAAGTCTTCTAAGGCACATGTTGAAGCAAATGTCATGACCGTGGATATAGATCGAGCTGGAGTGTGGTATGCCATGTATCATATTGACAATACTTGTACATATGGCCTTCTAGAGGGTAGATAGTAATTTGTAAGATCTGGTTATCTTTGTTTGTCATTGGCTTCGCGAAGGGGAAGCTTTCATGGAATGTCTCTTATGACAAGTTCATAACATACTCTTTTGTGTCTGACGAAACTATTCAATGGTGGATTCCACTCCTCCTGGCCACGGTCTAATTGCAGCTTACAGACGTAATACATGTAAGCCGAAGGTATCACTGATACAGCCGGATCCAAGACCGCGACTTATTGTTTCCCACAAATAGTATTTTCGAGCTCCAATCGCAACCTCTGGTCAAAAAGAAAAAGGGCAAAAACGAAACAAGGAAGGAAAAAGCACTCCTAAGGCCGAGGCTTTCCACTAGGCTTTCCACCGTGTCTCGCCACTCTCAGGTCATTCTGTGATTTCACAGCCTAAGATGACGCAGCAGAGTGCATGCACCGTGGGGCATAACTCGTATTCGTGGCGCGGAGCGCATAATTAGGGAAGGGGTCGGGGTCGTCGGGGTTCGCATTGTTCTGCACGCGATAGACCAGAGACCGCGGATAGAACTGAGTTCCGCGCCCGCCGAGTGAATCCGTGAGGTTTAGGTGGTATCCATGCGAGTTGTGATCTCTGCCCGAGACAAAAGTGAAGTTGTAGTAGCTATCGGTGCACCATCCCGTCCAAGTTGGCGGAATCGAAGGGCTGTGGTAGTTGTCGCCACTGCTGGACCTGCAGGATGCTTGGTTGATCATGGCGCCGCTTTCGGTAACGATACCGACGTCGAAGCTGTAGCTTGTAGATGACGTTTTCGGCCCTGACCCAGCAAAGAAGTCGTCAATTCTGTAGAATGTTGAAGCTTGACGCTGCTCGTTTGCAGGTGCTGCGGAACCAACACCACAGAATATCATGATAAAAGCAATTTGCTTCATTTGGTGATTGGAACCGAAGGTGGTTTGGGATGAGTAAGGTAAACTGAGAAGGCTGGTCTCTGAATTACATGAAAGGCAGTGACGATGGACGAGAATTTCAGCTCTTATATATTCATGTTAGAATTTGTCAAGAATACGGCCAAATCATGTCAACCCTCATGCCGCTTGCACTTTGGTCTCATGACTACAGTAACGTCTGTGTTGCGGTACAGAGTGAGACTGTTATCTCTTTCTGCAGACTGTGACGTTATTAGTGACCGCTGAGCTTCTCGCGATGCTCGATGGTGACGCTGTTCAAAACACAATTCGAAAGCCGACAAAACAGCCGCCTCGTCTATGAAACATCCTAGATCACTCCAGAAGTTCGTCACAGATATCGAACGGCGGTGCTGGGTAAAGGGCATGTTTGTGCAATAGTTGAGACTGGAGGAAAGAAGTTTCCTACTAAGCTTTCGAAACTGCGAATACGGCTATGATAAGTACTCAATTGCAGCAATTCTGAAGATTGCGCGTGGTCCAGCTGGGCTACACAAAAAATACTGGACGCTCACTCAATACGCTTGGTCACACTATGCGGGATCGTAGGACGCCCACGACTCGCTTAAGTCGCGGATGATATTACTTCAAAGGTTGTTCAAAAATCACACCCGATTACACGAAACTTGATGTGTCACGTCAAGTCCATAGGACATCACCATAACGATAGGCCGGTAGGCCAGCGATCGAGCATTTATGAGCTACTATGGAAGGTTACATACAATGGCTTGTGATGCCAACATTTACAATGGGGTGCCTATTATCTCATCGCAGACCATCATTGACTGTACATATACCAGGCCCTTCCCTTTTGGGCCACGACAACCTAATCGCAATCGGCCAATTTTGTAACACATTTCTCACTGTATTTTCCAAGTGGAGAGTGTGACCATGGAAAATGGCTGAGCGTTGCCGATGTTACTCTGTTAGCGGGTAAATTTGTAGCATGAGACTAGAGACAGCGCCCCTTCTCGAACCGCTGGGGTATGATTGAAGCGCTTTTTCTATGTCGATCATTTTCACGAAATGGCTCGCAAAACCCCCCTTTCCGGACTGAATTGACAAGAAATTCACAACATACCATCAGATTAAGGTATTCTCTATTGGTGGGATTTGTATTTGAAAATTCACGGGAGTCAGTCCTGTCTGTCCTCTTATGGCGTTCTTCAGGTTAATTGACGGTCCCTTGCCGGCACCTGAGTTGCCGACCTCGCGACCCAATGATACCGGTGCAGAGTCCGATGGCCTCGCATCAACCGCAAAGAACCCGAAAGATTCGTTCATGGCCAAGAAGCACTACATAAAGTCAGAGGATATTCCCTATGACATGAATGAAGTTTGAACTCTTACTTCCATCACACCGGCTCTTATTTGGGGATCCTCACCCTTTACCACTAAACGATGCGGTCTTCCATCCTTTTTTCGGTGGTCGTGATGGCACTCTATGCCATGGCGCAGACCTTCACCAATCCAATAATATGGGAAGATCTCGCCGACAACGAGGTCCATCGAGTGGACGATACTTTCTACATGACGGCTTCGACTATGCACTACTCGCCAGGCGCTCCCATCCTGCGGTCCAAAGACTTGGTCAACTGGGAGTATTTCAGCCATTCGGTGCCTTCCCTCGACTGGGGTACCAAGTACGATCTGGTCGATGGTCAGAGAGCTTACATCAAAGGCATCTGGGCATCTTCCCTTCGTCATCGGGCGAGCAACGGTCTGTGGTACTTTGTTGCTTGCATCGAATTTTCAAAGACGTACATCTACACGGCTTCGAACCCTGCCGGTCCCTGGACAAGAGCGGGCACGATCGACAATTGCTACTACGATGTGGGTCTGATGTTTGACGACGATGACACTCCTTATGTGGCTTACGGAAACACGGCTATTTCGGTTGCCCAACTGTCGGCCGACGGTCTTTCCGAGGTCCGCTCGGAGCTTTTATACAACACTCCTAGCAGCATCGGTGCCTTGGAAGGCTCTCGCATGTACAAACGAAATGGCAACTACTACATCTTCCTCACCCGACCGCCTGATGGGCAATACGTGCTCCAATCCTCCAGCCCGTGGGGTCCGTACACGGTCAAGGTGCTTGCTGACAAGCTAAGCCTTACTGCTGTGCCTAGTGCGGGCTCGCCTCACCAAGGAAGCCTAGTTGATACACCCAACGGGGACTGGTACTACATGGGCTTCGTGGATGGATATCCAGGAGGTCGCTTTCCAGTCCTTGCCCCAATTACCTGGGGCAGTGATGGATTCCCGTCTCTGACACTAGTGAACGGTCAATGGGGAGACTATCCATACCCTCTTGCAAAAGTTGATGTCCAAAGCTCTCTCGGCACAGACTCTTTTACGGGAACGACCCTTCGTCCTGAATGGGAATGGAATCACAATCCTGACGCAAACGGCTTCACGGTAAACGATGGACTTACTCTCCGTACTGTCACTATCACGTCCGATCTCTATCAAGCCCGTAACACTCTCAGCCACCGCATTCGAGGCCCCATCGGAACTGGCACAGTCCGTCTTGATGTCGCCAATATGGCTGACGGTGATCGTGCTGGCCTCGCAGCGCTGCGCGATCAGTCTTCGTTGATCGGGATTGAGCGTTCCGGGGACGCGTACGACATCATTCTCATGGGCGGTATCGACATGAACTCGGATTGGACAACGGCTTCGACCGGCACGGTGGTGCAGCGGCAAAGCCTTACGCTCAGCGGCTCGAAGGAAGTCTATCTGAGCATGAAGGCGGATATTCGGCCTGGAGGAGCTGGCAATGTCGTTTTCAGCTACAGCACTGACGGTCAGACCTTCACAACTCTTGGATCGTCATTCTCTCTTCACAACGATTGGCAATTCTTCATGGGTTACCGGTATGGAATCTTCAACTATGCTACGAAGGCTCTCGGAGGCTCTATGCGAGTTGTGTCGTTCACCAGCGAAGCGTAGGTAACGAACAAATGACTCGGGCTTAAAGGGCTGAATGTATATATTTCCCCCTTTTTGTAGGTATCTTATCAGATTTACCAGAGGAAATATCACTACTTTTGTTGCGATCAATGAGCACTGGGCCCACATTGTGTGCCGATCGCCCTGATCAATGACACCGCACCACATGGTTGTTTGACGATCAGCAACTTTGTCGTCTCGGCCCGAAGCGGGATCATTCGATTCATCGTCCTGGAATTCGACCTCGGCCTACGAATCACACCCGAATTTAGGCGCCCGGGGCGCAGACACTTTCCACCAAGGCGGAGAACGATTGTGTCATTCACAGACCCATTGTTAATTTTCAATGACCAAGCTAAATCCATGTCTCTTGGCAATAAATTCCATTTTGTAAGCTCATAGAACCCGTAATTCAAGCTGTCAAATAGCACGTGAACCCTTTGGGTTGGACGATCCCAGGTTCGCTCCGAGAGATTCACAAAGCCTCATTGGTGCGCATCCTTGACTTCGGCAGCCAGGACTTAACCTTGACTAGGTTCATCCCCACCTCAACCCCAGATCTCGACGGCACTTAGCCATAAACGCGGGGAGGGTAACATTGCTCTCGGTCGAGCTATCCCCGACCCAACGGCTTTTCTTCCACGCAGTATGAGGTCACATTGTCAGTTGCGCGAAAACATAGCAACCCAGACGCGCCAATGATCACGGTGTCGTACCTGCACATCCCGCCAGCTATCCCCAACAGGGCCACTCTACCGGCTTGGGGGTGGATTCCAATCAGATGTTTACGAGTCACGAATCAAGCTTGCCTCCACGCAAGCTGAGCTGGTGATGATGTTCTTGATTGATGCTTCCTTGGCGTGACGAGGAAAATTGACCCCTCTCAAGCTTCAATGGCGAGATATATAAGCTAACCCCGCTGTACAGAAGCTATTAGCTGTCGTCCCCTTGCAAGGCACTTGACTCCTACCCGTCGGTCCTCCCCATTTCTCTAGATTCGCCCGGTCAATCCTCTCCGTCCTAACAAAATGAGGTTCTTCGGCGCCGCCGTCGCTGGCATCGCCAGTCTTCTGTCCCTTCAGGTCGCAGCGAGCCCCCTTCCTACTCCTGTCGAGGCTCGCCAGGCCACCGGTACCGTCTCGAACAAGGCCATCTTTTCCCCGCCGACCGACGCCGGTTGGGTTGACCCTCGCGTTCTGTACGCTCGCACCATCCAGCTGAGCTCGGGCGACCTGATCGCCACTTGGGAGAACTACTCTCCGGAGCCCCCGATCGTCTACTTCCCCATCTGGCGCTCTTCCGACGGTGGTAACAGCTGGTCGGAGATCGGACGCGTCCAAGACACTGTTAATGGCTGGGGTCTTCGCTACCAGCCCTTCCTCTACGAGCTCCCCGAGGCCTTTGCTGGCTACCCTGCTGGCACGATCCTGCTCGCTGGTAATAGCATCCCCACTGACCTCAGCTTGACCAAGATCGATGTCTACGTCAGCACTGATGGTGGCGCCAACTGGGAGTTCCTGAGCAGTGTCGCCAGCGGTGGCGAGGCCCTCCCTAACAACGGCCTGACTCCTGTCTGGGAGCCTCATTTCCTGTAAGCAACAAGCCACTGACATCCTACCGTGAAAACATTTGCTAACCGCACTACTTTCACAGCCTTCACAACGGCGAGCTCATCATCTACTACGCCGACCAGCGCGACCCCAAGTACGGCCAGAAGCTTTCCCACCAGGTGACTTCGGACCTCAAGTCCTGGAGCGATCCCGTCGACGATGTCAACGACCCCAATGCTTATGAGGCGCGCCCCGGCATGCCCGTCATCACCAGGCTCCCCAACGACGACTTCATCTTCGCCTACGAGGTCTGCGGTACCGATGGCTGCCGCGTGCACTACCGCCTGACCAAGGACCCCCTCAACATTCTCGCGGCCCCGGGCATCTCCCTGGTCTCCAGCGCCGGCACCCGCCCCGTTAGCTCTCCATACGTCGTCTGGACCCCTCTCGGTGGCGAGAATGGCACCATCATCCTCAGCGCCGGTAGCCAGTCTAACATCTTTGTCAACCAAAAGCTTGGTGACGCCAGTGCTTGGGTCGAGTATGCTGTTCCCCAGCCCAACGCCTACTCGCGTGCGCTTGAGATCCTCGGAGATGGCAGCCAGCTTGCGATCATTGGTGGAGGAAGACTGCCTCCTAGCAGCACGAACCAAGTCAGCATTAGCGTTGTTGACCTTAATGAGCTCCTTGGCTTGTAGATG
Organism: Colletotrichum fructicola Nara gc5; assembly: GCF_000319635.2. Taxonomy (NCBI): domain Eukaryota; kingdom Fungi; phylum Ascomycota; class Sordariomycetes; order Glomerellales; family Glomerellaceae; genus Colletotrichum; species Colletotrichum fructicola. The sequence goes on from NW_027094057.1 coordinate 1,473,428, forward strand.
CCATGGAGGTAGCGTAATAACATTGTAGAAAACGAAGAGACGCGATATGATATTTATACATAATTTGCCTATCGTAAATCATCGGGGGTATCTCCACATGTGCGACATCCAAGATCTACCAGCATCTCAAAAAGGCATGCCTAACATTACACCCACAATGGCGGCGAATGTCCAAGCAGCGGCAAACATTCCCGCTCTTCCGCCAGAGGTTGTGACTCTCAAGCCAGCGGCACTGCTCGAGCCTGTCTCCGTGGGACCAGCCGCGCCACTGCCTGTCGTAGAGCCTGTGACATCGGACGCTCTGTACACCAAGGTAACACCTTCTCTTGCTGCGATAGGAGCGTACATGTCCGTGTAGTCACGGTCACGGTCGAAAATCGTTGTGGTAGTCGAGTAACTGTCGTCCGGCGGATATGTTCCAGTGTAAGTAAGAACCTCAGCGGTAACAACTGTGTTGTTGTAAGTGAACGTGGCGTTCGCAAATGTGTAATACTTGTCCTCGGTAGCCGACTGCACGTAATTGCACCCCGTCATCGGATCTCCAAAGAGTGACGAAGGCACATTCGAGTAGCAGCGACCCCCGCCCATGACGTCTGCTGTGTATCCCCTTGGCTCGATGTTAGATAATCAAAACGGCTCTCCTGATCACAGGGAGGAGAGCACTTACTCGGGACAGCATACAACAGCCGTTTCCCCATCCCCGATGGCCTCCATCAAAACATTGTTTGGTGGGTTCGATGACAGCATATCCCGGTACCAAGGGTCGGTGACGACCGGAGGCACAAACGCACCAGAGGAGCTGACAACTCCAGCACCGTTCTTGGCGGCCACCCCGGCAGTCGTGTAACCCTGTGGGCAAGCGCTTGCTGGTGAAAAGTAGTAGATGGTCCCTGCATTGGCGAGGTTGCTGGCACTGAAGGCGGAAGACCATGCAGTGTCAATGGCCTTGCCAGAAGGGTAGCAGTCTCCATAATTACGGGTTTCGCATTTTTGAGCCCATTGGGGCCATACGAGGCCAGAGTCGTTGTATGCGATATAGAGCTGGGGCGACGGCGTGGCACACGATGCTGGCGGTGTCCAAACAGTGGTCATGGGTCCAACATTGCTGAATACATATTGAGAAAGCTGTGTCGAGGTAGCGGACGGCATGCTGGGCGACTTGGGCGCGAAATCGTCAGTGCTCTCTGAGTTTCTGTGAGTATTTGGATGAACACTGAGATGTCGAGATGAGCGGAGAAAGGTTTCTGCAGAGGGAAGCAGGACAGTGTCTTTTTAAGCTGTAGATTTAAGCATGAAAATTAAAGAACCAACCGGGCTTGCGGCAACCCAAAGCTTGGCAACGATCAAGCCAATCTCATCGCGCAGTCCAGTTCATATGATCGTGCCCTCGCCCGAGAAGGAAAAAAGAGACGCATTCCGGGCGAAGAACCCTTGCTCAGTCGGGCCGCTAGCCGCTGTGCCGCACTAAACATGCCAACACCACAGGGCTGTGATGGTTGTAAATGCCTCGTGACACATGAATTAACCAACTGCGATTCGGATTGCCAGCTCAATGTGAACGCCTTCGGTGGCTCAGCGGTGTCGAAGCTTTTTGCGACAGGTTAATAGTCGCGTCGATTCGGCTCAAGAAACCGCGTTTCGGGCGCAATATCAGCACTAAGCTGCTTTTCGAACAAGCAAGTGCTATTGATGAGACCTCTCTGGGAACGAAACTCGACTAAAATTTCAGAAAAGCCCCCTCTTGCCCAACCTGCGGCACAGCCGTTAAGCGAGATGACCTCGGAAGCAGCGCTCCAGCCTAAACTCGTTGCCTCTGCTGCTCGTTGGAAAGACGACGACTTTGCTTCTTACATAAGCTTGAGTCAATCACGGATACGATACCCGAGCTTCATCATTTTTGTTTGTTAATTTTTGCGTCCCCTTGTCTCCAGTATCAATCACAAGCTAAGAGCACAAGCAGGCCGAAGCAAGTTCGCGCAAGTTAGAAAGTATTGTTTGAACTGTCTCTCAAGATTCGGTACCAAACCAAGGATTACAAATGTCGTTAGAGCTCGAATGTCTGGCTTACAGCGCCGTTCTCTGCGCGATTTCCCGCTTCATCATCGGGCTACAACAGGACATCAGGCTCAATCATCCTATAAACTTCATCACTACAATTGGTATGAGCCTTCGGATATTTACAATGGAGTTTCTGATTCCAGTGTAATATCTGACCCAGCCTGACCGATGACGATCGAATAGGGATCTTGCAGTTATTCAGCCTCCGTGATCGGCTTTTGGCAGCTCTTTTGCTCCTATGCGCCGCACCATGAAAGGCACGACTTGTGATGATGATGCCTAATTACTGATCACCTTTGACTTAATCAAATCAACGTTCGACAGTGATAATTAAAGCTGACCTATAGAAGCTTCCATCTCAATCGGCGAGCAATTTCTGCCTTGGGCGTTTCATAGAGGTTGAGCAACTTTGGATATGCATGTAATGTTTTAAGGGACTAAATCTGTCGTGGCACAAGGAGCGATTGCCAAGCGATACTTATGGTATTCTTTTCGCGACACAAGCCCACGCGTCGCATCATGGAGATCTAAGAGGCTCGTAGTCGAGGAAACAACGAAGGGCCACAAACGTGGCATGCTTACAAGAGAGGACCCAATGTTCCATTCCTGCTCAGCTAGCTCACGCTTGGCCTGCAGGAACTATTGAAATATCGCGGGGAAATGCCACTCGGATTACTTCTCGTCTTATACGTGCAGCGTTGTGGCTGATGTCAGCATGCTCGCCCCTTTGCGCTAAGGTGACATCGGACTGAACACGAGATCTTGGCTTGAGCTGAATCGACCCAAAGGCAACCTTTGACGAACGCCAAGTGCGGAAGGAGCCAGGAGGCCAATTGCCGTTGCAGCGGCCCCAGTATTGTATGTCGATGTTTTCTAGCGGCTCCGAGGGGACTGCATTAGCGACGCCCACGTCGTTCCATTGCCAAGAGTATGGCGCAAATCTCTATTTTCCAGGTAAACATGTCGTGATCTCACTCACATATAGGACGAACGGTTCCCGTCGGTCGGCGTGACTTTTGGGCTTGCCAAGTCAACCACCCTCACAATCAGAGCCTCAACTTGGAAAGATGGTGCACTTGAAGGCGCAATGTCTGTTGGCGGCGGCATGCGGTGCAATGGCTGTCGCTGCTGCGTGCACAGCAGACCTCCTGGTGGATGATTTGTCCAACTCATTGTCGACAAACCGAAACAATCTCGGCTCGTGGACGTCAGGTTAGTACGCGGACTATTTTTCGAACCCTGCAATTCACTGACCTCAATAGACGATGGTAGCATGGCCAGCATCTCCGCGTCTGATGGTATCCTGAGCTTCACACCCCAGAGTGGAGCTTACTTCTACGAAACGTTCCCTTGCCAGGCGCTGCAGACCGACTCGTACTCTCATGCACAGCTTGAGATCAAGGCACCCGTTGCGGGCGCAGCGTTCACAGTCCAGCTCTCGACGGCTACTAGCTGCTCGGCAACGACTAACACGAAGACATCTTATCGTGTCACGAGCCTTACTGGCGGATGGCAGACGCTGCGCATCCCTTTGAGTAGCTTTACTGGAGCGAACCTCAACGCGGCCGTCTCTATTGTCATCGAGTCATTTTCGTCTACGGAGCAATGGCAACTTGATAAGGTCTCGTTCGTTTGCGACCAGACGCCAACAACCTTGACTAGTGAGTACGAGTCAACTCATTTCTCGTGTTGCTGATGCTAATCATACGTCCTAGCCTCTACACCTGCCCAAGTCACTTCTACATCGACTCGATCCACAGCTATATCAACCGCTTCATGTTCGCCGCTTCTGGTGGATGATTGGGCATCACAGTCACGCCTTGACTTCCTCGGATACAACGCTCTCCTGCTGCCGACGGGTGACGATGATACCATGCAATCCAGAGTCGTCAGCAACAACCACATCACTCTGACGCCAAAGTCTACCGATGCCTACTTCTTTTCGCAAGTCGGATGTGTAGATGCTACAACGTACGGCGGTGTATCGGTCTGGATCAAAGCCCCCGCCGGCACGACGTTCAAAATCGAGTTGACTTCAAAGACGACTTGCGACGGTGCGATTACGGCAACGTCCATTCAAACGACAGCTCAATTGGGTTGGACCTTTGACGGAACAGAGAAGCTTTACAGTTTCCCCTTCTCTAAATTCAGCGGGCTCAATTTGAGCAAGCTGAGATCAATCGTTCTCTCGGCGCCCAGCAACGCGATCACCTTGGGCCCACTATCACTGTATTGCGGAAGTACCCCGAGTGGTTGGGTCGTTCCCACGGCCACTAGCCCAGCAGGACCAACATCGACTGTCCCGGCACCAGCCGCAACCGCCTCTGCGCTTGTCATCGACATTTTCAGCAGCTCGAGCACGAACTCACTTGGTTTCTGGCATGGTGGCGAAGACATGAACCTCTCCTGGGGCTCCAGTCGTCTCACCATCAGTGCTCCAGCCTCCGATTACGCCTTCACGTCACTACTTAGCAACGGTTGTCGAGACTTACGCGGCTACAGCGGCTCTTACTTGCACATTGCATACTCGGGTCACACAAAATTCTCCGTGGCGCTGCAGCAGCACAATTCTCAATGCAACTCAGGTGTGGCACCATACCCTGAGACGAGGGACAGTCTTGAAGCCGGCCGGTACGCGACTGGTAGCGATATTTACATTCCTATTTCGCATTTCAACATCAACCTGCAGCGTGTCAGCAGCGTTGCCATCAGAAGTGTGTACAGCACTGAGTCCTTTGTCCTGACCAAGGTCGAGATTGTCCCTTCCATCCCCTCTGGCGTGAGCATACCGTCAAAGCTTCCTTCGGGAACACTCGTCTTTTCCTGCACAAGGCCCAACTCGTTTGCATTCGGCATCGATGACGGGAACCCAAGGTACTCTGCCAGGCTGGCGCAGATCATTCGCGACGCGGGCATCAAGGTGACATTTTTCGCTCTCGGCGCGGTGCTCGAAGACGACTCCACTGGCATGGCCACCCTCTACAAGCAACTGAAAAGCGAAGGCCACCAAATTGCGCTTCACTCGTACACGCACCCGAGGATGGAAGAGCTTCCGAGTAACGCTGCCATCGACTGGGAATACAACGAGGACTACAGAGTAATGAACAACATTTTCGGCGAGAAGTCCAATTACTTCCGCCCACCTTACGGCGTGGAAGGCGCGCGTATGCGTCAGCGCTGGGCAGCCGCCTCGGGGTCAGAGAAGCCAGCCTATCTCATTAACTGGAGCGTTGATGTCCAGGATTGGCTGTGGGCTGAGACAAGCACGCCTGAGAAGCAGGTGGACGCGTTCAACTCTGATGTTGCGAAGGGGGGCAACTTAGTAGTCATGCACTTTTCGTACAACTCCACGGTGGAGTACTTCCCCGAGTTCATCAAGCAGGCCAAAGCTACCGGTAAGCAGATTATGCGGATCGATCAATGTATGGAGGACCCGAACGCACCCCCGCTGTGATTGGTGTGCAGAACCCCAGGTCCCAATGTAAAGGCCAACAAAATAAGGAGTCTAGTATGAAGATAATGCCCTATGTTAGTCACTTCTGATAAGCATTAATACAAAATACTTATGGTATATTCATCAATGAGAACTACGCTTCTGCTACAATCGAATGGTAAAGCCTTGTCGAAATCTACCTCAACCCCGTTGGCAATTGAGAATTTGTTTACTGCGTTGATCGACACTTTTTTGTCGTCCACTGTGGACTAAAGCATAACTACTTTGTGATCCTTTCAATACACGAAACACTCCCCGATGTGCTCTTGCTGTACGTTTCCTACTGTGCACTCTCTGACAGGGTGGATTATGAAGCTCCCTCAAGATATCTACACATAGCTGAACGCTTACGTCTTCTTCTGCAATTTCATGCAAGAGTGTGATCACTGCGCCATCCATGGACATAGGCTCGTTCGCCCAGCTAGTGTGATAGACAACCAAGACGAACATACTTTGGATTAAGCCCCAAATTTAGTCAGTATTCAGAACTCTTGTCAAGCCAATACGCCTTTCCATTGATGGCAAATGTCTCCGCCGCCAATCCACACTTCGTCGTGGCCTCATCATTGCCCGCGAAACTATCCATTCATCTTTGCAGTTCAGGTGGGCCCGAGCCGACGCCCGAGTGCGGAATTGCGGCGCAAGGCCTTGTTACAGGGCATGGGGGCAGTTCGCAGCCGAGGCGACCTTGGCTTCTTGGGCACAGATGTTGCCAGGCTGAACGATGAAGATGTAGACAGGCTCTATGCTCGACTCGTCAACCTGTGATCAACTATAAATAAGGGGCCATTTTCCCTGGAAGTTGACTTCTTTGTTCTACCAGCAAGACATTCAGTCCAGTTTCACTCAGTCTCGATCCATTTTCTTCAATCATCTTCGCAGAGCTCTTCAATATGCGCGTCTTCCACTTAGCTGCGTTATTGCCTGCCTTTCTGGCCGTTGAGGTGAGTATCTTCTACTCGAACGATTCGGAAGTCAGACTGACCACGAACTATCTAGGCATCAGTCCTCGAAGCCCCCATCCCGGGATATGAAGTTTACGTCCCAGAATGGGAGGTCCAGGCTACCCCGGGTGGCCCAACCATAGTTCTGAACGGCACGGTCGAAGAAGTCGTCGACAAGCTTCATGAGATCAACCCCGACTACGAGGAACTCCTCAACTCGACCATTGAGCAGTCCGCAGCTTTGCAAAAGCGAACCGACTTTTCAGGCACTCAAGTGTTCTGCGGCAACTTTGGCGCCGCTGAACGTGACAGATTCTTCGCCGGAATTGGCTATCTCCGGGGCGTCGGAGGACGGCCCTCTAATGGCGCTGGTCCCGGAAACTGCGGCCGTGTCAGTTGCTCCTGGAGAGCTGCAATCTGGTGGTGCAATGACGTAAGCATTGAGTCCAGCAACTCCAACATGGTCTAAGTAGTTACTGACGCTCTGAAATGAACAGGCCCGAGGCCAGAAGACACTTTCTTCGTACTCCTCCATCGCCGATGGTGCATCGCGTGTGCTTGAGGTGTGCAGGGGGGATCCCCTCAGTGGTCAAGCATTCCACCCTACCGACTGGAACGTCGTTCTTCGACAAGACTCGTGTTGATTCGGCATACATTACCGGCCTTGACGCAAGTAATTGACGGGATCAGCTGCGTCAGCAAGCAGTCGCACCTCATCAGTAAGGCTGATGCAGAGAGTCGGGAACTTTACCATGGTAGCGAGAGGCCTGGACTGAGATACCAGGGTGTGACTCGCGCTGGGTTTGCTCGTTCACACACTCATTTACAAAGAGAGTAGGGATGGCTGCCGAGATTCCTGAAATGTTTGGGTTGATTCAGGCAATGACACGTCTTGAAAACTCTTCGATTACACGTATTCATTGTAAACAACCCTGGCTGCTTCGTATCTCCTATATTTCAACGAGCAACATACATTCATTTCAACGACACAAAGATCATTGAACTCTGGCCTCGATGCCACCCCTTATTCTGATAGCGTCGAGAATGCGACTCACATACAGTTACAAGCGTCCGTCCCGAACTTTGACTGTTCTTCTCCATCCCACGAAGCTTCTCTCTCCAGACCTTCAACTGTTGAACCCCTTCCTGTAACACTGAGTCGCGGAGGTTCACCCTTCTGGTATGGCTGGAAAATCTGTCGTGAAGGTTACGATGATTTGTGATTCCAATGTTACGCTTGTTGCTTTTCAGTGTGATTGGATGCTGTAGAAGGGGTTGATGTAGGAGATATTCTGCATGAGAGTTGGATGTGTAGGGTGATTGCCAAATCAGTTGACTGTACTTTCCATTATCGAAATCAAATTCGAGATGCCTTTTTTTCTTGAAGACAAGTCAAAACCATCCTCTGCTAACCAACACATCGGGAAGCTGACCACTTACTTTCATGCTGTACCGTCAATCCGACTCAAGTACTGTGAACAACCGGCAGTGAGCGACATTGAATGGTGTTAGCAAGCACGCCATTATCACCGCTCACGATTGGGAAAACGCTCAATTCAATGTTGATGGAACTCTTGAATGCTGATTCCCAGCAAATGTCAGACGAAACAATACCTGATAAAAGGGTTCCCTATGGCGACTGCAGATTGATGGCTTGCACCACCACATGAGAAGTTGAAGGCTTCTAGAGAGATTCCTTATCGATCATGGTTTGATGCAGTTGGAGGATGTCAACAATTAAAACCACGCCCTTATCCGAGAATGGTGGTAGTGAATGACAAATGCGAGGCTGCCGAGTCTCGGGAGAGATTTGATCATTATTGGGCAGCGAGTATCCGTATGTCTCTTTGATGCCCAAAGTTTCCCGGCTGGACTTGCATCATGGACAGGGGGCGTCAGTACAATGCGAAATGAAAAGCAATACTCGCAGGCAGCCTGACTTGGCACTGAATGCTTCTTTGTAATTGAATTATTTAGTCGAAGTACATAGAGGCCAGGTAATAATGCCTAACGCAGAATGGATATCGCAATGCTTTTTCTCCTGCCAGGGTCCCAGTTTCCAAATATCACCCGTATCCGACCGATGTGGTGATGAATCCTTCTTCCCTTCTAACTTTTCTCCTTCGTAGTTTGCCGCCCAGAGGTATACCTTTTTAACTACTGTATAACTCTAACGGAGAAATTCTGAACTATCCTAGCCTTCGAATATTTCCCCGTTAAAGTTATATAGTAACGAAAAGAGCATACCTCTAGGCGGGAAACTGCGAAGGAGAAAGGTTAGAAGGGAAGAAGGATCCTCATAAATATTGAAATAAAAGGAGCGTCGTGATTGAATCATTAAATCGGCCGTGTGTGCATGATCATGCATGCATATTTGTCCCCCGCCTGTGGGTCATAACCCCAGGCACCCCCTAAGAATCCTATCGCAGACCATCTCAAATTTGCAGAGCGCCAAAGGTAGCAGCAGAGAGCAGCAGGGCGCCAATAGTCATGCCCAGGGTGCTCACGCCAGCGGGGGCATACACCCCGGGCGCAGCGTTCGCAGAGCTGCTGGAGCTGCTGCTGGAGCCGCTGCCACTCGCGCTCGCCCTGCTGCCGCCGCCGCTCGCGACGATGCTGGCGCCGGCGGAGGCCGGGGGGTTCGAGTTGCCGGTGGCAGTGGCGGAGGAGCTGACGTTGCCGCGGCAGAAGACGCCGGTGTCGGGGGCGCCGTTGTCGAAGAGGCACTTTGTGAGTTCGGCGACGGTCTGGTCGATGGCGAGGCAGTAGATGCCGCAGTTGTCGTAGTAGCTGACGACGTCGGCGTCCTTGCAGCAGGCCTTCATGATGTCGGTGTGGTTGCCGCCGTAGGGCATCGCGCAGTTGGAGTCCTGGATGGGGGTGTCGTAGAGGTTGGAGGAGCAGATCGCGGTGGAGGTCGCGGCGGCGCCGGAGGAGGTGGCGGTTGCGACGGCGGAGGTGGACATTTTGGGCGGTTTGGTTTGATTGATTAAAAGATTAGACTCGTGATGGTGAGTTTGTGGTGTTGAGGAGGCGCGTGAAGCTGGACAGCGACTGTGGATTATGAGTGAGCGGGTGATGAGAGGAGGAGAACAGTGCGGCCGACACAGAGGGGGTGGAGGAGGTTTTGATTGAAAGGACTCTTCTTTTCTTCTTCGTTTCTTTTTACCAAGTTTCGCCCTGGTCAGGCGAGTCCGTTCGCATAGCACATCCCCTTATTTAGTTCCCCATTATTTTGATCAACACGAAAAGCCGTCGAGCTCCTTTTGGATCCTCCTGTCTCCAGTCTGACGTGTGAAAGCCGCTTCCCCGGCAAGCCCACAAGCCTTCAAGCCTCAAGCCGTTCCGCAGCCCCAGTTTTCCCTCCTTTGCCTATTAATATCGGCGCTGATGATTGGGAGATTTCGGTTTTTAGCGTGTCAGTCGATCCCCTGTAATGGCGTGTTGTGGGGACGCCGCGTCCAGAGAGGCCTGCCAACGGTGCCACCGCGTCGTTTTTGTGTGGTGGTGAGTTGACACAGCCACGGCTGCCCGGCAACCGGGGTACGTCGCCGTGCCACCACCGGCTTTTCTAGTCTCTTGGTACGAATAGAAGAAGGGCCATGTCTATCCCACCGCTTGCCAGGTCTTTGTCGTCCATTTGATCAACCAGTTCGGTCCCCGTGGACTGCGCCGGCTCGTGTCGAGTATGGAGGCCAAGAGACGGCACCGCCAATCAGCGGATTCTTTCCCCTGAGAAAAAGAACAGACGGCCTGTCATCTGAGACCTTTTTTTCTCCCTGGGCTTGGGATTCAGCTGCCTGACCGGCTCCCAGCGGCGGTGTCGGGCAGTGCAGCGAGCGAGAGCCGGCTGACTACCGACGGGATGCGAGTACAGAGCACCGCGTGCGCGTGTGCATGCATGCAGGGCGAGAAAGGCTTTCTGCATCGCTGATGATGGGGTTGGTCGGGTAACCCCGAAAAAACTTGCTTTTGCGGTTGCATGGCATCCAATCCTGCTTTGGCCCCCGGTCGGCAAAATCTTTGGGGGTTTGGTGGAGTCTGCCGTTCATGCCGTGTGGAGCGGCAAATCGGTGCCGGATCTCGTTTCCGCCTGCCCTCGGCACAATGCTCCTGCGCCGATGGAAGTGGCCCCCGGCTACTGCCGGATCGGCTGGCCAGACGCAGGTATCGACTATCGGGAGGGTGGGATCCATTCTCGGCCGGGACCGAGAGGGTGGGGCCGCTATCGGCACGGATGCGGCACAGCGCCGTGTCTCCTACGCCCAGACCCTATACTTCTGCGCCTTTGCGCCTGATTGGTGGCTAAGCCGATTGAGATGGACTCACTTCAGCCCCCCTCCTGAATCGCAAGAATTCCGGAAATTTTTGAATATGTGATGGCTTGGTGAACAGCCGAGCCTCCTGGCAACAGCGCATAGTGCAGAGCCCTGCATGACCTCGACGCTCCTCTCGATGAGCAAGTTTATCTGCCTCAAGCGTAGACGCATCCTCAAACCGCTGTCAGCTCTCTGACCGCAAAGTCTGAATATCTAGCTTGTTTACCAGCACAGTATTTTCGGGCCGCCGGTGGCCTTCGCGTCGAAGATTTCGGTTGCCGCATCGCCGTGGAACAAATCGGCCATTGCCTTGAATTGCGGCGGGAGGGTTTATGGCTTCGACAACTCTGGTGAACTACACAAGCACCACTAGTTAGCCTTTCGCAATCATAACGCCAACAGAGACTTAGTCGTCTGTGATTTCTCGCTCACCCCCTGCTCGCTGCTACTCAATGGCTTTCCGCGCAGGAAACCCGTTCCGGTCTTGGTGGCCTCAAGGATCTGGAGATTTTCGACTTCGGTGCCATACAATGCCCTGATCGTCTAGAGCCTAGAGTGCGTAAGATGAGGACAAGAGAGACCATGACCACTTCGATGTTTATGCGTAATCACGCTGGGTTCGTTCACTGATTCGGCACATCAGCGTCTCGTGAGGTTGGACCCTGCGATAGAGGCCTGGTACGGCAAGTCCGAGAAGCATCATATTCGACGTACGGATCTTTCTCTTTCCAGATGACTCTGGAAGGACAGTGGCTGGTCCGAGAATCAAGTGTAGCAATATGTTCCGCTAGTCAAATCCCTCGCAGCACCTCGAGGCCCCGTAGGTAAGACATCACGCAAAGTCTATTCCCGCAAATATGTCATCTTATCTCCCACCCCATGTTCAGGTCGTAAAGAATGGCACATCTGACAAGATTTTGCGGGTTATCTGGGGAATCAGGGGAGGCATACGCGTGTAAGTCCTTGGGGTTCCTTCGGCCATTACTCGGCGCGCCCGCTCTCGCCCCGCGTTGATATTGCATTGATGGAGAGTTGTCGTGTGGAGGAGATGAGGGGAAGATGGGGGGCGGGCGGGCGCGTCGATCCGGCCGCCCCGCCATCGGCGACGCCTACCGAAAGAGGAAATTCAGCTAAGAGGCCATATGCTGGACCCGAAGTCGCCTCAGCTGCAGCGTTTCAGTTTTTACCAATGACGACTGGCGCGTTGTAAGCGGCGCCTGGGGGAGCGCTGTACTGGGGCTGTTGCGTATGTTTAGCCCCTGGCGTTGTAATTCCGTAGAGTCTTGTTGGCTACGCTCGTGTCCTAAGCCCTTGCTTGCCATGGGCCACAGGACACGGCACATGGAAAGCTTCCCAAAGTCTGCAATCAACTGACTCGGGTTCTTTCAGCCCCCCTCCTTTTCCGTTCTATCGGCATCTACGTGGTAGACTCGTCTAAATTTGACAGCTAGGTCTGCATACGTACGGACAAGTAAACTCTCCGTAAAGCACCTTATCACGGCTGGCCGCTTCAGAGGTCAAGTAGTGCCAGTTCGACAAGCAGTGGGCATCCCTATGTCCGGGGAATGCGAGATGGGTGCATGCACTCAAGTTCATCCCGAATGACCTGCATCGAGTCAAGCACACGTGGTGTCATCGAAATGCACAATCTTGAAGATAGATGTTCCTTTGGAAAAGTGGTATCTTTGATTCATATCCCGTAATCATGCCATCGCTATTGGTACAAGCCGTACTCTGTAATCAAACACCAACGCCAACCCCTGAAAATATCCATCCCGCACGCGTGCCCTGATAATGATAACCGCTCTAAATGACTCAAACGTTGAGCTTGGTGCTCTCCATGCCTCCCGCGCCCAGCGTCTGTCCGTGCCGCGCCGCAATCTGCTGCCTGATGATCTCCTTCTCCTCCTGCGCGGACGTGTCGTGGAACACCTCGTCCATCTGCTCGAGCGTCTTGCCCTTGGTCTCCGGGACCAGGTAGAACGCCCACACGGACGCGAGGAAGCACCACGCCCCGAAGAAGACGTACGTGCCGAAGCCGAGCTGGTCGATCATGGGCGGGGTCGCGACGCCGACGATGAAGTTGCACAGCCAGACGGTCGCGGTGCCGAGCGCGACGCCCTTGGAGCGGTGCGAGTTGGGGTACACCTCGGCGGCGAGGATCCAGCCGAGCGGCGAGTAGGAGATGCCGTAGAGGAGCACGAAGAGGAAGGCCATGGCGACGGCGCCCCAGCCGGCGGCGGGGTTGGCGGCCCAGTCCTTGGAGTAGACGCCCGTGAGGATGGCCATGATGGCCCAGGCGGTGCCGCCGCCGATGCCGCCGAAGATGGCGAGCGGGCGGCGGCCGACCTTGTCGATGATGAAGAAGCAGGCGGCGACGGCGACGAGCTGGAGGATGTTGAAGACGCCGGACATGATGAGGGACATCTCCTCGGACTGGCCTAGCGACTGGAAGAGGGTGGGCGCGTAGTAGATGAAGGCGTTGATGCCGCTATATCTGTTAGTAAGGGAAGTTGATTTGTAGTGCTTGTTTTGCATACCTAAACTGCTGGAAGAAGGCGATACCGACGGCAACGGCAGTGCGGCGCCACAACTTCTTGCTGAAGAGATCGCACCAGCCAGCAAACTCGAGAGCGAGGAAGCTCTTGCCCGGGTGATTGCGCTCCTGCATGATCTTCTGGACCTCGACTTCGGAGATGATGCCACGGTGCTCGGCCTGGACGCGGTGGTCGTCGGCAGGGAGGCGGCGGAGACGGGTGAGGGACTGCAGAGCCTCCTGAGGTCGGTTGACGAGTGCGAGCCAACGCGGGGAGTAGGGGTAGAAGTGGATGCCGATGCCGAGGAGGGTGGAGCAGACCATCTGCAGACCGAGGGGCAGGCGGAAGGAGACTTCACCGGCCATGTGGCGGGTGCCGTAGGTGATGAAGAAGCTGATGACGACGCCGGCGACGATGGAGATGGACTCGAGGACGAGGAGGGTGCCTCGAAGGTTTGGTGGGGCGATTTCGGAGATGTAGATTGGTGAGCCCTGTTGAGTGAAGTGTTAGCCTTGTGTGTTTTTGAATCTCACAATGAGTGGTTTTGGTGTTTTGACCAAAGGGGTTCAACTCACCATAGCCAGAGTTCCGACACCAATGCCACCGATTGTTCGGCCAGCGACCAAGACACCATATGACGGGGCCGCGGTCTGCATGATAGCTCCGATGTTGAAGATAGCCACGACAACAGTCAATGCCCTCTTACGAGAGATCTTATCGGCGAGCGTGGGCATGAAGAGACATCCAAGGAAGGCGCCGAACTCGAGCATGCCGGTCATGAAGCCCTTGCCAAAGGGCGTGGCGGCATCAGGAAAGACTGCATGGAACTGCTCCATCACGTTGATGATGGAGATGACGCCCTGGTCGTAGCCAAAGCTGAAGCCTCCGAGGGAGGCCAGCAGGGCGGCGCCGCCGACGAAGGGCGAGTCGAAGAGGCCGCGGACGCCGCCCCGGCCGTATGAGACATCCTCGGCGGGGGTGAGGCTGATCTCGACGGTGTCGATGAAGTCCTCGACGTGCTCGCCGTGGGCGTTGTCGATGCTCTTGACCTTTTTAAGGGTCTGCGAGTCTGGGCTGGTCGACATGATCGTCGTCGATGTCGTGGCACTTGAGGGGGTGTGTGTGGTGGTGATGATCAGGATGGGATGGTGTCGATAGGGTTACACCACAGGAGGTTGTGCTCAAGGTTGAAGGAATGGATGGGGGAGAGGGAGCGTGCTTAGAATGAGACGAAACCCAAATGTCAGGTGAGACGAAGCAGAGCGGCTCTTATATATAGTTGAGTTCAAGACTTGGTGTTGAGTAGTCAAATGGACAACCAAGAGGGGGATACCAAGAACAGGATTTCTGGGCTATAGACGGGACCCATCCGTTCACAGACTAGGGGGGCAACGCAAGTGAGGGCGCGAAGGCAGTTCGTGCCATGCTTCTGTCATTTCCCGGCGAAGAGTACACTACGTATGGACGGACGGGCACCAGCATTAACCCTCCCCACCGGCAGAGTGGAACACGGTCCTTGTCGACTGCATCCTCCCCCACGGGGAAGACACCAAAGTGTGGAGACCAACCAAAACCTTCGCCAACCATCGGCGAAAGAGACATTACTACGGGAAAAGGGAACGAGAGGAGAGCACGCCTCTCGGTCTGAACGTGGTGAGCAGAGAGGGTTAAAGCGAGCCACCATAACAGGGGTATCTGGTTGGCTGGTTGGGCTGGGCTGCCCACCGGCGAGTTTAGCTGCGGCTGGGCGTCATGACAGCGGACTTGTAGCCGACGTGATTCCTCTTTGGGAACCCATCGGCGAAGGCCTGCGCTTTTCTGTCTGTACCCCGGTCCGTTGTCACACTAGCGGCCATTCTTAGCCATTTTCCCACTGAACTTCTGAGACGCCGAGGACCCGGACAAGGGCATGTGGTTGGCTGGCCTTGGGGATGCTCTGGGCGCAGCGTTCACTCGGCGAAACAAGGGGAGGATCAAAGATAGCCCGCGCAGTGCGTGGTTGTTGAATCAATCGCGCCCCGAAAAAGCCTGGGGGGAATCTGGTTCCTGGGGCTGACGATTGTTGTATCTTTATGAATCTGCTATGACGACATGGGCCCCATTCTCGTTATTCTTGACCGTTGTCTGGGGCCGGGGTGAATCGGGATGGAGTCCCGTGCCGGCGTAGAGATTCCGGAGGTTGTATTGTCACATTATGTGAACAGCGCAGCCAGGCCCCCCAAAGGCCAAGCCCATATCCCTCGGAATTCGCTAGTGCGTGCTGTCCCGATCTAGGCATTGATTGGCATAACCCGCGGGATTCAAGGTCCGATGACAGGCATCTTCAATGTACTCCCTTTACACAAAAGGAAGGGAAATCCCATTGACAATTGGCAGCGAAATAGGTCATCCGCGGTCAACTTCAGACGCGATCAGCTGGAGAAGTGATATGCAGTTTTGCTAGGAGTATTTTCCCCCATTGCAAGTCCCGATCGCAATGCACAAGCTAATCAGGGAATTCCACAGATTCAGGAACGAGTCCCCAGCCAAGGAAAATCCCTCCTCCGATCCCGCCCGCGTAAACCGCCCTCCCGAATAGGTAATTTCCCGATTTACCCTTTGCGGAACAGGGGGATGAACAGTCAGCAAGAGAACCAAAAAATAACATCGTCTGACTTACATGATACACACAATTAGCCGAGTGATCTGTTGAATGATGGGGCCACAACGACGGCATCGCAACTGACCAGGGCGTGCGTCGGCGATGGGATCATTTGCGCCGACCCATCTAAGCCTCATCTTTCAGTGACCCCGTCTTGACCCGTGTCACCGCAGTCAATTCGACCGGGGACCTGGCGCCTACGTCATTAACGAGCGGACCCAGCTGCGATAAGATTGCACCACTGCGAATAGAACGCGCAGGAACAGCAGCGAAGAAGAAAGAAATGAACGACCCGGCGCACGTTTGGATCAGACATGTGCCATGTGACCACGGAAACTGTCCGGACCATCGTGACAGGGGCAGATTATGACGACGGAACACGTTGTTTTTCCTATTCTAACGTGTCTACAAAGAGCCTCGTGACTATATCGGAAAACCCCCACGCATCTAGAACATGCGAAGAACTAAGGTGATCTCTAAAATTTCATCATCGTAAACATTTTCCCCATTTCATGACTTATCATCCGCGCGCCTGCCGCTTGCTGCACATATAAACCACCTACAAGCGCGCACTCTCGATGCGCTTGCCCGACTCGTCAAAGTCGATCTTCTTGCCCGTGATCAGACTCTCCTGCAGCGCGCAGCCGATCTTGACGGCGTTGACGGCGCCGACGAGCTTCATGGGCGGCGCGGTGTTGTTGAGGCAGCACGCGGTGAACTCGTTGGCCTCGGTGATGAAGGCCTCGCGGAAGCGGCCGTAGTAGTCGGGCGGGATCTCACGGCGGATGCCCGTGGGCTCGTACAGGTTGACGAGGTTGAGCTGCGGCTGCGTGTTGACGGCGATCTTGCCGCTCGTGCCAAAGATCTCGGTCGTGTCCTCCTGGCCGGCGGCCATCATGCGGGAGCAGAACAGTTGCGCGATCTTGCCGCCCTGTTTTTCGCATAGGATTAGTTGGTGATCTGCAAGTGTAGAAAACTGTATAAGGTGGGCTGCTTACATAGAACTCGACAACTGCAACGGCGTTATCTCTGTCGTTGTGCTTCCTCAGACCCTCCTGCACAGCAGTGATGCCAATGGCGGAAACGCTCTTGACGACGCTGTCTTCGCCAAAGAACCACAAAGCCAGGTCGATGTCGTGGATGGAGCAGTCGACGAAGATACCACCGCTGAACTCGGCGTAGTCAACGAAGAAGCCCGAGGGGTCGAGCTTGTCGCAGGTCTGGGAGCGGAAGACGGATGGTGTGCCTACATCACCGCGGGCAACTCTCTGGTAGGCGTCGCGGTAAGAAGCATCGAATCTACGGGAGAATCCGCAAATGACCTTCTGGTTGGGGTTCTTGACGAGCGACTTGTCGTAGGCGTCAACGACGGATTGCGACTGTCGTATTGATGGTCAGCAACGCGGAGCTCATATCACATGGATAACGATGGTGAATGGGAAGATGAACATACGATATCGACGTTTGTGCTAAGGGGCTTCTCGCACAGAACGTGCAGGCCCTTCTCAATGGCCTTGATGGCCTGCTCGGCGTGCACCGTGGTCGCGCTCGCAACGATGACGGCCTGCAGCGTCGACTCCTTGCGAAGCATCTCATCGTAGTCAAGGTACGTCCTCAAAGGACCGAACTCTGCGACGGCGGCATCGAGCTCGGCCTGTACTGGTGAGCTGACGGCGATGAGGTTGGCCTTGGGTGTCAGGGTCGCAAAGTGCCTGGCGTGTCGCAATCCTGTTGACCGGTGTTAGCGAGAACAGCTCACATCGGCTCGATCTGAGCCCATGAGCTTCCGCTTCGCCGAAGCTGTGGTAGCTCCTTTGAGCTCACGGGCTCGGGGGAATGCGGGGCGAGACATACCCATGCGACCAAGGCCGGCGACGGCAACGTTGAGCTTCTCTCCGGACATTTTTGTGAGATTTTGTGGCTTGAAGAGAACCTAAAAGATTTCTAGAAAACGATTGAGTCTTCCAGAGTTCAATTGATGCTGTAGAAGCTTCAGAATGGCGCAGAGACGTTTATGATGATGTAGGAAAATGACAGCGCAGTACAGAGCTCCTCCTACTCCAAGACCATGGGCGATGAAGGGTCTCTTTTAACATCGGCGGCTCCTTCCCTTCCCGGTATCTTTTGGCAGGTTGAAAACAGCTGCAGACCACAAGATCAAGCCGGTCTGAACTCCGTCACCCAAAGATGCCGAATGCCATCTTGTCTTTCGGCGGTCTGGAGTTTCGCAAAGCTGGCCCAACCGCTTTCGAAACAACACGCTCGGGATTTACTATCGGCGCCACCTACCAGATACAGTAATTCCCATCAGCTGCCCCAGGTTTGAATCGCCCCAAGGCCGGCGGTTGGTTTTGCGGGGGAAGACAGCTTTGGAGTGCGGGGTAAATTGGACACATAAGACGGGTTGGTCCTATTCTGCGAAGCGTTACAACGAGTTGTTTTCTTCTCCTTCTGGGCGCTTAATGCACGTTTTCACAATCTGAGCTTCGCCCAGCCACGTTTCAACGGGGACGTGGAACCATCGGCGAACAGCGAACCATCTTCCCCACATATTAGCCCTTGCTTTCTTCTTTCTTTAGGAATTCCCTCTTTGAGCAAGCTTCGCCGATGAGGCTGCTCCGCTTCCTCTCCTCCTCCTCGCTCGTCCGCCTATCCCAGTTCCCGCCACCCTTATCGACCTCCACCTCCTCGCCGAACACGGGCCAGCGACGACGGCGTAGGCGAGACTTTCCAAAGCGAGTTCGACGGAGGAATCCTGCTGCTCACGTCGCCGTCGCCAGCATACCGCGTCAGCAGCAGCAGCCGCAACAACAGCAGCAGCCGCAGCGTGAGGGCCACGGATCCCGCTCACCCCACAGGAGATGCCAAGCGGTACGAAGCCTTGCGCAAGATGCAAAGGTACGTGCGTCCCTCTTCGCGCTTGGATTTGACCTGGTCGCGCGTGACCATTTGACAGGTTCCACTAGTCTGACGTCAAAGGTGTGTAGAGAGACATGAGAAGTGTGAGTTTGAGGCCCGTTTCCTTGGGATGGAGGAGGCTCTTCCCGGATGAAAACCGACCGAATGCCGATAGCGTTCTCGGCCTTGACTCCGGCTGAAGACTCTTGGCGCTTGTTGGGTCCCATTGAGCTTTGCAGGTTTCCCATTTCTGACATTGATTCATTCAACATGCAGGCGACGACCAGCAGCCCCGCTGTAGTCGATGTGAGAAGCGTGGTGTTGAGTGTGTTCGCCCCCAACGAAGGCCTTCTTTCCGGCAGGGCTCGACGGCCAACTACGACGGTGCATTCTCTCGGGAGCAGCGGTGGGTGAACAGCAAACCGAAAGCATGTAAGTCATCCTCTCCCTTTTCTTGTCATCGCCAACAAGTCGGCTGACGCTCTCACGAAGTCCGTTTTGATAGCCGCAACAACAAGACAGGCGGGGGCCCTCAGGCTCAGGATACCAACAATGAGCCTCCCATCAGTAATACTGCATCTCTACCCGATCGCATAGCTGTGAACACCGCCCTCCATGAAGCCGTCCGCAACCTCTCAGAAACACCCGATGTATTGAATCACGAAAGGAGACTTGACGATGTCCAATCACAACGCCTACCAACTCCCACTAAGAGACGAAGAACCGAGACTGTTCCTCATGATGGAGGCCAATTCCTCCCAGCATCGCCTTCAGGCTCCGGCACCTCAGGCGCATCTCCATGGTCGAACACAGCTCTTCCCACTGGCAGAATCCGCCTGAACGAGGAACCACATGTTCCCAGTCCACACGCCACCGGTCCCTCCGTCACCGTCGATCAGTTCTCTCCTTCAGCAGACAGCTACCACCAGCCCAGCGAACACGAGCCCGTCGGCGGCCTGCACACCCACCCGCCGAGCGACGGCATCCAAGAAGCCTGCCTCCTGCGTTACTTCACGGAGGAGCTCTCTCAATGGGTTACGTGCTTTCAGACACGCCTGTACCGTGGGAAGTCCAACGTATTAACCGTCTGGTGTAGTTTGATCTCTGCGACGAAGAGAGGCACTTCCAGCTCATCGTCACCCGCCGCGCCCGAGCATGTCAGCCCCTCCGCGACGCCACCCTGGCCGTCGCCGCGCGGCACCTCTGCCGGCACCCACGATTCCGCACGGAGCCCGGCGGGGTGATCGTGTACCAGAACCAGCTCCTGCCGGATCTGACGCCGCAGAGCGCGATCGAGTACATGCTGCGGTGTATACCTGCCCTGCATGAGGTCTCGCGGACGCAAGATGAAGAGTATAGAGAGAATCTGGCCGCGGCCGCGCTTATTCTGCGTCAGTTTGAGGAGATGGATCCTGAAGAGGCGCAGAGCGCGACAAGCTCCGATTTTGGAAATGGTATCGGCAATGTCAACTTCCTTGATATCACGAAGGCGATCTTGCGAGCTGCGCCGTCACGGTGGTCGGGGCTGTTGAGTGCCGTGTACTGGGTAGCGGTCCGGCAGGAGATCTACTTCGCCTTGACGCTGGAGCGGTCTCCGCAGATAACAGCGCAACCGCCAGACTTGGACAGAGATACTTGCTTCGCAAACAAGCTCATTTGGTTCATGTCTGAAGTCGCTAAGTGGAAAATGGGAGAAAGGTCAGGGACTGAGTGGGGTAAGTCTCTCGTAACTGTTCTTCAACGTGGATGAGAACGTTCACGGGTGAATTACAGCTCTAACGTACATACTTGCAGAGAGGCTGAGAAACGAGGAGGAGGTTTTGATCGTCGAGGCAGTCCGTCAATTCATACCCATTGTGCAGCGGCCTGCGGACAGGTCCCGAGGTGAGATCTTTCCATTGGTATGGTACGGGTCCGACGTCGAGGTCACCGCTCTGCAACACTTCATCTTGGCAAGGATGATTCTGGTGGCGGAGGACCCTAGTTTACAGTATGAAGCCTCCCAAAAGCCTGTTTTGAAAAACTCTTTACTGCTTGTTCGTTGAAAGCTAACCTACCCGGCGACGCAGCGGGCAAGTGTCCAATCGACGCGCGCAGAGAGACGCAGAACACCAAGTTCGCGCCATGATCCTCGAGCTTTGCGGTCTCGCACTGCATCACCTCAGAGCCCCGCCCAACTTGACCACAGCGGGAATGGGAATCATGCTATATGGCGACTACTTTAATGACCCGTGGGAAAGAACAGCATTGCTGGGGGTTCTTGAGGAATGGAGAAATCAGCACGCATGGCCTGTGAGAAAAGGTTATCAAGCTTTAGGTATATCCAATGAGTGTTAATCCAAATGGCTAGCCGGGAGTCCGGGAGACAGGACGCCAGCTGTCCGGGCAACGGTCGAGGCCCTCTCAGCTTTTCGTTTTCCCAAATATCGTTGCTGTGCCGCCTCGCCCGGGCAGTTTATTGAACCAATCCACTGTTGCAAGTGGAAACACAGCTGCAGCCCGGCCAATTGAGTCTTCCGTAGGTATGTGTTGGTTACCACACCCACCAATTCCTCTCTGTGAAAACTCCCCGAAAACAACAACAGGAAAAAGAAAATGGCATTTTGATCCAAGCTCTTCATTCATAAAGAACCAGCATTACGATGTGTAGAGTTTGTCCCCGTCTCCCTCGGCCCGGCATTCCTCCGAGCAGACAGGAGGAGGCCCAGCAGCACATCCGCGACGAAAACCTGGTGGAAACGGCAACGGAAGCAGGATATTTTCATCCACCAAATCCATCAAAGACCATCGTCCAGTCTGCGCCCAGCCATGACGGTGCCGCGACCTTCGCCGCATACGAAGTTTTCAAAGACACCCCAGAAGACTTGAAACCAGAAGACTTTGAAGCCGCAGTCCGCCCTCTGCGTCCTCCGTTCGGTATCGTCATCTACGACACGACGCACACCGCTCGCCCTACCCGCAGTGCCCGGCTCGCACGCGCCGTATTTGACCGCACTTACTGGTATCGTCGCAAACGTAACCACAGACCGGACCGGGTGGAGGTCGTCACGCTACCCCTGCCCCAGTCGTCCATAGATGCTGAGCGCGCGGAGGCTTGTATCCGCCAACACGAGGAGGAGATCCGGAGCCGTTTGTTAATACCTCACGAGCCCGAGGCGGTCTCCTGGTTTCTGCCGGGGCGTATCATGGATAGCACCTACGCGCGGAGGATCCTTGCTATCAACCGCTTGGAAGAAAACGATTATGACGAGGAAGTCGAGGTAGCGTCCTGGGAGGAATCGATAAGCAACGAAGAATACGCTATCGAGTGTGAAGCTTGTATGAATCCCGAGGCGAGCCGTTCTGGCAGTTTTCTTTGCATCGACTGGCAGCCCCGTAAGGAGCTGTGGCGTTCACACACGGGTCGAGGTTATAAGCCGGATATGGATAAAGAGATCATCACCCCCTGCTATGGGTTTGAGATGTTTGGGAATATCTGTATGGAGTTAGTGGATGCGGTTGAAGTCTTTTACAACCACTTTGTACCTGATGGCGTCCTCGACCTAGAGTTAGAGAAGGCTAGACGAGGTTGATTATGTTGCTTTCTATACGTGAGGAAGCGAGAGCCGAAGTATTTTGGGCTGATGCTGGTAGTGGTGGAAAGTGGTGGTCTGCGGCGTGGTACCCAGTTGTATGCGCTGGCTGCCGGCTGAAGAACCGGTCTCTTCGGACCTACCGATCGATTTACACCAGTCTTCACAAGCCGACATGTACCTCCAGCTTTCTCAGTCTACACGAATCGTCTGAAGCCTCTGGAAACAAGAAAACGTACAAAGATTCGCTGTTGATGCATCTCACTGTGTTCGTATATTTCCCTGCGCCACTATCTTTGTTTTAGATTTCAAACTTCAAACTTCTTCATACCTTTTTGTTGATGATCGCAATTCAACCATAGACATCATATCAGCAGCTATTAGTCGAGCAATGTACTTCTAAAACCAAAGCTTCCTATAATTCTTTGATGATCACATTATATGTTCACGGACTGCTGTATGGCAGGCGACGCCAAGTGCGAAAAACACCGAACTGGGGAAGCGCTTAGTGCCGCGAGACTCAAACTGTGCTAGAGAAAGAGGTAAGTCTCGTACTAAGATGGTGCTCAGATTTATCCGGAAATAGGGAGTGAGAGCTAGCCTTGAATGTCTGCAGGTTTTCATAGACGGACGGAGGAATCCACCCAAAATGTCGAACCCAACGCACGGGGTTTTAAATCATCCTATTGAACAACTTTAATTCTGTTACATCTGCAGTATCATTGTCACCCGCTTGATGGGTGATCAATACACAGAGTACCGGAAGGTTCCAGTCCCCACTACGGGGAACCATTGGGATAAGTCCACCAACCTCGCCTGGGCTGCCTCCAATAACAAGTCGCCATGAAACGGCAGGGTTGTTGCATGATTCCGTGACTCGACTCAGCTACAGGCGCCCTCCCATAGGTCGATATCGAAAATACTTAGTCTTGCTAGTTACATAAGGGAGTAGAAAGTGATATCCTGAGCGAACACTACGCCTCTTAGCTTGCCAGCTTGATGATAATATAAACTTTGATTCGATATATATTTCTAATTCAGAACGCGGGACTATCCGCAGGGATGGGCTGATCGACTTAAACCTAGATTGCCTGCTGTCTTGAAACTTCGCGAACGTAGTTCCTGATACCTTTTCCATTCTTTCCCGTACTATACTGTTTTCCGCATTGCCTTGCCTAAACGCTAAATCACTACCCTGACACGCAAGAAAGCACCGTAAGTTGTGCTCCTTATCAACGAATACTACTGACCTCATACTACGTAGGATAAGCCATGAAGTTTGCTTTCGTACTCACCTTGATGGGCCTGATTGCTACCGTTCAAGGCGGATGCCAATTTTCGTCAACCTAATTATGGGACGTGCGCATGCGGTTCGACTGGAAAGAGAGATGACGACTGCTCCGCGTGCTGAATGTGATTGTCTGGGGATCAAAGATTTGTCGTTCGTCATAATCGTGATCTTATGCAGTAGCTCGATCGAGTAGCCAGTGAAAGACTTTGATACAACTCCTCACGAACGCCTACATATTGGATATTCCTGAGGGTTTACGCAAATTAAACTCAGTGATATTCATATATACCGGATCCGGAATCCAAGCTCGCTAAGAATTGGAAATAAGTCCGGTGTACTGGGCGGTAAAGCTCGGATGCGCGTGTACATTCTCATTGCCCCCCCGTCTTTACTGCTACACTTACTTCTTGACATTTGCGCCCGATGCTCGTAGCTGACTTATGAGGCCACTTCATGCACCTCCTATCATTGCCGAAGCTTAACTTCAAACGGACGCCAACTAGCGGCATAACAGACCCATCCGGTGTCACTCTGGTGCTGGTTTATGATGTCGTGGACGTGTCAGGTGCTGCGCGCAAATGGGGCCCCAATCAGGAACATGCTAACAGGATGCAAATATCTCAATGGCCGATTGGTCCGCAAGTCAACGGGGAAGTGGATGCCACCGGGGGGAGCACTCTGGCGCGGAAGCCTAGAGCTCCTACAAGCGAGCTGAGACATTTAGGCCAAGTCCCGCGTCTATGATAAATGACATTGTAAAACCAGACTGTCTGGACGATCTGCCCTACACATATTTCGCCTATCCCACACCAGGTATGCTGTCATGATGACGATAAGTAGAGGTAAGGGACGGCGAGATACAGCCAAAGCCCTGGCTTAAAGTCCAGTCTTATTAGCCCGTTTTCTGACTTGATGTCGATGTAATCCATGTCGAGAAACCCCTGAGTCAAGTTAGTCTCATGACATTCTGATTTTGGCTAAGAAAGGTATGCGCCCACTTACAGCAACAAAGGTAGGGGGCAGGAAGCACAAAGTTAACAATGCTATGACCTTCATGGTACCGAGGTGCTGTTGCTGCTTTTTCCCCTGCTGTGAAAACCCTACTGGGTGGGCTCGAAACTTCCTCATAAGATCTCTCGCCGTGCTTGCAATTGTGTCTACGAAGCGTAGAACATCTTTCAGCGACTCAAACTTTCATGTGGTGCGCTATATCATCAAAACGAGGCATCATACATAAACAGCGAGTAGTCAACTGCTGCGATCTGCCATTTACAAGTTTGATAACATAGTGGAACCGCTCAACTCCTTTCAACAGACTTCAAGCCGGCTCAGGTACTTTTCCACTTCTAGGCAATAATATGCGTGGAAGTGGATCAGGTCGTTGGTCCCCGTACAGAGCAACGTGGAAAGAGACCCATCACTCCGTCAACACGTTTCCTCTGCCTATAAAGTGACACCTCCAACCAACCGAGAGGGAAAAAACCACCTTTACCACAAAACAACAACACCGACAAGCACAAACAAACCCCTCAACTTCTCACATTCACATCCCATACTTCAATCATGTGCCTAATCTGCAACCGCAACATCCGCCGCAACGACGGCTGGAAACCGCCCCCGCTGTCCGAAGACGACGAGGAGGAGGACGGCCCTCGCCCAGGATGCTACACCCTACCACCCCAGAAAACAGTCGTCCAGCCCGCGCCCAGCCACTCCGCCCACCCAACCTTCGCCGCTTACGAAGTCCCAGCAACAAACCCCGAGACAGAACCCTCCCTCCGTCCACTCCGTCCCGCCTTCGGCTGCGTCGTCTACGACACAACCCCCACCGCCCGGCCACCCCACAGCGCACGCCTCGCGCGCGCCTTATTCGACCGCACCGAGATGTCCCACCGCGGCGACAAGTCCCACGACGCGCCAGACCGGATCGAAATCGTCACCTTCCCCCTGCCAGAGACCGCCTCAAACCAAGAACGCGCAGAGGCGTGCGTCGCCCACTACGAGCGGGAGGTTGAGAGTCGTATGGCCATGGCCGACAAGACCGAGTTGGTCTCGTGGTTCCTGCCTGAGCGTTTTATGGATAGCTATTACTCACGAATGATCCTGGCGATCAAGAGGTTCGAGGTGGACGACGATGACGACGTTGAGATCGCGTGTTGGGAGCCGGCGCTAACTCGGGATCGTTTCGCCATGCCGATGAGAAGGACCGATGAGGGCCGCTATGGCAGCTATCTCCTCATCAAATGGTTGCCCCAAAAGGAGCTATTTGCTGAAGTCGACAACCCGGGTTATACCGCTCAAAAACGTGTTGTCTGCAGTGGTGAGATTGCATTCCAAAATATTGGTTCAGGCCTCAGGGACGCGACAAATGAAGTTGCTGTGTTTTACAACCACTACGTCCAAGATGGTTTACTCGACCAACACCTAGAAAAAGCAAGAACAAGTCGATAGACTCTGTGACTCTGTCAAATAAAGAGGAAAGAGATCATCACCATCGTGTTTAAGACACCAAAGAAGAATGCAACTGATGGCCATGGGACAGCGATGATGAGACGGCTATAAATGAGACTGAAGTAATATTCCGTTACATTATCTGTATGATATATTTCGCCCTGATCCGATAAACTCTGCATTGCTCTCTCGACAAAAGCCAACCGTGGAAACCAAGCATATTACTTGGTATTATGGAGAATCGAACGGCCGTGCTCTTTTGCCATACCTGAGCCGCTTACCTTTTCCAGCATCCATCTCCCGACCCCGCAGCCGAACATAGAATTTTGAGGCCCTGTTCCAGGGGTCGCGAACTTATGAAGCGGATACTTCTGGGATCCACGTCTGGACTGTTCTGAATGGCAACTGTTGGTTTACTCTACAGAGCAAGCAGAGGGAGCGGCCGAGAGTATGAGCAAGAAAACTTATAATACTCCAAGTCAAGGCGCAGCTGAAGGTGGTTGACTGTGGTTGAGCCAAGCATTCTGAACGTTGCGATGCTAATGTCTTGAAACATGTTCATTGACGCGACCAAAATCAACCCATCCCCTGTCCGACTACAGCGAGAGTCAATGACAGTCCCACTGTCAAAAGTTTAGCGCCAACAGCCCCTTGAACTGACCCCATCGTCTTCCATGTCTATTGACACTCTCACCAGCTTAGCGCCAACAATATCACACCTTGATTCCCAAGGGCCCCCTGTATACGGAATAGACTGTGGCCTGATATCGTGTCCGTCGTTAAAAGCGCTTAGATGCGCAAATGGCGAAGGCGGGGCTTGCTGCCTACGGAGAGTGTGCTTCTTCAACTGACGCTTGATCCACCTGTATCCTTCCTCACTCGCGTTCTTCAACCTCCAAGCATCAGAACCGAAATCAGTTTCTCACAATAGGTAACAGAAAAGAAAACATGAAGGCCATCCGCGTCTCCCTTTCAGCCGCCGTCTGGGCGGTTGTTGGCTTCCGCCAGGTCCTGGCTGATGTCCGCATCCCGGCTATTCCCCAAGGCACGGAGGGTCTCACCGATATTTGCATTAGGGTTCTCAACCAAGCGCTCAACTGCGACGCCTCTCTGAACTGGGCGACTGAGACCAACAATTTTTACAGCAAGAAGACTATTGAATTGCTCTGCACGTCCAATTGCAGAGCTTCTCTCGACGGGTACATGGAACAGGTGAAGTCCGCCTGCGAGACAAGCCGGTACGCTGGCCGTGATGGCTTCAGCTACCACGCCGGCTACACCGCTCAGCTGGTGTGGGAGAGGTTCGACATACTCTGCACGTCCAATCCGTACGCCAGCCACCATAATACATGCCTCTGCTGCTCGAATACGCGACTGACACTGACGAACCAAACAGTGCCGGTGAAAACTGCAATCTGCTCCTGGGCAATCTGGCCGGCGTCGATCCCGAGACCCAACAGCGGACAGCCGCGGGTGACCCGAGTCTGATGTGCAACGATTGCGCCCTATCCGTCGTCAAGACCCAGATCGAGATGCCCCTCGCGTCCAACGCCGATATCTCCAGCGCCCTCAGCTCGATCGCGTCGTCCTGCAAGACGACGGTAGCCGTCACCCCGCCCCCGGCCGCGAGCCCTCCCTGGGTCAAAGTCGGCACGGCTCCCATCGCAACCTCGACAGCGACGTCTGCGTGTGCCGGCAAGACGTACGTTCTCCAGGACGGAGACACGTGCCAGTCCGTCGCGGAGAAGCAGCGCATCAACACCGCTCAGCTCCTGATGGCGAACAACCTCCTAGCCGGGTGCTACAACTTCCCCACCGCCGTCGGCACCGCGCTTTGCATTCCCTCGGCGCTCACGTGCGATCCGTACATTGTGAAGAGCGGCGACACCTGCACTACCATCGCCAACATTGCCAAGGCCACGTGGGCTCAGATCGTGTCCTGGAATGCGGACCTGGGGAGATCGTGCCAGAATGTGAGACGCTACGCCGGCAAGGTGGTCTGCATCTCGAACCCGGGAAGCACCCGGGCTGGGTCCGGCTCGGGCATCACCGCTTCCAAGACATCGACGGCGACATCCGCCATTGAGTAAGTGGCTTTCTGTTGATTCTTTTTCGCTTTACCGCTTGTTTCTGCCTTTGGAGACAGGACGCAAGCAATCTTAACGGCCTCGATGCGAGTTGACTGACGTGTTGCTTTTTTGTTTATAGCACGGTGTTTACTCTCTCGATGAGACCGATCCCGATGGACAACGGCCACACAAACGTCATCATCACCGACATGTGGGCTGGGAACGATGAAGAGGAATTGTGAAGCGCTGGTCTCGGCGCAGAAGACTCGTGATGTTGTTGAGATGACCAGCTTTATTAGGGCAAAAGGGGATGTTGATAAACTGGCAGAGCGAGTTGTGTGAGAGACCACACTCTGTGGGGTGGTTGCTGCATCAACCAGTGGCAAATCGAGAGAAGGTGACAAGATTTCATGTCATCACTGAGAAGACTCGACACTCAGGCAGAAGTGATGGATAGGTTGAACAACGAATGTTTCGGGACTGTTACTCGCCCACAGCTCTAGGGTAGCTACATAATCAGGGCACTCATCCATCAATATCATCGGGCGTACGAGAAAACCAAAGTCTACCCAGGAATGAAATTGAAAGAAGGCTGCTGAAGCACCGCAAGCAACCAGATAGTAGGTCGTTTCTCCGTCTGGTTGGTTAGTGCAACCTCATGTTGCCTTGATCCAGTTCACTGCCTTTTTGGCCCGGCCCAAGGGAGTGAGCAAACAGTCAGGGGGTCGTCCTCACCATCGGGTCGGGTCAAACGCAGGCTTGTTTGCTTTTCTTTTCGCTTTCCCTTATTTCACTGCAAATCAAATCGATCCGAAAGGGAAGTTGACTGGCTGAAGACTTTGAGACTGACCACTGTTGTTGTGGTATTTACAAGAGTGAAAGGGGCTGGTACTCTGAACAACATACATGGACGTGTGTTCCTGAGTTAAGTTATCTTTCAAACTTTTCAATAAATCATTGATTCAAACAATTTGCTGGCCAGCTATTAAGTCCAGTTGAAGGAGAACTTTTGGAGACGTACGGTTCATGTGCTCACCAAATCCCCATCCAAAGAATTAAGCTAGCGTTCATTGGTACTGATAAATCATGTTTTCTAGACGAACCTGTCAATCGACCAGGCTTTCTGGAATGAGGCGAACATGACCTCTGCCAAGGGAACAGCCTCTTGCCAAGATTACATGTAGTGAGCAGATGAACGCATAAGCAGGCTGGCACCTGTATTCTCGGACTGAGCCGACTCCCACGTCAGCAACCATCAGATCTGCAGCCTGATGTTTAGGTGCTGAGCAACTATAAAGGCATCCAGAAGGAGGAACATCCTCCGTAGAAGCCATTTCTTGGTCATCAGCTAGTGCACATGATCAATACCTGCGCCCGATTAATATTGACAACGTCAAAAATTCTCCGTACATGTACGCGGACCTTTGGAGTTTCGGTCCGCGGAGCATGCTATTGACACAACTCGCACAGGTGCTCTTTTGAGGTTCCAGTTGAAGTTGATATAAATGCCCTGACAATTGCAACTTGATTGTAGTCTGAAAAGATCCCAGCATGATCGTGTCCTGTAAACAACTTGACCACACTTGAATCATGCGCCGAGTACTCTTCCTCTCATTCCTAGCGCTTCTCGCAGAGGCGCAGAAAGTGGGCGACCTCCAGCAAGAGATCCATCCTAAGCTCTCCTGGAAGCAATGTACCAGCTCCACCTGCGACACAGTCCAAGGCGAAATCACCATCGACGCAGAATACCGCTGGATCCACGTCGTCGACGACTGGCACAGCTGCTTCGAGCGCCAGGAGTGGCAGACGGACTACTGCAACTCGACCCAATCCTGCACCGAGCGCTGTGCCATTGACGGCGCCTACTACCCCGGCTACGGCATCGTGACCAACGGCGACTCCCTCTCCCAGCAATATGAGACGCCGATCGATTTCAGCAAGAGCCAAAACTCCAGAGTGTTTCTGATGGAGGACGGTGGGGATAAGTATCAGACGTTCTCGCTGCTTGGGAACGAGCTTGCGTTCGATGTTGACTTGGGGACGGTGCCGTGCGGGTTGAATGGCGCATTGACGTTTTTGGCCATGGATGCTGATGGAGGACTGGAGAGATATGAGGGGAATGAGGCGGGTGCGAGGTATGGGACGGGGTATTGTGATGCCTCGTGTACGAGATCGGTGAGGTTTGTCGGTGGTGAAGTGAGTCCTTCCTGGTCATCGGGAGTGAAAATCATGGGTAACATTGACGTGTCCCCAGGCCAACTTCGACGGTTGGCGTCCGTCCGCTTGGGATCCCCTTCGAGGCGAGGGCAACCGCGGCGCATGCTGTCCCGAGTTTGATGTCTGGTAAGAGGCCTTGATTCGTGGTATGGCATGGCTCATCGTCGTAGGAACTCCAACTCCAGAGCTTTCCAGACGTCGTCCAAGATATGCAGCCGCATAAACTCCTATGCCATTTGCGAAAACGGAGCTTGTGGCGAGGACCGCCTGCGGCAGTGCGACAGTGATGGCTGCGACTATAACCCATACAGGCTTGGTGTCACGGACTTTTACGGCATTGGAGGGGATGTGGATACATCGAAGAAGTTCACGTATGAATATTTAGTGCCCTTTTCTGACTGAGAAATATGTCTAAGCTGATGTTTCTTCAGAGTCGTCACCCGGTTCGCGGAGGACAAGATCACCAAGTTCTTCATCCAGGACGGCAAGAGAATCGATGCTCCATCCCCGGCTCTGCCGAACTTTCCTGATGTCAATGGATTGAGTAAGGACTATTGCCGGATCAAGACAGTGGAGTTTAGTGAATCGGATATCTTTGAGGCTCTCGGAGGCGTGGCCCGCCAGAACGACATCCTACGCCGGCCTATGGTGATGGCGCTGTCCATCCAGGATGATGTACGAAGCCTTCTTCTGTCTTTCTAAGATTTGAGAAACTCAACTGATGTGGCATCGCCCAGTACTATGCTTGGAACCTTTGGCTCGATTCCACCTACCCCGTCAACACAGGCAATTATCCTGGCGTTACTCGCGGTCCTTGTCCGTGGCAGGAGAATGATCCGAATGACTTGGACGTGCAGTGGGGTTGGTCCAAAGCGTAACTCGTTCGTGCCTACTGGAGGACCTGACTAATCCTGGTGTAGCAAGATCGCGTGGTCCAATATCCGCTTCGGGCCTATTGGATCTACCACCAATATCTGATGATGTACGATGGGATGGGAACCTTCTCCATGACGATAGGATCAGTAGAATGGAACATGGGTATGATTAACGCTATCGCGGTCGACTTCACATGCATTTTAAGGCAGGCATCATCTCGAACAACCATCATTTAGACCTAGACAGTCTTTACCTCAACTCCTTCGCATCAACCCAGTTCCCATGCAGCCCCGCTCTCAGCCTCATAGGCACTTTAACCACTGCCGCCGCCTCCGTGAACTTCCGTGTATCAATAACGTGCAACTCACTAGACATGGTCTTGTAATTATTGACCAGCACCACCAGAAACCCGTCTCCCTCAGCCGCATCCTCCCCCCTGGGCACAAACACCGGCTCCTGAACCATGTGCGTGGATCCAGGGTAGTACACCTCCAACTTCCCCGTCTTGTGATCCAGGTGGCCCAGCGCGTTGTACAGCGGGTGTCCGCCGCCGAGCACGGGCATGATGGCCGCAAAGTCGGTCCCCAGCGACGGGTCCATCATGTCGAACCAGCTGTGGCGGTGCGCCTTGGTCGCGAAGCGGTCGTCGATGCGCGGGAACTCCATGTCGTGCTTGAGGATCACCGTCGGCTTTGGCAGGTCGAGCGAGTGCTCCGTGGCCGTGGGGTCGAACTCGAAGCGGACGTACTCGGCGTGGATGTCGTGAGGGTCCGGCGCGTTGCCCTCGGCGTCGGGCCACCAGAAGAAGACGTTCTTGTCGGTGAGCGGGAGGTCGAAGACGATTTTGCCGGCGGGGGTTTCGTAGGCGTTTGTGGTGTGGCCTGGGAAGGCGTTTGGTGCGCGGAACCACTGGATGGTAATCAGTCAGTTGTTAAGTGGCGGATATAGGAGTGGTATGTGTTTACCTTGACATCGCTGCCTTGGGCTCCGCGTCGGGGCAGGACGCCGATGTAGATGGGGACGTTCGAGTCCCATTGCCAGTGCTCTCCTCCGGCTTTTAGTCTCTCGATGTCGCATATCTGAGGTATCATAGGAAATAGGACCTGCGAACATCATTAGCAAAGTCATGAGGACCCGATTAACTTCGACATACCCAGTTATCCGTCACCGCAAAGTCATGAATCATCCCAACCACCGGCGCTATCAGCCACACTGTCTGGTTGAACTTCCCATCTGCGTCAATACTGAAGTAACACACGTCGGGTGTTCCGTCACCCTTGGCCTCATATCCAAAGCACACGAGCTCGCCCGTGACAGGGTCCAGCTTGGGGTGTGCAGTGAAGGTCAGGCTGGGCAGCTGGCCGTCAAAGTCGCATGGGCCTTTGGTCTCGAGGGTGACGGGGTCCATAAGGTAGGGTGCGGCGTCCTCTTTGATGGCGAGGAGAGATTTGTTGAAGTAGTAGATGTTGGTGTTCGCTGTTGTGCGAACTTTGAATTCTACTGCGTCGGTGTATTTGTTGCGGTATTTTCCTATGAGCAGTTGGTGTTAGTGACATTCAGGCTATTAGTGAAAATGTCATCAGGCGAGGCATTCATAATTACCTGCCAGCGCTCGATTTGCTTCTCGTTCTCGAACGAATTTCTCCGTCCTGACGTATTTCTGCTGGAAATCAACGTTGCCGTTGTGGAAGCTGAAAGCTGACACATTTCCGTCGCCATTAAACCACTACACAAAATAAAATCACAGGTTAGCAACAATACCAGCCAGTTAAAATTGAAAGCGTTTGTTCATCGTGAAATAGAGCTTACAGGATCATTATCAATAAAGGGAGGAAACTGCGGATCCGGCATGACGCGGTAGAAAGTGCCGTCCAGCTCGGTCGGCACAGTCCCGGCAATCTCGAGGTTGCGGACCTCGCCCTCGAAGCGGCACGGCTTCATGAAGCCCGAGAACTGGGGCCGGTCGGGGAAGGATTTGGAGGGTGGGGCCGTGGCAGCCGCCAACGAAGCACGGAAGTGGCCGGCCATTTTTTCTGATGTGAGCGGAAATCGGTGCTGCAGCGATACGAAATTGGCAGCTATCGCAACGCAACGTAACGAGAGCGAAAGCGGAAAAGCGACGAGGTGTGGGTGGGAAAGACTGGAAGGTGTCCAAAGCTCCTTATCAACATCCGGGGGGTGGTCGGTTGTGCTGGCTTTGCCTGTGTCTTGAGGGAGCGTCTTTTTAGGTTTGATTCCGTGGAGGAGAGAAAGTCTAGCTTTTTAAAGTATTCGCCTCCCGTCTCAGTCGTTGTTCTCACAGTCCGGGGTACGGGCATTTTTTCTGGGCGAAGGCACCGCCGCGGGCACTCCCCGCGCTGCATGCTGTGGTGGATATGCCGGGACCCCACACTCCCCGCCGGCGGCGGCTAGCCCCGCGAAGAAAACATGGTGCCAAGCTACATCGGTCAGGACTTGCGATTTTCTTGCCCGCGTATGACGGCTCCCACCGAATTTTGGATTATGGATGACGGGATTCGGCAGAGTCTAACGGCAACTCTGCTCTTTCATCTCTGCACATGCTTTTTTTTTTTTTTTGCCATCTCATTGCATTGAGTGATCTGCGTCGCTGAGACCACCGGATCGTCCCATGATTCAAGCTGTCGGGGACCGACACCGACCCGAGCTAACTACGAGAGACTCGGCTGTGCTGAGAATGGAGCTACAGACGTGAGGTCGGCGGTGATGCCCAGACTTGCTTGACCATTGAGTGAGATGCCATTGGTTCATCTGGGAGAACGGTGACCGGGGCCGATTCCTATCTCCCCGGCCCGGCCGTGTAAGTCCGCGGGACCCACATCTGTCAGCGGCCCGGCGGACATCTACGGCCGTGCAAGGCCGATGGCAGTGATATAAAAGTCGGGACCAAGCACCAGGCTACATTGTGCTTCTCTTTTATATTCTCTAATTGGATCATTTGCGACTTTTTGACGGCGGCAGCTTTGTAATAGGACCAAGGAGCACACTATGGTCTGTACTGGACGTGTGGGATGTTCGGCAGGCAGTCCGTCAGAAATACCGGTTTTTTTGAACTGTGTCACCATCGTGACTGAGCTGGTCGCAGAGATGAGGAGAATGGTACTGATGTACTACCTGATACTGACATATGTGAGATGGCACTGTGATAATGTGTCACTTTGCGTTACCAACGTCCTAACCGCATAAAATGTGAACCACGCAAGGCCACAGCACTGAGAGCAACTCATCAATTTAAAGATCAGTTCCGGAAATATTTGTGAATACAACATGCTGCAGTCATAATGATCTGACATAGTGACTTGGAAAGAAAAGAAATCGGTATGAGAGAGCAAATCCTAACAAGGATTTTTAACAATGCAAATTAATTCCTTTAAACATTGCATACAGAAACACCATGACAGCGAACCAAGATGCTAAAGCCGTCTGTTGCAGCATTGACGTATTACATGATTTTGAGTTCTAATACTAAATGACCATTGATTAAGTCAATCTAGAACACCGAATACATGGTACGCGTACATCTAATGTGTAATGCTGCTCGCATCACACAATTTGAGGTAAACATCTCAGCTACAAGAGCCAGAACATCTTACAACCAACACAACACCAAGGCCAATAAATCGCTGAAAATACCCACACAAAGATGACGAACACCATCCTCTCTATTCGTACGATCAGAGCCCACCTGTGGAGGTCCCCAAGAGACAGTCAAACTCTCACATCCACAGCCCACCCCTTTCTTCTGCCCATCCTCATCAACCCTAACCCCCAGCCGAGAAACGCCAAAACGCCAGATATCCAGGAACAGCTTCGCAAAAGCCCCATACAAAGCTTAAGCCGACAAGCTTCAAATGTGTGCCCGTCTTACGCCCCCTCTGCGTTAACGCCACCAACCACGTAACCACATCCAGCACATCCTCATTTCCCTGCCACCCCGGGGCCAGGCTTCGTATTTGGGATAGGCGTGACGGGGAAGGGAGAATACAACCTTACACACTTTTTTCTTAGTCTAGTGTAGTTTTTTGGTCTCGGGTACCTGATTGCACCATCAACCGAACGATCTAACATCGGACCAACCCCATTTCTCACTATCCATCCCGGCACATACACGTCTGCCTACCTACCCGTGCCGTCACCGTCACCGAGAGAGAGAACACGCGCGGGCGCGCGCGCGCGTATGAACCCACATCACGACCACCACCCCGGCCCCTTCATTTTACTGTACCACACTCTTGGGTTTTGGTTTGCCAAAAACGCCACGGATAGACAAGCACACAAGCCACACTGGAAACCCAGCTCCAGCTAGCGCATCTCCCGTTCGGCAAACCACGCTGCAAAGCTCCACCCCGAGGGAAGAAAAAAGGTCCCCCCCAGCTCCAGTATCCCCCACATTCCGACCCAGTTCCTCGTCATCCTCCCTTTCCCCATCGAGTATTCCCGTCTGGTCAGTGGACTGGCTCCCTTTCCTTTTTTTTTTTCTTTAATATCGGGGGAAGGGTAGATAACATATGATCGACACAGAAACCGCGTGGCATTTTTTTTTGTCCCTTCGGACAAGTTTGCGAACCCGAGGTCCAGAATTATCCCGACTGGGGCAGCTCTTCACTGTAATAAGTTTCGGATCCGAATATAACACGTGACGCAGATCGAGATATCCGCGCGGGAATTCAATACCATCGGCGCCTGCGTTCCTTTCCGCTTTCCCAGCCGTGCAAAATTGCCGCTGTCCGTAAACCACCACCGTGGCTTCCACTGCAAGCTGCACGCTTGGCTGTTCATCTCCCAAATCATGCCAATAAAGCCGCTCACCACTAGTCCAACACTTTAAACCAAACCTTCTCAAGGTGATAGATAGTTAAAGTAACAGGAACGAACACCTAACCTCCTGTGAAATCTATCCGAACCACAACCTCAGACACACAACCTCCCCTCGATACCCCACACACACTCTCTCTTACATGGCAGCAGCATATGTGCATATGCAGCTTTTGCACTGCCGGATTGCCAAGCCGCCATCCGGCGCCGACTTTCCATCAATCTTTGTCGCATTTTGGCCTGTTCCTTCTGCCTTACTGGCCTACGTACCTCCGCCGGCGAACGGCGGCGGCGGCTGCCCTCCTCCCTTCCTTGCCCGCCCTGCTGACTACATCCTGACCGAAGAAACATCGCCCTCACCCCCAATTCCCGCCTTTCATCTCCTAGCCCTGCGCCCATCGAAAACCTCCCTCCATCCCTCCCACAACACGTGCCTCCGCCAAGACCGCCTGCTCACGACGTGAAATGAGTGATGCTCACCGAGCTTGCGCAATCCCATCAATCAACATGCCCCCAATCTCAAAGGCCAAGACCTAACCACCTAGCCTCCTGTCTATCAACGTTGTGCACCATTCATTACCTTGCTGCACATCTCCCATCGTAACACGTAGGGCCGTCACAGCCAAGACCCCCTCCCCTCCGCCCGGCCAAGCCCGGCCGTTCCTCACCTGCACGGCACGCAGCAAAAAAAAGACCACCAAAACCGTCGCAGCTATTTGAGAAACCAAAGAAGATCCCTAAACCAGGGGATGGGGGGGCCACCCGCGCCAAGCGAGCCAACAGCAGCAGCCGGCCAAGACGTCCTAATCCCAAGAATACACGGGCAAAGGCGGCCACGGTCCACGGAGCCCCAAACATTGGATGAAAACAAGAATTAACCGGGGCGCCTATCCGTCGCCTTCTGGGCTTCAAACCCGTCTTGGCTCGTTTTGCGCGCTGACTAACGAAACATGGAATCCACCCTCGCCCCCTCCCCGACGCAGCACAGCTGGAGCGGAGATCGTCAGCACGTCAAGCGGTTTGCTCACCGACAGATTGACTCAATCATCACCAGATAGTGCAGTGCAATGATGTAACAGTTCAAAACGTTGGGTTGATTTTTGATTTTGCTTCTAATCCTGCGGACATGGCTTGTTCAAGCTCGCGGTCCGAAGCCTCCCATCTTCTCGCCCGTCTCAATGGAGCAGGCGGAGAATACAAAGAATCTTTTTAAACTTCTTCGACTCATCAACTCCATTCGGCCAGATACAAAGTCCATCTGGTGCCCATCGTCGCTCATGCAAAAGATTCGAAGATGCAAGACAAGCCAGCACACATGTAGCTCCCTGAACGCCCCCCTAGGAGGAGCTCGGCGTCGTTGTTTGGGCGAGCCAGTACTGTCCGCGGCTCCAACCCCCGATCGCCGGCTCTCTCGCCTTCCCTCTGACCCCGTGACGCGCGGGGTTGGTTGTATGTAAAATGACCAGGCAAGCCCTGCCTTTCCCATGGTTGCGCCTTGTGCCGCCAGCTTCCAGCGAATATCCAAGTGGATTTTTGAACAAAGAAAAAAAGAAGTGAAACAAGTAAATGATTTGGTAGTAGATACAGTCCGTACTCCGAACCCGAGAGACCCAGGGGGTATCGATAGGTTGAAAGTGACAGTGGAGGTTCGACGGAGGCGTTGTGGTTTGGTACGTAGGCACGGAGCGCCGGTCTATAATGCGTTTTTTTCGATGTATCGAATTTAGGTAGATTAGACATAGAAAATATTATCATTGTCCTGATTGTTGGTAATGCACATTCGTGCAACGCGCCGCTCACCATCGTGGGCGAACGACGGACGACCATGAGGCCGAGAGGTGAAGGACCAGGCACCCGCTGGGTATCTTGAAAAAAGTAGCGGATATTGCCAGGTCACAGAAGAATTGGCCTCAGGTCGGCGAGACGTTGGTCGGGTTCAGCCGCCAGTAGATCAGGTAGTCTTCGCAGACAGCAGAGCTGACACTTCAGTGGTGTTGGTTCGGGTTGTGCGGGGGGAACTGGTTATTCCTCGCCCGGGCTTGGGCCGCAAGGTACTCGGCGGATCCAGTCGTCTGGCGACCAGGTTGCTCAGCGGGAAGCTTGGTGTCCTCGCGCCTCTGCTGAGGCTGCGCGACAGGGACATTGGTTGAAGGGCTGGGCATGCCAGGAACGAGGTCGGTAACGGCCTGGGCGATGGACTTGATGACGTATCCACGGAGCTCGCGATCTTCCCTGCTGTCCTCCTTCTCGAGTCTGAATCGCTCATCCTTGCCCATGTTCTGGCGGCGGATATTCCTGATCTCTTGCAGGATGTAAAGAAGGACCTCCTCGGGGCACCTGTTCCTCTCAGAGGCGTGTTCGGTCTTGCGGACGTAGCGTCTGGTAACATCGGTGGCACCGTCGATTGAAAAGGCGATGCAGTAGGACATCTTCTTGCCCCATCCGTCGGTGTAGAGTCTCGGGTTGTCCCAGGCTTCCTCGCAGGCGTCGACGTGAACCCATCGCTTCTGGTGCTCCGAGTAGACCTCGGTCCAGACGTGATCCTCGGCGTTCCATACCCAGCGGACTCTGCCTCCGACGGCACGGCAGAGCATGCTAAAGCAGTTGGCCCACTCGCCGACACGGCCGCGGCGGGTCTGCAGTAACCTCCACACATCACCGTACCTGGGGAAGCGTTCGTAAGCGCCGCATTCGCCAGCAGAGCAGCGGTAGAGTTCGACTCGGAGTGCGCCGCAGGCACTCTCATCGGGGGTCGGCGCAGTCATGCCTTGGGCGATAGTAGGCGACATGCAGACGGGGCAAGGGGGGTTGTTGACCCATGTGAAGAATGATCGCTTGAACCATCTGGCGAGGAATTAGAACAGAACGGATGGATCCGTGTGAATCAACTTACCTCAGAAGTGCCCGGATAACGCAGTCTTGGTAACCCCAGGTAGCCTTACGTCCATCACCCATACTCATGGCCTCGGCCTGCATTACTTGGCACTCCTCCTCGGCTTCACCGTAAATCCGATCGAGCGGTATGCACTGCAGGGCCTCATCCAACAAACCGGGGTTCTCGTACTTGGTAGGGGTCAGAGACAGGCTGATGAGGAGGTTGCGGAATTTTTGGGAGTCGCGGTCGCCAGCGGCGGGAGGAGTAGGGACGATAGGGAGATGGCGGATGGAAGAGTAAGCAGGTGGTGTTGGTGTCATGGATCCAGTGTTGCTGTGGGAAGTTGAGGGTCTGCCG
This sequence comes from Colletotrichum fructicola Nara gc5, assembly GCF_000319635.2. Taxonomy (NCBI): domain Eukaryota; kingdom Fungi; phylum Ascomycota; class Sordariomycetes; order Glomerellales; family Glomerellaceae; genus Colletotrichum; species Colletotrichum fructicola. The sequence continues at coordinate 1,512,859 of NW_027094057.1, forward strand.
GGAGAAGCGAGACCTCGGAGGTTGGCGCTGCTCGCAGATTCTCTAGGCTGGGGAGTGCCTTGACGAGAAGAGCGGAAGTCGTTCATTCGCTTGTCGCGGAGGAGAGACTCGAACTTTACCCTCAAATCCCGAGCCCACTCCTCGCCGTAGTCCTCGCCGTTGCCGTTGGGCGGGCCAGGCGGGTATCCGTTTCCAGCCATTTTGAAGTTGTTGTCGGTGGTAGGTAAAAGTAAATGTCGAGAGTGTCGAAGGGAGGGTTGGATGGAGGAGAGTCTTCGACAGAACTCTCCCAAAAGGTCGTCAAAGACGAATTGGGTGGTGTCAGATCAGGGCGGCGAGTGAGTTGGCTAAAAGAGTGGATGTGGTGGGAATCGCCGGCGAAGAGACCACGGTCGTCGTCGTCAGCGCAGGTTGTCGTGTGAATGTTTCGTGACGTCGTCGGAGTCGAGTGCCACTGTCAAGCTGGAACTGTTCCCTTTTGCTGTGGTGTTTGGTTTCCCTCCTTCTTGAGTCCGAGTGTGGTGCTAGTTCGTTGCGTCCCGGCTCGGCAGCGTTCGAGAGTAGTCCTAGCCCAGAAATTGGCGACTTTTGATCGGTCGGTCGGAGAGGCGATGGCCGTCTTTTGTCTGGCTAGCGGGCACCGGAGTCGAAGTCGAAGTCGAAGCGATCGTGGCCGGTCTCGCGAGAGGTGATCTCGAAGAACAGGATCGGGTGCTTGTCGTTCGGTAGAAATCGAAATCGGGTTTTCGTAGGGCGACGAAGTGCGGTGTTGAGAGGAAGGGATGAGATGGGGGGATGGGGGTGTTGAAAGGGTTGGTAGCGGGCGGAGAGGAGGGTGCAATTGGGGGGAGTGAGAATGGATAACGGGCCAGGGCCCAGGGGGGACTGAATAAAGAGCGTACGCAGCAGTTGACGGGAGACTCTAATTGGTACTGCCACAGCGTGACTGCGCTGCGTGCTGCGTATGCGTAAGTGCGAGCAAAAGTGAGCGAGAGGGGGGGGCGGACGGAGTCGTGGACATGGGGAAGGACGACGACGACACTGAAAGCCTCGACGGGAGAGATGGTGGACCGGGGGGAGGGGGGTGGGAGGGCCAGCGGGAGGAGTGCGAAGCGTAAGGTCGCATACGCACGCTGCTCTCTGGCTGGCTCCTCATGGGCGGTTTACGCGTAAGCTGTGTGGCACCGGCCAATGACAGACGCCAGACTGATGGTGAGTGGGGCCCGCTCAATCCGCCCCGGCACGTACCACGACCCGAGTGCCCCCCCAAGTAGAGGCAAGCGTGCCGGGGAAGGAGGTATCTGCGTACAGGTACTTGCCCCCAGCACCCGTGCCTTCCCTGCAACTTCTCGAGGTGCCCGTAGCCGTAGGGAAGGAGCAGCGCCTTCCATTCTGACTGAGGAGACGACTGCCTGCCAACTCGAGACGACGATGTGGTGGACAGCGGGCAACGACAACGAACAAAGAGTCAGACACACGCAGCGGAAAGAAAGCCCACGATCTGCCTCCCGAGGTGGTGCATATCCAGACAGAAGACAGCCAAATTGGACAGGGTCACGAAGAGCAACCCACGTCGACAATCCACCGTCCACCACAGCCCGCAGTCCACTTCTCGCAGGGCTGGCTGGTGATGCCGGGCATCAGAGTGTACTGCGTAGTACATACGAGGTTCAGTTCGCAGGCATGTATTCCATCCCATCCCGAGCAAACCAACCGACGGACGGCTTACGGATGCGCCAAGTGACGAATGCTCTTATCGATAAATCCCGTCGCCTCCCACTTACCAGACGCGCCAGGCCGAGAAGAGACGTTTGGAGGGGCCCCAGGTAATGAGGCAGTCCTTTTTTCTTGCGCAGCCGCCCACAGGAGCAACGCAATCTTGGCAGAGCCCAGGCAACGGCAACGCAATCCTCCCGGTGACGAGGCCGGGACGGACACTACCTTACGGATACACTCTGAGGTGTTTCTGCTCCAGTGCTCCTCCTGCTGAGCTGATGGTATTGTCGCCGACTCGCCGCCGCCGGAGGAGATCCGCGCAACGCAGACGCAAGACGCAGGCAGCATGTGCGTACGGATGCTGAATCGAAATGAGATTGCGACTCTGTCTTCCCCATACAAGACGAATCACTTGCGAGACCGAACGAGGCTGAGAATTGCGACGACGATGGCAATATCGAGTTTGGTCTTGGCATCGTGTCTTTGTCGTGATGTATGATCAGCTGTTCTGTTCCAGGAACGGGTTGTGGGCAGTTTGATGAGGACGCATTCTCATGATGAGCAGCAGCAGCAGCAGTGCCAGCAACAAACATCACCAACACCAGCAAACAAGCACCATCACCATCAACACCAGCACCACCAAACATCTTCAACACTGTACCTACTGTGTGTTCAGTGCACCCACGCCATATGGGAGCAGCAGCAGCAGCATGTACCGGTACTTCGACCATGTACCTAATTAAAGGCGCTGTCACTGGCCAGAGCAAGATCCCCCCCCTCCTCCCCTCACACACTTTTCCCGCTGGAGTCGCCGTGTGTATGGAAAATAAGGGCGATGACGAGGCGTGGCTAAGGCCTATTTCGTCTATTTCCAGCGGCAGCCAGCGGCAGCCCAGGCCACCTGCAGCGGTTTGAGCCTTTTGGATTGGCTCCATCCGTCCCAGATCTGTGGCTCAGCTGGCCCCGGCGCCTCACCTCAGCCCTCACCTGTCCTCCCTCCTGCTGCCTCCGTGGTCTACCGCAGTACTGCTTGAGGTACCTAGTCACAGAGTGTCGTCCCGTACGAACTGAGCGCGGGAGACGGTGCTGGTGTGCTGGGTGCTGGGCGTGCTGGGTGTGCTGGGGGAGCTTCCCATCCATTCTGTAACTGGGTCGAGAACCTTGGGGAGGGAAGAGGCCTACGGATGAGCCCAGCTCCGGCACCAGGCGCCTGCCGGCCGTGACCGATTACGACAGCACCGGCTGCCACTGTCCGTTTTGCAGTGCAGCAGTTGTCATGCAGCAGCAGCAGCAGCAGCAGCAGCTCGTTGCTGCTGCCGCACCTCTTGGCATTGGATTGCTCTTGCCTCCTGCTCCTGCTCTGGCTGTCTTTGTTTCGCAGCTGCCCTTTCCCATCTTTTGCATTTGTGGCAACATCAAGCGAGGCAGAAACAGAAACAGCAGCAGCGGCGACAGACACCTGACACTAACAATTTACTACGGTACGGTACCAGAGGTAGACAGACGATGGGTTTCTTCCATTTCCACTCTAGCCTCCCTCCTGAGGCTCAGGCTCCTTTTCGCCGCTGCACATCATTGCCGTTTATCCCAGCATTCCCGTCCGCAATCTGCGCAAATACGCAACCACAACCATCCCAACCGCGGTGCCCACGGCACCTTTGTCCGCTCCGCCAACGAGCCCCATCAGATCAAGCCACAGCTGGCTTTCCCGCTGTGCCTCTTGTGCCTCTTTCGCACCCTCACGGACCACACGGCCTCTCGAGATCGTCGAGTGTCAGCAGCTATGCGTACGGCGACGGTACCTATCGCTAGAACGGATGCTTGCCAGCACGACATCGCAAGCGCAAGCGCCCACGAGGATCGCCGTGTGAGACCAACCGCTCATCAAACTAGCAGCCACTCCAGATCCCCTTCAAAAACGGTCCAAAATGCTTCTCTTAGCATTCCGTGATAAGGGACGTTTTGCTCCTTCCGCCCCCTTAGTGGCTGTCGCTGCGACTGTACTTCTTCCAATACTACCACCACCACACCACCTCGCTTCTTTCGCGTCTCGTCGGCCTTTGGACCCCTAAAACTCTGTCCCTGGTCTAACAACTCCTGCGCAATCTTGGGACTCTCTGCTGCCCTGCATTCGCCTGTGGCTAGTGTCCTCCGGAAACCGCTAGGCCGCCAGCTCCGGCACCGCGTCCACACAGCAGAGGACATCCAAGGAGAGACACGACGACGACGACTCAATTCAGTCCCTCCCACCAAAACTTACGTGACCACATCCCATTGTACCAAAAAAGCTTACACGTAGTGCGACACCTCTATTTCACACTCTCTTTTGCTTGCGCCATCTCCCATTGGCCATCCGTTCTCATCGGCAAAGGCGCGGCAGGGGCTTGACGGCCATCTGCACTCAACTTCAGTCAGGTACACACTCAAAAACGAGTCAAAGTACTCAGGTACTCCCAGTCTTCGAAACCCCCCGGACTCAAGGTCCTGCCTCTTTCGCATCCCACTCAGCCTCGTTTCCCCCTTCCCGGTCCTGGTCTCTTCCGGTCCGCCCACGCTCATCCAACAGTCCCATTTTAGCTGCACTCGTTTCCCCGATCCCCGCATCGCGCGCTGCGATAATCGCCAGACACCCGTGGCCATTCGACTGCCAGTTCGTCAAAGTCGCGGCTGACGAGGTACAGTCCGCGAAACCTGGCCCAGCTGGCAGCTTGGTAGCCTCATCCGCCAAAGCTTGAGACTGTCCCCGGCCCATCCATGGGACAAACTGGCACTCAGTAATAATGTTCGAATACAACACACACCGACAAGCACCTCTGGAGCTTCTTCTGCGGGCCATTTCTTCCCGAAATCTTCTAGCGGTCGCCCTGAACCATGAGTGATAAGCTCTCCAATCCAAAGAGATCCTCACCCGATCGAGGTCTGATCGCACGTCAAGCCTTGTGTTACGTTACGTGGACTTGCGTCAACGGTGGGCTCGTCAAATCGTTCTCGCAAAGTCAAATGCCCGTCGCGTCTGCCCTTACTTACACTGCTCTGATGCCTGAGTCTGCGCACTCTCAACCTCAGGCTCGCGGCTGTACGCCAGTCGGAGTGATTGGGTTTGATGAGATGAACCGAGCAGTTGGTTTTTCTCAGACGGTCTCTGACGAGGGCAATAATCCTCCGGCACCATGATGACGAGTCAGCGGCCGAAAACTAGAGCACGAGTCCAAGTCGGCTCAAGAGGGCCTGGCCGCGCGCCGTAGCCACTGGCGCTATCAACCGCCATTCTAACACAATCTGGCCGCCGTCAACCCATCACCAGATCTTGGCAATCTTACAACTCGACATGTTGAATCCATCACGAACGACAAGGGTCTCTCTTGCAGGCCGGTTCCTGGCGATTTGAAATCTCAATACAGTTCCTGGGACTCTTCTCCAGGACTCCCCACAGCCTGGAACAGAGGCCCTGATCGGCGACCACGATGCTTTTCGCGGGCGGCCCAAATTGGGTGCAGGCTGGATGTGTCAACACCCCTGGTGTGGGCCTTAGCGGCTCAGTGACGCGTCATCCGCCTTGTCTCACGTCGGTTCTCCCAATGGTGGCTTGCGTGTTGTTCCAAACCCGTTGCCACCCCACTTCAGACCGCACTCCTTCTCGTCTCGAACTGCCACAAAGGCGTAGCGAGCGACTTGTCGAATCTCCATTCTCGCCTTATTCACGAATTAGAGAGCAAAGGTGTTGCTTGATTGGCCAGGGGCCAGAAATGCCCAAGCTTCCCGCTGCTCAGAAACCTCTCATTCCATCAGTCCACGTCGGCTGTCGGCAGACTTGCCAAGGGGCCCTGCATCGAACAGGCCAATAGTGCCTCTCCCACCTCCCGTCTGCAGAGGGCGGCATCTTCGACTTCCAATTGTGTTGAAAGGAACAATAGCAGGATGCAGTTGGTGACGAGGGCTGTATGGTGGAAACGAAACAGCAGAGTGGTGGGAACGACAAGTGAGGGTTGGTGTTGGGTGGTCTGAAGGTGGCCCACGATGGGACGAACGACCCAAAACCACCTCACTCCCGTCCACCATGGTCCCCCAACCCTACGGAGATGCAGGCATTGCATGGAAAGACACCTAGTCCGTCCAGGTCGGCATAGCCCGATTGATCCAGGTACAGATTGCGCTCTCTTTCACTTCCCTGGGAATCACGAGCCGGACTCCGAGTTACGCGAACTTCTAAATGAGAAGGACGTCAATTTCTGTCCGTCGCCTGGATGCGGTCTTGTCGCGAGTGCCAAGACGCCGACTCATGTCCATAAAGACGTGTCGTCTATCCAGAACCTCAGGATGTCAGCCAGATTGGACTCCGCCCCGGGCTGCGTATTCTATTGACTTCTTGGCCCCCATTTCGCCCCTTCTTCTCATCTGTGAAACCGGGAGGTCACGATTCAAACATCGAGATGACGAACGCTCATCCCAACTTCTCCTTCCGTTCTTTGTTTTCACGATGTTGTCACAAACCGCCCACAAAGGAGTACCCGCCCCCAAGTTTCCGGGCTCGCTTTGGTGTTGGATGGTACGGTAACCGCGCTGGCGTCTCACAGCCTTTCGGTCTGCCCCCAGTCACGGGATCATGTCTAGCGACATTGCCCATTCTACCTACCGAGGGGGAAAAAGGAAACGGCGAAACCTTGCGGCCGTCGATCTCGTTGTCCTCGGCCCCAGCCTATCGGGGCTGGCTTGCGTGGTCTGACCCGGCCGGTTCGTTTGTCGTCGGTTTGTGTGCGAAGGAGGACGGAAGGGAGGGGGGTGCTCCAGAGAAAGCCCGAGGCGGGACGCGCGTACCCTAGACCCTTCCCTTCCTATCCATCCTTGCAGATCAGACATTGGACCACAGCGAGAGAGACACAACAGTCTGCTAGTCGTCGACTACCTTGCTCTATCCGTGTTAGCCTCGTCGATACCCGCTCCCGGCGGTCTTTTCTTCGCTTCGCTCGTTGGCGAGAATATTAAGGTATCGGTTCACAAGGGAAGATGGTCTTTCGAGGACAAGCCAGCATGGCAACATGGGCAAAAGACTTGACTCCCTGCCCATGTCCCTGCTTCCCCTTCGTCTGGTTCTTCAGATATCTGGTCTTCTCAAAGCGTGACTAAGCTGGTCATCTTCTTTGAACGGATACATCCCGGTGGGAGGACGCGGCGGTGCCGGTGCCTCGGACTCGCTACGTACTTAGTACAGGCAGACGTACGGGTTGAGTACGACCCCCACACTGGCCGCGACGCCAAGCGGATATTTGATTCCGTTTTCTGAGTACGCTCGTCCGTATAGTGAAAGACTGATCGTCGGATTATGGATTTCACCGCGTAGATGGCAGCATGGGCACCTGACTCTCTACCCGTCTGTCGTCTGTATCCAACGGCGTGAACTTTTTGATATGACGGATGACGCAGCAACAGAGACCGGAATCGTGGGGGAGGGGGAAAGCGGATTTTGTTTCCTCGCTACGGACGGCAATGACGATGCTCAGACCAATGTATCGAGATCCCGGCACATCACGGGGTTCCCGGGCGTTGCAAGCCTTGTTTAACTCAAGCTGTCAGAGTGTCGAATGTGGATGACAAGGTGCCGGGAAGAGGGAGCTTGTCAACATCGACAAGGACGCGGCGTCAAGGTTGGAGAAAGGCGAGGTTGAAGCTTAAACTCGTAAGCTCCCCTTGATAGTCCGTATGGATTGCGCCGCCTCCGGGGCCCATGGCCTACGTGTTGGTCCTTGGCCGGAGCCAGACATGGGATGATTATCTTTTCGACTGCCCAGGCTCATCACAGTGAACATGAGTCTCGCCATCTACGGCGGGATCTCGTGCCGATTTTAGCGGGATGGACACACCGAGGCAGGCGCCGTACGCGCGAGCAGCTTGTCAGCCTGGCTCTTTTCCCGCGGCCAATGCCTGGAGACGACTTGTCATCGGCCTTCGCCCGGGGGAGATGGGGACAAGCCCGGGTGATGGGGGTTTACGCAGGGCTTGGCCTCCTCCCCCTCTGTCCCATCTGTTTGTGGACGCCGGGACGGCGAGACAAGCTTTTGCTCTTGTTGCGTTCGCCGCGGGGCGGTCAGGCTTAGGCGAGCGTCACTGGTGTCTTACGGAAGGGTTTGTGCAGTAGGTTCGTGGCCAACGTTGGATTCCGAATCAGACATCTCTCCCACTTGGAGTTTTGTCGTCCGTCTGCGCCCATCTTCCGGACGGGAAACGGCACACATCCCACGAGAACTTCGCACTCGGTCTCAGCGGCCTGAACACGAGGAGACGGACAATCTTGTTGAGAATGTTTCAAAATAAGGGATCTTTTCTCTAATGCCATTACCCTGATATCTATGAGAACGACTAACAGACGCAGATGAGATCATACGGGGGGTTGGTCGGGCCACCTACAGAGCAGGCAGGCTGATGGAGCCAAGCACACAAATCCTTTTGGCCCTGCCCCCCCTTTCACCGCCAAGACCGCAAGACTACGCGGCCTCCTTTTAGGATTTTCCATGCCTCGTACTCTGTACCTCTTTTTCTCTTACATCTCCCACTCTTTTTCTTTTCTTGCATATTTACCCCCAAAGTGAGGAAAAACTCCCTTGTCCATGATGACTAACCAATTTTGACGACATTTGTAGCTGTGTGTCTCTCGGTCTACAGAAGGATATTGGTAGACAACCGTATGATACAGCAACGAGACGAACTAGATACGTAAAAGTAAACAAAGAAACATGAGTAATTGTAACGGTGGCCCTTTATCTTTCCCTCCTGCCTGATTTTCCTTTCTTTTCTTTTTCACCTTCGCCCATTGGCGGTGAGGAGAGAGGCATAGCCCAGCCCATCGAGGCGGGTGTGTGAGAGATAGACAAACACGCACCAAAGGAGGAGGACAGGGTAGCGCCGAAGTTGACCGAGATTTTGTGTGGGCTTTGATCTGGCCATTCATCCTGCGCGACTGACCTGACCTGACCTGACCTGCCTTGCTGCGTCAACAGCTTTGGGGGCTCGTCCTCGCTCGGCAACCCGAACTAAGCCCCCCCTCTCTCCCTCCATCCTCTCCCTCCTCCTCGGAGGTCCTGTCTTCCCAGCTGTGCCTATGACGCTGCCCGGGAAATGAGCGCCCCGCTGAGATGCGTGCCCACGAGGGGGGGTTGGCTGGTCGGCCAGAGGGGCAGGGCAGAGCGTGTTGGACACACACTCTCTCACCTCTCCCATTCGTCGGCGCCAAAGTACCTCTCGGGCAGGTCCACCTCCCACAGCGGCCGCTCGACGAGGACGGCCTCGAGCGCCGCGGCGCCGGTGCCGGAGAGCGGCGCTATGCCCAGGATCGGACGGTACTTGTACGTGTGCCACCAGCGGGTCTTGCCGGCGCCATCCTCGGCCTGGGTCTCCTCCTGCCGGCCGCGGAGCGTGGCGAGGCCGGACTCGGGCTCTTCCGAATCAGAACCCGCGGCGGCAGCGTCGTCGGCGGAGTCCGCGTCGGAGTCCACGTCCATCGCGTCAGCGGGGGCGCGGGACTCGATGTCGTCTTGCCACTCCTTGGTGCCCTTGGCCGCGACGAAGCGGTCGACCTGCGCGGGGACGATGGCGCCGATGGACATCTTGGAGCCGGCGCCGGAGTCGGGGCCCTTGCGCTTGCGCTTGGTGCCCGCGGCGTGCGCGTGGACGACGACGGCGGTGTCCGGGTCGGCGACGGCGACGGGGGCGGAGAGGTCCTGAGAGAGGTCGAGCATGAAGAGCAAGTTGATGCCGTAGATCCAGACGCGCGGGCCCTGCCAGAGGGCGCCCTTGGCGAGGTCGCGGGTCTCGCGGATGGTCGCGGGCAGGCGCGAGACGGGGTTGCGGCGGGACCAGGCGTTGAGGGAGCCGGCGGCGGGGTTGAAGATGAGGATGTGCCAGGCGGTTGTGACGGCGGCGAGGGTGTACTCTGGGGTGTTGCTGGCGGTGGTTGCGAGGTCCGGGGAGAAGGAGAGGACGACGGGGGTGGCGGGGAGTTTGGGGAGGAGGGAGGCGGTTGGGTTGCGGATCCAGCGCTCCGTGGCGTCGGCGGGAGCATCGTCGGAGTCGCTGTCGGAGGCGGAATCTTCCTCCTCGTCGTCTTCAGCGCGGGGGGACGGGGTGCCGAAGACCCAGGTATCGATGTAGCCGGCCAGGTCGGCGGCGGCGAGCATGCGGCTGTCGGGGGAGAAGGCGAGGTGCGCGACGGTCCTCTCGTAGCTGCCGAGGCCGCCGTGGGACTGGTGCTTGGGGACGTTGCGGCGGAGGCGGGCGACGGCGCGGGGCTTCTCGATGGCGACGGCGCCGGAGTCGGCGTCGCGGGTGATGCGCGCGACGAGGACTTTGGAGCCGTTCTGCACCGCAGCGAGCCAGGTGCCGTCCGGGGAGAGGATGACCTTGCTGGCGCCGTTGGAGGCGAAGGAGGCCGGGACGGGGATGGTGGACACGGCGACGTCGGAGGGCTTGGTGGGGTTGCCGTCGTGGCGGAGGTGGAAGGCCTTGAGGGCGGTCGGGGTGGCGACGGCGCAGAGGGAGCCGTCGGGGGTGATGGCGGCGGAGGAGATGGAGGAGTCGCCGTTGATGAGGATGGTCTTGAGGAGCTTGCGGTTGGCGTCGAGGTCCTTGTCCTTGTCGGCGGGGGCGACGCCATCGCCGAAGAGGCCGTCGAAGGATTTTTGGAGCTTCCAGACCTCGACCTGGTTGTCCCACCAGTTGATGAGCAGGCGGGCGTCGGGCGCGCTGGCGAGGGGGGGCGTCTGAGGGAGGTGGGGGAGGGTTCTGTGGTTCTCGCGGCCGAGTTCCTTGAGCGGGAGGACGACGGGGGAGGCGTCGGGGCCTTTTTGGTGTTAGTCAGTGACTTGAATGGAATAAGTGACGTAAATATGAAAGCTTACCTCCTGTAACGACGATGCTGACGCTCCTGCTCTCAAACGAGGCCATGGCCTTGACGTCGTGTTCGTGGTATTTCCTGCTCCAGACCTTGCCCCATCGGGCGCCGTTGCCGGATGTCTTCTTGTAGAGTACGGTGCGGCGGTCCATGCCGCCACTCATGATGGCAGAGCCGTCGGCGCTGGTGGCCAGGCTGAGGGCGTCCTGGCGGTGGCCCTGGATGCGCTGCGCCTGGGTATACGTCTTGCCGTCCCAGATGCAGACCTGGCCGGCCGAATCAGCCGACACGATGTCGCCCGAGGGCAGCGTCTTGACGCTCCAGACGATTATGTCGGCGCGCTCCCTGGCGCCGGCGTCCTTGCGGTCCTTCTCGGGGCCGATGGTCATCTTGCTGAGGCAGGAGCCGCGCTTGATGTCGTAGACGCGGAGGGTGGAGTCGGAGCAGCCGACGACGAAGGTGTGGCGCGACTGGAAGGCGATGCTGACCATCTGAACCTTCTTGGTGGGGGACTTGACGAGGATGCGCTGGAAGCGCAGCTCGCCGTCCTCGACGGAGTAGAGGGCGAGGACGCCGTCGATGGTGCCGGCGACGAGGCGGGTGACGGGGTCGGAGGGCGAGGCCGGGGGCTGGGCGGCGAGGCACCAGATGTCGCCGTGCTGGCCGGAGGCGTGGCGCAGGGGACGGCCGGTCTCGAGGTTCCATTCGGTGACGGCGGAGGTGTAGCCGATGCTGAAGAGGCGCGCGCGGCCTGGGATCGTGGCGGCGCCGGGGGCGGAAGGGGTGTCGTCGGGGTCGGTCACCCAGACGAGGCCGTCGACGGAGCGGTCTGCGCCGGAGCGGAGGACGGTCTCCTGGAGCCAGGCGCCGTTGAGAGGGTTCCAGATCTCGATGTCGCCGTTCGCGCGGCCGACGGCGAGGCGGGAGAGGGCGGAGTGCTGCTTCGTGCGGGCGGAGGGGTGGGAGAAGGCGAGGGCGTTGATGGCGGAGGGAGGGTAGGCAATGAAGCGGCAGCGGTGGAGGTCCATTGTGGTTTGTGGTTTGGCCTCCTGGCCGGGGCGACGAGAATTAGAGAGGGTATCAATTGAGCTCGATCGAGGGTATGGGTTACCCGTAGAGAGTGAGGCAGCGGTTCGTTGTCGTCGTGGGGGGTTGTGAGGCTGGCGATGTTTTTTCGGGTTCGCAGCTCTGCCTCGTCGCTGGTCTGGGGGAAAAAAAAATAAAAAAAAATTACGGCTGCCAAAATTTTGTCGGCGTTCGGAGCGATGAAACATAATTAAGGTGTGGTCTGTGCACAGTGTGCCCCTCCACCCCGCCGGCGGGAGGCCATCTGAGAGGATGAGACCGTGAGAGGGCCAAGCAACAGTCAAGCAGGGACTTGGCTGATTCTCTGTGTGCCTGGGTGATTGCGCGCATTACTGCGGCTGTTCTTCATTCAAACGGACGCTGTTTTAGTGGTGGGCTCCATGGGGTGTTTCTGTTTGTTGGTTCAACTTTCCTATCAACTGACGGGATTGGGAGCGCATAGTGTCCTGTCTCATTGCAAACACAAGAGGTGACAGCGCCGCGCGTCATTGGGCTTCCACCAGTTGACGGTTGCCAATTGGACCCCTTCTGCAGCGGCCACCACCTTAGCTTATTATGTAAGTTACCTTGGTTCTGAATGCCAGCTGCGGGCTGACTGTGTCAACGACTGGAATGCATGTGGTGGAAAGCGCCGAACTTGTCATTGAATGCGGCCATCTCCGCGATTTGAATGATCAGTTGTCATAATGCAAAAGTACCTCTTTGTTTTATCTCTCTTCACAGACTTGCCTCACCGAAACTGTAGACTCTCAAGGTAAGTGGTAAAGAAAGGTTTACTGAAAACATTGGATTCAAAACAATGAGCTTCAGAATTACATCAGCGTGTCTCCATACAACTCTTAAAACCAACCACAAAAAAAAAGGCGATTCATGCCCCCCTCCGCCCCTCATTCCGCTGTCTGAATCTCAACTGCGACACCTAAAAGTCGCATTGAAACTTCACAACCCCTGCCAACCCGCCCGCCGCCTTATCAATCAGCAAGCTTAGCTAGGGATAACTGCCTTGGCTAGCTTCTCTCGCGGTTGCAGCTTTCCCAGCTCAGGCTTGCCGAGTCCCGCCGATTCGTCATCCTCTCCCGCCAAACCAAACACTGAACCGTCGGTGCAGCGTGTGCTACCCCTCCCCCTCCTCACCACCCCTCCATCCTCCACCCCCTCCGAGCTTTGTCACGATCGCGCGCCGCTCGTCACACCCGGAGTCCGACCTCGCCTGCAGATTCTTCTCCGATTGCACAGCGCGTAAACTCCAACTTTTTCTCTCGTCGCATCCCCTCAGCGACGACGAATTGACCAACAATACTTCTGCACGCCAACCCCGCGCCACGGCTGTGAACAACCTGCGACCATGGATTTCAACAGCTCCTCGCCCTTCCCCGAGGGCGTCATATCCTTCCTGGATACCGACTTGTACAAACTGACGATGCAATGCGCCGTCTTCAAGTACTTCAGAGACGTCCCCGTCACCTATGCCTTCACAAACCGCACACCCGAGAAGAAACTGTCGAGAGCCGCCTTCAACTGGCTGCAGGAGCAGATCCGAAGTGAGTAACCCCCTGCCCCTCCATCATGATGCGCGATTGAACATTTGACTCACCACGCGCGCAACACCAGAACTCGGCAACATCTCCCTCTCCGACGAAGAGTACCGCTTCCTCAAGACACACTGCACCTACCTGACCGACGAGTACGTCAACTTCCTCAAGGAGTTCCGCCTGCACCCGAGCAAGCAGGCCATCGCGACCTTCCACCCCGTCGGCGAGGACACCGGCGCCGACTCCGACATTGGCGACCTGCACGTCGAGATCAAGGGCGCGTGGCTCGAGACCATCCTCTACGAGATCCCCCTGCTGGCCCTCACCTCCGAGGCCTACTTCCGCTTCATGGACACCGACTGGAGCTACGAGGGCCAGGAGGAGCAGGCCTTCGACAAGGGCATGCGCCTGCTCGAGGCAGGCTGCACCTTCTCCGAGTTCGGCACCCGCCGCCGCCGCGACTACCACACCCAGGCCCTCGTTTTCCGCGGCCTCGTCAAGGCGAGCAAGGAGGGCGAGAAGAAGGGCCTGCCGGGCAAGCTGACGGGCACGAGCAACGTCCACCTGGCGATGCGCTTCGGCATCCCGCCCGTCGGCACCGTCGCGCACGAGTGGTTCATGGGCATCGCCGCCATCCACGACGACTACCGCGCCGCGACGGAGCTGGCGCTGCGCTACTGGGTCGGCTGCTTCGGGGGCAAGCTCGGCATCGCGCTGACGGACACGTTCGGCACGCAGGAGTTCCTGCGGTCCTTCAGCCAGCCGGTGCACGCGCTGGACGGAGAGGACGACAGCCAGTTCAAGAAGGCGGACGGCGCGCTGCAGACGTACGCGGAGCTGTTCCAGGGCGTCAGGCAGGACTCGGGCGACCCGGCGGACTACGTCAAGATGCTGCGGCAGTACTACGACAGCCAGGGCATTAAGGAGAAGAAGACGATGGTGTTTTCCGACTCGTTGGACATTGACAAGTGTCTGCAGTACAAGGCCATTTCCGAGGCGGCGGGCTTCACGCCGACGTTTGGCGTGGGCACGTTCCTTACTAATGACTTTAAGCACCTCAAGACGGGTACCAAGTCTGTGCCGCTGAATATTGTGATTAAGCTGAGCTCTGCGAACGGGAAGCCGGCCATTAAGATTAGGTAAGTATCCCCGGGAAGGAGGGTGGGAGTTGGGGTTGGTGCTAATGGGTCTCGCAGTGATAACATCGGAAAGAACACCGGTGACAAGGACACCGTGCAGAAGGTCAAGAGCCAGATTGGCTACGTCGAGAAGGACTGGCAGGGCGGCGACGAGACGCAGAGATGGGGCAAGGAAGAGAAGGCATAGACGTCGCGGAAGGTGCTGTTTTCTTTTTGGGGGTAGAGCGCGTCTGGCGACAGATCTGGGGAAGTCGACACAAAGACCAGAAGACGAGAGAGAGACCGCGCTGGAGAGACTTTATCAAGACTATGGGAGGCATCCAATGTTGGCATTGGCGAAGCATTGATTATAACGACAGTTTGGATAGACAGTGAGAATTCTACGAAATTTTGGGCAAAGCATCGGTCGAGTAAGGCTTATTGCTCAATGGGTGTCGATAATCGTGTTGCCTTCTACGATTCCAAGGCCAGTTTGAATTTAGTAAGTGACCTTCAGATTCATCATCTGCAGAGCCGGCTGAGGAGATACAGGAGAGCTGGTATTAGCAGGCGACGGGGATGAGGGCTTGCAGCACCACGCAGTCATGGCCTACATTCCGGTGGCTCGAGTCAATAAGCAGGGCAACATCAAACGAGGCATTACTGCTTCTGACGAATGCAAAGAATGGGAAGTGTGCGGAGGAATTACTTCCCCAGTAGCCATCTAGATGACATCAAGCAGGTGCAAATGCAGGCTTGCCTACCTCCTCAGCTTCATGGCAATAGGTATAGCCTCCATCTCCTTCCCTTGGTCGCAACACCTCCTTCATTCACCCAACCATCACAGGAAAGAGTGAACCAACCCCTTCCCATCATGTCAAGGACAGCTCGCCTGACTCCATGACACCTTCCTGCGTCCGTTCTTACCTCCTTTGATGGGAAGCTACCAGGTTCGGTCATGGCAGAGTATATCATCCGTCTGCCTCTCCATCCCCCAACGTCTCCTCTTCTTCTCCCACCAACATCACCACACGACCTCCTCAACCCACTCTCGCTACAATTTTGGCTCGTTTTCTTGGAACCCGGTTTTGGAACTTCATTCCCACTGGCAGTCCTCATCAGAACAAATCTCGTCATTTCACTCATTCCATTCGTGCTTCGATAGCCCCCATCGCCCATCATGTGGCCCACCTGTCCTTCGGGACCAACGCCTCGACAGAGGCAGACGACAGTCATCATCAGTCTGATCGTCCTGGCTCTCCTCACAGCCTTTGCCGTTACCCAGGCAGTCCAGCCAATCCTGGAGGAAGACCACTCCAACCTCGTCGCCAAAAGCAATCCAGATCTTGAACGCAGACAATTCTTCGGCATCGACTCCCTTCCAGGTAGCATCTTTCGTCCACCTGCTCCAGCTCCCAATCAAGACCAGCCAGCCATCACCACTCCTCTTCCTGCAGCTCCTGCAGCTGGCAACAATCAACCAAAAGGCCCTCTCGGTGCTATTGGTGGCGTCGTCGACGGCGCTTTGAGCCATATCACAAGCCATGCTGGTGGGTTCATCGCAACCCTGACTTCTAGACGAGCAGGAGGCGCTGCCGCTCCCGCAGCTTCAACAGTCAACATTGGCGGTGTTGTTGACACCTTCATCGATGGAACACCAGTCCAGAGTCTGGTGAATGCAGCTGCCAGCGTCGGCGGCAGTGTAGCTTCAGTCGTGCCGTCAATTCTATCGGGCCTTACAGGAGCACCTAATCCTGCCGCATCCTCAGCTGTTGGTCAACTGCCGGTCCCCGTTCCTGGCGTGACCGAGGCTGCTGGCAATGGCAATCTTCCCACCATCATGGCCACGCTTACACAACCGGTTGGTGCCGCGACATCTCTCCTGAATAACCCACCTACCTCACTGCCATCGGCTGTCGCTGCTGTGACAGATTCTGGGAACATCCTGACTTCTATGGTCCCTGTCGGCAGCTCCGATCCCCTCACCAACCCCGTCATCCCGGATTTGAGCAGCAACTTGGGTGCGGCCACAGTCATCCTACCAGAGTCTTCGACACTTCCTACGGATCTCGGTGGGCTCAACGCACCACAGCTTCCCGACGACTCAACCGCCTTATCAAGTGTTTTAGCTTCCGTCTCTGAAGCTGTCAGCGAGGCCACCACTGCGATCCCAATTGTGGGAGATGCTCCAAGCCCGGTCACTACTCTGGGAGATGCAACAGAGTCTGAGCTGTGCACTGTCGTCAACATCGCCAAGGGTATTCCAACATTTCTTGCCGTCCCTTGCTCTGCTGTTCCTTCGAGGTCGTCAAGAGTTCCTGCGTCGGACGCGACGCCGGCAAGTGGAAGTGCTGTTGTTTCATCCACATCAGTCCCGTCTGCGCCGTCTGCCTCTCAGCCAGCGAATGGAAACACAGGCAGTGCTTCTCCGTCATCTCCAGCTGTCGGAGCTACCTCTCAAGGTCCTTCAATGACAGCAAGCGCTGCCGATGGACAACAGTCGTCCACTGCTCCATCTGCTGCTCCGTCTGCTGCCCCATCTGCTGCCCCGTCTTCTGGTGGTCAGCCATCACCCACCTCTCCGTCAGCTGGCAATGGCCAGTCTTCGCCGGCTTCTCCGTCCTCTGCCGGAGGTGGAATTCCTGCACCCACGGCATCAGCATCTCGCCCTGAGACTGCAAGCCCAAGCAACGGCCAACCTCAGAACACCGATCGAGGAGGTCAACCACCCGCACCATCGGGAAGTCCGGCGACACCGCCTGCACCTGGTAAGTTGTCATCACGCGGAGGTGACTAACAAAGCTAACATGATTTCCTAGCCAATTCTGCTTCTGCGAACCCTGGCCAGTCGGATGGAGCTGCTCCTGCGTCTACTTCGGCACCTGCAGCGAGCCCTTCAATCATCGCCACCCCCGAAACTTCGCCAGCCGCTTCACAAGCCCCTTCGCAAGCTCCTGCTGGGACGCCAGGTGGAGGCAATAACTCTGGAGCATCTCCAACAAGTCAATCCGGCGGCATCTTCTCTATTGAAGAACCAGAAGCCCCTGCACCATCGGGAAACGTTCCGCCATCCACCCCGGTCATCCCCATTTCCGACTGCCCTGCAGTGGTTCAATGTCCAGCATGCCCAGCGTCTCCCTCCAAGCCACCCTCTGGTTCTTGTCCCTGTCCGGGAAGGGGTTACTCATGCTCGGAATGCCTCGACGGCTGGTTCTGCCCCCCTCAGGAGACGCCAATGGTACCTGCTCCGTGCGGCATGGGCTGGCCTTGCTATCACTGCAAAGGCGGCTGGTACTGTGCCCCTTCAGATGCAAGCATAGGATCCGGAGGCGCCAACGGGCCGGCCAATGTAGTCATCACCACCGTGACTGCTTTCGTTCTTCCTGGTCCTACCGCAGCTCCCGGAGATGGTGGCAACGGTTCTGGCAACGGCTCCAACAATGGTAATGGCAACAGCAACGGAAATGGTGCTGGTGACGGTTCTGGCAACGGCTCCAACAATAGTAGCGGCAACGGAAATGGCAATGGGAATGGGAACGGTAACGGTTCTGGAAGCGGTGCCGGTAACGGCTCCAATGGTGATGGGGCTTCATCAACTCCCTGCTCCACGGCAAAAGATTCTCAGCAGACGGACAACTCTGGAAACGGAGATGGCAACAGTAGCCCAGCAAGCAACCCCAATGATGGCTCTGCCAACGGCAATGAAAGTCCCAATAATGGCGACCCAGGCAACGGGAAGCCTCCCGGCGACGGTTCCGGTAACGGCAATGGCGCTGCTTCGACACCCTGCTCTACGGCAAACGGAGGTCAGCCAACGGGCAATGGATCTGGGAATGGCGCAGGTACGGGCAACCCACCAGCCAAGGATCCCAACAATGGTTCTGGCAATGGCTCGGGTGACAAATATGGAGGCTCTGGTAAAGGAGATCCCGCTGCTACGCCCGCGAATGCTGGTCCTGCCAACGCCGCAACGACGCCGTGCACAACTTCCAATAGTGGCCAACCTACCGGCGGTGTTGGGGCGGGAGCACCTCCGAGTAGCGCATCTCCTACTGATCCCAACAACGATTCCGGCGCGGGTAATGGCTCAGGGAATGGCTCTGGCAACGGCTCGCCTGACACTTCTGGCAATGCTGCACCGGCCAACTCACCTGATGGAAATGGGCCGTCTCCTGCACAATCTCCTCCCAATCCCAACGCCAGCTCTGGAGGCAACGCTGGCAATGGTGGCTCTCCTGCAGATGGATCCGGCAACGACAAAGGAGACTCTGGCGACGGAAAACCTCTGTCTGATTACGGCGCCTCGCCGGCAAACCCTGCCAACGGTAACCCCAACAATGGAGCAGGCGCAGGTTCTGGTTCAGGAGCACCGACTGGCAATGGAACACCAACCAACACGGGTCCTGCTTCACCGGCATCAACTGGCAACGGAGGTGCGGGTGCGGGTGCTGGAGATCCCAACGCAGGTTCGGGCAACGCCGCTCCCAACGATGCTGCACCCAAAGCTGCCTCGGACTGCTCTGGTTGGAAGCTTCTTGGCTGTTTCAAGGATTCAAACATTCGAACACTCGACGGCGACCCATCAGACTACTTTGCTGGTAGCATGTCCAACGAGAAGTGCATTGAGCACTGCGCTTCCATGGGCTTCAAGCTTGCTGGTACAGAGTACGGAACGGAGTGCTGGTGTGGAAACATGTTCCAAATCGCAGAGCGTCTTCCGAGAGAGCAGTGCAACAAGCCTTGCGACGGTCTGTCTACAGACATTTGCGGAGGTGACTGGGCCGCCACTGTGTACAGTGCCGATGGTCAAGCGCTGAGCATGCCATCTGATGACGATGCTGGCGCCGGCTCCGGCGGCAATGGTTCTGGAGGCAATGGTGGCGCTGGCGACCCGAATTCCGGGAACCCTTCATCTCAACCTCAAGGCAACCCGCCCGCGGGGACTCCTGCGGGGACTCCTGCAAATACACCGGCACCCACGAGCACCCCCGCGCCTGCGAACAATCCCGCGCCTGCAGCCCCATCTCCTCTCCAGAGCCAACCAGCACCAGCTCCCGCAGGTAACCCACCAGCTGCAGTGACACCTCCACCAACGCCCACTCCCCCTGGATTATCACAGGCAGAGTTGGAGGCTCTTCTTCAGAGCATCATCAACTCCTTGCCAAAAGGAAGCCCGGATGGTGGATACGGCAGCGGTCTGGGAGCAAGGGACTCTGGGGCTGGTGGCAACAACACGCCCGCAGGTACTGACAACGGCTACGGTGATGGCGGTCTTCCCGATCTTGGACCGCTCATGGGGCCTGGCCCGGTCGTTCCTCCTGAGGGGCTCACTGGATATGGCTCCGCGAAGAAGAGCATGGCCAACCGGTACATGAAGCGCAGCAGGATCATAGGACGCCGTGCGGTCGCAGATCATGATGCTGACTGTAATGACGAGGTCGAGGGACACAACGGAGGCTGCGCTGGTGCGAAGGCCTAGAGTCTTATGTTATCAAGGCGTTACTGACATGTATGAATTATGGACATTGACGGGTGTTTTTGGCAAGAGAGCAGTACAGAGTTTATGGGATCAGGACGAAACATACCATACCTCTTGAGCTCAGATAATGTAATTGATTGTTGCTTCAGTTCTCATTCATTCGTCTGTGCCCTGTTGCCACTGTTCCATGATTACCAGCTCAGTGAGTGTTTGGCGAGACAATCGATGAAGACGTTCTATCATGGATGCTCGACCAACCTTAATCAACGTCAGCGCTGAACGTACTGTTCACCCATGTTCCCAGGTTGTCGCAAGTCAATACATTTCGCGAGTTGAAGTTCAAGGATGAGCGTAGGCATTTAGATCACAGCGATCTTTTGATTTGCGGGCTCTCAGGCTCTCCACCCTCGAAGTGAAAGCTTTGCAGAATCTTGACGTGCTTACCGCTGGTTTCGTGAACAATATGGTTTCTCTTGATTTTCCTGTCATTCAGATGCTTGAGTGCGTTTGCAACACCCAAAGGACGGGGCTGAATGACGGCAGGAGTAGCTTTTGATGGATGATGAGCGAGAAGCGTTGGGGGTAGCTGACATGCATCACCTGGATCATGTGAATTAGACCATGATCGTGCTTTTAAACAGCCCACCGACGAAACACACATACCGATCTCTGTCAGATTGAAGCGGCGGTTGGAAAGTCGATGATGCCTCTTATAGTGACAGTGGTAGATAGACAGCGGTTGGTACATCTTCGACTTCACCCTCTCGGGGTGGGTTAAGATTGCAGTGAAGAAATTGATTCCGAGCTTCGTCCGAGTCAAGTCCCAACCAACAACGCTGTCGATCTAACGGGGGGAAATCTGGCAGGGGTTGTCTTGGTTGCACCCAAAGGCTAGGCTGAAGATTAAGTGACCACTGAGGTGGGAGTTGATTGAGACAGACAGTGCGGTTGTCAGCCTGAACAAGGTACTGGACGTTATCCTCGCCTGCTTTGTGCCTAGATGAAGACTTGACAGAAACTGCTTGCTTGACAGAGGTTTTGTTCGTCTCATTAGAGAGAGCCTGCATGATTGACAGATTCCTTGAAACATGGAAGTTTACACATCACCAGCGAATAGTAGACTGATATTTTCAACATGCAGTCGCTAGGCGTGCCGCGAAGAAACTTCTGAGATCTCTTCCCATGTCAGTCTCTAGAGAGCCTGTAATCTGAGAAGCAATTCAGACCGACTGATGACGGGGCCTGGTGGCTCCCTGGCAAGTTGTTCAAATAAGTTTTGCGTTGAGGCCTTTGGTGGACATTTGAAATTAAACGCCTGTCGTTGCGTTTTCAGAGTATCAAGTCTTTTTCCCTTCCACTCCTCTGGATCCCACGACAGCGGTGATGGAATGTCCAAGTTCTCAGCTTTGAGGAGCGGCTTGGTTGATCTAGCCACGAGGGCCGGGCGCGCGATTCGGGCCTCGGGCCCGGAGCCAGCTTCCGTCTTACATCAGCTACCCGACTTCATTCCCTTGGGGTGGACTAAAGTTGCAGTGAAGGAAGGCTGGGCGGGCAGACGCATAATGAAGAACCACAAGGGAAGGCGGACTGCTTCATCCCCTTAGAGTCGGTCGAAATTGCAGTGAAGTTATTGAGATGAATGTTTGCTGCAGTCTAAACCACTAACAGGGATGACGACCCGTCACATGCTCGCTTACTCAACCTCAAGAAAAAGCATATGAGCGTGGTAGTAGTATATAAAGTCTATAAATTTTGTACTTGGTCTCCATGTCGTAAACTGCTTACTACCAATAGTCCCGCCAGGAGTCGAAGCGGAGGAGTACTTAGACAGTAACTAGAAGCCACGCGACCAGACTGACACCAACCTAGCCTGATTATATAGTAAGTTGCTTCCAATACAATTCTATCATGAACCGAGCTGGGAAGTATGAGCGACACAAGAATATTGTCTAGATCATTCACTTTCAACTCAGGAACCATTCAGTGTCTTGATGCTGACCTACGAAACGGACTTTTTTCCTCATCATTGTCAGCCCGGCGATGGAGAACGCTTAGAGCCAATGTCTTCCTGTCCTAGAAGCAATTGTTCTCAGGTAATAGCATTGTGATTCTCAGGTCATGTTATCACCTTAGCATACTCATTACTATAAGTTGCAGCATCTCGTCGCTGAGCCTCATCAAAGCAACCAGTTCTTGAACAGTTGACCAGAATACCCACAGAAGGAACCAGATGGCTGAATGCTGGCCTCTTTCGAAGAGATAGATAAACCGGACAATCTTTCAGTCTGTCCTCACTATGATGTACGCAAGCACTTTGAAGATCTATGTCTTTTGCATTAGTTTGTGAGAGGAAAATGCTCCGTCACCTCTCAAAGTCGAGGTCCGGGAGAGGCACTTGCCTCGACGTGTTGACTCATGAACACACCCACTGTGGCAGTGCTTGACATTACTTATGTCGAGCAGTCACTGTTTCTGTTGGTTGGGCCACTGATAGGAGACCCAGATTCTTGATTCTTGAATGGCTGAGACCCATGTAACCTTAGCCGCTGAACCCATGCAGCAGGAGAGGAGCGGCCCGCAGCGCCCGCCGCGACTGTGCCGCTGGGCGATGGCAGGGCAGAATCACGTCTCTGTCCTGGGGAAAGAGGAGACCTGTCGAACATTTCATTGCAGATTTTGTGGCATGACGCCTCTCACCCTTCATTTCTGCCTCCGATCCTCAAGACTCGAGTGCTGCGTCTTGGGGGTTCGCGAGCGAGTTCTCACAGCATATTCCCGCGAATCTCAAGTTGTATTCCCTTAATGTTCTAACAGACCTGCGGACGAATCATGGAGATAGCAGCAAGTGGGTTTGCCTTTGTCCAAGTTGGTGTGGGCGCCGGCAAGACAATCGTCCAAGCCATCCAGGTGTGGGAGCAAGTCAAACAGCTCCCACAAGAATTCCAATCACGCATCAAAAAGTTGGAACTATTCAAGCAGATAATCAGTCAGATCGAAGACGAGTTCGCGCGCCACCCCAACCTGCGCGCGCGCCCGAAGGCCCAGCAGTGCCTCGAGCACGTCCGCGATGCCGAGGCAGCGCTCCTTGCGCACGTTGAGAAGATGAGCGCCTTAGTCCAGCAGCCGAAAAGTAAGCTGAAGCGCCATATCAACTCGTTCAAGATCATCTCCCTCAAGAAGGAGGAGTTGGCGGCGCTCGAAAGCGAGCTTGCCTGGGCGATGGAGTTGATGCAGCTGGCGATTTCCATGTTTCACCTGTAAGCTTCGTGGTCTTCTGTGACGGCGCATCTGCTGATATGAGTGCGCAGGGTTAAAGCTGAGCTGTCCGAAGAGATAATTGTCAGCCAAACATCGAATCGCGTCAGAGAGTATAGCATTGCTTGTCAAGAGGATGTGATACAGAAGACGGCGCAGGCTGTGGTCCAGATGATGAGAGCTGAGTCGTTGCCTATGATAGACGCAATGTCCTCTGGCACTATAGTTTCTCAGAAGGACGATTCCGGTCAAATGGAGGAGGGGCGAAAAAGTCGTCATTGGCCGTCATATTTCGAAACCACCTTATTTGGAAGATATGCATTCCGCCGCTCACGAAACGACGAGGGATGGATCGCGTCCCTACAAATCCCCTGGTCTCAACGCGTCACAGAATTGCGCTGGACAGGATGGCAGTATCGCTTCCACTCTTACAACATCCGACCGAAGACCGCGCCTGTCTTTAAAGCTGCCGAGAAAGGGGACATCCGAGAGTTGACAAAACTCTTCAGAACGGGACAGGCCTCGCCCTTCGACAGGAACGAGGCGGGCCGCTCATTACTATACGTGCGTACTAAAAGGAAATGTACTCGACGGGGTTGAAAGCTAACGCGTACCCAGCTCGCCGCTAAAGAGGAGAGGCTGGAGGTCTGCGAAATGCTCATCAGAAAAGGTGTGCCTGCCGATGATGAGCGCGAGAAGCACGGCTAGTAAGTTGTCCAACCAGTGAATGTTCTAATCCTGGAGCCAGCAATCCGATAGACGCCATAGTCGTCTCCCGTCAGAACTTCACCGGATCAGATGACGAAAACCATGCATCCCTTGTCGCTCTATTCGAGTCGGCCGCATATACTTCAGACACTCTCACAGTTGAGCGCCTCTTCAACTTCGTGGCCGAGTTTTCCCAAAGCGACGACTTCCTCCGCGTGTACCAGTCCCAGTTCCTGCGGAACTACCAACGTCTCCCGATAAGAGACCGCGCAGAAGCCGTCCGCCTCGGCTCGTTTCTCGTCCGCGACGCGACGACGTACAGACGCTTGCTCGACCCCGCCACCAAGGCCGTTACGCCCGCGGACACACGCGAGTCTGTGAATGAGAAGCTCTCGCTGGTCCACTCTGCCGCGATAGCTTTGGGCAAGAGACTCGCGGACGAGCTCCAGTACGACCCGAAGGCTTTCCGCGCGCGGTCGTACACGGATTCCTGGAGCGACGTCGTGATCGAGACGGTCGAGTCTGCGGATGGCAAAGACTTGCACAGCGTGGAGACGGTTGTGCCTTGGGACTGGTTCCGCGTGCCTGTCTGGAGAGGAACACCTCTGATGTCCCTACTGGGCGGCGCTCTATGTCGCCTGGCGCCCGAGATCCCGATTTCGAAGTGGGACAGCGTTTTCCAGCGTGTTCTTGGACAGTGGCTGCAGGATTTACAAGAAGCGGGCGTGGACTTGTCAGAGTATGGGAAGGGCGAAGTGACGGCTCAGAAGTTGTGCCCAGAGGTCAAAGGCGCCTTCGACAGCGACGCGATTAACGCTTCCCGAATCACAGTACGCAATGAGCTGCAAGAGCCAAGCAAAGAGTCGTGGATGAACGCTGTCGACGCGGAGTTCGACCAGAGCGACAGGTACTGGATGCCCATTCGCATCATCGCTCTAGACTACGGCCCTCGCGTCAAAGATTGGAGAGTTCGATGGTTGGTAGAGTGGGAGGCTTTTGCGGGGGAGTTCTGGAGGACTGTGGAGGCGCCGAGAGTTATCATGCCTGGCAGTTGGATTGATTGAAGCCATTCGATTCTTTCACTCACTCACACATTATCTCTGGCCCAACAAAGGTTTTCCCACATCCTCTGAGTTGACGGTTACAACCCTGGACATTTAAGCGCTGCGGAGGGGCTTCGTCGGCGCTAAAACCGGGCCATCTCGGGGCAGGCCGGGCGGCTTTACCGGCCCCACTGGGGACCCCCGCCATAGGTGGGCAGGAACCCCCCCCCCGCGCATTCGTCATAGCCCGCCCTGATATGCATGCTTCAAGCTCCCGCAGTGCGGGGCAAGGGGTAGATCAGGTCACCCAGCTGTCTGCTACTTCCCAAGCTCTAGCTGTCTACCAGCTGTACCTTTTAGCAAGCAACATTTCGTGGGTTTCTACGACCAATCTCTCAAGCGCAGAGGTCTACTCTACCAAACTTCCATTCAACACGCAAACATGGCTTCCGGCAGCACACGTCGGCCCGGAAAACAGGGCGAATGGTACACCGGCGACCCGACCAGGCTGTCCAAGCAGCTCGACGGGTTCTTGTCCGACGTCCCGGACCAGATTGACGGCGACGGCTTGCCTGTGCCCGGCGCCAGGGTCATCATCGCGCCGTAAGTCTCTTCCTTTCCCATGCCAACTGTTTCATCAAAACTGCCAGACGATTAACCCCCGTCTCGCCAGTCACGCGGGCTACTCCTACTCCGGCCCGACGGCAGCCTGGGCCTACAAGGCCCTCGACCTCTCCAAAGCCAAGCGCGTCTTCCTCCTCGGGCCCTCCCACACCTACTACCTCCGCGGGGTCGCCGTCACGACGTACAAGAACTACGGCACGCCCTGGGGCACGCTGCGCGTCGACGAGGCCGTCACCGCCGAGATCCGCGCCCGGGACGGCGTCGCCGACATGCCGGTCCGCAACGACGACAAGGAGCACTCGCTCGAGATGCACCTGCCCTACCTCTTCAAACGCCTCCAGCAGACCTTTGGCGCGGAGGAGAACTTCCCCACCCTGGTCCCGATCCTCGTCGGCGACAACAACAAATCTGAAGAGAAGGAGGTCGGCAAGTGGCTCGCACCGTACCTCAAGGACCCCGAGAACGCGTTCATTGTGAGCTCGGACTTTTGTCATTGGGGCAGCCACTTTGACTACACGGTGTACTCGCCCGACGGCACGGTGGAGGGCATGCAGCGGCTGCGCGGGTACAGCGCGCCGGCGGGCCCGCCGATCCACGAGACGATCAAGATGGTGGACGACCTCGCGATCGAGGCGATCAAGACGGGGAAGCACAGCAACTTCTACGACAACTTGAAGCAGACGAAGAACACGGTCTGCGGGCGGCACCCGATCGGGGTGACGATGGCCGCGCTGGAGGAGCTCGGCGAGGGGCACCCGGTGTTCAGGTTTGTGCAGTACCAGCGGAGCAGCATGGTGACGGAGCCGAGCGACTCGAGCGTGAGTTACGTCTCGGCGTACGCTGTGGTATGAGGGATGGGGATTATCGCGAGAAGGCTTGCTGAGTAATGAGGAGTTTTCTGGTTATGGTGTTCAATAAGCTGGGGACGGGATGGTTCAGGTGTGTGTGGCA
The DNA here is from genome assembly GCF_000319635.2 of Colletotrichum fructicola Nara gc5. NCBI lineage: Eukaryota > Fungi > Ascomycota > Sordariomycetes > Glomerellales > Glomerellaceae > Colletotrichum > Colletotrichum fructicola. The sequence continues at coordinate 1,539,252 of NW_027094057.1, forward strand.
TGAAGGAGTTTTTTTGAGGTGGCTTAGACACGGGTTTCAAACCGACGATATGGCAGGGAGAGCATGACACGCAGAGGAGTTGAAGAGACAAGCTTTTTGTCACTGTGTAATGCGATGGTGGGGTTTGTGCACCTATGCAGCATCTAGTTCTTTCAGAACAGACAAGAGAGATTGAGAACGTTTCTCCAGACGCATGTTGAATCGTTCATATATCTTCTCATGTTTGACAACTCGAGCTCGCCAGAGCTTTTCAGCTGAATTCGTGAGCGCAAACCAGTTCTGAGAGCACGATAGCGTCAGACCACCGAAGCAGCATCAGCTTCTAATGCCACAGACATACTTCACAACTTGGTAGGCACGTGGACCAACAATCCCACGACCAAAACCACTGACGACATTTCATCCCAAAGTCACTGCAGAAGTCGAAGACACCACAACCGTCGCACACGGCCCAAAAGAGACGAAGACCAGATCTGGGGGTGGTATAAGTAAAACGGCCGCCGCCCGGCTCGCATGAACGCGACGGCGCCGCTCGGGTCTGATCTTGTTCAAGCCGATATTCCGTACTATGCAACCGGGGGAGGGGGAAGGGCCGTTGGCTGTCCCGTTCGGGATGACGAAGCAGCTCAGATCTTTACACGGTGTGGGAGGGGAGGTCCTGGTGGGAGAATACTGCACAGCCCTATGGAACCCGTCGTTGCCTTTCCTCCCTGCGCTAAGGGATGGAGGGGGGATGTGGTGTAGTCAGCAGCGGTCTTGGGCAATTGGCAGGGCTACGCATTGCGGGCTTTGTCTAAGTCTTTCTCGGGATACTTTGTGGAAAAGTGACAAGCAATGGAATGCGTGATCAAAAGCTTCACAGAGGAAGTTGAGGGGGTGCGATGGCAGACTTGCTTCCCCCGCCTCGGAGATACTGGCGTACCCCGCGCGTCGTGGCGATGCCAACGCCGACAGCGAACAAGATTTCTTCTTTTTTTCTTTTCCCTTTTCTGAGAAGAATGCTCAGCATTGACTTTGGCGCAACAAGTGTCCAGATGGGATATTCCCAGTCTCTCGGAGGGGGCGCAATTCAGAGTTCTTCGGGCCAAGGATCTGGACCGCCGCTTGTGGGCGGACTGCAGCGGACTCAGTGGTGCTTCTCCCAAGGGAGCACCTAGTAGGAAGTGCTTCGTCCCGGCGGAAGGCGCAGGTGTGAGGCGGGATTGGTAGCCGGCCGGTCGATGTAAATGGGACGGTGTGGAAGGCTGTGTCCGTTGGGTGGGAAAAACTTCCGTAGGACTTTGTATTGATGTCCTTGGCGAGCTGAGCTTGATAACCCGCGCCTCTTCGTGCGGCTGTGGATTTGATGGGAAGCTCCATAGTAAGCAAAGCTGTTAGGCACCTGCGTTTGCATGTACGGATACACCCCCGGAATGGCGGGGGTCAAGTTCATCGGCGCCGGGGCTGAGAACTAACTGGTCGGGTGGGCTCTAGCCGTTCGCGGGCAAGTTCGAACCCGCCAGCCTGCTGACGATGGGGACCGATGGGCTTACAGCTTGCAGCAGGCCGAGTCTAAAAGTAGGCGAAGGAAGGTGAGCGGCCGGGGGTGTTTTCTGTGGTGTTCCTGACGTCGGGGTTTCTTCTTGGGAGCTTCTGGCTACATCATCATTGCTTCCCGGGCGGAAGAAGCATTGGATACCGGATGATGGGGAAACCCCAGAGTTTCCCGCACCTTTTTTCGGAGAAGCTGATGGGCCAGCTTGGCTTGAACTCTTGGGTGAGGCTAAGCTCAGCCGTACAGACCAGACACATGTCCACGGAGACGGACGGAACTTTGGGAGGGCGCTGGAGGGGTGAGGTGAAGCGAAGGGGGGAGACAACACATGCAGATGGCAAGCCTCTTTTTTTCTCGTGTAGCCTTAGCTCTTTTGGTGGTTTTCCGAGACCGTAAGCTGGAGAGCGGGGTGTGATGGGAGGTGTAGGAAGCATGCTGCAGTCTGCTGCAGCACCGTGGCCGGAAGGATTCTCTTGACTGGATTGTGTTAATTTGGGTTGGTCTTTTTGTTCCGTTCTGGCCCAGCCTGATTTTTCCTTTTCCTTCTTTGGGGGGAGGAGGAGGAGCTGTAGATGAGATGGTGTGTGTGGATGGTTTAAGAGGCGGCGTTCCCGTTTTCTGGATTGCTGACGGGGTCTTCTTGGTTTTTATTCCTTTTCCCAATTTTTCCCTCCAAGTGTTTCTCCATCTTCCAGTCTCCAGCTTGAGCATCACCATTACCCCCGGTTTCTTGGTGTTGCTTGTTTTCTGGGGCCCGCCCATCGCTCGAAACACATTGTCACCACCACCATTCGACTGTCACTGGAAAAGAAAGAAAGGTCCAATCAATCGATTGGAAAAGCAAAAAAAAAGTCAACGTCTCAGAGATAGGTGAAGGTGGTTGATTCGACTCGCTCACAACGACCGTCGTGGGCATTGATCGACCCGACCCGTCCACACACACACCACACCGAAGGCATTGAAGCCAGGCATCACCACTGCGGGCCAACACGAACACGCAGTGCACCCACCATCCGCACGCCAGCAGCGCAGGAAACAAAAAGGAATCCAGCGAAACGAACCAGTGCTGTCGGGAATTTTCATTGGACACCAATCTGCGTGCGTGGGTTTCAACGGCACCCTCAGCAGCGACCTTTCGTTGGCCGGTAAAAAAAAGACGCTGCGACGCAGAAAGCGGCCAGACGGGACGCGATTCGATTCGCTCACGACTTGGGCCGTCGACGACATCCCTGCAGCAGCAGGCTCAAAGTTGCCTCCTCCCCCCATTGCCCATTGATACTTTGCCGGCGCAGTGTCGTCACGAGACCGCTCGAAGCCGCAAGTTCAGCAACCTTTGGCAGGCTGTGTGCATTGGTTCAATCAGCACCTCAGCAGCGTGCAGCGTTAGCCTTCTGGAGTCTCTGGGTTTTGAACGCTTGGCACGAACGGTCAGTCAGCGAGCAATACAGCCAGCCAGAAAAGCAAGCAGCTTAGGCATAACGGAGCACCAAAAGCCAAAAGTCGCTCAGGCCTCACCTCATTCTTTCACAGAAAAAAAGGAGGGGGAAATTCAGTCAGCAACCGTCGCCCGACGTCACCAATAATCGCCTTTTTGGAGTGTTGGCGCATTAACTGATCGGGCCCTCGTCCTCGCATCTCCCGCGCGGCGCCTCAAGTTTATTCGCCTCGGGCGTGTTACACCACACCCGAAAAAGAGCAGCGAGTTGGGTACCAGCCTCGAAGTAGGGGAGTCCAAGCTTCAGGGTCCATTCATCGCCCCGCCCGTCGACCAATCAGAGGCGTTGCAAGTGCCCTGAGTCGAGACACCACCCACTGGGAGTCTGGGACCGTCCTCGCTCTTGGGAGGAGTTCCTGCACGCCGCACGCAGCTCGCAGCTCGCAGCTCGCAGCACGCATCCGCGCCCCTTTCCCTTGCGTGTGTTGCATTACCCCTGTCACTGTCACCACTTTGGACCTTAGTAGGTGCCAAGTATCTCGAACCATCAAAAGGTACTCGACCACGAGCAACAACAAGTACCGTACATACATACAACATACAATAGATTACAGACTACAGCATACTGCAGCAAGTAGTCTTACTCACGACGACGGCCATCAGTCAGAAAAGGACGACGACGAAATACGAACAAAAATAAACCAGCCCTCTGCAACGGCTGCCTCTCATAATCAACACGGACCCTCCATCATCTCTCGCTACCTAAACGGCGATCATTCCGCAGCCAGGGCCCCCCCTTCCCAGCTGCTCACAGACAATTCGAAGTTCTGCTACAAAGAAGCGCCTCAAGCCACACCTCCCGCGCACCAGCACTGAACCCAGCAGCAAGAGCAGCAGCAGCAGTCAATCAATCCAACGTGGAATCTAATCCAAAGGTGGCCCGGCCCATTCGCACCTCCTCGCCTCGTCTCGCTTCGTCCCCTGAACAATCCACCCAGACAGAGAGAAAGAGAGCCACCCCCGGCCCAGCGTCGCTTTCCCTGTCTCCTGGTTCCTCTCTTTTTTATCCACATCCACCACCAAAAAGAGACACCAAGACCTTTTCTCGTCTTCTCATCGCTGTCGCTGCCGTTACGCTGTCACTCTTGGACACTGCAACATTCCATCTGTCGACAAAATCCGTCTCATCTCCCTCCTTGGAAACAGCCCATTCTGCCCGTACTCAATTGCTTCTACCACCTCATCGATACACTGCCTGCCTGCTTTGCCTACCTACGTACCAAAGAAATAAAACAAAAAGACAAAAAGGCATTGATCGATCCAGCTTCTCTCCTTTACGTCGCGCGACCGACGACACCTCGACTGCGAGAAATCAATCCTCTTTGAAAAATCGCCCCGTCGTCGCGCAAGGAAGAAGCCTACGCGCTTCGCAGAAGCAGCCATGAGTGTCAGTGTTTCACCCCAACCCTCGCACTTCCGGCGTTTCGACCGCCGCCCTGTTCCTGTTCTCTCCCAGTCCCTTTGCACCCATTGCACCCACTGCCCTGCCCTACCGACGTTGCATTGCGTCGTGCCTTTCTCTGCCATTGGCCTGACTCTCTGTGTGTCGCGCTGTGTCAAACCCCCCAGAGCCACAAGGCACATGTTCTGGCCTTTCTTCCCCCCTTCTCGAAGTCGAATGTCCTCCACCCGGTCGCTCCCTTTTCCGCTATCGCAACCCAACCCAAACCCCCCAAGCACAATCATTTTGACTTTGGATCGATCACCAACCTTTTTCTGCACATCATTCATTCTTGCTTCAGCCTGGTTGCGTTGCATTTGTATGGTGTTGCTTGCTTTTTTACCACTCTACCGCCTTTCTCTCGACCTCACCTCCCTACCTCTCCTAATCCAGTCCTCCTCCACCGGTGTCCGAAGCCGAAACTAACATCATGGCACAGTACGGGTATGTTTCTCTGTCTTCAGGAGCCGACGGCGCCCACGACGACGAATACGACCTCTCCCGCGGTAGACTAACAGACTCAACTAATGACAGATACGGTGGTCGTCAAAACCCCTTTGACCAGCGCGATGACTCCCCTTCAGGAGGCGGAGGCTACGGCGCCCCCATGAGAGGCCCTCCCCAGCAGTCTTTCGGCTCAGGGCCGTCTCCCTACGGAGGATCCAGGTATAACAATGGGCCACAAATGGGTAGGGACCAATACGGTATGCTCCAAGACCGCGACGGTCGTCCTCGCTCGCATCGCTCACACGCGCCCTTCGCAGGAACGAACGTCGAAATGGAATCCCTCGCCCAAAACGCCGGTGGCTTCGGCCAGTCCTCCGACCCTAACGCGATCCTGAACGAGTGCCGATCCATCGACCAAGGCATCGACCAGATCGAGCAGAACCTCAACCAGCTCCGCATGCTGCAAGAGCGCACACTCACCGACGCAGACACCTCCGCGAACTCCGCCACCGCCCGCCAGCTCGACGCCCTCTCCTCCGAGACGATGACCCAGTACCGCTCCCTCACAGACCGCGTCCGCCAGGTCAAGTCCACCCCCGAAGGCCAGACGCCCAAGAACTCGCCGCAGGTCGGCCGCGTCGACCGCCGCCTGAAGGGCGCCATCCAGCAGTACCAGCAGGTCGAGTCCCAGTTCCGCAAGCGCACCCAGGACCAGATGGCCCGTCAGTACCGCATTGTGCGCCCCGACGCCGACGAGCGCGAGGTCCGTGAGGCTGTGGAGGATGCCGGCGCCGGTGCCCAGATTTTCCAGCAGGCCGTCATGCAGTCCGGTCGCCAACAGCAGGCCAATGCCGTGCTGTCCGCCGTCCAGGACCGCCAGGCTGCCCTGCAGAAGATTGAGCAGCAGATGGTCGAGCTGGCTCAGCTCTTCCAGGACATGGATGTCCTCGTCGTCCAGCAGGAGGCCGCCGTTACGCAGATCGAGCAGAAGGGCGAGGAGGTTGTCGAGAACCTCGACAAGGGTAACCAGGAGATTGGCGTGGCCGTCAACACCGCGCGCAAGACCCGCAAGAAGAAGTGGTGGTGCCTTGGTATCTGCGGTAAGTGCTCCAGCGAGGCTGTGTTCCGATTTGCCACTAACTCAGCCCAGTCCTCATCATCGCCATTATCGCCGCTGTCGTCGCCATCTACTTCGCCGTCATCAAGCCCGGCCAGACCGCTGCCGCCCCCGCCGCTGGCAAGCGTTCACTCGAGCTCGGCTCCCTCCCCGCCTTCTCCAACAGCGTACCCGTCGACGTCAGCTCCGTCCACCCGCAAAAGATCAGCCGTATCATGCGCCGAATCGTCACACCGGGCGCCACGTGGAGCCCCGACGCCGTACAAGACGCCGCTGTCGTCGCCCGCGTTGGTGGAAAGTGGGACATGCCCGCCGTCCGCAACTAGACGTCACACCCTACCTCTCCGACACTGTACAAAATATACCTCCATACCACCTTTAACCGGCCGCCCCGCGGGGCCGCCATGTCTCCTTGTCCCGTATAACCCGTCCCTCCGACTTGACGTCTGGATCGATTTCTCATAACCGTTTACCACCATAAGAGTTACTCGCCTTTTTATAGACGGACTGGATCAAAGGGAAGGCAAAAACTTCTTTTTTACTTCTGCAGCAGTACACACACATACGTCTCTCTTCCGGTTTGGGTGGAATAACAAAAACCAAGGAAAGGGAAGAGAGCAGATGATGATTGGGGGAAAGGATCCCGGGAAACCCAGGCCTTGGGGATTTTGATATTTTCCCTGTGTGAGGAAGCAAAAACAAAAGAAGGATTATTTCGTATAGGGTGTTTCTTTGTATACCCACCCGTAACCAGACTTTCTTTTACTGTTTGCCGTGTTGGACTTTTTCTTGCTGTCTGTGAAAGTGCGCTGCGTCTTTTGGATTCAACATGTCCCCCTTCTATGAATGAGAGGGGGCGTGGTAGTTGTTTTTGGCGCGAAAATTCTTCGTTTTGTTGCATTCTGGGCGTCGGCATGTTGAGTAAATATAGTCTGGTTCCGAATTGACATTATTAATATGATTGAAGAGTCTTGCCCTCATGTGATGTATTGTGTGTGAGGTGTTAAACTGGAGAGGTCTGGTTTTGTCGCGTGTGCAGGCGGACGGTGGCAATGAGAGGCACAGCAAGAGGGATTGCGCCTGTGAAGCGAGGCCTTTGTGATGGCCCTCAAAGTAGCCATCGTAAGGTACTGGGGTTAGTTTTGGAGTCTCTGGGGTAGATGGCTTCTTTATAAAGGACGCGGAGTTCCAGAATGTTGGTTCTCTAACAATACACCTCCCTGAGCCAGTCTGGGCAATGGGCGGCCTGTAACCATGGCAAAAGGCCCTTTGTCGTGTTTTAGCGCAGTGAATGAATGGACCGATGGTTGGGGAGAACAGGTGAGTTAGGTGAGGTGTTGGGATTGTGATGGGGTCTTTGGCGTCCGTCACGCGGGGTTGGAGGTTTGCGGTTATGTGGATGAATATGTGCGGGGAGTGTGGTTTTGAGAGGTGGGATTTAGCTGAGGTAACAGCGGTGGATTCACAGCATTAACGGTGAGGTGTAAACAATGCAAAAGTACTATCGCATTCGTGGCGCGCCTTAGAAAAGAAAAAGCTCTTGCTGTTGAGGATGATGTTCTTTTACGTTGACCATTAAGCATGCTTAAGGCTGGTGTGAATCTATTTAAGGGGATCTTGATGAGGTTTGAAATTGTGTGACCGCGCAATGGCCAACAGGGGTCGCGGTCAGATGGCCTTCTTGGGAGTTCTCGGTGACGAAATGTAGGAGAAGTCTGGATGGGAGTCTCTCTGGTCTCTTGCGTGTGGGTATTGTTGGGTGGTTGGGTGCTTTGAGGACTGGTGTGTCTTTTGTCCCGCGCGATGGTCATTTCTGATAGCTTATTCACTGGGATTATTCTTTGAGTCAGAGGAGAAGAGATTGTATTTCATGGAACTTGGTGGAAGCTGAGCGCTCCAGATTCAGAGGTCCAGATTCAGGGGCGGGATGAGTCCGATGTCCAGCGCACCCCCCCGCAACTTCTTGGGGATCTAGCATGGAGTTCTGCCAGAAGACACAGAGCCAGTGGTTGCTGTATAGGTATTCTGCCTCAAAATCAAGCATGTGCGCTCGACCTTGACGGGGTTCAATCGCCAGCAGCTGCAGAGACAGGACCCACGGTTACATGCTCTTAATAACTAAATCGTCAGCTTTCCTATTGCTGTTTGTTTATACGACGGCAGTCTGGCCCCTTTTCAACTTGGATTGAATCTGACGACGGCATAATGTGAGGTTGGACGCTTGTGTGTCTGCTGGTCTTCTAGAGTTAGAAGCTATCTAGTGATGCTCATCGTCTGACTCACTATGTCAAACAAGATGATTCGTCTTCCACCCCGAGATCTATAGTAGCACTTTCTCTTTACTTGCAAGTTTTCTCAGCGATTCCAATCTGGGAAGATATCATTGCATTAGTTGTTATGTAGGTTATATGAGCATTCTGGTTTGGTTGATTATGAACTTACTTGTCGTAGCACCCGACCCATATCAGAGCCATCCTATGCTAACCATCCCTCCCAGTACGCACTGCTACTACTGTCCCCCTCCCAACGCCTCTTTGTGTTCCCTGATGCTCATCTCAGGGGGTTCAGTAGGCCGTGCAGGAGTGTCTAGGGGTTTGTTCGCCTACTAAACGCATAACTTTGCATGCGGTGCTGGTCACAAGATTGAGTTGAGCAGGGGCGCGATCTACATGATCATACTGACGGGGCGATTGCTTGCCATGTCGGCTTTAGCTGGATGGACTACACAGGCTAGATTCAGTTCAGAATGCAGCTTTTGTTATCTATTTGTTCTTGCGATAGCAAGATGCCTCAGTTTGTAACGGCTATCTCAGTAGCAACGTGCGAGTAGTCAAAATGCCCCCGGAGGCATATGTGATTATACCCACTCGAACAAGAGAGAAAACTTCCTAGCAAGGAGGTCTGATTTTGCGGTATTCAGACCAAACAATCCAGCGTCCCATCTCTTCGTCATCCCATGGGACAAGGCGCTCTTCTCCAACCTTCTCAGGAGATTCAAAATCGTCCTTCCAACCCCCTGGAATGTTCAAAACCGGATCTTCAGCCATGTGCCAAAAGTCCCCGGCATATTCCAGGCCATAGACAGACCACCATACCTTCCACTGCTCAGGTAACGCCCCGTACGTGATCCCAACAACTCTGAAATAGTTATACCGATGACCCACCTGCTGAAACCCCCGTGGGATTCTTCCCTCTCGAATACGAAATTGGGAGCATCTTTCTCTGTGGCCATACTCCGAAAGGTTGACCCCATTGGTGTATAATATGTTTGTTTACCCAAGACCTTATAGCTGACTGCAAGATGCAGTCAAAATCCTGAGGAGAATGTGAATGAAAGTGTGTCATTATGATCCCGAGCATCTTGACAAGCGATGTCTCCTTCACAAGTGTCATTGACATCTCTGACAAATCTCCCGGTTTGAATTTTGCAATTTCACCAAGAACGTGATGATAACTGTCTTCCGTTGTGAGATGGGGTAGTTCGCCGTTTGATTCCAAAATCTCCCAGCCTACTCCGGACCCAACCAGATGCGAAAGAGCGAGGGTCTCTTCTGACATGATCCAGCAAGAATTGATCAACTCAGTGCTGACAGATCCAACTTCTGGCAGTAAGCACAAGACATCTCCGAAAGTACAGTACCTCGCCGTCAACACTTTCCAGCAATGCCACAGCCTAGATAGAAGCGGTGCTGAGGGCAATTGAGGACTCATGATCTTTTGAATGTCGCGATACTGCTCGAAGCTTCTATCAAATATTATCAGGCTCCATATTTTATCATCTTCTTCAGCGATGTCTGGCGTGTAGTCCATAAGAATCCTTAACATTTGGGCATTACGTTCGAGTATCTCGGAATCCCAGGGACCAAACAGCAGCCGTTCCAGTGGAGTCCTTGAAATTCCGTCAGCCTATCAAGATTCATAGTTGCAGGGGTTGGGATCTTGTGTCACTCACCTGACGTTGTAAGTTACTGAAATCTTGCTATTCGGTGTCGCTGACCATTCACCGAAGGATCCAGGGTATAGACCTGCGCGCAAAAGCCATCGTGATATCTCGACAGCGCCCCATGTTACGGCACACTTGCAAGTGGTTTTCGGTGAGCAAAACTATCAAACAAGAAGATCTGGTTCTTAAAGGGGATAGAAAGCCTTCCGGTATACTTACAACTAGTAGATTCAGGCCGTTTTGTTTATGAACATACGGCGTCAACTTTGCTTCCCGAAGACACCTTTGCAAGGCGATAACATCGTCGTTCCACACAGCGTTTATAACGCTATCTGGGATTCTGTTTACCACCGCGTAAGATGACAAGTTTAGCTGCCAACCTGACACACTCTGCTGAGCCATCACAGAGTACACAGTGTTTCCGAGCCAATTCGGGGTGCGGATGAAAATGTGACAGGTTTGATAGCCGAAACCAAACCGAAGTCTGCCGAGGAGGGTAGTGCCTTTGGAGATTGCCGTGAAGTCTGGCTTGGAATGTTTTGTAAGATATGACTTGCTAAGCCTAAGAGACTCATAAGTGTCGTCTCCTGAGGTCGAGAGATTATCCGATTGAGTTCCGACCGTGTCGGACGCCTGCAGGGGCGGGAGAAGTCGTTGGGCGTTTATAGAAGCACACGTCTTGCTAAACAAGTGTCAAAAGTCAGCGTCGGCGGAGTAACGATTATTAGCAAGGGTCTTACAAGATGTAACGGCTCTCAGCCATTCTGTAAAGTCGCAGAGCATTATCGAGTTTCCGCTCCATCGCTATCAGACTCTCCTTGTGAAGGACAACTCTAGCGGCTGCGAACCTTCGCCTATGTTGTCGTTTGTCCTCAAGACTACGATTATGCGCATCTAGAGTCATTTGTAAATCTTCCATCGCGGCGCGAGCTCTGCCCATGGCCTTCTGCATGATTGCGTCACTCCATGCCGGGGTCGGCAGCGGGTTGTTGGCAGCGTGGGTCTCGTCATCGCGGAGAATTTCATCGAGATATTGGAGCTCTTCCGCCTTCTCCAGAAGAGCGGCTGGCACGTCTTTGACTTCGTCCCAGAGACATTTGAGCTTGAAGGTCAGGGTGACAGCTTTGCCTGCCAGGTCGATCACGGCAATCACACTGGCCGCAGTACCGAGAGCTTCTGCCATGGCGATGGTAGGGTCCTTGTAAAGTTGATGTGCGATTGAGGGTGATGCGATTCGAGTGGGATGAAGAGGGAGAAATCGCCCAACTTGATCGATGTTACGGGTCGTACGGGTATGCCCACAGCCTGATCTGTCACACCTCCATGCCGGGCAGGGCTGCATGTCAGCAGGCGCAGTATTGGCTTAGGACCATCGCCCCCATGGTCATCTGGTACTCATGCATATGCAAGGAGACTGCGCCGAAAAACAGCTGCGGAAACCATGGATGTCGACTTCGGGGGAAGGAATCTTCTGTAACAGGCTTTCCGCGATTGTATGACCGCTCAGCTGGAGCGGGACAAGTTGCCTGGCCATCTGTGGAATACGCCTGGCTTACGAAGAAGTCGCTTACTGGATAGCTTTTCGCGAATCACCTCCCAGAATTGCAGAACTTCGTGGAACTCTTCCCCTTGCGTCGCAGTTCAGCATCTGACGGCCTAGCATGCCCCCAATGCACGATCGCTGACAAGACTCCTGACTTACTTGTCATTTTGAGACCGTTCGTATTACCAGTGGTAATCGACCATGCTTCAAGTTCCGGAAACATTTCATTGTTCTTCGGCTCAGGCACATGCCTTCCATATAGGTTGGCGTCTTGCTGTTCCGATACTTCGTCTAGACCAGACGTCTCTCCAAAACCCTTGTCTTCAAGCACATTCACTAGCTCAGTTAGACGATGAGTCACATCTTCCCCAAATCTCGGCATTCAATCGTCGTTTCGACTACTTGAAATTCTCGATGAGTTTTGCTTTAATGATTTCAGCTACGAAAGACTTTTGCTCTTCGGGCGGCTACTACCTTAGTGATCCGCCCGGTTGGCTTGAAGTACGAAATGCGGGCGGGACAAGCTCGCGGCTTCGCTAAGACGACGGACGAAACGAAAGAAAGATTATTTAAAACCACACAGGTATGAAAGAAAAGGGAATATCGCTATGTTATGGAATCATGTACTTTTTTCGAACGAATGAGAAGCTGCAGCCCACCTGAAATCGACTCCTTGGGCTGTTCGCCGTACCGCACCTGAAGCTCGACCTGAAGACTAGACTCTCCTACAAACCAACGCAGAAGATCCAAAGTCGACAGCTTAACATCAATGAACAGACTCAAATTGGGGCCCTTATCTTGCGATACTCCGGCCAAATAAACGAGACTTCCTCTTTATCATCATCATCGCTCTTGTCATCAAAGTCATCCTTCCAGGCCCCCCGGGACATCGAAACCAGAATAGGTGGGACCTAAATCTTCCACTAACCTCCAGAAGTCTGCAGCGTAATCGTTGATATTGGGAGCCCACCACAACCTCCACTGCTTGGGCAATGAACCGTACGTGATACCGAGACGGAAAAAGGTATAAGGAATCTCCCTTGGGTAATTTTTTGCCTTGGGACGCACGATAGTTCCTGGCAAGCGCCAGCCAAGATCTTGATGACCTTCTCTTATTTTGCGGCCATAATCCAAGAGATCAACGCCGCTGTCGTAGAGAATGCTCACCCAATGTGTGACTGCTGACCGAAGAAGCTGATCAAGGACTTCGGGCGGATTCCACTCCCAACAAAATCGCGCGAGAAACATGTACAATGGTGTGATTGCGGTCAAGCCAGTGGAAAGGTTCCGAAAAAAACAGGTCGTGATGTCTTCCGGGTCAACCCGGACAATATCGCCCAGAACTCGATAGAAGCTGCAGTTCACTGGTAAAACTGACCGACTATCGTTCATTCTGACGAAATCTCTGGACATACCGATTGATGCTGTTGCTGAGAGTCCCATGTAGGGCGGCTCACTTCTGCAGATTTCGATGAGATCTGTGGACAGGGTCTCGGCTTCGGGTAAAACTTTCTTGACTTCGTGCCAACTCCAATCGCTAAATGTTATGCCACAGAAGGCATGTATATATCTTATCATCAGATGAAAAGCGGGATAGCAAGGTTCTATTACCATCTGGATTGCTGCAAAATCCTCATATGATCTCTTCGAGATTATTGTACCCCAAATCTTACTATATGACTTCACCGTATTCGGCATATAATTCTGACAAAGCTTGAGGATCTCAATTTGATGACTTTGATTTTTTGAATCAAAATTCGCGATATAAACCTCGACCGGGGACCTTTCGAGACAGTTAGCGAATGGCTTTTCAGCAAGCAAAAGGTACGATCCTGGTCGTACTCTGCCTTTGAGGCAGCAAAGCCAGCTTTGCATTCATCGAATGAGCCTGGGTATAGACCGTAGCTCAAGAGCCACTTTGCAGTTTCAACAGACTCCTCCTCTAACGAAAACTGTGGTAAAAGAATTAATAATCAGTCTAATGGAAAGTGACATAAGCTATCCAGAGAAGCGTTTAAACTAACGTGAAGCAGGTTAAACCCGTAAGTATTATGGACGCGGGGTGTTAGGTTGTTTTCGCAAAGATACTTTTGCAAAGCACTGATGTCGTCTTCCTGTAATATATCGAAGACTTCATCTTCAAAACGGTCAATAGTGGGGTACACTGAAAGGAAGGATTGCCAGCCTGCGATGCTTCTTTGGACCATGGCAGAGTAAACCTTCCCCCCCAACCAATCTGGGACTCTCAAAGAGAAGCTGTAGGTTTCGTCATGGTAGCCGAAACACAGTCGACCCAGTGCTGAAGGACCCTCAAAAATGGCTTTCGTCCTTGGCTTAGCAGCCTTGACTGTAACAATCTGGCTTGGAATATAGCCTTGGGAGTCTCCTGGGTCGATGATAAGGCTCTGATTATGCGTGGAGATGGCCACGGTACTCGTCGACTCAGCAAGTTTTTTGTAGATTAATCTGTTGTATCGGCTAACAGAGAAATGTTAGTCTCTGATTCACAACAAGCATTTGCACAGGTAGATCTACCCGTAAACAACGTTATTGGCAAGCTTGTAGAGCTCTAAGGCCCTGTCAAGCTTTTGCTCTACTGTTCTGAGGTCGTCTTTCTGGATGACGAATTTGGCGGCCGCGATTCTCCGCCTGTAGTGGCGTCTGTTGGCGAGTTCTTCCGTGTATGCATCGATCGTACTCTGGACATCGTTCTTGGCGGCGCGAGCTCTGTTGATAGCGTTCCGAACAGCAGTTGGCGTATAATCTTCTGTGGCATCTTGTTCTGCTAGATCAAGAAGCTCTTCGAGGTGTTGGAGATACTCTGCCTTGTCGAGGAGGGTGATCGGAACATCTTTGACCTCTTTCCAGAGCGTCTTAAGCTTGATCGTGAGGGCGATTGTCTTTCCAGTCAGATCGGCAACAGCTATGATGCTGGATGCAAGCCCCAAGGCCCCCGCCATGGCGCTGAACAGACTACGTTGACGATGGAAGGAGGAAGCAAGACACTGGTTCGGATCTCGGGGGAAATTTCGAGGGGAAAAGGTGCGTAGCCTGATCTCATGTTGAAGTGGGCTGGGCGGTCATGTTGGGTGTCAGCACATATGAGATTGGCCGCGGAGCAGGGAGTTTCTGACCATTCAGCACCAGGAGGCAGTGCCCTGCGCCTCATGTCGGCGGCTGCACAAGGCTACCTGCATGGCTTTCTTCTTCGCTCTTTACTACATTTCGCAGTCGCCGGGCTTGCCGAGGGGTGGCTAAGCTCTTGTATGTGATTTCTTATCAGACGAGGCGGTTGAATGCGATGCTTCTTGTATTTCTCCAATCGTGGTATTCCCCGGTATCATGTGATGTATATACTAAACGCCGAATCAATACCAGCCTGCCACCCAGAACGCCATGCCTTGCAAAGCAACCAAGCCTCAAATCTAACACACAACCGCTCAAACCATTCGCATCGATGATGTGGCCCAAGCAGGCGTGCTCCCCGTCACCCATGACTTGCTGCCAGAGCAGTGTAAACATCTTCTCTGCTCTCCAAGGTTCGTGATAGAGCATTGCGAGCAGACATGCTTTCCACAGGCGCCGCAAGCGTTGTCTCCTTCGCACCCGTCGATGTCCATGCCGTCGGCATCCGCTGAACCAAGACCGGCACCACAGTCCTCGCAGCTCGTGGGGTTCAACGCTCTCTGGTGGACCGGTGGGCTGGCTGTCCTTGACACGGGAGGTTGCGGGGACTTAATGTTCCAGAAGCTGTGGAGAGACTTTTGTGTGTTACGTGCGATGGCGGGAGCAGGAGCAGGCGATGATGAAAGCTCGGTTTCCATGCTTTGATCTTGTTGTTGGGCGGAGTATAGCATCTGGAGTGTGCGTTCTGTGAGGCGATTGATCGTTAGCGCCTGATTCGAAGGTAACAGAGCCATTGAGTCTACTCACGATGAACCTCCTCCTGAGAGGGGCGATTATCGCGGAACCGTTTTCTTGTCCGGCTGTCGAGATGTGATGGCGTCGCGAATGCGCGAGGGAAGGCTAGGCTAGGAGAGATTGGGAAGTCGAAGGACTCGACGCTGGAGTCGGAGCGGGCGGGGGAGTTGAAGAGCGTGACAAGCTCGGAGGCGGAGCGCTTGCGCTTGAGGGCCATTGTAAAGATTTCGAGGGAGTTGGAGGATGGAGATGTTCGTGTGATGTTGGCAAGAGCGGCGGAATCGGTAAACTTTGCGGCGCAATTACTGTGAAGATGGATTGACGATGTTTGTGTCTATCGGCTGTGGGAATGTTTGGGACGGACAGGGTGGGTGAGATTCACGGCGCTAAGAAATGGAATGCGCATTGGATGGTCTGGTGCGACAGGCCTGGCGCGGCGCGTCCTGCTTTCGCGTTGCGGTCGCGACAGGACCCGCTGGGTGTTTAATGGGCCCACAGTGGCTTCCTGAACCGGGGCTGAAAGGGCTGAAGTCGCGCTGGAATTTTATGCACATCATCGCGAACGCCACTTTTTTTGGTCTTGGGTGTTTCTTGTTTCACACACGGTGGAATTTGAGGGGCAATGGCTCGATCTTGATCATCTTGATCGCTTGTTTCTGACCGCCGGCGTCAATGCCCGCGCCGGGTCCGGACCCGACGTGTCTCCACTCGCCCGCCGGCCCCGGGATCGCTCGGACCAGGGTCGCCGTTTTGGGTTGTTTGTTGCTAGTCCTGCTTCAAAAGGCATCATGAGATTCAAGAAATCTTACCGCAAAATTCATCGAAGCTCATTCTAGTGAAAATCAGTGTCTCACTTTGTGCGGTGACCTCTCCCTTTCCCCAATTGACAAGAGTGACGAAATGCCGTTGTCGGTTGGAGCATCGGTCGCCGGAACTTGAGCGCACCCAAAGTCCTTTGAACAGACTGCGTTGTGGTTCTGTAAATCGAGGAACAAAATAAATAGAGTTACGCCAAGAGCACAGAGGACCTGATGAGATGAACGGCCCAGAGGGCGGAGGACTTGATTCGTACAACTGGCCGGCGGGATGAACTAGTTCGGCTCTCAATGCTTGGATTCGCCGTCAAATGGGGCACCTCTGTTGAATGACCCATAGTGATCGCTGGGAACTCATGTATGTCAAGGGTTGCATTGGAGTTTCGGACAAATCGCTTTGTCCTTCGGCCGTTGACAAATGGATCATCGGCGCCTGGAGTGTAACTCGGCGCCGACAGTCGATGCCGTCTGCTATCTTAGACGCTTCCAATGGGTATAAGAGATGAATACATGAGGCCGTAGAGGGAGTTTGAAGGCATCAGAAGCAGGCAAGCACCAAAAAAAGGTTCGCTCTTTGTTCAACATCACAATATGAAGTTCATCTCTCTCGCCGCTGCGCCCCTCGCGCTCCTCTGTGGAGGTATGTCTTCTCCATACCTAGTCACTGAGAATGATTGACCTAACAGTCTTAGTCGCTTCGTCATCTCCTCTGACCTCTCGAAACGAATCCAAGATCTTCGTTGGGCAGGTCACCGACACCTTCAACGCCTCTGTCGGGACCGTTTGGGGGATCTACTCAGCCTTCGGAGCCGCCCAGCTTTATATGAAGAACGTCACCTTCAACGAACTCACCGGTTTTGGTCCCGGCGCTGTCCGAGACATTACTCTGGCCGGCCAATTTGCTCGCGAGCGACTGGACTGGGTCGATGCCGATAAACACTCCCTGGCTTATACGCTCTACGAAGCTCCTGGCTTGCCTGCGGTCAACATCCAGGGCACGATTGAGTTGAATGACATCGGGAACAACAACACTGAGATTGTGTGGACCGCGAGAGCGGATGCGATTACCGCAGGTGCTGAAGATGGTATTAAGGCTAGGGTGCTGGACATTTATACCAGCTCTATCGCGATTGTGAAGGGGCTTGTCTAGATCGTTGACGGGCAGTAAAGCAGGGATTAGTCCTTCACTCTAATCAGCAGCCTACCAAGGCCACCCTTCCCGGTGTCGACCTTTACGCACTCTTCCCGGATAGACTCGATATCAGATAGTTCCACCGTACGAAAGACCGCTTTTACCTTCCCGGTAGCAATCATCTCACCAGCTCTCTCTAAGTCTTCTCTGATCTCCGGATTACCCGACACGAATTCGTGTTGGATGTTCGTCCCTCTAAACTTGAACGCGTACCACCACTGGACCAGGTCCAACATCCAAGCCAGCCAAAGCGGAACCATGCCAGGCCCCATGATCTCCCTCACCAAAGGTGATGGAGGAATCGAGGCAATGGACATGATGACGCCTGTCTTGGGGTTGAGAAGGGGTATCGCTGGGTTCATGCTGTCCCATTGCGTGTTGAACATGAAATCCACACTGCCCTTGGGAATGACGTCTGTCAAGCTCGTCGTCTTGTAGTCGATAAGTTGGTCCACCATCCCGGGAAGATACTCCTCAACCAGCTTCAGCTTTGGTGTTGAGACAGTTGAGATGATTTTCGCTGCACCGAAAAGGTTCTTCGCAACCTGGATCCCGCTGAAGCCCCCTCCGCTTAAGGCAGCTGGGACATACACAGTCTTCCCTTCTAAGCTCTCCCAACCGGCTAGTTCAAGACCGCGCTTGATGGTTTGGTACGCCGTCACAGTGTACCCTGGAAGTGCAGCAGCTTCTTCAAAGCTTATTTGTGGCGGCTTTGGGAGCAGTAATCTCTCCTGCGTGATTGCATATTCGGAGCAGAAACCTGGGTCCGGATTGCTGAAGGCGGGGCGGACGACGCCGTGTCCGTAGACTGCATCGCCGACCTTGAAGCGCTTGACTTCTGGACCGACCACAACAACGATACCAGCGCCCTCACAGCCTAGTTTCACGGGAAATCTAGCGAATGGTCAGTCATTCATTGATCAAAATGGTTTGCAGTGGGTACATGAGCACACACGTTTCTTTCCGCGATGCTACGATCCGAGATCCCACAGCCCGTTGGCAATCGCCCTTCATAATCGCTCCGGCATGCACCCGAATTATCACCTCCGTAGGATTCGTTATTGTCGGGAGGGGCACTTCGGCCACCTCGAAGCCGGCGGGGGTGCAATGCTGCAGCGCCACTAGGGAGCGCATCGTTTGGGGAAGGTCGCTCATGGTTGTCATGTTACAGAAAATACTGAGACAGGGAGGGGGGAAAAGCTAAGTGCAGCCGGGAACTTTGTGGCTTTTAATGCGCACATCCGGCCCGGCTGTTTGGAAAGTTCGGTCGGCGGTTCGGTGGGGTTGTTCGGCGGTTTCGGTGGCATGGCCCCACCAACGACGCCGAACCCACGGCCGGTTGGACTTACAATCTGCTCTAAACGCCTGCGTTCTGCACAGGCTCAATCTTAATTGCACCAAGATTGATCAATTTCAATATTCTCACAGAAAATTTGGTCAACTGCCAACGATGCGTCGATCCTGGAGACACCAGCCTCCCGATGGGATGTCGCCCTTTAGTCGGCTTTGGTGGCGGGCTGAGTCAAGGGGCCTTTCTCGCCCTGGGAAACCGGAGGAGGGGCACGCTGTTCGGAATAGTTGGGTTGGAAGAACCGTCGTCTCAAACCCAGAATCTTGGAAACTGCTAGTTTTAGCTTGTCGAGGGAGAAATATTTCTGCAGCATTTCTTTTCCCAGGCTGCGCCGCCAATGCCAGGACCGCAGGAGAAAGTGCAGTCGCGATGGAGTGGTGCTCTTTCCTCTCGGCAAGTGCGGTGGGAGCGCGACTGCCATTTGGTATTTAGAGAAAGAGGGACCGACTGGAGAGGAAGAAGGAGCTGGGGAAAGATTTCATCATCGAGCCTTCTTTCTCCTTCCTTCTTCCTCTCGGCTACTTTTCGTTTGCGTCACTGAGGTGTTGGACGCTTCGATTTCTTCAAAGTTCTGCTATTTGACGAGCATTTCTTCGATATCTTGTGACCCCGGCCGGTCTGTGGGATCGTCAAATGCGATCTTCGTCACATTTCTCTGCTAGTTGCTCTCCGGCGCCACGCAAACCGCAGTTCGCAATGCGTTTCCTTGTTTTCCTCACGTTCCTAAGCGGCGTGGTCTCGCGATGCTCTGGCTTCGACCCGAACTCGAAAAATAACGTTGTTGTCTACTACGTATGTCTCTTCACTCCATATTGAGTGAACTATCAAGCTGACTCCCATACAGGGGCAAGGACCTAATCAGGGCGACCTGATAGAGCAGTGCCAGCAGCCTGAGATTGATGTTATCGTTTTGTCTTTCGTCCACCTCTTCCCGGCGCAAGCAAATGGTTACCCGGGTACGAACTTTGGCAACCGGTGCGGTGGGGAGGTCTACCCAGGTCCCGGATGGAATGGTGTGAACGACCCCTCTAAGGATCAGTTGCAGTCCAACTGCCCGACGCTGAACGCCCAGATCCCCGTGTGCCAGCAGCAATATGGCAAGAAGATCATCCTCTCTTTGGGAGGTGGCGTAACGAACTATCAACTCACGGGCAGAAACGAGGGCGAAGTCCTGGCGACATACCTCTGGAAGATGTTCGGTCCCCAGAGCGCTGATTGGACAGGTCCCCGTCCGTTCGACAATGCCGGGCAGGCAGTTGAAGTGGATGGCTTTGACATGGACATTGAGTGGCCATCAACTGGTAAGTATCGCCTTTTCCCGTATTTTTCCCCACAGAGTGCAGGCTGACAGTCGACCCATAGACAACTCAGAGGGCTACATTGCGATGCTCACCCTTTTGCGTTCCTTCTTCCCGACGGCATCGAAACCGTACTATCTCACCGGTGCACCTCAGTGCATTGTCCCCGATGCCAACATGGGTGACATGATCACTGCTATTCCGTTCGACATGATTTTTGTCCAATTTTACAACACTCCGGCGTGCTCGGCGGCAACTTGGACGGCTAGCAACCCGTCGTACACTCCTGGCCAGGTCACACAACAGGCGGGATTCACCTACGACACTTGGGCTCAGTGGCTGTCGACTACAGCCAGTAGCGCTGCCAAGTTGTACATCACCCTGCCAGCTTCACCGGATGCTGCTAGTGAGGGAAACTACATTACACACGAGCAGGCTAGAAACCTGATCGATGCGTACTACTGCCGGGCATCCTTTGGAGGTGTTGCTGTCTGGGAAGCAACTAGAGGCGACGCAAACCCCTACAACGGCAAATCCTTCCAAGCGACTATGAAAGACTGGCTGGTAGAGGCCGCAGTGAACCCGTCATTGACAACTTGCGATGTAAGTATTCGAGCCAAGAAGAAATTGCCAGTTGATAACTGATAATGCAGACAAACCCGGCACCGACTAACCCAGAGAGTCCAACGCTGCCGAACCCTGGCACGGGAGGATGCGGAGCCGGGATTGGATCCTGCGGCACTGGATATTGCTGTAGCCAGTACGGATACTGCGGGACGTCGACGGACCACTGCGGAACGGGATGCCAGTCTGACTTCGGCACATGTGGAACCGGCAGCACTCCTGATCCCGCTCCGGCGCCCGCGCCGGATACGCCCACCACCCCGTCACCCGGAGGCGGAGCTTGCGGAGTAAACGTGGGATCATGCGGAGCCGGCAACTGCTGCAGCATGTACGGATATTGCGGATCTGGCCTAGATTATTGCGGAACTGGCTGTCAGCCAGAATTCGGCACTTGTGGTACCGGCAATGTCGGCACCGATAGCGTGTCGGGACTGCCCGTATCTACCGATGGTTCTTGCGGTGCGGGAGGATCAACCTGCAGAGGCAACGGTGACTACCAATGCTGCAGCCAATGGGGATTCTGCGGCAATTCGGCGTTGCACTGCGGCGAAGGCTGCCAATCTGGCTATGGTATTTGCAGCTGATCATCTTGACTGGACGCTGATGTACATAGGCATGTGTTTTGAAGCTCGTCGTACGTAATGTGGGAGATAGGCCATACGGCATGATTTGAGGGAGTCATCTGTTCGAAGCTAGCATCCGAGGACGTGATGGGATGGAACATGAGCGTCAAAGCCCAACTGAGCTGATGTGCACTCCGAAGCACCGCCGAGTGTTCTGGCGGCGGAGAAGAGTTGAAAGTGGCGACGGAACGTCGCGTTTGGCGCGACTCCGGTCACGTGACGTCGCTGTCGCTTCGCTGCAGGAATACCACATGTTCCTTTGAGCCAAACTCATCTTCATTCGTGTCATCCAACGACATGCGTGCATCGACATCTGTATCTGCGTTGCAATCTCTCGCAGTTTCTCCGGAAATAACGGATGTGCAGGGAAGACATACGCAGCAACCGCACTAACTTGAGATTTGGCATTGCTGCTATTGATCTAGGCACATACTTCTGGGGCCGACTGCGGGCAGAATACTCAAAATCACCAGCATGGATTCCCGCGGGATTTGGGCCTTCGCGGTTCGGAACGCACCCCGACAAGCTCTCCCAAGGGGATGGCGCAGCATTCGCCGCGGTCGCCGAGGTCTATCAGAGATTTCGAAGCCCTGAAAACCTTCTGGACATCGCGTCCGTCTGATCTAGACTGCTGAGCTGCTAAACGCTATGTCCTGGGCAGTCTAGTGGTGAGTTCGGTCAAATGACTCGTTCTGTGCAGATGCTGAGAGATGGCCTGCAGCATGCCGACAGCAAGACGCTACAAGCTTTTGAAGCTTCCTCTGGATTGGAAGGTTTGCGAGGAATGTTGGGCAGAAGAAATGTCAACGCCGGCGGGAGGAGGGGGGACAAAGCTCACCACCCTCTCGACCAGCAGACACCGAAGTATCGCCCGATATCCGTCTTCTCCACATCGAAGCTTGATCGGAAGATGGTCTTGGACGCGCTACTATTGCCGCACACCAAGAACCCGGCATTCTACTGCACACTGCACCTATGAGAATTCACCCACGTCTCGCTGCAAACTCCGCCTGTCTAAGCCTGTCAACGGAAATTTTCTGCTCACCTCAACTGCGTTCGGACCCGAAGCGCGGCGGCACGTCCTGGGCCAAGAGGGCGCGATGTAGAGCTAGCCATCATCGTGAAACCTGGTGCTCGAGAAAGAGTTGCGGGCCGCCCGTACTGGTCAGGGGCAATCTGTTCGCGGGTGGCTGCCGGCGAAAGCGCCGTCGGTAAAGCTTCAACACTCAGCATTCCCATGTTTCTGAGCCGAGGCTTCTTCAAGAACTAGCCGCGCTCGATTGCCGCATCGTCAACCGGCCGTCGTTGGAATTTGCTCGCTCGTTCCGGAAAGTCGATGACTCGAGCGGTTGTTTACATCGTCAAACCGATAGATCTCCAGCTGCAGACTGTGGGATATCGCGGCGCGCGACTCATACGGCTTCATTGACGAAAAGAGCAAGCGGCTCGCTTGCCAGGCAGGAAGAGTTTGCCTACGAAGAACGCTTGATCACTAATTTCACCGAGTATTCTGCACCTCTGGTCAAGGTGAGGTTGTTCCTGGCTACGTACTTAGATGGAACGCTTCCAGAACACGCTTACGTTACGACGTCGACATGTCGGCACCCTAGCACCTCACCAAGGCACGAGGTGACTGCCGAGGAAACGCGCGTTTGATCACATATTCGCTTGTGTGCTATCCGTCGGAAAGTGCTGCCCAAAGAGCTTGCTGCAGGCAACAAAGAAGCGCCATCCGATCTGCCTGTCGCGAGCAAAACTGCATACCCACGACTCGAAGGGACTGACACAAGGAGTCGGCGTCTACTGTGAGCGCACGGATTCCGTGGCCTAGACTCGGGCTGAGCCAGCCACGCATCTCAAAGTTGTCCTGAAAATAGGCATTTCCTTACGCACCAATGCTTCGTATGTGAGATGAGGCGCACCACACTGCGGTTTCGCGACGATCTGGCAAGCGATTGATCGCCATCTAGTTCACGAACGCAGATCTGACATAGGCGTAGCACACAGTTTGCTTTTTTCCTCCGGGAACGTCGTTTTTCAGATCGATGAAGATAGACAATTCATCAGGGACGGTCCGTCGACCCCATTCTTGGCCGACGTTTCACACGAAGCTTATGGAGACCATGCAATTAAGATCTCGGAATATAGCCGGAAGGACTCCCACTCACCTCCGCCATCCCCAGGCTTCTTCCAAGCAACAGATCTAGACTCGTGTCTCTGCAAATTACTGCGGACCTCTCTCCCACCCTCTTGGATGCACGTGCCACGTGCTCACGAAACTCGAAACTCTGTTGGCTGCGGACTATGTTCCGGGAGGGGCCGGCTTGGGGCGATCCCGGAGTGACTGACTGTTGTCTTCTCGCTTCTTTCGAAAGTGCGATATACCGAGTCGCTGGTAATATTACATATCCTCTCCGGGGTTAGATGGGGGACAGCAACCAAGTTGGTTGCCAAGGTATTCCCTCTCTTTCCCTGGCTACGTCGATTGGTGTCATTGGAAGGGGGGAAGTCCCCGAGCGGCGCGATTCTAGGCTGGGATTAGACGCCAAGCCTTTCTGCCCAAGACCATTTCCTACGAATCCGAAGTCTTCATGGCCGAAAAAGCTTATTGGGGAATTGCCCTAATGCCGCATACGAGAGACTTTTGGCGGGCGTTGACACATTGCCAGCCTGGGCGTTGCGCACATCGCTCTCCCCCGCGGCGCCCTCACCGCTTCCCACCACACGGCCGATCTTGCCGGGGTATGTCTGTTTTCCTCTCTCCTCTTCTTCCATGTCGTTCAATCTTTGCCTTTTGGATACCCTCAGCGAAAAGAATTGGCAGAGTTCTGCTCCTCCACGTTGTGCACCATCAAGCATGG
Source organism: Colletotrichum fructicola Nara gc5 (assembly GCF_000319635.2). Classification (NCBI taxonomy): domain Eukaryota; kingdom Fungi; phylum Ascomycota; class Sordariomycetes; order Glomerellales; family Glomerellaceae; genus Colletotrichum; species Colletotrichum fructicola. The sequence goes on from NW_027094057.1 coordinate 1,563,457, forward strand.
GCCATCTTGCTATGAATGAGGAAAAGGGGCACCCTGGATTATTTTGGCACCAATTTCTCACATGCCTCGCTTTATTGTCGTTGTTAGGGGGAATACCCTGAGGCTAAAAAGGAGAGACGTATCTTTGTACATTCTCCTCTAGGCCAAACGGTCAAACCTTCCTCTCATCTTCATCTCCCGTCGGGCTAGCCGGAGCTACAGGACAAGCACGCATCGTTGGCACCGCCTAACCCGTCCTGGCCTCGCTGCAGTAAGGATGAAGCCGCCGTTTGCTTCCAGTGTGGAGTTGGAACCTGCGGCAGAAGGCTGGAAATTCCTTCGGCGCGAAGAAAAGAAACCAGGTTTTCCAAGACTAGCGCGGCGCTACGCTGCAGCTGCTGGAATGGCGGGCTGGATTAGAGCCACCACCAGCAGAACGGCGAACGCCATCCGCACCGTTCGAATGGTGTGTGTGTGTGACTGAGAGTGTGTGCCCGTGCCATGACTCGTTCTATGAAACGCGACGTTCGAAAGGTCCAACCGCCGCAACGCTAATCCTCTCTAGCCAAGAGTCTACCTCAAAAGCACCTGCGAGTCCAGCCTGCGCTTCAGGCACTCTGTTACCCCATCCCTTCTCCCGTGCTCGCGCTTCCTGCGTTCTCGGATTTCGATTTGTGTGCCCCCCAATCGCAATTTTTTTTCTCTTTGCCCAAGAGATCGGAAGACCCGAGGCATTTTGTCCAGGTCGGGTCTTGCGGATGACGTCGTGGACCATGCCACTTGTAAGTAAATGGTCTGGTGTGTGTGTTCGCCTCACTCTTTTCTCACTTAACCCCTTTCCACACAACAACAACAAAACAACATAGTCTCTCCTCCGAAGACAATTTCTTTCGTTTTGCTGATAATTCTCAAGTTTGCTAACTTTGATTCGTTGTTGTTTGGAATGAAGCATCTTCATCTCATGGATTAAGGAAACCCCCCATATATCAATTCAATTGTTGGATGTTCAGGCACACCTGCTATGATGTCCTGGCTGGTTCATCATGAGCAATCTCCTCTCCCCGCAATTCAAGCTCGAAGAGGTCACCGAAGATGACATGGTCATCGCCTCGCTGGCCTGGGGCTTCACCCTCGGGTTCGGCTGGCTCACGACGTGGACGGCGGTCCGGCAGACTACGGCGATGTACAGGCGGCAGGGCGACCGCATCCTGCGCAATCCGTACATTTGGATGATTTGGCTAGAGATCCTGGTGTGCTCGATATTCAGCGTCATCTGCTGGTTGCATCTCAAGGGCATCATTCCACCAAGGTAGGCCAACTTTTTGAACATGCCCGCCCGGCGCAGCAGATGCTAAAACATGGCGCGTCTGTAGCTTTGCGTTCTACTTCACCATCTTGACAACGTGGGCACTGCAAGTCCAGTTCTTACTTCAAATCATCATCAACCGCTGCGCAATCCTCCTCACTAATAGGAAACTGGCATGGCGCGTCAAGGTCGGCGTGGCGGTCCTCATCACCGCGATCAACATCTCCGTCTACAACATCTGGATCCCGGCCCGCCTGCAGGTCTCGGATCGCTATGTCGAGATCAACGACTGGTGGGACCGGTGCGAGAAGGTCATCTACCTCATCGTCGATGGCGCGCTCAACATCTACTTCGTTCGCATTGTACAGAAGAACTTGGTCATGCACGGCTTGACCAAGTATAAACGGTTGACCAGGTTCAACATGTTCATTATCGGGTTCTCGCTGAGCATGGATGTGCTCATCATTGCCATGATGAGCCTGAACAATACCTTCGTGTAAGTGCATTCAGGCTGCAGCATCTGACTACCATCCTGTCTTGCTTTCAAGATCCTAATATCACCCAGCTACATGCAATTCCATCCCTTGGCCTACATGGTCAAACTCAAAATCGAGATGTCAATGGCCGAACTTATCGGCAAGGTCGCACGCAAACGCGACATGGGCATCCTCTCCGCCGCAGACTGGAACGGCGACCGCAACTCGTGGCATCCCTCGGAGTACTCCCTTCAACTGCCTAACTACAACCGCAACACACCCGCCGGTCGCCCGGCAAACCCCATCGAACTCAACTCCAACCTAACTCGCGGCACCAACACAGCAGCAGTCAGCACCGCCCCAGGCTCCCGGCGAGAATCCATCGGAACCGCCGATCTCGAGGGCGGCCAGCAGCCCAAGATGGCAATCTACAGGACGCGGGAGGTCGTGGTGGAGATCGAGCGCGTACCCCCGGGCGGCAGCATTGCCAACCCGACCGTCCCCGCAGCGACGAGCAGCTCCCAGCAGCCGCCCCCAGATTTGGAAATCTTCAACTCCCAGATCCTGATAGATGACTCCGACGATGACGAAGACGACGACTCGCAGAAGGGCTTCTCGCACCCAGGCAAGCCCCTCGCGCTGCCCGACATCACGGCGCCCTGGGCAGGCGGCTTCAGCACGCGCATCTGGGACGGGACGAACTGCGAACAGGACCCGACTCTGCCGGCGTCGGTAGCGAAGATCGGGTCGGGGTGGCAACAGGACGACGTGTTGCAGGCGAGCGGGTTTCCAGATTTGGGCACCAAGTGAACGGACAATCACGCGAATGTCAGAACCGCACGGAGGGGCTGACAGGGACAGCAAACACACACAAGAAAGAATCACGGACTCCGATCGCTGCACGTATAACGTGATGTGTGGATCCTGATGATTCGAACGACGGCGTTGCGTTGCGCGCTCGAGCTGGTGGACCCCGGCGACGGTCGGACGCGGGGTTGAGGCTTTTCGGATGAGACGACGGGCGGACGTGTCGATGTGCGACGAACGCCACGCCACGCCCCCGCCCGCCCCCTCGGCCACGCGCGCGGAAATTCTCGCTGGGCTTGCGGTGGCTTGGGAGGAATACGCGGATCTCCTTGGAGTCTGCTACAGGGCTTTGACGAAGCCATTATCAGCTGCCTCAACCGCCCAGCCGGAAAACGCAATGCTCTTTGCATGTCCGTCCGGCCCTCACCACCCACGAGACCCCATTTCCGAGGATATACAGAGTCCTCGGCATCCGGTGGGATGACCCACGGATATATATCAGCACATTACACAAACCAAAAAAAGTTTTGATATTTGCGCTACGCTAGAGCACGATACACGAAGCAGATCATTGGATACCCTGCTTTCTCAGAAGAGCCATGCATGGAGTTAGAGGAGCTTTACTACTTTACTATGAACAACTGAGCACGGCGTTCGAGGGCCGGGGACTATGTCAGGGCTTTCAAGGCAGGACAGCCTTTGGGTTTTGAGTACTAGTTACGTGGTCTTGGGAATGTTGGCTCTTAATATTCAGGAAATACCCCTAGTCAGGAAAATGAAATGATATCAATCGATATAAATACTCTATGTCCCTGTTGATGACGTTTGGGATTTAATACAACCGTCATGTGATTGACTTCAACGTCGACGCAGACCTGAGTTCGCTGTTGCCCGTCCGCTGGACAGCCGGACTCAACGACGCCACAGAAGGGTTTTTGATCGATGTCCAATTATAAAAGGCCACCGTCGTCCCTAATGAGGCACTCTCTAATAATGCAAAAATCACTACCTAGGTCTTGCTTGCGAGGTAACTCAATGATGTTTCTGGCACCAGGGAATATCTCATGTATCTCAATAGACAGCGTCTGGGATACGCTGCTGGAAGATCAGTCATGTGGAAACTTGACGCCCGTCTTCATCGCCGGTCGAAGATTAATCAGAGGCTAATCATCAAGAACCAAAGACGAAGGCGTCGACAAAATGTGTTTGTGTCCTTGGAATTCCACTCTCATCCGGCTGGAGACGGGGTTTCATCAGGCCACATCTCCCAAACCCAGGATACAGGTACATTCTTCCTTGTTTTAAATCAGTGCATCATCATTTTCTCGTACTTTTTTATATAGCCAGGACTTTACGATATCTGTTAGCATATGGTGGGGTGGTGGATGTCTGTTAGGCCAGTTTAGATGAGTGGAACACATGAGTTAGTTGGAGGTATATAGAGATGTAGATGAAATGAAGCAGATTCACTTCTTTGAATAGTAGTACAAGCCCTTCTCATGATTTTAGAGTCATAGTACAAGCATTACTCTCTGTGGTGAACGTAATCCTTTGACGTAAATCAGAATGCTCAACTAAAGGCTTGAGCTGGTAGATCTCCTGTCGTCCGTCTTGCGCAATGTTATGCAGTTTTAAGCCCAAACTCAAAGATGAATACGCAGAAATCAGCTGCATGGCACATTCGGGCTTGATGAACGGTTCTTGGATAAAGGATCTCATTGTAGTGCAGTGGCTTTGAGGATAGCAGGATCTAGTCTACCACCGGAGAGCTCCTCATTTAAGCACATGCAGGCAGTAGCATTCAGCATCAGAAGCTTTATCAATGGGCCGTCAATGCTGCACTGTCATCAAAGAAGCTGGTTACTTCAAGGATCACATACCTGTGCTTATGCAGACGGCTAGTGTCACTACAGGCAATACTCGTTGGCCCGCTCCTCTACATTCACACCTTTACTACACCGATTGGCACCTTCAGGTAGTGTCTGGGTTTCAAGGCAGCAAGTGGTTCTGGATCTTCGCCGTCCGTCCCCTAAGGAGTTGGAGTATCCTTTCTTATTCATTGTGTCCTTAGTTTGATGGAGCTCCATGAACTGAACTATGTCTGGATATGGAGGAGAATTTGTCTTGCCTTAGGAGATTACTTGAATCTCTCTGTTTCTCAGAGACCAGTGACATCCTGGGTAACAGCAAATTTTCTTATAGAGGAGTCTCTAAATGCAGAAACATGTTGATATATACAATCTCAGGGCGTGTTCAAGTCTTCACTCTCTTTCTGGGGTCATGCCACACAAATTCTATTTCTTTGTACTGGTTGAGCAAAATAGTGTATGAGCTCACATCATTACACCTTCACATTTGCCAACATGAGAAGATTAGCTTTGACTCTATCTACTTGCAGCTGCTTCGTCTGCCGCAGTGCCACCTCGGCCTGTTGAGTCAGGATCGGTCTGATGAATAAAAACTGGTCACTTGAGCGCTGACAACAATTTTCGTTTCCACAGCAAATGAGCTTGAGGGTATGATGTGTCTTTTGTGAGATTAAGGATCCTTGCCTCATCCCATAACATTACGTACATTTCGAGCCGAGGCGGTAGCAAGCTCACCCGGGAAACGGCAAGCATGCTTAATTCTTCCAGCTTATTCACAAATAAACTTTCTCAAATGACCGACGAAAGAAACGAGCGCAGATTTTCTATGTTAGTATCTCATGTGTTGTTGGGTGTCTGGGCATTGGGTCCTGACTACTCCAAAGAACTTGAAGCTCTCTCTCATGGAAGCAATGAGCCGAACCTGTTCATTCATACCGCCAAAATCTATGCGGATGCGTACAATATACATCACCAGGTGTCTCTCTAGAACTGTTTGGTCTTCCCAGACCTTTCTAGGGTGAGATATGGTCAGAAGTTGAGGATAACTTAAGCCTCAAATCTCACCCTTGGCGACGCCACTATTTGTGCCATCCTCCAAGGACTTCAGTGTAGAAGAGGCAGTCAGCTTTTACTTGACGTGCTGTTGAAAATTCTTCTCGCCTTGGAGACAGACAGGAGTTATCGTCAAATGAAGTCTACTTCATTTCTTCTCAGTGCCATCCATCGCTAATACAGATTTCTTCGACGCGTTGCCTCATCCATAAGATACTGACCAACGATAAGAGGCATATCATATCAATTCTCTTCTGGTGATGGAGAGAGGCACACACCAATCGCGTTGAATTCTGTAGATGATTATCGCTTTCTGCTCATGAATCAATCATGGAATTGCCCAGGCTCCAGCGCCCTTGATGCCGTACACAATTCCTGAAAACAACTGCTTGTTTCAGGGGAAGGGCTGTTAGTGGATTGTCAATGTCTACCTATTCATACAAATAAAGTCTGAGAAATGATGAGGGCAGAGGATGAATGATGAACTGACATCACCCTTATCACATCATATTCTTTGGATATGTCGACGAAGCGTCTTAGCCAGAGCTTCCACATAGCTGAGACCTAGCTCTGGGATGGCAATCTCATCACACGTCCGTGTGGTGACTGTGGCATTCAGGCACGACCTCATATTTGCTCTGTCATAAGGTAAATCCGAAGTTTGCGGTCGTGAGACAGGCCAAGACGCATTCGTGGGCTTCTTGCACATCACATGTCCGGTTGCCATCTTCACTCGGTTTACCTACAAGAAGACTTCCATACGCTGAATGCTCAAGTTTTACGCCACACCAATTGAACCATTCGCCACTTGTGACTTGCATTGATGGTGACTTTTGTCTAACGCAGAAGAAAAGAGGCATCAATGGGGGAAACCTGGTTGGGAGACTGACCCCTGAAACCATCATTTGTCTCTCTTCCTCATCCTCTATGGTCTCAGTCTTATTCTACCCAATTGTCATTTGGGGGACTCCGAATAAGTTGCCATGCCTTCGGAATACTTGAGTTGGTCTGCGAGTTGGTTTACAGGAACCATGGGAGTGTGTTTGAGACTCATTGCTGAGGAAGGACGCGAAGCGGACGCAAAGCAGCTGTTGTTCATATATGAGACCGGTGAATGTTCTAAATGACAGAATGATTCACAACTCAATGAAGCTTCCGTCAGACAAACATCCAGCCTCATGCGCCACAGATCCCAGTGCTGCTCAATCACACTCTCATATCTAATCTACATATATCCATGGAAACGAGCAGCAAGAAGTTTCGCACCGCAGATGTTTGGCACTACAACAATCCTTCTTCACAGAAGGTTGCCTGTAATTAAGTTCTTAAAGGATTTTGAAACGTTTCGCTATGAGCGCGAAGTTGCACACTTGATCATTTCAAAGGTGTTTTATATCTAGTACACCTTGTTATCGACCTCAGATTCATATATGAGTACCCCCAGAGAAAGGATAGATAACATCAACCAGTGTTCTTTAGCAGCTCGAGGTCCCAAGCCGCCAATCCCAACGGTGTTACAAATCGTAAATGTACCAGTTATCAGAACGGCTCTAGAGCTCAGAGAGCAGAGAAGTCTACACTGTTTTTGAGGGGTAGACGTGCTGACGAAGCTTGGATTTATACAGGAAGGCATCACATCAAACTCCGCCGGCAAGATCAAGATATATACGCTCTCTTTTGTTCATATGGTCTCACAGATGTTAGAGAACAATGAGTTCCTCTCAAAGGGGCGAGACGCATGATTCCAGCCTCATTCTGAGGTCTGCCTGCGTCGTCCGGGCCAGTCTGAGAACTTCGGTCGCCTTGGCGAAACAGCACTGTCGGCCTCTTATTTGCTCTTCGTGTTCCTGTTTTGGCCTGTCATCTGGCGGCTATTCACGATGGAATACCTCAGAAGGCTGGTTGCAGACGTCCCTTAAAACGCACCACAGCGTAGCTTTCGTTTCTACAAGTTCCGACGAATCGAACAAGCTGACTAGTCATTCGCAGAGTCTGACACCCGACCATGATTTGTGGCAACTGCTGGTAACGAAGAGTTACTTGGTTTTAAACCGATCTCGGCCCGGCCTGTCATGCGAGCCAACCCATCACTTGCTCGGCCAAAACGTGCTGGCGCATGTCAACCTGAATACAATGGCTTTGTGGAGTAGACGGCTCTATAAATTCTTGTCATTCCCGAATGGTAAAGCTTCCTCCGGGATGAAAAATGGAATCTTTTGCGAAGACCACATGATCAATACCGTCAACACACGCAGATGGCTAAGTTTAGCTCGAGCGCAGCATATCGCTTGGAAACGGTGAACACTTCTTCTGTCCTCAATCACCTCTCTCGTACTGGTTGTATCTACGAAGAATACTCTGACAAGACGGTTCAGATTTTGTATGCTGCGAGCACGGCAGTTTTCGAACTTCCAGCGGCTTGTTTAAGCTGGTAGGAATCGTACAGCCTCGTCGTGCTATTTGGTAAGTAGAATGTCTCGCTATGACGCCACATCATTGGGTTGCTCATTCCCTTCTTGGAGATCTTGATGACTGATTTTATACGCACAAGAACCTCAGCAAGTTAAGCATCTTTGAACCGTTAGGTGTCTTCCTCGGATTCACTAATCCAAATTGCAACTAACACACAGATAAGCGATTTACTATAAGAAAGCGCCTTGACTATCATCTAGGTTGACCTGATCAAAAATGTGTTGATTTTCTGCATCATCCATCCCATATTATTAGAGGATGCTCTTGGACAAGCTGCTCCCTGTGGAAAGTCGCCGGCGTCTCTCGTGGAGAAGTTCTATCTGCAGCGACGAAGAGAAACCGTATTCATTGGGGAATACGGGACGAAAAACAGCAGGTAGAACCAGAGATAGCGTCCATATAAATGCTCGGTATTGCGACGATACCTTCTCATCACTTGAGAGACACAAACTCTTAATTGTTCATGGCTTAAACACTGGCTGCAGAACTTTCAAGCGAAAGTCGCATCTTGCCGGCTTTCTGTCTGCTAAAAGAGAGCAGGGAATATATAAATATATGTATAGCTGAGATCCGTCTTACCTCCTCCTGTTCAGACGTGCGACGAGCCCACAAAGTGTAAGTCTAAATATCAAGCGCGGATGTCCCCTTGCGGGAACAGCTGCAATTACGGAAACATAATTATATAAGTCGAGGTTTGCCATTTTTTTTTTCGTTTTCCCGCAGACGGCAAATATGGGCTGAGTTTGGAGAACGCAGATACATAGTTTGATGAGCGTGTGCAAATGGAAAAGCTGGGTGGGATTGGCCATCTTCGCATCACAGCTGTCGTCATGCCCACACATCGTCTTCTGTATTTGTCATCCTTATGATATTCCCGTTGGAATAATGACAGGTGGCGTTCTGTAATGCTACAAAAGAACCCAAGTTATGCAAGAGCATCTCATAGTAACTCTTTATCTTCATCATCAAAGAGAAACATCACCACAATCCATCCATCGAAGATCCATACCATTTGTGGTGTTATGACCTACGCTACATACTACAAATTGTGCTTTTATAACTTCATAGTATTGATGGGAGCGAATCTGAAGTGCTGCACCTGTACTTAAAGCGAAAGAAGCTTCTTTGAGGCAGAGTTCCGTCCGCGCACACAACCGATTGCACGGGATGCGCTTCTGGCCACCAAATAACGTCGCTTTTCACCACAACTCGCAGAAAGCTGCAAAGCCAAGGTGCTGAGAAGGAGAGAGTCGTTAGTTTCCCACTCAAGCATCACTTGGCATCTTTTAATTTCTGCCCAATGTTTGTTCTGCTTCAGATGGAGATGGTAATGGAGGACGGCGCCGAAGCGGGCATGGAAGGCAATTGCGAACTCATAGGCAAGGATGACCAGCCCCTGGACCTAAAGAAAGCTTCCTCTTTCGCCAGAGAAGTCCAGGACAACTTCATAGGGGGTGCACCATCTTGGTTTCCCATACCTAGGTGGATAGAGGAAGTCCCCTCTTAAATACGTCTCTTGTCTCTGACGATACACTGATCAGGCACCAGTACTCTGGCTGCTCAAGAGGCGCCGTGGGAAGACATTAATTCGGAAGACGAAGCCGGCCAATACTCAATCATCGACGACACCAGCGTATTGTCAAAACTTGTTCTATTCTTCCAACCTGAGCCGAAAACTGGACCGCGAAGTCCTTTCTACCGATTAGAATAACACCAAGCCATCCGCCTGGCCGTGTAGTAGCGTCTATAATGCCTTGCTCCAGTCGTAATTCATGATTCGTTACTCATACATCCAGCCACTGTTCTGATGCAACATCACGGACACATCTCTCGTCCAAACACGTCTGCGAAGCTGTCAGTGACCGTCAACATCCCGCCTCATGGAGTAACCTACCTCGTCGCAAGCTCCGCAAACCTCAGTTCTGTTCATAAGGCTCCCCAAGCCAGCATCACAGCGCAAACCCAAAACCTCATTGAAGCCTTCACTCCTGCTCATCCCCCTTCCCCTCCTCGCCACCGCCCCTCGTCTCCCGCGCCTTCTCAGCCCTCCCCTCCCCAGCCTTGACAACCTTCCTCAGAACACTCATCTTCCTCTCGAAATCCTCCAACAAAGGTCCGTACTCCTCCCCGCCAGACTTAGCCACCGCACTATTCGAACTCGGCAGACTCTCCGCCTTATCCCCCCCGCCACCACCGCCGCTCCCCTCGCCCTCGACGCCATCAATCTTCAACACCATTCCGCCCCCTTCCTTCTCCCCCTCCTGCCTCTCAATACTCGCCTGCGTCACCGCAAAATCAGCGCTCAAACTCGCAGCCGAGGCTACCGTCCACCGCCCGTCCTCGCAAGGGACGACATCCAACAAAATCGCGCGGTTGTTCGCTGGAGCTCCCGCCGCCGCAGCCGAGGAGGAGGATGACGAGACTTGGTTCGCGGCGTGCTGCGCCGCGAGCGCGGAGGTGAGCACGTCCGGGTCGTCGTCGGCGAAGATGTACCGCACGGTCGGGTGGTGCGTCGTGTTCGTGCTGGCGTTGGAGACGAGGGTGAAGAAGCCGGCCGGGTCGAGCTTCGGGGTCGAGGGGTGGGCGTCGGAGGGTTGGTGGTCTTCTGTGGGCTGCTGTTGCTGCTGCTGCGGGTCGGCGTCGGTGTCTGTGACGACGGTTTCTACCGCGGGCGCAGGTTTGGCGTCGACTGTCTTTTGCGTCTGTGATGATGATAGGGAGGCAGCGCCGGGAGCGGCGGGAGCTTGGTGGTGTTGGTCGGCGACCTCGGGGCTCGGGACGTCGGCCATCATGAGACGGTGCAGGTCTACTGATGTCGCGTAGGATTTGGTCTTGTGAGTGGTGTTGTTGTTGTGTCGGCAGCGGCAGTTGCGGGGGTTCTCTGGTGCGTCGTCGGGTTGGGGCGCGATGCGCCGGTTGGCATCTTTTCCCTTGTCGAGGTGGAGGGAGCAGGACTCGGCGATGGGGTCCAGGGAGGGACGGAAGTTGGAGCTGCTGTAGGGCGGCATGGTGGAGTGAGGTCGATCTGGGGTAGCGCCTCTTATCGTTTATCACCACGTGACTGCGAGTAGGGGTCGTGATCTTGCATGTGATGCAGCCAACGACGACCTCCCTCTGAGCTTGGAGATGGGAGGAAGTGTCAACGAATTTAGAAAAAGTTTGGGAATATTTCTGGAACGAGAGCAATTTGATTCAGTTACTTCATGGCTGTTAACTTTGGAAAGTTGAAATCTTGTGGCCATGCTGTTGTCGAAGCCAAAGTATTCCTCAGTCTCATCAAGGCCGGGCACAGAGGTAAAGGAACAGGACCATAAGTCTAATGGACCAATAGGGATAATCAAGACTCTGTGGCATTTTCAATCTCAATCAATACCTTTGTTCTCGCCCACACATGGGCTACCAAAACAAGGTAAACCTGAGAGGGTTTTCTTCTATGGCATTGCTTCATACCGAAGTCTTTATGTTGATGCAAAACGACCCTCTTTGTCGCCAGACTTGGGTATCTCTTTAGTTTTTACCAGAACGAAACGCCAAAACTCCAGGAAGAAATCAATACGGAGACTATCGCTCGACTCCAACCTCGGGGACCTGGTTCTCCCACTCGAATTCTGGAGCATGTCAGCAGTGCACGCCATCCAGGAAGGTTGGCGAGGGACTTACTCTGACGACACATGGGGCATTGGCCCTTGGCTGAGTCTTGTTTGATCCACTCCATGATGCAGTGCTATAAGCGGTGTTAGAAAGACGGTACGTTGAGGCTGATGGAGATTGACTCACCATGTGGAAGTTGTGGCCGCACTTGCCAGACACTGGATGTGGTCAGTAATAGAAACAAGTCGACAAGAGAATGGCCATCTCACAAAGGCTGCAGTCGTCGCCAGGGTATTTGCACGTTGGACATGTGCCGTCAAAGTGGACTTGGCAGATGCCGCAGACGTCGTCCTCGGGGATATCCCACCGCCACGTCGCGACGGTGTTCCAGCGGGTAATCTTGACCTTCATAATGCTGGTGATTTAAGCGAAATGGAGTCTTCTTGTTTTTGTACTTTGTGTGTTTGCAAGAGGTTGGCATCAACATTGACACACAAGCTGGCGGATGTTAGGTAAGTCAAGCCGAAGCAGCCTGTCTTGCTAACGTGCATCCCGCTCTTGTTTGTTGAAGTTGCGACGCGGGACACTCCAGCAGCGTCTGCGGGGCAACAGCAGGGCACCCCCCAAAGCCAGTCAATCACGTCGAAAAAAGATGGCGACATGGCCCAAGCTCCCCGCATTGAGCGTTCGCGTGCCCATGAACACCACACAGCAGCGACTGATTGCTGGTGGACCGTTGGCGTGCTACCTTACTCCACTGCCCAACTAAAAAGCGTGGGCAGTCTGGCAGTGGCCATTGTCAGGCAACGACGGACGCTCAAGGCGCCGGCCAGTCACCGAAGCGGACCCCGACCACCTTCCGCTTATCTCTTGAGAAGTTCAGAGGGCAGGTGCAGCCAGGGAACATGCCCTGGGCTGTCCACGTCGTGCAAAGTCCCATTGATGGGTTCCCATTGACGCTGAACTGGATTGGACCCGCCCAATGATTGCCCGCGGAGGAGGCGCGATGGAAACTGGAACCAACCAGTTGGCGCTACCTTTGTAGGTGTGGTGGTCACTCAGATTTTACCGGACAGTTGCTGTCTCCCGCTTTCCATTGCGACTCCCATATTTGCCGCCAACTGGTCGACGTTCATAACGACACCAGCCGCCGGTCGCCCTTCTCCAAAAAACTTGCCCACCACCGGTCACCGGCCTCCCGCCCCAACAACACCACCATCACCCACCACCGCAAATTCCTCCACTTACGTCTTTCACTACTGCCAACCGCCTTAGAAAAAAAGGTCAAGCCTCATTCGTAGCTTCCCCTCTCCGAACCCCGCACGCAAACCAACCACATGCAATGCCTCTGCGGCTTTGGCCTTCGTGATTTTTCTTCCCTCTCTCCTGCCACCCTCTGAGGGCCCTGCGTTCCGGGCTGCCCGCCCTGCTGCCGTTGTCATCGACCGATAAACGACCCGATCCCCCGTCCGCCGCCGCAGTCATCGTCGTCGTCCGTCCCGTCCTCTCCCGACCGACCTCCATCTGACATCCCTTACGACCCAACCCAGGTGATTCAAAACTCCTAAGAGCAGGGAAACCACCACACAAAACACACACGATGGCCACCGCCGCCATCTTCCGGTCGCCGCGCACCGCCGCGAAACTGCCTCAATGGCAATGCGCCCGCCCCCTCGCCGCCTTCGCCCTGCGCCGCTCCTTCTCCTCCTACCTCGTCACCCCCAAGGAGCTCGACGAGGCCCTGAAGAAGAACCCGCCCTCGAAGATTAGCCCAGAGCCCCGCGTTATCCCCCTCTGCGCCTCCTGGTTCCTGCCCAACGACGGCCGCACCGGCATCGAGGTCTTCCGCCAGCAGCGCATCCCCAAGGCACGCTTCTTCGACCTCGACAAGGTCATCGACCGCCGCAGCCCCTACCCCCACATGCTGCCCTCCGCAAAGGACTTCGCCGCCGCCATGAGCGAGCTCGGCATCCGCAAGGAGGACACCGTCGTCGTCTACGACAGCAAGGAGCTCGGCATCTTCAGCGCCCCGCGCGTCGGCTGGACCCTCAAGATCTTTGGCCACCCCAAGGTCCACCTCCTCAACAACTTCAAGCTGTGGGTTGACCAGGAGCTGCCCACCGAGTCCGGCGAGCTGTACAGCGTCGAGTGCTGTCCCTACCCGATCCCCAAGCTGGACGAGAGCAAGGTCGCCGAGTTCGAGGAGGTGCGCGAGATTGCGCTGGATCACAACAAGGAGGGCGCCGAGGGCGTGCAGGTTATCGATGCGCGGTCGCCGGGGCGTTTTACCGGAAAGGACCCCGAGCCGCGAGAGGGACTGTCGTCAGGCCACATGCCCGGCTCGATCAACATCCCCTTCAACGCCGTGCTCGACCCCGAGACCAAGGCCTTCTACCCGGCCGAGAAGCTGAAGCAGATCTTCAAGGAGAAGGGCGTCAACCCTGAGAAGCCCATCGTCTCGAGTTGCGGCACCGGCGTGACTGCCTGTGTCATTGAGACTGCCATGGAGGAGGCCGGATGGGGTTCCCCTGAGAAGCGCAGAGTATATGACGGAAGCTGGACGTGAGTTTATTCACCAATTGAGATGTCATCTCACCAACTAACTTATGCACAGCGAATGGGCGCAACGGGTCAAGCCCTCCGACTCGCTCATCCGGAAGGACGAGTAAAAGACTCAAAGAGAACCGCACTGCTCATGAGTCCATATACAAAACCCTCAACTCCACATCTACGAGTATATCATACGAGTATTTCAGCTTAAACAAATAACTCTACACCCGCACACACACCTGGTGGCTTTGCAGCGCAAGTTGCTTCTAGTTGCGATACCCTCCCAACCCCACTTCTGGTTTTTCTAGTTTTTCTCATGTACGATATCCGGCTCACAGCTCATGGAGTTTGCATTGCGCATGGGGGAGGTTCGTAAGCCCAAATTTTTCGTCGTTTGGAAGAGAGCACAAGCAATGGAGGCGGGGATCGGCGGTGACAAAGGCTGGTGTACATAGGCGGCCCACGATAATGATGACAACCCTGGGACATTGCATTTGGGAGCTTTTGCACAGCGACGACGACTGCAACATGAACTGGACAGTGACTCACATGAAATTGCAACTGCGCGGGGTTCGGTTTGGATTTGTTTATCCAAGGCATTGATCGACCCTGGTTTATCAGTGGAGTGTGGTTGGAGCGCATTGAGTCTGCGACTTTGGGGAATTTCACCCACCATGCGCCAATAGTGGAGCCGAATGATATGATTTCGGTCTGTCTCGGTGAGCTCTCCCGCGGAACCCAGGACCCCCACCCTGCTCACCGAGCGCCCCGAAAAGTCTGCCTCGGAGCTCAGGCCACCTCTTTCCTCCTCAGGTCCGTTAGGGCTCGCCAAAGCCCGCCTTCCGAAAAAGGCCGGTGCACAACTGCAAAAATAATGTCCTAGTCCGGCCCTGACAGCCACCACAGACCCCCGCAAAAAAAGTCGTGGGTGAACGAATCTCGAAATAACTTCCCCCCCATCAACCACCACTAACCGCAGCAGCAACTTCTTTTCCTCTGCAACCCTCCCCTCACCTCACATCGACAATTATGGCTGACCGTGGTGCAAGCGCCCCCCGTGGCGGTGGTTTCGGATCCCGCGGTGGTGACCGTGGCCGTGGACGTGGTCGTGGTCGCGGCCGCCGCGGCGGAAAGAGCGAGGAGAAGGAGTGGCAGCCCGTCACCAAGCTCGGCCGTCTCGTGAAGGCCGGCAAGATCAACAGCATGGAGGAGATCTACCTGCACTCCCTGCCCATCAAGGAGTACCAGATTGTCGACTTCTTCCTGCCCAAGCTCAAGGATGAGGTCATGAAGGTGCGCGCACACAACACAATGCAACAAAATTGCTACAACAACAACAATATCCCGAAGACCGAAAGACCTACGACGAATTACCTCCAATTCCCCGAGATCGATAATTATCGCAAACCGACTTTTTGCCCGACAATGCGCAATTGGAGATCTTGGGGAAGGGGTTGCAATTCGTCTAGGTTTACGGATACGACGGGGTCGTTCTTGTTGCAATTGAGTTGAGAAAGGGAAACAGAGGGACAATATGCTAACCTGTGGTTTCTTTTTCCCAATTGCAGATCAAGCCCGTCCAGAAGCAGACCCGTGCCGGCCAGCGCACGCGTTTCAAGGCCATCGTCCTTATCGGTGACTCCGAGGGCCACGTCGGTCTCGGCATCAAGACCTCCAAGGAAGTCGCTACCGCCATCCGTGCCGCCATCATCATCGCCAAGTTGAGCGTCATCCCCGTCCGTCGCGGATACTGGGGTACCAACCTCGGTCTGCCCCACTCCCTGCCCACCAAGGAGTCTGGCAAGTGCGGTTCCGTCACCGTCCGTGTATGTACATCCCGCTCGCTGCGTCGTGGTTTTCGGTGGAAGACGGAAAAGAAGGAAAAATCAGAAGTTGGTTGCTAATGCGCGCACCCACAGCTCATCCCCGCCCCCCGCGGTACCGGCCTCGTCGCCTCCCCCGCCGTCAAGCGTCTCCTCCAGCTTGCTGGTGTCGAGGACGCCTACACCTCCTCCGCCGGTTCCACCAAGACCCTCGAGAACACCCTCAAGGCCACCTTCGTCGCCGTCTCCAACACCTACGGCTTCCTCACCCCCAACCTGTGGAAGGAGACCAAGCTCATCAGATCCCCGCTCGAGGAGTACGCCGACACTCTGCGCGAGGGCAAGCGCTACTAGATTTTTCCCACCGAGAAGTCTGGTAATGATGAGGTGGTGAAAGCGGGAGGAAGAAGAAAACAGATTTGAGGCGCCGGCAGGGAAAGGATATCATGTTACGAAAACCCTGTGGTGGCTTCTGGGAAAATTCTCTCTCAAATGGAGTTGCGCGTTGCCGTTATACTGCATCGTTGGGTTGGCCAGGGCATGATGAACATTAAGGCTTTATGGGCAAGCTAGCTCGGATCTGAAAATAAAGATCAAAACTTCGACTGCAGACGGTGGTCTTTTTTTCGGGTTGTTTGTTTTCACGTTAATATTATGGGCATGGAACTCAATGGCTTGGAATCGTGGTGATACGGTACTGAGATGCTGATGTGTAGGACGACCGACACAGGACTGGACTGAGCCTGTGGCACGCCGACGATGAGGAGCCCCGGCCGGCAAGGTCCCATTTTGAGGTTTCGAGTGCGGACACGGCTCCTTGCAGACACCGATACACCGCGGCCTGCTCTTCGAGTGAAGGGCGGCTGAGAACGGGATGTGTCCGAAAGCGACAATCAAACCTTCTCGCCTACGAGCTCGAGTGAGCGGGCACAACAGAGCTTCACGTTCAATGGCATCACTCATGTGCTGCAAATCCAAACCACATTTGATGGAGATTGAAGAAAAACGCCGTGCCATTCACTCAGAAACATCAATTCACATGTCAAGTCCATGCTGGCAAGAATACATCTGTTGTCTAAAGCAACCAATCCACAAAAATCATGAATGCCTGTCCACTAACGCCCGAATTCCTTTCACTTCCCTGCTCAACCCTCATCCTCGAAATGTACACGCCGCTGAACCTCTTCCGGCTCGCCGTCCTCATGCGAATAGACCACTGAGGAGGTATCACTCATCCGCTCAGTATCCTGCGCTGCAGGCTCGGTCCGCATCTGCGGCACTGTACTTCCAAACGTATTCCAGCCCCTCGCTAGGAAACCAGGCACGCTGTGCGGGACGTCTGGCGAGTTGACCTCTGGCAAGCTGATCCTGCTCAAGGACGCAATTCCCGAGCCTTGCTGGACCTGTCCACGAGGCGCTCGTCCATCATTCGGACCCGTCTCCTCTGCATAACCCATCAGCATCCAAGCATGTCACCGACGTAACGAAGCAGACTTACCGGCAATCAACCCCCTCACATGCGCCTCCACAGCCCTCCTCTGCAACCGCGTGTCGCCGCCCCAGTACTCCGCCGAGGGGAAGAACTCCGTGCGGTCGTCCCCCTCGTGGTACGGCACAGAGAGCATCCTGTCAACCTCCCGCTGCCGCAGCTCCGCCTCCGTCGGCCGGCTCTCCTCCTCAAGCCTCGCTAACCTCTCCCTGATGGCCTCCCGCTCCTTCTCCCGCGCCCTCTCCGCATCCTCCTTGCTGTTTCTGATCTTCTCCTGCGTCCTCTCGCTCTGCAGATGCACCGGCCACCGGTTCACCGAGAAGAACCGCCCCTTCCGCCCCGCGACCTCGGGCGCCGCCCAGTCCCACACCCGGTCCCGGTGCAGCGTCGCGACCTCCACCTCCTTTTGCCCCTCCAACTTCTTCGAAAACCGCGGCCGCGAAGGCCACAGCGTGCTCTTCCCCTCACTCAGCTCATCAACAATTCCCCTCCTCACGACCTCATACGCCTCCGGTTCCGTCATGCCCGGCTCCCACTTCGCCGGGTCGCCCGCCCGCACCACACTAACATACGACACCGGCGGGCCCAGCCCGTCCTCCTCCACCCTCCCGTGCCGCTCAAAGTGGTTGCGCCACTGTCCCGCGACGTCCTGCAGCCCAACCGCGCGGCGGTCCCACGCCGCGGCGTCGGCCAGCTGCTTGCGGACCTGGCGCAGGTCGCGCACGAGGCCGTCGAGCTCGACGCCGACGCGGTACGCGAGCGCCCAGAGCATGGTCTTGGTCACGCCCCGCGTGGCGTCGACGAGCTTGGGGTTGTCGAAGGCGGTTTGCCAGCTCCAGCGGGCGTTGGGTTCCGGCAGGTTGGTCCGGTGGAAGAAGTTGTTCTGCGGGTCCCAGGGGTCGGAGCCCGTGGGCCAGTAGACGCGGTGTTCCGGGTGCCAGTCGCAGTGCGGCCGGGAGATGGTGATGGTTCCGTTGTCGGCTTCGTATCTGCGGGGTGTTAGTGATGAGTTGATGCTATCAAGGGGGCAGACTCACCCAAGGCGCCCATGCTCGGAAAGCACCTTGCAAAACCTCCCAACAACATCCTCCTTCAACTCGTAATCACCCTCCCTCAACCCAACATTCAACGCCTCCGTCACGCGTCCCACGTCAACCTTGTCCTCCGCCTTCGCAAGCAGACTCCCCATGTCCATATCCCCAAGCAACCCCTCCATCCTCGCCACAAACACCTCAAACTCCCTCCCGAGTGCCGGCAGCCCCCCGCCCCGCTGCGCCCTCACGTTCGTCGACGGCTCGCACATCCACTCCATCCAGAACAGCTCCGCGCCGTTCAGCCTCAGATACTTGCCGTGTCTCTCTCTATGCTCGCGCAGCTCGTCCCGGACGTCCCACGACTCGCCCCCCGCAAACCCATACTCAATATTCTTCAGCACCCCCTGCAGCATCTCCCTCGGCGCCCGGTTATACGCCCGCTGCAGATTGTCCCGCAGGCCGTTCAGCATCTTCATCCGCTCGAGTTTCTCCGTCTCACCCTCGGTGAGATAGCTCATCCCCGTCAGCGGACCGAGGTAGTTCCGCGGCGGGAGCACGATATCGTCCCCATCCCCGCCGGCGCCAATCTCCCGCAGAAACCGCCGGTGCGCCTCCTCCGTCTGGTCCCGCGTCGCCCTCGCCCTGGTGTAGTGGCTCTCGCGCATCTTCTGGTGCCAGAACGTCAGCCCCAGCGGATCGACCTTGGCCCCCTCAGGCGGCGCCTCGAGCGCGTGCGGCTTGTACACGATCCCCTCGCCCGCGGCCTCCCTTGCCGCCGCCTTCTGCCGCTTCGTGAGCGGCATCACGAGCTTGCGGAACGGCCCCTGGATCGCCACGTTCTCGACGCTGTCAAAGTGCGTCAGGCACAGCTGCAGCGCCGCGCGCTTCGCGCCGCGGTACCGCGCGAAGCGCTGCTGCGTCTCGCCCTCGGGGAACAGCGGGGTGACTTTGTGCGTGGTGCCATTGACGGTCACCTCTTCGACCTCGCCGGGCACATGCTCGTCAGACAGGATGTAAAAGTTCGCCTCGCCGCGCAGGCTCGCGGCCGTCGTCTCCGCGCCGCCGGCGAGGCACTTTCCGAACCACGCGTCCTCGGTCAGCGCCATATTGAAGTCGGGCTCGTACCCGAACCTCCTCCCGCGGTCCCCGGAGCCGGGGTTGCCGTCGCCGGTGCTCATCCACACCAGGTTGCCGTCCTCGCGGAACCACGTCAGGAAGGTGTTGCGCAGCAGCGGCGCGGGGATCTGGTAATCCACATCATGCAACGACTCGGGCACGCGGTGGAGAAGATACCGCGGCCGCACCGGCTCCTGCGGGGGCTCCTCGACGACGACGCCACGCCCGCCGTGGACCTGCGGCAATCGCGTGCTGGCGGCGCTCATCTCGGGGAAGTCGACGACGAGCCGCTGCGCGCCGTAGTGGTGCTGCTCGAAGAGCTGGTGCGTGTGCGCCATCTTGATGGCCTCGCGGAGGTCGTCCCACCAGCTCTTGTGCGCTGCGTCGGGCAGGCGCATGCAGTGCTGCAGGAAGAGGACGACCTCGGCGAACTTGGCGGCCCAGCCGATGGTGCGGTCGACGTCCTCGTCGGCGAGGAAGTTCTTGATGCGGATGAGCTGGATGCGCGGGGAGTGGATGCGCCAGCCGCGGTAGGTCATCATCTCGAGGTCGGAGGCGGGCACGCTGGGCTCGGCGCGGAGGAAGTCCTCGAGCCAGGTTGTGGAGGCTGGGTCGATGGACGAGACGATGGAGACGGCGTCGGAGTCGGGGTCCGAGTCAGCCATTTCGACGTCTTCGGCTGGGGAGGGAAGCTCGTCGTCTGGGATGGGGGGAGGGGGCAGTTCCTGGCGCCAAGGGGTGTGGATGCGTGGTGTTTCTGGTAGAGGGGCCTCGGTCTGCTCTGTGGTGGTTGATATGCGTCCGAAGAGGGGCACGGTGTGGCCTGTGGAGGATGTGTCGGTGACGACGATGGACGGGTGCATCACCGGCTGGGACGTCTGCAGGTTATCTGTCCTGGTGCTGATGGTGAAGCCCGGTATAAGTGGCCTCGCTGGCGACGACGGGACGGTGTGTCCGCCGAAGAGCTGGATGTTACCCACGTCGCCGGTGTTAGTCTGCGTGCCACTCCTTGGAGGTTGCCCCTGAGACCTGGTCAGCATCATCACAAACACCCACCACCAAAGCGTTGCACATACAGGAAGGGGCAAAGTCTGCGTCACGGTCGAAGAGTCCCCCCTCCTCAGCTTCGTAAAAGTCGCGACACCCGCCTGCGCCGCCATCGCTTCGGGATCCTCCTCCCCAGCCATCTCCTCGTCCTCATCCTGCACCGGCATCTTCGGATGCTCGTACTTCTTCGACCGCCGGATGAATTGATTGCTCGTATACAACTGATCAAACGTCTCCGGAAACCTCTCCCCGCCCGGCGTCGCCCTCGGCACCCACTCCGTCGTGAACGGGTTCCGCGGCGCCTCCCCACCATCGCCAGGCGCCTTCGGCACGCCCACATGCGCAACCCTCTCCTCCTCCTCCGCGCGCACCCACGTCTCCGGGCCATACTCGCCCCCGGGCCCGTCAATACACGCGCCGACCTCCACACCCCTAGCGACCCTTACCTCGCCCCTCCCGAAGGCAGGCCCTTCCGCCCCGTTCCCGCGAATCTCCTGTTCAGAGAACACAGCATCCTCGAGCCCGAGCACCCGCCGCCAGCGCTCCACATCCTCGCCCTCTCTAATCTTGCGCAGCAACAGCGCCCTCCTCGCCGCGGCCGGGTCCTGCTGCTGCGTCTGCGCCTGCACCTCGGCCGCGGCGCTGCGGGCCGTGAACTCGCCGTACTCCTCCCAGCGCGCCTGGCCGAGGTCCGCATCGCGCAGCCAGGGGTGCCGCGGGCCGTAGAAGTCGGCCGCGAGGCGGTGGAAGGCGGCGTCGGAGCGGAGGACGTGGTCGACGGCGCGCGTGGCGACGAGGTCCTCGACGTGCGCGAAGAGGTGGTGCGGCGGGTGGTGGTCGAGCAGGGTGCGGGTGCGCTCCCACGTCTCGGAGGGGAAGCGGTGGTAGATTTTGCGGATGAGCTCGGTCAGCTCGGCTGTTGTTTGCCAGTCAGAAATTCGGTTCCCAGTTTGGGGACAGGCATCGCGAAGACTTACGCATTCTTTCTTGAGCCATGACGGCAGTGTGTTGTGGCGCTCGCTGCGGCACTCTGCCAACTCTCCAAGAGCAAAAACGTCAAGGGACAGGTCCGATGTGACGGGCCGGGAGGAAAGGGGGAAGCTCAGGCCGCGGCGGAAAGGTAAAATCAATAAGAGGACCGACCAAGTGGCTCAGGACCAGAATCATCTCTCTATGGGAGGAATCACAGAGAGTACGGGAAAGCCAGTCAACGCCTTTCTTTCACAAAAGAGAACTGAGGGAATTGAAAGACAGAGATGAAGGAGAAATTCTCACAATCGTCTTTCCGAGATGCGAGACATGGCCGTTTTGAAAAGAACCGCCACGGCGGCCGAAAGAAGTCCAAGGAAGATAACCATCCCAAAGAAGCCCGAAAGAATAAGGCTGAGATTTTCATTGAGACATTCATACTGAGGTGTCACACATATCCGAAGAAAGCTTCACCACGGGCATTTACGACATGGGTTGTGACAAAGGGTCCAATGGGAAAGACTGAGAAAAGGGATAAACGGCCAATGCGGACAATGTGTTTGCCAGGGCAGAGCAGGGCAAGCTGATTGCCGCTTTCGGGATGGTGTTTGAACTTTGAGCGCTGAGCTTCTAATTTCGGTGCGTCTCTTTGTCCAAGCCGTTTACATTGAGCGCAAGGGTTGAGCTTTGTTGTCGCAGATGGTGGGTGGTGTTTTGGGGCTGAATTCTGCGATGGATGGCTGTTGCAGCTTTGCGGTTGCGCTCTTACAGTCCCATCTGCAATGTATCTGCGAGACATGAAGGCTTTTGAGACTTCTTAAGGCATATACATTTACGGATGCGAAAGATCTTTGGAAGAAAGACTGTGGGCTTGCTGCTGGATCTTTGCCATCTAGGCTTCAGAAACATTAGCATCGTACAAGAACCATAACAGCGGAGCGATGCCTGTCGACGACTCAGAGAGCGAGTGCAGTGCTCGTTTCGAGGATTCGAATGAGACTGATGACTTGCTTCCACACCAAGATCAAGACGCTGCAGAAGCTGATGTCGCAGATCGAACACAAGACGACGACGACAGTTCTGCCAGCGATGACAATTCCCCAACGCTGGACTACGATGCGGCCAAAGAGAACGAGCTCCAACTCATAGAACAAGCCCGCATCGAGCAAGAAACGCAGGACATAGAGGCCAATTGGCGCCGACGCCTCCGAACGTCAACTTCGACCCCATCCGATGCGTCATCCCTCGTTATCGGCGCGCCCTTGGGCAAGAATCTCACTGCGATCGAAGCAGCATCACATCTGGTCACTCAATGGGAAGCAATCTACAACCAAACCCTCTCGTCAACCCCTGCCGGCGCGCCCTCCGTCCTCGAATCCCTAACTCAAGCCCGCACCCAACTCGCCGCACTCCAATCCTCCGTCACTGAGGACGTAGAAACGCCCCTCAACTCCCTCCGAGACCACAAACAGACCAGCATCGCATCTCGCATCCAGACCCTCGAAGCCGCCTTGGAAGAGTCTACCTTTCCCCCCGAACACGCAAACATATCCGCGGCAATCTCCCTCTACCGCGCCTCCCGTATCCCCTACTCCTCCAACTGGGCCATCATCTACGCAAGCCACCTCGTCGACTTCGCCCCGACGTACACCTCCTTCACCGCCGACCGCGCCGACCGCCTCGACCGCTACGCGCGCATGCACGGCGAGGGCTGGCTCTGGTTCGAGCCGCCCCTCGCCCGCGCCGCTGCCCCTCTCTTCTCCGCCAGCCGCGGCACCTGGGTTCCCGAGACGGACACTACATACGACATGGGCCACTACAGCGTGACAATGTCCTTCCGCCGCATGCGAAACCTCGTCTACCACCCCGGCCCTCCATCCCGCAAGCGGCGCCGCGGCCAGTCTCAAGACGTGAGATGGCCCGTCCCCACGTCCCCCGTCGAGAAAGAGGAAAGCCCCCTCGACCCAGCCAACCCTCTCCCCCGGCAAAAGCCCAACCCGAACCCGCTCCCGCCGTCAACCCTCCGCCGGTGCCGGCCCTCGCGGCACCCGCACATGACGCCCGACCCCACAGAGGCGACGCTGCACTTCCGCATGCTCCTCGACACCGGCGCCACCTTGCCGATGCTCTACAGCCGCGACGCCGCCGCCCTCGGCATCGAGCGCAAATCCTACGCCGCCGTCTCCTGCATCAGCGTCGAGACCGCCGGGCCGGACCTTCTCCGCACCTGGCTCTACGAGATGCAGGTCTCCGTCGCGGACACACTAACCTGCGAGCCGCTCGTCTCCGCCACATCCCCCGTCTGGCCGGCCGAGGAGAAAGCGCTCGGCGGCATCGTGCCCGTTATGGTGAAGCCCGCGAGCACGAGCAGCACCAAGTTCTCCGCGCCGCGGGGCCCGCAGGACGCGTGCGCGGTGACCATGGACGGGGAGACGACGTGGCTACAGAGCGCGACGGCCATCATCGACGAGGCCGAGGGCAGGGACTATGGCCGGCTGTCGGGGTTACTGCCGGTGAAGTGCTGCTACGTGCAGGCGACGCCGAGCCTCAGGTCGCTGTGGCTGGGCGAGGACCGCCGCGACGTGTTGGGCGCGCACCGCATGCCGGGCCAGATGCGCTGGGCGCCGGGGTCGAACCGGGTGTGCGATCCGGGGCAGCCGAGGGGGTTGTGGGAGGGTGTTTTTGGGCAGGAGGACGGCGGAAGGCCTGCGTTATTGAGGATGGCGCACGAGGGCGACGAGGGGATGTTGCGCATGGTCGATGTGGAGGAGAAGGGGTGGAAGGGGAAGAGCGAGGTCATGGTCGTGGACGCGGATGGGGTTCGGACGAAGCATGTTATTGAGCCCAGGGGGTTGACGAGTCAGCGGGTGAAGCGGGTGAAGCTGTCCGACGAGGTGGAAGAGACATTGTAGATTTTGTGGTTAGCGTTCGGTTATCACGGCCGTGGTTGGCAAAGTTTGATTTTTGATTATCTCCCCTGATTGTGTCGAAGTGCGAGAGTCTTGGAGGGATCGGCGAAGCCGGAGAATAGCGAAATCGCCGACGGCGAGACGACACCTGCCACATGGCCCCACCCCCACTAAGCTCCGACCGGCCGGCCGCAGAAGTGGGTCCAAGGACCCGATCACTGGCCGTGCCCATCCCGTCTCATGCTGCGAATGCGAGGGAGGCCTTGTTGGTGGCTTTGGATGAGTGAAGAAGTAATGTCGGTATAGGTGACAAGTTGGATGCCGTGCCGATTCCACCGGCGACGCGGACCGCCGACGTGCTCGGTGAGACGGTGGCGTGGACGGGAGTGGAAGTTGCCTCTTTGAGACGCCGACACGCCGTGTAAGCGGCGGTTGAGATGGCCGATTTCACACATCACGAGGCCTCTTGTTTCGAAAATGATGCTATAAGATGTGCCTTTGCGACCTCCAGCAAGAGATTCCCTTTCAAGACAAGTAGCATCCCCAACAAAGACAAATGTCACGCAAGATCCTTTTCAATCCCTCAATCAGACAAGCCCTTGCGATGGAGTCTATCAAAAAGGTACGCGGGCATATCTCAATCCACACGGCATACTTCAGAGTTGCTGATCACATCACTTCCAGGTTACCATCATCGGCGCCGGCCCAGCAGGCCTCGCAACAGCCCTCCTCCTCCAACGAGACCACCAAATCAAATGCACAGTCTACGAAATCCGCCCACAGCCAAGCACCCTCGGCGGCGCAATCGGCATCCCCTCCAACGGCTTGCGCCTGCTCGACCGCCTCGGCCTCTACGACCAGGTCGCAGCAAAGGGCGCCGAGACCGCCAGCACCTTCCTACACTCCTCCAAAGGCGGCGTCCTCGGCAAGATGGACATGGTCTCGTGGAGCCAGGAGCGCACCGGCTTCAGCTACCTCCGCGTCCGCCGAACCGACATCATGGACGTGTTCCTCAAAGCCGCAGACGCCGCAGGCATCCAGGTCCACTACAGCAAGTACCTGACCGGGATCCAGGAGCACGACGAGCGCGTGACGGCCTCCTTTGACGACGGCACTTCAGACACGTCGGACTTCCTCATCGGCTGCGACGGCATTCACTCCAGCGTGCGCAAGCTCTACGTCGACCCGGAGTGCACGCCCGAGTATACCGGCATCTCCAACGTCTTCTCCCTCCTGCCCACCGCCTCCCTCACCCCGGCCGCGGCTTCCATGACGGACCTCAACGCCACGCTCACCTCAGACGGCCTCCTCGCCATCACGCCCACGACGCCCGCGCGCGACGTGCTGTACTGGTTCTTCTCGCGCGAGGTGCCGCTCCCCTCGTTCGGCGACGTGCGCGACGGCTGGGAGACACGCGGCAAGAAGGAGGTCGAGGGGTTCAAGGCGACGCTGCTCGGGCTGCTGGGCGACTCCGACGCCGAGTGGCCACGGACGGTGCGCGACATCATCCGCAAGACGGAGGTGGTCAAGTTCTACCCGATCTACAAGGTGCCCACGGGCCGGCCGTGGTCGCGCGGGCGGTGCCTGATCATCGGGGACGCGGCGCACGCGATGCCGCCGCACGCGAGCCAGGGCGTGTCCATGGCGCTGGAGGACATTTTCCTGTTCTCCAAGATGCTGGGCAGCTGTCCGGGTACGTCGATCGAGGATGGGCTGCGGCAGTTTGAGCAGAAGAGGAAAGTGCGGACGGAGCAGATGCTCAAGACGACGGAGAGCAGGGGCCAGATCCGCAAGAAGAAGGAGCCGTGGCGGTTGAGGTTGAACGAGATGGTTCTGTCGGGCGGGTTATGGGTGTATAATACGGCTGGGTTAAGCAAGTTGGGCATGGGGCAGAAGATGTTGACTTATGATGTTGGTGATGAGGTTTTTGAGGGGCAGGGTGTACAAGTTCCAATTCAGAAGGAGCTTCGAATTTGAGTTGGACCCGGTTTCATAATTGTATAGTTCTCTGCATAGGCACTTTCTAAATCATAGACAGGCAACAGTAACATTGGTTATATTTTATTTGCAGCTCTCATGTTCATTAGCTACTTTGGTCTGAGGAGTGTAGACTAGGTTATTAAACTATACAGATAGAGCGTCCGTCAACTTCGAATCCTTACTAAAACCAACAAGAACCCGACTAATGAATCTTTATGAATCTATTTCTCTCATTCACTTAGCATTGAACCAAACTATTGTCACGAGGAAAGATGAATGACACTGGAAGACGCGTGGCAGGCTTCAAGTAGATGTCAGCCCGGACGGCCGGTAGGAGCGCCGGCATGAACGCCGGGATCGTGTGGGGCGGCCACCGGAGGCGACGGACTCAGAGGGGCGATGCATTGAAGGCAACAGAGTCAAGGCCAAATTTAAGCTGGCGGGAACAGCGTTGATTCGTTTGTTCTTTGTGTCCATCTAATGCTCGAGTATGAAATTGGGTCGACAGGTATCCGTTTTTACCGTGTTAGCGTTCCAGCAGCCAAGTGCAAGCATCAGCTCAGCGTGCCGCCCGCAAGGGCCCCAATCGGCAGCCAGCGATCGGGGCGGAGAATTACAGTAAACTCCGGACAACCGCCCACCCGCAGCGGGCTCGTTACTAACCAAGACTCAAGATCCATGAATCCAAACTCAACAATGCCTCTTATCCTGACGAGTCCCCATTAACGACTTACCTTCTTTTGTGTTTTAGAGTTTCAGTAACGTCTAGGGATCTTCAGTAGGGTCATCATATTCGAGGAGGGGGCAAACGTGCCCTTCTTTATGAAAGACAATGCTGAGGCGTAGGTTTGAAGACAGCTACCTACTGCTGCTGCTCTCTCCGTGCTCGGACCTTTGTAAAGCCCTGTATATAAACGCCGGCCCGCCTTTCCTTTTTCATGATCGACAGGCAACTTTGTAAACGCCGCTCCTGCCCGCCGTTCGCAAGCAAAGCAAAGCAACCCCGATCCACTGCAAACCAAGATTGTAGCTCAGGAGGAAGGAACCTGATTTAGTTCTCGAGAGAAAGAGCCAAAAACCCCTCATTTTCATTTGCGCACCACGGTAGCAATGTCGTTGTCTTGGACAACGCCTACAAACGCCGTGCCGCCGCCGCCATCCATCAGCCGCCCTCACCGTCCCGAGCCCCCTGCAAAATGGGGTGCGGCGTGTGCCCAGTGTGCGGTAGCCAAAGCAAAGTGCCTCCGCCCGGCTGGCTCGACGGATCCCAAGTGTGAGAGGTACGTCATGTTGTGCATCCTACTTTGTTGTTTTTGTGTACATGGCTCAATATGTCGGTTCAAAGGTGTCGAAGGCTGGGTAAGGAGTGCACTGAGAAGATACGGGGACCGCGCAAGAGGAGAGAGAATAAGCCATCGTGAGTACACCCCCTTGTCTTCCCTGTCCATCTTCTTCATGTTTTTAATATCAATCTTGAGTTGCATCAAGATATTATCATGGTCTGAAGGCTCGGCTAACATCGGTCACAAGAAAAACGGCACAACTAGAAGAACGTCTAAACAGTCTCATCAGAGCATTGCAGGGGTCCAACGACATCACCGCAACAACCAATCGACTGTCTATCGATGAAGTAAGTCACCCACTCTTCAACAATCAACTAAATCATCCAACTAACACACAACAGACCTCGCCAGCATCACAAGCCACCACATCAGGAAGGTCCCCAGAAACGTACGCAAGCACCCCATCCAGGAGCACCTACATCACCATCCCCCCCTCCTACAACTCCTTCGGGCCTTCAACATGCATCTGTCGCCCGCCGCCCGGCCAGGTCCCGGGCCCGCTCGACTCGGACGCGACCCTCCTCTCCATCTACCAAGACTCCCTCACCCCGGCGTACCCCTTCGTCGTGATCCCCCACGGCACTGCCCCGGCCGACCTGGCCGCGACCCGGCCCTTCACTATGTCCTGCATCCGCATGGTCGCCTCCTTCCGCAGCCTGCGCTCCATGCAGGGCCAGATGTACCGGCTCAAGGCCCACGTCGCCGACGCCATGATCCTCCGCTCCGAGCGCTCGCTCGACCTCCTCGCCGGGCTCGTCGTCATGCTCGGCTGGCATCACCACCACTGCTTCGTCCACGCCCAGATGCAGAACCTCGTCGCGCTCGCCGTCACGCAGGCGGCTGAGCTGGGGCTCACGCGCAGCCCGGGGTACCAGGAGCGCACAAAGCTGCTGGTCGAGAACCTCGGGGAGGTGAGGGAGAGGACAAGCGAGCAGAAGAGGTTGCTGCTTGCGGTGTGGTACTTGAGCTCCACGTAAGTCTACGACCCCCTGGTCTTCTGTTCGTTTTATCGTGTGTTGCTGACCTGTCTGCAGGATATCCATCGGCATGGGGCAGATTGAGGCTATGAAGTTCACGCCATACATGCGGCGATGTCTACGCGAGCTCGAGATGACACAGGAATACGACTCGGACACGTATCTAGCCTACCTCATCAGGATACAGATCCTCTCCAGCAAGATCATAAGCCTATCCCAACGCGACGACGAAGATGAAGAGGAACCTGAAATAGTACCCAGAGCCCCCTTTGCGGCATACGCCTCCGCCTTTGATGCAGAGCTAAACAACCTCATCAAGAGCATGCCGCTAAGATTACAAGAAGACAGTACGTTCCATCCCGCAGCCCCTTGAAGTGTGCCTTTCTCAACTTCTCTAACGAAACAAACAGAACTCATGCGTCTGACCATAAACACCGTCCGCCTCCGCATCCACGAGCCCCCAAAACTGGACGCCGCCCTCCTCTCCTCCCTCTCCAAGTCCTCCATCGCCGCGGGCACGCCCTCCCCGCTCGACTCCTTCTACCAATCCAACGCCGCCCTCCGCGCCTGGTTCGATGAGTGGCTCAGCCAGCCCATCCCCTCCTACCCCTACATCACCCTCCCCGTCTCCCTCAACGTCATCCACGCCATCACCATCCTCGGCCGCTGGGCCAAGCTCCTCCTCATCGGCGACCTGCGCCGCCCGCGCGCCTGCGCATCCGCCCCTGCCCCGGACCCGCCCCAGGACCCGTCGGGCAACTACAACAACCCCTCGCCGCTCGACTCCGCCACCACGCCGGGCACCACGAGCTCGACGCTGACGGGCACCTCCTCGCTGTCCTCAGCGGCCTCCACGGAGAGCCAGCTCGCCCAGGCCATCGCCACCCTCAAGATCCAGCTCGCGACGCAGCCCGCGCTCAGCCTTGACGTGCCCGGCATCCTCGGCCAGATGGGCAGCGCCATGGAGCAGGCGGCCGCGTCGCTCGCGGTGCACAGCGAGGATCCGCCCGGGGTGGGACATAACATCTGGTCCCTCACGGCCGCAAAGTTGCGCATCGCGCAGTTGAAGATTGAGCAGTGGGCGGCGATGGTGGCCGAGGAGGACGACGACGACGAGTCGGGCGGGGAAGAGGAGGAGGAGGAAGAAGGGGTGTATGAAGGTGTCGCGGCTGAGGTGGGCCAGGATGATATGCAAGGCGTCATTGACGGTGCGGCTGTTGAGAAGACTGCTGTGCCGTTTGTGGGGTCTGAGAGGGACCTGGGTATCTTTGAAGACAGCTGGGGCGGCGGGAATCCCATGGCGGGTGCCTTTGACAATCTGGGCCCCTTTTCTTGGATGGACGGCGTTGGGGATTGGGGCGCCGCCATGATGGGCTCGGCACATCAGAACGGATAGAGGTGGTCGTTTCAATCTTGTCATGCTGTAAGATTATGTGACGTCTGCTGTTTGTTACGGCGTACACCATCGGAGTTGTCCTTGACGGGCGGGCATGTCAGGTTTTGCATTGTTCATGATTTGCTTTTCTAAACACAACTAGATTTCTCGCTCTATAGCCCAGATGTATATGTATCCGCATAACCGTTTTACCAGGAATTCGCTATTACGAGAGAGAAATGGGATGCTCCGTAAGAGAGTAAATACGCTGAAATTCATCAGCAGTACGGTTCGACGTCCCTCGTCGCATTGGCTCCCAGGCGCCAAGAGCCCACTAATCATTCGTCTTAGGGGCGTTGTCTGCAACAACTCAGACGATGGTGAGCTCTTCATCTTAGATCATACCGCTGTTACTACCGAAACATGTATTTAAAAGAAGCTGCCACTATCTCATGATGAAGGAACCAAATGCTGGGCGCTGTTCTTAGATTTTCAGGCGAGAGGGCAAGCTCATCTTGGGTCCAGTGGTTACATAACTCTCTTGGGTTCCTTTCCTTTATCCTATTCCTCGTCGCTGCTTCGTCCCTCTTCAATATTTTGATAAACACAAGAAGACCTGACGCAGAATAAATAGTAGACAGTGAGAAGGATCAAGCGAAGGTGGTATAGTAAACAGCTCCCTTGCTGTCTCCGTCTCAGTCTGGCGAGCTTGAAACTGGCCCCAGGGGTTGCGGTAAGAAACGAGAGCGTCATTTGTTCAAACAAATATCATGCAAACAGTGCATTTTTTTGCGCTGATGGAACTCTCCATCGAAGAAAGATACCTCTGGTTTAAGTACATTTGTGACCAGGGGCGCATTGCGTCTGTGCACAAAGTCTGGGACTGTTCTACATTAGCATTACCTCTACCTTAAGGCTATAAATGCAAGGCTATGTAAGAGGAGTTGTTGGCAACATACACAATCATGTCTTCTCCCATGCCTTGAGTTAATACGCTATGGAACAAAGCATTTGGAAAGTTCACTGGAAAGTTTCGACGCTACTCCCCTTTTTTTGCAATTCCTCAACAACATCATCTCATCGCCTGCGTTTTTTCCAGCGCGAATAATATGAGGACGACAACCACTCCAGTCAGCGCTTAGACATGAGGAGATATGATGGTTCGAGATAGGGGCTCGTCTGGGGTTTCCTCTCAGGAACTCACGCAGGTTGACACCAACAAGTCATTGTGTTTTTCTTCGACAAATATGGAGACAACCCTCCACTTGTTCACGGAATAATTCTTCTGTGGTATGGGCTAACTTCTAACACTTACGGGGGCAGCTGTGTTCACATGGTTTCAACAATCAGCAGGTAGGGGAGCAACAGGATATGAGTACGAGTCACCAAAGCCCATCTTGAGCCAGCTTCGAGAGTGCATTTCCTTCTCTAGCTGATGCAGCTGCAGGTTCGAGAGGCCTGACAGTGCGGTCACAATGGGCCTCTGCTACTAGCCAAGTTCAGACCTAGACCTTTATTTCAACTTGGCGCAGAGCCGTCTCTGCAAAGGGTGGCATGAGCCTTTTTCTGCTTTGACGAGACAATTGTGTACGCCTCTGTTTAAGGAAACCCTTCCCAGACCACCTATTTCTCAACCACCACCCAAAAATTCCGTTGTTGGTGGTGATATCCAAAGCTATTAGCTGAAACCACATCTTCTGGGCAGGAGCTGGGTGGTGCCATCCGAACGGGGACCCAATGTCCAGAATGCCTCGCCGCAAAGCCTATGCTGACAGTGAAACCCTATCGTTAGTCATCTCTGCTACCTCTCATCCTCTTATTCCTTCCTCGCAGATGTGATTCCCGACGGTAACTACCTGCGCAGTATTGGCTTGAGAGAGCGTGTTAAACTCCAACAAGAGACATCTCCCGCGACATTGCTTCAAAATCCAGACCAAAAAGACATTGAAGAATCGATCATTGCGTACCGAGTAATGCTAGGTGACAAGCTCTGATATTTAAAGCGGCATCAATGGCTAGAGTCTCTGTACGTAATTCTACCAAGTGTCAGGGAAAACACAGGACGAAAACTGAAACGACACCTGATAGGAGCAGAGGGCCCCGATCAGTATATATATCTATGTTTCAAGTTCCTCGATAAAGCAAACGAGGCAGCCAATTAATTGTTTGAGTATCAATTAGGAAGATGTGCAAGAGACACGAGGCGTCTGCCAAACTTCCGCCAGCGTACTGCGGTCAGTACACACAGTCTCTCTCAACCGCCGCGTCCACAGCATGCCAGCGTCCACAGTTCTCATCAGACTATTCTTCATGAATACCGCACGTACACTAACGGCGGTGTTTCAATACGGTAAAGCAGACTTGTCTATGGTTGGATAACATTACGTTGCGCGACAGGCTCAACTTCTCCATCTAAGGGATCATGATCGCTATGGTTACCGTGCCTGTTGATTGTTCTGCCGTGGGAACACATCGTCATTCCACGACGACGCACTTATATGAGATATTGCGTAATTCTTAGAGCTCGCCTATCCATGTCGGCTTGCACTGGTACATTGTATTCGCGCAAGGTGACTCAGTTGGGCTTGCATAGTTGGGGAGGGGTCTCCAGGTTAAGAGTAAGACCGTCTTTCTCTCCCATCAATAGTTACGAGAATCAGGTCTTGTGTCTTATACCCGTATCAAATAAGCAGAGTCTCTTACAAGTGGTAGCTGACAGCGGATACGCGGCGCTGGTTTCGCGTACTTAAAGAGTCATCGGATCCTACTCGTCTGATGATTCAATGCCAAGGCCATGACATAGGCCAGCATATTCTCAGCCGTGATTTTCAAAACATCAAAGTCTCTCGTGCTCAATGTACCCATATGAACAGAAAACTCGAAGAGAATATAAGGAAAAGACCCCATCGCCGCTTTCCTCCCCCATCGTCGTTGACATATGAGTAGAGAATACATGAACACCAAATAAACAACCCCCTTCTACCAGCGTGGTATACCGTACGACACAATTTCCATCCTTCACATCACATGAATGAGCCCCTTCCAAGTCCAAGTCCTAAATCTTCACAGCTCCCATTGCCCTCTCAGCACTGTCTTCTATCATATGGACATCTTTAAACCTCTCTCAAGTCGGACCAGAACCCAGAGCCCCCCTTTACCAGTTTCCCAAAGACCTATATAACCAACGTACCTGGTATCAGATCTCGAGGCAAGAGGCAGACAAGAATGCTTATCCACTCCCGGCGTCAACGACCTCTTAACCTCAGCTGTATGATAATCGAGGCAGGGGGGAGGAGTGCTGTGTACATGAACATACCACTAACAAATCAACGACCTTATTGCCTTTGGAAAGTTCAAATACACGAGCAGCGACAGAGATGACCGATAACGAGGTTGCGAGAGATATGACAAGAAGGCAACGAGGGACGGAGGCAGCTTCCTGAGAAGAGCAGAAGACAATCCGGAGGAGAAGAGCTCTGAAGAACTCCTTTGTGAGCATTGTCCGGCAAAGCAGTCATTTGGCCTTCCCAGCACCAAAATCCATCGGTCTCGCCCTATATCACCATTTCGGTCACTATATTATCATACATGCTTTCGAGTGACGGCATCGTGCTCAGCCCGCCATCATCGCACAACTCTTGCCATCAGCGCAATTCCGAGCACCAGCTACCGAGTCAAGCAACCTCACCACCCAACCTCATACATCACACAACTCGTCAACTCTCTCAGTGTACCAATCCTAAATCAATACATCAACTTTCCCCCTCAGACCGCATCTCCAAACATTCAAAGCGTGATGTGTCCTACCCAACCCACCGCCCCGGACCATTCCAACCCTGGGACCTCGCACATGCAAATCTCGGCAGCATCCGCTCTTTCCCCTCCCAGGGGTGTCCCCAAATAGGCATTCCGTCATCTCGCCTATCCTCCAGACCGACATGGCATTTGACGTGGTGAAATTGTTTAAAAAGGCCAGCCAGCCAGCCCCGGAGCAAAGCACAGGCGGTGGGACGGCAACACGAGTCGGACATCGCGACGATGCGTTGCAATCCGGTCCCAATCCGGTCCCAATCCAGCCAGCGCAGAGAGCATTCTAGCCCGTTTGCCCCCCTCTAATGCATGTCAGGAGATAAAACCACAAAATTCAAAAGGCCTTGACATATTAAACCTGGTCCCCGTTCCCCTTACGTTATTATTCGTAGTCCAGCGAGAACAGTAGAATGATGATGTGCAAACGTCAACCCCGACCTTGGAAGAGTGCCGGATTACCCGCCTCAGTACAGAGTAAGGGGGAATGGGAAGGCGGGAGAAAAATAGACGTTGCGCCTCGCAACGACGCAAGAAAAAATTCGAGAAGCAACATTGCTTTTTCTTGAATACCTCTAATCCTCCCAAGGCAGAACCAGCCTGTTGCCGGCGCGCCGTGTGCCCAGATGCGTGGCACCCGCGGAAGCCTTTCCTGGGATTTTAGAGCGACTCAGAAGTAGGCGGGAGCGGAGATGAAAACCCGATTTGACCGCCGATGCAATCGCTGCCGAGACCACCCCAAAAAAAGCAGAGGGCTGGGGGCGTCTTCGGCTGGCCATGGCGACTGTGACCTTTAATGCACCTGTTCATGCCCATCGTGATCTACCGGGGAGGAAAGCAACGGCCGAGTCGTTGAAAGAGGCGAAAAGCCCACTTGCGCTCTTTCGCTGTTGGCTGGAGTGTTGAATACGAAGGTTTCGGTCTTTTGATCACACGTTCTGCTCCTGAGTCGTTGCAGCAGACGCCCCTGGTGATAAGGCTATCAATGGCCTCTTTCACAACGTCCAATCCACTCTGTCACTCCGCTTCAATCTCAATCGCCCCGGTCCCATGCGCCTTGGGTGTCAGGCACAGCGCCGAAATAGCGACAGATGTTCCCCCTTGTTCGACGGCCGTAAGGCATCGCGCAATCGGAGAATTAGGGCGGAGAGCTGCCTCGTGGTTTGCAGGAGATTGAGACGGCCACGCGCGATTGCGACGGGCCCCAGGGAGCCAATGGGCCCACGAGTTTCCAAGGTCTTGACACAAGAGGTGGAGGACTACTCGCATTTACCTGCTTGAAATGGGCCGTATCTCGCAACGAGAGGAGGCAAGCTGTTCGCGCGCGAAATCTTGTTTTGCGTGCAGGTGCAGGCTTACGGTGGGGGAAACCGGGCGTGCGTCTGTGGCTTGCAGATGCGAGAGTGCAAATCTGCCCAATCCAGCCGCAGAGGCCACCGGTGCTGACCGGTTTTGGGGGCAGCCGTGTCTGTCGCGTGGAGGAAACGAGGTAACGCGTAAAGTGGTTTTATTATTCGTTGGATTTGCACGCTTGTTGGTGCTTTGGTAGCATCATGCTTCGTTCGCCCTCGTCGAAGACGTCCTTTTAGTGGCTGCGGTTGGGTTGGCGTGCAACTCAATTGAGGAATGTATTGTGGTGGTTGTTCAACTAGTTCCAATTTCCATCCGAGATCTCGAGGGGAGACCCCTGGCAATATTGGACAACTGGCAGACATGACAATCAAACCTGTCTGCTTGCAGCAGAAGCATGTGCTTGTGTGTCTCTCGGTTGTTGATGTTGCGATGTTTGCGACGCAGCGTCGAGTTGATGTTAGGACGAACGGACGCAACGCACGTCCAGGACGCGATATGTCGGTCAGCTATTATCAACACGTCTGATGGGATGTTCATGTCTCGGTCGGCGCTGCTGCGCTGATATCACCAATCTCGACGACACCTGCGGAACCCCAACCAACCAGCCCCCTAAGAGTAGCCTGCTTCAGCAAACATGCCCGAGCCATGTTCCATCATCCATGTCTGTGCGGGATGGCATCAGGATGTCTTGCTTCCAGACGCTGGGACGTCGGCCGTCCGGTGAGCGACTGGTGGGTGAAGTGATTGACCTGGCACGGATGGGGACGATGATAGGACCCCTCGCCAGCGCCGTCATGTTTGTATTTCGAAACACGCCGTTATTCCAGCAATGATCTAGAAATAACGCGTGCAAGACGCGATCTGCTGGCTGGCGTCAGCGTCGCAACCCGTGCTCTAGAGCCGATCCTGGCTGGAGGCGACGAACTCCTGCGCATCTTGTGCCCTTTTGAGGCATTCAGCTGCAATCCCAAGTGCCGCAAATGCACACTTGCCCTGCTGATTGCTCCGTTGCAGCCGCCGAGGCAAATTCGCCCAGGCGCTGGCCCCGGCAAAAGACTGCGCAATGGTGTTACGGGCCCGGCTGACACCCTCTACGAGGACCCGGAATAGGCAGGCCGGTCGGCGCATCCGGTGTCCCGTCTGTGGGGGATGTGTCGGGGTGCGGTGGGTCGTCCGCTGCTGCAGGATTCGGGCCCTGGGGAAACAATCATGAAGACATGGAGCCAACAGGCAAGATTCCTTAATCATGTTTCCGATGGGCAGGCGAGGGCTTTGGATCTCCAAATGAGCCTCAAATCGATTCCCAGAACAATACCGCAAGCCGAGGAAATCCGAGAAGCCGGTTGCTGAGGGCATTCGGTGGATGCTCAGGCCAGTTCGTGATAGCTTCTGTGGGGAGCGTAAGGACCGGGGCAGCAGATTTCTCGACCCTTAAGTCATGATGACGAGCATAGGGGTTCCTTTTTCCTGCGCTGACCCGTAGCGAGTGGCACGGCGCTGACGAACTTGTGCTGGAATCCGAGACGGCGCCCGTATCCACGATTAAAGCGCCCTCGAATGTTTCTGCCAGATTGGCAAAATCTCCTCTGTTCCACAAGAATCCACTGCCGTATTTCTCTAGGACGGCAGCATGTGTCTGTTGCTCGGGCGTTCGCAGTGACGATCCGTTTCCTGGGTTCTTTAATGACGGCATGTTTGTCGCCAGACTGGGACATTGAGAAAAGCATCGGCCAGGTGTCAAGAATTGATGATGGCTATCAAGCTCGCGGACATCCGCCCGTCAAAAAGTGAGGTGGCTGGACGCTCAAGGCTGAAATCGAGCGAGGCGCCGATCGTTTGCCCGTTCGGTAACCGTAGATGGGACGACGTGAGCACGGTGCAGACCTCATCTACCGTTTCCGTGGTGAATGAGAAGCCGCGATAGATGGCCTTCCCCAACATCGGCCTGGAAGTATAGTACGGAACGCCACGCCACGGCTGACAATGGCAACGGCGCCGGTTGAGAACATCGTTCGTTCGACCAGGAATCGGAAGCGCACCTCGCCTGCTGAGCAGTAGGCGCAGCTCTCCTAAGGAAAGCCTCGATGCACCCTGATCCTGGGGAATAGCTCCAAGAAGCTCCGAAAAAGCTCCAATGAAATCCCATGCTTGGCTGGTCCATCAATTGCGTTCGGTCGGCATGGCGTTTCCACGACCGAGCTGTTCTCCCCGACGACAAGCCGCAGGTTCTCCACTGCCATTCCTATCCTTGGAATAAAACCAATAGGTAGACGGCCGGCTGCGTGAACCGCTCAGGTTCGCTTGGCGTGGCTTCTTCAGAACTTCGGAAGCTAGGCAAGACGTGGGCTGAAGGTATGCAGCTTCGCGTCATGACACGAACTTCGCGGCCAGGCTTCTGCAGCTCGCCAAAGGCAACGCTTCCGCGCAGCCAATCTGTGATATCCGCGGCCCGAGCTGGGGTAAGATCCAGGGCTCCGAGACCTTGAAAGCTGCAGTTCCTGTGTGGCCAAGATGATATGGCGCGGTTCGTCAGCAATCACGAATTTGAATGTCGCAACATTGACTGATCATCCATCGGCGATGGGATGCTGCGGTTGATGTTGCTAGGGTCGATTGGCTAGTGACAGGCGAGGGGATACAGGCCTAACCCGTCCAAAAAGTTACTTTGATAGGTGTCCGAGCGGCTGACGGCGTGTCTGATTCGGGGCATTTGGAGAACCATCAGGGGTTGCCTTTGGGCCGCGATCTGGGCCTCTAGCAGTTGTGTAGCGCGTTGTTTGTGCCTGGAGTAGAGTTGGTGATTGATGATCATCGCAGATGCCACGCGACGGTGCTACCAGATTTGCATCACTTGGAATATCCGTTGCTGTATCGTAATCACGTTGCCGTGCCCTGTCTTAGACAATATGATGTGGCCTTCTTAGCTTCGTTTGAAATCCAGCCCTGCTCGACAGCCAGGTTGAAGTTCTAGAGTGCAACGAGTGTTTAACAGCCCATTCTTCAGAGCTCAGACAGAGCGCGTCGAAACATACGGCGATGGTTCAAGTGGCAGGTCTTCATAGATCGCGGCGGCTGTTGACGCGAACCTACCGACGAGACGCTTTCAGCTTCCCCGCGAGCACGAATCGGGCGTAGATACGACGTTGTGTAGCTGCGCAGTTGCAGCGGCGAAATCGTTTCCTGGAAAAGGCCAGTCATGAAACACAGACAATGCATGGAAGAGTTGCATTGGCGAGTGCGACGGTTGCCGTTGGAACCAACTGGCAGGCGAATTGAGTTTACACGGCCTCACACCATAGGCTCGCGTGAGTGAGAGCGGTGCTACGGCATGATTCGATATAGAGTGCCTGATGGTCCGGTTTCGCGCTGCTCTTCCCATTTTTGGCGGAATTGCAGACACCGTGAGCCCCGAACGAAATGTGTGCTTCGGCAGCGGACGCTCTGTCAATTGGCAATTGGGCGACAGACGCGCTGAGGAAATGATGGGATGGCAGGTGGTCTGTGTGCGGCTATTCCCTCGGTTCCGTCAACGGCGGCCCAACGCTTTGGACGTTGTCTGCTCCTGTCGACGGCCATTGCCGATATAGCCTTTGCCTGAGGTTCAACGGCAGCGGGCGTGCAATATATGGCGTTCCAACGCAACGCCAACAGATGACCTCTGTGCCGTTATTCAGGGTTCAATTGGCTTAATTGGAAGCACAATCAAACCCCTGATGCGGATACCGGAGCTCTGTGTTCGCGGACAGCACTCCAGGCCCACCCGGGTCGATGGTCCGTCGGGCGGCGTATTCGCAGGTGTGATGTGATGGTAATGGCAGTAATAGCGGCCATCTTAAGAGTTCGGGGGCCCGAGCTGGAGGTTTCGTTCTCGGAAAATCTTTCTTTTTCGCAGGGCCAGGCCATGTGCTGGACGTGAACCCTTGCAGAGACGGCTGGGCGTGATATTGTGACAGACGGTGCAGCGGCAAGGGGAAAAGATTGAGGTGCAAAAATCTCTTCGTAACGGGCCAACCCGATTTGTTGCGGACGGGGTTGCAAAAAGGGTCCGGAAGTGAGGGAAAAGCTGCTTGGCTGGCACTGGGGAGAACATCGTCGTCAGAGCTCCAGAAGAGGAGGCGTTTTGCTGGGACAGGGTCTGCAGCAGTGCAAAGGGGTTGGGGCGACTGGCGACAGGAGACAGAAACCGTCAGTGTGTTGGGATGAACTGCAGGGAGCCCATTCCACCGTACGAGTTCCGACCCGACGTGATGGCAGCTTCCGCGTCTTGAGAAAGACAGACGTCCGTGTGCTGGAAGGTGGCCAGTTGCTTGCAGTGGGTTGTAGGGAAGTTGCCTGTTGCTGGTAGAAAGCTCTTCAACCGGAGCTTCCCAACTGACGATGTCTTCTCCGGTGCACCTTCAGTTTTCACAACGAAAGAGACACACGAGACACTGTACCAATGCAGAGGATAAGGTTTGCATTACTAAGGCGGAACATGCTAGGATCGCGCATGGCAAGCACACGGTGTGCACAAGATCTGGCGCTAATCCCGGTCGGGACAAGGGGGGCTCGGCCGATTGGGTGGAACTGGAGACGGGATCGGAATTTTCAACCCTCCTTAGCGTCATCAGCCTCGTGTCTTTTGTGCGGGTTGTTCTGGTTGTGCAGCTCGGTGGGGCTTCTTTCCGTGCCGGGGCGCCGGCCTGTGGCTGAAGATGCACCGTGTCGGGACGGTGGTGGAGCACCCGATCACAGTCATGTGGGGTCGTCCCGTTTGGCAGCTGCGACCACTTGCAACTTGCAAGCATCTCTCTTGCCTTCCAAAAACCTTCTAGACGACTCCACGAGGGCCCTCATCCCCCTGCATTCATTCAGAATCTGCCAATTCCTCGTTTCGTACGCCTCGCCGTCCCCGAGACCCCATCTCCGAGCTCCTCTGTGGGTGCTCAACCGGAGCAAAAGGTCACTCCAAAAAAAAACCATCGAGCCAACCCCGTCACGTCTATTTGTGAAGCGAAGCTCCAAATTTGCCCTGCCTGTTGAGACTATTGATTTCCTACCATGCCATGTGCGACGACATCTGGCAACGCCCCCTCAAGAATGTCA
Source organism: Colletotrichum fructicola Nara gc5 (assembly GCF_000319635.2). Lineage (NCBI taxonomy): Eukaryota > Fungi > Ascomycota > Sordariomycetes > Glomerellales > Glomerellaceae > Colletotrichum > Colletotrichum fructicola. Next base: position 1,603,866 of record NW_027094057.1, read on the forward strand.
GCGATCCCTTTCCTCTCGGGTGGAATGGCCCGTCAGGGTCTGAGACAAGGCAAGCACCTAGGCAAGCCCGCCGTCCTCCCCCGGCCGAGAATTTGCGCGCCAATGGACGCTTGCCGACTGACCGCTGGAAAATCGGTTGTTGGGAGAAGCAAAACCGCAATTCCGGCCTGCTGAGCCGTGCCGCCACCAAATGTTCGCCTTGCGGCAACCAAGCCGTGTCTCTGCTTCGCCGCTCGGTACCGCTGGCGACAAGAGCGGTCAAATGCTCGCAACGACGCCTAAGGTGCCAATCCAACCACTTATCAAGGGACATATCGACAATTTGATGCACCTGCTGGGTTTGGCTAAGCCAACTGTCTATCAGGGGGTTCAATGCAGTCCGCCAAACGTCATGGGGTTGCACTTTGGCCTAGACAGCGGCTGGCATTGACTCAACCCAGGCGACATCCGCATGCCTTAGTCAGACACCGAGTGACGTCCGCAAACACCAACCATCGCCACCATTCTCCCCGCAGACCCTGCAGTGCACAGGCAAACCGCCTCACGCATACCGCTGCATCAATAGTTTGTCGGTGCGAGTCCCCACGGACAGACCGCTACGTTCCAGCCATCAGAGTCTTTTGATGCTCAACGGCTGAGTGGACAACGTTGCGGCGACATTTGGGTCCGGGGGGTTGGGGAGGATCTCACGGAGGAGCCTCGGGCCCCCAACGGCAGTCACAACGGCGGTCAAAACACTGCAGATGCGGTAAGAGAGGGGAAGAGAAAAAACCACAGTCTTGGCATTAAGGGACTTGGTGCGGAGGCTCTGCAAAAAAAATCTGCACGCGTTGCCGTTGAGACGAATTACCTGATGGGTCGAGGGAGAGGAGCAAGAGTAAAGAAAATTTTTGATATTGGAGCTTCACGATGCACTTGAGCCGCAGCTGCCGCGGGCCGTCAAAGCCATTGACAAATCACATCGAGGCAGATGGCGAGCAAGAAAAAAGCTAAATGGTGTCACGAAGCGGCAGACCGGGTACGAAATCGCGGGGCCGACAAGGGTTTCTCGACGACGGGGACGGGCTGTGGTTCCCAATTTTTGGCGTCGTGCAGATAGCTGCAGTAGCAGCACCAGCAGCAAGCTGTGTGGTCCATTCTGGCCACCTCCGAAGCTTCGGGTCACGACGCACGCGCTCGCGTGAGGTCATTCCAACGAGTCATCTTGGCCAAGCCCCGCGCCGTTACTTGCAGCAGCTTCTGGGCCAACGTCTGACTTTGGTTGATCGAGGCCGGGGACTGCTTGCTGGCGCCGTGATCATCGCCGAGGCTTGCGGATACAACCCGTCAGAGGGGGAGAAATCGTGCGGCATACGGCTCTCATGAGAGGGGCTGGAGGGGTGGCTGAAAAAACGGAGTCGTGATCAGATTCTTTCCGCGGTCGCCGACGAGGTGCAGGCGGACAGCGACTGGCGGTGATGGCAATATCGACGACAAATGGCTTCGACGGCCTGCATGAGGAAAATTCTGAATGCATTGTCGCCTAGGAGCCGACGTCTCTGTGATGCCACGTCCTCCAAGCCAAGCATTATCTCTGCGGCAAGGCATGTGTGGCTGAAGTCGAAGGTTCAATATACAATTTTAACGCCACAGCTGCTATATAGTTACTATCTCGGATTAACGACCAACGTACAAGACATTTGGTGCTTCAAACAGACAACAATGAGACCACTACCCAAGCTTCGAGGGGGGCTTCCTGAATTCAGGGTCCAGGCCTTCGCAAACGGGTCCAACGCCCCGGTTTGAGGCTTCAAAAACTTGCAGTTCATGATGGATATCGAACAGTCTCCACTGCGGGGGGAGCTTTAGAGGAAACGCTCCCGGACAAGCGTCGCTGGTGTGGCAGAACGCGTTGAAATCTCCAACACGCTCCACAGTTGCACGAGGGCGTGGAGTGCGAAAAGACAGACGTACGTTGGTTGGCAAAACGTCACCGCCATCGAGGACGAGACGCATGCAACCACTTTGGTCCTACATGTACCTACATCCTGCATGCAGAAATGGAGAGAATCCAGCCCCGGTCACGCGAAAGAGAGAAAAAAAATAAAAAAAATATTGGGCAACGCGAATGGAGTCAAGTTGAGAGGGTTATGCGAGGTCGAATTTTTCTTTCAACCTCTCGCCTTCTGGGGCTGGCTGGGGAACACGGTCTGTTCCGCCGAGCCACGTCGACGGTTCGAAACCAATGTCGGTGCGAGTCTTCGGACACACGCAACGCGCTCTTGCATGCTGCAGATCATGGCTTGGACCAACTCCGGCCGTTGGACCAAAGATAACGGCACCTGCTGATCAATGATGATACGCCCGGCGGTTCGATTGCGTGCCTTGACGCTCTTTCGCACATCTCCAGTTGGCCTAATCTAGCTGAAGACGTGCAGGAGGCATATTGCTTGATTTACCGTTGCCCAATTGGTCCCTCCAGATAGATGATTGGCAGCACGACAGCGTCACCATCTTGGGGAGGGGAGGGGTCGAGGTTCCACGGACCCGGCGCTCCGGTCGTCGTGCCGAGGATCGCCGCCCGTCGCCCGTCGCGTGTGAGAGAGAGGGGCGTCGCTGAAGAGTCGCCAGTCGCGTATCGTGCGCGCGCGTCGTCGTCGGGTTCTCCAATCTGGGGATGCAGATGCGGGGACCCATCGAAACCTCGAACGAGCCGGCGCACACCCCCCAGGAGAAGGGCGTTGAGTGTAGAAAGAAAATGATGCCGACATCTGGCGCCAAAATCCACAATCAACACCACCACATCTCCCCCTCCTGCCTTGCTTTAGCCGCATGCGACGAGGTGTACGGGCTCACGACTGCCTATCTACTATCTACGCAAACCCGGGCTCGCTGGAATCTCCGGACAAGGGCCTTCCCGGGCTACCGAATGGCGCGAGGGGAAGGGCATGGAGGGGGATGAGAATTGGTGTAGGGTGGGGGAACGGCAGAGCATGGCCGGACGCAGCTGGACCAGCGTATCTTGACACTTCTTTTTTCGCGGTTCGCAAGCGAGTGGGATTCTTAGAATGCGGTCTACGAGCAATATGGAGGTTCGTGGTCCAATTGACGCTTCGCTGGGCTTATCAGTTGCGCGGGCGTGGTACTGGTGGTTGGGTGCTACCTTGCCAGTTGGCAGCTGGCTCGGGGAAATAATTGCATGTTCCTTGATTTTTGGGGAGGCTTTTGGTTTTCAGTTTGGGCCGTCTGGGATGGTGGTGTACGGAGGCCGGCGCTGGTTCGCGACGTTCCTGAGCTGAAGGCGGGGGTAGGGGGCCGGCCATACTTTGAGTAGCGCTGCTAACTTACTTAGTAGAGGTGGTAGCCATCTGCCAGGGTTATCTGAAGGTGTGGTAAAGGTGGTGGACGATGTCGATTTTCGTATGACAGCGAACGAGGTGAGGGGTAGCTGAGTGGTACTAAGTAAAAGCACGCAAGCCTTCAAGGATGAGGTATCTGGGGGATTTGGAGTAGGCGCGCTTCTTACTCGTCCAACCTCCCTGCAACCCGCGCCACCGACCAAGGTTTGTGTTGAGCCTGCTTTGGCTCCTGCAACTTTCACTGCAACTGCAGCTGCTGCGTTGTCAGAAGGTAGGCAGCAAAGCAGGTTCACAGCGAGACGGGGTTTCGAAAGCTTGGTGGGTGTGACGGCTCCATTGGCGGTCGAAGCAAGCTCGAAGCCTCCACGGTCAAAGGGCCGAGGCCAGGACGGCAGCGACCGCTTTTGGAGGCCGTGGGATGGATGCCACCGGGTGGGGCCCGATCCGGGGAAGGGCGAGGGAGAGGCATGGTGAGGCTTAACGATGGCGAGCCTTCGATATTTGCCGCTGTGGCGATGGCACAGGGTATCTTGAGGTTGTGGACGGACATGACTCCGGGGAGGCTTTGCACTCGAGATGGACTGAGTAGGGGCAGGGGCAAATCCGGGGAGTATTGTGTCTGTTCCCAACATTTGATGACAATTACAGAAACGTCTATCTAGGACGGCGCGACCGCGTTGAGGGGTTCATAAAGAACACCGACCGCGTAAAGTGGCCGAGACGGGACTACCTCATTCTCCAACGCAAGCGCCTCTTCCAATTAATTGGACCAAGAATGGAAATCCAATCCTTTCAGCGTCCTTTTTTTGTCCGTGGGAAGGTCATGTGGGCTGGAGCACTGACCTTTGTTCGTCTGATGTATGAGGTGGGAAAGGGGTTTCTTTCATTTGACAAGCGCTCTAGCCAAGGACAAAGCGGGAAGGAAGGTAGTGTTAGTGTTTCTCGAAACGCTTTGAATCAGAGTTGTCCAACCGACTACGTCAACCCGACTAATCAAGCAGTTGCTTGAGTCGTTGAAGAGAGATTTGAGATTCGAGTGTGAGTTGTTCCATTCAAAGAATAAACGTGGTCTGAGTCGGGAGAGGCGCAGATGTGCAAATGAACTTCCCACCCCGGTGCCCCCCGCCCCTCCTTTTTTTCCCAGTTTGTCGGCGCCGGTGGGACGGAACCGCGGGTCAGGGGTGTGGGTTTGCCGTGTTGGTTTGGGCGAGCCTCCGGACAGGGGTCATTTCCCAGAGAATGTCTCGATGATTGCCGTTGCATTCATTACCGATGGCATCGATACAATACATGGGAATCTCGGACCGTTTGATGGCGATGTTGATGCGGCATTGGTAACTGGGGGTTTGCGGTGGGAATGAATCTATTTTCTTTCCTTTGGTGGTCGAGAGAAGACTGCCCGGAGCACGTCCCCTCGCCCCCTTCTAGGTACGGTCTGTAACCGTTTTAGGCTGGTGGTTTTGCTCCCGCTGGGGTGCAAGACGATTGATTACCGCCGCCTCCTTTTAGCTGGGACGGAGTATATAACCGCACTCGGAGGCGATACTCTCTACCTTTGATCATCGCATGATTGTGTGAGGGAGCAATGCTTCAGCGTAGTTTTGACAAGCGCCGCCGTGTCTTTACTCCTTAGACAGCATGTTCTCAGGAGAGAGAGGTACGAGGGCGAGGATTGGGAATGAGAAGGCCTCGATTCTACGGCATGTTACGCATGGGTTCATGAGGGACCATAAACGCGGCAATGGCGTTTGATGCGGTTGCTTGCTTAGACGCCTTCAATCTCAATATCTCGTCTGTAGCCGCCGTCGTAGGTTAGGCGGCAGCGATGTTTGAGAGTGTCAATTGGATTTTTTTAGGTAAGATGGGATGACGGGATATGCATGCGCGGAGCCGAACGGGGCGTTTAAATCGGATGACCGAGGCGGTCTTTGCAGTGTTGCACTTTTCTCTTGTGAGACATGCAATACATGATACGCGCCAGCGCATGATGGTAACCCTTTCTTTTTTCTTCCTGCCGTCGATGAGATTTCGAATCTCGATGGGACATCATGCCCCAAAAAATGGATCGTGCTGCCGATGCGCGGGCTGCAGAAAGCAAAGAAGGCAGGCAGGTCTCAGCTCTGAGACTTGGAGCGGTGACCGGGGTGTGGTGGTGTCCGTAAGGCGACGACGCAGATCCCGCGCGCGTGGTCATTGGGAGAAAAGCAAAGGTTACAGGGGTCATTGGGCATTCTGGTGCGTTTGTAGGGGACGTTTCTTTTCTTTTTTCTTCATTGGGTCTTGTAGGCTTTTGGAGCTATGAGCGGTTTGTGTCTTGCGCGGCTACGGGAAGATGGTCACTACTGCAGAGGAGTTTGACGGTGGTGATGCACGGCGCAGGGTGCGGTGGCGGAACGGGTAGAGGGAGGGACAGATATTGGAGCCAGTCTTACAGCGTCCCCCACGCGGGACACGGCGTGCAAGGCAGCAGCTAAATGGATCAGGCTAGGTGATTTCAAGTAGTCGAACTAGGTGGAAAGGACGGACGGAAGCTATGGGATTAGTCTGCGGTGGCTTTTCCCGCTGCTTGTTCCTGGCGGATGATGTGCGTATGTATTTTTGGGGGAGGAGGATTTTCTGGTTCGCGATGATAGATGTGGCTTGCTTCAGGCTTCAGGGGGAGCGCGAGCCCGTTAGGTTTTGGGTACACTAGAAGGGAGGGAAGGGGCCGTTTTGGCGCGTCTGACGTGCGGAATGGCCTGCTTCTAATGGAACGGACACGCGCGTGAAAGGGGAGGGAGCGAGCCAACCGATCGCGATCTTCTTTTTCCTCCTGGCGCTTGTGTGGCGCGGCGGCGGATCGATGAGGGCGTGTGTGTGTATGTGTGTGTGTATGTGTGTGTGTGTGTGCCTGACGATGCGTGCCGGATATCCAGGCGATTGAAAACGGCATAGGCAGGTGGCGTTGGGGTTACTGTCGGTTGGGCCGGGGCGGGGCGGACTATCGTCGTTCGAGTGAGCTGAGCCATGCGGCTATGAAGAGGTTCACTTTACTTGCGCGTCTTGGCGGCGATGGGGCAGTTGGGGAGTTTGGGTTAGAGGGAGGGACGGGAGGGTTTGATGGGTTGAGGTGACGTTTGTGTAGAAGTACGCATATGCGGGTGAATGAGTAGTTTTGTAGCATCGTGTTACCCGTAACTTGACCCCCCTCAGGTGGTGTAAGAAAACACACTCCCGCGATCTTGACGCGGAGATCTGGGATACGATGCAGGCCAAGTGGGCTTCTTTGCAGTTGTGTGAAAATTACTTGGTTTTTTGCCTGCTTCCCTCGGGGAATGGATCGATCGGCTTGGCGCTAAGGAGGCATGTATGGAACACGGGGGAATTTCAGAGACTTGGATTGCGTCGTTGTTGTCTGGTGAATGAACGCCTCTTTTTTTTTTCTTGGGTGGGCGGCGAGGAGAGGGATCCTCAGTTACATGCGCATTTTTGCATCACTTCACTCTTTTCTTTTTCCGGTGATGCTGGGCCAGGTAGGGTTGGCTCGAGCTGTTGCAGTGCAGTTCCATCTCGCTTGAAGCAGGCACTGGCACCGGCCTCCGGGTCTGAACGTTTAAGGGGAAAGGGGGGGACAGGATAGGCACAATTGGCGATTGGGATTGGGATCGGGACTGGATTGGATCTGCATGACGGGATTTCCGTGGTATTGCGAATATTACATACGAATGCGTTTACAAGAAGTGAGGTTAAACAGAAAGGAGACATGCGCACATACACGAATAGGCAATGTCGTGTGTGGGAAGTGGTTCCTCCTTTCCTTTTTAATGAACGTCGCGGTTTGGGGGGGGATTACTCTGCAATTCAACTTCGTGTTGGTGTCTCGTGATTGGTCCCGTCGCGCGTCCGTGGGAAACGGCGTTCCGGGTTCGGTTCGGTCGCCCTCGTGCTCGGGACCGGGATGTCGGAGATGGTCGAGCGTTCAGGCATTAGGGGGCCAATGATTGGACGAGGGAGGGTGGGCAGATTGACGACCGTTCCCGGCTGGCTCCTGGAACTTTGGGGGTGATGAGTATCTTGGATTCAGTGAAGGCTGACTGGGATGTTATTTGACGGGATGAGAGACTCCTCATTGTGGACTTGTGGATGGTGCCGGGAGAGAGATACGATTTGCCAAAAGGAATGGCTGACGACCGTTTGGCGTTTTCATGCTGGGGGGTTCTCTCCTTCGGTTGGGAAAAATTGTCTTTGCCCTATGGAGTTGCAAGCATTTGGGTGTGCTATTTTGATATTCCCGCTGGAATTGGTTCTCGCTTGAGCCGCTGCCCCCTAACGTGCCAGCATTGAACAAACTCATCTTGGAGACATGAGAGAAGGGATCGCGATCTGGGCTTCCGCATATCTTAATTGCCTGACCTTTAATTCAAAAGCAGCTGGAATCGTTCATCACCGATGGGAAAGGGGACAGACACAGAAAAAGGAGAAGGTACCCGAAAAGTACCTAGCGCGGGTGGACACCGGCCCAAGTCATGCCTTGCGAGGTCATGCGAGGTACTTGGATGGGTACCTTTGGGAAGGGCATTGTCGATTGCAATTGGGGACCGGTGGACGATGGAATCCACTCCGACGTAAGCGGCCCAGCCGGTCGCGATTCTTATGTACGGACCGGGGATAGGGTTGCCGACTGGGCAAGCTGGCTGGCTGGCTGGTGGTCCATGTCCTCATTTTTTTTCTCTTGGGAGGAGGAGTTGCGGCTTTGGAGATTCCTTGTCCAATGCGAGATGGTTTCCTGTTGCTTGCATTGCATACGCAAGTACTGTGCATGTGAGGAGAAGGGAAACGAGCCAGCCAGGTTTGGGGAAATTTTAGTTGGTTCCTGGGTGTTGCGTGCTTTCTTGTTTCGCGAGGCGCGATGGGGGACGATGATCTGGCGTAGGTCTTGCAGGGCCAATTTACTCAAGATGGCCCAATCGACTTTCGAATACGGGTTGAAGAGGACACGCCAGGACTTGCGCAAGTCAGATTTCGCTTAACCATTGAATGTTCAGGTATTCGGGACGCCTTACAGATGGGAACTATTGAGAGTCTTTCCGGCACCTGGCATGACAATCGACTCCACACAACCCTGCGAATCCTCGAAATCCTCAATCCTCGAATGCCAATGCCAATGCCAATGCCAATGCCACACAATCCCCTTTCCGATGCGTCCGGCTTGGAGGGGCTGAAGTTACAGACAAGTACGGATGATATTGAAGAGGCGAACTAATACGACTGCACTCGACTCAATTGGGTTTCAACGCGACCTCAACGCGGTCGCCGAAACTGGAAAATCGAACGGCTCACATTTTCTTTTGACAGGCCGTGCGTTTGCCGGAAAGATCTGATGTTCGTCGGGCTGTTTGATGATGATGAGATGATGATCCATAGCGATGATACCGGACACTTGGCCCCGCCAAGCCTGCGCCAGTCGCTGGTATCTGAAGCAGGATTTCCCTAGGCTCCAGCAATTGCAACTTCAGAAAAGGAGCCGTTCACTGTTCAATCTGAAGCCGAGCCGGTGTGGTGGTGGTGGTGGTGGTGGTACGGTCGACCCTGCGCCGCCTGGCCTGCGCCTGCGGTAAGTGTGGGCGGCGCACGGAAGGTACCATTTTTACCATATGCGCAGGAGAACACGCATGACCCTCCACCCCATTTACGACGGGCTCGTTTGGTAAAGGTGTCCGAGGGACGTGTGGTTTTCGCGTTTGCGTGTGTGATGTTGAGTTTCTGGAAGTTTTGATGGACGCATGCAGTATTGGCACGCAAGTTAGTAAAGCCAACCTAGTAGCATGGGGACGGGGGCCCGGTTGCAGGTCACGGGCGTTGGGCTCTTGACTCTTGCCCCTGCGCGAGTGACGATCCCGTCATTTTGCGTTTGTAGGCTGTTTTTTATTTTATTTGATGATGAAAGTGACGGACGAAGCTTGTCCTCAGGTTCAATCCTCAGGCTCCACGAGGTGCAGATGGTCGGTCTTCTTTGTGGGCGGCCTCGATGGAGACGTGCATCTCGCATTTTTCATGCAAGAAACAAGCTTGCACAGGTATTGGATAGCTGCACAACTGCTTGTCTGGTTGGCGACGAGGCATCTGTCGTTGAAGCACGCTCAATGGCCCGAGGGCCGCAAGGGGTGGGGGCCCGCCCACCGTTTGCTCTCCCAGTGCTCTCTGCCAGTGGAAGAGCACCCTGTGGCTTGTGCAGGGGACGCTGGAGCTTCTAGAAGGACGACCGCTGAATGGATGACGGTCGGTGCGCCGCTGCTGACGGGACGCGACACCTGCAGACGGTCGGCCCAATTGCAGCTCTCGGATTTGCGTCCTGGGTGGAGGCCCGTCCCGGAGAGGCCCGGACGGCATCGACCTTTTTTTCTTATGCCCCAAGACGCTCACTGACGGATGGGATAACAACAAACAAACACACAAGACCTACGGGCGAGATTCGAAATTGCGAATAACAAATAACAATAATACGGGCCTCCTCGACCACGACCGCCTGCCTGCCTGCCCGCCCGCCCTTCTCGATGGCGATGCTATCAGACAGTGGTGAATTGCGATGACGGTCTACGCATATATCAATCGGTGGAGGGCGCCGTGGGAAGAATCAGGCCAAGGAGACGGGAAATGCATCCAATGTCGCTCGCCGTTGAATACTGAGCACACTCTCCACCGTCATATCCGTCTGCTTATGTCATTTCATTGGGATATTCTCTGCATGCCCCCCCAATATCCAAGCCACAGTTACATGACTGTGTGTCGTCCCTCCCGCTCTGCTCTGCAGATTCTCCACGATTAAACGCACGCCCACGGAGAGGAGGAGGCACCTCGTACGGAGACCAAATCTGCATCATCGTCATCCATCACTTAATGTCGCCAAACTGCCCCAAGATCCACGTCCACGGTCCCCCGATATCCACTACAGAGGAACCTCACGCTTCTTCCAGAAGGACAAGGCGCACACACACACACCAAGAGGCATCCCCTGCACCGCGTCGTGGCCAATCCCAGTCGGCGTCTGGCTTCCCGTCAATCCCTGCTCCAGACTCCGAACACCACCCAAACCGCGACCACCACACGCACACGCTCACGCTCACGCTCACGCTCACGCTCACGCTCCTTATTACACCTTCCTCCAACCTTGCACACAAACACGACCATTACACGCAAAACCGGCCGCCCTGGACCTTGACCACTCTCACCACCACCACCACCACCACCACCCAGGACGCAGAATCTCCACCATTGCTCAAATCCACACAGCATATGCGCCCTTTTGCACACTACTACCACCAGCTCGGGAGCATCTTACATATTCTGTACAAGCATTCCCTGAAGCAAGGATAAGCCGCCTGCCTTTTTTCATCAGATCAGTCAGCATATATCGGACAGGCATCCCGCCAATCATTACTCGCCAGTGTGACTCTCCGGCCGCGTCCCCTGCCTTGGCCAAGTCCTGACAGCCAACCAACCAGAAGGCCGCAGAGCCCCTGGGCAAAAAGAACGAACGAACGAACCGTCTCGTCGACGAACCGCTAAAACCATCCGCGACAAAGGGCAATCAAGCAACTATCAGCAACATCAGTTAGAGCCGGGGGTCGGAAAGGAAACGCTCAGCCCAGCCACCATCGTTTTCCTTTCACACACTTTCGACGACCGGCTCCAGGCTTCGTCGTCGCCGCCGTCGTCGACGCTGACAGCAGCACTTTTGCAGGCTGTTGGCGCATCGGGTTCCGCTGGAGGTGTCGTCGTTGGGCCACTCTCAGCAGTCTCTCTTACCCCCCGCTCCACGCCGGTGATCCCGTTAGACGTCTCGCCTCGTGTCTCGTCATTCTTTCTCGCAGCCGGCCCGCCGTTTAGCCACAGAGTCTGACGCCTCCGTGGACCGCTAAATCGGACGCCATCTAGGGGATTTTTCTTACTTCTGAAGCTCCACGTACCATAGGTATCCCGTCTTCCTTTTCCTTTTGACCCTGGCGGTGGAACACGCTACTGCCAGTGATACACACAAAGACATTTATCAATCTGCGAGTCCTGCCGACGTAGGTAGCTACACGGGTGGCATCATCTGCGGCGTGGCATATCGAGGCTAGGCACAGATACAATTCCAACAGGCATAACGGTATTCCGAATAGTGCAGTACGGATACCTATCCAAGAACAAGGCACTGTGTCGGGCTGCTGCACAAAAGCGGTCATTGTGTCGTAAGAGCTGTTGCAGTCAGTCTCCTCAGGCGTCTTGGGGGGGTGCATCTGCTGGCTCCTGCTCCTGCTCCTGCCTTGTCCTGTCTGCCTCCGGCGTCAGGTCCACGGTGCCAAACGGTTCCGTACCTCCTAACGTACTTGCGCAGTAGCACTTCACCAGCCGCAGCCACTCGACGGCCGGCTCGCGTCTGCTGTAAGGTCCCACCCTGCAAGTTCGCCATCCACTCTCGGCGCGCGCTCGACAGGCATTATCTTAGCTGCTGCTTTCGCACTCATACTGGACACTGGACGGCGACAGCTGGAAACCGACATTTCGCTAGCTAGGGCAGACAATCAATTGTGTGTGTGCGTGAGTACTGATACTGAGAAGTGCTTGCCTGCTGCTGGCCGCGGAGTCTGCTCACTGCCTGTCTGCCTCGTTCGCTGGCATCCGAAAACTGCAGAACAATCCCACTGGAAGAGGTTCTCGACAAAAAAACAAAAGAGGGCGAAACTGCGAATCTCCCGTCCATCTCACTCGCATCACATCGCTCACTCAGCCTGCTTCTGTCGCTCCTGCTGCACTTGCAGGGCACATCTGCAAGGAAAAGAGGGCCGGCTCTGCAAGTAAAGTGCGGCAGCAGCTTGGCCGTCCACTCAGCGCACTCACTGAAGCTGCAGCACTGTTAGCAGCTGCTTCAGCACATCTGGTACGTACCCTTTTCCTCTACAGGTTCTCAAGCACCCTGGCACCCTGGGTCGCGTCCGCGTCGCCGGCCGCCCAATTGCCAGCTGCCAGTCCCCAGCAGCATTGCTCCAAGCCCCATCCCCCATGCCGCCCGGCTCAAGCCTGGTTCCAGCTTGTCCCTTGTCCCTGCCCTGCCCCTGCCTGTCCTGTCCTTCCTGTCCACCATCAATCCACCTTGCACCAGCACCTGCACTTGCACTTGCACTTGCCAGCCCAGCCCAGGAAAGCACCACACGGTACACCCCCTCCCCTCCCCTTCCCCCCCTCTCTCTCCTTCCACTCTTTCCCACGCAAGTCACAGAAAAGGTACCTCTCCAGGTCGCTCCTTCCCACTCTCTCCTAGACCAAAAAGGCCAAAGCTGCAAGTACCTTTTTATTGGAACCGAGGAAGGGGGGGACCTTGCCTTACACTGGAGACTGCAGACTGGGAACTGAACTGGGACTGGGGAGACAGACTCGTCCCTCTCTCTCTCTCTCTCTTACCGGCGGGCTCTCTCTCTCTCACACACACACACCCGTACCCACGTAGTAAGGTACTCCACGTCCTCCTCCTCGCTGAGCGTCGGTGGTGCGGTGCTTGGTTAAAACACCTTCGTTCTCTTCCAATCCTTTTTCATCTCCTCCTCCGCTCTCCAACCCTTTACCTACCCTCTCCTCCCCCCTTCCTTCCTCCCCTTCGACTCTCCCCATCCATTCATTCCCTCTCCGAAGCCAACCCTTCCTGGCCTCTTTACTCGCCGAAAACGACTAAAGGGTCTTTCCATTCTCTAACTCAATCCCCCCCTCCCAGAGAATAGGAAAAAAGAGGAAGGAAGGAGAGACTTAATCTGGCGACTGTCCTCCCTCCAAAAAGAAGGTTCGACATCACCAAATCAACCTCTCCCTTCAACACCACCAATCGAGTGCTTCTTCTCCGACGAGAACAAGTACCTCAACCCAACCAACCAGCAGTTAGGACGACCAGCTTCTCCTACACGCAATCCCCCCCATCCCGCCTCCGCTCTCCTCCGCCAAGGTCATTCAAAAGGGTTCACTTGACGACCAACCGCTTGGAGCTGCAATTCTGCAAAGAAGTCCGCAAGACGAATCGCAAGAGCAAGAGACCGGATTGAAAGACAGAAAGAGAATTCAATAGTGCAGAAGGCCTTGACTGGTATTTTCTACACTTCTTTTTTTGCATCCCAATCCACCGACGTCCCTCCCGTTCCGCCCCTTCGCCTCGCCCTTCACTCGACACCAGTCCCACGCCCATCTGCGCTGCGACCAGACACCCCCTGAAGAATTCCTCGCTCTCGACCCAAGGAACTCGACTCAGTCCCGACAACGACACGACTCTCATCGGCCCTCCGACGACTGCTCCCTCTCGTTCCGCCGGCCTCCCCATCCGCCCTCATTCCATCTCCGATCCCCTGCGATCAAGGAATTGAAGGTCCCCAAGCTCCGCAGAAGCTGCCAGATACGATTCGCTTCGTCACCTGGCCCAATCGTCGCTCACGGAAAACACACCACACCTCTCACGAGTTGTCGACCGTCAACGAAAGTCATCATACATGATCCCGTCAGGATTATAGGAGACGATTTCTCTTTTTGTCCCTTGGGCATCATCTGTGAAGGTACGTTTTGGTGAATGCTGCAATTTCGCGACTTGACATGAATGCAATGTGGACTCTGGATGAACGACTCGACGACGACTCCGGCCTGGTCTGATGACGGGATGAACTCTCGTCTCCATCTCCAAAACCCTGCCCAAGCTTCTTCCCACCTAGCACCGAGCACCCTTTCCTTTCTCCGATGAGTCGGACGAACCGGTTCTGAACTCTACTTAACCTTCTGCCTCTCCCTTACCGCTACTATCCCATTTTTTGACCCACGGAGAAAGCTCCCCACATTCATACACCAACCTTCCGAGGAGAGGATCGCTCGTGGGACACGTTCGCTCGTAGCTCCCCCGTCCAACCCTCAGGAATTGTCTCATTTGCTCTTGTCTCGACAACCTCCATCTTCCCACTGTGGCGGTAAGCCTCGCCATCACACTGAGCACCTGTTTCCCCCCCAGTTCCTCAACCTGCCCTCTCGTCACCCCCTTCCTCCCCTCCAATCCTCTCCCGCCTAGCCCCAGACAAAACTCGCCAATCTGGTCGATGCCTCCATCTCCCGTCGTGCCAACCCGTCTCCACCACGCAATTGTCGAATCAGCGCTCGTGGGCTTTTGGCCGAGATCTGCCCTTTGGATCGCCAGCTGCGAATTTAACAGCCCGCAACCGCCTGGACTGCGCCCGTCACCAGTCGACGATAGCTGCCTGTCTCACAACGTCCGCTGCTCTAGGCTCTCTTGAGCGCCTGAAATCGTCAAAAGGAACCACCGGGCTAACCAAGAATTACCTGTTTTCTAGAGCCCTCCAGTCGACCTCTTCTTTAAACGGCCAGTCACCCGGCCACTTTTCCGTCCGTCATCCCGTACGCAGGAACTCGGTCTCGCATCATTTCGGCTTCACTTCCAGCCACAGTCACTCTTTTGCCGGACCCTGTTCATCTTCACCACGCTCCTTCTAATACTAATATTCTAATCCTTCGGTCGCATCATTCCACACTCTTTCCCTGCGCAGCCGACTTTTGAGTTTTTTCTTTTTTTTGCTCGTTTCCGTATCTCCGACCACCAAAAAAGCTTCCTGGAGAACTTAATAGTCACTCTTTCCCAAATCGGAACTTCGACCCCGTCATCCTCCAACCCCCTTACAACCGCCCTCGACTCACTTCTCGATTCATAATGGCGTACTACCAGCAACAACAACAGCAGGCCGATCCCACCTACTTCACAGAGGGCAACGAGCAACCCGAAAGGCCACGGATGGGAACCCGCGATGCTGCCAAGATGATTGCCAGGCAACGGCAGGAGATTATCGCCAGCGAGCTTTCCCGCATTGCCGGTGATGAGTACTTGGAGGACATCATGAAGCACATGAGGCACATGGAGGTAAGACGAGTCGGACCTTAGTCAATGGGTTCTGTTGCTGACAATGTCCCAGGATGAGACGATGCCCGACGCCAACCTCATCGACATGCAGCGTGAGATTCAATGGTACATGAGACCCTACCTCATCGACTTCCTCATCGAGGCTCATGCCGCCTTCGCCCTCCTTCCCGAGACTCTCTTCCTCACCGTCAACCTGCTCGACCGCTACTGCTCCAAGCGTGTGGTGTACAAGCAACATTACCAACTTGTTGGATGTGCTGCTCTGTTGATCGCTGCCAAGTACGGAGATAAGAAGGACCGTGTGCCCCAGATCCACGAGCTTAACAACATGTGCTGCGGCCTCTACGATGCTGGCATGTTCACCCAGATGGAGATGCACGTCCTCAACACCCTCGAGTGGACCATCGGCCACCCCACCGTTGACTTCTTCACCCAGCTCATCGTCGCCGAGGAGCACGACAAGGTTGAGGTCGAGCACATGGCTGCCTACATCTGCGAGATCGCCCTGTACCACCGCGACTTCGTGTCCACCAAGCCCTCTATCATGGCTCGTTCCTCTCTGGCTCTGGCGAGAGCGATCCTTGGCGAGCCCGAGGTCAACGACGGAGAGTGGGACCACGTTGAGAACGTCACCCTCCTGACTCTGTCTCAGCACCTCCACAGCCCCTCCGTCGCTCTGGCAAGAAAGTACTCCTCGCCTCACCTCTCCGGCGTCTCCAAGAAGCTGGCGTCCTTCATGGCTCACCAGGCCAACATCGCCCGCGCCCAGTCCGGCCCTCCGAGTCCGCCTTCTGAGTCAACAAAACAGGCCAGCATCTACAGCACCCCGCACAAAGGCCATGGAGCCGTCCAAGGAGTCGCCGACGGCTACATGACCCCGCCCATCACTCCTGACGGCGCCGCCTACGCAGCTGTCCAGAAGGACGCCTACGCGATGCCTCCTAGGTGCCCGGTCACCCCCACCCCTCAACCGAATACGGCGGCATTTGCCCAACAACAAGTACAACAGCAATACGCCCCGTTTATTCAAAACACAACAGGTCACAACATGGCCTAAACCGATTTCGAGTTTGATCGGGACTTGTGCTTGCACCAGTCCCAAGCGGATACCCACCAGCGTCCAACGCTACGATACGGGCAATCGAAGCTTTCCCCTCATTACACCCGTGGCAGGGCATTTAAGCGTGTCCAGGAAGTGAAAAAGGAAAAAAAGATTGTTTGCATGCGGCATTCAGAATGGTTTTTTCTTTCATCAGCACGTCATGGCATCGAGCGATTTGGTTTTTTTTTTTTTCTTTTTTGCAACAAAGTCGATTTTTCACTCAGCAGAAGTGTCCCAAAAAAAGGAATACGGATCATACCCAACCCCCGAAGAAGTTTTTTTTTCCAGCATTCAGCGGATTTTTTATTACACAACACCCGAAGAGTTTTACGTTCGCGAGAAGGTCACCCCAGGAAGGGTGAAGGATTGGGAAGCAGCAGTCTCCGTTTGCAGTTGGAGGTAGTCTTGGGAGGCGAGAGATTCGACACCCGACCTTCAATGATGCGAAAGGATGGTCAAGAATGAAGGTCAGATTGCAGAGGTCTCGGGAAGAGACTCGACCGAAAGAAACTTCTCGACGGGAGCAAAAAAAGTGAGGTGGTTTTTATTTTCGACGGAACGCGAGGCCTTGGGCGACTTTTTCGACCGCATGGGAGAGAAGGGCGTCTTTGGCCCGGTTCAAAGATGGGACGATACACACACGAACCTCTTGGCCGGTACTTTTCGCGACTGGGGGAACACCATTTCCGAGATGTTGGATCGGTCTGCCTCGCGCTCTTTACTCCGTTGGAGGCCAGATATCCCCTAATTGGGCCGCCAATGGATACGAGTTTTCAGGGGCGGATCAGGTTCACTTGTTTTTCTGGAG
Organism: Colletotrichum fructicola Nara gc5; assembly: GCF_000319635.2. Taxonomy (NCBI): domain Eukaryota; kingdom Fungi; phylum Ascomycota; class Sordariomycetes; order Glomerellales; family Glomerellaceae; genus Colletotrichum; species Colletotrichum fructicola. Next base: position 1,621,025 of record NW_027094057.1, read on the forward strand.
AGAGGCTGGGACAGTTTCTCCATCTCATCGCAGGAGGAAGAATTTCTGGATGAATTGGGGACGGATTGGGACGACAGTGATTACGCCGTCCTGGGACCAGCCGGGGTGAGAGCCCTCGAGACTTTCGTATACCCGCATTTGCACTCCCTCCCTGTGTAAGGTAGTTGTACAAAGGCACAAAAAAAGAGTAAAAATTCTCTGCACCGACTCAAACATGTATTTTCTCCTCCGTGATTCCTTGCCTCACCGTGATTTACGTGATGACTTTTCGTCTGCGGGCCATTGGCTTCTGGCGGTGTCGGTGTCGTGCGCACAAGGGAAGTGATCGTCTTGGTGGCCCAAAAGTCCACATGGGAAATGACGGTCGAGGGTTACGCGAGCATGGGGTCCTGGTCCTGGCCTGGTGTCTAATCATAGGCTGTGGTTGCATTGCCGCGGGCCGGGGGGGACGGATGGGTGCAGCAGATGGGACCGATTGGGGAATGATGGAGTCTTGATGCAGTCTGCGATTTGTGGTATGTCACGCGCGGTTTAGATCCAAACTACAGATTTTTGGTATTGATGAATTTGATCTTTCGTCCTTGAATTTTGGCAGATGGGATTGTGGACGGGTGAGGGATTGATCCTTACGGCGGTTTTTCGTCCGAGCTTGTGAGAGGGATGGGAAAGCTGGGATGCGATGGGATGATGGTGGGGTGAGTTGCAAGGGTGGGGGAGGGTAACCTAGACGGGATTGGGATTAGGGGGGAATGGGATGACTGGGTGTGGTGTTGGTGGGGCTGGGCTGGGCTGGGCTGGGCTGGGGGAGGGATGGGAGAGTGCTGGTTTATGCGGCTGGTGGTTGGTGAATTGTTCTTTTTGGTAGGTAGATGGGTTTTAGAAAGGGATGGATGGGGTTGAGGGTTTGTGTAAAGTGAGGTAGGTGTGCTGGGTGAAGTGCGTTGGAGCCCACGATGGGTTCGCATGGACGTGGGGCTGGAGGGCGGAGATGATGGACGGGGGACGCGGGAGGAGTGTACCGGCACTGGGGATTGGCATTGATGCATTGAAGGTTATGCGGATGCGATGCGTTGGCCGTGGCGAGGGGTTGCGGTTCATGTAGGGAGGGACTTTGCGGCTGGATCTGGCCGGTGAGGTTAGGTGAGGTGTGTTGGTGCTCCCTTTGTGGGTTTGGAGGTGGTTGGGTATATGTGTGTGTGTGTGTTTGTCGGTGAGTCACTTGTGGGATGAGGTGGACATTTGGCTTGCTTATGCGGTGAGGCCAGGAAGAGGGATATGGATGATGGGGGCGGTGGGTTTGATTTGATGGGGGTCAAAGCGAGTTGGGTGAATGGGAGAGGCCGTTTTTGGAGGCAAAGGTGGACGGGGATGTTCGATGTTTGGACGACGCGTCCCGAGATGGGATGCACGGGATCAGAGGTGATGGTTCGTCTGATCTTATGAGATGCGTCTTCATGCTATAGCCCTCCGTCTCCAACTCACGGCAACCTTGATGGGTGACGAAAGGGGTCTTCCTTGAGGGAACGTGGTTGGGATTGCGCCGTATGGGGTTGAGGGGGTGTCCTGGTGAGGGTTTTCGACAGCGCACGTTAGAAACTGGGATTTAGCGATGAAGATGACGGTCTTTTTGGGATCGAGATTTTGGGGGAATTGGATCTTGATGCGGAGGGTTTTGGGGGTTCGGTAGATGGTGGTGGTGAGGGTGTTGAATGGATGGGGGTTGCGTTTGGCGTGGTTTGGTGATTGGAGGGGGTTGAGGCTCTTTGGTAGGAAGGATCCAAGCCTTTAATCTCAAGTCTATGGAATTGTCCATTCTCTGTCTGCTTCATGTCGGCATCCTTGCAAGGCGTTCAGCGTCACCAAGAGGTGCGAATCTTGCTCGTTTAGACTCAACGTGTGTGTGAGGCTGAAGACGTCAAGGTCAGGGAGCATTTTGACCTTGGTTTCTTTCACGGTGGGTTTTCTTCTGGATGAAGACTTGAGCTGCCATGAAGGTGACTACTGCCAAAATACGTTGATGGTAGAAGCCTCGTGAATGCTTTAAATTGGAGTCAGGGTCGTTTGTATCAGGTGGTTTCAACAATAGGCGCAAAGAAAAATGGTGGTTAATAAGAGTTGGGGCAACTGACAGCGAAGGAACGGAATCCAAGGCATTCCGGTTGTGGTCAAAAGTTGCTTCGCAGTTGTGCGCAGAGGCTCGGTCCCGTCCGGTGTGGTTTCTGGGGATGCAGCAGGAGACACCAGAGATATCGAGCGCGGTGCAAGGAAAGATGACGTATTGGTGCCGGCGGATATTGAACATGGACTTGAACTGAATGCTCGAGTGATAGGAATGGTGAAAGGAAGGTTGTGTTTGATGTCGCGAATAGTTTCTTCCCTCTTTACCCTTTGCTCCTCATTTTAGGGGCAAGTATGATGGCGCATGGCAGTGACGACCTGCGGAACAAATTGATAACCGCACCTGACCCCATTCTCTGGTCTGAGTCCATCTGGTGGCCCCTCGATAGCAAAACCCCTTTTTATGTGAGAGGTCTCCAGTCCTACGTGCAACATTTCCTTACTCTAGTGGCATGGCCATCTAGCTGTGCGGACTACGCTCGGATGGGGCCAGCGAAGGCAGCACGGTATTAAAAGGTCCTTATGAATGGTGGCAAACATCCGAAGGACAATGCGTTGGGAGGCATGAGCTTGTTAGTCGACCAAGTATGCCTTGAACCCGCCGCCGCCTGGCCAATCCAGAGTCTTGTCTCTAAGATTGCGTTGGATGTTCTTTGCGTTTTCTGGTTCCCTCCCCGCTGGTTTGTATTGCTCTTAGAGTATGTGGCTGTGTGTTTTTTCCTGGGCTATACGAGGCTAGAGGCTCTCGGAAACTCGCGAGCGACTGCTGTTGAGCTTTGGGGCCGACATTTCATCGGCGTATGTACGATTTTTTGAAGCTATGAGGTTCATACTGGTTCCACTAGGAAGAATTGTCTAGGGAACCAGTCAAGAGAGAATCTGGTCAACCGTTTTATATCCCTAACCCCCCCCCCCCCCCCCCCCCCCTGATCTGATCCAGGGGAAATGTGTTACCCCCCGTTTCAGGAGTGCATTGTGGTCGGCGGTTTCTAGGATGTGGTTCTAAGCTCACGGCTTTTGGTCGAGCTGAGGGTCTAATACTTCTGTCTCGTCCATTATATGAAAGACGTCAGCTAGGATAGACTGAGATAGCGAAGGCAGTGAGCCTGGTAGTTGAGGAGGTCACTTGACGTAGCGTGAGACGATCCTCGTTACAGGCTTGACAAAACCATCTACTTGACCTTTCCGTTCTATGCTCTACGTGTGTTGCTACACCTGTATCTTCGGTCTTTCTCGTCGTCGATTGCCTATGTCTTTTCTCGTGTATACGTCGGTACCATGAAGGGCAAGGCACGCGTAGATGTTTGCGGCATGTGTGCAGACATGCCCCAACCCGCCAGCCCATCATCGCGGTGGAGTTGAGACAATCTTTGACTCCACCATGAGAGAAGCCTCTGTTGATTGTGCGCTTGCGGTTTCTCTCGTCCAAGATATGATGCGAGACGCTTTATTATATAGATTTGCTGTAGAAATTTCCGAAAGCCTTTCTCAGTGGTGCTTTTGAGTAGCTTAAAAGGGATTGATACTGATTCATATGAGAAAGACTTTGAAGCCAATGAATGCTTTCCACCAAGTTAGAGTCTGCTTCCTCTTAGCCGGGTGACGATAGGGCACGGTACTTTATGCCCCGGTACCCGATTTGCGGCAGAGTAGCGCAACGTATGTGACTTGGTTGTATTCTTTGCGCATACTTGAGTGACGATGAGGCAGGAAAACCGTCACGATATTTGCTGTCGATCTTCTGTATTCCAATCTTGTTTGTTGGTTTCTTCTTTTCCTGTGGGCTAATCTAAAGTTGGAGTGTGCCACCACACGAAACATTGTTCTCGCCCCTCAGTTATGGCGCATTTGGTTTGAGCCCAGAACTCAAGTCTTTTTCTTCTTCCTTCTTATACCTAGAAGCTCGCTCGCCGTCTGAACCACTCTCGGCGTGCGTAGAGCTGTTCTGAATTGTTGCTACGGCACTCGTTGTGCGATGAGTATGTATGTAACCTGCGTGGAACTTTGAAGTCGCCCTTTTCTGTTGGACAAATGCTGCTTGCTCTTTCAGGTTGTGTTGCCAAAGGTGGAGCTAATTTCTGCAAGCAGTGAGACTGAACCTATGATGCTCTGTACGGCGGAAAGCAACAATCGAAGAAGAATTCCGGGTGCCTATCGCCTGAGTACGACAGACCAACGGATAGAAACCAACGGAGCCGAACGGGAGGAAGGCGCTTTTTCGGAGTAGGGCTTTGTGAGTCTGATGCCCTCGAGGAAAAGGGGCGAGGCCCATGTCAAACAAATGACCAAACTTGACGAAGCGACGATTGGCGTTTGAAAGAGACCAACCGTACACCCGTGGCAAGCTTTATAGGGTATGCGGCGAGAGGCTCCTTGGTGATGGCGGCCTTACCTCACCCTGTTCGGCGCGTAGGTCAGTATCGCGACACCATTCCGGGGGATATCGGAGTACGCCGTACCTGAAGGCCGGAATTTATAGCTATATAAAGATTTGCAGCATGCCAGAGATCTGTTTCCGGAAGCGCAATCGTGATGGTCCATCCTTTTTGGAAACGTGCTGGCCCGATCCCACACTTATGAGGCCGAGCTTGTTCGTGGTATTGTCAAGGTATGGGTGCGTCGGTGAAGAGTGATGAGGCATGCCTAAGCTCTCTTCAAGCATCTATCCGTCTATGCATACACGTGCAATGACGGTGGACGACTGTGACACTCCTTGTGAATGTGTGAAATGAGGCTATGAGAAGTTGCTGATGTTCTACCTGGGATATCGAGATGTTGTAAGAAAGCTCTGGAGAGCTCAAAGTCGCCTCGAGCGGGAAGATTCTGGTTTCAGCATTGTGGGACATGATAAGCGTCGCAACGTTTTTAAGATCGCGATGAAAGTTATGTCGGGCAAGCTTCTGCCTTCATGATGGGGGTGACATTAATAGCTCTCCTGTCGCCAGCGACATCAAGTTAAGAAGCGCACATTTTCACAAGCAACATCCTGATCGTAAGATGCAGGGCAATCTCAGATCTAAACACTCACGGCTGCACTTACATAGAAGGAGCATTATCCGAAAAAAAAAAGTCGCATTGTGAGACTCGCCCCTGGCAGACAGCTCTCCGCACATCGTCACCCCAAAAATCACACATTCAAAATCAACAAAAAATCAAAAAGTTCGGACCCAGAAGGGTCCTATGAAAATCCACAGGAGACTCTTACCAACCTCAGGTGTAACGATGCTATGGATTTTTCTAACGGCGGCAGAGCAAGAACCCCACTAATGGTTGACCAGAGTGGAATTCGAACTTGCGCACCCGTGGCGTGGGACGTTCGAGAACTCGCATCAATTGATGCGCCTAGTAACCCCACTAGACCACGGGCTGTTGATGGAAGGAACGGTGACAATTTTGCTGAAGTAGGGTGTGGGCGGGTGGGCTTCCTCAGGCAGCAGGTCGTAGAGGTAGAGAAGGAAGGTGCGGGCAAGTGAGAACCTCTTGCCTCCAGCAATCCTGACCTTTGGTCTCCCCGCGTCATTGGATCAAGCTAGCGCGAGGAGGACTCAGAGGACCTTACCTAGAATAACTCGGAGAAGGGGCTCTCGTGATAACCACGCTCAAGCTTTGTTGAGAACTTCATGTGTAACTCGAAGGCTCCCCCTTCCGTTTTCGTTTCGTCTCTTCCTTTATGACCGACGCTCCGCACCAGGTCTCCGTCATACAGCGGCAGTCAAAGATGCCTTCCTTTGACCTTTATCAGCGTCGTGAGTGTCCTTTTCTATACCGAAGATTTGCTTTCTTCGGCTGGCTCATACAGCAACGACCTTGAAGACGGAAGGCGCCTCGGGTGTCGTCGACCGTACGCTGAAATCATGCAGAAACAACCAACAGTAGCAAAAAGAGATCTTGTTCGTGAACAATCCATGACAGCGGAAAAACATTTTCTTGGCTCGTGGGTCCGTTCATGTTACAGAAGCAGGCTGAAAGACTGGATGGTCTGGAGCGGGATCTCTTTAGTCAACGCTCCTCCATTATCCAACGTGGACCATGATTGCTGAAACCAAAGTCAACCGAGTCAAGAAATATTATTTCGTCGACACCATCCACTCCAAGCTTTCGGAATGCATATATCGTGTAACAAGAAACGAATGAACAACGTGTTCTCGCAAATCAGGCGACGAGATCAGTGACCCGGCCACCAAAAAGAATTCGAAAGAGCCAGAGCCGATCGAACACCTCAAACTATCATCGCTCATATTGGGCAACTTTCCAGATAAGCCAAATTGGCGATTGTCGAGGAGCGAGAAAGCAGGTACGGGAAGCCCAACTCGGGCCGCCGTTGGCCCGGAATGGCGAAATTCAGTCGAGAAGGGACTATTCTCAACGTCGAGACTTCAGACGGAGCTAGATGTGAAATGTTTCAGCCTGTATTCAAGGGCCGAAGGGAGATATGAAGGGATTTTGTGAAACGTTGGGCTTTATACGACCCTCTTGTGGCACTGGGATGGGATACAACGCAAAAGCAAAGCCACTCTATCGTCTTCTCCAACAATCGCATCTTCAGCAGGGATATTTGACCACACAGTCGCCGTGGGCAGATTCCGCGCGACATGATGTTGTCAAGCAGCAAAGCATTAAATTAACGTCAATCAGAACTGAACAATGCCCGTTGCAAAATCGATGCTTTCAGCTGATGGATATACGAAGTCAGGCATCTGGTCAAGGCCTCCTGTCCTCCTGTCATCTGGCCGCCCTTAACAGCCGTGCACGAAGACGGCTCAAAAGGGGCCCCGTGGAGTCGAGCATGGGCTCAGGAAATGGGAGGTTCATGCGCCGGAAAGGGTGGTGACGTTGAACTCGGAGAAACAAAACAAACCTTAGATAGCACCGAGGAGGGGCTTCTTCGCTGAACTCGGCCGACCAATCAGCTCCGGCGCCCGGGTCAAGCCCGGACCCCTCGGTGAGCGGGCACTGAGGGCCTCAGTCGACTGAGGCAGCGGCCAGTGAAACTCCACCTTGGGCAGCGGAGGCTTCCCCACCATCTACGCGGAACGAACAGTCCAGTCGAACACCCTTGACCATTTTTTTGCCGGCCCGCGAGGAAAAAGCTCCATCCGCCGACATATCCCCCAGCTATCTCAAAAAGAGAAAGACTTTCACCGCCAGATACGAAGCTTCCTTCATACCCAACCCCTCCGACCGAAATCTCGCTTCCAGTGGCCCCCCCGGTACATCGTGACCAGACGCCGCCCAAAATGTCGGCGGACGACCAGCAGTTCCTGGACGTCGTGAGTAGCAATCCGCTCGAGCTTGTGATCACGCGAGCCATCATCTAGATCCCCGTTACTGACGCCATCGCCGCTCTCCAGCTGTCCTCGCTGCCCAACCACATTCGCAAATACACCGACGACTTCGCCAGCATCGTCAACCCTCACGTCGAGAAGGCCGCCGATGCCCTGAAGGAGACGCTCGCAACGGCAGAATGGGTCCCCGATGCTCTACGTCCGCAACCCCCCGTTCACAGCAGCCCGATCGAAGTGATAGCCCTCACCCGATTTGAAAAGGTGACGGATTGGGTATCGAAGCACAAGATCTTGACCGGTGCCTTTGTCGCCGTCATTGGTGTGGTCTCGTACCAGCAGTACAACAGAAGATACAACCGCAAGGTACGACGTGCGAAGCGTGCGAGAAATGGAGGCAGGCAAGAGGTCGTCGTTATTGCCGGCTCGCCATCGCTGCCCTTAACGAGGTCGTTATCTCTGGACTTCGAGCGCAGAGGCTTTATCGTCTACATCGTGTGCAATGCCGAGGAGGACGAGCACATGGTGCAAAACCTGAAGAGGCCGGATATCCTGCCCCTCACTATCGACACAACTGATGTAAGTTTGCTCGTCTTTGTGACACTCTTCGGGTGCTAACGGGAGCAGCCTCCCAGAGCCGGTGCGGCTATCGACAGCTTCGCCCAGTACCTGCATTCCCCCCACACTCCCGCGCCCAACACGAAATCAAACTTCCTCCAGCTCAAATCCGTCATCCTCATCCCCTCCCTAAACTACCAGACCTCGCCGATCGCGACCATCCCGCCGTCGAGCTTTGCCGACCTCTTCAACACGCACCTCCTGCACCCCATCCTCACGATCCAGGCCTTCCTACCCCTCCTCACGAGCCGCCTGTGCCCCCCGGGCGAGAAGTGGACCCCGCCCAAGGTCCTGGTCTTCACCCCGTCCATCATCTCCTCCATCAACCCGCCCTTCCACGCCCCCGAGGCCACCGTCTCCTCCGCCCTCTCCGCCTTCACCGAGGTCCTGACCGCCGAGCTGCGACCCCTCGGCATCCCCGTCACCCACGTCCAGCTCGGCACCTTCGACTTCTCCGGCTTCCAGCCCTCCAAGGGCGCCCACCCCTCCCAGCGGGCGCTCATGGACGGCGGCGCCCCGGGCATCGACGCCGAAGCCACCGAGACCCTCATGTGGCCTGACAACGCGCGCCACGCCTACGGCCGCAACTTCGTCGTCCAGAGCACCTCCGCCATCTCGGCCGGCCGCATCCGCGGGCTCAAGGGCAGCAACCTGCGCCACCTGCACAATGCCGTCTTCGACGTGATCGACGGCTCCATTACCAGCAGCACCGTGCGCGTCGGCCTCGGCGCCAACGTCTACGGCTTCGTCGGCCGCTGGGTGCCCCGCGGTCTGGTCTCGTGGATGATGGGCATCCGCCGCGTGGACGAGCTGTCCGCGTGGCAGACGAGTTCGTACGACGGCTCGTTGGACGGCAGCGACACCAGCAGCGGCGGCGACAGCCAGGACTTCATCGCCGTGCCCGAGGACGCGCAGAGCAACGTGTGGAAGTCGGAGCGCACGGCTGTTTAGGGGGCATGCTAGCATCAACTTCTCTCTGGTGAGAGGAGGGATTTGTTTATATCGGCATTCCCATGACTTTCGCCGGTTCGCGTCTGAACGCCACTCTCCAAGTATATTTTGCACACACAAAGGATATGAATAACGAACCCCGCTCGTAAGGAAAACAGTATCACGATTGATGTTTGGGAATTATAGAATAGTCATGATAGCAATGAAGAAGTCTACATGGCCGGAAATATTTCTTTTGAATATGTGTATACTTCTAAGTCTTTTGCTTCAGGATTCTGGAGGCTTGTCACCGCCAGCCTCTTCGAGCACCGGTTTAGGATCACTCGAACCATACGTTTCTCTCACCTGCTCGGTGAATTCGACCTGAATAGGCCTCTCGGTGTAAGGTTATCGACCCGCAAAACTGCTGTGGGGTACATCGCCAATCCGAGCCGCGAGAAGTAAGCCCCGTCAAATTTCAAGAACAAATTCTTTGCCATTCTGGCCATGAAGCGGCTTCTTGCAGACCAATCGTGACTGGCACGCTATTTTCAGCTGCGAAATCCTTCACTAGTTGAGATCCAACGTGCTTTTCTGGCGAATCTTTGTATGCTGATATGACGTGTCCAAGCAAAATGATGCCATGGAGTGGAGACCGGCGTGAGCTGTCTCGCGTCTGCCACGGCCACGTCTTGCGGGTTGCAGGATCTGGATTTCTTCAGAGGCTGAAAGGGGGATCGTGCGTCTGCAAGCCGATGTTGGCTGTTCCGTATCATGCACGATCGTAATTACTTATAGGGATGGATTGGCGCAGGACATCATAGCTTAGCAAATGGCATGATGGTATGTTGTCTTTTGGCTGTTTGTGACTGAATGAATTTCAACCCCACAAGGATTATGTTCAGGAATGAGAACGCTTGATCTCATATGACTCATCATCGTTGCCTTGAACTCTAGGTCCGCGTTCCTGTGATCTTGCCGGTATTGGCGCAATACGAACCAAGACTTATTCGCTGAGGGATGAGCTTCGGGAATCATGATAGGTGCGGCATCAACAAAGATTCCAAATATCCTAACATGACCAACGATGCCCTTCAGAGAACCTTCAACAAATTCAGGAGGCCAATTTATGGTCTTCCTGGCTCATGGTCAAAATCGACATGATATACCTTTCTGCGCATGTGGCCCTCGACGAACTCACCTGAAGTTAAGGTAAGGAATGAATGCGTATATATTCCAAAGTCATACCGTTAAGCCTACTGAGAGGCAATACTGCGGGTTGTCGATAGGTTCTGTGATTTTGTTCTTGTCTTTGCGTCGAACCGTGTCTATGCCTATGGTTGGACACCTGTTGCCTTTTTGCTGGCGACAACTTGTTGCCAACCGACGATAGCTATGGAGAGGAATACTCCACTGGAATATGAGAGAAGAGGCGAGAAACAAGAGGGCAGGAGAGGCTGCTCAATTTACACGATGATGACAGTCGAGTTTGCCTTGTCTGGAGGACATTTCCACATCTATAGGTCCTCGTAAGGAAACAGATTTGCGCCTAAGCTGAGATTTTTTCCAATTTCTCATATTTTCGGACTGAATACCCTTTTTATACAAGAAAAAAGCCAAACTATCACTGCAGTGACTTGATTGTGGACACAGGTAGACAGGTTTCAGGGGCACTTGGAGTCTTGGAGCATTCCCCCACAGAGAGCATCTTTGTAATAGATTATATGAGAAGACCCTGAAGGTCTGGAGGTCGTTACAACGAGACAAGGATCGGAGGATTTCGATCTGCTCTTGGGTAATAGCAGAGCTCATTATTCCACATCTTTTCACTCTACCACACCGAAAATCATCCTCTGCTCATAAATTTTCGCAGAGAAAGCAAATTGACTTCCACGGGTTCTGTCCGCCTTGGTCTATTACGGATACGGAGGAATAGGCGGAGACCAACGGTGATGGAGATGTATGGTTTGTAATCCCAACCTTCCAGAACGTCACCATGGACCAGTCCTGATATCCCGCCTATCGGTCTCATCGAATTAATCGTTAGTTGGTGAAACCCCCCTAATGACCATGATCCGGTTTTCAGAATGGCTCGTGGCTTCTTCTCAGCATGGGATTTAATCATCAAATGTATGTGCCTGAGGAAGTGTACCTTGACGACAGGGATCGCGGTGAAGCGTTCTACGTCGGCGGCACATAAAAAGCACGACATGACGGACGAACTTTTTTCGAACCGACAAGCCAAGAATGTGCGGAGTATTTTCCCATGCTGCCAAAGAAATTGCGGAAGACTTCGTCGTTCTCACTGACTCTTAAGCTACTCTCGTTCGCTGCCATGACATGATCTGCATCCTCTCCGAAGGCCCGAGTAGTTCTGACATTTGCAGAGTATTCAAGACGTATAACCTTGCGACCTTCTCGGAAAAGAGACATAAATTACATGGAAATATCCGCAGCTCAAAGAGACACTGAAGAGAGACCGGCCAGTCAAGTCTCAGGGCCCTTGGTTGTCTAGATTGAGAATCGTAGCGACCGTGATGACAGCGCTTATCTGTGGCCGGGAATATTCGGTTCAATGAGGGCATGCTTGGTCTTTATGCTCAAATCTATGGGGGCTTAAAGAGCAAGGCAGAGGCACGCCTTCTTTAAAGGCCTTTGATTATGGTCTCAATCGGCGACCTGCGGCGGAAATGATCACTGTCGGCATCCTTCTGGTTTCAGGGACCTATCTGCAGCTCACTAGTCCAAAGCCGAAGTTCCGTTGATGCGACTACTACATCACCAGCCCTAGTCCTTGTGCCGCTATAGTCGCTCACGTGTTAGACATCGCTGCCCGAATACGGGGAAAAAGTCAAGAATCGGCGTCGATGGGTGTAGCAGGTGCTGGATTGGCAAAAGAAGCCAGCACGAGAGCATCTCAAGTGTCGCGGAATTGCTGTAAGAAACAACGTTTCTCTTACATTGGCTGCTGCTTCATGAGTTAGAAGCCCTGAATGTATGTATATGTATATCTGTCTCGACCATCCATTGTCCGACAACGGTACATGTTTTTGGCCACTGGACACATATATTGATACCTTTTTTGTTCCTGGAAACTTGTCGGCAATCAACTCCTCCTGCCATGCCTGAGCCCAGTGTTCTGGGAGAATATTTGGTTTTCGGTCGTGCCTAGATCAGGATGCCTACAGCAAAGATGAGAGGCATGAGTTTAAAACATCTCGTTGTAGATGTCACAGCATCACACTCTAAACATCGTATATAAGGAAGAAAATGAGAGCTAACAGTGAATAAAGCCTACAATAAGCTGTGATATACCGGGATCAAGACACACCAGAGGTTCCACCATCATCGAGAATTCCAGTTGTCGTGTTCCAATAAGGGAAGACCTCGGAATGATGATAACAGAGGACTTCGCCTTTATTTGTGATTACCACGAATTTCTTGGCAGAAATGTACTTTTGTTTGTTTTCGAACTCAGGTAACTTTGGACATCCTCTGCCAAGGAATTCTCCTTGGAGCGCGCCGCATATTGACCTCTCAGGCCGTATGGCTACGAGCTTCACGGCTGTTTGACCGCTCTTGCCTGCTCCACATGTCAATAACCATTTGTAGACGCACAGCGGTAGCATGAGACACGCTTCAATTGCAAAGGCTGTTGACTAGGGCGTGTACGATGAACTGACCGGAAGCAATCGATCTCATGCTACTTTCCTGAGCCAACTGTCCCGGGAGATCTGTTGGTATAAAGCCACGTACCAGCAGAGCCCGCCCTGATAATCCTCTACCGACAAACCATTCTAGTCGTCGGATGATCCGATTGAAGCGTGCTGAGTCTGTTCTCTCCAGCGATTGGGCAAGGTCAAGCTTATGGTAGTTGTGCGGCAGAAGTAAGATACATGAAATCACGCAAACTCGTTGTAAATAATAGTATTACGTCCAAAAACATTGAATACAACCAACAAAATGACGGATAGACACAAGGGCTATTGCCGCACTACTTGAGATGCGGTGACCGCCCCCTCGGAGGAGTCCCGCTGCAACATTCCAGAGTATATAAAGTCCACGGAGCATTTATCAGTGCACGCCTTCCCGATGTACATTTGTTTGTTTCCTATGTTTCATAGAGTCGGAGTCGCCCATTTAAGTATATGACATCAGGCTTGCTTCAGCCCAAAACTCGACTGCCTGGTACCTAAAAGCTGGGATGACGAGAAACTCTTGACTCTAAGCCAACCCAAGGATAATCATGATGATCGATTTAAACTCCACGTCTAGATGCTTGATTTGGAGCATGTGACATATCGGAAGACGACGGGCTCTTAACCTAAGGGAAGGCCTTGCCTTGCAACTTGGCTGTGTACACGACGGTACAATCCCGCAGTGACAGCAATTAAGGGAAATTCTGATAGACGAGCGGCTAGCAGGGTCGCGACAGATGAGAAAAACCGCTAAGGTTACATTGAATGTATTGTTGACCAAGATCCTCAATCCGAAAAGACACGACGTCATTTGCAATGATATTCCTTTTAAAACAACTTTGCTAAAGAGATCACTACGAATGTAATCCCCGCAAAGTGACGATCGATCATGCCTGTGGCTTGGTTGGTGCCGTTTCGCGAGACGGTCATGTAAAAAGCCCATATAAGCTCTTCCCCCTCCATAGGATAAGAGACATAAACACAATTGCGAAAGTGGTGAACATGCTCCCGATGGCGTTGTCGAGCTGACGTGCCTTGCCAACGTCTTGCGGTACAAGACGCATTCGCCGACCATAAACTCGATGTATCTACCGCCTCTAGTCATTGTCAGCTGTTGAAAGTCGAGGTATACCTCGGAGAACGTGGTGAATGGATGGGCGCAAGACTTCGTTCAGAGGACGAAAGCTGAAATTTGAGAGCGAAGAATTTCGGAAGGAAAATTGCCATTTCAAGCTAAAGCCGATTTAATCTTGACGGCCTTACAATGTTGACTTCTGGAAGCTTGAATGTCTTCAAGACCACGTATTTATTGTATGGAGATACAGCCTTGCATGTTGCATGCGCGTATGCTCACTATCTCGCTTTCGGTCTGCTTGAGAGGACCAAAATCCAACTTCACAAGGGAATCGGCAATCACGTTCTGGAAGGAATCGATGAGAATGCTCCTTCACCATCTTCCGCCCTAGAAAGCCTGGGGATTCCCTGATTTCCCCTCTTTTACAAATTCTTGAAGCTGTCACTCAGCCGGGGCTGCCAGCATCCTCCAATGGGGGGAGACGGCAACAAAGTCTAAATGGCGTCTATTCGGAGCCTCGACCTGAAGTCAAAATCTGGGAAGGATCTCAAAGGTGTCATTCGGGATACTAACTAGGCGGAATTACGACTCCGTTATCTGGTTGCCAGCGCTATTTCCGGATGTTCTGCTAATCTCGGTCGAGGCCATCCCGTTTTTGGAAGATGAATACCGATGTAAACTTTCGACGGGGCCTTTGTGGTGTTCCTTTTTGTTTCAATCTCATCTTCGTTGTCGCAAGCTCAAGGTTCCATGGTGAGGGGACTCACGAAGTCAAAATCCCGACGACGAGTCATGCCGCTTCCAGAACTATACATACATTCGCACAATCGGTCCGCCTCTCGCATGATGGTTTTAGACAAACGCGATCAACTCTGAGATAGGCAAGCTTCCTAAAGTAGCATGCCCCGGCCACCAGCATAATCAGACATCATCTCGTGCGTTGCCGTCAGAGGCATGCCGCTGCCGTTCCGCCAGTTTTTCGTGAAAGGAAGCATTCTCCCTTTCCAGGCGCCGACATGGCAACCGAAATCGAAGCCGGGAATGACATACCTGCTGCTGGCCTGCGTGTTGGTCACAGCTGCTGTGAGAACACCACACGATGCTTATCTGTCGCAATGCTCTGACATTTAAGTAGATGCAAGGTTACGACGGGGCGATGATGGGCGGCATGAATATCCTGCCGCAGTATAGCGACTATTTCAAGCTGACCACCGCCACTCGCTCGTTGAATATCGCCACTAATTACATCGGAGGGTGCTTATCTGTAAGTCGACCTCAGCCTGCAAAGACAACAAGATGAGAACATATTTGTCTCGGCTCTCGTGTATGGAGACTTAGATTCTTAAGACTACGAAGGCTAACTGGGCGGAGTGTCTTTGCTGGGGATGGGTGACAGATACTTACAGCCGACGGTTCGGACTATTTTGGTCTGCCATGATCACAGTCTTCGCAGCCATATTGCAAGCGAGCTCACAGCACATCGCCATGTTCTGCACCGCCCGAGTCATCATCGGCTTCGGTACCACCGCCTCCGTAATATCCGGCTCCGCGTACCTCGCCGAGACGCTCCCATGGGACCAGCGCGCGTGGGGCCTCGCCCTCTTCGACGACTGCTTCTACATCGGCGCTCTGACCGCCGCGGGCGTGACGTACGGATCCTTCAAGATCAGCAGCAGCTGGGCGTGGAGGCTGCCGAGTCTGGTGCAAGGGGCGTGGGGGCTGCTCTGCATATCCTTGCTGCCGTGGCTGCCGGAGAGTCCGCGCTGGCTGGTCGATCAGGGACGCGCCTACGATGCGATAATGGTTCTTGCGCAGGTGAATGCCGGAGGAGACACGGCGGATGAGCTGGTCCGGCTGCAGTTCCGACAAATTTGCGAGACGATTGGGTACGAACGGGATCCGATGACCTGCAAGGAGGCAGTCCGCAACCGCGGGGCGAGGAAGAGACTAATTATTACAGCATCGTGCGCGCTGATATCCATGCTGACGGGCAACATCGTTTTCATGTACAATGTGGGCAAGATGTTGAGCCACGCAGGCGTCAGTGACGAAGGGACCCAGCTGCTCGTGGTAGGTGCCGCACAACCCAAAAGTCATTGACTGGAGATTCTGACGAGCACACAGAATGTTGGGCTGAATGGCGCATCTCTGGTCGTATCAATTTGCGGAAGCTACTACACGGATAAGAAGGGGGCAAAGTCCGCCGCACTCATCAGCACGGCGGGAGTGACCGTTGCCCTCATCTTGCTAGGCGTCCTGACCAAGTTCTACGGCGACACCACATATACCCCCGGAATCTGGGCGACGGTTTTCGCAGTATTTCTGTTCTCGATATCGTATGCATTCGGATGGATCCCCATTCTCTTTCTGATGCCGGCTCAAATGCTATACTTCCGTATCAGGGCCAAGGGCATGAGCATGTTCAGCTTCATCATCTGCGCTGTTGGCATTGCCGGTAACTTCGCCTATCCCATTGCCATCGACGCCGTAGGTTACTGGGTGTATATCATGAACGGTGGATGGAACGTGCTCTTTTTCGCCTTCATCTGGTGGTACTGGGTAGAGGTCCTGGGAAAGACCCTTGAAGAGATTGATGCGCTGTTTGACGGAAGAAAGCACACTGACACGCCAAACGTGGAGGCCGTTGTGGCTGGCCGAGAAGATGAGAGATGGAAGACGAGTCTGAGTGAGTGGATGAAAGAGAGGCTTCCCTCAGGGTCGCCGGTCTCATGCAGATAATCCTGAGTCAAGACAGTAGCTCTACCACACTTCTTCTTGCCTAGCGTTTGTTAGAATACGCTTGAGGGTTAATATAATAGCCTTACTATAAATCTCTTGCAATTTCCGTGAGACGGTCAGTACTTCCGCCAAATAGTAGGACTGCGTAGTAGCCGTATCCATCTACGATCATTCCTTTCTATAAACATTTGGACATAGACGTTTCGATCACCAACACAACGGAGGGGCACCGACCTCTTGCATTAGGACTGAGACCGGATACCTTTGCGACGGGAATTATTAGCCGCAATGACGAGATATGACAAAAACAAACCACGATGATATTATCAACATGTGAAGATGAGATCGATGGGATAGCGATATAACCCGTTTCTCATCAGGATACATGCAATATTCTTGCCTTGAAGCGGTTGAATTTACTGTTGAAAAGTCCAAGAACTCTCATAACCAGTCTCCTTAAATGACTTCACATGCTCCTCATACGGAGGGCACAGTGATACCCATCCTGTTTCTTGCACCAAGCACTGTCCGGACTATATATATTGGACCTCGCAAGCCAAACTTGCAAAAGAAGGGCCAAGAAACAATGCAACGTATCGAACCCATAGCCGTCATTTCCTATCACGACTGAAGACTTGGCGTCAAGTGTTTGATTCTGAAGCTATGCATAATCACATAGCCGAATTTCTGCTTGAGGGGCTCAGTTGCGTTGACTTCATGTTGTCTTAGTCCAGCTTCAGTGACGCCGAAGTATTCATGCTCGTCCCAGGGGACGAAGGTGCTACATCTACGGAAATGCCGTTATTACAAGGTGGCATTCGTTATTTGCTCAGATTTCGGTATTAAGTACCTGACTGTGAGTTTCATGATGTCAGACACGACTCGCCCGGCATCATTGGGGAGACCTATGATTTCAATGAGCAGCGCTTTCTTAAATAATATTGGCTAACACGAAAATCGCGAGGGTGAACAGCGCCGCTCGAGTGGCAACCTACAACCATTCCGTCGTCAAGACTCCCAGTAGCTACTCATGCCGGACCCCTTCCTACATTCAGGCATCAACCCAAAACGTATATAAGCCCCCCAAGCATCGATACCAACAAACAAGATAGCAAAAACCCAATGCGCTGATTGCCTTGGCTCCAATGCAACTGGTCTTAACCAACGCTTGTTCATGGCACAACCAGCCGCAACCTCACCACAACACTTCATCCGAGATCCTCAGTCTTAGCCACAGCCATCAGTGCCTATTCCCGGTCATTTTCTACGGGTCATTCGCAACAATACAACTACACCGACGACAGAGACTAGACGAGTTCCATTGAAGATAGCCCAACAAACCCAGGAAAGCCAGCAGCAGCAGCAGCAGCAGCAGGACTCGCCAGCAAACGAAACCATGGCCTTCTATTCATCTTGCTCGAAAAGCTCCAAGATTTCAATCCGTCGGCCGTAGTCCAGAAATAATCAACCACTGGTTTTATAAGCAAATTCAAAGGGAGCCTGAAAACATCTTCACGAATGCACCACGAGCAGGCGCCGCGAATACCCATCTATTCGTTCTATATTCAAACCCCAACACCTTGAACACATCATCACCGCTGCGCATCATCAGCACTCCCATCTCTCTTCCCAAACCTCGCCCCGAACCCGCCGATATCCCTCCTAAAGAACTTGCCAAAGTTCTTCAAGTTCTCATTCATCGTCGCCGGCCCGCCCGCGCCCTGACCCAGATCCCTCGTCGCGCTGAGCAACTTCTCGCCCAGCGACGTCGCGTCGAACTTGGTCTGCAGCCCGGGTATGACGCTGCTGCCCGCAGCGCTCGTCAGCCCCAGCGCGCTCGCACCCGCCCCGGCGCCGCCAATGACGCCCAGCCCCGAGCTGCCGAGCCCCGTCGTCGCCATGAGCGGCGTGAGCAGCGGGCTCTGCGCGACGAGCTTGTCGCTGAGGTTGCCCTCGCGGTGCATGGCGAAGAGCTCGACCAGGTGGCCCTGGTCTCCCTTGCGCACGCCCTTGAGCTCGAGGATCTTTTTGAAGTTGGTGTCGGAGCGGTCGCCGATGTGGATGAGGTAGGCCTGCACCAGACCTTCTGGGGGCGACGGGCGGACTTGGAGAGTCTTGAGCAGTGGGTCGATGCGGTTCATAGTCTGGTTGACGCGTTTGACGTAGCCTGCTGGCGCGGTGTGCGGTCCGGTGTCCTTGTTGTGGAACGACAAGAGGTTCTCGAACGCTTTGGTCAAAACGTACTTGTCGAGGAGCATCTAGCATGTGTTAGTAACGAATACTGGTGTTGAAGGCAATGTTCTCACCTGTTCAGCGCCAACCTCGGAAACAGGCCGGCATTGGACAATGTTGCTAATGTAGGCGGTAACGAGGTGGTCGACCAGGTTGTCGCAGAACGCTCTCGCGTACTGCCCCTTCTCCACGATGGCCAGAATCTCTTCAGTCTTTCCGTTCACTGATGACAGCAGCTCACCAACATATGAACTTTGATCGCCCACACTCTCCATGGTGCTCCAGTTGGTGTTTCTCATCTCGCGCCAGGCGCCCTCGCAGGCAATCTCGACGTTGCGGACAAGCGTCAAGACGGCAGCACTGGCGACGCCAAGGAAAGCGTCGGCCTGGGATGAAAAGTCGACATTGTCGGCTAGGTTGTTGTCGATGCGCTTCTTGATGCTCTCCTCCAACTGTGTTGTGTTTGTTGACCAAAAGTCGGCAGTGTTTAGAACAAGAATGACGTCTTGGATTGGTGGCCCCTGAGGACCCGCCCTTTGCAGAATGTGTAAGAGAACTTGCTGCGCATACTCGTCCAGGTATTTTGCCAGAGTCTTGGCCAAGTCAAGCAACCTGTCACTCGTTGATAGCTTGGCGCATTGCGACAAGGTTAGCCTATAGAAGTGGAAGAGCTCAATCGCAGACGCCATGACAGCTTGCAGAGAGAACTCTTCGTCTTCAGGAATAAGGGGTACAGTGCGATATTTCGGTATCATGACTGCAAGCTGCTTGTCTTGAGATTCAACCCACAAGCTCAAGTAAGGTTCGAAGGCAGCAGAGATGGAGCCGTGGAAGTTCGACGCCCTGTCATCAGCCGAGCTGAGCGTATCGATACTGGCTCTTGGATCGCCGGCAAAGCGCTTCTCCAACCCTTGTTCAAAGTCTAGTGTCTCTTGGAGGCAGCTGAGCAGCAGGTTGACGTCAATCTTCTGGCCATCTGTCCTCCGCATGCTCCTCTCGAGGATCCCCTTGAAGTCGTCTCTCGTTCCGTCGCAGAAGGCCATGGCGAGCATCTCGTTTGCGCGCCAGTGGGGCGGGAATATCACAGCGTGCTCCTCCTCGTGCGTCTTCAGCATGCGCTTGAACCACGCGTATCGCCGACCAATGTTGTCGAGGTTTCCGGCTTCGTCGTTGCCCCTGAACACTTGGCGGTACTCGCGCAGCTCCGTGTTGACGTACCAGTTCATCAACCGCGACCGCGCCATGTCACCCAAGGCATCCATCACCAAGCAAGCCTCGACCAGGGTGCCCCTCCGCTGAGCGACCTCCCCCTTGGCGAATGCGATCTCAAAGTCCTCGCAGACCTGTTCCAGCAGCTCCCGCTGCAGTTCCGAGACGCCTCTGCTGAGGGTGGCAATCTGCTCGATACTCCTGTAGCTGTTGAAGTGCTTCATAAGCTGCAGCACAGCCTGCAGGAGACTCGCGCATTCTCTGTATTGTCTCGTCTTGGCCAGGCCGCGGAGTTGCTCGTATGCGGTCGTCAGCATCTGAAGCCGTTTCAGAGCCGTCATGCTGAGGGTGAGGTTCCGCTTCGTGCCGTCAAGTCGCTTGATGTCGGCCGTCATGGAGGTGATGTTCTGCTCGGTCTGGATGGCGCGCGACCGCACCGTCTCAATCTTGCGGAAGAGCTGGGCTAGCTCGGCCTGGGCGGACTGCATGCGCTCGAGGCTGGAGTCGGGCCCGTAGGCCTGGGCGACCTCGAGCTCGGAGATTTCGACGGCAAGATCATTCTTGTGGACTTGCAGCGTGTCGGAGACGCGGCCGATGGTGGTGACTGTCGAGGGGTGCGCGAAGAGGTGGTTCAGGTGGTCGATGGGGTCGTAGTCGGCTGTCTTGAGGGTGAGATTGCAGTCTGGCAGGGGCCGTCAATTGGGGAGTTCACCTGCATCGAGTGATGTTTTGTCGGCGATTGAAGTCCCGTTCATGGTGGCGGAGACGATGAGCAGAGCTGGCGGGTTTGCACGGCGTTCTTGCGCTCAGAGGATTGCGGATCGTTGCAGCTGACGGAATCCCTGAAGCCAGGTTGGAAGGAGCTCCGTGTCTCGATGTCGTCACGTGTCAAGACGGGATGCAGGGATTCTGCGACAGGACCCGCCTGGCCAATCGGCAGTCGTGCCGGACGCCCTACGAGCTTCTCGAAGCCGGCTCCGGTGCTTCTTTTTTCGGATCGTCCCACCTCGAAAGTCTGGGGAAGATTGGATTCATCGAAACAACCTTAGGACGACGTCTTGCAGACAATTCTCCATCGTGCATGCGCATCGTCGTTGGGATGATGCGAGATTGCGTTGTGGTCGCAGCTCAGGGGTCATTGGCGCTTTCAGTCCATGGCAGGTCAATCACGCTCACATGGATTCAGTTCTTCTTTGCAGGGCATGATCCTAGGCGACACGGTCCTTTGCTAGAGACGGCCGAATACCTACAGAGAGGCACGACATTCGCGTTCGCACAGTCCACAACAATCCAATTAGGACCGTCAGGTTGACCACCACTCAACGACCCCTCAACATGGTGGTCGTCATATCTCAGTATTCTTACCCAGTGAATTGAGAAATGACCTTGCCCGAAGCGCGACACATCGGGTACATGATCCAATCAATCGCAACCGGCGACTTCTTCGTGTAACATCGCGCTTACGAGTCTCAATTGAACTATCAAAAGTGATGAGGTTCTTTGGCTCCTTCTTCCGTTTAGCTCTGGTATCAGTTTGTGAAGTTCCTGCAAGGTAGGCCCTTTCCAGATGGGTACGAGAATCCCAAGGAGGCAGGTGATAATCCTGTAGGCGTCAGCGAAATGGCAAGAGCATCATCGACATGCCGTCACCACCAACAGCAATGACAGCCAAAATATATCGACTTTGCCACTTGACCCTCAAACTACCTACAACCACGAACCTCCAACTTCGCCTCGCCAAGCAGCTGACACCAGGACCATTGAACTAAGGCCAGACTATTTATCCTCCACTATAGCACGATAGCACCTCATTCGCCATCATACGAACCAGCCTGCCTCATGCAGACTAACGACTAACATATTGCAGCACGACGACACCACACAGCACGAATCGCAACACCTTTCCCTCCCACCCCCAACTTACTCAGTAATCAATTCCATCAGATAAGCTAACCTTCCATCAGTTCTCGTCTCGCCTGGATACCCCGACCTTTCGAACACCATCCAAAACACCGGACCAGCGCATAACGCTCGATAGTTTGCAGGAGTGCCGTGGCAGCTGGGCACGAACCAACCAATTCCTTCATCATCGGACGGCAGATGGACACCATCACGCTCGACCCGAACTTACCACCAGTTGACTCGGGCCACTGCCGATGGCCGGAACACGAACGACAAGCCATCTAGGTTCACGACTCGTCAGCCGGTCGACCGCATCGCATCATTCTCACCCGATGATTCCGGCCCAGACCCATCCATCTATCTACTCGAGGTGCCTTCTGACCGTCTCTTCACGACTCGTCACAAAATAATTGCCGCCAAGTCATTCATCCTCATGTTGCAAACATCAGTCTCTCCCAGCCGGTGACCGTCATCGCCCCGATCCGACCCTCCGATCACCAACTTCCCGCGGAGAACGTAAGAACACAGTCAGCACCGCGGTCCCAGGTCCTGTCAATCCTCACATGTGAGCTTACAGCACATGCGCCCTCAGTCCCCGCCACCCGCCTTGATTCTTCAACAGACAAACCCACCCACCAACAACACCAACCCCTGCCCCCTGTAGCATACCCTGTCTAATACCTTCCTTCACCTATCGACCACCAACAAGCACCTGCCTAACGATTTAACCCATCTTACGTACACCAAGTCAACATCCAAATAAGCATTCTTCAACAAGCACCAATGACATAATTTTACCCCTCCGTGTCATCGCATCGTATCCGTACCCCCCTCCAAAATCCGATAGCCGAGTCATGTCACCTCTCCACGTCCACTCGAACAGCCCGCACATCGGCATCCCCACCCCGAGCACGACAACATCGGCCGCCGGCCGACCACCGCTCCCAACACACCGCATTCTTCACCTCCCCTCCTCCGACAAACCCCCAAAATCCGAGCGACGCCGTCGCAATCGCGAACAAACACATCGCTGCCAGAAACGGCCCAAGCGGCCCGCCCGCCACGTGGGAGCACGCCCGACGCGCAACCCGAGTCATTGTCTGCCCTCCGGTCCCCAGTGCTAAACGGCGTAGGCCGCCCAAACCGCGGCCCTAGCGCCGCTCGATGGCCTCGGAGGAGCAAAAGACGACCGCCTCAAAAAAATAGTACGGCGTCGTCTCCTCCAGTGCGGGTTCTATATTGGGGCCTCAAACCCGCTCCGTCCCCTGATCCTCCCGCAGGACCGGGCGAAATGTGAGGCGGAAGAAGGCACTAACATGGAAGACTAGCCGGCCTCATTACTTGCTTTTGCTTTCGCAATCCAGTCTAAGAAGCGGATGCCAAACACACCGACATGGGAAAGGCCCTGGCATCGTCATCGTCGTCGTCGTACCCGCATGAGTCTAGAATGCTCTCCAGAGAACCGGACGGAAGGTCCTTCACCGCAACCCCCCGGATCATCTCACCTCATCTCACCTCAGGTAATGTAATCAACTCACCCATCATTCACCGACAGCCAACCTTTTCCAGACTATCGTTCCCGTGACATGCTCCCACGTGCGCCGCACACCATCATCATGCTCTAGCCTGTGGTGACAACCCATCCAATACGCCCTCAAAACAGCCAACACCACTACCACCATCACACCCACTCGAAATCACAAAGTGAACCACAACCCCCATTCCATCCGCAAACACATTGAATCGCATGGACATAATCAACAATAACACCCCAAAATGTAACCCCAGCAAGCGGAACAAACCTCACACCCCCATCCTCGACCCCCAGCCCAATCAGTCCCCCCATCCCCGATCGACATGCAATACATCCAACACCCATTCCAAAATCCCGACTGAACTGAATCACACCAAGCCGGAACAACACACACACACACACACACACACACACACACACACACACCACACCCCAGGGAAAGATCAACCTGGCGTGCGCATCGGCATACCTTGTTCAGCTGTACATGGCCCATCACCGTTTTTACCGCCCCCAAAGAAACACAATGCAAGGCCCTGACTCCAGTGTAAACCCATCCGCCTGCCTGCCTAACCAGATCCCGTACCAGGAAAAAAACAAGGAATCACCTCCCCTAAAATCCCCAACTGCAGGGCCGATCTACACCCAACCCACCACACCACACCACACCACCGCACACTCGTGACAGGGCAAAAACAACCGCATTGTCCCCCAAACAAACATTTACAATCCCATGCCAAACAGTGTCTCTGTCTCTTTCTCTTCCAAAAAAAGACACATACACAATCGCAATGCCAAATCCGTACATTTCACACCCACTCATCTTCCATCCCATTTGACGCCCAGCCAAAGCACAAGAGCAAAATCAAGGTCGGCTTGCAGTACAGTACCAACCACCCGACACCGATTCCAAGTGATCATCATCATCAGCAACCACCACCACCACCCCTCAAATTGTATGTCTATGTTAATCACCCACCAAATCGAACCGCCCCCGTATCCCGGAGCTTACTCCGAGCCCAGCCCGTCTACCTTTAACCCCCCCACCACCGTACCACCCAGGCCTCTGTCCCAGCCTGCCTGTCTGCCCCTCCTCTAGCTACAGCTCCGCGGGATCTGCGTGGGTTACCTCACTTTACCCAGCAGCACAGCACCACACACCACTGTGACACTGGACATGCCACAATAGAACCCCACACCCAACTGTGGTGCAGTGCAGTGCTGTGTGTTCCCGCCCCAATCACCCACCACACAAAAAATAAAATCTCACGATGGAGGAACCGCAGAGACAGGCAGTCAAATTGTGAAACCCAAGATAGAATGTTCAACGAGAAACCGCCTCTCTCTTTCGAGGCAATATATTGAGAAAAAGGGCGGTCTACAAAGCGCCCAACGGGACAAAAATCCAAAATAACGCCCCTCCCCCCGCCGCAGCCAATCCCCCGCTCCCTCCCGTTCTATATTGTGAGTCATGATCAAAGACAATTGTTTCCCCGAGCTTTCGACCATTTTGAAATACACAGACACACACATACACAGAGAGACAGACAGACAGCAGTAAGCCAGTCGGTCCAATGATGCCATGCCCAAAACAATGTTTCCGCTACACCGCCCCTTGTTCCAATCTTCGTGCGTCCATGCGGGATCTCATCAGCCGTCCGAGATTCTTTTTTTGGTATCCTCCTCCTCTTCCTTTCGGTCCCCCTCCCCGTCCCCGCCTCCGCACCCTCGTAAAAGAGAAAAAAGAAAGCATCATTCGTGCCACCCGGGGAAAATGCTGGGGAATCCAGAAAAACAAAACATGAAATAGAAATAGAACAAGGACGATCGTGATTGAAGAAAAATGGAAACGTCAAAAGATGCAGAAGAAAAAAGCCGCCAAATTCGGACAATGAACGCCAAATCGCCTTCGCCAGATGCTGCTGCTGGTCCCTTTCATACGCCATGCAAATGCAGATTTCGTCGTCCGTCCGTAGAAGCTTCGGCCCGCCAGGCCGATGATTGCCGATGCGCATGTCTGTCGGCAGAACTGTTGCTGTTGCTGGAGAGATGCAGATGAAATACAGAGCAGGAAAAAAAAAAGACCGTCGTTCGAGGGCGTCATATCCAGGGTAGGATCGCCACTCTCAGATGATAACGTCTCCCCGATCAGGAGCTGTGCAGAGCCCTGAAACCAGTCGCGATGAGACTGCGGGAGCTGTCCTTGGCATCTAATGGTCCGCTCCAGTAAAAGAGCCCCTGTCGAATGCTGTCAGCGACTTTGTAACCTTTATTGCAGTTTACGGTCAGGCACATTACCCCCAAGCTCTTTGATTTGCAGAAAGCCGCCTTCATCTTTACCGTGTCGGGGTTGTCGTACGTCACGAAACCGCCGTCGGCCCCCACGCATTGAGCTGCAATGTGCTTCTTGTCCAACACCTCCTTCGTCCCGCGGCGCGGCAGCTGGTTGTAGTCGAACGTGCCGTTGTCCCCGCCAACCCCCTTGAACTTCTGTCCCGGTCCGGCGGCGTGCAGGAAGCTGCGTCCGTAGAGAGGGATGCCGAGGAGGATCTTCTGCGAGGGAAACCCCTGAGAGACGAGATACTGCACCGCCGAGGCTCCCGAGCTCTCATCCTTGCTCAGTGCGTAGAGTTGAGCGTGGTGGCCACTCCGATGTGTCCACGAGCCTGAAAAGTCGTAAGCCATCATGTTGATGAAGTCGAGGTAGTCGGCCGTCCGTCGCAAGTCGATGTACTGAAGGACCGCCCTCCCTGCTGGCAAAGCGGCGGTGAGGAGGTAGTGGCTTTCCGGCATATGAAGGCGAACGGCTGCTATCAAGGCGAGAAAGTGGTGGCCTTGTTGGGGATCGCAAGGATACTCCCAGACGACTGGCGAGGAGTGGTGAGCTTCGCCTCCCATACTGCAGAAATAGGCAGAACTTACTATCGATGCCGTCCAAGCCAGATGCGTCCACCAAACCTCTCGCAGACCGAGCAAAGTTGTCTCTGTACAACGTATTCGCGGCGACCGAGGGGAAGACTGCTGCTGAACTACCGCCGCCGATGGATAAGACAACCTGCAAGTGCGGATGCTTCTGCTTTAGGTGCATTAGAGATCCTAGACCGCCTTGCACGCCATCGACTGGTGCGCGGGCATCGGCCCACTCGTCGCTGAGCTACAGTCCGCTGGTCAGCCCGGTCGTGATGCGAGCTGAATTTTGAGAGACTCACAAAGACACCGCCGTCCGGCGACACGTTTGCAAAGGCGTAATACACGTGGTTGATACACCCGTAGTTCATCGCGCCAGGCGTATCCCCTTGGTAGATCCGTTCGTTGGGGAAGTAGACGGCGTTGGTGTACATGACGTTCGAGATGCTAGTCGTTCTGCGCGACTTGCGCGACGACGATGAGGAACTCATTCTGACTCTCGTTGCCATGAAGTAGCGCGTGATAGCGTACAATCTGAAAAGTTGGAACAGAAGAGAAGCAACTCAGAGAGTTAGTGCGAGAAGGGGATGGTGGTAAGGACAGTATATGAAGGAAAGGACTTGGACCCAAAGCTGCATGCTGGAGCAATGAGCTGGTCGGTCAGGCAGCAAGCGCGAACCTCTGTGGCCCCAAACAGCATCGAGGTTGTCCTATATATTTGGCTAGACACCACAGTGCAGCAGAGACAAGAAGATGCGACGGTGAGCGAACGTGGGTAGGGTAGCATACACTTAAGGTCTTGTCCGAGGTGGTGGAGACGACGGGTATCAAAATTACAAGAGGGTCCAGGATACCATCGACGCCATGATGCATGACATAATTGGGCTGGGGGTGGAAGAGGAATCATGGGGGGGTGCGCCTCCAGAAGATGCGGTTGCGCTGCGCTTGCAGGGGTGGAGTGATGGTATTGAGACTTTTGTCAAGTCATATATGAGAGATCTCGGAGAGAGGATAGAGAAGGATGTGCGGGAAAGGCGTAGGACGAGCAACGAGAGTGCCACTGTGCCTGTGCCACCGAGCTGGCGTGTACCAGACAGAGATTCGGAAACCGGAGAGACACAGACAGGCTACAAATAGAGCAGGATGGGCAAAATAATGGGAGAAGGGCCGCAACAAGATTACAAGGCCTCGTGGTCGGGCGTGGTCGTCCTTCTGGTGCCGTTATTTTGATTGCCTAGCTTGCCCATCCTGATTCTGCTGCCCGTGAGCTAGTTAGTTCGGCGCGAGTCTGTTCTCAGCTTCTCTGTCTGAATCCAACCGTCGGCGACGACCGCCGACCCTTGGCGGCAGTTGACGATCAGGGTTGCAGGGAACAGGAATGATCCCTGCACGCCGCACCGCTACTTTTGCTCCTCTTCCTTTTCTTTTGTTCGTCCACCTTTTTTCTGCATCTTCCGAATGATTTCTCCACGCCTGGCCGGCCGTGCATGCAGGTCTTCGCGACGAGGTAGGCAGGGAGCAGGCATTCATTCTCTGGCCAGTGTTCTTGTTTATGTCGATATGTGCTGGTGATGCTGCTTCGAGACGTGGACACTGTGATTGCCAGCCGCATCTCGTGTATGTTGTTCACCGACCAATGTAAATGAACCTGTTGGGTCTGCGGCTGCGAGAGACGAATTATCCTGGACGAAGCGCCGTGGTCTGAACTGCAACGGCACCCTTGGTACATACAGTGTCTGTTGTTCATTAGACGTCAGCCAGTCAAGTCCGGCGCAAAAGGGCCTGTTTGCTCCGATGAAGGTCGTCCAATTGGCCTTGAACCAAGATAATTGACCAACTCCAGCACGCGTGCGTCAAAAGAGTCGGACCGGTCTCCCAGATATTTGGCAGGAGCAGTTTGCAGCGACCTGTCTCCTCGTGTTATGACGATCCGAGGATGAAAGGAGCAGGCGAATCATGTTCGAGGGATGCAGGCCTTCAAGGCTCGGTATACATCAAACCAGCCACAATGCGACGGTGGGAAATGATGGTTCTCTGAAAGGTGCTTGTGGCTTTGGGCTTTTGACAAGCACGTCCCCTTCTCGACGGGGAAGCTGAATAGAAGATCCGCCGGGTGAGAATTCGCGGCCGCGGCGGTCTGACCTCCAGCAGTTGGTTTGAAGTCATCGCTAATGGTCAGCGCTAGGCGTCGTGGGAAAAGAAAGCGTACCTGGAGAATCCACGAGGTTCCTTCCAGGCTAAGATGGGACGACACACAACTGCCCGAGAAGCAGGAATTCTGCACTGCATTGCCAAACTCTAAAGCAACCTTCAGCTCTGCGCTGGCGAATGCGGGCTTGGTCTGGTATTCGAACGCTGTTGGTTGTGTTGTCGTTTGCATTCCCAACCTCGTGGGATCAGCTGTAGCTTGTCGGTTGAGCAAGCGGCTGTTGTACTTTGCAGCCAATTTGAGTTGAACGTTACAGACAGCGCTCATCACACTGACGTGAAAATTGTGGATCGATAGGCGAGTGACATGCACTGAGACCCTCATCCGTCCACCCTTTGAGCGGCACAGCGGTATCTGGTGCTTTGGAACGGGTAGATCCCAGCTGATGCGCTGGGAAACTGGGGGAAACTAATGAATCACACACGGACACGCAAGGAGCATTGTCTTCAGGCGGTGAAGTCGAGCGCAGAACAAGCCGGGCTGGGCAAAACATGTCGAGCGAGTCCAAACAAGGTATCCGTACGTGGACGAGATATAGACGGCCGTCTCAGTCGTAGGGTTGACCAGTAGCATAGCCATGCGACTCAGTGGCAGGGAACTGTCCAGTGAGCAGACATGTAGCGGCAGCTTGGCTGCGCGGGGGCCCACCCAAACGATGGAAACAGCCGACTGACACAGAGGGTCGAGTGGAGGAGATGGTTGCAGGTGACTGCATGCCACGCTGGCAGCACATAGTTGTACATGAAGCGGCCCTGAGGTCTGGGAAATCCGACGATTTGGGAGCATGAGGTCATTGACCGAGGGCCGTCGAGTTGGGTATTGATGAATAGCTGTCGGTCTGCGTGGCGTGACGGTGAGTATGCATTGTAGTATTGTTGGCGCATTGTTCGTTGAGAAGCTGAGTTGTCCCGCGATATGTTGGGCCATCTCTTGTCTCTGGATACGTGGAGGCAGAGCGGGTGTTTTTTTTCGCCTCGCCGTCTCGGTCGCATCGGCCCACGAGAAAGAGAGAAGATCCATGGGTGTCCCATACTGACTAAGGCAGGTCGATCAACGATGTCAAGCCGAGAGAGAATACTCGAGCGATGATGGGCTCTATGGCTCCGTGGTGTGTCCGTGGGCATCCATCCCATCCCGCGTGGGCACGCCGCACCCTGCCAATTCTGTAGGCTGTACGTACGAAGATATGCGGGCGTGCTCCGTATGTAAGTAACTTGCAGTAGTCGGTTCCGATGATTGGGCGCAGGCGATGGCTAAGTGAAAAAAACCCCAGCAAAGTCTAGTCAGTCAGGGTCGATACGCATGGCATGGCATCCTCCTGACTTCTCTGGCTTCCGCATCGGAGCGAGTGTTGCGACGTTTTGGAGGGGGTCGCGATGCTTGAAAATAGAATTGACTTTTTCCTAGGTACAAGGCGACGGCAGTCTTTGGACTGCTTGGGAGGTCGAGAAACGTGGGAGAAACGCGCTAGAACAGCCACGTCGCGCGAAGAAGAGATGAAGGGACGGGCGTGAGATTGGCGGGAGAGCAATAGGCGTTGATGACTTGGGTCGGCAGCCGTTGGTCGGATTTGTGCCTTGATGAAGCAAACAAACTCCGGTCGGGAAGCGCGGGGTCAGTCTCGTTGAGGAGAAAAAAAGTCGGACACGGTATGAAAGAAGAGACCCATCAACGGAGCGGAGACGGCATCTGAGGGGAGGAGCAGCTGCGTGGTGGTGGGTTGAAGAAGCCGAAGACGGCCCCAGATGCAATGGAAGGGAAAAAGAAAAGAAGAAGAAGAAGTGGAAGTGCATGTCATTCTGCAGCCTTGGCGAGCTAGGTATCCGTACCGACCTAAGGAAGGTGCTGTAGTGTTCACTGTCAACGGAACTGAATGAACCCTGAGGTGGGAATGCCAAAAGAACGTGGGTCCTTTCCTGCCCAACTGAGCCATCTTCCATTTTCTGCAAGTCCCCTGCCACACTAAGGCAAGTGCGAGGGCTCCTTCTTTCCTCCAGTGTGCCCGCAAACCGAGGATAGAAGGAGTGGATGGGAATACCCTTTCTGTTAGAGGAAAGGCAAAAGGAATGGAAGGATTGAACACTGTGAAGGAGAAGCCTACCTACGTACCTTACTGATGGAAGGTAAGACGGTCTTATTGAGAACGCAACTGCCTTGCCTAAGTTACCTTACTTTTGGGGAAGTGGTTGTAAAACCGTGCCTTCCAAGTCAAATGATTTAGATTCAGTGGAGGTAATTACCTACTAAGGTAAGTCAAGGTAGGTAATGATTGAAGATGCCTTCCCCAAGGCAGGCAACGCGCCACATCTCTCTCCATAGTAGCGAGACCGCAGTGACTTACCTATTGTAGGCACCTGGGTTCGGGCTGTGTACGTTACGGTCCGTCCTCACAGACATCCATCCCACTTTCCCTGCCCGTGGTTCCTCGCCGTCCTGGCCCCTCCCCGTCACCCACGTACCTACCTACGGCCCGGCCGAAGAACGGGAGGGGTCGTTCAGGGACTTCCCGCGGCCAACCCCTCCGACCCGTCGTGGGATGCTGCCTTGGCGAGGATCGGCCCTGTCAAGTTTTCTCCCTCCCAGCATTGGACCCGTGCACATATGCAGCGGCAAACACAACATCACACGCTCATCCCGGGCGCATGTTGGATGATTATGAGTGTGCCCCAGCTTCAGAGAGACAAAATGACCTTTTTCAAGACATGGCATCAACCATTGGCGCTCTCCGCGCAGAGAAGCAAAAAGCAGCCCTGATCTACAGGAACCAAGCCTCCCTTTGTCGTGATACAGCCTCCCAGCCTCCTCCTCTACTGCTCGGTGCTTATTCTCGCCAAACGTTACCAGCAGGCTGCAATCTACCATACTCGACAAGACGCTCCTCCAACATCGCTTGACCTGCCAAAGCGGAGTATAATCCCTGTCTACACTTGATTCACCAACCAATCTCTGATCTCGCTTGATCCTGTCGTTGGCCAGCAACCAATTGTGTCGACCAGCATGTTGGAGCATTGCCTGATGTTGGTTCTTGTTCCGAGACTCCTTGTCGTTATATGGGCCCGTCGGTTTGGTCGCAAACATGACAGGACAGGACAGCAAGACCATCGAACTGGCTTGATTCCCCACGATGTTTTCCCCCCTTCCCCTCTCAACATCTCTCCTCACCTCTGGCGAGACAAAATTCAAACTTTGACTGCTCTTTCAACCAAGTCCAAGATCTACCCCGAGTGATCCCACAATAGTTCCACTCCGTGCCGTGTCGCACCCGTCGAAGAATCTCGCAACAGGCTAGTTTCCCCTCATTGGCTGCAGTTGTAAACTAACTAATCCCCCGTCGAACAGGGATACCCTCGCTTGGGCCCGGACACAAACCTTCGAGAACAAACCGTGGACCTTGAAAGCGCTCGCAGACATGTCTACTGCTGACGTCCAGGCTCCTCAGCATCCCGCCGGCGCTATCGAAGCCGCAGATGAGCCCGTCGACCCGAGTGAATTTGATCCTGTTGAGTGGGACCGGTCTTCCGCTGATTCGGCCTCACTCACCTCAAGTGTCCTCGATCACGAGTACGAGAATGGGCGTCGTTTTCACAGATTTAGACACGGTCGCTACCCGATGCCCAATGATGAGACGGAGCAGGATCGCGAGGACATGAAGCATACAATGTTTCTCGAGCTTCTTGTGAGTAACGTCATAAGCATATACTTGGCTGCGTTTGCACATCTAGAGCTGATGTTCCCCAATTCAGGATGGCGATCTGTTTCTCGCTCCTATTGGAGATGACCCTCAAAAGATTATAGACATTGGTACCGGAACCGGTGAGTCTATCCGTTTGAATAGATATCAGCTGCTCCTCGGCCTCTGACAATAACGAACTAGGCAAGTGGGCAATTGAAGGTATTTCCTGGCGACTCGATCGACGAGGTCCATACACTAATCCATCCGTGCCAGTCGGCGACCTCTATCCAGGTGCATCTGTTCTGGGCATTGATCTATCTCCCATTCAACCTTCCTGGGCCCCTCCAAATGTCAAATTCTTAGTCGACGATGCCGAGGATGAATGGCTTAACGGGGACGACTACGACTTTGTTCATTTTCGAGCGATGGCTCCCCTTCTTCGGAAGCTTGATATGGTCCTCGCAGATGCTTACAAGTAAGACTGTAAAAGGAGAAAAACTACCAACGTTGCTGACCAATGTTGAAGTCATATGAAACCTGGAGCTTGGATAGAGTTCCAGGAGTTGCACGGCCAGATCCATTGCGACGACGGAACTATGGCCGATGACGATAAGCTCAAGGAGTTCTACGAGCTTGTCGTTGAGGCTTTCCAGAATCTTGGTCTTGATTTGCACAAAGCGCGGGACTTGAGGCCTCACCTTGAGGCTGCTGGTTTCAAAGACATTCATTGTGAAATCAAAAAGATCCCAATCGGCATTTGGCCAAAGGATCCGACCCAGCGAGTGATTGGCAAGTACTCGAGGCAGGCCATCGAAATGGCAGCACCGGCGTTCACTGGTAAGCCATTCGAAGCCATGGGAATCTCAAAGGTAGAGTCTCAAGTGTGGTGCGCAACCGTCAAGAAGGACATGGAGGACCTCAGCAAGCATCGTTACTACAACATGTTCTTCTGGTATGCTCAGAAGCCTAAGGATGCCCCCGTGCGGGACGACGGAGCCGGCTCATCAGGAGAGGATGACGCTTGATTGCCCAGTTCTAAACACATCATGTTCTAAAAACGGCTGCGACAAGCCGACGGATGAGGTCAATATACAAAACTTGAGGTCGAAGTGATTCCCGAACAGTATGGCGGTGGGGCCGTGGTGAATCGCTCAACTACGAGGGCGACCAGTTTGAGGATTCATACTATTCATACTAGCTAGGCCAAATGAAAATGTCATTCCACGTTGGAAGTATTGCATCTTGCATGTTGAATGTACAGGGCGAAGCGTCCTAATTCTGAACATGTCTACTTGACTATCTTGGTGAGAGCGTGGCAAGTGGTGTCTGAACCTCTATAGTGAGACTCCCAAGCAGGCCCCACAAGAGCTCCGGAGTGATAGTGAAGTGATTGCTGACTAATTTTATGGGGTAAGCTTCTCGGAGTCAATGCGCAAGCGCGCATCGCAAGCTGCATTTTCCTACATCGTCAACCAAGCAACTCAAACCACAGGCAAGGCGTACCAGATCACCCAACTACAATTACCCACTTGTATCACTGTGGATTTCACGCAATTTTACTCCCTTGAACTCGAACTTCCACCCTCAGCAAACCACCACGCGACATCAACAAACCAAACCGATCGCAGCTCCCATATCAAGAACCAGCGACAACCTCACCTGCGTCACCCAACAGCTCCGCGAAGCTCCCTCCGCCTCTTCAGCAATGGCAGCTGTAGCCCGCCCGGAGGCAACCCAGATCCTCACCCACGCCCCGCAAGCGACAACCTTTTCCTTCACCCCCTTCCTCCGCCAGACCTACCGCCACGAGCTCTCCTCCGACCGCCCGCAATGCAAGCCTTTCCTCGCGGGCCACTGCCCCCTCGGCGCCTCCTGCCCAGACCGCCACGCCTCCTCGCCATCCTCCTCCAACAATAACTCCGGCGGCGGCGGCGGCGGGCCCTCGCTGGTCTGCAAGCACTGGCTGCGCGGCCTCTGCAAGAAGGGCGAGAGCTGCGAGTTCCTCCACGAGTACAACCTGCGCAAGATGCCCGAGTGCAACTTCTTCATGCGCAACGGCTACTGCTCCAACGGCGAGGAGTGCCTGTACCTGCACATCGACCCACAGTCGAAGCTGCCGCCGTGCCCGCACTACGACAAGGGCTTCTGCCCGCTGGGCCCGCGCTGCAGCAAGAAACACGTCCGCCGGAAGCTGTGCGTCTACTACCTCGTCGGCTTCTGCCCCGAGGGCCCCGGGTGCAAGTTCGGCGCGCACCCGCGCTGGAGGACGGACCTGGAGAAGCCGAGCGTCAAGGTCGAGGGCGAGGACGAGAAGAAGGACGGCGAGCGCGAGGACGGCGAGGCGGTGCCGGTGCAGAGGGAGCAGCGCATGCGGGACATGCACGAGGACCGCGGCCACGGGGACCGGAGGCACGGCCGCGGAGGAGGCAAGTGGCGCGATCGCGGGAACAGGAGGTTCCGAGGACGTGGTGGTCACTGAGAGGAGCGGCGCTTGGTTTGATGATAGGAGAAGGATGTGGGAGAGGGTGTGTACTATAGAGCATTTTTACGGCTTTCCTGCGTGGTCCGGTTTGCGACTGCGCTTGGCTCAATGATACCAAAAGTTTATGAATCATGGAGTTCTTTGACAAAATTGATGGGCCTGGAAACGAAGGGTTGCAATTGCAATAGTTTTAAACAGACTAAACCGCGGATTCAGAAGAGCGCAATGGGCGGCGCAACTGTGCACGAAATACCTTGTTGCAACAGGTATTTCAAAGTCTCCCAACACCCTACCCTGACTTATCCCAACCTCTGCAAACGCGTCAAATAAATCTTCCATAAATAAATGTTCCCGGTCATTCCGCCCCTAAATGAACGCAAAAATCAAAAGAAAACGAGTATGACAGGACTCGAACCTGCAACCACGGCCAACTTGGTAATGAGTACCGGAAGACCGCACGCTAGCCATTGCGCCACATACCCAGCTGATGACTATTCAGCTGAAAGATCTGCCTAAGTTGTGTGGACCTTTGGTGGGGCTGCTGCGTCGCCGCAGGAGAACATGCGACGAACCCCAGATTTGTAAATGGGCGCATTCAATACCCTGGATCAATGCATGGCAGGTTCACCGAAAAAAACTCGCTTTTACGCTTACGCTGCTGATGCTTTCCGATTAAGTGACGTTCGAGTTCAGCCAGCTGATCGGTCTTGGGCATTGTCTGGCTCTCAGTCAGACCGCCGCCTGATCAATAATGATGAGGAGCGTCTTGCGTTACTCGAAACGACAAGATTATCTCCAAAACTTCACGTCTTCATAATTTCATCTTGAACATAGCATAGACTTCTGCAGCCTCCAGCAGAGACAACTTGGCGGCTGAGAGACCTCCCCTCTGGGTAAAGTACGACATCATGTTCTCGAATGGGGCCGAGATGTGGAAAACGTTAGTTAGGGAAAACCAAGAAGGCTCCTTGGCTCCATGTTCAAAGATATTAGTGTTGCTACGAGGTACATAGATGCCGTTTCTACGCCGCAATCGATGTCAACTCTCAGAGCCCAATCTGGTGTTGTCTGCTACGACTACTCGGAGAGTTTTGAACCAGTTCTCGGATTTGACAGCCTCACGCTACGCTAATCATAAGAGGAAAACAGTAAAGCCGGTTACATGTATGTTAGGCTCAGCCACAATCTAGCCGACATGAAGCACCGGTTGAGCTCTGGTCCGGACAGTGCTTACGGGCTGGTACCTGACGCAGTACGTAACAGGAGCGAAGAGCCGCGCGAGAAATGAACACGAGAGGCCGTAGGGCTGGCCCCATGAGGGTGATAACAGAAGTATTGCAGATTAAACTTCGCTCGACGCGTGGACACGGCGCCCTAACGCTCTCGGCTCAGCCGACGGGATGGCTGCGTCGTGTGTGTTAGGAGGGGAACAAATCAATTGACAAAGTCGGAGCTGAGACAGAAGCTAGGCGATTGACCTCGAAAGTAAAGCGAACTGCCTCATTTGGTCAATCTCATGGTTGTTGACCATGAAGCGTAGTCGTCACCCAGAAACGGCATGTTTGCGTCAAACTTCAGCTCGTAATCACCCAGCGGCCACTCTTCATGTCTATCTCTCACCGTTCTCCGTCTACATCGCAGCTCGAACTCCATTGACGGGGTGGCTCTTTTCCGGCCACATCGCTTAGATAGACACCCTGCTTGCTTCCAAAGATGTCTCTCAATCTATTGGAGGCGGGATTGAAACCGATTGATTCGTCGAGTGTGAGGTCGAGCCAGCCGAGGATTCTGCAAAGTACCTGGCTCGGTGAGGTGTAGATTAGACTTCTGGGGTGGCTTCGTTCCCTGAAAGCCAGAAAATGTGCACAAAATTGAACCTCAAAGAGATCTGGGAAATTGTCTGAATCTATGATGCTGCCATTGTGCTATCCACGGGGCTGCGGCTATAGCCCATAATGCTCCAACGTTCTATCAAGCCCAGGTCAATGTCCATTCGGAATTCCATGCCCCCTTCGAAGTCAAAGACTGCAATCCATGAATCTTGAGAGCACGAGAAGCCGTGTCCAACGACCAGTTCTCACTTGCAAGAACCTGATCATTCAGAGTCACGGCCGAAACGTCCCGCTTGACTCCCATGATTGTGACGTTGCCGAGAGAGTTGGCGTCCTTGTACTCTCCGGAGGGACTGGCCTTGAGAACACCGTCCAAGGCGGTGAGCTATACGTCTGTTAGCTTCCAATTTCACCAAAGTGAGCTCAAGAATATACCTCTACAGTCAGAGTAGCCTCCTGCTCCAAGCTTTCGCCATCGTCCACGTAAAGATTACCCTGAGCGCCTCCCTCGCTGTCAAGCGCAACCAAGAGCCCCCACGGGTTGGCCCTGCTCTCTGTCGTCGTCTTGCCAGGCTCTTGAGTGGGAATGACGTATCCGCCGCGGAGGTACACAGGAATATGCCCAAGGGGCGCGTCGATGGTGACGTTTTGCCCAGAAGTAACTCCAGTGATGGCGGATTGGTTGTACCAGTCATACCACACGGTGCCCTTGCCAACACCGGGGAAGACGCCATCAACCGTGGTCGCCCCCTGCACAAGACAGGGCGTAATAAGCACAGCCGGCCCAAGCAGGAACTGCCTATCCGCATCCGCCAGCCACGGCTCATCCGCAAACTCCCACACAAGCGCCTTCATCACCGTATCACCGAGGGTATGTGCCCTGTAAAAGGCAGTGTACATGTACGGCAGCAGCGCATAGCGGATGGCCATGGCCTTCTTGGACGCGTCCGCCACGGCGCTCCAGCGATACGGCTCCTGCGGGATGCCCGCGATGGCATTATGATTCCTGTAAAACGGGAAGAACGCGCTCAGCTGCATCCAGCGCGCGCACAGCTCCATGTCGGCGTTGCCCGCGAAGCCGCACGTGTCGACGCCGAACATGGGAAAGCCGAAGATGCTGAAGCTCAGCGCCTGCGGGATCGAGAAGAACATGTACGCCCAGAGCGAGTAATTGTCGCCGCCCCAGTGCCCGGCCCACTTGCCCGACCCGGCAAAGGTCGAGCGGCCGATGATGAAGGGGCGCTTGCCCGGGAAGACGGAGAGTAGGGCGTGGTAGGTGGCGTTGAGGATCTGGTGGCCGAAGAGGTTGTGGAAGTCGTACTCTTCGGAGCCGCCGTGGTGCGTTGCATTGGGGGAGACGGCGTGCACGGCGAGGTCGCCGTGGATGTGGTCGATCACGTACGGCGGGTGGTTGACGTTGCGGACACCGGGAGTGGGAGTGGTCCGAAGGTAAGAGGTCGTCGTGGGGGTTGGGTCCGCGTCGTTGATGGCGGTGGATTTGGCAGCCTCGGCTGAAGCTGAGAGTGCAGAGATGGACGCAGCTTCAGTGGCGTTGGTCTTCTCGAAGCCTTCGGGGTAGGAGTAGTCTTCGTTGCCGGGTTCTCCTGGAAGCTGGAACGGGACATGGGCAGGGTTCTGGGTGAGGTTCTTGCTTCCGCAGCTGCCCACGCAGAACGAAGCTACTTCGGACATGTCAATCCAGATGCCATCGAAGGCAACCTTCTTGAACCAGGTCTCGAGCTCCGTCTTCCACCAAGAAAACGTCTTGCTCTTACCGAGCACGGCACCAACCCAGTCAGGGAAGACCGTGTAGCCAGGCCACACAGCTCCGACATAGAGTGAGCCGTCTGGGTTGAGGACAAAGGCGTCTGAGGAAAGGCCGCGGTCATAGGTTGGGTAGGCGTCATCTTCCTTCTCGGGGTTTGGCGAGTAAATTGCTGAGTCGACAATCGGCACGAAGTGCTGTCCGTTCTTGTGGAGTTTGTCGAGAAACTTCTCGCCGTCTTCGTAGGTCCAATTGTTCTTGTCGTTTTCGAAATCACGGTACTGATTCATGTAATCGATATCGGCTGATGGTAGGTTAGCACACGGCTCTGTTACACCTTCGCGACGCAATGCTCACCCCAGATCGTCTCAAGTGGGATCTCAAACTTTTGAAAGTCGTCGATGACCTCCTGCAGATTGTCCCAACTGGTGTAGCCCCATCTGCATTGATGAAAGCCCAGTGTCCAGTATTGCTGCATGGCAGGGAGTCCAACGGCGCTCTTTTGGTAAGAGGTAATAACGGAGTCTGCCGTAGGACCAGCGTAGAAGTAGAGGTCAATCATTCCACCAAGCGCTCTCCAGGTAATGTTGGACTCTCGAAGCAGGATTTCTTGGCCATGTGCGTTTCTCATAAAGACGCCATGGGTAAATGACTTGTAACTAGCAGTCTTGTCTGTGGGCTCGGCAACGTAGATGAGCTCATCAGAATCAGAGTCGGCTTTGTAGTATCGGGTGTCTAGGTATATGGGGTGTGACCCGTAAATGTTTCCATCGATGGGATCGCCAATATCAGCGGCATAGATAGTTCCTATTATGGTGAGCTAAACAAGTTCAAGATCCGGGCAGTCATCTTACTAGTCAAGTTCCTGTTCAATCGAAAGCCGTGGATGACCTCACCGAGCCCATAAAGATTGTGGTTCTTCGGAAGAGGTGAAGCAAACTCAAAGAACTGGTCTTCGAAGACCAGCTTGGTCCCCACGGTGGTAAAGAGGACATCTCCAGTGCTCTTTCTTGTCACATTAAAGCCAAAAGTCGGCGCGTTCGCCCACTTGAACTCCAGGTCGCTGTCCGAACCAGCCGATTGAGTCTTCCCGTCATTTTCAGGTTTCGGAATCAGTTCCTCAGGGAGGATGAACCACGTGTAGTTGTCCTTGCCGATATGTCTC
This sequence comes from Colletotrichum fructicola Nara gc5, assembly GCF_000319635.2. Lineage (NCBI taxonomy): Eukaryota > Fungi > Ascomycota > Sordariomycetes > Glomerellales > Glomerellaceae > Colletotrichum > Colletotrichum fructicola. The sequence continues at coordinate 1,660,392 of NW_027094057.1, forward strand.
GGTAGTATCTCGACATGGAGCCGGTCTGCCGCCTGGTACTCAACGACAAGCTTCAGAGCCTCAATCTCGTTGCCGTAGACGTTGCAAGCCTTGCCGGCGAGGTCGAGGTCTGCTGTGAACCCGTAAGAAGTCTCTTGAACATTGGATGCCGTGTAACCGGGGCAGACACTCTGGGGGTCCACCGCCTCTGGGTCGAAAATGTTGGGGATGAGATCAGCGCCGACGTCTGAGTCCATGGCCACTGTGAACTGGGCATCGTTGCTGCTGGTCGTGGTCGTTGCCGTGTACGACGAAAGCTGGCGTCCAAACTGGTGTCCGACGTCTGCCACTCTGACGACCGCGCAGAGCCCGAGAACGGCCACGGCCGTGAGGATGATGGGTAGGCGGAGAAACATGCTGCGCTTCTGCTCTTTCACTATCGTTGCGCCTTTCTCGTTCAATATCGGTCCCGTCTGTCGCGAGCTGATCATCCGGATGCACTGCGAAAGAACGACGAGCGCCGCGATCCACCATATCAATGATGCACAGAAGGCCGCCATCTCCTCTCCTCTTATACCCTTCCAATCGCCCCAATCGAGCCAGTCGTTCAATGCCATGTTGTCGTGGAGTTGTAGCAGCTGCAGAGGAGAGTGGTGATGACCAACGGGAAACTGTCAGTTGTCCTACGAGGAGAAAAGATCACATCACCGGCGTGGCATTGAGCGGCCTGACTGCGGTGTAGCTAGAGCTTTCCCCGCACAGACTAGAGAGGAGGTGGTTTGATGGTTTGAGGCGAGAGGAGCGTCCGGGGTTGGAGCTACAGCTTCTGGGGAAGCTCTGATTTACCGCGAGCTTTGTTCCGTGCAGCTGAAGCAAGGGAGCTAAGAAGAATGCGGGCCATGACGGCATGCGCATGTGCAGCGTGTTGGGTGTTGGGGTACAGCTGCGTGCGGAGTCTTGCGGAGTTCGTGCAGTGGCCTGCGGCGCGGCTCCGATCCGTCCCATGGGGTTTGTCGATCACCGAAGAAACCCCCGACGATGTGTAAGTGGTCTTGCTTATCCTGACTACATCTTTTGACCCGTGAAGTTCTCATTGGTCAATTCTGGAGAATCTTCGCTGAAACTGCGATGAGGGGGAATCGTCAATATGCAAGAACCTTTCGACTAAGAAGACACTGAGACCAGCATCATCCTGCCGATGCCCAATCCCATTGCTGGTCGGCAGCTTCCACCGCCGGTGCTGCTTCGGTATGTTATGTACTTCTCCACATAGCAGGCATGATGGTATCACGAGAGCCGACGGGATAGGGGACACCGTGGGAGAACCTGACAGTAGAGTGAGCATTTGGCAAAATCACTGAGGCAGCGGAGGAAAGCCACGTTCTTGTAACACGGCACAATGGGGAGAGAGGTCGACGTTATTTGAAGATCGCGAAGATCCTCAGTGTATCACGATTCATCAGACTTCTGTTCAACGACATCGGATCCCCAAATACTCGCATGACCAGCATCAGGACTACATGTCCCATAAGCTACGAATCAACTGAGAAGCAAATTGAATAAGTCATCTTCATTGTGTCATCTACAAGGGGTCAGTTGTCTCGGAAAGTCTGCAGACTCGTAGCCGTGGTGAAAGCAGCGCTGAACGACACCGTCTCGCCATCATACTCCACTTATTTATCGGTTCATCCGCTTTTTGACCCTCCGTGACTCTGTCTCGATGCCATTTATCTGCCTTTTGCTCGGCCAAATACTTGAGTATGAGTCCCTGTAGGAGTTTCTTCTTGACGCTGGATGATTGGGATTAAACAGAAACCGGATACCCATGAAACCAGGGGCCCGTCATGCTCACTACACACATTCTAATTCGTATATGGCAGCTGAGGGCCTCGATGGAGAATCATACTAAAGCACATAATTCGCTATCGGTATTCATGGTGAGAATGCGAGAACTTGAACATCATAGGATAGCTTTCGATGGCTCCAACACGTAAATGACGGCGGTGGCGCGAGGATGAGAAGTATCAACACGGCGGCCTGAATGTTCTCTCATCTCTCGCTAACAGGTTTATTGAAATTGCGAACCGGATTTAACTAAATATTCGAATCGAGTGTTGTAACAACAAATGAAAACCTCGTGTTGAGAAAGGGACACCTTCCGCTTGGTTTCCTCGAGTGGCAAAGCCACGACAGAATCAACCACCTCCTTGCGTAGAACACCGTCAGCAGTGGAAACGACACAATAATACCTCTTCCAAAACTGTCGATTCTCAAAGAGGTTCATTCATGTCTTGCGGTCCATATTCTCGCCAGAACCCCTCTTGGCTTTCCCCAACCAAGTTCCGCTTCGATGAACAAGTGCATCGCCGCCCTGCCCCCTTAAGCGAGGGGCGACCCGGATGACCCAGATGATGGTTCCCTAAGGTCACCGTTGCAGTTTGCGATGCCGACGCACGAGACGGGGTTAGAGAGGTCGACGTTGGTGGCCGGCGAGATGTTGATCAGGCCGCCGGCGGGCGGAAAAGGCACGCCCAGGGCCGTGGCTAGGAATGCGGAGATGGCGATGAGTTGGAAGTGCATTATTATTTTTTCGTGGCAAGGACTGAATGGAATCGGATTCGATTGAGAAATGAGTGTAGGGTTGAGGTAGAAAGGTTAGAAGACTTTGGACCCCGTTTGCGCGTTGTGCAGTCTTATATATCTATCCATTAGAACATGGAGTGACTCCCGGACTGGCAGGCTTCATTGAACAGGGCCGAGCAAATTACCGTTTTGAAATTTCTGGGACGTACAGCCTGAGTCAGTTAGAGATGATTGTTTTGTCTGATTTATTGTCTTTACTGTCGCCTACGCTCCGGTTGAGGCAACGGCGATTGGATCAGCACAGAGGCGGACTTAAGAGCCGAGACAAGGTAAAGAGGCAGTTCTGTACATCATATTCATGATCAATAGGTCTTCTGAGGTGCAAGCCGACTTCTCGCAACAATAGAGGCGCCGCGACATGCCAAAGATCGTCCCGAAGGCGCTGGCTCTAGCGGGCTGTGGCGGCGGCGTCAAAATGCTAGCTAGCTGCCGTTGACGTTCCCACTTGGTCGTCAACGGGCAACGCTGGCAGAGGGAATGTTCTGTTCTGTTCTGACTTTCTAGTCAATTCTACGACTTCAAGAGTATCCAACATTGATCCATAAGGACAGTCAGTTTCGTGATACCGGGCTAGCCACCCTTGTCCCGGATCCGAAAGTGGGGCCCGGTCGGGCCCGATGCGGGGATCGCGCGGTGCTGGCGCCGCCAGAAGGCAGGGGATGGGCCCCATTCAGCACCGCTCCAAGGCACTCGGAAGCCGTTTAAGATTTCGGGCGTTGCTGGTGCTGCGATGTCAGTAGAAGACATCCTCCGTTGTGACGGAACAACCGAGGAAGGGGTAAGGTTCGACGGGCCTCCATGGTATCGTCGTCACGGGCATTGTTGCCCGGGCTGGAGACGTTATGCAATCAATAACATGGATGTGGATCTCTTTTGCAAACCATACCTACCAGCCTCAACATGATCCTGTCATCAAGAACCGATTCCTGCCATCACAGTTTCTTCAGAGATGGTGTCCAACACAGCCTCACGCGTCGACCTGAACACCGCCCAAAAACCTTCCTCTGCACCTACTCATCGTCATCCAAACATGAGCTTCCTCCCATCCCACCAGGAAACTCCAAGCAAACCGAAATCCCACGGGCCTTCGGCAACCTTCTCCATGAGGCTAGCACACGCAATGTCGTCAGCCCCAAAATCGAAAAGAGTATGCAAAAGCCAAAAAAAAAACCAGCAGACCACAATGCCTCTGTTTCAAACAATAATGCAATGCACGCCAGCGCAGTGATGTCAAGAAACCTCCCGCCCCCCCAGAGATCCCTTTCCCCCTCTTTCAGAAACACCGCAGATGAGGCTTTGATAGGTGCGATCAGCCACACCTCCTCCAGACCGGACGCGCGCACACGACAGGGGTCTTCCCATCTCGACGTGTGACGTCACCGCTGCGGGCAAGAGCTCTCTCTCTCTCTCTCTCTCTCTGGCCTGCCATCGCATCCTGCCCATTAGCTCAGATATTACCAAAACGCCGCAGTACGGACGAGTATATAAATCCACCTACCAAGCCACTTCCGTCATCATGCATATCTCCCCTGGTCCCATAGCAGCGCCCATCATCCCGCTTACACTAGTTAATAAAAAGACCCCCAACGGGCCATCGACCTAAATGACGACCAACAAGAACGACAGCAAACTCGCAAACGTTCCCATTCTCAACAAACTCACATCCAACTCGAATTCGTCCTCGTCCTCATCCTCCTGGACAGGCTCATCATCAAATAAGAAGAGTCACCACACGCCGCACTACAACTCCACAGACCACCACCATCTCAGGATGCCCGTCGGAAACAACGACCAGAACAACGGCGTCACGGGCGCCGCCAAGTTCGTCACCTCGACGCTGGGCAACACCGTCGGCGGCGTCACGCGCACCGTCGGCAACGTCACGGGCGCCGCGACCAAGGGCGTCGGGGACACTATCACGAGCGCGGGCGGCAGCGCGGGGCGGCCCATCGGCGACGGGCTGGGCAACCTCGGCGGCGGGCTGCAGAATGCTTTGAATTCCGTGGGGAAGGGCGCGGAGGATGCGGGGCAGTGGAAGAGGTCGTAAACAATGGCTACCTAGGATACTGTGACGCCGGAAAATTGGACGAAAGGTTCTTGAGATTGTATTAGTAGGAGCGTTGACCATCAAATGAAACTATTCACCCCATTCTATTGAGCTTCTGGATGACGTGTTGTTGAGTGAAGTAACTGGTCATATTGTGCGATAAACGCTTTATCATACTGTACTTTGAATAATTATCATACACCACGCCATAGAATTGGTGATACACACTGACCGGCGATGCGGTCTTGTTCATGGTTTCTCCAAGCCCGGATAAGCCTGTAACCTTCGTCCACAATCCACTCAGAGGTTACTACGACTAATGCTCCGAAACTGGCGCAATTTCTACCATTCCAGGTATGCTTCACCGCATTTATTTTACAATGCGCAATTTGTAAGTTTCCAACTGCTCCTTCGTCATCTTGCTGGGGCCGCCCGCGAACTCGTCAACGCCGTTGTTGTTCTTGGGGAACGCAATGACATCCCTAACAGACGACGCGCCGCTCAAGACAGCCACGAAGCGGTCGAACCCGATGGCGAAGCCGGCGTGCGGCGGACACCCAGAGCCGAGGGCTTTCAGCAGATGCGAAAACTCCTTGACCTTTTTCTTATCCATCTTCAGGATCTCTTCAAAGATGAACTTTTGGATCTGGGCGACGTGGATACGTCTGCTGCCGCCGCCGAGCTCAACGCCGTTGAGCACGAGGTCGTAGTGATCTGCCTTGGCCATGATCGGATCAGTGAAGAGTAGCTCGAAATCCTCCTCTGAGTGCGGCGCCGTGAACGGATGGTGGGTGGCGGAGAAGCCTGCCGCGCCGCCCTGCCCACCGACGTCACCCTCCTCTGTGAGGGTGAACATTGGGAAGTCGGTGACCCAGAGAAACTTGAAGGAGTTGTCGCGGTCGATGAGTCCGGTCCTGACAGCCTCGTGGTAGAATGCGATTCTAATCTCGCCAAGCTTGGTTGAGCCGCCCCCGCGAGGCCCCTTCTTGCACGCTTGGAAAAAGACAACGTCGCCATTTTGCAAGTCGGAAAAGCCCGAATCCTCCGGGACATGGGGCAGAATGCTGTCGATGCCTGCCGGCCCAAGGGAGGAGAACCCGTTCAGAGGCTTGCTGCTGTCGAACACTAGGGCCACCGGCCCGCCGTCTGGGTTTTTGGAAAGACTCGCGGGCAGTTCACCCATGAATTTCAGCAGGGCCTTTGACACGTCGTACTTGTCAATGCCGTCCCGGGGGCTGAACTTCCATGTTTCGACAGCGGGGTCTTTGAGGTCACTGATCATGCTGATGAAGTGTCGGTCGAGGTGCTTATCGACGCGGCATATCTGAATGGTGTCAGTCAAAGACAGGCAAGCAAGCGTTGAGACTGACCCTGTTCGGTATGCGCAAGTCTGGCTTGTCGGATCCGTAGAGATCCATACAGTCCGTGTACTTCATCCTTATGAACGGCGTCGGAATGACAGGATATTCTTGGTAGAGTGGTGTTTGAGAGTCGTCCTTTGCACTGTCTTGGACGCTCTGCTTCCAATCCTGAACATCTTAGTCTTTGAATAGCTTTCGTGTGAGACGTGATTTGCCTACCCGGAGGGATGCCTTTTTGACTGGTGAGAAACCCTTCCTCCCAATCTCCATGACATATTGCTCTCGCATGGCCTCCCAGGCTCTTCCAACGACGTACTCGACGTCTTCCATAATGTGCTTTCCCGTGGCGAAGGACTTCTCCATGTCAAGCTGTACAGCATGTCAGTCGCGCAGCTTTTGAACTTGAGAGGATTATGCAAACCTGGGTGAACTCGGGCTGCCGGTCAGCACGATGATCTTCGTCGCGGAAACATCGCGCAAATTGGTAGTAGCCAGACATGCCAGATGCCATCAAGACCTGCTTATATTGCTGTGGACTTTGTGGCAGAGCATACGCATGCCCGACCTTCCGCGTTGGCACGATGAATTCTCTGGCACCTTCAGATGTCGATTTGAACAAGACTGGGGTTTCCACGTCCATGTAGTCCCGATGCACCATAGCTTGTGCCAGAGTTGATTTGAGCTGAGCACGGAAGCGCAATCTCTCGCGCAGGTCCTTGTGGAAGCGCAATTGCAGGTGGCGCTTCTCTGGTGGAAAAAGCGTGTTCGGGCCGATGATGATTTCAGGCGGGAAGTAGCCAAGATGTTTTATCGACTCCAAATCCATCTCAAAATGCGACGTGGTAGAAGCCTCAGTGACAGTGCCCGAAGCAAGGACTGCACTAAAAGGGCGTATCTTGCTCAACTTATCAACCTCCTCCTGCCCTTTGGCGGCGATCTGACCTATCCGCTGACCATTGCGTTCTAAGCTGGCGAAGGCCAAATTTCTGCTGACCTTTCGAAGTTTACTGATGTAACCGCTGATGGTGATTTTGGCTCCGACATGACCCCAAGTCTCAGGCTCGGACATGTCAGGGGCGGCAACTGGGTAGTCCAAAATCAGCCATAGAACCTCTATATCGATTGGCATTCCCGCTTACAGCAAGTCTTGAATTTCTCTGAGAGAGCCGTGTGAACATCGTCGGCCTTTGGACTGGCTGTTGATCCACAGCGAGTTTGCTGAGAGAAGGAAATCGAAGAGCAACATGGCTGCTTTGAGATCAATACTAGCCCTCGAGTTACAGACTGCGACTGCGATATGCGAGGATGCAGGCTGGCCAGGCCTCTCATCCGACAGCACTGTCGAAGCATTTTAAAGGGCTATGAAGGCGTCCAGCGGTATAACGAGAGTCGCTGACGATGATTTCAAGATTGAGATGTATTTGCGACTAGTAGTCCAGTACTGAAAAATCTCAATGGCGCAACATGGCGGGTGAATATCCTTGGCGGGTCAGATTTGACGTTGAATATTCATGAGAAGCTATCGCAGCTCAGCCCACTGAACCCGCCCATCCGACATTTTCGCAGCCAATGCGCGCCAGGGGGGCAGTCGCGCTGCAGGGCACCTTCACCTTGGCAGCTCAGCTGTGTTGCACCTCAGGCAGGAGGCGGGTCCCCACCAAAAAAAGTGATTAGCGCGGGGCAGGCTCCCTGTATAAAAAAACTCGCGTCGAGCTCCAAAAAGTCTCTTCTTTTCCTCTTCATGATTCTTCCATTTCAAAAAAGTGTATGTTTGGTCCGCCCCCCGGTATCGCGCCGCACCGCACACACCGCATCGAGAAACTTTACTGACAACAATTCTGCAGGTGATGAAAGCCGCGCGTGTTTAATATGATGCAGCTCCCGCTGTCCGAGGCATCCAAGCTCTCCCCTTCGGGCGGCTTCAGGGCAAAGGTGTCGAGGGCGGTGGGGGCCATGATCTAGGCGTTCGACACGACCTTGTTACAACATCGGACGCGATGAAAGGCAACTCTGATTTTTATCGAAATGGAAGATTCTACGAGGGTTCTGGGGGCTTTTGGCACGCAGCAGTAACCGACAGACCTGTCAGCGCCAAGTGGCGCCTCAGGTCCCGTCTGTGTTCACTGACTGGTGATGGGCACAGTTGCGGTCGGGCGCGTTTTTACGTTTTTCCCGCCGTACATCGGCCGGAGATGGTCGATTGGCTCAGTTTGCGACACATCGGATGTTCCTACCTTTCGCAGTCGTTGCCGACGGAGCTTACTCTTGTTGGAGAGCTGGGTTGGCTTGGGTGTGGGAGGCACGGATGACGGCAAGTCGAGACTGGGAAAGCCAGCGAGCGAAATACGAGTCGAGCATTCAGTGTACAGTAGCAATTTGACCTCGCCGGTGCATACACACTGACGGGGAGGACGCCCTGTGCGGGTGGCCAGCAATATCCCAGACTTTTATGAATCAAACAAATAAGACCGATGTTGGGGAGAAGTAAGACGCGGTACATGTGAAGAGGTGGCCAGCGAACCCCATGTTTCTTGATGGTGTTTCAACGGCCATGGTGCCGTTGGATGGCGTTGGAGTTGTTGCACTGCCGAGCGAGAGGGGCTTGCTGATGTATCCGTACCTGCCTTGGCTGCTGTATTATTTTGAGCGTGGTTGGTTGATTGGGGAGGGAGCGTTCGCATTGGCGGCTGACTGATGTACTGTCAAATCCTCGGATTGGTACTGAATACGGTTCGGGTCGTGTTTTCCTGGGCATTTGAAGGACGAGACACACCGATCGGAAGAAGAAACCAGCTGTGAACGGCAGAAGCAAGCAAACAACAGCATCAGTGGCATCTCCACCCACACTCTTTCTATCCGTACTTCTCCCCCCCCCAAAAAACAACCTGCACCCCGGCAGGTCGGAGCTGCCAGTTTTCGTCCGTGTCAGTAAGGTATTACCATTAGATGGGGGGCCGCCTTGACGGGACCTCGGGGTCGTCCTGAGGCCCACCTCACACACTCAGGCGGCGCTAAAGAGGACGCCGCACTGGTAGAGAATCTCTTCAGCGGCGGGAGATGCTTGGTGTGTGTCGCAGTTGAGGTCGCAGTGCAGCGCAGCGCAACGCCAGGACCACCGATGGCGTACCTGACCTGACCTGACCTTAAGGTACCGAACCTGAGGTACTTTACCTCACTACCTTACATGCACCGCAAGTTCTCTTCCCTCCACGTCGTTGGAATGCCACGGCGACAGGTGCCGACTGCCAGCATCACGAGCCCGCAAAACAGGCACTCGTGGACAGGGTTCCCTACCACTGCTACCGGCATAACCGGGTACGTGCTTTGTTGTACTACGGATGGTAGATACCCCTAAGGTCTACGGTCCATCGTGTGGTACAGCTGCTGCCACGACAGAGGTGTTGGGTAGAGTCGAAAAGGACATCTACATCTCCAGGCGACTCGAGTGAAGATACCCAAGGGAAAGACAAGTAGGAAAAGGAAAGGTGACGACGGGACCAAGACTCGTCCTAGTGTCGGTGGCGTAGCGATGCAGACGGGAAAGCAGAAGGGCTGCCCAGGAATCAGAGGCCGCGGCCGCTAGGCGCACCGCACCTGGACCTGACCTGGACCTGACCTCTGGACTTGAACACGCACTTGCACCTCCCCCCCGTCCCTCACAGGCTCACAGCCCCAGGTTACGTAGCAGCCCGACCAACCGACGGCCGTCGTCTTTCCCAATTCAAGACCGTGGCCCGTCCTCCTCCACCCAAACCCACCACTTCCCGACCAAACGTGGCCAACGTCGATACTGACGCTGCCCGCCCTCATTTCCCGAATACCCAACGTTAGCTCCTCGCTCACGCTCCGCTCCATCAGGCGCGCCGCCATATCTCGACAACTGCATCGCCAAATCTGTATCCTTAATCACCATCTCCGCGGTCCCTTTCCGATATCCCAACGCCCTGTCATGGCCGTTGGTCCTACCCCGGAGCCCGAACCACTCGTCCTGCATTGAAGCTTGCCAGGGCCCAATTTCGCCCAGCTGAGGGTTTCCCTGGCCTGCAACCCGCCTCCGTCGCGCCCCGTCACCGATACTTCTCCCGTCCGTCGACCACGACCCCGTCTGCATCTCTAAGAAGCGCAGACCTCGCGATAATCCATCTTCCTGTAAAGGAGCAATTAACCCGCTCGAGATACCCCGTCGAGGCCCGTGACGGCCGTTCCCTTTCGACGGTTTTCCTTTTCCGGGACTTTCGTCCGATCGCAACCCTCAACTCAGCTTTCCCTTCGTCGCCAAGCTCACCGGCTGCCACGAGTCCCCGACAGCGACGAACAACCACTTCGATCCGACCGACAAAATGTCAAGCTCCTTCGAGAAATCGGTCAAGGGGGCCACCAAGATCAAGGTTGGTTAAGGGAGGCGGCGACGGTCATTCCACGCCGCTAGCTGTTCGCGCCTCGCCCGATCATGACGATGCTGACTTTATTGCCTCTAGGCCGCGCCACCCAAGACCAAATACATCGAACACATCCTCGTAGCGACACATGCCGGCGAGGCTGGCGTTGGGGAGGTCTTTCGCGCCCTGCAGTTCCGTTTGCGAGACTCGACATGGACCGTCGTCTTCAAGAGCTTAATCACCGTTCACCTGATGATCCGTGAAGGCTCACCCGATGTCACACTGTCATTCCTCGCGAGGCACCCCAACACGCTTGCTATCAGCAGCTTTACGGACGGTATGTAGATATTGAGGCTGTCGATGAAGACGGTGGATGCGGTGCTAACAACGCATAATAGCCCAGACACAGGGTCGGAACATTCGGCATTACGCCAGCTACCTGAGCTCCCGAGCAAAGGCGTTTCGCGAAACGAAATGCGACTGGGTCCGGACCAAAGAATCGAGGTTGGAGAAGCTTACGGTCGAAAAAGGCCTGCTGAGGGAGACGGAAATCCTCCAAACCCAAATCACAGCCCTGCTGAAATGCGATGTGAGTCTTACGTGGTTGGAGATGGCTGGGTTCGGGTATTGACGTTGAGCAGGTACTCGAAGGCGAAATCGAGAACGAAATCACAGTCACCGTATTCAGACTACTGGTGCTTGACCTTTTGGCTCTCTTCCAGGCTCTGAACCAGGGAATGATTAACATCCTAGGTAGGTCTTGGAGTTCGCGCACATTGTATACTTGCTAACTAGCCAGGCAACTTCTTCGAAATGTCAAAGGTCGACGCCGAGCGAGCCATGGCCATCTACCGCAACTTCACCAAGCAGACGGATTTCGTAGTGCAATACCTGAGCGTCGCACGGCAATTTGAGCACCAGACCCGCGTCGAAGTTCCTAAGCTGAAGCACGCGCCCGTCAACTTGGGTCGACAACTCGAGGAGTACCTGCACGACCCCGACTTTGAGGTTAACAGAAGGCAGTACATCGCTGAGCAGCAGGCCAAGAAGAAGGGAGGAGGGGCGATCATGAAGTCAGCGGGCGCTGTGTTCGATTCCAAACCCGCGCCAGCAGCGAACAACCCGTTCCCGAGCACCAACGGATTTTCACAGCCAAAGACTGAGACTGCCAAGGGACCTGCGCCGGATCTGATTGATTTCTTCGAATCGATTGAACAGAACCAAACGACGATGGCGCCGAACCAGCAGCAACATCAGCAACAGCAGCAGATGCCTATGCAGACTGGCTTTGCCCCCAATGGTCAATTCCAACCGCAACCTACAGGCTTCCAGCAGAATGGGTTTGGAGCGCAGCAGCCGCAGAACGGATTCGCACCTCAGCCGACAGGATTTGGGACCAATCCGTACCAGCAGCAACCGCAGCAGCAGCAACAACAGAGCACAAACCCCTTCGGCCAGCCTCAACAGCAGCCCCAGCAGCAAGCACCACAACCATTGCAACCCGCCTTCACTGGGGCTGGATTCGGCGGCTTCACCCCTCAACCGCAACAGCCTTTCCAGCCCGGTACTCTTGGTGCCATACCGCAGGACTCCGTGGCTAGCTTCCCGACTGGTGCGACCGGCATGCTTAGTCCCAACTCGGCTCAGCAGATGACGAACCCATTCCGGGCGTCTATGTTGATGGCCCAGCAAACGGGCATGTCTACTAATACCGGGTTCTCGAGCCCAGCCAGCCCTCAGCCCAATCTCAACAGGCAATCTACCAACCCTTTTGCGAGATCTTCGCCTCAAGCGCAACAACCATTCCCGACCGCGCCTGCACCTAATAACTCTCCGTTTGGCTCTCAGCCGAGCCAGTCGACGACGCAACTCCCGACCATTGCACCTTTGCAGCCGATGATGACTGGCACCAACCCGTTCGCCAAGAACTTCACCGGGCAGCAACTGCAGCAGCAAAGGCCCGCTACCAGCTCTGGTGCGCTCGTTCCACAACCAATAGGGACCACGAACCCTTTCCGCCAGGGTGCCTTTGTGAACCACCAGACAGGCATGGGCTGGCAGCACAACCAGCAGGCCATGGGCGGAGGGCTGGATTCTCTGGATACTGTGCCCGTTTTCCCGCGACCTATTCAGCAAAGTCCCTGGCAGACATAATACCGACTGTTTCAAAGATGGCGCCGCGAGCATCATTGCATGCGACGGGGCAATTTCCTTCTCTAGTTTCTCATCTCAAGCGAGGCGTTGTTCTGGGTTTGCTTGTACTACGGAGGAAGGGTGCTTAGACGGCTTGCGAAAAACAAAGCTCGGCAACGGATTACGTCACTGGTGGAAACCGGGCATTATCATCGAAGCCTGAGCTTGAAAAATGTATTATCTAGTAAGCAGACTTTAGAAAGTAATTTTTGCATAAGAGGGAGTTGTCTCCCTCAGGACTCTTTTTGAATCTCTGCTTCGCAAGTACTGTTTTGCGTCATCGCCGTCTAGTAATCCTGTCCAAGTACCCGCCAAACGCCATCGCTATGCCTGCCCAAAATATCGCGATAAACAATGAAAACTAGAAAACGTCATCCACTTCCATCCTCTGACTTGTCACTCCCGTAGCGGCCGCTGCCGCAGCTTCCGCGGTAGCGACCTTCTCCGGCCCCTTCTCGTCGTCAATAAACACAGCCAACCCCGAGAACGCCTCGAACATGGCCCGCCCCAGGTACTCCTCCGCGCTGTACCCGCCGACCACGATCTCGTCCTTCTTGCGCGCGTCGTCGACCCAGGGGTTGCGGTACTCGTCCAGCGGGCCAAGTGCATACCGCTCCATGTCGAGGCGCAGCCCGCCAAAGGGGTCGTAGGGCTTGTTCTCCTCGACGACGCGCTTCTTCTCCTTCTTCAGGCCGCGGATGGACAGGCCCGGCGCGGAGCTGCCGGTGGCGTCGGCGAGGGAGCTCGCGGCGGCAGCCATCCGGCCCTGGCCGCGCTTCTTGAGCAGGATGCGGTTGAGCGTCTGCTTGGCCTCGCCGACGTCGCCGGAGGCCAGGCCGTCGAGCATCTCCTCGCGCATGCGCTGCTCCTTCTTCTTCTCGGCCTTGTCCTCCTCCATGGCCTCCGCGCGGCGCCGCCGCGCCTCATCCTTCTCCGCCTCGAAGCGCGCCACGCGCTCCGCCTCGGACTCCTTGGCCAGCCGGCGGTTGCGCTCGATCTCGGCGCGGTGCGCCTGCTCCCACTCGATGAGCCGCGCCTCGGCGGCCTTCTTTTCCGCGTCGGTGCCGGAGATGATGTCGAAGGTGAGGGTCTCGACCCACTCGAGGTAGCCGTTGTAGTCGGCGAGGGTCTCGAAGTCGTCCTCGACCTTGTTGAGCACGGCGGCGACGCGGCGGCGTATGTCGACCTCGCGCTCGACGGCGAGGTCGCCGAAGTAGGCGGACTTGAAGCCCTTCTTGCGCAGCGTCTTGTGGCAGCCGGCGTAGGGGCACTGATTGGGCCCGTCGGAGAAGATGCGGGCGACGCAGTTGGCGCACATGGGGTGGTAGCACTCCGGGTTGATGAGGAACTCGAGGTCTTTGTTGAGGTAGCGCATGGTTTTGCAGACGGGGCAGACGGAGTCGTCGGTCTGCACGGCGCCGCCGTTGGGGGCGCGGGCGGCGGACATGATGTGGGTTTGTTGGTTGGCGTGAATGCTCGTGGATGGGGTTTCGTTTCGTCCCGTCGGGTTTGGATGGGAAGGTTCGATGGACGACGTAGTTGACTCAGGGCGGCATTGAGATGGGTTGTTGGAGGACCGCGGGTTGACGTTGCGCTGGAGTTTGGGGTTGAAGAAATCAAGCACCGCGCCTGCCTGAAAGAAACGAAGTTCACGATTAAGATGCGCCCAGATCGGCGGTGGTGGCTTGTAAAGTTGACGGCGAGGCTGATTGGGAAAGGAAACGTTTATTAAGCGAAGCTAATTGGCCAGAGCTCCCCGATCGAAAACGCACGGTCCGGGGGGCGTAATATGGGGGGTTGATGGTGGTGCAGTGCAGCTAAGCTACCCCTCCAAGAATTCCGTCAGCCTTTCCAGGGTCTTCTTCGACTTTTGCCATCATTCTGTGTACCGCAATACCGCAATCATGGCCGACAAACCTGGTATGTGTTCACCCCTCCTGCTTATCTGAGCGGAAGGTCGATGGTGACATATCATGAACAATCAAAAACTGACCACGCAAAACCACACAGAACCCACCCCCGCCGAGGAGGCCGCCGCCCGCGCCAAGGAGGCCGAGGAGCAGAACGCGCTGCCGTACAAGTGGCAGCAGACCATCGCCGACGTCGACGTCACCTTCAGCGTGCCCGGCAACTACAAGAGCAGGGACCTCGTCATCGACCTGAAGAAGAACACAATCTCCGCCGGCGTGAAGGGCCAGGAGCCGATCATTAAAGTATGCATTACCCCAAGGGAGGCACATCATCACCACAGAGGACATAGAAACTGACACGGAAGGGCGCAGGGCGACCTCCCCCACGCAATTATCGTCGACGACTCGACCTGGACCCTGGCCTCGGCCGCGGACGGCACCAAGACGGTCGAGATCCACCTGGATAAGGTGAACAAGATGGAGTGGTGGCCGCACGTGGTCAAGGACGCGCCCAAGATCGACGTATCCAAGATCCAGCCCGACACGAGCAAGCTGTCGGACCTCGACGGCGAGACGCGCGGCATGGTCGAGAAGATGATGTGGGACCAGCGCCAGAAGGAGATGGGCCTGCCGACCTCCGACGAGCAGAAGAAGCTCGACATCCTCAAGAAGTTCCAGGCCGAGCACCCCGAGATGGACTTCAGCAACGCCAAGATCAGCTAGACGAGCCATGATGTAGGAGAGGGCGATAACGAAGACAGTTACACACGGGGGCACGCACACACATGACACATAGGCGTTGGTGAATTGAAAGTGTATTCATTACGAAAACTAGTTTACGGGACGAGGAAATGTCAGGGGTGAAACGAATCGCCGAAACCATGGGAGAGCAGAAGCAAACGGTTATGGCGTCAGAGAGCCCATGTGTTGTGACATTCCTCTTGGATCCGCTAGTAATGGTGAAGCAGATTGAATGCTGCAGCCCATCAATTGTCAGATTAATAAGCGGTCCGTCGCTACAGCGCGTCCCTGGAAGAGAAAAAAGACCATGCACTGTGAAGAAGCAAAGCTGGACGGATTAGTGGTTGACAACAGCAAAGAGGTTGATAGCAAAAGCACGTCAGGAATCCTTAGAGCACAGGTTCGCCGACATGAGACCCAACATTGGGTCTATGAATCCAATTTCTATCCGCTCTAAACACCCTCGCATGTCCTGACGGATGGCGTTGGAAAAGCAAGCAGACAAGAGGGCATGGAGCTGCCTCGGCGCACGAATCACTTGACAAGGCATCTGTGATGTTGATTAGCGAAAATTCCTCACGGACTGATGCAAACAACATTGGAAAGTAAAAGTGGTATCAGAAAGTAGATTACATCCACACGTGTTTTGGTATCTCGGACAGGGATAACTGTATTTTTGATGTCTAATTCATCATTTGGGAGGAGGGGGTGAAGCGAAAAAGAAGATCGTCTTACCTGGGATGATGGATGGGACGGGCGTGTGATGTTGGAAGTTATTCACTTGGTTGAGTATCTGAGAATTGAGTCAGTCAAGTCTTCCTGAAGACAAGTCCAGTCATGAGCAAAGAAAAGATGCCAAATCAGAAGGTAGATTACATCCACACATATTTTGTATCTCGGACAGGGATAACTGTATTTTTGAAGTCTAAATCATCATTTGGGGAGGGTGTTGAGTAAAGAAAATATCACCACGTACCTATTGGGTTGAGATCCGGCCGTCTACTGCTTGGAAAGACGAGCAGCCTTGAACTTGCTGATGCGCTGACCGCCGTCGGCCTCGTCCAGTGGCCGGATCACAGACGTGTCTTCTTGCAAGAAACCACCCTGTTTCTGGATGAAGTTTCTCCGCTTGCGGTGGTACTCGTCGGCAACGTCTTGGTCGATGAAGTCATCCCCAAAGGCGTCGTCGTCCATTGGGTTGGCCTCCTTCTCCACGATGGCATCGGCGAGCGTCTTGCCTTCTGGGCCAGTAGGAGCAGTGGGTCGGTCCTGGTCGAGGAAACGGACAGGTACATCCATCGGACCCTTGGGGACGGCGTCGTCATCAACGACAGTCGGGGCAGCTCTTTGCTTCTTGAAGCGTGAAGCCTTGCGCGTGGACTTGACTTCTGTTTGCTGCGCGGGGCCAGAGCGCTCAACGATGTCGCTAAGAGGCTCGACGATGGGCTCTGTGGGAGCCTCGGGAGCGACAGCTGGCGATGATGTTGCAGGCGTCGTCTCGGGAGCGATATCGAGGTTTTGGGCGAAGCGAACGCTCTTCTTGCTGTCAGACTCGGTCGGCGAAGAGATTCGCAGGCTGGAAGCGGCCGGGGAAGGCGTAGACTTGGGAGGTTCCGAAGCCTTGGCCTGCTCGCCACGCTTGATAACGATGCGACCGATGCCTTGCTTATCCTCGTTGTCGGAGTCATCCGCTTCTTCCTCGGCCTTCTCCGTAAAGCGAGACTTGACACCAAGTCGCTTCTCGAGCTCGAGCATCCGCTGGTGGTAGCCGTCGTCGAGGACACTGCTGGTGGAACGTCCGTACTTGTCCTCTTCCTCGTCCTCGTCAAGGTCAGAGTAGTCGTACTCCCAGTCATCATCGTCATCGCCGGAGCCTTCCTCGAGCGTCAACTCAGCGACGACAGCCCCGACCTCCTCCATGCCGTACTTGAGCATCTCTCGGCGGAGGAGTGCGTCTTCCTCAGTCTCGCCCTCGGGAACGACAGGAGGCTGCCGGCTAATCTCCTCCTGATCCTTCGCCGTCTTCATGATTTCTTCCACGCGCTGGACGTTTCTAGAAATCTGAGGCTCTGAAGCGGGCTTGGTGTCCTCCGAGAAGGAGACAGTCTTCTTGACCGGGACGATGTCGTCGACCTTGTACTCAGACTGAGATGGCTCGACGGCAGGAACGGGTTCCTCCTTCGGTGCTGGAGCCTCAGCAGGCTTGTCGGTGACATCCTCGACGATCGCTTCAACCTTTTCCGGGCTCTCAGTCTTGCCCTCAGGAATGTCCTTGACACCGGCCTTCTCCAAGATCTCCCTGATCTGCCCACTGGAGTCGCCCGGACGCTGGAGCCGACTAGCAACAATGTTGCCTTCCTCGTCCAGCTCCTCGATGATCTCTGTTATGGGCAGGCCATCTTCGTCGCGCACGTCGGGGTTGCTGACGATGCTGGCGGCGGCGTGCTTCTGCTCAGCAGACTCGAGCTGCTTCTCGAGCGTCTCGATGTTCTTGGACACATAGTCGATGCGACGCGTCAGGAGATTGACAATCTGCTCAGCAGGCTTAAGGTCGATCCTGCCAAACAAGTCATTGATCTCCTTCTTGTCGACGACCTCGCCCTCAAAGTCCCGGCGGATGCGCGCGAGGTGCTCAGAGCTGGCGGGTTGGGGAGCAGACTCGATCTCCTCTTTCAAGGACTCATACTCCGCGTCCCATTGTCGCCAGTGCTGCAGAGCCTTCTGCAACTTGGCGATATTGTCTTCAAGTTGCAGACGGTGCTTTTCGAGGTCGAGAAAGCTGTCTCTGACTGTGGCCATGGTGGAAGAAAGATGGGAGAGATGGATGGTCGGAAGAACGGGAACGACAAGAAAAAAAATCCAGCGGAGCATGGAATTTCGGAGCTTGGACTGGATTAGGTCATCGACTGGCCAGGGTCGCGTCGCATTACGTAAGTGGGGTCTAGGATGCGCGTGCCCATTTTCTTGGTGGGGTGGCCGTGGTGCCTGCTTGTCTCTTCGATCTCACCGAGATCATCAAGCTCAGGATCAAGTGTCACACAACGACCTAATCCTAGTATATTCGAACTTGTCCACTGACATGTTTATTCTAGGAGGAACCCAAGCTAGCCTTCTTCCTAAAATATCTCAGTCTCCTGCCTAGAACCTTCTCTTGCACTAAGATCTCGGCCTGACACCAATCAGGTACTTGTTAGACTTGAGCTGCAGGCTTACCAGAACCATTGTCTCCCGAGACTGGCCAGGCACGAAGAAAAAATCATATCTCCTAAGGAGAGAAGCCATCGTAAGCCGGAGCTCATTCCACGCAAATCTGATGCGATCATTAGTATTATCGTTGAACTCGGAAGGCGCGGGAGACCTCACTGTTTGCCAATGCAGTTTCTAGACGCCGCAGAGAATGGGTAGTACGACATCTTTTCGGCGGCTGGCACCCCTTTGTAATCCGAGAGCCACCGTTCGGGAACAAAATCATCAGCATCAGGCCACTCCCTCTCGTCCAAGTGCAGCGGAAACGTGTTGGCAGTAATGGCAGTCTTGGTCGCGTTAGATACCCCAAGAAACAGCGGCTAGGCCGGGAGACAACTTACTCCAGCGGGAAAGAGATGCCCAACCAGAACGATATCCTCATCAGTTTGTCTTTGTAATCCTACATAGACGTCAGCAACTGCAAGCCTTCACCATACGAGAACCTTACCAGAAGCTGCTGGTGCTCTGAGCCTCAAAGTCTCCTTCAGAACTGCATTGAGGAACGGCAGATTCGCCGTCATTTCATTAGTCACTGGCGAGCTTGCGTCAGGGAAGACTTGGCGGATCTCGTCCACAAGCCTTTTGTAACGGACTGGATCGTCCAAGAGGAATATGAACGCGAAGATCAGCGTGGTAGCCGCTGTCTCGCCACCAGCCAGCATGAAGAGAAACATCTCTGCCATGACTACCTTGTCTGAGAAGTCTTCTGGGTTCTGGTCGTGAGTGTCGAGGAGCAACTGCAGGATATCAGGCTTCGCGATCTTGTCTTGCGAAGTTCTCCTTCGTGCAATGACCTCGTCGACGAGCCTCTTAAGCTCGGGGTCTTGCGACTTTGGCAGGAAGGGGATCCAACGTAAGAATGGCAGTGTTTGGTACTTGACTTGGTTAGTTGGGCTATATAATGAGCCGGGTTCAGAAAGGGCTTCTCACGACAGCGTTGCGTCTGAAGTTCTGCGACATCCTCAAACGAATGGGATGCTCCCCGTTCTTCACCAGTTTGAACGAGCCTCCAAAAGAAGTCTCGCTCATGACATCAGAGGTCAAGCATCCAAAGAGATGCCAGATGTCGATTTCTGCCTTCCCGCCGGCGGCAGCGCCGCAACGTTCATCAATCACCTCCTCCAGATCCCTGATGCAGCTCAACATCATCGGCTCGAGACCTTTGATGTAGCTGACCGAAAAGCCGTGGGACAGCAGGCGTCGCCGGGTGCGGTACTCTGCGCGGTCTCGTATCGTGAATATCGTCGCGATGTCTTTGTCCTGGCGGAACTTCTCGTACGCAGCGCTCTTGCGGAGGTCTTTTTCGACGACAATTTGGTGGACTGCCTCCTTGTTGGAAATCATCACAACGTTGGGCGCTAGTGGCAGAGTCAGTGTTGTGAAGTTTCCCCAGGAAGGCAGTGATGCATACCGATTCTGACAATTTCGCCATACTTCTTTGGATAGTCGATGCACATTTGTCCTGATTTGCCGGTGATGACCGTCAATTTCCAAGGGACGGCGGTGAATCTGTTCAACCACGGCCCAGGAACCTTGCTAAGCGGTCCTGTGAGGCCGATCCATACCGCCTTCGAGATCTCGATGCCATAGTAGACAAGAGCAAGCAAACCGAAAACCGTGGCCGCAGTCTTGAGATCTAGACCAGGTCTTCCGAGCATCATATTGCTGCTGTTAGACGAATCCATGCTGAGATTCTGTCCACCGTATAGCAGAAGTCGACGCAAATGTGATGCCTCAACAAAACCGCAGCGTTGTTGAAGCGTGGAGGAAGATCTCCCTCGATTTTCTCAAGGAGACGGAAAAAATCTGGAATGAAGGGAATTCAGCTGCCTGGCTCAAGACCCGACAGTCTGGATGCTGGGATCACACGTGTGGCTGAATCCCAAGCTTACATACTTAGCGCTTATGATTGGCAACCTCGGAACGGGACTTCTGCCATTTCAGATAGCAATGGCTTGTAATACCCCTGTGAAATGCAGAGATTGCACACGTCAGACGTGTATTCCGCCATATCAACGGCCAAATGAGCCTTGTGCATGAGAAGGATCGTCTCACCAACCTCGTCTAGCTGATCGGGTTTGACGAAATCAATTGGGTGCTACAAGTCCAAGTATCCTATCACTTCACGTTGAGCCTTCACAACATCTCCATAACCTGTTTGAAGCTGGTAGAGTCAAGCCGCCTGATGTATCCCACACCCAGGAAACAGGCTGTACCAGCCATCGTCGCAAACAGAAGCGAAGTGGCCCACAGGTCCCAGTTCCGCGCCTTCCAAATTGACATTCTCATATCTGCGGTCTGGAGATGCATGGGCCGGAGTTCTTGCCCACGTCTGAAGCGTAGCTCGTGGTCGTGGATGACCTCCTCCACCATGTCAGCAGCAAGGTGCTTCCTCCGCGAAGCGACGCGCGCAATCCTCTTCATGCGCTCGACGTTTCTGGCAATCTTGCCTTCGGGGTCGACTACAATGGCCCAAATCCGGCTGGCCATCCCCTCGGGCGTGAAGTCGAACTTGTCCATGGCCAGACCGACTCCCGCCTCGACTAAGCGCGCGCTGTTGGCGAGCTGGTCGAAGAAATAGCCAATCACGAGAACGGGCGTCCCATGGAACAGGGCTTCGTTCGCGCTGGAGCCACCTCCGTGAGTGAGGTAGACCCTGGTACTAGTGTGCTCCAATATGGCTCGCTGCGGCGCAAAGCTTGTGACGAGAAATTCAGAGTGACTTCCGTTGATAATACCCCCGACTGTCAGACTTGACCCACCCTTCCTCTCCAAAGAGGCCGTCGTATCGGCACGTCTCTTGGCGGCTATTGGCATGGACCATATCACGCCGTTGATGTGCCCCATATCCAATGACATGACGAGACCACGAATCAGCTTGGCCAAGTCCACGTCAGGGAGGACGATGTGGGTGCCAAGAGCTACGTACACAGTCTTATCGTGAGACTCGAGGAAATCCAGATACATATCGTCGAGCCCAGCGAACTCATCGCTGAGTATCGGGCCTACCGGAAGCATCAGAGGCGGCAAGTCCTTGGGAGGCTCAAGCCCGAAGAACGAGTTGATGAAGACGAGGTGATTCGGTTTTGTGGCCACCTGCAACGCATGATGAACGCCCTGCCGCTTCCTCAACTTCTTGAACCACCGTGTCCACCCCATGATATGCGGCAGAGCCCAGAACAACACCATCTCGTTCCTTATGCGCGACCAGATGGATGCTCTCTCTGACGTCGGTGTAAAGTCGACTTGGAAGCCTGGCTGACCGGGTATATAGCTCGCCGGGGCCAGGATATAAGACATCTGCGGCCACATGATGGCAATGGGCACGCCAAACTCGATCATCATATCTTTGGCGGCGGCATCGACGAAGAAGTCGGCAATGATCATGTCTGGCGTGGTATCCGGACCCAGCACCAGCTCACGTAGGTGGAAATAGGTGTCCGGCCAATACGAATCGAAGAGATACTTGGATTGCATGATCGAGCCAACGCCATCGCTGGGCCGCCACTGTCTCATGCGTGTGTAATGCTGCTCCGCCTCATCGTCCGGGAGGGCGGGACCGAAGCTATGGATGCGACTGATGGATGGGTAGGCGGAAGCCCAATGTTCTTGACCCGTATTGGTGCCGAAATGAACCTCGTGGCCGCGTGCCGCAAGGACCGCGCCGAGTTCGAGAACCGGGGCTGCGTGGGTGAAGCCGCCGACGGTTGAGACGAGGAGGATCCTGCGTTTTTGGAAGGTTTCTGGGGAAGTAGCCATCATATTTCCTAACCAAACGTTTGACATCAGTCCTAGGCTAGTTGAATATGAGAGATAGGCGAGAGATTGGGACAATTGATCCCTTTTCTAGAGCGGCTCGGCGGGTTGCACCATCTCGGCGGGTTTCGGCAGGTTGGTGGAGTGACATTCTCATGCAGGCAGCAGGGCTCGGTTTGCCGTGACGCGCCATCATGGTTATATTTAACGGGTGGCTCCCGAGGTATAGCAACAATTATAAAAAGGCCGATGACTTCGTGAAATGGGCGAAACCCTTCTCAACTCTTGATCCATGTCTTGAAAAGCCAGGTGTTGGGGATAGCTGGTTGCTCAATAACTGTTTCCCGTCTGTTCAGAGCTTACTCCCTAGTTACATGAAAACCCTGCATCTGAACGAACAGCAGATCAGCTATGGCGAGCTTACTCTTCCTTGTAGATACCAAAAGAAGTCTGAAATTCCAGCCTCGGGTGAAAAAAGAAAGCAACATCGTAAGATGAACAGGAAGAAGCTTTGAGCGTCAACCGGAATCGCCAAGGGCTACAGCTGGTATCAGCTGTTCAGATGATGAATCTCCTCGGACGCCGTCAAGGATCCGAATCCTTCGTCGTCTGCCTGATCCCACCGTTCACCAATCGGGGTAAGACTGGAGACGGCACAGTAAGACGAACTCTTAGACCCTGGTCACGTTCTCAACATGTCATCCAAACTTAACGATCGCAACTTCGGCTCTCTACGTCTGTATCGATGACCAAATCAAGTCGAGGACCGTTCACAGGGATCCGCCAGGCCTGCGATGCGTGCCACTTTAAGAAGATCCGCTGTCTGCGAGGTCCGGAAGAGGGCGACGGGCCATGTCAGAAATGCAGCCGCGAAGGCGTCGCATGCGTCTTCAGTCCCGCGCTGAAGACGGGCAGACCACCGAAGAAGCCCCCTGCGGCGATCCGTCCGGAACCTGGGCCAACTCTGACACCGCCATCGACCTTATCCTCAGACACTCCATCACAGCCTATCGATCCAATTTCCCAGGCTCCGCCATCTACGTTGGACGAACCACCGATCCCCTGGGAAGCATGGGACGGCATGGACATGGGCATCGTCTGCTTCCCGTCCGCGGACTGTCCACTGCAGCATGACTTTGACGAGCTGAAGAAGGCCGCCAAGCCGGAAGTCATTGTTCTCAAGCGGCTCGAGCAGCTTTCAGCGTTCCAGCAGCAGCTTGTCGCAAAGAGGAGGGAGCATGCCGACGTATTCTCCCGGCAGCCTGGGACTGATGCCTCCAACGCCATCCAGGAAATGCTGCAAATCACCCAGAAGGTGACAAAGTTCAACGCCTGGCTGATGATGGGCGGCGCCAAGTTCGCCTTCCGCAAGCCCATGCTAGACTCCATGTCAGACGAGACGGCCCTGATGATGGTTGTGTCGCCGGCCACGCTGGTCCTAGAGGTCTTTGTCGACATTCTTGAGCTGGCGTTCCCATCTCTGAAGAAGCGGCCATCGGACTCAGATTGCTCAGTATCTGGCGAGGCTGGCATATGCGCAATCAACCCAGCGCTGCTGTCGAGCGCCAGCATGAAAGAGCTCGGCTTCACGCCGGCCGCCGTGCCTGACATTTCAGCTGTGCATAATCTCGCGAATCCAGTGTGCATCTACATTCTCCTGACAGCGCTCCAGGACCAGCTGGACTCGATGCGGAAAGCTGTCGAACTGGGTTTGGATTCGTTTCCGAGGATGGATACCGCCAAGGGAGCTCAAGGGCTGTTACCAGCCATTATGGATCAGTATTCTGAAAAGATTCGCTTTGTTCAGGGGCACATCACCAAGGCAGGTGGCGACAATTTAATGGCTGGGCTGGATTGATGTGGTATGTCTG
The DNA here is from genome assembly GCF_000319635.2 of Colletotrichum fructicola Nara gc5. Classification (NCBI taxonomy): domain Eukaryota; kingdom Fungi; phylum Ascomycota; class Sordariomycetes; order Glomerellales; family Glomerellaceae; genus Colletotrichum; species Colletotrichum fructicola. Next base: position 1,684,518 of record NW_027094057.1, read on the forward strand.
ATCTGGTTTCTTCTGCAAGTCAGCAACGCGCTTTCCCTTCCCCGAACGTTCTTGTCTCAGGAATCTCCTCTTCTGCTGTATTCAGTTTTACGATTCTTGTTCGGGTCTAGATTTCGTGCGCTGGATCTGCCTCACTGGGCGGGACTATGGCTGGCTTTCGGATGCACAGCACAAGTGAGAGAGTGTGTGCGGAAACCCTCCCAGACTCTGGGCCGCTACTGCGTGCTGCGAGGTTAAGAACGGCTGTGAATTCCCATGGATTGCGCTTTCTGGACTCTGAACAAGATGATTTATTGTGCAATATACTCAGGTCTCTGAAGTATCCTGGAGTTTTGCTATTCGCATGAACACATCCGGCTGGCGGAAAACTATGTGTTATATCAGAAGACGATCCATCTAATATTATCCCTATCATTGTTGTGATTGTAGTTGCCTTCATCTTCGCCATCTTCTTACTACTGCTCTTGTCCTTTCTTCATTATCCGCCCGGATGCCAAAAGTCTTGCTGAGCAAAGAGGTTACTGGAGTTGTGTGTTATACATCGGCTCTGATGTATACTCATGTTATTGAGGCAGAAGGGTTTCAGCCGCCATCAGAAAATAGTTCACGAGCTTTGCAGCTACCAACTTGGATAGTTAGGAAACCTCTCGGCTTGTGTAGCTACTCCAATGGCAGCAATTTATGCTTCATTATCACAACCGTTATTCTTGAATCCTCCCCACTCGCAAAGACTCAGAACACTCGATCGATTCTACTCCATGTAGAACATCTGATCATTTGACTGTTTGTTGACAAACATGGCGTCTGCGAGATGTTACGTGACGATGGGGCAACAGCGCAGATGTTTTAAAACGTACAGTTGTAGGGGTTAAAATACTGAACATCCACGGATCGATGAGAAGCGGCTTGCGCAACCACAGGTAGAGCACCATTGGGCTGTGCTCCTATGCAATAAAGCAAACCACGGCATTACCCCATTTCCCAGAAGTTAAATCTTGACTCTCTATATTTGACATACACGTCAAAGTCGCATTACAACAAACTCATACATAGCCTCTCACTTAGGACCGCTCAATTATTAGCAAGTCTAGTCGCAAAGACTCTTACCGGATACGGCCGGCCCAAAGATCCCCACTGGCCACCGTGATCCCGGATCTGCATGAGTGGATCTGGACAAGGGCGGGAAGCGCGCGACTCCGCAACTCGCCCACACCATCCAAAAAGAAACCAGCAAAAATCAAGTTGAGCCAGATTCAGACTCTTTTAACTCCTCGACGGGGAATTGAACCCCGGTCCCCGGCGAATCGTGAAATGACAAGCCGATATCCTCACCACTAGACTATCGAGGACTGTGATTTGATGTCTCGGTTGTGAGGCAAAGACACCCAGGTAGGTGGTAATGCCGCGCCGAATGCCCAAGTGTTGTTTAGATCGCGGTTCCATCTGTGAAACAACAAGCAGAACTCTTGCAAGAGTGATTATTCACTTTCAGCGAGAAATTGTCATGTTTCCCGTGTCTGTGTGGCTGTATTTTCCGTGCACAAGAATGCGGTCTAGTTCGCGCAGAGATGGAGGACGATAACGGGGGCGACGACAATGGTGAAGTTATAATGGTCTGGTGAGAGAAGTCGCTATCGCACAAGAAGAACAAGTAGTTCGTTTGGTGAGAATGATAATTCCAAATCGTTGGCATTGCTCAATAATCATGCTCACGAAGAGTCATCAAATGTTGCACCACACGGAATCGCATCATCCGGCTCCACCGACAACGGCCTTGGCCAGTCCAGAACATCGACCTGACGAGGCTTCATTGACGTCAGAAGACGAAAATTCCAAATAGAGATCTTTGATTGATAAGATGGAAATGCGTTAACCGTGTCGTGAGAACCCTTGCGGAAAGTCGGCCCCGAGACCGGAATTCGAAAAAAGCATGCGTTCCGCTCGGAGTTATGTCACTCGGGCGAGCCTCGGTAAGTGGGGTGTGACTTGGCGTGACCGCCCGGAGACTCGGCGCTTAAGTAATCCAGTACAGCCGGCGCTCCGATTGCGCATTTCTGGGTGACCGTCCGCTAGAGAACCCTGAGTCGCGCCGCCGCCCGAAAAATTCTGGAATCCACCATCGCAGGGCCAAATCCCGGCAACCATTAGAAATCCAACTGCAGCACAGCTCCAACCGTCCTAGCCTTGCGCTGCGATTCCCACTTGGAAGCAGTCGCCGTCCAGTCAGACGCCGTCTTTGACTCTGGTAGATAGTGCGTAGCAGCGAGCAGATATCGTCAACGATAGCCACGAGTTGCAGCTTTGCGAGGAGCTGATTGGGAGAGACAGCAGAACCAGAACCCGCCTGGTGTTTCGTTGCGTTGCCCCTCCACTCCCCGAGGACGCCCCTCCCTGAGGCGACCCCCCCTTCGCACTGCGTCTCTTTTTTCCTTTTTAAAGATACCCCGCCATTTGGGAGAGGATAGTGCGTGTTCCGAACGCGCATATCACCGCCAAACTGTTCTCTTCAACCCTCAGACGAACACTTCTTCGCTCCAGCGCGACCGGCCTGTCTTTTGCTGCAGCCACTACCACCCTGAAAAAGAACACCGCCAAACCCGTTGATTTTAAAACAACAGCCCGCAGCATGCATTCCAAGGTCGTCAGTAAGTCGTCACCACCGCTGCTACCGCTGCTACCGTTACCTCTATGGCCCCTCACCTTGCCCCCTCACGTCGACTCACGATGGCTTCACTGCTTACCTGCTTGCCTGCTACCCTCAATGCAAAGCCCCCATGAGCTGACAATGCCCTCCTCCGCGCAGTCATCGGCTCCGGCCCTGCCGCCCACACCGCCGCCGTCTACCTGGCGCGCGCCGAACTCAAGCCCGTCCTCTACGAGGGCTTCATGGCCAACGGCATCGCCGCCGGCGGCCAGCTCACCACCACCACCGACGTCGAGAACTTCCCCGGCTTCCCCGAGGGCGTCATGGGCGGCGAGCTCATGGAGAAGATGAAGGCCCAGTCCGCCCGCTTCGGCACCGAGATCATCACCGACACCGTCGCCAACCTCGACCTCTCCTCCCGCCCCTTCAAGTACTCGACCGAGTTCTCCCCCGACGAGACCCACACCGCCGACGCCATCATCCTGGCCACCGGCGCCTCCGCCCGCCGCCTCAACCTCCCCGGCGAGGACAAGTACTGGCAGAACGGCGTCTCCGCCTGCGCCGTCTGCGACGGCGCCGTCCCCATCTTCCGCAACAAGCCCCTCTTCGTCATCGGCGGCGGCGACTCCGCCGCCGAGGAGGCCATGTTCCTCACAAAGTACGCCAGCCACGTCACCGTCCTCGTCCGCCGCGACGTCCTCCGCGCCTCCCAGATCATGGCCAAGCGCCTGCTGGCCCACCCCAAGGTCACCGTCCGCTGGAACTCCGTCGGCTCCGAGATCAAGGGCGGCGCCGACGGCCTGATGAGCCACCTCGTCGTCAAGGACACCGTCACCGGCAAGGAGGAGGAGGTCGAGGCCAACGGCCTGTTCTACGCCATCGGCCACGAGCCCGCCACCACCCTCGTCAAGGGCCAGCTCGAGACCGACGCCGAGGGCTACATCGTCACCAAGCCCGGCACCCCCCTGACCAGCGTCGAGGGTGTCTTCGCCGCCGGTGATGTCCAGGACAAGAGATACAGACAGGCCATTACCAGTGCAGGTGAGCTTTCCTGCCCCTTCCCCCAGCGAAGCCATTGGCTGTTGTTAGGCCGCGTATGTTGTGGAACCCCGACATTTGCTGACGTTGATACCGCTTTTAGGCTCCGGCTGCATGGCCGCCCTGGACGCCGAGAAGTTCATCGCCGAGCTCGAGGACGGCGACGTCAAGGACAACAAGCAATGACTTGATCATCATCTTTGAGAGCCACTCTCTGCACATATCCCTCTAGAGCCTCTTAGACCATTTTAGACAAATAGGAGGTAAAAAAAGGAAGAAATAGACTTTTATGATTTCACGCGTAACCGAGATTGGAAAGAAAAGGGGTGATATTCTAGATCCCTTCCAAGATCCAGATTCCCGAAGATTGATGAGATGAGATGCTACCCGCTCGGAGCCAGGTCCGAGGCACCGAAGCCGGGACCTCGGAGATATAAGCTGCGTATCCCACCACTCGCACCTCTGATCGAGAGACATTTTTCCCAACCTAAGGCCGGCCGGGCGTTCCCGGTTCTCGCTGCATGTGGGCGCCGTCCATTGGAGCATGCGTTCTCCAAGAACCCATCATCGGCAGCGGCGGCGACAGACAGACAGGTACCAGGAGGAGGGGGGGTGGTAGTGAAGCTTTTCCCACGTTCATCATTGACCCTCCCTCCCTTGCCCCCAATGCGCACCCCTGGACCGCCGTCGTCGCCGTAAAATCCAAGTTGCCATGTCGTCCCAACCTTGCCCACATCCGAGAGCCACCACCACCACCAACACTGCGCGTCCCTGTTGCTTCTGTCTGCTCGCCTGCCTACCCACCCCTCGGACGGCTTTCTGCTCGCTTCGTCCCATAAAAACCAGCTGCCATCAGCAACGGCGGGCAACAAACAGCAGCAGCAGCTCTCACCCAGCACCCCCACATGGAGCTTAAAAATACCCCCGAAGTCAGGCCCAGACGCAATGCCAGCGCATGGCTTTACGGAATGTCATTCGCCTCTTATTTGTCTGTCGTCTCGCTCGGCCCACGAGGCGGCGGCGGCGCATATCTTCGCCCTGCCCACTTTCCCCCGTCAGCCCGCTTGGCTGCTGCTGCTTGCTGCTGCTGATGTGGTTCCTTGCTGCCGGCAGCTAGCTTCATTCTGGGTCCCCGCGTCCCTCCCTCCCCAGTCGTCCCATCGTTGATGTGGTGTTGTGATTGCTGGTGTATCCATACCCAACCCCCGTTCAAGGCATTGACGGCCAGACTGCCAAAAAGAATACACGCAGCTCTGCCCGAAAAAGTCGTCCGTGTGTATGTGTGAAGGGTATGTGTGTGTGTGCGCGGGCGCGTGTGTGTACGCCCGTGTCGTGCGACGTGCCTTATGTCTTTCGTCCAAGGGCGGGGTAATAGGCAAGCGTATCGTTTCAAAACACGCATCGCCATGATCAGCCCATGTGCCCGTAAAACTCTCTCGTAGGTGTGTATAACTCGTCGTGGGTTGGAGAGAACCATTCAATTCACCTTTCCCATCTCCACCCGGCCGCTAAAAGCTGCCTGCTTCTGGTGCCCTTTTAAAGTGTCCTACTATCCCCCTTTTCCTCACCTATTTTTGCCCCTCTCTCACACGCCAAACTCACCCCCTGTCTGTCTCGTGAACAAACGCCAACCCCGACGAAAGCTCCATCGAAGAATTGTATTCTCCGATTCTTGGATGAATTGAAGCTGCGTTCGAGAAGGATCAAGATATCCGCCGCCAGCCCTCCCCCGCCCACTATATCGACACGAATTCAACATGCCAAGCAACAAGGGGTACACTTACAAGAGTTCGGGGAGCACTAGCCAGGTAAGAAAGAAAAATCTCATCCCGGAAACTTTAATCTCGCGATGCCGAGGTTTCGAAGGCTGGAGGTTCTTTTTGCTTACAACCAGAGAAACATAGGGCAGCCAACATATCCCCCGCGACGCCGGCGGCTCTTCATCAAAACAAGACGGATACCACCATCCCAACAGCATGTAAGCGCTTTCCCTCCGCCTCAATTGTCTCTCGTCACGACAAAACATGATTCCGGCCAGGAAAACGGCGAGGCAGCAATGAACCAAGACTGATGGGCAGAAAATTCGCGCAGAAACGGCTCTTACCATTACGCCAACCCCAAAAACGGGGGAAAATATGACGGCAACGGCGGGTCGACGTTCACCTCGGCCAGTGGGTACCGGACGTGCTCCGGATACGGAAAGAAGTAAGTGAGATCTTATCTAACGGAGCCTTGTCACTTGAAGAATTTCTTTTTTTGCGGGGGGGCCGATCACACAGGAGGGGCGCGAGGTCCTTGGATTGGGGGAGGAGGGGGCGTTGGTTTGCTATTTCCGTTTGCCGCCGTGGGGGTTTCTTTTACTCTTCCTCTTGGTTTTTCTTGCCTTGGCTTGACACGACTGAAATGCTGACTTGTTGGTTTGTCAAGTGTTGGTATGAAATGATTTGACGGTCCAATGGACGGGATGATGGTTATGATGATGCATATGGGGGTTTTGGGGGAAACTGGTGTGGCTTCTGTCGGCCTGCTTTTTTTTTCTGGGTTCGGTACAATATGGGAGGGTTGCCTGCTTGCTTTCTTTATTCGCATATACCAGGCGCAAAATATGATTTCTACGTTTGATTTGAAGCTGTTTGGTCCTCAATTTCGAGGCATTGCGTCAGATTCTCGCTGGAAGGTAGCTCGTCAGTGTTGGAGCATCTGAGGCTCACTGTCCATACATTGGTACTCGTCCGGAACCCCTCACTCTCCAGTTTGAGTACGACTCAGTCAGCAAGCTTACGCGCCTAGCTGACTCCGTGACTTCCTCACTTGTCGACCACGACTCAAGAGTCCTGATGTTAAGTTGAGCCTCGGCCTGGCGTCTCAGCTTGACTTCACAAAGTCTCCGTCGGCACCTATCTTGCTGTCCCAAGCTCGACATACCAACCTACCCCATTGCTTCGGTGTTCGGTGAGATTGCCAAGACGTACTGGGATAGCCCTGCCATGCAAACCTCACGATAGCGTCAAGTCCCTGGCGCGGCGGGGTCCTGACAGACGTCACGCGGCCAAAGCTCCCCATCACAAGCTGCCTGTTGAAGATGGGAGCTTCAACCCCTCAACATGCTTTCTTTTTGGAAAGTGCCCGCTTGTGAAAGAAATGGCGTGCCGTTGGCTCTTTCACTCAGAGTTGAAGATAGAAGGTTAGGCGCACGGTCTAATTTGCCGTAGCTTCCCTTTGTTTGCAGCTTCCCCTGTAGCAACAGGAAGCTTCCCTGTCTCAGCAATCTAAGATGCGGGGTGAGGTGGAAGGTGAGATGGCTTGTGATCAACCTCCTATTTGATTCCCCCGCCTCTGCAGGTGATCTCAGATCAAGTTTCCCTCCAACACACCACTGACCAGAAAGCAAACCAACCTCACATCTAAACTTCCAGACCCAAGACTCTCTGAATAACCGCCAAGATGCCTAGCAACCAGGGATACTCGTACAAGAGCTCCGGCACCAATAACCAAGTTCGTCCTCCTCAATCTCACCTAATTCGACATGTTGACTGACTATGATGGGTTCACAGGGCAACCACTACTGCGCCCGCGACTACGGCAGCAGCGCCTCGAACTCGAACTCGTACCACTACTCCAACACGTGAGTCCCAACTGTACTGACTGCCGGTAGTTTCGGGCTGACTGATGCATGTCGATTAAAACAGTGACGGATCATACTACTACTCCAACCCCAACGGCAGCACCTACTACAACGACGGCCAGGGCGGCTCGACCTACACCTCCTCCAGCGGCGACAAGTCTTCGTCTGGATACGGCGGTTCCAGCAAGAAGTGAGCTAGCTGCCGGAAATCTCATGGCCTAGTAACGGAAGGTGGAGAACCCATGTCACGGTCAGCAGGCCATGTTAGTCGAGGACGGTGGAGCAGACAGCTAGATGAGCATGAATTGATAACGCGACACGACTGACGCATAACCCGAATTCCTTGTAACATGACACGGCTTGGTATCTGTGGTAGAAAGTTGTTGGTTCCAAGTCCATGCGAAGAGACAGACTTTGGTTTGGCAGATTATGATAAGTGGTAGGACATTAAGTGATGGTATGACTTTTACCCCAACGCCGCGCATTAACCCATGAGAATCGTTCCGGACCCCTGTAGTAGCCAAAACTAGACATCGAGACCAGAAACGACAACAGCACTAACAAAGTCTTTGGGATGCCCAAAAGTATCCGATGCCCCCGTGCCATTCTTCAAGTAGCAGTACTCGCCCGGCGTCTTGATCATAGCCACAGACCGACAGTATCCCCCCTTCGCCACATCCCCGTTGCCGAGATTGGTGTAGTACGCCTGGTTATACGCCGCGCACAGCGTCATGCACTCGTCAAACGTCGAGACGTACGCCTTGAGGATGTCGTAGATGCCCGGGTTGCCGTAGGCCGCTCCGCCGGGGTAGTTGACCTCGCACAGCTGACGGAAGGTCTGGCCCTGCCCGTTACTAAGATCTATAACCGCGCCTATGGCATCGAGCGGAGTGAAGGTCGTCGAGTTGATCTTGGGGCACCCGCCGTCGGTGGGGGCGGGGAGAACGCTGCCGGAGGCTTGTGCGGTTGCTGCTGCGGAGGTTGCGGCTGTCGTGGTTGCCGATGGGTTGGAAGACGCGGAGTCGGCGGTTGAGGTTGGGCTGTTAAAGGGTTAGTTCGGCAAAGATTCGAGCTCAGTTAAAGATGGCTTACTCGGGTGAGGCATTGGCCTTCTGGGCTATCAGACCGCCTGCGACGCCGCCGGCAAGTCCTGCGGCCAGGACAATCACTAGGGCAATGATAAGACCCCAGAAGACAGGCACAGAAAGACCGAGAATCCGGCGCTTGCCGACTGGTGGTGGCGGCGGCGGTGATGTTGACTCAAGTGGCACGGCGTAGAGTTGGCTCTCCAGCCACTTCGCGTCTGAAGTGAGCGTTTGCCCTCCGGGACTCAAAGCCCCTGGGCTCACAATTGAGCTCTGCCCCGCTGGACTCTGAACGTCGTCATGTGGTGTGTATGGGATCGGGGCGTTGGACCAGCGTACTGGCGCAGGCTCCAGGCCGGGCTGCTCGTCCTGCAGGGTCTGTTGCTTGCTCTGGGATTTCTCATCCTCGTTCTTGAGAGTTGTCAAAGACGTTTGCTGCAGCGACTTGGGCGAGTGTGGCGGCGGCGGCGAGGATGACGTTGGGGAATGTGTCTGGCCCTCATCGTCGGGTCCTCTAAGCTGCCGCTGTCGTTGCACCTGTTGTTCATGCTTCTTCTGATGCCATTCGAGTTGCTGCTGGTGGTACTGAGCCTCGTGGTCGTCCATCTTTTTGCGCGCGAAGCAATTTTGGCTTAAGATATGATCGAAATATGCCGAATTCAAGCCAAGAACACCCAGCTAAGGGGTTGACTTGCAAAAGCAAAGCTAAAGGAATGGCTTTTTGAGGATATTGACGTAACAGAGAAGTGGTTAAGGTGTCAAGGTGTAGTAGATCTGGGTTGGGTATGAGTCTTAAAACAGGGGTCGCCGGGGACGAGACTGTCTCCAACGTCTCCCAGCATCGCGGAATTAAATTACATTTAGGTGCTAGAACGCCGCTTGGCTGGCGCCCGCAGGAGATGCCATGGCCGCGGGATAGCAAGCTCCGTCACGTATATGCCGAAAGAGAAACGGCAAACGCCGTGGAAACCTGAATGGAGCTTTCTTCTTCCATGTTGGTGCTTACTTTTGCATGAATCTGGCCTGGGTCCAGACCCAATTGAGACTGAGCGAGATTGATCCAGCGATGACTATCGCCCGACAAAGAGAAGCGCACAACGCTCGTTGTGAGCCGCAACCTGGTGCGCCGGCGCGAGTCCATGGAGCTTGGTACCGCCCAAAATGGAGAAGAGGTCAGCCCTGGAGGGCGCTAGCGCAAGGGGTTTCCTGGAAAGGGCACCATGAGCCACCTTCACTGCTTCAAGTGGCTGGATTGTGGTGGTGTCAAGGCAGCGCAGGAGGAAAACGAAGAGAGGATGCCCGAGTCTGTGGTTCGGAGATACCAGAAACGTGGTTCAAGATAGGTGGTGTCTGTGCCATCGCTGCGAGAGGAAGACCGTGCCGACGAAGTCAGCCATCTGGTGTATGTTTCGGCCACTCGTGTTGAATGGGCCCGCCTCATATTGAGAGCGGCGCCTACTATAATACAAGCGTCATGTTCATGATGAAATCGCCAGAGACAAAAGAATGCGGCGCGTCAGGCGATGATTCGCTTTGCTGACGATAAAGTGGCTGACGCAAGTCGAGGTGTAAAGTGGATGGTTGAAAGAAGAGGTGTCGGCGGGTAGGGGACGTGCTAGAATTCAGGTATCCGATGAAATATGATTGGTTAAGTGGTAAACTGTAGTACGTGGATAAATTATTGTGCAGCGGCACGGCCCTCGGCTTGTGCATAAGCCGCACAAGTGGTTCGTCTGATGGGTCCCCTTCCTTCTTTTGGCAATCCTGATGACTTGCTCGTGTCCATCTCCCGCCGTCCCGAATCCTACGGCCTCGAAAGGATCGACCCCGGCTTCCAGATCTTGTTCCGATGTCGACCACCACCTAAGCGCATACCGCTTTTTTTTTTTTTGGTTTCTAGGCCCTCGCCCGTCATTAGCAACTCGCGGTGGCTTCAGGTCGATCAACGCACCGTCGGCATCAACGTGGGTCGTCAGAGCTGGACCACGCGTCGGGGTCCTCATGTCTTCCTATCTTGACAAGAATAGGCAGCCAGGAACGGCGGGGTCACGGCATTTATTGCCAGCCTCGAGGGGCTCGTTACCCTTCCAGCGGCTCCTGCCGACCTTCTCAGGCGATTTGACCATGTACCCGCCATGAGATCTGGTTTAGCGAGTGTCGTTACTTCGTGCGTCGATGTTGCGAGGCCTTCCTTCGTCAATGGCCAAGCTCGTGCCTGCCTGGGGTATCCGCCAGCTCATGTGTCGCTGCGTGTCCCGATACCTCGTTGGGGACAAAGTGCCCTTCCGGCTTGCCCCAGTGCGACGGCGTGCTAGTGTAGGGCTGCTGATTGAATCCGGGCTGTTGGCCGTATCCAGGCTGCTGATAACTCGCCTGCGCCGCCCTTGACCTCTTCTTCTCGCGCATGAGCATGAAGGTCAGCGCGCCAACCGCGATAGCCAACGGCAGACCAACACCCACCCCGATTCCGGCTGCTGCACCTGTTGAGATTCCGTTCTCTACAGCCGGACATGTCGAACTGGTCGCATCACTCGAGGTAGTCTCTGAGGCTCCTGCGCTTCCGCTGGTCACAGACGCTGACGCTGTAGCCGTCGTTGCGCTGTCGGCGAGGTCCGTCGAAAGGGCCACATTCATCACCGCTCTGTATGCTCCTACAGTGAAGTTCTGCTTCGAGCAGTTATCGAGACTGGTACAGGCGAAGACTTTCGAAGCGCATGCCCACACTGCCGCATGACGATTCGGCGCTGCCAAACCGAGTCAGACTTCATCTGCCAGGCTTGTGCCTTTGTTGGAACTGAAACTTGAGGGTATCGACTTACTTGCGCCCACAATACTACTTGTATCGCAGTATTTCGGACATCCCGTCTGCTGGAAGTCTTTGTCCGTGCATCCACCCCGGTACCAAGTGCCTTCGGTTGGCGACAGACAAAGTCCGTTGGTCATGCAGTAATGGTTATTGAAACAGCATGCGGCAGCTTCGTTGCCCGAGGCCACCGAACAAGCCTGCAGTAGAGGTGCCGACGAACCACTCGGCCAGTAGCATGTCTGTGTCTGTCCAGCCGCCAAGGGCGCCAGCGGCAGTGTTGCGAGATACCAGCGCGACAGATGCATTTTCACAGTGAGTTGGAAAACGATTCGGGCGACGAGAGAGGGGAGGGGAAGAGAATAAGTCAAATCCGGGACAAACCCTGATAAATACCGAAGGTACCGCGCCGCGCAGATCACTGTATGAACCACCGACGTTGCTTTTGCGTCGTATTGCAGCTTCTTGGCGGCTGAAGTTACCCCTGTTGCCCGCCTTTCGTAAATGCAAACGACACCAGTTTCTCCCGCTCTGGTTCGAAGGCTTGCGGTCATACAAAACTGGGGTTCGTCGCCGTGGGATTCGCATCCCTGATCGGTCGTCGGCTCATACGGCGAATCACATCGCGATCATGGCAGCTAGACAGTTTCAGCAGCACACCGGTGCCCCTGAAATTGTCCTTACAAGGCGAATCGAAGTAGGCGGGTACCTCAATCTGCTCCTGTAATTCTGCCTTAAATAACTTCACCAACGAATTACTGCAGAGGTGTGGCGTGGCTTGCTGCAAGCTCCCGTTGATGTCTCTCCAACAGCCGATAATGTCACGGGTAAGGCACACTCTATTTTCAGCCCCCGAGCGCCATCGCTGGGATTAGGGGCCAGGGGGAATTCTAATGTTCATTCGAGCAGTCGCATTTCATATTTTGATCCTCCACTCATCTAAAGCTACGCAGCCTTCTTTACTTTGACTGATTTCCACTTCATGAAGCATGCCGCAATAGCTGCTACCCCTGCCAACGGGATAGCCGCTGTGAAAGTAACCCTCAAAGCATCATTGTACACCGTCATCATTCTGGGCAGCGCGCTTGCAGGAACTGCTGTACGGAATGCCGTGGCGCCAGCTCTAAGAACCACGCGAATGTTGACACCAGGAACCAGATTCTTAGCTGCAGCCCGCAGGAGGTAGTTCTGGAACAACGTGTTACCCACAGAGACGAAGATGGCGCCTCCCAGAGACTGAGAAGCGACGACAGCAGCGGTGCCAACAGAAATGTCATCTGGTGGGAGAACGGCTTGCACCGCAGTCAAGCCCTGCTGGATCGACATGCCAAAGCCTGCAGCCACGAGGATCTCAAAACCTATCCAATAGGCGATCGGTGTGCTTGGGGACAGCAAACGCAGAACGCCACAGCCTGCTGTGCCGATCATGCCGCCCACGACTGCCGGGGGCACGGGGTAGCCGACGACTGATACGAAGACCGCCGAGAGCAGCGAGAAGATGCCGATGGTTGCCACGTAGGGTATCATGTCCACGCCGGACATGATGGCGTCCTCGCCGCGGATGGCCTGGAACCACAGCGGCAGGAAATACGTATGGATCATGAGCGCGCCGTACGTGGAGAAGGCCGCGACGCAGGATGCCGCGACTGTTCGGTGGGTGATGATAGCCGGGGGGATCAACGCGCCGTCCTGCCTCCACCATTGCCATGCGGCGAAAACGATAGCGGTCGCCCCTGATCCCGACAAGAGGCCGATGATTCTGACGCTCGACCATGCTTGGCCACGGTTGGTGAGTTCGAGGGCCATGAACAGCATCACGCAGGCGCCCAAGAGGAAGATGTTGCCGAGGAGGTCAAGTTCCAAAATTCTATCGAAGAACCTTGGCCTAACGCGAGGGGGCTGTCTGGGGTGAAAGAAGATGAGGAAGATGATCATGTTGGCGCCTACGACCGGCAGATTTACGAAGAAGTTCCATCGCCACGTCTAACGCTCCGTCAGTCTCATCTCAGGGAATTAGTAAGATCGGTTCACTTACGACGAGTTCAGTGAAAACACCACCGAGGAGAGGACCGACAGTGGTCCCAATACCGAACCTGCAAGAAGTCAGCAAACATTCGGTCTTGTAGTGGGGAACGTGTCATACATCAGTCCTACGATGGCTGTGTAGGCCGGCCGCAATCTCGAGGGGATCGCGGTTGCAACTACAACGAAGCTGCCCGTGAGAATGCCAGCGCTTCCGAATCCAGCCACGGCACGACCTATAATGAGGACCATGGAACTTGGGGACAGGGCGCATATGAGGGATCCGCCAAGAAACATCAACATTGCCAGGAGATACGACCACTTGACCGAGAAGAGCACAAAGATTCTACCAAAGAGAGGCTGAAAAGCGCAAGCTGTGAGAAGATATGCCGAGCCGTACCACCCAATATCCGACGTGGACTTGAACTCTGAGGTAATTTGAGGAATGGCCTACTTCTTGTCAGCATCGCATCACTTTTATGAAACCTTTCAACTTACGGTCGTGATGATGGTCCTGTGCACCGAGATTATAAATACCACAAGGCAGATACCGATGATGAGGAACACCAACGGCCACCCTTCAACCCACTCCTCTTTCTCGCAGAAAATGTCTGCCGCCAGTACTTGAGAGATTCTCTGTTGCGCTCTAAGCGCCTCTAACCTCCTGACTTGCCGCAGATAATCCTCGCCATCATCCTCGTCGATGTCCGGCTCAAATGGTCTTGTGAAGCGACTGATCCGCGCCCCAGCCTTTCCAGGATGTCGCTGCTCAGCAACAGGCGTGACGATCGACCCTCTCCTCACAGGCGAGCCCAACGACCCGTTCAGAGACGGATGACTCGCCAGATGCCGCAGCGATGGCGCAAATATTGACGAGATGATGGATGCCGTTTCGGAGCGTGGCTCAGAGAAGTTGTTGCCGTCGCTCTGCACGTGCCGCGCCACCTGCACGTCTGACATGGCGTGTGAGGGAACCCTCTTCACGTTCAGCGGGAACGCACGCTGCTCCGAACAACCAGCGGCAGCGGCGGCTTCTGAGGCGGCGGCCGCCTTGGGCGACATTGGCTGCACGCGCGGTGTTATCCGCAGGGAGCCGTGCCGCTGCGGCAGGGAGGACTTGCGCATCGGAACTGCCGGGGCGTTCGCCAGCGTGACTGACGAGGCGCGGCGGTGGTGCCCGCAGTGTGAGCAGCGGGACGCGATCGAGGTTGCACTGCCGGTGCTCTTCCTCCTGTCCGCCTTGTCGTCGGGGAGGACGACGACGGTTTCTGATTCTCGTCGGCGTCGATCCTGGAGCGTGTTTGCTTGGGAGAAGCGGGACATCTTCTCCTCCCAGTCCTCCGTGAGGGATTCGGGAAGAATCTCGTCGTCGTCGTCGTCGTCGTCGTCATCGTCTTCGTGGTCGGAGTACGACGATGACCGGGATGGTTTCTCGTCGACATCGTCTAGTTCTGGAGATGAGCCGGAAGTGCGGTCGGTACGCTCGTCTGAGTCCTCTGCGATGATGGAGATGCGGGACCGCTCAGCGCCCAGGAATTCCGAGGACGGACGCTCGTCTCTCGATCCCAGAGATGGCCGCCGTAGAGACCCGTCGGGTGACTTGCTGTCGTCGTCGCGGGCCATGGTGGATGAGTCTTGAGGCTTTCAGCCACTCTAGCAAGAGGAAATTTTGCGACGAGACAAGCCTTCTACTTAGGGCGAACCGACGAGTTTTGACTTGGATGACGGATGTCAGTGCTAGATGGTGATATGACAGGTCTGTGGGTGTGGTGGTGTCCTCATCCAGCTTAAAGAAACAGAGGCCCTTCCCCTCTCCACACAGAAACACTCACACACGTCCCCCTCCACAAATCTCACTCGGCAATCGACCTTGTCTCGCCCGTCCGGACGCTAATCGTGACGACCTCATCGTCGGTGGCGCCGCGCGAGGACTGAAGGGAACGTCTTCAGCTGGGCGGGACGGTGTTTGACTTGGTGTCATCGCATTGGTGGCGTTTCGAGATAAGCACCGGCGGGGGGACGAGATCGTCGTTTGTTTGTCTCGGTTCTTGCCCGGGGTCGGGTTTGTGTGTAAGTCAGGTCGGCATGCAGGTCAGCCGGGGCCGGATGACCCTGCAGACGGCGCGGGTCTTTGGTCTCTCTTTTTTGCTGCGTAGTTTTTCGATGAGATCCCCAAAGGTCTGACGGAGCGATCTCTGATTGGGCGGACTTGGGCCGCAGAGCTAACGGGGGACGAAGTTGGGCGATTTGATGGAGGGATTGGGTTTAGCGTTCACGCGCGGATGGAGGGGGAGGATGCTTCCGGGAAAGGGTCGAGAACCAGTGGGGAGGAAAACGGACTAGTTGATGTCATTGAGTTGAGGGGATGAACAAAGGAGTCCTCGGGGGAGCTAAGGGATGGTGAGGGGTGACTCGGCGAGAGAGGCGCGAGCCGGCGCTGGTAGGGGACTTTGGGAAGGCCAATTGGAAGGACGGGAAGCTGCCTTGGGGTCATTGAGAAAGTTGGAGCTATTCTGGGATTTGAAGAAGGTGAAACTTGGTTGTTGACAGAGAAGAATGGATTGATGGTTGAAATCTGGGGTTGGATGGAGGCTTGGATGTGTAAGTACAGGCTCAGATCTCTCTGAAAGAAACACACGGGAGTAGCCGCTGCGAGTGGCTCAAACGAAAATGAGTCAACAGATTTGTTACAATACAAAACATGCATTTTCTTTCTCTTTGGCGGGAAACGAAACATTTCTGCTAGCCAGGTAGCTGCAGGAATGTAAGCAAGGCACCAGGAACGCCGGCTCGATCCGCGCCAACTCGGCTTCGAGCACAAATCATAGCTCTCTGCCGAAGATCCACTGGATTCACTTCGACTTTGCGCTGGTTCAGGGTCTAATGCAGGCCGGAATACCCAAGAAAACTGCCCCCAGGCAATGGCGACAAGACGACGGCCGAGGGCGCCGTGCGGGAGGCCGATGGGAAGTGTTCTCGGACGGCACGCACGCACAAGATCGACGGAAACAGCCGGTTTGCGTCGCAGGGAACGGACGAGAATTTGAATGCTATGATGTTCTTCCGCTGCAGAACCGTTGTGCCACCCGAAGTCTTTTCAAAATATTGCTTGGGAAAACAAAAAGTGAGGCTGTGTGGCTGTCCGGCACATTTCGCGAAAAAGGATACGATGAGCCCAAGGCTGCATATGCGCTGCACACACGGACGCAGAGCGGGAGTGACCGTTCCGAAGAACGGCACGGTGTCCCAATGTCGCGATTATCCGGGCCGCGCCTATGAGGATCTCGATGCTCGCGTTTCTCCCCAGAGGTTGAAGAATGCGAAGAGTACACACAACAGGGGGGATGCCTGCTGTCGATCACGCCGCCCAGTGGACGACTGCCGGAGTCCACTCCGGAGCGCTTACTGAGACATATAAGGCGGGAACCTGCTGCCTGCATTTCACTTTCGCTGGTTCAAACGTCACTAAGTTTTCGCATGTGAATGCTGATTGTTTGGTAGAACATCGTCTTTCTGGGGTTGGCCATTGCTTGCTTGGTGATGAGGAAGAAACGAAAGCTTGCTTCCAGGGTGGAGGGGGGACGGGACGAGTTGCAAAGGAAGAGGTCGTCCGAACTGGGATTAGGTCGAACTACGGTTCCCTGCCTTTGCGTGGTATTCCGCATACGTTAAAAGACATGATTCGAGCCGTCGGACTCTTCAGGTAACCATATGGAGGCATTGTTAATTGCACATGGGCAGCCTCTGTCAAGTCTTGAATAGAAATACACAGGAATCAAGTTAGTCGACATTAGTGAGCCAACATACGAATATTACATGATTACTTGTTGTCCGGCATGGCCTTGAACAT
Organism: Colletotrichum fructicola Nara gc5; assembly: GCF_000319635.2. Classification (NCBI taxonomy): domain Eukaryota; kingdom Fungi; phylum Ascomycota; class Sordariomycetes; order Glomerellales; family Glomerellaceae; genus Colletotrichum; species Colletotrichum fructicola. The sequence continues at coordinate 1,701,585 of NW_027094057.1, forward strand.
CAAGCCGTTGACCATCTGCATTGACCATTCCGCCACCCCCACGTCTTCTCCCCGCCACAGAACTCTACCTTGGTGTTTGAAACTTCGTCCGACCTCGAGCTCTGATCCGTCCAGAGCCAGGATTTCCCATGGGTATTACCCGGTTTATACATGCGCTCATCGAAATTACATTTCAGGTCTGAACTGGTGTCGTCGCGTCTCTCGCCGCAGCTGCCGAGAGGGCTGCCTTCTCGCTGGTGCCTGCTTTGGGCTTTTGGGCTGCAGCCCTGCTGCGGCTGGCACTTCTGTACGTGTTGATGTAGAACGCCACGAAAAGCAACAGATATGAGGTGATGACGACGCAGCCGGTGACAGCCGCGGTGATTTCACCTTCGCAACGGGCGATGTGTGGGAGCCAGGGGTAGTAGACGTCGGCCCAGTGGTCGTAGCAGACGAAGTAGATGAAGCCTGGGTGAAGGGTACATAGTCAGCACCAAAGTTCTCTTACTTATCGTTACGGAATTCATGGACGTGCGACTCACCAAGGTCAAGGACGAATTGCATGATTTGCAGCTTCGTAATCCACTTCTTCCACCACACCTTAACTCCACGGGCGGCTTGAAAGTAGTACCAGTACATCACGACATGGACAAGCAGATTCAACGAGATAGGGATCCATGAGATGGGCGTGTTGCCGTAAAGCTGGGTGAAGCAGAGGAAGACTGTCGCGGGATGATGGTAGCAGTGAAGGAAGGTGAGGGGCTTCTTCTTCGCCATCAGGAAGACGGTATCGATGAGCTCGTAGTACTTGACGAGGTAATTGACCTGTTTTTTTTTTTGACGTTAGCTAGGGGGTTAGGAATAGATATCTGACTCCTGATGACTTACATAGTACAGAGTGACCAACGGCTGGGTGGCGCCAGCGTACGTGCAGATGTTGTGGTAAAGGCCATCGCGCCAGAGTTGCGGGACGATTTGCTCGACAATCAGAAGGAGCAATCCTGCGCTCAAGACTGAAAGAAACAGGTTGTGAATCTTGAAAAGGCCGTTGAGTTCGATAGGCCTGCGTTCCCGCATCACCTCACGTCCGCCAAAGATGACGACCAAGTACAGCGCGATGATAGCCAGCGTCTCCGTCAAAGTCGAAAGAGGCGTGCTGCCGTATGCGTACTCGAACTCGCTGGCAGGATACCCCGCAATAGAGGCGAAAACCTTGTCAAAGACTCTCCATGGCGACAATATCAGCGACGGCGCCTCTTTGGCGATCGTAATGGTGTGGCTCTTGAAGGTGAGGTTATCCAACGACATGTTGAAGACGACGACAAACCACCGGGAATGTTTGCTAACCGGGAAGGAATCGGGTCTGCTAATGGAGTGAGAGAGATGGCAACTTGTCCGTCTGCACACCAAACTCCTAGACGTCTTGGTTTTATTGCTCAGCCATCATCGAACAACTCAAGGCCTTGGTTTCATCTGAAGTTTCCATAAAGGTGACGGCATACCTCCGCTCTAAAGCGGTTCGCAGACGGGAAACTTGCAGCGTCTGGCCTGCTAGTTTCCGCAGCCTAGCTCCGGGGTGGTGTGGCGGCTCCTTTAATCATGGCAAACTTGAAATGTTTGCCAAGTCAGCTAATTGTCGACTTTACTGCAGTCTGAATTCGGTTTGGACGATGTGAATGAGTCGGGCCATGCACAGTTGACAACGGCCAGCTTCCCACCCCAAGGTTCACCACGGGCGGGTATTCAATGCGCCCTGTCTTTTAGCCTTTGAAGCACAGCCAAACCGTGAGGGGATATCCCTTCTCTGAACTTTCCGATGGGAGCCGTTGGACGGTCTGATTTGTCGAGGGTGAGCTTGCCGGACAACCTCCATGCTTGATGGATTACGCCGCGCGCTGGCCCATGCTGAACCATAAGTATCGCTTGCCCGAAGGTGCGCGCTCTAGGAATGGGATCTTCAGTCTCGACCGTGGTCTCGAACGGCTGTTTCATACGACTCCTTGCAACTCAATCGCGATCGACTTGTCAACACTGATTCAGGACATGACTTCATAGCTTCAGAATTGCACGACTCTGATGGAGCTTCGTAAGCCGAATGAACTACATCGCCTCGAAAATAAATCCTCTGTCAAGACTTTGGTTGCGGTTCGCATCATTTCAATTGAAACCGGGACGTCATTACGATGTTTAAATTCAATGTCCGGAGAAAGAGATCAAGGGAGATCTTGGAGGCAACGTCCCTAGAGAATGAATTTCATGAAGTTGAAAAGACAGAGCTAACACAACTTGAGGTCTTTGTCTGCGGAAAACCATAGACACGACTCCAAATCCTGTTGGAAACGAAACACCGATCATATTCCCACGTTGGCTGGAGGTTCGGTTCATGTTGCTGTCCACACTTACGATGAAGGTTTCTCACATTCGGCCACCTCACTAAGCGGCAAGGAGCCACAACGGAGATTAGAACAGAGCTTTCGAACTTATGGAAAGCATTAAAACAAGACCATTCCAATGTTTAGCGAAAATCTTGTAGTAGTTCGCCTGTGGGGCTCAGGACGGTAACCCTTCATGATTGTCATTGTGACCTCCATCGTCAACCAATCAACTCAATCCTCGATAGTCTAGTGGTGAGGATATCGGCTTGTCATTCTACGATTCGCCGGGGACCGGGGTTCAATTCCCCGTCGAGGAGTTACAGGAGCTGAAGTCTGGCTCATTTCATTTTTGCTGAATTTTTCGATACTGTGGGCGAGTTGCGGAGTCATTTCATGCCCTGGTCCGGATATCCATATGTGCTCCGGCAAGCTGCGGATCACGGCGACAAGTGGGGCTTGGTGGACTTGCCGTTTCTGGCAACTGGCGGAACGTGAATTGAAGGAATCCAATCCAATCACGAAGTCGACATCGCATAGCGAGTTTAGTCTGTTCAAGAAAACGGCAAGTCTTGAAAGGCCGTACATGCCTGGAATTATGTTTCCATTCAGCTGCCTAGTCAAGTACTGGTATAAGCGGCCTCAACGGCTCGGATCACGGTGGGAAACTGGGACTGCGACAGACATTATGGATGTCACGAGGATTCCGCGATTATCTGCGTGAAAGCCACAGCTTGAAGTATGTTATTATACGGGCAACGTATCAATCGGTAGCAAGTATATGAATCCTCGGCTATCAGACAAAGTCCGGTCCAAAATCTTTGGCATCGTCCGTGTGTTTTGAAAAGCGAAAGGGTATGACGGAGGAGTAAGGATTCTCTTCTCAGAAGTACTGTGGATTCATGAATGGATCCAGTATCTCCCTACGTATCACCTTGGGAGAAATTTACGAAGGCAGCCAACGACAAGCGGCACTTGCTGCGAGGCAATTGTCATCGAGAACCGCGGAGCATCTCCTAGGGAACTGGGTCTTCGACTTGCTTCTAAATATCTCAATACAAATACCAACTTAACGTCTGGTCTTCAATTCTCGTCATTACCACGAGGTAAATTGGAAGCAATATCTCAAGAAAACTGACGACGGCCCGCGCTGCAACTCAGCATACCCGCCATGATACACCTGATGTCTATTTTTGGTCGTATAAAAAGGACAGTGAGTTGGTATATAATTTCCCATACGTTGAAAGTCAAGACAACCTCAGACGGACCAACATGGCTGGCAGGGAACCCAGATGGCCTCGATAAGACAACTACTCGCGTGCATTTCTCCCTGTCAGTTGGGGGATAGCGGAGGCCACACATCATGAGCTCGTAGTTTTTGATATATCATGTTTCCCTCGTGGGTGTGCAATAACTCCACCAAAATCCATTTTATGAACTGGAATGATCCAAATCAGATGGCATTGTTGTCCACGCCGAGGCCGTCCAAACTTCGGGGACATTTCCTCATATTTATGTCATGGCGGATATGATCTTCTCAGCTCGTCATTTTCATGATGTGCTTTGGAAAGTATACTCCAGAGATGCTGACCATAGCGATCTAAAGGATGGTGAGATCAAAGGTGCCGGCCGTGAAGACGTAGATATAGAGCATTCGTGCGGTATAGCAGGTTGCAACTCATGATCGAGTGACGATCCTACAGCGATATTGTTGTTTTTAAAAATATCATAGTATTCTCAATGCGACTACTTATACCAGCTCCAGATGGAGGATCAGGCTAGGCAGATTGCTCAACACTGCTGACGGTATGGAAAGTATGAACGGCCGACGGCCCGCCCGGAAATTTTGACAGCAAGTGTGAAGCCAGTGAAATCGAGGTCCTTCACTATAAGAGCCCGTTGATTATACGCTGATCAACGATGGAGGAGCTGAGTCGAGAGATATAAAAGCCGAGACTAGACCAGCTTTTGAAAGGACAACTACAATAGGTCAGTTGCAGCAGCCGCTGCCTACAATTTCGCTGTGACAGAATTACTGACACCTGAGTCTGTGCAATGTCTATGGCCGGGCAACTTGCAGGATACGAACTTTTGAGTAAGCATGCTGCGGAAATCTTGCCCACTCCGCCGAAAGGAATACGCGGAGGAAGATGACGGCCCCGAGAGACGTTACAGTATACTTGTCTGGGATTCGCAGACTCTGCAATGCATTGCAATGCGCGCGTGGAAGGTGTAGACGGAGGGGTTATCACAAACACTTGCTTGGGCTGGAGCACCCCGGGTGAAACCTGGAGACGATTGGATCTCATTGATAGTTTGTTAGCGATGAAGGGAGCTGTGTTTATATATTTGTCGAACTGTGTGAACTGCTATCTGTGAACTAAGTCTCAAATACTGTTCCTAATACCTTGGAACCAGTCACGGGGCTGAGTGGCAGCTGGTACCGCGCCTGCCCAGAACCTACCTGCCTGTCTGAGTCTGTATGCCTGACATCTAAGGGAAGCTACGAGTACCTTACAAGAGGGTGAGTTCTGCCTCGAGCTGTCGGGGGAGGCGTCCCTCACACCCACTGTGACGACGGTGGTTGAGTTGGTTGGTCTGAACAAACTGACTTGTAAAAATACTGGCCTGCAAAAACCGTTGGTTTTTCGTAGGGTTCGAATTAGGGCTATGGACCATAGTACCATGTCGGACCCGAGCTTTTTTGTGTTTTCCTATCATTTTCTTTTTTGTTTCTCTTGTTTCCCTTTGTTTGTCTTTTTTTATCAAGCAAAATGGCGAGGAGGAGGGATGTTTTCTTTACCTCGAGCGGGAACAGGCAGCTACTGTGTCGACCTGCACTCCTGCCTCAGTGACGATACCCTCAGTGGCGAAGGTAAATTGGGACCATGACGCCTCCAATGAATTCGCAACATCTTCACTAGAGGCCCCCCCCCGTATACAACCTGGAGACAACGCCCTGACAGAAGGGCAGGGGCAACAAGCCAGCCCTTCTGTACCAAGCACTCGTTTCACAGTCCCGAGAACTTCAAATTCAAGCTGGTGGAATAACTCATATGCAGCTCAAGGCCGCCTCTTCGTGAGTTCATTATTTGTTACATATTACATGCACAGAGATCTCTAACCGTCGTCTCATAGATTCTATACTCTTGTCCAGACATCATTCAATATAGCGTTTCCCAACTCATGATATCCTTCGGCATAAAAGATACTTCACCTACGTCCCAAAACGCAAGCGTCTAATACCTCTCCCGCTCCTGCCTGCGCATCTCGTCGCGGAAGGTGTTGCCTCCCTGCGCGCCCATGTCGTGGAAGTCGAACCGGTCAGAGGTGGGCGTGCCCGCCAGGCTGCCCAGCGCGTCGCTGTCCCTCCTCGGCCGTCCCGTGCCCGTGTGCTGCTGCTGCTGGTACTGCGGCTGCTGCGGCATCGGGTCGTCGCGGTACTGGTACCCATCGGGGCTGATCTCCCTTGCGCGCAGCGCGATGCCGCGGTCCTTGCCGCGGAACACGCTCTTCCTGACCTTGGCGCCGAGCCTCTGCGCGCGCGACTTGCCGACGCCGTACCCGTGCCTCGAGCGGCTCATGATGTTGCCGAGCCCGATCGTCCGCGTCTTGCGGTTCCAGATGCAGCCCCCGATGAGGCAGATGATGAGGAACCCGAACACGGTCGGCAGCGCAATGTACAGCTCCTGGCCCTTGGGGATCTTGGCGCCTTCGGGGTGGTACGTCGCGCGCTTGGAGACGAGGACCTGAGGGCCCGTGATGTCGGTCTGCGCGACGCCGTTGATGGTGTAGGTCATGAGCAGCTCGATGGTCGCGTTGTCCTGGCCCTTGGGGATCAGGCCGCTGCTGACGGTCCAGGCGTAGTACCCGTAGGCCGCGAGCTGGGAGGATTCGGTGTCCTTGTTGAAGACGATGTCGCCGACCGTGGTGCCATTGACCTCCTTGCCCTTGATCTTGACGCGGACGTCGGTCTGGTTGCCCTTGATGAGGACGGAGGAGTCCCAGGTCACTGCAGAGGTCAGTCATTCGTTGCTCCCTGATGGAGTTACAATCACATACCATAGTACGTCGTGTCGGTGTACAGCGTGCTTCCCTTGGCCGGGTCGCAGAACGGCGCAAAGTCGCCGTTGGAGTTGCTGCAGGGGGCGAAGGCCCCCTGGCCGTTCTTGTGGTCGGCGGTGGGCACGGGCGGGGCGCCGGTGCTCGTGGTGACCTTGACGAGCCTGAAGTCGGTGATGGTGAAGACGCTGCCGGTCAGCGCGTTGGGCGCCGCGGAGGCGTACGTCGGGGTGCCGGAGATGGTTGTTGGCACGGGGGTGACGGTGCTGGGCACGCCGTCGCCAGCGACGCTGATCCAGGCGGCCGTGGGAGCGAGGACGTCTGCGCGCGCAGCGAGGGGTGCGGCGGGGGTCGGGGCCGGGGCGGCAATGGCGCCACCGACGAGGAGGGCGAGGGCGAGCGGCTGCATCTTGTTTCCTGTGGGAGGGTTTCTCGATTGGCTTTTCTTTTCGTCTCCTTTGGGGTTGAAGAGAGCTTGGCAACGACAGTGGCGTGTGTAAATACACAACGAGGGAGTGACCGCGACGAATGAACGTGGGTGGATCGTAAAACGAGGGGACTGTATCGCGTCGAGCGAAGACGGGCAGGGTTGATTGACGGCTCAAGCTCTCTACCCTGATGGAGCTGGATGAAGTTAAGGGTGAGGAAGAGAGGAGGAGATGGGACGATCCAATGTTTACTAGGACGCCTTTTTTGGGGAGACGGGGGAAATTTAAAAAGTTCAGGTCAACCCCCAGCTCGCGGAGGTGGACGTGCTCCCCCAACGTGCATGATCCTACCAGGGCCAAAAAGGTTCCTCAGTGGACAGGACGGGCGCTGTGGGGTGTCTTGTTGCCCGCCGACAGGGGGAGAGTCAGGAACGCCAGGAACGCCTAGAACTCGCACTCCACTGCCGAGATTGGCTCTTCAGGGGGGAGGAGCGTCGAAAAACAGGCTTAATTGGCGTTGGCAGCTGGGTGTTTGGGGAGGATCCTTGCCGAGTTGCCGCGCTGCAGCGAAACATTCTCGATGGGCGATCGAATGATGGGTCGAGGGTTTGATTGGTCAATGCCTGGATGGCTTACACGACGGACCACCCTTGGACTTCACCTGGCCAAGTCAAGGTTCACGAATTCATGCGATGAGAAGATAAGAGCGGTGAATTGATCTGTAAGTAAGCAAAGGCTGAACTGGCCGCTGTCCGAAGCAATGTCGACTTTGCGACGTGTTGAGCAAGTATGGGTATCTAACCAACGCCTCCCGTTTTTCGTTATCCATCGCGTTATGTCCAGCCCGCTGTCGGGTTATCTAGGCTGTCCCGTGGTTGCGTCAATGAGGCATCATCATAGGACCGTTAAACTCCCTCCGTCTCCGCACAGGAGGCCGAACATCTTCTGCGCTTGTATGCGTCGACGTCGACGGTCTCGGAATGGGTCTCGCCCCGGGATGAACCTCCGCCTGCGCACTCCCTGACGCACTCCCCGCCGCACTCCCCGCAGCGCTACCCGCCGCGCTGCCCCGGACCCGTCCCCATCCCGACCCCTCCTCCGGCTTGAAGTTCAGCATCACGACAGGCAACTTGCGCTGGTGCGGCCGTCCAACCTCCAACGGATCCGTGAACGCCTGCGGCCGGAACCGTCTAAACCCCAGCTTGATCCTCTCCGCCTCGATCTTCTCGACCTTGGTCCTCGTGTCCGCCGTGCCGTTGGCGTCGTTCTCGGTGTCCTGCTGCGCCTTGACGGCGTGGCCGGGACACTGCGCGTTGGGGCAGCGGCCGGCCAGGATCTCCGTCTTGGCCTCGCCGTCGAGATGGGGGCAGTCGCGCGGTTTAGGGATGGAGTCGAGGGGTGTTCGGAAGCCCCATTTTATCTCGCGGTAGGACCAGATCCAGGAGGCGCAGAGGTGGTAGTGCATGTGGCGGTGGAAGCCGCACTTGTCACAGAAGGCGATGGTTTCGGTGCACATCGTGGCGGTGCCGCGGATTGTTCCTCTGTTCGGGATGGGGATGTCGGATTGTCTTGGTCAGAACGGCAGCATGCGCGAGTATAGAAGTGTGTTGTATCTGATGGGCGACGTGGTAAAGTTTGTTTTGTCGTGATACTCTTGCGCGTGTTTTGGGGTCATTCAGACAAGGTAGGTGTGTCGGAGGATGAAAAGTCGGAGAGAGGTGAATGGGCTGGAGAAATCGGATCGCGAAAGGGAAGGGGCGGTGTTGAAAATCGAAAAAAGGTAGGAGAGAAGGAAGGCGCCTTGGTGCCTTCTCTTTTTGGAAACCCCCGTCAACAGCAAACCATCGTCAGCAGTCACTGAACCCATCAAACTCGTACTTCTTCAAATGGCCATACCATTAAGTTCTACTCAAATCAAGAAACCTCTCATATAAACAAGAAAGATGCCAGTTGAACTCCAGGGCCCCTTTTTGTAGGACAAATACCGCAAACCCCTTTTGAGAACGATGATGCTTTTACACTTTTAGCCATCCTTTACAACCCGTTCAGCTCCTGTCCTTCTTGTGCTTCTTCGCCTTCTTGTGAGACTTGTCCCCGAAGGCCTCCTCGTAGACGTCTGCCGCCGTGGGCCCGGCCTTGCGCTTCGACTTGCTAGTCTTGACGCTTACTACACCAGACTTGCCGTCCTTGACCGCCTGCTCTGCCTCCGCCCAAGCGGGAGCGTCGCCATCGACTTCGTACCTGGATGGTTGTTAGTCCGAGATTCCTTTGTAATATCACGGACAATGCAAGACTTACTGATCAAGGGGAAGGGAGTCAATGAGCTCACGCTGCTTCTTGCGGAGCTTCTGCAGAGCCTCATCTCCTCCCTCCTCGAGTTCATCCTCGAGAGAAGTCTCAAGAGGCTGGAACCTCTGATCCACAACTTCATCGTCGTGAGCTCCAGAAGCGTTGTCCCTGCTGACGCCAATGGCGTTCTTGGGAAGCTCGGCCTCAACAGCGGCGGTCACAAGCGTGCTGAAGTGAGACGTGACCTTGCGAAGAATCTTGATGAACATGGCCAACAGCTGGGAATTTGGCAGAGACAGCTCCTGAGAGATGGCGTCCATGTCCTTGCGCTGCAGACCAATGGCCAGCAGGATCGCCTGTTGCACGCCCGTCAACTTGATGTTGGCCTTGAGCTTACCGGTGAAATAGAGGCCGGCAAGCGTAGGGACAAGGTCAAGGATGACGTGGTAGTCGAGCATGTTGTTGGCGTACGACTCGAGACGCTTCAGGTCGAAGGGCGTCAAGAGCCTGTCGAGCTCGACCTTTGTCAGGGCTGTGGGCTCAGTGCCATCGAGCTTAGCGCCAGTATTGGCGGACTCGTCAATGCTAAGCGCGACGATGGACTGGAACTCTCTGAACTGGTAGGACAGCAGAGATTGGAAACGACGCTGGAAGTCCCTCGCAAAGGCGCCGAGCCATGTCTGGTCTGCGGTGCTCTCCAAAGGCCGGAGCATGACGCACGTGTGCTCGCCAGTCAAGTCGTTGGCGGTTTGTCTAAGATAGACAGGGGCAAAGTTGGCGCGCTTCCAGAACTTGTGGAGAGGTTGCGTCAAGCCGTAGCTGACACCGACATAGTCCAGAGCTGCAGGCCTAATCTCGGAGAATCTGGCAAACAGGGGCGGCAGTTTCTTGATGTCTCTGACTTGGATGTCATCCGCGAGCAGAGAAGTGTTGGCCAGCTCTGCGTCGGTCACTCTCGTCAACGTCTCCTCCATGCCCACATCAGCATCCTCCGAGAGGTTCGTGAACTTTTGCTCGTAGAAATCGGTAAGAAGCTGGAGAGCCTTGGTGCCGTAGCCCATAGACACGTACTCGGGGTTCGTGGCTATCCTGACGACACGAGCACCGGAAAGAGAGGCGAACTCGTCATCCTGGTACTGTTGACTGACGAGCCAGGGGATCAAGTCACCAGAAGGCCTTTGTCCTCTGCTCAAGCTGTTAATGACGCTCTGCCTGCTGATTTTTCCTTCCAGCGCAACCTGAATAACACACAGCGGCTCCGGGAGCTTGCCGTCTGTTGTTGGGGCGATAAGCACATAGAGTTCGTGGGCGGGGGCGTCGCTCATTAGTTGAAGGTCGTCAGGTGAGTTCTTGTAATGGCTGGCAACGTAAAGCGCCACCATCTGCTGCAAGAACTTTTCGGGAATGGGGTGGAACGAGAAGAGGGTGTCGCGGTTGACCTTGAGGAGCTCGCACTGAGACGGGTCGGGGCATCCCTGGCTGCTGGCCTTGGCCTTGGGAAGGGTGGCGTCCAGACACAGAAGCTTGTTCAGCCACTTCTCGACTGAGTCACCCTGAGCGTATCTGATGGGCTCAGACAGAGTGATTTCGCGAAGAGTGCGACTGCCCTGAAGGCTCGAGGCCTGGTCCTTTGCGGCCTTGCCTGTGGACCGGTCTGCAACCTCTGTCTCGCCGTTGGTCTTGGCCCCAGGTCTTGACTGCTCTCTCAGCTGCTTGATGAGCTTCAGGGACAGCGAACGACCTGTTCCTTCGTAACCGTTGATGGTGGACGCCATGAAGACGAGGTAGGGGCCCATCAGCTTGCGCACTAGGGGCAGAGGGATGGCAGCGGCCTCATCGATGACGACGAGCTCAGCCTGTCCAAGAACGTGCGCATCCTGTGGCCTGATGTACTGAATAGTCTGACGGTGGGCGCGGTGGATGTTGACTCTGACAATGGCCTTATTGAAGTCGGGGTTCGTGGACTGGATGATCGAGTAGTCGGCGTGGTCCGCGTAGCCGAGCGCATCGAAGCCCTTGAAGACGAACTCGAACAGCGTCTTCAAGTTCTCGGGTGAGGGAGAAGTGATGAAGATGTTGCTGTAGCCGTGTGCAACAGCAGCCGCAACAGCCACACCCATGGCAGCAGACTTTCCACGACCTCTGGCAGCCGTAAGAGTCACTGTGCTCCTCAAAGTTTTCTCCGCGATAGCATCCACAAAAGTCAAAAGCGCCTTGGCCTGATCGACCGTCTTCGCCAGGGTAACCAGGGAGCCGACTGGTTGGGTATCTTGAAGTGACTCCTTCATCTCCTCCAGCTCCACCTGTGCGGCCGTCTTGGGCTGGTCGTTCTCCGCCGCTGGCAAGGCCTTGACGCTCTTACCGCCGGAAATGGGCAAGACGTTCAGCTCGTCGTCAATAACCAAGCAGGAGTCACAGCTACCCAGCGACAGGATGAAGCGCTCGTTGAAGCGGGCAACAACGTCGTCGTGAGCCTCGGTGCGGTATCTCGAGTGGATGTCCATAGACATGGTGTACAGCTGCTTTAAGCTGCTCATGCCCTTGAGCAAAAGAACCACCAGACCACCTCCCTCAACCGTCTCGATCGTCCTGGCGAGGATATTGGGCGTCATGGCCTCGAAGTCTTGCAAAATGCACATGCCGAACGTGTTTCCCAGTACCTTCTCGGTCTCCTTGTAGTAGACGTATCGGATGTTGTGGAGAGAAACGAAGAGCTCGAACGGGTCCTCGTTGTTGGCTTCGCGGATGCCTCGCTTGATCTCTTTCTTGATCTTGGTCTCGCGCTTCTTGCGGTGACTGGCAATGACTTTGTCAGCTGGCTTTCCTGTAAGCGCGTCGAGGGATTCTACCTGGTGAAGCCGAGAAGCTTGTTCTTGTATGCCCACAAGACAGACTTGTTCTGCTTGATGTCCGCTTGGGACATAATGTAGTGAAGGTGAACTATGACATCCTTGGAACGGTCACCGACAACCACAAAGAAGCTGCGCTTCTTCTCCTGGATGCCATTGCGAATGAGAGCGGGAATCCGCTGATCTCTGTAGCAATGGGTGAGCAATTTGATCGCAGAAGCATATGGAGCTTCACAACTTACACTGCCTTGCGCGTCGACATCTTGAGAAGCTTGCAGACGGCGTGAGGTTGTAGAGGGGGTCAGGTCGGATTTGCTGTACTAGGCGCAAACTCACGGGCGTCGCAGACCTTAAGAAAACCAAAAATTTGGCGGAGAGAACATTTTCTGCCGGGCGGTCAGCTCGCTGGTGGACACTGGTGGTGGGGTGCAGCAAGTTTTCCCGCTAGGACCACCCCACTACTGTGTGACCAGCCACGCCTGGTAAGATCACCACCCAAGTCACGTACGATCGCTCAAGATAAGGAGCAAGTCATGAGAATCTTGAAGCCGTGAATTCCCTCCTTCCCTCATGTAGCTACTAATACACTTCTTGTTGTTACAGGGTGTCTTTGGCGTTGAACAGGCTCTGAGTCTCTCTTGGGGACACGGCGTGGTCATGAGTGATGCAACAGTTGATCATTGCTATCTGATGCAAAGGCTGTCTCTCGCTTTCTATGTAGTCGTAATGATGACCAAGGAAAAAGGAGACAGCGTTTATGCTAGGCCGAACACCAATTATGAGAGACCCATTTCCCGAAATGCGTAAGAAGAAAAGTGAAGAAAACCGTGGGCTTGTATATACAGCCACCACCAGCTTATATTCTGTCTAGCTTGCGACGCAGGTTGCGCGTGCGCCTCATCAGCTTCTTGTACTTGTGCTTCTTCATCTTGAGCTTGCGCTGACGTCTAACACTAAGGGCGTGCATGGTGTCGTTGCCTTGCGCCTCGTCGAATCTCATCTGGCGCTGGGCCATGCGCTCGAGGAACGAGCGCGGGGCCTCCTCGTTCATGATCTTGGGGCTGTGGGCGAGGACCTGGATCTGTCCGTCGGCGTCGGTGCTCTCCTCGATCGTGAACATGGCCTTGTAGACGCGGTGGTGGGGGGCATCGTCAACTACGTCCTCAACGGCGGACTCGGCGTGGGCATCGGTGACACCCTCCTGCTGAGGCGCTGGGGGAGGGCGGAAGGGAACGAATTGTCCGGCCATGGCATTCAGCTGGACATAGACGCTCGACTCGCTGCCGTCGGCGTGCTTGAGGTCAATCTTCTGGACAGGCTCGCCTGACGCATCGACCTCCTGGTTTGTGACGGTCATCTTCGCCATAGCGCCCTCGATATCGTCGGCCGTCCTTGATAGCGTGTTGATGACATCGGCGGTCTTGTTGGCGCGGGTTCGAGGCTTGAAAATGGCGGCGAAAGCCTCTTCGGTGACACTCTTGGGCATGCTGTGGGTCACTGATATCGGCCGGTGGAGGGAGAAGAAGGTCGACAGTCCCAGGGCTGCGGGCAACCAGTCAGTGTGATCCATATTGATACCATCTCGAACTTAAGACATACCCTCTTGCGAAAGGTGTTGTGTGCTAGGCACGCTGGGAAGCTTTTGCGCAGCATCTCTGTTGGCGCTGTCCTTGCTCTTCCGTTTCCGCTTCTCGCCGCTGGCCTTGGCGTTCGAGCTCGATGCCGAGGCGTGGACGTTCTGGCCGGCGGGTGTCTCCTTGGAGCCGTTGTTGTTCGGACTCGAGGGACTCGAAGAGGACCATCGTCTCTGGTGGCCGCCGGGTCTCTGGACCTGTTGGAGGTTGAAGGTCGCAGCCGCTCTCGGAGCGGAGGTGCTGAGGGAGGAGACGAGGGGCGACTGAGGGGCCGAGGCGACCACGCGCCGCACCGATGAGGGCAACATTGTCGCCAGTGGTACGGGTATCGAGCGATCGGGGGAGGTGACGGTGTTTAGGGAGGTGGTTGAGGAGATTTGAGACTGATGCCGACAGAGTCGGTTGATGGTTGGCAAATCCGGATTTGGCCGCAGAACGGGAAAAGCTCACATCCACAGATACCTGGTTACTTAGGCATCACACATGCGCACAGACCACATTCGCCTATCTCCCGGGCCCTTCTAAGCGCTGTAGTCTGGAAGACGGCAGCGGTTGTTAATTCTCAAGGAATGACGCGAGTGTTTGTTCCAGAACCTCTCACCGAAAATGGTCCTTCTTTTCACTGTTATTGGGGATGGGCTCATAGTAGACGGTCACGGGATCACAAGCGCCGATTGTGCATGACCAACACTCGCGCAATTCCAAGTCACCGCCCAGCTAGCTGTGACACACCGCTGGTCAGTCTCCAGCACAACCCAGCCTCTCGTCCTTGGAAGTGCAGCATTACTTGCATGGACTCGGCACATTGTCTTGTAAGACGATCCATTATCTCTTTATCTCTCCTATCCCTCGAGGGAAAATCCCACCTCCCCCGCTTCCTGGCCCAGCTTGACAAGCATTCTCCGCATGTTTTCAGCCCGAGCCCGCTCCTTCTCGTCCAACACACCGAGGTCAATCTTATCTGCCCAGCCCTTCAGTCCGTGTTGCAATACATTACGCGCCCGCAGAGTGCTACCGTTCACATGACCGGCGCTTCCGTGGAGCGTCATTCGCTCCTTGCTAGCAACGTAGGCCCCTCGATGTAGAATATTGTTGTTGTAGAACACAATGTCTCCCGCCTTGAGCTCCACCAGCAGCTGGTTCGGAATCTCCTTCTCGTATGGATCCGCGTTGCGCTCCACGTCCGTCCTGGCTCTGGTGTGTGATCCAGGCACAACGATAAGGCTGGCGTCGTCATACAAGGCGAGGTTCCACTGCGCTGAATAGGCTGGCTTATTGAGACGATCAAGCTCCTCGTCAGCAGTGGCTGTCGCCGGGATATCGTCTCGATGCCATCGCAGCTCGAAGTCGTGATCCGGCCGGATGAGCAAGTTGAAGAGCTCCATGACAAGGTCATCGTCAGTGCACTGCAAGAGCTGCTTGGTAGGCTCAATGACGGCATCTGAGAAATATGTTCGGATGAAGACATCGTTGTTGGGCATGTCCGGGTGCATCATTCCCTGCACGCCCCAGATGCCCTCTGCTGGCGGCTCGGGGCCGGCGAGCGGCCATGGCGGAAACTGCTTCGGGAGTGTGCGTACATTGGGCCATTTGCCGGCCCGGGCCATCGCCGTAGCTGCTTGGGTTGCCTCCCGGAGCTTTACGAGCTGTCCCTCGGACAAAATCGAGGGAACAACAACGAAACCATCGCGGTTGAGGCGTTCGAGCAGGTTTGAGGCTGTCATCGTTGGATATTGCTTTGATCCTAGAAGGTCACACAAGAGGTGGTCTTGAATCCCGATCAACTAAATGTACGAAGTATGCTGAATGCGACCACCGAGATGTCAAGAGCCGCAGGGTAGATACTCATGCACTAGGTGCGGCTTGCAACGTTGCAGCGGCTCCGAGGGTGCCCCCGAAGGATCCCAGCCCTGCTTGGTAGTATGGTGGAGTTGATGAGAAAGGTCAGAACCCACACGAGGAGACTCCGGTAGTCGACGATAAGAGAAGTTGTGCCCAAAGACGTTGTGTGATCTGTGATTCTGTCGACGTAGCACTTTGTGTTCATGAGTCCTAATCACCTTGCCGGACTCATCGTTCCAAGAATCAAGTCAGTTTGTTCTTGTTAGATCTACCTTACCACTCCCCATCGTCCGGAGTTTCTCCTCACCTTCCCCACCACCGGAGCTCATTGGTCACACCGAGATGGCGCGGGGTTCGCAGCTCCCGATGAGCCGCAATGGCGACAACCACCGATGAGGTGCCCGAACCATTAAGCTGCTAATACCCATCTGTGGTCTACTGGCGATTTCGTTCACCCATCTCAATGTCACGAACGGGCGAGCATGAATATAATGGCCCAATTCAACCCCTTTCGTGTTGTAGACGGACTGCCATCGTTGATGTCAGTGGTTGCGGGAGGTGCGCGGTCCGTCACGTCCTTCCCAAGCACCCTGAGAAGTCATCACGAGATACGTGCCTTCCATCTTCGTCCCCTGGCCCCAGGAAAGCACCTGCCACTTTACGGCCTTTTTATCTCGTCATCAGGGTCATTCGACACGGCAAAGCAGGCACCAGCTTCTTGCACCTTCTCCGACCTCCTGCTTCTTACCTCTCGCTTGCCTGCGTACCTCAGGCAGAAGGTGGGCGTAACCTGGAAGGCCTCACCTGCACCTCAGGCAGCCAGGGTACGTACCAATTTACTGATTGCGGGCCACTCGCGAAAATCTATATAAGCCTCGCCAGTCTCCCCAACTTTTCAGACTTCTTTTCCTCTCTTTTTTTTTCTTCATACTTACCTTATCTGGCCGTTTCTGGGGATCAAGAAATCCGGGCGGCAGAGAGGGAGGCCTGCATTGCACATCGCGGAGTCGACCTCTCTCGATTGCCCTTCGGGGCCATCGTGGGTGCAATTTTTGATATATCCATCGTTTTTCATTATGTCCGTTGCCTTGCGCAGCGGTATGAAGAAGACGCAGTCCATTGAAGATGTGGTGCTGCCAGGCATGTCCTGCACATCGATTTTGGAGCTTGGGCGAACAACCTCATGCCGTCGTCTGTAGCTTCGATGAGGATGCTCTTCGGCAAGTAGCGTCAATGCTGGTTGAGTTGACTATGTAATTACTGGAAGCGACGTCGCCTAGGCGTGCGAAAGTCAGCAACGCCCCGAGCCCGAGACGGGTCTGGCAGCGACGACGAGGTCGAAAAAGGCGGTGGCCGTTTGCCTGTCTAAAATCTTTGCCTCTTCGTCTGATTGTACCTAGATTTTCACGATTGACTCTCCCCATCGACCACGGGCAAAGCAAACTCCAAAGATCAAGCTGCGGAATGGGATTAAAAAGCTTGGGAACGATCACTGAGCCAGACCTCATTCCTGCACCCCAGATTGTGGATATGAACATCGTGGGGCTTCGGGGAAGACTGGCCGGATGGAACATGACCCCGAGTATTGCATTACGCACTGGGACGGAGATCTGCTTTTGGAAATCCCGACTCGTGGCCAATCCAGCATCTGGCTGCGAGGCAAGGAAAAGGCCCTTATCGTGATGGCCCCGAGTAATAAATCCCATATTCCCTGACTCTTGGGCAGGAGCTTAAACCAGAGCTTCCCGCCTCACCGTCAGATCAAAGTCGTTTCTTTTTCCAGATGTTCTAGATTCCCATTGATTTTCACCTGTCCTTGTGATTGCACCATTCCATTCAAGCCAGATAGCTTTGCCGTCACGTGCAGCAAACAGAAGCTACCGATCGTCATCCACCTTCCTTGCTGGGGCAGCACCCTCCAAATCTTGAAGCGCGCCTCTCACCTCTCACCCTCCCCAACCGACCAATTCACATCGCCCAGCCTCAATTCACTCGCTCACAGCCTGTTTCTTTCTGTGGCCGTGATCAAAGTTCCCTCATTGTATTAGGCTTCTTTTTTTCTTCGTCGCTTGTCAACTGGATTGAACCCGTAAATCCAGCCCAACCAGCTCAGTTTTTCCACCAATCTCCAACGACCTTCACAATGCTCGGCTGGTGAGCCTCATCTCAATACTGATATCGCTGAATCGCATCACCGACTGTCCCCACAGGTATCAAGCACGACTTGCAGCCCGCCCGCTGCTCACCCAGAGCATCACCACCGCCATCCTCTTCGCCACCGGTGACCTCACCGCCCAGCAGCTCGTCGAGAAGCGCGGCCTCGAGAAGCATGAGTGGGCTCGCACCGGCCGCATGGCCCTCTACGGTGGAAGTGCGTTTGATCCCCTGCTCCTCAGCGAGACCTCTGGATGAGCAAGCCCATGCTGACTTCACCAGCCATCTTCGGCCCCGCCGCCACGACCTGGTTCAAGTTCCTCCAGAACAACGTCGTCCTCCGCAACAAGAACCTCGAGATCCTCGCCCGCGTCGGTGTCGACCAGGGTGTCTTCGCCCCGGTCATGATCGGTGTCTTCCTGTCCTCCATGGCCGTCCTCGAGGGCGTCCCTCCCCAGGAGAAGCTCGAGAAGAGCTACACGACGGCACTCACCTCCAACTACATGCTCTGGCCTTTTGTGCAGATGGTCAACTTCAAGCTGGTCCCTCTGCACCACCGGGTCCTGTTCGTCAACGTCATCAGCATCGGATGGAACTCGTATCTCAGTTTCTTGAACAGCCAGAAATAGAGCGGTTACTGGGGGCAAGCAGGCATTGTCGTTGGTTGGCGGATGGGGCTCGTATGTCTGTCATCAAGCGCACTACAGAGCTGGGCGTTCGGGAAAAGTGGCAGCAAGATAGACTAGGTTGGTGTTGCAGGTGGCCGAGGTCAGGGCCAGCAGGGATATACTGCACCTTTCATGGCTGCAACAGTAGAGCCAGCAGCTTCGTATATGCAATTCAATCCGAGAGATTCTACAAAAGTGTCATTAGTATTGCGCCGGCTGAACATGACGCTTCACACGATACTTCGTGAACAGCCGCCGGTAAAAGAAAAGAAGGTCCGATTCTTACCGCCGCCGACAATTTCAAGGCTTGAGCTTGCTCTGGATACATGCTGGGTGCAAATGACTTCATCACCACGTTTCTACTCATACCGTATGGCAACTGCCCTATTACGTTTCAAAACTCTTGGTTTGCGGGCTTCAACTTGCAAGTCCATTCGCTATAGACCAACATCTCTCCCACGTGCTCGTGCGGCTGTTCTTTTGGGGTTGTTTCTTCCCCACATCGTGCCGAAGACTGCCTCTTTCCAAAACTTGAAGAATCTGGGGCAAACCCGAGAGATGGACAAGCATCAACATGACTCGAAACGAGAAACATAGCAACTAATACCGGACACGCCACTTCGTGATGCTAACATCGACGTATAGAATACGAAAAGCAGCATTTGCTACCTGGATATATAAGGAAGTATTCACAACGCCGCCAAAAAGACTCCCGTAGCTCCTGCAGATAACCTCAGACACACCTCTTCCCCAACAACCAGCTCGTCTCCACCATCACCCACCTTCCCTCCTTCAAAGGTCCCATTTTGAGCAAGAGCTCGCAATGGTCCGCCTCATCCAATCCGTGTTTGCCATGCTGGCTATGGCACTAGCGGTACAGGCCTGCGACTACTGCCAGTGCAAGTTCACGGACGGGTCCCACTGCTGCACGACCTCGACGTACGCCCACAGCTGCGAGGAAGTCTGCAAGAACGCCGCGCGGTACGGCGACGACGTCAAGTGCAGCGCCGGCGGCCTCTCCGAGTGTATCGGCTACTTCACTGCCAACGGGCGCGCTCAGTGTAACAGCCAAGCTTATGACTTTGACTAAGAAGCGATGGGTTAGTCTACGTGTCTGCGAAATTGGGAAGATTCAAGGAAATGCTGACGATGTGATAGTACCTTCGACTGCCGGTATTGGGGTTGGCTGGGATGTCGCTGGGGAGTGACACCAAGGGCCAAGTCAAGGTTGGAATATTTATTTCAACTGGTATTAGCCAAATGTAACAAAATCAAAGATCGATTTGATTGTTACTGCGAACGCGAAAATTGTCAGGTACTTCTCCTGACCAAACCTTTTGCCTACTTACAACCTGTACGAGTCAGACTGTCGTTGAGCTAGAATATCGTCACTACACAATGACGAAATATTGTCCCGCATGATCTCTGTCTTTCAAACAACCGGCTGAATACACGAGGAGAGATTGACGAACGGAATTTCATCTCCGAGAGCGCGCCTAGATTGCCGCTCTACTCTACTCCAAGGTGAGAGATCAATACATTGAATACGGACTGCGCTCATGTCATTGTTTGAAGGTTGACGTGATGTACCAATGGTTTGCTTATATACGCAACGAGAACGGCCAGAAATTCTGCAAGAGGGCCACCCAAAGCACGAGCGTTAGCGCCTGTGTCCTCCTGCTTGAGGCCTCGCGATGAGAGGGTTGGTCGACGATGTCTAGTGCGTGATGCGAGTCCCGAAATCGATAGGATAGAAGTCTGATCACCTTCCCGAACAACTTTGCCGCGGGATGCGGAAACATTCGCAATCAATATCCGAATACTTGGACGGCAGATTAACAAGCCAAGTGAGTTTTCACTATACAGACCGCTGAGACAAACCGACAGGGAGTATACTTGGGAGAAGTTCACATGGTTTGTGCAATTGGCGAGAACCTTCGTCTTCCGTCCATTGCGATCAAGGCTATTATATAAGAAGGAAGGCCGTTCTATAAGCCATACTCGGCAAAAACTTCAAGCCTACGTCGACTCCCGTTGGAAAGGTACTACATTTCGTTGTCAAACTATCGATACGTGTAGACTTTCTTAGGTACCAGGCCTTGCCGCCGTCCTGCGTGTGAAGGCATTGCGAACTGTTTAAGCATTATGGGTTTGTTGGAGGAAGAATACGACGAATTCGTTGGTGGACGACAGATTTCAAGAGCAAGAGTTCGACGTCGATGTTGTAATGTTCTGCCATAACTATCTGGTGGCTGTTGAACAGAGCTCGTGATCATTGTCCAATGAAAGAAAAAAGCGAACGAGAGCCCATTGGTTGCCTGATCGTCATATCCGATCCCAGGCTGCACCAGTATATATACGCCATAGAAGCTGACTTGAAGAGTGCTCCTGCAGGGCTTTGTGACATCGCGATCGGTATTAACGTAACTAATGGTACAGGTGGTCGACGATGAGACAGCGAGGTGGTGGACAGTAGCAAACAGGCAACATTATGTATGTTTATTTCTGTATCTATCTTCAAACCTGAACGCTGTCGTAACATTTCGTTGACGTGTGGTGCTAACGATTCATGAACCATCCAAACAGAACCATCTATGCCGGGGCATCCAGCTGTTCGCGATGCCTTGCCCGACTGCTATCTCATGGTCTATGGTCTATCACAACGGCTTGTTCGCGAATCCAAGCTCGTTGG
Organism: Colletotrichum fructicola Nara gc5; assembly: GCF_000319635.2. Taxonomy (NCBI): domain Eukaryota; kingdom Fungi; phylum Ascomycota; class Sordariomycetes; order Glomerellales; family Glomerellaceae; genus Colletotrichum; species Colletotrichum fructicola. The sequence goes on from NW_027094057.1 coordinate 1,722,554, forward strand.
TACCGCTTTTTGAACTAAAGACGACGAACTGACTTTTCAGGAACACATCTCCGTAGATCGCAAAGGGCAGCGTCGCCGCGCTCTGGATCCCGCCGAAGCACGTCGTCGACGTCTCAATCGTCTGGCCGTCCACGGGGGCGAACTTGATGAACTCGCCGGGCACCACGCCCTTGTAGGTGCCCATGTCGACGGTGAAGGACGGGATCGAATCCTTGCAGTTGAAGACATAGCCGCCGTTGGTGTTGTCGAACTGGGCGCTGGCGATGTTCTTGTAGTACGCCGAGACGATGTTGTCTGGGAGGAGCATCAGGGTCGTGCCCGTGTCGGCGATGGCTTGGTGGGGCGCGGAGGTTGCGGCGCTGCCGTTTGAGCCGACAGAGAAGCCTTGGGCGGTGAATTGCCAGAAACCCTGGGTTGTGTTGGCTGGGACGAAGGCGATGTCGCCGGTGAACTCTGTCGTATCGATGTAGCCAAAGTTGTAGTTACCAGCTGTTGGGATGATTAGTTCGCGAACTTGATGATTGGAGAGATGTTTCGAATACCTGCGCCCTTCTTAAGGTTGGCTGTGAATAGCGGCATTGCGAGGTTGTTCAAGGCATTCTCGAAGAATGTCTTCTGCTTGGTGGGTGTGACCGTGTTAATGGTTCCGAAGGCCAGACCAACGAGTCCTGACTGGTTCTGGTTGCTGGTGAAGGATGCCGAGACTGTATTGGCAGACTCAATGGCCTGGCTGTCGACTGTGACCCCGCCAATGGTCACCTTGTCCGTGTAGACTGAACCGCTGGATGAGCTGCCGTCACCGTACGAGATGGACCATGTCGCGCCAGTCACAGCCTTGGCGGTTGAACTGTCCTTGATCTTGTAGATCGTTTGGCCCCCTAATTGACTTGCGGGCGTCTCACTACTGAACACCCACAAGTCGGACGACCCGGTGTCGAAGTTGAGATTCAGGGTCTGAGGAGGTGTGCCAATTTGTACCGGGCAGAGGTACTGGCTATCGAACTGGGCCGGGATGGCGGCGACCTCGCCACCTAATGACCATCAGCATAGTGTAGGGACATAGAGTTGCAAACTGACCATTTCCTGTGGTGCCGTTGCCTCCCGCACCTGGCGTTGTGGTTGTGCCGTTGCCCTTTGAGCCTCTAGAGCCGTTGTTACCACCCTTCCCACTCCCATTTCCCTTTCCCTTTCCTCCTTTGTGTCCGCCTTTCGATCCGTTCAACAGGCCTAGTTCTCCCAGAATCTGATCAATGAGACCTAGGAGATCATCCGGAATGGGATGGTTGAACTTGGAATAGGCTCTGGCCAGGGCAATGGGTCCTCGTCGATTTCCATAGTAAAAATCGGGGTTGGGAACCTGTTCTATCCGGAAAGCCCCGCCACCTAGAGTGGAAATTTCAAACCTGGATATATCGGACTTCTTTGAAGGAGCCGCATCAGCAAGATGGGCAAAGAATGGAACGAATGCTGCAATCGCAGCCGAGTTGGCGAACCGCATGGTCACCTAGAGAAGAGAAGGCCTGGCGAAGGAATGAAGCCCGGCGATTAAGGCTCACGGAGCTCTATACAGGAAGCAAGCGAAAAGCGAGGAAGTCGTCTAAGCAGAAAGAAGCATGGAACCAACAATGCTTGAATTGCGGAGAGCCAAGGGAAGATATGCACACAAGCTTTTGCCAAGTGTGATTCTCCATCTTGCCCACGCATAGATCAGCTTCGGGGAGACCGTTTCGAAATGCGCGATTGCGCAGTCGCAAGTGGGAGATCACAACTCAAGCGATTACGAATCGCAAATAGAAAGGAAGAATCCGCCATGTCTGCGGAGACGAGGAACCAGGGGTACAGAATGGTTCGAGTTTTACTGGTAGGAGCCCGGGTCGACCGCCATTGAAGAGGCGCCTCCGTAGACAACCTGCGACAGTCGATCAGGCATGCCATCTCAAATAGATTCTTCGCGGGCACTGTCTTCTGAAGATGGCGGCCCGGTGTGGTGGCCGTATGCTTGGCTTCCGAAACACTGTGAGTCGGGCATGCGACCCCTGTCCGCAAAGCTGACCAAGTCGTGATGCCGAACTTCCGGAGTCGTCACGGGAGGCGTCATGGGAGGGTTCACTTAAAGGGCATGCGTCTCCGGCTCCGTAACCGACCTTCGTGAACCGGTCGTTTCGGTTTTCTCAGCGAAGGGACCCATCATCTAAAGTTGCCAGCGAGATGCGACGAAAAATAGGCGTTCTTGATTGTGGTTTGTCCATGTCAGGATTGGCAGCGCCGGAGCAAAGTTTAATGTGACCGGTCAACGGAAAGCCCAATGGAGGTGCCGGTCGGGATGCGGGCGGGATTCATGCATTGCTGAAACAGCGTCTCCGTCCTGAATATCATCAGCTTGTCTGACTTGGACAACCACTTGGCCACTCAGCTGGCATGCCCAGTTGGGGTTTAGTCCTCTTCCAACTTGGAAAAAAAGCTGCGCAAATTCCAAGGTTGGAAAAGTTGGCAGACGTGAGGTTACTCGATGGCACGACGCAGTTTCGTAGTCGGCGACTGCCGCACGAAAGATCCGGACACGAGCTGGAATGTTGTCCTTAAGTAAATGGTCATCTGAACCGGCGCCGGCCCAGTTTCCCGGTGCCAAGTCGGCATTCAAGAAATTCGTTGTCGAAGGGAGGTCGTCGGATTTGAAGTAAGCGCAAGCGAACCGATGGTGTAGTCACTTGGCGCGGCAGATCGCTGCGAGTTAATCTCTGCAAGACATCTCTGCCCTGTTTTGTCCAACATCTGGCTGCACCACATCAGGTTTTCCGAGCTTCCACCATTCCGCTGCGTGGCTCGGTCAGCCGGCCAATGGTGACTGGAATTTTAGTGATTCAGGGTTCGTCGACAAAGTTGGTTCATGGGTAAGGTGACAAGATCAACGCCTCTTCCAGATTTGACAGCTGAATCGAACACCCGAAGGCGGAAGGCGGGATGGAGAGCATGTCACTGCCCGCCTGCCCGCCCGCCTTGAAGGTTCCTGCCCGCAGCAGCTGAGGCTGAGTCATCACCTAGGCACCCCGCCCCCGCCTGGGTTTTTGTGAGCTGGACGTCCAGCGCGAATCACCTGTCCAACATTCACGGCCAAGCTACACTGCCTTGCTGGCCACCAACGCCTTATCACCGAGAGGCATCAAGCCTTACGCGTCTTCGTGCGTGTCGCCCACTGCTTACGATGCGAATGACTCTCTTTCTGGGCGTTTCTATACACCTTTCGGCGATGTGCATCGCTTTCCATTCGATACCCCTGCTGTTTTCTCTTTCCTGACTTTCCTTGTCTCCTTTACTGCTTTTCTGTGGGCGGCGTCCCTGAAAACGTTCACCGACGTCACTCCATCTTCGGCTTACACAACATTGTGGACATACCACGTTTTTGACCGGGCCGCGGGCAAGACTACAGCCAACATGCCTGAACATGATGCTCTCATTCTTTCATACTCCCACTTGGTGGACTTTCCGCGGGCCAGCGATGCCCTCCAAATCCTCAAGAAAGTTGCCTCTCTGGTGAAGCCCATCATGCGGGCGAGGGGTTGGAAGGTGCGGGAGCTTGCAGAGTTCTACCCTGATCAGGCGAATTTGCTTGGTATGTGGTATTGCCTGCAGTTGCTTCCCGCCAACTAACACTATTGCAGGCCTCAACGTCAACAGAGGGCAGAGAATTCTGGTCCGATTACGATACCCCGGCGACCGATCTTTGTTTCTCCCCATAGAGCAGGTCGTCGACACCATGCTCCACGAGCTGTCCCACATTGTTTTTGGACCACACGACGGAAACTTCCATGCCCTGTGGAACCAGCTACGGGATGAGCACGAGGCACTCATACGGAAAGGGTACACGGGCGAAGGTTTTCTCTCCGACGGCCAACGCTTGGGAGGCGGCGGCCGGATTCCAATGCAAGAAGCTCGCCGCCTTGCCCGTGCGGCTGCCGAGAAACGTCGTACCTTGACCAAGAATTCGGGAAAACGCCTTGGTGGTACTGGGCCTCGTCCCGGATCAGACATTCGGCGAACGATTGTTGGTGCTATCGAGCGCAGAAGCAGCACTTTACAGGGGTGTGGGAACATGAACCACAATGACCGAGAGATTCAGCAAATTTCAGAGACTGCAACGCAAAACGGCTTCCGTACTCAAGCCGAAGAGGACGCTGCAAATGAAGCAGCAATCGCTCAGGCACTCTGGGAACTCGTACAAGAGGAGGAAAAGCAGCGTTATGGAGGCTACTACGTCCCTCCGAGTGCTCAAAATCCTACCGGCAACGGGGGTGGGTCTGTCATGGGAGACTTCGAACCGAGAAGCAACAGCGCGCCACCTCCGATCCCCGGGCCGGCCTCCAGACCTACGCCCCCGCCGGCGGTCCCGAGGCCCGAAACCCGACCGCCGGTGATTGCAGCCCCACGGCCCCTGCCAGCTCAGCAAAGGGGTTGGACGTGCGGGGTCTGTACTCTACATAATCCTGCCAACTTCCTATGCTGCGACGCGTGTGGAACAGAAAAAGGCCAAGATCCTCAGCGCCAAGTGTGGACGCCAAATGCCGAGAAGCGCGAGCGTCAACGGGCATCAGTAGCTTCAACGGCGGGTGGAACATCACGGCCAGAGACGATAGATCTTACACGCAGCCCGCCAAGGAGAAACAATAGCGTCGGCGTTGCTGCCAACCACGGTGTATCAGCCCCGGCGAAACCCCTGACTTGGGATTGTTCCTTTTGCGGCACGACCATGGAAAGACAATGGTGGACGTGTTCAACGTGTGGAGTGATGAAGGAAAATTCCGCTTGAAAGAGCGGGGAAGTCTGAAGAAGCGAGGCCGAGACGAACTCTGACATCCCCAAACAGAAGAAGAGAAGGGGTCCTCTGGATCCTTCAGGGTCCAAATGACGACATGGTCGATGATACCCTTGCAAGCTGAATAGAGCCGCGCAGTCTACACTACATCATGCTGTATGATTTATTTGAGGCGAGAAATCGAGTATTGCGACGCACTTCGGACGAAATGACATAATGGGTGGCTTGTGGAGGTTGTAAACACTCCCTTGGAGCTAGGGCTTTGTTGGCAAGACAGATGAATGTGAAGTCGAGTCATGGAACGAATGGCACGGTTGGCACGCTCCGGGCACATGTCAAACAAAGCCAGCACAGGCCACTTGGCGTTGCTTCGCACGCACAACTTTCGAGAACATGTCGAGGGATTGGCGTGGTCTGGGCCAATCCTGATTGCTTGATGCGACACCGGTGCACCCAAATGCCTGCTTATGGCATCATGACGTCGCTGCTGACACGCTCGGGCAGCAAAGCTGTTCGGAACGGAGTCGTTCCCCGTTGTCTTGATTGGCTCTGACTGGCTACCAGGGTCAGATGATCTGCGTTGTTCCGTGGAGCTCGTGTGGCACTGATGGCGCACCGATATGGAGAGAACCATCAGGGCCCTGGTCGGGTCTGTGGCCATCCCGGTCTAGGCGTCTTGAGTGCTTACAAGCTAGACCTGTTCGGGTGGCAGATCTTCGATCGATGGAGAGGCCGTGAGGTCTAGACGCAGGGCAAATTTGTCACCAAGCCACGCTGGGTGAGGATAGTCAGAGCCATCTTTTGCGTTTATCCGAATCCAGTGTAGGAGGCAAGCACTGGCAGGTATTCATTCGCAGTGAGTGGGTGCTGAAAGCTGGAAAAGGACTCACCGAGAGCTGATCATGTCGCAGCAGTCGCAGTCACGCGGGCACCTCAGATATGCAATTTGCCGCAAACACGACGAACAGAACAGCCTGCGTTTCCTTGAAGGATGCCAGACAAATCCCAGTGCATTGATGCTGAAGGAGCAACCACCACGATGCCGGTCAAACGCCTGGCTGACGGGATCACCCGGATAAGCGACGCCGCGAAGACATTGGAGTCGAAGATGAGGTACATCCATCATTGTGGCCTTATTCGTAGCGGCAGTTGCCCATGCCTATGCGGATTTGATAGCGCCCAACGCTGAGAATCGGCCATCGTGAATCTGTATGGATAGAGCAGTTCGTTACAAGGGTGGCGGGCTAAGACCAAGTTTGCAGGCTCGCTACCAAGCTCTCTGGCTGTCCCCAGCCGACTCGGGGCTTGTGGTAAATGCCTAGTGTGCCCGGGAGTACATACGGGCAGCTCTCAAATCCACTCAGCCGTCGCTCTTGTCTGACTCTATCAAACCCCGGCAGTCGTCCAGCAGTCTTGGCACAATCGCCATCGAGGCCCAGCGGCAAAGGCAGCAAGCTAAGCTTTCTGTCTCTGACGGATTTGTGTACACGCACCCGACAAAGAGTGTTTTCTTCTTCCTCTGTCGTTTCCTGAGACGACACTCACCGACTGAATAAGCTTCTGGGCAAACAAACGACAAACACGGGCATGAAAACTTTTGACCGGTTGGGGTTGCCGATTCAAGACAAGCACGGAACGGAGCCAGGGACGTCGAATTCGAGACAAAGAGAAGATTAGCAAATGTGCCGCCCGTGGAAAGGAAAAAGTTCCGATTGTTGGACAGATCGGCCTGAGTTTGGTGTGTTTCTGTCTCGGTTTGGGCCTGGTCAGGGTCTATTGCTGCAAGAAGCGCCCATCACCCTTTCGTTACCGGGGTTTGGACAGGTGGGCGTGGCAGCCCATTTTTCTCAAATTTCACGTCCGGAGACGCCCCGTTTCCGAGGGTCGCGCTGTCCGCTGGATCCTCCGGTGCCGTCATGGCTGCGGACTTTTCCAACACAAGGCTCGCGTACCCGCTCAGCACACGCAGTAATACGGACTCCCGGGGATCGTGATGACGGGCGGTGTCGATGAGGATCCATACTGCAGTGGACAAGGGACTCAACGCAAGGCGAGGCGGAAGAAGGGGTGACGGGTTTCCTCAGACAAACCATCCCAACTTCTGGGTTCGTTCGGTTTGAATATCTCATGATTTCTGGTGCCGGTCGTTTATTCTTGCAGCCCGCCAGTGGAGATTTGTGGGCGTGTCCCAGCAAAAATCCCAGATGATTCCATGCACACAGAAGCAGTCGCCAGCAAAGATTGGCCACTGAGAGTCGATTGGGCGTGAGGCGGTTTAGTGCATGAGGCGAGGTGTACATCGGTTACGCTGGGCGGCTGGCGTTGGAAGGGCCAACCTACCGAGGCGGATGGGGATGCAGCCGAGCATCTAGGGGCTGCGCGAGACATGTACAGTACATGCGTGGGTGCGACAGACGGCAGCAAGATGAGGTACTGTTGGCATGCGTGGACAATACTCCTTGGGAATGACGGGACGTTGGAGCTTGGGTCCATTATGAGGAGAAAAGGAGGGACCCCTAACCGATAGCGAAACCTGCCCGGGCGATGGTGACGGTGCCTGGTGCCCTGAGCTACAGAAGCAGCAAGGGAAGTCCCCGCGAAGGGATGAAGATTTTGAGGTTCTGGGTGGGCGGAGATGGATCGAAGGCGTGGATGATGGATGGGCGGACGGGAGGAAGAGGGAGAGTTGCGAGCTCGGCGTGGAGGGAGGTGTGGTGGTGAGGCGCGTCTACTGCGTACAGCAGGCACAGCCCGTGTACAGACATCTCAGCCAGCCAGCCCAGCGCAGAGAGCCCATGGATGGGCACACTTTCCAGCGAACAGGGACGGCAGACCCACTGAACGGTGGTGGCAGGGCGCTGGAGTCGGGTGGGAGCGCAGGGCTCAACAGAGCGGTCTGCAGTGGGGCGTCAACCGCTGTAACGCCGTATGAATGGAGGGTGGCCCCTGGTTTTGCAGGCTGCATGCGAGGGAGGGTGGTGGTGGCAGTTGTGGTGGTGGTGTGCAGACACGGCAGGGCAGTGGACGGTGCCTTGGGCAAGCATGCGTGGTGTAGAGGACGGAAACTCTGGAGTGAGGAGTGGTGAAGCGGAAGCGCGTGTGAGTGAATTCGATCCCCCCGATGGCAGGGCGGACTGGAGTTTTGCATACATTTGCCCACTTTCCCATCCCCTCTCGACCCGTATTCTTGTAGGGGAGATGCATTAGCGGTCCTCGGATACAAGAATGCCTTATGTAATACCACTGCACGCAAGTGACCAGCAGAGGAACCAGGAACGAGTACTGCCTCCGCGTGTACTATGCAGTAAACCCCGAGTTGCCCTCCGACCTCCCTCGAACTCGAAACTGCTCGGGTGAAAATGACGATGAGTGTTTGCCTCCCCCGCCTGAGGAGACCGACTGAGCGGGCGGGCGATGTTGTGCGCTACACCACCACGAACGAACACTGACTGGACACGGCAATGGAAGGGCCTTTCTCTTTGCCTTTCCCTGGGTTCACAGTGTTCAGCGTTCCTCCTCTGTGTGCTCTCCCCTCCCCACCCGTCGTCATCCCGTCATCCTGGGGCCACGAGCGCAGCGTCAGCCCAAGTCCACCGGAAGTGCGACTTGCTGGATGGATTCAAATCAATCGGCGCAGGTTCCAGTCGAGTCCATGTTCCACTGTTTGGACTGTTCAGTGTTCCACCCTCCCCTTCCAGGACCCCCGTCCATGTTTCCTTCCCAAGAATTGCCCTGGGCGTCCAGGACCCCCAAGCTGCGGTGACAGGCCCCCCCAGACTTTGGGCTGAGGTTCGACCAATTCTCCTGCGTCTTAACGCTTCACCACCGCTAACCGGGGGGGCACTCCCACTTAAACAAAGTTTGGACTATGACGGTCCCATCCCTCGTCCTCGTCCGCATCCTCGTCCAGTCTGGCTGCCTGCTGCAACTGTCACAGTCGATGCCAATGCTAGGGCAGGTAAAGGTGGTAAGGCAAGGTGGTGCAGCGAACCTACCTGCCTACCTAGCTACTAAGTAATTGTCCATCTGTACCGCCTCTATGCACCGCGCTACCTACTGTCAGTTTGTACCTGCCTCGCCTTCAATGCCTGCTGCGTGCCTACCTTAGGTACCTTATGGAGACGGTACCTGATCCTGCCTCTGCCTGCCTCTCGTGTTTCTTCCTTTCTCAGCAGCAGCAGTAGCACCTCAGTGACGGGATCCATCCCCATCCCATCTCTTCCATCTTCTTCCTCCGTCTTGCTTCGTCCACCTCCCATTGCTACTACTAGATGATCTTGGTCTTGGTTGGTGTCTCTTCTTTTCTACCTACCAATTGGACCTAATCTTCCCTTCGATTCCATTTCCCCTCTCCCGTATTACGTCCGCCCACTTATGCCACTTATTCCCTTTCTTATTGCGCCAAGCTAGACTGCAGATACCGTGACTGCTGCGAACTACTGCGCACCTCGACTAAACATCTGGGGCTCGAACCGGAACTGATGAGCGGTAACTGCCCTACCGAGCCCGTCATCGCACCTGCGCCTGCATCTTCTTTCTTTCCGTCTTGCGTCTCCTGCTGCTCCGCGACTGGACCACGACTCTCGCACAACCTCGACCTCTAACACGACCTCACCACACCACACCACTTCCGGACCCCAGCCCGCCATCCGCTGATTTCAGATTTCTCATCCGCGAGACAGAGACATCCTTACTAAGCCCGACGTGTTGCTGTTGCCGCCGCCGCTCTCCTGCTGCTGCTGCTGCTGCTGTCTGCTCTTGCGACTGCCGCTGCGGTGTCGTCACACAAACACACCCTCCCACTCCGTCTTTCATCTCTCCGCCGCCGCCCCTCGACGCCGCCGTTTGCAGTCGACCCGGAGTTGTTCGAGAATTCATCTCAAACAACGCCCAAATCCTCCCTCCGCCTCCTCTCGCCTCTGCCGAATAGCGCCGAAATCTGCTTGCGCTTTCAACAGCCCTGACAGCCTCAGCCGCCGTTGTCGCTCCGTTCCTGCTAGCTGCCAGTCCCACACGAAATCGGGAGGCTTGTCGACTAACAGACACGCACTCTCGCACACACTCAAGACAGCGCTTGTGCACAATCTTCGCCATCCACCGCGCGCTGCGCCTAGACCGCAATCAATTAGAGCACATTCCCAACCAAGACCTATCCGGAGACCGGCCCAGAATCCGGTAGTCTAGAACGCACGCTCTCTCACACAACACAGGGCGCCGCGCCATGCTCTGCCTCGCCTTCTCTCCCCACACGATTCTCTAGCAACCAACCCACTTGCTGCGTCGACCTGGCCCGCAGCTTCTCCGTTACTCCTCCACCCTTGGCGACCTCTGTTTGCGATCACCGTCTGCAACGACTGTTTTCTCGACCTGCAGACTTGTCAACGCCCTTCACCGACTGGAAGGTCCACCAACGACCTGCGGCATCTCATGCGCGAGCCAACATCGACATGCCACCCTCCGAGCCTATCCTTGCCGGCGGCCATGCGCGAGGCAACGGCCCCGTGATTCTTCCCCTAAAAACCTCGGATCCGTCGGAAGAACCTCCCAAGTTGGGCTCACGGCAGTCTTCCGGGAACAGCATTGACAGCATGAACAGTATGGACAGCGGATTCAACTTCGATACCAAATCCCAGCCCGAAGTCGGTTCCTACCGAAGCGATGGCGTCGCAAGCACTACAAGTGCCACAAGTGCCAGGAGTCGCTTTTTCCGCGAGAACCTCAACCTGGCTGCCGGCAGCGGCAAGCGATCCAACTCGACGAGTCCGTTTCGCTTATCGATGCCCTTCATCACACCGGGCCAGCTCGCTTTCTCCGCCATGCAATACCTACCAGTACCGTTGTTGGTCTTGAACAACTTGAAGACAGTAGTGCTTGCCAACGAGGCGATGGGCAGGATGCTCGGTATGGCAGACGCATCGGAGGACACTCACTCTTACATTGCAGAGCGGTTACGGGGGCAGTCACTTTCCCAGGTCGGAATCGACATGATTCAAGAAGGACGTCCAGTTTGGGTTGGATGGGAAGCTTTCTTGGATTCTCTTGTGTTGGAGATGGGTGCCCGGCAGACCTCCAAGGACGCAGCAGACATGTTCGGTCAGGGTGGGGAAGCCACCCCGACTGCCGGTTCGCTGGTCCCGCCGGCACCGGATCACGCGCCGAGCACACCAACGGTCAAGGATGCAGTGGTGGATGTTATCATCACCAGGAAGGAACTAGGAAAGCCTGGCTTTGACCCACGAAGCAAAGGTGGAGCGTCTGATCATCAAGTTTACGCCAAGATGATTGTAACAATATGGGAGATTGAAGAGCACCAGGTTTACTTCACGCTCACATTTACGAGCTCTCAATCGCCCCCATCAACCCTCATCCCGAGTCGCAAATCTACAGCCAGGCCGAACATACTGGAACAAGCAGACCGAAAAACCATATCAAATTCAAACCCGCCATCCGTGAGCTCCAGCCACGACTCGAGCTCGCCTTCATTCCGTGTCAGCCCTAGTGCGGTGTCACTGTCGTCGAGCCCGTTTCCACCAATGGGCCCACCCTCAACAGCAGCCCACGCGAGTACGCCGTCGATTTTGCAGAAGATGATTCTCATGAAGGATGCTCTTCTCGATAACACGACAATGCCAATTCTTGCGATGTGGAAAGACGGCAGTGTAACATTTCCAAATAAGGCAGCACGCAACCTTTTGCGCCAAGAAAGCGATTTGGAGAAGTCTGCCGACGGCTTCGACTTGCTGCCAAGCTGGACCGTGTACGACGCAGATTTTACTAGGGAACTAGACGTCAGCGAATACCCCATATCGGTACTTCTTCGGACTGAAAAGCCGTTCAGCAACATGCGTGTCGGGATGATGGAGGAGAACACCGGGAAGAAAACAGTTTATGACGCGTTGGGAGAGGCCATCAGGGATGATGCTACCGGAGAATTTCTCGCCGGTGTAGTGACATTCCGGGACGTCACGAAGATGACTGAAGAAATCACCGAGATCAAAGAACGGGACGAGGAGCGGTTCAAGTTGATCTGCGACACAATGCCTCAATTGGTTTGGACGACAAGGCCTGATGGTTATCACGATTTCTTCAACACCCGGTGGTACACATACACGGGCCTGACGCCAGAAGACTCATTAGGTCTTGGTTGGAAACACCCATTCCATCCAGATGATATGCCTGAAACCGTCAAAAGATGGAAGCACTCGCTCGCCACAGGAGATCCATATGTTACTGAGTACAGGTGTCGCAGCAAAACTGGGGAATGGAGGTGGATGTTGGGCCGTGCTCTTCCGTTGAAGAACAAGGAGACGGGTGCAATTGAGAAATGGTTTGGAACTTGCACTGACGTGAACGAGGGCATCGAGGCAAAACTGACTGCCAGACGAACCCGGCAGCAGCTCTTGAGCGTTCTCGCCCATTCACAAGTTACCATCTTCACAGTTGACATGAACCGCAAATTGACAATGTTGGAGGGGGCGCTCATTTGGGACAGCGAGGAGGAAAGTAATCATGAAAACTCCGACTGGTTCATTGGCCAAGATATGTACGATGTCTTCAACCGTCTGAATGCCCAGCTGAAGACCGGCGAACGCCCGAAGTTCCTCCGGCCCATTGAGGATATACTAGCCGGCGGCAAGTCAGAAGAGGTGGCGGAACACGGAATGGATGGGCGCTGGTACCGAACGAGATTCCTTCCGATTCTGGGCAAGAAATCAAAGGAAGGGATCCTGACGAATGAGACCTGCGTTGAGGGCGTCATTGGAGTCATTATGGATGTCAGTGAGCTGAAGGAGAAGGCGGAGGACCTTGAAGAAGAATCTCGAGAGAAGAAGCAAGCAATGGCGAACGAGGCTGCTGCCAAGGAGGCTAACAGGCTGAAGAGCCAGTTCCTTGCCAATGTGAGTGGTGATGACCAAGTTGAATGACGCAATGTCGCTGACTACTTCATAGATGTCTCACGAAATTCGGACGCCCATCACAGGTGTAATTGGAATGGCCGAACTACTTGGGGATATGGAACTCGATTCGGAGCAGATGGAGTACGTTGAGAACATCCAGAGGTCTGCAAATGCCCTCTTGACCGTCATCAATGATATTCTCGACTTTTCCAAGGTTGAATCTGGACGTCTCGACATCGAAGAGGTCCAGTTTTCACTATCGGTCATTGTGACAGATGTCAGGAAGATGCTTAGCTTCGCTGCGGAGCGCAAGAATCTCGACTTCAGGTCGGATATCTCGAGAGATATCGAAAACGACTTGGTCGTCATTGGCGATCCAGGCCGTGTTCGTCAAATCATCACCAACCTCCTCACCAACAGCATCAAGTTTACGAACCAAGGTTACGTCAAATTCTCAGTCCAGAAGGAAAAGGAGATTGCGGATAACATCATCGTCAAGTTCATCGTCGAAGACAGTGGTATCGGTATTGAAGAGGAGGTTCGGAAAAAGCTTTTCCAACCGTTTAGTCAGGGTGATGCGTCCACGGCTAGAAAATTCGGCGGAACTGGTCTGGGCCTCACTATTTGCAAAAACTTGCTCGACCTTATGAACGGAAATATGACTCTAGAATCGTCACTCGGCAACGGAACCGTCGCAACATTTTGGGTCCCCTTCAGCAAGCCTCAGGGACGACAAGCCGGCAAGCCCATCGTGGAGATTGGTTCGCTTCCAGATCGGTTGCAGTCGGAGATGAGCGTCTCTTGCAACAGCTCCGAATTTGAGCAATTGATCAACACGCCTCCAGCTTCTGGAGAGTCGTCGCAATTCCTGACCGACAAACACAAGTCCCCTTCCCGCCGACTATCGGTTAGAACTCCACCAGCTTCTGATGAGGAAATGTTACCGGCTTCTGAACGCGCCAAGATTCACGTGTTGGTGGTCGAAGACAAGTGAGTCTACCGTCTGGCAATCATTTGAGCCCACACTAACCATACACAGCGCCATTAACCAGCAAATCGCCACCAAAACAATCATGAAGCTTGGGTTCAAGGTAACTGCAGCGTGGAACGGCAAGGATGCGCTTGAGTACATGGCTGCGGCAAAGGATGGCAAGCATGCGAAGCCGGATATCATCCTGATGGACGTGCAGATGCCCGTCATCGATGGATACAAGTGCACGCATCTTCTTCGCCACCACGTGCCATACAAGGCTTACATGCGAGATATTCCCATCGTCGCAATGACAGCTTCGGCGATCCAAGGTGACAAGGAAAAGTGCACGAAAGCAGGCATGGATGACTATCTTTCCAAGCCCGTCAAGAGCAAGACGCTTGAAAGAATGTTGGTACGATGGAGTTTGGCTAAACGACAGCAAGGGACGACTCATAAGGCTTCAGATGGTTCTCTGTCTGACTGCTCGGATACTGCTGAACATTGCAGCAATGCAGACATCCCAGGCGTCGAGCACGACCATGATGGCGGCTCCACAGACACATTGAATGCAATCAAGAAGGAGGCAGAACACAAGAACAGGGACCCTGAAAAGGAGGACAGGGGTGACGTGGCCACACCGCGGCCTCTGACGAGGAATAATTCCTACGAACCGTCACCGTTTGACTCACCAGGTGTGAATTCCAAGCCGATCCGCCGATCGGAGACGGATGAGCTCGCTCTGCAAGCCCAGGCCGGCAAATTGATGGATGCCGCCGGCGGGAAGAAGCTTGAGCGACGCGGCGCGTCATTCCAGACGGTCATTGCGGGTGACACGGGTGACTCCCTCACAGAAGAGAACGTCGAAAAGCTGGAAAAGGAAGAAAAGAAGCGAAGATCGTAGAGCTTTCCAGCATCCTCTCCATTTCGGCCCGACTCGGGCGAACGACTACAGCGAGGCGCTCAGGTTTCAGGTCTCAATTCACCTCACATCTAGGCAACAGATTTGTACATAAAAACGATACCACATGGAACAGCACAACAAGAACCGGATCGCGCGACAGGTCACGTTGCATCTTGGCATTTCGATCGGCGTAACGGCAGAAACATTTTTTCCATCTCTATTTTTTCGATATACGGGATTTGGTGCCAAAAAATATCGGGATTCCGGGATTCGGGGGTTCAGGGGTTATACACCACATCTCGCCTTTTCGATTTTGCTTTTGCGTTCGGGAACCGGCATAGACGGCGGGACTTAAACATGGCACCGGGCGTTCATTTTGGGATGGGCCTTTTATCTAGCAGTGATGATCTTCTGCCACCTTATGCTTACGAGCATGAGCCTCGTTCAATTGATGATGTTAATCTTTTGCAAATGACGTCTGTTAAAGGTGGGCCCCCGCATGCAGTGCGTGAAGCTTGAGGAGTCGAAGATTCATGCTAATCTAGAGTTTGCGTGTTATCCGATGTTCATGTGGTTGATCTGAGTGAGCTCTTGAAGCATGATTAGGGGTGTTTCGATATCGAACCTGGGAGTAGGGAAGTTTAGGTAGGGGATGCCCGTCGACCAGAATAAGGTTTGGTATTTCTCCGGAAGACGTCTGTGCCGTACGCGGGCCGATGGATGGGCAGAAAGAACGGGATGCAAGTCATCGGCGGGCCGAGAGCGGGGCCGGTTTGGGTGTGTTCCGGACTGTCGGGACTGGCGACTCAGCACCCAGGTTCAGTTGGTGAGACAGAGTGTGAGTACATAAGAGGGCTCTTCTGGAGATTTTGAAAGTGGTGCAATTTGACTGTGGAGTTCTTCGATGATTGAAATGTCTGCGTTCATGGTTGGCGGGCAGGTGGGTGGTTGATGATGCTAGCATGGTGAGATGGGTTTAGCTTGGGGTTGGAGGTGTTCTGTCTTTGGATTATTTGGGGACCTGAATACTTTGAGGATAGGGGACTTCACGTATGCAGTATGTGTGTGTTTGGAGGGCCTATCATACTTGCTGTTTGCTAAGTAGAGTAAGTGATTGTCCGTTGCGCGTAGGTGCCAAGAAAATACGCTCCGTCAATTCTGGTGTGAACAAGACGCAGGCACATTGTGGTTCAGAAAGAAAGTAATCAGTGTGAAGATGTCAACTTTAAGTATGCATTCTCCTGAAGCTGGCTTCCATAGTGGATGTCAAAGAAAGTGTGATGAAGCAGGTGCCTTGGACGTGAAGGTTGGAGGCCTTTGTCTCTGGTGGAGTATTTGGGACTTTGAAACGGAAAGGATGAGCGTGCTGGAAGATGATGGAGTGTGGAGTGTGAAAGATGATCGGTCAAGTGCTGGTTGTTCTGTCACACCGCAGCTTCGCCATCCTTAGGTTTATGACCGCCATAAGCGCAATTTCCGTTTCATCTGCTGTTCGGCGCAACAATAAACCTGGAAATTTGGCCAGAGGACTATGAGTTAGATGCATTATGGCCTAGAAAGAAAGGAAGTAATGTGTGAAGATGCTGGCTTTAAGTATATAATGTGTAATGGCTTCTGTGTGAGGAGATGTCTGCAGCGGTTGTTAAGGAGTTGGATTAAAGTGATGTCCTTACTCCTCTGCAGCTTTTTTTTTTATAAATGAAAGGGCTTTATTAAGAGAATGCTAGATTTCTTTAAGTAGCTCTACTATTCTTATAGGATGTTTTCTAGACAGTAGAAATAGAGAAGGGGATGATGCTGTAAGTGTGCACAATGCTTATTCTATTAAAGAAAAACATTCTAGGGGACTGCTAGAAATGTGAAAGAGAGGCCTTGAAAGTAGGTCAGATGCATTACAAGCTTATCCCCTGCGTCTGAGGCTCTGAATACGTGCGCGCCGAGTAGTGATGAGGGAGGACAGTAAAGCAGATGTCTGTGAAAGAGTTTTTCACTAGGTGCTTGAGGGGGTTTAAAAGTCTTACTGACTACTCTAGAGTCCCAAGTCTGCCCTGAGATGTTCATTGAGGCGGCGTGCCACTGTTCTTCTACTGCTGTGTATCTCTTTCTGGCTGCGCAGAGAAAGATCTTTTAAAGAGGCGAAGGCCCTCTGCGCAGTAGTGCGAAATTGCAAAACAGTAGTACGTATAAAAGATAGCTCTATGATGTTGCGCATATTGAAGCGCAGTAAGCATTGTATTGCTGCCATCTGGTGTCTGATTGGGTCTGATAAGGGGTAGGGTGTGAAAGTCACACAAGACATGCAATTTCTGACATAGAGTGCGGCGTGTGAGTAGCTTTAGACATCTCACTGTGCGCAACAGAATACGCATCAGAAGTCATATGATGTATGCGGAACAATGATGATCAATAAAGACGAGGGGAGAGTTGATAGTGAGACTGATACAGATGACGCGTTTGAAAGCGGTGAGGTTCTTCTGCGCAGACTACTTCAGGAAGCACCTGGTGACTTGCGCGTGTTCCGTGCAGCTCATTATCACACAACTCCCTGCGGTGATTTGCCAGCTCTAATAGTAATGCTCTCTCCTGGCTTATATACTTGAGATAGCTTGGTGTTAGTGGTGTGGCACTCTGCTGGTTCTATCTTGTCAGTAGAACCCAGCTTACACCCCAAGTGCTTTTGGGTGTGTATTTAAGACACATCATGAGAACATAAATCTGGGAAAGTGTGCCAAATACGTGGGTTGGCCCACAATGGTTTAGGCTGCGGAGACTGCACTGGCTATTTGACAGTCTGCTGCTCTCAATCACCATGAACAATAATGCTGGGATGTCTATGCCGTCCAGCATATCAGTTCTGTCCGCTTATCCAATCAGATACGCGCTAAGCAGTAATGCTGACAGGTGGGAACAAGACCTCCGGGCTGCGCGGGCTTGCAGCGAGGCTTGTTGACATACCTTTCGTCCGCTACAACCATTGTGATGCATTTTGGACCAAACATGGATTTGAGACGAATGGATTTGTTTTGGCGCTTACAAGAAACCAGACGCTGTGTTCGGAACTTAAGGGAATGAGGATGGCGGGCACGACTTCTCCTGTTTAGCGGTCTGCGACGCTCCGCTGGTGCGCGAAGGCGTGTGTTCTCGAGGAGGATGTTCGTTTTCTGGTCAATAACCTAAGGTATAAAACGCGATAGTCAGTCAGCAATATGCATCAGCGGAAGTGCTTGTATTCTCCTTAATCCTGTCTAGACAGTTGGAAAATTCTCGCATGCACCTTGGTAATGAGAACAAGAAGATTGCACTGCTAAGCTGCTTCCCCCTTGCCATCGTTTTGCGAGTATCTGGGCCACAAACACGGAAGCAGACAACGATGAAGGAGGGGTGCTTGCGGTTTATGTAGACGGCATTCAGACGGGTTCAATTGCCAGGAATCACCACTCAATAACGATAGAAACTACTTTCATAGAGAGGCAGGGGAAGATCGACGTTCTGTCAAATCATTGCTCCGCAACTCTTGTGGTGTCTCCAAATGGTCGCTCTTTTAAAGACTTTGAATCGGCTTACCTCCTAGGACAAGAAGGCGCCATCTGTCTCGTCTCGCTGAAAGAACGACATCTTCTTGCTGAACTACGATACCGATATGAGCAACCAGGGAGCATGGATAAATGTTATGTGTCTGTTACTCTAAGTTGCATAGTAGCGCTAAATTTCCTAGGACAATCACTATTATTACCTGCGAGGCTCCTGTGGTTTGAAATATTCTTCTTCAAGCAATACATTGCGAAGATTGGCCAATGGATAGATTGGTAGCACAGTTGCCTCTACAACTTTGTTAAAAGCTTCTTGCGCGAGCCGCGAACCTGATGTTTTACTTATAAGTCTGCCGAGATTCACCTCCAGTCCCTTATTTCTATGCATATGACTTAACGAGAGAGGACGATGACGAAGGACGATGACGAAGGACGATGACGAAGGACGATGACGAAGGACGATGACGAAGGACGATGACGAAGGACGATGACGAAGGATGATGACGAAGGACGATGGCGAGGAACGATCAAGACGTTGATAGAGGCCGTTACTTCGCCTTCAGTTACTTGGAAGCATTCCTCGCAACCGGTTTTCCCGCCATTCAAGACAAAAGAGAGTCCCGTTTCAATACCTCCAGTGGCGTGACTTGTCGCTCTCTCTTCACCGAGGGCCTGGTGACGCCATCTCAATCGACGGTCAGATCACCATCCACTGCCAAAAAGAGATGAAGTAAGTTCTCCTACTTCGCCGTTGTCAATTTAGAGCTAACCCTTTTGTACAGTGAGTCTCGATCCGACGACAGGAAGCGAGTCGTGACGCTTAAAACCTGCACCGTCCCGTACCTCTGCCCATTGAACTATCTAATTATCATGGCTATTAGATTCGGGGCAGTCGACGCAAAAACCTTCGACGAACTATGCACCAAGACTCTTCCTAAGACCGTACCATTAGTTGATTGGGTCCATGCCCTGCAACCAGTGTTCCCACAGTTTTCGACGTTGGTTGAAGTACAACTAGATAAGCCGACCACTAGAGGGTCGACCTCATGGGCCCTCAAGAATTTCACCCCCGCCATCGGTTTGAAAGAGCGCTTCAGACCTCATGACTTGCGGTATGGTGCTGCTATTGAGGTCAACAACCTGCAAGATCTTCCTGCCCGCAACGAGTTTCACACTAGGGAGGCTCTCGGGCACAGCTGGAAGGCCCTCTGAGTAACCCAGCAGAGGACCCAACTTAACGACCACACCCCCCAGCAACTAGGATATGGAAGTTTCTGGTAACAATTGGCCTGATCATTGCCTCTGACACATCATTGCAACCCTCGTTCTTCTCCTCGTCTTCGTTGTTATCATTGTTGTCGTCCGCCGTCGTCCGTCCTCGTCTCTATTGTTATCCTTCTTTTCGTCGCCCTCGTCCTTTATTAGTCTTTGTTGCGGGTGAAGAAACAGTACTCACAATACTCACAATACTATGGCATACAAGAGGCTGAGCGCGTCTTTAGTAAAACCGAAATTGAGCAAAAGCGGAGATTTCTGTTTAATGGGAACGACTCTGACGTCTCGAATAGCTAGCCCTTCTACAACACGAACAAATGAATTCAACTCTGCAGCTGGACAGACGACGACACCCAAGCTGCCAGACGCTGATCTGAGGACAATTTTGATCGCCCTGACACACCAAAATTGCGTAATGTAGACAAGTAAAACTTGCCTTCAAACACTTTGGATACGCCCGAGACCTCGATCTGCTGATGGACAGTGAAGTCTGCCGACTTCGTCAACTTCCCGAGCTCACATGGCATGTGATAAAAGCACAATCTCAAGAGGATTTTATTAAATATGACAAATTTCGCCGCGGAACGCGATTGTTCAGATGTCTGTGGATTACGGACCTTCACTTCTCTTGATATTCACTGTTCGGATGAGCTTTTATACGCCTATGCCTGAAGAATTGCCATCCGCGCAGTGAGTGATGTTTGGCTATTCAGGCGCATATTAAAGGCAATAATACGAGGAAAACCACGGACACCAGGGAAGACAAAGTGGAGAGGCACACCTCACGCATACGCTGTTCGAGTACATAGAGCCAGCAACCCCTGCTGGCGCTAAGAGGAAAGCTGATTTCCCGCCTCACTTTCTTTGGATTCTTCCTGCTTAAGGTTCGCGGTGACTTTCTCCGAAATTGTTCAGGTAGTAATGACAACATCTCAAAGCCGCTTTAATAGGCAAGTGATCGTCGGAAGAGATTTCTCCACATGTATGCTGGCTATGCTGCATGCACAAACATTCAAGGGGACGCTCCTCTGTGTGTGGTGTTTTCAATTGCGAAGACTCATCGCACCCCCTTGTCCTCTGTGGATTTCGGTCAGCGTCACGAGTCTTCCTGACGGAAAAAGAAGGTGCTGAGGATATCTAAGAGATGTCTCAATGGTTGTGATCTAGTTGTTGTTGAATTCAACCATGATGTCCTATTTGTCACGGAGGAAATAAGCTGAAGTAGCAACATAAATACCTCAATATAAATGACGGACTAGCTGTTTCGAGGGGGTTTATGATTCCAAAGTCTGTAGGTACTTCTACATGTAAACAGACTTATCTTGACCAATTCGAACAACTTGCACAAAGACAATACCCTGATCTATCTCCGGCCCATGACCACTCATGATCTCAATTCAAACTGCAAAAACACGCCTTCTGTCTTGTCACATCTTCCCCGCAAACGACTCCCTAAATCTTCCTCGCAACACATCTCAACCTCACATAACTAATCATATGCCCCCCGCCCGGCACAGCACACACATGCTCCAACACATCCGCCACCTCCCTCACACACTTCTCCCTCTCCCCCTCATCCTCCACCGCGTCCAGCAGCTCCTTGCCCATCAACCGGCACCACCCCTCCACGCCGCCCTTGTCCGCGATCGTCGGCCGCCACTCGCGCTCAATCTTCTCGACCTTCCATCCGCCCACCTCCTTCTCAAGGGCATTCGTCAGCCACGCCTCGTCGGGGAAGAACCAGGGATCGACCTCCTTCGCCTTGTCGACGCCCACGCGCCGCGAGACGGCCATGAGTAGCGCGGTGCGCATCTCGCAGACGCAGCCGAGGCCGCCCATCTCGAGGACGAGCGGCGCGCCGGGGAGGAGGGCGTCGCGGACGGCGGTGAAGACGGGGATCTGGGCGCCGGGCGGGCGGAGGATCCAGTGCAGCGCGGCGTTTGAGAAGGCTTTCGTGAAGGTTGGGGTTTGGAGGGCGGGGGTGGAGGAGGTTGCGATCTTGGTCGCGTCGAGGACTGGGGATGTGTTAGTAGGTGGGTGGAGTCTTGGAGGCGGGTGAAGGGTACCTTCGAACTTGCAGTTGGAGAGGCCGGCGTCTGCGACGAGTTTCTCGGCGGCGGTGATCATGGACGGGGAGGCGTCGATGCCGTGGAGCGAGCCGGTGCCTTGAGATAGGATCTTGCCGAACTCGACGTCGAGGATGCCGTCTTACAGTTTGTTAGCGTATGTGACTTGGTGGGCCTGGAAGAGATAGGGGGCTCACCACCGCAGCCAATGTCGAGGATGACGTCGTCCTTCTGGACGTCGAGCCATCCGACGACCTTGGTCGCGAGCTTTGGGACGAACGAGGCAGAACGTTGGTACGCCTGCGACGTGTAAGTCAGTAGTTCATCGCATGTGCTTGGATGGTGGAGTTGGACTGAAGGGAGCTCACCTCCGTCGTCCACTTGTCTTCCTTTTGTGCGGCCATGATTAGGTTTCTAGGTCTGATTCTGATTGAAGTTGAAGCTGCTTGGCTCAAGAAACATCAATTTATGGAATTCAAGCTCCTTAAGTACTTGCCTTGAAGGACTTACACCTGCGCGCGTCAAACGAGGTGAAGTCAGAATGGATGGCACCCCGCAGTCCGATCTCGGACCAGCCTCAGCGGCCGCAGCCCCGCATCTCCAAACCACTTACACGGCAGGGACTACCCGAAAGTCAATCAATTGGCATCTTATATCCGGGAAATACGATTCAGCTTGGAATAAGCGGCCTCCAATGGGGCGTTTTGCATTAAATATCCGTCGCGAAATCGGCCAGACGTTGGGGTGTCATTGATGTCCTTTTCACTCCATAGTGCTACATAGCTGACGCAGTAATCCCGGCCAACGCCTACACTGAGAGCTACTCTCCGGACCTAGTCAATCTCAAGCAGCTTGTACTTGTCATCTCCCAAAGCATCCTCGACCCTCTTCATGATGGAGAGAACCTTCTCCTCCTCCAACCTCCTGCCGACGACCTGAACTCCAACGGGGAGACCGTGCATGTCCTTGGCGTTGTACAGCTTATACGCGCCCTGAGCGATGCCGTTCAGCTTCTTGATGTTGAAGTCCGCAGGGAGCTGGTCTAGGTCCTTGTCTACGTGGGTCACGGGGATGACGCCGGCGGTGTAATCGAGCTACACACTCTGTTAGCGGAAAACCGCGATTCAACACAGCCCATGCAAGACTCACCAGGTTGAAGAGGAAGGTGTACCCGCAGCTGCTGCAGGCGTCCTTCATACCGTCATGCGGCACAGCGGGCGTCGCGTTGGGCGGGGTGATGAGGAAGTCGACCTCGACCTTGTTCCACCAGTTGAACCAGTCCAGCCGGTGCGCCTCCCTCCGCGCGACGAGCTTCCAGTTCTCAAACGCCGTCTGCGGGCGCCAGTCGCGGATCAGGTCCGCCCACATGGCGTCCCGGCGGACGTACTTCACCCACAGGTAGTACGCGTACCGCAGCGGGCCGGGCAGGTTCATGAGGAACTTCATCTGCGCGGCGCCGGGGTCGTTCCACTCGCCAGCGCGGAAGAAGGAGTCGAACATTTTGCACCCGTCGGCGTTGAGCGCCAGCGCCGCCGTCTTGAGCGCCTCGTACGGCGACGGCGGGCTGATCTCGACGATCTCGTGGCCATCCTTGCGCAGCGCGACCTCGACCATCTCGAGCGCGCGGCGGCACGCCGGGCTGGGGTCGACCACGCCGTCGGTGCGCATGACGCCCACGCGCAGCCTGGGCTTCTCGAGGTACTCCTTCTCGACATCGTCCCGCCACGCCAGCGGGTGCACGCTGTAGTCGTACTTCCACGGCTCCATGCCGACGACGGCGCGGGTGAAGTACCGCAGGTCGTCGAGGGTCCGCGTCATGGGACTGTACACCGAGGCCACGCCCTCCTGGCCGGGCATGCTCGTGCAGAAGCCCAGCTTCGGCCAGCGGCCCGTCGAGCAGCGGAGGCTGTAGCAGCCGGAGAAATGAGCGGGGGCGCGCACGCTGCCGGCGACGTCGCTGCCGATGCCGATGCGTCCGCCCATCGCCAGCAGCGCGCTCTCGCCGCCCGTCGAGCCTCCGGGGGAGTACTTTGTGTTGTGTGGGTTCTTGCACCGGCCCCAGACGTCGTTGGTGGACTCGAAGCTGAGGAGGGTGATGGGCAGATTCGTCTTGACGTAGGGCACCGCGCCGGCGTCTTTCAGCAGCCGCACCACAGGGCCGTCCAGCGGCGTCTTGTTGCCCACGAAGCTGCTGAAGCCGACGGTGGTGTCGTAGCCGCCCACCACGATGGTGTCCTTGAGACTCACGGGGATGCCGGCCAGGGGCCCCTTCATGTTGATCGAGCCGTCCTCAACCCACTTCTCGGCGTCCGAGATCATGATCTCCGTGAGGCAGTTTGTGCGCTCATGAGCCTTGAGGGCGACCTTGCCGTAGGTTTTCAGGATGTCAATTGGCTTCAGGACGGTCCTGTGGACATCTTGTACGAGCTCGCCGATGGGTCTGTCTAGGATCTGGCGGTCTTGAGATGAGAAGGGGCCCTGGTAGGCTGTGAGGCGGCTGATCCTATCCGCGCGTTCGGACTGCTTGAATTTGCTGGAGTCGTGTTAGTGACCCCGGCATTCATTTGAGGGGTTGGATGTTGGGGTAGCTTTGCTAACCAGTCACGGCGGTGTTGGAGATAGTCCAATGGGTAGACCATCTTGTAAGCTGTAAGTGGGCTATGAGTAGGTGATCACTAGGTTGAGGTGAGGTTGGTATTAGCTCCCGAGTGAGATGAGACGAGGAGAGCTTGAGCTACGAGGGAGGTGTGTGTAAGGTGAGGATTGCATTGGGACACCTCAAGTGAGGAAGGGGACTACAGTACTACTTACACCGGTCACGGGGGGTTCTAGCCGGAGCCGCGGGGAAGCCCCGCTCGCCTTATCGGAACTGGGGAAAGGAGCGCAGGGCGCACTGGCTTATCTCACCTCACCTGTTGGCCCGCTGATATCCGTTTGAAACTTCCCTGTTGGGCCACGGTTTAGCGGCGCTGGCTCAGCGTTGGGGCCCACTTCTTCGGTCCTCTGCGCCCTGAACTGTCGGTGCGGGTTCGGTTGACGGGTGTTTGGTGTCTGCAGTAATAGGCAGGCCTTTCCGGGGCACGGACGACGCTGATGATGTGCATCTTGTCCGTCTGAGCACTCTGGTCGTGTTGTGAGTTTGCGTTTGTTCTCACGATGTACGTATTCAAGTAACAATAACCATAAACCTGCTGAATTTCATGTAAAGAATTGCTTTTAGTGATCACAGTATGCCCGGTATGCATCCACCCTTCAACCATGCGTAACACCCGTCTAAACGACTGGTCTTCTCTCGTTTCTGTAATGGTCCGCGATCAAGAACGCCAACTCAAGCGCCTGCTTCTCGTTCAGTCTCGGGTCGCAGAAACTGGTGTAGTTTGTCGACAGGTCATCCTCGTCCAGTCCCTCACTGCCACCCAGACACTCCGTGACCGCATCGCCAGTCAACTCCAAATGCACACCACCGAGGTAACTTCCCTGCTCCTTGTGAATCCGTAGCGTCTCCTGAAGCTCCTCAAAAATGTCCCGGAACCGACGTGTCTTGATGCCGCCCCCAGTCGAGACCGTGTTGCCGTGCATGGGGTCGCACTGCCAGACAACGCAGCGGCGGTACTCGCTGTCCTCAACAGCTCTGATATGCGCAGGCAGAAGAGAGCGCACCTTGGCGGCACCATAACGAGTGATGAGGGTGATCTTGCCCGGCTCCTTGTCCGGGTTGAGGGTGCGGAGCAGAGCGAGCAAGTCGTCGGTGGGCGTGGTGGGGCCGACCTTAATGCCGATGGGGTTCGCGATGCCCCTGAAGAACTCGACATGCGCGCCGTCGATCTGACGGGTGCGGTCGCCGATCCAGAGGAAGTGCGCCGAGGTGTCGTAGTACTCCTTCTTGGTCTCGGCGGCAGCACCACCGCCGTTGAGTGTGGGGCGCGGGGCCGGCGTCTCCAGCAGGCGGGTCAGCGGCTGCTCGTATTCGAGAAGCAAGCCCTCGTGGCTGGTGAAGAGGTCGACGGTGTCGAGCTTGTCGCTCTTGTCGGCGCCGATTGTGTGGAGGAAGCGGAGCATGTCGGTCAGGGAGAGGACGGCTTCCGAGTACTTCCTCTTGAGCTCCGGGTCCCGGACGTGACCGAGGCCCCAGTCGAGCGGTCTGTGGAGATCGGCTATGCCGGATGAGAGAGATGCTCTGATGTAGTTGAGGGTTGCTGATGAGTACTGGTAAGCCCTATTTTTGTTAGCATAGGTTACTTGAAGCTTTTATAATGAGGGCGACTCACTTGACCAGTCTTTGAGGGTCAATGGTCCGCTCATCGACGTGGAAGCCGTTGAGAATATCGCCCCGGAAAGACGGCAGCTCCACACCGTCCACCATCTCAGTCGGACTAGACCTGGGCTTCGCATACTGGCCAGCCATGCGCCCAATGCGGACGACGCGCTTGTCGGCACCCCAAATGAGGACCAGACTCATCTGCAGCAGGAGCTTAATCTTCGACTCGATGGTGTTTTGCTCACAGTAGTCGAAGAGCTCGGCGCAGTCGCCGCCCTGCAGCAGGAAGGCCTCACCCAGAGCCACATCGCGGAGGTGCTGCTTCAGGGCGACGATTTCCTTGGGGTGAACAATGGGAGGCAGACGGCCGAGTTCCTTGACCGACTTCTGGAGCGCCGCCTCGTCTGGGTATGCGGGTGACTGTTTGATGGGTTTTGACCGCCAGGAATCAGGCGACCAGGTCGTGGAGGAGGACATGGCGGTGTTTGTGAGGGTCTATGAGGAAGACGGCGTTTGCTAAGAGGAGGTTCAACGACAGAAGGAGGAGTCGATTGAGGGGAAGGAAGGAGTTGTAAAGCTGTCAGAGAAGTGAAGCAGCTCAATGCAAAGACGGAATGACTCTTTTGAGAGCAGGAGCCATCCGCATAGTGAGTCAGTCTTATTCAATGGGCAGCAGAATGCAGGGACATGAACAATGTGGCTCAATGGGCAGCACAGGGGAGAAAAATCGAACATGCAACGGTGCGGAAGTCAAGTTGGCCAATGGCGGCAGGCAATTTACGCCATGCAAAAATAAACCAGGAACCAGAGCATCCGTCCAGCCCGCGGAACCTAGCAAGTTAGTGCTTAAAGTTGCACCACCTTGCGATTTCCCCAGGGCAACGCTGTGCCGAAGCCTACCGGACCTTCTCAGATGGCTCACCGTCGGTGAGGGCGACACCTACGCCAAAGCTTCCCCTCTGTGGTGCCCCTCCCCCCGTCACATCCCCCACCTCGAACTGCCCCACCACAAATTCCAAACTGCCTGCCCTGTGCACTCAAGTCAGCTTCGCACTTGCTGCTGCTGCTGGACGTGCCTCCGCGATTGCGAACCTCACAGCTACATCAGACTGCACACTACCCACGACCTCACGCCCTCGCACACCCGACGACCGAACGATTACCCGAATAGCCACAAACATGTCCGAGAAGCAGCCCCCTGCCGTTGTCGAGGGTGCCACCGGCGGTGACGTCGAGGAGGAGGTCCAGCACGCCAAGTCCGCCGAGGACCGCAAGGCCGCTTCCGCGCTCGCGAGCCTCGACGCCCGCGGCGACGATGCTTCCGAGGACAAGGTCGACGCCGAGGCTGCGCAGAAGGCCATCAAGGGTCTGGGAGGTGCCACGGCCGCCAAGAAGGAGGTCAAGAACGTCAAGGTCGACGCTGCCGACGTGACGCTGCTGGTCAGTAGCCCTCCAGATCTACCTTTAGCAGACAGAGAACCGCATTTCCGAGGGGGAACCCCCGGGAAGAGATAAGATTTACTTTTGCTAACGGATCCATTGCAGGTTGACGAGATGGAACTCCCCAAGGCCAAGGCGACAGAGCTGCTGAAGGCCAACGACGGCGATGCGGTCAAGGCGATGAAGGCGTACATTAGCGCATGAAATGAGGAAATGGGACGGAATATCGGCAAGGCTATAGAGTTGAAAGTCTAGATTGAGACACAAGATTATTCGTGTTATACCTTGGTACGTCAACCTTGGCCTCGTCACTTGCAGCGGCAAGCTAACCTCGGACCAGATCAGATGACCAAAAAGTCAAGCTTGAATTTACATAAAATGAAACATGCTCGCTACCAAGTGAAGGACATTTAGATGTTTAGAGTCGCCTCGTCTGCAGTGACCTCGAACTTCTGGCAAACCTCGTTGGTTTGTTCTCGAGGTAGACATACAATTGACAGCCCACGCCATGATTCTATACCAAACGAAGGAGGAAACCAATCTTTCTGAAATGAACCACTGACCACAGTCTAGTCTGCCCTCGGTCTGGGCATGATGTCGTCCATCTTCACACATTTGGGCGCCCACAAGTCAGTCTCGTCGCCCATCCAAGAGGGCCCTCGCCCCGGCATCCCATAGCCCGGGCCCCTGTGTCCACCTCCATATCCCGGCCCGCGTCCTTTGCCCGGAGGCGGCCCCGGCCTCGGCTCCGTTCCATTCCCAGGCCCGTCCCTAGGCGGAGGCCTCGGCCGTCTGCCGCCCCAGACCGACTTCAAAAGCGGCCACATGGGGATGTAACACCGCTCATCCCACTCGCAAACCTTGTCGCACCTGATGAATTCTCCCTCCCATCCGACCCAGGCCCTCAGACCCCGTACACTGTCCTCCCACCTCTCTGCCAGCTTCACCAGTCTCGCACCGGCACCCTCTTCCAGCGCGTACCAAGCCCTCTCGACCTCGAATCCGACTTCCAGCAACACACCGCAAATCCCGCCCATGACCTCCTCGGCAGCGTCTCTGAGATCTGTCTCCCATGGCTTCATAGGAATATCAACCAGCAGCCTTATGTACCGATACCGGCATCTCGAATACGTCTCCCCGAAAAGCGGCCCCTGAACGTCCCACGTTGCCCTGTCAATCTCGTTCGGATACTCCAGGAACGAAACCAAGAACATGTGGCTCTGACCCCTCAACTTGTACAGCCACTCCCTCACCTCAGTGACATTGCCCTCGTCTCCCGCCCACCTCGCCGCCTTCTCAAGCGCCATCAGATGCCCAGCATTCCTCTGCACAATCTCCGCAAACACATCGACCCAGACCATGCCACTACACCTCCCCCCTTCCAGCACATCCCTCAACATGGCCTCAGTCTCCCCTCTCACCCTCGCTGCCGCTTGCTCACTCACGCCCTCGAGATGGTGCAGCCTCCTCCTCCTCCCAAGCTCATTCATCGCAACGCTCCTATTCCCCCCGTCCAGCCCGCTCCAGAACCCCTCCTGCGTCAGATTCAACCTCTTACCCTCCTCCTCCACGAGCGACCCCCAGAACCTGCCCGAATACCAGCTTGTGATCCCGCAAGCCGTAACCTTCGCCCTCGTCTCTCCCCTCCCAGGCCCCATCCCGCTGCCCCCATAATGCCACGTCCCCGAGGAAAACCATCCCCACCCTTGGCTCTGCAGGAACGGCTCCCGGTCGGAGGGCCCCATGATCCCGCGCCAGTTCGGCGGCACGGCAGGCTTCGTCGGGCTGACAGGCCGATCCGTCCGCGTAGGCTGCGGCGGGAGCGGGTACACCGAGGTTGGCACACTTCCCTTCACCTCGCCACCACCCTTCTTCTCCCCTACACCATTGCCGTCGTCACCGTTCTCATCCACCCCTTCCGCCTTAACCTCCCTCATCTGTGGCGCCGTCACATTCCCCCTACTAACCAACCTCAAACTCCCGCTCCCGAAATCGCACCAAATCACCTCAAACCCAGCATTCATCCTCACCACCCCCTCGAACCCGCCCACGCCCCCGAGGCCCCGTTCCGCAAGCCAGTCACACAGCCCCATCGCCCGCTCGTACTCCGGCTCCAGGCCCCTCCACATCCCACCACCGCTATCCGGGCCGGTCACGTTGCCGTACAGGTGCAGCATCTGCGTGTCCAGCTGCCCGAGCCCCATCAGCGCCGCCGACTCCCCGTCAAAGTAAAGCGCCTTGACGGGCCGCGTCGTCTGGTAGCTCAGCATGAAGCTCTGGCGGGTTGAGCCCATGATCCCGTAGGCCATCTCTCTGTGTCCGGCGTCAGACAACTTCTCGCGATACGTGCGCCATTCTCAAACGGGTATTCACACGAAGACTCACATATCAAAAGCAAGCCATTCCGGACTCGGCGCGTCCTCCTCGTCCATCCGCCCGTGATACAGCAGCGTAAATGCCGGAATTTCCACCGCGGCCATCGTGTGCCCGTTAGGAAACACGGTGTTGCTCCACTGCTGGAGCAGCCCGTACGCCGACGCGAACAGATGCGGCGCCGGCGACGAGAAATTGAGGCCCCGTCTCCACGAATCCTGCTGCAGATGTTCATGTTTCGGTATTCCCGCGCCAAGCGGCTTCTGCTGCTCCGCGACAACGCATGGTGCCAGCAGAGCCCAGCTCCATAGAATCCCCTTCAATATCATCTTGACATGAGCGCTCTCTGTTGAATCAAGAATTGCAAAAATGAACAATGAGGACAAAATCACATATTCGCCACACGGACGCTCGGAGTTGCGGTATCAAGTGTGTCGAACACGGATCTGTTATCAATCATCGCTCGAGTCAAGATTCCGGACAAGGCTGGTCCAATCAAAAGAACGCGCGGCCGACATGCGTCACCTTGCCAGATTCGGGACAGGGGCCAGGGTAGCTCTCACGTCTGACAAGCAACGACTCCCTAACGTGGATCAAGCTCATTGATGGTGACAATTCCAAACATGTTTGTTCTGAACAGGCGATGCGTCTGCGATCGCGTTTATTGTGATGTACAAGCCAACCGGTAATCCTGAACACCATTCCCATACCTCCGTGTCCGTATCCATGTCCACTTCAACGCCGTCTATGATATTTCAAAGCAAGTTCCGTCGCACAACAGGCGGTCAGTATCATGACCAAAAAGACATTCGCAAAAATTCAAAATGTTCATCGCCAAGCCTTAGCCAACGGGCTTCCGATCTTGGGAGCAAACTGCAGACTCTTCCTGCGGGCGGCCATCAAGCGCTGCATCACGGTCTCGTCCTTCTCCCTCTTGAGAATGCTATCGCCCATCTCGGCGAAAGCATTGTTCTTGGGAGGGCATGTCTGCATCAGTAGCTTGGTGGGAGACGAGTCGTAGTCAGTGGCACCGGGTGTCTCGGGTGTGACGTTCGCCGCGTAGCGGGCGAGAGCATCCGGGGCAGGAGTCACGGGAACAGGGGACATGAGTCCCTCCCAATCGACCTCCTCATCGTCGGCCTCGTCCGAAGGAGTGTGCATCCAGACGGTGCTGTCACGTCGGTTCATGGGTGTGTTGGGCGCGGTCTTGTTGTCGCGGCCACCCTTGACAGGCGAAGGAACAAGCATGCCGTTCTGGTTTGCAAGGGCCGTGGGCTCCATGCTCTTCCTGCGACGGGCGCCTCCGCGGGGAACCAGTGATGTGTCGATGGAGTATTCGTCTTCAGGAAGCCACTCGTTCTTACGTTCACAGCTGTGGTCTTGTTAGTAATTAATCATATGCAGAACCATGAGGAACAACTTACTCAAGCACCCAGGACACACCAACACAGTGGACAATGCCGTTGGTTTCCCTGATCTTCTCCATGGTACGCTTGCCACCATCCTTGAACACGACATGGGTGATGCCGACCTTGGACATGTCGGAGTTGTCGGCCGCGTTCGGGTTCCACGCCCAAGTCTTTACGCAACGAGCTCCCATTTGGGTCAGGAGCTCGACGAAAATGCTGCTCGCATCCGCGCCCTCGGTTGTGTGCACGTCAACGAAGACAACTGCACCACGGAGCAGACCAGGGCTGAGGTTGCGATGAGGGGTGCGAGCCGGGGTTCCAAGCGAGGACCAGATGTCAGACTTTGCCGGAGTCACAGGCGCCGACTCGGGCTCAGCTGTCTCCTGTGGTTCAGACTTGTTCTTGCCGGGCGAGTAGGAAATGACAGTGGCGCTCCTGTTAAGATTTTGAGTCGGGCGGCTGGCCGGGAGTCGGGAGATGCTGGCAGCACGCTTCTTCTTGGGACGGGGAGTCGACTCATCAGCGGCCTTGAGAGGGACCTTGGAGACGGTGTGGAATTCACGGTTGATCATTCTGTTGGGGGTGGTAGGCGGAATGGAGGCTCCGTTCAGCATGGCGGGATCAACAGGCATCTCGTTCTCGTCGCCATACTCCTGGCTCGCCTCAGAAAGGGTGTCGTCGAAGCTGTTGGAAGTGTTGACGATGTCGTCCAGCTGCCCCGGCTCCATCAGAGACATCTCATTCGCCTCGGCGGCGAGAGCCATGTCCTCGTCGGTGACCATGAGATCGTCGAACTCGATCTCCTCGCTGGCGGCAGAGATCTCAGCCTCAATGGCAGCCTCAATCTCGTTCTGCGCCTCCATGTCGGCACGAACAGTCATCTCATCCTCGAAGTAGGTGCTTCTGAGGGGAGAGTCGTACGCACGGGGAGTGCCAGAGACGGAAGCAGAGTCCGCCGAAGCCTGGGGAGTCTTGGCAACGGGCGTCTTGGAGCCCTTGGTCGGGCTTCCAGCGGACCAAGCGTTCAGCTTCTGGGCCAGAGGAGTGAAACCAACGTTGGAGACTCTCGGCATGACGTTGCTTCGGCGAGCAGCCTTGGGAGTGGGGGTAAGAGGAACAAACTTCTCGACTGCGGAGACACGAGGACTGTTGGCGAGCTCGTCGTCTGAGTCCGAGTCCATGCTATGGTAAGGGTCCATGTCCTTCTGGCGAAGGCCAAAGATACCAGTGGGAACGTTAAACGCAGGCTGAGGGGCCAGGCTGCTCTGAGCCTGGGGCTGGAAGTAGTCCTCGTCGAGCATCATGGGCTCTCCATCGAACTCCGGCATGTCTTCAGTGGCGAAGTCGTCTCCCTCCTCGGGAGCATCCTCGGACTGGACAACATCGACTTCCTCGGCATGGGCCAGATCCTCCTCAGGCTCCTCAAGAGCGGGCATGTCCTTCTTGAAGACGGGGTCGGCGTGTCTGGGAAGAACAGCAGACAGACGGCCAGGGAACTGCATAGGCTCCTCCAAGTGAATGGACTCATTGAGCATGGCCTCGGCAACGTCGTCAAGTTGCTCCTCCTCGTCATCGCTGTGGCCATTCTCTTCCTCCATCAACTTCTCAGAAGATCTCTTTGCAGGGGGCAGAGCAGTCGGGGTGGAGAGGAGCAGAGGCTTTGTGGTGGGAGACTGCATCTCCTCAATGGTCTCTTGAGGCTTGGCCAGACCCTTGATGGGAGACAAAGGTCGCTTGGCAGGCGACTGAAGGAGGGAAGCCTTCAAGTTGGAGAGGTTTTTCTCCTCATGACCCGTAGTCGGCAAAGCGAACGGCTTGATGGCTGACTGCGGTCGCTTGGCGGGAGAGTGAAGCAACGAAGCCTTGAGAGGCGTGGGAGCGACGCCCTCAGCGGTAGACATGGACGCGGGCTTCAACGAAACACCCTCAACGCGCTTAGCAGGAGACTTCAGCGTATCCCGGAAAGGAGAAGGAGGCAGTCTCTTGGCAGGCGAGGCCAGCACGTTGGTAACCTCGTCTTCTTGGGTTTCTGAATCGGCGCCCTCGCCGTCTTGGTCCTCCTTGGAATCCGCCGACTTCTCGACAGGCTTCAAGTTGAGCTTCTTGGAGGAGCCAAGGACGCTCGCCGGAGGCTTGGTAGGGCTCTTCATCATGGGTCTCGGGGGCGTGTTCTCTCCAGCCAGCTCGTCCTCGGAGTAGTCCTGAGACATGGGAATCTGCGTGACCTTCTTAGGGCTGAGCGGCGTCTTCTCCGTCTTCGTGGTGGCAGCAGCAGCGTTGCGGGTGGCTCTCGTCGGGGCTTTGGGAACAGGAGGCTTTCGCACCGGTCTGGCCCGGAGGCCAGTGGCAGTTGTGGACTTGTCGGCCGTCTTCTTGCTTGCGTCAGGAGCGATGTTTTCCTTTTCGGGTTCTTGGAATGTTACCGTCTTCTTGACGGCGGGCTTTGCTGCTGTGACTGGTGCTGCGCGGGTGCGCGTCGTCTTCTTTACTGGCTCTGCCTCCTTCTCAGGGGCTTGCTCTGCAGGCTGGACCACCTTCCTGGGCCGGCCACGAGTGGGCTTGGGCGCCTCTTCCTTGGGTGCTGGCGGCTCGGCGGCAGAGACCTTGCGTGCAGTGGCTCGCGCACGGGTGGCTCTGCCGGGCGCCGTACTTGATGTTGAGGGCTCTCGGGCAGCTGGTGCTGTGGGCTCCTCTACGGTCTTCTTGGGGCGGCCTCGCGTAGCTCTGGTGGCACGCACGGCGGGTTCTGACTCTTGTGTTTGCTCGTTGTGTTCTTCATCTTCGTGGTCGTCTGATCGGGTCTTCCTCTTGGCTGAGGTAGAGCGCGTCGGGGCGGTGGCAGTCGACTTCGCCTTGGCAGCTGCTGTCACGATCTTGGTGGCTCTCGTGGTTGTTGAACTCTCGCCCGTCTTTGCGGCTCTGGAACGCGTGATGCGCTTGGGGGGTGATTGGGGCTCCATCTTGTGCGGAAAGTTGGGTGGAAAAAGCAAAGATGGTGCAGAAGGTTGTCGTTTGGCTGGTTGGTTAGTAAAGCGTGGGTTGGAAAGAGGATGCTGGTGGTTATTTCATGATGCTGTGATGTTGATTGGGAAGCTCCCAGTTCAGGGAAGAGCGGGCGAGGGTTTTGTTGATATGGATCTTCGCGTAATTGCCGTTGCCAGGTCAACATCGACATGGCCCACTTTCGGAGCGCTGCAACCCTCGTCCGTGATTGGGGGTCCTCTGAGCCCTTGCCAGGTGGTACCCGGGAAGTGCCAGCCGGCTGCCAGCTACGGCAGCGTTGTTGCTTTAGACCCCAGCAGACGTCAACATGGACGCCTCAAAGCCACGCGAAGAGCTCATGGAAACCCGGCCAGCAACGTCATGCGCTGCGATCGTTCTGGTGATCATTGCCTCTGCGTCGCGTTTACCCCGACAACAGACCTCATGTTGATCAACAATGTCATGACCGAGGCCATCGGTGGTTGTCGACGACGTCGTGACTCCATCGTGGAGGTGTTTACTTTAATCAAGACCACGCATCGTCTTTGTGAACAGCATGGACAGCTAGGCCACATGTTGGCTACGCTGAAGCCATTTTTGCGATCCTATCTATCTGAAAATGTGTGTTGGTTGCGCATGCCTGAGTCGCCGTGAGAGTTTGCAGGGCCTGGACCCATGGCCTTGCCTCTGCCGCGCGAGGTGATCAAAGTGATCTACTGAATCGTAGTCGATGAGCGAAGATGAAGCTGTCTGTTTACTTGCGAGGAGAGGTAATCCGTTCGATATTCGACGAGATTCCGTCCGATGCATAATGCTTCAAAACCTGCTGCAAATCACAAAATCGTCATCAGAAGTTGACGGCCACCACCACGCCGTCAGAATTTCTTCAACAACAGAGTTTCCACAGACTCTTCTCGACCGCGCTGAAACACGTCTCAATCGATCGCACCAGCATCTCACACGACTCTCTTCCCATGTCCAGCCCCCAGGAAGACAAATTGCGCTCAAATTGAGCACGAGAAGCAAGGCGTCCCCCCGCACTCGACCTACCTTATTCGAGGGGCCTGCTTACCCCTACCAACAAGGCACACCCTAGCCGCAGTAACGCAGGCATACTCATCGCCCACCACCCAACACCTCGCCCAGCAGACGCATCTTCTGACGGCATCGGCCCTAAAGCTAAACCTCCGATGGTAGCTGGCTCGGGATCGACCCGTCAATTGGGTCGCCCGCGGGAGGCTCATGCAGGCGACAGGGCGAGGCGAGGGTGCGAAAGTGTGGTCACCACCATCCCCTCTCCAGTAGTAGAGCACGCCTGCATCTACCGCAGTACCTGCACGCGCTTGACAACTCTGTTCGGGCGAGATCCAACGACGTGTGTTGCTGACTGCATTTCAAATATGACCATCAGCCTCTAAATCTGGTCATACAGCTCAACTCGGTTGCTGACACAGTGATCCAATGGCTGTGAGCTTGCTCTTCGAGTAATCGACCAACCACCAGCAACCCAAGTCAATCAGTCTCGCTGCTGCGGCACACACCGTCACCAGCTTCGCGGATGGCGCAGGCAACAGACGAAAACGCCCAGCCCCGCCAGCTCCGTTGTCCCGCAGATCGATTCCAGGCACCGCTCTTGGCCCTGCTGTGTCGAACGAATGTCTCGTCTTATCCAACACATCCACCCGTCCATCGCTGCGACGCTGCAAAGGGCACGAATACGGGTACGCGCCGAGGTAAGAAAGAGAGACAGCGTTGGAACAGGTTCGAAAACTGCGGGCAGCACGGCTCGGCGCCTGTCACACCTGTCCGGATCAGGGAATGACACCTGAAGGCGGAACTCTGTTGGACGTTCTCTCCGTTGCATCGATGCGAAGAGAACGAGAGACGAGAGACAGAAAAGACACGGACAGGCACGAGCACAAGGACACCCAGCCTCACCAACGTTCCGTCTCATAAAACGCCGCACCCGAGACCGTGGAACCCCGTCGCTGTCCAGCTGGTCCATCACCAAGCACCGTCTTCAGGTTCGGCGCTTGACCTCATCGCGCCCACCAGAGCCGCCCAGTAGAGGTGACCTCTTGTTTCCTTTTCGGATGCTAATTTCTTACACTGTTGTCTCCTTGCATCATCCGGACCCAACACGCCGTCGGCTTTAAATGCGTCTCTTCACCTTGATTTCCCCTTCGTCTGAAATGCCTCAGCTTGCCGTTCATTCCGCGTATTGCCACGAGTCCGAACTTAGTTTCCTCCACTTGACCGCTCTACCAGGCCGCCTTTCCCGTGGACCTTCGTTTTTGCTCGTCTTTTGGCGCCGTATCGAAAACGATATTACCGAGGAAGCCTTATCCCCCCGTGCTGCATACGTACGAATAAGGGACCTGTTCACAAAGATCCTCGCCTCACATCGTCACTACTAGACCCTGCCGACCCGGGAGATCCGGGATCTTTTTCTCATTCGCTCGCAGAGCCACAATTCCGCGTACCCCATCCATCTCATCCTCTCCCCTTCAGCTGCCCAGAAAACGCCCAGCACGGCAGCACAGGCTTTTTACGAGCTGTTCATCTCCCGTCCCTCATTCGCCTGTTCGCACATGAAACCTCTCTCGCCGTACTTGAAGGGTCGAATCACTTAATCGCCCTCTGGGAGGAGTAAACTCCACTGCCCACTGTCGCGTGAGGTGCCTGGTTGCCCTGCAGCCGCAGTTGCATTTCTGTCCACCCCGTCACACATTGGGTCTCACTCTCTCTATTTCTCGCTTGACGGCCAGCAATAAGAGAATCAAGGACCCTGGTGATCACTTTGAACTAAACCTCTCTATTTTAACCTCCTCCAACTTCATCAGTCATTCCCTCTCGAGTCTGAGTGTCATTTGAGCTTAAAATCTCATCTTAGCCCGCTCATCCATCGGAGTTTTGACAACTCATCAAAGCACCCACTCAACATCCACACACCACAAGGAACACCACAGTAACTCACTCACACACACCCAAACGGACCTTCGGCCCCGATCAAATCGCATCGTTCGCCCGCGCGAGAGAAAGCAACCAAGCATAGGCCAGCATAGGGTCATCTCGTCTCTTCTCGGCTTCAGAAGGCAAACCCAACCCAGAGCTTGCACCTGCCGCTCCCTCGCACTCCGACAAGGAAGACCGCACGAGCTTCAATCTCATCTACATTCGACGTCATACCGACCGACACCAAAAATCAAAAACCTTCTCCTTAGCGCGACGGGTCCGTGGAAGGATCCGAAGGGTCACAATCCCCGTCCATCGAAGCCGTCCGCACCGCACTGCCGCTGCACCATGCGCCTAGGGGGTGACAACTATTGAAATCTATTATTACTGCTGAACATCTCCATCTTTCTTCTACCCAATTCTCGCTGCCTTCGATCCTTCTTCTTCCTTCTGCAGGGGCCTTCACTTGCCTTATTTCACATCAACCTCTTTTCACTTTGTCTTTTCTTTCAGCTCTCACACGGACGCTCACTCATCACCCGTCCTCGAAAACCCAAAGATACCCCCCTCCCACCAGGCGCGAATCATCTCACACACTCACCAAAAATGTTGCTCCCATCCCTGCTGGCTCTGACAGCCACAGCAGCGGCTCTCGATCCCGCCAAGCCAATGGCAGCCGGCCTCGCCTTCGGCGCCGTCGACCCCCGCGCCCTCCCGGACTCGCCCTCCGGCGGCTACGCCCCGGCCATCGTCGACTGCCCGTCCGCCCGTCCCACAATCCGCTCCGCCGCAACCCTCTCACCAAACGAGACATCATGGCTGCCCCTCCGCCGCAACGCAACCGTAGAACCCATGCTAGACTTCCTCACCCGCGCAAACATCCCCAACTTTGACGCCCAGTCCTACATCTCCCGCGTCCGCTCCTCGCCCTCCCAGCTGCCCAACGTTGCCCTCGCCGTCTCCGGAGGCGGCTACCGCGCCCTCATGAACGGCGCAGGCTTCCTCGCTGCCGCCGACTCCCGCACCCCCAACTCCACCGCCGCCGGCGGCATCGGCGGCCTCCTCCAGTCTGCCACCTACCTCGCCGGCCTCTCCGGCGGCGGCTGGCTCGTCGGCTCCCTCTACTCCAACAACTTCTCCTCCGTAGTCGACCTGCAGCGCGGCTCCCAGGGCTCCTCCGTCTGGAAGTTCGACCGCTCCATCTTCCAGGGCCCCAAGGAGTCCGGCATCTCTATCCTCAACACTGCCGACTACTGGGCCACCGTCGCCAAGCAGGTCGACAGCAAGGACAAGGGCTTCGAGGTCTCCATTACCGACTACTGGGGCCGCGCCCTCTCGTACCAGCTCATCAACGCCACCGACGGCGGGCCCTCGTACACCTTCTCCTCCATCGCCGACACCCCCGACTTCCAGTCCGGCGCCCAGCCCTTCCCCATCCTCGTTGCCGACGGCCGCGCCCCCGGCGAGCGCATCATCTCCCTCAACGCCACCGTCTACGAGTTCAACCCCTTCGAGCTCGGCACCTGGGACCCCACCGCCTTCGGCTTCGCGCCCCTCGAGTTCCTCGCCTCCAACTTTTCCGGCGGCGCCGTCCCCGCCAACGGCTCCTGCGTCCGCGGCTTCGACCAGGCCGGCTTCGTCATGGGCACCTCCTCCTCCCTCTTCAACCAGTTCATGCTCCAGAATCTCACCTCCACCGGCATCCCCGACTTCATCCAGTCCGCCCTCACCTCTATTCTCAACGCCCTCGACAAGGACAATAACGACATCGCCCAATACGTCCCCAACCCCTTCTTCGGCTGGAACCCCTCCACCAACGTCAACGCCAAGGAGTCCCAGCTCTCCCTCGTCGACGGCGGCGAGGACCTTCAGAACATCCCCCTCCATCCGCTCATCCAGCCCGAGCGCGCCGTCGACGTAATCTTCGCCGTCGACTCCTCCGCCGACACGAACTTCAACTGGCCCAACGGCACCGCCCTCCGCGCCTCCTACGACCGTGTCGCCGAGCCCATCGCAAACGGCACCCTCTTCCCGCCCGTCCCGGACGCCAACACCTTCATCAACCTCGGCCTCAACAAGCGGCCGACCTTCTTCGGCTGCAACGCCTCCAACTTCACCCTCTCCGCAAACCAGCGCGTGCCCCCGCTGCTCGTCTACCTCCCCAACGCGCCCTACGTCGCCCACTCCAACGTCTCCACCTTCGACCCTTCCTACAAGACCTCCCAGCGCGACGCCATCATCCAGAACGGCTACGACTCCGCCACCCAGGGCAACGCCACCCTCGACTCCGAGTGGCCCCGCTGCGTCGCCTGCGCGATGCTCTCGCGCAGCATGGCGCGCAACAGGGAGACCGTCCCGGACGCGTGCGCCAAGTGCTTCACAAAGTACTGCTGGAACGGCACCCTCGACACCCGCGATGCGAGCTACGAGCCCGGCTTCATCATCGGCAACGTCGAGACCAACAGTCCTGCCGCCAAGGCGAGCGGCAGCTTCTGGGCTGGTTTGGTTAGTGCTGCTGCGGCCATGATTTTGGCTATCTGAGAGACGTGAACGTTTGGAAAAACAACTTTCTTTTTTTGATACCACAACCTTTTCGTGTATGAAACTTTTGCGTCACAGGCAACCTCCGTTGAATGGAGTTAGGACGCTTAGAAACTGGAACGGCCGTCACCAGCGTTACATCACGAACCACATCATGACAGACAGGAAGGGAAAAAATGGAGACGAGAGGAAGAGAGAAGTGCGGTCTTTAAAGCGAGTTGGGGGATATCCACTAATGCAAAGCTTCTTTCATGACAGGAAAAGACCATGCATCTTGACGCCGTGAATGCCAACGTGACACCACCCTGTATGCTTCCCAAGTCCCCCGTATCCGTTTGCACTCCTCGCTTGCGAGACAAACACTTCAAAGCAAAAATGTGACATGATGTATGATTCGTTGGCTTTCCCCTCCGGCGTATTTGTACACTCTTCGTCCGCTCCACCTCTCGAGCGGGTGGTGATGCCGTGTCATGATATAGTCATTACGCATAATAGCTGCCAATAGTCGGGTAAGAGCGCGAAGTCGAGGTGAGCGAGGATAGGCGGCAAAGGTGCCGGAGAGACGCAGCTGAAGGCGATGAAACTTCCCATCTTCTCAAGTGCACCGACCCCCACTGCCCGCCTCAGTGGTCATTATAGCCAAGACCAACCGCCTCGTAAACGTATGAAGCGACAGCAAAAGTTGCCTAGCGAGCAGTGCCTTTCCAAAGGTCTGTCACTGCTGTCGGTAGACTACCTCGCCGGTCGGTAAGGACCGTCAACCCTCACATCCTTGATACCATCTGGCATCATTCTCAACCACTCGGTCCAATTATCAACATCAATAGGGTCATCTCCGATCCGAATCGACAGAACGAGTTGCTGACCCTCTGTGCCGAAGGGCAGACTCGACCTCATAGGGCCGATGTTGAGCGGAGCCAGGAGAATCGACGGCAAACGGGCATTACCAGACATTTGCATGTGGAGAGGCGAGGGAAAGCTCGTGATGGTCTCCTTCTCCGGATTTCTGTCCTGGACAAGGGACGGGTAGTTCGAAAGCAGCTTTGAGTGAAGTTCGGCTGCCGAGAATGGGTTCGCATACCGTTGGGAAGCACGCGTCTTCAAGTGCTCAGTGAGAACTTTGGTGAAAGTGCAACGATCGAGAGCATCGAAATGTTCCTCGGACACTGCCGCAGCGATCAACTCTAAGACACCTTGTTGACGGTGCATCTTGGAGGATGGGAAGAACGCGGCATCCATGATGATTAGGGTATCTGAGCAGGCCTCTTCCAAAACCTGTTGGATGCCGCTCCACCGGATTGTCTCTGCCTTTTCCACATCCTTGGAGCTGGAGGTTGTTGGCAATCACTCAAGACCCGCACACAGGAAACTCACCTGGCAAGAACCATCTCCCGGTTGCCATCCAGGTATGAATGGCCGTTGTAATAGACAATCTTTAAGACATCGCGCTGGTCGCGATCTTCCACAAAGTCTGTAATCTTCCGTGAAAGCCATCTCCATGGGTTTTTGCAAGCCTCGGATGAAGACGGAATAGGAGAGATTGAAAACGTATATCGGTAGTACTGATCGAGGACTTCGCTAAGCTCTTTGACCGAGCTTCCGACACTGAGATCAGGGTCATCCTGCCAGTACAGCAGCAACGCCTGCGCACTGGAGTAGCGACTACGGCTGGGGGTGGAGAGAATCCTCGAAACGTTAGTCTGTAAGTCAGACTTCAGGCTTTCGATGCCTGGGAGCATCGGCGGCTTGTCCAGGCGCGGTCCGGACGGCAACGGCGTGCGGATGCGAGATTCACTCAGTCGGTGCTGTCCTGGCGGCGTCGGCGAGTCGATTTCCATCATATCCTGTGCGTCCTGAGGGTACATCGGCTTCACACTGTTTATGAGAGGCGCAGGGCTAAGGGGCCGTTGAGCAGACAGAGAAGGAGCAATGTCCTGAATGGTAGGGCTGTGAGACCTGTGATACTTTCGGACGGCATCCTCCCAGGTCATGTTGTGATGGCTGGGATGACACTTAAAGAGCACGGTTTTGTCAGCAGGGAAGAGCAACTCGATGTACACGATATGAGAGTGAAGAGCAGTAAAACAACTTACAGCAACTCTCCTGCGGCGGCAGTCATTACACGCGCCGAGCTTTCTAATGAGGGCGGCTTTCTCTCTCTGTTGCTGGGACAAAGGACCGGTTCGCCTCCTGCTCGCGCGGACCCGGTTAGAGACGTCGGAGCCATCCTTGACATGGAATATGGATGTTAAGTTAGGAGAGGTGTCGGCACTGTACGATGTGTTGTTTGTTTCCGCGGACATGTTGCTAGCAGCAGAGGCCGCGGTAGCCTGAGTTGAGATGGACGAGTTGGTGTCCTTCCTCAATGGAGGAGAGGCCGACTGGCCTGGGGTCGGCGGAGGGAGTTGAGGTTGCTGCTGCTGAGGAGTAGTCTGCTGCTGAGCCTGCTGCTGTTGAGGCGGCGGCGGCGAGGGCTGCGGTTGCGGCTGCGGCTGCGGTTGTTGTTGCGCCGGAGTCTGTGCCGACTGGGGCAATTCATGTTGCGACATTGAAGGCGATGCGGTTTGGGGTCTGTTTCCAGACTCCTCACTGCCGTTCTTCGGAGGCGCTTCTACCAGACTCGGAGCCGGATGCATGCTTGCCAAATGTGTTTTCTTGTCCCTTTGTCACAGCAGCAACTACCCTCGACCCATTCTCGGTGTGCGGTGGTTGCGGCGTAGGAGCGTGTGGCGGATAAAAAAAAGAAATTAAGAAGACGACGGGGTGGCAAGAGAAGTAAATCCCCGGCGCGGCTCTCTATCCCACTCAGCCAGAGCGAGTAGTCCTGTTTCCTCTCTCTCTCTCACGCGGCTTTTCTTTGTGCCCTGTGAATCGATGTCGGGCAGATTGTGTGATGTGCCCCACCGAGATTCACCGACGCGAGGTCGCGAGCAGAGAAAAAGTGAGGGGTAAAAGAAACGGGTCCTGGGAGGCGGGGAGCAACCCAACAGAGACTGAATGCGCCGAGGCCGTGGGAGGGCAATTGAGGGC
Source organism: Colletotrichum fructicola Nara gc5 (assembly GCF_000319635.2). Classification (NCBI taxonomy): domain Eukaryota; kingdom Fungi; phylum Ascomycota; class Sordariomycetes; order Glomerellales; family Glomerellaceae; genus Colletotrichum; species Colletotrichum fructicola. The sequence continues at coordinate 1,764,995 of NW_027094057.1, forward strand.
CAGAAACCAAGGGGAGTGCACCGCAGTGACCGTGGAAGTTAAAGATAGACAAGATGGGAATTTGGTTTCGGTGGAAGGCCGTCTCAATTCGATCTTCAGGTGTGTGAAGGTGGGAGGAAGAGGGCCGAGGCCAAGGACCGCGAATAAAAAATAAGGTCGGTCGGTCAGGATTTAAGGGTAGGTATGTAGGTACCGCAGGTACGAAGATGGTTAGGTGAGGAAGGTAAGGTATCCGTCCAGTAGGTAAGGTAGGTACTGCCCCGGGATGTACAGCACAGAGGACCGGGACGTGCACCGAGTACCGGAGAGGGAAAGAGCGAACGAAGCACAGGCCAGCCAACCACGGTGAAGGAGGCAAGGAAGGCAGGAGCGACCCTGGCCAGGTAAGGTACCAAGTAGTAAGGTAAGGTAAGGTAGGTAGGTCCCGTCTTTCTGTCGCTTGCTCTTTCTTTCTCTAGGAGAAATGGAGAAAGTATCCGCGTAAGGTACGTGAGTGAGGATTATCGTACGCCAGAAAGGTAACTAGCTGAGAGTGTTCCCACCGGCAAGTAGGTAGACCGTAGTAGTGATGGCGAGGAGCAAAGGCCCGGAAGATAGGTACTTCGGGCCAGGTACCGGTCAGCCCAGGCCGGGACGGGGACGGAGACGAGGGTGACGACGGGGGCGCGAATTGGGTGTGGTCACAGCACTTCTTGGGTGGTAGTGAGAGACACAGACACGGACAAGGAAGATGGATGTCGGGTCGGTAAAAAGGTGAACCTCTCACGCTGGGGCAATGGACGACGGGAGCAACAGGTGGGAGGGAAACAGAGACAAAAGACTGTGAGTGAGAGTGAGGGTGAGAGGTGAAGGCAGGGGTCTGGGTTGTTTGTGTATCCTGGGTTCTGGGTTCTTGGGTCTGGGTTTCTGACTGAGATGCTGATGATTCGACGGAAGTGTCCAGAGATGGCGACTTTATGGAGCGGGTCTGCGTCGTGTCTTGGACTAATCCGCCGTTGTCGGGTCCTGTTGCTTTCCTTGACTTTCTGTCAGACTTTTGTGTCTTTCGTCTCTCGTGGCTCGGAAAAGCGTTGGTGTTGTTTCTGCGACTACTGCGATGCTCGTTGCTTATTACTGTCGTCGAGCTTGCTGAGACCAAGGGCCAGACAGATTCCCCGCAGAGTCCCTGGTCCTCGTGCTTTCACTCTGCGGTTGCAGGGCAGACAGTTGGGTTGTGATCCAATGGATTGTGGGTATCGGAATGGGGACGGGGACTTGGACTCCTCTTCCCAGCATTGCGTCTGTTAGTCCTTTCGTCCTTTCTTCTTCACGTAAGGTTTTCCTCACCTTGAGTCTCTGGGCTTCTTCCCTGCTCAGGCTGGACAGCAAACAGATGCTTCTAAGTTCCAAGAGGCATGATGCAATGTGAGTTGTGCAATAAGGGCCGGGACTTTGACTGGCTTACTGATGTTCATGAAGAGGAGGTAATGATACCGACACTCGCGATGAAAAAGCAACTGGATAGAGAGAGGGAGCAACAGCCTAGAAGTCTTTGGGCAAGGAAGAGGTTGCAAGGTTACACGACCCAGCCCGAGAAGCAGCCCGGCCCAGCCCAAGGCAATGCACTACACTTTAACCTAGCCAATCCACCTGCACCGTTTTCAGAACGAATTTGCCGTTGGGGGATACTTTGTATGTACGAGAGACACCACGGTCAACTAAGGTAAGGTAGGTAAGGTAAGGCAAGGTAAGAAGGCATGGGATCGAGGTGCCCAAGAGCAACTGCAAAGGGAAGCCGCACCCGCCCGTTGCCGCGGCCGAGGGCGCAGCTGCACCTGCGATTGACGACCCGAGTATCTCGAGTACATGCTGCCGCTGCTGCATTGCCTTCCTTCTCACTTCCTCTCTCTTTCTTCCTTTCTTTCTTCCTCTTGTCAGGCCCAGCGGAGCGCTTGACCCGGCACCGTTTAAATTTTTTTAACCCTTGGAGGGGAAGGAGGGGAAAAAAGAAGCGGCTTGGGCAGGAGGAAAGGGTCTAGGGTGGCCGGTCGTGATTGTTTAGTGGTCACCTTCCCTCATCCACAATCCACACTCACGCGCCATTCTGCAAAAGGTGGGAAGGTGCAAGGTGAGTTGAGTGGGATAACCACGGTCCACGGGCTGCACCTGCTCGCTGCGCTGCGCTGCACCGGGCGGGGTCTCCTACCTAGGTAAGCTAGGGTAGGCAGGTACCTCCTTCCACCTTCCACTGCACCTGAAGTCGGGTGTCTTCCTTTCATGGCACGAGGGCAGTGGAGGCGACCATGTACACCGTGCTGCTCTTCTGCAGGGAAGTGACTTCTATCGACGGTGAAGCGTCGCGTTTGGCAGGTGAGAAGTCAGAACTCACCAGGACCGATCCTGACTTTTGGCGGCATTCCTTGCCGGTAGACCGCCGCTATTCCTCCGACCTTCTTACTTTTTGTTTTCTTGGTTCAACATGGTAAGGTATGCTTCGGCGTTTTCTGTTTCCTCTCGTCTCGTCTCGTCCTGTGTCTTTTCCCCTTCCTCCCCGCGATCCACTTCAGATCTTAACGAGATGCTTGAATCGAGCAAAGAATTATGGGGTTTCGGGTTACCTTCGACTGGTTCGCTCGGTTCAGCTTGAACATGTAACGGTGGCCCCCAAGTTCTCATGGGTCAAGGCCGGCCTGTCACCTACTTGTTATGAAGCTGCATGGGATGGATCGGAACAAGCAGGCCTCGCTTGGGAACTGACAGAGACAAGCAGCCATGGCGGCATCCGGATGGTTCTCTTATTAGAGGAGGACATAACTCGGCAATGGACGAGAGCGAGAGCGACTTGCTCCGAGAGATGCGAAGCGATGCGCATAATGTCGACAGGTGTTTCGGGCACTCTCGCAGATGGGACGCCTGATGCCAGCGGCACCTACCTATCAAGTACATTACACCAACGACAAGACGTCAATCTCATGGAGTCGCATCATATCAGCTTGACGGACACGGCCCGGCCGATGATCTTCAACAACATGCAAAGATGCCAATGGGCACACGCTCACCGACCAGAGATGGTGTGTACGTCTGATCTCGGTGTCTCGGCTGAGGAGCATTTAGGCATTGCCCGTCCCTTGGCATGTGCGGGTTTGTCAATTTGTCCACCTACGGAGAAGTGTGGGAGGCCCGAAGAGCTATGCGATCCGTCCAAGCCATCGTTTGGATCCTCGACGTTGCGGGCAAGCCCAACTTCCATCCCGTGCCGTGCCTCTTGGACACAGCGGAGTGCGACTGGCAGGGCCACTTCGTGACAACCGGCGAGGAGAGGAAAGAAAAAAACAAGCGCCTCTGACGATGCAAAAAGCCCTGGCCTGCGTCTTGCATCTGCCTGCCTCCATGTCCTGGTCCATCAAGGCCAGCAAGGGCAGGAAGCTCATGTCATGCGCACCACGTGGACCCTCTCCGGTCCCTGCCCCCGACTCCTGCCTCCCAATTGTCTGTGTCTCGCTCAGCAGATTTGCTCTCCGCTGCGTGTGCTGCGCTGCAACTCAACTGCACTGCGCTGTGCTGGCTGCATCATGCCTCCTCATCTCATGGATTCACACAACGCGTCCTTTTTCAGCACTCAAAACAGCCAGCCATCGTCCCGCCCGCCCGCTTCCCACGGCTCCGCCCACCGAGCATCAGGATCGGGTAGCTGAGTCGTTCACCTCGAGGCCCAAAAGCCCAATGAATGTCGCGACTGGTAACTGGAAACAATCGGGGACCGTCAACTCGGACCCCACCGCCAGAGAGCCAATCGTCTGGTTTGGCTTCTAATTATCCGCACCTTAGTCGGACATCAACGGCCCAACATCGTCAACAGATCACACTCTGCACTTACAACCTCGCTCTTAAGGAATCGATGTTTCCGCTCAACCACCACTCATTGGTTGCTCCAACTCAATTTTATCTCACCCAAGTCTAACAAACTGCAATCTCGGGCCTCAATGTGGCCTCCACACCTTGCCGTCTCCGAACTCACCACTCACCTCTGACCTCGCTCACCTCCATCCATCCAATATGCGTACCGACCGTTGCAGACTTTGAGCTGGCCACAACCACCTTCCTTGCCGCCCCACGAACAAACATCAGAAGCCTGCGACCATTCATTCATTCAACCATCCATCCATCATCCATTCCAGCCAATCGCACCTTGACCTCACCGGGACATACCGCCAGCCTCACCGCAACTCTCCATCCGATAGGTCTCCGCTCAACCCCCCACACTAGCACCTGAACGTTTTCTTTCTCTCACCCCGGTTCACGAATCAACCGGCGTGTCTCAATCCCGCTACCTCTGCAATTCCCCTCGAGCGAGACGAGTTACGCAGCATTCTGCTGCAGGCTTTTTTAGACAGCATGCCAGGTCTTGCTGCTCACTTACCCACGCGATGCAACGGTCCAAACATGCCATGCCATGCCCTGGCCGGGTCTAGTCTGGCCTGCTGTCGACAAGGGTTACGGATGAAGACCCCATCGTTCGTCCCGTCGCACATCTCGATTCCCGACAGAGTGCCACCGGCTTGACAGCGGTAACAAGGCAGTTTTCCCGATGACTAGCAAACCGTCATGTCATGCCGTGGCTATGCTTCTGACTCTTGGAAACCTAGCTACGAGCGTTGCAACTCCAGTCGACCCATTGTCGAAGGAGGGACATCAACACCACCCCAGCACGCGAGTCTCCACTCACTCGGAATGTCTGTATTTGTCCTTCCAGGCTCTCTCTCCCGCCGAGTCGGCCGGCCTTACACCGTCGCTATGTGTCTATGATTAGCGGCATATGCACGACAGACATGCGCGAGACTGGTGGGATTCGCGCTTGAGATAGCCGTCGCGCCGTCTGTTTCTGTCGCCCTGCATGGCATGTGCAGGACAACAACATCGACATCGACATCCGAACCTCTCTCTGCCGCAGATGCTCTCAACCGCTGCATTCAACTCAGCGAGCCAGCCCTGCCTGAGACGCGTGCCGATGATCACAACAAGCCCCCCAACATGTCATCAACGTCTGACTAAACGCCCGTCAATCGAGCGTCGGCTTTCCGTCCATCCTTCCACGACAGTTGGAGAGCCAAAAAAAAAGAGGTGGCGGGTATGGATAACGGATGCCACATCTCTCCTTGTCGGGACCCGGTGAACCTAAGGGTCCCCACCCTTCCGGGCTCATCACTTGTCTCGGTCTGCATTCCTCCGGCCACTGACGATGCGGCCAGCGACGGATCAGCGACCCTCACTGGCCGCGCTTCCCCATCACCGAACAGTGAGGAAAATGGGGGAAAAGTCTCAAATCCCGCGCGCGGTGAAGGGAACCGCAGGATGGGAAGTGTGTGATGGCACTCCACCTCAAGCTTGTGGATTGGCCAGCCTCCGATATCGCACTTTTCCGCTTTTGGTCAGGTCCGGGAACCTCCCGCCGACCGAAGCCGCTTCAGCGAGGTGTGACAATGTCTAATGGTGGGGGACGGCACCGCGGGCGCGAACGGTCTCTGCTTCGGTCGTCGCCCGGCGTCAAGACGAGCTGTTGGACCAGCCCTTCAGCCTCAGTCACCTGAGCACACCTCGATTCTGCCTTCCCGTCCCGGGTGGTGAGACAACCTTCGGCAAGTAGCTGGAGGTGCGGGTTGCAGATGGCAGTGCGTGTCTTTGTGGTCGGTGTGGAGTGTTGCACGGAATCTGGACCGACGGTCGGTGAGTGATCTTAGGTTTGAGGCTCAAACTCACCTGACCGGTCACTCAACAACTCCAACGAGTAGTCTCTGTTGGCTTTACCTTGTGTTACCGATGGTGCAGCGCCATTTGAAGTCACAAGGATGGTGATCGGCTGCTTGTGATAGTGTCCATCATCCCGAAACGCCACCCTATACTGCTTGTGGCGGGAGCTAGAGAACCCTCCGATGCAAGGAAGGACTGACATCCACCTTCGCCTGAGTGTAGGATGAGATGGCAGGTTCTAAACGATGTTCAAAAGACACTACTCAAGCGAGAAACGCACGCTACATGATGTGAACATGCTGACGGGTCACCAAAGTCTGGAACCTTTCTGAAGAGACGTTCGTTCTAGCTTACGTCGTCATCTCGTCATCTACACGACACATGAGTCAAGTTCGATTCCGGCTCTCAGGTGATTCTTGTATCTCCCATAACCTCGCTGTCTATTCTCACACAACGGCTAAAATTTGGGCGGTGTCACAAGTCTCTGCAATTGCGGCTGTGATGTATTTGTGTTTTTCCAATGAGTTCGTTAGCCATCTCTTGATTCATTCGATGAAGTGGAAGAGTGCGAAAGAAGGTGCCCCGGACTTATTTGGGCCATTTCATTACTGCGCCAAAAACCCTTGTCGACTTCTGCGCCTGTGCTCCGGGACGTATCTCACTCCCCGTGTCGTCCTCTTTCATCACTGGTATGTATCCTCTTGACATTCTCGCGCGTATTCGTTTCATTCACCACAAAGTGACTCTTACACAATCGTAACCACCTTACTACATCGGCAAAGGACGCTGCGAGCACTCGCTTTGCATCTGCCTCGAGGTTCTCAAATACACGGGAGTTTGAGAAACATCGAATTTGTCCTCGCTGGCTGTGACTGTTGAAGAGTTGTAGGATGTTATATTTCCCGCATGCCCCAAGCTTGCATCCAAACGCGGGACTCATCTTTCTGTTACGGGGTTAAGGGCCCACGGCGTCTAACACCGCTCACCCACATTCATCGTGGTTGACGAGTTTTCACTGCTTCACAACCGCTTCTCGGTTGAGATATTTATTTTTCGGTTGGATGCGGATCCAAGTGACTACGACCAGGCATCGGAGTATTTAATCATCGTAAGTACTTTCTCCTCCGAAGTTTTCTGCAATCAAAAGCAGTGTTGCACTCGTTTGCCAGGTAAGGTCCAGGCCCACGCAGGTATTATGCAAGAACCTAGCCTCCTGAAACCAATGTTTACCACCTACCTCGCTTTTCCTACCTTACGCCGGGATCTGTTTCTTTTCTGTTGTCGTTCTTGTATTATGTGTGGTGCGAATAAGGCCAGGAATGAGAAGCAACGCCGCGGCTCAGGTGTGAGGCCGTCATTTCATCTATTTCAACCGCTTACTCGCTCCACGATCAAGTTCTTTGATCAGGTCCATTAAGTCAATGTTGGGTTCATAGAACGAACTGTGTCTTGTTCTCTATCATTGTCAGAAGCTTAAGAAGTCTTTTCTTTTATGCTGCTGCAAGCCTGCCGCATGTTCGCCGCCTACCATACATCCCACTACCTGAATGCAATGCTGAATCTTTGGTATTCCATGTTCGGCAATGGAATGTGGTGTCAAGCTCCCACAATTCATTGAATTGCTGGGGCCTGAACAGGGCATGTAAAGGCTCTTGTGGACTGTATCACGTATTCGATCGTCTGCAGTTGCTACAGCGCATACCATTGAAGATGAGCCAGCTACATTCTCCTGGATCTCTTTAGTCATGTAACTGCCATTGCTGAGAGATCTGAGCAGGATTGGTAGGGTAGGGTCGAAGGGGAAATTTGGTCCTCGAAATCGCAATGCTGTACAATCCACCTGTCCTTAAATCTTCTCATGGCGCCCTCTTCATCTCGGCGTCTATGTATCTGATACCGACTTTCTGGGCATCAGTCTTGCGTTTCCTTTCGTCCCTCTGAAGCCACAGCTCACAACTTTCACACGGCTCTTTCCCCCTATTTAAAGCTGGGATGATGTATCAATCTCATTGGAAGCCGCAAATAGCGCATGCGGTGCACAGGATCGCCTGTGGGCTGAACTCGACCAGCTTGGCTGTGCTTACGCCAGAGAGCGCAAGATTACAGTAGATGGAAGATGCTGTCTTCGAGCCTCGTCCACGCACATTCCACCGTTGTCCTTTCCGTATTTGGGCTGTTTAAGCTTGGAAATGCACTGAAGACGAAGCCTCTTCGGTCTTGGTATCCTGTGCCCCTTTTCAGACCGCCTTGGCAGTGGCTTTCCCGCCCGTATAGGAGATTTGAAAATATCAAACAAGTTGGCGCATACGCCATTTGCCGGGGAAGAATTAAAATGCGCAGCGAACCCTTTCAAGTAGACAGTGTGCCATGCTTGCATTAGTCTGGGGCTGGCGGGGATTCACCGATCAGACAGCACGTCAAAGGCAGGGGTGAACTAAACGAAACGTACCTACTTACCCATCACTGGCTTCATAACATTCGTGAGTCTGGCTAACGGCATGGCCAAACAGTCTATAAAATTATTTTTGCGTCTACCAGAGCGAAGGTGAGAGCAATGCGATACATTGAGATTCCTCAGGGTTGCAATGTCGATCACGGTTTGTCCAGGCCACCGGAAAGAAGCATTCGTCGAATTGAAGAGCCACCACAACAAGTAAGCAAATGAAGTGATACGCTATCTTTTTTTAATTATTCAGTCGAGGATACTTGAGAGGGGCGAGAGACCGACAACGACCACGAGGGTGCGTGGTCTCGGCCAAAGTAAATGCATCAAATCACGGCCGTCAAGGCATGACATTTCACCCAACCGCAGTAAAACGTCGCTAAGCACAAACATTCTAAGCACGCCACCAAACGCATGCCCAATTGCGTAGTGTCATCAGTGCCCAGTAGCATGACAACAAATTTATACCCAGGAGCTAAATCATAATCTTGCAGTTGGGTTTCTTAGCATTATTTCGTACAAGTGGGTTAGGTTCCAAATGATGGACAGCGAGGATAATTTTGATGTCGTCTGGAACTCTCTCCCAGAATTTGTTTCTGCGTCCTTCGAATCCTCCGCCGTCAATATCAGCCATCATTGCTATTGAGGCCATGTCATCTTCCTCCCAAACTCAACTGTGCGAGTGAAGGGTGGTGGTGAGATATCTCGGACTGCCTAATTCGGAAAGTGGCGCAGGCTCGTGTTAGTGTTGGATTCTTCGGACTTTTGTGGCTGTTAGATGTTAAATAAGAGGCGCAGTCAGGGATGACCGGTTGTTCTATATTTCACCGTCGCAATTGCTTATTTGCGAGACTGACGTCATTTGCGATTGTCTGGTCGTTTCACAGCCCCTTGAGCTGGGTTAGCCGCCAAGATGAGCCACGCTTGGAGGAATCCCGCGTGACCAGTGTGCTGACTCTGTGCTCCAGCTCATAAACAGCGCCCCGCCCAATACTGCGATCCCATGCGATAACCTCACGCAACCGACTCTTCGACAACAACACTCAACGCCGAGCACACAATATTACGAATTCCGTCGAAATGGACAGTCTCAAAGGCAAGGGCCGTCTGAGCGACAACCCGCCTCCCTACTCCCAAGACAACGAGGAAATACCGACATATCAAGCACCCGGCACTGGCTTCGAAAACCCGCCTTCCGACTCAAAACCGCCTCTGAATTCGCTGGTCAAATTCCCCCCATCTTTGCAATGTTACCTTGACAAGCAGGAAGGCTTCTACTACCTCGGTCCCATATCATCAGAAGAACGCCTCTTCGCATTCTCCGCTAGCGCAAGACTCCAAACCACCATGCAACCCCTCCATCTCCACAACGGGCCGAGCGAGAGAGACCCCATCATCGTCAGGATGACACAGAAGAATCCCCGCTCGGTCAGCTTCGAAGCCACAATCACCCTCCACGATCCATCGGACCCGCACACCATTGTCGAGGAGATTTCCTACGAAAAGCCAGTGAACTCGCGGTCCAGCTCGGTGTTTGCCTCGTGCCTTGCCTTCCGGATCAAGGTTGGCAAAGAGGGCAGAGAAGAGGAGTTCCAGTGGAGGCGCTCGAGTGGGAACGAGGTCAAGGAGCTCGCGCGGCATTCTATCGGAGGCAAGCTGGTGAGGATGTCCGGGCCCAGGGCTGGTGCTGGAGGCAGCAGAAAGGCGCGCGAGCAGGGCTTCTCGGGCGACGGGAATGAAGTTGTTGCCGTCTTGGCACCGAGGTCGAATATCGGGATCGCGAACGGACTGAAGTTCAAGTTTATGGGCACAGGGTTGACGGGGGATCTGGGGGAGAAATGGGAGAGTGTGGCTGTCATTACCGGGTTCTGGTTGTTCGGGATTTCTCGCGCGCGAGAGAAGGATAGCGTGTGACACGGATAATCTCTTTTAGATTCATAGATACCCAATTTGTATGGTCTGAATATAGCTCGTTCATTTATGACAAGCGTCTGCGGTTCGCTGATCGGAGAGCCTCACCACATACCCAGTTGATGCGCCGTTCCCCGGAACGGAGATGGTCCACTTTGGTCCGAAGAGGGCGGGGGCCGCCATTGGCTCCGGCGTGAGTCACCCGTCCATGCAGGCTGGGTTTAACGGCAAGTTTGAGTCGCAATCGTGCAGAGTCTAGTGCGTATTTGGAAGGTTGCCTGAACTCGTCTTTTCATAGTCACTATTCAGTTTTCAAACCTTCTCCCATTCATTCTTACGACACAGAAGCAATCAGCGTTTATCCTTTTTTGCCATCCAGGCTAAATCTCAAACGTGCTCGTAGGTTCAATGGAGCCAAAAGAACGACCCGTAGCTGAACCCACCTTGGCAAACGAGGTACCAGTGAGTTTCCCCAAACTTCGCGTGATCGCCCATACCTTTACCTTAAACTTCAGTGACTGAGACCCGCCAGAGGAAACCGAGGCTATGCAAGGTATTCGTTGAGCAGTTCCAACCTCAAAAAGACCCTCGGGCTCTCCAACATTGGGAGCGGGAAGTAGAGGCTCTCAGACATGTGGGCACCCATGTAAGTTCTCTGAAATCTTACAATAGAGTGAAGTTCAGAGAGTGCTCACCATCTCTTATAGGCCAACATTGTCCAAATTACACACTCTGATGCGGTATCTCTCACGATAACTCTACGGTGGGCAGCGGGTCACAGTCTCGATCACTTCATCAAGTCGGACACCAGACAATGCACACTCACACGTGATGACGCAAGGTTGTTGTGGAAGCAGATGTCAAGTGCCCTCGCGTACACCCACTCAAAATCGATCACTCATGACGACGTCAAGCCGCACAACATTGTATGGGACGAGCAGCTCAAGCATGCAGTCCTCATCGACTTCGGCGCTGCACTAGTCAATCCTGAGAGCTTACCGGAGGGCGGCTGGACGCCTTCCGACACCCCGTCATACGCGCCCCCAGAGTTCTTCGAGAAGAAGAAGTGCCAAGCTGGCGATGTGTGGGCGTTGGGCGTGACGATGCTGTTTGCTTTTGGGGATGTTCCCCTGCCTGACGGGTCATGGTTTCTACCGCATGTTTTTGAGAACGAAGACGTCAAAGACGAGATGATGCAGTGGCTTTCGAGAATAGAGAGTATGGGAAAGTCTTTGGATCATGCAGGCGACGGATCATTGCTGGCTCAAATGTTGCATTGGAGTCCAGAACAAAGGATCAGTAGTGACGATCTTGTACGGCATCTTGAGGCTTGATTTTCATGGATTCAGAATGCCTTCTTCCGATGGCTGGTGCCATGGAACAAGATCGGTCTTTCTGAAGGCACGCCCGTGTAGAATGTATTCGATATTTGATTCTTCGCGTAAACTCATGAGGTCTTTTGCATGTTAATTTCAACCGAGAACAGGAATAATAAAATAACACGCCGATGGTAGAACAGCTCTTTACGATCAGCTGAAAGCGCCGCGCACATTCGTATTATGAGACCGTTGTCCATATATGTTGCTTTTTTCGGTGTAGACAACACCTGGCTTGAAGCCCAGAACTACAGTTGAGCCATGGGTTTCGATGCAGCCATAATGATTCCAACGAAGTCAGATGAAGTTTTGTCGCCGATAGACCGGTAGCGTTCCACCTGACAGTCCATGAATCAGGCTGTCGCGTTTTGTGGAAGTATCCGAGTGTGCGAGTTCATCGGGACGGTGCACAGCCTGTTTGTCGGGTGAAAAGGGCCGCTGGACTACTCCGTACATATTTAAATCAAACTCATGCGAAACTCTAATAAGTGGTAACGTATATCTGCTCATATCTGATCAACAAGATTGTGAGCGACGGGACTTTGAATTGCATGGCGATCCGGGGTCGCCGGAGGAGGCGTTGAACTTTCGTTGCAATTTCTTTTTTTTTGCAGTTTCACATATCCGCAATCTTCTCTACCATGGGCTTTCTGGTATATAATCTGCAGGAAACCCCAGACCTCAAAAGCAATCTTGATAGTCACCACGAGTACCCACTTTCAATCTTCTGAAGTTCTGCCAAAATACCACCATCCACTTAGTACTCGGCAACCGACATCATGCTCCTCACCACTTTGAAGACCACCCTTCTGGCCGCCGTGGCCATCGGACTAGTCAATGCCCAGAACCCGGGCTCGTCTTGCGCTAAGCTCGGCGACTACACGTGCTCAGGTGTCAACTCGTTGGAGTGCAAGATGGGATCTGAGGGCAAGTTGATTTGGAACCTGGAGGGCAACTGCCCAGCGAACCAGATTTGTTTTATCAACGGAGATGGCAACTTTGATTGCAAGAACCCCAAGGCGTAAGTACAATGATCTACATTGACATTACTAGATGCTTGAAGCTGACTTGTACATGCCAGATGAATAACTTCAACAAGTTGAGCACCGAAGTGCCGATCGCATGTTGGGAGAAACAAAAGGAGTTTAAGCGCAATTGCATTGAGTCAAGTTGGTTTATAGAGAATGGATAGATTCACACGTATGTATCACTGTGCGTATTTATGAATGTACAAAAAGATATTCTACAGCTTGGACCTCTTCTTCTCCGTCTCGGTCTCTGCAAGGAACCTCTTGGTCAACTGGCGAATAGCCAGATCAAGCAACACATCCTCGCTTCCACCAGGAATCCGCGCGCCCGGAACTTCACGGTAGATCTCTGAACGTCATAATTAGAGTCACTTTTACCAAAAACAATTTGGACTTGAACGTGGTGACTTACTTTCTGCAATCTCTCCTTTTCCAGTGCGCGTGTACCCGTTGCCTCCGAACAGCAAAACGGCGCATCTTGCACACTCATCCAGTACAATTCCAGCATTGGCTTTGCACAAGGAGGTCAAGCCGCCAAGTTCCTCGTCTGCAGTCTTCTTGGGCATCTTTGACAGCTGATAGGCAAATGATTCGACCCAAGCAGACTGCGATTCGAGCAATGCCCCGCATTTCGCCAGGCGATGGCGCACGACTGGCTGGTCAATAAGTGGCTTTCCGAATGGCCTATCAGTACGATCCTTGAACAAGTCTGAGTAAGAAGATCAGTCACAGTCACTCACCTTTCCGAATGCTTCACGTTGAAGAACATACGCAAATGCCGAGCTCAGCGCTACCCTGGCCTGCCTCGTCACGCCCACCGAGATGAACATGCGTTCATGATTGAAGTTGTGCATGATGTACTTCATGCCTTCGTTCTCACGGCCGATAAGATTCTCTTTCGGTACGCGGACGTCGGACAGCTCGATAAATGAGGTGCCCGCGATGATCTGCCCAGAGACCTTGAGACGTCTTCTGGACACCCCGGGCTGGTCCAGAGGCACCACTAAGAGCGAAATTCCCTTGGCCCCTGAGCCGTCGCCACCAGTTCGGACTGCCAAAGTTGCATAGTCCGCCATCACACCGTTGGTAATCCATTTTTTGGTTCCGTTTATGATGTATTCGTTACCTTGAAGCTCAGCGGTAGTAGTGATGTTTGCGACGTCTGACCCGGCGCTGAAATGGTTGAAGAAAGACGTCAGCCTCTTTTCGTGAGAGCTAGTGTGGTTGTGCCACGAAAGCTCAACTTACTCTGGCTCAGTAATTGCAATACAAGTCCTCTTCCGTCCAAGCAAAAGCTCGGGAAGGAACCTTTCTTGCAACTTGCTATCACCATAGTGCAGCAAAGGTGGGATCCCAAAAGCAACGCCGGTAGTGATAGATCCTCCGGGACCAGCCAGGCCGGATCGGCTCATCTACGGAATGACGCGGTTAGTCGTGCGCGGGACCTCGGTATATGTGACGACACCATTCGTACCTCATCAGAGTAGATCATCGTGTGCAAGTAATCCCATTCCTCGATCGGCACCTGGCCGGGCATGTGGGTAACTCCCAGCTTTCGCAGCCACTCTACGGGTAAGGGCGCCGGCAGGGCCGGGAGAAGGAAGTTGCCATCGGCGAACGTCTTGAATACGTTGGGCGGCACTTCCTCAGATGTTTCCCATTCAAGCGCATCTTTGTTCAAGTTTTCGTCGATGAACTTGCGACACGCGACTTGGAACCTCTTATGTGAGTCGTTGAAGTAGGGTGAGGGTAGGCCTCTGAGCCACGGCGGGTCTGCGAAGGGAACGCGAGACATCGCTGGTTAAGGCAATCTTGCGGATCGAGTAACGGCAATAAGAGAGCAGCGCGAGGATTATTCCGAATCTTTCGATGCAATGTTGCGACAGTACAGAGAATGTTGCTCAGGCAGAGTCGTGCATCTAGTACGTTGTCTCAACCACCTCGGCAGGAAGTGCGGGGCTCTTTCACCCCGGCCAAGACCGAGGTCGGTAAGCCGGTCCATACTGCGACCCACTTTCCTTTTCCGTCCCCGTTCCGGTTCAAACACAGCTCCGTGCTGTGAACGCACCTGATAGGTATTGACAGATTGGCTTTGAATACATGAAACGCATCAATCCTCATGGAGCCGACGCATATAACTTCGTAAAAGCCGGAGTTTTCAGATCTTCGATAGAAACAACAATAAAGCTCTTCGAGAACGGCTTGCATTTCATCAAGTCTTAAGACGTCGTGGACTGTCATAGTCTGTGTATGCGGAGAATTTGGGCGCATCCTTGAATTCACTCATGATACATTCAGTCGGTACGTATACGATTCAAGATACTTTGGAACCTACAGAGACGCGGAGTAACGCATACGGTTGGATATCACACAATCTCTGAGCTGCTAACTAGAAAGTACATTGCTGAATAATCTAATAAAACGAGCTTTGCATGATCTCACACTGAATCAACTATGAAGGTTACCATGACATATGCCAGCAGCAGAAAAGCATTCCACCCACTAGGTCTGCTTCGCATTATGTGTCATGGCCTCGTGAAGTATTATAAATGACGGCCACACCGGCAATTCAAGATCCTTCCATTCCACCAAAGTGGTTTCTCTCATGAACCATTTGCATACAGATCCTCAAGATTACTGCCATATTAACCCCAAAGCCGGGCCGCCTTTGCAACAACCACCAAGCTGTGGTTGATCGAAGGAACACCTGCATCGTCCCTCTCCGGCCGCCTTCATTGTCATTAGGTTATACTGAAGGAATAAATATTCTGAGAGAGCTCCTTCGGAAGACGCTCGTGTAGGGTTACAATTCCTCTCAAAATGTCTTTTACAAAGTCTCGAAGACGACCGCTCCAATAAGATCTACCAGCCCTACAAAAGCTTCAACAGTTTTGTTGCTTATTGACTGGGAACAAGCTACGCAAAACCGCTGTATTGTGGATAACAAATACTTACTACAATCAGGGATCCAGATTATCATCACTAATCATGATAGAGGTTTGGAGATAACGTGATAATTTAGACATGTTGTCTCGTTATAACGTAAATGATAAGCGAGCCGAACAGACAAGCGAGCCGAACACCCAACCGCAACCACATTATAAATATGGCAATTGATACACGGGCATCACGAATTGATACACGGGCATCACGAATTGATACACGGGCATCACTCTTATCCGGGCATCACTTTTAAGCCCATCTATTGGCCCAAATTTTTTGTTAGTGCACTTCCATTCTGCTAACCACCCTACAAGTATTACCGCCCAAAACATTCTTTCTGCCACTTAGCCCCTAAACCCCGCAGTTTGACGCGTCGTAACAATCTGCATCAATCATCAACGAATCTATACAAATTCCATCCATTACAATGGCTTCGCCTATTACAGTATCTGATTCGTCATCCCAATCCCAACGGAACCGAAAGCGTCAAGCTCAAAGTCCCAGTTCTTCCAACCAACCTCGCCCCGAGAAACGTCAACGGCAACACAGAGAACTCCGGCATCCATCACCCACACTCTACACAAGTAGTAGTGGTTCCAGTATCAGCCCATACTACGGGGCCGGTGATGATAGAGCACTTGATAACATCTTTGCTTCACACCCTCAGTCATTCACTTCCGTCCCAGAACCTCATGGACTCCGGGGACACGATGATGCTGCTATCGAGACGTATAACAACCACAAGATTTGGCTCTCCCTTCAATACCCTTCCGGTCTCCGCTGGCAAAAGGTCAAAATGCCTATGCTTGGTCCAGAATATGGCCGATTACCTTCTCATCAATGGAGCCGCCCACAACCAACTACCGAACAACGCGAACCAACTCCCGAACCAACCCCAACCGAGTTTACATCTGCATTAAACATTATTCGGAAGGTGATTGGAAAAGAGAGGGCCTTAACTGAGAAGGCTGCTCGGGCATGTGAACGCGTCCGACGATATCGAGAACGAATGGGTTATTCACCCCACTCTTCAGCAGCAACTTCAGTTGCCTCCGATTCTCCTCCACCCTACTCGCCTCCCCGCTCAGCTCAGCCTTCGGCCAGTCCCGCACCTTCAACCACACCACGTTGTTTATCCGAAAAGTCCTTCTCACCATCCCCAATTACAATTCCAAACCCACCGATTCCAGGCGACCCAGAACCCTCAATGGATGCCCTTTTCGACCGAGTCAATACATTTGCAAAAACGCATGGGTTTGGTCTTGTACGACGTAACGGCCTTTCACGTAAGGGTCGAAAAATCAGGTACACTTTTCAGTGTGATCGATTTGGTGACCCTCGTCCAAGTGAGGGTGCTGGTATTCGACAACGGAAGTCCCGGAAATGTGGGTGTCAATGGATGATTATTGCAGAGGCCCTGGAAGAGGGGAAGTGGCTTTTACGTTGCCACCCAAAGTCCGAACACAGCCAACACAACCATGGGCCCAGCCTTGATGCTTCTGCACATCCATCACACAGAAAACTGGATGAACCCACCAAAACTGCTATTGAAACAACAAGCCGCCGTGTCGGTATCCGGGCTCGCGATGTACGTGCTGTTGTCCAAGAACAGTTTCCCGACTCTACTTTCACACAACGGGACATCTATAACGCTAGGGCACTCATTAACCGCGAAAAATTAGATGGGTACTCGTCAACTGCGGCACTGATTAAGCTTTTTGATGAGCGCAGTATTCCCTATGTTGTGAAGTGGGCGGATGACAATTCCAACCGGCTCGTTGGTCTTGTATGGACCTTTCCCTACTGTCTCCAGATGTGGAAACGATTTCCTGAAGTTATCAGCTTCGACAACACATACAACACTAATCGTTTCAAACTACCGTTATTCCAAGCAACGGGACACACATGCCTTGGGTCCGTTTTCAATACAGCATTCGGCCTTATCGATAATGAGCGCCTTGAAGGGTTTCAGTTTCTTTCCGACAGCATACGTCAACTTGCCATTCAGAACTCCATTCGCCAACCTGATGTTATTATCACCGATTACGATAAGCAGATGAAGAATGCCTTAAACCAACAATTCCCTGGAGTACAGCAGCAACTTTGCATCCACCACATCAATTCCAATGTCCTTCTCAAGGCTAAACAGAAGTGGCTAAAGGATAAGAATCACGATAGTGATTCCAGTGAATCCGAAAAGGAGGACCCATCCACAGCTATAACTGAGCTTAGTGATGAGGACCGGGGATGCATCCGTACCCCAGCAAGTAACAGTATTCCTCATACCTATCGTGGGGTCCTGGATATGTGGAAGCTTGTTGTATTTGCTGAGACCGAGGAAGCCCATGAAAAGGCCTGGGCCAATCTCTGCAAGGAATTTGATGACCAGAGGCCCATTCTGCGCTACTTGTATGGGACATACATGCCTGTTAGGGCACAATGGGCCCGCTGCTTTATTCGCCACTACCGGAACTTTGGTGTCCGTGTCACTTCAGGCACTGAAGCAAGCAATAACAACATCAAGGGCTACCTACTCAATGGCCTCAGTCATCTGTATCGGCTTGTCGATGTCATGCAGGATATGATTGGGGACCAGAAACAGTCCTTTGTTCAAGCTTGTGCCCAGGACGAGGTGCTGGCTAGTCGGGAGTACAGTCGCAGTCGGTCTGAATACCTTGGCGACCTTCGGACCATGCTTTCATCAAAGGCCCTAGGTCTGATTGTGAAACAGTACCTCTTAGCTAAGAAAGCCCTGCCGACTGGTCGGAACCCAAAACCAGTTCCACTTGGGGATTGTATGGATGATTGTTCGGTGTCTGTGGAGTATGGTATCCCGTGCTGCCATAAAATCTACGAAAAGCTCGTGGACTCAGGCTCATTTAGTAAGTGGGAAGTTCATCCACGATGGCGACTACGGGAGACCACTTCACAGGACCCATACCGTCGGATCCTGGACCCAAAGATTGCCGGGGCTCTTCGTGGAAGGCCCAAGAATACTGCAGAGGTAGTGCCCCCTAGGTTGGCCATCCGTGAGGAGGAGAAAGGCAAGAAGCCGCCTCGGAAACAGCCTCGGAAACAGCCAGCCAGTCAGCCTTCATCAGGACGTCGACGTGGGCGACCACCTGGAAGCCGGAACAAAACGGTAATAGGAACTACATCAGGGCAATCTAATCAAGTAGGTTTATCCCAGCGGCAAACGCGGAGCCAGGGTGTTCTTCGTACAGGTCAAACAACGGGTGTGCGTATGAGTGGGCGGCAATTACAGGCCAGTATTCGCCGGAGGCGGAGTCAGTGGGAACTGCTTGGGAGTGATGAGGAGTAAATGGGATTTAGGTGTGTTTTAGGTTACTAGTATATTGAATGGATCGTATCAATTGAGATTTGCAGAATAGCCAGGTGAAGGCCCATTTGAGATTTGCAAAAGTAGGGGTTGTGTGGCTAGTTTGGCAAATCTCAAAAAGCCTCGTGAGGAGCAGCAGTAAGCGCAGTAGGAAGAAAATAGCTGAAATGGTAGCTGTTAGGAAGCGACTGCTCACCGCCTTGGGCGAGAAGTAGTAGTGGGCCTGATTTTATTTGGGCCAATAGATGGGCTTAAAAGTGATGCCCGGATAAGAGTGATGCCCGTGTATCAATTCGTGATGCCCGTGTATCAATTCCCATAAATATAATCATCAAATAACCACAAAAACTATAAATCAATTAAAACTACTCAGAAACCTCTTCATTAGACGTTTCTTGAACAAATTGACATGTTCGCGCATTATGACCGGTGTTCCCACAGACGCCACACCGCCGTTGGCCCGTCTCAGTCCTCCGTCGGCGACCACTACTCCGGCGCGTTTCCTCCTCAATCTGGGCTGTCGCCTCTCTCTGTGATTGAAGGTCCTCTGCCTCAGCTATAGTAAGACTTCCGCCTTGTTTGAGACGGGTTTTCTTGGCCCTCCGGCGTCGGCTAAGCCGGTTATTCTCCTCTCGTAGGATCTGGACCTCCGACCTTAATAAGGCAATCTGGTCCATAAATCCTCGCGCTCCCTTTGATAAATGCTCAACAGCTTCAATAATTGAAGTTGGTGAGCTATTCTGATGGCGGGAAATCCTCCTTTTGATGAGTTCAGACTGAGAAGATGCTTCTGTTGGGTTGTTTGGCGTCTGAGAAGTCCACGCGGGGGGTGTTGTTGGGAGCGACCCTGGAGGTGTTGGAGTGTGTAACTTGACATCAAGCTTCGAAATCACACTTTCGGCACTCAGAAGGACAAGGCCAGCCCCTCTAAACCCTCCCTGTATGTTTTTCTCTGTAAGAGCCTGTGCGAAGGCCTCGCGAAACGCAGGGAAGAAGTCTTCCTTTGTAATATGCGTATTACCCCGGCGCATCTTATCCTCAATTTGTCGACCATAAGCCTTCTTCAGTGGCCCAAAACATCCAACATCTAAGGGCTGAAGTAGGTGAGAGGAATGGGCCGGCATACAGAGTGTGACGATATTGTTTTCCTTGCAATATATCTCAAAGTCGGCAGCGTGGTGACTTTCGTGCCCATCGACGATGAGGAGGCGATAATTGCCAGTTGCACGCGGCTTTGTATGCCGATCAAAGTGCTGGAGCCAATCTAGGCCTCTTTCATTTGTTGTCCATCCGTTTTCAGACGTTGCAATAACCCAGTCGCGTGGTAGATCGGTTTCAGTATACCAGGTGGAGAGGTGATATTGGCCTGCAACGATGATATATGGCGGAACGCTGTAGCCTGACGAACTGATGGCCTGAATGACTGTAACCCATTCACGATTACCAGGCTGCATCAGTTTCGTGTTTGAACGCTTTTCGGCACTTGTGACGACCATTCCGGATGTAATCTGGCCCATCATAAACCCAGTCTCATCAAAGTTATAGATATCAGAGTCCACAATGCCATATTTCGCGATTATGTTCGCCACAAGGCGAAACCACGCGTTTATTCCATCTGGATCTTCGCATTGGGCCCTCTTATAGTCGTACTTGTGAAAAAAGCGCGTCCGGAGCTGTGGTTGTCGCTTAATGAAGTTCGAAGCCCAGCGCTTCCCAACTGGGGGCGCGTCGCGGTCGGCAAGCAGTCGATTAGCCATATCTTCAACACCACCAATCCGAGGAGGAAACGATCGGCAATCCAGGTCGAGAATGTACTCAAAAAGCTTTTCTTCTTTGAGCGTAGTCAATTTCCGCGAGTTAGGTGTGGTGTCGCGTCGTGATGATCTTCCCTTCAATCGATCGTATAACGTTGTAACTGGGACTGAGTAGATCCGGGCAGCCTCTCGGATACTGAGACTTGGTGTGTTTTTGATAGCTTGGACTGCTAGGACCACTTGAGCTTCTTTTTGTGTTGATGCCATTGTTATTGTGGGATTGACGTGTGGTAGAAGTAAGAAGATGCTGTGGTTGCGGTTGGGTGTTCGGCTCGCTTGTCTGTTCGGCTCGCTTATCATTTACGTTATAGGAATTAGATTTTAGTAGGAACTCTCAGAACCAATGTCTGTGACATCAACAGACAGAAAGAAACAGGCTATATGATCACCGCCCAAGCAGGTAGCGTCGAGCCACTGCGCTTAAGCCACTCTCCGGCGTCACTGTCCATGTCAGGCTCTATGGCCTACATACTTACAGACCGAGAATATCACGATTTACGAGTAAAGCTCAACAAAACAGCTGTTCTGTACCGTTGAGTATGTGCTATTGTGTCGAAAACTCTAGAGTGCGCAAAATGTCTCTCGCGACTACAGAGGCGGATCATTGACTTTATTTCGAGTGGAACTCCTCAACTTATATATGTCACAAGTAGAACCTACTTGTTTTTTTCTCTTGTTTTTTTCTTTTCTAGGAATCCAAAGTAACTCATCATATTCGTTTTTATGAACTGTATGATCCGTAGATGTACCTCTTCTTTCGGCAATGTGCACTTCTGGTCGTTCGTTAGCCACTCACAAGTTCGGAGCACGTTGAATCAACCACAGCTGACAGGAGGTTTAGGACCATTATGATCTCAACATCCGTGTCAACATGCCCAAGCAATATCCAAGTCATGTTTTCTCTTTCGTGTAGCTCTTTTAGTCTTATATCAATTTGAATAAACAGACAGAAATGATGCAATAATCAATTTGTACACATCAATGGCCCTTTCATGAAGTTGAACGCAAGGAGTTAGCCTTGGCAGATGTCACTCTTTAACCACTCTCATCAAACCGTTCTCTCTTCTTTTCTTCTCCACCCACGAATTGTGGTAAATCCACTTCCACAGCAAGATGATCATTTTATACACGATGGGCAGTAGCTCAGTCTGCTTTTTGCAGCGCCATCATTTCATCCACAGAACAAACCTTGCAGCAGCCTAGGGCGTATCATAATCCTGTGTTGATACTCCTTGCCTAAATATCATCATCCAAGCAAATTTCTCTGTGCCTGTACTGCACGTCATTTACTGCAGTAACATGGTATTTTATGTCATTGTTCTCAGATGGAAGATGAGATTCAAGAATACGTGAAGGTACCAAACACAGACACTTTATATGAACTGCGACTGTGGAAGAAGCGGTGGGATTATGGCATGCAATGAGACAGCTTTTGCGAAAACTATTATTATGTGAAATCTCGATCAAGAATGACGAAAGGCTATAGCCTCTAGCACTCGTTGCGCCGCGCAGAAACAGAACAGGCCAACAGCGGACCTTAGTGATGGTCAATATTGCTGCCCGGTAGTGTTACGTATTATTGCCTGGCTCTTCACTTGATGATACAAAGAGACCGCTGAGAAGGGCACTACTGAAGTTCTACTGCCTGAACCATTTTCTGCAAGACCTGAAAGAAGGCAAGTTACCTCAGCACGTCTCTGGACGGGGATCCAATTGGACGATGGCTCGCTCACTGGATTTGTCGCCTCCTCTCCGCAGCGGACATATCGACTTGGGGCCTACATATTTACGGGGCGGCCTTAAGCAGCGCTCTTAATACCCGCAGTGGACAGCCTAAGCGTCCTAATTGACAATAGTAGTTTGAGTAATCTCATCTCCTAATACGATCGCTTCGTATCGATCCAATCCATGGGACGAAATTCTTCCCGTTCTCCTCCTCCCGCCCCATAGAATCTCCCGGGAGCGGGAAGAAGAGAAGCCGATTTACCCTGGAACCATCACGAAAAGGGAACAGAAGCCCTCGGCCTCGGGCGGTGAGAGCTGGCTGCTATGGGCAAGGTCCCATGACAAGCGACTTTCGCTTGAGACGCGATGAGACATTACGGCGACCCGTTCAAACATTACCCGGGGAGAATGTGATTGGGTTGAGATGAACGCAGGTAACCTTAATTCGCATCTGGCATTGGGGCAAATGCGAATGCTATCGCGAAGGTTAACCGGCACTTTGGTACTATGTGCAGAGGTACGTCGACTTAAGCCTCGCTAAGAGGCCCCTTCGCGTCTACTATGGTAGGGAGCACGAATGAAGACCCGGATTACGCAGGGTCAAGGCCTGAGGGTTCCGAGAGGGGAAATTCGTCACTGACTTGGGGAATTCACTACGCAAAGAAATGCAGTTAACTGCAAGCACACGGCCGCAGCTCAATATCACGGACAGCCAAGAATACTCAGAAGTGCAGCAGCTTCATGCAGCTGAGCGAGAAGAATGATTCCTTGCGAGGAGCGGGTTTGGAAGCTCGGCTCCGCGCCCTCGCGTTTTCATAGTGTATCGCCCGAAAGCAACATTGACGGTGACGCGGCGACTCCTTTTGCGGGGAGGATATCTCGGGTGCGTGAATTGGCTCATCCCATGGCAAGCGCTGTAGGTCTGAGCGCGCTTGGAAAGGGACTCATTGCGACCCGAGCTGGAATTTGACGTTTGATGGGTGACGGATATCCTGCTGACCTTGGCACGAGCTTCCTATCCCTTCAGATTGACCCCTTGCGACAGATGGTCTGAAGTTGAGTCTAGAATTAGCGGCAGAGCCGTCGATTTCGCGACGGAATATTGCTGCGGATGGCTAAGATTGCCGCGAGCCCGCAACTGGGGGCTTGCAACATGATTCAGATGACAACTCCGATGTTGTGGATGTGAGAGGCGTCGGTTTGGAAACGCCGTTCTTGACCCCTCTTGTCGATCGGCGGCGGCTTGGAGGGTTGAAGCTGAGATCGTAAACTCAATTTGAATCAACATCATGGAGGCCAGACTCAGGAGAGAGACCTTGAGCCGGCGACTATCACACGGAGGCTTGGTGACGATGCCGGTAAGTGCCGTGGATGATAGCTGACCCCTGTCGGGAAGGGAAGCTTAAAGGGAGGCAGCTTGGCATTGAAGAAAGCTTGGCGTTAATTGTGGAGACCGGAGGCTGACTGGTAGAGTGTCGTGGATGTCTGTGTGAGCGACGATCACGCAGGTGGGCCAGGTTGGTGCCTCATGCGGGCATAAAAGCCGTTTTGAGTGTGGAGAGCCGTGCCAATGTTTGGCGTTGGCCGTTTCACCAGGATATGGCATAGCGGCGTCAGGACGAGGGCGAGGACGATTGCAGCGAAGATGCGCAAAACGGCTGGTGGGGGCTTGGCGAAGCGGCTCCAAGTAACAGGAGCGGCCAGGGGGGTTCTGACGAGGCTAGTTGATAGACGTCAGCGCGTCTGGCGAATGGTTTTGGCTGGCATCGGTGACGGGCTTGGAGCGGCGATGATACTGGAGGCGGAACCGGTGCAGGACTGGGGGCGAGTCAATACGAGTCTTTTGCCTTTTTGGTAAGCATTGGGTGAGGGAGGAGTCGAGTTGGAGATTGTGCCGAGTATCCGAAACGGCCAGGGCGGTAGATCGAGCAGGAGACAGGAGGAGAGAGAGTTGTGGGCGAGTGTGGGTGGTCCGTCCTGGAGGGAGCGAGAACGAGGCAGAGGTTCAGCCTCGCTGGAAGAAGAACGTCGAGCCAAGAACGAGGTGGACTGATGGTTCAAATAAAAAAGCGAGAATGCTTGAAGTCTTTAAGCTTGAGCCGGGGAAAAAATAGGGTTGAATAGGGATTCTGTGCAAGGTGAATCAAAGACAGGTGATCTGTAAACATTATCGTACGATTCTTACGTTGAGGAGCCCACGGATGGGCTCATGGAAGGCCGTCTTGCTGGGTGGTCCATTCGACTGAGACCCTGAGGAGAGGGAAGGGCGCATGGGAGCAACATTGCGTCGAGCCAAAGGAGGGATGCCATTGGGCGACGGCGGCACATGGCTTAGACATTCCGCTCGTGCCAGACAGTCAGGGGGGGAAGACGGCGCCCCTGCGAACCTTGCCCGGGCGACAGGTGGGCTTGTTAGGATCGAGATAAGCTGACAGGCGTCTTTGGGCGGGTGCTGGAGGGAAAAAGGACGGAGGGAGGGTGGGTGGAAGTTTGACGTGAGGGTTGGCAAAAGGGTCGAGGGTTTCACGACGGGGATAAAGTGTGGATGAGGAGGCTTTTGGTGGTGCAGGTGCCGGGATGACAAGTTTGGAGATTTGCGGGTGATGCACGGGCCAAGACGGCCGAGGAAGGAAAGGTGTTCTTGCTGTGCCGCTGTTCCTGCTGCCTTTGGTGGTGGTGGTGGTGGATCCAGGCAAGAGCGGTCGTGGTCGTGGTCCTGCGTGCGGCGTGCGGCGTGCCTGCCTGCGGTGGACGTTGCTGACCGGGTGGGACCTGCCGCACCTCGCACATGTGTAACCGGCGACCCCTGCCACCAAGCAGAAAAGAGACTAGTCGGAGTGTGGGGGTGACCCCTGTGCCTTCCTCATTCTTAATTTTCTTTCCGTTGCTTTCCCGCCGTTGACTTTCCTCGCAAAGGCAAGGGGCCTGTCAGTCAGACATCGGGGGAGCGCCTTCTGGATGGAAAGGAAGGAAAGGGTTCCCCAGACCCGGGCAGTCAAACCTTTTTTTCTTTCGCGATGATGGAAGGCCACGAAAGTTAATAGTTGATCCACGGAGACTGACAGCGAGAGTTGAGTAAGGCGAGAGTCATTGGACCCAATGGGCAATAAACTACCTCACCCAGCACTGGGGATGCTTGCGGATGATAAGGTAGTCTGCGATGGAAAGCTTTATTTTGAGTTGCCAGCTCGGCGATTGATCCCGTGGTCATCACGTTGCAGAGTCACAATCTGTTAGGCAAGGAAGGTAGGTACGGATAGATAGGCATTGGTGATGAGAGGTTATTATCTGCTTGGCTCTCATGATCCCCCGACCTTCCAATCAATAATTCTCTGCATGCTGGGCATCTGGGCACTTTGGACAGCGCACATTGGTCGCTGGGCACCCCGAGAATAGTGGCCGTGTTCTTCAATTAGCAGCTACCGAGACGCTACAGCTGCATGCCAGTGCACTATTTACAGCATGCCCTGCCATGGAGAGCCTTGGGATGCAGTAGGCCCATCACATTGGTGCCCCTCTACAGTGGCTTCCCCGCTGTGCCCGCTGGCAGCACAGCGAATCCCGTGTCACTGTCGCCCAGCCACCACAGCTTCCCGCCTGCACGCCTCACCTTTTTTTCGCTGGCCCTCGCACTCACCTCACCACCTTTAAGCGCCCAGCAGCATGGACCCGGCCGAAACAGGCCTGGCGTCCGTGTTCCAAAATTAAATCTGGCCATTCAGAGCCCGTCCTTCGTGCTTCTCATCGATGCTCGTCACCTTGGACTGTCCACTTCTCGATCCATTCCCTCTAGGCCCGGCGGCAAGAAAAGGACAATGACACGACTGGCAGACCGCAAGATGCATGACAGCATCGGGGGACGGATATGAGGACCTCGACTCGTCTTCCCGACCAGACGGTCTCCCTCTCCCTTTCCTTTGTTTTCCCCTTTCATCCCAACAGAACGGTACCCTACCCTGTCGCGCCGCCGCGGACCTACCTGAACTGCGCGGGAAACCAAGCAACAAACGACATCCATCTGCATATTCGTACCTCACGTACGCCGCATAGCTACGAATTACGACTGCAAGCCATCGCCAGCCCTTGTTCGTCGCATCGATTGCGTAGCGCATATTCCCACTCCAACCCGTCTTTTGGCAGCGAAAAAAGAGCGAAAAAGCCCCTACCCTGTTGCAACCGAAACGTCAAGATAGCCTCGGGGCCCCTCGTCAAAGCGCCTCTAACAGAAGTCGTCTCAACTCCGCCCACTTGCTGTCGCACCTGGCCCTGCCGTCTGATCAGTCTCGCCTCTCGGATCGGACTGATACAGCTCCCCCCCCAACTGCGAAACCCCTCCAACGTCTGATCTACCGAATCGTCCAGTCCACCTTAATCACCCCTGCTCCCGTTCGCCGCCGCCACCAATTCGCCCAACTTTTGCACTCGCTGCACAATTGCAGAGACGAACAGCACCTTGCCAGCACGCCGTTGACGAGGTTTCATGGACACCTGACATCCGAAAGATTAGTCCCGACACCATCACGTCCCTCCACCCCATTCCACACCACCTACCGCACCACGTCAACGCCTCCCTCCACCAAAACCGCCCGGATCGAATTCTATCCTTCCGTCCCTCGACCTCAAGCCCCGTCAATCCTTAATCCTGGCCCTGGTCCCTATCCAAGGAACCGATTCACTCCCGGCCGCACCCTGGTTCAAAAATCCTCCTCAAGCGCGCCAAGGCCAGAGACAGCCGCTCCATCGACACTTGCCGTCCGACTCGTCTCTTTATGACTTTCCCCCCACCCGCCGAAAGCTTCGTCAACCCGTCCTCCACCTCTCTCTTCTCACCCTCATTTTTCTCTTCTTCTCCGTTGCATCTCGGTCACGTCGAAGAGTCAAGTCAATTCCTCGAGCCCTTCCGACTAACGAGATCCTTTCTTTCCTTCGCTGCTGGCTCAGATCACTCTTTTTAAAACATAGCACTCCAACCGGTTTGGCTGGGGTCGACTTTTCGCTTCTTTTTGTTCGTCACTCGCGCCGCTTTGGGTATTAAAAAGACGTTTTAATTCGGGGTCCAAGGAGAAAGAGATTGGAAATCAGTATCTGGAAACGGGACGCTACGGTTATCAGGGTTTATTGGGATTCGCCGCGCCGCCCTCGTTCGATCCTCCCGCGATCCATCTCCGCCCCAGGCCCGAGCCTGTCAACTCGTCGCTATTGTCGCAGGTCGACACCCTAATAAATCTACGCAAAGGAGGGAATATCAAACACAGTCAACATGTCGGGTGACTTGACCTTCGGGGTTTTGGTCAAGAAGCAGTTCACTGCCCAGAAGCTGCTCTTCCATTTCCTCTTCTGGACCTTTCACTGGGGCATCTTTGCCTACGGATGGTAAGCCACTATGTGCTGAAGCTTCGCCAATTGTGATGGCTAATTCCTCTCAGGTGGAAGCAAGCCGCCGATACGAGACTAGCGGGTCTGAACACCCTGCAGTTTTCCGTCTGGATTTCTAGAGGTGCTGGTTTGGTCCTCAGTGTCGATGGCATGCTCATCCTGCTCCCCGTCTGCCGAACCGTCATGCGATGGATCCGACCCAAGGTTCGCTTCCTGCCTCTCGATGAGAACCTCTGGCTTCACAGACAGCTGGCATACTCCATGCTGCTGTTCACCATCCTCCACACTTCTGCTCATTACATCAAGTAAGTTTCGTGGCGTACCCTGAAAGAACCAACGCTTACAACCCCAGCTTCTTCAACGTCGAGGTGACGCAGATTCGTCCCGTTACCGCCATCCAGATTCACTACGCCCAGGCTGGTGGTGTCACTGGTCATGTCATGCTTCTCTGCATGCTCTTGATGTACACTACCGCCCATTCTCGCATTCGTCAGCAGTCGTTCGAGACGTTCTGGTACACCCACCACCTATTCATCCCCTTCTTCCTCGGACTGTACACCCACACGACCGGCTGCTTCGTCCGCGACACTGCTCTGCCCTACTCGCCATTCGCCGGAAAGGACTACTGGGACCACTGCATCGGTTACCTTGGATGGCGTTGGGAGCTGTGGTCCGGCGCTTTCTACCTCATGGAGCGTACCTACCGTGAGGTCCGTGCCCGCCGCCTCACCAAGATCACCCGTGTCGTCCGCCACCCGTACGACGTCGTCGAGCTCCAGTTCAACAAGCCCTCGTTCAAGTACAAGGCCGGCCAGTGGCTCTTCCTCCAGGTGCCCTCGATCTCCAACTACCAGTGGCACCCTTTCACCATCACTTCCTGCCCCTTCGACCCTTACGTATCAGTTCACGTTCGTCAGGTCGGTGACTTCACCCGTGCTCTCGGTGACGCGGTTGGTGCAGGTGGCGCCCAGGCCAAGCTTTACGACGGTGTCGACCCCATGGGAATGTACGAGGTTGCTCTTCAGAATGGTCAGCAAATGCCCGATCTCCGTATTGACGGCCCCTACGGAGCTCCCGCCGAAGACGTATTCGAGAACGAAATCGCTGTGCTCATCGGTACTGGTATTGGTGTCACTCCCTGGGCCTCCATTCTCAAGAACATCTACCATCTGCGCAACGGCCCGAACCCCCCGACCCGTCTTCGCCGTGTCGAGTTCATCTGGGTTTGCAAGGATACCGGTTCTTTCGAGTGGTTCCAGACTCTGCTCTCGTCTCTCGAGTCTCAGTCCGATGAGGCTGCTCGCCTTCCTGGCAGCAACGGGCTCGAGTTCTTGAAGATCCACACGTACCTCACCCAGAAGTTGGATATGAACACCACACAAAACATCATCCTCAACTCTGTCGGTTCGGAACACGACCCTCTTACCGAACTCAAGTCTCGCACGAACTTTGGTCGACCCAACTTCTCCAAGCTGTTCGCCACCATGCGTGATGGTATCCTGGACAGAACCTACCTCAATGGTCTGGAGGGTAGCATGCGCACAACTGTCGGTGTCTACTTCTGCGGTCCTTCAGTGGCTGGTAAGTTTCTCACGCCCCTTTTCTTGTGACCTTGACTAATAAGGCTCCCAGCTCGCGATATCAAGAAGGCCTGTAACGAAGCCTCTGTCGCAGAAGTCAACTTCCGCTTCTGGAAGGAGCACTTCTAAACGCAAAAGTCCGCCTTTAAAAAATCTCAAAAAAAACAGAAAGATCCCAACGTTATGTTGTGCTCTGTAAATGTAGGAGGAATTTACGTCAGAAGACGATTTTTACAGCTTCCGGGAGCTCTCCGACATGGAGAAGGCGAGTGTCGCGCCAAGAGGGGGAGAGTCGGCTGAATGATCTGGACTACAAGCGGGAAGGCGTTGGCTGGAAATGCATTGAAGAAACCCACCCAGCGATGTGCATCATCTTACATCTTTTTGCCGCCATCCGGCGAGTGCCTCTCGGTCTATTATTTCTTTCATGTCATGGGGTCATCCGGATGGCGGGCAATGTTCTTTCACATATATAAAGCCCATATATATCACTTTCAGCTATGGCGAATGGTTTACTCCAACGATATCATTTGTATGATTTAGCGGGCAAGGACGTGTGGCTAGAGATGGGTGATATGATGTGATGTCAAAAAGAACATATTTATCTATCCCATCATTGGACGACACAAGCGCTTATCTTTGGTCGACGTGTGTGATCTGTGTGATAGGAACGGAACTTCGGCCTCTAGTCTGACGAACTAGTAGGCGCAGCGAACGACTGTCAACTGATGATGACAGGAACCATCTCGACCGAGCGCAATTGGTCTGTGGTTTTGCTGGGTGCTGACACATCGGCAGACTTTGTCATGCACAGGGAGCATGCCTCGCGAGCATGTCTTACAGAGGGCATTAAAGTGACAGGGGAGGGAACGGCCGGGAGTGAAGAGCGGAAGAGTCGGCGCGGAATAAGGGTCGTGGTGGGGAAATACCACCGAAGTGTTACCGTCCGGGCGTGATCCCGGCCGAGTCAAACCCTGGACGGGCTGCTGCTGACTCAACCACCTCGCACAGCGAAGTGCGAGGTGTCTAGACCGCGGCCGCGCTTGATCGGAGCGTTTGGAATCATTTGGTCATTGCTTATGCTGTGGTCTGTGTGAGGGAGGGAGAGGTGAGCCACCCAGCAGAGAGGGTGAAAGCAGCGACTTGGCTCTGACGATCGGGTGGAGAAGACGGGGGCATGTGTCAAACGGTTGGCGTTTGGGGGCTGGACTGGGACCGCTCCCGACATGCGTTGCTGCCGTGCGGACACTGCGGAGGCGGCCGATTGTGGTGAGATGGGACCTGGCTTCTGAGATGGTTCCCTTTTTCATTTTGGGGATGATTTCTTTGGTTCGGACTTTGCATGCCGTTGGGGAGAAGGTTTGAGAGGTGGGTGAGGTTGGTGTGAAGATGGGATGACGTTTGAGGAGTATGTTATGATAGTGATGTCGTTTTTTTGTTCACATCCGAGTCGTGATATTTTGGTCATCTTGGCTTGTTCTCATGATTTGAGGCGGCTTTGCAATGGTTGGAAGTGTTTTCTCCTCGGTATGCGACTCGCCGCGTACGAGTAAGTGGGAGTTCCCAAGTGTTGGGTGTGAGTGGGGGCATCGCGCATTTGAGGGTGTTTTGTATGAAGCCCCGTCCCGCTCAGCGCAGGCCACGGAATTCCCGACGGGCGGATTGGGTCTGCGCGTGTGTTCGGTTGAATGACGCAAAAAGAGAATAAGAGTGGTTCTTCTCTTCTTTTGCCGTGCAGATGGGATGAAAGTGGGATTGGATTGCGTCGATGGTGGGTGGGTGTCGCGAGTCGGGGGATGACGTTCGCGGGAGGGTTAGTGTTGAGTCAGCGGCATCCGAGAAGAAGGAGTCGCCGCCCGCGGACGTCTTCCGAGCGGGCAGTTGCCGGTGGGTGGATTGTCGGGTATGGAAATGCGAGTTGCTTCATGCTCTTTGTTCGTTTGGTCATGCCGAAGGCCGAAGATTTATCATTCATGAGGTAGAGGGGTTTTGCAGAAAGATGAAAGGTTAAGTGGGCTTCATTGCGTGAATCCTTTTGTCGTCTCTGAAACTCTGTTCAGTTCTTTTGCTTTTGTGAATAGAATTCTGAGTTTGTGGGATTGAGACGATTTATGAGATGGTCGTGCATGGATGATGGTGGCCAGTTCGTCCATTCTTCGAAACCCTTGGTGGTGAATGTGCTTGTTTTGAGTTTTTGGAGGTTGAGGGTTTGAGGTACGATGATGGGATGGAGTGCTATTTTGGGTTATAAGATGGGATCAATTCCGTTTTTTGTCCTTTCGGGTGGTGAAATTTGTGAAGGAAGTCGAGTTGCTCCCTTTTACTATAAGCGGAGGATTTTCTGGCGATTGAGGAATGAGCCTGTTGGAAGTGGTAGATTCATGCTGCTGGAGGCTACGTATGTCGATAAGCTTCGACAAAATGTGCCTTGTGCAATAAGCTACTTTCAATAGTAGGAAAGACTTTCTTTGAAGAATTATTTGACCGATTTGGTGTTCCTCGGAGACTTTTGCGGGCCGGACTCACACCCCAGCTGACATTCTACGTAAATTTTACCTACTTGGAAACGTATAAGTAGTGCCGTTGAGCCATTGATGACATGCTTAAGAATGGACGCAACAATGGGCGCGGGCATGGCGCTGGGGGGCAAGAACTCAACGTCGAATGAAGAAGTCTACATCTTCCATCGACCTGGCGCGTTAAATATACTTTAAAGTTTTCTGACAGAGATATCTAGCTATCGTCAGCCTTTAACTCCTTCCTTCTTCTTTGGTGTTATCCGCATAGAATACGCCACGGGAAAGTGTACTCAGGGGCCTGCCCAGCTTCTTAATCTAATCTCAAAAACCATAGCGTGGTTGCTTTAAGACTTGGATCTACTTCTATAAAGAGGATATATTAAAACTATTTATTAGGTATATATTCCTATGATCTAACTAGAAGCTCCAACCTCTTTTCGTCTGGACTTCTAGGTTGAGTATACAATCCCAATCTGAAAATAAGTACCCTCCACCACTATCATACTTAGCAATGATTGTCCGAACTTGTCTTGTGTGGTCTTCGCAACAGCGCAGCTTCGGTCCTCCCTCCGAAGGCGGTAACAACTGGCATCGGCCGTCCGCTATGATCTGTTGCCATTGAGTTGGACGAACTATACAGCTCAGAACACAGTCCATCAAGTCCATCATATCCATTTCATCTAAGTGTGCATCAAGTAGCCCGAAAGCCGAATTTGCTGTAGGCATACTTGCGAAGATACAGCTGCACAGCGCGACTGAAATGTCCCAGTTGCTTGTTTTGACAGCACGCAACAAAAGCTCCTGTAGCTGCCTGAACTGACTTTTGCAGCTTGAGGGAACACAATGCTTTATCAACCGTTGCCGGAGCCTGCCCGGGAGCCAAGGTGTTTCCCGTACAAGCACGGACTCCAATACTGCCACCTGAACAGCATTCAGCCCCCCAGAACTAGCCAAGCTCTTTGTGTCCAAGAGATGAACAAGACTGGTTACATCATGTGCTTTTGCTAGAACCTTGATGACATGTTCGTATCGCTGGTCTTGTGATTCCTCGTTCCGAACAAGCAAATCGATGGCTCTGGTACACCATGGATTTCCCCGCTCGATCGCAATTTGAAAGAGGGGAGGGATTTCATGCTTTGGAGATGCCTCAAGGATGTTTCCCATCAATTGAGTAAAGGCAGCTTCGGTGAAATCTGTGATCGCAGTCCGAGCTTGTGCTTGCATGCTCTCGCTGATCTGAGTTTCAAAGTAGTCAACTGATTCGTCATCCGAGTCGGCATCTGAGCCGTCATTAAGGTGCTGATGTCCTCTCAAAATCCAGGAACTTTGCCTATGAATGATTTTCCAGCACTCTCCTTCGGTTGGCTGGCTGCAAAAAACGGAGCCGGAAAAATTACGTGGCCACCGATGGCCTCCTCGTGCGGTATAGCGAGTAACGCAGCTGATGACAAGTTCATGGGCTTGAAGGAGCTCACTGTGCGTTGGAGCACTCTCAACAAACGTCGAATCCATATCAAATAGTGTATCAGCCGCTCTGGGCTGCATTAGTCGTTCTAGAAGCGGCGGGCTCGCCGGAAGCTGGCACTCGATCAATTTTGAGATAACCTTCATGAGCAGCGGCTGGTGGCCCAAAAGATCAGAAAAGGCGATTGCTTTATGCAGCGAAACACAAGTCTCAAAGTCGTAATCGCTTGTCAAATTCCGCCTCGATGCGGACCTTATGTCGTCATAACTTTCAGTCCAATCCGACGTCGCGATACCTGGCGTACGCCACTCCAAGTTTGTCCAGGGCGCGTATGAGGCACTGACGTCTGTCTTCTGCCACAAAGACCATGCCTCTGAAGAAGGAGAAATCCGCACGGTATGACGAGACCAATTGTCTTGGGCGTACCGAGCAAAAGGAAAGTGATCGGTAGCAGCAGAGTCTGCCGATACGTTCAACTCGTCCATTTGCAGTGATCTTGACAGCGGTATCGATTGCGGCTTTCCAGATGGCATCTTGGCAAACCTTGTGATAATGCTCCTGCCATACGAGTTTGCGCCAATATTCTCGAAGGTGTTTTCAATAACCCCAAGAGGGATGTGCTCGAGGGTTACTGGCTTCTCACAATGCCTGTCGCTTAAGGCTGTCTGGAAATCGCTGAAATGGAGATATGTCAAGCATATTTCGCCGATGAAGTCATCACAGGCTTCGAAGTCGAGATTGAAGGCCGGTATTGCCTTCTTCTTAGGCCCCAGTAAATATGCCCGTATGGAGTGGTGACTGAAGTGGACTGTTTGACTTCCCTCCTCCACTTGTATTAGGCTTTCACACCAGGCCGGAAGGTGCTGTATTCCATTCACGCGTCCACTCGCCTGGGATCTCAACTGGTTGACCTTTATATTGAGCACCTCAGAGAGCTGTTCCAGTGCCAGAGGATAGCAAGCAGCTGCAGTCCACATAAAGACGCTGCAGACAACTTCAGTGTTTCCCTTTGACTCTATTCGCTGTAAAACCCGATCAAAGGTATCTGGGAGGTTTCTGGGAATGTCTGATAAGGCTTGTCGAACATCTTCGTCGGTTCTTCGCGTAGTGATATCCTCAATTGTGAGGTAAACCCATAAAAACCTTCAATTAGCAGCATAAAGTCAGTTTTGGATATAAAATCATTCAAGTATGAGTGAACGTACATTCCTTCACCTCCGAGACCGATGGAATGTAAGATTGTATCGATCAGCTTTGGATCCCCAACGCTCCAGTCTCCTCTCTGCTTTTCCGCCAAGATTTCGTGAGCGAATAAGGTGAGATCGCGATTTGTCTCGTCAGAACCGACGATGACACGTGAAAAAGATGGAAAAAAGCTGTGAACCTGGTTTGTAACGCTGTCCCTAGCGGAAACAATGACTTTAACCCTTCCTTTTAGACATTTTTGTCTGAGCAATGTCAAAAACTTGAGGATCGAACGTCGGTTGCTCATGTTACACTCATCTAAGCCGTCTATAACCAAGAAGTAGTCGTCAAGCAGGGCGATTTGGTGTGATAAGACGTCCAAGAGGGACTCGGAATCAAACATCAGAGCGTCGGATTTCTCCATTAGCTCCAGCAAACTATCATCTACTGACGCCCGCGCTAAAGTTTGACAAGCAAGTGACCGAATGATAACTTCAGAACTCTGGCTGTAGATATCGTCAAAGCGAACGAAGAAGAATGAGACGATTTGTTGTTTTGTTTTATGCCTCATGAGATGATCAATAATGTTAGCACTTTTGTTTGTCAGCAATCAGCGAATGTATACGACCTCTACTAATCTTACGTGAGGACAGTCTTTCCGGAGCCGACTTGAGAAGTTTTAGCCGCGTGAAGATCTTGGAATTGGCAGAAAGACCTACT
Organism: Colletotrichum fructicola Nara gc5; assembly: GCF_000319635.2. Classification (NCBI taxonomy): domain Eukaryota; kingdom Fungi; phylum Ascomycota; class Sordariomycetes; order Glomerellales; family Glomerellaceae; genus Colletotrichum; species Colletotrichum fructicola. Next base: position 1,800,147 of record NW_027094057.1, read on the forward strand.
TTTACCCGCAATGTTGAGAATATTAGATGAATCGGTGTGATGCCAATCTTGGAATTGTTGTGTTTCAAAGACCCATTGAGCAGTTCCCTTGTGGCGCTTGGATCTGGCGTTTCTGTATGCTGATTCATGCTTGAACGACGAGAGTTTCTTGAGCAGTGACTGCCACTTGTGTACTACACGCAGGGATTTGGAATCAGCATGAGATCACGCGGCAATTGAAGTAGCCATACATTTCGCCTGGCCCTCGCCATTGTTCTTCATTCTCCGCATGAGCCTTTTCGATTCCAAAGTTCGTTGCAAAATACTTCTCTCGTTTTTTTGTTGCTCAGCATGATTCGTTTGATCTTGCTGAGCCTTAGCAAGGTCGACTTCGTCTTTTGCTTTGCTGGCTGCTGCACGTATGTTGTCAAGAAAAGGTCGTATCTTGGCCTCAAACGACATGGTCAACGCTGCTCTAAGCTTTTCATGCCCTAACTGCTATTTAGTGATCTCCACGACCTGCTTCGAACTCGTAACCTACAGGGAAGCCGAGTCAATAGTACAATCTCCTTGCAGCAGGTGATAATGGCAAGATGGAAATTGCATATAGACTTCTTCAGCTGTTCAGACTTTGGAAAGAGCTTCTCGTAGGCCGTAAAGTGAGGTATAAGGTGATCAAATCCAGATAAAAGGTCCGTAAAGCGTTGAAAATAAGAAGTGAAATTAATTAAGACCTTCAAAGTCAGGACAGCCTCCACGGTTGTGAGATAATGTACGAACCATGAATGTCAACTTCACGGTTCCCCATATCAAGGCCGCAATTTCAGGGTTGGACGATACATACGTCTCGACGACTTGCCCAAAACTTTGGACTGTCTGTAGAAGAGAGCAGAGCCTCGTAGCAGTGACTCTGCCTCTCTGCACTGGATCCAGCTCATCTAACTTCAGCGTAAACTTGAAAGCAGCGTCCGCGTCATTCAACCCAGTCTTTTGTGCTTGTAGCTTTTTGCGCTCGTCGTCGGTAAGAATTGCCCCAAAATTTGAAAGGGCGTATTTGAGATCCGGCACTGGATCGATCTGATTTGGCGACCGGCGACCGGACAGGGCCTGACCGTCTGGAGTCGATCGCAGAGAGAGACTCATTTTGGAGCTGTGCGTTGGAGTTGAAGAGATGAAGAGGATTTGGGCAGGCATTCAGCCGCAGCCTCGTTTGAAAATGCGCCTGCGGTGTCCTCTCCTCCCTTCTTAGGACTGGCACGTGATCTGTTGTGCGACCTGTGTTGTCTCACTCACTCGTAAAACTGATTCGGGAACAGCGCGAGGAGAATTGGCTCGGTTGGGCTTACGCTGCCCTGCCTGCTTGGCGAATCTGCTTTTTGATTGGCCAGGCAAGTTACACAATGATCACTGGCGAGCTCGTCTGTCCTTACCGTGGTCACTGGTTGCGAGATTGAAGTGACGTACCTTAGGTGATAGAGTTATCACCCGTGGAAGGACTATGACCATATTCTGCTATTTCACAGCGGATTCGTCCTCAGTATGCCTTTTCTTTGCTGAGCTTTGAGCGTCTCAAAAACGCCCTGCACATGTGACAGTCTGATTGGGCCACCCCTGAGCGAGGAAACCAACAGCCGCAACACCTGATATTACACGCAGCACGTTTGCCAAGACCCACCAACACAGTAATATGTATGTATTAATACCTAGGCAACCGCAAAATTCGAGCACACAGCATGTCAAACGGTAAATCCCGGAAAGTCTCACGCCAACCTTCATCCTCACGAATGCAAATGTCAGTCACACTTCTCAGTACGATTATCGCCGCCTCTCTAGGAGCGTGCTTCCTTTCCTCCAACTACTTTTTCCAAAAGACTCGTTCATTTGAAATTTGGGCCATGGGTGCCAAAAACAGTATTCCGGACCATATCCTTCGTCAGGAAGACTACACCTACAATATGGGCGGAGAAACTTACATTGAGCTGGACCCCGAGAGGACTAAGGTGCGGTCATCATTCGGCCTGGGCCCGGGCGTGAGGGTTCAAGGTTGGCCAAGCAAGGGCGGCACATACATTCTCAGGGACTGCGTCCGTCTTGAGCTCGATTTTCTCGAAGTGGATCGCTTCAAGCCCTCTCGACACTCGGATGATCAAGAGGAAGAGGACGCCCATTGTGAAAGAATGCGCAAGCTGGGCGCGACTTGGTGGAAAAGTGACCAGGCTCTTGCCGTTGCTGAGCTCTTTGGGGCGAGGGAAAAGAAGCATTTGCAAGACCCGGTCATCATCGCCGGATGGCCTGCGAGTGGCGGTGTCTGGGTGCTCACGAAACCACGAATAGAAGCGATCAAGATGGGGACGGGGATTATCAAGCTGGCGAAGGATATGGAAGAGCGCTGTCGTTTGATCAAAGAACTCAGTGGCGTTTTCTACGAAGACCCAAAGGAATGTCCTGATCTAGATCTTGCTTGAGATGCTGAAATCTTCGGTGCCGCTAAAGGAGGTTCTGCGCTGTATGTCGTGTCATCTGTCAACGAATGGTCTTCAGACCGTGGTTTTCGAGAGAGGCGGTGTGGATTTGGCTCCTACCGAGACAAACACAACCTCTGGAATGCCCGACTGAACAGTCTACGTATATCTATTCTTCCTACTTCTAAGCCTTTCGCACTTTAAAAGAGCAAGATACTTTCCCCGTTACAACGCCTGCAGTGTTTACTCGCTGAAGGTCTTGGAAACCCGCAAGTGCCTGTCTCTTCTCTTCTGAACCAATACCAAGCTGCTTCAGTATTTCCATCACAGCAACATAAAGAATCTCTTCGTTGCCATCCTCAACTTTCACAGCAATTCCGATGCCCGAGGTTGCTCCCAGCCGCCGAGTATCGTCCGATTCTCTTACGGAAACACCGTAACAGCCATCCGCCCCTAACTTGCCAACGACCGCGCCTTCGTACTTGAGCATCAGCTCTGTACAGAAGCGTCCCTTTCCTCCAACCATCTCTGGGAAGCGCCCCATAGCTTCATACATCTTTGCCAAGTGTCTAGTTCTCTGGCTGACCGAGGAGCTATCGCGAGCAACTAGGTCAGCCGCGTCCGCGAGGACCGCATAGAGATGACTGATATTGCTGAGAGGTAGAGCCGGTGCGGGAAGATTGCAACCGTCAGTTCCCCATTTGATCTCGCCCGAACTTAGACCACTCAGCTCATCGAAGGTGCGTCTGACACGTTTCTGGACTTCATGCTGGGGCAAGTGGTACTCTTCATCATTGCCAAGTGCTTTGGCGCCCGCAAGCATGGCAATATGTTTTGCAGAGCAATTGTTGCAAAGAGGGCCAGGAACAAAGTCTTGCCTAATCCATTCCTTGTTGACAACCTCGGACATAGCCGCGTGGCCACCGCAACGCATCTGTTGTTCTTCGGCCTGGATCTTGGCAAGCATCGAACGCCCTCGCTGAACATGGCGTTCCTCGCTGCTGTGTGACGAGCACATAAGCGCGAGATCCGCATCGTCGAATCCAAACTTATCGAAGCCTTCCACCTCGAGGAGAGCAAGTATTTGAACTGGCTTCGCGGCTGAGCGCGCGAGTGTCATGCGTGACGGGTTGCCCACGGCGTACAGGAGGTTGCCGCTGGCATCAGTGACTGCAGCATGGATGCGGTGGGTGTTTTCGATTATGCCGCCCCGGTCGGAGAAAATACAGTCGTCTTGCAACTCGGATCGCGTCATTATGTCTTCACACAGCTCAGAGCCAAGATGTGAGGATCAGAACGAGGTCGTTTTGGTGTGTGGGTAGGGCGAGAAACGAAGCCTAGAAATAACCGAGTGATGAATGGTGGATTTTGTGTATTCTGTACTCTCTGAGCCTTTTACAGCTTTATCTTAGTACCTCAAGGCTCGTAGTCAGTACGAGGTCTCATGGAGAGTTTGTTCGACAACTCATCTTTGCGGAGTAATGTCACAGTCGAGCCGTTTGGCCGCCGGCGAGCAAGGATCAGTTTGAAAGCCCGGCATCATTGGAAATTCTCGTTCAAATTCCATTGTCTCAGAGAGTCATTGGCTGAAGATGAGAAACCCTTGCGGAACGGTTGTCACCGCATGCAAGCAAAACCTCGGAGCTATGTGAGTCACTCTGCGTTTATGGCCGAGCTCTGACTCCACATTGAATACATTGGGTTTAGACGCCGTGGTTGATATTGCAACTTACGTTAACTGTTGCGTGTTGTACTTTGAAGAGCATCATGGGCGTATGCTTCTCGGCATTGATCGGAGAGCGAGAGTAGTCCGATGGATAGGAACGCTAGGAAAGCCCAACGTTTTGTTTGGTCACAGCACGTTCCACTATCATCCTAACAGACATAATCTTGTGTCATTAACGCCCCTATGACTTCACAGCCTCTGATAGGCGGTTACATCCATTACTGCTTTGAGGCCTCACGACTGATTGGTCTCTAATAATTAGACAAGAGTTATGGTCTGCGCTGTTGCTCGCATTTGCCCCACACATAGGGCGTACGCACTACATGAGTCTCCGGCGTTATACAAGCTGTAGGCCGGGCGGCAGCAGGCGGGACACGGCGGCTTTACCGCTATGGCTCCGCGGAGAAGCTAATTTCAAGTGTAATCCATGCCCGGGAACTAAAGTTAGTGACCGGTAAATCAAATCAGTAGAATGCGACGGCAGATTACGGAGTCGAATCATTCGGTTCTTCCGTAAAATTGAGCGGTTACCCCCGCCGCCGGCCGGCGGCGGCAGGTATGGGTCTTCATCGGCCTACACGCACTCCACGTCGGGCCGGGACTTCATGGATACATGTGCTGGGACCGCGGCAATTCTTCTTACATCATATCAATTCCTTCTGGGCAGCATTGGCAGATGAACTTGGGCCGTCGAGTCATAGGCTTCTAATTACGAATGATTCACAAAGCAGAATTGAGGCCTTCAACAACCTTGGCAAAGTTTAAAAGGCATGTAAGCCCCTGATTGTTGGCACATTTCTACACTCCAAATTATCCGGTAGTTCTTTCGCAAACTTATAATCATGTTCATTTCATCAGCTCACGCGGAAGCGCGCATTCCTGTCCTGCGACAACTGATCCGCGATTACCCTCTCAGCGTCCTCACAACCGCCATCCCTTCCGAAACCCACCCTCTAATCCTAGCTAGCCACGTTCCTTTCGTCCTGGACGTTGACGATGAGTCAGACGATGAAGAGCTGGGTCGGCTGAGGGGACACTTGGCTCGCCAAAACCCCCAAAGCAAGGCAATGATCGAAGCCGTCCAATCCTCGAACGATTCCTCAACCACGCTTGAACAAGAAGTCCTCGTCCTCTTCACCGCCGCGCCTCATCACTACGTCACGCCCAAGTTCTACACCGAGACCAAGCCCACGACCGCCAAGGTTGTTCCTACGTGGAACTACGCCGCTGTCCAAGCGTACGGTCGCGCTACCATCCACTTTGACTCCAAGTCAGACACAGCGTCAAGCTTTCTTTCGAAGCAGATCGACGATCTCTCGAGGCACACGGAGACTTCGGTCATGGATTATACGGGGAAGGGGGACAGACCCGGACCGTGGAAGGTGGCGGACGCCCCTGAGCGGTACATCGAGCTGATGAAGAAGAACATCATTGGCATTGAGATTGTGATTGAACGTTTAGAGGGGAAGTTCAAGATGAGCCAGGAGATGCGGAAAGGTGATAGGGAAGGAGTCATCCGTGGATTCCAGAGCCTAGACTCTGAGGGAGGCCAGGTCATGGCTAACTTGGTCAAGGAGCGTAGTGACTTGAAAGAGTCTGCGAAGCAGTAGAAACTCTAGCCTATCAACTGTCACTCCGCATTCGTTGTTCCTGTCAAGAATCGAAGTCAAGCAATCTCGATCCCAGCTTTTACGTTGAGCTTCAAGGAATGAATAGTCTATTGACGAAATAGGCTAGTATTCTCCACGGCACTTGAGTCAAATTTGGCCGAAAGCCTCAACAAGAAAGCTCTACTTGAAACTTCTAGTTTTCTCAAGCTACCGATGATATACCTCCAATGCATGCTGATTGATCAATTCAATGCCCTCCTTTCGAAAGCCATCTACCTCTGTATGGCTTGTGACATTGGCATCGAAAACGAGATTCGTCGGGCTCTCAACGGCGTATCTCGGCCAAGCATCCACATCCGCCGGCCTGCCTGACCAGGCATTTGGATCAAGGTCGCCAATGAAACTTGCCCAACTGCTCGACATAAATTCTGCCAGTTCAAAGTGACTCTCTGGCATCCCATCAAATGGCAATATGTCGGGCCTGTACCCAGCTCCTAGGTAGTTGCGAAACATATATCCGATCTCTTTGAAGTGACCTGCGCCAACTTCAGGCGGGACACCATGCGGAATAGTGTTGAAACGATATGAGTAGGCGGCTAGTCCGTTACTAGCCCATGTCGTGGCTGTCTGTCGACGTGCAGCGATGAAGTAGACATCGCCCCAGTATGAAGCGCTACGGCGGAATTGCGCTCCATACGGTGGTCCGGGACGCTGTTGCCCGAGACTTGCGACCACATTCACTGAGAGATCATCAGGATACGCCTGTAAGATCTCATCCTGAAAAGATGATGGAAGGCTCGCGAGCGTGGCCTTAAAGTCTTCAGTGGTGTTGATGCCTTGCGGGCCGAGAGAGGCCCCTTCATCACTGTTCGCTCCGGTGATAATTGGTACACGTACAAACTCACCGCGCTGTAGGTGTACGCTGCCGTAGTTTTGAACGATATCTCCGTCAATGATCGGGCCAAGGTTTCCGCGCGCCAAATACAAGGCACCCAAAGTGGCATTCAGCTGTTCGAAGGATACTTGCCGCAAGCATTGTACACTGTCTGACGTGCCGTTGCACCCTGTCTTCGCAACAACTTCGTCGAAGTGGGACTGATAGGCATTGTTTCCGTTCTGGGCTGCGTAGAAGATGGGATTCCCAGACTGCAGTATCGCCGCTCGAAAGAGGCTGTCGTTCCTCCCGGCGTACGCGGTCAAATGTAAGCCTACACTTGCACCACCAGCCGATTCTCCAAAGATGGTAACTTTGGTGTTGTCGCCTCCGAATGCCGCGATGTTTTCTTGCGCCCAATGCATTGCGAGGCGCTGATCCCTCAAGCCGATGTTCGTCAAACCCTCGCTAGCAAACTCATTGGAATTCAAGAAGCCTGCAAGCGGCCACGCATTAGCCAAGGTCTAGGACTAGGTTTTCAGTGGATATCTTGTGCAGGACATACCCCATGCGTGCAGGCGGTAGTTGATTGAGACGCCAATGAATGGCTTCCCGATCTTGACGGATTGGTCTACGAGAAACGAGAGGTTGTAGCGTTGGTCACCGCCACCGCCATTGGTGAAGCCACCTCCATGAATCCATAAACCGACTGGAAGAGTGCTTTCAGAGTAGCCTGAAGGGCGCACGACGTTGAGTGTAAGGCAATCTTCTGACTGACTGTAGAAGGTTTGGTCGAGCTAGATCCGCTCTTATCAGCCATCTTGATTTCCAACATGTAGTTAAGTGGGAAGAAATACACCGTATCCGACGCATAACGACGAGTAGTTGAAAGCTTCGCGTGTGCCCTCCCAAGTTTCGTTCAAAGATTGCGCTTGCCGAAACCGCAGGTCCCCAATTGGAGGCTGCGCGTAGGGTATGCCAAGGAAGAAGTCTTGATTGTATTCTGCAGAATACCGGCCCACATAGGTGCCATTCTTAAGCTGTGCTAACGGTTCCTGCGAAGCGCCACCTGCAACTATCGTGGAAAGCGAAAGCGTCTGTAGCAAACCAGCGGTGGACCACATCTCGTCAAACAGCCATCGGAATATTAGAATGAAGGTTTCGTAGGAAAACATTACTATTTATGAGCGAAATCTCACCGCTTAAATCAATGAAATTTTCTCTTTTGTCTCTCATTGCCATTATGGAAGACGTTTCCCGGCACAAATTCCCATCGGCAGTTGACTGAGGCAATTGACTGGGGTTGTGACTCGCCAATTCGGCTGCAGCTATCGCGGCTATGAGGGGAACCTCACTAAGTGTGGAGAATGGCCTACCAATGGTGTTTTTAACTCGCATTCGGTTTCCCACCGCTCGACGATGCTGGGTTTCTTCGGGTTATCTTATGACGGCTAAATACGACTGGATTGATTTGCGCGAGCCTGGTTCGCGATGCGCAATACATCCTTGGGTACGTTCCCTGGGAAAGCCTCGGCGAAGATCGCTCAAATAAAGCTAAGCGGGTTGGTTGCATTGCAGCACATGGGTACGGTTCTTCTCCCATGGTGCCTCTTAAGGCGATCCTCATTGCCTCACCTCAATTCAACTTCCCTACAGCATCGAGTCGTCCGCCGTGACGATTGTGTGACTGGTGATCCAACACTCAGTCTATCGACGGCCTGTAGGAATCCCGACAGATAATTAGGTGTTGGAACTTGTAGTCTTGCATTTGCCTCCTTTGGCAGCTTCAGCAACCTTTTCATTCCAGCCGAACTCGAGGCCACTTGAGTCGAAACCCCAGCCAGGCGAGGGCGACAAGCCAGCCCCGATTGCTCTCAACTTCTTGACCAGTCCTCTGGTTAATTCCGACATCGGCTTCTGCGATGAGGTTCTTACACTTGACACCTGTCCGTAACTATGAACTACTCCGAGGGGGGTAGAAAGTATGGCTTCGGAAAAAGGCTAGTAAGGGGGTTCAGGCGAGTGCGTTAAGTAATATGAGCGGTAAATTATGAAATTATAGGTCTGCAGGTGGAAAGGACATGGGAAGTTATATGCAAATCGAGTCGTTCAATTTGTCTTTCTTCTCCGAACCTTGACATTTACTTAATTACCAGGTTCGTGGGCTAAAAGAATGGCGGACGTGAAGAAGGAGGCTCGTAAGTTGAGTCGGCACGATTTCCACCCTGCGAGTCCGCACTTTGCACGTCTTCCTGGTTCCCCTCCTCGTCAGAAACGTGAGATTCGAAATTCTCAACCTCGATTTCACCGACATCCGAATCGTCTAAGTCTAATGTTAGGAAACATTCGTCAAATTATGCTTATTGATCACCAAGGGTTTCAAAGCAGGGTCAAATGCAATTCACTGACCATTTTTCTCTTCCTCACGTCGTTGCTTGTCTCTGTCGTCCACCAAGTCAATGATGTCCTCCATGTCTTTGGATCCTTCCGTCATCTTGCCGCTGTCAGACCCAAGAGTATGCTGTCCTCCATGCTCAATGTCCTCGCTTATCTCCGTAGAGTGCCGCCTTACGGGCAAGATATTTGTCGTGGGCTGGGGGGGCATCAACTCAACCTCGTCAGCCTCGTTGAAAGCACTTTCTGTAATCCGTTTTCTTGGAGGTTGTTCGTTTAACCATTTCCGTACATTCTTTGAAGCAGGTGCCTCTTTGTTCAGTGTTTGGCTTCCGACGTGATGTAATTCTGGCCTCTGGCTTCCGACAGACCACGGGGTATCGTCGGGGGCAATATCATCAAATAAAGAATCGCTGAATTGATTACTTGCTTGTCGGCCGCAATTCCTAGATGATCGTATTGTAACGTTGTTTCGATACTGCGGTGAAGTCGCTCTGTCGAGAACTTCACTATCTGAGTCACCATCTACCTCTTTTGCTCTTATGGCTCTAAAGCCCCTGATGGCGCTACAGGATTTGGCTTTGTCATCTACCGTAAGAATAAACGCATAGCCCAGGGCTGCGGACGCCTCGGCATAGCAGAAGTATTTGATGGCGAGGCCGAAGGGGCGAGGGCAGGGCTCCGACGGGCCCTCCTTACCTCCCAGGGCCAGCCTATACATATCTGTATCGACAATACCAGCGTTATCCAGGGGATCCGAGGCATGGCCCCAGACTCCTCACAAGCTGCCTTCCTTGAGATCCAAGAGGCAGTTAGGATATACAACATACAAACCCACTGGTCCCCAGGGCACCAGGGCATCAAAGGAAACGAGGAAGCAGACATCCTAGCCAAGGAGGGCACAACCCTGCCAGCCCCTAGGGGCCAACTAGCTACCCTATCAGGGATCAAACGGCTTGCTAGAGAGCGTATATACCGCCAGCATAGAAGATGGTGGAAGCAAGAGGCAACGTCCTGCCACACCCAACTAGGGCTAAAGGCTTCCCTCGCCTGCCCTCCTGAACTGACCCTGCCACGGGCGATCCTTCACCATCTCCTGGCAGCCCGTTCAGGGCATGGAGACTTCGAGCAATATCACCAACGCTTCAACCATACAGAAGCACTACTTACCTGCTCCTGCGGGGAGGCAAAGGCAGTAGACCACCTAGTCTACTGCCGAAAGACCTTAGTGAGGCGGCTTCAGTGGCCCACCCTCCACCCTTCTAGTTCACAGGAGCCTATAGGGCCTATAGGATCTCTTGAGCAGTACTATAAGGGGCTAATTACTGATCATGAAGGCTTCCAGGCCTTTCTCTCCGTGACAGACTTCTTCCAGAAGATCTGCCCGCGGTACTAGGGACTAGGTCTTGACCTAGACCTTAGTAACAACCCCCTCCTCGTAGAGGATCGGAAGACCACAACGGAACTAGGGAACTAGCGGGAACTAGGGACGAATAGAACACATAGTAGCCCACGGGCAAGATTTGGAGGACGTTAGGAAGAGGCGTGTACTGTAGAGTATATAGCTTGAGCCGGCGACCCTCCACGCCGTATACCCCTCGGGAGGTCGGCCGCAAGGGCGGCTGCGCCCTTGCCGCCACGGCGTTAAATATAACAACAACAACAACAACAACAACAACTACCTCTTTTGCTCTTTCAAGATACACCTCCTTTTCGTATGACCTCGTCGACAGTGCCCGTAGAACCATGAATCGGGTTTTTGTCAAGTCGATATTACACTTAGCATCTCCGAACTCTAGAAGGTCGCTTCGTAGATCATTGCTGGCGTCTGGCGATCGCTTCAGAATGTAACGATAAAGATAGGATCTCAACAGACCCGACCGATTCCCCACGGAACGCCATAAGTTGCACAAGTCGAGTATGTACCCCTCAGGACTCGGGGATGAATACCCGAGCTGCTGTAAGCAAGCTGCTTCCAAGAGAACATCACCAAGCTCTCTCGCATTTCTTGCAACCATGTGGATCGCCTTCTCCTGCTCGGGGGTAAAGGAGATGGAAGAGCCCGGCTTCCAATTGGGAGCCTCGTCTTGATTTGGCGTGTAATAAATAAGGTCTTGAAAAGAAAGCATTTCACGAAATGCCCCTGTGCTGACCTTGGCTTCCCCTCGTAGATTGGACAGATACCGCGTAAGAGCGTCCTGTCCCCAGCTGGCCGCCGCATCGGTGTTCCTCTCCACAAGGACTTTGACGATAACCCACTGGAGGTAGGGCCGAGACTTCAGACTGAGAGGGTTCTGGCGCAGGACTTCAGTGGCGTAGTGATGGGCGATTTTTAAGTACATTTTGGCGGTCTGAAGCTCCTCAGAGTTGTCCGCAGAATCGTCGTCATAATGAGTGCTGGCAGCGTCCAGGGCCCACATGGTGAACAATGTGAAGATATCCAGCAAAGCTAGAGATGTTACTTCATCTCCAGCAGCAGTTTCCCAGTGTAGTTGAACAACCTGGATAACATCTTCTGCGTTCTCGTTATCGGTGGACAAATACTTACTGAAAAGGCAATGAATAGTTCCCTCTAGCGACTTGACGGCCAGAAGCCCGTAGCACAGGTCTCTAAAGTCCCAAATTCGGTCTTCATGCTGGAGATGTGCATAAAGCTGGCCATATTCTTCTGCAGTATATTCCTCTGTGCTGGCTTCGAGACTGCTTTTGACAACACGCAGATTGTTGGTGAGACATTGCAGCTGAAAATGATCAGATTACCTTGATTTAAGCATGACATGGGAAACTTAGTTTAACTTACTTCAGTAGAGTTCAGTTTTGGCCAGTTTCTAAGCAATTTCCGAAGGTCTGGCGTCTTTCGCCATACATTTTGCGCGCACGCGTCATCGTCAAATTGAAGGGCTCGCTTGCAGCTAAAAACCCAGTTGGCGGATACGGCTTTCTGTCCATCTCCTGCAGGATACTCCCTCGCCAACTTGGTGAGCGTATGGACGTCTGAAATCTCCAACAAGAATTGACTATACTGGTCCAAGACGTACGCGTTCTCGATGCAGCTTTCGAGATGCTCCTCGAAATATCGCCTTGCCGCTTTGAAGTGCCCAATTCGTCTGAGCCTTGAGAACTCTTCGAGTTCTTCTTCCACATCTTCAGTCATATCCATGTCTAAGTGTAGCGTGATATCCCGACGAGCTTTCGGATTGACATCCACATCCACGGGATGGGATGGTTTGCTGGGCTGGAATTCTTTCTCAGAATCGATGTCTCTTCCCCGTGCCACTTCTCGTTTTTGAACTGACACGGGATCTTGTTCGAGTGGTGGGACTTGTGGCGGGCTTTGTGCCTTGGGTTCTGGCTGTGGAGGCGCCTGATTGAAGGTTCTTGGGGGCATCCAGCTGTAGGGGTTCGATGTGCGGTTTGCCCCCGATATGTATGGTTCAGAGAATCCTTTCCGACCTCTTGCAAGAGAGATCTGCCTCATCCGGTCATCCCAATAGTCGAATTCCTTCTGCGCCTCTCCTAGATCTAGTAAGAACTGGGTGCGTGTCGTCTCCGCAGCCGGCTTCTCCTTCGTTTAAGTCGGATCCTTGAGTCTTCCAAAGCTCTCGAATCTTTCGTTGGCTTTGCTCTCTTGCAGAATATGCCTCACCGAGTCCCCGTGATACATCTTCTTCTGTTCGGTAGTCTTGTAGATTGTTATGACGAGAGCTGGGCTGCTCTCCCAAGACCGCAACAGACAGACCTTGTCGATCATGTTGGTCGTTGTTTAGAAAGGACAAGTCTGGTCGCGCTAGCTTTGTCGGTGGTTCTGGTGGGATTTGAACTCGTGTTACTTGTGGTCTCACAGGAAGTGAATTCAATAGCTCGTTTTCATTGCTTGTTGCTTCTGGGTTCTTTTCCGGCTGCAGGCCTGGCGAGTTTGGTTGCATTTTGGCTTCGAAGGCGAATATATCCCGTGCAACACGAAGATTGATGTATGCGAAGCGAACCAGGACAATGGCAGCAGCTTCAAATGCGGTATGTCTCGAGTAGCGGGATGCTCAGGCGGGCAGACCTTTGGTAAGAAAGCAATGGCTTGCGTGGGCATAATCAGGCTGCAGATACTCGAGCTGCGAGAGGCCCCTGTTCCACCTGACTGAGGGCATAGGCGCCTGACTTTGCATGCAGCTTACCACACAGTCGTGCAGCAGGCTGTACTGCACCCAGCCACTTTAGTGGGCCACGCAGGCTTCGGAAACCAGTGGATGTGAGGGTCTCGCCGACGGTTGGAGTGGTTTGCAAGATAGCGGGGAGTTGGTTCCTAATTGAGCGAAGAGCGTCTCGCATGCAGGCCTGCGCCACTCCTGCGCATACATGCCTAATAATAATTGAGGGCTCCTAAGATCAATGGTTGAGAAACCTCGTAGCCTGCTTGAAATTACCTCAAACATTCCCGGACTCAACTCCCTTCATCAATCAGACCATTGACAACCCGGCAGCTACTTCGAAGCACAAATGGCCAAAGCTGAACTCGCCGGTACGGCGCATCAACACGGCATCATGGGCGGCCATCCGATGCCCCTTACCGCTGCTGCTCTCAATGCGGCTAACAAGAGCAATAGGGGCAACTCGAGAAGAAGCAGTGAGATTCATGAGAACGATAACGAGTATCGACAGCCCGCCCATACATCAAGAACGGCAGATGTTGCCATTGGACCAAGATCGAACGTCAGACGCAATCTGCATCGGCCTGGGCTGAAGATTCGACGTTTTGGCCGGTCCGATTTCGAACGGTTCAATGAAGAGAAAGCTGTTGGCGATCATACATTGCTACGTCGGAGCAGCATTGGCAAAGTCGAGATCGAGTGCAATTATCGTTGGAAACAGGCACGATGGGGAGTGCTGTGACCGGACAAGAACCCAGCGGGCATTGTGTTCATCGACGTCTCTTTTGGGCAGCCACCAGAACACAACCTCAGCAACGCCACCATTCTGATCACACTAAGCGAAGACGAGCCTGCCCCCCATAGCAGGTTCGGTCGAAGAAAGCCTGTCCGGACATCATTGGATTCGGAAAACGCCGTGCAAGTTACGGAGTACTTTGGGCCTCACGCCATTTACGGCCCTCAGGGCATAAGCCTCGAAACCAACGAGAGATCATTTCAACCCAACATAGGAGCTGGAGGTATTGTGGAAATAGGTGGGGTGGGAACTCGCCGAAACATTACTCGTCAATACGTGGATAGCTGGACTTTCAAAGGAACACAAAAGAGAGCCAAGGACGGCATAGGTTTACGGTGTCTCGAATGGGAGCTTACAGAGAACGACACCGAGAGGAAGCCACTACACAATCACGTATTTTATACAGCTTTCGCATTCGAACACAGCGGGAGGCCAGTCAACATGCGCGTCGAGATCGGGGGACGCCTTAAGAGCAAGACCGAGCGGGGGAAAGAACGATTCTTCAGATTTTGCTCGAGATCCGGCGACAAAGAAAACGTTATAGTCACGCAGATCGACCTCTCCACAGCGCGAAACGATTTCAGGGAGAAGCTTGATCAACTGGCATTTGGTCTCAACATGGATATGCAGAGAATAAATCTTGAGGCGATCCCCGTAGAGATGCCTGGACCTACTCAGGCAACGTTTGAGCAAGTAGCTTCGGACGCAATACCCGACGCAGACGAGACCATCTTGAACGGCTTGGAGGAAGCCTCGGATGAAGGCATCAACGAGCTGAAGGAGTTTCTATTGCAGGAAGCTAAACGGCCGCCGGCTTTCAAGATTTCTCAGCCGGAATGTAGCGGCAACTCGTCCAGCGGCGATGAGACTCTGGTCAACGATAGTAATGATACTATCTCGACCAAATCAGCTGACTCTAAGCAAATAGCTCGGCGAATTCCCGAGGTTATGGTTCTAGCTCTGATCAGATGGTTGATACTGATGTTGAAAGCAATTGGGACAACTGACCCCGACCTTACTGGCATACCCATCTCCACACCTACGGGTGACAAGGCAGTTGCGGTTCGGGATATCGCGATCGACCGTGTGAAACCAGGGATAATTAGCAGAAGCGGCCAGCATGTAGAATCAGTCCCAAACGGGAAATTACTGGACACCGCAGCGACTCGAGACGTTTCTGCGGAACTTCTAGTTCCTGAACCGTATGACGATCGCTTCGAGAGCCATCGAAGGCGACTAAGTCATGTTCGGGTTTCGGGTCAGAATGCCGCCGGTATGGACCTTCGAAGGCATGACAGTAGAAGGTGGCCATAAAAACTAACAGGGTCTTTCTTGCATCGGATATCTTATGTTTGGTAGACATATCTATCGAATTCTTCAACTCTGTAGAAACCATCCAATGTTTTACTGCTAGAGATACGTATGATCAGAGTTTGGTGGCCGTCCTGTGTGGGGAGTGGACTGTGAAGTCATGATTCACCCACGTCTCCTTCACGTGCGATATGGAATTTTGAACATGTTGTGCTGAGTGCACCTTCGATGGCAGTATGATTCAGATTTGCCACATTCATAAATCGGGACTCATGAGAATCATCTTCAGGTGAAATCGGTCGGTTTGAAAGAAGCATGTCATATGCGCCCTATCTCTCGACAATGCGGAAATATCAAATCCGCGACCCACTTCATCGCGCGTCCTTCAAAGTTCGCTCTGCCGACCCGACAGGCGCGTCTCCTCCCCAAGTCACACTCTCTGTCTATCATCCAAAAGATGTTCCGCCAACTCCTTGCCCGCGGCTTTGCCGAGAGTGGACTGCAAAGTCTTTGTAGGTGTCACACAGACGTCAAGTTGATATGCCTCCAGCGCTTTATCCGCATGTTCGCGTACGGCGCGACCACCCTGCATCTGGTCGCATACCTCGAACTCCTGGGCTTCTCGGCCACGCGAATTGGGCTGTTTATGGCTTTGACGCTTGTTGGCGATACTTGCATCAGCCTGGTTCTCACTTCTTGCGCCGATGGAGTTGGTCGGAGACTCGTCTTGGCGTTGGGGGCAGCGCTCATGGTCGCCAGCGGTGTCGCGTTTGGGCTGTGTGACGGCTTTTGGATCTTGTTGGCTGCAGCGGTTTTTGGAGTCATAAGTCCCGGGTATAATATTTTTCCTCTTCAGATGCTTTGAATAAAAGGCTAATCTTTCGGCACAGAGGCAATGAGATTGGTCCATTCCGTGCTGTCGAGGAGAGCATCGTAGCCCATCTGACCACTGCCGAGGACAGGAGCGATGTGTATGCATGGTACAGCCTCGTGGGAGCAGCCGGAACGGCAGTCGGAGCAATGACGAGTGGCTGGACAGCTCAGTCGCTAACTAGCAATTCCGGCTGGAGCGATGAAGCCGCATATCGAGCAGTCTTCTACGGGTATTCGACGTTGGGTGTATTCAAGCTCGCGCTAGTCCTGCTGCTCAGCCGCGACTCCGAGGCGGAACCCGAAGCTCATGACGAAGACGAGACAAGGCCCATCCTCGGCGCAGAGAGAGCTGAGTCACAGGTTGAGACCGCGGGCTGGAGGCGAAAGCTACTGCCCGGCATTCAGAAGAGCAGCTTTCCGGTCGTCATACCGCTGTGTCTCCTCTTCGCACTCGACTCCTTTGCTTCGAGTCTTACACCACAGTATGTGAACTTTGTCTATTCGGCTGTCAATAAGAAGCTAACTGAGTGTTCCTAGATCCTGGATTGCTTTCTTCTTCCGGTGGAAGTTTGACATGGACAACGGCCTTCTCGGATCCATGTTCTTCGTATGCAGCTTTCTAGCTGTGGTAACCACCTTGGTTGCATCCTCTCTGGCGAAGCGTATCGGTAACCTCAACGTAAGTATCAAGCTCCCAGGAAGACTCCTCCCAGAAACTCCAAGCTTACAAGCCAAACCAGACGATGGTGTTCACCCACCTCCCCTCCGCAGTATTCACTGCCCTCCTACCTTTGCCGCAATCCGTCAACGCTGCGATAGTTCTCTTGATTCTGCGGGCTTTAACCCAGTCCATGGATGTGGCACCCAGGGCCGCCTTCGTAGCAGGAATTCTGAAACCCAAGGAACGAACTACAGTGATGGGACTTGTCAATGTCCTCAAGACGGCTGCGCAGAGTGTAGGCCCCCTCGGCGTCGGAGTGTTGGTGGACCGTAACCTCTTCTGGGTGGCCTTCGTGAGTGCCGGATGCCTTAAGGTGGTGTACGACCTGGGCCTGATGGTTTGCTTCCGGAAGAGCGAGAGACGGGAGGAGGACGGCCCGATTGCTTAGAACGTGTTCCGGTAAGCATGGTGGACGGAGCGAACTTGCTACCGTTCTTGGTCAATATTACAATCTTTGCCAGCGTAGCCGAAAGTCGGCATCTGCATTCTTCGCGCGTCCGACGTAGTCCACGACTCGATCAATCATGGCCAGAGTTGGTTTGAACGGCAGGTCCGCTTGCATAACAGACGCAGCCAGGTACCGGCGGAAGCGCGAAAAGTCAGGCCCCTGCTCGGGGGAAGCTTCAGGCATGCGATGGTCGTGGGCGAAGATGCCCCACACCCAATGATACTTCTCCCAAAAGCCCTCCAAGTTGTAGAGAACCTCCCCTCGCCATACGTATTCGTTCCACATCGCGCACGTCTGGTTGCCGGGGACGGGCAGACCGAGGTCCTCAATCAGTTGGTCGGCAAGGAGTATCAGCTTCCAACGGTACGAAACGAAAGCGCCAATATCAACGGTGACGTCTGGATTTGTATTTCCCCATGCGGCGGCCTTGAGGCATTCTTTGAGGAAGGCGCCGTCGCCTTGCCAATCGCCAGGACACGTCTGGTAGAATAACTCCGCCATGTCTTGGACACGGTAGTAGCACCTTGGGCAGGAGGCAGGACGAGGGTAGCCTCTGGATATGGGGGTAAGGTGTCCGTGAAAACACTTGAGCCTGGTCAGTTTCGGTCAATCTCTCTGCGTAAAAGAAGACTTCCGGTTTTGTCATTGTCTGGGAGTGCCGAGATTGATCTCTGGCCTTGTCATGTGTTGGCGGCGTCGACGGATTTGGTGAATTTGTTGGGCTACTCATGTTGTCAGGCGATAGAGGAGTCGAAATCTGGCCGACTTTGGTGACGAAACGAAGAAGAACGTGTTTGCGATGTCGCAGAGAAGGAAGGTTCGCCGTTTCGCCACGTTGAATCGCCTTAATATAAATAACGTGGGGACATGGATAAACACATGGGCTCTGAACCACTCGGTTCAGTTCGTCTTCCAGAGACTGGATCGCGTGGCCATAACGGGACCACGCGGGTGGCTCAAACTTTCTAGGACTCATGTTCGCGCGGTCATGATTATCATCAAGGTTGCTGCAGACCGACCCAGCAATGATCTTCTCGAGATATATGATTGGAGTCCATAGAGGTCCATCGGTGATCGTGAGACACTTCAGCAAGGTGAATGGAGAGAACGTAAATATCGAGATGAAGATATTTGCGGGAGGCACGACGAGAAGCAGGGCGACGAAGGCAACGAGAGAGAAGATAGAAAAGAAATCGAAATGTGACTGCCCGACTTGCAACCATCCCTCTTCTCTGCCGGAAGCTGCTCTGGCTAGACGTCAGTCTATCTGGATCTCGGAGTAAGCTCAGAGGCTTCTCTTCTTGTGACTGGAGCTTCGTACGGCAACAGCCGCAGGAGACATGTTGCCCTCACAACATTTGGCCCGTCAATATTGCCGATGCTCGTTGCCTTGCAGGCGCAGTCTGAACCAACGACTTCAACAATGGAATACTTATCCAGTCAATGGAAGGGATCGCAAGCATGGCATTACCGCGCAAGCATCGTTCACGTTCAACAAACACTCTCTTGCAGGCTGGGTAACACGAAGACCCTGGTATCAACGAATTGCAGCCCAATAAGGTAGAAACAAGTCGCGGTGGAAAATCAGGCTGTGGAGGTACGACGGGAATGCGGAATCGGCTCGTTGCCAAGGATTCGACGGTTGCAGTGGCTTCAAGAGCCGAGCGGGATTGGCCTCCTGTTGTGTACCCGCGGTTGCTGTCTGGAGGAGAAAGAACGTGGCTGTACTGTTTCAGACATTCGAGGGGGAGACTCACCGCTTCCCGCGGTCTGGATCATGAAAAATTCCAGTCATTGATAATCGCGATGAAGGAAGCTCTGGAAGCTGCAACGCGACGTGTGAGGTGAGCACAGAGCCGCTAGCAGCAAGCAGATTGGCATGTGCTGTTGACGAAGCGACAACCTTTAATTAGCGAGAGGACGGCACGAGACGAGCAAAACAACTGGAGCTTTGACAGCGCAACCCACCCAAAAAGTCCAGGCGTTTCTACCCGGTCCACCCCCGGATCTGCACTAATCTGTAAAGGGCTAGGGCGCCAGGAATACCGATAACGATAGCGATAGGATCATCCTTCGACCCTCCACTCTTCTCCCAGGATCCCGTCCGGGCTCCCCTCTGCCACCCCGAAACTCAGGGCTAAAAGAAGTACCCTTCGCATGAGTCTCCGGACGCTTCCCCAACATCCCTACCCACAATGGCGTCGCGACACTCTCCGAAGAGGCTCGACGAGCTTCCGGACGAGATACTGCTGCGCGTCCTGTCCTGTAAGTTCCCCTCTGCTTCGCCGTCTTGGCTCTGCACCCCAGATTTTGCAGCTGACAAGGCCCGGAATCGGGTTTCCCAGTTCTCGAGCCTCACGACTTCCCCGGCCTACAGCTCGTCTGCCGAAAGCTGCAAAAGATCTCCCTCGATAATAGCCACTGGCGATCACGGACATTCGACGAGTCCCCGTTTCTGGAGTCCATTCAGCGTCGCCGCCGCCTATCCCGCATCGTCGACGACGACGTCATTGACGAGCCTCTGCTGAGCGCTGCCGTGCATCTGAGCCAAGAGCAGAGCGGTACGGAACCGCCACAGCACTTTTACGATGAGGAGACCGGAGAACAGCGCAGGCAGAGGGATATGGCGAACTGGGACCCTTCGTTTCCGACTGAGCCGGTCTTCTGGTACAACGAGTACATCCAGCGATATGCGCCTATTGCGACGAGCTGGCTGCAGCAGCCGAGGATTCGGGACGGGAACGAAGAGGATACGCTAGACGTCAGGGGGATGGCCCTCTACAGCCCGAACCAAAGCAGCAACGAACTGCTGGCTGTATCGCCACTGGATGATGGGTCCATGTGCATTTGGGACTTGAAGGGGGCTCGTGGGCGCAAGGGGGCCATGGTCGGGAAAAGCCGTGATGGGGTGCTCTATCTCGACGGACCACAGACCATGGGACGGTCTAGGAAGATTGACACTGGGGTGACGGAGTGCATCGCTGTGGACGACTTCTCCGGCAGGGCTTTCGTTGCCGTCCAAGGACATCTGCGGGAGGTCGACCTGAATCGTCTTGAAGTCGCGTCGGAGCAGTCGTTCGAGTGGTCCATCACAGCCCTATCTCCTGCCGCACCTGGCTTGCCACTGACCGTTGGGACATCACTAGGGATTCATCTTTTCGATCACAGGGCCAGGGTGAGGACGCCGAGGGACATCGTCGAGAAGATTGATGTGCTGGCGGTAAATTCTCCGGATGAGTCGCCCCTCGATTCGGATCCGCTACCGGTGTATGCGCCCCTGTCGCAACCGACGCCTCTGAGCATCTTGCATCTGCCGAACCCGAACGACGAGCATTCCTTCTCAGATGATATTTACGTGGCAGGGCGCTTTTCCAATATCCTCCACTACGATCGACGCACCTTCCCGTCGATTGTAGGATCGATTCACTCCGGGGCCAGGCTTTCAAGTCTTGCGTCTTTGCCTTATCCTTTCTCGACGATGGACAGCGAGATTCGTCGAAAGGCGGACCTGTCTTTGGAGCAAGTCCTGGACTCCAAGATGAAGGCCGGCGGTCGTACTCTCATCGCCGCAGGCGAATACAATACCAAAGGATCGTTGGAGTTGTACGGCTTGTGCCCGCCGCAAGGAAACTCCTCCGCAGCTCTCATGCAGAACTCTACCATGAAGAACCGGCAGACGTCTTCTCAGTCCAAGATCCTATCGGTGACGAATCAGGGCACCCGGATCGTCTTTTCTGACGGTTCTGGCCTTTTGAAGTGGTTTGAACGAGATGGTTTCACCGAGGTACGGCGGCATAAGATCGGCCATAGCGAAGTCTCGGAACGGCCGTCCTTGTTCGCGTCGATGCCGGGCTCAGACGATCTTGCCAGAAAGATCTTATCGACACAAACACGCACCGGAGTGGACAATGTCAACGATGATGACATCTTGTTCTGGACCGGTGAGAAGCTCGGCCTCGTCAGCTTCTCGAGCAAGCCTGGGTTCCAAGCAGACGATTTTGAAGAAGAGAGACAGCTGTCGGAAGAAGAGGCGAGGGTTGAAGAGGCAGAAAAACAGTATAACGAAAAGATGAGGATAGCGCTCGAACGCCAAGCGGACGACGTTAGGATCGTGAGGGGTCTGGGACTGGGGCTCTCGGGATAAGATAAGCGATGTGCGTCCTGGCCTTGATAAGGTTACAGAGAAAAGAAAGCTGGGCCAGCGAAGATCATGACAGCAATGTTACGACGAATATTATGAGTAGCAAACAGGGCTAGTAGATAGAGCATATAAGACAGACATAATGAAGAAGGTGCGCCGTCTTGGAAATCCCACCGTCGGCATCCTCGGATGCCGCTGACGTCGGCTTGATCTATCAAGTGATATCGAGGTTTGCAACCCGTTGGGTCGTTGGGAAGAGGGCTCTCTAAAGAGCCTTGACAGTGACGATCCGCCGGCTGCGGGACAGGCCGCAATCAGGGTCGGAGGGGCCAACTTGAGCCGGGCTGGCGCTTAGAACATTTCCACGTTGAGGGGTGAAACAGTCCCGCGCTACACGCGCTGTCTCTGGGACGAACCATGGCCAGACCTTAAATTGACCTTGGGTACACATGAGACTGCGAAGGGCTGCGAGAATGGACTTTTTATCGTTTGGCATGGCACACGCAAACGTAAAACGATATGTAGTCCACCAATGGGCGCCGAGGGAAAACCTGATGAAAGCTATGACCTCAGAGTCTTATTCCAGACACGCGGGCAGGCAGGAGCAAGAGTCAGGTCTTTTTTTGGCAGAAACTTCCAAGAAAATCTCCCGCAGCAGGAGGGCGGGATGGACAGGGGGGCATAAAGATGAGTGGAGCTACTATTCGCCTAAGGAAGAGCGCTAAAGCATCGTGAGCATTACGCGGAACCAGACGCCACCGATTCTTCGGCTTGAGGCTGTGCATGACACGGGAGAACCTCGGTCATTGGCTGACTGAGCCCCCCCAGAAAAGCCCCGCCAGAAATTCCCCTAAGGTACCGGAACGGGCAGGCTGGGCGTAATACCAGTGTCGTCAGGCACCAGCAGCCAGCACCACCGACCGACCGGGACCACTGCGCCGAGCCAGCCAGCAGACCGTCTGTTGGTCAACGTTTGGATTTGGATCTCGGGCAAGAACCAGCCACACTGCACCTGCGTAATCCCTCCGTCCGCACCGCACCGCAACGTCACTTTCTGGTGCGCCTTCCTTCAAGTCTCTCACTCAGCAAAAAAGCAACTTTTTCGCTCTTTCATCCTACCAAGCGCAAAATATCCTCACCGTCTTGTTTGCCTGCGCGCAACTACACAGAGATACCGGCATTCCCTCATTGAGAACTGCCCAGCATGGTGAGACGCTTGCTTCATGCCCCGCGCGCACCCTATTCCCACCTCCGACTGGCGACCCCGAATCCCCCACCGCCTCCCGACTGCCAGAAAACCACAGAAACTGACCAACGCCCGTGTCATCTCTAGGGTATCTCACGACGTCCCAAGGACAAGTCCGCGAGGACAGGCCCGGCCGGCCCCTCCGGTGCGGTGGGCGGCGGCGGCAAGCCCAAGAAGGCCACCTACGAGGTCACCAAGAAGAAGGAGATTGGCGTTTCGGATCTTACGTTGCTCAGTAAGGTGTCCAACGAAGCTATCAACGAGAACCTCAAGAAGCGATTCGAGGGCGCCGAAATCTACACCTACATTGGCCATGTCTTGGTCTCCGTTAATCCCTTCCGGGATCTGGGCATCTACACCGACCAGGTCCTCGACAGCTACAAGGGCAAGAACCGTCTCGAGATGCCCCCGCACGTGTTCGCTATCGCCGAATCCGCGTACTACAACATGAAGGCCTACCAGGACAACCAGTGTGTCATCATTTCTGGAGAGTCGGGTGCTGGCAAGACCGAGGCTGCCAAGCGCATCATGCAGTACATCGCCAACGTGTCGGGAGGAGAATCGGGCGACATCAAGAAGGTCAAGGACATGGTGCTGGCAACCAATCCTTTGCTGGAGTCTTTCGGAAACGCAAAGACCCTGAGGAATAACAACTCGTCCCGTTTCGGCAAGTATCTGCAGATTCACTTCAATGCGCAGGGCGAGCCCGTCGGTGCCGACATCACAAACTACCTCCTTGAGAAGTCGAGAGTCGTCGGCCAAATCACCAACGAGCGAAACTTCCACATCTTCTACCAGTTCACCAAGGGCGCCTCCCAGAACTACCGCCAACAATTCGGCATTCAAACGCCCGAGACATACGTTTACACTAGCAGATCGAAGTGTCTCGAGGTTGACGGAATCGACGACTTGGCCGAATACAACGATACCCTCCAGGCCATGAAGATTATTGGTCTCTCTCAGGCTGAGCAGGACGAGATACACCGCATGCTGGCTGCCATCCTGTGGGCTGGCAACATTCAATTCCACGAAGGTCAGGACGGTTACGCCGCGGTTAGCGACCAGTCGGTCGTAGACTTCTTGGCCTACCTGTTGGAGGTCACCCCGGACCAGCTGATCAAGGCCATCACGATCCGTATCCTCACTCCGCGAAATGGCGAGGTCATCGAATCCCCCACGAACGTTTCCCAGGCCGTCGCGACCCGAGATGCTCTGTCTAAGGCAATCTACAACAACCTCTTTGACTGGATTGTCGAGCGCGTCAACAAGTCTCTGAAGGCGAAGGAGGCAACGATCAACAACATTGGTATCCTTGATATCTACGGCTTCGAGATTTTCGAGAAGAACAGTTTCGAGCAGCTCTGCATCAACTACGTGAACGAGAAGCTGCAGCAGATTTTCATTCAGTTGACCCTCAAGGCTGAGCAAGACGAGTACGCACGCGAACAGATTCAGTGGACACCTATTAAGTACTTCGACAACAAGATCGTGTGCGACCTCATCGAGGCGGTCCGGCCTCCCGGTATCTTGTCCGCCATGAAGGATGCGACCAAGACCGCCCACGCCGACCCCGCTGCTTCTGACCGCACTTTTATGCAGAGCATCAACGGCATGTCCAACCCTCACTTGACCCCTCGCCAAGGCAGCTTCATCATCAAGCACTACGCCGGTGATGTCGCCTACACGGTCGATGGAATCACGGACAAGAACAAGGATCTTCTGCTCAAGGGTCTGCTCAACCTCTTCGGCACCAGCGGCAACAAGTTCGTTCACACCTTGTTCCCTCACCAAGTCGACCAAGACAACCGAAAGCAGCCGCCCTCCGCCGGTGATAGAATCAGAGCCTCGGCGAACGCTCTCGTCGAGACCTTGATGAAGTGCCAGCCTTCATACATCCGAACCATCAAGCCCAACGAGAACAAGTCGTACTCCGAGTACAATGTGCCCAACGTCCTGCATCAGATCAAGTACCTTGGTCTCCAGGAGAACGTTCGCATTCGCCGCGCCGGTTTCGCATACAGACAGACGTTCGAGAAGTTTGTCGACCGCTTCTTCCTGCTGTCGCCTGCCACCTCATACGCTGGCGAGTACACATGGCAAGGATCATACCAGCAGGCGGTTCAGCAGATTCTCAAGGACACAAGTATTCCCAAGGAAGAGTGGCAGATGGGTACCACCAAGGCCTTCATCAAGTCGCCAGAGACACTGTTTGCTCTCGAGCACATGAGAGACCGATACTGGCACAACATGGCCACCCGTATCCAGCGTATGTGGCGTGCCTACCTGGCCTACCGTGCAGAGTCTGCCACTCGTATTCAACGGTTCTGGCGTAAGAAGAGAACCGGCGCCGAGTTCTTGCAGCTGCGTGACCAGGGCCACAGAGTTCTCCAAAACCGCAAAGAGAGACGCAGATACAGTTTGCTTGGCTCTCGCAGATTCTTGGGAGATTACCTTGGCATCAACGCAGCAGCTGGTCCTGGTTCTCAGATCAGAAACGCGATTGGCATTGGCAGCAACGAGAGAGCCGTCTTCTCTTGCCGCGGAGAGATCCTTGAGGCCAAGTTCGGCAGATCCAGCAAGCCTAGTCCCCGAATCCTGGTGATCACAAACAGCAAGTTCTACATTGTCGCGCAGATGCTGGTCAACCACCAGCCGCAGATCTCCGTGGAGCGCTCAATGCCATTGGGTGCCATTAAGTTCATTGGTACTTCGACCGCTCGCGACGATTGGTTCTCCCTGGGTGTGGGATCGCCACAAGAGGCTGATCCTTTGTTGAACTGTGTACTGAAGACCGAGATGTTCACGCAGATGCAACAGGTCATGCCCGGCGGCTTTAGCTTGAAGATTGGTGAAGTAATCGAGTACGCAAAGAAGCCCGGCAAGATGCAGACCGTGAAGGTCCTCAAAGACTCTCAGCAACCTGTCGACTACTACAAGAGTGGAGCTGTACACACTCAGCCTGGCGAGCCCCCTTCCTCTGTCTCCAAGCCGACACCAAAGGGCAAGCCAGTCCCTCCTAAGCCCATCACGCGTGGCAAGCTCATCAAGCCTGGTGGTCCCAATGGCAGACCATCTCGCACTACTGGCAGCCGACCCCAGCCCCGCCCAGGTGCCTCTTCAGCGAAGAAGGGACCCTCCATTACTCCTCAGATTCCTGCTGCTGCCAGCTCAGTTGTCTCCAACAGCTCCAACAGTTCTGTCAGCTCAGCCAAGACAGGACCCTTTGGCCGTCAACAACAAGCCGCCTCTGCAGCTATTCCCACACACACCAAGCCGGCTGCCGCGACCAGAATGCCCCCTCCTCCTCCCCCTGCTGCGCCTCCGGCGCCCGGCAGGATCATGGCCAAGGTCCTCTACGACTTCGCAGGCCAGCGAGAGAACGAGCTCACGATCCGCGCTGGCGATCTTATTGAGATTGTCCAGAAGGAGAACAACGGTAAGCACACCCGCCCTTTTCGTCACTGCGTATGAAACTGACTTCCCTAGGCTGGTGGCTCGCCAAGCACACCGGAGGCCAAGCCTGGGTGCCCGCTGCCTACGTCGAGGAGCAAGCGCCCGCTCCGGTCGTGGCCCCTCGCCCGCCTCCTCCTCCTCCGAACGGCGCGGCTGCCCGTGGAAAGCCTGCCCCTCCTCAGCCTCCCGTCAAGCGTCCCGCCGCCGGCCGCAAGCCTGCTCCTACTCCCGCCCGCGACTCCGGTCTTAGCCTGAACGGATCCAACGGCTCCGATAGCCGCAGCAACACCCCCACGCCCAGCCTGGGCAACAGCTTGGCGGACGCCTTGCTCGCGAGAAAGAACGCGATGGCGAAGAAGGACGAGGACGACGACTGGTAATCGAGCTGCCGCTGTTTCTCTGTGCGTGGACTGTCAGGGACGGTACCGTCGTCGGGTTCTTGTTATAGATCTGGACCCCACCCTGGATTGATGCTTCATGATTGCACGACACGATTGCTAGCTACTCTTTTGGCACTTGATGGAGGGATGGAAAAAAGAAGACCGTGGAAATGCGTCTAGAGTGGCTAAAGCGGTTCATGGTCACACAAAAACCCAAACCTTTGCCCTTTTTTTCAAATTCCTTGTTTTTTTCTCTCGAGTTTCTTTCTGCATACAGGATCAGGGCAACCCTATGGGCGGAAGGGAGGATTTGCAGTCCTGCGTCTTGTGTGCCGACCTTTTTTTGTCTGGTAGAATTTGGAGTCTAGGGGATTCAATGGCATGTGCGAGCCCTTCCTTTGGATGCCCCTCCCCATTGTGTTGGTTTGAGGCGAGGATTAGTATAGAAACCTGGGGAACTATCCCAAGAAAAGATTTCTCTATTAAAATTCTGTTTTGCTTGTTTTTATCTTTGTGATGTTATCATATTTGTCTATTCTTCTCCGTCCTTTTGCAGGACCTTCCTCCGACGCAGGATCTCGGCGAGAGGGACGTCTTCGTCATCCGTCATGTCTTCATCCTCGTCTACCCCGAAGTCTTGCAGCCTCTCGCCATCGGCATTCGTCCACCCCGGCTCGCCGTCAGCCCCTTGCTCATACCCGTCGTCAGACTCCTCCGAGACGAGTTCGTAGTCCGCCTCCTCAAGCTCTGCCATGAGCCTCGATCTCTCCCCCGCCCACCTCTTCCTGTCCGCCTCCTGCCGTGACTTGAACGCCTCCAGCTCCTCCTCTTTACTCGCGTACCGCGGCACCCGCACGCCTTCCGCACCCCTCGCCGCTCCGGGCCAGCCGCCCTGTCCCCTGCGCATCTTATCCGGGTCCGGCGGCGGCCACATGCCCTCGGTCCTGTTGATCCCGTTCTCGGGCCACTCCCATCCGCACCCCGTCCCACTCTTGCTGATCTCGGGGTTGCCCGCGAAGGGGAAGAACCACAGGAGCACGTTGCGCGTGCCCATCGCCTGGGCGAGGTTGTCAAAGATGCCGACGTCGTAGGGGAACTCGACCTTCTCGAGGCGGAGCTTTTTCCCGTCGGGCCCGGTGACGGACCAGAAGTCGCCGCTGCCGTTCTTGGAGGTGCGCTCGCAGAGGGCGGTGTGGCGGTCGAGCTCCCAGCCCTCGATCATGGTCTCGTTGAGGACCCAGCCGCGCAGGGTGGAGAAGAAGAGGATGAAGAGGGCGAGGGAGGTGAAGAAGGTGACGAGGGAGAGCAGGGTGAGGTGGACGAGGACGGGGAGGGAGGGGCCGAGGTAGGAGGGCAGGGCGCGGTGGGCCCAGAGGTCGGCGAAGCGGAGGTAGAGGTGTTGGGCGAGGGTCCAGAGGGAGAGGTTGGTGTAGAGGAGGAAGCGGAGGAAGTGCGGGAAAGTTCGCATCGAGACGCAGTTCGAGGTCCAGGGGCACTGCCGAGGGATGATGTTAGAATGGCTAGGCTAGTATTTGGCAGAGAGGGCTCACGTGGTGGTCCATCCTGGGCACGCAGCGGCGGCATGAGCGGCAGTGGTGCGCCCGCGGTGGTTTGGGCGCGGAGCACTTTCTGCACCAGCGGCGGAGGAGGCCGTATTCATCTGGCTCCGGGACCTCGATAACCTCGTCGGGAAAGGTGTACCGGCCGGGGTCGACGGTGCATGCCTTGTAGTAGGTGTACCACAGACATAGCAGTAAGGTGTTGAAGATGTAGGTTTCGGTCTTGGACAGCCGGCCGGGCGGGAGGGAGTCGTCGGCGACGTAGAAGAGGATCTGGGAGGAGTAGGCGAGGAAGGCGATGAGGAGGCAGACTGCCGGGACGGCGAGACGTTTTACTATGGGGGAGTCATTGAGGCCGGACATATTGGCGCCATTGAGGGGGATGTCGAGTGTTGAGCAGCAGTAAAAGTTGAGAATTGGTCTTTGGTGGGAGAAGATGGATGTGATGTCAGCCCACGAAGATCGCCGTCGATGCCGGGCGCGGGAGGGACGGGGAATACGGAGGACGGTCCTTTGGAAGTGGGTATCCCAAACCGTAACGTCCCAATCCGCCAGCTGCTGTCTCGTATGCTCCAGGCAGAAAGGAACGGAAGGAAGCTTGACGCGGTCCAGGGGTGGCGGAGCCAGGGTGGGCACGCGTCGTTCAAAGGGGTTTTCTTCACATCCCTCCACCTCGGGCGTGCTGTGCCGTTGAACTGGGCTTATGTAATTACAGATCCTGCCCGCTGGGGGACCCGGGCCACCCCCTGGATCGGCCCAGGTCAGCCCGTTCCTGGCCTCTGGACAGTGTTCGCTCCGTGTTCCATCCGTAAAGTTCGTCTTTGTATGAAAATCCGGCGGAGTGTTCGGGCTTTTCGGCAAGCTCACCTTGTTTCCAATTGACTTGTTTGTTTGTTTTCAACTCGCCATTTCTCGTTTGATGGCAGCTGCTGTGGAGGCTTGAACGCTGTTCCCACCATCTCCTTTTCGCGGTGATGGCACGCGATGCGCATGTGCATCTCACGGCGCTTTGGTAAGCAATTTACAAAAAGGGCCCGAGCAACGACGTTGAAGTCTTTATTCTTGGTCTGGCTTATTATTGTGGAACATCAAGAATTGACTAACGTTGGGTGATAGTGCTGTTGTATCGTTTCTATGGATTTCGTATAATTTTGAAAGACATTCTCTGGTTGGTAAGAAGTGTTTCGCGCCACAAAGTTTCACAGGACGCTGACGTGTGCTCGCAGAATGGCCGAGGTTGTCTTCCGTTCTGATATTTTTGATATCCGGCGGCTTGACGTGGGGCTCGAGTTACTTGGCGAAATGGCTACCGGGTGCTGATGGCAGGTTTGGTGAGTTTGAAAAAGGGGAATCTTAAAATGAGGGTGCGGATGAGACTGACATTTGGGCAGATGAGACGGCGCTGAAGGGCACGTTTGAGGCCTCTGTCCCCGCCAGACCGAGGCGGTACTATGTGCCCTTGTTGGTCTTCATGGTCTTCCTGAGGTTGGAGGTTTTTCATCAGGTAACGGCGCAGTTGCAGTGCTCCACGCCGGGAGTCCAAGTACGTTGACCAAATTTGTGTCGAGGGACAAAACTGACCGTGTAACAGTCTCTTCTGTGCACGCTATTAGTGTTTTACGACATCTACTACTGCCGAAGACCACTGCCACCTCCAGAGCGCCCTCTCGAGCCATGGGACAGTGCCTGGGAAGATGTCAAGAGATGGCTTAATGGTGCTCATGTCACTATGCTTCTGAGCGCTCTGATTCTCGGCTACGGAACATTTCTCGCCGTCGACCAAGAGCCTCCTTCGACGTTCTTCTGCTCGACTCTCCTGGACAGCCGGGTCCTGACACTTGCCCTCCAATTGCTGGGATTGTTCTTGGATGCCGCCATCGCCATCATCCTCCACCGGATCCTCTCGTGGACAAAGACAACGAAGCTGAGGCTGAGAACCCTCGGCGTGATCCAGGCCCTGACTGGTGTCTTCATCAAAGTCTTCCAGATTCTCGCCTCTCCTTTCATCTCCACCGATGAGGGATACCCCACGTCCATCAGGGGTCTCGACTCGCTGTACTTCTTCGACATTTTCATCGACAGCTTCACCTTCACCGCGTTGATCGGCTCGCTCGCCATCCTCGTCTGCGAGACCAGTCCTTCCGTCCCGGCCAGCGTTATCACCTTCATATCAGGAATGTCAGCAGCCTACCAAAACGTCACGCGCATCGGTCAATGGCAGATTCACTCCAAGTTCGCCGCCATCCTCCCGCTGTACTTCATCGCCACGGGCTTCGGGTCCCTCTTGTACACCGCCAACATTAGGTCCGTCCTCTTTGTTCGGAGGGTCGTCATCGTTGTCGTGCTGCCGTTCTTCCTCTTGGGCATGACCCTGTATGGTGCCCTCAAGTCGGATACAGTCAAGGGCCATCCCCTCGAGAGGGAAATCTACAACGCCAGAGTCAACGGCGACAGATGGCTGCGCCAAGCCTCGACCAGTGACAGCCTCCGCATCGCCGCCGAAGTCTACCAGGAGAGACACTACGGGCGTCTCCCGCCGCCCAACTTTGACAAGTGGTACGAGTTCGCCAAGGAACGCAAATCCGTCATCATCGATCACTTCGAGCAGATGGAGAGCGACATCCTTCCGTTCTGGGGCATGAAGCCTGAGACGATCCGCAAGGCGTACGACGAGAGGATCCCGAAGGAGCCTCGGATGGCCGTGGTCACGATCCAAGACAAGAAAGCAATCCATAACTACATGTGGGACGACGAGAACAAGAAGATGCTCGACGCGATGATTGACATGATTCACGGATTTGTTGAGCATCTGTCGGATATGAAAATACCGATTAACCTGGCTGATCAACCGAGAGTCCTGACTCCATGGACAGATTTGATCAGGTACACCAAGGCTGGTAGGAACTCATCGAAGAAGTTCAAGTTGCTATCCTCACGATCCGAGGAGTCTGCTGGAGGGCCACCTCCCGAGCCTCCGAAGCCAGATGCTGCGCCCGAGGGCCAGAAACAAGAAAATCCTCCCAAGCAGGAGGAGCCGAAGCAGGAGATCCAACCACCCGCCCAAAACCAACCCGCAGAACCCCAATTGGGTCTGCCGCCCGCCGCACCGCAGTCAAATGCAATGGCATACGCCTCCACCAAAGCCTTCCGCGAACTGGAGGCCTCGGTTTGTCCCGCCGACAGCCCCGGCCGCTCAGGCCTCCACTGGAACATCCGCGACTTCTGCTCCGACTGCGTCAAGTTTCACTCCGAAGACCAGTTCATCTTCAGCTGGGCCGAGTCCAAGGCCCTCTGCGACCAGCAAGATATCACGCGCCTGCACAGCTTTCACCTCTCCGCCCCGAAGATCGACCCGATTCAGGAACTCATACCCGTCTTCGGCAGGTCCAAGGCGGACGGCTTCAACGACATCCTCATCCCCCTCGTGCCGCCGGAGGACGAGGCCGCCGACCTCAACAAGCCGTTCCGCCAGCGCAAAGACGCGCTCTACTGGCGCGGCGCGATCGGCGACCGGCCCATCAGCGACGAGGCACTCCGCGGCAGCCACAAGAACCGGCTGGTGCACCTTGTCAACAACGCCACGGTCGTGGACGAGGTGACGATGCTGCTCGTCGCGCCCGCGCAGAAGAACTACTTCGCTTACGAGGCCGTCCGCGCCGCCGAGGCCAACGGCATTCTGCCCTTCAACGTCGGCATCGCCGAGTACGACTGCCAGGGCCCGGCGTGCGACGTCGCCCACGCCGAGCTGGGGCAGGTACCGGCGGACGTGGACCCCTTGGAGCATCGCTACGTGTTCCTACTCGACGAGGACTCGGCGCCGCCGCGGGACTTTCTGCGCACCATCCGCTCCGCCGGCAGCGTGCCTTTCCTGACGTCGGTGTTTGGGGAGTGGTACTCGGAGCGGCTGATCCCGTGGCTGCACTTCGTGCCGATCGACCTGCGGTACCACGCGCTGCACAGCACGCTCGCGTACTTTGTCGGGCTCAACGGCAAGGGCAAGGTCAACGGGCGGACCATCGAGACGGAGTCGCGGTGGGAGGACGGCGAGTGGATCGCCACGCAGGGGAAGCGGTGGGCGGAGCAGGCGATTCGGAGGGAGGATATGGAGATTTACCTCTTCCGGCTGCTGCTGGAGTGGGGCCGTGTTGTGAGGGACGATCGGGATAGCATTGGTTTCCGGATGGACAAGGCGTAAAAACGGGGGTATCTTCTGTAATAGTATATTTATTTTTAAAAAGAAAAAAAGTGTGTTATGTGTTCATCTGGTTATTTGGGCATGAATCGTGCTGTTGCCGGGTTGGCATGTTGATTTTGAGGCACGTCTGAAGAGGTATGGACGCTGTTGATTGAAACCGACAAGAACATGCTGAAACCTAGAAACTCAATCTATCGTGACTGTTTGAGTTCATGTTCCTGTTGATCGAATACAGCCGAAGTTCCGATCGTTAACTCGGGCCGGCATCTCACCGATCATCACCTCATATCCTCGCCAGGCAATCACAACCTCTAGAAAACAGATCTTCAAGGATCACTGCGGTTGCAAGACTATCTCATCGATGAGCTAGGAGTAAAATACGGTATTGATCTTGCAACGCATCATCAGACGGCGAGCGTTCGACGCCAGTGAACAACGCGGCATGCTTGACTTCCCACAACGGGTCGATCAGTGTGAATACGACACTGAGAATGCCATAGAAGCGTCGATCGGTCTCGCTTCGCAACGCAGTTGTGATTCTCCAAAGAGGAACAGGGAGAAACCCAGTAAAAGTATGTCTCCTTGTCAATCAGCCCAGGAACACGCGTGGTTATTGAAGTCGTCCATGACGGCGAGAACGAAAGCGGTATGTCGTCCGGGAAAGTGGGGACACCTTCCCCGACGGGTCCGGCACCGTTGCGGCTTTGTCCACCGGCGGCCTCGTGGCTTGCAACAACGTCCCGAGCAGCCTCAAGCTTATGCAGGGTCAACGAGAACTCCCCTGCATGCGTTCTTTTCGAAGAGTCTGTTCTCCGAAGAACCACGCATCTATACGCAGCAAGTAAAGACAGCTGTTCCGCTCGGAAGCAGTTCTTTGCGAACCGAACCCAGGAAAGGAAACAAGCTCGCCACAAAACAGAGCCCCTGGATAGGTGGGCTGCCTTATCCCGTAACCTACCTGACCTTACCGAGGGGTGGGTGTTGCTGGGCTGTCCCCAAGACTGATCAAACAGGGGTGAGTCGTTCGGGAGGTGGTTGAGGATGAAGCTTGTTTCAGAGTGACAGGCGGAAGCAGAGTGGGAATTCGGCGGTGGGCGGCCTCGTGAAGAAGCTTGGATGCAAGACGCTTAGCAGAGCGACAGAAAGTCAGTCAAAGGGGGTAAAAAAGAGACTGTGTAGGCGAAAACTTCCTTGTAACTGTCCTCGATCACGAGCCGGGCAATAACCACAGCTGCAGCTGTTGTGGCACCATCAAGTGCCTATCATACCGGGCAGCACCTCAGTGCTTGATGCGGCGGCGCGGTCGCAGCTTGGGTCTACCTTAAAACTAAACCCCCCGAGCTCCTGATTGCTCGCCTCCGTGTCTGACGTTATTGTTCCTAGGCAGCCTCCTAGCCAGGTAGCCCGGGAGACTCGGATGCAAAGTACCTTTCCGCATTGCGACGGTGGAGTGCTACGTGGCCCAGTTGTATCTCCGCGAGGGGTGTGCCTGCCGGCCGCTGCCCAAGGTGCCTGAGAAGAGCTGAAGCTGCCCTGGCTTCCGCGACCTCCAACGCTAAGCCCGCGGCCTAAGCTTAGCCCCTCCCCCTCCAAACATTGTACGGCCCAATGTCACTTTACCCCGCCATTTCTTTCCCAGCAAGGAACAAAGACCGCCGATTGAACCTGACCTCACTCCCCGTCGAAGCTTCTGCTGTGCTGCTGCCGCTGCTGCTACTGCTGCTGCGAGAAAGATTGCTTACATACCCACCGCCCACCATCTCCGTCCGACTGCTACATCCTACACCTCTTCGACCTGCCAAAGTTGCAATCTTTCGTCCGTCTACAACCTCTCACCCACCCCGATCTTCGTGCCAGACACACGGTTACTCCATCCAAATCTCCATAGACCGCCCGGCGCAGCCAAAAGCGCCTTCACTCCTCCCCCCCATCCCACCTCCTCCAACTGAGAGCTCCGCCATACCCCGCGCGCGACACATAGTCCCAATACAGCCCACCCGGCATACCACCTCCAAACCTCACAAAGCTCGAAAACACATACCTCCATAAACAACAGCCCAACATCCAGCAAAAATGGTCGACCGGCCCAACAAGCCCGCCGCCCTGGCAACCACGCCCGGCCTGCCGCCCCAAGCGACCGTCAACATCACCCACTCAAACACCCGCGTAACCGCCACCCTCCCCACCGGTGAATCCGTCTCCGTCCTCCTCCACGGCGCCACCGTCCTCTCCTGGAAGTCCGCCTCCGGCCGCGACCGCCTCTGGCTCTCCGAGAACACCGTCTTCGACGGCACGAAGCCTGTCCGCGGCGGCATCCCCCTCGTCTTCCCCGTCTTCGGCCCCCCCTCCGACGCCCACCCGCCCACCGCCAAGCTCTCCCAGCACGGCTTCGCCCGCTCCTCCCGCTGGGAGTTCCTCGGCAAGTCCACCAGCGAGGGAAGTGACAACTCCTCCGTGAAGCTCGACTTCGGCCTGTCCTCGGCCAACCTCGACGACGAGACCAAGGCCAAGTGGGGGTACAAGTTCGGCGCCATCTACAGCGTCACCCTCGACCGCGAGTCTCTCTCGACGTCAATCGTCATCACGAACGAGGGCGAGGAGGCGTTTGACTGCCAGGTTCTGCTGCACACCTACCTCCGAGTAAACGTACGTTCCGTTTTTGCCCCGGCTATATTCACCGCATACTAACTCCTTGACCACCAGGACATCACAAAAATTTCAGTCCAAGGCCTCGACAACGCCCCGTACACCGACAAGGTCGACGCCGGCGCCGCAAAGACCCAGTCCGGCGACATCACAATCACCTCCGAGACAGACCGCATCTACACGCCCCCCGCCGGCCCCAAGGCCCCCGTCACCGTCGTCGAGGCCGGCGAGCCCGTCTACTCCGTCGTCCGCGACAACCTCGACAACGTCGTCGTCTGGAACCCCTGGATCGAAAAGGCCGAGGGCATCGCCGACTTCGCCCCCAAGGACGGCTACAAGAATATGCTGTGCGTCGAGCCCGGCGCCGTCAAGGGCTGGCAGAAGCTGGAGCCCAACGATGCCTTCGAGGGCGCCCAGGTCATCACTGCTCTGTGAAGGCAGGCGCAGTTGTTCAGGTCTGTAATCTGACGAGGGGGGTCGTGGCTGGCAGTCGGTGTTCGCTGGGACAGACGGCCAGAGGGACAATAGGCTCACAAACGTATCTCTTTCGAAATGTCTCGGGGACAAACCAAATCTAGGAAATGCCAAAGTTAGAGGGGGGCTATTTAGACGGCCAATCTACGTTTGTGTGTTTGCGAGTTGTGTGTTGCGCGAGGAGGACAGGAAGCAAACAAACGGTATCATGAACCCAAGCAGGTGAGGGCGGTGTGCGGGCAAAGCAGGGCCCGGAGATTTAACTACTACCCTTTGAAATACAATCACGATTGAAACGGCCCACGCCATCAAAGAAGCTTTTCTTTCACACAGAGAAATCAATTCACAAATGAGACAAACCGGTCCGGGTCATGATTGAATTATATTTGATTTTCATTATTCTGGGTGATGGGTGGGGTTCATCAACACCTCAGATGCATGCTTCGCGACAATTTTCCTGGAATACATAATAATGACGACGAATGGAACCTTGCTTGCCCTTCCTCCACCCCTCCCTCCCTCGTGCCATGGCTGGTTTTTGGGTCTCCTCCAAAAAGAGAACCAAAATTCTTCTTTTTCGTACAATCAAGAAAAGAATACGTTGCAGCTACCCTGAGTCTCTCCTCCGTCTCCAAGGCCGATGAACCCAAAAGATCTGCGCCGGTAATGCAAGAACAGTTCGTGATGAATAATGTTGGTGTGGTTGTGGTTTGTGTGTGTCAGGAATATTGACATATCCCCGCGGGGACGTTGATGGGAAAATAGAAAAGGACAATGATAACAATAGACAGTGGTATTTGATGGGGGCAATGGTGTTTGTGGACTTCAAGCTCGTCCGCGAGCCTCGGCGGCGAAGAGCTCGCGCTTGATGTCCATGAGCATATCCTCCATCTTGTAAACCTCGTCGCGCGACAGGGACGCGGAGCGGAGGTTGGCGAGGACGCTGCTGAGTGAGCCGAGCATGTTGACGTCCTTGACGGGCTTCTCGGCGGGCTCCGCGGGGGTCTCTTCCATGCCCGGGGATGTAGGTTGTGGGGAAAGAGATTCTGAAGGAAGTCCGACGTGAGCCGGGGTAGACGCGGGAAGTTGTTCAGGAATGTCGACCTCCATGGAGTCTTCGAAGGCGGCGCTCGGGGTGGGGTGCAGCTCCGTCGGCGACTCCTGAGATTGGCTTTCGCGGAAGCTTGCCTCCTGTTGCTCGGCGACAACCTGGGATTGGAGTTCGGCTTCGTAGTCATCGCTGCGAGATCCAGTGGACCGACGCGAGGGTGTGTCGTGTGGACCGGGCTGGACGTCCTGAGAGGATGATCCAAGAAGGGGAGACATCATTTGCGAAGTCTCAGTCTGCGAAACTTCCGGTTCGGGCTGAGACGACGAGACGACTTCATTGGCGTTATCGACGGAGCGGCGCTTCTTGCGGCGGGTGTCGTACTTCGATGAGCCCCTCTTGCGCTTCTTCTTTCCAGACTTGTCGGGGGATGAAGCCGTGGTTGAATCGGCCGGAGTGGCGAGTGCTTCTTGCGAAAGGGATTTGCTTTTCCTGGATCGGGTCTCCACCTGGGACAGAGCAAGCTCCGCCGGCTCATCGTCTTCGGCCTCTTCCTCGTCTGAGTCGTCCTCGCCGCCAACAGTGATGCAGTCCAGCACAGGTGTCTTCTGGTTCTTCGTGCTCCTGGGTGTCCTGTCAGCTCGGGGAGGTGACACTGCAGGGTAGTCGTTGATCGGGAGGTCGCACCGCCTACGGTCGAGTTCCACCACAAGTCTCAACATGCTATTTTCGTCGCCGTCACTCATTTCAAAAGACCGGTTGTTAGCAGCGTTGCGCAAGGCAGAGCGAGTCAGAACGTTGGGCGCAGGGCTGGAAGGAGCATCAACAAACACCTCGCCGCCCGACCTTGGCTCGTCCATGTCGACCGTCCGGGTGTTCTTAGGAGTAGACGGAGTGTCTTCGGCCTCGTTTGCCAGCGCAGACTCGGTAGTGATGTCCTCGGATTCTTGGGCCTCCGGCGCCGTCTCAAAGGCAGACGGAGGGAGTTCGGGTTCAGCAACGCTGGAGGGTATCATCTGGAATGAGTCGTCAACGGCGGAGCCCAAGTCAGGACTGATTGATCTCGATTCCTGCTGAGGCGCGACGTTCTTCGACAGCTCAAGCTTGGTAGGCTCCTCCGTCGAGGCTGCAGCCTCCACAGGAGGCGAGCCAGAAACAGGAGAAGAGCTGAATTGCCAGTCCTCCAGTTCACTGCGACTGCTAGATCGCGACTTGATCTGGGAGAGTAGAGGGAAAGGACGGGGTTCAGGTGGCGAAGATGGCGGGTCTGTCATGTCCTGATCGTGGTCTTGTTCGGCAATAGCAATGGCTTGGCCTCGTCTAGGGGTTGGGGTTGAGCTGACGAACTCTTCGTAGCGCTGGCTTCGCTTTGGCGTGACATCCTTGGGAGTCTCGGGGCCCTTCGCTGGAGCGGCGTCAAGCTTAGGAGGTTCATTCTCCTTAGATTGAGGAGCAGGGCTGGAGCGCATCTCAGGGAACATTGCTGAAGTGTCCTTCTGTCTTTCCCGGATTTCCTTCTGTCGCTCCGTGAGAACTTGCGATTCCACATCTGTGTTGGGATTCAAAGGCGACATCTCGATTGGCGCAAATTGTATTTGTGAATCGTCGTGCCTCAAGCGAGCTGTAGGAGTACGGGCCTTGCCACGCGTTCTTTTAGAGACCTTTTGGGCCTTGAGCTTCGCAGATGAACGCTGTATCGAGCTGAGTGGAGAAGACTGGTTGGACACAGACCGGAGCTTCTTGCGTGACGAACGCGTCGATTCGACACTCAGCATTTCGATGTCGTCCTGAGACTCAACGAACGACCGGTTCTGCCCAGTAGACGCGATGCTAGCGACTTCAAGACCTGGCAAAACAATGTCGACCATGGGCTGTACAGAAAGCAGTACAGCCTTGAGGTGCTCGGGGTACTGAATGTTCTCTGCGTTTTCGTACAGACGATTCCATGTCTCCGAGATCGAGTTGACAATGTGTCGATGCTTGCTTTCGAAGGCGGCGCAAAACAATTCCTCGTACATATCCAAGTGGATTTCTTCCGGCTTGTCGCCTGACAAGATGATCTTTGCGATGGTATCCCAGAGCAACTTGACCTACGCGTGGTTAGGGGAGTATTCTTTATTCCATCAGAATGGGTACTTACTGCTTCCGATGATGCAGGGCTCTGCCGAGTCTTGATAATGCCCTGCGAATCCCGAATCCACATGGTAAGACCACTCTCCAAGTTGGCCACGGCCTTTGGAACAAGCTCTGGGTTGCAGCGGGACAAAAAGCCGGCTGTTTCTCTCAGGAAACTGGCAACTTTTTCATCGAGACTTCCATTCTCGCCATTCTCGTACAGACGCTCCAACAATTCACCGGTCAACTTGTACAAGTAGTCGTAAGGGTCGAAGGATAAAGATCTGGGGCCGGTAACAGCCGTACCCCATAATCTTCGCCGAGCTGCTTCAAGAGCTTGTCTGTCAAGCGGATGATTGGCAACAGACAGCAACTCCGTTGTGGCTACAATCGTCTTTGAGGAAATCGTCGCGGCACGTTCTGTGGGAAGGCTTTCCCGAATGACCTTTGCAAGTGGTTCGATTGTTCCTAGGGCCCGACCAGCTTCGCCAGCTTCCTCGCTGGATCTGTTAGACAACAGGGAGTAGAGAGTGGACCAGTGTTGCCAAGGCAAATTCGGTGCCTCCTTCCATCCGCGCTCAAGGAGCCGAACTACTGCACGGTACTCGGGACCAAGAATCGGCTCGCCAGTTGAGCTGTTAGTCTGGGCACTATTCTGAGACATGTTGAGAGTGGCAACAAGGCAATCGGAGGCAAACACCCACGGCGCATAGGGTACTTGTGCATCTGTGGGTGACCAACTGGGAGGAATGGAAAGCATTTCCTGGGCAAGGTCAGAACGGGCCTTTGGTGATTTGTTCGCAAAGAACGGCGTGAAGACGGCGCGGAAAAAGTTGACAAAGTCCTCGTTATCGGGAATACCAGGAGGAAGCCGCGTGACCAAGCCGAACAGATGGTGGAGGGGCGTTCTGGTGTCTCCAGAGGTCTTGCCGGGCTTGTGAGAAGGCGTCGAGACAGGCGTAAAGGTTTGCGTGCGTCCTAGCGAGATCATCTTCTCAGTGAAGGGCAGCAGACCCAAAGCTTCGACTGCTATTGTAATGAGCTCCCGCGCACTATCCAAGAATCGCACCGCCGTTTCTGAGTCAGGCTCTTTCATCTCGCCCAAACCAGTCTCCCAGTGTTTCAGCAGAAGGCCGCACATCTGGGAGAGGAAAGCGGTGGTGTCAACGGAGACCTTGATCTCTTTCGAGCAGGCGGATGCGACAGCTCCCACTAGGGTGCGCCATAACCGATTTACTTGGCTCTTCTTGTCCCCGAGCTCGAGAAAATGCCTGTCCATGATGGGGTCCATGACCTGAAAAACACTGGCTGCGTTGCGTCGAAGCCACTTGGGGTCGATAGATGGAAGCTCCTCAGGTCGGGCGAGAGTCGTTTCCTTAATACGATCTTCCCTCCAGATTCGGTGCGTGGATGAATCGAAGAGGCCCATCAACACCAGGGTCATTTGCCGCAGGTGCTCATCGACGATGTCGGGATTCCGTGCGGATACCTTGGGGAGTTCTGTAATCGGCTTCACGGCGGCGTCCCAGTAGTTATCGAGGAGTGCTGTGCTTGTGCCAGGCCTGAAGGTGTAGTAAAGAAGGTTGCAGATGCTGCCAAAAACAACCTCGCGGATGTGTTTGCTGGTGTATTTTGACTTGATCTGACTGCCAAGAGGTTGGTATAATGTTGGAAGAAGCTTCACAAAAGACTGGCCCTCAGTATGCATAGACCAAACGAATCGGTTCCAGGCATGGTTCGCCTCCTGCTTGGTCTGTGGGTGGTCGTTGTTGTTGAAGCACATCTGGATGAGCTGCAGCCACTGGTTGAAGTACTGCCAACGGTCGAGCGGACAGCGCATGAAGAGCATGATGACACTCCAGATCTTAGGGACGGATGCAGTCATGGTTCTGTCTTCCTTTTCCTTGGCCATGGCGAACAGTCGTCGGTGGTAGTGCTCTGCGTACTTCATCTCTTCAATGGACGCATCAAAGAGCTCCATGACCTTCCGCGACAGCAACTTCTCCTTGCCGAACGTGTAAACGGCCTCGAAACCGAGGGATATCGCCGCATTTCGCAAG
The DNA here is from genome assembly GCF_000319635.2 of Colletotrichum fructicola Nara gc5. Taxonomy (NCBI): domain Eukaryota; kingdom Fungi; phylum Ascomycota; class Sordariomycetes; order Glomerellales; family Glomerellaceae; genus Colletotrichum; species Colletotrichum fructicola. The sequence goes on from NW_027094057.1 coordinate 1,840,800, forward strand.
TCTTTGATAGTGCTTAACATGTCTGACAAAAGATCGTTGAGCCAATCGGAGTGGGCTGCCATCAGCTGCTTGGTTTGCTGCATCAACCTCCTATATATCATGATTCGGGACATGACAATACTCTTTCCCTGCAAGTGCTGTTCGATCTTGCGGAGGGCGGCGACCAGGCGGCGGACGCGATCGGAGGTCATGACTTTCGACGAAAAGTCCTGGGTAGCGACACAGTGCATCAGGTGTCGAGCAACATCCTTTGGTGTCGACGAGTCCTCGAAGGATCGGATGCTGTGGTCCATAAAGAAAACACCGAAATCGTTGGGTATCGTTGAGGCAATAGCGGGGAAATGAAGGAACGTCGCCAATAGGGAAAGTGCGTTGTTGGTGAGAGGAACGTCGATTCCGTTGGTTGTAGGATTCTTTGATGTAATATCCCGTTGAATGAATTGGACGAAGAGGCCCATCTTGCCCTGCAGCGCAATCCGATCCGGGAGGTTGTTTGACGTCTTGAGCGTCATGACGAGTGTGGTATACGCATCCCGCTTCGAGTCCCTGTCAGCACCCGCAAGCTGCTTGACTGTCGACTCCAACATGTCTGCGATGTTTGCTGGTGTCGCCAGCGTGTCGGACTGGTTGCTGGAGTTCAGTGGACTCGGAGAAGAAGTCTGCTTAAGGATGCCCTTGACTGGCTTCGGTTGCGTCGAGGACGGCGCGGAGAGCGGCGACGGCCTCGGCAAAGATTTGGCGTCGGGATAGATGGGTGCCTCGTTGTATTGTGCCTTGGCCGAGAAGCCCACGCGTTTCCTAGCTCTGCGTATGCTCGGATTCGTAGAGTCGGCACCGGAGAGAGGTGAGTACACATTCGGCGGCGTGTGCATAGGTCGAGGATCGGAGGAGGGGGGGATGACGAGAAGATGCTTCGTGGCAGCAGCATCGATAGCTTGGTTGGTCTCGCGCGGTGGTGTTGGCGGACGAGGAGGTAACGACTCGAGTCGGCTCGATACAACTTCGACAGATCCCATGATGACGGAGGAGTGATGGGGCGCCGGACACCAGCTGTCTCTGTCTTGGTCTCTATCTCGGCTGGCGCATGTGTACGTCGGACTCCTGCCAGCAGAGAGAAAAGGAGTAACGGACGAATAAGCACACCAAATGCAGAGAGAACTAACGTGCAAAATCGACCCGTGCAGTAAGGAATGGCAAGCAGAGAGAGGGGATTCCAACGACAACGAGCGTATGGAGATTGACGATGAGGAGGAGACGACCAGGAGGCTGGAGCGAAGCCGTGGACGGGTACGGAAAGATTAGGTATGGAGAGCGGACCTGGAGCACTTTTCGCGGCACGACGTCCGTTCCGCGATCTCTCAAAGTGGATGGGCTGGATAATTGGCTGGGGCGCTTGACGGTGCTAGACACGTCCAACAGTTCCGCGATGCACGTAAAAACGCGAGCTGGGCGCGAAAACCACTTAAAGATGTGGCCCGTGCTTGATTGACGTGAACCCTGGTCAACTCGTTGTCTCGTTGCCTGGGGGTTGGGCGGCGACCGGCGGACCAAGTGGGGCACTGGAATGAGTGGAAACCGCAGGGTGCGTTTCTGGGATTCGCATGGCCAGTGAAAATGCTGTAGCAACTGAAGCGTTGAATGGCCTTCTGCTTAGCTAACTGTCCTGCTTAGCTCATCCTTGAGCCACCCGTGCCACTGCGGCTGGTGATAGAGCAGACCCACCTCACCATCTACCCCCTGAAGCCGCCCGGGGTAAGAAGCAGTCCGGGCGCTGCAGCCGGGGCGGCCTGTCAAGTTGCTCGCGTCAACGCCTGGCGCAATGCAGCCACTGTGGCGTCCCCACGTCCTGCTCTGTGTAACAACAGTGGATCGGAAGCGTAGGAGCTGTCCAGTGTCAGGTCTCGTGGTCTGGGCCGGTTCATCCCCCTTTGTCACTGGATGATTATCCGTCACTTCAGCTGAGCTTAAATTGAAATACCTGACCGCACCAAACTGATCTTCCCCAAAAGCTAGGCTTAATCGCCCGAAAACGTCTGCTCGGAGCGTCGCTGCCGGAGCTTCCCTTTAAATCGAATCTCAACGCTGCATCGAACCTAGCTTCGGGCCATTGGGGGGCCTAGAATATCAAGCCACTTGAATCGACGTCAAGAGCCACAACCACAGACACACCTACCCGTCCAGTTGTACGACCGTACAATCGTCTCCCGCCGAGCGCCAGAAAGACCCAAATCTTTCATCTTTCCATCTCATAGGTAATCCCGTGTGTTCCTTGTCTTCATCGCCATTGCCTGGCCTGTCCCCAAATCATGGTGTCTATATTGAGGAGGATGCTAAATGTCAAGGATCGAAAGGCTCGTCGAGCGTCGTCGCCTGCCACTACGTCCAACATCTGTGCTTCTCATACTACTCTCGGCTCCAAATCCACTACCGAGACCGGCCCCAGGACCGGTCCCCCGCGCCGCGCCATGTCCCAACCGATCCTCATGCAGGCCAACTTGACTGGCAATGGTATGCTCCTGCGGCCCATCCTGGTCTGACGAGCCTATAATTGACCGCCGTCCAGCGAAGCTCGAGGCCGTCACCAGCTTGATGAACAAGCTTGGCGAGGATCTAAAGAGCGTCAGCCTGCTTCCGCAGCGTGAGTAATTTGACCATACTCTTTCCAAAGTTCATATGGCTGATTTTGGCAGAACGAGACGCCGCCCTGGAAGAGCTCAAGATCTATGGACGGGACCCTAGAGATGCCGGCCCCATCTTTACTCCTGAGGTTTGACCTCTCATTCACAGCACTATCATCTAAAGCTGACACGTCGCAGGGTATTGAGATTCTCACGAAGCATGCCTTCAATAGCCCCTCGAGCTCAACCTCAAGAGCTGCATTGAGGGTTCTTGCAAATGCGATGCTGCTGAACCCCCAGACCCGGCAGATGTTCGTTGATCTTGGTTATGAGGATAAAGCTTGCAAGAAGTTGAAGAGCGACAGCTTTGATGATGAATTTCTCGCCTCCAGAGTCATCTTCCTTACGACTTACGAAACGAACATTGATCTCCTTGGTCTCATCCAGAAGCACGGTCTCGCGGAGACCGTGGTAGAGCAGTTGGGCAAACATGCAAAGTTACTTGCGAAGGGGCAGAATAAGTCACCCGTCGACCCTATGGAAGACATGGCGTTGAATGAGATTCTGCGCTTGCTGTTCAACGTGTCTCACTTTTGCTCCTCTGAAGCATCCGCGTTCACGGCCAGCATACCTCATATCATAGCCTTGTTGTGGAAGCAGGACATCTCTCCCAAGAAGCCGCTTGACCCTCCTTTCAACTCCCTAGTCAACGCGCTTCTCAACTTGAAGCTTGAGGACGAGGACATCCAGTCGTCCATCTACCCAAAGAATGGGCCCAAGAAGGTGTCCGAGAGGCTGATCGAGCTGTTGGACCTGTCATTGAAGGCGTACACGGATAATGAGCTGGAGCAATTGACGACACCCCTCGTTGGCGTCCTGCGGAGGGTACACGATGGTGCCCCTGAGGAAGTGAAGAAGTATATCCGCACAACTCTTCTCCCAACTGAAGAGGACAGAAAGGAGGTTCTCGGCCGTGGTACATCCCTGACGTCCAGACTGCTGCGTAACTCTACCAACCCCATGACCCCGCAACTCCGAGACGCCATCTCACATCTGCTCTTCGACATGTCCGACAAAGATGCGTCCAAGTTTGTCGAAAACGTGGGTTACGGATTCGCGTCCGGCTTCTTGTTCCAGAACAACATCCCCATTCCCGCCAATGCTTCCGAGGCATTCAGCAGCGGAGATGGCCAGCGACATGTCAACCCCATTACGGGTCAATTCATCGACAAGGAGAAAGACGTCGACGTTCCTGAGATGACAGAGGAAGAAAAAGAGAGAGAAGCCGAGAGGCTTTTTGTGTTGTTTGAGAGGTAAGTTTGCTCGTCCATGCATACAGTCCACCACACTAACGCCCAGCAGATTGAGAAGAACAGGCATCGTGGATATTCAGAACCCAGTGGAGCAAGCTGTGAGATCAGGGCGTTTTGATGAATTGGGAGAGAACAGAGTGGAAGAGTTGGATTAATAGGGTTATGGCAGAAGGAACACGGGACGATGAGATACAAAGCCAACATCAGGAAAGTGCCATGACAGCAAATTCGCATGGCAGCCAAATCATGCTTCATGTCGGTCTAGATTCGGTGTGACACATCTGCTTGAGGTCTGGTGTCAAGCTGGCTCGATCCAAGCACTACTCGCTTTTGATACGACCAGCACCTTCTGTTGTCTAGTAAATACCTACGTACACTGTGTTGTCCGAAAGGCTACTAGCAGTGGTGTTTCGCCCAACAAGGCTGCAGGGTGAAGCTTGGTCACCTCCTCCCATCTTCTTTGCCCGTTCCTCCATTGTTTCGGCCGGCATCAAAGAAAGAGTTGTTTTGTATTTCCTTATGTTGTGAAGCATTCTGTTTTCAAAATTTTCCCAGTGCCTTTTCCCCCTTTTCCTAATTTTTACGGCCTGGTCAGCGGCTGGCTAGCTGGGAACTTCCCTCGACTGAGAACCTAGGCGGTCTCTCTATTGACAGCAGGCGCGACCTTTCACCCGCTCCTGCCACCCGCTCCTTCCCTCTTTTCACGAGTACCTCAGGCACAATTCAGATTTACTTCTCTCACCCCACCCTGCCACCAAACTTCTCCTAAGATCACTCTCACCTCAACGCGACTCGTAAGAACGCGACTCGCAGAGGCGTCGACGAGCATCAACCCAATAGCCTTGTCTTACTCAGCTCCTACGCCTTACCACTTCTACCATCCTTACCCCATCGATAATCGCCAACATGTCGAAGCAAACGGTGTTTAAGGCACGCGATGAGCCCATGACCCAGGAACAGCTCGCCGCGCTGGCCGCCGAGGCGGCGCAACAGTAAGAACAGATACCCCATCCCCATTTTTGGACGGAGCACTGATGGAAAGACAGCGCCGAGCAGGAAGCCGACATGGGGGATGACACCATCCCTCAGATCACGTCGGATATCATTCCAGGCATCAAAAACAATAGCTCTGATGCCGACGATGCCGCTCCCGCTCTGAAGCGCAAGCGTGGCCGCCCCGCCCTGGCTCCGATGAAGATCAAGCGTGAGGACTCTGTAGTGCGTCTCGACGAGGTGGAAGCTTTTCAAGGAGGTTCGTCTTCTCAGTATGGCACTCCTCTTGGCACTCCAGAATTGCCCGCCACGTCTCGGGTAGCGGGAAAAGCCAAGCGCAAGTTCGAGCAAGCCTCTGCCAACGACACACAGAAAGCCGGTGTTACATTCATCTCTAGAGCACAGGCCGCCAAGAAGTCGAAGAACCCGAACGTCGACGGCCATGCTGTTAACAGCGACGAGACTGAGGACGACCCTAAGAGACAGAAAGAGTTTGAGGACGACACTGAAAGACAGAATGAGAGCGAGACCGACGGGGAGGAAGAGAGCGTAGAGGGTAACGACGCGGTCAATGATCAAGAGGTCCCCGTTCAGACCCCCCGTCGCGGCCGCCCCCGGAAGAACATCGCCGCTGCTGAGGCTAACCCTCCGAAGCGCCGTGGTCCAGGTCGTCCCTCAAAGACCCAGGCTGCTACAACGTCCAGCAAGCCCACCAGAGACAGCATTCAGAGCAAGAGACACCGCATTTCAGCACGCCTCAAGATCTTGCAAGCTAATCGAAGTGTCCCTACAGACGAAAAACGGTCTCTCCGATCTTCGGGCAAGAACACCGACGCGACCAAAAAGGTATTTCCCTTTCATTCACTCGAAATGGCAATATGCAGAGACACGGCTAACAATACTTGAAGGTCTCAAGCTCTCACACGAGAGGTGTAGCCCAGGTGAAGAAGACACCCAAGAAGCGTCCCACTGCTGTGCGAGCTGAGTCCGAAGACGATGAATATGAGGTCGAGCGCATCGTTGGCGTTGAGCCCGCCAAGGGCAAGAAGCAGAAGAAGTACGAGGTGAAGTGGAAGGGCTACTCCAACAATGAGAACACTATGGAGCCCGAAGAGAACCTCGCGAACTGCAAGCACTTGATCGCTGCGTTTGAGAAGAAGCAATCCAAGGCTGTGAAGAAGTAAACTTCTGGCTAGCCCGGGGTTGTCAGTTGTGGCAGCTATGTTGCGATGGATCTGGCATTTCTGCTTTACATCACGCGGCCTTGCAGTCGACTCGACAAAGGCATTTCGATATCAAGCTATTGCTGAATTCGGAGGTTTAACGTGGTACGCGGGGGCAACGTATCGGGAATGGGATGGTGGTCGTCGGCAGGGATGTTTGCTGTGTGTGGTGGCCGACTTGGCTTTTATTTCATGCAGTCTTTCTTCGTTCTTAGCTAGGACCTTAGCTCCCCGCAAAAATTTCCGACTGGTCCAATTGCCTGCCACCCCTTACGTCTTTTTCAGGGTTGATCAGTGACCTCAACCCTTCCGTCAACGTGTCGTGTCAGTGTGGACGTCAGCTCAACAATCTTCGCTCGTCTCCCACCTCTCTACCAGCCCGCACCTTCCCGGCGCAAACCTTCCGGCGCAAAATTTGGAATCGCCCGCGATCCTCGAACAAATCTTTTTCCAAATAACATTCACGCCACGCCGGCACAAACCCGCCCAGCCCGACCTTCACGATGGACGCCGTCCGCTCCGCCCTCCAGCCCGTAACGCACAACCTCCCCGCCCCGATCCGCGACCTCGGCGTCTCCATCATCGGCGAGCACTGCTACAAGTCTCTCCTCCTGGACATCAATGTCGAGGATGTAGACTGCATCAAGCTCGGCCTGTCCAAGGGCATCGGCCTGGGCATCGTCGGCGTCTCCAGCATCGTCAAGCTGCCGCAGATCCGCAAGCTCACCTCCTCGCAATCCGGCGAGGGCATCTCCGTGCTCTCCTACCTCCTCGAGACCGCCTCTTACCTCGTCTCCCTCGCCTACAACTACCGCAACCAGTTCCCCTTCAGCACCTACGGCGAGACGGCGCTCATCATGGGCCAGAACGTCATCATCACCGTCCTCGTGCTCAACTACACCGGCCGCGCGGGCCTAGCGGCCGTCTTCGTCACGGCCCTGGCTGTAGCGATGGGCGCGCTCTTCGCCGGAGGCCTGGTTGATATGCAGACGCTGGGATACCTCCAGGCCGGCGCGGGCGTGCTGAGCGTCGCGAGCAAGGTTCCCCAGATTCTTGCGATCTGGTCTGAGGGCGGCACCGGACAGCTCAGCGCTTTTGCTGTAAGTCTTCTCTCTTGTCTGTTGTGCAGTAAGCACAATGCTAATCAAATTCGTTCCCCCAGGTCTTCAACTACCTCCTCGGCTCCCTCTCCCGCATCTTCACCACCCTCCAGGAGGTCGACGACAAGCTCATCCTGTACAACTTCATCGCGGGCTTCCTGCTCAACGCCGTCCTCGCCTCGCAGATGGCGTACTACTGGAACGCGCCCTCCGCCAAGGCCAAAGGCAAGCAGAAGGTCCCCATCGCCGCGGCCCCTGGCATCGCTGCGCCGTCGGTTACCTCGACTGCCACGTCCAAGAAGGCTCCCACCACGCGCCGCCGTGGTTAAGCGATGAGTTCGCAGAGTTGGCATTGGGACGGTGGATGTTGGTAGATACAATGCTGTTAATATGTAATGCAGAGCACATTTCTGAAAGACATTTTGTGTGGTATACGTGATGTGTGTGTGCTTTGTGAGGCCGGCCACGTCTTGCAGTACCTCATTTGTGTGAATGCAATCCGCTTTGGGTTGAAAATCAGACGTATAAGAAGGTGTGAACATTGTAGGAGACCTCACTCATAATCGATTGACTCGAGAACCATCTCAGTAGCTTGGCAAGTAAACAACATTATTGGTCTACGACTTTTAGTCTGAAGGAAGTTTCAAGATTATCAAGCCGCCGTGTCGCGTGTGTAGTTCATCACAAGGATACTCATGCAGTATACTACAAAGATACCATATCCGGAGAACGAAACAGAAGACGGCAAAAGCAGGAAATGAGCTGAGCAATGCCTTTAAGCTTCGTTAGTCCTCGATGGAAAATCTTGCGTCGCGTGGATATCCTACGACCTAAGCATGCGTATGTTATCGCGAAGTATCAACGGTATGCCTCCAGCATTGGGTGGGAACTGGTTTAGATTGCAGTCAGGATCGCTCGAGCGGTCCTGCCTAGAGCAAACTTCAACGCCAACTACCGTTCCGACGTCGATGCTTCATTTCTGACGGCTTTCCGCCTCATCTCAGCCAGTATACAAGCAACTCCTTACAGAAAGGGATCATCACGCCAGAGATGGAGGATTGGAATTGCAGTTGTAATCTTCTTGTTCCACAGCAGTATGCGTGTGCATTTACCTTGTTTCCACGGTCCAGACGTTGGGAAAGACGAGAGGGATTCATCGTCAACGCCTTCTTTAAGTTCCGCGTCTTTGTACTCATTCGTGACACATATTATCCAGACAATCACTGCACACGAAGTAGGCGCCGAAGCTCTGTAAATGTACATGTTCGTCTTGGATGTACCCAGAAACACGAGCTTTCTTCGGCCTCGATGAAGACAAGCACTGGGTCGCCTTGTGATTTGTCTTTTGGGCACCTTAGTATTAAAGTGTTTGAGACTTGAATACCTTCAATCTCAAATCATCTCTCCCAACTTGAATTTTCAAATGTCTCGCCATAGCTTTGGAAGTGCCTCTGCTAGTATTCAAAGGAGGGCTGCAGCATCTCTCAAATAAGCCGCGACAATACACTGTCCACTCTATGGGATGGAAACTGTACTGGACACTCCCGTTCGCCTCGGGTCGTTCGAGCTGCTATTCGGCGAGCACGTGCTGCACAATAAATGTTCCATGCATCAGTTGTGTCCGTTGTCCGCCACGTCCTACTTCGAAAGAGAGGGCAATTACGCAATTTCGCAGCTCGTGATTTGGCAACAGTCGCGCTTGGTATCATGGGTTTCACTTTCAACATGAATGTGCTGCTGCGGCGTGAAGCACGCAGCTCAATCAGCTTCTACAATGTCGAAATCATACTAACGATGGAGTATATTGTCCGGCTGTGAAAATGTTGACCAGAAACCCAGTTCTTAAATACAATTCAGTGAGAATCGCATAGAGTCACAAGAGAGTACGTTTCACAAGTCGTCCATTGAAGGCCAGTAGAAGAAAAAAAAAGGTACGAGGGTTGTGAGAGGCAAGATGAACCGCCCAAGAATTCGAGCATTTCAACCAGGTGGGGGAATACACACAAGTCTTCATCAATCTTTGTAACAGCATGACAGCTTATCCTTGGGTAGGCAGGCCAGACGGATTAAAAACTGTCGTCCAGTATCGTCATCGTCAGCGTACAGATCGAATAATCTACAGATGATACATTACAGACGGCCAAGACATGCCAGAAACGTGGCCGAAGTCGGCAGGTTGGCCTTTGAGACCTCACGCAAGACCCGAGGAGGGGCAAGACCCAAGGTAGGATATGATGCTTTGAAAGCTCATTTTGCGGTGGCAAATATTGCTTCGCTACTGGCTACAGGCCACTGCCCTGGCTGAAGAACGCGCAGTATTTCAATGATTATGGCTTTGACAACAAGGCACGTATAAATTTAAAGTAGGCTTGAGACACATTCCCACTCTCTAAATCACGAGGTCCAGACGCCAATGTGCGGGGTGTTTGCCATCACTGGTTTGGAACTGCAAGAATGCTGAGTTCAGCAGCGAATGTTTGGTAATCTCTGGCGGCCGTCGCATGTCCGAATGCGGATTCCGCAGTCCGTCGTCTTTCTCATCGTATTCCACTTCGGTATTGCTGCATGCCTCCTCGCATGTGTGGGCTCAGGTCACCATTCTATTTTCGTTTACGTGGGTCTGGCAGCTCGCGACCATGCAGCAGCTCAATGAGACCGGCAGGAGCTACCGATTCAAGGTCAGGATGGCGTCAAACGGAAAGCGCAGTTGTAGCTTCAGGTTGGGCGCCTTCCCATGCGGCGTTTGATGGGTCGCCCAACGAGGCAAGAAGCAGAGCAACTACGTATGACGTAGCAGGCTCAGCAAAGCTTGCCTTTTGAGGAACGTGGGCTGCCTTATACGAGAGCCCATATTTGTGTGGCTCTAAGGGGCGCGATGGCTTTTCTGCGCCTCTGCCGATGACGCCCGCCCTGAGTTCGAGAGACTGGGAACCGCTGCGGCCATTCTCAGATGTAGATGGCGTCAAAGTGCAGGACTCGTTAGGTAGGCTAGAATTCCGCAGAGTCGTGCTGATTCAAGGTCTCGGCCCTCGCGTAGAAGCCTTCACAGCAGGAACTCCTGTCAGGTGACTTCACGGGGCGCGCCAGAGCTTGTGCTCCGCCGCGAGAACGGCAAACATCTTCTCCGGTAGCTTCACATGCAAATGCACTGGGAATCACGGAGACGAGGAACGAAAATATTGTGTGAATAGAACCGTCGATGAGTTGAGACGGGGAGGGTCAGGTGCCTCCCCTCTCCTGAACGAGGCCGTAGCCTGAAGTAACGAACCAAACCAAACCAAACCGAACCAACGACCAAAACGAAACGAGCCAGCCGAGAACCAGACCGCCGACCCAAACCCATGATAACTAGGTATGCCCGTAGGCAGGGACCCTCCTCCAACTCCAGAAATTCCATCGTCATTCTTTGACGCCGTGCGTCTTCGTCATTGTCGTCGTATCCGCCGTAACTGTGATGTATGGGTTAGTGAGGGACGACGACGAGGGACGAAGGAGTCTACTCACTTAATCCAACAAATGTTCAAAAAACAAAAAGAACGAGAGCATGTGGCTCAGTGCCGGGTGGCCGCCGTAATGATGAGTACGACGACCACCGCGATGCACCAGAGGGCGAAGCCTCCGAACATCATCATGCGCATGTTGCGCCTTTTGCCATGTGAGAGGCCAGAGCACTCTCCTTGAGTGATGGCCGCGAGCATCGAGTCGGCTCTGCACGAGGTCATGGCCCATCCCACGAAGGGGATGACGAGGGTGATGGCCATGACCCCGCGGTAGAAGAGCTTGGAGCGCCGTTGCGCGCGCTCCGAGAGCATGTTGGGGCCGGCAATGCCAGCCAGCTCCACGTCGGTGCTGATGACGCGGGCCCCCTCCCTTGTGAAGAGATGGGGGGAGCCCTCCCGCGCCCGCTGGTTGGCGAGGGCGTCGGCGGCCGCTCGGTGTGTGACGCGAGCCGCCTTGCCGCTCGCCGTGGTAGGAGCCCTCTCCTGCAAAGGAGAAGGGCGCGCGGGCAGCCCCGACGTGGGCTGGTTGCCCCAAGTGTTTTGGCAATGGGCTATTTGAAGAGAATCAGATGCTGTTTTGAGCGACGAGAAATAGAGGCGTTGTTGGAGGGAAAATTGGAAGATGGGGAAAGTTGTGGGCGGAAAGAGGAAGGAGGAAGAAGATGGAGGGATCGAAAGCCCTCGCCACAAAAGAATTTGTAGTGAAAGGGCTCAGGGCAAAGGGAGGTAGGGCACAAAAGGGCGGGTACTTACAAGAGAAGGCCTCGTGGTAGCTACCGTTCTTGGTCTGACTGAATTGTGAATGGGCAGAATCCTTGCGGTTGTCGGGACGAGAGAGACCATAGCTGCTGTCTTGAATGGAAGAATTGGGGCGCATGGTAGGTGAGACGAGGCTGCCAGACAAGGTATGATCCTCCAGGCCACTTGCGCGACGTACAGCTTGGATTCTGGATGCATCCTCTCGAGAGACTAGAGGGAAGGGGAACTTGGACTGGGAGAGGCCACTGAATGTTTCTCCTGTGTCGGTGCGAGGACGAGAGCCAGGGCGCTGCAGAGAAGGATTCAGGGAGTCCAATTCCACATCATGCCACTCCTGTTGTCGACGATTAGGAGGGATAGTGGGCTGAGGGGGTGTAGGGAAACCCAAGTTGGGGAAAGGAGACAATGGCGACGTCACGGGCTGCGTGCCTGCGGTTCTTCTCCACCAAGGGCCAGTGGCGGATAGAGCGCGACGAGCTTCGTGGGCGTTGGGATGCTGAATGAGGACCCTGTCAGAGACGTTGGCAATGCTGCTTCCAGTCATGACTCTGCCAACAGCGCCAGTGGGGAATTCGCGGTCGTCAGTGACAGTGCGCCAATCTTCTTCTCCATCAAAACCAGCTCTCTCATCTGCAGTAGAAGTCATGGCAGCCATGTTGGTGTTGTCAATAGCGCTGTAGGGTTCAGCTGCTGGCGTATTGATGTCGTCTGGGCCATGGTGCTGGGTGGCAACGGGAACCTTGACTCCAGATGAAGTGACCTTCCAGGAGGGCTGGATTGCTGGCGCATGGTAGAATCCTTGCTGCTGAGTCTTAGCTGGGTTGTTAGGCGAGTTGCGAAGATCGTGCGTGTGGGATGAACGAGTACGGTTCACAACAAGGCCGGATGAGGGTTGACTGATCCCAGTAGCGTGATGAAGAGCTTGAGACACTTCTTTCTCCGCACTGAGTCGTGTGACCTTCTCCTTGTACTTGAGCTGGAGTTCCTCAAAATCGTCATCTTCAGACTCTTGAGATGAACAACCTGAGAATGCGTGAAAGGGGTTGAGCCGGCTGGAGGACGCCGTGCCATTGTCTTGTGCGTTGAACCGACTCTCTAAGGCTTTGGAGGCTTGGCCATTATGCTTTGCCCCAGTCTTTGTCTCCACCGCTTTGGCAACAGGCTGGGGCTGGGGCTGGGGCTGGGGTATTCTGGGGGAAGCTCGGGAACAACCAGTGAAGGGATCAAGAAAAATAGGAAAGCGCGTGACATTCTGGCTAGACTGAGTGGTGTCGAAGTAGCCAAATGAGTCCTTCCACTTGGGAAGATCGTCGAAGTGAGACTGCGGATTTTGCTGGGAGCGGTCTTGGGAGCTCGTGGCAACAGGCGGAGGAAGAGTGGTGCGTGAAGCCATGATGGGAGACGACCTGGGCTCGAGCTTGACTTCGGGAACGGGCTCATCATCAGATACCTGACCCAAAGAAATAGCGTCCTTGGGATAGATGGAGGAGGAATCTTGCCAGTTGTCGAGGGCATTTCGGCTGGCGAATGGGTCATCTGCAGGGTGCGGCTGCTCTTGCTTGGCCTTGGCTTCGGGCAGAGACGAGATCGAGGTGTCGATGAAGGCGTACTCATCATCAGATGGGTAGACAGAAGAGGCGCGAGGGTCCTTGCTGATGGTCTCTCTCTTGGCTTCAACGGCAGATTGGGCGGAGTGGGTTGTAAAGTTGGTGCCATTGCCGGACTGAGTGCTGGTACTGGGAAGCTCTGTCTCCTCGGTCTTCACCTGGCTCTCTGGCTCCTGGGAATCCTTGGACCGATTGGCATCACTCAGAATCTGCTCAACTTGCTCAAGCTGCTCTTGGGTCAATCGCTGGCCGTTTCCCAGGACCGTCTCGAAGGGAAGCTTGGGAGTAGGCGGCGCAATGTTCCGGTGAGCTTCGTTGAATGAGCTGTACAAGTTGCGGTTCGGAGTGAGCGAGCGCTTGGCAGGGCGCTGCATGGCGTTAGGATCAAGCCTTTGGGATGGATAAAAATAGAAGGTGCGAAAAAGCTTTACCTCTTTGGTCTTCTGCTTGTCAGCCATTGTGGAATCGACTGGGATTGCGGCTTGTGAAGTATTGAAAACAGATCCTCAGTTCTGCCTCTCGTGAAGGGGCCAAAAAGTGCGCGATGGGGTGAAGATCGTCTCGCGCAGCAATCTCAAAGAGATGAAATGTGTGTCGGACGAAGCCTTCTGGGAGATATTGATACTGAAAAGAATGTGATCTGATCAGGAAGGGGTGCAAATCAGACTTGTGACGGGACTGCCGAAGTAAAGCTGCTTGACTCCCAAAGGACGTGCCACAAGGAGACGCGCAAGAAATTTGTGAATGGGGAAAACAAGGCCAGAAAGACTGTCGTCAAGGGATGTGAAGAGGGGAGGATTGCCAAAATTTGGTCGACAAGGTGTGGAAAGAATAAATCTCGCCCACGTTGTTGTAGATGGGAGAGGTGGTGGTGGCAGTGTGGGAGAGTGGGAGAGTGGGAAGGAAAATTTGTTGTGGGCGGAGCAAAAAGAGTTGTGTCGCGAGAAGAGAAGAGAGGGAGGTCGGCTGCCTGGCGTAGCTCCTGTCTTCAACGGAGGAAGGAGCGTCGATTTTGGACAGGTTCGAGATGTTGGCCGCGAGTGGTGATACTGGTTGCTATGGCTCAGCCCGGGACTCGCTTCTAGGACAGCGCCTCGCTTAAACACGGCCCAGGATGCCAGTCTTCTGAAAATGCCCAATAATGAGAGTTAAAAGCCTGGCGAGCTCACGGTGTGCAATCAGACCTGTTGTCCAACTGCCAGGCCATGATGGGAGGATCTATTTCAGCATACACAGCAAGTCAATTTGGACTCTTGCTGAGCCCCCAGTCCACATGAACTCCGTACCAACGTCTTGATGAATCTACGCCGCTCATTCTGGCAATTGGAAGTGCGCAACCCCATATGGATGGATGTTTCCGTTCAAGGATGGAGGCTTCTTGTGGATCAGTGTCAGTGCGGATGATGGGACCGAGGTGGGACCCAGAAGCATATTGCGACAACATCGCATCTTGATATCATGAACGATTGAGGATGGGCTCATCTAGAAAGCTGGAAGATGTCATTCAAAATGTGTGTAAGTGGTGCATATATCATCATGCGGGAGTTGGTCTACTCAGGCAATTTCGATTGGCTTGTAAGTCCATTCGCGCCAGATCCGCCAGCGGCGTCAATCACGATGTACAAAAACAGCCCAAGGCCAAAGAAATCGATGACATTGGCTCTACTGGTAAAGCTCGGACCATATAAACATGTCGGTTCTTTTGCGCGTCACAAAGCCTTGTCCACAGCTCCTTCCACTTGTTGAAGATCAGGGCTTTGACAACCTCCCACAAAGCCCGATTGGAAAAAAGGAAGAAAAAATTATCAAAAGACGAAAATAGAAACGAGATACAGCCTCATGCAGGTGGAAAGTCTGCTGTAAGGTGCACCTGCCTTATTATTCTCAAGGTTTTGAGGCGTTGCCGCCTCACAACGCTGTTGAGGCCATCTCCATCTCGACAATTTTTGGGGAAGGAACGACATGTCGTTGGAAAGAGCACGCACACCAACCTCCTCCTGGTTAGTCAGCGGGGTCTAGACCCAAGGAGGCTAGTCCAGGCTCATCATTCGCGATAAGAGCACCCCCTGGTCGATGGACCCTGTCATCCTTCCACCTCTTGACATGGCAGGACCCTGGACCATCTTCTGGCTCGTTTTCCTCATCCGTGTGTCGGCTCCTACGTCCCGGATTCACTCTCAGCATCGCCCTATCTTGGCAGCCATGAAGTTATCCGCACTTGCGACGATAGTGGTCACGAAGCGCATTCAGGGTCCATCAGGGTCCCGTCCAGCCTGATGGTGTCTCGGTAGCGCCCATCCCGGGCCACTTTTCCATTCCCATCTCCCTTCCTCCAGATCGTTGAAGCTTCAGCTGCTTTGGCAAGCGAAGCAACGGTCGTGAGACTAGTCAATCACTACCAACCGAGATCAACATTTGAGGCTTGTAATCCATCACATTCAGCTTGGCAAAGTCATCGTACAAGCCTAGGAATTAGACAATCGACACTGCTAGCTCGTTGCCGATCCACGACACACGAAACATTACTCTCAATCGTGATGGATCTCGGCACGGCAGCATCGCACGACGAACTCCAATTCCCCCTCATCTACCGAGAGGGGAAGTCGGGATACAGGCATCGATGGTTTCCTTCCCAAGACTCGGAGAAGCTGGCGCATTAAAGAGTCAAGCAGATAGAGTTCGGCCTGCCCGCAGTCCGTGCTCACAGGTCTCGTCCGAGCCTAAGGGACCGAAGAATGACAGACGCAAGCACTCAATGCGTTGCGGGCCTCGAAAGACAGCTCTCCGGGCAGCTGGGAATACTTTCTTCGGTTCGACGTGGGCTCAACCCAGAAACACCAGTCACCAGCTGGGGGCGAGCAGGCAAGATCCTGAATGGCATCCCGCCGAGACAGCAAAGATCAGCGGTGTCTAGGAAGGATGGGACCCATACCTGGCGAAGACAGGGCGAAGAGCATTGTTTCGTCAGCGAGTGTCACCAATGCAGCGAGCATCAAAATGCCTCTGTCAATCGACAGGTCCCGTTCGTGGATATTCGCAGTCCCATGTGCATCAACAGCATTAACAACAAACGTTCCGAGATACCACATGCATTGCAAGCACACCGCATCGTATCGCATCGCATGGCGGCGCAGTGCAACAACGACCGGACGTGTGTCTCGCCTGCCCTGTACTCGACGGGTTGTAGGAGTCAGCTTCCTGGTCGACTTCGTCGTCTGTTTGGCTCTGCGTCGGAGGATGCTCCGTGGGTCTTTGTGGCCGAGTCGTCATGGACAAGCGTACGGATAGGCAGCACGAGCGAGCGAGCGGACGGCGGACCAGGGTGGGATGCGAAAGAGTGAGAGTGGTGTTGGCTTCCAACTTCTGTTGTTGGCAATCCAATCTCCAAAATATTGGAAGCCTTGAAAAAAGGAGGCGACCACAGACGACGACGATGTGCACGGGTGAGGCAACCAATGAGAGGTCGAGTCCGGGGTCGCGCAGCCAATGATGGGCGGCAAAAGTCCAGCCCCCCCGTTGCCGAACCCAACCAGATCTGTTGGACACGGCCGACCCTCGCCTCCCGCCCACCACTACGCCTCCAGTTTCCAGTTTCCAGTGTTGTTCCCCCCACCGCCCCAGCGGGTGTGCGTCCTTGCCATCCATCCCTCGCGCTGCAGCAGTGCAGGTGCTGCTGTGTTGCCGTCGCCGTCGCCGTCGCCGCGGTCGCTCGAATGCCTCGACCTGACCTGGACTCTTCCGCCCGCGCTCTGCACTGCATCCGGCGAGCCATCGATTTCGGGTGGACTCGTGATCTCGAGATTCCTGTGCGGCCACGAGGTCTGGAAGGGCTGTCTGGCTGACGGACTGCATATATGTGAGACGGCGTCGAGCACCACGTCTCCTGCGTCATCAACATCAGCAGCATGAGCTGTGTCTTGCTTGCAGGGAGGGCGGCTCAGGGCAATTGAGATTGAGGCGTGCAATGGCAGCCTTCGAGGCTTGCAAGGTTGGCAGCTCTGGGAGGGTAGGTTCGTCGAGCTCCAACACCAAGACGGCTCTGACGACGCCACGTTCCTTGCACCGGTCGGTGGATGGCAGCGATGGACCTCGCACTAAATCTGCGATGCGCAACGCCGCACACGCATATCCGCCTTAGCTCCTGCACACCGCTCGTACGACGGTCGTCTGCCATCCACCCAACCTATCGAAACCGCAAACGACCCCCAAAACCTCGTCCCGCTGGTTGGGATTCTGCATTGGAGCGCCAGCCAAGGGGGCCTAGACGGCCCATGCTACGCTGTGCGGCCCTGAGCTGGGTCTCTCCATGCATCTGTTGTTCGCCCAGAGAAGACGCTCTCTGGCTCTCTGGCAGGAATTCCCATCACTCCCCCATTCGCCTCACTACCCTACTCGAAACCGTTGTCTTTGTTTCGTTTCTCTGGCATGGGCTTCCCGACTTATCCATTCCTCGTTAGTTGCCGTACCCAGCCATTGGACGGACGCCGTCGTCCGTCACCCTTCTCCACTGGCATGCTCAATGCGATTTCCGGGCGCACATGACTCCAGGGTGCGAAGCCGCCCGTATTTCACTTTCAACCCCCCGGCTTGCCAACCCTTCTCCTACCCCGATCCTCCGAGATTTGCCCTTTCCCATCCATTTTCACCTTTTCACACCCATCTGCAACTCTCCAGACATGTTCAATGGCGTTTTGGGTGGTAGGAGGGGAGGCAAGGCCACTGTCCCAGGGCGAGGACAATGCCCTGAGTCCCGACCTGTACATTATGGGTGGCAAACGACGGATCGGTCATCTTGATGAAGACGATTTCTACGACACCTACGACCACCAGGACGCATTTCCTCAGCCAAAGAGGCCGAGATTATCACATCTCATTCCCGACTCGGACCCCGGCTGTACACCACCACCACCACGCGGCTCTGTTCCCGTGCAAAACCTGTCTTTTCTGGTTATCCGAGAGCAAACATCGCCGACACCGCCCACGCCCGAATGTGCGGAACCCGATGTCAGCCCATCAGCCATGGAAAGGACCGCATCAGGTTTATCAATCTCATCCGACACCAGCATTTATAACCTCGCCGAAGATGAGGACTCGAAACTTCTGGACGATGATGCTGCCGCCCGAATGGTGGAGGATCGATTGCACCTCAACCGGCGCCGAGCGAAAGACACGCAGCGGGAGAGGATTTTGAGGTCGCTCATTCAACCACGGTCACGCCACGCCGAGTTCTCCATCGACAACGCCGCGTTGGAGAGTATCTTCTCTGCGGCAAATGAGATTTTCTTTCACAACTGTCTTTCTCAGCGAGTCACCTGGGATTGGTCTCATGCGTCCAGCGCCCAGTACAAGGACCACATCATCGGCACCACAGCTCTTCGACGTTCCAAGATGGGAGGATTTGAGACCCTCATTGTGCTATCGAACCCAATCTTGAAAGATAAGAAGTACAATCGACGGCTTCTCATCTCAACGTTTTTACACGAACTTATTCACAGCTACCTATTCATCAAGTGCGGCATCAAGGCTCGTCACTGCGGTGGACACACGCCAGGATTTCGGAGAATCGCAGAGCTCATCGATATCTGGGCTGGGTCGGACAACCTGCACCTCCGCGACATGGAAGCTGACCTAGAGCACTTCCGTGAGGACGAAGGTCGCTCCTGCGGTCACGGGCCGACATTTCCTGAGGCGTCTCCTCGGGCCATCTTCCACAGCTCTCAGGAGTACCTTTCGCCTCATCAGCACATTTACTACGAGCACCGATCCTACGAACATGACAGACCACGCCCCCACCACCAGGATCGTTGGGATTTTTGCATCAATGACCACCCAGAATACTTTCCTGTCAGTCGGGGTAGTAGTCCCACATCGACGATCCCGACCACGACTGAGGGGGAATTTGAAGAAGTGGAGCCGTTGGAGGAAGGCGAGATCCGCGAGACACGTGGACGACTCTACTTCCCCGACGACTACGCCTCTAGCAGACACTCATCTGCTCACCACGAACGACATTATGACTCACACGACGGGCGATGGGCCCGTCCCGATGACCGACGAGGGCTGGTCTTAAGCTACGACAGCAGCCCCAGCTCCATCATCACCATACGTTAGGGGATGCCGGAATGCATCAGCGGCATCGCCAGTCATTGTATATTTACTTTCATTTGTTTCGCGGGTCGGCACAATGGCGCGTCAAGTTTGAAAAGCATATTAGCATGGCGACGGTGTTATCAATGGTTTTGGCGGCGGCGGCGGTCCTCCATGCGGAATCTACCAGGTGCATCTTTTCGGCTCAACATACGGACGGACTACTACTTTGTAATCCCTTTCCCATCATCTTAGACTCTTCTTCCCTGGCCTGGCCAGGCTTTCTACATATCATATCATCAATTCTAAACCAAAGCAGTACACACCACTGCTTTCCCTCGTCCCTCCTTCCCAGCACATAACCATGTTTCTTTCACCATGCTACGCGGGACGCGCAGAACTTCCCAAACCCATCAAGACTACCCCGCGGCACTGACTGCGGTCGGAATTTGAGTCCTAGGAATGAGCCCAGGCACCTTCTTTGACCCTTCCTACACAACCATATGGGAAGGAAGGAACGTGCCCAACGCTGCGACATCTGGCAGCTGCGCCAGACGCACCCAAGCGCGTCAAGGTGCAAGAAACAAAACTTACAAAACGGACCTGTCACCACATCACTTCAAACTCGAACAATTGCCAAACATCATTTCGACCGTTGCAGCAATTTTAAGATGGCAGAATCACAGAAGAGATCGAGAAATTCGCCACCGCGCTGCCAACACTCCTCCTTGATATTCCGAAAGAACGATCACCTGGTACAGACGCAGTCACACAACATAAACGACGTCGCAATAACGTTAGCCGAGAGCATCGCCGGACAAGTGCAATGGACCGCCCGCGAGAAACCGTTGAGAGATACCGTCGCCCGCATTCTATCAAAACAAGGACCCGACAAAAGCCCGAAAATCGTTTCAGCCAGCACGATTTTTACCCTCATGAAATTGATCGATGAGCTCTGCTTTCCCGGCCTGCTCTTCCCCACAACCCACCTGAACCACGCCTCGCATCCGGTGCTTCTCGAAATCGGACAATGGCGGGGTCGCGTGGGGTGGACTCAGGCTCTCCGGACTAAGCCTGGACTACGCAACACCAGTCCGAGCCCGAGCGTCTCCATCCGTTTGAGCACGGTCCGCCACCATGCGGACGGCAAGACGGAGGCGCTTTCGCTCCGAGAAGTCATCCAAATCGCGATCCACGAAATGGTCCACGCCTACCTGATACTCCTTTCCTGTCGACAGAAACAGTGCGGAACAGACTTTGAGACGATGCATCGGGATTTGGATGGAAGCGGGCATGGCCTCGCCTTCGTGGCGATACTGAAGGCAGTTCTGGGACAAGTGCAAAGTTGGGCACCGCAGTTGAAGGATTTCGGGATGACAGACGAGGCGATTGACCCATACGAAGATTTCAGTGTGAAGTTGTGGAAGAGGGGGGAAGGTATCGCGGCAAGGAGCAATGGCCAGAAGGTCTGGTGGCTTGCAGCAAGACCGCTATGAGTTGAGGACGCGCGCGGTATTGACTAAGACTCGGTCTTCTGGACAACGGCATTCCGAGTGAACATATGGGATGGGACAACTGCTTTTTTTGGTATTCGCTCAAAGACTTGACTCATGGAACCGCACGGGAAATGGAAAGGGGAACGGACGGTTGTTTGTACAGTACAGGGTGGCGCGTAACAAAGCCACAGGACAAGACTGAACTCCCTCACGGGACATTCACACATTCAAGAGATCATAACTATGAGTTTAAATGAGAAGCACTTTATCCATCGAGGTGTCAAATTGCGGATATAAAACTGAAGAAGGCACCCTGGACTCCCCTGCCATCCCAAATCCCCCTCTCAATGGTTGCTAGATCTCGTCTGCGTTCGCGATTTTGAGTCTTGAGAGATCGAAAATTGATCAGATTCTGGAGGTTATTTGTGACATTAGTGCTTAGGCTCACAAACCAAGACCCCGAAAGTATGTAAGTCAGCATGGGCTCCGATTTGATAATGTTGGTCTCTCTCTTTCAACAGCTGATACCCGGCAATATCGTCCAACACGGATATGAACTCCCACATTGTCGTCGTTTCATTCGTCTTATCTTCGTATTCGCAAAATTCTCAAGCGCAAAGATTCGGAAGACCGAAGTATGAGCTGTCTTCGGCCTCGAAAACGAGACGCTCGTGGCTCGTTTCATCAATTTTTTCAAATACATAGTACGATGCCTGCGCGTCGAGGACGGTTTGCTTTTGGCGCAGTCGACGATCGACGAGCCAGAGCCTCGTATCCGGGGATGACGTCCAACTCTTCATGGCCGAAACCAGCCTGTGATATTTCAGCCAAGTCGTTTTATCCATGTTATCGGGATAATCGCGGTAAATTCCTTTAAGTCCGTTGTTAAAATCGCGTCTCCAAAAATACTGATATTCTCGGAGGCCATCGATGGTTAATGAACTGTTGAATTCGAGGGCTATGTGTTTGACCATGCTGCTCCCGACTAGCCGGGGTGCAAATGGCAGGAGCTTGGTTATCACCCATTCAGTGTCTATGATGACGTCCCACACCTGCAGAAGTACTAGGTCCTGGCAGGGAAGAACCATGAAGCACTGGGGGCTTCCACGACTGTCGACGCTGAACATTGCCGGGAATTCATCTATTTTTACAGTGAATTCCGGTAGGTGCGAGTGTTGTATCGCGTCCGTTACTTTTGAACAAGCGTCGACATACTTGGATCACTTTCCGGCGTTATAGCGACGGCACATTGCCATATAAGACTCTTTGCAGGCGGTGAGGACGCCTCCATCGACGACGTACGTTGACGGATTTCCCGCGGTCCAGGAGTGCGGGGCTGTGTCGTTGGCGGGAGTCGGTGCGCCAACGAATCGGCGATCGTCGCCCATCTTCTTTGCTAGGTGCCGAGGAAATGTGTTAGAAGTAGGCCGATGGTCGCGGTAGTTGTTTTCATCGATGTAGGTGAAGATGTGGACGCCTCGGTAGCCGGGCTGGCGAACTGCGAGATCCCAGATTTGGTCTCGCATCTCTCCGGGCAGCATGGGAAACTGGTGGAATGTCTGGGTGGCCATTTCGGTACTTGGCGTTGTAGAATGTTCTCGATGTTGTTGCTTGTCGCTCATGAAATGTTGATATTGCAGTTCGGCAAAGTGAAGTAGATTGCAGATGTCCACGAGGTTGGAGATTTTGAGACTGAGGAGCTTCTAAAGTTTTGCGAAAGTAAGTGCTCGCTGGCGTTTGGGTGTTTCAGGGTGCGACCGCGACCTTGTTTTTGGGCAAACAAAAAAGAAAATTGAAGTACCTTGCGGTCCGGACGAATACCTTTTGCTACTTGGCCACATAGGGGTGGTAACAAGCGTACATGTCCATCAAGGTGATCTTTTTGATCGATTTACAAACGGAGTTGTCTGTTCTCCTGGACAAGCCTAGTCTTGTATCATGGCATCTAAACTTCCTTAATTTGGAAAGGCTGCTACGAAATAGTTCAAGGGTGCTTAGATCTCTTTCAACTCGTGTTCTATTACCAGAGAATATTATGTATGTAGTCTATGTCGGGTTGTGTATGGTCTTTCCAGGGAATCAGAAACTTAATGAACCAACGATTGTAGTTCAGTTTGAACTTTGGCAGCCTCACAAAGCTTCAAACCTCATGTTGCTCAACAGGAAGGATAGCCTAATGCTCGACCAACGGTCTCTCTCCGGCATCCAACGTCTCCTGGATACGCTGAGAGGGCAGCCACTTCTCAGCAGGGATAAACCACCATGAGAACACCGCGAAAATGGTGACAATGCCCATGATGACCGGGGCGTAGTTGAGCGTTGACGCCTCTACAGGAAATGCATATGGGGAGAACAGCACCGCCACAACCCAGCCATTCCATAAGACGGCGATCGCCTGAAATGGGCGACTCCATTTTCCAAGACTCCACGCCGGCTTGGGGAATGTCTTGGGAGTCAGGAAAAGTCTGCCTAGACAGATGAGACCGTAGGCGGCCGCCGACGGTACACCTGCCGCGGAGACCAGCGAGGTGAAGGCCACGGAAGATGGGAGGATCGTGCAAGTGATGACGGAAGCGACTCCCCACACGACGAGAATCGCGTTCCTGGGTTGGCCGTCGACGACCTTGGAAACCCAGGAGGAGTATGGCAGGACACCATCGCGAGCAACGGCGAAGACCAGGCGAGAGGCGGCGAGGACAGCGATAGCAGTGTTCTGGGAAGGGTCAGCCTTCCTTCTGCGTTATGAGGGTCCAAACGTGACTCACAAACCACAAAGCAATGATGCAGATGATGTTCATAAAGATGTGTGCCCTCTGGCCAAGAATGGCAGCGTACAAGGGCACGAACGGCTGAGCACCACCGTACGAGAAGAGGGTATCCGCGTCGGGCTGCATCAAGTCAGCACACATACCCGCTGATCTGTGTGATTTAGACTTACAACACAAAACAGGAAAAGAATGACGACAATGAAACCGCCAATGCCGCTGGTCACAGTACTCCAGAAGATGCCTTGTGCAGCCGCGATACTAGCGTTCTTGGTTTCTTCCGCAACATGCCCAGAGGCGTCGAAGCCAATGAGAATACCCGCAGTGGCAAGATACGAGAGACACCAGTTCCATCCGTCAGGGGCGCCGGTGCCGTTGTAGGTCGTCAAGAAGGCGTCATGAGCTGAGCGAAAGCCGATGGTGTTCTTCGTGGCAATGGGCAACCAGATCATGTTCAGCACAAAGTCCAACAGGACAAAGCCAGTGGACAGGTAGAAAATCCATTTGAAATAGCGAGCTGGGCTGCTGTTAGCAGCGTTACAGTGACACTGACATGAACAACCTACGCGGCAGCAAGTTCCAAATTGCGGCAGCGGCAAGCATTACTTCAGTCGCAGCCCATTGGACCGCCCTGAACTTGATACTTGAGCTGTCAGACGGGAAGTCCAAGTTGAAGACGACGATTTCCTGTCAACTCATCAGCAAGAATACTTCCAGCCATATTCGGAGTTAAGCGGTAACTGACCGAAAGCATGTAGTTGACAGCTCCCTGAGTGTTGCCTGAAGCTTTGTAAGTCTATGCGTCATAGAGTTGACAACAGGTTCTGAACTCGGAACTCAAAACTCACTGGCACAGAACGTTGTCCACGCAGTGGTACTCCACCACGCAACAATGAAACCAAGCAGTCTTCCATACTTGGGCCCTCCAGCTTCAGCAGCCCACAGGTAGATAGAACCAGCAAGAGGAAGCGACGAGCAAATCTCTGCGATGACAGCGGCGGTAATGAATGTGAAGACGCATGTAACGATGAAACTCGTCCTGCTTGTTGTTGAGCATGCTTGAGCTAGCGCAGTGTGGATTTGACCTTACCAGTAAGCCAAGTTTCCGCCAGCTGCAATTCCAGTCGAGAATGTCACGCGGACACCGCCAATGAAGTAAAGAGCAGCTAGTCAAGCTGAATTAGCGCGCGCGTTCTGTTGAGAGCTTCCGATGCGGAACTCACCAAAAGTTGTCGCAAAATTGTGGAAAACATTAAACGTTCTGTGCAACACCTGCAAATCCAGTCAGCTAACGAAAGTCCAATAATAATCTTTGCAACTTACAGGTTTGTAACCTAGGTTTTCCTGCAAAAGTCCTCAGTCAGCCCATACCCCCGGCACCTAGTCTGTATGTGTCAGGTCACGCACCAAGATCCGTGTGTCTTTGCTGGACTCTCCCTCGGTGTCGCTGTTCGTGACACCCACGTCCTTGCTGACGGTGCCATATTCCCGCTGCGCAGTCATCTTGGCGTTGCACTCAAGCAGTTATTGGGTGTCTGTCCAAATCGGGCGAATTGCGGGATGTCCAGAAAGAAAAAACACGCAAAATGGAGAATGCGCGCATCTTATGGTAGGTCCGTCAAATGACCCGAAAACTCGTCAGGTGGGACGGAAATACTCGGCTTTTGTTTTTAGTGAAGAGCGAAACCCTTCCAATGGCGGTAATTTTGACTCGCGTGATGTGGGACTGGATGACGGCATCGGCATGTAGGTACTAAACGGCTTTAGCAACACGCGCAAGCAACAGCCCTCTGTTGTTAGCGAGGTGAGCTCAGATTATATGGAGATGGTTTGGATTGAGAAGAATTCTCAGAGATTTATCTATTTCCCCGCGTTTTTTTCTTTATATCTTTCCAGTTGGCGCATGTATTTTTCTACGCTCAAATGGACCCCAAATGTTGCGAATGTACAGTCCGTTGCGTTAACAGCGTCCGCCCCCTAATTTTCAGCCTGAAAAAGGTAAAAAAAGGGGCTTTTTACTAGAAAACCACTAAATCGCTCTAAACTTCATATATTAATAACTCTATACGTATATAATACGTATAGCTAAAAACTTAATTAATTAGTCTACTAGTTAAAGGCTATCTAATATTATAATTTTTATTACTACTAGAAGGAAGTAGAGTTCTTAGAATTTTAATTGTTTTAACTTAAAAGTAAGAGGTTAGATAGGTATTTTTATAGGCGTTGGGCGTTATTATAAGAGGAAATAGCTTATATAAATAAATAAAAGCTTAGTTAGCTTAAAATAAAATAAAAACTAAATAAATAAAAAAAAATACTTATTTTTATATTTTTCTTATTCTTCTTAATAATTATAGTAACTATCTCTCTAGAAAAGCTTTTAAGAATTTTTAACTTAGTTTATAGAAAAATATTTATTAATTTTTACTTTTTAAGAATTAAATTAAAATAAGTATTTTTAAACTTTTCTAGTTTTAGTTAGTTTTAGTTTTATTCTCTTTTTTAAAATAAAAATAAAATAAAATATTATAGGAATAATACTACTAAACGTCTTCTTAGTAACTTATTTTCTCTTAAGAAGTTATATAATTTAAAATATAAAAAAAGTAAACAATATAGATAAAATGTAAATTAATTAAGCTTATATTTATATATTTATTTTTATATCTTTTATAGTTATTTAAAAACTAATATATAAGTATTTAAGTATTTTTAAAAAGTTTTTATTCTAAGTAAAATACTTAATATAATTGATAAGTTTTCTCTCTTATTTTATTATAAAATTAGTAATTAATATAAATAAATAAGTAAAACTACTATAGAGAAGTCTTTTCATAGTTATATTATTTTATTTTTTAAACAATCCTCTTTAAGTACTATATTTATATCAAAAATATTATTTTTAGAAGTCATTATTTTGAAAACTTTAGTTTTTATAATGACTTTAGAATTTTAATTTAAATTTAAAATAAAAAGAGGTTTTATTTATTAAAATTAATACAAAATAAGATTTATAAAAAAACTTATTAAAATATTATTGATAACTAAATTAGCTTTATTATTTATTATTTTAACTTTAAATTATTTATTTTAAACTAAAATTAAAGTTTTTAAACTTTAAAACTTAATAATATTATTTTGAAAAAGACATAACTAATAAAACAAATAATTTATTTAATACTTTTAGAGATATTGTTCTTATAAACTATAAAATAATAAATTTTTCATTTTCTAAATAATTATTACTTTATTATAATATAAGCTTAACTAAAAAGCTATTATTATTTATTTTTAAAATTAAAATAGCTATGAAGCTATAAAGATTTAAGTTATTAAGATGTTTAAATAGAATATTAATTAATTTTAGTTTATATTTATTAAAACTTTATAAAATTATAATAATTTTAACTTAATCAAAGTTATTTATAAATTTATAAAAAGAAATATTATATTAAATAATGAAATATTTAGTTAAACTTCTATTTTTTACGTTTTAGCTATTAATAAATAAAAAATAAAGATTTAGTTTAATTTTCTTATTTATATAACTTAATATAACTTAATGGCTTAATTAAAAATAGTTTATTTAATTTCATAATATTTAAATTTATAATTACTTAATAGAAAATATAAAAAGTTGATTTATTCTTATAAAAGAAGCTAAAACTATTAAATTTTAAGAAAATTAAAAAAAAAAACCTTTAAAACCTCTTTCTAAAAAAGTTATTCTATTATATAAAATATTAATCGTATTTTAATTATTTTAAACAAACTTTTCTTTTATAAACTTACTCTAAGGATTATTTAAATTTATTAAAAATATTAGTTATAGAAAAGATATTTCTATTAACTAAATTAAATAAAAAGAAAACTTAAATATTAAAATAGAAACCAAAACCCTTTTTAAAAAAGCTTTTATTCTTATTAATATTTTAAAACTAAAAAGAATTAATAAAATAGAAAAAGAAATAACTAATACTTAATAAAATTATTAAAATTCTTTTTTTAAACCCTATTTTAAAACTATTTCTTTTAAAAAGTAATTTCCAATTAGCTATATTCTTTAATAATAAAAATTAGAAATGTATTAAAAATAAAGAATTTATTAATAAACTTATTTTATATAAGCTTCATAGTTTAATGAGTTTAATAATTAAAAACCTGTATAAGATTTAATTAGAATATAGAGAAAAGTTTATTAAAGAAATATATATTTTTATAAATAATCTAAAAAAAGTTATTTACATATTTATTATTATAGATTTTATTAATTTTATCAAAACTTTAAAAAAAAGAGCTTAAGAAACTAATTAAGTCTCTAAATATAATAGGATTATTTAAACTTAAAATTATTTAGAAATTCCTTTAGTTAAAGTTATTATCTTTATAACTATAAACTAAATAGCTTAAATAATTATTATATTTTAACTTATTATAAGAATCTCTATTAATAATAAATATCTTAATAACTACTTATTTATATAAAATATAATTAATATTAATATAAAGTTTAGTTTTAACTAGTTATTTAGAAGTAATCTAGCTATTATTATAAAATATTACTTAAGTTAGAGATTATAAAAAATAATATATTAAGAAGAAAAAAGAAGAAATATAGCTAAATAGAAGAAATATCCTTTTTTATATCTAATTAGAAAAATAGTTAATATCAAAAATAATAACTATAATAACTTAAAAACTTATTTATTATAGTAATTTCTTAATAAAATAAAGAATGTTTTTTTAAAAAGCTTTTTATTATAAATTTAAAATTAACTTAAAAGAATATATTTGTTTAAGTTTTAATAATAAGAGTAAAATAAATATATTAACGTTAATTAAAATATTACTATTCATAAAAAAAGCGTTTAAGTTCATATATTTTATAATTAAATTATAAAAAGCTTTACTTTTTTTATAGCTATAAATATTAATTGTTCCTTTAAAAATATATAATTATAAATTTAGCTAAATAGTGTATAACTATAACTATCTTATTTTCCTTATTATTAAATTATATTAATTACTCTTTTTTCTTTTTCTACTTATTATTTTTAATATCTAACTGTATTTTTATCTAATTACTAATTATATTTAATAACTATTTAAATCTTATCTTTAAAAAAAACTACTTTATATACTTAATTAGTTCTTTTTGATTTGAAAATTATATTTTTAAAAGAGATATTAACTATTAATATTAAATTTACTTTAATAATATCTATAAAAAAGAGTATTCTAACTTACAAACTCTCTATTAAATAACTTTATATATTTATATATATAATAAATATCTTATTTTAATAAATAGTTTTATATTTAATTATAATATTTTAATTAAGTTTAATTATTATTTATATAACTTGAAAATTATACTTCTTCTCTTCTTACTTATTCTTATTAACTTTTAATAAAAACTATTAATATTATAATTAATACCTCCTTATTTATTATAAATCTACTTTTTTAATATTTTCTTTTTTCTAAGATGTTTAATTATTACTATTTAAATAAGTAGTAATATAAATTTATTTAATTAATTCTATATATTTATAACTTAACAGTTTCTTTTTTAAATTATTATAAAACTTTATAACTATAATATTTTATTAAATTATTCTTAACGTTACTCTTTTTTCATCTCTTTTATTTAGAAATTATAACCCTAAATTTTAGAAATGTATAAAACTATATACAATATTGATTAGATTAATAGAATTAAATTAAACTTATAATTTATATTATATATTTTTATAAAAGTTAATTACTTTCTTATAATATAACTCTATAAATAGTAGATATAATTACTCTATTTTTATAAAGAGAATAGCTTTTTTAGCTTTTAAATTTCTATTTTAATTACTTTAATATAATAAATATTAAGTTAAATAAAACTAGATATATCTAACTTATATAATTTAATAAAAAAACTTTTTAAAGTTATTTTTAAAATAATAAAGTTTATTAAATTCTCTATTATATTTTATGAGTTTTATAAAATACTTAAGCTTAATTAAAATAGATCCTTCTTAATACTTAAATAGATATATATTAATAATAACTTTATTAATATAATTTTAACTAAATATTAATAAAATAAGTTCTTTTATAATAATAATAAGAACTTAATTTAAAAAGTTTAAAAATAAAATGTATAAATCAAAGTTCTTTTTAATTTTTATAATATATTTAAGTTCTTATATTAAAATAAGTTTTCCTTAAAAGGCTATATTAAAATAGCTTATAATTTAATTATTAGAGATATTATTAAAAAGTAATATACAAAAGTTCTTATCATTTAAGTTCTTTTTTATAATAATTTTAAAATAAAATATTATAATATCTCAGTTAATAAGTTTATTTTATATACTTTTATTATCTTTTTATAATATAATAGTAAAGAAAAGTAACGTTATATAAATTTAATTACTAATTAAAGAAGTAGCTTATATTTCTATTTAAATAGTATAACTATAAGATATTACTAGTAATAATAAATTAAATAAATTAGAAACCTTTTTTAAAACTATAATTAAATTAGTTTATAATTAATATAAAATCTATAAAATATTAATAGAAACTTAAAAGCCTATTAATTATATTTTATTATTATTTTATAACTTTAAATTAAGTTAAAAGAGAACTTATAGAAGTATAACTTCTATATTATAAATTTTATTAGATATATTATTTAACAAAGTATCTTTAATATTAAAACTTTATATTTAGAAATAATTATTAAAACTTAAAAAACTAATTAAAAATTTTAAAGAGAAAGAAATAAAACAAATAATAAAAAGTTAAAAGAAATATAAACTTTAGAAGAATTATATTGAACTAAATATTAGTTATTGAAAAATTAATTCAAATTAAAATTAAAGATCTAACTTCTTAAAAGAAAACTAGTAAAATAAAAAAATAATCTATAATAATAACTTTAATTTTATAATTTATATTATTAATATAAAGAGAAAAAACTATTTTAGAAAGACATCAAATAAAATTAAAAATATATAGGTTAAAATAGAAAATAAATAAAAAGATCTCTATTATATTCAAATTAAAAAAAAGGTTAAAAAGTTTAAATTATTTAAAATAAATAGATTTAGTAATTTAATTTTAAAGTAATTCCTTATTAATTAAAATAACTTAATTAAAAATATAGCTTAAACTATATAAGTGTAAAATATTTTTTTAGTTTTAATTATATTAAAAGAATAAATAGTATTTAATATGTAATAAGCTAAAGAAATCTAAAAAAGAAAACTATAATTAAGTTTATATTAAGAAAATTAGTAAAAAGATTAATTATTAATTAAAATAATAGAAAATATAAATTAAAAAATAAAAAATAAATTAAACATATAAAATAAAGTTGATTAAGTTTTCCTCTTTTTAGTATATCAAAAACTTAAAAAAATGTATAGAAAGAAGTAAAATACTTAAAATTTTTAATAATTTTAATTTAAAAATAAAACATTAAATAAATATTTTTATACGTATTAAATATTATTATAAGAGGAAATAATTTATATAAATAGATAAAAACTTAGATAGTTTATAGTAAAAAAGACTAAATAAATAAATATAAAACATATATATTTGTTTTTATATTTTTCTTATTCTTTTTAATAATTTTAGTAACTATCTCTTTAGAAAAGGTTTTGTTAAGAATTTTTACTTTAATTTATAAAAAGAAATTCACTAATTCTTATTTTTTAAGAATTAAATAAAAAATAAGTATTTTTAAGCCTTTCTAGCTTTAACTAGTTTTAGTTTTATTTTCTTTTTTAATTTTTATTATACTTCTTTAATTATTTAAAGTACAAATAGAATAAAATGCTAAAAAAATAACACTATTAAACTTCTTTTTAGTAGTTTATTTTATTTTAAAAAGTTATATAACTTCAAGTATAAAAAAATAGAAAATATAAATAAAATATAAATTAGTTAAGCTTATAACTATTTATATATTTATTTTTATATTTCTTATAGTTATCTAGAAACTTAATATACAAGTGTTTAAGTATTCTTAGGAGGTTGTCTACTCTAAGTAGAATACTTAATATAATTAATGAGTTTTCTCCCTTACTTTATTATACTATATATTACGTACGTATAGAGCTATTAGTATATAAAGTTAAAGGTAATTTTAAGGGGTTTTTAAGGTAGATACTATAGACACTATATATAAGGGGTTTTGTTTTTTTCTTTTTAGCGTTATGTTTAGTATCTGCTAACCTAAAAACCCCCTAAATCACCCTAAACTTCATACCTTAATAACTCTATACATATATAATATATGAGAATAAAAATATATTAATTAATAGCCTTAAATTAGGCGGTTATAATGATCTATTTTTAATCTATATATATTACGTACGTATAGAGTTATTAAGGTGTGAAGTCTAGGGCAGTTTAGGGGGGTTTTAGGCTAGCGGAAAATTTTCCTTCCGGGTCAAAGTCGGGGGCGGACGCTGTCAACGCAACGGACTGTACAACGGAGCTAGCTCCGCCTCCGGTAACACGGCATCCTATTTTTGTACTTAATACTTCTCATCGATGGCTGGATGCAGCACCGCAAATTGAAGTCAAGCAGCGAACGACATGTCAGCTTATGTGACCCGGTGTCAAGTTTCATCAAACCCGCTGAAGGGCTGTTATCCGGGTTGGACTTCCAATTATGGAAATTCTGCATGGGTTTGAAGGAAAAGGCAATCACGCAATTGGTTCTAGCAAGGTGAAATGATAGCGGTCAGACAATTGTCAGATAAAGTCGCAGTGGATAATCTGAAGTGGAAATA
Organism: Colletotrichum fructicola Nara gc5; assembly: GCF_000319635.2. NCBI lineage: Eukaryota > Fungi > Ascomycota > Sordariomycetes > Glomerellales > Glomerellaceae > Colletotrichum > Colletotrichum fructicola. The sequence continues at coordinate 1,873,068 of NW_027094057.1, forward strand.
AGTCGTCGGAGCTATTGATGCAATTTCGAAGTTGCCTCGGCTCATGCTCTGAACCTCTTCGTGGACAACTTGGACGCAACCGCGCCTGCATATTCCCATTCTCTGAGAAGCAGTTAAACTTTACGGCCTCGGTTTGAAGAATAATACTCAGTCATGGCTCTGCTAGCCGTAACGCTTTTGGGCCTCTTGGTGTTGGTGGCATTGACGATAGTAAAGGTGACAACGATCAATGACAAACACGTTCATCGGTTGACCACTTACTTACAGCTCGCAGACCTTCACTAAGCTTCGCACGTCGTCTCTATCTCACTTACCAAACGCCGGCTGGGGAGTTAATTACTCACGTCTGCTATGGGTCTTCTGGCAAGAGTACAGAGGCAACGTTACCCTGAAGCTTCCCGAGCTTCACGAACGGCTAGGTGCTTATCGCCATTCAGAGGGTCACTGCTGGTACAACGAGACTGATTTATGTGGCGACAGGTCCCCTTGTCCAGATAGGTCCTAACGAGGTCTCATTCTACTCCATGGAAATTTACGACGCAGTGCATAAGCTCAACAGTGGTTTCGTAAAAGACCCGCGCAACTATGGCGAATTCGTCCAAGACGGCCATCCAGCCCTTTTCTCAATCACGTAAGCTGACTTGCTGAACCTAAATGAACCATCACTGAGAACAATAAGTCATCCAGAAGAACATGCGAAGCGTCGAAGGATACTTGGCCAGTTGTACAGTCGCAGCAAGATTGGGCATTTGGAAGAGCTAATGCTCAAGCATGTGGACCATTTTGTTGCGATGATTCGCCAAAAGTTTGGTGCATTTGACATTGGACCGGCATGTAGAGCGCTTGAAGCAGACATCATTTGTACCTTGGCATGAAGCATCCCAGAGCTGTATCAAGACTGACTAGCTGTAGCGGAATTCTCTTTCGGTGAGGCACTTCATGCCATTGCTGCTTGGTCTAAAGAAGAAGAGCTCGCGATAGTATCCAAGAACGACCACAAAGCGACGTTGATGCCTTTGGTAGGTTCATCATCAACAGGAATGGAGAAGCAACAGACTGATTTGATTAGCTTATGAATTTTCCGACGCTTTATGAGCTTTGGATTTCAATTGAGGACATCGTCTGCCGAGCTACTGGGTCACGAGTCTCGTACAAACAAGGCCTTGCGCAATACGACCAGGTTTGTAACGTGTCGACGCCACTCTATCCCCAACTTATGATGTTTTAGTGGACACACGATGCCTGGACTCGCAACAAGCTCGCCGAGAAACCGACATCCTCTGAATTTCCCAACTTGATCAGATTCATGGTTGCAGCGGGAGTTCCATCCCAAACCGCACTGTCCGAAGCCAAAGAGAACTTGGGACCAGGAACAGACACAACTTCAGCTTCATTGGCACACACCCTGTACGCACTGTCCAAAAACCAAGTGTTCCAACAAACGCTCTACGAAGATCTTGCTCGCGTGGGATTCCCAACCGACTTGACTGCTTTGGAAAACATTCCTCGACTGAAGGCCTGCGTGAAGGAAGGCGTTCGTTGGGCCGGTGCAGCTGCTGCGATGTTGCCCCGGGTTGTTCCAAAGGGCGGCGTGGAGCTTCTTGGTAAATTCATCCCAGAAGGGGTAGGTGCAACTCACTATTGTTCTATTTCTGCAGTCATCGTTTGTGTGTTTCGCGTTGTCTCTTCCGTGTTTTCTGTGGCACTTCTTGCCGTTTATAAACGAAACGTTTGGTTTGCATCTTCTTTCAGTACTGTTCGATTTGTCTAAAAAGATCTAACTGACCAACAAAGACCGTGTTGACTTCATCGCCAATTTGGTATTTGCGGGACAATTCTGCATTCCCAAACCCCGAGCTGTTTGATCCATACCGTTTGGTCAATGAGAGCGGAATGATAATCAAAGAAGACGCCCTTCGAGACAAATTCTATGTTCCATTCTCGAAAGGGCCAAACATTTGCATTGGCCTCCAGTAAGTGATCAAATCTCCGCATGATCGAGAGCCTGTCTGACGATTAATCTGAATAGCTTTTCCTACTATGAACTTTACCTCAGCTTGGCGAAGATCATCCAGAGTTTTGAGTTGGTTGCCCCTGATGAGTCTTCAAGTCACTCACACGGCCACGGCTGGATACCGGTAGAGCTGCCAAAGAGACGGGAATGGGTAGCTGCTGTGCCTACAGAACCGCTGCTCGTTAAAGTTCTGCCGCGGAGACAGGTCGGTTGAGAATTAAGGTGACATACAAAATCTGCAGGTATCTGGCGGACAACAATGTATGAACCTAGCTGATGTGTTGCGGGAGCTTGGTAAGTGTTGTAGAGGAATCCGATTCTCCGAAACTGTTTGTCACAGTTTGAGCAAAGGAAGTACAGCAAACAAACAAAGTCTGGAATGATGGGGTTTTATGTAGATCTTGAGGGTTTTCGTCCTCTGTGATTAATGCGACGAAGTGAGATTGCCGTGAACTTTTGCACGTGGGGTGAAGTCAGTTCAACTGTTCTTGGCCAATCTTCATAGAATTCCGCCGAAAATCGCATTCAAGCTTTGTTCCTCAGGTGCATAGTCAGTTCTATATCAAGTGGCTATTCCCCGCGGATCACACTTAGGTGGATGTCTACGCAGCGCGCAAGTAATCAGTCAATAAGTTGACAACGTAGAGCAGATTGAACGACAGCACTCGCCGAAAGCCATGGACAAAATCAAACCATGCCAATTTCACCCGCAAAACACAGGCTATATAGCACATCTGCCTTTGAAGAGAGGCTGCTACTTTCCCCATGACTTGATCAATGGGGTCATAGATGAGATTGAAAAGATACCTACGTCCCAAGATTTGACCCGCGCCCGAGACGAGCTCTGCCACGCCATAGTCAAAGGCTACACCGAAAAGTTCAAGAGCGACCGTCCCAGTCACCACAAGCACATACGCAGATGCGCCGAGTTGATCGATCAACTGTTTTTCGCCGGTCAACTTACACAGACCGATAGGTATCGGTCGCAGAAAGACCGTTACAGTCTCGAAATCGACATCCGACTTTTCGATCCCGAGCTGGCCACTTGGAGCACTTCATCAATCATCACGAACTATCTCGATTCCCCGCCAACTCGTGCACGTATTGACATCAACACTTATGGCGACTACTACAGTGTCGCTGACATCATCTGCTTTGTTATTCATGAGATGGCACATTGCTTCATCGACTTGTTCTCGTGTGAAGGCGGAGCTTGCAGTTGCATTCGTAGTCATTACACACAGGGGAGGCACGGCCTGCATTTGTTTGATTTGTTGGACTCTATCAGGAGGGCGATTGCTTCTTGGGTGCCAGCCCATCCCAAGACGTCCGAATTTGCAAAATCAGATGCGGGCGAGTGCAGTCACCTGGAAAGAATTCCACGCGTATTCCGCACATGGATCAGGAGAATTTTCTCAAAGCATAGAAAACCCAGAGAAACAGAGAAACTGAGATAGAAGAGAAGGGAGGCATTTGGTTCCAGGCGCGGTTGACCTTTTTTTGGGAAGCGGGATTATCTATAGGAGAAAACGAACATCGTGTCCTCAACACCTATGTCGGCTCTGTGCAATACTTTCACTGCTGAGTGCTCTTTGTCGAGCTAATTTGTGAGTTATTGATCTGGGATCATCTGATTTGTACGCGAAATCACAAATTACTTGCAATGGTTTGAGCCAGGCGTATTGATGAATGCAGCGAACTAACTTCCCGCATCATTTAAATCGCTTTGCATATGCGCAGGTAAGATGTGTTGAGCTGTGGAGTTCTTAAGAAACCTTCACGTTCGTATCGGTATCGCTTTCGTACCGAGTAGTGATCAGCGGTGAGTTGAGTTGACCAAGATCCAGCATTTATGCGTGCTCAGCCTTCATTGGCCCGTCAGTAAACATAGCTTCGAACTTTCGCGGATCCCGCGCCGCACACATGCTCAATATGTCTATGCGCCACTTGGTAATTACTGATCTGCGTAACTCGCAAGCTCTGTAGAGTTCACAAGCAATATCCGCTTGCCGATGGGATACAAATGAATTATCCACTTAGTGTGATTGATTTTCCCGATGAGTCCGAACTCTGACAGAGAGTGTAGATTATAAATAAGACGATCATTTCTGGAGTTGCGACCGGTTCATTGAAGTCGTCACCATCACTACATTTAGCCTAAGCACCCGCATCTCCGATCAATCAACATGCGCCTGTCCGCGTCCGTTCTATTTGGTGCGTACGAATCCAGAAGACGCATTTGCACTCGAGTTCTGACGAAAGACTAGCTGCCATGATTGGTTCCTCCATGGCCCAGACATATGTTGGAAACTGTGCTGTCGACACTGCATCTTGGAGCTCGGAAGCAGATCAAAGAGCCTGTTGCCCAGGGAAGGTCTCACAGTACGCTCAAAACTGGGAAGTAAGTCACCAACGCTATGTCGACTTCTCTATCAACCCGAGCTGATTCTTTTGCCTCAAAGTGTTGTATTCCTCAGTCTGCATACACAAGTTACCGCAGCTGCTGTCTCGGCCGTGGCAAGGTGGCGTCCTTGGGTGGTACTCAATGCTCTTGAGTGCATGCATATGCATAGAGTCCTGATAGACACTTCAATGGCAGTGATTCGTAGATCTGTGTTTGAGATGAGTCCTTTAAATTGTTGTGTGATCTTATCACATCTTTAGCTTCGCTTTCAGATAGAGGCGGCCGATGAGAAGTTGTGTCTCGGCCAATCAGCAAAATTTCCCTGAAGAGCATCATCGAGGCTACGAGTGGTGATCTTAGCTGGCATATTGAGCACCGTTCGTGGTCACCTTATGGTAGTGCGAAATGCTCGAATGGACTTGGCGCTCGAGTAAATTGAAACTCTTTTTCATTATGTCGTTACCCATAGGGATTGATCATGCTTGGAAGGGAATCAGTGCCCTACCCCAAACTTTCATAAGGCAGAGATAAAATATCTCGTTTTTATGCTATTATTGTCTTGTTTTTAGTGGAAATAAGGCTTGTGGTATCAGTCCAACATCCTGATCAACGCCGCCATCGCTATAATTAATCCCGAGCTAACAGGAGAAAGAGCCAAAATGCCAAATCACCAGGTTCCTATTGCGCCAACCAAACCACATGACATCATAACTCGTGAGACCATCCTGACACCTCATACAGGAGGCAATGAAGATGATGTACTCTGCTCGCTGCGATCTCTCTCAGTCTCCACGACGAAGTTTCCAAAAGCCGACGGCTTCTCCCCAGGGGAGTTGGTCTGGCTAGTTTCCAGTGTTTTGCCAGTGGCAGACTGCGCCACACTCGCTGGCGCGGGCCCAAAGTTGCGGCTGTCCCGGTTGTTCGATGACACAGCCTGTCTGGTGGCGACGACCAGACCCATCCTGGCGAGGAGGGCCTTGAGGGGAGGGAGGCAGAGGCACACCATGGCTGCCGACAATTCGCCCATTGACCATAGCGCGGGTTTTACGTTCCAGTACGTGAAGTCTGCTTGGATGTTGAGGAACTGCAGACGGAAGACAGAGATGGCGACGATGCTACAAGGAAAATTGTCAGATTCTCATTGGCCTAGATTTTCGAAGGGGAATGAGTGAGCTTACAAGAATCCAAGACTAAAGATCCCCAACAGGTACCATTTTTGAGAACGAGGGAGCTGAAGCTTCATCAGGGCTGGCAATGGAAGCAAGAAGATGATGACGTCGGTGATGATGCTGCAAGCTCCGAAGACATAATAGAGAACCTGCTGGGACAGGCACTTCGCAGGAATGCTGTGGTCCCAGAACCCAGCGATGGGTGTGCAAAATGCCAGCGACATGATGACAACAGAGACTCCCCAGGCTGTCACGAGGACCATAGCAGCAATGTAGAATTTCCGCATGTGGCCCGAAGCTAGGACGCGATAGTACTGGAGGAGGAACGCCATCTTAAAAGATAGATGTCCCAGGCCATAGAAAACGACAGAGACCCAAAAGCACTGTTTGAATACTGGTCAGAAAAGTTCGAAAGGTAATGGTAAGGGCTTGCTCACCTTGGTAAACTCGACATACTCGGGCACAGAGACCGTCTGAATGTGCTTTCCAAGGCCGTATCGCGTCACTGTTACTAGTCAGTTGTTTGTTCGGGAACAAGGGTTTGGACAAGACAAACTTGTTGCGATGGCGATTCCACAGCCTAAAACCGGTATCAGAGAAAATGCTGCGGCCCAGTCGTCCGGCCCAGTTGACTTGACGACATGTATTCGGGTCCATAACCGAAGGACCAGGAAGAAGGTTGAGAGGACGAAACACATCGTCACCACTCCAATAACGGTAGCCGACCTATCCTCCGCCATCTCCTCCGGCGTAAGCTTCGGCAAATCCATGTCGATAAGGAGGCGACACAGAATCTCGCGATGTGTCTGTCTCCTGGGTTGATGTTGCGAAAATTGAAACATCACACAGGGCCTTCCGGGGGCAGGGGGAAATCGGTGGGGTAAGCGACAGTTTTATAAACCCATCGATTCAAAAGACGAAAAATTTACATGATTAGTTATTCTTGGCGAAAGCGAGAGAAGAAAGACGACCACATTCTCTGGCTTGCCCGGACTGGTTCGCTGGTTGTCAGCAGGGCTGCGCAACTTTGGACGAATGCAGCGCAAGGCGTACAGCAGCAAAGGAAGCAGCTGTCGATCCGTGGGCGATCAGGAATGTGACAAAAATGGGAAATCGAGGATGCTATTTCGCCGGATCGGGACGGGCTAGTGGACTTCCCCGGTGGTCTAGTTCTCCTTAGCCGACCGTGACTGGATCGTGTCATTCCGGACGGTCCCCCAGCTGTGTGGTTGGCGAGGAAGCTTTCGGTGGCGGCGTTCTAGCTCGCGGGACACGGGTTACCGTTTTCACAGATCAGCTCATCGGACAAAAGACGAGAGCAGAGCATTTCCAGCAAAATTTCGATGGGGGCGCTTAGTCGTCGTTCAATTCGGTAAGGACTCGCGCACTAACATGAAGCGCCGTTCTTCGAAGCTGTGCATCGTTACAAGCCAGCTACAGGGCCACAGCAGGACCCTGGGTTTTCTCGTGTGCATTGCCTCAAGAGGCAAGAAGCTGAGCCTTTGTATGGCGCAGATCTTGAGAGACGGTGCGCCGAAGAACCGACAGTGCCACGTGGCTTCGCCCTGATTTCGCCGCATCGGGTTACCACCGGTTCTTCGACGATTCCGAGCTGACTGGTTTGACAGCTGAGGGCGTGTATGGTTCTGTGTGATGACTAACTTGGTTCACGGTCTGGGAACTGCCGAGATGCCCCTCTAGCGTTCTCTAGCTTCGCCGAGGTCAGCGAGGTGACGACTTTGGCATGCCTGGTAGGTGTGATGAAGGGTGATGTCTCAGATATAACGTCAAGTTAATTTTGCGTACGGGCTGTCAATAGTCGTGATGCCCTCATGTTGCCTCCGAAGGTCCGTGTGAGTGATGCTTATCTCGGCTTCATCTGGTATCGGCTCCGACAATGTAGTTGGGTTGGTGCATGTTGAGCCTCCTTGTGTCTCCTGCAGGATTTCTGCACGGCTCCACCACCGATTGGAAGTGGTAACGCGCTCTCTGTTGGAAGTGCGTCTGACAGCCAAGACATGCAGGATATCTCAAACGGAAACCACCCCCACAATTTAATCGTCTCACCGATTGCTCGGACTTTCTCTGCAGTTGAGCAAACATCTGCTTCCGGTAAGATGTGCTGGTGAGTTGTTAAATAGTACTCCAAGTCTCTTCACCGCCGGACTCCGGGAAGATGGAGAGACCGGTCTGCTTCAGTCCGGGTCGATGGGACAATCGATCTTGTTTGTTGAAGAATCCAAATGACACCATGAGATGACAACAATATTGCAAGATCTCTTTTCCAAACTGCTCAGCCGCCTTACATCTCTTTTTCAAAGCTACGTCGTTCGTATTCTTATCCAAGAGTCTTCTTTGCTTGCTGGACACCAACCAACAGTGGGTCGAGCTTCGTGGAGGCCAGGGTTGCTCCCGTAGCATCGGGTTCGTGTACCCGGCACCAACGGAACTACGGATACAGTGATTTATTTCCGCCGCCTCCTTCAGACCCAGTGACTCGATTGTTGCCATTGGGGTGAGTGGACTTGAGAGTGTCCGCATCGAGCATTTAATTTTGATCATTGCGACTCATGAAGGAATGATTGCCTATAAGATGCTGTTGGCATGTCAAGAGCGGTGAGTGATCGGGGCATCACCAGAAGAGACATCTTATCCATCATTTTATCACGAGTCCACAGAAACAAGTGGGCAACAAAAGGCGTTGCCGATAGTGCGAGGTCACGAGAAAAAGCCAATCGTTACTGGTCGGTCCTGGCGGCTTTAGGGGGGGAAGGGGGGAAGTTCCAACAGACAACCTGCTTGTTGATGTTTGCTTCTTCGACAACCTTGACACAGTGCGGTCAGGGATCCAGAATTTCGGGCTCGTGAGTGAAGTTCTATTGGTTCTCAATGTTGGTCAGGTCACAAAAGATGTGAGCGGTTGGTAAACGGCACTTAAGCCCCTGCAAGAATGGCGCAACGAGGACAGGGGACCCCGTCTCTTCACCCAGGATAGGACAATAGGGGCACCAACGCAGCAAACCTGCATGATGCAACCATCCCAATATGGCAGGCTAGGGATTGCCCCGTGGATAGTTACGAGAGAACAATATGAAGAGAACAATCGAAAGCCGAAGCTTGCGCGCCCTTCGCCCAGAACCTCGGTGTTAAATCTCATTCTTCCGGAAGACCCGTACATGATAGACTTGTCACGAGCCCCCTTTTGGCCTGCGTCCGTTGGTCTGGTATGCTCGTAAAGTGGGAGTAGGATGGATCGTGACTAGGGAACCACAATATGTGACAGAAAATTGAATTTCCCCATGTCCAAATTTGCAATTCGTCGATCCCGCGTGGGAACCTCGCCATTACGGTTTCACTCACCAGTGAGATCATTGCGACATCCAATTGCAAGGTGACCCAAGCTGAGGCGAACCCCGAGAGTCCACACACATCACGTTTGGTTGATAAGCACCTACGAAGCAGAGAAGCAAGGAAGGACAAAGATCACGAGAACAAAGCTTTTCAGGGTATCTCATTCATCACAACGCTAAAAACCGCCGAAAATCCATGAAATCCGATCACCAAGCCCCGCAGAATATCAGAAGACAAACGTGCTATTCCCCTATCTCTAGGTCGTCTGATTTGGAGCCTCCTCCCAACTCCCCAAGCCCCCGTCATCCATCGTTGGCGAGATGTTTCCATAGTAGTCATTAGTGAGTTGATCTGCTCGAAAACGTCGCTCTGCTGCTGGTGGCGTGTTCCTGGAGGATCTTAGCCTCTTCCAATGCCTCTCTCCTGGCAAACTCGTCGAGTAACTTGGCTGCGGACTCCAGGGGAAGGTCGGCAACGAGTGGGCGGAGATGCTGAGTTGCTTGTCAGTACTTTATGCGCAAACAGATGGGCTGATTAACAAGAAAGAGATTATGCAGGCAGGGGTTTGGCTGACGGGTAGGGGACAAACATACCGCAGGGAATGTGTTGGATTCTTTATACTTGAACTCTTCCAACATCCGGTTCAGTCGAAGTACCTGCTTCCATGGCACGATGATGTCACCGATCAAGAAGGTCGGAAATCGGGCCAAGGCAAGCTCCCCAACAATCCAGCGACGCTGGAAATAGGGCCGCATCATGAAGTCTGTGGCACCTATCCAGCGTGGCGCCATGAATGGGATTTCTCCGTTTGGGCCTTCTTTCCAGAGGTACTCGATCTTTGTCGCCCATTCGTGTGTCGGTGAGTAGTGTTGGGGGTTTTTCTCCCGATCACCCGGGTCTCCCCAGTGAGGCGGCATGGTATCTTCGATCTCGGCCAAGATGTTCATGCCTTCGTCTGTGTGCTCCATCTTGTCGCCTAGCCAGCCGACAACGAGTTCGGCTGATCTGAAGACGTTCCTCATGTCGGTAGTCTGCCTCTGCTTCTCCCACTCATCGCACGGATTGATGCAGAGGAAATCACACCAGACCCGCAAGACGTTGGTCTCGTTCACAGGACGAGATGTGGGCAGTCCGAGAAGCTGCCTCAGCCAGCGCGGGCCGGTGTGGGGTCTCCGAATAGGCGTTCGCTGGAAACGCTGGGAGATGGTTGGGAAGAATACCGCGCGGATGTTCTTAAAGCCAGGGACAGATGGGCGGTAATTGTGATGGTCTGGCCATTGACGAGAATCTTGTCGGTTTCGGAAGAGTCTCCAAAGAGTGAAGAAAGGGCAATAAAATCCAAATCGTCGTTCAAGCGGACGTTGACCAAGCGGCACTCGATAGGGGCACTGATATCGCGCGCTGACTGTATCTCAATCAGGCGGATCTCACGCCTTGACGAGTCCAGGCGTTTGTAATGGATACCTGTACTCATGTTGAGAGAAGAACTGCCTTCAAACCGGTCCGCAAAAGTGACGTTCCAGATTCGGGACGAAAGAAGTAAGCAAACAGGAGGGAAGTTCCTTTCTGGGAGCCCTTTTTCCTTTCAGATATCTCTCCGACAAGACTTGTGCTTCGTGTTACCGTAAATTGGAAAGGTCCGAGAGCGGTAGGGCGGGAGACGCAGACAGGCTGGACCGGGGGACTTCTGAACGGCTTGCATATGTCGCACCAACAAGAAAAGGGGGGATGCAGCAAACTTCCAGAAAGCTGAACGGGATATCGGCGTTTATACCAAGAACGCGTGAAAGCGGATCCTGACGATTCCAACAGGGAGTCTGGGAGCCACCACGTTGTTGGCTGCTGCCACCCCTCGGTTGGGCCTTTCAGACGGCAGGGATCATGAAAGCGTGTTGGTCCTAGTTTGTGCTGGGCGATGGTTGGCCCTGCTGGTGCCCCCTCCTCCCCTCCCTTTCAATTGTTGCTATGGATTCATCGTGAGTCGAGATTTTGGGCTGATCCAGATCTTTTATCCTGGTATTGGGATGTGTGCCATTAAAGACAAAAAAGCAAAATGTGACCCTCATAGATATCGTCGACGATCGATGACATCTTCAACTAGGACTCCCCGCAGATTACTACAGCATGTACCTATGTAGCCTGGTCTCTTATTCGTTGCTACCTCCACATGCGTGTTTGCTTTCAGCTGACAGATCGACCATTAGGCATGAACATGGGTTTCGAGACGATTTGGCTCGCGCGCGCATGCAAGCTGGAAGTGGTTACTGACGGATGGATCATGGCTGCTTGTATTTGTCCACCACATCCATGACCTTAGGCTATGAAATTTTGAACGACTTCTTATTGAGAGGAGATCATGTAATGATATCGGAATCAGTGTCGTGCAACCCCGGATGATCCCCACTTCCCTCGTACATGGAACAGTATGGCCCAGCGACCACGTTGCTTCTCTTAATAATTCTCCCTGTTGATTGTGCAGTCCCAACAGACCCCTGACCCGGCAATCAAGCTCCGTCATCTAGATCGCTGAGGCCCGGGGAGAGAACACGTTTGAGAACAGATAATTTGGTTCAGTCTTCATTGCAATGCATCCCTGATTCAGAATCAATCCTGGATAACCGATGGTGAGCACTGAGTACTGCGATCTTGGTTGTCGCAGCTTCAGGGGTTCATCACTCAGTCGGTATTTTGCTTGCTGAGTCGACAGAAGCAAGATGCCTGCTTGCCATGCACTCGGTTCGGACCCTTTTTCGTTCACACCCCCATGGTACAACTCCGTATGGTATTCAAATCCAGAGATTCAGTCCATGGGTCCTGGTTGCTGCATTGATCAACAGATCCCTGGCCGTACTCAAGTCGTCCTCCAATGAGCAGGCAACAAACTTCAGTAGTCGACAAACTTAATGAGACAGGGAGCTTCGAGCTCGCTGTAAGCCCACTGACTTGGATCAATGGCATCAACAGTGCGAATTTTCACGGTGTATCGGTCAGTCTCGAACACGGCCAAGGCTCTGATCATGGATGACGATGGTTGAGATGAGATGGGCAAACAGACATTCAACCGCCGATTCTGCCACGATAACGAATTTGGGTGCGCGTGACGGCCATGGATAAAACGCAGGTCTGCCCATTTATCGAGTTGGTGAATCTTTGACAATAGAAGACAGACAGTGTTTGCCCTGCCTTGAATCCAGTTTCACCGACTTCTCCGTCACGCTTTCTTGCATTTGTACTGTTTCCTTCCTGCGGGCAGGGCTCGAACGTTGCATCGATGTCTGTTACACCTGACTTCGCCGGCCTTGGGGCTCACGATGCTGCTGCAAGTGCATTTTCCTCTTGGGGAAATATCTTCAACACATTGTGGAGTTCTGGCGGCTCCCACGGCTGGCCACGCGATGAGGACCTTGCAAAGGATCCCAAGAGACTGGCCTCCATATGCGGGCCTATCAACGCCAGAATGATCAAGGAGATGAACTATTCTGGGGCGCCGGTGCTCAAGGCAGAGGCTGTCGAGTCTCTGCTAGAGTACATGTACAGGAGATCAGTTGAGTTTGGTGTTCCTCTGGACACGCCCATCTCCTCCAAAGGATTCCGCTTGGGATACTCCCTAGGACTGGTAAGCTCGCCCCCGACTTCAGATCGCTCTTCAGTGGCGAACGATGTGATTGTTGACTCGTCACACAGCTTGCCCATCCCCGCCACCCCACGGTGGTCCAGGGATTTGTTGGTCTCTTCACATGGCTCGTTGTACAATACGATGATCTCGTTGGACAGGCAGAGGGGGCAATGGTTGAGGAGGCCATGGCCTTCCACAAGCGTTTCTTCAGCGGCCAGCGCCAGAAGCACAACCTGCTAGAAGGCCTTGCAACTCTTCTACGGGAGGCCTACGACCACTGGGACCCCGTGTTGGCCAACATGCTTCAACTATCCGCCTTGAAGTTTTTGACCTGCAACCTGTTGGAGCGACACGAAGGCTTCTTAAGCTTTGAAGTTACCAGAGCAGGCGAGAAGTTCCCTGATTTCCTCAGAGACATGTCGGGAATCAACGTTGCATACGCCGTCTTCTGCTACCCTAAAGCGATGTATCCTGACGTTTCACAATGGATCGAGGCCATTCCAGACATGGCCAGAATCATCGATATCGCAAACGACGTCTTTTCGTGGGTCTTACTCGAGCATGTCATTTACAGTAATCATTGGCTAACACAGGCTCTCTGCAGTTTCTACAAAGAAGAGCTCAGCGGCGACACCCGAAACTATATTCACAACCGGGCTCTGACCACGGGAAGGCCACTTCTTCAAATCGTTGAGGAGACCAAGGAGGAGACAATGAGTTGTGCCAGGCGGGTGGCGACCATTCTCAAAGGAAGGGGCACGTATGAAGCATCCTGGAACGAGTGCGTCGCGGGCTACATAGCCATGCACACAACAAACGCACGTTACAGGTTTGCCGAAATGGGTCTCGGGGAGGAGCACCCCCTCGCCCCCTTTGAGCACAGGATCGGTGAGCTGTTTGACCGTATGAAGACGGAGATACGATGAAGTTGCCATGAATTCGAATGAGACAGGACAAGATACCACAGTAGGACTTTTGGGGTTTAGGCTTTTTATTTCTCTCTTCGTCGGTCTGAACTAGTGACTGGGAACAGAACAATTTGTAACTTTGGATTCTTATATAGATCTTCGCCAACAACCAATGACTAGGCTTGCCATTGCAGTAACACATAACAATGCCAACAACGCATGGTCTTTCTGGCATTTATCCGCCAACATCCTTGGAAGAATTTGTTTCCTGAAAGTTGTGTGAGATCACTTTGATCGGCAGCTTTGCTCCCTGAACCACCCACTGTACATGTCCGGTGCAGTCTTAGTTGTTGGTTACTAGTGGCCTTATCAGTTACGCTAGATAAATGACCCGAGTGTGATCCGGCAGCTCAACTCCTTCAGGCTGACCGCAATTTGGAAATCATAAGCTTGCGGCCACTTGGACGTCTTGAGAATATTCTCCGGCGACTGCACTTGGGACTAATAATAAGTTAGTCAGGCAGGAATGTGTTAAGGCGTTTTCTACGTGCCAACCTACCTTGACACCTCGTCCACCTGCTTCTGGCACCATGCTCCAACAAGTTCACAGGGTTCGGGATGAGTCTACCCTACCCTATGCGAAGTTTCTGGTTGGGCCGTTGCACTCCTCTTTCTTAGAAAAGAGCGAGGGGCGTGTGGGGGCCACAACTTGCAAGCCAACACTAAGTAATGTTACATGTGTTAGGTACCTGAGAGGGAATAGCGTAACGTAGCCAACGCTCGGGCTTTAGATATGATAGAACAAGATGGAAATAATAGAATTTGACGTTCTTGTCAAAGCCTGGTGGGTTATGTGCTGGGATGTCATCGGCCTCCTTTTTTCGATATATGACGTCGCTTGCTGGTAAATCTTGGCTGTGCTGTCACTCAAGTGTTAATTTTGTTCAGCTTCGATGTGACTCCGAATTGCAAGCCTCTAGAACAAATCATGACCAACAAGCTGAGATAATTTCGGTTTACCCGCAAATGAAGTTGGATGTTCAGCCCGCTTCTAGACTCGAGTCACGGAGTTGTCGGGTGGACCACAGCAAAAACAGCAATATTCTATGACAGGGCATTTGCGCGAAATTAACTAGGCATTCGGGGAATGAATGACAGAACTCTCCCTCATATATGTCTCCATCACTTGCAGCCGTATGGGAGGCGAAAGGGTGCAGCCGCAGGTAGTACCTTGCTGTACGATACCATCAATCGGAAGTGCAAACGAGGAAAAAGAATACATGACAGAATCCGCGGACTGGGGAAACGCGGAGGACTTTGCAGAAAGCGAAGGCTCAGAGCGCGTTAAGTTGTTCCAATATTTGAATGCAGTTGTTGTGCCACAACACTCACCATCAAATAGAACGGGGGGCGCGGAATAATCGCTCCTTTCTGTAAACATACAAATGCAAGTGTTGATAGACTGCTCAAGTCAAATAGGTACCGCTTCTCTTCAAACTTGGTACAATGACTTAACCAATGAGCGCAAGGCGCTGGTCAAGTTTTGATATACTAAGGACTGGACAGCAACGACTTGGCCATTAAGGTGCAAGGAAAATGTATGAGGCCGGTGTTTGTAAAGTTGCGATCACCTTTCTGGGAAGCCCCCCACGGAGAGACATAAATAGTACGAACATCAATGAATTCTTTACCACCAGAACTTTTCTTGCTTCAATACTCAACATCTGGCTTTTCGGGAGTGACGTTTCAGTCGACTTGACTCCGACTTCCATACATTTCACACTTGGCCAACATCAGCAAACGAATAGAACCATGGCCGCTCAAGGCTTACCACACGAGCCGCAAGATTCCGCAGCCAAGGCCTGCGAGACTTTCGAACACCCTTGTTTTCCGAAGCTCTGTGAGGAGAGCTTGGCCGAGAGTTACGCAAGTTCATTGAGATCTTTGGCCGATCACCCTCCTTTCCTGGACTTGACAGTAGGGACATACGACGCTACCGACCTCCAGGATGCCACATGCGCGGGATTTCTATCCGGCGAGCGCTATCCACATCAGTTGATGGCCAAATCTGCATTTCTGAAGTGGTACTCTAAACAGTTTGCGCCAAGAGCCTTTGATGGTCCACCACACATAGATATCCACTTGACAATATCACCGCCATCCGCGCAGAGAAAAATATTTTTCAGAGACAGTTTACGCGAAATCATCAGGATGTTCGATGACTATTTCTTTTTCGGCACATTGACTCGACATCGCCCCTGCTACTTACGCCCCTTGGTCCGTCTCGATGCCGGGAATGATCTTCTAAAAACACATCTCTCACCCGATCGCATTTATTGTGGTGGCATATGCAAAGGTAGCTCCGAGTTTGGGTATCCCTACTCTGAAGTTGCTGTATTTGAAGCCCTTCGCGATCACTCGGGACCAATCTATTATGCATCGCTACAGTTCGCAATCAGAACCCTGTTGCATGAGCTGCTACATGCATATATTGACGTGTTCATCTGCACATGCGCCTGTTGCAAAAAAGATATACCAAACACTAGGGGCTTTACTGGACATGGCAAGACATTTCTGAGGATGAACACCTTGATGATGGAGGAGTTGAGGAGTTGGCATCCTGATTTCACGGCCTGGTGGCCCTACGACCTCCACGGGGGGTTCTTCTTCCCGCTTGTAAGTTTCAGGGAGGAGGAGGACGAGTACAGAAAATGGCGTTCGCTACCACATTTCGGACGCTTGAATCCTCTCATTCAAGAGGATTCTCCTGAAAAGCTCGTTTGTATGGAGATCAACGACAGGGGGTGTTTGGTGTCGGTTACATGTACGCATGTATGTCACGGGCTAGAGCCCGGATTGATATCTCCGGCTTCGCCGGAGCAGTTACCGAGATCCGGCTCCGTTGGACCCACTATTCTGCCGCAGTACGCCGCCTAACCCGGCCTGTTTCACCGCTGTTAGGTGCCTACCCTTGTAAAGTCCTTTCTTCCTTCTTCAGCTTAGAATAGTCAATCGACGGCACCTCTACGTTGAACAAGCCTAGGGGCCAGCCCCTTACAATGTATGGTCGAAAACAGAGAGTTCGAAGCCAACTTCAGAGTCAGTTCCAGAGCCAACTCTCGAACCAGCTCCAGAGCCAACGCCTCAACCAACTCCTTGAAACAACTCCTAAGTCATCTTCGGGGCCAGATTCAGGCTCAACTTCTCAAGATCTAGTTGCGATTATAGATACTTCCAAGACGTCCAAGGGCTTCCGACTCTTCATTGCGTCCTTATTCAAGCGAGGTCAAGCTCTCGTGACCAAAAGCAAATCTAAACGACACAAGAAAGATGAATGACAAGACGGAAGCGGTTTTCATTTCGAGAATACTTACTCTTACAATAATACATTTTGCGAATTTTTCTCTTTGTTAGGTCCATTATATAGATAGCTGGCTTCAGTTTCAATGGCGGGACCTCGATTGCAGGCCTACGAGCCAGCTCGTTCTATCAGCATTCAAGTTATCATAATTATCTAGATCAAGCCAAATAAAGAAAAGACTCGATCAATCATGAGACAGGCTTTAGTGTGGGTTAAAGCAATGAATGGTATTGTCTCTCAAACGAGACCAGACGGCCGCCCAGCGAGGCCTGGAGGTTTCAAAACTCTTGTCGAGTTCCTCAGTCTTTATGTCGAAGGTTTGACTTATTTCTGGGTTGCTTACTTTGACGACAGTTTACTCGACAAGTTCCAGTATATAGCATCGCCCGTAAATCTATTCCAGTTGTTCTATCTCGCCATTAACGACTTGAATTCTCAGACAAAAAGGCGTCATCTCAAACACCAAACACCAAACATTAACATGGAAAACCAAGTGTTCCCACAATTCCATGAATTTCACTGCAAGAGGACTGAAATCTGCCATCTTGTCTCCTTTCCAGAACCTGGCATTCATCAGCAAGCTTATTCTGCCAAATCGATCCAGCTGCGGCCATTTCTGCCTCTGATACCAGGAACCTACAACGCTACACAACTCGCGTACGAGACGGTCAAGGATTTGCCGAGGGCCTTGTACATGGTTACCAGAGATCAGCCCGTGACAACTTTCTTACTTACTATATACAGGCGGCGCTGAGAGCAGATGTCTTTCGAGCGTGGCAACAGAACGCTCTTCAGCAAGGGCGGCGATTCCCCCTTTCAGTTGACGAGTTGGCAGCTGCGGCAATTCTTGACAATTATCTCCATGACTTGATGAAATGTCTCGACGATTGTTTCTTCGGCACCTTGACTCGCGTTCATCAAGGGCATCAAGCCCCATGTGTCCAGCTCTCTACAGGATATCATGTTCTGAGAGATGAAGCGGGGATCAAGTATGGAGAAACAATTTCTAAGGGGAACTCGTCTCACATCAAAGTATGGACTCTTACAGCGTCTTCATTGTGTGCAGAGACCGTTCCATGGTCAACCATCGTCTCAACTCTTATGCATGAGATGACCCACGCCTATCTCAACACTTTTGTTTGCAATGGTTAGCAGTGCACAAGAAACTCCATCAACACCGTTGGCTTAAGTGGGCACGGAAATACGTTCCTCAAAGTCCATGCTCTTATCCTTCAGCAAATGCGCTCCTGGCATACTGTTCTGGCGGACATGGACTCCGCATGTAGTCTTGAGGGAGGCTGTGTTGATGGGTACTCATGCGCCATTGAAAATGAGGCATATCGACAGGCCATGCTTGCAGATATCCTACGGAATTTCCTACCTCTTCGAGCTGACAGTCCCAACCAATTGCTTCGGCTGGTTCAAGGGGAAGTAAATGGCAGAACTATAACGATGGTCCTTTTCCGTCGGCGAGGGTCCCCGATTCCGCATCCTGATGCTTGGATCGTACGGTACCTATGCTGCTGATATGGTGCATTGAGCGAATGGGATGGTAGGCATTTGGCAATCTGGCTGAAACTCTGGAGTTTCCTGAGTGATTCGCATCGGCTGTTCTCCATGTTTTTCTTTTTTCTTTTTCTGTTGGGAAGTTTTTGTTTCTGCGATGATTGGTTTTGTAGTACTTATCCGCTTTGCTATGTATCCTCGTCTGGGGACCTTTGAGGTCAGCGCATCAGATACCCTGCTAGGCAATGTTGATATCAATATTCGCGCGACTGTTTGCATGTACACGAAGAAACAGGTTGGTAGTTAATTTCATATTTGTATATCTACTGGTAGGTGTGATAGAATGAAGATGAGGAAAAGCAAGAAGACTGCCTGTTTTTCCTGTGTTATAGGTATTTTATTTCCCGTGCACTAAGTGACTCCGACCAGGGACGATAATAAAAGGAGTAAAAAAAATAGAAGTAGCAACGATAGCAGACGACGACAATAGACGACGACGAGAGACGACGACGAGAGACGACGACGAGAGACGACGACGAGAGACGACGACGAGAGACGACGACGAGAGACGACGACGAGAGACGACGACGAGAGACGACGACGAGAGACGACGACGAGAGACGACGACGAGAGACGACGACGAGAGACGACGACGAGAGACGACGACGAGAGACGACGACGAGAGACGACGACGAGAGACGACGACGAGAGATGACGACGAGAGACAGTAAAGACGACAACAAAGACGACAAAAACGATAGCGATCACAATGATAACAACAAAAATACTAGCTATAAAGTCTATACGCACTTGCAGAGTCGCTGTAGCACAGGAAAATCAGGCAGTCGACTCAAAATAAGAAGTCTCAACGTTCAGGTCCTTTCACAATCAAGCAAGAAGATGCCTGCAGTCGAACGCTTCAACCACATCTATGGCGATATGATATGCGACAACAGCTCATCTTGGCAAATATATCAGCATACCTTGCTTGCTTTCGTCAGGTTATTTCTTGGACTCTTCTACCGGGAATGACCTTTATGGCAAAGCCACCCTGGGAGCATCGCGGTCGCCTATTGTTTGACACCTTTTGCTACCTCCAAATACTCGATTTGGAGGACGCTGCCCGACAAAAGGCGAAGTGTTTCTGTCGATCCTACAGGATAATTAACCTTAATCAAAGGTTCCGCCTTGGAAGGACACCTTGAGTGAGGTTGTCAAAGAAAGCACCAGTTCGGAATCAATCCCCGCTGCCTTCTAAGACTTCCATAAGAGTGAGCCAAGTCTCTCCAATCCCGGCGCAATCATGATCCCAGACTTCTTTCAGACAGTAATTCGTTCCTGGAAAAGCCACTATTAGCCAGCATGTCGGCGCCTCAAGCGCAAAGGCAGGTGCCCGCCCCGGTCCAGTCTATACAGCCTTGCAACCACGCCACGTTTCCAAGGGCCATCCGCCGAGGAGCCGAGGAAGTGGTGCCCGACGACAGACCGGAGTGGCCTCTACAAGTCCATTCATACGGCGCACGAGACCTGCTGAACAAGACCGTTGCCGGTTTCCTCCACGACAAGCTCACCGCTCGCCAAAAAGCGGCTCAAGATGGATTCCACAAACGCTTCAAGGACGGTTCATCTATGGCGGCTATTCTCGACACGATGCCCGCTCTGGCAGGCAAATCACCGCCATTGGACACACTCTTGCGCGACCTTATGCGTTTCTTGGACGACCGCTTCTTCTTCGGCAGTATGACTCGCAGGGGGCTACCAACTGTGCAGCTACTCACAGGATATTCGCATCTGGGCGTCGGAGAGGAGGGCAAGTTGGGTGACGCACGTCAGAAAGGGGAGAACCTTGTCGTAATACGACTTTTCTCTAGCTGGCGTGACCTAAGTGTACCACACAGGACGATAGTCAAGGGTGAGTGGTCAAACATTGTCGGGGTTCTTATTCACGAAATGGTCCACGCATACCTCTTTCTTTTTCTCTGCAAAGGACAGACATGTGAACGAAACAGACTCAACACCTATGGCGTCACTGGCCACGGGCCGGTATTCACTAGCCTCCTGGCTCTCATCATACGGGAGATTAGGAGTTGGCACAGTGACTTGACGAATCTCTACGCCAGCCATTTCGATGCTGTCACCGGGGCCGACTGGAGATCGTGGGATCTGGAAACCTCGGCACGTATTCAGCAATGGCGTGTTTACAAGTCTAAAGGTTACAGGCCCTTTCAGGAGTTCGTCGGTCGCGATCTCGTTGAGTTAGGCGAGGTGAAGATTGGCGGACGGCTGATTCCACATGTCACTTACTGGCCTCCGCGCTCTCAGGTGCCTTTTGAACAACGATTTAGACGGCGAGTTGTCTTTGCAGGAATACGACAATGACGATATGGAGTATGGTGGCGACATGGACAATCACTAAAATGACCAGAGCGATGATCACAACCGACACGACAGCCGTAACAATACAGCGACGTCGAGTGCGACGGTCAAAAGAAATGGGATCTCAGCAGCGCAGGAGGCTATAGAAGAATTGAGCGAGGAGGGCAGGCCTGCTCTTAGTAAAATAGCCGTCTTCTTCTCTGTCTTCTTCTCTGTCCATTTTCTTCTCCGTCCGTGACCCGTCTTCTTCTCCGTCCATTTTCTTCTCTATCCGTCTTCTTCCTCATCCGCTTTTTTCTCTATCTATCTTTTTCTCTATCCGTCTTCTTCTCTATCTTTCTTATCCTTTGTCCGTTTTCTTCTCCGTCTATCTTTTTCTCTATCTTCTCCACTTCTGATCACCGTCGCTATCCTGCAGTACCTTGAGCGTATGTGCCATCGTATTCATGTTGGTCCATAGACTGAGTTGAAATGATGCGGCCCGATTCTGGTCCCTTAGAGGTCAAACACGAGTAATCATTTCACGAAGCGTTAACTTTTGCTTAATCATTATCCCAAGCGTATCCGTACACATTAATACACATGAATCTCGTCTCAGCATCCCTCATTCCCTCTGTTCCCAGTGAAGTTTCCTTGTCTAAGCATCCGGGGTATACACGCCATCCTTGCAAAGCACGACAATCTTCTTGAAGAAACGGCGCCACTCGAGCGGATCGCCCTTGATCTTCACGAACCGGATATCCAGCAGCTCCTGTTCCTCGGGCAGCCGGTGCTTGTCGATGTGGATCTCGCCGTGCAGCGACTGCCTCCTCTCGTCGAGCGTCTTGACCCGCAGCGTGGCAATGTGGTCGCCGTACAGGTTCGGGTTGACCGGCGATAGCGGGACGTTGAGGTGGTGCAGCGCGTCGCTGAGCATCTGCACAATCAGCGTCGGGGGCACGTGTGAGAAGAAGCGCGTGAGCGACTCGAAGGGCACGATGTCCCGGAAGCGGCGCGCCGCCTGCGTGAGCGTCAGCGGGACGCCGGGCGTCTGCGAGAACTGGCTCATGGACGGCTCCTGCTCGAGCGACTCGAGGAAGAGGCGGCGGTTCGCGACGCCGGACTCGCTGCGCGAGATGGGCTGCGTGGAGGACACGACGATGGGGTTCATAGCCGTGAGGGCGGGCCGCTCCCAGTCCCAGGCGACGTCGTTGATCGGGGTCTCGGGCTGCGTGAAGGAGACCTTGCCGGAGCCGGAGGAGTCGAGGTCCATGGCGTCGGCGTTGGACGAGGTGCCTTGCGATGCCGTCGGCTGTTGGCTGAAGTCGATGCGCAGGCTCTCGAGCATCTTGGTGGCGAGGTTGATGGGGTCGGAGACCTGGCCGTCGGAGGTCAGGTGCGGGTTTGTGCGGGTGTACCACGGGTGTTGGCGGACGCGGGCGAAGGAGAAGCGCTTCTCAGGGTCGATAGACATCATGCCCCGGAGCAGGGAGAGGGCGTTCGCCGGTATCCTTGCCCAGAGGGCATCTGTGCTGCGGCCATTGGTCCGAACGTACTCTTGGTATTCCCAGCTGACTTGTGATGGCTCGTCCCAAGGTGTGTTTCCGACGAGTAGCACAAAAAGAATGACACCGCAGGACCAGATGTCGACCAGATCTGGAGAGTACTTGCTGCCGGTGGGCGTGGTCTTGTCCGCCTTGCTGCAGGCGAGGATCTCAGGGGCGATGTAGGGCGGGCTGCCGCAGAGGGTCGAGCTGGTCTTCCGTTGGCCCTTGTACTCGAACATGGTGGCCATACCAAAGTCCGCAATCTTGAGGTTTCCCGTTTCTGAGAGCAAGATGTTCTCTGGCTTCAAGTCGCGATGCGCCACGCCCTTGGAGTGGACGAAGCTCACGCCGCTGATGAGCTGGAGGAAGTAAACGTGGGCAATGTTCTCGTTCAAGCCAACGTCGGCTTCAATCTTGTCGAAAAGGTCGCCACCGCTGGCGAATTCCATAGCGATCCATCTCCAGTTGATGTCCTCCCCGGAAGCGAACCACTCGATGATGTTTGAGTGTTGGCCGACATGAGAATGCAGCGAAACCTCCATCAACAGCTGCTTCTGCGAGACCCTGCCATGTTTCGTAGCATATCCCTTGTGGATGAACTTCACGGCGAAAACCGGTGTTGTCGCATCTTGCGGAATGGCCTTCTTGATCCTGTGTTTACCATGTCAGTGGGGCGTTCCACGATGGGCGATTCGCGAAAGAGGGGTATCCCACGATGCGTATGCGCCCCGTCCAATGGTCTTGGAGATAATCCGGAAGGGCAGATCCGTGGGCAGGGGGTCAAGCTGCGATTGTTGCATCTTGAATTGGTGAGTATGCCACGTCCGGATGGTGTTTAGATGGTTCCAGTGGGAGAGATTGCGGTTGGCTAGTCCATGATGGAGGGCGATCTTGGACGGGAAATGAGACGGTTAACAGGGGTCTTGGATCACAATGGGATGACTCTTTTCTGGCAAACTAAGGCAGGCAACAACAGCAACACAATGGGCACAAACACTATGCATGACGTAGCTGACTAGGGGAGGCAATTTGTGCACAAAGAACCTACTCCAGGGTCCCGATTCAAACAGACTCGCCGTGTTCATGGCCTGTCTAGGACCCTGCTCCACGCGGTCCCATTCCTCCCTCCAGGCATGGAGCGCGCGCATCAACCGCGTAAAGAGCTTTTGGCGTGTTTTGATGCCAATTCCAGGGTCGTTTCAGCGCCACCGTAGCCGACGCGTCTCCATTGGCGGATAAGGAGCCTTATCGTGGTTGCCGGAGCGTTGGCCTGGTAAACAGTCCGCAGCACACCCCCTCTAAAGCTACAGGGGCCCGCCGCCTCAGCCCTCGCCGCTTTTGCAAAGGGCAAAGCTGTAGTGGGGCTTGAACTTCAACACATCACGTTGCAGTGCGATCGACCAAGGCTCAATTTAGAAAGAGTGAATTGTTCTGATTTTATAGATTGATTTGCTCAAAGCAATTTCTTCTGGAACAACTGCAAAAGCTGTTGCAAGCCGTCAAACGCACGATGCATCAACGGCGTATCCTTTTTCCTTCTAGCGGTTTTCATCCCTTCCAGGGTACCGGCTGCGGCATCAAAGGCGTCCTGCGATCCAACCCTCTGAATTCCTCTTGTATTTTTTGGTCTCGCAGGCGGCCAATGTGACGATTACTACTTTTTTTGATTGGTGGAGGGCACAGGTCAAAGTAGTTCCAATGACATAGTTCCCATATTGTAGTTCCCATGTCGTATTTCCCGAATTGTGTCCACGACGTCGGAGAATTTGTCGTGGTCTTTTCGAGGGGAGGCCCACGCCGTAACTTTCAATGTCTCCATTACATCTGAGGGCTGGAAAGTAGTCAGCACCCGAGTCTCTTCATGATGTGGTTCAAAACTTACCCTCGAAAGCCTCTCTTTCTGCGGCAGACATTGCACGCCTTGATCTTGCATCCCTTGCACTGGAAGACGTACTCTGTCTGGAACTTGTGGCAGAACTCGCATTGCAGTCTTTCAACTCGTACAAGATCCCACCGGATCCATGGATTCTGGTGGCTCGCGCAGTATCGAGACGCCTTGTCAATGGGTTGTCCGGGGAACATTGACGAGTTCTTGGAGCTTTTGGAAGCAGTCTCCTGTGTCTCTTTGGTCTGGGACTCTGGCCCATGGGACCCATTTCCCGAGGTGGGAGCCGGAGAGGATTTGACCGTTTGATGTTTGGCCACGGATTCTGTGACCCTTTGCAACGATTAGCAAGCTTTCTGATGTCTGGGGATATGTGATAGACTTACGCTAGGTCACGGTCCTGCTTTACGCAGCCGGCCCCAAGGCAGCCATGGTGTGCCATGATGGAGTGTGTTCCTGAAATTTTGGGGAAGCAGGAAATACTTTGGAAGATCGAATTAGACGAGTCGCAAATGCAAATATTTCACCGGGCAGAATGAAGTGTGAAGGTGAAAATGTTGGTTGAGCGATGAAAGGTGAGGAGAGGGAGTTGGGGTCTGAAGAAAAGGAGGGTGAGGTTGGATTGGGTTTTAAGCTGAGGTGAGGTGAGGGTAAGTACTTACAGCTACCCCAAGGCAGGACCAAAAGAGAAATTTCAGATGTCATCTGAGGCAGAGGCGGAAGGAAGTTGCCAAAGGCGGGCAGGCAGCCTTGCAGGAAGATGCCTGCCCCTCCAAATCGTTTGAGCTTTACCCAGCAAAAGCGTTTGTGAGGGAGAACAAAGACAGAAAGAGCAGGAAGGAAATTGCTTTGTGTCAAATTCATGGTCTGATTCTGTGAAAGTTGGATTCTTCCGCAATATTTGTTTGCGAGGAAGAGAACGAAAAGTTTGGATTCTACATCAGCCCGACTTTTATGCTTGTTTTCCAGGCCCGCGTGGGATCACACGATGTCATGTGCCTCAGCGCCACGGAAGCACCTCTTCTGTTCCATGGCCTTCCGTCCCTGGATGTAAACTAAGATAAAATACTCTACTGATGCCTAATTCTTGCTGGTGAGGCCATAGAACAATGTTGATGCGTGATTGAGAATGAGATGTAATGTGCTGATTGGATGTGTAAGTCATGCCAAGGACCTGCTACGCTGATTAGCGATGGATTTGGCTGTGATAATGAAAATAGGACGATGATGTTCCTTTCTATATTCTAGAAGTTTGAGGTTGGATCAAACAAGTTATTTTTGCAGAAATATAGAAGAAGTAACTATCTCAGAGGGAACGGCAGTCAGCTGCTGGGATGACAGGCGAGTGACCGGATTTAGAAAGAAAAATTGAGATGAGATAACTTCAATGACAGGAAAAGATCCAAAAACTTGGCGATTTCGGATATTTTGGAGCGCTGGGGCATATATTGGCAAAAAAAAAAAAAAAAAAAAAAAAAAAAAAAAAAAAAAAAAAGAAGAAAAAAAGAAAGGACGATTATTTCGTCAATATCTTCCCACGAATGACTAAGAGAAGTATCAGAAGGAAAGGTTTGCCCTGGTCAACCTGATATAAGTAATCAAAAATAATAGTTTCAAATTTTTTTCCATTGTAATTTAAACGCATCCTCAAATTCCATCACCCAACAAAGCAGGAAGACACTGCCAATATGAGGCCGTCTTGAGGTGAAGTTGAACACAGCCAATGACATGTCTTGGCGGTACGTACCGGAAGACCGTTGGCAGCTCGTCGTACGGCAGCGACAGCGCTAACCCGGAAACGTCAACCCAGCCCAGTCGGCGCGTCGCCCAGGTACCGGCTCCCCCAATTCTCCAATCCTAGAAGCCCTCTCGCCCTATGGAATAACGACTTTCTGTTATTCTTGACGCCGCTGCAACTTCTCATCTTTCGCCCCTCGATTTTCTGCGCATTTCTCATTCTCCAGCTGCTCATAAACCCAAGGAGGAACCCCTTCTCCTCCCGATCCAGCATCCAGCCTCCTGCTGTATCTCGTCTCTGTTTCTTACCAGACATCATCGCCTTTGCTTAGACCTCGAGGTCATCGATACCCTCAAAAGCTATTGCTTTCTTCGCACTTCCCAGTATTCGACTTCATCAACAATGGACTACAGCATGGAGGACTCCCAGAACTCTGCTCCCGGTAGCGTCCAGGCAGCCAAGCTCGGTGGCGCCAGGAAGGGACCCGATGCGCAGAGCGTCACCAAGAGGTATGAGGAGTTGGTCGGCGATGACCGCCTTACTCGTGATCAGGTAGACTGACTTTGTGGTCACAGATTGCAGACAGAGCTGATGCAGCTCATGACTTCGCCTGCTCCCGGCGTCTCTGCCTTCCCCTCCGCCGACGGCAACCTCATGTCGTGGACGGCGACCATCGAGGGCCCCGACCAGACTCCCTACGCCGGCTTGACGCTGAAGCTCAGCCTCTCTTTCCCCAGCAACTACCCCTACGCACCACCAACCGTCCTGTTCAAGACGCCAATCTACCACCCCAACTTCGACTTCTCCGGCCGCATCTGCCTCGACATCCTCAAGGACAAGTGGACCCCCGCCTACAACATTCAGACCGTTCTCCTCAGCTTGCAAAGTCTGCTGGGCGAGCCCAACAAGTAGGTAGACCCAGCTGAAAAGTGGTTCGGCGCACACGCTAACATGATCACAGCTCCTCTCCTCTCAACGGCGAGGCCGCAGAGCTTTGGGACAAGGACCCCGAAGAGTTCAAGCGCAAGGTCCTCGGCCGTCACCGCGACGTTGAGGACGAGTAGATGTCGAGGCACGTGAATGAGAAGAGCTTGCGAGAGCGACGTCACGGGGAGAGTGGCATTGGAATTTGAGCACTGGAGAATCGGAGTCTTGTATGGTTACGGGCCGGGAGGTTTTTGGAACTCTTTGTTAGGAATTGGACTGCATTGCATGGCTGGGACCTGGGTAGGATTTGATATATCCTGTATCTGCGTCTGGCAGACCACCAAGTCGATAGAAAGGACCTTGTCGGACGGTGTGTTGTAACATGAACCACAAGAAATCGTTGTGTTGTCCCAAGAAGCCTCTTCATTTTGTTCACATCCCATCGCCGCGCGCGCATAATCATCCCACCGCCACCACCGACCACACACAGCGCGGGGTTCCAAAAAAACAAGAAACAGAAAAGGAAGTCGTCGAGTCGTTGGTGGGGAATCAAGCGTTGTTCACATTTCCGTCGATTTTGTATGTGAGACTAGAATGCCGAATGCAACTCCTATGCCTTTATGCCGCCCTTAAACCATCCCAAAGAGAACTTTTTACTCCTCAACGACAACGGTCTGAAGACCCTTGGGGTCCTTGACGTTGACGGCTTGGACGTAGCTGTACAGCTTCTCCTTGGCACCCTCCTCGTCGTTTCGTCTGCGGGAGATGCGGATGCGGAGTCTGTAGGGGACGCCCTTGACACCCTGCTCCCAGACCTTCTTGTTGAGCTGGGGGTCGACGCGGACGTCAGAGGTACCCTGTGAAGTGATCGAGGTTAGCCGCTGTTCTGTCCAGCTGTGAAGTAGTTGATCCTCGAATCGCCTGTCGTGTGAGAGACCGGTCGTGGTTGATTGCGGTCCTGGGCGCAGACTTTTCTTCTTGTCGGATCGGGTGAGGGGCAGCGGAACGTACCATGGCCTGGAGCGCGAAAGCCTTGATCTCCTTGATGGCACGGGGAGCGCGCTTCTTGAAGGTAACACCGTGGAGCTAGTAGAGAGGCGCAGAGTCAGCATCGCCGTGTCCTTGTCGAAAAACTTTCCCGGCACCCATCACCGCTCGCCATCCCCGCCTCGGGCGACGGCGGCGACGGCCTCTTGTTGGAAAATACTAACGCGCTTGTGCATGTGAATGGTGTACTCGCGAGCGACGACGTCCGCAATGGCGGAACGCTGCTTTCCGGCAGGCTTCTTCTGCTTGGTCGACATTTTGGCGGTACCTCTCGTCGTCGTTGGTCGTCGGAGTCGGTCGGTCGGGCGATTGTCTGGAGAGTTTGTTCTCAGGATAAATGGCCAATCCCACAAAATGTTGTGTAGAGTCCAAAAAGCTAGGGTTACAGCTCTGATTGGCTCGCTACGGATGGAAATTTCGCGCACGTGATATTATGTCAGCGCCGCGACCATGGAAGATTTGGGATGGGTGGATCTTGGTCGCTGCGAAAGAGGGTGGGAGTGGGACGCCCTGGGCGATGCACCGCGCTGGGCGCAATCGGGGATAGCGCGCTTTCCTTCTTGCTGCAGTGGACCGGCTTGCTGCAGTGCTGCACCACACCTCAGCAAGGCAGGCCGTCCAGTTGAGAGCGAGTGGTACGTATCGCCGTCCCGACCCAGCCTCCGACGCAGGTTCCTCCCCCCTGACCAGACGACGAAATTAGTCCCGGGTCTAGACGATGCTTGGTCTGCTGTTTATGCCGTGGAGAGCGGCACTTTAGCAACTCCCAAGACCATCACGCTGCCGCGCTATCGCCAACCACACTGACGCTGTCAGTCTGCGCCGTGCGCGATCCTTCCCTTCATACGCTCGTTCAACACACAGTAATTCCAAACCCGGGGGACAATCGACCATCGAACCCATTCAGCCCGCGCCGCCGAGGACCTTGCCTAGGACACCTGCCAAACCGCTCGCTTGGGGGCCTGTTTGCAGATTGCACCTCATTTACGATATCGCGCATCCTTCCGACGCCTCACCTTTCGACTTCACATCATCGGTAAACAACGACCGACCCGACTTGCCCGATTATTTTACTTTTCCAAAAATTACCGCCGATACCCTTTTCACTCTCCCGACTTTGCGACACGCTTTCGCTCTTCACCAACATGATGGAGGACCGATCAACAGGGGCGTCTGGCACGCCGTCCCCTCAGCCTGACTTCGAACGCAACCGATTGCCGACACTCTTCGAGGTTTTGAGCAGACGGACGCTGCCCCCTGTCGACCTGTTCTCATTCTACATCTTCATGCGAGACCAGCAAAAATCGGTCGACTATCTCGATTTCTGGTTCGTGCAGACGGAAGCAACTCTCACACGCGTTACCTGACTAACGACTCGCAAATAGGCTCGATGTCGCTCAGCACATGTCTCTATGCCGTCACTATGTCCGCGAACTTCGCAGATCAGTCCTCGTCGGCACCCCCGACCTGGACAAGTCCGGCTCGAAGCGGTCTTCCGCGATTCTCGACGGCCTCGGCGACATGAGCCACCCGGCTGCCGGCCCTTCCATGTATGCAACCGAGAAGGAGAAGAACCAGGACGCCCAGATGTCGGCGTACCTGCGCGAGGAGGCCCACGACTCGCCGCAGAGCAGCACAGGCGACCACCGCAGCCGACCGAGCGGCGCATTCAGCCACACGCGGGACCTGACGACCGACTCAAACTCCCCCGCCAACGCCGTCGCGAGACAGGACATCCGCGCCTCCGCCGAGAAGATTCTCTACACCTTCCTTCTCCCCGGCGCCGAGCGCGAAATCATCCTGCCCGGCTCCATCACCCAGGACGTCACCACCGCCATTGAGGACTTTGGCAGAGATGACCCCGAGGTCTTTGACGTTGCCAAGGACTACGTCTTCCAGGCTATGGAGCGCGACGCCTTCCCCAACTTCCTGAGAATGAAGGCCCTGGGCAACCTCATCCCCACCACCCTTCAGATCAGAATGATCATTGGTCTCCTGTCCATGTTTGGCGGCTTCTGGGCTGCTTTCATCCTCATCTTCCTCGATGCTGCTCGTACCACGCGCTGCTGGGTGAGTTTCTCAAACAATGTCACACAATGCAGGGGTCCATGCTAACAATCCTTTCAGCTCATCCTCCCTTTTACCGTTGGTGTCTACTTCCTCGCCTCTTACCAATACTCACTGGATCCTGTCCTAGCTCTCATCGGACTGAGCGAGTACACACCCTTCAACTTCTCCCGGATCCGTGAGCCCTACGTTCGTAAGCTCCTCGCTAAGCGGTCCATCATGGTCCTTGCCGTCACTTTCCTAGTTGATGCCGCGCTCTGTGTTCTGTTCATCCTTGTCCCAGGCAAGCGGCTTTGATCAGCAACAAAGAGACGTGGTAGCATCATCGCGCAACGAGCGTGATGTTTGCCAAGAGAGAGCTTACGACCGTTATGACCACCAAGGATTTTTGAGCGACCAAGTTTTCGGGTTTTGTTTTCTTTTCGGTATTCCATTCAGGATACCACAGAGGGTTTCATTTTTCTCATGGCGTAGAGGGACAAAAAAGAGGCCCCCACGGGAATCATAGGCCTCGCATATGGCGTTCGACAGGAAGGGATCTAATTTTTTTCTTCTTCTCTTCAATGTGCATGCACACAATGTCATGTTTGTGTACTATTGCGGAGGAACCAACGACGATTGGTTTCTACTCTCTAGGCTGTGGGCGGGAGGAGGTGGCTGGGCAGCAGGGAACGTCGGAGGTTGAGGACGAGGATGAGATTCGGGAAGACTTTTGGCTTCAACGACATTCGCTTTTTTTTCTTTCTTCTCTTATTCTTGATTCCCTAATCTTTTCTTCAATGGCATACGTAGATAGGAACCCACAGACCAGATGGACGGACGAACGGGACGAGGCCCCAAGGGGCCCTCTGTATCAACACGTTACGGTTTTAACTGAAAAGTTGTTCATGATCTATCGTGATTTTTGGTTGCTATGCTGGGGGCTTTCCTAGCTATCCCAGGTATTTCATGACCCGTATCCCATGCTTGATTACCATGTTCTCATACTACTCCCGCCCCATGAGCAAATGCGAGAGGATTCATCCATCAGAACCAACTCATTGCTCAGACCTACGCGCGACCCGAGGCAGTCTTTCGTCTACTGGCGCGCTTCTTCTCCTGCTCCTCGTCATCCTCGTCCACGTCCATGGCCTCGTCGTCAACCTCCTCCGTGTTGTCCATCATGCTCGTGCTGCCCCGCTTGTTGTACCGACTCGACCGCGAAGAGTGTCCCAGAAACGCCCGCTCGCCGCCAACAACGGCGTGTCCAACGGGGAACTTGCGCGCATTGGGGTCTGCGGGCTCCTTGCCGGCCTCGTCCACCAGGCGGGCCAGCTTGCGGTCCTGCTCAGCTTTGTCGCGGACGCGGTCGCTGGCCGTCTTGCGGATGCTCGCGATCTGGGACTCGAGGTCGCCGAGGGTGGACTCGCAGCGGGCGGACCAGGCGTGCAGGGCGCGGATCATGGGCGGGACGGCGCCGGGTGCGAGGTCGCGGAGGGCGGCGAGGGAGTTCACCTGGACGACCTGGCGGTGGGGGTCGAGGGTGGCGTCGATCAGGCCGGCGTAGATTGCGGAGATGACGAGGTCTTCGAGGGCGCGCGGGGTGGGCAGGTCGAGGGCGGTTTGGAGGTTGGCGTAGGAGAGGTTGGAGCGCTCGCGGGCGAGGGTAAGGAGGGTGAGCTGGCGCAGCTTGAGGGTTTGGGCATCGTTGAGGGGCGGCAGGTTCCGGGTGGTTTGGTAGGCGGCGTACGTGCCGTGGGAGAAGAGCTCGAGCTGGGTCAGGTGGGGGAGGAACTCTGGGTTTGAGGCGAGGGCCTGGATCTGAGGTGTTGAGAGGAGTTCTGTGAAGAGGAAGGTGTTTGGGTTGGATGTTGCGCGGGTGATGAGGTCGGCGGCGGCGCGAGGGGATGTTGCCGATTTGCTGAGGGCCAGGAAGGGCTGCGATGATATTAGCTTGTGGTCCCGGCGTGGCCGTGGGGAAAGGGTGGCAAGTACCTCCAGAGCGTTGAGAGCTTTCGTTTGCTCCATTCTGTGAGCTTCGCGTTCGTGATACTCACGATTTCGACGTGGGAAGGTGGGGTGGAGGGTAGCTGTACCTCAGCTGTCGTCACGATAGCTTGAGGTGGGGTTGGCGAGGCTGAAGATGTAGACCACGACCAGGTTGTTGTATCGGACGACGCAGGACGAGGCTGAGAAGTTGATTGACAAGAGCTTGCGCTTAGTACAGTGCAGTTGACTGTCGTCAGTTGTGGAGGGTTGCAAATGACGAAGGGGGTGTGTGTTTCTTTGGAGGGACAAGATCTGAGGATGAAGCTTGTGTCAGATCCGTTTGAGGTGCCGTGGGACGGTAAGGTAGGCAGCGGCTGCTGCAGTGCAGTCGGGAAGGGGGGACGCTACGGCTCCGACGCGGGGCAGCACCGGCAGGCAGCTGGCGGTGGGTCGCACACCTTAATGGAATGGGGGGGGGGGGGGGGGTGCCTCTGGAGCTTGCCGCACCACGGCTGAAAATCAAGCTTGACACTAAGGTTTCCGACTGGAATGAACAGGCAAAAACTGGGGATGGCCTCCTTTGTTCTGCTTCGAGGCAAACAGGGGCTGAGGAAAATCGTTTGCTCATCACTGGCACCTGTGGCTAAGCTAAAACACAGGTGAAGAATTGCAAGCGATTCGAGCCGGGGGCTTGGCTTTTGGGGGGCAAGGAACATGATCTTCCAACCGCCATGGCTGAGATGCGCGCATCTCGGGTAAGTTGCCTCTATCTCGGATTCATAACGTCTCCTACCTTTTGAGCCCGGCCACATCCATGATCCAGTTTGTGGAGGTTTAGGTCTATCAAGATGAGAAGGGGCGCAAAAGATCTGGATAGTAAGTGGAGATCCAACAATTTATTCCCTTGGCGCAGACACTCGGCAGCTCGGAGGATTGTTGTCCTCGTTGACTCCGACGACGGCCGGCTCGGGAGCGGTCATCGTATGTTGTTGACGTTGCCGCACGGCGT
The DNA here is from genome assembly GCF_000319635.2 of Colletotrichum fructicola Nara gc5. Lineage (NCBI taxonomy): Eukaryota > Fungi > Ascomycota > Sordariomycetes > Glomerellales > Glomerellaceae > Colletotrichum > Colletotrichum fructicola. The sequence continues at coordinate 1,905,940 of NW_027094057.1, forward strand.
CACGCCCGCTGTATCGTTGATAAGGTAAGCGGTTCGGGGTTTTTGCAGTGTAGGATCCATTGGTCGGTCCGTCGGAACTGCATGAGGATATGGAGATGGTATCCGGCCGATGCTCAGGAGCACACGTACTACTGCGGTGATCAAATAGTTCTTATCTGAGCACTTCGCGAACACGTAGCGTGTTATTCGTCTCCAAGGCACGCAGTACGATCTCACAGGAGCCGCGGTTTGGATTTCAGCAGGGCACGGAAGATGGCTCTCGAGCATGAAGCATAGCGCGAGGAGTCCCACCTCGAGACACGATACGAGGAGCCAATGGACGCATCGGATGAAGATGGTTTGGCCAGGACAGAAAAGGTCAATCGGAATCCAGGAGACCCTTCCTTCTGCCACCCTCAAGTGCCGCAGAGACCGTGCCCCCAGGAATGTTTGGTAGAGTCCTCGCTTCGAAACGAATCGTGGCCCAGCCTCTGGGCTCTGTAGTGCGTCGTCCCGTGGGGCATGCGCTCCGGTCCGAGAGGACACGGGAATTAGGAGAAGACTGGTCAGCGATCGCTGGGTGAGTTTGGTCAGCTTACGGCATGGCAGGACATTGGCACATTGACACGGTACTGCTGTCTGCGTGCCTTTCTTGCCGTCCAGCGTAGTAACTGTCTTACGTGCCACGCAGACCGCAATGCCCATGGAATAAATAGTGTCTGTAAGTCGTAGGGGTTGCGGTGCACAGCCCAATGCGGCCCATGACTCGGGGCTGAAGATGTTTGGAGGAATGAGACTTGATGAGAGCGTGTCTGACTTGGGCCTCGAGAACGTTCTTTGAGGGACCACAGAATAACCTGCTGCGTGTTCAGTAACCACCACCCACCTAGGTATGACAGATTCTTAATGTATCCCGTAGAGTAACATAAGCATCATCTGATGGCATCTCAGATCCTGAGGAACCAACAGCCAACATCTAAGATTTCCGGCCCAGAAGAAACAAAGGTGGCCCGTCAATAGGAAATGGGAGGACGGCGAGAGGAGCCCGGTCCAGCAGTGTGGCGCCTGAGCACCGAGAGATGCAGCGGGCGGAATTCCCAGGGCTGGCAGGACCCGAACAACCCCATTGGCCGCGGGCCGCCCGTTTTCCTTCTTTCTGCAGCCCACCCGAGGCAGTTTTTCAGGGTTCGACACAAGGCCGTCACTGATTCAACCAACTGAAGCCCTCGACGCTCCGGAGACTGGGTGGGTTTTTGGTCGTTTTTAGTCAGGGCCTAGCTCCAGTCTCCAGTGTGTCCGGCATGTCCCAGGGGTTGAGGTGAGGTGTGGGAAACAGCCAGGGCCTCAGGTCAGGTCAGGTCTGGTCTAGGGGGAAAAGGAAACTCGACGGGACTGGGACTCTCACCTGCGAGCACCGCGACCGCAGCAGCTTCAGCGCGCACTGGCCTCAAGCCCCTCCCTCCAGCAAAGTGAAAGTGCTGCAGCACCGCGACGGTAACGCTCGCTTCCCCCCCATCACACCTGCACCGCCGGGGGGGGGAAGGGGGGGATGCACCTTCACAGACACACACGCACACCCCGGCCCCAGTTCCACGATTGCGCCAGATGATAGATCCCGGCCTCGCCGCACTGTTTGCGCGCCCACTCACCGGTCCTCTCCTCTGCCGCCGCGCGACTTTCTATCCGTACCTTGCCTCCATTTACCTTGCGGATAGTGCTACGGAGTCGTGTTGCCGGTCAGTCAGTGGGATTCTGACGCTCACTCCCACCCCCCAATCCCCATGCATGCCCATCGAGGCAAGACACTCTAGCTGACAAAAGCCGACCTTCCGCTTCCGTCCCTCCCCAAGCTTCTTTTGCCTTCACCTCGTGCCATTGATCTGCCGCCGTTTCCTTCGTGCCATTCCGACTCTGATTCTTAATCCCACCTTACCCACTGACCCTTGGCCTTTGCATTTCACCTCCTAGTCCGCTACGACCAAGCACCAGCCCAGTCGTACGCATACGCACACGCAAACAGCTTCCCACGATACCCACCTGCGCCAGCTCGTACATATTCCTCGGAAGCCGGTCTTCTGGAGCCCCCCCTTTCTTCCTCGAGAAGTCTATCCGTCTCCTGCCGTTTACATACTTTCGGCCAAGGTTACCGAACTCAAAATTCCATTCGCCATATGGACAGCTAGCCCTACGATGAAGGCGTGAGCCAGATAGCTGGAAACCTACCCGAGACCGAAGCACGAACGAAGACCGAGGCTGGCCCTACTTCCGACAACATCATTTTCAAGGCGCATCGATAGCCAAGTACCACAGAAACAATGGCTCCTCCGAATATCAAAGTCCCGGGGCCCGACGACAGTCGGCCCAGGGCTACTCTAGCGACCCCGACTGCGACACAGTGGGCGACGACAACGCTCAAGGTTGGCGGCATGACGTGAGTTGGACTGTGCTACCAAAACTTGTGTCGCATCGTGCTAACAATATGTTCCAGTTGCGGCGCTTGCACATCCGCAGTCGAGTCGGGCTTCAAGGGCGTCGAGGGTGTTGGCAGCGTCTCCGTCAGCTTGGTCATGGAGCGCGCCGTGGTCATGCACAACCCGGAAGCGATCTCCGCCGATCAGATTGCAGAGATTATTGAGGACCGAGGATTTGACGCCGAAGTACTGTCCACCGACCTGCCGTCACCCATGTTCCCCACAGACCAGAACCTGTTCGACGCCGAAGAGGACAGCGGAATGTTGACGACAACGATTGCGATTGAGGGGATGACTTGCGGCGCCTGCACGTCAGCCGTGGAGGGCGGATTCAAGGATGTACCGGGTGTCAAGAGCTTCAGCATATCGCTGCTTTCAGAAAGAGCCGTCATCGAGCACGATCCGGATCTGTTGACCGCCGACCAGATTGCCGAAATCATCGAGGACAGAGGCTTCGGCGCCGAGATCGTGGACAGTGGAAGTGCCCAGCAGGAGAAGCCCAGAGCTAGCACCAACCCGAGCAGCTCAGTAGCGACAACAACCGTCGCGATTGAGGGCATGACCTGTGGAGCTTGTACATCCGCCGTTGAGGGCGGTTTCAAAGAGGTGGATGGCGTGTTGCGCTTCAACATCAGTCTGCTGGCTGAGCGCGCGGTAATTACTCACGACACGACGAAGCTGCATGCGGAGAAGATTGCCGAGATCATCGAGGACAGAGGGTTCGGTGCTGAAATCCTGTCTACCGCCTTCGAAACGTCTACGCACGGTGGCGCATCTTCTACCGCGCAGTTCAAGGTCTACGGAAACCCGGACGCCACACAAGCCTTGGCACTGGAAGCAAAGCTGTCATCCATCCCGGGCATCAACTCGGCTAAACTCAGTCTGGCCACCTCCAGATTGACTGTCACCCATCAGCCAAACATCATCGGCCTGCGAGGCATTGTCGAGGCCGTTGAGGCCGAGGGTCTCAACGCTCTGGTTTCCGATAACGACGACAACAACGCCCAGCTTGAGTCGCTCGCCAAGACCCGCGAAATCAACGAGTGGAGGAGAGCCTTCAAGATGTCGCTCTCCTTCGCCATCCCCGTCTTTTTTATCAGCATGATTATTCCCATGTGTTTCCCCGCGATAGACTTTGGCAGCTGGGAGCTTCTTCCTGGCATTTTCCTCGGCGATCTTGTCTGTTTGGCCCTTACGATACCCGTCCAATTCGGCATTGGAAAACGTTTCTATATTTCTGGCTGGAAGTCCATCAAGCATGGATCGCCGACCATGGACGTCCTCGTCATCCTCGGTACCTCGTGTGCCTTTTTCTTCAGTATCATGGCTATGCTGGTGTCATTCCTCTTCCCTCCTCACACCAGACCTGCCACCATCTTCGACACCAGCACCATGCTTATCACCTTCGTCACTCTCGGCCGCTTCTTGGAGAACCGAGCCAAGGGTCAGACTTCCAAGGCCCTTTCGCGGCTGATGTCTTTGGCCCCCTCCATGGCCACCATCTACGCCGACCCGATTGCCGCCGAGAAGGCTGCTGAAGGCTGGGAGAACGCTGCGACCTCCGGCGAGCCCAAGACCCCCAACCGTGATGGTCACGCCGCTGAAGAGAAGGTCATCCCTACTGAGCTTCTCCAGGTTGGCGACGTCGTTATCCTGCGCCCTGGTGACAAGATCCCTGCAGACGGTGTGCTCGTCCGTGGTGAGACCTACGTCGACGAGTCCATGGTTACCGGTGAAGCCATGCCTGTCCAGAAGAAGAAGGGCAGCTTCTTCATTGGTGGAACTGTCAACGGCCACGGGCGTGTTGATTTCAGAGTCACGAGAGCCGGACGCGATACTCAGCTGAGCCAGATTGTCAAGCTTGTCCAGGATGCTCAGACCACGCGCGCTCCTATTCAGCGACTTGCTGATACTCTTGCTGGTTACTTTGTCCCTACTATTCTGTTCCTCGGTTTCATGACTTTCATTGTCTGGATGGTCCTCAGTCATGTCCTTGCAAACCCACCAAAGGTCTTTACCGAGGAGGCTAGTGGTGGCAAGATCATGGTGTGCGTGAAGCTGTGCATTTCCGTCATTGTCTTCGCCTGCCCCTGCGCCCTCGGTTTGGCCACTCCTACTGCGGTCATGGTGGGCACCGGCATTGGCGCAGAGAACGGAATCCTCGTCAAGGGTGGAGCTGCCTTGGAGACTACTACTAGAATTACCCAGATCGTTCTCGACAAGACCGGTACCATTACCTATGGCAAAATGAGCGTCGCCAAGATGAACCTCCTCCCGGCCTGGCAAGACAGCGAATGGAGACGCCGCCTCTGGTGGCATATTGTTGGCCTTGCCGAGATGGGCAGCGAGCATCCTGTTGGCAGAGCTGTTCTGGGTGCTGCTAAGACGGAACTTGGCCTGGACGAGGAGGCAACTCTCGAGGGCAGTGTCGGCGAGTTCAAAGCCGCCGTCGGCAAGGGCATCAACGCACTCGTCGAGCCCGCTGTCACCAACAACCGCACCCGCTACCGCGTCCTCCTGGGCAACGTCCGCTTCCTCCGCGAAAACAACGTCAATGTCCCCGCCGAAGCGGTCGAGGCGTCCGAGCAACTCAACGTCAAGGCCAACTCCAGTGCCAAGAACACCTCCGCCGGAACCACCAACATCTTCGTCGCCATTGACGGCTCGTACACCGGCCACCTCTGCCTCTCCGACACAATCAAGGAGGGTGCTGCCGCCGCTATTGCTGTCCTCCACCGCATGAAGATCAAGACTGCCATCGTCACTGGTGACCAGCGCTCCACTGCGGTCGCCGTGGCCGCCGCCGTTGGCATCTCCCCCGACAATGTGTTCGCTGGCGTGTCTCCGGATCAGAAGCAGGCTATCGTCCAGCAGCTCCAAGACCAAGGCGAGTGCGTCGGTATGGTCGGTGACGGCATCAACGACTCCCCCGCCCTCGCGACCGCCGACGTTGGTATCGCCATGGCCTCTGGAACCGATGTCGCCATGGAAGCCGCAGACGTTGTCCTCATGCGCCCCACCGACCTCATGGACATCCCCGCCGCCCTCCACCTCGCCCGCTCCATCTTCAACCGTATCAAGCTCAACCTCGCATGGGCCTGCCTCTACAACGCCATCGGTCTGCCCTTCGCGATGGGCGTCTTCCTCCCGTTCGGCTTCCACCTGCACCCCATGGCCGCCGGCGCCGCGATGGCCTGCTCCTCCGTCAGCGTCGTCGTCTCCTCCCTGCTGCTCAAGTTCTGGACCCGCCCTAGCTACATGGTCGACCCGTCCGCGCAAACCAAGCGCCGCGGCTTCGGTATCGTCAACAGGGTCAAGTACGTCGTCCGTCGCCTCAGAGGCAGGCGGACGCAGGACCAGGGTTATGTGCCTCTGGCCAACATGGCGGACCGGGACGAGTAGAGAACTTGAAAAGCAAAAGGGGCGTTTCCTGTGTTTCTCTGTTGTATTTTTGTGGATAGTTGTTAGAATAATGGGGATCACTACAAAAGGGTGTTCAATAAGGGTTTTCTTCCCCACGATTAGAAAATATAGGCTTTTCGACACACGTTCAGTTGACGCAGTCTCCTTTGAGTGGCGTGCGTTTGGCTGGGGTTTTGTGTCTGCATTGGCTTTACGGTAGCATAGCATTGGAGTCGAATCATGAAGTACTTTTAACAACCTCGTCTTCCTCTGTCGCCTTTGCTTGAACACTCACGGTGATGGTGGGTAGATTTTAGCGACGCGGTATCATTGGCTACTTTTCTGGCTTTGCACCGTGTTTTCTAATCCACTTGCTCCTAATCCATCCGTCCCTAGACTATGCGTTGCTGTGCAGAAGTAATAAGAGTGTTGTCCCTTTTGCCCATGTTATGTCCCATTCCAGAAGGAAAGAAAACGCCCCAACACCATGCTATGCAAATTACAAACGAATATGGCACTCGTCGAGAGCGATCTCGTCAGACTCCAGCATACGTCTCGCCAACGATCTGACCGCCGCACTTCGCCCCCTCGCCCTCCTCTTCGCACAGCATCCGGCTCCACAGGCGCACCTCCTCGACACTGACATTCCTCTTTTCCAGCTCCCACTTGACACTATCGGGCAGCTGCATCTGCTGCTGTCCGCTCCCGGCGCCGATCAAGGGCACGGCGACAAGGTCCGCCTTTTCGCCGCCCTTGCCGTTGTTCTTTGACAGGATGCCGAAGCGGAGGCCTACCTCGGTGACGGTGACGAGGATGGAGATGACGATGAGGACGATGATGATCCAGGTGATGTAGCTCATCTTGGCGTCGGCGACGGAGTCGGCGAGGATCTCGGCGAGATCGAGGAACACGCGGCACCGTTCGTTGAGGACCTTGATGCGCGGGTCGATCTCGAGGTACTCGCGGATGGCGACGTAGAGCGGGTGCAGAGTCGGTTCCGAGTCCCAGAAGAAGTTGGGCACGTCAAGAATGTTTGATGCTATGGGGTGCAATGTTAGGGTTCTGGTCTGCAGAATCCGGTGGCGTGAGAAGTAAAACTTACAGAGATTGATGTCGACACGAGACTTGAACAGGCGTCCCAGAATCTTGACGATTTCCGTTCTCGTCATGTTGAGCTCGCCTGTGAGGGCAAGTCGTTTGGGCACGTGCTGCGCGTCCAGCATGGTCTCGCTCATGCGCTCCTCGAAAAGACACAGCTTGGTGCTTTGCGCGATGGCGTGGCTGATGGTCAGCTTCACCATGTGGTCGCCCCGCGGCAGCAGCGTAATCATGTCGTTGAAGATGCGCGGCCTCTTCACGTCGGCGCTGTACTCAAAGTGGAACTCCTCCGTCTCAAAGTCATCCTCGTCGAGGGGCCTCGTGATCAGGGACAATCCGTTCTCGTTCTGCGCAAATGTCAAATCGGCCAGGATGTCCTTCTCCTGGTACTCCGTGAAGTTCCAAAACACCACGACGCCATAGGAGAATAAGAACACCTCCGCAAAGTTCTTCGCGTCGGGCGCTAGCCGCGCGAAGGGCGACGCGCTCCCGTCGTCGGGACTCTGCTCGCGGTGCCGCAGCGAGTCATCGTATGTGCCGTTTCCGTTCACGGGGCTACCCGAGTATGCAAATTCGTCAAAGTAGCCTTCGTGATGGTCCCGCTGCTCGCTCCGCTCAATCTCCAAGTCGAGCACTGTCTTGCCGCTGCCGGGAGTCTTGACGATGGGCCGGCTGCGCACGCGGTAGCCCTCGTTGCCGTTGAGCAGCGGCAGCGAGTAGATCACGTAGAGGCAGTCGTCGTAGAGCTTCGTCTTGGCCTCGTGCTTCTTGCGGAGGAACTCGGCTGTGGACTGCATCTTATACGACTGTGCGGTGCAGTAAGCCGTCAAGCGGGCCAGCTTCTCCTTGCGCTGCACTTTGGGCAGACGCTCCGCGTACGACTTGCCGCGGATGCCGCCCCGTTTGCGGAGCACGTCGAGCTCTTCGTCGCGCAGGGGGCGGTTCTCCTCTTCCTCCATCTGCCGCGCCATCCTGCTCGCCTCCTCGTCGAGATCCTCATCGGAGCCTGGCTTGTCGTCGGTCTCGGGTAGCAAGACGAGCTTCTCGCTGATTTTCGTCGTGCGCGACGGCATATTTTGTTGGCCGGTTCGGGACTGCAGGTTCGGGAGGCCGCTGCTGCCGCCACCGCCAGGGCCGGCACTGACGCGGCGGGATCCTGCTACGCTGGCAGAGGAGCCGACAGCGCCGGGTCGTTGAGGTGCAGGCGGCGCCACACGGGGCTGGCCTGAGGGGATCTCGGAGGCATGGTAAAGGACGTTGTCGACGGAGATGAAGCGCATGGCCGGGCGGCCTTGGACGGCGCCGATGCCCGTGTTCTGGCGCTGAAGGGCGCCGCGGGGCGGTGGGCGTTCTCGCGAGTCGGTCACCTGTGGCCGAAGCTTGCGTTAGTGGGACGAGATTCAATCAAAATGATTCAATGTTGATGGGACGGGAGAGGTTGCGACGAACAAGAACCGATGGCCCTCGCTTTGCGGACGCCATTGTAGAGTAGTTGATCTCGGGATATCGAGAGAGGTTCGTTGGGATGGGGTGTCGTTACTGCGCGACGAGCATCACGCAGACGATCGCAGTTGGGGTTTCTCTGGAGATCGTAAGATGGCCGAGGTTCATTGGTGGTTTGTCCGATGCTTTTGTCGACATGACGGAAGCAGTAGGAAAGAGTTCAGAGCGCTGCACCGCCACAAATCCACATGTGGCTGAAGCTTGTACGTCATACCTCAGAGTGAATGCTCTCAAGTCAACCTCATCATAAGGTACATGGTTGTTAGGAAACTCAACGTTTTTGATCGATTTTTAGATCAATGATTATAGGTCTTCCAAGAGTACTTGAAAATATGGATTTGTCTAATTTGATCAAGAGTTGTTGCGAGTTGGAGATGAGAGTAGCCATCACTGATGAAATGGTCGAATGAGACTGAGAACGCACGACAGCTCGGTCACTCCTGTTTCTACTTCCAGCTCAATGATCTCAAAATCGATGCGTCAAAAATAAATACTTGGAAATAGCGATTTGAATGACCGCACAGTAGACAATGAGCACCGCTGCTCAGAATATGAAATCCATGTCTCTTTCCGCCTCAGTAGGCTGGAGTAGGTGCAGTACTAGGTAAATGTTAATGAAAAACGGCAAATACAGAACCTCTTTTCTGCCATGTGTAGGCCGAGAAACCCAATGAAGCTTCGAGAGGCATTTGTTCCGTCTTTCTGCAATTCTCCATTGGCCATCTTCAATTGATCCCGATGTTTCGGCCCGCATAAAGCTCTTTATCACCAACTGCCCGATAGTGATCATCCCCTGCATGATGTTGTTAAGAAATTGCTTGATTCGTCACATTGATACTCATAATGATAATCATTGCCCAAACGCCCGCGAACTTGGTATCTTTTCCCAGAACCCAGCTGAAGACTCCCCTGCATCTTGTGCGTTTCGAGGTGAACGGAGGACATGAACATCTCTGGCACCTTCATTAACCCAGGGTCGATGCTGTGAGCCTTTCCCCGAAACACATGAAGTCGGCGCAAGTCATGGTCCCCTGCTACTAGAAACAAATCATCCGTAATGGGGCTGTTGCTGTCCCCAGCCCTGAGGAGGCTGTCCATGAGCCGGCTGGGGATGCTGCTGGTAGCCCCCGCCACCCTTCATTGCCGTGACATCCGGTCTGTTCTCCAACGGCTGGGCAAAGTTGCAAATATGGCATACTACGTCGGTGTAGCCCTTGAATGACAAAGGAATGACGGGCTAGGACATGGATTGTTAGCTGCGCTCTATCAGACGGTTCGTTGAGCGAAAGTTTCGCAGTATCAAGTCTTGACAGCCTGGGGTCGCTTGCTCCAATGGCAACCAGCGAGGCTGTGATGCGCCAAGATGAGGCCACGTTCAGAATCGGACTCACAATCCAGCAAAAGGTGAACCACGGATGGCTCTTGATGACGTGACCGGCCATGTTGCCGCAATTGTAGCACTGGCACACCATGCCCTCGTAGCCCTCGACGGGCTTGCGGAAGGTGTGCTCGCCGCACACGAAGAAGAAGAACATTTCGGCGGTCGGATCGGAGTGTTCGGCGCAAGACGCGGCGCACAGGTGCAGTAGTTTGGCGGGATCTTTGGACGTCGGCTGATGATGCAGTCCCGGCTCTCAATCGGATTGGCGTCTGTCGAAGTCGCGCTCAAACGGTTTTTTTTTACGAAGTACACGGCGCGCTTCCCATTCAAAAAATAGTGAGACCAACTCGCGTCCTAGGTAAGCCGGTGGTTGCAGGAGAGTGAGCCGGAAGCGTTGGATGTCCGTAGAAGCAGTTGGCTTGGGAGGGGACCAACGGGGTGTTTAAGTTGCACGCCTAGGAGAAAGTCGATTTCTGATAGGCGTGAAGAAGGGGGCTACTCAATGGCTTTTTAGAGGGTGGCCCAAGCTTTTTTTTCTGACCAGCAAGCTGAGGGAATGATACGACTGGCACGAAAAGAAAAGAGGGATGAACTGCGGACGCTGATTGATGGCCCGGCGATCGAGTTGGTGTGTCACTGGTCTTGCGTGTACTGGCGAGGCGGTGCATCCTTGGCGTTCCTGTCGAAAAAAGTGCCCGCCAACATCATTCACTTGCAAGCACGGCATGTCTCTCGGAGGCAAGAGAAGGCCTTTCGAACCTTCTCTTGAAGACTGGGGCATGGGAAGTCGAGAGGCAGCCCGTGACCTCTCTGACATCTTGGCGATGGAGCGTGCTTCGTGACAGGAGAAGCAAGTAATGCAGTACAGTTCTCTACCCCGTCATCTGCAATTCTTATGCAGTAAAAGACATAGTGAGGGGAAATTTCCCCTAGATTTAGGCTCATGCTTTCGGAGCGAGGTCACTCCCAGCTCGACTCGCTCAGCTGAAAACCCGGGGTCATCCGTGGACTACCGACAGCTTTCGAGATCCAGATTGCTGCTGCAGCCACAGTAGAAACTGCGCCATAGGCCTTGCGTCGTCTATTGCCTCTCCAACAACACCCTTACAAACGAGTCCGTGAATGCCATCGCCTTCTGTCATCACCAGAAAAGCTTCAGCAGAGAGTTGAGGCAGCCGATGACGATGAGGCGATAGCGTCACCCGCCCTTGCGCCTCCACTCCTGCCCGATGTTCCCGCCCGTCCTTCCCGCCGCTGCGACAGCCCCGAAAAGGTGACGGGCCTGACAGACCGCCGGGTGGCTTCCAGGTGCCCACTAGCGTAAACCTCTTAGCGCCATGCACGCCCGAAGTACCCCCGCCGATGGTTCAACTCTCTCCCCATAGCGTCATGCCGCCCGCACCGCGGAACCAACTTCACCGATCTCCGACTGCCTCGAAAAATTTCCACCCGCGTCGCAAAGCTGCACAACCACGCGACATTCGACTGCCCAACACAATATCGCGACGAGAGCCATTTCTGGGGTGCAAAGACAGATTCGAGGACCGCATTGTCCCGCTGAGATCGCATTGGGAATAGACAGCCGCCCCTGACGGCAGGAGACTCTGGCAACCTCTGACTCTTACACCAGACGGCCAGCCAACCCGCGATAGCTTCAAAAATGCTCTACGACCTCAATATCCCGTGGACACCCTCCACGCCCCGCGACGAACTCAACCGCACAGTCAACTTTGCCTCGTCACTGGGCTACGCAGTAGTTGCCCTCAACCACACAGTAACACCCCCGATCCCATCACAAATAACGAATCCCCTCCCGAAATTCCCACCAACAACGACAACGACACCCTCACAATCCACAAAGACGCCGACGGTCCTCCACCGCGCAACGGTCCTCCTCGCCGACCCCGCCCAGAACTACCGCCTGCCCGCCCTCGCCGCAGCCTACGACATCCTCGCCGTCCGCCCCACCACCGAAAAGGCCTTCCAGGCCGCCTGCCTCAACATGGCCGAGCCCTCCCTCATCTCCCTCGACATGACCCAGCACTTCCCCTTCCACTTCCGCCCCAAGCCGCTGATGGCCGCCGTTGCCCGCGGCGTGCGCTTCGAGGTGTGCTACTCCCAGGTGCTCTCGGCGCCCGGGGGCCAGGGCCCGCCGGACGCCCGCGCGAGAGCGCTCTTCATCTCCAACCTGGCGTCGCTCCTCCGCGCGACAAAGGGCCGCGGCGTCGTCGTCAGCAGCGAGGCCAGGTCCGCGCTCGACCTCCGCGCGCCGGCGGACGTGGTGAACCTGATGGCCGTGTGGGGGCTCGGCAGCGACAAGGGCACGGAGGCGCTGGGCGTGAACCCGCGCGGCGTGGTGGCGAACGAGGGGATCAAGAGGACTGGCTTTAGAGGAGTTGTGAATGTTCTCGAGGTCGGCGGGCGGGCGGAGGATGAGGCCAAGAAGAAGGCCGAGGGGAAGAAGGACGGCAAGGCCAAGCAGCGCGGCGACAAGTCAGGCAACGCCCAGAAGCGCAAGACGCCTGATGACTCGGGGGACAGCCCGCAGCCGACCATCAGCAAGAGGCAGGCGAAGAAGTTGAGGTTAGCGCAGAAGGAAAAGGAGAAGGCGTCATCATAGAACTGGCAGTGGGCTCCGCGACGAGCTTGAAGGAGAGCAGAATCGATAGGCTAGGCAGCATGTCATTTAACCCTTATGATACCCCTTTCGAAAACCAAGAAGAGCATGAATATCATCAGCCTTGCAACTTGTTTTTCTACAACTTACACTCTCTGTGCGATATGCATAGTAGCCAGGAGGGGACAATGTTGTTTCACGCACCACGCCAGCATGGGCATTCATGAGACTTGCTCATTCTCCGATTCGTGCAATGCTATCGTAAGCTAGGTGTGATGTGTGAAGAGTGCTTTTCAGGGGGTTTGGTGATGGTGTGCTTTTGTGTGTGTGTGTGTCAAATAGAGAAATGAATTATATACAACTGGGGTTTTTTGTGTGTGTGAAAGCCTGCTGGCCGCTCCTCATCCAACACTTCCTCGTCAAAAACGGAGGAGCGGCCGATTAACTCTTCGCTTCGCGCAACCGGTCATGAAAAGGGGAGAAGATGACCTTGTTCCCCTTTCATTGGCCGGTGACGTTCCGCTTCATCTTCCTCCTATGTACCAATACTCATTCATCCCCCCTTCTCCTTTTGGAATACCGATTAGTACCACCACTTCCGCCCACCAGGAATCGAAAAAAGTAAATCCAACCAAGCGTCTTCTAGGGTATTCGTATGCCGCTGCTGCAAACCGTGCTTTCATCTCGTCAACGATGCCCTCCCCCTCTTCGGTCTCCCAGCTGCAAATCCAACAATTACGCTTCGCGTATGAAGTGAAAGAGTCGATAAAGTTCGGCGAGGAAGTCCGGGTATAGAAAGGCGGTTTCGTGCCAACTTCCAATGCTAACCAACCACAGGCACTCACGCCTCGTCGTCCTCCTTCCAGCCCGCGGGCATGACCGCCGCGTGGACCTGCGCGTCGGGCGTTGCGCGGGCCTGGAGGCCGATGGTCTGCTGCACGAGGTTGCCGAGGACGAGCTTGCTGCTGAGCTGGAGGCCGCTGACGCCGGGCTGGGCGGCGGCCGGGTTGTTGACGGCGGCGGGCACCGTCGCGGCGGGGACGGCGGGGGCGACGGCGGGCTGGTTATTGTTGTTGGCGCCGCCGTTGAGGCCGCCGAGGTTGAGAGACGTCGTCGGGTTGTTGCCCTGGGCGGGGTTGGCGCCGACTTGCGGGAGGGCTGCGGGCTGCGACGCCGCAGGGGGTTGCGCTGCCGGTGGTTGGGGAGCGGCAGCGGGAGGTTCTGGGGCTGGTGTTAGTCTGGTTTGGAACTGGAGGACGAGAGGGATCTTACCAGCTGCGATGGGAGCAGGCGTCGATGGCGTAGCAGCCGGAGGAGGTGCCGGCGGTGGTGCGGCGGGCGGCACGAGAGGAGCCGCGGGTGGTGGCGGTGGTGGCGGAGGAGCATTACTTTGAGTTACCGTCACGGGAGGGCTATCGAAATGTTAGTACTTTTGAAGTCCCGTAGAGATCCCCACAACGGCATATCGAGGAAGAACGTACGGAGCAGCTTGCGTGACGAAAACCGTCAACGGCGCGGGGATCGAGGCATTGTTGTAGACGGTCTTGGTCACTGTCAACGGGGGCGGCGGCGGCGGGCAGTTGTTGTTGTTGGTCTTGCCCTTGCCGTGGTGGCCCTTGTTGTTCTGTCGGTTGCCTCTGTTGGCGCCGTTGAGTGCGTCGAGAATGCCCGCGAGGATGCCGCCGTTGTTGGCTCCCGTCAGGCCCTGGATGTTCTCGGCCTTGACCGTCTTCACCTGCACCGCGCCATTTCCTTGCACATCCACCTCGCCATTCCCTCCAATGTTGACAATCTGCCTGGGTTGAAGCGTATCCTTCCTGTCGACTACCGCGCCCTGTGATTTTATGTGTAAGTCGCCTCTTCTTCCTTGTCCCCTTTTTTTTTCGTCATATCCAGCCCAAGTTTCCCGGTGTAAAACTCACCTGAGCGAATGTTGATAGAGCTGCCACGGCGAAGAGTGTACTTTGCCTCATCGTGGGCTCTGAATATGGTTTGCGAGAAGAAAGCTGGTGACCGTGAGACGTCGCCAGCGTTTCTCGACTTTGTTGTTCCAGACGTATGTTTCCTGATTTCCTTTCCCAACTAACAGGTCGATTTCCGTGTAAAGAGCGTTTTTGGTTACCGCAACAGACCAGCCGTCGGTGAAGTTCGGTGGGATCAACCCTATCTATGGTGATTGCTGTAAAAGAGTGTTCTGTTTGGTGGAGAGTGTTCCGTTAAACCTTCGCACTACTCTAACCCTCCGGTCCAGGTTCGTGATTACGATGGGTGAGGGGAGTAAAGGTAGAGAAGGGGAGGAGGAGGCAGGAGGAGTAGAGTTACGGGCAAGCAGGTGGCCACCTGCAGAACATTGTCCGGAGAGTTTGGCGAGAGATAGGACGGCCAAGACCTTTGAGTAATGAAGTGAGAGAGAAGAAGAGCAGCAGGGGAGCCGTGGTGGGCGTGTGGGGACTCTCTCTTGCCAGGCTGGTACCTGAATGGAAAGGGTAGCGGTAGCGGGATGGAGACTGATGAGAGTCGACCAAACACACGGGCAGGGGGGTGTGGGTGTGGTGGGATGGATGGACGGGTCACGGGTGTGGAGGGTGTATCGTATGAAAGATGATGTTGTTGGAGTGGTGCTCGGTCAAAGAGCGAAAAGGTCACGGTATGCCGTCTTTCCCGTGTTCCCACCTAGGAAATGCTATGCTATAACAAGCCCAAAACAGAGTTTCGTAGAATTCGAAGACGCGAGAGCCAAATGGGCAGAAGAAGGAAGAGAGAGATCGGACGGGAGGGAGCAGAGAGGCACGACGCTCGCAGCTTTAGGGGTGGGCTTGGAGTGAGCCGATGGACAATACGAACATCGCGAGAGGAAGGGAAAATAAGGGGACCACCGGCGGTCATCACGACTCACCACCCTCGCCCAGGAATGCCCAGGACCATTAAGGTACGCCGCTCTCCGGCGTCTAGATTGGCTCTTTAGGCTTCGGCTTACCGGTTGCCAAATTGATGCCAAGTTGGCTAGTGGGTAGCAGCGCGGCGGAAAGACACCAGAACGGCGTGGGATGGGGTCTCGGCTGGTACGATCTCTGGGTCTTGGTCGAAAGGGCGAGACTCAGACAAGAGGGTCCCCCAGAGGCAGAGGCCCAGATGATGGCAACTTGCAAGGGAAGCAGTCACGACTTGCCCGTTTCGCCGCCTCTCTGGGAAATGCAGAAGCAGGCGGTTCCTGACGAGAGACAGGGGCGAAGACATGCAAAGACAGGGATGTCGTTCAGGAACCAGCTGCAGCAGCTGCTGCTGCGCGGTAGCCGGTAGGCGGGACCCAGCCTAGCCCTGCGCACTTCAGGGCAGCCAAGAAAAGAAAAGAGAAGAAAGAAGATCCAGGGAGCCTTGCCGACTCGCTGTCGAGGATCTCTGGCAGGCTTCGATCGGAGATGCTGGCCTGGAGCAGCAAAGCGCAGTGGATTCGACGACCCTTGGCATGGAACAACCTTGGGCTGATTGTCCAGGGTGTGAGACATGCCCCAGACGGAGACCGTCTGAGACGGGGGGTGATGCGCCGCACAACTCGCTCCCCCTCAACTCCCAGCGCCTCCGAAACTGCGAGAGCGCCAGAATTTTCTTCTTCGTGTGCATTCTTCTTCCGTCGTTGATGGCTCGTTGGTGCTGTTTCTTTCTCTTCCGTGCTGTTCCTCGGGCGCTAGGGATCAGTGACAGCAGCGCTAGCTCAGACGTTGGGCTGCCTTACGATAGCACACAGATGCAGCCAATACCGCACGCTGGTGGACGGCATCTCGTCCCGTAGGCGGATCAGAGATGCGTGACGTGATGGATTGTTTGATGAGTAAAGTCATGCGATGATGTTCCACGGCGAGTACGGCATCTTGATTGTCCATGGGCCACATCTGTTCTCGTCCATGGATCGTGTGGTCTTCAACCCTTCAAACCTGGGAAGTCCCCAACCCTCATCCTCAGTCTTACACAGTCTCACCCTCCTTGAGGATGGTATGCTCAGCTGAAGCCGCAAGGTAAACATGTTTCCGACGGGTAGCGGGATATTTCTCCTTTACGCTTTCACGCAATCCCAGCTCGCAACCATCAACATATCTCAATGCTGCATCTGCGAACTGTTTTTGACTCGAGGCGAAAATGAAGGGTCGGAACGGATACGGCAGGTATAAAAAAAGAAAACTCAGAAAATGGGAAAATGACGGGAAACAAAACTCTCTCGTCGTTTCCCCAGAGGTTCCGTACCACAGCCGGACAGCTATTGTTAGCGATGTGAATCGTGGGCGGTGGGCATGGGAGATCGCCCTGCACCGCTGTCAGTCACCACCCCCTTGGCCCCCAAACACACGCTTGTCGCTCGCCCATATCGTAGGATGGATGCCTATATCACAGCCATCGTCCGTCAGAGTCGCAGTGTAGCAATCATCGTCGCGTAGACTTTTACTGCGGGAACAAACGAGGGGTATGTGCGACAGCATCCACGTGAGGATCTATCATCACGTAGCAATTCAGATGGAGCCTCCAGTCTCTTTCCCAGACTAGAGAAGCGGCCGCCGCACGCACTCTTTTCTGCAGTGCTGTGATTGATTGCCTGCTCTTTGCTCCCAACTCCTGCTCGCGTCGCGAAACCATGCGGACTCTCGGACACTGGGCTGGACACTCTGATGTATTAGGTCTCATCCCATCTTTTCTGCTGCTTTAGCATTCGCAGCACACAAGCAGACCAGCAGAAGAAGCAAAAGTCAAAACTTCGTCCCTTCCCAGCCCAGCCAATGAGCCCATCCGTCGAGACAGGAGGTGTCACCAGCACGTTGCGATTGCGTAGCCCCCTCCCCCCTCACAGGTTGCGGCGTTGTAAGAGAACGGACAACGGAAGAGGAAGGGCATTGAGACGACTCCATCGTCCCAAGGTGCTGAGAGCGTGAGAAGCGCTCGCTTCGTAGGGGACTCGCCTCAAGTGGCTGGAGCACTTGGGCAAAACGGGTCAGACAAGTCGCGGGCCATCGGTGCGTGTTTGATGCAATTTGGAAAATCTCGTCCAGTCGTGAGGTATGCCTCGCATGGCGATGCGGCAAGCCACGGGCCAGAAGGAGAGCCTGGAGGCAGGCGGGCAGTCTTGGTCTGGTTGGGTGATGCCATGCAGCTCTCAGCGATAGCATGTCGCGAGCAGCAATAGCATTGCTGCACTGGGTGGAAGATGGCCCTTCCTAATATCGTGGGTGAGGTAAGCCCGCAGTCCCCCACGGAGCCCGTCTGAAATCGACCGCTCAGATAGATGACAATTTGTTGCTGCTGAAGAAGGACAAGGTGAGGAAGACATGGTGAGGGCGGCATGTCTCTGGTCGCAGGTCTCCGAAGCCCCGAGGGTGTACCGCCCTGCATTGAGGAAAGGGAATCCAAGACAGCGTGAGACCACCACCACTTTCCGCGCTTCAATAAGTCGTTGCGATTAAGCCCAAGGATAGGGATGTCATGATCGGGAGACGGGACTGCCAGTCTCGTTCGTTTCACTCAATTCAGTGGAGCCAGGTCTGGGCAGATGGGCTGTGGCGTCGATCCACCGGCTTCGAGAAATATTCCCTGTCCTTTCGTGGCTGATGGCTCTGTGGCTGGTGGCCGCGGCTCTCGGTGCTCGTCAAACTCCGATCGCTAGAATGGCGCCATGTACCCGCATCATACAAAATGTGTGGCATCGGTACACGGGCCTGGAGGAACTGAGCCAAACGCGGTGGATCTAGCAAGTCAATGACGACACAATGCTCTCTCTTTCATCGTCGTCTCCCACTGGATTGAGGCTATGCGACAGGTTATCGCGACTGCAGAAGGATTGAGTCAACCATTCTCACCCAGAGCTTCCGGAAATCAATGATGAAAGCGTCAGCAGGATTGGAATTGAATCCTGTTCTTTGACACACACTCTCACTAATACTTAATCCATTGTGGTTTACTAACAACCATCGTCCCAAGTGTTTCAACACCCTACCAAAGCGTCTCAGGTTCTGAATTGTGACTTGGACAACACAGCAATCAACACGCGACATTGAGACAACAGTAAACCGCTCACGATGGCGGTCGTTCACGTCCTAGACGATTATTACCTAGCTATCACGGCTCTCATTACAATAGCATATCAACTATTATTCTTCTCAATAGCCTTCAGCTTCAAGTTTGACAAGCTCACCGGTAAGGAATCACGTCGTCCCCCACTCTCACAAACCCTCTCACAGATCCTCTGAACTGACACCACCTCTCAGACTTTGCTGGCGGTACAAACTTCGTCCTCCTCGCAATCATCACCCTCGCGCTCAGCGGCCACCACCATGCGCGCCAGGTCGTCGCCTCCATCTTCATCATGCTCTGGGCCGCGCGCCTCTCGGGCTTCCTCCTCTTCCGCATCATCAAGACAGGCAAGGACGACCGCTTCGACGACAAGCGCGACAAGTTCTTCCCCTTCCTCGGCTTCTGGATCTTCCAGATGATCTGGGTCTGGACTGTCTCGCTGCCTGTGACCGTGCTCAACTCGCCCAACGTGACGCAGTACCCCCAGCACCCCTTCGGCACCGGCAGGGACGTCGTCGGCATCATCTTCTTCGTCGTCGGCTTCACCATGGAGGCCGTGAGCGACGCGCAAAAGTACGCCTTCCGGAGGGACCACCCGGAGCGCGAGGCCATCTGCGACAAGGGCTTCTTCAGCGTGTCGCGGCATCCGAACTACTTTGGCGAGATCATTATCCAGTTCGGTAAGTCCGGGCCGTGTCTCTCGCTGCGGTGCCAAGTGACACAGACCCCATCGGGCCATCTCACTTGGCGTTTTCGCTTTTTGTCCCCCAAGAAACTCACGACTAACATCGCACAAAGGCATTTACATGATCGCCGTCTCTTCTGCGGCGGACGGTTACGTAGGCGGCCAAGCCTTCAAGGCTCTCTACGCCACTATCCTCGGCCCCTTCTTCCTCACGCTGCTGCTCATGTTCGTCTCGGGTCTGACTCTGCAGGAACGCCCCGGCGCCAAGAAGCGTTACGAGAAGGGTCAGAACTGGGAGGGCTACAAGCGCTATCTCGACCGCACCAGCATTCTGATCCCCTTCCCGCCGCAGCTGTACGCCCGCATGCCCACGATCCTGAAGAGAACCATTTTCCTCGAGTTCCCCATGTACGTTTTTGACCCGGCGAAGCACTCCGACTCTTCGACGCGAGCGGAGCAAGGCGAGCATCGTCGTGAGGACGTATCCAAGCCCAACGGTAGACCAAGCGGAGAAGAGAGCTTGGTTGGACAGCACTCGTAAGAGCATCGATTCATAGAAAAGGAACGAGCGGAATGGTAATTCATGTATCATGCGTAATGGCTGGGATGACTTTCTGTAGGGATATGAGTTGAGATATCAGATACCATTAATGCATTTCCCCAACCTCACCAACACAATCAAAATCAGAGATCTTCTGCAAACAATATCATCCTGTCACCTTCGACCAACTCTCGCTTGCGTTCTACAACCTTGTCACAGGAGCATTTCATTGCAGTGAACTTTTCGGACTGATATCACAAGCCGCCCTGAGGACCGGTCCGGTACAGCCCCCGCTCCCGCGCAGGTCGGTCGGCTGGTCAAGCGTCTCTTGCGAGTCTCCGTAGTCGGTGTAGTTCGCCTCTTCGGAGTGCGTCTCGGCGCCCTCCGGGATGGGCACCATGGCGTTCTTGGTCCAGATGTGCACCGCCGTCTTCCAGTCGAGGCCGTCGATGCAGCCGCCCTTGACCGAGACGACGTTCTTATCCTATGTCTAACATGAGTTTCTGGTTCATTTGTCAGCAGCAAGGCCGAAGGGACATACCGGTGTGCTGTGAATCAACCTCGTCCCACAGTTGCGGCAAAAGTAGCTGATGAGTCACGTTATTACATGAGAACGGGCATGGCGGCTTGCTATCAGACTCACCAGTGAAGTGTCACGCCTGATGCAGTCGGCCTCCTGTCTCTAAAGTCAGCATATCATCCTGCTTTCTTTGCAGCCAGCTTAATCATCTTTCATTCTCTCACCTCACCCCTAGTCCACTCCCCTACACCCTCATCTGTTCACTTCTCCCCACATGCAGCCGCCACCACCCACGGGTTTTGAAAACTCACGCGTAGACGCCCAGTAAATCCATGGCAGGGAGCTGGAACCTGGGGAAGATCGCCGACGTCCCGAAAGCGGAGCCCGTCTGGCGCTTGCACTCATCGCAATGGCAGATGTACAGCCGCAGCGGCTGAGGCAGCGGCGTCTTAAACGTGACCGCGCCGCATTGGCATCGCGCGTCCATCTTGTTCCACTGGGTCGGGAGAGAACCGTTAAAATATGACGTCAGAATAAAGGAAGCTTCGTGGGGTCTCGTCGTTGGCTCCGCGCGTGTGACTTCGCGGGGTTGATGAGTGAGAGTGGGTGTGTGTGGTGTGTTATCGAGATAAGCTCCGAGCTTCGTTACCCCGGACCGCGCCGCAATTGACGTGATTTCTCTCCTACAATTGGGGAAGGATAAATATCGTTGGAAGGATTGTGAGATGAAGGATTTTGCGAAGTCTCCTTAGGTGTCAAACAAAGTTCCCGATTTCCTCAGGACGATGAAAGTTGAGAAGTCAGCAAGACAAAGGGAAGGACGTTACTGCGGGCGCGGGATCATCCCGCCCTTTTTAAGCCAATGACTCCTTCCCCCAAACCACATGACACACACTCGATCGACCGTTTTTCCCGAGTGACGCGCCAGTGCCGACGACAACGTCAGCCCCTGGCATATCAACTTTTAATTTCTCACTCAAGGATCGAAAGAAAAACAGTGATATCTCGCGTTCGGGATGCGCTACTGCGTGTCTGCGGCTGATTACGGCCCCTGGTTAGTGGTTACATAGCCCGTGAGTCACGACCGGCGCGGTGCGGGGCAGGCAAGAGGGTGAGACGGGGGCCGGTTTTGGGGGGTGGAGGACCACACCGCTTGGGAGCGAGACTGGCGCGAAGTCACATGGCTTGCGCCAGGGGTCCTTTTGGGCTGTCGAGGTTGGTAAACGGACAAAAAGGATTCGTTGCGGTTTAGTGCAGAGTTAAGGCGGATGGATGGGATGTTGTGGGGGGGTTGGGTGGGCTCAAATTGTCGATAGCCTCACTGCATGGATTAGTCACAACTTCACCCTGCTGTCCTGCTTGCAACTTCATTTGAGAAGCATTTCCTTCGAAAAGAGCTGTTGCTGGCAAGTAACACGAGATTAGGTCTGCTCGAAAATCCATGGGCATTGGCTGATGGTCAATGAGTAAGATAAGTGACCAGCAAAACAGACCGAAAGATTACCGGATGCTTGACATGAAATATGCACAAACTTGCTATCAAGAACCCTGCGGCCCCCCCCCCCCCCCCCCCCCCCAAAAAAAAAAAAAAAAAACAAATCTTTTTTTATCAAGGAAATGAAAATGACCTGCTGAAAGCTGAGCGAAACACAGCAAGTAACCGAATCGTGAGTTCCACACACGATGGCATTCGGAGGATTGGGAAAGAGAAGGACAAACGGCAGTATCATCAGAACATTTGATGCATTGGATAACGGCTTCGTCATTTATACGACAGCTGATGAGAATATTGTGGCTTCAATCATGCCATTCTTGGGTGGTCACACTCTGAATTAAATAGAAGCTTTTGAACCAGGATTTCCACTTAAATACCCCCTTCTACCTCACAATCTTGCTCAACACAAGCCCAATAGTCTCCGACGGGTTCTTTAGGTCTAGATACCTGGATTTGGCAGATATGAAGGTCCTAGGGCTCGAGGCGATGTTTCTAGATGTTTCAATGTAAGGTCTCCGTAATGTGAGCCGTCACTTCCGTCTGCGTCGTATTCATGGCGTGTATTATCTCGAGAGCCCTTGAGAGCGTTTTCATGACAGATGAAGAGCACAGAACATACCTTGGGACACTGAGTGTTTTGACACGATTAGAGGGCATGATTCTCCTTTAAGAAAAAGAATAGGATCAGACATAGCACATGCGATGTCTTGTTGTGCTGCTAAGAGTGTTGTGCTGCGAAGAGACTTCCCGTGGGCAGAGTCTTATATACCAATCTTGGCCCACAAGCACAGGAGCTGCGACTTGAGTCTCTTTCGGCATATTGCAGCATAATGATTTCGAGGACTTCCTATTTTCTTTACGAAAGAAATCAATCAAGAGACGGAACAGTCGGCTTGACACGCTTACGAGAGGCGTGAATGGCAGAGCTTCCGAACATATACAAATAGCAAACGCCGTGGACTGTGTTGTGATTTCTCTGTGTTCTGTTTTTCTCAAGTGTCTTCTATATATTCGTGAAAATCATTGCACGAAATACTTTGATTGAACATAGGGGTAGCTTTTTTCACATCCCCGGGCCTTCAGATGGACGTCGAGCTTCCAGTGGCCATGTTACCTCTTTCCTGGGGGGAGTGGGCATCACGAAATGGGCAGAGCATTCGCTGAAAGAATTCTCGTGGGTGGGAAAGACGCAGGATTATACATTCCCTCGGGAGAGTGAGGAGCCATGTTCGTGAATGAGTGCCTTCTCGCTGGGGAAAGTCTACTTGTAAACTCATGGAACATCCGGACGGTTCATGTCGTATCTTGAGAGGGGCTCCCGAGTCTTCTGGCCATGATGCTATTTTTTCATATATATCTTTATCACATTTCAATGGGCTACGATAAAGCAAACCAATGGGTCCGATCGACTCTAGTAACCTTTTCAGTCGCCATGGCGACCTCTCCGATGCTGCTGCTGGTCGCCTGTCTTTTGCAGTAGTTGGTTGAAGAGATCATGTAGGTGAACGTAGCTCCCGTTTCGTCTCTGTCGGGCTTCATCTCCATTTACCATAAATAGTGGTTTATTCAACCGTACCTATAACCTGAAGGGTCGCACTTCAATGCGTCACCACCTGCCTGTACCACGCCACAGTGAACGGAGTGAACAGCAAGCTTCGCCCGACAACCCCGACGGCGGGCAGAACTCACATGATCGTTTGTGCCGATGCCTGGATGACGCGGGCCATCTCCTTCTGTACTAATCTATACGACTACATCTTTGGGCGTTCATTCAGGCCTCATGCTACGGAATGAGATCTGCCGCCGTCCGTCTTCAACGCGTAGCGAAGGACCTTCCCCCAGCCCTAACGAGCTATCAACGAGTGACCCTTCGATCCCAATGAGACCAGGTGCCTGACATGGAGGAAGAAATCAGGGTCGAGAAATTGAAGTGACGGTCGACCAGGCCCCGATCTTCTATAAAGTTGGTTCAAGCCATTTTTGACCGGGTCAACGGTATGCCCGTGTCACTGCCTGTGTCTTCAGAAAGAGATAGCATGGGCTACAACTTGTCTACTCGCAGCTTCTAAATGGTTGGGGACCCTCGCGTGACAATGGTCAAGCTTTGCGACCTCTTCGGTCTCGCTATTCTTTGAGAGGTATTTGGGTGAATTAGGAAGTGACGAAGATGGCAAATAGCTCCTTCCCTACGCGTCCCCTCGCTATTTCGACAAGCGCCAACAGCGAAAGGAAACCAGGCTCAATCATTGTGGAAGCATGCTTCAATTTTAGAGAACACAAACACATGTTGCTATTTGTCGACTGCGGAAAAAATCATGTTGACCTTGTTCAACACATCGAGCTTGACGTCGACACATCTGGGATGGCGATTGGCAGCCACGTACATGCCCGGCCTCGCTTGCCGCCACCTTCAGCTTTGCGAAAAGCCTCGTCGAGGTGGACAACATCACAAAAACAAGCGAAATGAAAGAATTACATAGCAAGAGCGTCTCATTTCCATCTGTCTACCGATTGTTAGGGACCTGTCTGTCCATTCTTCACCTGAATGCTTCTATGCGTGTCCGTCCAGCCCGCTTTCCATAGGCCCAACTCCAAACCGTTGCCGAACCCAAGTCCTAATGTGCACACCCAAGAGTGCATGGGATGCCACGCCTGTGTATACTCCTCAGGCAGGAAGGAACCAAAGTCCATCCCCCCAAAAGATCCGTTCCCTCCAAAGACAAGAGAAAAAAAATCGTCAGTCATGGTCTCGTAATCTCATGAGCTTCATATCGCCCTCCATCATTCCGCGCGTCCGAAAAAGCCGAACAGCTGTTGTAGAAGCTGCCTTCCCCTAGAAAATCCGGTTTCTGGACAGATCCAGTTCCTCCAAGTACTCAGTGCCACCCGTCAACTCCAGCGCTTGTCGTTTGACGGGAGTAGGCAAGGGCAAGCTCAGACAGAGAGGTTGCGCTTGCGGGTCATGGCGTTCTTCTGGCGGGGACCGGCAAAGTTCATCTTCTCAGCGGGCAAGAAGGGCTTGTACTTCTTGTCGAAGACGCGGCCACCAGGGGTCCACTCCTCGGGGGCAGTGGCGTGGAGGCGGCCCATGATGGCATTAAGCTTGGTGTTGTTCTCAACGTCAAGGTTGTCAAGGACGTCGAGATCACGGTTACGGTGACGAGTGATGAGGTTGACAAGCATCTCAGGGCCATCAATGAAGATGAAGAGGAGACCACGGACAATGGCGGCGGTGATGTAGCCAACGAGAAGGGCAAAGGGGTGGACGCCCATCCAGACAACACGCTTAGTGAAGGCGTTGACATCGGGGTGCATGCTGGCGAACAAGGCCGTAATAAAGAAGACAGCGAAAAGCCGGACCGGAAGGGGCCAGGCGTAGGTGTAGTCCATCTCGAGGCACTCGTAGGAGTGCTGAGCGAAGGTGAGACCTCTCGTAACGTGACCAACCATCTTGACCTAGAGCTTGTCAGTAAGAGTGATCATTGTGAAGTGGGCAGGGGATCGTACTTTTCGTGAGCGAGGTAGATTTTCCTTGTTCTTAGTGTAACTGGAGAGATAATTCCTTGTCAAAAATTCCTTGTGAGAAGGAATCTGTTCAGGTCAGTGATTTTTCACAAAGAGGTTGCGAGGCGTGCTCTACCAGTTGATGGAGAGATCTGAGTGTCTCCTTTTTTTTTTGTCTTGGGAAGGGACGCTGAGAGGATTTCCCGCGTGAGATGGGTTGAGAAGGGTAGAGATTTGTGATGCTAGGGGAACGCGTGTGAGTTGACGGGAGAAGAGAAGTAAGGAGGAGTAAGAATACCTCGCGCAAAGTATGCTGAGGAGGAAGGGTAGGTTGAGTGGAAGGTTGAGCAGGATTAGGGCTGCTCAGGTTGAGGAGAGGAAATTTTGTTGTTGTGTGTGGGAGAAGACGAGGCGGTTGTGAAAAAAAGTTCGAGGGCAGAGAGAAAAAAACAAAGCCGGTCGACGTGTAGAAGGTGTGGGAGGGTGGCCGACTTGAGATGGCAAGACCGGGCAGGCAAGTCTGCCTCCTTCCTGCCGCGCGAACAGTAACTGCTGCTTTCGATTCACCATGCTCACATGATCGACCATGAGATGAGTGAGAGGAGAAAACAAGTCTTTGATAGAACAAACTCCCTTCTGGTATCCTTTCCCAGCTCCCAATGACTCCCAACTCCTGAATGCCTTCAAGTTCGCGCACTGCCACCCCTATCATTGATCGTCTCTGACCACAGTCATCCAGATATTAGTACCCATACCCATCCTGCTTCTCCCCCTCGCCGACAATCTCCCTCTTCGGCCCACGGTCCTCCATCAGCCTCTCGACACATCTCACACGCACCTCGCCGCCCTCCCGCCCCTCGTTGAGAATCGTCTCCAAAGACTCACACCATGCAATCTTCTGCCCATCGTCCCAGTCAAGCACGCAGAGCTCGACCTCCAATTCCCTCAGCCTGCCCATCCTCCGCAGACCCTCCTCGATCCACTCGGGCCTCGGCTCCGGAAATTTGGAAATGTCCATGGCTTGCGCCTCTGCATTGTTGTTCAGCGAGGCAAACGAAGCGGTGGGCTCGAATATCCCACCTCCGATCAGAATCTTGAGCCGCAGGCCCCGAAGCCCGCCCGCCCAGCACCCGCATAGCTCCACCCACTCCTTGAGCGCCGGGCCCGTGAAGTCCCGCCCCAGCATCTCGAGCCGCGTGTACCGCATCTCGTCCCGCTGCCACCTTTGCAGGCCCCGAGTGAAGGCCCGCGCCGCCCAGAGACCCGAGGAGAACCAGTTGACGAACACAAACTCGTTGTTGCGGAACGGAAGCGTGCGCGTTTCCTCGTAGATCTGGCGGCAGGTGCGGAGGAGCGCGGACGGTAGGCCGCAGAGCGGTCGGTGAGGGGACAGCATCGCCTTGTCCTCTTCGTCGGCGGTGGCGGCCTTTCGGGCTTCCTTCTTCCGGGGATCGTCATCGACGTCGTTCGCGCCATCGGCGGCGGCGGTAGGTCGCTTTACTCCAGGATCCTCAGCTGCGTCCGGCCTGACAAGCTTTAGGAAGTACGAACTGTATGTTGGAGTCGGGTACCACGGGGCCAGCTGCGCGTGCTGGATGGGGTGCATTGCGTGGACCCAGCCGTATATCTGGAGCCGGATCTCGTAGGGGAGGTTCAGCAACGGGGAGTCTCCAGTTGCTGCTGCCGGCGCGGCGGCGCCGTTCGGCTCCTCAGCTGGCATTGCAAGTACTTCCGTCGCTGTTTTCGACATCTTGCCCTTCAATCCGTTCTTCTCGAGCTGCTGATAATATGAAGCAGTGGGCGACGGTCCCCAGCAAGCCATACACTTTCAAACCTCTCGAGCACGTCGTCAAAGGACCTAGAAATCTCAGCAACACCAATTCGAGCGGATGTGCCGCAACACAGAGCAATGAGAACAGTGACACAACTTCGAAATGTGATAAAAGAAACCCAATGGGTAGACAGGGATACAGGTCACACCGTCACAAACACACAAAAGAGATGTCAGATCGTGTGTTTCCCCAACCCGGAAATGGGGAACGAGGGAACAGCCTCGAATATATCTGTCTGCACCGTACCCCATGTCTACCATCTCCTTCGTCTCACTTGCATCCGCCCAAAGCTCGAGACAAGACGGAAGAAAAAGCAAGCAGACCTACCGAAGCGGCCCCAGATGGCTGGGTCCGGGTCTCCAAACAGGAATCCTTCGCCCGTAAGAAAAGCAGCCCGTTTCAATGGTCCCACTATCCGCCGTAAGCCACGACGCCGTCAATTGGTTCCAGCAAAGGAAGATATGCGTAAACGGGCTGACCGAACCCAGGACCGGGGGACGGCGGTTGGTCGTCAGCATGCGGGCCGGGAAGGTTTCTGGAGATTGGCAAAAGACCCCTACCCCAAAACAGGCATCGAAGCATAAGCTGACCGCTGCGTTGGCCCTCAGATTCGACGTCCGCTACGAGGCGCCCGACTTTGTGTGTTGAACGTCTGGTTCGACTGGTCTGATCTTGGCGGGAAGGAGGGGGAGGATGGTGTTTGACAGGCGTCAGCCCTACCAACGCGCGTTGCTTTCTCTAGCATAAGATGCCAACGCCGGCCACAAAGGGGGGACGTCGTCTAATTGGCAGTGAGGGGTAAGTAGGAAGACCGACGGCGCCCGTAAGCTGCAAGCACATGGAAACAAAGCAATAATCGAATAGCAGCGGGGGTTGGTTCGTTGGTCCTGAACGAGCTACTTGTTTTGGCTCGCCCAGCTCCTGTTCGGATGGGTCCAACTACGTTGCCCCCCGTGTAAACACCCCTGTCCATTTGAACAGGATCTTTGGTTCGAGGAGGATCAGAGATTCATGGCCCAACAGCTTCCTGTAGGACGACCAACATGGAGAGTAGTTGGAGAACGCAGAAATGGGAACTTAGTCGGTCCCCACTTCCAAGGGATGGACCCGGTCCCAGCTCACAGCCGGCTTTCCCTCCTTCCGGATCGGCGCTTACCTACCGACATCCGACCTTGAGAACGACAACTTCCCTCAATGCACCGCTTCCCGAGGACTCCCCTATTAGAGAAAGAAAGACATTGTCTTGGAAGATCGGAAAGCCGTCAGACAGGCACACGATTTAATCAAGGTGCAGCATTCCGTAACCTACCGTCTTCAGTGGACGATCCCATGCAGCGGGCGGCCGGCGGCGTATCAGCTGCCCGCCTCGCGGCAATCTAGGTCCAGACATGTGAGGAAATGAACAAGACAAACAGACTCAAGCCCATCGCTACCGCCTTTGCGCCTCCCCCTCTCACCTCTTCTCCCAACCTCCTCCCACATGGATTCTTTGACGTTTAAGCTTTCTTCGAAAGATGGAAGAAATCCCCCCCTCATCTTGGCCAACGTCCCCGCACCAATTAAGGCGGCTGCTACGGGAACGCTTCAACTCTTCTTTTCATCTGATCATGCGGGAGGAGCGCGCCGTCAAATAACGGTTCCCGCGGTCACACGCGTGGGAGCCGGCGCGGTCCTCCGATGCCATGATGTTGGGAGGTCTCCGCTTGTGATAGGAGGCCAATGAAGCCCGCTGCTTGGAAGTCAAACTAACGATATTGCGCAAGGCACATCACTCATGGCCGAAGTGGCGTCTTCACAGTATCATGGAGCGGACACAATGATGCATTCAATCCATGCCTCGTGGGCAATCTTAACATTAACTATACCCTCCAAGCACTGTCTTTAACCAGCTCAACACCGCCAATAAGTGATCCCGTCCCGTCCACCCCCG
The DNA here is from genome assembly GCF_000319635.2 of Colletotrichum fructicola Nara gc5. Lineage (NCBI taxonomy): Eukaryota > Fungi > Ascomycota > Sordariomycetes > Glomerellales > Glomerellaceae > Colletotrichum > Colletotrichum fructicola. The sequence goes on from NW_027094057.1 coordinate 1,934,952, forward strand.
CTCGCCCTGAAAATACATGGCCAGGGGAGCAGGAAAGCCCAGGATTGTTCCGTCTGTCTTCGTTCATTCGCATGACTTGACACAAAAAAAGCGGCGTCTTCAGGTCCTTCTCTCATGCAAAGCGTACACTGAACTTAACCCCCTGAGCAGATTAAACGCCTCAAGGCAGTAGTAACCAAACCGCAAGGAGCCGTCTATAACCTAAGCTTCGGAGCCAAAACCTCCTCTCATGCGCCGAGAGGATGTCAAATATATATAAAGAAAAAAGGATACGGAAGAAGCGAAAAAGCGACCCCTTTTGTTTCCTCAACATCCCAAAACTGCAAACCCAAAATGCAAGCAAAGCCGCCCTGAGGACAGCAGGGGTATCAAAGCTTTCTCTCGCGAAAAAAAAGCGGAAGGGGGGTTTCGTTTGAAGATTATGCGTATCGTGATAGGTTGTCGGAAGGTCAACATTGTTGCCTACCATCATTAAAAGTCGGAGCGTTGGTTTTCCAGAGATAGGCCGATAACTTAAGAGAAGTCGTCGCCTCCGTTCATAACCAGTTGGTCAACGCGCTGGACCAGCTCCTTGGTCTCCCTGGCGATCTCGAAGGCGATGGGAGGCAGGGTCTGCGTCCACATGCGCCACTCGCGATCGTTGCGTCCGGTCGCACCAACGTCCTGACCGCGGTCGATGTCCAGGCCCCGTTCGCTGGCCTCAAGAAGTCTCTCGCGGCAGGCGGCCAGGCGAGCGATCATGGCGCCGTTGCCAGAAGCCTCCGTCTCAGAAATAACCTTTCCGACGACTTCGGTGATGCCGTTGATCTCGGACGTAATTTGGTTGATAGAGGCATCGCTTCGGATGGAGCCGACGAGGTTCTGGATGTTCTGAACCAGGATAGCGGTCTGATCGTCGAGGTAGACCTTGAGCTCCTCTGCCTGGTTATCTTGGCGCATGCCGTACCCGTTGGTGGGGCCGTTCTTGTAGCCCATACCATTCATTCCATTCATACCGTTCATGCCGTTAGGTCCTCGGTTGTAGGTGTCGGCGGATTGACGGGGGGAGTTGATGGGGCTGTAGGCTGAGGAGTCCATGCTGGCTCTGCCACCAAGACCCTGGAAGGGTGGGGGTGCCTGTCCCAATGGCAAAGGCGCAGGAACTGAATCCTGGATCATTGATTCTTGTCTGGAGGCAGTCCTCGGGGAGAAGAATCCAGTGGAGTCCACAGGCGTAATAGTGCCATCATCGTCGTCCTCGAGCTCACCATCGGGAGTATTGCGAATCTTGACAGCTCGGAGGAGGTCGACGATGGCGGCAACTAGGTGAGAAGCGGCGGCGTCGAGCAATGATACGGGCGAAATGCCACCCGAAGCAGCAAAGTTCTTGGACGAGGTAATAAGGTTGTTGGCAGAGGAGGAAATCTTGCCCTTGAGCTTCGATCGCTGCTGCATGAGGTCCTCGTTGGTTTGCGCTGCTTCGTCGATGTCCTTAGTAATCCGGCGAACGCTGACAACGACCTGCTTCATAGAGTCAACGACCTTGTCGGGGTCGTCTGATCGAGCTCTCTGCAGAAGCTCGTCAATGGCAATCTGGAACTTGGTAACGTGAACGTCCTTGACTGCTCCGTTCTGCTGCAGGAATCCCTTCTCGCGCACGTATTTGGCCGCATCCTGCTCAACATTCAACCCGAGTGAAGCAGCGCGCATGTCGCGAAGTTGCGTCTTGGTGCGAGCGTATCGGTTCCGCCACTCGCGAACTTCGCCTTCGAGCTGGTCGATAGTCTTCTCCAACTCTTCTTGCTTTTGCCAGGAAGATCCACTTTGTTGCGATAGCATCTTCATCTCGCGCAAAAACTCACGAGCCTCGCGACGAGCCTCCTCCGTAACCTGTTGCTGCTCTTGCAAGGACCTGCGCAGCTGCTCGTTTTCCCGCTGCAGTTCCCGGTCGGCGTTTCCGGAGCTGACGTTCGCAGCGGCGGTCATGTTGGATTGCCGCAGGTCGTCGACCTGCTCTCTGAGCTGTCTTGATTCGTTGGCATGCTCGTCTCTCATGCGGTCCAACTCTTGTCTTAAGTTGTCGTTCACGTCCTGAGCCTCAGCGAGCTTGTTCTCAAGGCTGAGTCGGAGATCGGCAAACTCCTTCTTTTCCATATTGACAGCCGTCGATCGTGATCTTTCGCCGTCAAGGATGCTGTTCATTTCATCGTCCTTCTTCTTCATGACGTCTTCCATTGCGTCGAGCTTTTCCCGAAGCTCTCGGACCTGAGATTGATATTCGTCTAAAAGCTTCTTGTCGGCCTGTAGGGCTGTTAATGTCTCCACTCGATACGAGGTTAAGTTGGGTAAAGATCACCTCTGATGCTACCGCACTTTGCTCCGTGGCCTGGCTCCTCTTACTCGTGCGGTTTGTTGCCGTGCGCTCCAGACCAAAAGCCTCGTCGCCGTCCTCGTTCGGGCTCGCATCGTCATCTTCTTCCACCATTGTACTCTTGTTCGGCACAATCGTGTTGCTCTGAAACTGCTTCTGCATCGGCCGGTTATACTCGCCTCCCGGAGGCAAGCCCGGCGATGGAGGCACACCATAAGGATCGCCCCGGGGCGGTCCTCCTCGCATTGAGCTGGCATCGGAGGGCCGTCTCGTCCGACTCTGACTCCTACTTTGGCTTCTCGGCGGGTAACCACCATTCACGGTCGCTTGCGAACGGACCGATACGGGGCTACCCACTCTGGGCATATCTCCAGCAGCAAAGCGGGGAAACCTCCTCTCTAGTTCGCAGTAGACGTCGGTCGCGAGATCGCGAAATCGGGGAGGGCCGAGGGAAGACAGCTTTTGTCTCGCCTGGTTACGTTTCGGGTGAAAGTTGGATTCGGGCATCAGGTAAGGGGGAGGGGGTTGAGACCCAGGGCCCGAGGGCCTTCGGCCGAGAGATTGTCTCCGCATCAGCTCATCGAAAACATCGGTACTGAGTTCGAGAAACTGGACAGATGACAGTCGCAGCAGCTTGTCGCGTGCCTTGTTAGGGGGCGTAGGACGGCCTCCTTGGCCGCCATTCAAAAAGTTCTTCAGGGCAACATAGTGTTCGCCAAGGATGCCCTCGGCTTGTTCTTCGCGGATACTCCTTCCGCTCTCACTTCTGGCGTACATGTTTGTTCCGCTGCTGGAGCGGCCGACAGAGGGCGGCGGTGAGGGCCCGCCAGCGCTTCGCGGGCCGGGAGGGAAACCGCCGTTCATGACGCCGTTTGAGCCTCCGGAATTCGGGGGAGAGACGATGTTGCCACGGTTGTTTGCGTACGGATCTTCGTTGATGGATTGGTACTTGCCAACAGACCATTCACTTCCGCCACCTAGAGAGACAGGTGAGAGAGGCGCATTGCGGCCATTCATGGTAGACCTCGCTGTGTTTTGTATAAGACTCGGTTCGCGTGGGGAGCGAGAGGCAGCAGTCGAAAAAAGGCGGCGCAGGGAACAAAGGGAGTGTCGAGGTAGAAGGCCGGGGGCTCTTTGAAGTCGATCGGGGGTCGCACAGAGACGTTTCTTCTTCCTCTTGCAGCACTATTACCCGGCGGAATCCAAATCCAATCAGGCACAGGCTCGTACCCAAAACCAGTTGCCAAACCCAAAAGCCAGCTGCCAACCTAAATAGTACGTATGTCGCAGAACCTTTTTCCTTTTTTTCTTGCCGCGTCAGATCAGGGTTGTGTCTAAGTCGTCGATGTGGCGGTGGAATGTGTCGATTATGTCGATGTCTCTGCTTCTTCGTCGTACAGCTAGAAGGGGTGGATAAGAGGCGTCGGCGGAATCGAGAACGGAAGACGGAAAGGGTTCTTTCAGAGACACCAGCGGTTGCGACACGGCATGACAGGGCGGGAGAAGGGCGTGTCGGTGTCGAAAGGGAATATTTTTGGGGGGATGCAGAGAAAAAGCAAATGCCGCAGAAGAAGAAGAAGCGTGGGACGAGATGCTGCAGTAGAAGAGGCTAGTGCTGCACACAGTATGCAATTGACGTGCTGGTATCCAGTAGGTTGTTGGAAGCAAGCAGACGACGACGTAGTACGGGCCGTAGAAAAAAAAAACAGAGTCCAAAGCAACCTTGCAAAAGCCCCAAAAAGCCAAGCTGCAAAGAAGAGACGACGGAGAAGCAAAGTATGTAGGCAGTAGGAAGACAACAGCAGAATCCGCGACGAGGTTGTGAGGCATGAAACGTCAAGGTGGCTGGCCGGGATACCACGACCAATGGCGGCAGCGAGATGGCGGCGGCTGGGGGTCCAAAAAGGGGGGTTAGGACTCGTTAGGATGAGCGAGTCCAGTGGGTTGTGGGAGATCTGGGCCGCTAAGAGTGCTGCGCAAGAGGGCCTCCCGTCGCTTGGTGGTGTGGTTTGTGCGCTGTAAGTCAGGCACGCTGCGCACTGGCTCTGGACCTGGACAGTCACGGAGGAGGTGACGATGAATGAAGTGATGGTGGTGGACTGCTCTGGACTGCCAGTGGACGGCTGCGCGGCGTAGCGGATCACTGGTGCTGGAGCGATGGATGGCCGGGGGTGCGAGGGCAAGACAAGGGGAAGGGGGGAAGGGGGGCACGATAGTGGAAGGGGGGGAAGGGGAAGGTGCGGTGCAAGTGTGGAAGGGGGTGGAGGAGGGGAAATGACACTGGAGACACTGGCCGTTGTAGTGGCTTGTACCGTTAGACCACCGGGACAGGCGGCGACTGCTAGAGAATGTTGCGAACGGTACTTGCAAATTACCATTGGCAGCAGTGCCCCACTTCGATTCCACGCTGATCGTCTGCTTTGGGAGCGCTCCGGGGATGATTTGGGGAGGGACCTGACCAAATGCCCATGTTATTAAGGGCCTTGATCATAGCGATTGCCTCTGTCACTGCCACGCTCTTCCACTTTTTGATGCTACGACGACGCGCTGCCCGACATGTTGACCTTCGCTGGTTGACGACGACGTCGACGAAGACTCGGATCGGACCTATGTATTTCGAGATCCGGAGTCAGACGGTGCGAGACGAGGCTGTTTCTTGTTCACCCCTTGGGCTTCTACCGACGAAGTTGAAGCAGGCTTGAGCTTCACCATCAGCCCAAAGTCTGAGGGTGGCCTTGACGTGTGAACAAGGCGAGAATGGCATCTGCCGTTACATGGCGCCCGGCTCTCGCAAAGGCAGAGATCGGGCAAAACAAGCTAAGGCGAGTGGGGACCGGGACAGAGAAGCCTATCGCGACTTTGGACTTGGACATACTTGGTGTAGGTTCCCAGAGACAACACAAGACACACGACGCGACGTGGAGAGACAAGACCATGGCCCCTGGCACGCTGAAAAGAAGGAATTCGCGCGGGAAGGATGCCATTCCGGATTCTCATCTCCCGCCACTGCCTGCTTTCCAAAGTTGGCGGTATTGAATTGGGAGTGGGGTTCTCTGCAACTCTGCGCGGGCATTCGGAAATCGCGAATGATTCGCGGGTTCGTCTACTACTACGACGCAGTGCCTAATTACTGCGATGGATGGCAGTTGCAATGCATCCAGTCAGGAACGATGCACAGCGGCAAGGAATTAGCGCCAGAGTTTGTTCCTGCCTCTGACCTTACAGAACTACGGATACACGGTACCTGCGTTCTGACTCTTGACGCCTGCCAGTCAAGTTCCTTCGTTGATTCATTCGCTGCAGTCTCTCAGCTGAGAAGCAGCCCAAGTCACCTCATCCGTGTCTCACATCGACCACCTCCTCCTTTACCCGCACGTGCGTCATGTCTTTTCTTCACCAGCACCCAAGGCAGTTCCCATCGTTCATCCATCCGTCTGTCCGCCCACACACACACACGCACCACACCCGCTGGGCTGAGGTACGGTACACGCATCAGTGCATCACAGATTCATGCCGCCGTGCATAGCATCCATCCATCCATCTCCCCTTTCCCATCCGCACCTCCAAGGGGTCCCCCGACGACTGACTGCACTATTCCCCTTCCTCTCTTTCAAATCTTCCTATCCATCCTCCCGATCCCCAGGCCATGTCGCGCCGGCCGCTGCCAGACTCCCACCCCTGATGCAATAACCACCCTGGCCGTGATGGCGCGGCCTTTCCAAAACCCATTGGTCCATCTTGCTGGCGCGCGCTAGCAACAAAATTCGATTGTGGATTTTTGCCAACCCGTCCACCGCGGCCTTCACACGCTGCCCGGGGCCGGGGCCCAGCCTGTCACTCGACGGTGGCGGTGTCTGTGGGAGATGGAGATTCGGAAGACAAGGGCAAGGATAAGGGGGCACTGGCCATGGGCATATCCGGACGTGCCTGACCTTAACCTGCTGTTCAGTTGCATCGAACAAGGATGCCTTTTAAGCATGGTGGAGATGCGATTCTCAAAGCGTCCCTGCGCAAGGGGGCCGGAACTCTGGCAATCCAGTCCAGGTCGCACCGAGACGTTGGCACTGCCTTTGCTTTGCTTTGCGTCTGCAGCCTTCAAGTTCCAGTCTTGACAGCCTGTCACTGTCATTACTGCTTGTCGTCCGTCTTGCCTTGCCCGCCCTATGCGAGCGGACGGCCCTGACAGCCCCGTACTCTTGGCTCTGCTGATTCCACTGACTTTGGACCAGATACATATCGCCGAGAGCACTGCAGACAGATATGACACTGGCCTAGAGGCCGCGAGAACCCATGGCAAGGAAGACGGAGAAATACACCAAAATCTTATCGACAATCTCTGGTTGTAAATATCCTTCCCAGAAGAAGTCTCCAATACAGCCGTGCCGTCCGTCAGCCACGGTCGTCAGCAAGATACCCACGGCCTGCTCTGTCCAGACAACCGATGCGCAACCCTCGTCAACTGCCAATGCCCCATGCACCGTTTTATTGCACCTAAAATTGCTCCTCATCTGGCTCGCCCTGCTCTTGCTGCATCCGTCGTCCACGGCCTCTCTCACCAGAGTCTCGACTCTTCTAGCCCTCTTGGGCCACCGAGCGGGATCCATTCCTCAAAATCCAGATCCCCAAATCTGACAAGCCGTCTGGAAGGCCTCCGCCGAGCTCGCCTCGGGGACTCGACATCGCCGCCGCGATCATTCTGCCGTCAGTGCTTTCTTTTTCGTGTGCTCAGAAAAGGCGCTGGCCAACTGTCTTCGGATTTTCAAGCAAACCCCTGATTCGGGTGTCACTGGGTCTCTGCTACCGGGCCAATCACCCTCGATCCCGAACCGAATGCCCTGGGCAGAGGAGACCCGGCCACGAGGTGAGGCTCCCAGGCGACATGTGACATGGCAAGGTACATCCAAACCGCATGAACCCCTCCCCGTCGTCCAACGCGCCCGCCCTGAGACGGGAATGAAGCTTGGCCACGCCCAGCGAACATTCGATGGAAGCTGGCGAAGGAAGGGTGGCCTCGAAGCTACACGAGGGATCGCGGATACGATCATACGCGGGCCTGCGCCCATCATGGAAAATCCCCACCACTTCAAAACTCACAGGGACACTCCGGTTCATCCGCCTGCAATTTGCTTCTGCCGTTCGGTCCTGTGCCAGTCTTGATCAATTGCCCGACATATCGCGACTAACCACACGACCAGCAAATGGTTTACACGAGTTTGGCTCACCGGCGAGGCTTAGCAACAATATTCCCGCAAGTGCATGCAAATAAAATGACTATCAAAGATCAGAATACTAACAACATCAGTGACCAATGTTCCACATCATCGAAGCCGTCTTAGCCGCTATCAAACCTCCCGTTCCGCGTTATGTTTTCTCTGCGGCTCTAGGACAAGCGTCAAGTCTATCGATTTATGAACAAAGTCCGAGCAAGACCACAGGCAAGAGGCATGCGAACTCAAAAGACGGAAAAGATCCCAGAGCTGTCGGTTCTTCCTCTTCCTCCCCCACATCCACCTGAGCCAAAAGACCGGCTTAATTTCACTTCGAAGGCTGTGTAGTCTCTACAAATTTACCGTGGAAAATTGCACCGTGAGCTCTTTTGCGGTTCTCAGGAAACCCCGGGAAAAGGTCCGACCGCCGACTTTTGTGCGTGAAACTTGCCTCGACTGAGGCTAGCTCGAAACGCGGCTGCGATAGCTTAAAAAGGGTGCGCGCGAGAATCAACGGCAGCGGCATGCGACGTTGGGAAACACGTTTATCGACGAGAACGAGCAACGTAGTTTGATCTGAGGCTCGGTAAGCCAAGGTTGCATCCGCGCAGGCGTAGGGACGTTCATTTTTTTTATGGAGTGATATTATGATTAAACCATCCTACGTAGTTTACGTACGTTTGCGTTCGTTGTGTGAAAACTCTTTTGATGCGAGAGCGGTTCCTCCTGGCCCATGAGTCGCGCGCGCAGGTTCTCGTCTCGAAATTTTGGACGACGGCCGCATCCTCTCACGGCTTTCCATCTTCTACCCGAGCGACTGTTTGTCTACCGGAGCACGTCCGCGTGGGGTATCCCATTCCTAACCCGCATGAATCCCTTCGTCTGATGAAAAACAAAAACCGCTCTTGCTTCCTTCCCATTCAACGCGGAACCGGAGCCTTTGTTGTGTATATTTAGACAAACGAGCTGGACCCCTCCTCTGGTTTATGCTTCCCCGGGATGATCACCCCCGCCCGCTTCGCATCGTCCTTCCAGATTGTGATGCGCGATGTGTGTGCCCCGTGAGACCTCATGCCGTTGGGTCTCATGATAATACCAATGTGGTGTGTGCTTTGCCGGGACTTTTTTCTCTCAGGACCGGTCCGTGGGATCTGCGATAGCCGTCCCGGAGCAAAACCGCGAACTGACCATGTCTTTCCGTCGGGAGCTGATCCCCGCCCAAGCTGAGAACGCCCGTTCCGTTTTGCGCCGTGTTTCCCGGGAGCCCATAACCATTGACGCGGTACGTTCTAAATCTCCGAACTCGAGAGAGACACAGAGAGAGAGCATAATCAGAACCAGGCCAAGGTCCAGATCGCAGGCAAATGCGGCCACCGGTCCTGCCACTCCGCGAGTATCTCCGGCACCTTCTCGTCGAAGCTCGCCCTCGCCGACGCGCTGCCGTTGTCGAACACCTCCGCGCCGACCGCCTCCCTCTCCCGCTTGGCCGCCTCGTTCAGGTGGTTCGCGAGGTCCAGGATCGCCTTACCGCCGACGCTCGCCTCCTCGTGGTTGTCCTTGATGTCGACGTTGATGACGTGCACGGGGCGGTTGAGCGGGCTGCCGCGGTTCATGAGGTCGTCGATGACGGCGTCCCAGCAGCGCTCCTCGCAGGTGATGACGATGTCGACGACGCCGCCCTCGGTGCCCACGCTGCCGCGATCCTCGGTGTGCTGCAGGCGCGGCATGCCGACCTGCCAGTCCTGCCAGCGCTCGGGGCCCCACTTCACGTGGCGGTTGCGGTCGACCATGTTGAGGACGCCGTTGAGGCGGTAGAGGCGGGGGTCCTTGGACTCGAGCTCCTTGAAGATGGAGTCGTACGACGTCTTGTTGAAGTGGTAGACGTTGGGCTGCGTTATGGACGGGCCCGGCAGGCGGACGAGGGAGCCCGTGCCGAAGGAGATTACGGGGTAGTTGGCGTTCGCGAGGCGGAGATGAGATACCATAGATCTGGGTTGCGGGATACGTCAGCAACGTTGTCTTCTAATGGGCTCGAGTGGACGCGCGATTGTTCGTCGCGATCACGGTAGGTCATGCTCACCTGTTCTGGTTACTCGCGCAGACGGTGCAGAATTTGAGCTTGAATTCTCCCGAGTCGGATGGCGCGCCGGCCTCGCCGTTACCGTTGGCTGATGCGGGCGCCACGGCCGCGGCCTGCGCAGCTCCGTTTGCGACGTCCATTGATGCGGTTGAGGTTCACGATGGTGTTGCGAAGAGCGATGATAGTGGGGCGTATGGATGGAGCTTCACGAATGGATAAGGTAAGGCGCGAAGAGGAAAAGAGGAAACGCGTGGGGCCCAAAAGAGAACGAGTAAGGCAGTAAAAAGTTAGAGAGAGAAAAAAAGAGAAAAAAAGAAAGGTCAGCCGTGTCGGTTGGTGTCGTCAAAGTCGTGGTCGTCGTAGAGCTTCTGATCTGTGTCTTGAATTAGCCAAAATTCAGACACTTTAATTGTTCATAAATGAAGAGAAAGTTGAGCGCAAGTTTCAGTTTTTTGCGTATACGGTAAGAGTGTGTCAACATAGGGGGATTTAGACAGCTCCAATAAATATAGACTCATCACGCGAAGCTCGAGGAAATGTTTTTTTTGTGTTCGACGAGTTTTGCCTTACCTTTTGGTTTGGGTGCGTACGCGCCGCAATTGACAAGCAAATCCTCTATCTGCTGCTTCACCAAAGCATCCCTCAAGTCTCTAATTGCGATCCAAAGACGGACGTGAAGGGGCTGTTGAGAGCTCCAAGTCCTAGCAATGGATGTTGTGTGTGGAAGAAAGAATTTCGCAGGCGTCAATGACGTTGGGTTTTGGAGGAAATAAAGTGGAGGGCACCGACGACGCGAGCTCTCCACTATGTCGTTCGGCAGAAAGCCGGGCCGTGACTGACCGGATGCATTAAGTAAGCAGCCCTTCGACTTTGGTCTCGCCTGCCTGAGGTCCCACTAGAAACAGGGACTCAGGGCGTTCCCAAGTGCTTCTCGGAGCTTGCTACTGTGATTGGCTGTTAGGCGCTCGCAGATGCTGAAACAAACGACGCTTTCAAGGGCACCAATCAGTGGCCGGGCCAAATGCAGCTACAGTTTTCAGTGACTCGTGAGCCAGAAATAGAAACGCCAACAAAATTCTAGATGACTTTGGACGTCCGGATGGCGGTTGGCTGAGCATGAGAGTCAGACAGACTGTCTGAAAGAGCAAACAATTGAGCTAAAACAGACGAGAACGGTCGAGACCTACTACTGTCAAAGGCCACATCGCAAAACAGCCTTGCCTGACGGATACGGGCACGCTGGAGAAGCAGGGTGCGACCGAGGAGGCAATGCAGCAAGCATATCAAAAAAGATATGGACCCTGACGGTCTTGTCCTGGAAGGATTCATGGGCTAGACCTCTCCGGGGGTCTTGTGGTCGGCCCATCAGTTATGTGCTACCAGTGCTACTTTGGCAAGGAAATCTGGCAAGTTGCAAGGCGTTCTGGGTCGGATCGTCGGAGGAATTACCTGCCTCTCAGGGTTGGACTGGGTTGGATGGGTGGCCTGTGATACTGTCCTGATGTTAAGCTGCGTGATGCGCCCTGCGTTCTGCGGTCTGCGGACGGCCCAACGCGGCGACGCTCATACTCCCGCTCACCCTATGCCTCGCCAGGCTGTCCAATGATCTGGTCGACATATGCATTGAGGTGTCTCCCGCCGCTGCGTTGAGACGCTGTAAGCCCGGCGTTCCGCGGCAATCCAATGATGCTGACGAGAGAGACGTATGAAGCCAGACCCCCTTCGCTGCTTGCCGTCCGTCTCTGACCTTAACAGTTCCAATATGGCGCTGGAAACTTCGGTGACCGCTGTTCTGCACATGGCTTTCTGGGCTGCTGACTTTACCGACGCCAGCGAAGCAGCAGCTGCAGCCTCAAGGAGATGCGGGAGACCGTCGATCAGAGTTGAAGTTTCACCACGGTCATTTTCCCACCCTTGGAGAAATGGACTACAGCAGCGCAATTTGCGATGCAGAGCCCATCCGTCGGCTTGTGGGTTGCCCCACGGATGGGCACTAATGGTCGCTGAGATGCAGCTAGTGGAATAGCGCCTGGCTAAGGACCGGATGGTTGTTTGTGCTTCAGGCTGTCCACCTCACTCATCAGAGAAAAGCACAGAGCTCTCTCTAGAAGCTTGTGCCATTTGCGTGGTGAGCAACTTTGGTATGTACCACGAGTTGTGTGTGCATTGGCCGGGGCGGGGTCCAGCGTCGATCTTGCGATGTATCTCTGATCTGAATCTTTGCCTCTGGCAAGCAGTGCCGCTAGAGGTCTTATGCCCAACTGTTCGGACCAAGACACCCATGTCTGGCCAGTCTTTGCCTCTGCCGTCCGGCGCTGTAGACGTCAATGGATACCCAGGACTGGATACCTTCATGATTTGCGCTAGGGACGTCCTCGCTAATCAGGTGTGGGCCGGCCGCTGTCTGACCTTGGTGCGACCTGAACGGGAGACTGCGCCGGTCGATGCTGGCGTAGTCAATATTTGTTAATTGATGACAGCCCAGGCAGACCAAGAATAGCAATGGAAGCCGCCCCGCCATGTTCGTGCTTGACATGCTTCTTTTGGGCGCCTGAGGAATAACTGATCTCGCAAGAAACGGTTCATCGAGAGAAGCAAACCATGGGACTCAACTCCAACATGCTTTGGTGCAGCTTGTGCCCGGCGAGTCGTCGTCGTCTGTACTCAGTGATGGACGTCGTCTCAGCCCCTGCCTGTTTGCAGCCGCCTCCTCTTTCGTCCCGTGTTGGCCGGCAGACCCAGTCCATAACATGGATCAGTCGGGCCGCAGGTTGTACTCACTGCGGCGGACGTTCACGCGTCTCTGGGAAAGCTCTTACGGCGTAGAGAGCACGGGCGGCTCTTGGGGGGACACCCTGGGGATAGAGTTCGGGCTGAAGGGGCAGTTTTTAGAAGAGAGGGATGCGTAGGCGACGCGCGGGCGTCCGTCACGGTGTCAGGTACGGCATAACGTTGATGAGGAGAAAACTCTGAATAACAGACGGCCGAGTCAATTGGGTGTTGGGTCATAGTCGCGACTCCGCGACACATGGCTGACGGTAGGATGGCAGAGTTTGCGCAAGGCCTGTGTGTAGTTGAACAAGACAACCCGGGCAAGAAAAAGGTCGACATGAAGGTTCCTGGAAGGATGCCCTTGGGTTGGTTATGGGACCGATGGAACGGGGGACGGACGACGGGCGACTTACACCAGGAACCACGTAATTGCCTTACATTGAGGCGTACGTACGAAGGGTGCACTGTACTGTAGTTCCAGCGGGACGCATCACAGATAGACTGGAAAAAGACAGACGAGTTGTGAATCTGAAGCAGAGGAAGAAAGCGGAGCTCCCTTCTGGCCCTCGTGGCAACTCATCATTCACGCAGAAGGTACTCTGTCCGACGGGCTTGGCTGAGGGTCGCAGCTGCAAGACAAGATGAGGTACATGATGTGTGCTGGAGGATGCTGGATGCTGGATGCATGATGCTGGGGACTGGGGACTACGCAGTATTGACTGGAGACGGGGTGGTGCGTATTCGCATACCTTTGCCGCACAGAGTTACAGACGGGGTTCCCAAGCTGTCCTGGACATGCGGGCTTCCCTGTAGGCAGTGCTGCACTGCACAGCATCTGTTGTCCTGACAAGCCTACTACTAGTCTGGTGGTCTGGAGACTGGGTGCAGAGGTCTCCAGAGGTCTCCAGATATTGTTATCCACGAGGAGGACGGAGGACATGCCCTTCCAGTTCAGATCTGACAGATGATGGCCTGGGAGGCAGGACATCTGATGCATGGCATGGAGACAAGAAGCACGGACTGGATACATGGTCTTTGTTAGCAACGGGCAAGTGGGCGGAAGTACCTCGTTCCATTTGGGCAATCGATCCCGCCACGAACTGGAGCTGGCTTGCAAAGAGGAAGTGCACCCTGACCGATTGCAGCAACGCCGCCGCTGACTCGGCTGGGACCGCTGTTGCTGTTGCTGCTGTTTTTGGCCGAGAGTCGATTGCTGTTGCTCGCAGTCAGTCGGTTCAGATCCCTTTCTCTACCTTACCTCACCTGCTGAAGGTACCTTACTGAGGTAGGTTGCCCTCCTTCATCACACCTTTGATGACCCTGCTTGCCTTTGCTTGCTGCCTCTGGCTGTCTGCCTCGCCTTACTCGTCCCCCCTCCTCATCGTGTCCCCTCCCCTCGTCCCCTCTCCCGTCTTTCTACCTACCTTACCCTACCTACTAAGTACCTACCTGACCTACTACCTACCTATCTTGCCTCTTCCTGTACCTTGCCCTCCTTCCCACCAGCTGCTCTGTTCCCGCTCCTCCGTCTCCCTGCTCCAACAGGCTACCCAAGGTAGGTACCGGCTCAGCCAGTAGGATCACTGCGCGACGCGCTTAGCAGCATCGAGGTGCAGTCCAGTGCGTTTGGGGGTCGAGTGTCTGTTCACAGAACAAAAGCGTTCGGCCGCTCCTCTGTCTGTTCTGTTCCTGGCTTTCCGGTCGAGGTACAAGTACCTGCTCCAGACGCATGGACAGGTTCCGCCCTCTGCTGTCTCGTTCGTCTGTTTCCCGCGCCCTCCCACCAAACAAACACAACAAATGCTACCCAAGGTCTTCCGCTAACGAAGCGCCCTCCTCGCAGGGTACGACGCGCCCAAGTACATGTACATCCCCGCGACGGCAACCTGAGGTGGTCCAGTCCTGTTGGTCTGCGCTGCGTCCGTCTGGTGCGAAGAGGCACGGCCGTTCTGCTTCTGGGTAGGGTACCTTTTTACCTCCCACCATCCAGTCTGCTGCCCACGAACACCGCACCGCAACAGAAACCGCAGCACTGCACCAACACAAACCCAAGCCGCTGCCCACCACTACCACCACCTCAGAGGTAGAGAGGCAGAGGCAGAGCGAGAGAGGCATTGGCCAGACGCAGTCTGTAGAAGCAGAGTGTGAGGCAGCACCGGCAACCCGAACCTAAACGAATTATTCCCAACCTCACCTCCTCCTCCCCTTCTGCTCCTCCTCTGTTCTTCTTCCAATCCTCTTCTTCTCTTCTCATCGCCCTCCTCAACATCCCGCCTATCCCATTTTCTACACCTTCTTCTTTCCAACCCACCCTCTTGTCGCACGTCGAGCGACCCCGCGACCTGAATTAATCGCCCGCTGCGACTGCCTTAAGTTCTTGACGCTCCTTACTCGATTTCAACCCTCAGCGTCGCGTGCGACGACTTTCATTTTGCGAAAAAACAACCTGGCCAGTCCGTTGCTACCGCTGCTCCAAAATTCTTTCCACCAGCCCTGTTCGATTTCGCATCGTTCCATTCACCACTCCGTCCGGCTCCGTCTTCGTTCCAGCTTCAGTGCAGTGCAGTGCCGCACGACTTCACGATAACCACCCGCGCGCAAGCCTGCGAATCCGCCGCCTGCTGTGGCCCGACACCGAATTTTACCAATCATATTCTCTTGCAATTCCGGCGACGGCAAGCGCTCGATTGTTCTGCTGGCCTTTTTGTTGGCTTGGTGGCACACGACGCCGTAGGATCCGCGAATCGGGTGCCCGCCATCCTTTTGCTGGCTCCCCATCGACTGCGATATTCTCAGGATGACCACGCTCCTGTCCCAAAGCTCCTCGCCCGCGACATCCCCACCTGCAGCTGCTTCTCCCTCCACAAACCCGAATCACCCCTCACTGCCGCCGCTAATAACATCCCCTCCAAGCCGCCGCTCGACAGCCCCGAGACCAATGTCGCACGCTTCAAAGAATCGCCTGTCGCAATACTCGACGGGCTCTGTCCCGTCGCGTTCGCGACCCCCATCCCACATATTTCCAATGTTTCCTTCGAGCCTCACCTACACTCTGGTGCGCGATTTCGCCTATCCCATCATGCACCCCATGCATTATGGTCCCGCGCCAGAGCCGTCGCATCCCGCTTCCGGCCTCAGCACCCCTCTCAGCGAGTCGCGCCGCCTCTCCGACCCTCCCGCCGCCTGGGAGACCAAGATGAGTTGGGATACCGGCGCGTGGGGTCCTGATGGCTTCGGCAGAAACCACGACCTCCCCTCGGTGCAGTTCGCAGACGGCCCGCCTTGGAGCGAGGACGAAGATCTGGCCAGCCCGGTTGTCAGCTCGCGACACCGTAAGCACAAGTCGTCCTCAGCGGCTTTGGGGACTGGGAGAACAAAGACTCGCGACGATGGAGATATTCTGCACCCGGCACAATATGAAAGAGAGCGCGGATTTTATGTAAGCACCAGCGGTGATGGCAGCGAGCGATACTACTTGAACCAAGGAGGAGAGGCAAACGGCCCAGGCGGGGAATATGTCACCTACCCGCCCGACGATGCGAGACATTCAAGCCACGCATACCAGCTGGGTGACCAACCCCCGCGGCAGTACGCCGAACACGAGTACTCCGATGCATCGAGCTCCGCATCATCCCCCGGCTTCCGAGATGAGGACCAGTCCCGGTATTCGCGGGACTACCAATTCACCATTACATCGCCTGACGAGGAGATGCATGGCAAGGCCGTCGCACTTTTTGACTTTGAGAGGGAAAACGAAAACGAA
This sequence comes from Colletotrichum fructicola Nara gc5, assembly GCF_000319635.2. Taxonomy (NCBI): domain Eukaryota; kingdom Fungi; phylum Ascomycota; class Sordariomycetes; order Glomerellales; family Glomerellaceae; genus Colletotrichum; species Colletotrichum fructicola. Next base: position 1,951,124 of record NW_027094057.1, read on the forward strand.
TTGCCCCTTGTGGAGGGGCAAATCATCTGGGTCTCCTACCGACACGGCCAAGGCTGGCTTGTGGCTGAGGATCCCAAGACACAAGAGAGTGGATTAGTCCCCGAAGAATATGTTCGCTTGTTGCGAGATATCGAAGGCGGTATGAACAGTTTGACTGGAAACTTAGGTGAGGGCTCGACTTCACCAAACGACGTTGGCACCCCGACCCAAGCGGAGCATCTCACCTACGGCCATACCCCGACAGGAAGCCAGTCTTCTAACGGTTACCATCAACCTGTAGTATCCACGTTTTCTACCTCGAGCAAAGACCTGGACCCCTATCCCACGCAACAGCTGGGGATTCAGTCCGGTCAGCCCCCGCCCCAAGTGGTCCACTATCATGGCCAGAGAGGTGGCAGCCAAGCAAACACGCCGACGCTGGCTTCGCACCAGGACGTCGGTATCATGCGCCGAGGCAGCCAGGACACAACCGCGAAGAAGAGCGACTCTCAGGTCTCCCCCTTGACGGAGGCAACAAACGAGACCACAACCGAGACCCCAACCGAGACCAAGACGGTTGATCGATCAAGCACACCAAAGGCAAAGACCCCCAGCGAGAAACCCGCAGATCCCGACGCCATGGAGACGGACAATGGGCCATGATGGCCAAAAGGCACACGTTGGCAGCAAAACTCGACGGCTAGATTTCTGGCTTGGCAGATTCTTTTTCCCTGGAGGATCAGTCATGAATCATGTACTATGAGGGACGTCAGGGAGGAGCGTTTTCTGATTTCGGTTTGATGATCAAGAGGCGTAACGTTGTATTTCAGGAGACATAAAGAGAGGAGCCCCTGGTCGGTCGCTTTCAGCATGTAGCTTGGATGAAGCAGAGGACGGGGGGATACGGTACGGAGGATGCATGTGGCTTCAAATGGAGGAACAACGCGCTCGAATACCCGGCTCGAGCGGCGGATGAAAGTGAAGATGTGTTTTAGTTAAGCTCTCGGCAACTGAAGCTGTTTGCTTGTATATAATATATCGGGAAACCCCCCATTTTCCTCGCCAGAGGAACGAACTTCTTTGACCCTGTCCCACCTTGATTCCATTAAGCAGTCCGAGCAGTCTGAGCTGGACGCGAACGACACCATCAACGCCGCGCCGCACTGCCTGTAGGCCAAGCTCGTAATGCAACCCTGCGAGCACGTCGTCAGCTCTTGCTTAGAAATACCCCGGTTTTTGCACCTGGCGCGGCCTCCGTGGCCAGCTCATTATCGGCGGGGATCGGGGGAATCGGATGCATCCCACGTGACCTGTACGTCATCCACCGGCGGGCGCAGGCCAGAGCTTTTGCGGGTTACTCGGTAGAGAGCTCCCTTCCCACTGTCTCGGATCCAACCCCCCCAAGCTGTTCGACCTGCCCGCGAGTCGGATCTCTCTTCCACCGCAACTTTTCTCAATCCACGACAACCCTCAATTGACGTCTCCGGTCACGAATACCGCCAATTGAACCGTCAAAATGTTCGCCCGCACTGCTCTCCGGGCTGCGCAGCCCCTCAAGATGGTACGCTTCACCCTTGCTCCAACAGATTTTCCCCGCGCTTTTCCCACTCGGCCCTGTCTCCCGCCTTAAGCAAGCTCCAAACAGGAACTTTTGAGCTGACCATTGGATGTTCCCCTCCACACAGCAAGCCCGCCGCTACGCGACCGAGCCCGCGGCCAAGTCCTCCTCCTCCAGCGCGGCGCTGATCGCCGGCGGAGCTGCCGCCGCCGCCGGCGGGGCGTACTACTTCTTCTCAGGATCCCCCGCCGTCCAGAAGGCCGAGGCCGCCGTCGGCGTCGCGCCCAAAAAGGCCCTCACGGGAGGCGATCAGGGCTTCGTCTCGCTCAAGCTCGAGGCCATCGAGAACGTCAACCACAACACCAAGAAGTTCCGCTTCGCGCTGCCCGAGGGCGACATGGTGTCCGGCCTTGACGTCGCGAGCGCCGTCCTGACCAAGTACAAGGGCCCCGAGGACGAGAAGGCTACCCTGAGGCCTTACACTCCCATTTCCGATGAGGGTGAGTTATGTTCTTCCTTTTCCCGTGGCGATTGGGCCCTGGAAAACAATCGAAACGGGAAAACCTACCGCAAGAAGCTGTGACTGATGATATCATGATAGATGCCAAGGGCTACGTCGACCTCCTCGTCAAGAAGTACCCCAACGGCCCCATGTCCACGCACATGCACGACATGGCGCCCGGCCAGCGCCTCGACTTCAAGGGCCCGCTGCCCAAGTACCCCTGGACGCCCAACAAGCACGAGCACATCGCCCTCGTCGCCGGCGGCACCGGCATCACGCCCATGTACCAGCTCGCGCGCGCCATCTTCAGCAACCCGGACGACAAGACTAAGGTCACGCTCGTCTTCGGCAACGTCACCGAGGAGGACATCCTGCTCAAGAAGGAGTTCGCCGAGCTCGAGAACACGTACCCCCAGCGCTTCCGCGCCTTCTACGTTCTCGACAAGCCTCCCAAGGAGTGGGTCGGCGGCAAGGGCTTCATCACCAAGGAGCTGCTCAAGCAGGTCCTCCCCGAGCCCAAGAGCGAGAACATCAAGGTCTTTGTCTGCGGCCCTCCCGGCCTGATGAACGCTGTTTCTGGTAACAAGAAGAGCCCCAAGGACCAGGGCGAGCTTGTTGGTGTCCTGAAGGAGCTGGGATACTCTCCCGACCAGGTTTACAAGTTCTAAGGTTTGCGGTCTAAGGCTATGTAGATGGGAGGAAGATGTTACAAAAAAGAGGTGGAGGAATGCATGTATGACTATTAAAGGCTATAGACGCATAGATCACGTAAAGCCTAAAAGAGAGGTTCAGCTGATTGGATCATGCTTGTGCTGAAGGTGAAATTGATGAAGCTCATGGGGTTTGCAATAGTAACAACACGTCCCAAGTCTACCGGATTTGGCAAACCCTGCTGTAACCGCGGAGAGGGGTTCACAATCTATCTAATTGGTTTCACACACCGTTCTCCCCTTTATCTCCCTCGCTCTTAGTTAGGGTCAACGCCTTCTTGCAAGGCCACATCAAGTACGTCTGCTTTCTGAAATCGAGAGTTTGGCACCACTAAGCCACATCTGTCGAATTGGATAGTCCTGCATACTTGTTGATATATCGAATTCGCAACCACGCTATGAACGTATCGTACAGGTCGATTCGCCTACATTTGATCCAAACCTCGGCCATCGTCTACTTACGTTATTGATAGCTTACGTACGGTATTATCTTGCCCTCCGCACCAATTAGATGCCCTTGGTGGCGGAAGCGACACACTCGTTGATGATGCCGGACCACTTGACGGCGTTGATGTAGTCCTTGGCATCGATGCTCTCCTGCAGACCAGGGTAGACAGCTTCATTTCGTCAGCATTCAAAGCTCATCATCAAAATCACAATCAAAGGAAAACTTACCTCCAGCATATCCAGTCCACAGACCGGGCGCGAACACGACGTGCTTGAACCAGCTGCGGCCGTCCAGGCCACCGGGGTACAGGAAGTTGCGCTCGATGCCTTTGTAGCTCTTGTTCACCCACACAAAGGCGAGGCCGAGCTTGATCTTGCGGATGATGTTCCACCAGGGGATGTCCTCCTTGAGCTCCCAGTCGACCCAGGCGGCCGTCTCGTCGAGGTTCCACGCCTTCTCGCGGAAGGCGGCGATGGAGGTGCGCAGGACCTGCAGGGAGGCGCGGAACTGCGACTGCGAGCCCTGCGCGTCGGCGTCGGCGACGGCGACGCTGGCGCGCTGGCGGAAGACCGCGTCGTCCGTGACGGGCTCCGCGGCGGCGAGCTTGGCCTCGACCTGATCGACGTAGCCGGAGAGAGCATCGGCGTAGTCGGTGGCGTTGAAGCGGATGACGGGCACGTTGGAGAGCTCGGCGACGACGAGGCCGAGGATCTGGGCCATGGTGCGGTGGTAGACGAAGCCCGGGTCGCCGAACTTCTCCATCCAGTGGAAGGAGTCGTAGTTGGAGTGGTACTGGTACACGGCCTCGTCGTTCTCGCCGCCGAAACCCATGTCGATGGAGGGGATGCCGGCGAAGTCCTGGAAGGCGGTGAAGTCGGAGCCGGAGCCCATGGTGCTGATGCGGCCATTCCAGACGTCGCCGACGGTCTGGCCCGGGACGGTCTGGTTGGGTGAGGGAACGATGTGGGTGATCTCACGGAGGACCTTGTGGAGGAGGGGTGCGGCGGAGGTGCTGAAGTGAGGGCCGCGGACGCCGACGTCGACGTTGACGTAGGCCACCGAGGCGGCGGAGAGCCAGGGGAGGTATTCTTCGACCCACTCTGTGCTGCCGATGAGGGAGTATTCCTCGCCGTCCCAGGAGGCGAAGACTATTGTGCGGGTTGGCTTCCAACCGGATGCGACTGCTACACCGACGCCGCGGATGACTTCATTGAGGACGGAGGAGCCGCTGTTGGGGTCACCGGCGCCGCCGGCAATCCAGGCGTCGCGGTGGTTGCCGACAACGATAACCTCGTTGGGAATGGTGCCGTTGACGATACCAATTACGTTCCAGAGAGGGGTCGTGGTGTAGTTTTGCTCGTTGTAGAGGTTCAGGACGACGTTGTCAGGGGTAGGGCCGATGTTGTACTCGACGCCCTTGTATGCGAGGCCGAGGTTACGGTTCCAGTATTTGTTGAAGTCCTTAATGGAGGGGCCGTGGCCATTCAGCGCCTTGAGAATAGGGATGGCGTCGGCGTAGGAGATGGGGATGGAGGGGATAGACGGAGTGGCGTCGTCCACGGGGGCGCGAGGGGCGCCGGGCTTAGAGGGGTAACCCGGGGTGGAGGGGTCACCGGGCCGGACGGAGAGGAACTGGGCGCTTCCGCGCTGGACGGCGCTCGGGTGGCGGGCGGGGCCGTCGGGGTAGGCTTCGTAGCCGTTCTCCTCCGTAACCTTGCCGTCGTCACCAGGGTCGCTATACAGCAGAGCACCAATCATGCCGAGCTCCTGCGCACGCTTGACCTTGAGGCCGCGGAAAATGCCGCCGTACTTGGCAATGGCGATCTTGCCCTCGAGGCTGACGTTGGCCTTGACGAGATCTTCGTAGTCCTGGTACGTGCCGTAGTTGACGAAGACGAAGGATCCAGTCACGTTGCCGCTGGCGGAGTAGCCGTGGAAGGTCGGCACGCGGTTCGGCAGACCGGAGCTGGGATCCTCCTCGAGCACATCCTCCTCAAGCGCGGCCTTGAACTCGACCTTCCAGGCGGACTCCTCCTCATCCTTGGACTTGGAGAGCAGAGAAAGGCTGTGGTCTACGGGGTAGTTGATGTACACATCGTAAGCAACAATGTCGGACTGGATGCCCCAAGACTCCCACTTCTCCTTGGTCCACAAAGCCTGTCGGGCTGTTAAATGCTGTTTGCTCGCAAGTGGTATCACATTACTTGCCTGAGAGTAGTTTTGACCTGCGAGATGGGGGCCGGCAGTGTAGTACCTGCTCCACTCCTCGGCCTTCTCAGATGAGGGAACCTCAAAGAGGATCTTCTGGACTTCCTCGTGAGTGATGGGTGCACGGTTGAAGCTGTTGGTCAGGGACCAGCCATGGTGGTGATGGTGGTGGCGTCGGGGTGGGTCGTCGACGAATAGCGCAACGAAGAAGAAGACGGACCAAAAGATGAGGATGGAAGAGAGCGCGATGGTACAGAAGCGCCGCAGGACGTGATTCTGGTAGCGGGGTCGGGGCGCACCAACGTAGACGTTGGTGATGAGCGGCGTCCGCTCATTAGCCATTTTGTCGTGGTAGCGCTTTCTGTGGTTCGTGTCAGCCGAGTCTATATCACGCAGCTCTCGAAAGCTGAAGTCGCGAAACTCTGATATAGGGAACGAGACGGGCGTGAAGTGGTGATTGAAAGCAACATGAGACGCGGATGCGCACATGTGGCTTACGATGGTGGTTGCATCATCGCGCGGCCACCAGCCACACTAGCTCAGGCACCAGACAGAGCTCCAAAAGGTCGCACGAGGACGACAGCAACGCGTACTTACTCTTGTGCCATCTTGCAAAAGCACCGGAAGCCGTCACCAGAACACAATTGACAAGCTTCTCTCTGCGCTTTTTTCCTGCCGCCAGAGATGTAGTTGAAACAGAGTTGGAGAGATTACAAGTCTAGCACGAACATTGCGTGCTTCAGTTGATGTTATCAAGCGTCAATGGGTAACGGTTTTGCCGATCGGCTGCCGCCGGATGGTGACGCCTCCACTGACACTGGCCACCCACGGGCGCTGATTTGGCTGACAGTCACTGAGAACCCGCCCAGCTTGCCTGCTTCCAGCACTGGCTGACGAATGGGCTTGGCCTCCTTCCTGTTTCGGGGACACAGGCGAGCTGGGGGGCTTTTGCGGGGTCATCGGCGGTCCGGTGCCGACTTCAACACCGGACTCTGGAGATAACAGGCGTGCTCACCACGCTGCGAGATACGGAGCGTCGTTGCGGTTCACTCGTCGGCGTGGGCTATCCTATCTGCTTATCTCATTAGATCGGACCCCTCCAAATTCGACCCGTGACACCGCATCGACAGTCTTACTGCGTCCGATCTAGCATGGCACAAGCCCGGGAATATAAGCACGCCTGAGGAAACACAGTTTCGATCCATCGTCATCATAAGAACAGGCGTTGCATCATCCGTTCTTTGCCTTCGTTAGCGGCGACGCCTTTGCCGCCTGTTCCCCTTAACCCCTTCAGCCCCTCGAGTCAAGAGAGTCGAGACACACAACCTCCCTTCTCCTGCGCCTGTGACTGGACATCGGCCAACACCCGGTGATCACGCAATTGATTGGGTGGATTCCGTCCAATCACTCAATCAAACTCTTCCCGGATACGCTGTCTGGCAACCACCACTCTCCGAGGCTGGAGTCTCTGGGTGCGAAACGCTGCGCCTTTGGTGATTTTGTTGCCGTCTGGCGGTGTGCAATGTCTTTGAATGAAGCAGCGACAGCACATGTCTTGTCTTAGGGATTCGCATGTTCAGATTTCATGCCGAACGCTGCGCTGGCAAGCCGAACAGATAGGGTGTCCCCTGCGTAACATCCAATGGGCCCGTGATGATTATTCAGCTGGTGCCAGTGCGCCCCAGTGTGTCATTTTGTCCAGCTGCCAACTCTGCGCCCACGCTCCTGCAAGCCACCCCGAGGTTCGGCCCCGGCTTCGGCGAAGTCGGTCAGTCGCCGCCGGGAAAAGAGGCCCCCCACCATGGTGAAGGCTGGACGTCATGGCAACTTGCGGGGGGTGCAACTTCATTTTCGCCCAAAAAAACAGCAGTGTCTCTACTTTTGCGTTTGAGGCGCAACCACAAATCGTCCTACAGCGAGGACCCCTGCCTTTTCCCTCACACCCTCACCGACTCCAACAACAGGAGCAACAACCACAAAGTTTCTGCCGACAATCGGACCCTCTGTGGCGGCCGTTGGAAGCGTGCACAATGGCCGGCTTGCAGGCATTACGCGGAGTCGCAGTGCAGCCGGACCATCCATCTCCAGCAGCAAACATCGCCCCCCCTGTTCCAACACCCGTCGCACACCTCCCGACCGCCTGCCCGCACCGCACCGTGGTCTGGCCTGGGCCGACCGGGTACGCACCGGGAACGCTGTCTTTCTCGCTCGCTTCAGCAGCAGCGGTTGCAGGCAGGGAAGCCGTGATGGAGAAGTGCGCATTGCTGTGGCCAGCAACACGGGGCACCGCGCAAGCCGAACCAGCGTCCCCTACAAATCTGCAGAGAAGAAGCCAAACTCTCTCACTGACCCGTCCAGTCCATATCCGAGACACATCTATGCCCACGATCATCCCAACTCTGTTGCCAACGCGCAGCAATGCATTTCGACTACTTCCCTCGCGTCTCGCGCTCACGTCACTGTTTACAAATGCCGTTTGTCGACACGACCGTTGATGCTGGCGCTGATGCTGATGCTGACCTACTATGCCCACGAGCCGTGATGGGTACTTCATAGTGAACGCCAAGTAAGGAAGGGTACGGCAGGCGGGAATGCCCACCTCCAGAGCGGTGCTCCAGCTAGTGGCTATTCCCCGGTAGGCGAAGCCGAGGCGGTTCCAATGGTGGCCCGCCCGGAGGCGTACGGCCAGATATTCGCCCCTCCACGAATTCGGTGTACTTGTTGCTTGAACCAAACCGCAACCCTCTTGTCCCCCTCCAGCCAGTGGCCCAGACGGAATACAGAGACTTCCGTCAGCATTATTGGACGGGATCGGTGCAAGAGAACGGGGAAAAGGTCGAGTCCCCTTCCTGCCCGCTGCCCAGACATTCCCACTGCCATTCACGGGGCTCGAACTTCTGCAGGAAGCTGGGGTGGGAGGTGGGAAGGGGCGGATGACTCCCCAGCTCCGGTGCGGATACATTACCCACGCTATTCCCTGTCCGGCCCAGTGCAGCCGCGAGCCTGCAGACATCGAAGTGGATCTTTCCCGTTAGGCCTTTTTTTTCTTCTTTTTTTCTGCTCTTTGCGCTTGACGAACCGCCTTTCCCATCCGCTGCTTGTGTTCTTGTGACTCCCTTCTCCAATTCTGCCTTTTTCCCTACCTTGTTTTTAAAGGCCGTTGGTTTCCCTCGATTCTAGATTTGCCCCTTCCTGACTTATTCTGCTTTATTGCTATTCCCTACGTCGCACAAGCGCAGACGACGGAGAATTACTACGTCACCAAGGATCCAGCGCTGAAATCTGATACTACCATCCGGGTCGATCACTTACTTCAGCGTGCGGCAGTAACATCGATCCTTCCGAACTTCGCGACTTGGTCTTCTCCCATACTTGCGGTCACAGATCTTCAATATGACCAAGCCAACAAAGCCCAAGTTGCCCGCGAAGCAGTTGGCCATTCTGGGTAAGACGCGCCCCGGCTTTTCAAAACTTGTTACTGCGATTGCTTTTAACTACATTTGATCTACAAATGCGAATCCGTGCAACACCACCTAGTGCCGGGCAAGTGCCTTTACACAGCCAAGGAAGCAGGCACATCGCGGCGTCCGGGATCACACAAGAGAAAACATTTGGAGCATTAGGAAGCGTTTACACGAGAGTCGAGAGCGCATGGGTCGGTTGGGAAATTCACGTCTTGTCGCCCGAAGCCGCCTGTCCTTTAGCCACGCATTTACATCCCCTAAGCCTACCATATCTTACTTTCGAATGCGACGTGGAAAATGGTCCTGGTCTTCCGAGCTGCCTGATCAATGTGAATCGACCGTGGTCGAGACTTCAAACACCAAGCCCAAGGCGGTTGGCATGTCACTGCTGCAGATTACACCTTGCGCCCGACGTCATATGCATCGCGAAACCTTCAATAGAGGTGTCCTCCAACCTAGTCCGTCTTCTGCATCGCTAACAGTCCCGTGTAGCCGTCGCCCGCTTTGCCGAACCGCTCGCCTTGACCTCCGTCTTTCCGTATCTCCCAGAGATGATCAAAAGTTTCGGAGTAGAACAGAACGATGTTGCGAGATGGGCCGGCATCACATCCGCCGTCTTCTCGTTGGCTCAGAGCTGTACTGCAGTCCCGTGGGGTAGAGCATCCGATCGATTTGGAAGGAAACCGACAATCATTGTTGGTCTGCTCTCGACTATGGTATTCTTCGTTGTTTGGGGAATGTCAACCAGCCTGCCCATGGCGATTACTGTTCGCGCTATCTTGGGCAGTGGTAACGGTAATGGTAAGCATACCCATTAGTTTCGATCACCAATGACGTCTCAGCTAACATGCGCATTCAGTCGGAATTATCCGCACAATGGTAGCAGAAATGGTCCCCGAAAAAGAGCTACAGCCCCGAGCCTTCTCCATCATGCCTCTGGTCTGGTCGGTCGGTTCCATCTTCGGCCCCGCCTTCGGTGGCTTCTTCGCCAAGCCCGCCGACCGATTCCCCTCGATCTTCGGCGACAGCTGGTTCTTCACGACTTACCCCTTTGCCCTGCCGAACCTCCTCGCTGCCGTCTTCTTCCTCCTTTCCGTTACGAATGCGACCCTTTTCCTGAAAGAGACTCTCGAGAGCAAGCGCCATGAGCCCGACTGGGGCCTGACTTTGGGCGAACGCCTCACTCGTCCATTCCGTCGCACTCGCCACTACCACCGCGCAAACACCCGCGCTCGCCGCGCCTCTTTCGTCGACGGCGAGGCTACTGCGCCGCTCGTGCCTACCAAGCTCAACCCACCCACGCATCCGCTCGAGGACAACAAGCAACCCTTGGAGGCACCCAGCATGAAGGAGGTGTTCACGGCGCAGACGACTATCAACCTTATCTGCTACACTTTCCTCGCTCTTCACTCCGTCGCTTACGACCAGGTCCTTCCGGTATTCCTCAACTACCCTGTTGTCGAGCATACGCCAGAGAATACCCACCTGCCCTTCCAGTTCTCTGGCGGCTTCGGTCTTGGCTCAGACCGCATTGGCACCATCTTCACAATCTATGGCATCACCTGCGGTGTGATTCAATTCTTCGTTTTCCCGCCGCTATGCAACTACTTTGGTGTCCTCCGCTGCTTCCGCGCATGCGGTATGTATAATTTCCTCCCGCTTGCATAAATTCCAATGCTGATGTCTCGCGCAGCTCTGACTTTCCCCGTCGTCTACATCCTGACCCCCTTCACCGTCCTCTTCGAGACGACCTTTAGCCGCTACGCCGCGCTCATGGTCGTGATGTTCACAAAGGCATTCGCAGTCATCATCGGTTTCCCCTGCATGACGATCCTCCTCACGAATTCCGCCTCCTCCCTTCGCATCCTCGGCACCCTCAACGGCTTCGCGACGATGTTTTCCGGATTCGGCCGCGCCTTCGGTCCGGCCGCCGCCGGTGCTGCGTTCTCCTGGGGTGTCGGCAAGGGCTACGTCATCACCTCCTGGTGGTTCCTCGCCGTCACCGCCATCATCGGCGCCGTGCCCATCTACATGCTCGTTGATAGCGATGCTCTCACGCAGTCGCCCGACACCAGCGACGACGAAGAGAGCACCGATGACGACGACGACACGATCACAAGCACCTCGAGCGGAGAGGCGTCTGGAAGCGGGCGGGAGACGGAGCCGTTATTGGCAAGGAACGGATCGGCTGGGTATGATTCCGTCAGCACCCCGGCCCGCTCATGAATCTTCTGCATTTCAGCACCGTCTTGCATGGTTTTCTATGAGCGAGTCTTGCAAATAATGCATATACGAGGGTACGAGATACGGCTGACTTTAATGTTTTGAATCGGCTATCTCTCGACACATTTCCGACTTTTCCATATTGACAGCATTTGTTGTTGTCTTGGTTTGGGCCAAAGTTTGTTCATTGCAGGCGCTCAGCATTGCGGGCCGCTCATGGGTTGTTATTCAGGCATCAAAAAGCATTGTTTATGGGGTTTTCATTCATACGCATCGATCATCTATAGATGTGCACAGTTCCAGCTGATTAATTTTACAAACATTTCAATGAATTGGGTCTCTCCCCTTCTGCTTGATGTGATTTTGGTAGTGGCCATGATTCAATGAGTGGGATGTCACTCCCAACGTCTGGTTTGCGCAGTTGCGGATTCGAAACAATTAACCGTACTCAGCGAGTGATGTCCAATACGACGTGTACTAGCCGGTAAGTCAAACCACGAATTCATGAATGCAGCCAGCTCAGGCAAATTAACCTAGTCTCAGCTTATTAATGAGGTATCCTGCGATAGCTTGTCTGGGAACTGCATATCTGGAGCAACGAAATGTATACAAGTCATTGGTCTCTCTGTCTTGTCTTACCACGGCATGGCTTGGTTAGTCAAACTCCGATGGATAAGTTTACTTCGCACACATACATATGGCCCTAATGAGATATTCTAATGGGTCCCGCAGCGGCCACGCATCGCCAGTCGGTATCTCATCCGACTATATGCAACTAAGACAAAGCTGTTGTCAGACCTGGGCGGCCCCGGTGGACTTGGTGGCACAGGAAAGCTGAGTCTCTTGGACGATCTTCGTATGGACGAGTTTTTGTTTTTGTTTTTCTTTTTTCAGTTGATGTTCGTAGGGTTCTCTTCTTAATCAAGTAATTAAGAATAGCGGATAAGTGATTCACCAACTAAAAGTTAGGCCATGACTTTGTATCATTGCATGCTCGGTAATGTAGAATTGGCAAACATTGGCCAACCTGAATGGCTTGCAGTCAGTGAGGACCGGGCACCAAATCGATGCCGAGCCACTTACAGACGGCCCCACCCGCTGCCGTCCACATCCCGGCGGTGGAACCACGGGTCGCGTTCCAGGGCCGCAGATTGTGGATAAGGAAACCGCATTTCAACATTCAACCCCCCTTTGAAGTTAAGCCAAGGCGCAAACCTCGTCATTGCACAAGTTCGACAGCAAAACACCCTCTCAACTCGGGCCTGACGCCCCCAAAGTCATGATGTCCTTTTCGTCGGAAGAGGAAGACCAAGTCCTCTCAGATACCCAATCCATCGCGTCAGAATCCAGCGACGGCGAGGAATTGCCCCCGCGGCCGCTGCATCACAACTACTTCGCGCCCCCCTTCTACGGCCGTCCGCCGACTCCCTTGCCGCCCTCGCCATCGCTGACATCGCTCCTGCGTCCCTCGCGACCGACAACCCCCGATGCATCCGACGACGACTTCGAGCCCGTCCCCCGCGCGTCGCCGCAGGTCCCGACTTACGAATACTACGGCTTCGTATTGTACCTCTTCTCGACGCTGACGTTCATCGTCTACTTGCTGTGGTCCTACCTGCCGTCGCCGTTTCTGCACGCGTTGGGGATCTACTACTACCCGAATCGATGGTGGTCGCTGGCGATACCGGCGTTTCTGACCATGTTGGGGGTTTACATCTACATTGCGCTGGCTCTCTACAACGTCGAGATCATGACGTTGCCGCTCAATTCACTCGAGACGGTGGTGGACGACGCATCCAAGGTCGGCGTGATCGACAGCAAAGGGCGGCTGAGGGACGGCCAGGCCAAGAGAAGGTCGCGAGACAAGAGGGATAACAGGTTGCCTGGGGGAGGGCTGAATTGGAAGAATATCTGGAACGAGGGGACGGATGCCGTCATGGACATCCCGCTAGCAGGTGCCTGCGAGGTGCTTTATGGAGAAGGGAGAGATTTCGAGTCAGAAGACGAGTACATCATTACCTAAGGCTGACAGCCGGGACGTGAGGATTTATGACACATTGAATAAGATACCCTTTGATGCAAGCTTGAAGCCATATTCTTCACTTGAAATACTTGTGATTGGTTTGCCTGTACCTCAGCGCATTGGGTAGGTAGGTATCGATCCAGAGTCCTTCAAAACTGTGGATCATTCCGACGCTCGGTGAGAAGCTCCACACCGAGAGCTCGTACAGTGTGTCGCGATCCGACACGGTGGGGTGTGGCTGAAATCTCAGCCTTGCAGCTTCACCCAACCACGCCAAATTTCGACCACGACGCGATCTTCAATCAGGCGCAGCATCGCAACAACCCACCACACCGCCCCCGAATCATCTCAATTATCTCGGTGGCTTGTTGCATCACATCTTCGACTCGATCAAAATGTCGCAACAGCCATTGTCCTCGTCGGTGCAGCCGACTGACATCTACGGTGGAGGTGAGCTAGCAGCGGAACCCCGTCCCTTGGCCGCCTTGCGCGCGCGTTGTCACCGTGTCTAACTGTCGTGCAATAGATGAGGTCTCCGCCTTGGTTCTCGACCCAGGATACTGCAGCACTCGCGCTGGCTTCGCAGGCGAGGATGTCCCCAAGTCTGTGTTTCCGTCGTTCTACGGCCGTGTCGGTTCCAACGATCCCCCGACCGACGTATTTGGCGACGAGTGCCTGATCCCCCGCGCCGACTTCGAGGTCCGCAACTACATGAACAAGGACAGCGTCGTTGAGGACTGGGATGTTGCCAACAAGATCTGGGAGCACATGCTCATCACTCGCCTCCAACCTGCGCGTCCTACACCTCCTTCTAAGAATGGCCTTAACGACGACCCTAAGACGGAAGCCGAGGGAGGCGAGGCCAATGGTGATGTTGATGTCGCCATGGAGGATGCCGAGACTCAGGAGAAGGCTCTGCAGGAGAACCCTCTTTTGATGACTGAGGCGCCTTGGAACTCGGCTAAGTCCAGAGAGAAGGCCATCGAGATCATCATGGAGAACTGGGGCTGCCCTGCCTTTTGGCTGAGCCGAACGCCTGTCTTGGCTGCCTTTGCTGCCGGAAAGGCCAGCGCTCTCGTCATCGACGTCGGTGGCGCCAACACATCCGTCACGGCCATCCATGACGGTATGGTTCTGAAGAGATCCATCCAGAAGTCCCCTGTCGGCGGTCTGTGGCTGTCTTCGCAGATCCGCAGCCTGTGGGAGACATCAGAGCCCAAGATCGACCCCGTCCCTACGTTCCTCGTCGAGAACAAGACTCCCGTTGACGCGGGTGCACCCCCCCAGTTCAAGCAGCGCCAGTTCGGTTTCAGCATTACTGACTCGTTCCGCACTTACGAGGAGGAGCGACTGCTCACCGAGTTCAAGGAGTCCGTCGTCGAGACTTGGCGCGGCCCCGGCAAGTACGCCGTCCCCCAGAACGAGGAGCTCGCCAAGCTCCAACCCGGCCGCGTCTTTGAGTTTCCCAACGGCGCCAACCAGATGTGGCGCGAACAGCGGTACAAGGTCTCGGAGGGTATGTGGGACGAGACGGCAGCGTTCCCGACGGCGAACGAGGAGCTGCGCCTTAACAAGAACCAGACCATCCCCGAGCTCATCCGCGCGGCGCTCAATGCCGTTGACGTCGACCTGCGCCCTAACCTGCTGGGCAACATCGTCGTCACCGGCAGCACCAGCTTGCTGAACGGCTTCAACGATCGTCTCAACAACGAGCTGACGACCATGTACCCGGGCCTGAAGATCAAGATCCACGCTGCGGGTCTGTCCAGCGAGCGCCGCTTCGGTGCCTGGATCGGTGGCAGCATTCTGGCCAGCTTGGGCACGTTCCACCAGATGTGGATCTCGCGTAAGGAGTACGAGGAGAACGGTGTGAGCATTGTCGAGAAGCGCTGCAAGTAAATGCTTGCTGCCGGTGCCTTGGAATCTCCTGAGTTAAAGGGACGGAAAGCAGGAGTCTGGCGGGGTGATTCAATTCGTTCGCGTTACCTAAGACGGCGTATGGAGTTTTGCGATAAAATTATGGTCTTTTCTGAGTTATCAGAGAAGGTAGGGCGTCAAAAGATTACGTATCGTCATGGTTGTGGATGGAAGTAGTGTCTATGAGTGTGAGCCGCCGAACAGGCTAGATAGTTAGTAAGGAATACACAAAAGTGTCGACCAAGCTGTCTCGCGGTATTGTGAGGATTTCCCCTCGCTTTCTGATGCTCTTGACCCTGGATAAAGGCTTTCGGAAGAGGTATCGTGAGGTAGTTTCAAAACTTGGTGGGATATGGGCCCTTTTTTTTTCCACGCTTGATTGCTTGTATGATTGCTATCGAAGTCAATACCCAATACTTGATCTATGGGATAGTCCTTTCATCCACTATTCGGGCATATACTGGTTGAGCTCGTTGGTGAGATGGTTTTGCAACTTGACTGAAAGTCTTGGTGGTTTAGACATGCGAGAGGGAAACTATGCTCTTTCCATAGTCGTGCATGAGTTTTCTTTTTGCACGCATTGTACACCCGCTCCGTTCTTGGAAACAGCCTGAAAGCTATACTGAATAGATCACGCCAACGGAGCCAAGCAAATTAGTTCCTGATTCTACTGGACAGATCTCAAATCAGCAACGTGCGAAACTTGGGCGCTATTCTCACGTTAAGGTAAGGTAGGTAGGTATTATGAGCCTGCTTCTTTCCTGACGCAGATTTTCCAGTGTACCTCAGGCAGGCACTATCGCGATGGGAGCTCCTTCCCAAGTTTCGATCACTAACTCTAGGCTTCCTACCTACTATAAAAGAACCTCAAATTTCTCTCCTTTGCACCCACCTGCCTACCTTCTGGTTGAACCACAATGCGCCTTTCAACATTGCCATAATCTTCATTCCTCCTTCTTGGGCCGCACCTCTGAGCACACATTTTATGGTCTTGGAACAGACATTTTTGGCCTGCATAACTTTCCAACCCACAGATCTGTGTTACTACAGCTCCTGCCTCAAAGTATCTACATCCCGAGGCATCACGAAGTCAAGAATTCCTTAGTCGATTTTAGGTATGACAGCCCCCGTCAGTGGTCTCGACTGGGGTAGAAACGGCAGGCACGGACCACAAACGATGGCTGCCTTCGCGGAAGCTGGCTGATTGGCTGACACTTTCCGCCTCAGGCACCCCTGCAGAAATCGCACCTGAGTCACCCAAATTTCTACGGCTCTACGTGAACTTTCCCTCCTGCTTCCCCAGAGCCGACCGACGCGTCGCCCCATCGACCTGACGAGCTTCCCCCCGACCGAACGCTGCCGCCATCGCATCAGCAATCACATCGCGAGGCATGGTATAGACCCGGAACCCGTCGGCGCACAATATCGGAGGTGCCAGAGGGGAGATATTTGTGCCAACATCGACACCATGAGCGACGAGCCCCCAAAGTCACCCCCGTCTCCAGACGACGGGGACCCCAAGTCCCAAAAGGACCTGGAGGCTCAGGACGACGAGCAAATTTCGCGCACGCTCAGCCAGCTTCAACAAGGAGGAGATTTGGGCTTTAGCTTGGATGAGCCATTCGACCAGTCCGGCAAAGCAGACGATGCGGAGGATTACGAGGATATTAGCGACGATGACCTACCCGAGGAAGAGGAAGGCGAAGCCAACCCTGCGACTTCCCTATCCACCGTACCGGGTTTGACGGACGATGGAGGCACGAGCAACGATACAGACGACCTCTTCGGCGATGGACCTTCATCTCCAATGGAAATACCCGGCCCGCCATCACCAGCGCCTCACGTTCACGATCCCGACAACGCCGATGCGTCGCAGTACCGAGACATCAACTTCGACCCCGAGCCTGGCTATGAGGCCGCTAATCAAGACCCGGATATTCCCGCGCCGGCAGAGACAGTTGAAGATTTGGTCAAGCAGGCATGGCCAACATGGCAGAAGGGTGTCATCCTGAAATGGAACGAACTCCTCCCTCCGAAGAAGGCCCGATGGATCGAGAAGAAGCCGACCAAGAAGCCCAAGACTTTGATATTCTCAAAGTTGACTTTGGATCTTGCGGCCGACCAGGAGAAGCTTTTCCGCATCCCAGGCACTGCCGCTGCGACAAGGAAGCAGAAGCGTATCGACGACGACACCAGGGGATTGGTGACGTGCACGCAGCAGGAATCGTCGGATGAGGCCGAGGCTGAAGAGTTCAACCTCGAACAGGACTCGGACTCTGAGGCGGTTGCCGGCTTTACTCTGCAGGACATCGAGATGGTTTGCGACGACTGGGCTGGCCGCATTGAGCAGGCAGAGCACGACTTTCAGAAGCAACGAGACCAAGAAGCCGCCGCCCATGCAGCAGAAGCAGCATCCCTCAAGCGCGCCCATGACGATGCGTTTGACTTTGACTGGGAGGAGTTCATGGATGACGAAGAAACTAAGGCGCCGCCACCAAAAAAGACACGCCCGCCCCCGCCCAAGGGTCTTCCGGAAATTCCACGCTTTACTGCACCCTCATTCGACTCATTTGAGGATGTGACAAAGCGCTCTTCTAAACGAGTTATTCTGGACTTGAACGATCCTTACCTCCTCCTTGAGGAAGCCGAGTCGCAACGTGGTCCCAAACGCCAGCGGGTTGAGCAGAAGCTGACACGCATGGCCAACGGTCATCTTCGACCCGACCTCTCTCAACGGTTCAATATGTCAAACGACGATGCGTATGAGGCTCTCAAGGAGAATCATCAGCACAAGGTCAGAGCAACTCTTGGCAATCTTCAGGTGGAACACAGTATGCCTGCACTCAAGCTGGCATGGCCCTTCTACAAGGTCAAGCTGGACATCCGCAGAGATGGTTACCATCGTCCTTACTTCAAGTTCGGTAAGCACGAGCGTCAGGTGATCAGGTTCAGCAAGCTCGGCTTCCACAAGCGCAAGCAAATGAAAGGCAAGGCCCATGAAGTTTTCCGCACCACCAAGGACCTGGGCATCACAGACAACTCGACAGCCGTGTTGTTCGAGTACTGCGAACGTACACCTCCCGTCCTGTCCAATTTTGGTATGGGCAACAGAGTCATCAACTACTACCGGAAAAAGAAGGTCGATGATGAGGAGGCCCCGCCCAAGATGGAAATTGGTGAATCCCATATTCTCCTGCCCGAGGACAGGTCGCCCTTTGCAATCTTCGGCGAGGTGGAAGTTGGCCAGACAATGCCTACCTTGCACAACCAGATGTACAGGGCACCCATCTTCAAGCATAAGCCGCGCTCAACCGACTTTCTCTGCGTTCGGAGCTCAACAGGCGTGGATGGATCCAGCTGGTACCTTCACAAAATTGACCATCTTTACGTCGTTGGCCAGACGTTCCCTAGTGTGGAAGTTCCGGGGCCCCACAGCAGAAAGGTCACCAACGCTTCGAAGAACAGAATCAAGATGATCTCTTATCGCATGATGAGGCGGAACGAGCACAGCCTTGTCAATCTTTCCGAAGTCACAAAGCATATTGCAGACTCGACCGATGCCCAGAACCGACAAAAGCTGAAGGAATTTCTGGTATATGCCAAAGTCGAGAAGGGTCTCTGGGGCCTTAGACCAGGAGAAACACTGATGGACGAAAATGGCATCAGAGCCATGATTAGGCCCGAGGATGTTTGCTTGATTGATGGCATGCAATTGGGCATGCAGATGCTGGAAGACGCCGGGTTTGACCCTAACAATGTCAACTTGGAGGACGATAACGACGAGCCTGCCGAGGAAGACGATGACGAGCGCACCGGCAAGGGCGGCAAGAAGGCTGCCGAGAAGAACGAAGAGAAGCTCGCGGACAAGATGGCACCTTGGAAGACCAGCAAGGCCTTTATCGACGCGTGCGCTGGCAAAGCTATGCTCAAGCTCCATGGCCAAGGTGACCCAACAGGACATGGTCTTGGTTTCAGCTTTATCAGAACCTCGATGAAGGGAGGTTACCTCGAGACTGTTCAGAAGGGTGGATCCCACACAACGGCGGCTGATGCCATGGCCGCTCATCCCGATGCTATGCGCAAAGCGAACAACGGCCATGCCTACAACGTCAAAGAGCAAGAAGCCATGTACAAGAAAGGCATCCGCGAAATCTGGGAAAAGCAGAAGGCCAACCTCGAAGATGGCACCCAAAAAGACGACGACCTCGTGGTCCCACCGCCGGCGGATGAAGACGACCGCTTTTACCCTCAAAGGGCCCAGACCCCTGCTCATGTCGACGAAGGCATGAGTCAAATCACCGGATTGACGACCTCAACAAGTCGGAACCAGCGAAAGCGACTCAAGATTACCCGTGAAGTTCTCAATGAGGCAGGTGCTGTTGAGCAGAAAACTGTCATTATTGAAGACCCTGTTATAATAGACCGATACATCAAGAGAAAGAAGGAACTGGAGTTGGAGGACTTCAAGTACGGCTTCCCATCACGCTTCCCCCCTCTCGACCCTATATCAGGTCTATTATTCAATCTTCATGCGATCCCTGCTTACATTTACGTGCCTCTAGCATCTACGAAGGAAGACCGACCGGAGTCGCTGACGACGATCATCGCCGACTGGTCGAGTAAGGAGTACCCTTCCGTAGATGCTGAGCACTTGATTGACGTCCTAGCAGAATTAATAAGGAGCTCGAACGGCTCAACCGAAACAAACAACGAAGAATCGGACGAGAGCAACAAAAAGGACTCCACCGATCAAAGTCCGGCCTCGACGCTGGCTCACCCGAAGCAGACAGAGCGGCCACGGGCACAACCCGCAAGTGTGCCAATTGTGGACAGGTCGGCCACATCAAAACCAACAAAAAGTATTGCCCTCGCTGTTCTTCAAAGTCATCCCCGCCCAACATCAGATCTGCGGAGCCTCTTCAGGACTGGGGCAGGGCGGTTCAAGCTCAAGGCAAAGCTGCTTCGCAAGCGCCGGTTGCGCAGAGCCCCGCAAAAACCAGTCCTTCCAAGGCAAAGCCGCGAGCGTCAAATCCTCGAACCCAAGGCCAGAAGCCACAGGGCCAAAACTCCTGAGGTGTCCAAGGGACAGCCGAAGGCACCTAAGCCAAGGCGCAAGACGTACAAGTATAACAAATACAGCCATAATCCATACTGGCAGAACGTCAAGCCCAGGGTCATTTGATCTCGGCAGCCCTTGGCGATGGTCTCCCACGCATCATTTCTTCGCTTCTTTTCGGTTTTTCTCATTTCTAGCTGTTTTTTCGTCGCATTTCGCTTTCCTGCTTGCTTTCTCGACCTCGACCCTCAAACGAACAGTTGGCTGACAGTTTTAACCAAAGGCTTTGTCCTATGCTCAACGGCACTATGAAAACCGATAACGGTATTGCAGAGCACGGTGGCTTCGGCATGTACAACGCGCCAGCAGCGAACGCCGGCTCACCCGGGCAATAATCGACGGCGCCAGGTTCGGACGAAAACCGGTGGCAGCTGTCTAAGCTGCGGCAGACCAGACGTTGCAGCGTCGCATACCGGATTATGGTTGAGACGACAACAGGACCGGACGGCCGGTACCTGCTTCCGGCGCTTACCAATAATCTGCGACTCTCTTGCAGCCAGCCGCTTGACTACCGACGAACGTTCCAGAACGGGGAAGATCCCCACACCCAACCGTCCCCGGTTGCTAACAATAGGGCTACGCCAAGTGATTCCCGCATGGGGTTCAGGCACAACACCAACAACCTGATGTTGATGTCAAAAACCGCCAGGGACATGAAGGTAGTAGGGCGCGTCTGGACCAGAAAAACCTCAGACGTGGGGTTGGACTGAAGTATCCAAAATTGGAATCGTACAATTGACTCCTGCGGGGATGTGGATTATGGAGATTGGGAATCGGCTTTTCAGTCGTGGACTTTGGGTTATGGAAACATTGTTACTGGGCAGCACATACGGAGAAATCTCCCGAAAACGTGGAACTCGGGGCCGGGGAAGGGTTTTGCAAGCGGTTCAGCAAATCAGAGCATGTAATGATGCATCGGCACGGCGTCTGGTGTTGTTAAGTTTAGCCCATAGCCGCCAGGCGAGCAGCTAATCACACGAAAATCATTTGAGTGATAGAGCTCCAACAAGTTGAAATGCAATGTGAAGAAGACTACACCAGCTGACTTGTGCCGAGTATCCTGGAATACCCCATGCGGTGACTGTTGCTCGAGGGCAGCAGTAAGGTACGCAATTGGTGTGGTGTGGGTGGACGACACGGGAAGGGGGATATCTTCTACCCTTTGAGCCTAGCTACATCTAATTTGTGGAGGTTTACGCTACACTATGAAAATTCTATTTATACTTTAATAGATACTTACTACATATTGTAATACTATTTATAATAACTAGGAAAGCTTTAATCTAAGTTTATAAGAATATTATTAACAACCTTAACAGCTTATAGATAGAGATTAGAAAAAATATAATATAGAAAATATATTATATTTTTATACTTTTTAAGAATATATCTATTTTTAATTAAATATAATAGTTTTAAATATTATTTTTAAATATATAGCTATAATAAAGCAAAAAAATAAGGTTTATATAGGCTATAACGTAATATTATTAATTAAATTATTATTTTTATATATTTAAAAGTAGGTCTATGTTTTTAGTATATTATATTTAACTTAAAAAGGAAAATATTAATGCTTCTATTATATAAATAGCAATAACTATAGCAGACTAAGGGCTATAAAAGTAGGTCTTATACTTAAAAATAGCGCCTTTTTTATAGATAATTATAGTATATTTACTTTATATAATAGCTATACTAAATGCTTAAAAATACCTATATTAATAGATTTAACATTATAAGGGGATATATTTATATTGTATTTTTTAGATAATCTCTACTTATAGATAACTTACTGTTAACACAGGTATAAGCGTATTCAGGGGCGTAGTATATGCGCCTATATAATATAGGGTTATAGATGGGCTTATGTTATGATAAAATGTGATAATCCTGAGCATTTATAGGCATTTAATCGTATAGAGAATAATAAAGGAAGTGATGTATTGTGATGACTCTTGTTGATGTTGTTGGCAGGTTATTTCCTAAGGTAGGGAAAAAGGAGGGGAAAGATAACCTGAAACGTAACCTGCTAAACTGCTAATTACATAAGGTGCTTACGTAACTATACGTATTACATAGTCAATATTGTAGTTATAGGTTATAATAAGTAAAGCATTTTTATATAAGGTTTTATACCTTAAAGTCTATTAGTTTATTTTATATGTAATATTTAAGTAAGTAAGTATTATTATAAGTATTATTATTATTATATAAGATGTTATATGTTAACACTTACTATATAAGATTATATAAGAAGAAGAATATAAGTTTATTTTTTTTCTATTTATTAATTATCTCTAACAAAATTAACTTATTATAATTAAACTTATTAGAATATTTATTATTAAATTAATAAACCAAAAAATAAAATAGAAAGTTAACTTTATCGCTCTAATAAGAATATATAAATAAAACCTTTAGCTTTTTACTAATAATATAAGCTTTAATATTAGATCTCTAGATAAATCTAAGGATAAATATTATTACTAAATACTTATTTACTAAATTATTATATTTTTTCTCTTTTAATCTAATAAAAAGATACTTAATATTAAAAAGTACTAAACTAATTAGTAGTAATTCTATAAAATATTTAGAAATAATAAGAAAATATAAGAGGTTTAGAATAAGCTTAATAAGCTAGATAAATTTAAAAAATATAAAAATAAAGTAATTATAGCGATTACTATAATCCTCTTTAACTATTAAAGCTAAGAGAAGTGAAAGGAGAAGGGAAGGGGGGTGGTTATAAGGGTAGCCTACATGCTAGCAGAGTTTCCAAAAAGTACACTTTAATACACTATGTCACTTCACAGTGAAAGTGCGAGGCGGGAAGGGGGATATCAGGAGGCTCAGAAGGCTGGTATTGGCCAAGAGTGTACATTGTTCGATGGCTGGCTGACCGGGGGAACGAGATGCAGCACAGCAAAACATGGGTCTTGACGACAGACGACGGGTAGACAGGTCGGGTGGGGGGTTCTTCCTAACGACTGACTTTGCATCACATTGAGTAGATTGGCGAATCGGGCAAAACAGACCTGAACGGGGCGTGTGAGGGGGCACGGGGGAGCATGGAAGGATGCGTGTGTGCCGATGTAACAATGACGAGGAAGAAAAGGGCACAAACAACGATGGTTTTAGCGGCCCAAACCTATGTGCTGCGTATGCGCTGGTTGCTGAAATCACCGATGACTTGCTGATGATGACGAGGTGCCATGTAAGCCAGCATTGCCTTACAGCCTTAGGAGAAATATGGAACGGAGGGAAAGGCCAACAGGAGTCAGACGAGGACGACGTGCATGGCCTTGGAAATGTGTGTGTGTGTGTGTGGTGGTGGTGGTGTTGGCGGCGGTGATACAGGTTCAAGGCAAGCAAGCCAGGGCAAGGCGAGGAAATGTCCAGTCAGTTCGGTCGGTTCAGCGACGGGCGACACAATTTACCCACAAAAAAGGTGGTACAGTACGGCAAGGGTGCGGGCTAATTGGCCCGGGACGAAGCAACGACCACACCGTCAAAGTCGCGTGGCTGCGGAGCGTTCTCACGCTAATGCTAAAAATAGGATATTTTTAGAAACTGGCCCTTGGGACTGGGATGTGACCTTGACACCGAGGTGTAGTGTAGGGGAGGGGGGAGGGGGGAGGAGAAGGGCAGCAAGACAGGCATATGGAAGGAACATGTGCAGGACTTTCTGCTTCGGCGGCTGCCAATCGGCTTGCGAGGTGCGCCCAGGAACGTTCCTGTCTTGGCCTTTTCCACCGTCGAAACATGCATGGTCGACCTCACACCGTCACAAGGAGAGACAGACACACAGAGAGAGAAGGCTGTCCTGGCGGTGGAGGAGGATGAGGATGAGGTGGAGGAACCTTTTTTTTCTCGGTTCTCCAATTCTCTTCCCCCTCATCTTGCGAGATGCACGATTGCGTTAGCTCTGATGGAGCTTTGGTCGAACGCCAACGGACCGACTAATCTCGATGGAAGGGGAAATCTACCAACGTAAGCTTGGCTCCAATGGTGAAGCAACCAAGTCTATGGAGGCTTTCTCGCTCCGTTGTGGAAACCCCCCCGGACAAGTTGGTTTAGCGTCATGTCACTGACGGCACGCCGGCGCTTAACTTAATCATATGGTTATTTCGAATGAACAGAAAAAAAGGTGGGATGGCGTTTTGGTGACGGGGTCGAGATTGCGACGCCGTTCTCCTCGGACGAATTGTTGAGAAGAGATGGCAAGTTGCTCCGTGTTGGTAAAGTTAGACTGACCGGGGTTGCGTTGAATAGCCTGATGGTAGCAAAAAAAAAAGAGACGAAGATAGTTTGTTGCATGTGAGGATGGACATCCGAGTGGTGGTTACCCTTCTTTCCCTGGGCCGCGTTCTTGGGTCGTCTTTTTCGACGTCTAGTCTTACAGCAACGGTCACAGGCTTGTATGATCGAGGAGCAGCAGCACCGCAAAAATGATGCTATCTTCATAGGGATCTGAGCGAGGATTGGCGTTTCTGGCAAGATCTCTATCTCTTGGCTTTATTTGTTTTTAGCTTCTTCTTCTTGGCTGTTGTTTTGAACGTTTTCGATGTTTTGACGGGAGGAGCCAGAATGGTAAGACGGAGGCGAGATGCCCAACCAAGGTGGGGAGAGATGCCGTCTCTCAAAACAAGAGACAGCGGCTCGAGGTGCGAATGGGTGCATGTGGTTCAGGGTTGACAGGGCAATAATGGACGCAGGGTATCGTCGTGGGTGGAGCAGTGTATCTAATTCAAGATGATGGGCGACTGGGTTCGTCAAACCAGGCGCGGGATGTAGACGAGGGTTTCTTGATGGATGTGAAGCGAGATCTACGGGTCAGAACCATGGGAGCGGGCGGACGTTGTCAATGGCCCGGCCAATTTGGGACTCAAACTTACGTTCGGCGGGAAGGCCGGTCCAATGCATGCTGTCATGGTTGGTTCCCTTTTGGAATCAAGGTGACATGCGCACTTCTGGCTCGCCGAAGGAGGGGGGAGGGGGTCGAAGGGACCTGGCCCCTCGCACGGGAGGATGAGGGGCCCGTCCGGGGATGGGAGGTCTAGGCAAGCTGGTTATGGAACCAGAAATTTGCGTTGTTTGGTGATGACCTCGCATTGTCGTCGGCCAGGGGAAGACATGAGGGAAGGGGGAGGAAAACAAAGGGGCATTGGAGGGTTTACACAAGTGTTTGTGTCTGAGTGTTTTCCCCCCTCCTCTGACCACAGTCCGCCCGCGCCAAGGGAGAGGGTCGAACTCAATTGTCCGACGAGACGGGAAAGCCGTTGAGGGTAGAGATATCGATAACAGGTGAGGTGAGGTGGTTTCGAATACAACATGATAAGGTAGGTCTGAGATACCTAGGTAAGGTACCTGACTTGACAAAGGATGGCAGATGGCGGCGGAGCGGCGGTATCGGGTGCCCTGTGCTGCCGTGGCCGTGGCTCTGGCAGCGGCTCTGGTGTGGCATTGGTGTAAGTCAGTCTGTATGCGTGTAACTGTGCCTGGACGCAAGTTTCTCGTTCCTGCGCCGGCGGCGGAAGAGAGGCTCAATCTGCGGCCCGGGCACGTTGTTTGGTGGTGGATGACAGCCTCCCTCCCTCCCTCCCTCCTGGCCGTGGGGCCTGCCCAGCCTTAGGGAGGTTATGCGTTTGTGCGCAGGTAGGTTTGCCTGGGCTGTACATAGTACTGTTGTGAAAGCAGATTCCGTCACCGATGACGGGAATTGGGTTGGTGGTGGTGAGTTGAGTTGCTGGCTGGACCACGTACTGCCGTGTACCTACTTACACAACTCCAGGTAAGGTTCAAGGGGGGAGGCGTCCGGCAATGGCTCCGGTGTCTCGGGCGGATTGGGATTGTCGTTATCGATTTCCGTGGAGCCAGAGTCGAGTTCGAGTCGACTCGAGCGAGTCGACGCCGGCATTGCGATTAATTCTGCCCGCCCGTGGAGCTGCTGCCACCACCGGCGCAAGCTCCTGCTTCTTTGGAGGAGAGGTGGGAGGTTAGCATAGTGCTCTCTCTGTAGAGAGCATAGAGAGGTATCCGCAATTAATTGCCAGGCGGCATCGTCACGTCGCACGCACCTCACGTCGGCTAGACGTCAGATGTCTCGACGACACCTGCCACAGGTATCTTTTCTGCAGTGTCTCACTAGCTCTGACGCCGTCGCGATGGTGGCCGGTACCTTTCCCGGCCGGGGCTAGTACCTGAAGACCCACCAGACCCTAATACAGTGCGCAGGACATCGGTGGAGATTGCATCTGCACACGGTACGACACATGCGTTCCGTCGCAGGCCTAGACAGTGCGGGCGGCCAGTCTCAGCTCCCATCTCATTCCCTGCCTCCTGAAGTTGTCGTTTCACGAGCGTCCGCAACGGCCACCAGGACCCCCAGTCATAGAACGCACGCACCAAGAGCCTCGCGACCTTGCCCTGTCGGTGGTGGTGAGGACGAAGGTGAGGTGCGAGGTTCAGGTGGAGGGCGGCGGCCGGCTGGCTTCAAGCATGACGGCGGGCACAAGGGGCGGGGGAGACACTCGTCGAGTTTGGGAGCACAGGAGCTGACCGACGGCTGCAAAGTGGAGGCTGCAGGGCCTGGAGACAAGAAGAGGGCCGCTGGCCCGCCATATGCCCGCACACTTGGTACCTCTCTCACCTCACCTCAGTTCTTCCCGCCTGCGAGGTACCTTCCTTGCCTTACTCTCACTCTCACTCTCACTCTCTCTGCTGCCCGCCTTCAAGACTACCTACACCACACCACACCACACCACACCACCAATCGACACCGCGCGCGCGCACACACAAACACACACACACACACAATTGACAGAGTAAGGTACTGCGTAGGCAAGGAACGGTGCCGGGTACTGGTACTGGAGCACACCCCCCGCCCATTCTTTTTTTCCACGTCCTTTCCCAGTTCGCTCTGCTCCCACGCTTCCCACTCCGTCAAACCCATCCCATCCCATCATCCACCACACATCCCCTTGTCTTTCCATTCCCCTTCCCAAAAGTCATCAAGCTGCTTCTGTGTTTCTACTCTTCTGACTGGCTGATACCCCCTTCCGCTGCAACTGTACCGTACCCTTTACCTAACTACTGCTGCTGCTGCTGCCACCACCCTCTCTCTTTTTTTCTTTCCCTCCCCTTCCCTCCTTCCTGTCTGTCTTCCCGCGCTCCCAGGAAAAAAAGGTGAACACGATCGCGTCTATTATTAGAATCATCCACGCCAGATTCAGCCCCATCGACCTGCACCACAACGCCTGTCCATCCCAGACCTGTCGCATCTGCACTTGTAATGGGATCAATGTACGTTCTCTTGACGCATCTTGAGCTGCTCTCCCCTGCTCCAAACCCCAACGCCTGCATCGCTTCAGATCCCCAAGACCCCGGGATGCGCTGCGCTGCCTTGTCCCTGCCCACCAAGCGAACCAGTTCGACTGACGGATCACCAGTTGGGGATTACAGCCCACGAGACAGGCCATTTAGATAAAAGCAATCAGCCCTCCCCGGCCAAACTTTTGCTTTCCGCTCCAGTTGACCAGCCAAGCTTGTTGCTCCGAAAACCATCACGCTCGCCTCCTCGAGCCTCAACTTGTCTCGCGAGTCACCTCGACAGGATCAGTCGACGCACCGCCTGAGACCTCGCTGCCGCCGCCGCCGCCGCTCTCTTGCCAATCAGTTCGACGTCGTTTCCCTCGACCTCGACCTCGACCTCGACCTCGACCTCGGCCCGGTACCACCCCCAAACCCTTCCTCCCATACACCATCCACCCGCGTCAGTAGCTCCGTAGAGCGTCCGGGTCAAGATGGGTCGCAGAAAGATCGAGATCAAAGCCATCAAGGATGACAGAAACCGCTCTGTGTAAGCTTGCCACCCCGCGCTCGTCGTGATCTATCGCGGCTTTTGGCTGACTTGTCGCGTCGCATACAGCACCTTTCTCAAGCGCAAGGGCGGTTTGTTCAAGAAGGCGCACGAGCTTTCCGTCCTCTGCTCAGTAGACGTCGCTGTCTTCATCTTCGGCAGCAACAAGAAGCTGTACGAGTATTCCTCCACAGACATGCGAGAGATGATCACCAGATACACATACGTAAGTCGCAGACGAAAGAGCACGTCGCGATCACTAGAGGCTAACCCTCGCGCAGCACGGCGGCCCGAACGAGCACAAGGGCCCCTCTGACTTCAACGGCGGCAACGACGAAGACGAAGATGAGGAGGGCGATGGCACGCCTCCCCACGGAGAGTCAATGGAGCCCCAGATGATCCCCCCTCAGTTTCAAGGACAAGCGCCGTTCCCCCATATGCGACACCACACCCCGTCAGCCTCGCCGCCTATTCCTAATGGTATGCCCTTCCCTCAACACCCCGGGCATCCCGTGCAACGCGGGCATACGCCGCAACCGGGAATGGGATCGCGTCCCGCTTCCAGGCAAGACATCCGCCGCATGGGTCCGAACATGGGCCCTCAGCCCGTCGGCCCTCCTGGATCTCAGCAACCTCCTGTCAACGGTTTCGCCTACATGCCCAACCCGGCCATCTACAACCCGCAAAACCAGCCCAACATGCCGCCTAACATGCCTCACGGAATTCCCCAACACGGCCCTCAGTATCCTCAGTACCCGCCGAACCCTCATCCCCCGCACATGCAGCAGTACATCGAAGAGCAGCGTCGCTCCATGCCGCCCAACTACCCGCAACCGCAGGGACCGCCACAAGGCCCAGGACCTCAGGTTTCTCGGATCTCGCCATCTCCGCCGCAGCCTCCCACTCAGCAGTTGCCTCCTCAGCCGCCGCACATCTCACCCCCGCCGCCACAGCCTCAGCAGCTTGAGCCTCAACAGCAGCCGCCGCACCCGTCACCTCAACCTCAGCACCAGCCTCAGCCCCAGCCTCAGCAGCAGCAACTACCGCCGCCGCCGCCGCAACCGCAGGAGACCGCGATGCCGGCCCCAATGGAGCCGCGATCTGAAGCTCAAGATAGACCTCAGCCGCCATTATTGAACACCGACAGTGCTATTAAGAAGCTGCCGCAGCGCAAGCAACACAGCATCTTCACGCCCATTGACGAAAACCGCTCTATTCTTTCCCAGCACCTGGCTTCATTTGCCTCCGATCAAAGCAACGGGAAAGGTCCTCAGCTGCCAGACCAGGCGAACATCAAGATTGAAGGCAGCCGCTCCCAATCTGTTGATGTCGGCGCTGTCTCTAGGACCAATGGATCTACCTCGTCTCCACCTTTGCCTCAGCGCGCCACCTCTACGTCGCTAAACAAGACTCGCAACATTTCCGTGTCGTCTATCCCAGAGACAACGTTTACTCCACCTTCTCGCACCAATAGCATGAAGATTGGAGGTGGTGCGCGTCCCCGTTTGAGGGTGGAGATTCCCGACGAACCTTCGGATGGCGGTAGCGCAACTGCCGAGTCAAACTCTCCTCGCAACTCGACAGATGCTACATCCCAGACGACTCGGCGCCATGCATCCGATTCGCACTCTTCCGGTATGGTGCTGCCACCGCCATCCCCGTCCGCCCAGACGCTCCTGTCAGCCGGTGCCACGGGCCCTCCCAACCCGTTTGCTCGGCCGCCGCCGCAGCAAAACAACAACAACATGAACAGCAACATGAACATCGACACGCCCGTCTCTGCTCTCCCCTCCCGATTCCTGAACAATGAATTCCTCCCAAGCCCGAGCAGCTTCTACCCCGAGTGGTACTCGCGTGGTGGCAGTGACAGCAACACTCTGCCTAGCCCATTGAATTTCGCGACTCCTGTGGTTGGCTCAGGTCCCAGTTTTCTGAGGGACGACAACGCCACCAGCACCAAGCGCAAGAGTCCCGAAATCAGCGCAACCGGGCCCCACGATGGGCCCGACGTCGGCAACGAGCCCAAGAGGGTCAGGGTTGACTCTTAAAGCTTTGATATCCCTTCGTCTTGCCGCATTTCTGTACCATCTTACCTGCATTCTGGCCTCCTTCAGACCAAATATGGAGTGCATTTGGTTCTATGATACCTCTTTCCTTTCATTTCACGGCATTAGCGTCACGTAAAGTTTTTTTAGTCCACGTTCTCTTCTATGTCTGGTGGATTACCAAGCTGCATTGTACAGGCGCAAAAAGGGACACGGACAAGTATTGTTTTATTTTGATTTTTAATCTTTTGTTTTTGTTTGGGAGGAAGGTTCTCATCCTCGAAACGGCTCATGGGATTTGATGTGCACATGGGACATATGTGAGATGATCAAAGGCAGGAAGAGAGGAGGATCCAGGGGTGTTTGGTGTTTTATTGTAGATTATCTAGTCAGTGGTTGGTTGGCCAGTTTTAATGAGTGTTGATCTGAACTATTCTATGTGTTCCTTAATGACGTGAGCTATGACCTGCCGGGCCAAGATCATGAGAAGCCACTAGGTGGGTGGCTACCGATTGGCCACGCCCTTGTTAACGCAGTGATGCACGTCCCGCTGGACTCGGGAAAGAATTGGACACAAAACCCTGCAGAGGAGTCTTTTGAAGCGAGAGGCTGATGTTGCTCATAAGCGAATGAATGTCTGGCGGCAGGTATGGGCTTCCGTTCAAACTACCCGCTAACAACAATCTAATATTGGAAGCGGGAGGGACTCCCACTTTAACCAACTCCTCGGTAGCGCCATGACGGAGTGGAACCGCAATGACATTCCGGCTCTTCTGAACAAGCATCATTTATCTGACAATGTACACACCAGCAGCCAAAAGGCGACGGCTCGATGATGCAAGCAACACGCTACGGAAGCCATTCAAGTCACCGGCGGTAGTGCGCGACCGCGACGTGGCAGCGGGAGACGCTACCGCATCGTCGCCACGAACAGATGCGGTCGATACAAACTCATCTTCGATCCGGTGCGGCGGTAGCGCTACAGGTGCCACGGCACAAAGGAGCAGGATCCAGCTCACGACCCCCGCCAAGCAGTTCAGCACGCCCACCCGTCGTCCGTTCAGCTTGTCGCGGCCTCAGCGCGGAGTCTCACCCTCGCCTTTGAGAACGACGGGCGACGGCACACCGACGGGTATTAGGACTGCGCGGGATGTGGCGGGCCGCGAGGAGATCATCAGACAGGCGGAGCGGATCCGAGGAGGACGGGCCGGTGCCGAGTCCGAGACGGACGAGGAGCTGGTCGTGCTGATTGCGAAGTGGAGGGCGGCGAGCCGGCAGGCTGCTGAGGAGGTGTTTGAGGCTTCCAAGGAAAGGGTTCAGAGCATGGGTGGGATGAAAGCTTGGAGGAAGACGAGGAGGGAGGAGCAGAAGAGCTTTTTGGAACGGATGATGGAGGAGGAACCTAAAAGAGATCGAGATGAGGATGCCGACAAGGAGGATGGATGCTCACCAGACAACGTCGGAGCCGAGAATGACGGAGACAAGGACGATAGAGACGAGGATGAAGACACGGTGAGACCTTCTGATCCAATGGAGGAGACACGCGGGTAACTGACATGTTGCAGGAGTTCACTCTGGGAACGATGCTGAAGAGCATGAATATTGATTTCGAAGTCATTGGCTACGATGAGGACACCGGATGGTGGAGGGGCGGCTGAGCGACAAGCTTGCCGTACGCAGGCTCTCGTCTGCTCGCCAAGACTGCACACCACGACAAACGCCTTCCGTGACGTTCCCACGCTCGGAGCAGCCCGACGTTTAGCTCCAATTCGAGACCCTTCCCGAAGATTTTACGTTGGTAGAGGGAGGTGGCTATCTCGACTTTATTTGTTCCATCTTGAAGATGGGATTGGTTGGGCAGATGCTACAGTTACGGCACAAAGGGCCCGAGACCAAACCACCCAGGGAACCGCGGAATCGGTCGAGGTGGATTGACTTTTCTAAGCATAACGCGGGCAACGGGGTCTGTTGCTAATTAGCTCCGGCAGAACAGCCCTACGTCGTCGAAGTGGAGGGGCGCGGAAAACGAGATGAAAAGGAAAGTGCGCACAACAACTCTATTCTTTCCACCTTTCGCCTGTGCCCGTGTATGTGTCTGTGCCTGTGCTTTTCGGCAAGCGGTTAGGTATGGTGGTGCTGCTGCTGCTCGTCGACTGGTGCTGCGGCCCCTCCCCCCTCTCGCCTTGAAGAGGAGAAGGCTTGGACGAGCAGGTTGATCATGCCAGGGTCTCCCGGATCTGCTACGTGCCTTACTTCAATCAAGCTTCGCCGTACACTCGTCTAAGCCTTATCTTGCTCATCAGGGTCATGCGGCTGGCTGCTGGTGGTATGCACCAGCCTGGGCCATATGAGAATCGGGGACTCGGGTTCCACGCAGTAAGAGACCACCTCAGCGCTGGGTTGCTGATTACATGCAGACACACGTCCCCTTCGTTCTCGCCTCCTCTCTGCGTCTCTGAACCATGCCCAGCTGATGATGGCACCGTGGCTGACGCAGCCGATGATCCGATCTTCCTGTCCATTCGGTATGCATCAGCGGTGGTCAGTGTGTTATTAAGACCACAGGAGGCCTGTTAATGTCTCCGGTTCTGGCGGCCGGTGGTTATTACTCAGTGCCCGGTTCGGCGTGGGCGATGGGGGGGGGGGGGGGGGGGGGGAATATCGCGAGTGAGGCCATAATCAGCGACTCAGCGAGGGGCAGAAAGGGTTTCCGCATCGTCTTCGCTCCGAGGAGGGAATGCTACGGTATGTGACGGCATCTACAACAAAGCTGCCGACCAATGACTCTCGTCTGGATCCATCGGAAAAAGAGAGGTGCAAAGGTGCAAGCACCAGTGGGTTTCCAAGCGTTGTGGACCTGTTCGTGGGGACGTTAGGCCGTCTTGTCGAGTATATACATCCGCCTCCCGGTGGTGTTTCTGGTCGTGATTTGGGGTCGACTGGCTGTGCTGCTGGCCGCGGGCAGCGACAAACACGGCTGAACGGCTTCGAACTTCGCAACGTCGGGCGCAGAGTGTATCGTGTTTGCCCTGTTGTCGCCGGCCCGCTGGGCGATGGGCGACAGCGACCGTCTTGTGGTCTCTGTTGCTGCCTCTAAGCCTCGCCAGGTCGTCGGACCCGAGAGGGATGAAACGGTTCTGGTGCATCAGCGCTGCCGCAGATCAGGCACGTACCGGTCGGTCATCGTCACGCCTAGCACCCGCTCCCCGACAAGCTTCGCCAGAACGGCAGGTTGGCGGCTCGTAGGGAAGATCTCTGCCCCACCTTTCATGTCGGACAGGCCAATGAAAGACGGGTTTCCGAGAGGTAGCCAACCCGGAAACACCAAAATCAACATCCAACCACCCCTTTCTCCACAGAATGCCTAGATTAGTGTACCTTTACTATGGAGCACACTCAGTACCGCAGTAGAGAAGTGAAGAGAGTTAACCATGCGATGGAGCAAAACCCAAAAAAAAGTTGGCCGACCGCAGCGCGCCCGCCTGCGCGAGCACCACCTCTGCACCCGCACCCAACCCCATGTCCGAGAGCAAGAAGAGACGGGGGTTGTTTTGTATGGGTGGCTGGTTTGCTCGGTTCCAGGCCCTGCCTGTTCCCTTCCTCGCCCGTCAAATAAGGTCCTCGACTCTCTTTCGCGTTCGTCCCTTTAAGTTTTCCTGCTTGATTCAAATAAATCACCTCCCGCATCAACTGAATTCTTGGCGCTAGTCTTGAACACTACTTTGACATCCCACGAACCAAACATCGTCCCCTCCCCAATCCGACTTTGTTGGTTCCCATCCGGCGTGTTGATCTGCGGTAGTTGATCTGCGGCCCACTCCCATCACATCAACAACAAGCGTCTACAAGCCACGCTCGACGACAGCGAAGTAGCGGGATCGTTGACTGGCTTGGCGAAGGGAAGGATTGGAAAGGAGGAATAAGGGCGACGATCGCTACTTTTTATAACACACTTCACACATCATGAGCGCCCACGCCATGTTGGACGCTCGTCAAACCGTCGTTAACGCCAACGACTTGCCTCCCGGTTGGGTCATCCAGAATGGCCGTGCTATTCCATGGTGGTACAGCAGGGTAAGTTTATCGAAACGCTGTTTATCGCCGGGTCAACTTATCTAACATACATTGCAGACAGGCGTTATCGTCAAGTGGTCCGTCTTCCTAGGCCTCACAACGCTCTTCGCCGCGTTCCTCATCATCGGCTACATGCACGGCAAGAGGCGACTCAAGAAGGGCCTCCTCCCTCTCGGCTACCACCGCTGGCTGTTCAGCAGAGCCCAGCTCGCCCGCGTCGACAGCCGCTACGCCTGGCCGCAGGCGACGTACAACAACTACCGCCCCGAGTACTACCAGCAGCAGCAGGGCTACTACGGGATGCAGGGCATGCCGCCCCCGACGTACGACCCCAACGCCGCGAGGCCGCCCATGTACGCTCCCCCCGACGGAGGCTCCAAGGTCGACCCGTCGCAGGAGTACGGCATCACCCCGCCCCCGGGCCCGCCTCCCCCGCCCGGCGCCATGCCGGCAAACCACACTGGCCAGTCGTATCCTTACAGGGCGCAGTGATTTGGTGTTTCGGAAGGAAAGCGTGTATGGCGAAGCGTCGGGGAGAGGAAGAAGAAGAAGCATTTGCTGGTTCAAGATGAGATGATGAAGACGGCGAGCAGAATCATGATGAAAGACTACTTTGTATTTTCTCACGCACTCAGAGGCTGGATGTCCAGTGCGATTGCGAGGCTCAACGTCTCGATATGATGACTATAACTATTGTAAATCGTACAAAGCGAACAAAAAATGATGCCATAAAAACGCCTCGCTGGCCCGGCTATTCGTGCCGATTCGCCCCGCCTTACAGCCGTGGATATCGTTATGTGTATATATACATAGGTTCTCAAATGTTTACTTGCCTGAAAAGGTGCTTGCTAGTCCATGTCCATGGCATCGGGGTCGTAATCTACAGGTGCCGAAGCCTGAGGGGCGGATACGAATTCGGCGGCGGGCGGGGGAGGAATGTGTTGTAGGGGAATAAACGGCGGGGGCATCTGCACCGGCTCGCCTTTGCCCTCACGTTCGAGACGCTGTCTCTCACGCATGCGGGCACGAGACTCGACGATGGCCTTGCGGACGCTGTCTTGCTCTTGGGGGATGGTCAGCGACGTGGGCTCGTTGTAGAGGACCATCTGCATGCCAGCGAGTTGGCCTTCGTCGTTGGCGAGGATATGAGGGGGAATGCGAGTGGCGCGCAGGTGCTTCTCAATATCCGGCAGGAAGACCAGTTTGCCCTCTTCGGGTTCGCTCTCAGACGAAGACAGCTCGTCGTCAATATCGTAAATGTAGACCTTGTACTTTGAGTCGTCAAGCTGCATCACCTCATCATCTGCAGGGGGTTTGCGGTCACGGCGGCGACGACCACTGTGCGGTGTGCTTGACGGTGTTGCTGACGGAACGACGTCTGGGGATGCATTTGATGCGGAGGCGATGGGATTCTCCACGGGAACGTAGAGCTTTTGGCCATTCTTCTCTGCATGGCAGTCAGCAATGCATTTTGAAACAAAGTCAAGAAAAGGGGATTGTGGCTTACCCAAATTCAACAAACTGAGTCTCTTGGACAACCGCTCATTGTCCTGAGACTCGGCCTTCCTCTTGCGCCTCAACTGCCTCGTCTGTTGATGTTGGTGCTGGTCCGCCTCCAGGGCGTGGGCATCCAGGGCGTGGGAGGGCGATTGGGCCCCGTGCAACAGCATTTTAGGGGCGGCTGCTTCTAGAGCCCGGGTCTCGCTGGAACTTTTTCTTCCCGCCTCGCCAACTTCCTAACCCCGTTCAAAACTCGAACCGCAACTGCCGACCCGGCACGACGACAACGAACCAGAGTCGACGAGAATGTTCAATTAAACGCAGAGCTCGAGGCCGGCCACTAGGATCGCAGCACGGAGAGACACAACGAAAAACGCAGCGTGGGACGACGGACGCCGCAATCGGGTGCGCGCGGAGGTGTGAAGAGGAATACGCTGACCGCTGAGCTGGTTTTCCCGAAAGGTGAGTGGTGTGGAAAAGGGAATATCCCGTCGCAAAGCGTAAGCTCGAGTGAGTTCAGGTCGACGGGCGGAAGACCAGGGCCAAAGAGAGGCGATAAGAAACCCGACACCGGCGAAGGTTCAAGGCGGATATACGTCCGGCTGGGCCTGGATTCCGACAAGGCGTTTCTCTGCTGAAAGGAGCTCGGTCGCTTGTGGCTACAGCTGAAGGGTCGTTGTTCGTTCTCGAGAGGAGCTGGAGTGAGGAAAAGAGGAGACAATCGACGGTTGCGTCGGGATCGCAATTCGCTGGTGGCCTTTTGTGGTATTTGAGGGGGAATGACCAAAGCTGCTGTGCTCGTGCTAGGGGCGCGTTCGCTGGCGCGGAGCTGCAGCCATGGGGGACACCTGGGGAGGAGCAGGAGCTCTGGCGCTTTTGTACCGCATTTGACTCATTCGACTTCTTGTAGAAGTTTCTACAAAAGCGCCGAAGCAACCCCCTCGTCAACTACCGCCCTGCACCACCACCCGCTCCCGCACCAGCAGCAGCCCAGTGTCCCGCTATCGCTGCCGTCGCTGCCCCTCCTACCCCAAGCCCGAGGCAATGCACCAAGCCCAGCATCAGCACCAGCTGCAGCACTAACAAGCTCGTCCCGCAACAAGAGTCACACCCGCCGCGCCGGCGACCCTGATATTTCGCCTTCTCCC
This sequence comes from Colletotrichum fructicola Nara gc5, assembly GCF_000319635.2. Lineage (NCBI taxonomy): Eukaryota > Fungi > Ascomycota > Sordariomycetes > Glomerellales > Glomerellaceae > Colletotrichum > Colletotrichum fructicola. The sequence continues at coordinate 1,987,903 of NW_027094057.1, forward strand.
ACTACTCCCTCCACCACCGCCAATCTTCGCAAGAGAACGCCTGTCAGATTCCAGACGAACACCGTCACGCCTCCGTCTGGACTAATCGCATCGAGGGTTTTCCCCTGGCAGAGGCGCTTTTCTTCTTCCCCGACTTCCTCTACTGCAACCATGGCTGAGCAGCAGTGGCCCGGCGCCGTCGTGCGCAAGACTTTCTTCGACTTCTTCGAGAGGAGGGGCCACACCATTGGTACGATATCACCACACTCCCACCAACAACACCATGATGCTGCATCGCGCACATGTCTGCGCTGATCATGCAATGCCTCTTCCTCCGTTGCATCCTTGTGATTGTACAAGTTCAATCAGCTAACCTCCGCCGTTATCGCTGCAGTGCCCTCCTCCTCCGTCGTCCCTCACAATGACCCCACCTTGCTCTTCACCAATGCGGGCATGAACCAATTCAAGCCCATTTTCCTCGGAACGATCTCCAAGGCCGATCCTATGTACACTCTGAAGCGTGCGGCCGACTCTCAGAAGTGCATTCGCGCCGGCGGCAAGCACAACGACCTTGACGATGTCGGCAAGGACAGCTACCACCACACTTTCTTCGAGATGTTGGGCAACTGGTCTTTTGGCGACTACTTCAAGAAGGAGGCAATTGAGATGTCCTGGGAGCTTCTCACCAAGGTCTACGGACTCGATCCTGCTCGTCTGTACGTCACCTACTTCGAGGGCAACCCTGCCATGGGTCTTGAGCCGGATCTAGAGGCGAAGAACCTGTGGCTGTCTGTCGGTGTCCCCGAAGATCACATCCTGCCCGGTAACATGAAGGACAACTTCTGGGAGATGGGCGACCAGGGCCCTTGCGGTCCTTGCAGTGAGATTCACTACGACAAGATTGGCGGCCGCAACGCTGCGAGCTTGGTCAACATGGACGACCCTATGGTTGTGGAGGTCTGGAACAACGTTTTCATCCAGTTTGACCGCCAGGCCGACAAGAGCTTGAAGTCCCTCCCCGCTAAGCACGTTGACACTGGTATGGGCTTCGAGCGTCTCGTCTCTGCTCTCCAGAATACCGTCTCCAACTACGCCACCGACATCTTCACCCCCCTGTTCAAGAGGATAGAGGAGGTTACTGGTGCTAGGCCGTACACCGACAAGTACGGCGCTGACGATATTGACGGCATTGACACTGCTTACCGTGTCATTGCCGACCACATTCGTCTCCTCACCTTCTCCATGTCTGACGGTGCTGTTCCCAACAACGATGGCCGTGGATACGTCGTCCGCAGAGTCCTCCGCCGTGGTGTCAGATATGCCCGCAAGTACTTCAACGCCGAGATTGGCTCCTTCTTCTCCAAGATTCTCCCTGCGCTCGTTGAGCAGATGGGTGAGCAGTTCCCCGAGATTGTCAAGAAGCAGCAGGACATCAAGGAGATCCTCGACGAGGAAGAGGAGGCCTTCGCCCGTACTCTGGACCGTGGCGAGGCCCAGTTCGAGAAGTATGCCAAGGAAGCTCTCAAGAAGGGCGAGAAGAAGCTCTCCGGTGCTGTCGTATGGAGGTTGTACGACACTTTCGGTTTCCCTGTTGATCTGACCAAGCTCATGGCTGAGGAGCGTCAGCTCGAGATTGACGAGGATGAGGTAAAGGAGGCCCAGGAGAAGGCCCGCGAGGCTAGCAAGGTCGTCAAGAGCGCTGTTCAGACGTTCGCCAAGCTCAACGTCCACCAGATTGCTGAGCTCGAGAAGGAGCTCAACGTCGCCAGGACAGACGATGAGGCAAAGTTCGGCAAGGGCGATGCCAAGAGCAAGGTGCAGGTCATCTACGATGGCAAGGGTTTCGTCAAGTCCACCAAGGACCTCGCTGAGAAGACCCCATTGGGTCTGCTTCTCGACAAGACGAACTTCTACGCCGAGTCCGGTGGCCAGGTTGCTGACACTGGCCGCATCGTCATTGACGATGTTGCCGAGTTCAAGGTTCTTGACGTTCAAAACTTTGGAGGGTACATCGTCCACAACGGTTACCTCGAGTACGGCGCTCTGTCCTCCGGTGATGAGGTTATCTGCGAGTACGACGAGCTGAGGAGATCTCCTATCCGCAACAACCACACCGGTACTCACGTTTTGAACCACTCTTTGCGTGAGGTGCTCGGCGATGACATTAACCAGAAGGGATCTTTGGTCGACAACGAGAAGCTGCGTTTCGACTTCTCGCACAAGACTGGAGTGACGATCCCCGAGCTCAAGAAGATTGAGGAGTTTTCCAACACCTACATCAAGCAAAACGGCAAAGTCTACGCCAAGGAGGTCGACCTCGACCTTGCCCGCGGCATCGAGGGTGTCCGCGCTGTCTTCGGCGAGACCTACCCCAACCCTGTCCGCGTCGTCTCCGTTGGTGTCGACGTTGACACCATGCTCGCGAACCCCAAGAACCCAGAGTGGCGCAAGTACAGTGTCGAGTTCTGTGGTGGAACCCACGTTGAGTCGACTGGTCTCATCAAGGACCTCGTCATCGTCGAGGAGAGCGGTATTGCCAAGGGTATCCGCCGCATCATCGCCTACACCGGCGACGCTGCTCACCAGGTCCAGCGCGAGGCTGTTGAGTTCTCCAAGAAGCTGGATGCCCTTGAGGCCCTGCCCTTCGGCCCCGGCAAGGAGCAGGAGATCAAGACCACGCAGCACGCCCTGAACCAGCTGACCATCTCCACCCTCACCAAGGAAGACATCAAGAAGCGCTTTGAGAAGATCGTCAAGGCCGTCACGGACGAGCAGAAGAAGCGTCAGAAGGCCGAGGCCAAGACTGCCCTGGACACCGTCGTTGGCCACTTCGACAAGAACAAGGACTCGAAGTGGTTCGTTGGTCAGCTCCCCATTTCCGCCAACGCCAAGGCTATTGGTGAAGTTGTCAAGCACTTCCAGTCCAAGGACAAGGAGCGCTCTGTCTACCTGTTTGGCGGTAGCAAGGACGAGGGCGCGGTCGCCCACGGTGTCTATGTTGGAACGGTAAGTTGACCATATGCTTCTTCTATGAGCACCGGGCTAATTCAAGTAATAGCACCTTTCATCCCAGGGTGTGACTGCTGAGCAATGGGCTACCCAGGTGAGCGGAGTTATTGGAGGCAAGTCCGGCGGTAAGGAGCCCGTCCGCCAGGGACAGGGTACCAATGCGGAGAACATCGATGAGGCTGTTGCCACCGCTGAGAAGTGGCTCAAGGAGAAGCTCAACATCTGAGCGTGATGAAAATATTCCCGCTGCATGCCATGGGCGCATGTCGGCAACCAATTCACTTTTGTTCAGGAACTAGACGGATAAGGCATATGGGTGGAAAGGTTATGTTGTGAACCCGTAAGGGCACACAGGAGTAGTTTGAAGAGACATCAAAAGCAGTTCCTCTCACACACGTTTACGGCATCAAGATGAAAAAGGTTAAATGTGCCATCGCAGAGAGTTTCCACGGCCCACGGGGTATATGTCCTTTTTCTCTATACAAGGTCGTTGTTTATACAGTGACGAGAACACTGGCGTTCTGGTAGTAGCTCAGAAGGGGATTCTCCCCGCTGCGCGTTTGGGTGTCTTCGAGGAACGCCCAGCGCTTCATGAAGTCGCCGTGCGACATGAGTCTCGTGAGCTTACCCGTGATGGCCTGGTACACGGTCTCCATGACATGGAAGTCTGTGGGGAACATGATGTCAAAGTAGCCCTGGTGAACCTGCGATTGGTTAGCATAGTCCCAGCTACCATCAGCGCTCTCGTTCTCAAAGCTTACCAAAGGCGTCGTGACGGGCACCGTCTTCCGCTCGTAACGAGTCTGGACAACAGGCGCGTTGAGACCCGGAATGGCGTCCGGGAGGGAGTGGAAATCGCTCGTCACAAGACGATGCGCCGGGAAGTACTTCTCCAGCACGTCGAAGAACTGCATCAGCCGGGTGGGCACGTACTCCGCCTCCGAGAGGTTGGGCATCAGAGGCATGCGGGACTTTAGGTTGCGCAGAAGACGGTTCGCCGGGTACGGTGTTGGGTACCGGCCGCCCGTGGCGGCGTCGCGCACGCGGAGGAAGCGGGCGAGGACGGGGTCCAGGTCCGGGGAGTAGAACTCGTAAAAGTCATTGTCGCCGTCGACCAGGACGGAGCCCTGCAGCGGCTCTTCGGTCGCCAGGTCGTAACGCACGCAGTCGTGGGAGAAGTTGTCAAAGACCTCCATGGCTACGAAGAAGCACGGCGAGGGGACTCTCTCCGACCATGAGAAGATGGACTTGTTGATGATCTCCACCTTTGAAGCGTGGCCCCTCGAGTCGGCGGTGGACAGCAGGTGGTGCTTCTGCAGCGACGCCAGGGCCGGCGAGATCTCGATGATGCGGTACTGCGTGCGGGCGTACACCTGCGGGTCGAGGTCGCGGATGTAGTCGAGGATGTTGAGCATCAGCGTGCCGCGGCCGGCGCCCATCTCGTAGATGATGAGGTCGTGGTAGGGGTACGTCGTCAGGCGGTAGTTGGACACGAGGTACCGCGCGATGGCCTCGCCGTAGTACGGCCGGAACAGCTCCGTGGGGGTGTGCCACAGCGGCCGGGCGTCGTTGACGCCCTCGCGCTCGTCGAGGTCGTCCTCGAACTCGGTGTACCTCCTGCCCAGCTCGCGGTAGAACTGCGGCTCGTCCTTGAAGGCGGGGAAGTCGAAGGGCTGGCCGGGGGAGAAGATAACGGCTTGTTTGGAGAAGTATCCGTACGCCGGGTTGTACAGGCTGTCCTCGATGAAGTCGCGGGTGAGCATCTTGACCTTGCGCGGGCGGGTGGAGCGGGCGGCCAGTTCGGCGGAGGTCAGGGTCGGATACGTATCGAATTCTTCGGTGCGGTCGCTGGGGAAGAGGGATGTGCGCTGCTGCCATTTGGACTCGTTTGTCCGCTCGCCTCTAGGTTGGGACGTCTTGACGGCGTAATGCCGCCGTTGCTGTTGTGGTTGTGCTGCGGCGGCGGCATTCTGGGTGTTGTGACGGAGGGTCGGCAGAGAGCCGGCGGCGGCGGCGGCGGCGGCGGCGGCGGTGGTGCATTGCCTGCGGGATTGACATGCTGGGCGGCGGAAGAGCTCGCGGAAGAGACGAGTGACGAGAGGAGAGTCCATCCCGGAGGTGAAGGGAGATTTGCGGCGGTGAGACGGGCGTTTCCAGCTCGCGGGCCGTAGGAAGAGGTCAACAAACTGCCCAAAATCGCAAATCGTCGGCTCCTCATTTGGCATGGGGGGTTCAGTGTTCGGGACATGGCCCGAGCTCCCTGTTGGACGGGGCAGCTGTTAATCCGCCGATAGTGTGTGGCAGGCTTCAGCCAGGGCACCAGCTCTGAGTCGCCTGGAACTGCAGATTGAGGCTGAGAGCAGGGGTCCAATAGAGCTTAAATGACATCACATTTTAGCGGGCTAGTCCCCTGTAGTGGGAGATGGTCAAAATTCATGCGCACGCGACCGCCTGTTTGTTTTTTGACCAGTGACTCGCCAGCTCCGAGACCGCTACAACACACATCTCGAAAGAGAGAGAGAGAACACAAGAAAGGTTGTTGCGGCAGACAATGGAGCAAGACACATGACGCAGACAACATGTCTCTAAGCAATCACCTAAAAGCCTACGGCTCTGCCGCCCTGGCGCTCGCCTTTACGGCCGGCATACTCGTCACGTTGGGCTTCAAGGACTTTTACCCGGATCTCGAGCGCCGCTACCAGCGCCGCCGCACACGAAGGAGGGAAACCGGCGGCTCATCTACGGATCCCTCTAGACGAAGCAGTGCTTTTTGGGGACCGCCGGTGCAGCTGGAGGATCATGAATCGGGATCGGATGCGGACGCCGCGGCGCTCGGCGCATGGAACCCGCCCCTCATCGCCGAGGGCGTCGCGGGGGCCATCGGGAACACGCCGCTCATCAAGATCCGATCTCTAAGTGAGGCCACAGGACGCACGATTCTCGCCAAGGCCGAATTTCTCAACGCCGCGGGAAACACGCCCAAGGACCGTGTTGCGCTGTCCATGATCGAGGCCGGGGAGGCTTCCGGCCTGCTTGTTCCTGGGCGCGGGGACACCATCTACGAGGGAACAGTCGGCAGCACGGGTATCTCGCTGGCGACGCTCGCACGCTCAAAGGGATACCGCGCGCACATCTGCATGCCCAACGACATGGCCATGGAAAAGGTCGACCTGCTCCGCCACCTCGGCGCGACGGTCGAGCGCGTGCCGCCCGCCCCCATCGCATCGCCGGAACACTTTGTCAACCTCGCCCGGCGGCGCGCGGCCGAGCATGCCGCCAGGGCAGGCGATGGCAGCGTCGGATTCTTCGCGGACCAGTTTGAGAGTCCTCACAACTTTGCCGCGCACCTCGCCACCACGGGACCGGAGATCGTATACCAGACCGGCGGCAGGCTCGATGCCTTCGTGGCCGGCGCGGGGACGGGTGGCACCATTGCGGGCGTCGCCAAGTACCTGAAGGAAGAGGCCAAGGTGCCGGGGCTGCAGGTCATCCTGGCGGATCCCCAGGGCAGCGGGCTCTACAACAAGATCCGCCACGGCGTCATGTACTCCAACACGGAGAAGGAGGGCACGCGGCGCAGGCAGCAGGTCGACACGATTGTGGAGGGCATTGGAATCAACCGCATCACGGAGAATTTCGAGGCCGGACGGGAGTTGGTTGACGACGCGATCAAGATCACGGATGAGCAGGCGTGTCGCATGGCGCGGTGGTTGGTGGAGAACGACGGCATCTTCGTCGGCAGCAGCAGCGCTGTCAACTGCGCCGCGGCGTGCGTTGCGGCTTCGCGGTTGCCCGAGGGGAGCCAGGTCGTCACCATCCTCTGCGACTCGGGCACCAGGCATCTCAGCAAGTTTTGGAAGCATGTGGCGGAAATGGGTCTCGAGCAGGACGAACACTCGGCTGATCTGTTCTCCGCTCTCAAGATCGATCCCGCAAAGAAATGAAGAATGTGTATATGATCAATGCCAATGAGACGACGACTCGATGATTCTTAGTAGTCTTAAGATGAATCTATCGAAACCCTCCTCTAGAGTGCAAATCCCCTCGATATGAGCACACCGTAAGAAGCAAGAATGATTGCCCAAGCTTTTGTTTCCGGGGCGTAAGAACGGCTTAAAGCAATGAAAAAGGAGGCCACATTTCCTCATCCCCAACTCCGAACCAACCGAACCGCACTTTCCGAGTGCCAAATGCAAGACCGCCCGTGCTCAGTAACGGGGTATACGCGAAAACACGCCGTCAAGTGGATAAAAAAGAATCGAAACCTCAGCAGCTAAGGTTACCGGCTTAAGAAAACTGGAGGCATTGTTAGTCGGTGTCCGCACGAAACATAACAGCCAAGGAATAAGGCTTACCTTCCAGCGGTTACCACAGACAGTGCATTCACAGAAGGTGGTCATAGGCTCATCAGCACTGCGCGTCTGCGCTTGACTGTAGCTGACCTTCTTCTGCTTGCACTTGCCGCAAGTCAGAGCATCACTGATACTCTTCTCCGCCATGGGAACCTGCGCCTTCTTCATGTTCTCCTCTTGGAGCAAGTTCTCCTTCTTGCGCTGCTCGGCAGACTTGAGCTCCTCCTGCGTCATCGCGACGAAGCGATCGGGAGTGATCTTGCCCTCCATAACATTCACACCAAGCTCCTTGTTGGTCTTGACCTTGAGGTTGGAGAACAGAGATCTGACCTTCTCCTTGTAAGGAGCGCCGACACCCTTGAAGTGGGAGAAAGCGGCAGCCTCGACAGCGACAGCCTTAGCGAGGACGTCAGCGACAGATGCTGTGGAGCGGTAGGCGAGGCCGTTGTAAAGGAGCTCGATGCAGGCGTCGCGAACGCTGTCGCCAGTGCGCTTGGTGTCGGCGCCATCTTCCTTGGCACGGCGGTTCTCGGCGTTGCCCTTGAAGGGCTCCTTGGAGCTGCCGGAGGACGAAGGCTTCGGGGCGCTCGCGGTCGTGGGGGAGGGCGCGGCAGGGGAAGATTGCTTCTTGAGCTTGCCCTGCTTCTCCGCCTCAACGAGCTTCTTCCACTTGTGAACCAACTCGGTCGCGGCGCGGGCGATATCCTTGTTCGAGTTCGACCGAAGCTTGCCGACGAAGACACCAGCGCGGGTGGCCTGGGCGATTGTTAATTCCTTCCCAAGCGACAAATACTTGCTTTCATCTTATCGCGAGATAATGAGAGAGAAAAAAAATCGGATGGGCGATTTTTTTTAAGAATGTGATGATGACGTACTCGAAGCATCTCCTCGGTAGGAGCGGCCTCCTTCTTGAGGCGCTCAAGAAGAGCCAAGGCCGAAGAAGGCGGATCGTTGGCCTGAACGGTCTTGTTGAGCTGCTTGATGCTCGACTCAAGCTCGCGCTGATCCATCGTCATGGTGGGCGATTGTGCGCGCGTTTGTTTCGGGTGGATTGGGGTGTTTGTTGATGGTGTGCGCGCAACAGGCTGGTGGGTTTATGGAAAGCGAGGTTTTGGAAGGTGAGGCTAAGTTCCTGACCTCAAAAAGACGTTTGGCATCAATCGCGCCGGAGGCTAAGTGGGGCAGCTGGGTGGTGAGGTCCCGTCGTGTGCAACATTCCCCGGATTCGGCTCTATGTTTCACCGGACAGGTGGTGGTCGGACTTTGGGGAGGATGTGCTGCCGCGCGGGGTGATGCACCATCTGTTATCGCCTGGTCCATGTGACCTGACCAGGGGAAGCGAAGCTTTCTCATTGTCGAGTCACGCTGCCACATGGTCCCTGCTGCTGCCAACACAGCGGATTCAGTGGAGGAAGCTACCCACTAAAAGCTACCTTGCCCCCAAACAACAGCTGCCATGCAAGGGGCGCCTGCTGGATCCTATGACGCCAGACCGGGACGTCTGTTGTGAATGTCTGTGAACTTCATCTTTACATCTCATTGTTATAGATCGTCCTTTGTCTGCCTATTTTGCCCAGAACCGTTGTCGCAACCCCTGTTATTAGCTCCCGTCTTATGACTCACTAGCAAGTCTCCAGAACAATCATATTCTCTCTTCCCAACTACACATATACCGAGGCGGTCGCATTTCGCGAACTTTGTATCTATCTCGCCACTGGACGCGGTCAACGCGTTTCCAGGGCATATACGCTCAGCGCTTTCTTGAACGACGGGTCGGGTCGCCCATGGACATCTTTACTCTTGCCAATACTATATATACACAATATTTCTTAGGCTGAGGCCTGTCTGTCATCCCTCAAGTCCTATCAACCTTATCTGCCAACGCGATGCCTTCGCGACGCGAGCAGGAGCTTCCCGTGGAGAGCTCCTGGCGCCTGATTGAAGGCGGCGAAAACGACAGCTTCGACACGTCTATACTCAACGATCTCGAAGACGATGATGGTTTTCAATCAACTGACCCGTCCCAACTTCCTTCGCAGTCTTTTAGCTTCGGCGCTTCCCAAGAGTCGCACCATAGCGTTCAGGACTTTATGAATAAGGCGGATGATGAACGGGTAATCCTCCGCTCTCCGTTCCAGCCTACCGTTCGCCACGACACCAGCCGGACCCCGGATCCTGAGTTTTACATGCCCTCCGTCCACACGAGTTCCGGCTCAGGCACCAGTCCCCGAAACAGCAGCGGCCGGTCCTCGAGGACCATCCGTCCCGGCGACGATTCCTACCAGCTACAGGACGTGCGCCGTCGTGCGATCCGGCAAGCGAGTGGTGAAAGTCCTGTCAAATCTCGACGTGGGGATCCGAGAAGGGGCCGTGGTTACTACGAAGTCCCAGTTGGACAGCCGCGGGCGGTTTCCGAGAGACTATCTGAGAGCCTCCCGAATGCCCTCTTCAACATATTGGCCTGGGTATTCAACATCATCGGTATGGCCCTTGGGTACGTCCAAAAGCCCTTGGCTCTGTGTCTGGCAGTATGGCTCTTCTTCGGCGCATCCATGGTGCTTCAGAACATGGTGACGAAGTCAATATCAACATCTCTCTCCCCGCTTTGCCGCATCCCGGGAGCTGCATATCTAGATCTCCCGTTCTGCCCTTCCCCCGGGCCACTGAACGGCAAGACGCAAGATGCCGAGTCCGCAAACGTCGAGTTTGACGACCTCATGAACGTCCAGTCGCAGTTCGAGCAGGTCCTGGAACGCAGCGCTGATGGCGTCTCATTGCCCATGGAGATGAAGCGCTCTGAATCATCAATACGCGACCTTCGCACCATGGTGCGATACTCGGAACTCCCGCAGCGAGAAGAGCTCGTGCACGAGTTCAACGAGTACGTTGATACGGCGCGCCTGACGGCTGCCGACCTGCAAAAGTTCAACGTCCATGTTGGATCTGCCGTGGACTCGGTAATATCCATCAACCGCTGGACATCCCGATACCTGGATACACTGTCTACCGCGGAAAACGCCGACGTCTCTCTCGTATCCCAATGGACGAACTGGCTCTTTTACCCATTTACTCCGACTGTGACGCCCTTCTCGGAGCGTACGCTGTTGGACAAGTATATCGAACACACGGCTCTCGTGTCAGACCGCATTGCCGGACTCATAGTCGAAGCGCAGGGCGTCCTCCTACTGCTCTCAAAAGCCGAGGAGAGCCTGAACCAGATCTACGAGGTCGTCACGCGCTCCTCAAACTCGGTCAAATCCCGCAGAGACGAGGTCCTCTGGACCATCTGGACACTCGTCGGCGCCAACAACAAGCGCCTCCACAATCTCAACTCGCAGCTCTCACTGCTCCGCCAGGTAGACCGCCAGCGTCTCACAGCCGTGGCGCAGATCTCGGCCCTCATCGTCGACCTCGAGAAGATACAGGCTGGCCTGGGCGACCTCCGCGATCGTGTCGCCGCCCCCGAGCTCGTCCGCGACTCGCCCGCCGCCATCCCCCTGACGGTGCACATCGAGACGATTGATCGCGGCGTCGAGCGGCTGGAGGAGGCCAGGCAACGCATCCGCGCCGCCGAAAACGATCGAATCCGGGAGGCGCTGGCGAGGGGCGGCACGAAAGAAGACGACAAGCTCATCGAAGGTCGTGTTCGCTCATGATGATGAGGTCGAATTTGAGGTACGGGAGAAGAGCGTTGCCAAGGAGAATGCCAAGAAGAGCCAAGGAAAAGCCAAGACATGACATGGTGAAAGTTTAGGATATAGTTTCCTCTGCGCAAGTAAACGTGTTTTTGAGATGAGCGGGCGTTCGGATAGAAGCGAGCAAAGTACATTGGATGAGGGACGGCATTGCTTTAGATTCGGATGAAACAACAATAGCAACGATACCATGACTGAAGTCGTGTCTTTTCACCAAGCAATAGATGGAACTCTGTTTTTGGTCTTGGAAGTTTAAAATGGTAATCTTTCATTCAGGATGCGACTCGCTCGTTCCCGGCCGCTGGAAGAAATAGCAAGGCCTGAACTGTCTGCCGTGTTCCCTTACTCGCCGTGCAGCTGTCGGCATTCATCACTAAATACTAAACTTTTAATATCACGCATGGCATCCGCCGACCCCGCCGTTGATGCATGTCCTTTCCCTGTAGGGTATATCCAGTCCAAAGATGAGGAGGCCTTCTTGAGAAAACCCCCTTCGAGAAAAAATCCGTCCCAAAATTGTAAAACGCTGAAAGGCTGTGCCGAGCCTGCCGAGTCTAATCGTCGTCGTGAGAAATGAATCAGTCTCCTCGTCACCCAGAGTGGTGGGGCAGCCGCCGGGGAGAGACTGTCGTTAGGCTGTATCGTGTTTCGTCATGTTGTTCCCTTAAAAAGACACCGAAGCAGTCCTGTCTGCCTGACCAATAAAACGCCTGTGCACCATGCAACCCCGAGTTTTGAAATGCTTCGAAAGTGCGGGTCATGAAAACCCTGGAAAGACCTTGACGACGTAGCGCTTCCCTTGAGTACTAGTTAGCAATGATCATTCAACTCGATAGATTGGCAAACGCTTACATATTGGGTTGCGCCCGTCGGGGTCGTCGAGCGGCGTACCCGCCAATGCCCGCATCCGAGCCCGTGCCAAGGCGGAGGGACTCTTACGTCCTTCCGGCTTTGAATGGGTCTGCTTGGTGTCGTCCGAACCGGGCATATGGAGGCGCAGGCCACCCGACTTCCGACGTTTGCCTCGAAGACCGTGATGTGCTGCCGGTGAAGCTTGAGGCGGTCGTGATATGGGTTGAGTAGGCTCCTGACCGCCTGACTGACTTGAAGGTCGATCTGGATCTTCCTGCTCTTCTTGTGTCGGCTCTAGGGTTGACCTACGAGGGTCTTCCGTCTCTGCCGGTGCAGGGGTGCGTGCGGTTGCTGACTCTTGTGCTGTTTTCGGGGACCTGGAGGTTGTGACGGGCGTCATCGGCGTTTCCTTCGGGGATGATGCCGCTTTGTCCGTGCCGAACAGCCGTCTGCCCCAACTTTTCCCTTTGACCTCCTCTTCCTCGTCATCTGACTCGACGACGATAACCCTCTCTCTCAGCCGTCTAACGGCCCGCTCTCGACGGACCATTCCATTGGTGATCTTAGGGCAATAGTTGCGTGGTAACATGTTCCTCTTGCAAATCGGGCACAAGGAGCTGTTCAAACTCAAAAACTCGTCAATGCACTCCGGATGGAAAATATGCCCGCAAGGCAATTCTCGAATGATGGATTCGCGATCCACGTAGTTTTCGAGGCAAATGTGGCACTGAGGCTGGAAGTTGGTAGCAACGGTGCTGGTGGCGCTATTCACGCTGGATCTGCGGGCTCTTGATTTCGGTGCGGCGGACTCAGAAACGGTACGCTGGCTTCGTGGGGATCGGACAGACTTTGGTGGTCTTGTCGTTGCCGGGCTGCTGACCATTTCCGGCTGAAAGCTGTACGTAAACAGCGGGAAGCCTTTGACATGGTTGATCGGCACCGTGATTCGTTTGACACCCATAGCCTCCAGGTCGACCTCTCCACTCAACACTCTCCTTCGTAGTGATATTCTTCGTCTTCTTTGCACTAGATGCATCGTAAGTGATAAACAGGCAATGATGAATATGACGACTCCGACGACCGTAAGGATCCATGTCCACATAGCGGGCACACTATCTCGGTCCTTTACAGTCAACTCGGTCCATATGCGTACATAATCGTTGTCGTGGGGGTCATATATGTCCTGAATCTGGTCTCCGTACGGTATTGACGATAGATTTCCAGAGTATAGACTGAGTTGGCGCATCATCTTGTTGCCTTGGGCGCCGGGAACGGCGAAGATTGGGAAGCGGTTCTGGGTCCGCCATGCGTCGTTGTCGTCGAGATCCCATATTGGCGAATCGGCGCCCTGGGGTTCTCTCGTTGAATTGTTTGGCCTGTAAAAAATGAAGGCACGGATCGGATCGAGTCGGGCAGAGGCGAGATACGCCAGAGTACAGGTGGCGTTGAACCATGGTGCTAGGGCGATGAGGTTGTAGTTTGTGGGAGGTAAAGCTGCCTGGGTGGTTGCGTTTCGGGGGATGATGTCGTACTGCTGCTGGTAACATGGATTCGCGACAGCGAGATCGGGGACGTAGAGAAGGCCTCTGATGATGCCATCTTCGGTATCGGAATTGGTCGAACTCAAAGTGGTGAGGTTCTCGACGATTGTGTCTTGGTATGCTATGTTACTCTGCGCATTCGGTTAGGGGAGAACATCAGTAGACGAGCGACGATGAGGTGACGTACCGAGAGTGATGTGATATTCCTAATAATCGTCGAGGGGACGGTGTTTGCACCTGACCAAACAGGATTACTGAATAGCAGACTGCATCATGGTCAATAACGATACCTTGGACTACGAGGTTAAGAGCCGTAGCGGGGGTAGGCCGGTCTTGTTGGGGGGTGGGCAGACGTCGCGTCTGCCCACTGAGGCGCTGTTGGGTATCGTGGCGCTGAAATACATGCTATGGGGTGACGACTGGACAAAAAGCCTCGACGCTGAACAGGAGGGAAACACGCAAAATTGATAGCGACCAAGGGAAGCGACGTTGAAGAAAGGAAGAGGGATTCTGAGGAAAGTTGCTGAGACATACACGACATTTCGAATCTGTTCGAGAGCTGTGAGACGTCAGTGGATGATGCCAAGACCGGGGGACTTTGGCACCTCTTGGCCGCGAAAAGGGAGACAACACCAGGCGATTTGGCAGCTGCAGAGAGCAAGTCACAAAGCGTGGCTTCTCGAGCGACATATCGCCGTATAAGGGAGAATATTTATTTGACTTACACATGCTTTCCTCACATGTTAAACTAGGAGGTTGAGGGCATTGAAACCATCAACCTCGCAGAAGAACAGTTGTTTGGCGGCTGCTCTGGGAGGACGGAGGTGAGAGTGAGAGAGGCAGGCGGGTGAGAGGGAAACAGCAGGCGATGAGGGTGAGAGGCCCGGGAAATTGTCGTGTTCAGGACTCGGGCTGCTCTTGGGATCCAAGGTCGGTCGAGGCGGAATAGAATTCGAGAGGTTGCGGATTGCTGACTGGAGCCTCAAGATCAACGTCTCGAGGGCAGGAGCCGTGTCGGAGCGCGTGGAATTGGGAGTGGTCGAGCAAAGCGAGAGAAGTCAGGAAGAGCTGAGAAAGGGACGACTGAGGATGAGAGCTGGGGCCCGGCGCGATTTTCAATGCCAAGCGGGGTTCGACAGGTCGTTCCCAGTGCGCTGCAGGAGCACACTGCACATTGATCAAGTCGAGGTGTCGAGGGTGTGGTGGGCGTGCGTGGGTGCCCGTGGTTTGGTAGGTAGCTACGGTATGGGGGTGGGTGGTGGATGGAGGATGACTGACAGCGACAGGCGCAGGAGCGGGAGCGGGAGCAGGAGCAGGCAAGTCAAGACAAGGACGGGCAGGGACGGGCAGGGAAGAGCAAGCAAGCAACCAGAGTGCGGGTTAGAGAAGCAAAACAGCAAAGGCAATTGATTACAGACGATGAGAGAGAGGGCGTCGGTAGCAGTAGTAATATCTCTCAGCAACGTAACGAACTGACCGTAAGGCCCCTTGGGCAGGCCGGACAGGCACTAGGGGCAAGGTCGGAGGAGGTACATGAGATTCTGCGCAACACGGGCTGTACACTGAAGTACCTCGCCAAACATTGGCTTAGGCATTTGTCAATTGTAGGTCAGTCGGCAAGTACGAATGCCTACGGTACGGATACAGGTATTCGTAGGAGGACAGGAGCAGGGGGGCGAGCGAAAGGACAGGACAGGCGCACCGCACCGCACCACCCACACAGCCTCCCTTCCTTGCCTTGTCCTCGTCGTTGACCTCCATAGGCAGCCAGTCTGGTCTTTTTGTTTTGTCGTCCTTCCATGTCATCGTTCCCGTTCATGCCGCTTCGTTGATTTTTGGATGCATTTCCATGTCCAGGTCTCGTCGGCCATCTCTCTCAACATGTTTCTCCGACGGCATGCAGCTTGATCTTCATTCCTGCGTGCATCTTGCGCGGCTCGTTACATCCGCATCTCCCTCAGTCTGGTTCCTGACTCTCACACTCTCCACTGACACACTGAGTACCTGCTGTTGCCAGGAACGGATAGGCAGGTCCACCTGTCGACGCTGAGCACTGGACAGTGGTGGACTGGGTCACGGCTGGGTGCTGCGCAGAAGGGGAGGTACGAGAGTGTGAGTGCGAGGGCGAGGGCGAGGGCGAGGGCGAGGGCGAGGGTGCGACTGAGAAGATGGTGGGTGGGGTCCGATGGAGCCGTGAGAGTTCTCCGGTAGCCAGTGAGAAGCCGCTCATCCGCGTCGACGCAGGTAGCCGAGTTAAGGCCCCATGCTGCGGACGCCCAGTGTGGCACCCGACTGACCGTCTCCGCTAACAGAGGATACTCGTACCCCGTCCGCAGGAGCAGCCCGTAGAAAAAGAAGCGCGATGCTGCTGCAGGCTGCAGACTCAGAGCCGACCAACCGACATTTGAATGCCAGCGGCAGCCACGGCACACGGGCGGCACCACCAGAAACCAACACTCCAACCACCAAAACGGCAGCGGCACGCCCTAAACCTCCCTAAAACCTCGACCCAACCCTCCGTTCTCGTCTGCCAAACAGCCACTGAAGTTGCCGCTCTTGCCGTTGTTGTTTGTCTCGATGTCTCGACATGCACAACCCCTCCAACAAAGCTTTCCACTGAGGTGTACCTGCCTACTGAGCTCATGCTCATCTCCCTCGCTGCTTGCTGGCTGCCTCATCATGCACTCGCCCGACACCCGACGCCCGGCGAATCGGACATCAATGGAACTTCGCTCTCGTCGCTAAGCTTTTTGTTGCCTCGAAGCTTGTCTGTCTGATCTTTCCGCTAAATCGAACTGCCCCGTCTCCCGTCGCCCCGGTCCTCTCCTCTTCCTGGTCGTTACATCCAAAAACATTGCTACACAGAGATCTCTCGGGTCACCCAGGCCGGCTCCGAGGCCTTGCCCAATAGACGTCACCTACTGGCCCTCGCCAACGACCAAGCTGAGGTGAAAAAAGAAACGGCTTCTCCGTCTTTGTCTCTCGTTCCCTACCTACCTACCTACCTCCCCATGTGCCACAAATACCTGCCTGCCCCAAGGTCTCGCCAATCCCGCTAAACAAGCAGGTCATTCGGTGCGGAAGAGGGAACCTGCTCAGTGTCTTAGCGCGGAGGAAAAGACCCTACCTTAGCCTCATCACCTCGGGGCACGTCGCTGGGTCCGGATACAGGCACCAACAGTCCCCGGTCTTCTCGCACTACCTAGCCAAACTACTTGCCTACCGTCAATAACTACAAAGTACTCTGTACTAAGGTAGGTAGGTGGAACACCTCAATCAGGACCGCCTCCAGCTCAGTCTGCAGATCTCTGGAGAATGTCCGCCTCCCGCTCTCCTCTCTCTCGGTCTCGAAACCCTCCCTCAATGAGAATTTAACTTTCTGTCTCATCAAGGACCCGGTCCTCCCAGACGGCAACTTGTGCCGACTGTTCCAGACTCGACATGCACCGACTGATGTCTAGTGACAGTTAGACGATGTCCGACCGGTTCTCTCGGCATTCACTCACTTGGGGTTCCCAGCAATACGGCACCCTTCGCGTGCTTCTCTATCCCAATAGACCCTCTCCTTGCAGACCGTCACACAAGTGACACAAGCCCATCTGCCCTCGGTTGCATATCTTCCATCTCATGCCACGCTTGGGAGAGGATCGTATCGTACGATGCGACCAATGGAACCACGCATCCTGAGATGACTAGCTTGCCCGCCCTCGATATCGTTGTCGCTACAAGTATCAAAATGGGTGGGCGCAAGAGTCCAACGGCACAAGCAGGCCGCGGACGGTTTAAACGGCAACAACGTGCATGCGCCGCCAGACCGCTTCTGATAGACAATCGACTATCGGACACCCATCTTGCGTGGCCTGCGTCCCACGTCCCGGTTTTGGCCAGTGCCACACAAGTTACAATACAAGATGACAATTGCCAGCGCCCAGGAATCCTACGATAGACGTCCCGCTGCGAGTCAATTCGCGGGAAAGGCTTCTAGCAACTGTACACCCTTCTAGCTTCGATCGCTAACCGCCAATGCGCCTTGGCATCCCCATACAAGTCTCGGAATCTTTCAATCTTCGGACGCTTGTGGTGCTTAAGCTGAAATCTGTCAGCGACCGACTGTCCTTCCGCAGGCCTTGTCAGCAGTTGTAGGTCACAGCGCTTGTGTATTTTCTGGCGTCTTGATTCAATATCGACCAAGTGCATGAGAGGAGCGCAGGGTACCCCTCACAGACACAACGCCCGGGCAGACGTCATTGAAACATTGGCTGTTCGCCCGGTTAGATCCACCAGGACAGGGCAGGACAGGGGCAACGGCTCCCGCCAGTTCTTTGGGAAATGTGCCGTTCAATCATAGCCTGGCAGATAGCGAAGCTTGTCGAAACTGCTTTAGTCTCGAGGAGATTTTCAGAGGCTGGTCAATCATCGACATCGCTCGCTCTGTACGGATACCTACCAGCCGCATTGACACTACGCGCCGAAGATGCCGGTCTACCGCTTGCCGTCGCTTGTCCTGCGTTTCTTCCACTGTCTACGCTGCCTTCGGCATCTTACAGGCTCCCGGCCGCGACCTGGCGCCCCGTCCCCCTTGTCGAAAGCGGCACACAACCCCGAACATCACTTCTACGTCATGTGAGTTCAAACGTCTGATTCGCCGGCGCGTCTCGGCTGGCTGCCACATAGAAACGCCTGCGAAAGAAGGAAACCATTCTGGCGAGTTGGCGAGCACTTGCACCAAAGACCGCGCGGCCTCTCGTTGGCGACGTGCCTGCGACAAAAGATGATTTGCCCCCTTGGGGCACTGCCCAACGACAAGGCCTTGGGTGCAATGTCGCTTTCATCGAGCATCTTGGCTTTATCTTGGCTGCCCTCGTCTTGGGGGCTGCTGGGTGTTGTAGCTTCACAAGAAGCGGGTTGCCCGTCTACTGCCCAGCCCACAGCCACCGTTGATATCCATTTTGCTCACGGCAGTCATGTCGGAGGGTAGTAAACGGGCTAGTGCAGCCCTGCTTTTGAGATGCCAAGCTGTACCGGCGAACCCTGTCAGCAATGGAAATTGAAGAAGCTATTCGACCTACTGCAGCTGCGGCTTGGCAGCCCGGGGCGCTCAGTTCTCATCAGAGTTGTGTACTCTGTACGCCAAGTCGCTTTCACCATCCCATCTCGCCCTGAGTCTTGGGACAAAAGGCTGTGCTCTGCTGATGGAGTCGTAGCTCACCTCGCGACCTAGGAGTAAGCACGTTCATGCACCAAGTGCAGTTAGGTGCCTAGTTCTGGGAGTTTGGCTTGACGTCCCCGTTGTACGCTTCTTGTATTCAACTACCTATAATAACCTTGATATCAACGTGATGGAAGGAGCACGCCACAGCGCATGGCTTCATCATTCCAGGCAGGGTCTGCAGGACGAGGCGCATCTAGTTCCGCCTGCACCCGCTCTTGGCCGTGATCTCGGCCGGGCACGACACCTCCTTGAAGGACACGCTCGGGTTGTCGGCACCCTGGAACCAATCGAACCGCCAGTAGCATCCGGCCTTGAGCTTCTCCGGGAACCCGTCGCACTCGGAGCGGGAGCTGACGCCCCCATATCGCTGGCCCCACCCGTTCGGCGGCGCTCCGTACTGATCGGTGCACGCGTTGAACTGTCCCACGCCGCCACCGGGGATCTGTAACCATGTCAGTGGCTGATCGGTACTACTAGTATTCTAGCGGTGCTCCGTAAGTTGCGTCGAGCCGATGTAATAGTGGGGCATATGTCCGGGTCTCGGAGATCGGGGCGCCGGGACGGTGATCATCGGGCCCGGTCCCGATCCGCCCCGTCCAACCTTCTATCCACCCAAGGAGAGAGAAAGAAACCCATATAGAACAAGAGAAAGTGTCTAACTCACAGCAAGATCAAAGTGATTCTGCCCCAAATCGCCCCCGGTATTCGTGGCCTGCACAACCATCTTCTTCCCGCTCACCGGCCCGCTCGTGAACGTGAGCTCGTAGCACGCGCAGCACCACGACGCCTCCGTCCCGCCCGAGATCCGCACCGCCGCCCAGCCGTACGCCAGGCTGTCGCTGACGGCCCACGGCGAGTTCGAGCTGCACATGTACGCCGACCCGCCCGCGTCGCAGCCCGACTTGGTGGCCCCGCCGTCGTTGAGCCGGTTGTCGTTGCGGTCGCACGTGCCGACGGGCCCGGCGGCGAGGGAGGCCTTCCCGGGCCACGCGCACGACGGCTTGCAGCAGTCCCAGTAGCGCGTCGTGGAGCCGGTGCCCGAGGCCTGGGAGGCGGCGAGGGGGAGCAGGGAGAGAAGCGAGCCGAGGGCTTGCGTGGGATGCATCTTTTTGTTTTTTCTCTTTCTTGTGGGCTGATTGCAACTTTTGGTGATTTGTTCGAGGGTGCCTTCTGGCGGTCGAGATGAGATGTTGAAGAAGGTTTTTGGGTGTGTGTATATATAGTTATCCTGGGCTTGCTAGAGGGTTTCAGTCGGATTGAGAGTTTTGTTCTATAATTACAGGCGGGAGAGCAATATATTAAAACCATGGACAAACTACATATGACCTATATCATACCGAGAGATCCTCTTTCTAAGTTGCTTTCAAAGTGAAAAGGACGGGGAAGACCTGCCCGACCAGCCGACACCATATTGCCGGTACCAAATAACACACAAACTGATTTGCCTCGTGCCGTCCGCAAAACCTGCCTCGATCGAGCCGAAAATCAGTCCGTGGACGCCGGACACACCACCGACTAATGCAAGGCCGATATAACCAGGGGCGGCGGCACCCCAGGAGACAAGCCCGTGGTTCTGGCAATTTAGCAGAAACCACGCTTCCGGGGCCTCATGTGAGCTCAAATTTGCGATCTAGGCCGATTCATCCAAACGGAGAAATGTTCCGACGGCAGTCGCGCCGATGGGTGCGTTGGTTTCCCCGCAATCGTCAACGTTCGCCAGGGGTAGATGGGATGCAGAGCAGAGTAAGGTAGGATCCGGAGCTGCGAGAGAAAACCCTCCATGGGGCAAGAGATCAGCCGGGTAATTCTTACATGGCTGAGAAGATTCTATACATCCGGCTGATAATGGGACTTTTGAGGACCGGCGTCATAAGTTGTTGTCCCATGTTCAAAGGAGTTATTCTGTCACTGACCACGTTAATAAATTTATACACCGCGACATGACGGCTTTTAAACGCTGCAATGTGTGTGGTAAATCAGTTTTGCAGGGCGCACAACGTTATGACGATGGGAATGCGTACAAGAAAAGACGACATGAGCGGGTGTTAAAAGCGACGCCGAGTTGCACGAGAGGCAGGTCTTCAGACGACGTCAGCATGTCACTTGCACCAAGGCAATTATCAACGGCATCATCAAGTCACTACAAAATCAAACAACAGTGTAATCTTCTGAAATCAAGACTTTTCGTTATTGAGCTTCGTTAACCTGTATCATCAACCGCCCCCACCTACTCCAGTTAAAAGCCAGTCCATATCGACAACCAAAAGCAACTAGCATCGGGTCTGCGTGAACCCATGTCTAGGTGATTCAACAGCAGCAGTTCTACCATCTGCGGTTGTTGTTGTTGTCGCCGAAGCTCTCGGCAACCTTGCCGATGAACTCGCCGAAGCCACCGCCGCCCTCACGACGCTCATCGTCGTCTTCATCACGGCGTCGGCCGTGGTGCTCCTCCCGGCCGCCATAGCCACCCTCCTGACGACCACCGTAGCCGCCTTCTTGGCGTCCGTAACCGCCCTCATCATCGCGGCGGCCTCCGTAGCCACCACCGCCGCCGCTGCCGTAGCTCTCTTCCTGACGACCGTAACCGCCGCCGCCACCACCACCGTAGCCGCCCTCGTCATGGCGACGACCACCGCCGTAGCCACCTTCATCCTCGCGGCGACCACCCCCGTAGCCTCCACCTCCACCGTAGCTCTCCTCCTGACGACCGTAGCTGCTTTCCTCGTGGCGACGGCCACCCCCGTAGCCACCCTCGTCGTCGCGTCGACCGCCTCCGTATCCGCCCTCATCATGACGACGGCCGCCGTAGCCTCCCTCGTCCTCGTCGCGTCGGTTTCCACCGCCGTAGCCACCGCCGGTGCTGCCCTCATAGCGGTGAGTCTCGGTGCGCTGCTCGTATCCACCGCCATAGGAAGGTCTAGTCTCTGTGGTCTCTTGGTACTCGTAGCCGCTGGCCTGACGTCCGCCTTGGGTGTCCTCCTGCTCGTAGCGACGGTACTCGGAGCGGCCTCCACCGCCAGAGTACTGAGTCTCCTTATACTCAGCCTGGCCGTACTTGTTGCCATGGTGGCCATACTCAGTCTGAGTCTGCGTGTAGTTACCCTCGTCGTCGCGACGGCTGCTGTGGCGAGACTCGGTCTCGTCCTTCTTGAAAACACCGCCAAGGATAGAGCCGATGAGTCCGCCAGCACCTCCACCACCACTGGACTCCTCTTCCTCCTGCTGGTGCCTGTATTGGGGGATCTTAACGCCAGCTTGCTGCTGCACCAGGCCGGCAATGGCGCCAGAAGCACCCTCAAGAAGGGCGCCGGCAGCCTGGTCGGCAACCTTGTCCTCCCAGTTCTTGGGCTCGCCGAACTGCTTGCGCATGTGAAGCTTTCCACTGCAGCCGTGGCCGTGGCCAGTGTCGTGCTCGCCCTCCTTGTGGTTCTCTCCCCGCTGGACGCCCTCACGGCTCAGTTTGCGGCGGTAGTCATCCTGCTGGTTTCTATCCATGTTGTTCCACCACTCCTCAACGAAGCGGAAGATCTTCTGACGTCCCTCTGTCGCGCCATCCTCGCCCATATCGCGCTGAGCGGGGTGGTGCATGACGCCGAAGATGATGCGGTTGATGGTGCGGTTAACATCAACACCCTCATCATCAATGGCCTCCATCAGCTGAGGCACAACCCACTGCACAGTCAGAGCAGCGCAGCGGCCAGCAATCTCGTTCAGAATCTGAAAGTGGATCAGCTTAAATGCCTCTCAGCACCGAGGGACATAGGTAATTACTTACGTTGGTAAAGTGGTCCTTGGACAGCATAGAGTGAGTGGGGTCGGTGCTGCGGTCATCATCGAAGACGACGTGCTGCTCCTTCTCACTGCTCTCGATAATCTCGGCAGAACCAGTGCGCAGCTCGTTGCGGATCTGGTTGATGACAGGGATGATGAAGGGGGCAATGAGAGAGAAGACAAACTTGGAAAGCTGCTCCTCAAGCTGCTCCAGAATCTTGGGCAGGACGGGAATCTTCTCAATGGCCTCGCTGATGCCCTGCAGAATCTCGTCGTGGAACTGAATGGCAGGCATGATCTGCTTGAAAACGTTCTGGATGTACTGAGTGAACTCCTCAGGGTCTCTGGGAGAGACCTGCATGTTCTGGAGCTGCGACTCGGCAGCGCTGCTCTGGAGCTCATCCACCCGGTTGCTCTGGTGCTTACCGCCAAAGATACCATCGGGAATCATGTCCAGCAAGTTGCGCAGGATGCTGGTGTCGTTGTTCTTGCTCTCCTGAAGGGTGCCCTCGAGCTCCTCAATCTCATTTTGAGTGAGCTTGTCAGAGACTGTGTGATAGGATTAGCTAGGCTCAGCCGATGAGATCTCGATAAACCTACCCTCGCCAGTAACGGAGTGCAGGAAGTCAACACCACCGAAAGTGCCAGTGACAATCGGATAGACCTCGTCTCTAGCGCCCTCAAGTCTAATGCGGGTGTCTCTGCCGACGTGGGGGAATGTGTCGCGTTCGCCCATCTCGATGAGGGCCAGCTCGGTGTAGTTGCTGTGCGCGAAGAAGTCTGCGAGCCGCAATATTGTTAGTAACCTTACAGCTGAGGGTACAAATGTCCAGTATCGTACCTTCCAAGCAGTGCAGACCGGTACCCATCAGGCGCATCGCCTCGTAGAGATCGGCCTCGTTCTTGTTGCGACCGTATCCTCGGGCGAGCTCGATGCAGGTGGCGAAGAGCTTGCGGACGTGAGCGGCAGAGGTCATGATGCCGGCCTGCTCGTTCGCAATGTAGTTCTTCATACCGGTGCGCTCGTCGATGCCAAGCTCAACACCCTCGTCAACGGGGCCTCTAAGGCGACGGTCGTACTGGCGGGCATCGATGTTGTCGGCGTAGTTCTTGGGGTTGTCGATGTGGTCCTCGGGGCGGTAGCAGCCCAGTCTGTCGGCCGTGACCTCGAACTCCCTGGATCCGTAGCCGAAGCTGAGGAATCCTAGGACGCAGAGGAGCAGGCGGATGGCCTCGGCGGAGACGGACTTGACGGTACCGACGTCAATTGCTTGGGAGTAGTCTCTCAGCCAGTTGCCGAAGTAGACACGGGAGACCATCATCTTGGTGAACTTCTTGCCGTTCATGGAGCGGGCCATCGCGAGCGTGAGGAGCGCATCTTCAATGTCGCCGTGGCGCCCTGGTTTACCGCACGGTCAGCGTCTATAGCTAGCAACAGGTGAATGGAAATAAGCTCACAGTTCTGGCCCTCGATCTTGGAGATGCCGGCGATGTTGCCAGCTCCGAAGGCGTGGGCCGGCCGGGAGAACCAGACCAGCACGA
This sequence comes from Colletotrichum fructicola Nara gc5, assembly GCF_000319635.2. Taxonomy (NCBI): domain Eukaryota; kingdom Fungi; phylum Ascomycota; class Sordariomycetes; order Glomerellales; family Glomerellaceae; genus Colletotrichum; species Colletotrichum fructicola. Next base: position 2,011,856 of record NW_027094057.1, read on the forward strand.
TCAGGCCGACCAGCAATGGGTAGGACCTGGCGTCGAGCATGATGACTTTTACCTCGTATCTCCTCTCTCTTGTTGTTTTAGTTGGGGGGTATCTTGTTTGTAGTTCTGTAGAGACAGCTTAGTGGTTGGGTCAAGCGGGGCAGAGTTTGCAGGAGAGCAGATTTGGTGAATGATGGAGGGAGGGAGGAGAGGTTATGAAATAGGTAAGGTAGGCAAGGAGGACGGGAGGTTATGACACGGCCAAGGGGTGAAGAAAAGGAGGGGCCCTTTGACGGTTCAGAGGCGGTGGAGGGGCAACACGAAGGACGTTACTGCGGTATTCCAAGGCTGGCTGGGTTGGGGACGTCGAGTGTCTGGTCTGGCATGGAGAAACTTGGAAGTCGGAGCTATCAGAAGCCAGAATGACAATCAAACAAGCGGACGGTGCTCCAGTAACGCAGCAGAGGCCAGGCCAGATCCAGGCCAGTCCAATCCGCGATCTGATGCTTGTGTCTGTCTGCCCCTCCCTCCCACCTCTCACATCCCACCTGCCAGCGTCAAAGAGGGACTGGAGGTGGTCTGTGGTCCAAGCCCCAGGTGCCATGGCATCATACTACTGCGCAATAGCTGCTGCCAAGACAATCCCCCACCAATGCCAGCGGACTGTGTAGAGGGGCTTGCGGATGCCGATTGGGAGCTTGAATCAAGACAGGGGGATGGTTGCGAGTTTGGTGAATTGCTGGACGGCGGCGCTGAGAGCACGGGTACCTGGGAGCTGTAGGGAACTTACATACACGAATGAGGTATCTGAGGTAGCCGGCGACTGGCGGTACGCGGTAGATGCACGTCGGAATGGGGCAGGGGTCTGCATCAAGCTCAAGCCAGCTGTGGATTCGGTAGGTGATCGTCGGTCCTCGGGATGCTGTTGTGCTTAACTGTCCGGCGGGCGCGTCAGACAGACCTTGGCCAGCTGAAGGCTGTGTGAGGTGAACCGCGAAGAGAGAAAGCACGGTGCCTTGCTGAGACTTGGTTTGCGTGTCCAGATACCAGGAAATCTGATAATTTGTGGCCGCCGATGGTTTGATAACGCCTGCGGGTGTTGGTGAGATGACGCAGTCTTAGTTTGCACCCGATGACAGTCTAGGTACAGTTCTTTTTTTCCTTCACGCTCTATCTGAACGACGGCGGAAGGCGCACACCTCAACACGGATAGCAGGAAGGTACATCTTAACACGGTGCTAATTCGCACCTCAAAGTAAGGTGGAATTGGAAGCTGCAGATACGTCCCAGGACTTTCCATTTTCCTCGAGACAGGGTCATCTCATCAGCTGTTTTTTCTTCACCCGAAAATGCTTTATTAGTGCTGGTGTGGGTAACCACGGGGGTCAATGATGCGCAAACAAGTTCAGTCTCGGATGAGCAATCGACAGCTGCTCGCCCTGGCCAGCGTTCATACTTTCAGCGAGGGCTGAGGCGAACCCAAACTGAAAATAGGAAACTGAAGACCACCTTTCTTCGGATGGCCACGAACCCTGTCACGTCCATCTCTCGTCTTGTGCCTGGCGTGCTGGCATCGTCGGGTGCTGGGCCTGCCTGCCATCTGCGCGGCGGCAGAGGGCGACCGCTGCCCGCATGCCGCCAGTGCTTTTACCTCATCGCGGCTGTTGGAGGGTCGCGGGGTTGGCCCGTTGCCAATGGGCTGCCTCCAGCGAGCTGAGGTCCCCATCAAAACCGATGGGGGCCGCGTTTCAAAACGGGATGAGACGGTCGGCGCGGTCAAGGCCAGCTCCCAGGAAAGGAAGGGAAGGGAAGGGGATGGGAGGGGCTTTCACCTGGTGTCACGGGAGGAGGGGCAGCTTTTGCCAGCTTCCACTGTGCATCGATGCTTCACTGTGTGCGCACACGGAGAGCTAGCTGACAGCTCTAGTCAATAGGCGCTTTGAACCATCATCCAACGACGCAGTAATCGACGGCCTCGTGGCTGTCGCCGTCGTCGCTGGTCTCTCGGGTCGAGAGGAGTGACGAAATCCAGGACTTAGCTTAAGCCTTGCTGAGAAGTGACACTGATGCTCTTAACACCACGCAGAGAAACTCACTCGCGCTCCCTCGGTCGCAAACACGGTCCAAGACAACGACCGTTACACAGCTTCCTCCCGGAGCCACCATCGACAGAGGAGGCGTGCCTTACATCATAAGTGCCCTACCCAAGTTACACCACAACCAATACTCGACACTGGACAGGCTCTCTGTGCTCATCGGAAACATTGAAATGCGTAGTCTGTCGGTTCATCACACATGCCACAGTGAATATGTTCACCGCGCCTCACTGGACAGGAGCAGTCCTCGACGCGCGTGTGGAAGCTACCCCTCGTCGCGAGAGATGGGGCCATGAGACATGCCGTTACAGAGGGGCGCGCTGTGGCTCGGTACAATGCTCGCGCCACGATGTTGTGGTTCGGGCAGGTAAGCGAGAAAACGTGGTCGCGCAGCCGCCTCAACAACCGGCCCTCTGAGAGTAACTCAAGGAGCCATGCGCGCGATTCAGTTTCCAATGACCATAGTAGCCCCTGTCAGATACGGAGATCACCAGCAGCATGCTCATCTGAGCATTGGACTCTGTGCAGAGAATGCGGCCTTTTGGCAGGTTGTTGTTTACGCGTGGGGTTCATCGCCTCACATCAGAGTGGTAGGCTGCGCAAATCCATGTGCTGCATCGGCGATTCTTGAGATGTCTTGGACATACCTGTCTTTTGCTCAGAGGTCGTCCTCAAAAAGCCTGCCATCATGAGCGCTGCCTAATGGAAGATACGCGCACGTAAGTATGTAGCAGATAAGATGTCGCATCAGGCATGCACTAGGCCAGCGCTGAGAGCCTAGCTCGGTGAAGTTCGGTGACCAATCGGTGGCCTCGGTGAAAGTGCAAGCCATCACCTCCATCACTTCGGGGCAGGCTGCCCGTTACAGCCATGTGCTGTGCCTGGCCAGCGAGGCGGTAGTCACTTGCGGCATTGCGTTGCCGTTGTGCGGAGAGTATGTGCGTAGAACAACAACGCGTGTAGGGGTACGCGTTGCCACCACCTGCACCTCTACTGATAGCCGTATTGACCAAGATAACTCTAACATCACAGCACCTACGCAGGTTACAGGAGATACAACGATAGTGATGATCAAAAAAGACCACAATCTGTTCGATCAGAGCACATTCGGGACCTCAAGCCTGCTGAGCATGGCTAGACCGAGCTGTCGGCTGGCGCCCTGATTACGGCTCATATGCCTACAATGAGGTACGCTGGGGAACAAGGCAGTTGGCAAGCTTGAGTCGATTCGAGAACAGCTGGCGTATGCGAATGTGAATGAGAGCGAACGCGAGATGTAAGACAGATGATAAAGCGAGCACGGTAGGTGCCTACCTATGTACAGAGGCGATGCTGGCTTCGGACAGCAATCTGGGCTGCCCAAAGCCGACTTCGACGCTGTTAAAAGGACCATGCCATGGCTTCCATTATTAGGGAACGTCAAAAGGGCGTCCACTTGCGAGATCAGGTCTGGATCAAGTCGGACAGGTCCAGTGATCATGCCGAAGTCCTTGTGGGCGCTGGACAGTTGAACCGATCACCTAATTGCGACGGCATCGACTGAGGAGGATGGAACAGAAAGAGACGGCTGTGGTGGAAGACGCCCGCGCTGCCCAGGAGGCCTTTGGGGCTCGGGTCGTCGATGGCAGAGGAATCATTCAGTCCCGGTCACCAAAGTCACAGGCAGATTGCTGGGTTTTGCTGGTCAGAACGGGGCGCCTCTGAATGGAATGTTGGCATGTGAAGCGAGGCGCTGTTGACCCTAAAGGACAGCGATCGGGTAAGAAGTCGGCGCTGGGCGAGCACAGTCTGGACGAGGGACAAGTTCTACCACAGCTGAGACTCGGAGGGAGGCACGAAGGGCGCTGAACATGCGGATGGGATCAGCGGCAAATCTACAGAGTCTACAGAGAAAGAGAGACGGGGAGGGAGCTGGAAAACTCTCCAGGCGGCCTTCTGACGCACCCCGCTTTCAACGTGGTCCTCTCTCTTTTCCGGCTGATCACTGATCCCTCAGGCCCGACATAAGAGAGGGCGGGGAGGAGAACAGACGTGGGAATCGACGGACCCAAGGCTCCCAACAATTCAGCGACAGCTGGGCCTGAGTCGACTGAATATGGGGTACGTCGCTGAAAGTACCTAACCCAGGAGCCATCTGAAGGAGAGGGCCGAGGGAAAGCGCTTCGGCAGGAGGGCACCTCAGTAAAATTGTGCCTTTTGAGGGGACTCCGAGTAAGGCAACCGCCGACGAGGACAGCTTGCTTTGTGTGCCCCCGGGCCTGGGGGGCGCGAACGAGCAGGTCGGGTCGAAGGGTGGAAGCCTGGTGGTGCGATAACGGGGCCTCAGCTCTGAAGTTTGGGAGGAAAACACAGCAGCAATAAGCAGGACAGTGGGGAAGGCCTCAGAATGTGGCCGCTGTCGGCCGCTGTCGAGGTGGTCGGGAGAACAAGGGATTTTCTCGGGGGCTTTGGGGGTGTTCAACTCGCAGTGCGTAAGAGGACGATGGCGAGGAAGCTCGTCACTAGAGGTTCCTCAGGTCAGACGAGAGGGAAGCCCATCGCTTTCAACGGCGGCCGCTCTGTTCAGGCACACACAGGCGGGGACAGGCGCCCAACACTGACCTGGGCTGCCAGAGGTCTTGCTGCTTTAATGGGCAAGGTGCCTCGGATGTGCTGGGTGGCCCACAGAGAGAGAGAGAGAGAGAGTGTGTCCCGCCGAAGCAGGTACGGTTCCTGGAGTACCTAGGCCGACAGGAGTGTTCGCACCCCTGGTCAGCTCGGATTTTTTTTTTTTCTTCTTTCCGGGTTCCCCTCAGGCGAAGCCACAGCGAGTGCCCCCATCCTGGGCCCCTCATTGGGCGACAGGGCATCATCGCTAATTGAGGTGTGATGGTGCACACGCAGGAAATGTGGGCGCCCGCCAGAAAATTGGGCGCAACGAAAAGTATCCCGTCACCATTACCACTCCGCTGGAAGTCCTGTGCAGGTATCGCCAGAGCATCAGATCGAGGTCCAGCAGAATAGAGGGCGCGCCCAGAGGATTGAGACATCCGCAACGGCCACGAACGAGGGATGCACGTGTTCGCATCGATCTGGACAGTTAGCAAATGCCCAGAAAGTCGTACGCCTGCTCCCAAGAATAAGAAGCAATTGCCAACGCGTCGCAACTTGGGCGATAGCAGAATACAGCAAAGGCACAACAAGGCTTTGGTGGTCGGGAGTTTAGGTCCTAGGCGGCACCTCGAGAGCAGCGAAGTCCAGTCACCTCAGTCAGGCACGGTACCTGTTGCAGGTACCTGCCTACCTTTTGCGGTGACCGGGAGGTAAGGGAAGTGCCAGGCGAGCCGCGGGTACGGTAGAGGAAAGCTCGCAGCACCAAGCCTCGCCCTCTCAATGGCCCTCAGTTGGGGTGTGATCGTGTAGGGTGTCTGAGGCGGCCTGGATTGTGTGTGCTTGTGCTGTTCTGGCCTCATTGTGGCTAGCCGTCTGGGCAGTGCTGTTTGCTGTAGTCTGCTGAGAAACGGACACTTTGCGGTAAATGGGTGCGTTCTGAGAAAATGGAACCGGGAGCTTCAGGACACCTGGGCTGAAGGGAGCTGGAGCAAAGATTTCGCTGAGCACGAGGTGCTGCTGTTGCTGCCCTGTGCCAGAGGTGGAGAGGGTCGCTCACAATGAAAGTGCACAAAAAAAAAAAACACGATGCTGAGGGGCGGCGCATCAGCAATTGCCTACTGCTGCTGGCTGGGGCAGCAGAGCCAGACGAGAGACCGATCGGGCGATGGTCGAGGGATTTTTTTCTCGTCTTTTACTGATTAGAGGCCCTGGGTGGATGCCGCCTCTCGGGGGGCTGCAGGGGTGTCAGGCACTTTTTACGTGTCGCATGATGTGATTGAACGAGAGAAGGTTCGTAATGGGGTGCCAGAGAGGACAGTGAGGAGAAAAGGGCTGCTGTTCGGAAGGCCTGGACACCGGGACAGCTGGCCTAGCTGCACTTTTGGGCTGGAGCCCTGGACGGCGGCCAGGCTGACCACCGGCGGCAGGCCCGTCACTCCCAATTTTTATTTTATTTGGGCGGACTCGCACCTGCCCGAATTTTTTCCCCCTCCTGCGGCCCCCCCATCCCCCAAGACCTGAGTGCACCAGATCACTCGCTACCCCCTCCCCGGCAGGCTGCACTACATATTCGGCTCAGGCCCTCCCCCGACCTCCCTTCCCTTCCCTCTTTTTTCCCCCGTTTCTTCACTTTCCCAGGCACCTCTCCCAAACTCCTCCACCACCAACCCCCAACTTCTTCAGCGAGCTTCGCTACCATCGTCGCGCATCAAAGCATCTTCACTACAGCGCCCACTGGCCTAAAAAACAACACTCGCCAAAAACACCATCACAATGCCCCGCCCATCCAAGAAGGTCGCCGCCGAGGCCCCCAAGCCTCCCGTCGCCGCCGTCCCTGTTGCTCCTGCTCAGCCTGTTGCTCCCGTCCAAATCCCTCACAGACACATTGATGTCGAGGGTTTCATCCGCGTCCGCGACTCGGTAAGATGATTTTACCACGTCCTGCCCATTCACTCCCACCGAATATTCGGCCTGCCCTGTCCCACGACCGACACCAGAACGGGTAGAACGCCCCGGAGTCGAGTCCGCCCCAGCTTCACCTTGCAGGGCCTACGCGCTTTGGTTCAGCATCAAAACATTACATCCATGATCAACGCGCGCATCCTGCTTTTTTGCACAATTTCCCTCCTCTTCTCTCTGCCGTGCCCAATTTTCGCACAGTTTTCCCTGCGAAAGCCAAGTCTCCGCAATCGAGCAAGCCTTATCTGCTGCTCGCAAAGCTGCTTTTTTGCGCCAGGCGCGGCGCACTACCGCCGATGTTTACATGTTCCCACGTCGAACCCGCGTCTTGCTTTGCACTTGCGACCCACACAAGCTCTCAAGCTTAGCTATAGCTTCCTCACTTTCATACACTGAGACTTGCTTCAAACATGATGCTGACCATACTGTTCAGGTCCACCAGCGCCTCATCACCATCCTTGAGCTCATTAAGAACTTCTCTGAGGACTACTACCGCCAGACCAGCCTGCTTCTTGGCGAGCCTGCCAACGAGGGCATTCCCGGCATTGACCTTCCTCTTCTCAACCTTGAGCATGCCGTCGCCCAGAACATGGGACTGCCAGCCCTGGCTCTCCAGCCCGGCGCTCCCTACCAGCCTGCCCCCGTTGAGGAGAAGAAGGAGCGCAAGAAGCGCACCCACGACCCCAACGCTCCTAAGCGTCCTTTGACCCCCTACTTCCTGTACATGCAGACTGCCCGCCCCATCATTGCTAGCGACCTTGGTGAGCAGGCTCCCAAGGGTGCTGTCCAGGAGGAGGGCCAGCGCCGCTGGAAGGCCATGAACCCTGTCGAGAAGGCTGGCTGGAACAACGCTTACCAGTACAACCTGCGCCTGTACCAGGCCCGCGTCCATGCCTACAAGCAGGGTGGCAACCAGGATGCCAGGCTGATGGATGACGAGGCTGCCCTGAAGTACGCCGAGGAGCACAGCATCCAGATTGCCCCCTCTGAGGCTGTTGCCGATGAGAACGATGCTATTGCCGACCAGCTCACCCAGGGCGCTTCTGTTGATGCCGTCGGCGAGGATGACGATGAGGAGGAGGCTCCCGCCCCCGTCAAGACACCCAAGAAGCCCGCCTCCACCCGCAAGCGCAAGACTGCCACCCCGGCCGCTGAGGCCGATGCTAAGAACACTACAACCCCCGCCAGCCCTGACAAGAAGCGCCGTCGCACATCAACCAAGGCTGCCGACGCCGTTGAGGAGCCTGCCACTGCCAAGAAGAGCCGCAGCAAGAAGAAGAACTAAATGCTGTCTTTCTTTCGCTTTTCTTCTCTTCTGGTTTCTGGGTTTCTGGGTTTTTGCAAAGATGATACCTCACTGCTCGCGGTCCGTTGCTGGCCTCTGGTGGCCCCGTAGTGTTGGCGGTTGCGCCAAAAGGACCGGACTAGGGAACAGGACCACTTCTGCTTGGGTCCTTGGAATCGTTGCGCACATTTGCGCATGGCGTGTATGATTTTTAACGGGCGTGATTAAGGATCTCAAAGGGTAGGCGAGGTATACAAAACGCTCAAGCTATGGTGAGCGAGGTGGATCGACGGCTAAGGGATCTGGTCTGGTCGGCATTTGTTTTTATACGTTGAACCCCTCTGGGTGTCCTGTATGTATTATGACGGACATGAAATCAACAAAGAATTGATCGTTACTCGTTCATCTCATGTGACTTAGAAGTTTCAAACACCGTAGTTGAGGAATGACTTGAGTCGATTAACTGAACTTTTGACCCATGTAGGCTCTTCGTGTCGTTCTAACTGCAGTAGATAAGGTAGTCAAGTGATCTCATCGCTTCTCGCTGAAGACTAAGGCGTGCGTTTAAATGAAAAGCGTCAGGTCAAACTCATTGCTCTTCAGCCAAGGTTAAGAAAAGAGGTTATATTGCTTTTTTGGCTGATTCATACTGCGTATATCCATGTCATTAAGACTCCCATGCTCATGCTCGCCAACTTCCCCAACAATGTTCTCCCAAACCAAACGACACGCTCTGCTTGCTCCCTTCTTCCCCTCACTTGCTTAACAATTAATATGCCGTGTTACTCATCCAACCCACCGGCGACTACAAGTTCCCTTGCGACTCCATTGACTCCATGCTACTGCTGCTGCCAAGTAAAATACGTGTTGCGTTGCGTTGCTTCCCCCCTTCTTCTCTCTCTCTCTGCCCTTTCTCTCTTTCTAGTACACGTAAAAGGCCTGCGTCAAGGGCAGCTCCTCGGCCGGGTCAGCGCGGCAGACCTCGCCGTCGGCCTCGACGACGTAGCTCTCCGGGTCGACGCGCATCTTGGGCATGCTGTCGTTGTAGCGCATGTCCTTCTTGCCGACGTTGCGGCAGTTGCGGACGGCCTCGACGCGCTTCTTGAGGCCGTAGGAGGCGATGGCGCCCGACTCGATGGACGCGGCGGAGACGAAGAGGACGGACGAGGGAGGAACCAGGGGCGCGAACATGGGCCGCGCGATGATGGGCTGCACCGTCGGGATCGAGGCGTTCGGATCGCCCTGTTAAGTTCAGTAACAGTTACAAGGCTTGGTGAGTGAAGATGAGTGAGTGAGGCTTACCATTTGCGCCGACGCGATGAGACCGCTCTTGATGACGAGAGTGGGCTTGGTGCCGAACCACGCCGGGTCCCACACGACAAGGTCAGCCAACTTACCGACCTCAATGCTGCCGACGAGATGGCCGAAGCCCTGCGCGACGGCCGGGTTGATGGTGTACTTTGACACGTAGCGCTTGACGCGGAAGTTGTCGGCGCCGGTGCCCTCGTCCTCGGGCAGGAAGCCGCGCTGGACCTTGTTCTTGTGCGCCGTGTTCCAGGTGCGCAGGACGACTTCGCCGCAGCGGCCCATGGCCTGGGAGTCGGAGGACATCATGCTGATGGCGCCGAGGTCGTGGAGCACGTCCTCCGCGGCGATGGTCTCGGCGCGGATGCGCGACTCGGCGAAGGCGACGTCCTCGGGGATGTTCTTGGACAGGTGGTGGCAGACCATCAGCATGTCGAGGTGCTCGTCCAAGGTGTTACGAGTGTAAGGCCGCGTGGGATTCGTGGACGAGGGCAGCACGTTGGGGTGCTCCACGACGGAGATGATGTCCGGGGCGTGGCCGCCGCCGGCGCCCTCGGTGTGGTACGTGTGGATGGTGCGACCGGCGAAGGCGTTGATGGTGGACTCGACGAAGCCGGACTCGTTGAGGGTGTCGGTGTGGATGAGGCACTGGATGTCGAGCTCGTCGCAGACGCTGAGGCAGGTGTCGATGGCCGCGGGCGTGGTGCCCCAGTCTTCGTGGAGCTTGAGGCCGCAGGCGCCGGCCAGGACCTGGTCGCGCAGGGCCTCGGGCGCGGAGTCGTTGCCCTTGCCGGTGATGCCAATATTGAGCGGCAGCGAGTCGCAGGCCTGGAGCATCTCGCGCATGTAGTTCTTGCCGGGCGTGCAGGTTGTGGCGCTCGTGCCGGCGCTGGGGCCGGTGCCTCCGCCGAGCATCGTCGTGATACCCGACGCGACGGCCTCATTTGCCTGCTGGGGGCAGATGAAATGGATGTGGGTGTCGATGCCGCCGGCGGTGATGATCTTGCCTTCGCCGGCCACCACGTCCGTACAGCTGCCGACGATCATGCCGGGCGTCACGCCGTCCATGACATCCGGGTTGCCCGCCTTGCCGATGGCGGAGATCATGCCGTTCTTGACACCGATGTCCGCCTTGTAAATGCCGGACCAGTCGACGATGAGCGCGTTGGTCACAACCATGTCCAATGACTCCGAATCCGGCCGGCCCGTCGCTTGGCCCATTCCTTCTCTCAGCGTCTTACCACCGCCGAACTTGCACTCGTCTCCGTACACGGTAAAGTCCTTCTCAACCCGGATCCAAAGATCGGTGCTGCCGAGACGCACCAAGTCGTCCGTCGTGGGGCCGAACATGGTCGCATAGGCAGAGCGCTCCATCTGGTACAGCTCGGTGAAGTTGAGGATGGCCTCCGGCTCCGGGGCGTGGGCGAAGCCGGCCAGCTGAAGCTTCTCGACAATCTCCTTTGCCCTCCAAAGCTCGACGCCTCCTGTTGCCAGTCTGTTGCCGCCGCGGATGACCTTGTGTCCTCCAATCTCGACGAGTGTCACAGTCTTGACGTCGCCGGGCTCGAAACGCACCGAGGTGCCGGCTGGGATGTCCAGGCGGTAGCCATACGACTTTTCACGGTCAAACTCAAGCTGGGGATTCGTCTCGATGAAGTGGTAATGTGAGCCGACTTGGATGGGACGGTCACCTCTACTCGTCACCTTGAGTCTGATGCGATTGCGGCCTTCGCTGAGTGTGACTCGTTTTGAGGCGACAACCACAGCGCCGGGTTGCTTCTTGGGTTCATATACTGTCACCTCTGGCAAGGCAAAGAGGTCGTTGCTAGGAATAGGGAGAAAGCTCCCGTATAAGGCGCGGGCCAGGTCACCGTCGTCTGTCGAGATGGGACTGTGGACTGTCACGAGATAGGTACCTGAGGGAAAGGTGCCCTCGACTTGGATCTCATGGAGGGTACTACACACAGCGGGGAGGACGTGACGTCTTCCCAACATGGTGGCACCCAGGCTCATGAGGTCGGCGACGGTATGGTTGCCATCGCGGATGAGCTCTTGCAAGTTGTTCGCGATGAGAGCCTGCGGTTGGTGTTAGTGCACGCGAGATTAGATGGCAGCGATATCACCGCCTGAAGGGGTTTTCGTACCGTTGCTTCCGAGTGGTTAAGCTTGACGCCCCGGGCAAGGCGCCGCTGGGCCAGGAAGCCCAATTGAGAAATGGTGAGCTTATCGAGCTACAATCACGACGTCCCCCGTTAACGTGCCGTTCAGTTTGCTCTGGCCCGCCAAGGCGACAGGGATGTGTAAGAGAGCGCGCGCGAGAGAGCGCGTGAGAGACAGTTGGGGTACAGACCTCTTTTGGTACGAGATGCATCCTGGCGAGCTGGGACTTTCAAACCAGAATCTCTCAATGACACGCAAAACAAACAAAAGCCTGGGGAAGTTGTTGATGAGAAGGACGGAAAGAGATTGAATTCCTCAAGTCAGCTAAAGACGGTAATGTGGCGCCCACCCCCCAGACCAGACCAGAGTTCCCGTCCCCCAGCACCACCTGCCAGAGATAGCGGCAGTCAGCGTGTGCGCCCGCGCCCGGGCGCCCAGGCCCGTCAATCAGACGGGAGAAAGAGGAAAGAAAGAAAAAAAAAAAGCGCTGGTGGCCGCCCTCGGGCCTGGACCGGCGGCCAAGTGGAATGATTGATAAGACCCGGGCCCTTGGGCGAGTTCCCAGAAGGGCAGGCTCTGATAGGCCCCCCACCAACTGCCCACCGTCAAGCAGCTACCCCGCACAAGGAAGGCCCTTGGGCGACAGGCACAGAACCACCAATACACGCCTCGCTTCTGTCTAATAGGCATTACGTCCAATTTTAGGCGATAAGCTTGAGCGCCGTCTCATGCATCGGGCCGTCGACGCCTTCCCGAACACCACCTCCCGACTTCAGGGCATCGAAACCTCCCACGCTTGCCGTATATCCGGGGTTGTCAACTGACTACCTATTACTTACTTCTCACAGACCTGGAACCGTGTCGGTCGAACAAAGTGTCGCTGGTACGAATATTATATGAGTCGAAATGGGCGATGGCGAAGAGTTAAGTGGACGAAGACGTATTATCCAGAACAAAGCCCAAGCAAAGGCTTGAGCCCGAGGCCTTGCTTCATGTAACCTCTGATCCGGGCAGTTCTCCTTCTCAGGGAGCCCTTCAAAGAGAGAAGCAACAAAGCGACAATGTAAAAGACAACTATAACGAAATTGCATCCTCGTAGCCCTGAATGCCGCAATGACCTGAAAAGAAGCCGACAACAGACGGGATACCCAACATGTTGGTTTGGATGTGGAAGCCTCGCTCAGCGAGCTTCACCATGGCCGGGCACTTGGAGTTTACGCCAAACAACAAACCGAGACTCTCTGCCACCAGGAAGTAGAGCATACCTTGGATATTCTCAGGGTTAAGACACCTTGCCATGTTGGACATCGTCTGGCTATTAAGGAGGGCCCAAGTCGTTGCCGGGATGATTGTGAAAACTCCAGTGCTTTCAAGAGCAGGTCGTTTCCAAGAGGCTTCGACTATGCAAAGATGTATGACAACCTTTCCAGGAATTTGAATTTCTTTCCAGTCGCCGCATGTTCGCGTTGTCTGGAATCCAGCGTCCGTAACCCGTGTAGCCTCATCCGATGGCCAAGAAGGCCCGTAGGCCTCTCTACCTTATGACTGCAGAAGACTTGGTCATTCAACCCATTGAAGATGTTTCGTCGTGTTTTTTCCGGCGCTCCACTCTAAGGCTTGATATCACAATGCTCAAGTCTGAGTATGAAAAATATTTACTACCCTTTTTCGTGATATGTACAACACTCGTTGTCGCCACTGCCATTTTGTTCTTCTCTTGTTTGCCCGAGTCGAACTACATGTGACTGTCACCCTTAGAACCAGCACGAAAGCATCCAAGAACGCACGATCTGTGTAACCAGGATAGGCGGATATAAGCAAAAAACCGTACGCTCTTCTTGATGAGAGTCCTCATCACATGCCTTTTTCTCGCCTCCGGTCAACTCTGCTTCTGACCATCGCCAACCTTTTGGAACGCCCCAGTCTTCCTCTGACTATGATGGGATTGTCAGTCCTCCTCATCGCCAGCACAGTCTGCTCCGTCCTCGCAGGCCTAAACAACCGGGACACTCAATAACCCTGGTGCCATCGGAAGAAAGTTGGCCAGATTCACATCGGCGGCCAGCCGGTTCCGGTCAACTACCGGTACATTGTCAATGCATACAATGTTGAGGATGATATCCCCAAGGTGTGTCACAAGCTGTGGATGGAACTGAGGAACTTCTGGATGTGCCAGTAAGATCTCTCCCTCTCCTGTCTCCTCTGTCCTGCAGATGTTGGGGAACTATTTGACGCCCTGCTTGCCGACTAACACGCCCCGCAGGGTCTGGTCTTTTGGTCTGTTCAAGCAGTTCTGCCGCGAAGGCACCGAGAAGGGCACGCTGGAGTGGGAATTCGAGACCGGCCTGGCCTGCAACACGGGGATGCTCGAGGCCGCATGGTGGGAGGCTACCAAGAACAAGTACGGCAGAATTGGCTGCGAGAAGAAGTGAGTCTGTTTGGTTTTCCGTTCTGCCTCAGCCGCAAACAGAATGAGAAGGATGTGCGGTTCCACTTCGATGTAAATACTTTTCTAGAGTGCAGCAGCCACGATGTCATCTCGGCAGGTCAAGCCGCCACTGCACAGAGAGTTTGGAATTTGCGAAGACAACTCGATAGTCAACCTGATCTTCTCTAGTCGTGAACCTTCACCCTTTATATAAGACTCTTCTCGTGGCCATCAATCCAGCAACGATCTCGAACATCTGCATCTCATCAGGTTCAAACATCAGCATTCCACCAAGTTCAAGCACCAATATCCTGCCAATCATGAAGGTCTCAAAGCTAGCTTTCCTCATCCTCGGGGTGACACTCCTCTCCCTCGCCAGTGCAGAACCTACTGGCGGGAAAGGCAGAATGCGCAAGCCGGAGGTTTCCTGCTTCCTGAACCTCTATGGGCTTACCAAGTTCGCGCCGTCGTCTCGCCGATACTCAGGCAGAACAACAAACCTCCCCGACGGTGCAGACATTGACGAGATCTGCAACAGATTCTGGAAAGGACTGCAACAGTTTGGAGTCCAGTGAGTGTCACCCTCTTATGTAGACCCTTCCGAAGCTTCATCGATTGCTTATCGTCGACTTGCAGCTGCGCGGCTTGGTCTCACGCTGCGTATCCTCACTACTGTGGGAAAGACCGCGGACGCGACGGCGAGCTCGCGTGGCAATTCGAATCCGCCATTGGTTGCAACAGAGGCATGGTTTCAGCGGCGTGGTGGGAAGCCAGTGAGTAGCCCCTTTCCCATCTTTTCGAGTGTTTGACGACGGGGTTGGCTAACGTTACCAGCTCACAACAAATACGGCAGCTTGGATAAGTGCCTTAGGACGAGCAGCAAATCCATGATACCACACCCTTATCCGTTTTAGAGCAATCGACAACGAGAAAAGGAAGCCAAAAGGGGTGGATGTTTAGATAAGCCGTCGAGGAGCTTAATCCGCCTTTTCGAGGGTTTTACGACCGACAATTTGGCTTCTGGCTTTCAATGATTGCGAGTTGGAGAGGTGCAGGACCATTGAACGGCGAGCCCACGGTGCCTGGCAGTGTTTAGTAAAAGCAGACGTATCTTCAAGGAGGTAGAGGGGCGCCTATGTCGAGGCTGACTTGGTAGTCGACTTGGATATGGGCAAAACGTTGGCTGTGGATGCAGTTCTGGGTTGAGTAACCGGTATCTTTGCTCTTCTGACCTGGTCAAGCCATAGTTGCTATCAATAACTCCCAAAACACCTTATTCGTTCGCACTAGGCTTCTCTCTCTCACTGTTTCTATGAATGCCCAAACGCCGTCGACTGTGCCCAGTGAAAAGTCGTATTGCCTGCCTCCCACCGAAACCAAACCCAGAAAGTAGAGTTACTAGTCATAACAGGTGTCAAACTGATTCATTAGACACCGAACATCGCAGAGCAAACGTTTACTCTTCCTCAACCTCCTCGTCCCATTGTGCCTTCTCCTTCTTCATCAAATCACCCATGATCCCCGCCCTGAAAATCGACGAGTCGGGCTCTGAGCTGCGCGGAACCTTGCCCAGATTCTCGTCATCGAATACTGATCCTATAGTATCGATCCAACGCTTGCGCCGCTCCATGAGCGTCTTGGTCATATCGCCGATGCCCGGCCTGGCCATGCCAGCCGCGCCGCCGACAGCATGGCTTCCGCCTCCCGCGCCGCCGGGACGCTTGTTCTTCTTGCTCTTGCCCATAGTACGCGTCCTCTTCAGATACGCGGCCTGGACCTGGGAATCAAGATCCTCCAGAATGGTTTGGTACTCCTGGTGGGCCATGCGCTCTTTGACAAGCTCGGTAAGTCTGGCTTTGCGTGCGCCGTTGATGAGCATCTGCTCTCGCAGGCGACCTTGTAGGAGTCGTAATCTGGCTGCGACTTCGTCGTCGAATGCGCCGTCGTACTCGCCCTCAAAGTTTCCTTCCTGCGGCAAGAAGCCAATATGCCTCAGCTCTTGCTTGATTCGTTCATCGACCTGCGTGTATTCTAGTTTTGGATGTGACGCCTTCTTCCATGCCTCTGAGTTCGATTCCGGCATGAAGGCTGCTGGGGGTACTGGCGGCGCCTTATCGTCGCTGAAACTCTGCTGCGCATCTCCGTTGTCGCCATTTACGCTACCATTCATGGCCGTGTCCCCGTTGGTGATACCGTTGACGCCTGTCTTCTCTTCATCGGCCTGCGGTCGGTTTTCGGGTCGCATCGCCTGCATGAGCCGCGAGAGCAGCGGTCCCACGGACAGCTTATCGGTTTCCGCCACCTCGTCGTCCATGTTATCAATGGCACCACGGGCCTGGTTGGGCGCCAACTGCTCGCGCGCGTTCGGGGGCTTGTCGAGTGACATGGCGCCATCCTCCTCTGCCCAAATCTCGGTATAGTGTTTCTTGCCCCTCTTAGGCATGTGGAAGGGCGTCACGCGATCGCCGCGCTCCCTCAAAAATGCTAGATCCTCTTCGGCGAATGGTCGGAAGTATGGTTCCATGTACGTCGAGAAGGTCGAAAAGCTGATCTGGTTACTGGGCTTGGCGCTGCTAAAATCCTTGTCGGGCGGATCTCCTGCGATGAGATCGGCCAGATCGCTCTGGGGAAACACGGCGACAGAGTAAATCTGCCTCAGCTCGTCTGCTGACATGCCGGGTTTCGTTGGGAGAATTTCGTAGACGGTCGGGTCGGGGAAGGTTGAGGGATCGTCGCCGAAAGTGTGAGCAGCGGGCTGCGCCTTTTTTGGCGGCGCGCCCTCGTCTTCAGAGCTCTCCTCCTCTTCATTTTCCTCTGCTTTTGTTTTGTCGTCGACTTCCATTGCTGACGGAGTGGCGGGTGCGACGGGTGACAGGGAAGAACTGGCCGAGTCGTTGTCGCGCGAAAGCTTTCGTGGTTTAGTGGATTCCCGAAGCGGGGATGACCGCTCTGGAGCAGCGGATGAAGTCAGTACGGTGGTGAATACGAGGATGATTCGCGGTAAACAAGTGAAATCCCAATAAGTGTCGCATGCCCCACGAATAAACCAAGAGCACGAAAAAAAGTGAAAAGGACACTAGGCCAGGCAAGGCCGAAAGAGGTTGGTGACCTACCGACTGCTGCATCCTGGGGTGCCAGGGTATCTGCGGCCTTCCTCTTCTTCTTGTTCGTCTTGCCCGTCTTTTTGGAATCGCCCTCGGCCTTGACACCTTCCTTGGCGTCCTCGTCGACGTCGTTGATATACTGCTTACGGGTGCTCGCCAATATGCGCATTCCTCTGTCGCAGAAATTGCTCCGTCTGTCTATGGTCTCCTGCAGGCGCTGGAGGCGAGCGATCATGCCATCAAGGCTCTTGGAGTCCGGGATGACGGCGTTGGACGCGCCCTGGTCAACAAGGTCGTCATAGTTGAGATTACGGAACTGTTCGACGCGTAATTCGAGATAGTCGGTGTCGACGGCTTCGATAGGGGGCAGGCTGGCAGATGGAACGACGGAGCTCGGGGTCGTGTTGCGGCTGCGCTGTCGCATGGCATTGGGCCCGGCCTTCTTGCCGGTGCCCTTCTGGCTCGCTGCGGGAGGCATCGCTTGCTGTCTGCTGTCGGTTTTCCCAAGTGAGACCCAGCTCGTGATGAGGCTAGATCATGCAGGTTGTCGTCTTCGAACGTTGAGATGGAAAGAGATGTCGAGGTTGGAGTATCGAGAGCTGACGTCGAAGGGTCACTGGAAGTCGAGATCGCGCCGCCCGGCACGCCAGCATGCTTCTTGGATTGGTTGACTGTGGTAAAAGTATGGGTCGAGCGCCCCCTGCATTGGAAGTTGATGGGCGCACCCGTGTAGTGTCCTGAACGCAAAGTCTGGGGATGTACCACGGCAGCGACGCCAGCAAAAAGGTACTTGGTGGCCCCTTCTTTGCCAGTGGATTTGGGGTAAGGTACCAGGAAGAGTTCTGGACGGCCACTTCTAAGAGCGCCCGCTCACTACGGCATTCATTGCAGTGTCTATTCGACACCCTAGGTACCTTGACAGTATTTATATTGATAAGTTCCTGGCCTTTATCGATCTGTGGTGCTCAACCTGAGTTGTAAGTCCTAGACAACTACTACCAAAGGAGGTATCCATTGTAAGTAAATCGGGCTTGTAGTCTATGATGCCCACTACTGAATTCCTAGGCAAGATACCCTACCTACAGACACAAAGTATGGAATGCAGAATGAGTATGAAAAGAGGTCAAGTTATATGAAGACAAGAAGTGATGATAGGATGCCAAAGTGCATGAATTAAACACCGGTTAAGAATAAAGACATGGAATGGGCATCGTCCAGTTCTGGACGTTGTCTACAGGGCATCATGTGGGTAACACCAGTGTTGATTGACATGCAGCAAGCAACGAATGCAGGGACCATCATTATTTTCGTATATTTTCCAACGCTTGAGCAACACCTAAGAAACATTCTTGATATTCCGCACAAACCAACTCTCATAAATCATCACATTCAACCCCAGCGCTACCCATAGGATTCCCAAAAACAGTAGCATCTGCGATCACGAACTCACGTCTACAGAGAGAAACTCGTAATCTCTGAGCCGCCCGCGCGGTCCATCTCCGGCGTCGGGGGAGGGAGGTTCTCCGTCTTCGTGCAGATCCAGCACGACGCATACATATTGACACGGTCGATGCAAGTTCCCGGGGTGCGAGCGCCGACACGCTTGGGAGAGAAGCCATGAGCCTCAAACACCTTGATGTACCAGGGGCTCAGCCCTGACGAACGCAGAAGCACGCGGCCGCCCGTCTTGAGCGCGCGGTTGAGCTTGGTGATCTGGGCAGCCGCGGCTGAGGAGTCGGGGTCGAACCAGTCCATGCTGTCCATGACGACGGCGACGGTCAGCGTGCTGGGCGCGATGCGGTTGATGACCTCGTCAATCTCATCCGTGTGGATGCGCAGGCCGTCAAAGGCGCCGGGGCGCGAGAGCTTCGCGTGGGCCTTCTCGGCGAGGTAGTCTGGGTGGCAGCGGCGGGTGAACTGGCCCGTCATGGAGACCATGTAGTACGGATTGTTGGTGGCGATGTGGGTTTCCTCGGCGACGGGGTCGAGGGTGTCGATCATGTAGCGCCAGACAGCGTGGGAACGGGTCTTGCGAGAGATGGGGTTGGGACCCTTGACGGCATCGCTCTCGTAGTGATCGCTCTCAAACATGGCAAGTTGGTTCTTGGGGACGCCAAGAGCAGACCAGAGGAAGCTCTCCTGACTGACGACAACCGTGCTGACGAGCTTCGATAGAAGAGCGGGACGGATCTTGGTGTGCCAGATTTCGCGCTGTTCATTCAGTGTCTTGGTGGCGAGGAAGTCTTTCACAGCACCAGCGCAACCGAATATGCGGGTCAGCCATTTGAAGCAGCGGATAGCGTGGCGAGAGCCACCGGTGTCGTAGAGACCATAACCCTTGTTGTTGGTGAAGACGTGGACGTTCTTGAGCCAGTACTGGAAGGCACGGCTAGACAGGTGCGGAGACAGCTTGTTGAGGAGAAGGGTGCGGAAGTCAGGGTGCTTGCCATCGCCGAAGAGTTTCCAGAAGTCCTCATACGGGAGAGCCGTGTAAGATGCTACCTTGAGCTCGAGGAGGTGGTTCTGTGTGGGATTCAGGTCAACGGCGTGGATTCTCGCAGGGCTCTGCATGGCGTAAGAGAGAATGTTGTCACCGGCGCTAGTGATGGCCAGAACAACATCATCAGCGCCAAGCTTGAGCAGACGCTCATCGACCTGCGAGTCCTCCCACGTGAAGGCGTAGATGTATTCGTCGTTGAACTGAGTGTGCTTTTGGAGGCGGTCGTCGTAGTAGATACGCCAATGGTGGTTCTGGTAGAAGAAGGCGGGCAGAGGAACATTTGCAGACAGGTTCTGGATAGCAGCCATGAATGCCTTGGAGCGAATCTCAGGCGCGGCCTTATCGATGGCGCGGGTCAAGGCATCCTTCTGGTTGGTGGGGTACAGGTAAGGGGAGTTGGTTGCAAGCGCGTCGATCTTCTCAATAATCTCGTGAGGAAGACTTGAGGAAGAGAAGGGCTTCTTGTGGCAACCCACCCAGATGTAGTAAGGGATGTGGCCGAGTGAAGTGTTCCGAGCGTTGATGTTGAGCATGCTACCGAACTTGTATTCGAGGTAGTCACGGCGGCCGGCCTCGAGGCCGACTCGGTCGAGATCGAACCAGGCACGCCAAAAGGTCCTCAAGAACCAGTTGACGTTGCGCCCGACGAGTCCAGCAGTGTAATTGCGGAAAGCAAAATCGATCTCGGACTGGACGTAGAAGTCCACGACTCCCATGATACCGTCGGGGGACAGAAGCGAGGTGAGCGACTCGATGACCGAGTAATAGTCGGGCTTTGAAACAGGTCAGTTACAGTGTAGACATGGCAGGTGATTCACGAGACTCACAATCATGGACAGGCTGTAGGACATGGTGATGAGATCCGCACGGCCATGCTCGGCTTGCTTCTTGGAGAAGTAGCTCATGACAGGCGAGTGAGGAGGGATGCGGTTGCTTGGAAGATCATTCTCATAATCTTCCAGGCGGAACTTTCTCGCGTCCTCGCAAACGACCTTGACATTGTTCCAGCCAAGTCGTTCGAAACGCTGTCGAGCAATCTCGCAGAGAGAGGGGGAGAAGTCAACTAGGTAGACACTGGAAAAGAACTCGGGGACGTTGACGAAGGCGGACATGGCCTCAATGTTCCAGCCCGTTCCTCCACCGACCTACGGCAGAGTCAGCTAGTCACCTCGGATACCGGTGTTGCGCAGACTTACATCAACCCAGATGCGCCTCTCTTTTTCTCCCTTCTTTGAGCCCTTTGGGGCCTTCGCCTTCAGCTGAGCCGCGACGAGTGCAAGCATATCCTCTCTGCCTTGCAGGAGGGGCTTCCTGGTAGCATCATAGACGCCGGCTTGCTTCTTATAGAAGCTCTCGAGGGCGCCCTGTTGGTTGCCCTCCTTGTCGCCATCGTGCGGCTTGATGAAGCAGGAGTAGAAAAAGAGCGAGAAGGATCTCAACAGGCTGGGAGCCTCGCCGCTCTTTGTGTCGTTTTGGGGAAGAATTTTGGAAAACAGCAGGCCGCCAAGGATGACTGCGCTGAGTCCAGCAAAGGTTGTTTTGAAATCCATGTCCAGGGGCATAATGTTACCACCAAGAGAAGCCATGGTATTCTCTCATTTCTTCAGGAGCAGAGAGGGTGTGTTGAAGCAAAGCCAAAAGTCAGGACAAGTTGAATTGGCAGAAGAGAGAAGTCTAGAGAAAGAGGAAAGAGACCAGGGGCATAATATTCGTGCATTGGGAGCAACGTGAGTGATATATAACCTCCTCTCCATGGTTTTACCTATCAAATGGCCACTCGACAAGGCGCATGTATCATCTACATGGCATTGATGGTTGTAGATTGCGAGACGACACAGTATCGTCTACGCAGGCGGGGGCGTCGTAGTCTGAGAGATATGCATTACCGAAATGCTATTCTCGAGAAGTGAAGCAGATTAGACCCCCCCGGCGCAGTCTAGGACCCTGAGTGAAGCTACCCCACTAACAAGAGCAGCTCAATTGAGCCCAGCCAACCCCGCCAGCTCGTTGTCGAGCTCTAGGGTGGGTGAGGTGCATGAATGCAAGGTGGGATGCCCATGCAAGCGCAGGTGGAGCAGCCCGTGTCGACCAATGGCCAGAGCACATGGGCAAACCACCTGGATGTCAACGCTGCGTCTCGTCAACCGACCTCGTCTGAGCCAACGTGCCTTGCGCCAATCCCTTGTGAGGTCAATGGCACGGGAATCTGCGAAACACACCAGCTTGCCTCTTCCCATCTCGTGGGGTGCTTGTCCCGGTTTGAGTAGCATGGGCGATGCCGTCCCCTGATCCCAAGCGTCACAATCCCCCACGTTCCTCCTTCAGCGCTGCGGCAGCACCATCGCAGGACGTGCCACGTAGATTGTCTTTCAGAAGATTCGCGTTTATCGCGTAAACAGGAGATTTCTACCTTTCAATTGACTGGCTTGGGAGCAATTCAGGAAGCTGGACCTTGAGGAGCCCGAGATAGCTGGTGCCGGAAGCTCACATGGATGAGGCTGAGCGTGCGCCACGCACCTGTCTCAATGCTGTCGTAGCTTGCCAATCGACAATATGTGCGTCATCCGTCTGGTATCTGGACCGGACCGGGTGCGGATAATTGCTTGTTGTAGTGCTTGTGGTGCATGACCACAGCGCTGCGTATCAGCGAGGGCAAAGAGCAAGCCGTCCAGGATCGGGCGGGTAGGACACGATGCCAATAAGAGAAGGGCCCCAACGCACATGGCTCCGTTTGAGCAGCCTGGGGAAATGGAGCGTTAGAGGAGAACTTGCCATCTGTCTGAGGGGATAAATGCCCAGTGGAGCCCCTGTCGACGATCAACGGAAGAGGATCACGATGGCCTGTCCTCAATCGTAACTTCTTCCCAAATACAAGGCGCAACCCCGGCTCTTCCCGACAGGACGACCATCTCAGAGATAAAGAACTGCCATCGTAACAGAGAGGCCGGTATCTTTGGCAAGTACGATTGCCGCTTTCGGTGGCATCATACTCGATGCCTTGAAGCTACGACCGTGTTCATTTCCTCTTACCACGGACAGTCCAACATGGATGGCTGAAAGGCTTCAGTAGAGGAGAAAGCATAAAAGCGGATATTTTCCACAAGCAGTAATGGTTTAGGATGAAGAAGCCACTGACTTGGTTGGGTTGAAACAGTGCAGATCATGGTGAAAAGGCAAGAAGGATGAGGAGAAGTACAAAAAGAACATGGCCAGCTAATGCTGCACTGTGTGATTTACCAATGAAGCAGATGTCTTCGCACAGTATATCCGGCCCGCGAACTTACACCTCATGGGATCATGACACCTGGAGCTCTTCAGCTACACGTTGAAGGCCAGATGCATATTTTCGGGCTTCAACGTCTTGGTTTTCCCGACTAGAACTCTCGGGACGTTGACAGCGCCCTCCGATAAAATTGAGCCTCAGCAGCACGTCGGAGACGAAACTGATCTCACAATCTTTACCTCATCAATTCACATGGTAGCTAGATGTAGAAAACAAACACACGACACCTGCAGCAATAGGCTCTTACCCCTTATTTCTAATGCGATTGCAAGATGACGGCGATCCTGGTCACTACCTCAATTGCCATCTAGCGGTCTTCCATTTGAGGTGAGAGGTTCTAACAATTTGATGTGATCATAAGTCGCACTGATACTTGATCCTTAATAGTTTGGTTCGAAGGTGTAACGCCCTATCTATATCTTGGTTCTTGATGTCTGAGAGTGCAGTAGAAGAAACCGACTATTTTTCCTGTGCTACAGCGACTACTTTACCTGTAGCTATACTCTAATCACTTTACCACCGTCGCTTCTATTGTTATCGTCGTTATCGTTATATCCGTCCTCAGTCTCGTCCTCGTCCTCATCGTCGCTGTCGCTACTATGGCTTTCGATAGGAGTGATCAAGTGCACAGGAAATATAGCCGCGCAGACACAGGAAAATTAGGCGGTCTTCAGCAGAAAGTCCCTCACCATGGCTATTGGGCGAGCCAAGAAGAGTCTGGATATGACAAAGAGCAAGTAAAGTTGAGGGTGAAGCCTCTCGCTCTGAACGAATGCCAAGAAATTAAGATCAGAAACGCATGGATAGCAAGCGACTCACCTTCACGGCAATATGGCGAAACCGATCAACCGTACGTCAGCACATCGCATCCAAATGAAGAGAACGACGTGACTTGACCCCGCATCGCAGACGCTTATCGTGTCCAGTCAGACTTTGGAGGCCGAGTTTTTTTGGCTTGAACATGCGAATGTCGTCTTCAGCACTTACACGGCCTGGGCCTGCGTCAACAACCCCTGCAGTGTAACACGGGCATACAGCACAATGCTCCCGCCAGGTTCATTGACAAAGAATTCAATTTTTGCCTAGACTGGTGATTGTACACTGGCCATTCCAATTCTAAACCGTGGCGCCCCCAAATCACGTACACATGTCCTCCCCGCGCCCCCTCTCACAGCTTCCAAATAACCGGCCAAAAGCGCCGTCTTCCGTAGCTCTTCTCCCACCATTAATTCTATCGGTGGGGTTTCGCTATCAGGTAATGATTTAAACATCAACTCTCACACTCAAACGCGTCCTCCGACATCTGGTAAGATACAAGCAAGGCTACCCCGCCCCGATCAAGCCTTCCAGATGCGAGCGACAGCCTCGGTGACACCAACGTCGCTGGTCTCGAACTCGTACAGACCGAGACCGACGAGGACGGTCGCGGCGTTCAGCGCCCACATGGTGCCCTTGCGGAGCTTGGGGTACGTGCGGGTGGGGACGTAGTCGATGATGATGTTCTGGAAGCCGGTGTGGGAGTGGATGAGGATCAGGGAGCAGAGAATGGCGTCGGCCGTGGGGTTCAGGGAGCCGGCGGCGAAGGGGGTGATGGTGATGGGCACGAGGCCGGCAGCGAGGATGCGGTCGAAGCTCCAGTGGTAGGAGCCGTGGGCGGGACTCGGGGGAGGAACGGGGGCAGGGTCGTTAACTGTAGATATCACGGGTCAGAAGCGCTTCGCGGCGGGCTCAAGGACTTTGGGGTCTTTGTCGTACCTCCACCCTGGACAACCTCTGTGGATAAACGATTAGCAGGCAGTTCTCATGTACACCAGGCGCATGCAGTTTGAGAACGTACGAGGGCCGACGGGCAGCAAATCTCTCTTGGCGGTGGTGTGGAAGGCGGCGACTCTTGTCGTGTTGTTGACGAACTCCTTCTGGACGGTAGGCTTGAGGAAGGCAGAGCGGAATGCGCCAGTCTTGGCCATCCGGGCAGCCATGGCCGTCTGCCTCAGCAGAGCAGGTCGCACAAACGAAGCCATAATGTGTATGTCGCCGAAACGGATTGCGCTAAGGCTCGTCAATTGGTATTCGGAGTGGCAAGTTGGACGTTCGTTCGTGGACGCGTTCCGTCGAGGGTTTGCTGGACTTGGAATTGGAAGAGAGAATTAGAGTGGATGATGCACTTGACCCGACACTCTCGATAATGGGATTGCCGAGGAGCTTATTTCGAGTGTGCTGTGATTGGCCAGATTCTCCCGAACGCTGGAAATGCTCCACGTGATTCGGATCGCGGGCAACGACGGGACCTCTTCGGGGGTCCATCTGAAGAATTGCGGGGATCCGGAGGAACAAAGATGCGGGCAATGTCTTATCGTGATTCCGATAAGGAAATTTTTGGCAGAGGGTCTCGTCGCGCAACGAAGAGCCAGCCGGGGTGGATGTGGATGTGTCAGTCAATTCCGGGGCGATTGCAGGTTGAACATTCGACATAGGGTCCCCACCAAGTCGGTCTCTTTCGTCCTTTTCAATGTGTTGACAAGTGAAGCGTTCAAAAGCGGCTTACACGACGAATTCGCCTGAACGATGTTGTCGTCATTGGGACCCCGCCTCCCCGAATTACGGCGGAACATCTGCAGTCGATGCGCCAGGGTACCGGCGGTGCAGTTATTGCAGAATCAGCAAAGATGGATCACACAAAAGGTGCTCGAGAAGCGCAAGAATGCGGAACTCGACTGGGAGAACCGTGCTGAACTAATCAAGAAAGGAGAAGTTCCTCACATCTGGGATCTCTTCGAGGAGCGTGGCTTCATCAAGGACGTCGCAGGGTGAGCATCTTGGCGCCCTCTTCCCCCTCGAACCCCTCCGAGGCCGATGGCTAACCCCAGACCCAGACGTACACCACAAGTCAAAGAGCTCTTGCGAACGAAACGGATAGGCGCTTATGTCGGTGTCGACCCGACCGCCCCGTCACTCCACGTCGGCCACCTCCTGCCCTTCATGCCGCTGATGTGGATGTGGCTGCAAGGATATCCTGCGGTATCGCTGGTTGGAGGTGCGACGGGTAGAATAGGCGATCCCACGGGCCGGTTGAAGACGCGCGAGGTTATGGCGAACAGCGAAATATCAGTAAACATCACAAAGATCCACTACCAGATGAAGAAGATATGGGCCAACGTGGAAGCGCTTGCCCAGAAACATGGCATAAAGCTGGACAAATCGGCGAACAGGGCCTTGGTGAACAACAACATGTGGTGGCAGAGTCTTTCACTGTATGAAGTGATGAAGAGACTGGGGCGTTACATGCGGATAGGGCCTATGCTGACCCGCGACACGTAAGTACACACGGCCGCTCTCAATCAGCGGGGTTATTGCTAATTGGGACAATCAGCGTCAAGAACAAGATGGAAAACGGCGACGGTATGTCTCTCGCCGAGTTCATTTATCCCATGATGCAGGGCTGGGACTTTTGGCACCTTTACCAAAAGATGGGTGTCCAGATGCAGATCGGAGGCTCCGACCAGTTCGGCAACATCGTCGCCGGCATCGACGCCGTCAAGACGATCCGCGACTCCGAGGAAAACCCCCTTTTCAAGATGCCCGGCAACTGGACAGATGACCCCATCGGCTTCACAGTGCCCCTCCTCACAGACAGCTCCGGCGCCAAGTTTGGCAAGAGCGCCGGCAACGCCGTCTGGCTCGACGGCGTGAAAACCAGCCCCTTCGACCTCTACGGCTACTTTGTCAGACGCTCCGACGCCGAGGTCGAGAAGCTCCTCCGCCTCTTCACCTTCATGCCCATCGAGTCGATCCAGAAGACCATGGCCGAGCACGCGGAGGACCCCTCCAAGCGCATCGCTCAGCACACCCTCGCCTTCGAGGTCGTCTTCCTCGCACACGGCGCCTCGGTCGCAGTCCGCGAACAGAACCAGCACAAGTTCATTCACGGCAAAGGCCAAGCCCCCACTGGCGAGGTCACCGAGGGCAAGCAAGTTAACCTGAACAACGCCCCGAAGATGGACATGCAGCTGCCGCACGACCTCATTTACAGACAGGGCATTGCCCGCATTCTCTACGCCGCAGGCCTGGCCTCCTCCGTCAGCGAGGGCCACCGCATCGCCAAGCAGGGCGCCGCCTACGTCGCCGCGGCCCCCGGCCAGGACATGCGCGGGCTCGTGCCGGGTAACCTGGACTGGACTCCAGTGAAGATGTGGTTCCCCGAAGACGTGCCGAAGTTCCTGATCGACGGCCGCGTCCTCATCCTCCGCAAGGGCAAGCACAACGTGCGCATCATCGAGGTCGTCACCGACTTGCAGTGGGATGAAAGCGGCAAGGAGTACCCCGGCGAGCCCTTCAAGGGCAAGACACGCAAGACGATCCAGAAGTTGCGGGAGATTGCCGAGAGGGATGGAGTGAGGTTGTCCCGCAAGGAGCTGAACCGCATGGTAGCGGAGAGGCTGGCCGAGGAGGAGACGGAGATTGCCGTTGTGAACAATCCGGACATCAGATTTCCTACGAAGAGCGAGCGCCAAAAGGTGCGGGACGAGCTGATGAAGGCCAAATAGAAAGAGTTGACTGGAGCTCTAGAAGTTACGATACCATGTACAATGCCTGTACACTGACATGTATAACACGCTAAATAAAATGTAAAAATACCATTCCCATCATGAATTCCAAATCAGATACCTCAACGATAGAACACCGTCAAATCCCCGCTCGGCACCGGCAGAGCCTTGAGCTTCTCCATAATCTCTGCATCCGTCAGGTTGTTCTCCGTGATGATCTGGTCAAACGTGTGGCACCCGTCCGTATACTTCTGCAAAGGATCCCCGCCGGCCTTGGGCCTCGCCTGCCCCGTCGCCAGCGCCGCCAGGTACTGCTTCGAGACCACATACTTGTGCGCACGGTAAAGACACCCTTTGATCACGCCAAACTGCACCAGCCGGCGCACATCTACATACCGCAGCACGTCGAACCCGGCCTCCTGGTGTCCGCGCAGCCACTCCATCACGCTCTTGCCCACGCAGAAGCTCGTCATCAGCTTGATCAGCATGAAGTTGCTGATGCGCTGCCGGGCGTGGATGCACACGTACGCCGCACACTCGTCGACGATGCCGTCGCGGTCCGCGACGAAGTCGTGGATCCCCGGCCGCGGCGCGTAGCATGACCCGAAGAAGAACATGTCCAGCAGCAGTACGGTGTCGTAGTAGAGCAGGTGGCGCAGCGCGAGCTTGGCGAGGTCCAGCGACACGTCGGCAGCCCAGGCGATGCGCCGTACGTCGTTGACGCCGTCAATGTGCGCGACCACCTTCTGCATCGTCAGGTCCCACGTCGGGTCGACGATCTCGGCGAACTTCATCTTGGCGACCGGTACGTGCCAGCCCTTTACCTGCGGCGGGGTGGCGTGGTGCGGGAAGAGCTTCATGTTGATTGTGTTGGCGTCGTCTTGCGGGGGGGCAGTGTCAGTAGACCAGCAACGACTCGCTTCGGAAGATGATATGAGCAACTCACCGACGGGAATCATGCACTCGCCGTAATTATTCAAATCCTCCTTGACAATCTCCAAGAGCGTCTCAATCGGTCTGCGCTCCCCTCCCCCGGAGCCCTCCTGGCTCAGATACTCGTTCTGCTTCTCCATCTCCTTGAACGTTACGGCGAGCCGCCGCACCACCGGCTCGTACGGCGCCTGGTCCGCGTCGACATCCAGCACGATGCCAAAGTTGAAGATGAACTCGTTGCGCTGGTACTTCTCATGCGGGATCAGCACTGGGAACCCCAGGACGGCGTACTTGCCCTCCGGGTCCTGCACCGTCATGTAGCGATTGAAGAAGGCCTTGCGCGGCATGATGTACTCCTGCATCACGTCCCAGTCGATGAGCGGCGGCTTCGTCGCGCCGGGCGCGGATGTGATGCATCCCGGCGGCGACTGAGCCACAATGTGCGGGCCTATCGAGTGGCAGACGGTCAGCGGCAAGATGTAGGTGAGGGACGTGGTTGATGAGGCTCTAGGCGATGATTTGGGTCTGAGGAGATCCATCACTTACCCTCCTTGGGCAGAAACCTTGCATAGAAAATGCCCTGAATCATTCTTGCTACATTTTCAGATGAAAAACATTCGTCGTTGTTCTCTGTAGAATCCCAGCTGTATTAGCGGGATGACCGATGAGTTGATGGAGGAAACTTAGTCTCGTTGAGGTGCACGTTTTCTGAGCTGTGTGGACTAATCGCCCCATCAGAGCTGCCTTATCCACGAATGTCACTTCAGCCATCATGCCGACCCCAAAACTAAATGATATAGCAATATCACGAATCAGGTTAAGTGAATCGCACTGGATGATAATTTTATTTGTCAATGTGAAAACACGAGGAACTACTATTACAGCAATCCTCACTCCAAGCCGTCCGTGTAGAAACGTAAAGCGAACAGTCATAAACGTCGTGCCTGGTCAATTTCCTGTCTCCTCGAAAATGCCAGTACTAAGGCCCAAGGCAACTAGGTAGGGTATGTGCTTCTCCCTTTCAAAAGGCCTATCAACCATTAAAGCGTGTCCTCTTGCGACGCTCTCCTAGCCAAATGGCACGACCTCCCTGCTTTCCCCCGAATAACATGCCTCCACAGTCATTAAGAGCTGAGAAGATGCTCAATCGCACCCTGCACACTGCCGCCGCTCCTTCTTAGAGCTGCCACGTTTCTATCAAAGTCGAAAAAGCCCATGTCGTTGAGCTGGCGCAGCTGCTCAGCGTAGCGCTCTTCGGGAGGACGGTTGTCCGGGGGAGCAGGAGAGCTACCTGCGCCTGCGCCGCCTGCACCACCAAGTCCCCACATGTTCATCATCTGCTGCATCATCTCGGGGTTGATCTGGCCAAACGGAGAGGCGAAGGGGTTCGCCGGTGTCTGTCCCTGGCCTTGACCCTGACCTTGGCCCTGACCCGCGTAGGGAGGGGGCGCGAAAAGGGCAGCAAAGGGGTTGGCCGGAGGCGGGCTCGTGGTGTTGCCGCCTTGCGTACCCTGAGCATTTGCTGTAGCTCCAGCAGTGGCTCCGGCTGTGTTCTGCTCGCCCGTCGTGGTGCCTGCAGCACCGGCGGCTCCGGCTCCAGCTCCCGCGCCTTGTTGAGGAGGCGCAAATGGGCTATCAGGGCCAAACAGCGCACTGAGATCACCCAATCCTTCCATACCGCCACCCATGGGAGGCATACCAGGGAAGCCTGGGAAGCCAGCGAATGGATTGGCCTGGGCGTTTCCTTGCTGGCCAGCGGCCGCAGCTTCAGCCGGGGTGGTGTCGGTGGCGCCGGGTGCTGGGAAGGCCGTGTTGCCACCTCCTCCGGCCATGCTGCGTTGCATTCTCATTACGTTACGGAGCATGTCCGGGTTCGTCATCATCTGGCGCATAAAAGGTGACTGAATGATCTCGCGGGCATTAGGAACGTTGCGTAGATGAGGATTGCTCTGAATCATATAGTTAATGAAGTCGGGGTTGTCGAGGGCCGCATTCATCGTCTGGAGCATCGAAGGATCGGCCAGCATCTGGGCCAGCTGGTCGTCGGATGGCGGGGCGCCCATCTGAAGCGATAATATTAGCTCATGCAACGGGGTGTTGGATTGTAAGATTGGGTAGGTAAGGACTTACACCTCCATCGGCTCCGAAAGTCTCGCGGCTGGGCAGGTTGATATGACCGGCGTATCTGGCTCCTGTGAGGCCGGCGAGAAGGTTATTGGCGGTACCGGCCTGCATGTTGGTAGGAACAGCAGGAGCGGCGGGTGCGGAGGGGGAAGCGGCCGGCTGAGGCGCGGGGTTGCTGGCGGCGCTCTTGACCATGTGGATAGTGTTGTTAGGCTTGATCTTGTAGGTGGCGAGGCTATCGTCGTTCTTCATGACACGGCCAGAGTAGATGAGGCGCTGGCGCTCAACGGGAACCTTCTCAAAGTCGTCGCCGGCCAGCTTGGTCTTGAGGTCGAGCACGGTGGCCGACTCGGGCATGGTGATGACGTGGTTGCTATCCTGGCCCGTCTTCACCTTGAAGGTGACCTGGGCATCACTGGTGCCCTCTGCGTTGTCGGCCATGGCCTTGTCCAGTGTCGATGCTGCGTAGATGAAGCTTGTGTGTTGTTGGATGTATGCTAGGTATTTCGAGTTCGGGGTATCGCGAATGCAATGACGATGTGGCTGCTCGTGGGTGAGCAAGTCGCGGAGAGGTAGAGAGGCAAAGAAAAGGGTGGAAGAAAGACGAGAGGAAGGATGGCCAACGGAGAAGGAGCTGTTGGGATCTCGGAGAATAGATAGCAAGGTGGGTAGACGAGGTACGTGAAGCCGGACAGAGGTAGAGGTAGGAGGAAGAGGATCAGTTATTAGGCAGTCAAAGGTAGGTGGCCGGACGGTCGGTAGCTGCGGTCGCAGATTGGACGTCAGTGGTTGGTGACGGTGGATTGGACACTTGCACTTGCAGTGTGGGCTGGAGCCGAAGAGGGGCAACACTGGTCCAGTGGACAGTGGGCGCTGTGCGGCGCAGCGTTCGCCAGTGGGAAGCTCACGAATTGGGTGCTCTTTGCCGCACCACGCTAACGCTTGTGGGGCGGGAGTGCCAGGGTTGGCTCGGTCAGGGTTCCAGTGCGACAGGTGCATTCGGGTGGGCCAATGGCGCTGTGGTTCCGCGATCTGGACCGTCTGCTGCTGCTGCTGTTCCCGTCCATCCGCTGTCCGCGTTGCAGCAACACACAGACTCGACTGAGGGACTGTGAACATACCATTTTCTTTATCTCTTCCATGCTTACCCGTTGGAGGCTTTGCATTGCAGATCAGCCCGAACAGAACTCTTGCAACTCGTCAGTCGCATCTGTCAATGGTCATTGAGTTTGTCGCCATAGGGTCCCTAGATTCGCTACCACGATACCTCTACTCAGGTACCTTATCCAGGGTCGAACAGGCAGGCAGTGAACACCCCTAGCTCCAACTAAAAGCAGCCTAAGGGTGCTTCAGAGTCATCGCTTCCATCGTCATCCATGGCCTTCCACATCGATTTTGTATTCAATTTTGATGGTCATGTAAGAATGCCATCTGATGCCAAATATCACCAGCATGTGGCCACGTTTTTTATTCTTCCTCTGATCTAACTGAGGTATCTCAAGCGAATTAACCTGGGAAGCTGATTCTTGACCAACGTCTCGTGAACTACAGCACCCAACTGACATTCATTTTATCTGTCCATAACAGCACTGTTCCGACACGTCGTGTGCGAATCTCAATCCCATCAACAGCATGCCGTGACACACTAGCCACGAATCCATCACCGTCGTCGCCACACGCCACGGCAGGTGCAGTAGCTGGATATGACGCCAACACAACAGCGGAAACGTGGCGGGGAGGGCAGCCGGCGAGCAACATCAGTGTGGCTCGAGCCCCAGCTTTCTCCCCCGGAATTCAGACACCGACCCACCGATTATGCCTCGGCTCTCCTCCCCCTCGGCGTCTCTGAGACCGTCCGTCTGGGGTAGCAACCAGCTGGGTGTAAGCTCCGAGAGATTGCACTAAATCACATCTAAAGCTTTGAACTTCCTTGAATTCTTCCTCCGCAGACATCTCCAGCTCATCCGGTTATCTCTTAAGTGAAACTTCAACTTCGTATACCGCCAATTCCAAGTTTCAATTGAATCTCTCTCTATTCCCTGTGCCCCTTAGTAGGCGATCTAGACAGCCAACATCCATCACAATGCGCGGCATCCAAATTAAGGAATATGTCAAGGTACGCTCACCGACGCAGACACGGCTCACATGAATAATCGAGAAAACTCACACGCTCGATTCAACAGTCTCCCAAGGAGCTCCGTGTAACAGAACTCCCGGAGCCTGTCCCCAAGAAGGACGATGAATACCTCATCCAAGTCCACGCCACCGCCGCGAACTTCTTCGACATCCTCCAGATCCAAGGCAAATACCAAACCCAGCCCCGTAAGCCACCCTGCCGTCTCATGCATAAACCTCCCATCTCACACCCAACCCAGCATTTCCGTGGACCTCCGGCTGCGAATTCGCCGGCACGGTCCTAAAAGCCCCGGCCAAGGCCAAATTCCCCGTCGGCGCCCGCGTCTTCGGCGCAACACAAGGCGCCTTCGCCGAGAAGTGCGTCGCCCGCGAGAAGGAGCTCCTCCCCGTCCCGGACGGCTGGTCCTTCCAGGAAGCCGCCGGCCTCTTCATCACCGCCCCGACCTCCTACGGCGCCCTCGTCGTCCGCGCCGGCATCAAGCCCGGCGACATCGTCCTCGTTCATGCTGCCGCCGGCGGCGTCGGCCTGGCCGCCGTCCAGGTCGCAAAGGCCTTCGGCGCCACCGTCATCGCCACCGCCTCCACCCCGCGCAAGCTCGACGTCGCCAAGTCTTTCGGCGCCGACCACGTCGTCGACTACCGCGATCCCGAGTGGCCCGCGCAGGTGAAGAAGCTCACCCCCGGCGGGCGCGGTGTCGACATTGTCTACGACCCCGTTGGCATGGTCGACGCCAGCACAAAGTGTACCGCGTGGAACGGCCGCATCCTCATCATCGGTTTCGCGGCTGGCAAGATCGAAAAGGTCGCTATGAACAAGGTTCTCCTGAAGAACATCAGTCTTGTGGGCATCTTCTGGGGCCAATACGCCGTGAGGGAGAAGGAGACTGTGGTCAAGGTCTGGGAGGGAATCATGAAGCTCGTCGCCGAGGGCAAGCTGCGCGGCACAGAATTCACAGACGAAGAGTTCGTTGGACTCGACCGTATTCCGGATGCCTTGATAGCGTTGGGTAGCAGAGGCACGTGGGGCAAGGTCGTCGTGAAGGTTCCCCAGGACGGCCAGAGTAAGTTGTAGAGCGGCGAGCGGACAATTGCAACAACGCGGGATATTACAGACTTTTAGAAATCAACTTGGGTACCTTTGCACTTGTGGTATATTCTCTTGTTTAGGCTTCCACTGATTGGAAGCTGGCGTACGCCCCCTCTATCTCTTTGTGTTCATGCATTCGTAATCATCCCTTCCCATATGTCCGATTCGCAACCCGAAAACAAGCGAACAAATATTGCCGCCCTCTCTATGCACTTCCCGTCACCTGGGTCAAACTCCAAAACTTCTGCAGTACGTCCTTATCCACATTGATGGCCCACTCCTGCTCGAATTGCTGTTCGCCTCCTGAGCGCTGGACCACATCTTGAAGGCGCTCCTTGACAAAGTACATGGCGTTGACCGTGTGAATGGGGTCTTTTTGGGTCCATTCCGTCTCCTTCAGGCTTTTCGGCGTCTCATAATCATTGGGCTCCATCTCTGACCAAATCAGAGAGTCGGTCCCATCCGTCAAGCCGTCCTGAAGTTCGGAAATGGTGCCTGTCCATAGTGTGAAGTAGTCCTGAAGCTTGGCCAGAGCCAAGTTCTGCATGGGTTGAGGAAGTTCCAGGAGACGCGTCAGAGCTAGAAGGGACAACTTCTGTCGCTCAAGATGATCAACACCATCGAGATGGAAAAACCACTCCCCGCTCAGCCAGGCCCAGACATGTTCCACGGGCCCAAACGATGACAGCATCGTGACGAAGAGCGCCGGGTCGGCAATAACCAGTCGAGAAAGGATCGCAAAGTAGTCGCGCTCTGTTATGGTGCTCAGCTTGCTAACCTTCTTGTTCGGTCCAGTGGTTTGGTTGGCCTCCCAGGCATTGTGAAGGTTCTCCAAGATCTTTTTGAGGAATCCAGTCTCCAGCATATCTTGGATAATGACCGACGTGCCATTGGCTCCGCCCAGCTCAGACGCAGCACGAATCATATATTCGATGCAGACCGTGCCCTGTCGAACCTGTTCCCGACTCTTGGAGTCGAGGACCCCGGATAAAGCCTGCAAAAATGGCCGTCGCAGTCTGTCCTCGAGGACCGCCTGTGTACCCAAAAGGATATAAGACTCAACGACCGAAAGGGCTACTGCTGCGGTCTCAGTCTGGTACTCCAGAAGAGGCAGGGAAAGCTCTGCTATGCTCATAATGTCAGCAGAGACAGGAGGGTTGCTCTGCATCAAAACCGAGTTCCACAGATCTAGAACTTCGTCAATCAAATATGTGTGGAGATCAGAGCCATTCTTTGCTGCCTCTGACAATAGAGGGACCATCAAGTGCTGATATCTCTGAGAATCACTGCCCATAGACATGACTAAGGCGGCGAAGATGGCAATGATGGCTTGCTTGATCATGTACTCCTCTGTTCCAGAGTTCTCCCAGATGCTTGGAAGACTAGACATGATGAAATCTCCAAACTGGGAAACATGATGCTCCAGTCTCGTCACCAGAATGCGCATGGACTCCAAAACAGCCAGCTTCGTCTCGTCGATGTCAACATTCTGAAGCAGTTGAAGAAGCTCATTCAGTACATCGGCGGCATAAGGGAGGAAAGCTTCCGCGCTGAAAGCAAGCTCATCCACGATCCATCGAAGTTGACGCGCGGCGGTAATACGAACGACGACATCGTTTGTAGCATCGGAAGGATTAAGGAAATGACGGAACATTTCGTAGATTAGTGGTCTGCTACCATCAGCGATTTTGACAGTGACCCATTGGCTGACCATGATCGCGATTCGGCGGCGGAGGACTTTGTAAAGAGGTCCTTGCTGCTGGGCATCCTGAACAACAGTAGAAACCAGTAAGGCATCAAAGTCGAAGTGATTGGCAACGTTCGGTGCGGCCAAGCCCAAAGCAGTGTACACTGCCTCCTTGGTAGCGATATCTGCTTGTGGGTTTGTCGCAGTCTCAAAGTAGGAAAGGAGGGGGGGTATCATGAGTTGCTTGAAGTTGACGAGAAGGTCCAAGAAGAGTTTCTCGGCACAGGGGCGCACCTCCCATTCGTATGCATTGCCTTCACTCTGCTCTTGTTGCTCCCATTCCTCTGGCTCTTCTTCCCAGGCGTCCAGATCCGCTTTCCGGAAAACAAAGAGATGTGTGATGATAATGTTTGCCATTTGAACCACGAAGTCGTCCTTGAGAAGCTCCTGCTTAATGAGGGCCACAGCATCGTTCTCGTCCTTCTTGGCCTCTGTGCTCTTGTACTTGAAGGTTTGCTTTGGGTAGAACGCTATCCTCAAACATGATCTCATCAAGAGCAGGGCTCTAAGCGCGAGCCTCTCCAGCAAGGGGCCCTCCACCTTGGACTTTGACTCTGATTGTCCAGAGTCACCGGATGACTGGCGAATTCCCCCTGACTTCTCGAAGACTTCGGCGAATTTGGCAACCAGGTCCCAGTATGCGTGTACAAGGGGTAGAGAGTTAGGAAGAACAGCGAAGCTGGCAGGGTGTGACTCGGACATGTCGATGTGAAGCTTGGTAAACTGCAAGAGGTGCTTTCCCACGGTATCTTGGTAAGGGGCCGGTACGTGAGAGTCGTGGCTCACAAAACCGAGGAACTGGCCGAAATGGTTTTGTGACACAGTCCAAAACTGCTGAACCGTCTTGTCATTATGTGGTGACTCGTAGCCAACAACGAGCAGGCGGCGCAGTATCTTGAGAGAAATCAGGCTGATGAGCATGGCCAAGTCGGCCTCATCTTCGTCGCCACGTCCGTTTGTGAGGAATCCCATCCAGACTGCCGACTTCTCCGTGTAAACTTCTCCAAGCAAGTACACAATTTCAGGAGTGACGGATTGGAGTGCCGTTTGCGATCTCCGCAGACGAGCAGTGCCCAGTTCCTTGACAACGCGGAGCAGGATCTGCAGAGAACCGTGCAAATGTTGTTGATTGCCATCCTTGGAGCCTCTGACAAGACCAATAATGTTGGACAGGGCATCCGGCCAGTGTTGAGGGTAGTCAATTCTAATGACCTTGGCGGTAACCAAAGAGTTGTGCAGCGACAGGCCCTTCTCCTCCTCTTCCAGTGTACCCTGGAACAAGCGTTGTCGAATGAGGTTCTTTTCCTCGGGATCCAAGCCGCCTTTGATATTTGAGAGCAGACGCCAGCACTTGTCGATGCCGTTCTTGAGCTGGATCACGGCCAGGAATCGGATGTCGAAGGGAAGGGACTTGTCCAGGAAGATGGTCTGCGGTAAGGAACATTAGCTTATGGTGCCAAGTCAGAGAAGCTAATTGGGGAAGCTACTTACCTGCAAGGAGGAGAAATAACCCTTCTCGGTTTCCCACGATGTGAGCTGTTGGCCAGCGGCCTGTCTACGGGCATAGTCGGTCGAGGTCGCAGACTCGAGGGCTCTGCAGAGCTCCTGCAGGCTGAGAGGGTTGGCATCGCCGGGCACCTCAATAGCGAAGCTCATCGTTGCGGTCTTCCTGGTGAGCGACCAAGACGTCGGTACCGGTTTTGTTGGTCCCAAAGAGGTCGACGTAATGACGTTCGAATCGGAAGGAGGCTCTCGTATGGAAAAGGCGGCGGGGAGGCGGTAGGAAATTTAGGCACGCCAGGCGTTATCGCCTGTGGCGGGGCAACTCACTAACTGGCGCGTTGGGACACTCTCACAGTTAGGTTCCGGGTTGGCACAGGGCGCCCATCGCGGGGTAGTGGGGCGCTGAAGAAACGGTGCACTGTGCAAATGGAAACGGCAAGCAGCCCAGGATCACCACACCTCAAGAGGGAAAGAAGGACGACGTGAGGCAAATTTGCGCGCTTTACTTTGCTTGCCTAAGGTAGGTAGGTGCCTGGGGTAGTTATAAAATTGGGTACATACCTTACAGGTACGAAAAGAAGGTTTCTTCGGCTGATATTGCATGGAATTTCCTGTCCTACCGTCACTGGCTTCCAGAAGCAGCATTTCGAGCATGGGCCTAGCTGCTTGAGCATGGGCGGGAGGAAGCATGTGCCACACAACCTCTTCAACTGCATCTTGCATCACCTACCTTACCTTTTCTGTGCCTTCAAACCCTCGCCAAGCAGCTCGTCGAGGTCAGAACAATTTGCTCTTCGGCTGATATCCGGCCGCATTGTCAGACACTACCCCCTCTTGCGCATTCCCTGATACAGAACGTTTGTTGCGATTTGTTAAGCATGTATTTCTCAAATGACTATGAAGAGCAAACTCCTAATTGTTTTTGTTTCTGTGGTATGTATAGGCACGCCATAACTCCTCTTCCTGTCGGGTTTGAAATATCAGACTGTAGCAATCGCAAAAAGCTTGGATTGCTCGACGTTGACAAAAACCGCTTTTTCCTTCATGAAACAAACATTGAACATGATAAATCGAAGAAAATAACACACAACATGTGGAAATCTCCCCTTCTTTCGTAGTCGCCAAGCCGACCTTCTCTCAGACTTGAAATGTTCCAGTCAAGCCCGTACTCCAGTGAAGCATTTCGTCCGCGGTCCGTGGTTCGGAAAAAGCGAACATACTAGGCTCTTCCGCATTCCCCGAAGATGTCATGTCGTTGATGAAGGCATCTAGACACGGGTCAAAGTGCGGGACCATGTTACGGTGGCTCGTGGCGTCCATGTCTCTCAGCAAGTCATTCACCTCGTTACCAATGTTCTTCGCAATGGGCCACATCTCTCCGGCAACCTTCAAGACGCCCAACAGGAGGTCAAGCTTCTCTCGCAAGGCGGGCGACTGGACTGCCCCATACATCTTTGCGTCGAGTAGGGGCAGCGCAGCCCCTCGTAGTCCGATTATGCAAGCCGGACTGTACTTGGCTGGAGGCAGCGAAAAGTTGAACAAGCCGATGGTTGAAAGTCCTGCTTGGAGCGCTGTCGAGCACTCGAGCCACTGGTATGGCGCAGTGTGAGATACTGGATTCCGAGACGGTGGTGATTCGCGTGTCTTGAAGAGCGGACCAAGACTCAAGAGATCTCGGATACCGAGATCCAAGGCTCCGAGGGGCAGCTGCATTCTTATCCTCAAACTGAAACCATTACGTCAGGAGCCTGGACCAGAAGCAGATAGGGGTCAGTCACATACCTGTGAGCGTAGGCCATTGCATGGAAGAGAATCATATCTACAGCGCCACCAGAATCGACCAACTGTTGCTTCCACTTGGGCAAACTGATCAGCCATCCGACCAGTCTGGAATCGGCTCGGTCGACGGTATTTGCTAATAATTCACGAGGCAGCGTAGACATTGGGAGAATCAACTCCCCACAAAGCCGGCAGAGGTCGATCAAGTAAGTCCACGAGGAATAGCTTCTATCGTCCATGGGATCCCTGGCGTCGTACTGTGCCAGAGATATGGGTTGTGGTATTTCCTTTTCGCAGTCAGCTTCGCGTACCAGAGAAAGGTAACAGTCCACTTACTCCTGACTGATACTCCCATTCTTCGCAAGGCAGTCCCGTGGTTGCCACGACCCCAAGGAGGGTGAAACTCGGCAAGCCCTCGCGCATCGCTCGCATGTTGCCATGAAAATAGAGTGCCCAATATGTTCTGCGGAAGCTTTCGGCCATGAATAGATCTGGCTCGGCATCTGCAAATGCCCTCTCGTGCATTCCAAGGTCAAGTGCCATCTGAACCGCCGCATCCATCCAGCCGTTGCTTAAATCCACTCGGTTCTCTCCAAAGGCCGCCACGCTTAGGACGAGAAGCCCCTGGACCGTCCAAGGAGTCATTGGGAGCCCTCCGCTAGCCAGACTGAACGCTTTCTCCCTCAACTCTTCCGAAGAAATGGCTCTAGAAAAGAGAGATCCCACATAGGTGATGCAGCTGGCGAGGAAGTGAAAGGACTTAGGGTCAGACCGGATATGGCTTAGGAGCTGGGGCTTGGGTAGAAGCCACGAGTGTGTGTCGTGGAAGTTGGTGAAATAGAGGTCGAACAAGAATGAAGTTGGCGAGGCCGTCCTAGGGTCGGGGAATTGTGCCTTGTTCAGCGACCAACCTCCCGGTAGCCTGTCGACTACGTTGATGGGAAAGTCAAAGTTGGCCAGTTCTGGAGAGGGAAATGATGTCGCGGTCTCCGATGGAGCTGAAGGGGGTCCAATGGGATCGTTGATAAGGCTTCGCTTTTTGGGATCTCGAATGCCTCTCCTGGACTTGGCATAGTAACACGTCTTTTCCTCTAAGCGGCATCGAAGGCAAGCAGGCAAAGCTGAGTCGCACTTGACATGCTTGGACCTGCATGGAACACAGGCCAATGATGCTCGAATGGTGGCCTTGGACCTCGTAGCGCCGGCACGCGGTTGGAAATCCGTCATGCCACTGGCTGACCCCGGGCTGGATGTCGTCTCGGATTCCATCTTGTGTACCGCGAGTCTGGCCACAGCTTGTTCTTCGTAGGTAAGATCAAAGAAAGAAGAAGTTGATTGTTCTGGAGCGTTCGATGGCCTCGTGATGATTAGAAGTCGAGCGGCGAGGGTTGGCGTTGTTTATGTAACTCGTAGGATGATGAAGACGACGGCAGGTGCGTCGTGGAGCACTCTCAACCCTGGTCAACTCGGCCGGATGCCTCAATGTTACGTTTTCCCATTAAACGGTTCTGGCAGGTAAGCAATGCAGTGACGCAAGAGCAAAACGGGCAAAGGTGTGAGTGCCTGAGTAAAGTCGGTATGAGCAGCACCGACTGCTGCGGGAGGCCCATGTCCGCCGCCACTCCGCACATGTTGAGAGCCTGGTCAGGCATTATTCCCTCGCCTGTATGGGGTTTGAAGGACGAAATGGCGTGGATATGAGTCTTTGAGCCATAGAGTGAAAAATAGAAGCAGCTTGGTAAGCTTCTGTCGAGGGTCCGTATCGGGGCTGGGTTACGTCGAGGCTGGTCCAACAACACCACCACGCTCCGGTTGATTGGACAAATAACGTTAGGATGTACACCTGGTTGAAACGGGTCTTAGTTATCCTGCACGTGTAGCACTTGCTAATCAGCCTGCTGCACGTTGCCTAGGCTGAGCCTTCCCGCTTTTCCCGTCAGCCCTAAGAGCTGGCTCAAAGTCATGTCTAGCCGAGTAGTGGATTCCGATTCATTCTCCGAGACGCTGGAGCGCGTGAAACTTCTATGGCACCCAAAATTCACGATATTGTGTTCAAGAAGGATTGGCTTGAAACGGCCAACAACCGTTTGATACATGATGGATGTAGGAACGGGGAAATTTGCGTGATACCAGGGAGAACCCAACTTTGGGACGGACTTCCCGTGCTGTCAGCTGGCGCAGACGCCTGGCAGAGCTCCGAACCTCCTCGGGGGCTGTAATCAGAGCATTCCCTGCTGCCAGGCTTGCTCGCTCATGATCCAAATTGTGACTGAGTAACGTTACCACATCGTGAGAATTCCATGAAGCAAACATGCGCCACGATTCAGCCAAGGGTATCGCTTAAGTCCGATAGCTAGATCAACCATCATGCTCAAGAAGCGGGATAATGAAGATTCCAGAGCAAAGGGCGGGGACCAAAGAACGCCACGCTTCTGCACCGGAAGACAGGTCGTACGAGCCGGCACAGCCATAACAGCTCTTTTGCAAAGCCATCCCGACTTTTGGGACCGGGGGAAGGGGTTTCGACATAAGCTTGACTTAGATTCTCATCTTGATGACCGGGCAATGGCCAATCAGGGGGACGAGTAGATGTGATCTGGGCTGCGGTCAGTTCTTAAAGTCAGCAACGTATTGGTGGTTGTGTAGAGGGTGCTTCCTGTCTGGGTGTAGCTGCAGGCTCTGGCATGCCGGTAGGTCAAGGTAGCGAATCGTCGTTCGAGTATCGCTTGGAGTGCATAGGCCCGACAAGCAGCGGTGACGATAGAGACAAGAAGAAGGGAACCAGCATCAGAATGGGGACTGGCGCGCGCGGCCATATCCGAAGCAGGGAGCGTAGAGGGCGCTGGAGGTCGCGTTGAGTTCGTCCCAAGCAATCAGTGTTGACGCTTCCCGCCGGGATGAGGCCGGGACCTCGCTTGTCGAGGTGACACACCATCTGAGGTAAGCTGGTTCACCCGCAGTGTTGATGCAGAGTGCAATGCATGACAGATATGGTTTGTAAGATGGTCGCCGACGT
Source organism: Colletotrichum fructicola Nara gc5 (assembly GCF_000319635.2). Taxonomy (NCBI): domain Eukaryota; kingdom Fungi; phylum Ascomycota; class Sordariomycetes; order Glomerellales; family Glomerellaceae; genus Colletotrichum; species Colletotrichum fructicola. Next base: position 2,053,416 of record NW_027094057.1, read on the forward strand.
CCCCAAAAGTAGTTTTGACGCCGTGACTATGATGTGGTAATATTAAGGTCGGGCAAGCCACAGCAGGGGACCTGCAGGGCGGACGGAGGTTTGGTCGGTATTCAGACTCGAATGTCGGGGTCTTTGATAACGGAAAGTCAGTGGAGAGCCGATGGAGGCACTCGTACCCGCCGCAACGTGGAGATCTTTGCAGGGAGCAGTACCTTAGGTGCAAAGGGTGGCCCGGGCGCCCCGGTACGTCAGATGCTCCGCCGGCCGACATTTCGGCCCAGGCCACCGCCTGTCCCCCAGCATTGTTGCCCGCGGCAGTGGAATGGCCTACTGCGAGTCGCTCGCTGGAACGGCGGACCTCGGCTCATTTTCCGACACCCATCCAACTTCCCATCCCCCCGTCGTCTTCGACAACCTGGGCAAGAGGTGTGATGCTCAGCAATTTGCATCTCGCCTGCACATTCCACCGCCCAATGCCGCCCAGATGACATCGACCAACTTTGCGCAAGCGCAGCAGCGCCTGGCAGCCCGACGACAAGCCCGCGAAGCAGAGAACGCCGCCCGAATCGCCGCGCAACACGAATCATCACGAGCACGCGCCCAGATTGACCGGCTGCCCTTCCCCTTTAGCCGACTCGGATCAGCATGGGACGCCATCTCCTCCCAGGACGGCACGCGTCCGGCCTTCAGAGTCGGACAGGTCGACGCCGAACTATTAGACGACGAGTTGCTGGAGCTCCTGCGCGGTCAGGTTGGTGATGCGCTCAAATACTTTGCCGGCGGCCACCTGAAAGACGACTGGTCAGCTGAGATTCTCTTGGCACTGCGCGCGGTGCTATTCAAGCTCACCGTGTGGGATCACGATGCGACCTATGGTGCAGCGTTGCAGAACCTGAAATATACCGACGCGCGCAAGGACGGCTCTGTTTTGGTGGCGCCCTCCAGATGGCAAAAGTCCCTCTACGGACTGGCGACTGTCTTTGGAAGATACGGCTGGGACAAATGGGAGAACTGGCTGCTGGAGCATGACGAAGGATACGGTGATCCCAATCCACGCCTCCAACGACTGTCGCGCATCACATCGAGAATCACCACCATACACGCGGGAGCAGCCTTCGTCTCCTTCCTGGTTTTCCTCCTGCAGGGGAGATATCGCACCCTCTTGGATAGAGTACTACGTATGCGCCTCGCCCCACCAACAAGCCAGGTGAGCCGTGAGGTGTCTTTCGAATACCTCAATCGGCAACTCGTCTGGCATGCCTTCACCGAGTTTCTTTTGTTTGTTCTCCCACTTATCGGCATCAATCGATGGAGGAGATGGATATCACGAACGTGGCGCAAGACAAAATCAATCATGACGACTAGCGGAGACGAAGAAAAGTCGGCCAACGGAGAGTACGGCTTTCTGCCGGAGCGCACTTGCGCCATCTGCTACCAGGACCAGAACGCTCTGGCAACTACGGAGACCGAGATCATGGCGGCTGCGGCCTCGAGCGGTGTCATTGGATCGGCCCAAACAGATATTACGAACCCATACGAGACTATTCCTTGCGGTTGCATATACTGCTTCGTCTGTCTCGCGACCCGGCTGGAGCGAGAGGAGGGCGAGGGTTGGACTTGTCTCAGGTGTGGTGAGCTGGTCAAAGAATGCAAACCCTGGAGTGGTGATGTTTTGGAGCCACCGAAGAAATCGCCGACGTCCAAGGTTGTGGCCTTTTCAGAAGACTCAAAGGATGCTGAAGTTGAGGCCGAGGTTGAGGGTGAAGAAAAGGATGACGACCGCAACGAAGTTGACTTTGTGGACGTGCCCAAAGAGAAACAATATTCTACGGATTCAGAGGAGACCGAGGACTCAGAGGGGTTCGAGGAGACCATGGACAATGACGAGGACTAAGAGGGACTCTGTACAACAACATCATGACGTTCGGCCTTTTTGATGGGCTCTTGCATCTAGATTACCACCTAGATCTACGCGCCGTGGGTAAACCGGCACTTGTTTCCACAGAGGGAGTTGAGGCGATTGTAAGAAGCATGCATATTTACGATAATATTTGGGAATACAAAGACGGCGACGGTATTCAACCCTTCAATCTTCAATCTCATTTCGTGTGCTCATCTACCAAACATCATGCGGCCCCCGGCCGGCGGTCGGAGGACTGCGAACTCAGCATGAGGTCTCCACAGGCCAACACATCCGAAGCTCCGCCCAAACAGCGCTAGCGCCCGGTTTGCCAGGGGGCCTGATCCGCCGTGTCCGCCAGAAAACCAGGGACCGTCCCAGGTACACGGGCGCCCTAGCGTCATAAGCCACTGAAATTCCAATTTACACTGGATGAAGTCCGGGATTCCTTTCCTCACACCACAAGCTACTACTGTACGACATCGAGCAAACATTCCTGCCAGACCCGCGTCATCCTGGACATAAGCAAGATCACGATAAAGCAGCATTCACTCTCGCGGGGTAATACTTCCTAGACTTTAAGCTCGAGCGCGTATCCCAAGCATTTCAAATCCAACCAACAACTGTCGAGAGAACTCGCCTGCCACGAGTGGAAAGTAAACAAACCACACCCAATGTCGCGAAGATAGACGATACCCTCCAAACTGCGAAGCGATGCCGAGCTTCTTCCAGTTCACGCAAGGCAACGAGTCCCGAACCCGCTTCACGAGCGACTCGTCTCCTCTACTAGGTCGCTTTCGCGCCGTACCCCAAGACTCCGATGTCAGCGGCCGCCGTCGGCGTTCCAGCACCCTCGGTCTCTTCTCCAACAATCGTGGCAGTGTGCACGTCGGCTATGGCGCGCTTCTCTCTGCAGCTGGTCTCGATAACAACGATGATGGTGCCGATAGAGTCGACTTGGAGGATCTGAGCTTATGGCAGCGGACCTGGCGCAGGATTGTCGACGTTTGGGTAGAGCCGAAGCAGAGTGCCGTCAAGAAGGTGGTTGACGTTTGGTGGAGTCGGTATGGATGTCTGGTGTTGATGCCCGCTGCTCTAGTATGTCACCACCAATGAATATGCCCTTGTTTGATTGCGAAAGAAGTACTGATTCTGATAAAATGCAGGCCATCGCGTGGTGTGCGCTGCCGTTTCCGCAATATCAGTTTCCTGACGACGATGACGACCGTAGTGACCCCGGGTCTGGTTCGGGGCGCAAGATACCTGGTCACGGAGAAGCACGAGTGCAGATTAGTTTCTGGTTCTTCCTATTTGTCTACTATGGCTTCTACAATATTACTGCCCTGATTTGGATCACCAAGGTCTTCAATCTTTACAGCCTGAACTGGTATGAACCCCCCTTCCAGGTGTATGGAGGAAGTCTCCACTGACTTACACGCTCACAGGTGGCCGCAATCCCTCGGCTTCCCGGTCACCATGTCTCTGATTGCCACTGTTTCAATAGCAGTGCCTATCCCGCTTTATCTTACCCCGGAAACACGCTTCCTCACTCAACATAACACGGCTTGGATCTCCTGGACGTTTATCGTCATGGCTATGCCGGTAGCTATAGCGTTCTGCATTCTCCTTACCTCAGAACGCCACCTGAAATTACGCCACTCGCTCTCTGAGACGCAACGGATCTTCACAACGTCTTGGTGGACTGGTGAGGCTGAAGGGAGCATCCCTCGGCGAGATAATCGTCGCCGGCCAAACCTCAGCCACGACTCGTTCGACACGGACGCGGCGTTGCAGTTCGGCTCAGAGCAGCCCAGACACTTGACCAGCGTGAGGATACGGCGCAGATGGCTGCCAGCCAGCTTCGTCCGTTTCATCTGGTTCTGTCTGGCCTTGTTCGTCGGCCTCATGGCGTATGTGATAGGAGAAGCCTACGCAGAGATCTACTTACGGACGTTACCCCACAACAATTTGGAAACAATCGTCTACGTCTACAGCTGGATCATCACGGTCCATCTCCTCGACGCCTTGACAGGTTGGCTGCTTGGTATTCGCGAGGGTGAACGTGTTGGGAGCTACCCTCTCAGCTGGGTATTCAAGCTGTAAGCGAACCTCTTTTCCGTGTTACAGACGGCACATCTAACAAAACAAAGATACTTCATGCTCACCTACCAAACCTACGTTCGCGCGCTATACGCCCGTCTTCGCTCCCCAGAGCAATTCGTGTATCTTCAGATACTTTCCAGCAGCACGCTCATCATCCTCACCCCTTTGACGATGTCGCGCCTCTACCACCGCATCACCGTCACCCTCAACCTGACCGACCAGTCCTACGCGTCGTATCAAAAGGTCTGCACCCGCAACGTTTTTATCCGCTTCCTCGCGGAGAACGTGTCCATGGCGGCCTTCCTCGGCAGCGTCCTGGTTCTACACTTTGGACCGAACAAAGACGTCTACCCCTACTTCGCATTCGACATGAAGGAGGTTGGCGACGATTACGACTTCAACCTGACCTTCTGGGCCTCCTCGGTCACATGGGGCTGCGAGCTCGTGGCGTCCATCTGCGTCCGCGTGCTCATCCGCTACATTTTTGGGGTCGACGTCGGTATGGAGGGAAAGCTTGATCTCGCCGTCTGGCCTGAGCTGCTGCCGACGAGCGTGGCTGTCATGTTTCATGTGCTTCAAAACATGTTCTTCTCCATCATCCGACTACAATTTCCTTGAAGACACCTCCCACGACAGACTGCTTCACACCACATTTGCGACGTTGTTATGCCTCATGCTGCCCGATCTTATCACCGGTTTCATTGCCTCTTTTTATGAGGAATTGGATGGCATCGACATTGGTTATAGCCGTACCGAACGTATGGTCTTTTTTGATGACTGTTTTTCAACATTCAGCATACTTCTGTCCTCAAAGATAAGAGGAATGGCGAGTTGCATAAATCGCGTTGTTTCTTCACGACTCTCATTGCGTTTTTTTGGGTTAGTCTTACGCGCATGCCCTCACGGCAACCGTTGCTGAAGACCAAACGAGAAAGATACCCCTTCCCCTTTTTTAAATGTCTCTCACGACCATTAGATGTTAGATACCACAGTTTCAGAGCATGACCGCGGCGTTTTCGTTCCTTTTCATTAGACAGAAAGAAGACCGATGAGTAATAGAAGTAATGAGACGAAGATTACGAGAAGCAACACGATGACGCTTCTCCGATAATGAAAGGGCACTTGGCGCGCGCATGCACATCATATCATCTGCAGCAAGCGCGATAGGGAACAATAGCCCAACAAGACCTTTTCATTGCTTGGTTGTCTCACTCACACACTCACACAACGAACCGGCGAGAGAGAGAGAGAAGAGGGTGTCTAGATTTTTTAGGCCTCCCGTTTGGCTGATTGCGGCCACCTGCATGACGCTGTCCTACCCACCCCCCGGCCCAACGAGCGACGACACCCTCCGAGACGCTGCGGCGAGGCTGCCCACTGACAGCTCGTTCAAGCTCCTGTGCGGTTCGGGTTACCGAATGAGAGCGTCGCCGGCTTGCTGGGACGGTGTTGTCATGTTTGCAGATGTAGAGAGCACAGAAACTAGATTACCCCCCGCGCGGAGCGGTTTGCGACACACAGACAGACGGCCGACTAGATATGATCATGTCGTTGATAAGCCCGGCAGCAGGCAGAAGCGCCCTCTGGCCAGTGTAACGACCTTAGTCAAGCACGTCGGGGATCACCTCTGAGTCGCAGTGAGCTAAAGTGCCTCTTAGGAAGGGACGGGCCATCAATTGCCAACTGGCACGAATAAGGTCTGGCTTTCGTCCTCTCTCTCTCTCTCTCTCTGGTAGTAGTGGCGCGTCGTTTTCGAAGCTTGAGCAACGTCAGCATATAGTTACCCACATTTGCATATCGAACAACAGCATGCCTTCCCCCCCAAAAGTCGTGCACCTGCCCAGCCAATGGCGCCGAGGCCGGGTGGGAGGAGGCGGTGAAGAAGGGACGCTGTTTGCGCGCACTACGGTACGGGACCTACAGACTACGGCGTCTGTAGGTCATCCAAACTGACTCATTTACGGCGACTTGCGTGCTAGCGGCGCCGGAGGCACGGCATCTTCTTCTTCCTGAGGCATGCTGACTTGTATTAAACACCTTCTAGCTGCGGAATGTTTACCAAGGTCGTAACGGAAAGCCCCGGTTGCGCAAGTTGTTATGCCGGACGGGGACCGCCTCGACCTTGTATCGGAACGTTGTGAAAAAAAAAAAAAAAAAGGCCGCTAATGCAACAGATCTTGATGTTGCTGCTGGTCCCTCCGGGCATGTGAGTGAGTCGGGGTCTCTCGTCCATGGAGGCTGCCCGGCGTGTGGGCGAGTGCAGGGGTGCCGGGCGAGCAGGAAACAAACGTATTGAAGGTTTGGCTCGGTCCCAGAGATGTCGTGCTGTAGCAAGGTAGTCTTCCTGATGACTGCCGGCTGACCGAGCAGAGCCTTTTGTTTCATTGGGAAAGGCAATCGTACGGGCATCTCGCAGTCTGTTTTATATCTAGGATTCTGGAGCTGGCGGATGAGTTCAGGAGCCCCCGAGAACAGAAGGTTGCATGTCAAAGGACGGCAGGGTTACGACGGTTAGCATCTCCGTCCGAGCCGCCCGGGGATACACACAGTGACAGGCAGTTGAGGACTTGTAGCACAGTACCTAGCTACGTACGGGACGCCTCAAATGCGACCGACCGGTGGAGATGCCGCGTCTCGTCCACAGCTTGAACGGGCCCAGTGGTGAATTCGATGACAAAGAGGTGATACCCTCAGCCACTCAGCGCAGTGGCCAAGGGTAGCACTGCTTCAAAGTGAGTCTGACGGAATGGCTTCCGGGCCGCCAGCGGATGGCCGTGAAAGCACGGCGTGCATTTGTAGATAGCGAGGCATTGCGGTTGTGTAGGACCTTGCTTACTGGCTTGAATCACCACTGCCTAGCGCCATTATCAAGATTGAATGCCTGTGGCGGAACAATGTCCGGACGGCGTATCTGATGCGTTGGAGCGGTTTTGACGTGAACGAGGTTCGTTACAGAGTAACTCGCTGCGTGGCTGTGACACGGGGCGGCTGTTGCGATCCAGACCGGATCGACCATGCACACTGTTCACAAGCTTTCCCAAGCTTGATCCGGGAAGATGGATGAGTGTCTGGCAAAAGGCTGACAGAACGTGGCCTAAACCCTACGTTGCCAGTCGGAGACCCATACGTCGTCAGCTAGAAATAGACACCTTCAGGTAAGGCGGTTCCATGTCCAGTGGCAGTTCCGGGATGGTGCTTGGAAATGATCGGATAAAATGGACGCAGAGGATTCGGATGGAACTTGAAATATGGGGGCACCGAAGAGATGCCGTTGCAGCTTGCCCGTCTTGGGGGATCCGTCTTGTCTGAAGATCCAGGCACCTTGGCTGAGATATCGGTTCACCAGGGCCTCTTTGTGAGCTGAGTGCTTGGTTGGGTAGTTCATCGACTAAAATGTGGTGTGGTGGTGGGATGAGTACTTTGTGATTGATACCGTTGAGAAGTGACGGATGAGCAGCGTAGGCACCGCCGGGTGAAGGAGGAAATCCCGTCGGACATGGGTCCGTTCGTGTCGAGGCGCGGGGGTTGCGAGGCCGTTCATGAGCGGTATTGACTTCTGATTCGACAAACGCCCTGGTCGTGACTCAATGCGAAGTGATGGCAGGATGATGCGATGGTGGTTCGCCCGTTGCTCTAGACTTTGATGGTCCAAGGAGTATGGACGGGGAGGATGAGACGTTTCGACGGGATGAGTGGGGTGTAATATGATTATTGATCGAATACCACGGTGAAAGTCAGACACCGTATGGAAAAGGACCCTTAAACATCAAAGCTGACGATGCAGACCAGGCCTGGAGTGCGTAGGGACAGGCAGAGATCGGTAAGTACTTTGGGGCAGGTGTAAGGACCCTGGCTGACACAGCGCTGTTGAGTGTATCCGTAAACTCGTCTTGCAAGGCAAGATGCCCAGCTGAAGCACGTTCGTATGTGCTACCGGGGCTTTTGTTGCTGAAGTGGGTTTTTGAGTTCCGGTTTGACCTTGAGTTTGAGCTTTGCTGGATATGGACATGCCGGTCCGACAAAGCAACCGTGGCAGGCCGTAGAGCCATTTATTGAGCAGGTTGACAGAACGCAGCATCCTCAGAAATTGATAGGCTCGTTGCAGAAGCTGTGGTTGAGCGATGGTATCTTGGGCTGGCCGCCGCCCAGAGCGAGCGAGCAAGCAGGTCCAGGGGTCACGGCCAAGACGTAGGGCCGGTCTGCTTCGCTGTCCCCGTAAAAGGCCCCGAGAGGACAGGGAGGTGCATGGGCTGAATGCATCTAGAAGCAAAACAGGAACGAGTGGCGTTCTAGGGAGGTGCGGAGAGGAGGGATAATGGCATGTAGGAGGATGTGTTAATGGTCTGAATAGCACGCACGCAGCGGTCCCATCGAGTTTTCCGGTTGGTCGAAAGACCTCAAGGCAAGGAAGAAGGCCAGGCACCTTACTCTGGGATTCTTGGGTAAGAGAAACGGGGGCGGTTGCAAAGACTTAGACCGCCGCAACATGGCAAGCGGTGCGGTGCAATGCAGTTGACGTTGATCTCGTCGTCGTCATAAGCGCCGCTTCCTGCCCGACAACATGCAACAGCTCAGAAGCCGTGCTTCCATCCCTTCCCTTCCTCTCCACTGCCATTATCCATTCTCAGTCCGATACCCTGCATTCAACATCCAACAGGTGTCTTCCAGAAGTACCGGTCCTGCCCTATCGTCTCCTGTCCCTCTCGTCTCCTCTGTTTCACTCTTCTCCACTGCACATCCGCCTCACGTCTTCCGGCTTCTCCTGTGTCGTCAGTCAACCTCGTCCATATGGTATTGTGATAATGGATGCCTCTTTCACAACCTTGTTGAACGACTCGCCGCGGACCATGGGCAACTTCAGACGTTTGAAACGAGCCGAATGTTTTCCGCATGGTCGGACTGCTACAATCCCCACATGTTGAGAGGGACGTGTGGTCTGTAGCATCTGCCCTTTGAACTTCAGTTGACGGCAACACAACACAGTGACAGTAACACAGGCAATTGGCTTCAACATCAGCGTCAACAATGTCATCCCAAAACCAAGCAACCTACCGACCGCCATTGAGATGACCGTGACCGCACGGCACAATGGATCCCAGCCGAGCCGAGCCCATCAACAACCTTATTCGAGCAGCATGCGTTACCTACCTTATCCGTACGGAAGATGAGGTCGTGGAATGGCGTGGCATCGTTGTACCACCTACATGCGCATGCAGGAAGCTGCACTGCATCAGCCATCGCTGCATTCCCATTCATCAGTTCTAGACAGGACAGGGAAACGGCAAGGTTCCCGGCCCAATCCAGTCCAGTACGGATACAGCGTTGGTGCCCCGGGACCACAACGGCGTCGGGCTCACGCTCATGTTCATGCTGGTGCTGAGCTGCCTGATGTGCGTGAGACAGAAACACAGCAGCTTGCACCCCGGTCTGGGTCTCTCGGAGATGGTGGCATAGTGGGGTAGTGCCTCTTTGCTCCCTGGTGCAGTCCGTTCGCCGATGGAGGGGTCGATGTCGCGTTGGAGGGGCAGAGAGGCAGAGAGAGATACAAGCAAGCCGTGCCTTGCCATGCTACCTACTATGCTGTGCCATGCCATACCATGCCATCCCACCTGCGCCAGAGCTGGCTTACCATTTGCTATTACAGGCAGATACCCATATCGTGCGAGGCGAGTTTCGACGGCGCAGAGGAAGAGGAGTGGAACATGCGAGAGCTGCCGTCGTTGCCCGTCACTGATGGCTCGGCGGTCTTCTGGTCGGAGAAATAATGCTTGAGCACGTTTTGTTCCTTGGGGACGGATAGGTTGTTATCGCCCAACATCGGCAGGATACAGGAGGTATCCGAAAGAGTATCCGAGAGAGGGATGGATGGGCCCGTTGCAGGGAAGAGACAGCAGAAGAAACAAAATTACCGCTGGCCTTATCTACCTTGGGAATAATAGCCCGCGAAGAGAGCTCTTCCCTATCTTGCAACAAACAATGAGGCAGGCCTTGCCTGGAACCGTCCCGTTGTCTGTCATTGGGAATGCCAATGCCAATGCTCATGCCCAGGTCCCGTCATGGCTGGCTCTTTTGCCCACTTTGAACCACACGTACCGCCGTAGTGACACCCTACCCGTATCACAACTCTCCACTCCTCTAATCGATGGCGCGCGTTCACTCTCACCACTTTTTTTTTTTTTTTTTTTTGTCTCCCTCGTCTCGTCTACTCGTCCCTTCATGATCCTGGACAACCACCACCCGGCACGCCCCTTCTGCGCGCCATCTGCCAGCCTGCTTTCGTGCTTTTCCTTCGTCTTTTCCTACAGCACAGTACCGACCTACAACTAAGGTACTCTTCCTTGCCTTGTCTCACCCTCCACCCTCCTCCCCTAATCCCGGCGAGCCGAGCTGGACTAGCCTCCGATTTTCAGTCCACAGTCTGATGAGTCTTTTCTCACACACCTCAATTCTAACCGCACACACACCTTTCTGGTTCGGTCAACAAGGCCTGTCCCACGCAACGGCACCTCAGCAAGGTACCTACCTACTAGGTAAGGTAGGTAAGTAGGTAGGTAGGCAGGCAGCGCAAGGCAATCAATGCGCAGGTAGGTACCTATTGAGGTAGGTACCTTACCCTCCTGCTGACTCTGGTGCAAGTACTCGGTAGCTGTAGCACACACAATACAAACTTCCCGTACCTCGACTTTCCAGGTTGTGTCCTAAACACCTGGCCCATCCGCACTTGGGTTGCCAACCTTGGCCTTGGCTGTAGCTCTACGACCTGCCGTGCCTGTTCTACCTGCCCGCCAGTTGTCGCGTCCCACACCCCTCCTTTCACTCACTCCGGGATCCGACCCCAAAATTTTCTCTCTGCCAACCTAGATACTGTCTGTACCTGCACATATCATTACCAGCCCGCCCGGAGACCTACCTTTATCTTTCTCCTCCTCTCCTCTCTTCTCTCTTCAACATGTCCTCTGAACAGATTCCTCTGTCTAACGACGCCTCGCCGGCACCAATTAACCCTCTGGCCGCCCATCCCGTCCGAGGAACCGCCGACCTGCCCGCCTCAAACACCAACGCCTCTCAAGATGCCCAGGGACGACAGCCCTCCTCCTCCGCCGCCGCCTCCCCCGAACTCGCCGGTGGGAAGGTAAAGCTCCAGAGCGCCCTGCGTCACTTCGCCGACTTCCCCATCAAGGGCATCGACTTCGTCGATATCATGCCCCTCTTCCTCGACCCCTCCGTCCACGAGACCCTCGGCTCCGTCCTCGAGCTCCAGGTCAAGGAGGCCTTTGGCCAGCAGATTCCCGACGTTGTTGTTGGCCTCGACGCCCGCGGCTTCCTCTTCGGACCCGGCCTGGCCCTCCGTCTCGGCACCGGTTTCGCCCCGGTGCGCAAGCAGGGCAAGCTGCCCGGCCCGTGCGTCACCGCCGAGTACCAGAAGGAGTACGGCTCCGATTTCTTCCAGATGCAGCAGGATGCCATCAAGCCGGGCCAGAAGGTCCTGGTTGTCGACGACATCATCGCTACTGGTGAGTTTTGCGACATGCGGCGGGCGGCAGAATTGCCCCTCCATGATTTCTGCCCCTCCATCGATTTCCCAAGTGGCCCCACTAACACCACCCACCAGGCGGCTCCGCAAAGGCGGCGGCAGACCTCGTCAAGCAGCTCGGCGGCGAGATCGTTGGCTACCTCTTCATCCTGGAAATCCCCGGTCTCAACGGACGTGAGAAGCTCGGCGACACCAAGACCGTCATCCTCCTCGAGGACGCATGATCGAATCACCCTCGATCTTCGGACCCCCGGCATCGGCCCCGATATAAGTCCCCATCGACCGACCTATCTCCCGAGGCCCGGCGGCCGACAACGTCTCACATCTCAGTTCTGGCACGCAACATGAGAGGAAAGCCCATCAACGTACATAATCACCCATTTTGGAACATTCTCCTTGTCGGCACCAAATGAGGGGCCTCAACCTGCCGAGACACGATTCTTCCCAAACAACCTTGCATGAGACTTGACTTCTTTTTCTACTCCTTTCCACAAGGAGAACAATGCGCGACAGCAGACATCGCGCTGGCGTTTAGGAACTTTAAAAAAAAGTCGGAAGGCACACTGATTGAAGAGACGCCATTCATAGAGGTTATGAGATTTATCAAAGATATCGGCTCACATTCTGAGCCGATGTGCGTAATCTGGGTTCTTAACAACTCACAACGCGATGAAAACAAAACACCAATTTCAGCATGAGAGCAGGTCTACCCAGGCTTTTCGTCATTGTAAGCAGTGACTCCCAACGGTCATCCCACGCTGCATGTCTAAGACACGCCGAAGTGTGGGGGCTGGCTATTGCATGTGAATGGAAGTCACCGACTTTCATCGGCTCGCACCAACCAAACGATGGTGCAAGATCTTGCGCAGAGATCCAAGTGGGAAGCGAAGCTACACCATCAGACGCAATACTACAAGATTTGTGTTCTGGATATGGTTTCTGTAACTCACCGTAAACTGTTTTTGATTCGTGTTCTAAAGGGACAATGAACGCTCCTTTAGTCCTCTTGAATATGGTAATCTCCGACCATGATCGATTCGTTCTCGCTATGCGCAACATACAATGGTAGGAACTGGTTGCACATCACCAATATCTCGAGGATCTCTGATGTCATATCTGCTCAAGCTGATGCGATGGCCCAGTCATCGAGACACGTTCTCGAGACCGCTTGATCCCTTACTCGAGTTAAGGGGGTTTTGGTACCGATCAGCTGTCGTGAAGTAAGTAGTGTTATTCAGCAAGAGTTGTACTAAAGGAAGAAACTATATCGTTTTCCCGTACCATGATGACTATATTGCCTGTGGTTCCTCATATGTATGTTTCCTCTGCTGGTATCCAAATTGCATCCCTAGCCCTCACTTTTCTCACTTCGGATACATTCACTCTGGTCGAATGTCAATCCTCTCCTACCAGCTATTGCTGTTTAATCTACAGATGGTCTTTGCTTGGCCATGCCCGCATGCCCTGAAGCTGATGTCTTACTTACCTGGGTGCCATCCGCCTCCAGGCTCACCCAAGTCATCCAACACGATCGTCGAATATTGATAAAATACTAATGTTCAGCCAACAAGCCAGCTCTATGCAGAATTCGTTTTATTTCCGACACTAACTCCTTTCACCGGGAACAAGTGGGACATGACAAACGGATCGTCAACCCGGATCTACAGGACAGTGCAACACAAACATGCCACATATGGCGAGGACCCCGCGAAGACGTGATGGCCATGATGTCACCCGCCGCGCCCTGCCCCTCGATTCACGTTAGATACCCCACCTCTAGCTCACTACCCTTCCTCAGGGAGCTTGGTGTCAGAAGAGGGGGATCTACTTGGGAAATTGTCGAATACATCCCCGTATTTAGACAGCTGTTTGGGTTTCATAATTCGGGCGCCTGCAGTGTAATTATCAAGCGTCGATGAGCTGGTAGACACCCCTTCACAATGATAGGCGATGCGGGGTTGACTTTCATATAACAAACACGATGCCCAGCATACCCGTCTCCGTCTACCTCATGACAGCCAAGCGCTTCATTCACACAAATCGGCAAATCCCACGAATAATCCCACGAAATGACCCTGAAAATTTTCCTGTGAGTCGTTCACAAATTGGTCTAGAAAACGATCCTCACTAATTAACCTAACATCACAGCACCGGCGTGACGGGTACCAAACGCTTTCCTCTCTAGACACAGGCGGGTTCTCGACTTACACACTCACACAGGCTACATCGGAGGCGACGCCTTCCATGCTCTCTATAAGCAGCACCCGAACTACGAGTACGCGCTCCTCGTCCGCTCCGAGGAGCGTGCAGCGCCTGTGAAGAAGGCCTATCCGAACGCCAATGTTCGCATCGTGGTCGGCACCCTGGCCGACTCGGACGTCATCGAGAAGGAGGCCGCTGCCGCCGACATTGTTGTCCGTACGTCTTGTGTCCTGCTCCGTGAAGTTGACATGGAGAATACAGTATCTGCACCCCTGATGTACTGAATGTTGACTGCCGTCTCTTAGACACCGCCGACTCTGCGGACGACGTTCCTTCAGCGCAAGCCATTGCTAAAGGTCTCGCCGAAGGCCACACTGCGGAGAAGCCCGGCTTCTGGCTTCACGTCTCGGGCACGGGAATTCTGCAATGGGTACGAACAATATCCCTTCCGTCCCGTCGTCTTGTCTAACACACGAGGGGACGACAGTACGACCAAAAACACGAGCGCTACGGCGAGGCCCCCCTCCCGGAGCAAGACTACCACGACATCCGCGACATCGACCGCCTGCTCAGCCTCCCCGACGAGGCCATCCACCGCAACGTCGACAAGATCGTCCTCGCCGCGAACTCCTCCCCCGCCGTCCGCACCGCCATCGTCTCCCCGCCTACAATCTACGGCCAGGGCCGCGGGCCCGTCAACCAGCGCTCCATCCAGGTCCCCGCCCTCGCCAAGGCCACGCTCGAGAAGGGCTTCGCGCCGATCATCGCGCCGGGTAAGACGGAGTGGAACAATGTGCATGTGCACGACCTCTCGGCCTTCTTCGTGACGCTCGCCGATGCGACGCAGGACGCTGGAAAGAATGCTGACCCGGAGTTGTTTGGGCCCCGGGCGTACTACTTCGTCGAAAGCGGCAACCACGTCTGGAGCGAGGTCGCGCGGTGGATCGCGGAGGAGGCGTATAAGCAGGGGTATCTGCCGGCGCCGCTGACCAAGGAGGCTACGATGAAGGAGGCGCTGCAGTCGGAGGGGGTGTCGAATAATAGCTGGGGTCTCAACTCGAAGAGCAAGGCGGAGAGGGCGCGCAAGTATCTTGGATGGGAGGGCAGAGACAAGAGCTTGGAGGAGGAGATCCCGGCGACGCTCTCGTGGGAGGCGAATTTATTGGACTTGCAGCCGCACGAGAAGATTAGAAAGTGAGCTGGGGGCCACCCGTTTGATGGCGGGAGGATCAGGTGAGCATGGTGATGATGAAAATGATAGTTAATGCGATTTGAATGAGATCTATCTATTTCAATGTTCTGGATGATGACATGGAGACCGGTTCTAGCTAGTCCTCCACCTGCTCGTGGTCAATGGCGAAAGTGACAGTCATCTCAACCTCATTGCTCCACCCTGGGTGCAGGCCCATCTCCTCCCAAGCCTTCTCGATATCAATCTCCAGTACCTTGTGATCATTCTTGCAAACAGACACCGCGCTGACAGGGATGACCGAGTTTTGGATGGTGACGAGGAAATCGTCGTGGATGGTAAGCTCCGGCAATTTAGAGATGTACAGACCTGGACATGATGTTAAGCTTAAGCCCTCCTTCAGGGAAGCTCAGGGACTTACCAAGAACGCCCAATGCTTTGAGACGGGTTTTGAGCTCAACCTTGCCGTCGTGTCGCAGCAAGAAATCACTGTTGACTATCGCTGCTGCTCCTGTCATCTTCCCCACGAGGCCCAAGTTGGCAGTCCATACTTTGCCCTTTGACTCGCTGTCAAAGCTGGAAAGGGGGTACGCGGTGAATATCTCATATCCTCGTACGTCCACCGAAGTGGTGAGAGCAGAAGCTGGTGTGCCCGGGGTGACAGGCGAGCTGACTTTTCCAGACGAGTGGGCACGAACGACGTAGCGCATGGAAGGCAGAACGCCAGCGAAGGAGCTGAGGGGGATGATCTCTGTCAAGGATCGGGCCGAGATATTGAAAACGCCCAGAATGGGAGTGCCCGTCACGGCTTTGCCGTGGTAACAACCGATCTTCAACAGGCCATCATCGTCGTATCCAGTGTACGGATCGATGGTCTTCCCTATGACGCTGGGACGGAAGATGACAGTCTTTCCTCGGATCGTCAACCCTGTCATCTGCTTGATGAGATCCAAGTTGTGCTGTCCCGGGACGTCGGTGATGTAGATCGGCCCACCACTGACGCATCGCGCTGCAGCATGGAAGCCAGAGTAATCGTGCACGGTCTGGAACATATCCCAGTCTGGTAAAATGTTCAGGTGCTGCGTGAGTAAGCTGTTGTGAGCGTTGGTCCATACGTGCCAAGGGTGTGAGGCTGGAATCTCAGGGAAGAAGTCGTCTGAATTTCGGCAGAGAATCGCGGGCTTGTTCCGAGGAAGCTGGTTGTAGAATAGGATTTGCGGTGTTTGCGACATGCAAGATATGGCTTTAATGCTAAAGTGGCGTAGTGAGGATATCGTCCATGCATCTAGATAGGCATCAATGAGCTCGCGACGGGCGGTGGCTGAGACCCATGTGTCTGTCATGAACTGGGCATCTGTCTTGACACCATCGATGCCGCAATCGACGAGGAATTTGTAGAAGTCATTGTAGAACTTGTCGACGTCCTCTTTGGCTACAACAGTCATCTTGCCACCAAGAGGTAGGTTCCGTCGCTCAGCATCTTCTCGAACAATCTCAACCGTCTTGTATTCCTTTGCAATCTTGCCATCCGGAGAGATACCCGCCCAGTAACCTTGAAAATTAGTCCTGCTAACCGTACATGCTTTGAAGTATCTCACCTAGTAGGGCATGCCACACAGCAATGTGCTGGATATGAGGATGCTTCTCTCGAATGTGGGCAACCGTCGCTTTAAGACCCTTTGGGAAAGCCTTCGGCTCGGCCTCAAACTCACACCAACCATGTTGGAATTGGCCGTGGCCTCTGTAATCGATGGTCTGCCAGTTGTCATCGATGATGAGACTGGTAACCTTGATGTTGTTCTCGGCCAGTTTGTCAACAGCGTTGAACACCTTCTCGTCTGTGAGACGCTGCCCAAGCGCGTTCCATGTACCTAGGCAGCCACATCAGCTAAATGCTTTCAGGGTTATGCGGTAGATATCACTTACAGAAGCCGAGTCCGTCATACCAATTCTCCATCCATTCCGGCTTGACGCCTTCTTCGATGGCTTTCATCTCGGCCTGCAACTCATTGCTGGCTTTCTTCTCTGTAATAACATAGTGTCTCGCCTGGTACATTACTGCAGCATTCGCGCTCTCGAAGTTGTCACCAATGGCAACGAGGATCTTTGCGTTCTCTGACGAAGATCCGTCGTTACGAGCCTATCAATGTCAATCAGAGACCGCAATGTCTGCTCACGAGATTCAAACTCACGTGAACGGATATCTGCCCAGCATCATCATGACGGAAAACAGATAGCACATTGTTGACCCCGCTCACGGCAAGGAATACTAGATGCTTGCCCTCGGAACTCAGGAATGAGCATAGCACAGCGTCCTTGTCGAGATGAAACGAGGTCTTGCCATGGCGGGGGGCTAGCCAGGGACTCCAAATACGAACGAGGGCAAACCATCTGTCCCCGTTAGTGTTCTGGAAAAGGTACAACCCTGCCGCTGACCGTATGATACAGCTACCTGATGGATCTCAGGATATATAGCGGCTAGTGACCTAGGCTTACCTCTGGAAGCTTCCCCATGGCATACCCAACGAGATGTTAGCAAGCTTGGACGCATCGTTTTCAACAGCGTCGATGCCGGTTTCCAGTGACCATAGACGAGTACCAGGACACTGGCTCATGAGAGATTTCACATTCCATGCAGGATTGAAGCCTGTCACAATGTCTTCGAGACGTTCCGAGACGCTTTGAAGCACTGGGGCCGTGCTCACGACGACGTTGCCGTCACCAACACCAAGCTCATCACGGGTCCATCGCCATGAGTCGGCATCCGAGTGTCTGAACTTCAGCGTGAATTGAAGCGTCTTGGTGACTGAAAGAGAGGCAGAGAAGAAGAAGCGGCGGACGTGGTCTGGAATTGCCTGCAAAGTCGTCGGGCTATCATCAGCAATACGACGCAAGGCCACCTCCACCCATTCGCCTCCATCGCTGGACTGCCATAAAGCAACTTCCCATGGCTCGTCTGCACGCGAAGCAGGTATCTCGAGAACAGCCGTCACCGTCAGTTGCCCAGTCGAGACCTGGGTGAACTGACCCAGAGGAGGGCAGCTCTGAATTATTGCTTTCATGTTGTCGGTGATGGGCTCAGGAGCTGGCTTTTGTTTGGAAACGAACAGCTTTTGGAATTCGTCGACGAAATTGTAGTTGTCTGATGGCATCTTGATGTCATACAAGTCAATGGTGAGATGGCCTGGTCCTGGTGCAGATGGGGGGATGTACGGATTGCTTTCAGATGTATGTGGACCAGTTGAATGAGGGGGTTTGGGTCAACTACGAAGGTAAGGTAGAGTTGGGTTTATGTGACACAGTATGGCACCGACGCAGAAGCATGGGATGGGCGACATCTGCAGAGGAAGTCAAAAGGCAGTCTTGTGACCTGCTGCACTAACAGCCAGCCAAATCGAGTCTCAGCTGCGCGAATGGAACTTCCATTGACGCAACCGCCGGCCGCCTGGGCACGGGCAGGATCCGCTTAATTGGCCAATTGGCAGCTGCTGCCAGCACGAAAGTACTCGACGGACGGTGCTCAGTAACGTTGCGCATGCCTCGGCCCACGCCGTTTGAGATGTGCGCAAATGTTGGTGTGATCGAAGGAGAAGTGAGAAGTCCGTCGCTGGAGAGCAGCATCGTCAGCTTTGGGTCAATTGACCGTGGTGCAGGTTTCGAGAAACATGTTGATGTTGTTGGAGTGATGATATCAATGAGTGAAAGATGCCTGTGAACGGATCTCGGATGGCACCCAATTGCAGCATTGCGGTACGTACCACCCCATCGCAGAGTTGGAATTAAACGTGCCCTGATTGGCCACGCCCGGAACAATTCGGGGCCAAAAGTGGTTGGCGCCTAGCATCCAAGGCACCCACGGCCCCAGAAAGCTTTCTGAATTCTGAGCCGAAACCTCATCGAAAGATTTCACAAACACCTCATATCACTCCCTATCCTCCACAACTCCGCCATGGCGTCCCGGAGACTAGCTTTGAACCTCTCGCAGGGGCTGCGAAGCCGGGCAGCTCTTTCCAGAGCGAGCCCTCTCACCCGGGGCTTCGCCACGCCCGCCAGCACCCCCTTCGGCAAGACTCAGACGACGACCTTGAAGAACGGACTGACGGTACGACACCCATCGCCTCCGCCTGCCCTCCCTGTCACTCAATTGGCGTCACCACGCCCGTCGCGACAAGATACTGACGTCGAATTCACAGGTCGCTACCGACTACTCCCCCTTCGCCCAGACCTCCACCGTCGGTGTTTGGATCGATGCCGGCTCAAGGGCTGAGACCGACGAGACCAATGGCACCGCCCACTTCCTCGAGCACCTTGCCTTCAAGGTAGGCCATCGATGCGCCGCCAATGCGATGACCAACTCCCGCTTAACACCAATCTAGGGTACCTCAAACCGAACGCAACAGCAGCTCGAGCTCGAGATCGAGAACATGGGTGGTCACCTGAACGCCTACACCTCGGTTCGTTCCTCTCGACCGAACTAATCACAAAGTCCTCCCCATTGACACTGGATAGCGCGAGAACACCGTCTACTTCGCCAAGGCCTTCAACTCCGACGTCCCCCAGTGCGTCGACATCCTCGCCGATATTCTCCAGAACTCTAAGCTCGAGGAGTCCGCCATTGAGCGCGAGCGCGACGTCATCCTCCGCGAGTCCGAGGAGGTCGAGAAGCAGATGGAGGAGGTTGTCTTCGACCACCTTCACGCCACCGCCTACCAGCACCAGCCCCTCGGCCGCACCATCCTTGGCCCCCGCGAGAACATCCGCGACATCACCCGCACCGAGCTCACCAGCTACATCAAGAACAACTACACCGCTGACCGCATGGTCCTCGTCGGCGCTGGCGGTATCCCCCACGAGAAGCTCGTCGAGCTCGCCGAGAAGAACTTTGGCGGCCTTGCCTCCACTAGTCCCCAGACCCAGGCTTACCTGCTCTCCAAGCAGAAGGCCGACTTCATCGGTTCCGATGTCCGTGTTCGCGACGACAACATCCCCACTGCCAACATCGCCATCGCCGTTGAGGGTGTCAGCTGGAACAGCGACGACTACTACACTGCCCTCGTTGCCCAGG
This sequence comes from Colletotrichum fructicola Nara gc5, assembly GCF_000319635.2. Lineage (NCBI taxonomy): Eukaryota > Fungi > Ascomycota > Sordariomycetes > Glomerellales > Glomerellaceae > Colletotrichum > Colletotrichum fructicola. The sequence goes on from NW_027094057.1 coordinate 2,073,400, forward strand.
CCATCGTTGGCAACTACGACAAGGCCATTGGCAACGCTCCCCACCAGGGCAGCAAGCTTAGCGGCTTCGTTCACAAGCACGACATCGCCAACAGCTTCATGTCCTTCTCCACCAGCTACAGCGACACCGGGTGAGCAGCCCCTGGCTGATTCTGTCATTGATCCTTGCTAACCATGGTCAGTCTCTGGGGTATCTACCTCGTCACCGACAAGGCTGACCGCATCGACGATCTCGTCTACTTCGCTCAGCGCGAGTGGATGCGTCTGAGCCGCAACGTCAGCGAGGCCGAGACTGAGCGCGCCAAGGCCCAGCTCAAGGCTTCCATTCTCCTGTCCCTCGACGGCACCACTGCTATCGCCGAGGACATCGGCCGCCAGCTCATCACCACCGGCCGCCGTGCCAGCCCCGCCGAGATCGAGCGCACCATCGACGCTATTACCGAGAAGGATGTTATGGACTTTGCCAGCAGGAAGCTTTGGGACCAGGACATCGCCATCAGCGCCGTTGGAAACATTGAGGGTCTCTTCGACTACGCCAGACTTAGGGCCACCATGAAGCCCAAGTACTAAATCTGCCGGGGGGGTTGTGATTTCGAGGAGATTAGGGTATAGAGTGTATGAGATACCGTTTACAGGCTAGTGTATCATAAAGACTTCCCTTGTTCATATGTCGGTGACATTCGCAAGCGTAGCACCACGACGGCCTAATTCTACTTTGTTCCCGAAGATCGACAGCGAATCCCAGCACGGAATTGAATTGGGCAGGAGTTGAATTTGCCACGTTCTTGGCTGTGACTTGTTGTTAACTTGCGATACAATATCCCATCTAGGTACTTAGGTGAGCAAAAGGGGCTGTCCGGGGAAATCGTTCAAGAAATACGTGCAGGAACGAAAGTAGCGGGGCCCGTTTACCTTACGTTGATGGAAGGCAGGCGATACTCGCGTACCCAAGTTAGCTGGTACACGTCCTTTTGTCGTCGTTGTTGTCGCTCGCGTAATGGGCTAGCACATCTCCTTCCTCACCTGAGTGACGCACCTTCCTCAGGAACCACCCGGGACGGGACTGCCTGCCTGCCTGTCTGCCTGCCTACTTGGTCGCTTTCCGTCCGAAGATCCGTCAACCAGTTCAACAGAGATGGGCCAAGTGGCCCAGTTGGTAAAACAGCTCATTCTTAATAAATCAAATACCTCCCCAAAGGTTCTGGTTTTCCTAAAGGGGTTGGGGCGCTCGTTCGAATCACTGCGGTGGAGGGCCTTGAAGACGATCGTCCGTCTTTTTTGCTCTTTAGCAATTTGCGTTTACTCCTTTTGCGATGTTTTGTTTTCCTTGTTTCTTTCTTTCTTTGTTTTACCTGTTTCTTTCTCTCTCTATGATATGGAAAGAAAGATCTCCTTGTTGAAATGACTGGAGTGAGATTGAGATCCCAAAACGGTCCACTTCCCTGGGGAAGGAGGACAGCCCAAGGTTCACCTCATGATGTGGAGCCACTTGACACCGGCGCATACCTTCTGCCTGCCCAACGCAACTGGAATCAAAGAGATGGTGAGTTGAACCAGACACTGTACAGGGTTGTGGAATCGTCATAAATCAAACCAGCCATATTCGGAAGAAAAAAAGAACTCAATTTCTATATCCAATGACTTTTCTGGTATAACTACATAACTTCATATTTGATCCCGACCCTTTCCATTTTGTACGCTCCATATTTACTGGCGGTTCATGTGCTCAATGCGGATCTCAACAGCTCTGCGGTGAGCCTCCAAGGCCTCGGTCTTGGCTAGTTGCATAACAGCATCGCCGACGTTGCGCAGACCCTCGGCCGTCAGATTGGAGCTGGTAATGTGCTTGACGAAGGAGGCAAGGTTGACTCCAGAGTACTGCTTGGCGTATCCGTATGTGGCTGCGCTATGGTCAGCAAACGTCACAGAGTATATAGGAAGTAGGTAAACTTACGCAGAGAGTGGTTGACACCGGCAGAGTAGTCGCCCACACTCTCAGGTGTCCACTCGCCGATGAAGACACTACCGGCGTTCATGACCTGCTCGGTCACCTTCTCGGCGTCCTTCAATTGGAGAATCAAGTGCTCGGGAGCGTAGTCGTTGCTGATGCGCATGGCGTCGTCCACCGTCTTGACCTGGATCGTAACGGAGTGGGCGATGGATCCGCGGACAATGTCGACACGGGGCAGAGCCATGGCCTGGTTGTGAAGCTCGTCCTCAATGGCCTGCAACTGCTCCTCATTCAGGTCAATGGCGATGAGCACGACTTGACTGTCAACACCGTGCTCTGCCTGGGAGAGCAGATCGGAGGCAACGAAGGCGGGGTTGGCATCCTTGTCGGCGATAACAAGAACCTCAGAGGGGCCAGCGGGCATGTCGATGCTCACACCGGCATTGGTGTCGTTGCTGACGAACATCTTGGCAGCAGTGACGAACTGGTTTCCGGGTCCGAGAATCTTGTCGACCTTGGTGCAGCTCTCGGTGCCATAGGCCATGGCAGCAACGGCCTGGGCACCGCCAGCAAGGACGATGCTCTCAGCACCGACCTTGTGGGCGACGTAGACGATCTCGGGGGTGAGGCTACCGTCGGCGCGCGGCGGAGAGGCGAAGACGATCTTCTGGCAGCCGGCGACCATGGCGGGGACACCCAGCATCAGCGCGGTACTGGGCAGCACGGCAGTGCCACCAGGAACGTACAGACCGACTCTCTCAATTGGTCTTGAGAAGCGGCTGCAAACAACGCCAGGCATCGTCTCGACCTTCAGGGGCTTGTCCTCCTTCTGGGCGGCGTGGAACTTGCGGATGTTTTCAAAAGATATGTCGATGGCCTTGATAGACTCAGGGGACAGCTGCATAGCCTCCTTGGGGAAAGGAGCCTTAAGAACGGGTGAGGTCAGAGACGTAGCCTTCTCAAACCTGTGGGTGTAAGACAAGACCGCCTTGTCACCTCCCTTGCGGACCTCGTCGATGATGGGCCTGACGATGTTCAGGATGGCGTCAGGAGACTTCTGCGATGGACGCTTCAGGACCTCATCAATCTCAGAGGCCGAAGACTTGGAGAGGTCGTATCTGCGCATGGTTATCCTCTCCTCTGACTTCTCCTTGGCAGCAGGTGTCGGGGCTGGTGCTGGTGCTGCGGCGGGAGCAGGAGTAGTCTGGATGCCCTCCTTCTCCGCCCACTTGCCCTTGGCGTTACCCGTTCTCCTCTTGACCTTAAATGCCTTGGCGTCGAGATTCCTCTCAATGTCAGCCAAGCTAACGCCGGCGCTGACAGCCTTGGTGAGGGCAAAGTAGATCAGGTCCGCGGCCTCGAAGGCTACTTCCTCCTTGGTCTTGGCATCGCAGAGCTCCTCTGCTTCTTCCATGATCTTGGCGCGCAGGAGCTTCTCATCCGAGAAGAGACGAGCGGTGTAAGATCCCGCAGGAGCAGACTGCTTGCGAGACTGAAGAGTCTGCTCAAGACGGGGGATGCCGCTGAGGTCGCCAAAGCAGCCGTGCTGGTCCAGGTGGCAGAAACGGCCGGTTTGCTTAACAACAAACTTGAGGGTATCGTTGTCGCAGTCGAGGCCAATGCGGACCAGCTCCTGAGTATCCCCAGACGTAGCGCCCTTCACCCAGAGACCACGCTTGCGGCTCTGGTAGATGCCGGTTCGTGTGCGAACGGCCTCGCCAACGCTCTCAGCGCTGCTGTAAGCAAGTCCCAGGGCGGTGCCCGATTCATCGCACACAACGGTTGGGATCAGACCATCAGGCCTATCCGACTTCCAGAATGAAGAAATCAGCTTGGAGAGAGAAAGCTTCTTCGCGTCCTCCTTGGCAGCAGTCAGGCCGTCTGAAGGCAAGACGGGGATGGCATTGCACTGCTTGGCAATGTCGACAAAGTGCTCCAGGGTAGTCTCCGGAACCGGCTTAAGGAAAAGGTTGGGCAGCTTTTCCACTTTGCAGCGCTCAATGAAGGCGCCGAGGTCGCACACTGTCGAATCAAAGTCCTTGACGAGGACGGCGTGCTTGGAGGCGGCCGACGTAGAGACATCGGCGGTCTTGAGGACGGAGCCCACCCTGGATCCGAACTCCTCATACTGAGAGAGGTTCTCCGGGGCGACAAAGACCATGCGGGCTCCGGCGTCGAGGAGAGAGACAACGTCGTCTCTTGAGGTGATGCCGGTGACGTCAAAGTAACCGCGGAACTCTGCGTTGTGCTGCTTCAGGAAGCGGTGGAACTTTTCCAGGGTCTGGTCATTGGCCTCGAAGAAAGGGGCTCCGAGCACCGAGACTTGTTCGCGGTCGAGGCCGTCCAGGTTTGCTAGACCGGGCGGGACGGCCACGCTGATAAGGAAAGGAAAAGGCAGTGTCGTCTCCATGGCGGGCAGGTGCTTTCTGATCTGGTGAGGGGTTTCTCACATGCAGGGAAGCAAACGGATAAGGAAATTCAAGGACACGGGAAGTGTGGTTGAAGAGTAGCCCGGGTCAATGGATTGGGAAAGTGGAATGTCACTGTATAAGATCCTCTCGTTGGTGACTCAATTCAGGGAAGGCCCGCCGCTAAAAGTAAAAATCCTCAGAGTGTGACACCACCACTCCAGCGTCGGGGTGGTCCTGCATCGGCGTGGGCGGGTGTTATGGTGGGGCAGCAATGCAAATTGCCCCTCCATGCATGGAAGTCTGCCCTGTGTTGAAGGTCATCCAATCCACGCCCAGCCGATTTGCCCGTTGAGACCCCCTGTCCAATGTGGGATTAAGCTATGGTCAGTGCGCTTGAGAAAAGAAGACACGGAGCGGATCAATCCTCGCGCCGCCGACAACCCCGGGCAGCAGTTGACGAGAGCTGTAGCAGACTCCATAGCGCGGAAACGGCTAACGAACGCGCTGAGCTGAGCCTTGTGGGCAGCTCTTTCCACGAGCGACCCAACCGCGACTACCTTATCGACCCTAACGACTATTCATTCACCTTGACATATACTAATTCAAACGAGGCCATCCAATCGCAACTTTCTTCACATTTCAGATCGCCCTACTTTACTACGAATCCGATTTTCACATTCATCAGAACGGAAGGACCTCAACGCGTCGACGTCCACATCCATCAAACCCCGGCCCGTCGCAAGAGTCGACACCATCTCACCGTCTCTCTGCCGTCGCTGCCAGGCAGCATCGCCAGCATGGCTTCACAATCATCCGACCCGCAAACGAACGGCGTGCCAGCCTCCTCAGGCGCCTCCGGCTCACAAACCGTGAACAACACCCAAGCGACCGCAGCGACGACAGGCTCGCAGCCGCCCTCCCAGTCCCAACCGACCCAATCCACCACACAAGCGCAATCGCAACAACCAAGCAACCAAAACGCACAGCAGCAGCAACAGCAACACCAGCAGCAGTCATCTTCATCAAATCCCCTCGGGAGCAACGCATCGGCTCCGCGCCCGCGCGATTCGCGCATGATCGAGCTCCTCCTCACCTCCCAGGGCGTCACCTCGTACGAGGCCCGCGTGCCCCTCCTCCTCCTCGACTTCGCCTACCGCCACACCTCGAGCATCCTCGGCGACGCAATCTACCTCTCCGGGGACCCCTACGTCGCCCAGGCCGGCTCCAAGCCGACGGCCGGTGCCGCGGCGGCCGCCGCCGGCACGGGTGACGCTGCCGTGACCGCCAACGCAGTCAAGCTCGCCATCTCGGCGCGCTTGGGATACCAGTTCCGCGGGGGCGGCGGCGCGGGAGGCGTGTCCAAGGACTGGCTGCAGGAGCTCGCCCGCGAGCGGAACAAGGTCCAGCTGCCCAAGGTCGCGCAGAACGAGTGGGGCCTGAGGCTGCCGAGCGAGCGCTTCGTGCTCAGCGGCGTCAGCTGGGGCCTGAAAGATGTCTGGGAGGAGGCCGGCATCGAGGACGACGAAGAGGAAGAGGAAGATGCTGGTGCAGGCGGTGCCATGGAGGGCGTAGAGACGACGAACAACCAGAACGACGCTGCGGATGAGGATATTGGCGGAGACGGCGTCGAGGGAGGCACGATGGAGGATGTGTTTGGCAAGGACGTGAACGAAGATGCGGACATGGGAGGGACGTCTTAGAAAGGGTACCGATCACAACACACACCTCGCACATGATCGCGCCGTTAGTCCGAACTTTGGCATGAGTATGGACTCCAGGCGCAGTGGCTTTTGCATCACGCAATCCACTGCCAGTCAATTGAAACTAGCCGATGTGGATGCACCTGCGCGTCCAGGCTTGGGGAAAGGAGAGGTGCCGTGGAGCTTTGGGCAAACACGGCTATTACTTAGCATTTGGAACACAAACCCCAGAGGAGTCGGGGCCTGCGTTGGCATCAGATTAAAATAGGAATCAAAATAAAGCAGAGCATCCACAATTCCACACATTTGGTCCAGAGCTTGTGATCGCTGAGGTGGGAAAAGGTAGTGTCAATTCAGGAAACACCACAGTAAAAGCACCAATTCAAACGCCTTCCGCTATGCAAAGTAATGCCCGTCCGCGAATCCATCCAACCAACCATGCTGTTGTTCCCCAAACCGCTCTTCTGAAAGCCCCCGGTAATAGTACAGAAGTTCGAATCGCAATATTAGTTCGCACCTGTAGAAGTAACATTAGGGTTATACACCGCGGCCTGTTCCTCCTTTTTAGCACACTATTTCTGCACACCTTTTTCAAGGGTGAGATGATTTACCCCTGTGATCAACTCAGCGCCGACGTCTTCCATAAGCACCTTTTGGGTGGGTGGGGAAGACTGGTTTTCCTTGCCGCTGGGCTGAGGTGTTCGCTCGCGCTGCGCTCGCACGCTATCGAGGTCCGCTTCGTCAACGTCATCGTCCTCTTCATCTTCGTCTTCGGCGTCTTCGTCGTCAGCGTACTCGTCCTCCATCATGGAGGCCGTCATCCGCTCGTCGCCGTCGACGCTTCCGCTGAGGATGCTCTCTCGCTCGTCACCGTATTCATCAATGGAGCCTCTCGAGATGTAGCTTTGGCCCATCTCGTCACCGATGTCTTCGTCATCGTCGTCGGCGTCTTCTTCTAGGTCGGCCTGCTCATCATCAGAGTCGCTTGCTGAGAATTCATCCAACTCCAGTGGAGTATCCCTCCAGTACTTGAAATCTGTGTACTCTTCTCCACCACCCTTAACGAGAGTGCTAACAGGTGGGAAGAAGTGGTCGACAACCTCGTTGATGTTGATGTAGCTCAACTTGAGCTTGTTCAAGCTCAGCAGATCAAGAGAAACCTCGGCATTGGAGTTGATCGTGAAGATGCGGTTCCTCGGAACATCCACTGTTCTGTACGAAATTTGGTCCGTCAAACGGTTGCCAAATCCAGCGTAGAATGGCGTCTGTTCCCGACCGTACAAGTGACGAATGTCACGAAGGGTAGCCATCTTGAATACCTCGGGCTTCCGGAGGTACACCTCACGACGGAGTGCAGCCATAGTCCGGTCCGGGGACAAAATTGTTGGCCCGCGCGGAACCCGGTATTCTCCCTGCTGAATGCCAGCCAAGTATGCTCTGGTGGTATCGGACTGTCCCACTGATCGACTAGTTAGGTACATGATGTTGTAACCGTTTGCGACAATGTCGCTGTAGAGTTTGGCAACACCAGCGTGCGTCCAGTCCCTGCCAATCATGTTCAAAACATGACCCAGCGCATCCGACTTGGTGATGGTGCCGTCGATATCCGAGATGACAACAGGCACCTCATGTCTCCACAGGTACATGTTGGCATTACACGTCGCTCTGTTGACTGTGAAGCTCATACTGTTCTCGCCGGGCTTCAAGCACAACGCCTTCAGCTGATCGCTAGTCAACCGCAGCGTCTTGGCGTAGTTCAGGTTTGGGTCTCCGGCTGACGATTGAGGCGGAGTGGTCGGGGGAGTCTGCATGCCAGAGGCGCCGACATCCGACTCAGTTCTCCTGTGGATCGGAGTAGGCGCTGTGGTCGTCACATCGCTACCGTCGCTCTGGTATCCCGGGTCGGACGCAGCATCAGCTGCGATGGCCGTTGGCCGGTAACCTGCCTCCATAGTCTTCTTCTTGGCTGCCTCTTTCGCCTCCTCGCTGCTGTAGATCCAGATGTTTCCATGTTCGTCCATACCAAAAAGGGAACCAATATCGTAGTTGCCTTCAAGCTCTTCAGACAAGATCTTGCGTGCAAGGATCTCAGCACGGAAAATATCCTCCTCGTTGCTCTTGAAACCGGTCATGTCAAGCATGAGGTCACCCGTTTCAGTCACGCGAGTGGGAATGTTGTTGGCGGAAAGCTCCTTGGAGAGCATGCGCGCCCGCTCGACAGCATCCTTCGCTGCCAGAGGTGGAGGACTCTGCGATCTCTCGGACATGGCAAAATCAGCAGAGCTTTCGCCGTACTCACGGTCACTGGTACGAGCCGACTTGCGCAACACGTCGTCGCTATAGGGACGGAGGTTCCAGTCGTCTGATCTCGGTCGTCCTTGGGTGAGGTCTGGTGATGTGGATAACGGGGTAAGAATGCCTGGAACTATTAGCTTCTGAATGTGCGCCTGGGGTCACCAGAGGACGGGCAAGAGACCAACCGTGGTCCCGAGGGAGAGTTGCGCTGTGGATGACTGAAGGAGGAGGACGCTTAGGTCTCCTCTCTTCGGAGTCCAGGTCCAACAGATCCGGTTCGCCCAGTTCGGAGGACGAGGGGTTCTCAGGGTTCAGGGGAGGGCTCGATGCTGGGGATACCAAAGGCGAGGTTTGTAGATCCCTGGGGATGGTGTCGCTGGTTTCGAAGACGAAGAAAGCCTCTCCTTCCTCTCCAAGTTTCATGGAGTAGTTCTGCTTGACGCCGTTGACCTTGAACTCGACCTTCTTCTCATAGGGCCGAAGGAGGGAGAACTTTCCAAAGCGGACGTGGAAAGGCGAGCAAGCCAGGGTGCCGTCTTCTTGCTCAACGACAATCACGTCGATGGCGCCACTCAGAGTGGCCGGGTTGATGGAGTTCCATGTCGAGGAGACGGAGGCGCTGAGGTTGCGAACGTACTGCATGGTGACTATGGAGCTACGCCCTTGCAACGGGGAGGAGTCTTGGATACGGCGCGGGTGTGCGATCGCAGAGCCAGGAAGGCAGACGTTGTGAAAGATACGATGCGATGTGCAACAGCCTCCTGGTCTCTTGTATCGTGGGTTTCGCTCAGCTGTAGAGACCAGACAGTAGGCGGGAGGGTTCGGGGTTGAAGGGGTGTAAAGATGACGAAGGTGTAAGGAAAGCGACGAACGAATGGGGCGGAATATTGGCACAGGTAAGGTCGGTTGATGGACGATACGAGCGGGAAGCAGAAGGACCTGGCGGGCAGCGGACAGGGGAGAAGCAGCAGTGCACCCCTGCTTGTTGGACCAGCCCAACAAGCTAAGACGCCCTTGAATGCTCCCTGGGGCTCTCTGGCTCACTGCAAAACGGCGGCAGAGAGGTACCAGAGTGCCCGTGGCTAGGCGGTTTTGGTACAAGCGCGACAGGGCCAGCTCGCCCACGTTTGCTGGCTGGGTAAAGAGTATAAGTACGGTACCTAGCAAACGGACAAGGTACATAAAATCTGCCGCGGATCATGTGAAGGTGGACATTGGGGAGAACGCCATGAGCGGCGCATCCCCCCAATGGCAGCCCCTGGCCCGGGCCATGCGTCGCTGTGCGCTCACTGTACTGGCCGCCTTAAGCCGCAGATAAGGCCACCTACTACACTAAAAGGAGGAATGCCGGCATCGATATGAGAACGGCCAGCCCTGGTGCACGCGCGAAGGGCCGGTGGGCTTGCATGCTGGGCGGCGCTAGGCCTTGGGCCGAGGCCAAAGATCTGTCTGGTAAGGCGCCTTAGCTGGAATTTCCCTCTGCAAGTTCACGCTCAATGCGCCCTTAGCTCGAGGGCCGTCGGAATTCGGAATGCAGAAATTTTACATAGTACCTTTCCATCGTCGAATTTTTTTCTCCTCTTATAAAAAAGGAGAATCCTCGTTGAGTGGCTGCTGCTCCGTGCCCTGGTGTCCTGGTGCCGCCTCTTCCTGAGTGTCCTGAATGACATTTCGTTCGCACGGCTGTTCTGCTCCGGGACCGCACCTAGACCGTCCAGCTCACATGGCCAACAAAAGCGAAAAAAGGCCATGGGTTGTCCCCAATTGAAGGGGAATCGCAGTCAGCTTCGCTTCACCCGCCCAACATCTTCTTCCCCTCAGCCCAGCCTCCCCTCTTTCCGCTCTGTTCTGTTGTGCAGAGCCCAAAAAAACACAGCAAGGCCTGTATTGTGCACCTAATCAATACGACACTCCACACTCTCACTCACCTAAACCGGGCCAGTCTGCTGACTCGGTCCTGTAACTGAATTGTACTCGTGACACTTTTTTTTGCGGGTGGATGGGTTTGCTGCCTCCAAGGCTCCAAACGCTCCATCCGAATTCCCCAAAAAGAAACTCCAGCCAAAGTCTGATGTCATTGCCCAGAAGGAGGGACTTTACCCCTCCATCCGTCGTCTGTCGTCCCGCCTCTTCCACCACGCGGCCCTGAGTTCGATAGTATTTCCCCCGCACACGAACCATGCTGTCATTCCCTCTGACACCCAAACTTAAAAAGCTAGGCATCTCGTTGCCGTTCCCGTGTCTCTGACATGCTCCATCCTTCGTCATTCATCCCTCATCGTCTTACACACCGCCGTCACTGACGAAACTGGCGCTGCTACCTCGGGAAAAAGAGACAAGAGGGGCAGGCAAAAAGGGACAAGAACACTGCCGAGAGAACGAGATCACCTGCACATGTGGGCGCATGAATCACGATCCATGTGGTAAATGCCGGACACGCTTGCTTTCTCATCTCCATAAAAATTCCTCTTCGAAAGGAGGCGAAGGGTTCAGGGACGGAAGACGGTAAATAAAAATAAAAGGAGGCTGTTTTTGGGGACGTCCAATCCCCGGCTGGCTATTTGCACACACACAGTGTGCGGTTGTAGCCAAGCATACCCCTTCCTTTAGATCTCATGAACTGGCCCAAAGATCTGGCATCTCAAAGCTTGGCGGCGGCGGCTCAGACGACAAAAGCAACTTTCGAGTGTGCAGATGCCACGCCTCCGAGCCGCATAAAGTGTGCACGTAAGGATTAGGGCTGCCCTGACTGTGCTTGAAGATCTGAGTCTGTTGTTTATGGTTACTTGCCTTCGCTGGAGGACAATCCTCCCATCGCAGAATTACGCCAGGAACTAATGGACTTGAGCAGAAGACGCTCAAATTTGTCCGAACATTCGCGAAAAAAGACTTGCAACTTAATACCTTCGCCAGAATAGATGCATTGAACCAGAACTTTTTCATATTCCATACTCGAATCTCGAGAAATGGTGACTTGCTATCCAGCAACTAATCCGTCAACCCGAACGGTTGTTTCAAAAATTATCGATCCTGTCGAACGCCCATCATCCCGTATCATTAAGTCATACACTTACTCAACTTCCAACACGGCGGGAGCCTTGACCTCCTTGCCGCTGAACTTCTCCAGACCCTCGCCGCCATAGCTGAAAAGAGGCGAGACCTCAACACCGTCCTCGGTGCTCTCGCCAGTGACGATGCCGCCAGCAGCCTCGATCCAGCGCTTGCCCTGAAGCATGATGTCACGCTTGCTGGTATCGGGGTCGTCCTCGCCGGTGCCGCGCGCGTTCTTGAGGGGCGAGAACTCGTCCTCGCGCTTCACCTCCATGGAAGCGAACTTGCTCAGGTCCAACATGGGGAAGACGTCGAAGACGAACTGCTCCAGCTTGATGCCGTTGGGCTTCTCGGGCTTGACAGTCTCGCCAGACTTGAGGTCGGCGTAGGGAATCTTCTTGCGGGCAATGTGGTGAGGCAGCTTGTGGGCCCACTGGGGAATGCTCTCGAGGAAGCGGAACGAGTAGTAGTGGTTGACAATGTTGGCGGCACGGAACTTGAGGACGCCGGGCTGCTTGGAGTCCTGGGCCTCGGCAGTCTCCTTGTCAATTTCGGAGTACTCGACAACGTCGGGCTTGCCGTTCTTGAGCAGAATCAAACCGACCGACTCGGTAGCGTTGCGCTTGCGGACAACCTTGGTGGTGATGTCGACGTCCTTGGAGGCAGAGAAGCCAATGAAGACGGGATCAGCAACCTTGACGAGGCAGTTGTCGACGCAGTAGGCGTGGATGTGCTCGATGCCCCTCTTGCGCATGTCGCCCATCACGTCCGAGACGACGAGCGCCTGGTAGATACCTCCGTTGCCATCAGGGGCAACTGCAACCTTGCCCTTGGACTCGAGAAGAATCTTGCCCTCGTTCGAAATGCAAGGCAGCACGCCCTGCTCGAAGATGAAGACGTTGGACTTGTCCAGACCGAAGTAGTTGTTCTCCTGGAAGTACTTCTCCGTGGGGCCGCGAGTGGGGCCGGAGGTCATGACGTACCACGGGACGACGGCCTTGCTGGTGCCGGCCTTCTTGGCCGCGAGCTCCTGGACCTTGCGAATACGCTCAGCCTGGATCTGGAAGAGAGACTTCTTGCTGGGAAGACCAATGTCGTAGCAGCCCTTGGGCGCAGAGCTTCCGAGTCTGGTGCCCTGACCGCCTGCCATCAACACAACAGCCACCTTGTTCTGGCCGATCAGGTCGAGACCTGACTGGTACCAGCTCTCAATATCTTCGGGCTTCGAGTCGAGGATACTGGCGGTGGCGGACTCGGGCAGGGGCTCGAGACCGGACTGAGTGGAGGCATCGTCGGTCTTGGGAGGGTTAAGGGCGCGGTCGGTGATCTTGTTGATGTGCTCAGGGTCGAAGCCGGACAGCTGCTGGTAGAGGGCAGCCTTCTCGGAGGAGGGGAGGTCGTCGTAGAAGGTGAAGACCTGGTCCTGGCCAGCCTTGGCGTACTTCTCCTTGAGCTGAGAGAGCTGCTCGGCAGAAGGCTCGGTGGCAGCAGGCTTGTTGGAGCCAATGTTCAGAGCAGACTTGATTGCCTCCATGTTGGGTGGTGGGTGTGATGTGGGTATCTCGGTGGGGGAAGCTATCAGTCAAGTCAATTGCGGCTGCTGATGATCAGAAAGCAGTCTGATGTGATGATCACAGAAGAATGAAGGTTGAATGCTGAAGCAGTAAGGCAGGAGAAGACGAAAAGGCGGAAGAGACCAAGTAAACAAATGAGGTCGACAGGAGGTAGCTTACCTTACTTGTAGTCCCCGCCAAAGACCCCTCCATGGTCCAAATATAGTGCCGTAAAGGGGGGGCAAGCTGGGTGGTCGTTGTCCAGGTCCCCGCTAGTTGTCAGGTCAGATCAATTGGCTCAGTCGCTTTCAGATGGGATGGAGCCCCTCATTCCAGGGCAGCGAGACGCCTTCAGGGCATGATAGGTCGCTTTCAGCTGCGAGCCCCTCACTCCAGTTCGTTTTCAGGGGATGCTCAGGAGCCAGCCACATCAGCACATGGCGAAATGCTCCCAGGAAGGGCGATTCAGGGCCTGCACCCTACGTAGAGGGTAAAGTGGCTGAGGCAACGCGTTTGCTGCGTACAGGTCCGGATACGAGGACGAGGAGACTCGAGCTGGAACGCTGCAGCACGGAAGCGCATCCTTAGCTCACGTAAGAAACTTGGTAAGACGTGATGATCATCATCCTTCGGCAGCCACATTGGTTGCGGGAGTCAGGGCTGTGCGACTTTGAGTGGCAGAAACTTGGCGGGAGGCGCCGCTAGGTGAAGAGCAAGCTGTCAGAAAGTAAGGTTGGTAGGCGCAGATAGGTAGACAGCTAAAGACGCTATCGTGCAAGACTGTTGAACAGCAAGTAGTGCCGAAAGCCTGGTTTGGCAAACCGCAGGCCTCAACTACTAGGTAGATGTTCTTTAGTTTGACCTACTCGTCGAATATCTATCTTGGATACGCAACTTGCTAGAGGACAAAACTTCATCGGAGGAGATGAAACCGAGTCAAGAGCTCTCAGTCCCAAAGGAAACCAAGACGTGACTTAGCGGTGATTCAGCACAGGCGAAAAGAACCGTGCTTTAAACCTGAGGACCTTTCTTCTCGGTAAGGCAGTCAGTCATGAGAGCTTCATTTCATCAATTATCTGGAAAGAAACCACGGAGAAGCATCAAGCAGACCTACTACCCCTCACGTTTTCTGGAATCTCAGAATGACGGCATGCCACCAGCCCTGCGCGTATGCGTGATCAGGGCCAAAGACCGCAAGGTGGTTATTCTGCCCGCCCGCTTGGAATTAGGCTTTGATATACGGAAAGACAAGATGAGTTTAATTCGAGAAAAGAAAGGAAAAAAGACATAATAGAGACTGGACCCCTCCTCAGTCTCTCTGCCTGCTCTCATTTCCACCATTCTTGCTTTACGGCTGCCTACATATGATACCTTAGGTAGACTACCTACCCGGGAAGTGACTCTCGTGCCTCATTCTCGAGTGCTCCCTCCTCTGCAGGCCTGCCCTGCCTTACCGCCCCTCCATCACTAAGCCCTCCCCGTTTCCATCCTTTCAGCCCCAAATTGCCCGGCCGGCATCCGTCGCCAGTAGTAAAGTAGGCTCGAATATGCGTGTAGGGGCATGTCCTGATCGCCTGCATCCGCACTGTGCAGGCCCCTTGCCGCGAGACACGGTGCAAGGACATTGGTTGACGGGAACCCTCTAGGTGAGGTGGTGCAACACCCTGTGCCTGTACAGTGGGAGAGTGTTGTCGCTGGTTAGCGCTCCAGTCCTCCCATGTAGTGGAGGTTGTCAGAGCCAGACCTGAGCCTGCCCGCCCGCCCTGGATCGGGTTGGGTCCCGTTTGGCTTGGCTCGTGGTCGACGTCGCCGCCGCAGACTGCGCTCCAACTGCCGAGATTTTCTTCCATCCTCTCCCATTCGCTTCTTGACCGATCTCTGTTACCGCCCTCCCACCCAGAATTTCCCCCCCAGCGAGAGAGGACAGGCGAACGGTCTCATCCTTCGCTTTTTCTTTCGTACCTCCGCTCCTTTTTTCTGGTTTTGGTTCTGGTTAGGCTGCTGTTTCTTTTCCTTTTCCTTACCGGCTCGACGCGGCGATGTTATGGACCCTGTTTGTGAAAATCCTCTTCGTCAGCTTCCTCATCGCTTGGTGGCTTAAACGACCTCAGGGCCGCTTCTACAAAGCCTTACTCTACGCCGCCTCAGCCGCCGTATTCTATCTCGTCGCCCCCCTCTACGCCTCCCTCTGCCTTGCCTGGTCCGTCCACTACACCCGCGAGAGCATCCGGTACTGGAGTCTAGATGAGTTGCTTCTTCGACATGCCAGCATGTTGGTGACACTCGCCGCAGTCATTTGGTAAGTTGCTCCGCCCTGCCTTGCACATGCGATCCTACTGCCACCTCCCTGCCGCCTGTCTTCCTTGCGCTCATGTGACTGACACGTCCCCGTCTAGGCTGCTTCACCGTGCCTGGCAGACCCTCTGGAAGCCCACCACCGACTTGATTAGCATTCTTGGAGTCGACGTTCCCGAAGCCCCCGATGTATCCCTGGCCGGTATTAAGAACGACGCCGCTACCCTCAACTGGACGCGCCCCTCTCACAACCGGCCTGTACAAAAGTTTCTGATACAGGTCAATGGTGTCAATGGTTAGTCCGGCCAACGAGGCCTGTCGTGCGCTGTGTTGTGGGGTTCTGACAAAGTGCTGCAGTTGGCGAATCGAGATCTGAGGAAACGGCGATTACTGTAACCGGCCTCAGGCCCAATCATTGCTACAACATTCGCGTCATCGCGGTCGGTCCGAACAACTTCCAAGCCGGGAGCCAAGTCATACGATTACGCACATATCGATCCGATGGACGGCCAGAGCTAGGAAACTCCCGTCTGCCCGACAGCTTTCAGGACCAAGAACCCCGATCCAGTCATTCCCAGTGCACTGAAGAGAATGGCGGACGCAGTCAGGTTCCTACCATCGAGGCGGCGCCCTCCCTCGAACCCGGATCGGCCACCGCACGAGAACCCGCAACCAGTGCCGGCCAGAGACGCAACACCGTCAACCGACGACACTCCCCATCTATAGCGAGCCAGGAACAGCCAACTATCAAAGATCTGTCGGGCGACCATCCCGAGGCGTCACTGAAGGATTTGGCCGACACTCTCGAAAAGCAACGGAAGGAGATTGACGATACAGCTGCACTGCACACGACCGAGGAGACCGAGTTCAGGCAACTTGAACAGCGTCTCAAGAAAGAGAGGGATGAGAAGAAGAGAGTACAAAAGGAGAAGGATGATGCCACCGCACAGCTCAAGCAGAAGGTCAAGGCTAGTTACGAACAAATGCGCCAAGCCAGCAAGGACAAGGCGAAGAAGGAGAATCAACTCAAGGAGAAGCAAGATAAGCTCAAGAAGGTCCGCGACAACATCGACAAGTGGACTACCGATATCGAGAACATGCGCAAGACGCGCGAGGGTTTTGCGGCCGAAAAGGAAAACCTGGAGAAAGACCGCGATCTCAAAGTGAAAACTCTGATCGAAGAGAACGCGGCTCTCCAAGAGGAGTTTGATCAGCTTGAGGCCGAGTACAAAGAAAAGAGGCAACAACTGAAGGAACTCGAAGACGAACGCAAGAAACTACCCGGTGGAGAAGAAGACGATACCTGGCGAGAAGACGACCGGAAGATGAAAAGGGACTTCGAGACCAAGCGGAGAGAGCTCCAGAGTCAACTTATCATGGAGAACAGGAAAGCTCAGCAACTCGACGGGCACTTGCACATGCTAAACGCTCAAATGTATGCTGCAACTCAGCAAGGCATCAATTTCTTCAACCAAGCGAATTCCTCCGGCGTCGACTTTGAACAGAACGTACCGGTACAGATCAAGCGAAGAAGCCGAACCGGAAATTCAATGTTGAACGCGGCCGTTCCGTCTCCGACTGGACTTTACTCCGCTTCGGATTCTCCGTATGGCCCTCCAAGCGGTTTCGGGAGTCGTTCGGGGTACGGTCAGTTCGGAGACATGCAGGCCAACGATGGATTACCAACCGAACAGTTTCTTGAAGCAGACATGCGAGCCCTCACTGCGGGCGCTCCGTTGAGCCCCACAGCCCAGATGCTGCTGCCATCCGGAATTTTAGGCGACGACTTCGATGATGAGCCTCATAGCCCCAACTCGTTTTCTCGAAGGAGTCCTTTCGCACCAGATCAGCACAACGATGCTCATTCGCCAGCGCCGTCCGGCAATTCCAAAAGTGCACATTCTAGTCCTCCGGGGTCATCTCACCAGCAGAGCTTCCCTCCTTTGTCCTCAGATATCGCCGACCACGCATCCCTTAAAGATGTGGCTGCTTCTTCGGGCGCACAGCCGTCGCCGTCAGGGCACCGGCTTGGAAACCTGTTCGCGTCTTTCCAACGTAACAGAGGCGGGAAGAGTGGCGAGGAAGGCGGCCCACTTCTTGGTAGTCTGAAGCATGGTCAAAGCCAATCTTTCCCACGGCAAACCGACGATTCAGAGCCATCAAACAGACGCCGGACTAGTTTCTCATCGTACACGCAGAATCGGAATTCTGCTGGACCAGAGACTCTTGAAGGAAGCACATCATCGCTCGTACCCAAAGGTATGCTATCGTCGGCTAGGCGTCTCGTGCCTTTTGGCGGTGTCTTTGCGGATCGCGATCCAAGCAGCCCGAGACCTGCTTCCATGGCATCGGCAGATATGCCACGCCCATCCACCGATAGCGGACCCTCTATCTGGGGTCATCCGGGAGATAAGAGTCGCTTCTGGACAGACAATAGTATGTGGACTTCTCGGAACCCGTCTAGGCGACCTTCGATCCACGGCTCCCCTGCGGCTTTGAAGACAACCTTGGCGTCGGAACAAGATGAGATTCTCCGCGACGAGGTGCTGAAAGACCCCAGTCAAGTCGGTGTCATCGGAAGCAGAACACCAGTCAATAAATTGACTGCAGACGCTAGAACTTTGAGTGGGCGTCTCAATCCTGCAGCACCGACTTTTATCGGAGGTTTATTCGGTTGGAAGGAGAAGGACGGCGACCCGAGCAAAGACAAGGACAAACCCAAATCCAAGGATAAGTCCAAGGACAAGGGCAAGGACACGAAGGAAAAAGCAAAGGGCAGAGATGCTTCCGCTCCCAGCCTCGACTTGCCCCAAGGTTACGATTCTTCTCCGAATGAGTCCAGAAAGTCTCGCGATGCCTTCTCCATCCACACGCAAACGTCGGTCTCAGAATCTCGAGAGTCTTTGACCTTGGATCGAGCGTTATCGAGCACGCTTTCTGACCCCAACTCCATCGCCAAAGATCAGGAAAATGTTGTCCGCAAGCTCTTTAGGAAAGGAAGCTCCAGCAAGTTTAGTCTGTCTTCTCGGCTGAGTAAGGAATCCGGGCTCTTCAAGAAGGGCCCCGGAAGCACCACGAACTCGGACAAGAATATGTCAGCGGAGAGATCTAGCTTCGGCGACATTGACGACTACGGTGAGGAGGGTCTGCTCGGTCGCAGCTATGAAAGCGTCTCCGGCAGCTCCTCCTTTGGCCCGTCCAAGTCCAAGGAGTCGAAGGAAAGCAGAATGACGGGCTGGAGCAGCAAGTTTTCCATGAAGAAGAAGGGCAAGGACAATAAGGAAACCCCCGAGTCATCACACCGGGCCCTCGATAGCGATGTTGATGAAGAAAAGAAGGACATTTGAGTCCCAGCGTCAATTACCAGGCAGTCTTAGCTACGTAGTGCTCTTCGACAAAAAGAAATAAAAGCAAAAACTCCGCGATTCCATTTTACCTCATTGTCTCTTGTTGCACTTGTTGTGAAGAGCTCCGCGGCATGGAGCGGTATAATCTCAATGAAAAAGAAACACAGCATTACGCAACAAAATTCGAGAAACTAATATCGTTGTCAATATACTAGGTCTTTTCGTCTTGTTGCTTGTAGTTGTTCACAGCCGTGTGGGAAGGGAAGGCGGTGAGGCTCCTCCGGCGGCAAAAAGTCTCAATTAGCAAGCTCCGTCCGAATGCACGGGCACCTCCATCCGAGAGCTCTGTCGCTCTGGATTTACCCACCTTCGACGACGGGCCACTATCGAACCACCCGCGCAAACCCAAACGCCCGCCAACGACGAGAGAAACGGCAACCGATCGAAGGGCGAACACGCACAAGCACGACCTGCGGCGTCGTTTTCGAGCAACCGATACAAAAAGCAGGACCACCAGTGGGTGTCGAAGGCAGATCTTCCCCCGGGACATTCGTTGATGGCCGCGATGGCGGCTCCGAACCCGACCGGCGGCGCCGGCGAGGGCCTGCCGATGCCCTCGCGCAACCCGCTCCCCTTATCGGCATCCCAGGAGGCGCAGATCAGAGACATCTACCACCAGCGTGTACGCAGCGCCTGTGCGCCCGAAATCAAGGGTAACGTTCCCCCCGTCTCCTCCACCAACCCCTCGTTCCCACGTCAGCCTACCTAGGCGGGGGAACTACAGCGGGAACACCTGGGCCAGTCACTTCTGGCGATACAGTAGAGGAGGCTAGCTAACGCATTGTGCCCGCAAACAGCATTTGCAGATTGCGCTCTCAACAGGACATTCACAGTCTCCTTCGTCTGCAGCGACCAGCTGCGAGCGATGAACGGGTGCATGAAGGCGCACGCCACGCCACAGAACCACGACGCCGCGCGCGAGGAGTGGTTCGCCAAAAGGCTCGAGAGGCAGCGCGAGCGCGAGCGCAAGGCCGTTAAGAAGTCACAGCAGGAGGACTTCATCCGCGAGTGGTGGGGTCTGCCCGAGAAGGATGCCGAGACGAGGAGGAAGGAGGAGGAGAAGATGAGGATGGCCGAGAGGGTTGGCGGGTATGCTGCCCGGGACCGGAAGCGGTGGGAGGAAGAGCAGGCGGCAGCGGCGGCGGCGGCGGCTGCGAAGAGGTGAAGAAGAGGAGGACGAGGACGAGCGGGAGAGGCTGAATGCATCGTAAGCCGAGAGGATAAGGGTATTGGAAAAAGGGGTCGGCGCGGGGCCGGCCGAAGAGAGTTCAGATGCATATATGTTGGGCGTTCCGGACTCGTGGCTTGGGACACCCTGCTCTAACGGCGCAGACATTTCGGCGTGTGTAAGTATATCAACACCATGTAGACTACAAATCACCAAAAAGGGGGCCGAAGCCGAAGGACGGCGGTCATGATCATCGAACATTTGCCAAGGTCTTCTTCTGAGAAGACCTGCAACTTTTCTATTCAGTGACATCCGCATTCCGAGTCTAATCTTTTTTCTATGTAGCTTTCAAATCCCACAGGTCTTGTTGACTCTTTTGTGCCCTTGTAATCGTAAGATTCCTCCCTATAAACGCCAGAGTCCATTTCAGAAACACAGATACGACTTGATCGGAGCCCACTAGGCCTTGTTCTCCAGGGACTCGGCGGGAAGAGTGGCAACCTTCTCCTCGAAGAGCTTGGTAGCGCGGACCCAGACCGGGTTGGAGCGCCAGTTATTGAGTTCCAGGAGAGTAGGCAGCAGGTCATTGCTGAAGGCCTCGGAAGCCTCACGGGGCAGCAGACTAGGCAGGTGGTCGATGCTGATGACGCTCAGGGGCGGGTTGTCGTAGCCCTCAACGGGGACCGTAGGCTTGTCGAACGTAGTGGCGACGGTGTAGATGGGGACTAAAACATTTCACTTAGTACGAGCTGAGAGTGGCTCACGAGATTGCGACTTACTAGGGTTGTGGGGGTTGGTGGTATCAGCACTGCACCAAAACGGTTAGCATGCGGTCATGAGGATAGAAGGAGCCGTGGTGAACAAACCTAACGTCGCAAACAACGCTCAGCTTGCGACCAGGAGCCTTCAGAGACTCGTGGTTGACGAAGTGGCCAACGGGCTGGTTGAGGTAGATGCAGTTGACGAAGATGTCAGACTCAACAATCTCCGGGAAGGTCTTTCCCTTGCGCTCAGGAGCGGTTGTCTCCTGGATATCCCACTTCAAGATATCTGCGATACCAGCCTTCTCGGCCATGGCAACTGCGCCACGTCCGCAACGGCCAAGGGCTCCGATGACCATGACACGCGGGGTGTAGCCTGCCTTGGCAACACCCTCGGCCAGCGCCTTCTTCACGTCTGCGATCAGAGCATCCTCGTTGGGGTAGCTCTCGACGCTGGGGTAGGGCTCGCCAGGGTGAGTGAGCTGCCAGGCCCAGTTTGAGATCGCAAGCGCGGCACCTGCGAAACCAGCGTGGACTAATTATAGAGTTAGGACTGTGATAGAGTAAGGAAATATTCAGCAGCTGAGAACTACTCACAGCCAAAAGCTGCCACCCGGCGACCGGAGTCATCGGCCAAGAATTCCAAGTCGAGGAGTGTGCCGTTTCCGCGAGGGTAACGGGACAGGGCCTCAGCCCAGCCACCTTGCCTAATACATTGTCAGTCACAGAGACACGGGACCTTTATTCAGTGCTGACGGTATCGTACTGCTTGTAGCAATGCTATCACCAGTTAGCGCGATTCAAAAGTTCAAAATCCAGGGCTGCATACTTGGAAGTGAATGTAGGTGTGGCCAAGAGGGCTCGTTCCCTCCTCAATCTCCTTCAATCCCAAAACGAAGTATCTTCCGCCGTCAGGGGAGGAGGCAGTCGGGACATCCTTCCATGAGCCGGTCTCGACAAGCTTAGCGCCTGCCTCCTCGAATTCCTCATCGCGGAAGAACCTTTGGTACTCCTTCTGCTGGGGGTTCTTCTCGACGTGAATGTCGTATCCAGCCTTGATGAGGGCTCGGGTCGTGCTCGGGGTGAGGGCACTGCGGTGCTCCAACCACTTAAGAGTCGTTAGCAATTACACTCTCGAGGTCACTTCGAGGGGCAGCCCAAAGCAATTGCGACAAGAGTAGACAAACCTTGGTCTCGGCGCGAAGATGGATGATAGGGGCAGACATTGTCGCAGTTTTCGCAAAGAAAAGAATTGACCTGGATTGACTCAATTGCGCAAGTTTATGTGTCGAGAGCAAATATCGCGACGTCGAGGAAGGTGTTGGGGAGAGGAGCTTGAAGTATGATGATGGTGGGGTAGTTATGAGTCTACGGATGGCAAGGTAAAACATCCCACCTCTGACTCTTACAGGGAGTTACAGTAGGGGTTCGTACACCGCCTTCGGAGCGCGGGGTACCTTACCTTACAATGAGATGGCAGTGACTCAAAGTTTTTGCCCTGGCCTCAGCTCCCTCCATCCCGTCAACCAAAAAAAAAAATCTTTTTCCCAGCTGCTGCCGGTGATCTATCCGCCAAATCAAGCATGTCGGCTCATGCCAACCGGCATGTCATGCAGGTACCGAGCCTGCAGCCACCAAACGGTCGTCCGAACCAGTCTATTCTCAAAATTTGTCGCCGATGATTGTGGCCGATGTCGCAACAATCTCTACTATGGTGCCAGGGTCCACAGCATGATCACCTTATCGACGGGACATTTTAGGTTGGCATCCCAGCCAACAGCAAACTGCCAATCACAATCGCGACATAATCAATTGCGCTGCTACAGACGCGCTCTGGGTTTTTGATCTTGAAGCAACCCGAGGGCG
This sequence comes from Colletotrichum fructicola Nara gc5, assembly GCF_000319635.2. NCBI lineage: Eukaryota > Fungi > Ascomycota > Sordariomycetes > Glomerellales > Glomerellaceae > Colletotrichum > Colletotrichum fructicola. The sequence goes on from NW_027094057.1 coordinate 2,095,857, forward strand.
CCCTCGGCCATGCCCCAGGACAACTCGAATCCTCTTCCACCAAGCCCATATGCGTGGATGATGGTCCGGCCATCACTTGCATCCTCTCGCTCAAGTCTCAAGCCTCCTCTGCGCGTAGGTCGACGGCCAACAACGTCTTTGAGAACGCGATATTCGCCGCTGTCACCCAGAATGGCAGGGTAGGTGGCAGCAAAGGTCTTCAGGATCTGTTCCCGCAATTCTAGCGATGGCTCAACGTCCCAATTGTCTGGCTCCTTGGTGCCTCCAACTATGGTACCGCCGTCAAAGTTTCGAGGCACACAAAATGTCCAAGATCTATCCGCATTCTGTCGCGTCACTGTTGCCGGGCTGAAGTTGGCCACTGCACAAGTTTGCCCTGGGAATGTTTTAGAGGACTCTTTCTGCGGAGAAGTCAAGGAATCACAAACCTCTAGTGATGAACGAGTTCTTGTCACCAAATCCGAAGCCAGAGCAATTGACGACTGTCCGTGCGTCTGACAGCTCCTTGATACCAAAGACCTCAAGAGGGTCGCTGATCTCTTTGCGAATCACCTTGCCTCCGTTCCATGCGAACTTACGCAAGAGGAACGAGCAGTAGATCATGGGGTTGACACACCATGTCTTATACTCGCAACCCCACTTCACCTTGTCATCGGGAAACTCGCTGGGACTCAGACGCCTGAACTCGACCAACCCAAGGCTTTTGGCTTTCTCCTCCGTGAGCGCCTTATATTGCTCTGGAGGATCCTCGAGGTACTCGATACCGGGCATGAAAGTGATGCCCGCCTCGGGATTGCTTTTGAAGAGCGACTCCATATGCCGGAATGTTCTCAGAGCCATGGCGTGATCACGCTCCTCCATCTTGTTAGCCGGTATCACCCATCGATTGTGCGCCCCGCCCCATTGCGATGTGTAGTTGACCGAAGCCTTGGCATCAATCGTCTCGAATGGGCTCGGAAAGTCCCTGGCTACAATCGTGACCTGGTTTCCTTCTTGCTGGAGTCTTACGGCGGTGCTCAGACCGATCACGCCCGCGCTGGATCATGTTAGCTGCTGCACACTGACAGGAGGGGCTGTGTGGGGTGATTACCCGATGACTACGATCTGCGACATAATTCCGGTAATATAATCTCAATGTTGCTGTGTCTAGGCTCAAATATCACGAAACCTCCATGGACTTGACCCAATATATGGGTTTTATCCAATCGTCGTTGAGTCAAAGGTATTACTGAAGCCAACGCGATCCTCAACTTAGCGGTGGTCCGGTCTCCACCTTTGGCTCCAACAACGCCGACCTCGGGAGTTATTCCCGGGGGTGCCCGGTCTGGCGAGCGTTCGGCCGAGACTGGGGGTTCCGGTCAACGGGACTCTGACCCGAAGGCCGCACCGACGCCGGCTGATACTACCGGTCAATACATAGTTTGGTCGAAGATGGTCCTCATTTGCACCGGACTATAGAGTTTACCCTCAGTCCGCAGATGGGGTCGTTGGTCAGGCATTCTTTGTACTCAAGTTCTGTCGAAAGCACCTCAGACTTGCAACGGACTTGATCTTGCGACTTAACTAGAAGCAGCGCCGAAACAAGAAGCTTTCTACATCAGCAGACTCTCGATCTCTTGACACTAGATATTGAGCCTTTTCCAAGGGATTATGGCCCGATTTGCTTTTTTCGAAGCTACCTGGAACGGAGACCTGCATGCCGACCGCATTTGGCCCGGCCCTGCGCAGAGACGCAGCCAGACCCTGGCGAGGTGCTCAATCAGCCGGCCACATTTCGTTCCTGCGTCGCATTTTCACATCGGCGCCCAAGGGATGTGCAGGTCGGCATCTCACTAGCCAAGGCGGTCAGAGTCGAAGAAGTTGCACCAATTTTGGGGTCTTGACCAATCGCACAATGCTCGCGTTCAACCAACCCCGCGCGCCTGTCTCTCAACCCCCTGGTCTCGGCGGCTAGGACGCAGTGTGATGGCCCGGTTGATTGGCCCAGCCCGCATCTCGCAATCTATTTTCGTCTGGCAACTCGACCACCCTCCTGCCCATCCCCTCCATCTTCTTGGCTCTCACCACTCACCGCGGCCCGTCAGACAAGCCAGCGCTTACCAGGTCTGCCGTGGGCGACCTGCCGTAGTTGAACCCAGTATGCTCCGTAGTGCCGGCGCTTTAATGCCAGCAGAGTATATACTCTCGTGGTTCTGTTGGCAATCGTATGTTGACATGCCTTTTTCCCCTTTCATCTGGTTATCTTGACCAGTGCCGCAATAACAAACCGACGTTCTGGTTGTTCTCAGTTGCCGGCTTGTTGGGACCATGCATCGGTAGCAGTTGGACTACCTATTATTCATTCCATTGTGGCATCCCCCCTTTACTTGTGAAGAGCCTGGAAAGCATCAACCAAAGGGGAATCCCAACGTTCGATTCGAGAAGCAACACAGCCCATCATGTCGGCTCAGCCACCCTCTGGAGGGTACTCTCTCTTCCCGAACCCCAACACCAAGCCCCCAACGGTACGGAGACCGGCATCTCGGACTCGAACATCAGAGTCTCGCGAGCGCTCGCGGACCCGGGCTGTGTCTCCGGAAACCATCGACTCGGTAACCCCACCCCGCCATGGAAGACAGACGCCGCAGCAAAGGATGCAGTCGCCAGTTGAGCGATCGCAAACACCGCAAGAAATCCGTCGACCCCAGCCCAGTGAGCAGCACGCCTCACCAATCAACCGCGAGTTGCCGCCACTGCCTTCAGAGGCAGTTTCGCCTGTCCAAAGACCTGCTCCCACTGCTGAAGTACCGCCTCGGTCAGACACTGCCTTCTCTCAGGCGCAAACACTAGCACGGAGCAACAGCCATCGCTCTCGCAGCTCAATAGCAAAGCTTCCCCTGCCTGGAGAGCCGTCATCGTCACAAGAGCCTGCTGCTCTGCGGTCCATCTTTCCCCAGTATAACCCCGAAGTGCCGCTCAATCAACAGGAGTACTTCCCGACTCAGACCAGTCCAACTCATATTCCCAGGGCTGTCATTAATCGGACAACGTGGTACCCAGAACGAGAAGAGGATGGCCAAGAGACTCAGCACAGAAGCCCGGTGAGAAGTCCGATGAGTGGCGGTTCAGCGCCAAGATGGCCCAGAAGGAGGATCGAACCTCCCATCATTCCCAACGTTTCGACAAATGAGCAAATGAAGAACATGTGGAAGGTCACCAACGGCTGGAAAGCCTCCCCTTCTGAAGGCAGAGTGTACTGCATGAAGCTATCCCAGGAAAAGGATGCTCCGGTCTACACCTTGTCCTCGACATCTCAGCCATTCTACAACCTCAGGCTCGACCCTACATCAGCATCCGCATACGTTACTCTCAGTCGGCACGACCCTAATAAGGTCTACAAGGCCCCGAGCCCAACGGCAGGCTCTTCGGCCAGTAGCATCCTCAGCGGCGTCGTCGGCAACAAGGACAACGGCAAAGGCACTGAGAGCAAGCACTGGCAAGAGGTCCTCACCACCACTCTCGAAGAAGAATCCCGCAAGCATCCTCCAAATGACGGCCTGGTTGCCCTTCTCTATCCGCAAGCAGCGGCCAAGATGGCCCTGGACAGGCCAGACGACATGACCGCCATCGTCACCGCGGAAACGGAGTGCGCACGGCTCGTCTGGGACGACGACTCCAGCTCGCACTTCGTCGTCCACCCAGCGTTGGCCACGCCCTTCTGCGTCACCATTGAGCGCTCACCCGCCTGGAGCCGGGTCGAGTACACCTTGGAGCATCACGAGTCGCCTCAGCACCTCGCCAAGCTGACCCGTGACGGCACGGGCGCTGGGTTCCTCGAGGTTGATACGGCCATCGCCTCCAAGATTGAGAGCTTCTTCATCGTCGACGTCGCCGTCACGGCGCTGCTGCTGGTTGCGGCAAGCGACGAGAAGAACTCAAAGGTCGAGACTTTCGAGCCTCCTCCCGCACCGCGCGAGCCTGCTGGCGGCGAGCGCCGGCTTAGCAAGCGGGAGGAGAAGAAGCGTGCGGCCGCCGCGCGCAGGGGCAAGATGGAGGAGTTTGAGATCGACGTCGAGAGCCAGGACAGCAGCCTTGGCAGCTTCGCGAAGCTGGAACAAGTCGGAAAAGAGACGCGCGACAGGATGCCGTGGCCGTTGAGGGCGCTGTTCAAAGTCTTGTCCGCTCTGTTCAAGTGCTTCGTGTGGTTCCTGACGATTGGCTTCAAGGCGCTTGCTGCCATCGTCAAGGGGTTGGCGAGGTGTGTTGGCGTGAAGTCGAAATGATGACGGGAGAAAAAAAGCATGAGTTTGCATTGAATGCAATAATGAGATACCACTTTGTTGATCCGGGTTCCTTTTTTCTAGTATTTCTTTGGGGCCGCATGGTGTTGGGAATAATTGGGCTTCGTTTATGAGACCTTGTCCTGGACGAGGACAGGAGCGATGAATTTCTTTTCTTGTACATCTAGATCTATACTCCGGGGCCTGGGTATCGCATGACGACTTTCTGAGCGTGGCTTCTCACGCCGCTCAGATATTAGGATGAATGAACACGAAAAAACACACCATGAAACTTTTGTTCGCCGACCGCAAATTTGACAGAAACATGCATCCCGTGTTCACCTCTTCCGCGTCCGAACCATAATCTTCTTGCCCTTCTTCGTCACACCGCCCGAGGTCGCCGTCTTGGCCATCTTCGCCCGCTGTATTTCGAGGTGATCCTCTGTCTTCGCCAAGATCTTGAGTTTCTTCTTCGCGTTTTGGAGCTGCAACCGTAATAATTGCAGCTTCTTCTCTTTTTTGCGTTGCGCCTCCTCCTCGGCGTTGTCTTCATCGTCGAATCCCTCGAACTCGTCCTCGTCATCGTCGTCCAGCTCCATTGCCTCCTTATCGATAGCCTGTTCCCTCTCCTCGGTGCTTTCGGCAAAAACAATCTTTCTAGGTTTTGCGGAACTCGTCTCGTCGTCGTCGCTATCGTCGTTCGTGGTGGTTGCGTTGATGCCGCCAATGAGCACGATCTGCTCCTCCAGGCGCTTCACCTCCTTGGAGATCACGTTGCGCATGGTGCGGATGTAGCCGACATCCTGCGTCTTGAGCAGACGCACCGTGTCCACATCCATGGCCTTGTTGCCGCGGTCACCCGCGATGGTGCCAGACCATTTCTTGCCGTCCTTGAGGCGCGAGCCTGGGCCGGAGCGGCTGAGCATGCCAAAGTAGAACTCATCTTCGTTGCGTTCAGAGGCTTTTTGGCGCAGGTGCTTGATTGTCTCCTTCTTCTTGTTGTAGTCCTTGGCACGGAGGGAGTAATCCTGCAATTCGGAAAAATAGTCAGTAACGGACTTTGACGGGCGCGCATCGTGAGGCCATGTTTAACGAACCTTGTGTTTTTCGAGGAGACCAAATCTTTGGCGCTCCAAAGGTTGAGCACGCTCCCTGTGGGAGCGCCTCTGTACGGCATTTCGCATCGACGACATGGTTCTGTTGTTTTGGACGCAAGACCACCGCTCGTGATCTGGTTGCTGGGAGGCGTGAATAGAAGCCGACGATGGTTAGCGCTTCTGGGAGGTGGGATGCGGCAGAAATTTGAAAAATTTAGGCGGTGAAACAAGCTCCAGCCACATCACTCTGTCAGTGTGGCGCTGTTCCCGCTTTCACTGTCCGTCCCTCGGCCGACAAACTCGGGCCGTGTTGTGGGGCTTTCTGCAGCGGACCACCGTGCCCAACCTGCACCCCCGAGCCGTTGTCAGCCACTCTCCCCACTTGTGGCCGCTACGTAAGTGTGCCGTGCAGCCCGTCAACTAGGTTCAGTCAGCTCTCAACCCTTGAAACATGTCAGGTACCATGAAACGACACGCTATCGCTCGCGGCTCGAGCCATCAACCCAGTCTGGTGCCATCTTCCAGAAGACGACTCATGACAGCTGCGGTGTTGTCATGTCAGTACATGGGCCCTGGGGAGATGGAATGGCATCTACGTATCCGACATGGCGAACCATTGAACGATTCATCGCGGACAAGGGTATCTTCTCCACGCAGATGGATCGTGATGTGCAACCCACGTTGCATCCGCAACCGCCCGCATCTGTGATCCTCCGTCATGCTGGATGAAGATCTAAATTCTCAGCTCATCTGCATGTTTTCAGCAAATCCCATATTCCCCATCCCACCCACGATCCTGGGCCAAGCGGCATCCAAGCCACCGCCGAGCGCGTCCAATCGCGAGGTCATCGGCAGCGCATCCGCGGCCACGTCCTGTATGTCCGGGGGATCTCCCCAGCACGGACAGCACATGGTCAGCGCCAACGAACCATGGGTCTCCCTTCGTGTTTCACGGAGGACACACACCACAGCAGCAGAGCTTCGAGACGTCAAACGCCGCAAATGGCAAAAGACCTGCACCACGGGCTTCGCGCGGCTGCTGTCCGATGACGAGAGACTCGGAGAAGGGCTGACCTTTCTTTTACAAAACCACCCGAGCTGGCCTGTTTCCTCTTGTCTCTTGCAGCTTTCATGTTTCCGTGTTTGTTTCGCTTCCACGTCTAAGTCCGTTTTATTTCATCCAAAATGGTTGCGAAATTTCATTTACGGAATTCTCCTCCGACATATCGGGTGCTTGCCTTATTTGTCATACTCGTTTTTGTCAGTCTTCTTTTTTTGAAGGAGGAAGTCGAGGAGCCGACGATACCACGCAGTAGTTTCCCATACAGCGCGAGCAGCTATGATTGGTCTACACACCCCCAGAAGCATCCAGTGCCAGACGCTGAGATGGCACGCTTACCCTCAGAAGAGCCACTCGAGCTCCCCAGAATCCAGTTCGAATTTGCGGCGGAACGTTCAGACAGCTTGAAGAGGGACCTCGGCCTCATGAGTTCTCGCCGACATGAGGTCAGGAATGCTTTCAAGAAGAGTTGGCAGTCTTATGTGAGACATGCCTGGGGATACGATGAGCTGCAACCATTATCACTGAGAGGAAGGAATCGGTATAACGGATGGGGCGCTACGCTGGTCGATTCTCTCGATACGCTGTGGCTGATGGGCCTACACGACGACTTCAATGATGCTGTTCAGTATGTGGGCGCTATCGATTGGAACAACTCTACGGACCCAAGATGTAACCTTCTTGAGACGAACATTCGCTATCTCGGAGGCCTGCTATCTGCATACGATTTGAGCGACGAGCCAGTACTTCTCAACAAGGCTATTGAGCTGGCGAACATGCTCTACGCCGCCTTTGATACCCCGAATCGATTCCCGCCTTATACGTTCAACTTTGCGGACCTCAGAGCCGGAAAGGTCCTACCAGATCCTTATCAGAGCGCTGCATCGATAGGCAGTCTGTCACTGGAATTCACAAGATTGGCTCAAATCACGGGAGAGCACAAGTTCTACGACGCAATCGAACGCATCAAGACGGCTTTCGACCAGATCCAGAATGAGACATTGCTACCAGGACTGTGGCCCAACTTCATCAATGTTCGTGATGATTTCCAGACCCCGAACAACATTTTCCGTCTAGGCGGAGATGGAGATTCGCTTTACGAGTATCTGCCGAAGATGCACGTTCTTCTCGGCGGTCTCGACCCGGCTTATGAGAGGATGTACAGAAGCGCTGCGAAGGCGGCCAAGGCTCAGCTCTTGTACCGCCCGATGACGCCCAGGATGGACGATGTTCTCTTGCTTGGAACCGCCATTGTGAACGAGAAGCTCCTGAAGATCGACCAAATCGCCGAACTCGAACACCTTTCCTGCTTTGCTGGCGGAATGTTTGCCATGGCTGGCAAGCTTTTCGAGAGCCCGGAAGACGTCGAGGTTGGCGATAGGCTGACCAGGGGCTGTGTGTGGGCTTACAGGTCTTTCAAGAGTGGTATCATGCCCGAGAAGTCACAGATCGTCAAGTGCGACACGATTGAAGGATGCCCATGGGATGAACAAAAGTGGGCGACCCAGAGCAGCCGTCATTCTCCTAGGGGTTTCTCGAGGATCGACGATCCCCGCTACAATCTGCGCCCCGAGGCCATCGAAAGCCTCTTCATTCTTTACAGAGTGACTGGACGAGAGGATCTGCTGGACATGGCATGGGATATGTTCCAGGCCATCCAGAAAGCGACAGCGACCGACGACGCTCACGCTGTTGTGGCTGACGTCACTTACTCGCAATCACGACAAGAGGACAGTATGGAGAGTTTCTTCTTTGCTGAAACCCTGAAGTACTTCTACCTCATCTTTTCGGATCCCGAGATGATCAACTTGGATGAATGGGTGTTCAACACACAGGCTCATCCTCTCAAGCGACCTACGGCGTCTTGGAGCGAAGCCTGATTTACACGAAAGAAGCGATGATTATGATGTTCACTAATATTAATAAGACGTGGCACTCCTGGGCGCCGCTGAAACACATATGTTCAGGCCATTCAATTTTCCAGATGATGGTAAAGATATCTTGAGCATTCGATACCCCTCAGGTTCACAACGACAGACTCTATCACTGTCTAGCTGTGTTAGCCCATTCTCTTCCTCCTAGTCCATCTCGTTTGCGGTTATAACTTTGCGTCTGGACCGCCTCGAGGTGCTGTATCAGCTATCACCTGACTCCAAGGGTCTGCGTACGGCCCAATCCCGCTCGAGCCCTGGATCCAGACAGAGAGCATCTTCGCCGAGCCTGGCAATAAGATCGTCAGTCTCTACAGCATCATCATGGATATAGGGACTTTGTACACACCGTTGGATTGGGTTTCGCCTCGCTCTCTACAGCTTCCGGGAGCTTCGTTCGCAGATGCCACGGGTCGGTTCTCGGGCTGCCGGGGCATGACTCCGAGGAAGGGGTTGACGGACAGAATTGGCCTTAGGCCAGACTTTTCATTTGAAATTGTTTGCCTTCAATCATGTAGTCATGAATGAACAAGTATGGTTTATTGGAGCGCATTTTTTATATAACATTTCTAACAGCAGAGCGTGCTACTGCCCCTTATTCTGTGCCGCCATCGTCCTCAACTACCGATTTTGCTCGTACGCCTCAGTGTCCATCACAGAGAAGGCTACCATATTTTCTTCTTTCGTGGGCAAAAGTCGAGATCGCCTGATTTCCCGATTTCGTGTGCCTCAGGGACATGGAGACCAAAAAGGTTGTGGTTCGGTTCGGTGTCTGCAGGAGAGGCTGGTCCAGCAGGTCATAGCGTGTCATATGATCATGATTGAGGAAATCTTTGGCGGCTGATTGGTTCGCTGGGATTTTGACGGCAATCTGAATCGAAGACATTTTAATGAAGCCTGCCTTAGTGGATAAGATCGTGCATATAGCGGCTTCTTTTACCTGTCAAAAACGTCTTCCGACAGACCCTGGACCTTTTGGGCTAACAACATGCATATGCGAATGTGACTTGTGCAAATTACACGACCATTCACCTGCGTCCATGCGACTTGTGAAGGGACAGTTTTCGGGAAATGAGAGCTGGCCACTCCTTCGAGGTTCGAGGTTGGCGCCGGAGTGTCGTTGGAATACGTTTTGGGACGGATCTCGCGGATTGGTCTGATGGAGAAGTACATGGGAAGCCAGGGCCACGAAAGGCGGCATAGGTTTAAAACACTTTTGATGTCTCATGGTTAACAGCAGTCAAGATCGCTGCGATCAAGGCGAATTTAATGCTTATAATCGTGAAGAGCAGCGAGACCTCAAGTGGTTGAAGAACTCCAGTCAAGCAAGAAAAGACTAGCCAAGTTGACAGCTTGACATCCTAGGAACAAATTCTGAGGTTCTTTCTGCCTCTGAGAGGCTAGGTAAGTGCTTGCAAGTTTCTTAGCATCCTCGTGAAGTAACCCGGTCATTGACGCAAGTGCATCCGAATGGTCTTAGTGAGAATTCGTATTGAAATGGGAGTGGGAATGGGAAGGAAGTGGGAAGTAAGAATTCACATCCCATTGCTGATTCTTCACGCAGCAACGCTGTGACATCCCACTTAGATTAAGTTTACGAGGTAGATCTCTTCAGGAAGACCGTCATCATTGCTTTTTGTCAGTGGCTAGGACCGCCGGAAGATGCAGCAGTAATAGCGGCGGCTAAGGCTAGAAGCCTTATCTTCCGTATTGCCATGTTCTCTGAAAATGGTTAACGGGGTAGAAGGGCCGGTATGATCAGTTGCTAGCAAATCTGGATCTCCCATGACGCAAAAGAGCACCTTGCCAAATATTCCAGCAGGGAATTCTTTAGATTCTCAACATTTTGGCACGTATACTGCTACAACTACCTAATCAACAAAGCGAACCAAGTTTCACTACTCTGCAATCTAGAAAGCAACGGCCCCTCAGTCTCCACGTAAGGCTGAAAAGTTTTCTAGTCGGTTTGTTGTTCTTCATCCAGTAAGTTGACTCAGTTCATATGCTCGCATTTGGAATGCTTCGAGGGTTCGATTCGGCGCGCACAGGACTCCAGAGATCGTCGTAGACCTGACTTTCGCTTGACCCTTTGATCCAGATGGAGAGCATTTCTGATGAGCCTGGTCCGCTTGGTTAGATTCATGAAGCAGGTGAAATAACCAGGAATCAAGTCATATGTGGTGAATGAGGCATGGCTAGGCTCTCAGTTGTCTTGGGAGCATCATTTGATGATGATGTCTCGGTGGAGTTCTTCTCATCGGAGGGCATCTTTCGAATTACTCAATAGCGGAGGATGACATGAGGTGTAACTTTGGCTGCACTTAACAGATCTCACCATTGAAAGCTGCCGACATTTACAAGCGAACAGCATGATGATGCTTTGACGCGGCGAACCAGACACCTCTTATGCAAGCGATGACACCATATTATTTCTCCCCCGAAGATACCAATATGATAATCTATTGAAAGAAAGGAACTTTGGGGAGCCGCAGAATCAGAATCTCTAGGCAAGGCTGTGATGGCATGCAACTCCTACGCACCGAAGTTTCGGCCAAAGAGTAGGCCAAGGTGGCCGCAGGAGAGGATCCCTAGGAAACCTATGGTACAGAACTGTCTTAGCAAAGAAAAAGCCCCAAATTCCTGCCGGGAGGAACGCGCCAAGCGGCAATATCGTGAACGAAAAGGACTTTGGAGAACCGTGCATGCTTTTGTCTAAACAACCACAATGCACTCAAGCCTTGCCGGGAAATGGGCGAAGGGTCAATGACACTGCGGCCATATGGATCTACCACCCGTATTTAAGCCCTTTCTACGGAGGCATGATGTTCAAGTAATGTGGCTTGTCACGACGGGACTTTGGTATACACAGATAGAAATGTTTTGGGGGGCATGCGGTATGTCTGCATCCTATTGTGGCAACATTTAAGCTAGCCTGCAGCATCGATATGTAATTAGTATTTCGGGATGCCCAAGTGTTACACAATGCTGCCACAACCTAGGTAGCACCAAGAGACTAAGACGATTATGTCAATGCTCGCCTTCAGGAGGTCAGGATAACGCACGGAATTTGGTTGGCGTGTAGCATTGCCAGATAGCCTCAGTCCGTCGATTGTGTCTGCTTTCGTCGAAGATTGGGGCATAGAATTGCCTGCAGCACTTATCAAAGAGCTTCAGATGTCAACGATTCAACTTGAAATGCAAGACTATTGTCCAATTCATGTAATGTTGAGACTGATTTTGGTTCTGATCCGGCGAAACGTACGCCGAGGCCTTCTCATAGGGCCGGTATGGCACATCCTTCCCGGTTTCGTACGTGTTGCTTTTGAAGACCGACCGAAACTTTTGTATTTTTCCTCTATATGTACCCACCAAAAAAGTTTATGGCACCTCCAGTCTCATCAAGCTGATTACCACTTCGGCGAGATTGGTTCAGTTTTCTGGTAACCATCGACGCTACTGAGCGCGGAGGTTTGGCTAACTGCCAAATCATCATTCCGCGTTTCCCACGTGCGCCCGCCTGTAGGTTCATATCATGGCCTGTCGTGAGCCATCTTTTCATTCTCATCACCCATTCACTCGTCGTCCTCTTCAGCCACCTCTTCCTCATCCTGCTTGAAAACAGCCTTCTCTGCCAATGCCAATGTCTGTCTCACAGGCAGGCCAACTACATTATCGAAGTTACCCTCAATCTTCTCCACGAGCACCAATCCTCCTATTCCCTGAATACCGTAACCACCAGCCTTGTCAGCCCCCTCTCTCGTCTTGACGTACGCATCAATGACATCATCCGGCAGACCGTTATCTTCCTGTGCAAAGTACACCTTCGTCTCCTCGGTATGTGTCGCAATCTCGTAGCCGGGCGACCGCGCGTCCTCCCTCGGGGCAATCACGCACACGGCCGTCAGCACGCGGTGCAGTCTCGTATCACGCAGATGGCGCAGCATCTTGATGTGTTCGGCCTCGCTGCGGGGCTTCTCCAAGACGCGGCCGTCGCGGGTGACGATGATGGTGTCGGCGGCAATCACGACGTCCGGGTCGGGGATCGATGCCAGGTGCGTCTGCAGAGCCGTCTCGTACACGTCGAGGGCCTTTTGTCGCGCCGTGGCGGCGACGTACTCATAGGGGCCGTACGCGGACTTGTCGAGGTCCTCGGGCTTCGTGGAGGGTGTGATTTCGAGGTTCGTGAGTCCGACCTGCGCGAGCAGCTGGCGGCGTCGCGGAGAGGCGGAGGCGAGGACCACGCGCTTGGATTTGAGGTAAGTGATGATTGGGAGGTTGAGTGGCAGCGGCGCGCGGGGGCCGGGACCGGGACCGCCGGCTGGTGGTGGTGGCCGGGCGGCGGCACCGGCTGGGAGACCGTGTTCGGTCGAGCCTTTTGAGTAATCCGGTGGGGGGTCGGAGAGGAGCGAGGTCTTGACGTCGTCTGACATGTTGGAGGAGGGACGTCTGTGCGGAGATTTGGGGGGAACAGGAAGATACCGAGGGACTGTTGGATGGTAAGGTAGGTCGCAGCTGAGAATGTCTCCGTGTCTCGAAGCTTGTCAATGGCAAGGGGGAAAAAGCACAGCTATCGGAAAGAGAGGAGGTTTGTCGGAATTGTGGGGTGGGATTTCTTGATTCCCAGATTCTGGACGGGCAATGACACACCGGAGGCGCTCATTGGAAGGCACGCCGTCACCGCCCAGACGCTGTACCCACGGCCACGACTTCGACATGCCAACCCCGCCAGATCCACTTTCTCTTATCTTATCAGCCGTCATGCCTAATGGCGAAGGGGCGCTCAGCTGCCGCCGTGCCAGCCCTGCCTGGCGCGGAAACAAACGTGCTGCAGGAACTAAGTTGACAGGGGGGCTGCAAGTCCGACAATGCGCAAGGGGGGGAGGGGACTCAGATCTCATAAGACACCCGGGTCTTCTTGCTGGCGCAAAACGTAAACGCATGTGATCGTTGAAACACACACTACTGCCTACCTCACTACCTCAACTGCCTTCGCGGTCCCTCCCGGGCAGATTCAACGACACACCATCCCCCATGAATCTGCACGACGTAATCGAGACCTTTTTGCGCTGTTAGTCAATTCGTCTCTTTCATCGCCTGCCTGCGCGCGTCATGTCCTCGCCCAACAAGTCCAATTCTCCGTCAGGAGCCGGTGATGGCGACCAGCCTGAGGAGAAGCCTCGCCTGACCGAGGCCGAGAAGAAGCAGAACCACATCGCATCTGGTAAGGAGTCCCTCCCCAATCCTGTCATTTCAATTCGTACAGAACGCAACCACCCGTGCAGAGCTGCAAACTCAGGACGGGGACGCTCTCATGGCGTGAAACTCATATTCTTACATTCTACGAACAGAGCAGAAGCGACGCCAGGCGATCAGGGAGGGCTTTGACAGGTTGACGGAATTGGTCCCGGGCCTCGAGGGCCAGGGGCGCTCGGAGGGATTGGTTCTGAAGAGGACCGTCGAGTTCATGCGCGATCAACTCGCGGAACGGCGGGCCATGGTTGAGCGCCTCGAGAACAGTGGCGTGGAGGTGGACGAGAAATTCAAGCGCTGAATCAGTCAGTCAGCCCAAGTAGCGTCCCATCTCGTTATTCCACGTGTGCTAATGCGATTACAGTGCATTGATTAAATAGTCTGGCAAACGGGGTTTTGCGGCGTTCGACATAATGATGCGCTAACGTGCCAAGCATCAATTTTTGACAACATTGAAGGTCGGAGATGGAGACGAGTAGTAAGAGCAGGTTTATGGCGCGATAATCGGAAATGATTAATGAAGGAGGGTTTCATGCTGTTAATTCATTGGCATCATAGCATCATGACTTTTAATTCCCAATGCCAAGCCAACCTCATCGAAGGGGTTGTATATTGTACACGTTTTTACACAGTTGTGAGTCTATTGGTATGTCGCCGCCATTTCTTTCATCTTTTCAAGCAGATCACCGGGAGTCATGTTGGCCTTTCCCTTGTAGCCGGCCCCCCGGTCGCTCACGGCAACTGTTCCGCTCTCGACGTCCTTGGGGCCCACCACAACGCAGAGACTGTATTGCTTGCTCTGCGCCTCTGCAACCTTCTTCGACAGCGGCCGCTTGCTGGCATCAATTTCAACTGCGAAGCCGGTCGGCTGCGGCTGCCTTGCCCTATCATGACTATGGCCCGTCAGGACGTTCTTGACTTCCGAAGCCCATTGCAAGACAGGCTTCGTGTCGTTGAGGCACAAGATTGCAACCTGGCGTGGGTTCAACCAGAAAGGCCACTTGCCCTTGTACTCCTCGATCAAAAGCGCCATCAGACGCTCAACGGATCCCAAGATGGCGCGGTGAATCAGTACGGGCGTCACCACGCCGTTCTGCTCCAGCTCTGCCGCGTCAACTTCCTCCAATGGCACGCCCTGAGTCTCTTGTTTTGGCGCGGGTGCGCTATACTCAAGCTCGAATCTTTGAGGGAGTTGGAAGTCGAGCTGAATGGTGCCAGCCTGGTGAGACTTCCCGTCAGAGTCACGCAAAATGACGTCGATCTTTGGACCGTAGAATGCGCCGTCTCCCTCCTTGATCGTGTACTTCAGCCCAGCCTGCTCAAGAGCATCGCGCAGCTGCGCCTCTGCGCGCTCCCATTCCGCATCGGTGCCGATGTAATGATCCGCCGGCCTGGTAGACAGCGCAAAATCAAAGTAATCCAAGCCCAGGGCCCCGTATACAGTCTTCATGAAGTCGAGCGTCTTGAAGACCTCTTCCCTGATTTGGATCGGTCGGCAGAAGATGTGGCCATCGTCCTGGTGGAAACGTCGCACGCGCGTCAGGCCACTGAGGGCGCCCGAGACCTCGTTCCGGTGCAAAGGACTGAAGTCGGCGTAACGAATGGGAAGATCGCGGTAGCTGCGGTTCTTCGAGGCGAAGATGAGGCAATGCCCAGGGCAGTTCATAGGCTTGAGGCCATAGTCTTGGTCCTCGCCCTCCGCCAGTCGACTCTCAGCACCTTTGCCCTCTTGGGGGGTCTCTCTATCACCACAGCAGCTCGTTGCCGCAGCCTCGGCGGCGCGCGCACGGCTGGTGACGGTATACATGTCGTCGGCATAGTTTTGCAGGTGGCCTGACACCTCCCAGAGGGACTTTTTGTAGATGTTCGGTGTGATGACCTCGTCGAAGCCGTAGTGGGTGTACTGCCGTCGCAAAAAGTCCACCAGGCGATTGAAGACTCGCGTGCCGTTGGGGAGGAAGATTGGGGACCCGGGGCTGTAGACGGACGTGGTGAACAGCTCCTGCTGGACGCCCAGCTTGCGATGGTCGTACTCGTCGGGGCTATCCGCGGGCGCGGCGGGTTTCTTGTCGGAGTACCATCTCTTTGGTAGCGGTTGAGGTCTCAGTGATGCATTTCGCAGACTCGGGATCACTCGAAGAGCTGGTCGAATTGCCCGTGCGGGAAGCATGGCGCAAAGTGTCGCCAATTGAACGTCATGCCATTTGACACAGGAAAGCCTGAAGCTCGCGAAATTGTGATGCTAGGATCTTGCAGCTCCGTCACACAAGCACGCTAGCGTCGAAATTCCCACAGTGAGCGGCACGGACCATTTCGTCGCTTATCTTATCAGTATTCGGGACGGGGCCATTGTCCTGAACTCCCATGTCACCACCCTCATCTTGCAAGCAGCAAGCCTTATTTAGACGCACATCTCACCGTTGAATCTTTTGCATATTTGGTAAATGGGATTTCGAAAGATCTCGTCAACGTCTTTTCGATCTGAAGTCGAAATTCCAGGGGAGTTAGGGGAGTTTAGGATCCACAGTCCGACTGTGTCAGTCGCTCTTACGGTCGGGGAGTTAGGGGACCATTGCCGGGAGAACATGCAGCGCTGGATCTGAGTATCAGTCAAGCATCAACTGCCCCGAATCAGTCAGTTCCAATTTCAACGACAGCCAGGAAAGCTATGGCGTGGTTGGTTTCGATTAGAAGGTCATTGGCAGAAAGTGACTATGCATGAAGGGGAACTCGAGACAACAAGCTTCGGAGCTAAGCGTCCGACCCACTCAACGGCGGACTATTGGCATACCTTGTTGTCTGAGAAGCGCGCACACTGAGCCCTCAACGGCCATCGGCTTGGAACCTCGGCAACTTGAGGCTGTCTGCTTGTTAGAGCCAACCACATCTCGTGGCGATTGGTACAGCTTGCAGCAATCGATCGGCTGTGTGACATGACCCAGAGCTTGATTTTGATAGTGTAATTGCTGAAGAATCCCCCGCAGATCTTTGTCAGCCAAAGATGCAGGTTCAACCGTTGATCTTAAGGATCGTCGTGTGTCAACCCAAAGCGGGAATGTTGATTAAACTAGTCAACCGATAGTCTTGGTAGAAAAGAGGAGCGTTGAGGCGACGAGCCACGTGTTGGCACCCATGAGCTAGCACAGCGGAAACTTCACGGCGATACGTCTAGAGCAGATGATGATACGCCAATTTTGAAAACTTCAACTCTAGGAGTGTAATTATTATTCTATTTTCGCTGTGGAAGAAACCTAGTTACGGTAGGTGATCGTCTTCGTCCTCACCCACTCGTCCAGACCTATCGAGTTGAATCTACCAAAACCGCTAGACTTGACTCCGCCGTGGGGCAAGCCGCTCTCGTCGTGGACAGTCATGTTATTGATGTGAACAGCGCCGGACTCAATCTCCTTGGCAAAGCGAAGTCCGGTCCGCAGGTTCTCAGTAAAGACGGCAGATGTCAGACCGTACTCGGTGTCATTGGCAATCTTCAGCGCCTCCTCCTCGGTGTCAACCTCGAAAAGTGACACTGAAGGCCCGAAAGACTCGGTCTTGTAAATGTCCATCTCAGTGTTGACGTTTTTGATGACGATGGGACGCATCCTCGTCTTGGATACTTCCTCTGCCTCGACATTGCCAGCAACGACGGCGGCGCCTTTGCCAACGGCGTCCTTGATGAGCTTCTTGTTCTTCTCGACGGCAAGCTGGTTGATGAGCACAGGCGCGTCAGCCTCTGATGAGAAAATCTTGCTGATAGACTCGGAGAGCTTGGCCTGGAACTGCTCGGAGACCTTCTTGTGCACAATGATGCGTTCTGTGCTCATGCAGATCTGACCTCCGTGAAGGAATGAACCAACGGCGCATTGGCCGGCAGCGAGGTCGAGGTCGGCATCCTCCCACACGATAGCCGGGGCCTTGCCGCCGAGTTCGAGTAGTACGGGCTTCAAGTGCTCTCCGGCCTGCTTAGCAATGATGCGGCCAACGTTGGTGCTGCCGGTGAAGTTGATCTTCTTGATTTCGGGGTGCGCGATCAGTGACGAGGTGATGACTGCGGCGTTGGCGGGCTCGTGAACAATGACGTTCAGGACACCCTTGGGCAGACCGGCTTGGTGAAGGCAGTCGGCCATTTCGTACATTACACGCGGGGAAAGCTCTGAAGCTTTGAAGACGGCGGTGTTTCCGGCAGCGATTGGGAACGCAATCGCTCTCGCGCCCAAGACGTAGGGCGCATTCCTGCCAGCGGGGTTAGCTGATACGTCACTCATGCCGCGATAAGGATGGCATACCAAGGCGCAATAGCAAGCACAACACCATAGGGTTCCTTCAGAACCATAGCGCTCACGTCTGGATCTCTGGTTGCGGGGACAGTGCCCTCAACGGTCACAAGACGTCCGGCGACGTCTCTGAAGCAGCCAATACCGAGGCCGAGGATGAAATCAGACCAGCCCTTGGCAGCGCCAGTCTCGTCGCACATGATTTTCGACAACTGCTCCTTGCGGCCATCCATGATATCGGCAGCCTTCAGGAAGATGTCTCTGCGCTCGTTGGGTGTCGTCTTGCGCCAGCTCTTGAAAGCCTTTGCGGCAGAGTCAACCGCTGCGATGGCATCCTTCTCAGTGGCACTTCCGCACTTGTGAACAGCTTTTCCGGTAGCGGGAGACACTACTTCGAAAGTCTTTTCAGGATAGACCTTCTCTCCGTCGATGAGGAAAGGGACGGTAAAGCCTCCCGAGCCATTGGTTGTGTTCGTCATGGCTGAACTTTAATTGTGAGGTATGTCGACGGAGAGGCGGAAGAGGGTTGAAGATGATTTTGAGAAGGAGTGAGATAGTAAATGTGACAGAATTCCTTTGCAAAGCTACACGAGTGAGGAGTTCAGCCTGATTCTTATAGAGCTCTCCGAACTAGCCACTGATCGACATGGAACACTTTGGGTGCCCTTTGGACCCTTGCCCTTTCGACATGCCGAAGTTCGAAGCCACGCCTAGTGCACGGAACCCCGCACTCGGAAAGTGGGCACGGCGAGAAACTCTGAGACTGCCTAGCCATGTGCTTCTGACTTCGCATTCCTAAAAGGACCGTCATTACCAATTTGCTTCCGAATCCTTCAGCACAGTTGGGCGATTCCCCCGGGCGCATCCCAGCCGGGTGTGGGATCGGGGGGAGGTACGGACAGGGACCCGGAGTGGATCCGTCGATTTTGTGTGACCAGTTGGTTCGCATCGCCGGCCGGAAGCCCGCGTACGTATCCGTCTGTGTGCTGTGCCGCTGTTGGAGGGGCCCATCAAACAGATTCCTTGTCCAGGACCGACATTTCTGCAGCGTATGCGCAGCTGAAACTCTGCAGTGCCCCTAGCGACGGTTGTAATAATTGCTCGTCCAATCATCGACTGAAGGTGGTCAGAGATAATTGAATTATCAATGGGTGGCGCGATCTCCCCGAGATGCTCGTCCGCAACGACGCAAATGTCCCAATTCCAACTGCTTGGCACCGGCGTCTTGTTTCCTTGTGAGTGGGACCTTTTGAAGTATTTAGGAGTTAAGCCGGAAGCAACCGAGGGCCAGTGGAAGGTCGGATTCCGAGTCGCCCTTGGGGACACAATGCCCGCGCGATTGAGTCGCGGGACCACCCTGCTGCCTCCGAGTTTTCGGCGAGGGTCACCACGACATGGATTTTGCATCCATGAAACCATGTCCGCATTTTGGTGTTATGAGGCTAAATCGACCCTGGCACGGCGAGAATAAGAATGAGACTGTCGCGAAGTGAGACCTGTCCCTGCGACCGCTTGATACGCGGGCCGTATCGCAAATGCATTCGATAGTCACACAGTCGAGCGTTGATTCGGCATGGCAGCGGCGCTTTGTGTAGCTCAAGGCCACATTCGCCCACGAGATGCTGTGGCGTCAATATCAAGTGACAAGAAAGAAGGGTCTCCATTTGCCCTTTGTACGATGCCGAATGGCTACAGGTAACTTTGTCCTCATGCGGGAAGCGCGGTTGCACTTTTGGGCAATGAAAAGCCGGATTAAGACTGTTGCGACTTTTTGAGCACTGTTGGGTCAAGAAAAGGCTGAGGCACTGCTGTCGTATCTACTTGAATAACCTCAACTGCAGCCGTTAGCTTTGGTTTTCGTTTCTCGCCTGCAACAGTAGCACCTCACCTGGCTTCCGTCGGGATGCAGATCCAGGGACGGCAAAATGCACGTCACGGGTTCCTCTGCGAGCTTCCGTGTATGATCCGCTTCCTTGGTAGACTGGTGGCAGTGCAAGTTCGACTTTCTTCGGGGTCTTCCCTGCCTGCTTTCCGGCTTGCTCGGACATGATGTTTGGATTATGGCACTTTCAATGCTCAGGCTGGGAGGCGGGGAAGGAGAGATGAGGATGGTGCAGAGCAGTCCCAGGCTGTCGGTATTGCTGACGAAGAAATCTAGCGAAGGTTTGAGCTGGGAAAAAGCAGCCACGAGTCAGATCTCGGAGGGGATTCAGGGTCGAACAAAGCCGTTCGTCTGATGGGATTGTCTGCTCAAGAGTTCTAGCTACCTTGATGCATAGCTCCATCGTCCAATACCACTGGCGGGCTGCAAGTGTGGGCCCATCTGTGAGTGCTTAGTCACCGGCCCCATTATTTCCGACCGCAACTGCACTTTTCGACCAGTCAATTCCAAGAATCGCGCTGCCAGACAGGACAAGTGCACTGTGGACATGCGAATTGACACCCGCAGTTTCCACTTTTGGTTTCTGTGCTGTCACAGATGGAGCGCTTACGCTTGGCACCAGAGCAGGAACCAGCGGAGTCGTGGAACTCTTCTCCAGCTGCATTACGCGGTAAAGGCCGGGCAGGGTGGATATCTGGAGGGATGGGATAACGATATCGGAGGGCGAAGTCGGTCTCAATGGACGTAATGACGTCTCTGGCTATCGATGCTTATCCTTTTTGCACGCGAGTTCCTGGGCGTGTCATACATGTCTGTGCACTGGCTTCCAGCCACGAGCAGCGGTGGCAGGTGCCCAAGTGTACCTTATCTCGGTGAGAATCGGGTGCTAATCCTCCGACGGAAACCATGCCGTTTGGGGAAGCTGACAGGTGCGAACGGCTTCCATACAGTGTACTGGTTCTCGACCCCGCCCGCTGCAGAAAGCTGCAAGCGGGGAAGCGAGGACTCAGCAGCCCAATCCAGCCAATCACGAACCGCGTACCAGCCAACCGCTCTCCATCAGCGCCCCCAAAGAAAGCCTTCCAACGGCCAAAAAGAAACAGCGAGTGGGAGTCAGACGCACCCCCATGGCCCCCAAGTCCCTTCCTTATCCACCGGGCCACCGCAAATCTCTTGCCTCGCTCTTCAGGTCAAAATTGTAAACTTCCCCGCCCTCCGCATTCGGCCACACCAGCTCCCACCTCACATCAACAATTCAACACACTCGTCGCGACACCGGACCGCCGCCCCAGTGAGCTTGAGCCCAGCTCACCATTCGAGAGATCTCCGATTGCCGAGTCGTTCCTGCGACCTCCGTTCGCACCTCACGCCACGCCCGGCCCGGGAGGGGTCCCCCGATCCCGCCTGTGCTGTGTCTGTGTCTTGTCTTGTCTCAGCGCGACCGACCCTCCGCCCTCCGGTGCCCTGCATGGACGGTCCGGCCATAACATCTGCCGGCGGGGCCACGCCCGTATCGCCCACAAGCCCCGTGAGCGCAAGGCATGCGAATAACGGTCCTCCTAAGCGGAAGCGTAGCAGCATGGCCCTCGATAGTAGTCCCGGTAGCAATGCTGGGAACGACGACCACGACGGCGAGCCTGACTCAAAGAAGCGCCAGCCAGGTGTTAAGCGCGCCTGCAACGAGTGCCGCCAGCAGAAGGTGAGTCACCCACAGCATCACAACAGCGGAAAGAGTCACGTAGCTAACGAGACGCCAATTGGAACAGTTACGATGCGACGTCGTACAAGATCCCTTTCAAAGTTGCTCAAGGTGTAATCGTCTCAAGCTCGAGTGCAAGATCGAGTCAAACTTCAAGCGCATTGGAAAGCGTAGTAAACATGCCGAGATGGAGAAGGAGATCGAGAGGTTGCGCCGCAACATCGCACGCGCCCAAAACCAGGGCTACACCGTTGAGGACGACCAGGAGGACCTCCAGTCCCCCATTGCGCAGAGCGTCTACACACACACCCGGAACCCGTCCCTCATGGGTTCCGACGAAGCTGTCTCCTCACTGTTACATCTGAAAAGAGGAGGATCGTACAGCTTACCACGATACACTCACGAGCTGGAAAACGTGCGTTTGACCGAAGACTCGGTCAACCAGCTCTTCCACGAGTTCTTCGCATATTATCATCCGTTTCTACCATTTCTCAGCCCGACGCAGTCGCCCGATCAATACTTTCAGCAGCACTCCCTGCTCTTCTGGTCTATCATCTCGGTCGCAGCCCGCAGATACAGCGCAGATACACACCTATTAACGTCAATATCTGGCCCTCTGACGCGGCTGTTGTGGTCCACTATTGGCGATGTGCCCAGCAGCTATTTCGTCGTCAAGGCTCTCTGCCTGCTGTGCACGTGGCCCCTTCCCACGAGTACAACCAGCGCTGACCCTACGCATATCCTGTGTGGTGTCATGATGAAGGTCGCGACGGGCATTGGTCTTCACAGGCCAAACCACAGCCAAGACTTCTCTCGCGTGTCTGTGGATCTCAACAAGGAGCAGCTTCATGACCGCGTCCAGACCTGGGCCGTCTGCAACATTGTCGCTCAAAGCATAGGTACTGGCTACGGCCAGCCTGCTTCGACCCTCTACGATTGGACCTTGGCCGTTCGACGGGGTGAGGACGGGCCATTCCGACTGACCCCTGAACTCGAGGCCAGGCTTCAAGTCGAGAGATTTTGTGACAAGGTCTCAAAAGAGATGTACAGCAATGCCAGTGATCCGAGAGGAGTTGCCGGGGACGAGCATCGAGCCATGTTGATGAGAGTTTACCGTAAGGACTTTAACGAACTGCAAGCTTCGATCCTCTCCCAGCATCTGGGTCCTATCGTCAACTTGCACATGAGAGCTGCTGCTCTTCACTTGCGGTTGGCTGGCTTTTTCGACTCTAGCACAACTCCTGGATACATCGATGACTTGATGGGTCTCTGGAGAGCAACGACAAGTTTTCTCGACAATATCCTAGAGGTTGACAAGGTCACATCGCCTGGGCAAAACTCACCTGGGCAGATTCTGCTCTATGCAACAAACTACATCCAGCAGATGCTGATTGCGGCCGGCTTCGCTCTCCTGAAGCTCATGCGGTCCTTCTTTTCGAAGACGATCGACTTTGACCGGGGGCGCAACCTGTTCCACCAGACCATCAACGCCATTCGCGCGACAAGCGTCGTGAACAATGATCTTCAGTGGCGCCTCGCCGAGCTGATGGTGCAAATGTGGAATGGAGCCCGACTCGACAACAACCAATCCTTCGACAATGATGATTCTCCGCTTCTCATTGACGATACACTGCAGCTCAAGGTGCGATGTCGCCATAGCATGAGTCTCGTTTTTGACTCCGTCTGGAGATGGAGAGAAGAGTATCAGGCCCAAGGTAGAGGGTCACTCGATGGTAAAACCCCCAGCCCCTTCTCCCCTTTTGCGCCCTAGCCATTGCATCCAGGTCTCTGCTTCGGTGTGACTGTGATGACTGACTTACGTGCCACCCCAAATAGCCCTGAAGCAGCCTACTAATCCAGACTCAGCGAACGAGTCCTCGGCGTCATCGACCCATTTGGACAGCACTCTTATGCCGGCAACCCAAGGACTGCAAGCGAACAGCATGCTCGCTTCCAATGGAGCCCTCACCCCAGGAGCCTCTGGTGGACTCGGAAACCAGTCAACGAACAACATGCTGGGCGGCATGAGCTACGGCGAGTCGAATTACGACTTCTTCGATCCGCAACACTGGATGCTGGACGGCCTCCTGGACTTCAGCTATAACTTTGTGCAGCCTGTCGAGGGCGCCTAGGATGTCCTCATTTGAAATCAGTATATTTCATATGCACACGTCGTTCGTCAACGCAATCATAAGGCTCGTGGGGCAAAAGGAGAACGCCCGCAGGTTGGGGGCGATGTTTCAAAGCTGTACACAGCTTGAAATCGCAGCTTGTCAAACCGGGGTGAGTAAACGCCCCTTGGCAGACGTTGCGATGGGCCCCCTCTTGGGGTCCGGGGATACAGTGACTAGGTGTGCAGCTCTCGGCGATCCTTCCGCACTCCTAGGTGAGCGATGTCGTCGTTTCACGATGATTATACCCCCCGAACATACATCATTGGTGCCCAAAGGCACGTATTTTTCCTGTTACGCTATTTGCCTGCCACAGCTGCCGGTGCCACAGAATGGAAACCATTCTCTACCCAAGTTCGGCGTCATGCGTCTGTTGTTTCGTTGTTTGGTATGTCACTGTTGGAGGTGACAATATAATCACGTATGGTCGACGAATGATCCCCACGACATGATGAGTCGACGTCGGGTTGCGGCTTCTCTGCGGGCGGTCGTTATTGTTTTGTACGTTTCATCGTTTTCTTTACTTTCCTCGAGTCCTCTCTCAGGGAGGTCACAGTGTATTCGTTTTCGTTTCTTTCTGGGAACCATCGAGGCATCAGCAACGGCGGGAGCAGGGCTTTTTTTCCCCATGGGTACACACTTGATTCGTCACACAAGATGTAGTTAGCTGTAGCGTTATTGAATTCCACAATGTTTAATTCAAAGTCGTTCCAACCTACCTGGACCAATTCCACCAAAGGACTAGTTGCTTAGTGTTCTGTGTGGGAGATGAGGGTGAAACATGGCTGGGTCACCCAACGGTTAACCCAACGACACCGCACCCGTGACGTGAGTCAAAGGGGGAGGGTCGGTTGCCGCATTCGCGTGACGACGGATCAGAGTGAAGGGATCGGTGAAGTGAAGGGAGACGCGAGGTCCGCGGCGGTGACTCAAGTCATGACTGACAGTATCCCCAACGACATGTTGGTGTTTGGTGCCTGTCAAAGACATCCTCGCCGACTGAGTGAGTCCAAAGGCATCAACTAGTCACACCGAGCTATGGACATGCTGACTCGACTGTTGCCGGAAGGGCGCGGCAGACAATCTCACCTAGGGGGAGGGGAAATCCAACGGACGATGGTCGTGGAGTTTGTACAGATCAGAGGCCCCTTTGATGGAGGAGGAACAACGGGTCGCGATCAAGGGCGCGTGATTCGCTCGACAACGAGAGGTTTCCAAACTGCCGAGACATCACCATCACGAGATTTGCAGAATGGGTTGAACTCTATGGCTCACACCGACGTAGCAGTTGCGAAATTGGCCTCTGTGATTTGTCTCCTTGGGGAGCAAATCACCAGAGCAATGTTGCGCCCGGATCCATTCAGAGTTGTTCCAGTTTACAAACGACGGCAAGAGCAACAGTAACAACAACTACTACCAGTACGAGGCATGTGATGGTCCATGGATGTCGAGAGCTTGCGAGTTGTCCAACAACAGGAAAATAGCCGTCATCAAACGATCATTGGGCCCTGGGGGAGGTTCCTCGTTCTTCAGCTTCATTTGGCCTCATTCCGAGAAACCGGCACACTCGATCCCCATTCGCCAGGGACCGACTTGTTAGCCGGCCGCCGTGATGGGCCGCCGTAGATTTGACTCCATCACCGCTGGGCCCTCGATGAACCTCTCGCCGGCGGAGGACGGGCAAAGCAAAATCTATCGGGCAAGGCTGGACCTGGACCCATTGGTGCTGCGGCTTCGCATCACCACGAACCAACTCCGACTCCTTGCTTCCATGTGTATGTGTACAACCTCGAGAAGTATCTCAGGTTCCCATCCTTCTCCTCCACCAACCCCCTCGTGGGGATGGATTGCTTCCCATGTCTAGAGCCGCTGCGCAGCGCTTGTTTCATCCCCGTAGACTCTCGTCACGCGAGATTGAGACCATGCAGGGTGAGGGACGGACGGCAATGGTTGGTGGGAGCTGGTGAGGAGAAGCGAGGCGAGGCAAGGCAAGTTGCTTGTACACAGCCCGGCGAGGCTGACTTTCAGTCTTCTTTTTTCGGATCGTGGAGGTAGTGCAGAGTATGGAGAGGCTCTCTCTATCTGTCTCTAGCTACGGACGTATGGTCTCACGTCGAGGGGTACGGAACGGGGCAGTGTATGGCACGTCTGCTGCTCCCCGGGGAAGAGGACGGAGGACCGGGGGGAGAGGCAATGTTGTTTCTTCGAGCGGTGTGAGGCTTCCAAGGGGGCCCGACGTCACTGCCTCGTTCGTTCGGAGCCTGTACCCAGGCTCTGTCTCCGATCGAAAGAGGCATGCGTGGGGAGTCGAGGAGTCGAGGGGTAGTAGCTTCGATCAACGGTTGGCTATTGAGTCATCGTGGGGGCTGGGAGGAAGCTGTCTGTCAGGTACACCACGGTATGGCTGGTCTTGTTCGCGACGAGGGGAGGGTGGTGAGGCTATCCGAAGCTGCTCTGATGGTTTGTTCAAACGGGCGAGACACACACATCAGGTGGACTGGTTCGCGTGCTCGAAGGCGGGAGTGGCGGCCGGGAACAACCTTAGATTGCGGGCACTGCTTCGTCTTCGTGCTATCCTCGATCGTAGTGGAGAGGAGAGGGGGCTGTGATGTTCACTTGGTGGAAGAGATCAAAATCCGAGAAGGACATAGGGTGGTTGTGTGTGGGATGTGGATGTGGATCTGGGCGTGGTCCTCGACGAGGGGCCCGAGGAAGCTTGGGGCGTGTAGGATTTTTTTTCGTCGATTCATCGTCAGAAACGTGGATTTCTCCCGCAGCAGGTTTGGTTTGTTGGGGGCCTGTTGGTCGTTTCTCGCGGTTGTTGGTTGGTTGTCGTGCCCCTTGCAAGAGACCTTGTTTTTTTTTTCACAGCCTCCGCCGTACTGGGGGCTCCGCCACGCTTTTTCACCAGCATCGCAGCGAATGAACTTGGAGAATAGAAATAGGGTAAGAAAAAGAGGTACATGGCAATGCCATCATGTGTGCCTCGTTCCTGCAGACGAGCTGAAGGGAGACAAACAAGCTGTGGTTTCAAAGCGACCGGCGGTACCTGCGAGTGCTTGCTGGGAGCTGGAGAAGTTGTAGAATCACAGCAGACCACGCACACAGGAAGAGACAGAAGCAAGTCAGTTCTGACGAGCGTCAGAGCTGCAGCCGGCCTATTGGGGTGCATAGGAAGGAAGGCACAGCGTTTTGCGGCATAACACATGTTACTCTCGGGGAGGGTGACCATCGACTCGATTATCGGTCCCTCCGCAGCTACTACAGCAACTACTTGGCCCGACCCTTCATGAGAAGAAGCGGTTTTTTCTTCTTTCGTCTTTCAAATCGCGCTTGTCTAAAGAGTGTCGAACTTGAAGAGGTCTCCAATTGTATGCGGCCGTTTTCTCATTCGCTGCTATCCGCGACGACCGTTGAACCGGCCGAGCCGGTGGCTTTGCAGGACACTTGGCCGCAATTTCGGGCCTCTTTTGTGGCCTCCTTGTGACGGCCCGGTGGAAAACAACGTCAACGCTGCGCTCTAAGAAGACGATTTAATCTGTAAAATACGCCTTACAAGGGCGGTGCTTTTTTCCTTCGGCCTCACTCAGTGTCATCATCTTCCCGTCGAACCAAACCCTGGTGGTAAAGCTTGACATGGTCGTATGATGGAACAGCCAGGCGATCGCCGGTCCTGCTAGGAGGGGATCGGAATCGAGACTGATTCGCCAAACGTAGCCTCGAACGCATCTCAGCTTCTACACCAAGGTCGTCCATTCAGAAGTCCTGTGCAGATTAGAGTGCTGATTGATCTCCACAGAGGCGTAGCAAGCTCTTACGCCAACCAACGGCGGCTTTCGAAACAAACGAAGGAATTCGATTTACGGCCGTTACGCTACCGCCGCCGGCCCGTGGAACGGGAATGGAATCTCTACAGAGATGGCTGCAGTGTGTAAGGGGCGCCTGAAAGGCTGAAGTGCCGGAGGATTAGGATCGCTTTCTTGCCCCTCTCCTTTTCTGATGCCACCATCACGCAGGTGGTGGCACATTCTGGGAGTTTCTTCAAGGAATTCTTGTCTCATTCTACGTTTTGGACGTCCACAGAGCTTGGCCATTTGGGTGGGGGTTGGAATGAACTTCTTTCACCCACGGGACCGTTTTGCCACTGTTCCAAATTCGAACAAGCGGAAAACATCCTTACGGACGCAACCAGCGAGGCCTAACGCCCGCCTTTATCCACTCGGGCTAGTCCAGCCATAGGAGCTCTCCCACGGCGTGGAAGAAGATGCGGCGTTGTAGTATTACCACGCCCCCCTTTTGGCCAGGGCTCTAGTCTATGCGATGCCCTCGCTAATAGTAGCAGGTTCTCATCACGGCTCGGCTGGATGTGTAGCCCATGATTCGTGGGTGCCAGGGATGGGTAACGGCAGTCTACGGGGACCAGCATTGCTGGAGATGGGTGATTTGCTTCTCCAAAACGTCGCTCGATTGGCCGGCAACTTCAGGAGGGCCCACGAGGAGGAGGAGGAGGCGTGCCGTTCTGAAAAGTATCTGTGTGCACAAAACTGTCCGCCAGTGCGGGAGGCTTTTTTCACCACCTACTCGAGGCAAGAGGATGGTGTGGTGAAGCCGTCCAGCCGGCGGCTGTCATTGCTGCAGGTTCTTCCAGAAAGAGCAGTCAAGTTTGTATCATTTGGCACCATTGCGCTGTAAGGGATGGCTCGCTGTGACTCGAGGGCTGTGGATGGCTGAACATCCATCGATTTGCGTGCTTCTAGCCATGAAAAGCCTGAGCCCCTGGGCAGGACTGGCCGCCTCTAGACCTGGGTGTGGATCGCTTGATACATGGAAAGGCCCAGGAGGGGAAAGAAAGTCTCGTGGCGTATCTACTCGTACTTCCGAAATGTCCTCTGAGTGCACCAGGGGCCTCTGCAAGTCCAGTCCATGTTTGGGAGGACCTTATACTTCGTTGACTGCGGAGAGCAGTGGAGTCTCGGGGTTGCACGGTGCAGACAGTGAGTGTCATCGGACCATTTCCCACTGGAAATCTCGGACGGAGAAGACCAGGTGTGCGGCAAGATCGCCAAAGCCTGAGCGTCCTCTGCCCCCCTCGGACCAATTCGTCATCTGGCTGGGGCCATTAAGCTCATGGGTGAGCGAGCTTGGCGAGGGCATTCAGAGAGCTAGTGCTTTGCAGCATGAGAATGGTGAAATTCGCGGCACGAAGACTGCTCCTGATAGGTGCTTTTGACGAGCTCTTGACGCCAGCCATGGTCGGTTTGCTTCCTCCAACAGGTGTGATCAGACGAGATGCTTATCTAGGTCTAGAGGGGGGGACTTGTGACGAGTGTCATGGTACCGTCGTCTGGGATAACCAGGAGGACCAGTTGAAGTTCTGCCGAAATACCGTTTGGCTCTCATTCTGGCCCGACAGACTGGTAGCGCTCAAATTGCATGAGTTTGCGTGTGCATAATGCAACGTCAGGAGGCCAGTTTTGAAGAGACTGCAAGGCGGTGTCTGCTTGAGGCCGACCAAGGTCGTGAGAAAAGAGACTCACAACCGCGTCGCAGACCGGTGACAAACGCGAGCAGCGGGGTGATGTGTCTTGAGGGCCAATGGGGGCCACGGAATATGCGACTTGGGCGCTAAAATTGCAGAGGAATGCAGGCTGAGGCTGCACTCACTTCCCTATCAGGCTGATATTCATCGGCAGGTTCTCCCTGGTCGAGCAGACGACGGCCTGCTGCACCGATAGCCGGGGGCGGACTCGGGTCTCACGGGTCTGTTGACCTGAGGCCGGGCCGCTGTGGTGTCGTCCCGCTTGTCAGCACCGCATCTCGATTCTGGCGACTTTTCTGGCGACTTTTGGGCCGCTTTCTGGGCCTGGCCGCAGTGCTGCATGGGCACAGCAATCATCAAACCGGTAAAATTGACCGGCAATGAGTAAAGACGAGGCAAAGGCGGCGAGAGAAGAGCCGAAAGTGTCCATTGAGGCACAGACCTAGGCTGAGCAGGCTTAGAACCAGATGTCAACTCAGCCCTCTGTGTCGGCACCTATCCATAGAACAGATCTGCAGGTACCGTCGTGAACCACGAGGCAGGACCGGGACGAGAAAGGCGGCACAGAATGGCACAACCATTCGTCCAGCACATCGTCTGTTGGACTTGAGCGTATTGGCAGCAGGGTTCTGACATTGGCGGTATCCGCATCTAGGGCGATCGCAGAATCCGACGACCGGGCGGAAGCATCAGCAGCAGTAGCACCAGCAACACCACCACCACCCTCAGCATCGCAACTGGGGGGCGGCGGGTTCTGCAGCATCGACCCGCATGACGTGGGAGACGGATGACGGGAGTGATGAAGATGGCGGCGTGTAAGCAAGCGTGTGTGCCGGTGTGGGTGGGCGTGAGATGGCGGTTAGAAGAAGTCGACAAACTGGCTTTCTCGTTCGGCGTATGTTGGTGATGGTGTTCGTCTGTTGGAAGTGGCTTTGTTGGCCGTCGAAGTCGGCCTCCATCGACCGCCCAAGGCGCACTGTCCAATGAGTGGTTGATCCTCGCTTAAACTTCGCAACGCGGCCAATCACGGAAAAGCAGACGCGCGCGTAAGGCACTTAGGTACTTCCACCGGGACTTTGACTGCGACTGAGGTGACTGAGGGTGAGCTCCGAATCTTAGGCCCCAAATGGTAAGGCGCCAAACTGGGGTGTGCTGTTCAGAGAAACTCGTCGGACGCAGACGGGGAGGGGGGTGTGCCTCGAGACTTCGAATCACTGCCCATTCCATCCTGGTCTCGACCCGACAGTCTGGTTCGCCCATGTCCTTGTAACATTTTGAGACTCATGATTTGTTCGCTTCCACCGTGCATCGCGGTGGTGTGGTCGAGTGACGAGTAGCGTTCCTCGCAAAACAACTGGGGGTTTCCTCCGGCCCCCCTCCTGAAGCCAATTGTCAGTCGCTCTCCTCTGCTCTTTGCAGAGAGCTACGTGGACATGCCCAGCAGGTACACATTGTTCTTCTTCTTCAATCAGAGCATGTTCGAGGGTTGCGTCTCAGCCAGAAAGTCACCCCATGATTCCCTGCTTTTGCCTTTTTTCCTCCCTTCCCCAATGAGGCCCCAGGGCAAGGAGTAGAAGTCACTCTATGCCGTGTATTGGTCCGGATTGGAGATGCTGAACCGGATATGTGGGGAAGGAAAATGCTATCAACCATTTCCTTCAGTATCAGCCCCTCCTCATTTCGGCTTCTGAGTCCATCGTAACCTACGCAGTATGAATCTGCCAGCTCAGGGCATGCGCCGCATGTATCTTTCGCAGCTCAGTGCGGCAGCATGTGTGGGCTGTCGAGGACTCGAGAATGCACAGGTTGTGTATCTGGAGTCCAACGCCTTGTGTCAGCACCAATAGCCCAGATTATGCCGTGACCCTCTCACCGCACAACGTGGATCTCAGATCGTGCCGGGCAGCGGCATCCCATGGGCCCGTGAGATCGGACGGACGGTTCCCGCCTCTATCCGTTCAGTACCCGTTCGTTTGCTCTGTCCTCTGTTGCAAGACCCGCGCCGCTACAGATATGCTTGTGATTGTTGTTTGGGCCGTAAAGACGGGTTGCTGAGGCACAGTCAAGCCTCCGCATCGCGAGCCTGACCGGACCGTCACTGTCGTCATCAAGGGGCCTCGATCGACAGTGAAATGAGCAACAAGCTGGATGCCGAGACCGACAAGTGGACAGGCCATGGAGACTCGATGTCATGGGAGGAGTCGAAACACTGCAGCAGTACACAGTTCAACCAGCTGGTCTGCAGCTGCGTACCGCGTAAGTGCAAGCTGCACCAGCAAGGGATCGCCCTGGTCCTTTTTTTTCTTTTTCAATCTGGTAATGAGCTGACATGAGAGGTTTCTGGTTGTCGGGTTGAGCAGTATACAATGGCATAGGGACGAGCCCCGAGGTATCGTACATTGTCCCGTCCTTCATGCCTTCCTGACGAATACCTTAGTTATTCACAGCTGCGGGATACCTACAGTGTGCACTTTCTACCTTACCTGACTGCCTCCAGTCCACCTCGTCAGTGGACCCGGCTGCAGAAGCTGCCTTCCGCCGGCTACTGGGTAGATACCTCACCTTGCCCGCTCTTTCGTTTGCCCATTTGTTGTAGTGTATCTTCGTGCCTGCCGTAGGGCATGTCGTTCTGGGGAACGGCAGGACCTGAAGAGAGACATGGGAGGTACATTGAGTCCATGCACTGTACTGAGTAGGTGTCAGTACCTGCTGCGTATCCGCAGATGCCAAGAGAACGCATTTGCTGCATTGGGGAATTTGTGGGGCCATATACCCGCTCCACTCTCTCTAGACCCACAGCCGCACCTTAGACCCCGTTCCCCAAAGGCCGTTACGGTACGTACGGCCTGCCAATCACCAATCACACGGGAAAGTGGGTCAAGACGTGGACGAGGCACTCGGCCGTTTCCCTCTGCCTCTTTCTCCTCTGGCCCCGACCTCCACGCGCTCGCACTTGTGTGTCAATTTTTACCCATGTCCACCCCCAAACTGAGTCTGAATCCTCTCCCGAAATCTCGTCAACGGTCGTCCGTCCCTCCCTCCCACCGCACTCTGCGGGAAGCAGAGTCTCTTTCTCTCCCCTCTTCTTAACCCCCCCTCGCCATCTGTGGCAATACCCTGTCACCCTTTCTCAGGCTCTGTTTGTTCCATCTCCCACCCGCCTTATTTCCAGAGCCATTCCACCATTCGTTCAGCCATTGGAACAAATCTCATCACAATATCCACAGCCCACCGGCGTACTCCACGACCTGGCCACTACGCATACAAAGAACTGGGCTACTTATACTACGTATATTACGTGCAGAGCAGAATACGCATAACGTGCGAACTTGGCGTAGCCATCCATCATTACTGTATGCTCCGTTTCCCAACTTCCTCCCATTCTTGTCTTACCTTTTTCTGTCAATCAAGGCTCGCAGCCAGTCACTCAAAGTTGATGGTCTAACGGCTGCTGCTCTGTCTCCAAGATCAAGTCTAATCCCTCTTTCCTCATCTCTCAACTTGCTTTCCCCTAGGTGTTCCGTGTCAGCGGCAACTCGGGACTGCCCCGTCAAGCCGATCCATGCTAATCCGGGCATCCTTGGTGTTTACGTCCGTAGTGCGTGCGTAAAGTTTTAAATTGTGCGGACTGAATAGCCCCCAATGTCACAATATGCCCCCCTCCGTCTTCATACATCGCCGCCAGCGACTTGATCTGCATTTGCGCTGGCCTTCCACCGCCCGCTGCCAGGTAGAATTGCTTTTCGACATTTACCGAACACATCAGTCCTTTCCTTTGGATCTTTGCTTCATCCGCCCCATGGGACATGTGGAGTGAATCCAGATATGCGGTCACAATGCCTGCTCAAAAATAGCAGTACAACGAGTTGCATTGCCTTCAACTCCATCGACATCTGCAGTGCTCCGTTGCCACTTACTTGCGCCGGTCATATCTGCATACCGGCTGGCATTGTTCTGGGTCTGATCATTTGCGTTTCATCGCAATTGCAACTGTCATAGGTCCGGCTTGCTCTCCGTCTTCCATATTCAAGAGCCAGCGGACGCGGTCCCGATGTTGATGCTCTTTTGCGGCGGAAACTGTTAATTTCTTCAAAGGCCCCCTACACCCCTGTCTGCGTTGATTGCGGCAAGAGAATCGCAGCCCGGAGATTCGCAGAAATTGGCTTCCGATTCTTTCCCACATCACCATCCCCTGCCTTGTCCTGGCTGCCCTACAAGACTACTAACTCCATACATACCGTGCACCATCAGCCCAACCCAAGAAACAGAAGTTTGGGGCGCCGCATTCGCACAGCGACGCTCTGTCCATGCGCCCGCTCTGATCTTGCTGGATAGGCTTGAAGCGAGCGAACCCATGAAGGATACCCATCTAGAATGGCTATTTAATCTATGTTAGACTCCATCAGCCTCTCTATTCACGCCATTCGCGTCAGGATAGGTAGATCCTGGCCCGAGCACGCTGGACCGCAGCTTGACTGGAAGCATTAGCCGAAAAGAGGCACAGCTACCACTGCAAAATGGGCACAGCAAGAGACCGGAAGGCGGTGCGGTGTCTTTCATGGGACAGGACAGGCAAGCGAGACAAGGTAAAGCACAGCTGTGCAGCAGAATGGGATGTGAAAAGTCTTGGTAGTGAGTGGCCCGGATCAACCATTCCAGCTCGAGGCTTGGCCATCTGTGCCGTTTTCCTCCTCTGCCTAAGGTAGTGTGATGTGCTGCTCTTCTCTCGCTGCAATCCGGGCATCAAACTCCCGCGCCTTGCCACCCCCAAAGCCCTACGGCCTATGGCTGCCTGCTTTGCCTGCCTGGCGTGTCTTGTGTGTCGTCCGGCTCCCCAAGCAGAAGCAGTCGAGGTCGTAGTATGCCAGTATCCGAGATGGATGCTGCGACCGGCTCCGAATCTGCTGTGCTGAGCCCTGCTCATCAGTCGTTTCCTTCCCCACCCGTCCCACACCTGTCAATCGTTTAGGCGCTTCGAGACGGCCGCAGACGAAGCAAGCCAGGCGAGTGAGTGTCTGGGAGAAAGTCTGCTATGCTATGCTATGCTACGCTACCTACGCTACAGCTATGTCCTCACCGCGATCACTGGCAGCATCGGTGAAGACAGACATGGAGTGCATTTGCTGTAATGGGAGTGTAGACGGACTCGAGCTGACCTGACCTGACCTGACCTGGCCGGTGGCCTGGCCTGACTGGGCTACGCTGCGCTGCGACTTGACTTGCGTCTGCAACTGCGCGACTGCGTCTTCTTGCTGGCACTGGTAACCTCTTGGGATCTTATCTTCTCCCCTCAGTCTGTCCATCTGTCTGGCTTCTGCCCTTGCTGCCGAGTCCTCGACCTTCTGCCTCTCCTCCTCCTCCTCCTCCACCACCACCCCTCGTTCATGGTGTTGTGTGGGCACACACCCCCCTCCCCGCTCTATCTCTCTTTCTGTTCCTCGTCCACCCCAAAAGCTCCATCTTCTCCTCGTCGTCGTCCGCAGCCAGGTGCAGCTTTCAAATCGACCCGCTCCTACCGCTACCCGCACTCAACAGCCCCGGGCGGCTATCGCCTGCGAGTGAACTAGCCCCATCCATGTCCCCGCATGCGACTCTCTCATGGCCCGTGTGCAGTATACAACGGCTTCAAGTACCTCGTGTACCTCCAGCATCGAGGCCCCCCGGTCACTTCTCAACCCACCCCGGCGATGGTCCCGCTGCCTACTGTGCCTTTCTCTGCGTCGTCCCAAAGAGTGGGCTGGCTCAACCTGGACCACCTAGCCCAGTCCCCTCAGACGGACCTTCCCTGCAGAGAGTCCAAACCTTTTGATCGGCCATTGCTGTCCACTTCTCTTGTCATTAATAGGCCGCGACCTTCTTCCTGCCATCGCGAGGCTCTCCTCCTCCATTACCTACCTTACATTTCAGACACGCCCCGGTCCAGAAAGGCTGACTTGAGTTGCTTTTTCAACTACTTCTTAACCTGCCTTCCCCCCTCTCTGAACCACAACACATCACACACACAACAACGCACATGCGCCTTCGAGGAGTGGACCGACATCACACCAGCCCTCGAGACGTCTCTCAACAACACATTGAACATTAGCAATCATCACCTACCATTGCTGTGGCAACTCGTCTCCAGATATTCACCTCGCCATGTCAGACCAACACTACATTGATCATCAACAAGACGGATATAGAGACCCCGTATCCCAAAGGTGTTCTCCAGTGCCCCAGGCTCTCACAAATAACTACCCAGACCTTAACAACAGTCCTCCCTTCAACGTAAGTTGCAATCACCTGCGTCACATCCATCATTGGAAGTGGCGTGCCCAACCCATAGAATCTAACCAGTCAAAGGTTACTCAAAACGAGCCGCATCATCTCTTGACCCCGCCATCCGGCATCAGCTCGCCGCCTTCCATCCATCAAAACGTCAAAATCATGCACCACCCCGCCGCAACAGCAACCATGTATCACTCCAGTCCGCCCGCAAACAACAGGATGTGCTGGACCAACCATTACGATCTAAGTGCTCCGCACAGTCAAGCTGCTTCTCCGATGCCCATGAACATGCACCCAGAGGGCCATTTTGAACGGAACTATCTTCATGCCGAGCCGCAGATCAAAGATGAAATCCCCGAGCCACCTCCAGGGTACCCCGATTTCGGCTCTTTTGGTGTTTCCGGGCAGCCAGACTCGGATCATGGCTCTTTGTCTCCTCAGCTTCAATCGAACTTCTACCCCATTCCCCAAGACGGTGTCATGTTCGAGTCGCATCCACTGATGAACGGAGCGGACTTGACCATGGCCCACCAGTCTCCCTACCCCTCTGCCCACCAATTTCCTATCAACGCACAACCCACCGGATACCCATCACAACACAATTTCCAAGACAGAGACGACATAATGAGACGACCGAGCTACGGTGGGCTTCCTTACCCCAGCCAACAGATAGAGCGCCCAGTTGCCAGTCCTCGGCTGCAACCGAGACAGCAGACTCAAACACAGACGCCAATGCCAACAGAAACGGAAGAAGATCCACAAACAAAACCCCGTGTAAGGAGGCTGGCTCGTATGAGGAATCGTGACGATGAAGACGACGCCCCTAAGCCCGTAATACAACTACCCAACCAGTCGCCCTCAAGCTCGTCTGTAGAGGACGAGCCAGCCACGCTCATTTTCAAACCCAGCTGCCCTGACCAAGAACGATGGCTCTTTCAAAGACGTGCTGAGCTGGAGGATCAAAAGGGAAGTGGCATCTGGGCAACGATCACAGCCGAATACAACCGGAAGTACAATGCGACTTCTGATATCCCGCGTCTGCAGATGGTTTGCAGCAGAGGAAGGGCTCCGTACCTCGCATGGCACCCGACAGATGTGAGTTATCAAGACCTCTATGATTCCTGCAAACACTTTCTAATCTAGAACAGGACGACAAGCTTCGACGAGCCATCCTCTTTGACGAACAGCAGCAGATGCAGAGGGTTTTCGCCAAGTTCAAGGAACTCGGTGGCGGTGCATACGCCCACTGGGGCCGTAACGATCTCGAGCTTCGCATGGTGGAACTAGGCTGGGCGGACGTCCACGTTGAACCCTCGCCATTGGACTCCAGCGTCAGCGTCCGGCGGCGCAGGAAGCTCAACCGCCGCCAGTCTACGGCCCAAGATGCACAGTCTAGGTTGAACATGACCGAAGAGGACCAGGCGCAAGTGATGGAAGAGATCGTCGCACACAGGGGCATCAAGCCTGAGGATGAGGATGCTGAGGTGACCCTCCACGAGATGCAGAGAATGCGTCTCCAGCACCCCAAAAACGCCCGTGTGACGAAGCAAGAGACACAGGAGAGCCTCATCGCAAGCGGTGGACGTGTGGCAAAGATCGCAAAGTCTTCAGCGGCAAAGGCCAAAAGCAGGAGTCGCGTGCAGAGATCAAAAGCTGCATAAATATGCCCACGACAACATCTACACAACCACTCAACACCCAACACTTGCTGGCCATGTTTTCATTCTACTTCTCAGCCACCTGTCATTGATTTTGGAGTTCAATGCTTTTCTCGGAACCAAAGCTGTCGGAACGAACGGATAGATTGTCGAAATGTTTTTTTTCTTTCTCCGTAAAGATAGAGATACCATCACCCAATTTTTTCTTGTTGGGGTACACGGTATACCCGGTTGGAATAGCGGCAAGGGATGGGTCGGTTGAATTTCAGTTGGACATGCATATCATCATTTTACACGTCTTATGCTTCTTGTACATACTTTTATTCCCAAGATTTTGGACGCATGCATCACCACACGATCAATACCACGGTCTACTGGACCACCTGAACTCTGCACCTCTCGATGGACCCCTTTTCTATGTGATATCATCGTGGTGGACTCTTGTCCTGCCTATTTCGTCATCCTGCCTATTGATAAACACACAGAAAACAACGATACGTCGGCTAGGGTAAGTCTCGCAGGGATACCAAGGAGAGGGGAACAGACTCGTCAAAACTAGGCACGGCAGGCAGAGCAGGCAGGAGAGCAGGCAGAGATCCCAGGTTTTCGGGACCAAGGCGACATTACCCCTCGAATGATCAAACCATCATCGCAGTCGCCGACAACACGAGAATGTCACAGTGACAGCGGCTACGTACGCATCGAGAGTCTCGAGGTCTCATGACCAGGGGGGATGGGATGCCGTCAAACAAAGGCAAGCTCGTCCGTTGCCGACGTCAAGTCGTAGGACATGTGCTACGCCGTTGCTGCCTTTGGGCCATTCACCTCCAATTTCCCACGCCCAACAGTAACCTCGTCCACCACCAACATGCCGTAGTCTGGTGAGGTAGTGGTGGTGCTTCCCCATGCTCCCTCCTACGCCTCTTCAACGGGCGCCCCGTCTGTGCCCCCCGATGCCGAGGACCCAACGACCAGGAAAGCAGAGAAAGCCTGCGGCTGTGGCTTTTCCAACCACCCACACATCTTTTCTCCTCCCCCTCCTCTTCTTCCTCCAGGCTCCTCCTCCTCACAAAATTTGTGATGAACCCAACCCCCGACCGACGGATGGATACACTCACCACCTCATACGACATCCACAGCCAGACCGTGTCCGCGGCCCTTCTGGCCCGGATGCGACAGTGCTGGTATTCCGCAGGGTAGCCCCCCTTCTAGGGAAGGGGGTCCCCTCCCCCCCAGCCAGCGATCGAGGTTTTTTTATTCATCCTTTCGAATTAAGTAGCGGCGTCGCCCATCTGCTAGTGTAGTATAGTCCATGCCTGCTCCAATGGCATTGCTGCCCTGCGGCTGGCCCGCCGGCAGCAGCAGCCCCGTTTACATGAACAGTGGGTTTCTTGGGGGCAGGAAGAGCGCGCGCGGACCGGGTGGCCGTGGGCAGGGTACAAGGCCCTTTCGGCTCGGGTCATGGGAAGGGAAGGAGGCAGGAGGGGGGAGGCAGGAGGAGGGAAGAACAAAGTGCGAGCGAGTGGGCTCTCTCTGGAGCCTCTGGAGGAGGCATTCCGCATCCATTATCACGATGGAGCCTGGAGAGAGCAAAATAG
Organism: Colletotrichum fructicola Nara gc5; assembly: GCF_000319635.2. Taxonomy (NCBI): domain Eukaryota; kingdom Fungi; phylum Ascomycota; class Sordariomycetes; order Glomerellales; family Glomerellaceae; genus Colletotrichum; species Colletotrichum fructicola. The sequence continues at coordinate 2,134,539 of NW_027094057.1, forward strand.
ACGAGCAATTGAGCAGCAGTCAAGGTTGTGAAGTAAGGTAACAGGGGGTGGGATAGGGATACATACGTACTGCGTACAAAGACAGCAGATACAGACACACAGGGTCACATCTGTAGCGGCGACAAACGGCGACGAAGTTGAACCTGACAGGGCCAGACAGGGCAAGGCAAGAGACCAGCAAGGGGCTACTCGCACGGGGCAAGATGGACGACGAAAGGACCGCGCATGAACAGGGAGCGGCGCGCACCAGCCTAGCACGCCTAGCACACGCCAAGCTAAGGTAGCCAGACAAGGTGAGGGGACCCTGGAACGGTGCTGGTCACCGGCCGACCTGTGCCTTTTGACGCTGTGTGTGTGTGGTCTTTTTTTCTCCCCGGGGCGTCCCCGTGTTGCCCGTGTCCGCCAACCCCTGACGATACCCTCGATACCCTGGAAGAAACTGAACGGTGTCAGTGGAGAAGGAAAAGGCAGACAACGGTGGGTACTCCAGCCGACGGCCCCACTGAGCGGCTTCCGCGCACTGTGATTGTCCCGCCAAGACGACTTCTCGGCTTCCCGGGGGTTGCCTCGCTCACGTGAAGTGGGAAGCCTGTGAGGAATACCGGGGCTTGATTGACGAGATAGCCTGGATAGCATGCTGTCAACAAGATGAGATGAAGAGATATGGAGGGACGGGAAGGATCCCGTATCTTACACAAACTGGCTTGTCAAACATGATCCCATATACCTCGCGAGCTTGGTGACGATGCCGCTGAAGACTTATCACTGTCAGTCAGTTTTCGAATATGCATACGTCCCGTACCGGCTGGACAAGCAACGGCAAGGCAGGTAGCGAGTATTCGTATCAAATAGTAGCGTCAGAGGCGCGGTGATGATGGCAGCGACGAGCTTCCGCTGAAGACATAACTCGAGACAGAGGGAGTGTATGTGCGTGGCATACACACACACACAAACACACATACACACAAATGGTATGGGGTTTGCCCGTACTCCAGGTTCGTGGGTGCTTCCTTCGGCCGGTATCATCGTCCTTCCTCCGGACCAGATATCGGGCGGTTCAGTCTCCAGTCTTTGCTCCCCTTCCCATCCGTTCTCGTCGAATCAAAACCTGTTGCGCGCCAAGGTACGCATTATCTCACAATTTCAATCGCATTTACGTCCCATCCCATGGCCTCATCTGATGGTGCGAGAGGGTCCAGAAGGGTCAAGACGGCCGGAGAGGGTCGGCTCCCTGATCCTGACGAGGTGATGCCGGGGCAAGAGGGAGTGGCGGCCGGATCGGAGAGAAACTCCTCTTTTCCCCCCTCCTGTGCCTCCCTCAGGCCTTGACCGGTCGTGATGGGGGACGTATTTCCTGGCCTGTGATTGACTCTCGTCTTCCCAGGTTCCGGGAAAGGACCTCAGTGCGAAGCCAAACGACCAGGGGCCCTGAACAGGTGACGGAGTGATGAACACCCCTGTTTGCAAATCAAACCTTCGGAGGCTCGGTGTGAATCGCGGGCACTGGTACGTGCGCATTCCCGACGCCCCCTCAAGAGAGGCCCCGGCAAACCTGGTTGAAGGCGGGTGAGGAATGGTTGTTCCGCACTGTCCCCTGTTTGCGCCAGTTGTGGAGTCATACGCTTTTCTTGCTCCAGTCTGCTCTCTTCTGCAGAGACACTTCATCAACTGTCCCAGGAACTCGGTAAATTGCTGTGGGCAAAATCAAATAGCAATGCCTGATTTTGTCCACTTCTACGACCCTGAACCTGGGTCAGTCCTCTCGGGGTTGAGGGGAGCCGCTGCTGCCTCCTTTCCATGTCCATTGACGGGTCCGTACGGGTGCAAAACGGCAACGCGAAATGCTCCCCTGTTGATTTGCTGCTTCGTTCCTGTGCGTGAGATTCTTGTCTTTCTCGGGTGGTCTCCGCCGTTTCTTGCTTCTCAGATTTTCCTTGACGAAACTGTTGCCGAGAGATTCACCTAGAAGACGAGATGGGGAACGACTGATTCCCCGCTTATTTGGCCATGGGGTAGCCGATGGGCGTTGATCAATTGGGGAGCCATTGGGCTGAGCTGCCATCCGCGAAGCGATGTAGCCCTCTGTTGCAACTTGCCGTGCCTAGACCGGCAAACCTTGTCTGGTGCACACGTCAACATCGTCTGGCCCATTTGCTTTTCTGCCGATCTTTCTGCTTCTTTGTTTGTCCCGTCACGCAATATGCTCTTGTCCTGTCCAAACAAGGCATTGACTTCCAGATTGCTGCCCACAACTGGACAAAATGGTCGTCCGGGTTCATGTTTGGTGTATTTGAAATCTCTAGCGCCAGGGTTGCTCGTTTGTGTGAATTCGATTGGTCCTGCGCCGCTCTGAACCGCCCTTCAACTTCCAACAGTCCAACAGCAAGACTCGCGAAGCGCGAAGCGCGTGTGCCAGCGTGAAAGAAAATCATGCCATCCATCACGTCTGTCATGCATGGGACCCGGAGCAAGCTGCCAGATCATCCCTAGACTAGCGAAGAACGGGCGAAGAAGTGGCCGGGAATTCTCATTTGCAGCGGCTAAGCCACGACTGAGGCGGTTTCCAGCCAATTGCAAAGCATACCAGTCTGTCGGGACACTCTCTTGTCGAATCAAAGCCGCAGAATGGAACCGCCTGTCGGGTTGAACCTTTCCCTTGCATTGGGCTTGCAGAATCCCATACAGGAGCCAGTCGAATCGACTCGAACGGTCGTAACAGGGAGGTCGTCCTTCCCCTCTCTGCTTTTCCACCAGTTGGCGTCTTCTGCTCACAGTTCACTGGTGGAGTGGCCTACGCACTGCGGGCAGAAAGCTCTGCTTGCTGAAGTCTGCAGGCCCTCCGTTTGATTATTGCTCTCTTGCAGCCTTCGATCCAGAGTATCGGGACTAAAGTCGGTGAAGGTACGTAGTTTACGTACTGCTGTTTACAGCAAGGCGTCCACGTCGCTGCTGCTCTCCTGCCTGATTTGAGCATCCGAAACGCACCGGAATTAACTGGTAACTGGCTTGCCTTCCTGCGCCTGGTATAGTACCCAGGGTCCAAGGCATTGCGCCCGTTTTGCGATTTTGACCTGCGGTAAAACGGCCGGCGTATGGACTCCTTCGAATATGTCCATTCACTCTAACCTGTTGGGCCTGGGACTATCATTGAGTCGAGATTGATGGCTTTCGAAGAGCATACAAGCAGTATACCAAAAATAAAGCCTTGAGATGTGAGGCTGAGCTTCTCTCCGTCCTAGCTCAAGGCAAACATGCAGCAGCATGTCCTCGATGCTCCGGACTCGGGATGGCAGTGCGGACCCTGGACTGCGGGCGTTGTAGTAAAGTGATGACGGTCGTTGCCAAGAGCCTTGTGCGGCGAGTTCGGTGCGTGGGTGGCTTCGTTTGATGGCGTACCAAGTACATCAAATCCTTGTTACCGGCAACCGTCAGGTAAGAGACGTGATTTGTCGCGTAAGCGAAAGGTCCACTGGCAGTATCCATCCAGGCTGAAGACCTGGCTCCCTGATCCCCAGGCCTTGGACCGAAATGGTAATTCGTCAATAGCGGTTCATTACTGGCTTGACGTCGTACTGTGAACCAATGACCAGTTTTCCAGGCTGGAACCCATGATTTGCATGCCCAAAGTTGATGTCCATGGTCTCGAAGATGGCCTGGCAGTGTGCGTAGGCAGTGCGCGGCCCGTTCTGGCGGCCGCCTCTAGTCTGATCACACCCCCCTCCCCCCCTGGTGTTTCCTTGCCGTGACTCAAACGAACTAGGTAGACGTCACGGCCAGACAGCAGAGTTGCCCTGAAGCGGCGGTTGCCGAGAAGAAGTTGACGTTGTCATTCGTTTCTTCGGGTATGATTCGGACTCGCCTGAGGCAGAATGGAAAACGACCCTCATGGAGCCTGGAGGTAGCCTGGGGTTCGTGGAGATGCGAAATGCTGCAGTACGACCTGGAGGACATTGTGTGTCCAGTGGGGTGAAGTCAATGTACTTGTAGGGCCTGTTCTTTGGAGGCCTGCTCAGTACACGACAGAACAAAGTCCGATGTTCCTCGATCTTGGATTGCGTGGATGCTGCCTGCGCTTATGCGGCGCGTCTATCTCCATCAGCGTAAGCGCTCTCAAACTCTGTGTCGGACCTGTGAAGTTGAAGTTGAAGGATTTGGCGCCATGGAGTTGGCAGGAAAGCTTCTCTTAGCGTCCGAACGCACTGGCCGCACCTTGTTCTCCCTTCTCGATAAGATTATCAGCTCAGGCAGTAAGCCACATACACAGTGTATGTACGTAAGCAAGGGAAAGCCTCCACCTTCTGCGATGGGTGATGAAAAAGGGAAAACTTCGATTGCCCCTCCTCGTAACGTTTGTTGATGGCTAAACCAGCGAAGGTTTTGGTCGTTTTAGATGACGTGGATGTCCCACGGAACTGCAATTCAGACGAAGCTGGACAGAAAAAGCCGTATTGTCGTATCGACTAGTACGGTACCTTATCATGCCAAAGTAGTAAGTGCCCGAGAAGAATAACCGCTCAATGCTGCAGAAACTCTAAAGAGTAAAGAGAAAGCGGCTCCTCAGCCTGTGCCGGCAATGCTGCGACTTTGCACTCTCCTCAGCGGAAAGCTCGCCGGCACCTGTTCTCACGTCAGCAGACTTAGCAGAGAATTCCTGACCATTCCTGCACAAGTTCAAGTGAAGGAAGCGCGGGATGCGTTGTCATTTCCTGGCCAGTCAGGTCTCTTTCTCTTGTGCCGTCGTCTACGCAGTGGACCACGCCTCTTTGACCTGCGATCCAACATTGGCCTGAGCTGAAATTCCTGCAGATAAGAATAAGGCGAGTCAGGGCACTGGAGGCAGAATTTTGCATTTCGAATGCTGTTCTAGAAAACAGCATCCTCAGACTTGCTCTGACTCGGGCACGTTCATCCGATCTTGGAAGACTCAGGTTGTCGCAAGATGCCAGCAGATCGTGCCGAGTCAGTTTTTTGGTGGTTGGGAGACTTTCCACTAGCCACTTCACTAGCCACGCTGATGTCTAGGCTCCACCAATCGGAGACGCAGAAGATGTTTGTCTGTCCGTCTGATTGTGGCTGCCAAAGGACAGACAGACGCATCGTCTCCTTCCATCCCACTTCGAAATTCAAGGAGGCACGAGACCTGCCTAGGGACGCCATTCTCTCAATTCAACGTCCATTTTCTCTTCGTCGCACATCTTATTATTCAGTGATACCCGATGCTTTGTTTTTGATTCTCACGTCAATTGCATCATTTCAATGATTCCATGAAGAATCACGTCACGATCCGCGCATAAATCGAGGCATCTGCCGCTGGCAGCCCCCTGGTTGATGGGAAACCTGTCTGGCCCTTAGCTGTGGAGAGATAGCATCATCATGCTATCGCGAATTCTTGTTCTGCTGTATCTGTGTCTATCATGGCCTGCAGCTGTGTCTGCAATCAGCACCGCCAAGCTTGCCGAACTGCGAAATGCTACTACTGACGTCTTTCATCATGGCTGGAACAACTACATGGGCATCGCTTTTCCCGAGGACGAGGTCAGTACATCCCTAGTGTTAGCAAGGAGATCCAGACAGTGCTGACCAGAAGTTCTAGCTGCGCCCGGTTTCCTGCACCCCGTTGACGCGCGATCCCGCGAACCCCGCCAACTACGACCTGAACGACGTCCTCGGAAACTACTCCCTTACCCTGATCGACAGTCTTTCGACCCTGGCAATCCTTGCAGGAACTCCTTCCGATCAAAATACTGCCCTATGGGCTTTACAAGAATTTCAGCAGAGCGTCACGACGTTCGTAGAATACTACGGAGATGGTAGGCCGGGACCGTCCGGGCAAGGACTCAGAGCTCGGGGCTTCGATCTCGACAGCAAGGTCCAGGTCTTTGAGACAGTCATTCGCGGAGTGGGTGGATTGCTGAGTGCACATTTGTTCGCTGTCGGGGAGCTACCTATTCCAGGGTACGAACCGGGGCACAACCACCAGGAAGACGAAGATTCGGACCCGCTAGAGCTGCCGCCGATATCATGGCCAAATGGCTTCAAGTATGATGGTCAACTCCTCCGGCTGGCACTAGATCTTGCGGAACGACTTTTACCTGCCTTCTACACCAAGACTGGGCTGCCGTACCCACGAGTCAATCTACGGCATGGTATCCCGTTTTACGTCAACTCCCCGTTACACAAGGTTTCGCGCGACGACCCAGACTCCCCTCGAGCCACCAACGAGAAGACAGACACATGCAGTGCTGGTGCAGGAAGTCTGGTCCTCGAGTTCACTGTCCTTAGCCGGCTGGCGGACGACCCGAGGTTCGAGCAACTGGCCAAGAGGGCTTTCTGGGCAGTGTGGAAAGGCAAGAGCGAAATTGGTCTTGTTGGGAATGCGATCGATCCTGAGAAGGGTGAATGGGTCAGCTTTGACTCGGGCATCGGCGCTGGTGTCGACAGCTTCTTTGAATATGCTCTCAAAAGCCATATTCTGCTGTCTGGCCATGAGCTACCCAACACCACGACACGGAAGCCGCCTACTGACCGACTATGGCTCGATCCTAATGACCTTCACGATACGCCGCTGACACCTGAAGAAAATTCTTCTGGGGCCTTTTTGGAGGCTTGGCACCACGCCCACGCAGCTATCAAGCGGCACTTGTACAATGATGCTCACCACCCATACTACATGACCGGTCATCGAACCCGCGGGTACGCATTTACGAGCTGGATTGACAGCCTCGCCGCATTTTATCCAGGTCTCCTCGCCATGGCAGGTGAAGTGGAGGAGGCCGAGGAGGCAAATCTATTATACACAGCGTTGTGGACGCGTTACGGTGCTCTTCCAGAGCGATGGTCGGTTCGTGAAAGACAAGTTGATTCGGGAATCGGATGGTGGCCCGGCCGGCCCGAATTCATCGAGTCAAATTACTACCTCTACCGTGCGACCAACGACCCCTGGTATATTCACGTTGGAGAGATGGTACTCAACGATATCAAGAGACTGTGCTACACTAGATGTGGCTGGTCTGGCTTGCAAAATGTTGACACTGGGGAGAAGGCCGACCGCATGCAGAGCTTCTTCCTTGGCGAGACCACCAAGTATCTCTACCTCCTGTTTGACCCAGATCATCCCCTGAACAAGCTCGACGCAGCGTACGTCTTCACAACCGAAGCGCACCCGCTCATCATTCCTCGACGAAGGACGAAACCAAAGAAGAAGAAAGAACATCGCCAACAGCCCAAGAATATCAATGTCTATTATGACGAGAACTTCACCAACACCTGTCCGGCTCCAAAACAAGTCCCGCTGACTGGCTCGGTTCTTGCCGCTCGACCGGACGTGTTTCACGCTGCAAGCTTCGTCAACCTGCACACCATCTCGAACCCACACAGTGGGGTTGAGACCGTTCCTGCGGGCAAGGGAAGCAACGGCTCTATTTCTCGGTACAAGGCGAACCACGCATTCTTCCCTTGGACACTGCCGAGGTCTTTGATTCCTGATAATGGTACTTGCGCTGCGTTGCCCTTTAAGCCAACTTTGATCATCGAGTTCCCGCCCAGCATCCAGCAGAGCGGCGTTGGTAGCGCTTTCAACAACCTCTTTGCGAACACAGCTGCCTTCAAGACACCGGTGGGCGTCAGAATAGCCGCCCTAAATGGATTGAAGATCCACTTTGTGCGGGAGGATTCATACGACGCTGCTTACGACCATACATGGCGCGTCACGCAGGTCAATCACATGCCGCTCGGTCGCGATGAGCCAGTCCACATCGACGCGGATCTGTTGAATGGCATCTCCGACCCTCTATTCAACCGGGTGCGTTATAACGGTTTCGTGGAGCTGATTATGGCCCACGGTCAACCCAAAGTCCACAATGCTAGCGAGCCAGTACCTGCTGAAGGATTGGAGATTAACATCAATGATCTGGAAGATCAGGTACAGTTGGCGGAGGAGCCTGGGTCTGACAAGCAGGAGGACCAAGCTTCTTCCAAGAGCATGAACACGGCGTACAGGTCGATGCTCAAGTCCATGATTCGTGCCGTGACATCAGTCTTTGATCCTACCAATACCCCTGCTCCGCGCCCTGCAGGAAGTCAAGAAAAGTTCTTCATTGAGAGCTTTATGGGATCAATATCGGTGGGGAAAGGCGCAGTGCCTCTTCCCGACACTCCTGATGCGTCGATTCCCACCGACGACGAGCCACCGAATCTCCCATGGCAAACTGTGTACCTGGCAGGGTATGCTTGCGACGGGCGGCTTCCTGATGAAGCACCTCGTCAGCATCAAGTCATCGTGATGCGACGTGGGGGCTGCTCTTTTAGTGAGAAGCTTGCCAACATTCCTTCCTACACGCCTTCGTTACGTGCCTTACAGCTTGTCATCATTGTCGACGAAGAAGAGCTTGACAATAATTATGTCTACAGTGCCCCCGACTTGTGGGAGTATGAACTTATCAAACCTCACTTGGATGTTGAGCAGACAACACCGGCAGGGATGCGAAGGCCGCATCCCATTGCTTTGGTGATGATCCGTGGAGGTGGCCCAGAGGCATATAAGAAGTTTGGAAACGCTCTCGGTGTAGGAGTGCGGAGGAAGTACTTCATCGAGACGCAGGGGCGGAGAGTCGACAACATCATCGTCCTATAGGAAAGGCAAAAGCGGAAAGTCACAGAAGTGTCTGCTTTCAAGCGGTGGTTTTCGATGTTTTTTTGAGAGCATAGCGTGAGGGTTGTACTGGTTGTACATACGGGTCTGGAACCAGCTGCATGATAGATACCACTTGGGGAGTTTGCGAGGCCTGCAGGCCGTATAGACATTGAGCGTTCATCTACCAAGCATTGTTTCTCGATGTGAGTCTCCGAGCCACTTGTGCCATTCCCTTTGAGTTCGAAGGACCATGAAAAGTTGCCTGCCAATGCCTGCCTGACAAGCTTCGTGTTGATGCAACTTCGAGTAAGGTAGGTAAGTTTGGCACATTATGTGGGTCTTTCCCAGAGTCCTTGCCAGGGGTTGGACGTCCCTGTGGCGACTCGTTTGGAACAGTGGCGCGAGCTAAGGTAGGTACGGAGTAGTTGATTGGCAGACTACTGACTTGAACTCAGCTTCCATCTCATCTCATCAATTGCTTCATCATTACCATCAGTCATTTTGACTTCGACAACATTCGACTCTACTTCGAAGGACCGCTCTGCCTGTAGCAACGGACGAGAGTACCTGTCATTACATCTAGACATCACCACACAACCCCGATTTCTGTGCCTAGGCAAGAGACATACAATCAGGGGGTTCATTTCACCAGATATCGGTCACTAGATAGTTGCACTTTCTTTCTCGTCCGTCGTTATAATAAGCTTCAAACCCAAACATAGGCCATGGAATCCCCGTTCTTCGACGGCGCAGAGCCGCAGCCGAAGCCCGCAAGCTTCCAGGGCCGCCTGCAGCTTCAAGATTTCATGTTCAAGCACGAATCCCCGTCCCCAGCAGCATCGCCGTCGCCGGCCCCGTCACCACTCCGGCGTAGCCCCCGGAAGCAGCCCCCACACGGCGGCCCCGTCGTCCGCTCGCCAGCCCGGGTCACCAAACCCACCAGCACCACACCGCGGAAGGTGAAGGCGAAACCTCCCTCGACCGCCGGCAACGAGGAGGACACATCACTACACCGCATCCCACCGCGCAACACAGCAACAAAAGCGAAGCGCAAACGCCAGGCAACCGGCTACGCCCCGCCGTCAACCTACGCGCACCTCTCCCCGCTGGTCGACATCCTCGCGCCCGACCTGCTCATCCTCTTCGTCGGCCTCAACCCGGGCCTGCAGACGGCGCGCTCCGGCCACGTGTACGCGCACCCGTCCAACCTCTTCTGGAAGCTCCTGCACTCCTCGGGCATCACGCCGCGGCTATGCGCGCCGCAGGAGGACCGCGAGCTGCCCGCGCTCTACGGCCTGGGCAACACCAACATCGTCGCCCGGCCGAGCCGCAACGGTGCGGAGCTCAGCAAGGCGGAGATGGACGAGGGCGTCGGCGTGCTGGAGGAGAAGGTGCGGGGGTGCAGGCCCGAGACGGTGTGCATCGTGGGGAAGAGCATCTGGGAGAGCATCTGGCGGGTACGGCACAGCAGGGGGATCAGGAAGGAGGAGTTTCGGTATGGGTGGCAGGATGAGAGCGAGAATATGGGCGTTGTGAGGGAGGGTGGTGGTGATGGTGATGAGAAGGGGGAACCTTGGGCTGGTGCGAGGGTGTTTGTTGCGACGAGCACGAGCGGACTTGCTGCGACCCTTCGGCCGGCGGAGAAGGAGAGGATCTGGCGGGAGCTGGGAGAGTGGTGCGAGACCCGGAGGGCCGAAAGAGATGCGGCTTGATGGCGCTCTTGACATATTATTCATCACATAGCATTGGTTACCGGTACTAGTAGCGTCGATTACTATTGGTAATAGACTATCTCGTAATATCCACCTTCAAACTCAGTGTTTCTGTTGCCAGGTCCAGGTCTAATTGCCCAGTCCAAGAAGCCTCCGTGGTGGGTATCGAGCGCCCAAAACTCCTTTCGAAAAAAAATCCTACAGCCGGCCCGATTCATGCAGACGTTTTCCATTATGTACAGTTTGGTCATATTCGATTGCTTATGCGGCGAAGACCGTGGCCAGGACCACAGCCAACATGGGCCAGAAGCCGAGGGCCTCAGAAACGGCCCGGAAAGCGGCAGAAGTGGTACCGACGTCGTCAGAACCGCCCGAGGCGGTCGTGCCATTGGGGAGGGTGCCATTGATGAGGATGGTATCGGTGTTATTGTAGATACCCTTGGTGACGACAGACTGGTTCAGGCCTTGGTAGCTGCCGTTGCCGAGGAGGGCACTCATGTACTCGGTGCTATTGTTCTCGTCGCATGCGCAGGGCTGGTGGTCAGCGCAACCACAGATAACCGGCTTCGTCTGGTTCTCGCGCGCCGACTGGTTGTAGAAGCGATAAGGGTGCGAGTAAGGGTACATGTGGGCGCCCGCGAGCCAAAGTCCGGGCCAGAAGGCGAGACCACCGCCGATAAGCAGGAATGGGGCGATGGAACCGGGACCTCTTGATGCGCCGGCTGCGTAAGGAACCTTGGCACCGCCGCCGTATGATCCGCCGTAGGCCGGCGCGGGGCCGCTGCCCGTCTTCGTTGATCCGCCGGAGCTGTCGCGGCTACCGCCTCTCGCGGAGCCTCCGGTACCACTGGCACCGCTGCTGCCGCCGCTTCTGCCTCCGCTACTAGAGCCACCTGTACGAGAACTTGATGAGCCACCAAAACTTGAACCGCTAGAGCCAGAAGAGCCAGAGCCAGAGCCGGAACGACTGCCGCCGGAGCGACTGCCGCCAGAACTACTGCCTCCAGATCGACTCCCGCCGCCGCTGCTGCTACTACCTCCTGATCTTGACCCACCTGAAGAGGAGCCTCCTCCTCTGCCGCCGCCGCCGCCTCCGCCGCCCTTGCGCTTCCACAGCTTCTCGTCTTCATTCGCGTTGCTGTCGCGCTCTTCTACTGGTGCGAGGAATGAAACGTCTGAGGCGTGGAGGCCGGGCTCGAGGGCTGCGGCCCACACGGGCGCGAGCAGCGTCAGCGCGACGACTGTGAGATCTACTCTCATTTTCGGTTGCTACGGTGCGTTTGCGCCGGTTTCGGTTCGCTCGGTGGGATGTGCGCCGATCGTCAAGATGCGATGTTGGAGCAAAAGTAGTCTTTTCGATGGGTGTGCCGTTCTAGCCGCACGCGACTTGATTCAGAATGGCAGATAGATGGCTGGGGGAGGGATTGTCGTAAGATGTGGTAAGAAAGTGTAAAAAGTAGGCTTCGGAGGAACAGCAGGTGGGAGCGGGTGCAATTTTGTCTCTTTCCGTTTCAAGTCGTCTCAGAGTGCCAAGAGCTGCGCTGTGCCCGCCCAAACAGGGATGTGTCGGAGTCACTCAATTCCCGTCAGACTGATGTGTAATTGCCTAAGTGGTTGTTGCCACCAGCCTATGATGACATGCGACTCGGAGACTTCGGTCCAAAGGGGTGTGTTCCCTTCCGTCACCGTATTTACCCCAAAGTCTGGGTAAGTGGCCTTTGTGGCGCGTTTGGGGTTCTCTTTGATGATCGACGGCCCGGGCGATTTAAGCGTCACCTCTGGAAAGGTGAATGCGCGATGAAGTCAAAGAAGGATTCGGTGTGGTACAAGCGTCTTGGTAAGAAGCGAATGTGCGAATAGGCAAGTTTCTCTGAGGTGTGGAGTCTTGGTAGGTGTGGTAGGTGAATCGTTTTGTTGATGAGATGACTTTCCGAAAAGAAAAAGACATGCCCAGAGCAAGGGACGACATGTTTTAATACCATTCAGGTCATTCAGGTCCCCGTCAACGAGGACCCTGATACATCGTCAGTCAGCCCTGGCGTCAGGGTACTTGCGGCGCCGCCGTGGGCAATCCTTCGCGTTTGGCTATGTTCATCCTGATCCACAAAGCTTCGATCCCGGAGATGTTTGTTCCTGCGTCCATGTATCCGTAACGCGCGACTGCACTGCCCGCAGGCGACAGAGGTGGTTTTCAGATTGGTTGAAAAACGACTTCTTCTCGCTCCCTCCGTTTGCATAACTCGTAGGAGCATTACCACAAGGGTAAGAGCCAAGGCCCGCCACTGACATGTCTTTGCCCGCGCCGTTAAGGATATTCACCGCTAAGACATATGATGATTTTCGTTTACCCACTTGGGAAAATAACATCGGTCAGCCAGGTGGCTAGTGACCGCTACTACCTTAGCACCATGGGTCAAGTGGAAAAGCTCAGCCTCCGTCAGGAGGACATGATAGCTTCGTCTTTATGTATATCATTGCCTTCGCCGTATCACTCGTCCTCGATCTAGTTGTATTCTCTTTGGTCTCTTGCTCTTCAGAGTCCCGGGACAATGGAATGATGCCGGGCAGTTCCCTGGCTCACTGCTGCAAGTTCATGCATGGGTACTTTGGCCCCAGAGGTTTCTGCCCAGTGCGCCTGGGTCCCCCAGGGTATCTCGCTTATTGTAAGCTTAATTGGTGGCTGGCGTACATAGTAAGTACAGTGGCTGTCGCTGTGGTAGCGGAGGCTGTGCAAATGCATCATACGCCTGACACTGCTGAAGAACTTGAGGACTTCTGTCATTTCATCACTCCACCATCCCGGAGAAGTAGTTAAGCTAAATAGCTTCAGTCTGCGAGATCAAAACGATATGATCACGAGGTAGATCTGGTTGCCTTACGAACTGCTACGAGGTACCCAGATCGGACTTTCCCCGCCTGTCTCATCCTTCTGCAGCCAAATCTCATGCAAGTTGAGCAAGTCCCTGGATGCCTTGCGGTTTGCCTCGCTTGGTGCTCCACACTTAGCATTCAACAACCTCACTGCAGTCGGGCGGCGAGTATTGGCCCCCTCGCATAATCATCACACCACAGACCACGCCTGCTTTTGACAAGGACCCATCTCACCAAATTCTGCTGTCGCATTACATTGCTTTCCATCTCTGGTATCGAGAGAGAACCGCCATCCTGCAACATGAGCGGTTCTGACAAGAGCCTGCTGGATCGCCTGAGTGCGCTGAAGGGCGGCAGTCCTGGCGTCTCATTAGACCGTTCATCAAAGTAATCAAAACCAAATCCACCAATAGACCTCATCTGGTTCATAGCAGTGCTAAAAAGTGTTCAAAGTGCCCTAAACGTCTCTCTTACGGGCGTCGAGCCCGCCAAGCCCCCCTCACGAGAGGACGCATTGTCCGCCCGGCTTCGCTCTCTCAGAAACACTCCCGAGCGCGAGGTGCCACCACCACCGCAGCAGCAGTCACACACCTCAAAGGCCGTCAGTCACGAGACCGCAACCCGCGGAGAAGCCGCAAGCTTATCGCCGGCGGGGCCCCGTGGGTCCCACCCGGCGGCGGCACCGCCTCAGTCCCAGGCTCCGACGGATGATGTCGATCCATTTCTCGAGACGGATGACCAGACCCTTGAAGACCTGCTCAGCGACGAAGACCTCGGCTCGCAGGAGCAGTGGAACTTCGACCCGAAGGATGAGTCGGCTAAGGTGAACGCCCTTCTAGAAGAACTTGCGAAGGCTTCGCCCGCCCAGCAGGCCCCGGACAGTACCGACGATGGCAACGTCGGCGGGAAGGCCAGGGACGCCGATGATTCGGACGGCGAGGAGATGACCAAGGAGGTGGAAACGTTGCTCTCCCAGGCTCTCGACGATGCGCGGCTCAATACGCAGCCCGAAGATGTGCCTGACCCACCAAGCAAGCACCAGGGTGCTGTCGATGAGGCCGGAGAGGACCAGCAAGGTGACGGAGACCCGGGCTTCTCCCTCCCGTCCGTGCCCTCAACCATTGCAGCCCCAAAGTCCGACAAGGTTGATGATGACGGTAGTCTGCCCGGCCTGTCTCTGCCGTCGGTCCCATCGGGCCAGCCGAATCACGAGGACCTTGACGACGACCTCGCGGCGCGGATGGCTGCCCTAGGCGGTCTCGGTGCTCCGTCCGAAGGAGGTATGGGCCTGCCTTCGGTACCTACGTTCCAGCCCGCCGATCGGGCGGTCAAGAGGTTGACGTCAAAGGCGGGCTATACGGACGAGGACGCCGACACGTGGTGTACTGTCTGCCTGGAGGACGCAACGCTGCAGTGCCTCGGCTGTGAAGACGTTTACTGTGCCCGTTGCTGGCACGAGATGCACATTGGACCGGCTGCCGCGTTTGACGACCGCACCCATAAGGCAGTCCGATTCGTCAAGCCGAAGAAGGGCCAGCAGAGGAGAGTAGCATTGGGAGCATCATGAAGTTATGACAATGAAAGTTTTGAGCATTCTGTGAGAAGATACCAAATTCCGTTTTCCCCCGTCGCCGTGTGCCATGCCGTACCTATTTGAAAAACAAATTTCCACACTCCTTGCTAGTAACCCGAGTCTTCCATGCGATGTGCTTATGTTACAATCCTAGCATGTGCTTAGCAACCTAATGTTTCGTGCCTATAACTTAAGCCTCCGTAGAGCGGCCGCCGTTGTTATTCTCTGAGGTGCCGTAAGTGTTCTTAGACTTCGACCGCCCCGTAATATCCTGCCACGTAGCACCGAATCGGCGGCCAGTGCTAGCCAGCAAACCCTCCTCCTCGTCTGCCTCAGCATCCTCGTCGATCTCAGACATGTTGAGCTTGGGCGTCCTGAAAAGACCTGTCACGAAGACGAGGAGGAAGACGCCAAGGAAGACGAACTGCGCCCAGAAGTCGAGAGCGCCAAAGAAGGGCCAGGTGATGGTGATGCGATTCAAGAACTCCGCCATGATAGACGGAGTGCACACTTTCAGGGCGTCCTTCTCCAAGCCTTCAGAGCATTGGACGAGGTAGTCGGGCCTGTCTCCGCAGTTGGAACCGTGAGGGGCAGTGCAGAAAGTTTGTGTGCCATAGATTGAATATTGTGGTGCCACCATGTTAGCGATGGCATAGTTGATGGCCAGAATGATGAGAGCCAACATGACTGTGGCGATCAATAGAGCTTGAGGGGCAGTCCTGCCCTTCCGAATCTGGAAGATGCGGATCCAGAGGAAGCGAATCCCAACAGTTGCAATGCCCGTGGTCGAGCTGCTGAAGAACAGTAAAACGAGGAGAGCCATGAGGATGTAGTCAACTGGGAAGGCCTTGGCAGACTGCAGGAAGATCCAGTTGATGGGCTGGAAAATGTTGATATGGCCAAGGATGTAGCCACATCGTTCCTTGCACAGCGAGTTCTTCGCCTTGTCAATGCCTGTGATCAACATCGAAATCCAAATCAAGATGGACAGCAGGAGAATCAGAACACCTCCGAGCAGCTTGATGGGCCTCAGAACGGCGCAGATCTTCAGCCAGATTTTGTAGATGGTGCTGTGACCCTCTCCCGATGCCTCCGCCGCCAGTCTCTCCCGACGGGTCAGAGTCCTCTCCTCCCGAATGAGGGCCTCAAGCTCACGCCTGTCCTTGGATGACATGCCTTCGGGGCGTCCAGCATTGCGCATCTCCAGCTGTCGCTGTCGCTCGCGGTTCTGTTCCAAGGCGGAGGCAGTGTTCTCTGAGAGCTGAGGTGCGGAAATCGAGGGCGCTGACTTGATGAATGACATGGGAAGAAGAGCGAGGCCGGCCGCAGTGTAGAGGATATAGAGCAGAGTGCCCAGAGTGACGAGAAGGCCGAGTGCGAAGGCCAGCGCCTTTTGCCCATTGTTTTGAACAAGAACCCGCTTGAAGTAATCCAGATCCCAGTTGGCCTCCGAGTCGCTACCGGCAGCTGGCACGAAGAAGCCGATGAGGAAGAGAATCACAACCAGAACAACGAAGACCAGGGTGTACTTGAGCGCGCTGACCAGGCGGCTGCCGAACGAACGTCCCTCCTCGACCTCGATCTCATCGTATTCCTCGTACCAGAAGTATGCGAAGGGAATCACAATGAGACACAGCAGAGCGTCGAAGCTGTAAAGAGAGTAGTAAACGATGCGAAGTGTCTGCAGAATCTCGTAAACCCGTTCTTCGGTAGCCCAGTCTTTCTTGACCCCGAGTGATGCATGAGTCGTGGACGAGATGAGAGCGATGTCGACAGGGAGGAGCAGGACAGTTGCGAGGAGAGCTGTCAGACTGACGATCGCAACAACGCTGACTATGGCAGATCGCTCCCGGGGTGCCTGCCAAGTGAAAGTGGTGATGATGGCTGCCAAAAGGCAGAGGCCGACGGCAACAGCATACGCCACCCAAATCAGGCTGGTTTGGAGGAGGCCGGCGTTGGCCATTTTGATCGCGAAACGGCAGCGCCTCTTGGAATAAAGGGTGTTTTTTGAGAAACAAAATGTTTGGCTGTTTTGCGCGAAGTCGAATTGGAGGGGAGCTGTGCATAAGGTGTCGTCGATGTTTCACTCTGCCTCATTCCAGAAGTGGGGAGCTCCAGAGCTACGATGGATGGTAAATAGTGACGGAACTACTGGAACAGGTAGCTTGGGCAAGGCAGGTAGGTGACGCAATAGCGCCGTTCAGCGCCTTCTGATCCTGACCTCAGTCGCGACAGAGCTATTGACTGAGGTGGCGCTATGACCAGGATCCAGTCAGTGCTTCCAGGCGCAGGTTGCTGAGGTGAGGTGCCCCGGGCTTCACCTGCCCGGAAGAGAGGACTTTCTGTTGATCCGTCATCCGAATTTCGCCCAATCAGACGGCGCAGACGATGGGTAGCAAGGACCCGCGATTGTTTAGAGCTCGCGCGCCTGCAAGAGAGCTTTTGGCGATTTGCGACGATCTCGACACGACCTCACCCGAGCATCTCTCTCGCCAAATTCGAAACCTATGACAGCGGGCGGCTCAAGGGCAATCGCCTGAGACTGTCCTCATGCAGTGCTATACCGAGCTCACGCCGCCGACTGGCGTGCAGCACAGCCTGAGTCTCCCTTTCCTCTCGGCGCAGAGCAACAATCTGGTCGTCGCAAAGGGCTCGCTGCTTCAAATCTTTGCAACAAAGACCATCTCGTCAGAGATTGACCACACGCAGAATCGTGAGAAACAGACCTCGAGGGCTGATACCCAGTACGACCGCCGATTGAACGACGACGATGGCCTCGAATCCTCCTTCCTTGGCGGCGACGGCATGCTGGTTCGCGCCGATCGCACCAACAACACCAAGCTTGTCCTCGTCGCCGAATACCCAATATTTGGAGTCGTGGCAGGTCTTGCGAGGATCAAAATTCAAAATTCCAAGTCTGGAGGCGAAGCTCTGTTGATTGCTACAAGAGTGGCTCGTTTGAGTCTGGTGCAATGGGATCCCGAGAAACACGCACTCGAGGACGTCTCCATCCACTTCTACGAAAAAGAAGAGCTCGAAGGCTCGCCATTCGATGGCCCGTTGAGCAATTACCCAACTCATCTTGCTGCCGATCCCGGCTCTCGATGTGCCGCTCTCCGATTTGGCTCCAGATACATCGCCTTCCTACCCTTCAAACTAAACGATGAGGACATAGATATGGATGACTGGGATGAGGATGTGGATGGACCTCGGCCGGCAAAAGAGCCGTCAGCAACTGCGGCTACAAATGGAACTAGCAACTTAGCAGATGTACCATACTCAACGTCATACGTCCTCCCTCTCCCGCAGCTTGATCCCAGTCTCCTCCATCCTGTGCACCTCGCCTTCCTGCATGAGTACAGAGAGCCGACCTTCGGTATCATCTCTTCAATGCAGCGCCGCTCCAACACCCTACCTCGGAAAGACCACTTCTCCTACAAAGTCTTTACCCTCGATCTGCAACAACGGGCATCCACGGCTATTCTTTCCGTCAACAACTTGCCGCAGGACCTCTTCAAAGTCATTGCCCTTCCAGGCCCTATTGGAGGAGCGCTTCTCGTCGGCACCAACGAGCTGATCCACATTGACCAGTCTGGCAAGCCCAATGGCGTGGCGGTCAATGCGTTCACCAAGGAGACGACCAGCTTTCCTCTGGCCGATCAGTCGGAGTTGGATCTGCGGCTCGAGCACTGCTACATTGAGCAAATGTCTCCTGAGAATGGAGAGCTGCTCATGGTGCTCAGCGATGGTCGTTTGGCCATCATCGCTTTCAAAATCGATGGACGTACCGTTTCCGGACTCAGTGTCAGGATAGTACCCGCGGAGGCTGGAGGCAACGTTGTGCAGTGCGGTGCCTCTTCGATTTCAAGGCTGAGCAAGAACGCGTTCTTTATTGGCAGTACTGGTAGCGACTCCCTCGTTGTGGGTGTCACCCGGAAACAGACACAAAACGCGCGGAAGAAAACGCGTTTGGTTGACGACTCTTTCGCGGACGACCTCGAAGATGAGGATATCGACGACGACGACGATGATGATCTTTACGGCGAAACCACAACGACAGTCCAGTCGAGCACAGCCGCTAATGGCGTGCCCAAAGGAGGAGAGATATCGTTTCGCGTTCACGACTCTCTCCTGAGTTTAGCTCCGGTCAAGGATATGACGACGGGCAAGCAAGCTTTCATCCCGGAGAGCGAGGACGAGAAGAACTCGGTCGGCGTCGTAGCTGATTTGCAACTTGCGGCTGCCGTCGGCAAGGGTAATGCAGCCGCCATCGCCATCATGAACCAGAACATTCAACCAAAGGTCATTGGCAAGTTTGAGTTCCCAGAGGCGAGGGGATTCTGGACCATGTGCGTTCAAAAGCCGATTCCAAAATCACTGCAGGGCGATAAGGGCGCAAATGCTGCTGTGGGCAGCGAATTCGATGCTTCA
Organism: Colletotrichum fructicola Nara gc5; assembly: GCF_000319635.2. Taxonomy (NCBI): domain Eukaryota; kingdom Fungi; phylum Ascomycota; class Sordariomycetes; order Glomerellales; family Glomerellaceae; genus Colletotrichum; species Colletotrichum fructicola. The sequence goes on from NW_027094057.1 coordinate 2,153,758, forward strand.
TCTATATACGACAAGTTTATGATTGTTTCCAAGGTTGATCTAGACGGTTACGAAACGTCAGATGTTTATGCTCTTACAGGCGCTGGTTTTGAGGCTTTCACGGGGACAGAGTTTGATCCTGCGGCAGGTTTTACGGTGGAGGCGGGCACTATGGGAAAACACATGCGTATCATTCAGGTTCTCAAGTCTGAGGTGCGATGCTACGATGGAGGTGAGTTATCGGCACTTGTGACTGTCGTTCAACGCTGACGAACAAGCCAGACCTCGGCTTGAGTCAAATCTTGCCGATGCTTGATGAGGAGACGGGAGCTGAACCACGAGTCGTCAGTGCCAGCATCGCGGACCCCTATCTCCTGCTGGTACGAGATGATGCGAGCATTATGGTGGCTCAAATTGATAACAACAACGAACTCGAAGAGATGGAAAAGCAAGACGACACTATCTTATCAACCCAATGGCTTGCCGGGTGTTTGTACACCGACACCACCGGTGTGTTTGCTCCAATCCAAACCGACAAGGGAACGCCAGAGAGCCAAAGCATTTTCATGTTCCTGCTCAGCGCAGTGGGAGCTTTATATGTAAGTCCGTTTCACAACATTTGATTTCCAACTTCTAACGAAACCAGATATACGCTCTTCCCGACCTCTCAAAACCGGTCTATGTTGCTGCTGGAATGACCTACGTCCCCCCATTTCTCTCTGCGGACTACGCCGTTCGTCGAGGCACAGTTCAAGAGACATTGACGGAAGTTCTCGTGGCCAAATTGGGCGATGCCACGGAGTCTTCGCCATATCTTATTGTGAGTTCTGTTCGATGAAAGCTTTACGGCGTATCATTCTGACTTAGTTGACAGCTTCGACATGCAAACGACGACATTACTATATATGAACCCATTCGCCTTGAATCGCAGGACAAGTCCGAGGGCCTTGCAAAGACTCTCCACTTTCAAAAGATCACAAATCCGGCTCTGGCCAAGAGCCCAGTTGAAGTAGCAGATGACGATGCCAATGAGCAACCTCGTTTTGTTCCTCTTCGACCGTGCGCAAACATCAACGGCTACAGCACCGTCTTCCTTCCTGGTGCTTCGCCATCCTTCATCATCAAATCTGCCAAAAGCGCTCCCAAGGTGTTGGGTCTGCAGGGCATCGGCGTTCGTGGCATGAGTTCTTTCCATACCGAAGGCTGCGAGCGCGGTTTCATTTACGCCGATTCAGAGGGGCACACACGTGTCACGCAACTGCCCGCCGACACAAGTTTCGAGCTAGGTGTGTCCATTCGCAAGATCCCAGTCGGAGATGCTATCGGTCTCATCGCCTACCATCCTCCCATGGAGACGTACGCCGTTGCCTGCAGTGTGTCGGAGCCCTTCGAGCTCCCCAAGGACGACGACTACCACAAGGAATGGGCCAAGGAGACCATCACCACGTTCCCGCAGATGGAGCGCGGTATCATCAAGCTCCTCAGTCCCGCCACATGGTCCGTCATTGACACTGTCGAGCTCGATCCCCACGAGGTTGCCATGTGTATGAAGACGCTCCACCTCGAAGTGTCCGAGGAGACCAAGGAACGCCGCATGCTTATTGCCATTGGCACGGCCATCAACCGCGGCGAGGACCTGCCCATCCGTGGCCGCATCCTCGTATACGATGTCGTGCCCGTTGTGCCCCAACCTGGACGCCCAGAGACGAACAAGAAGCTCAAGCTGGTCGCCAAAGAGGAGATTCCCCGCGGCGCCGTCACCGCTCTTTGCGAGGTTGGATCGCAAGGCCTGATGCTCGTCGCGCAGGGGCAGAAGTGCATGGTCCGTGGCCTGAAGGAAGACGGCACCCTCCTGCCTGTCGCATTCATGGACATGAGCTGCTACGTCACCTCCGTACGCGAGGTGCGAGGCACCGGCTACTGCCTCATGGCTGATGCCTTCAAGGGTGTCTGGTTCGTGGGCTACGCAGAAGAGCCTTACAAGATAATGCTCTTCGGAAAAAGCACTGGCAAGTTTGAGGTCTTGACAGCAGACTTTTTGGTCGATGGAGACGAGCTGCACATCGTCGTCTGCGACAAGGACGGCGTCATTCACGTAATGCAATTTGACCCTGAGCGTAAGTCTCCCCCGTATCCCCGACTGCTTGGCAAATCACTAACCATCCGCAGACCCGAAGTCTCTCCAAGGCCACTTGCTGCTCAACCGTGCCTCCTTCTCGGCTGCGCCGAACCACCCTACTGCAACCTTATCACTGCCCAGAACAACCACCACCGCACAATCCGCATCCGCGTCCAAAAACCCACCATCAACGCTCATGCTTGCTTCTCCCACGGGTGTTCTTGCGGCCCTGACCCCGCTATCAGAGCAGGCTTACCGACGCCTGACATCCCTGTCCAATAGCATTGCCGCAGCGCTCCCTCACGCAGCCGCCACGAACCCAAAGGCCCACCGGCTCCCGCCCCTGGACGCGCGCCCGCCGGGCGTCGACACAAGCGCCGGACGCACCATCGTCGACGGCGCGCTCCTATCCCGCTGGAACGAGCTCGGCGCAGGACGCAGGTCGGAAGTCGCCGGCAAGGGCGGCTACGGTAACGTGCTGGAGGTCCGGGGCGAGCTGGAAGGGATCCTCGGATGGAACGGGTTGGCCTACTTCTGAGGCAATTGTAAAATAGGAGGATCATCGCGTTGGGGGCTGAGTATCTTTTTGAAGTTGGGCCTTTTGGAACAAGGCCTTGGTGCAGCAATTGCGAGAAAGCGTTTTCAAGAGGCAAAAGTTAGATCGACGACACTTTTGGTAATAGGAATATTCGAAAACCAAGTACATTCACAATATGACCATTGCTTGCCTCACGTGCTGTGATATGCTGGTCATCAAATGACGCAATGCGCGCTGTCATTTAACGTTATTGAGTGCCATTACCATGACTAGAAATCTAACCTCATGCTGAGGTGCCTATGTTTGTCCTAATTTATTCTTCGTAATGCCTTTCTAGGCAATCGTAACTCAAGCTCGTCGTTGGCCCTGAGGCGTTCAAATCCATTTTCGCTCGAAGCAACACAATGCTCTTCTCTCGTGGTTGACCTCACCAACCGCAGAGCCAATCCCTCCGCCCAAACCTTAACAGTGTTCCTTGTATCGTACACTCTCATACCTTTTGGTAGTTACTAAATATTCCGAGAAGCGCGACCGAGTAGGCGCAACTAAGACATTACGTCATGGCGACGTGGTATTACATGAGAAATAAGCCCAAGACTAAATGACCTGGATGTGACATCTAGGCTGCAGCTTGACGTTTTCGACGAATACTTCCGAAGCGGCGCTTCAGACCGTCACTAAGACGCTTGCCAGTGCTGTTGTGACGGCGCACATCTGCGCTGTTCGACTGTCCGGCGGGCGTCTCTGATGGGCCGGGCCTCCCGTCGGCGGCATTGCTCACGCTACGCTGACGAACCGTGGCACCGAGATTCTTTCGTGACTGGCTGTTGGCACCGGGATGCATCTCATACTCAACAGGGCCGTTGTCGAGGGACGCCTTGTGCATGCGCTTCTTCTCCTTAAGATCTCTTTCGTAGGTGTACGAAGGCTCGCCCTTTCCTTTGAGATCATCAGGGTGGTACGGCTGTTCTTAGTCAGACATTGCAGATGACGTCAAAATTGGAACAGCAGACTTACGATTCCATCCCATCGTTTGTAAGCACCGCCCTGCGCGTCAGGCTCGCGCATGAGGTCCGCTCCCTCCTCATAGTTCATAACGTTGCCGCGCATGTCGCTGCTGCCGACGGGGACGGTGCCGGTTCCTTGAAGAGGAACATGCTTGGTAAGGGAATCTTGGATATATTCACGGGGAGTTGCTCTCAAAGCCTCCTCGTTGGATTCCTTGACGGCCTCAACTGGGGCGTACTGCTTGTTGCGGTTGCGCGACGCCAAAGTGGCGTCATACGGGCCGCCATGGTGGTAGACACCACCTATGGTGTCGAGCCCGTCAATGGTGTCGGTCATGGGACCATTCTTGCGAGTGCGAAGGTGAGGAGCGCGGTCTGCTGCGCGATGCTCCTTCTTGAGCATGTCCAGAGGCCGGTGAGACATATCGCCGTTGTATCTTTGGTTCAATGAACCGGAGCGACGGAGACCGCTAGGGACGTTGTGATGGTTTACGCTTTTGCTGCGCTGGACAGACGAGTCGGCACGACCTTCTTCTTCGTTGATAGGCCGGTTGCGCGCGCTGAAGCTCCGCGTGACGCTAGTACTCGGAGGCAGACTGTTGCGAACACTGGTGCTGCGACCTAGAGGCCTATGAGGAGCAGAGGACGAAGCAGGTGAACCGGGTTCTCTGGGCGAGGGCAGTGATGCGCGGTTGTTGTAAGTGGGTGAGAACGGGTTCGAAGAGTGAAAGCTGGAGCGTGTCGGGCTCGCGGATGTAGGCGGGGTTGGATACGACGAAGCCTGGCTGTGGCTCCTATGACTTCTCTGGCTCTTATCGCTCGGCTGGACCGGGTCTTTTCCTTTCTTCCTCTGTGAGAAAGTGCGAAGCAATGGGTCAGGGTTGATGAATGAGCTTCCAGGTCCGGTTTCCTGGCTAGGTTCAGGTGCAGTGAGTGGATCAAGCAAGTAAGCCTTTGCCTAAGAAGAATAATGTTAATTGAATGTGAGTTGAGAAGATGGACGCAAGAAGACGACTAGACACGAGGAGTTATAGATAAGAAGTCGAACGACGAGCAAGGACGCGCATGTGTAAGTGGAGGGACCCGTATTATTTACGTCGTCAAGGGCTTAGCTGCAGTCTGGATGATGCCAGCCAGCTTGTCGAGGTCCTTGGAAATCCGATGGCTTGGATGAACAGTGACGCAAGAAGGGACTTCCAGCCGCCTAAGCTTGGGTGGCTGAACCGTGCAGTGCAGGGGACCCGTCCGTACCTTGCTTCCCGACTCACTTGGGTTGGCAGGGGTAGCTTGGGTAGACTTGGGGCTTAGAATAGCAGGCAGGCTTGGGCACGGGCAGAGAAACCGGTCGGGCGTCCTGCCCGCGGGCGCGTTAGGGGGGGGGGGGGGAGACGGGACGATCGGCTTCGACCACGTTGAGTGAGTTCTTGGGCCTCGAACTTTGCTTGGGGCGGCAGCAGTGACGGAATGTTGGAGCCGTAGACGGGCGAGACGGAAGATGACAAGACGGTGGATGCGACGGTGACGGGCTAAAAAGAGTGGAGACAACGAGGGAATGGGTGAATGGCAGACGAGAACGTGAGCGATGACGATGATAGGGCCGACCGTAAGGCCCAGGCCTAGCCAGCCATGTTGAACCGCAATGAGTGTTCGTCGAGATAATAGTACGACAAATGATGATGGATGGGGTCCGTGTTTCGTTGCAATGTCTGTAAATAAAAAACGACCATGGACTTACCCACTGCTTGTTTCTGCCTGAATCGTCCATATTGTTTTTGGTGTAATTGCTGTGGCTGTGTCTTTTGTTGTGGTTCTCGAGGGTCGTCGGGTATTGGCGCAATACGCAGTACAGCAAAGCGAAGCGAAGCGATGCAATGCAGCAGAATGACAAGACGAGAGATGAGAGGACGCAAAAACCGGGGACAGAGATGCAGGTGTGAGAGCCCTTTTGAACAACAATGCAGTAGTAGAGGTGGTCTTCACCTTCAGCGTCGTCCGCTGTTCCGTTTGGTGGGATGAGTGAGGTGCACACCCGGGGGCGAGGAGGGCGACGGACGAGGACAAGGACGACAGAGTCATGAGGGTGTGGGCGTGATGCCGACGACAGGCACAGTCAGTCCAGGCCTTTCAGACCAGGCGATCCCAGTCCTTGTCAGGCAAGTGTGAGGTGCGCCAGTGTGCGGATGCAGCGTGGCCTGCACCTTCTTCATCGCGGCGCTGGGCTTCTGGGAACATGCCCGGACGGGAAGTGACCATCATGGGACCTGCGCTGGCCGGGTCGCCCGAGCTTGCCATTGGTGAGAAGTTTTGTGGTGTTCTTTTGGTTCTTCTCTGGCAGGGAGGGGGAGGGGAAAGGGAAGGGAAGGAGGAGGGGTGGGCATGTGCGAAGGGACCGGATGATGTGGGTGGGAAGGCGGGGACGATGTAAGGCGATGTGAGGTAGGTACCATCTGGCAGTTGCTGCTCATGCTCTTTACCTGGCAAGCCTGGTTCTGGTAGCTGCAATTATTGGACGAAAATCCGTCACCTTCTGTTTGGAAAGAAGCTGCACATTCATGCTTCTCATGCCTAGTTCCTAAATGCAATGCTTGTGATTCTACGCTCACCTTCTCAAAACCACCGTCGTCCAAATGTTCTCTCCATATATCCTCTCCGCCGTCCAGAGTCAGGGTCCAAAGCGCCCCGGCCCCGATCCGCACACGAGACATGTCGCCTCGCCCATCACGTTACCACTTTCCCCTCAGCGGCTCCGCTGGCAGAGACACCTAACTTAGATCCACCCGGCAGGGCAAGACCAAGACCACGGCATCCTCGGCCGCCCAGGGACCAAAGGAAACAATCAGAAACGAAACATTTCAACCGCTAGGCCACCTTAGCTCAGCCACAAGCACGCCGTCAGCGGGACACGCGGGCCTTTAGAACCTCGTCCGTCTCTCGTGTCTGTTCTCATCGTCCTCGCATTGGCTCCCAATTCCTACGTCATGCGATCAACAAAACTTTAAAAAATCCCATTTTAGCCAGGGGACCAGCAGCCACGACGCGCCGCAACATCCCATTTACCAGACCACCTCTCCCACGCAGCAACCGTTACAGAGCTGATACCATGAGCAAATTAGCAGACCACTCATAAGTGCCGCTATTGATTGCAATGCGCGTCTGTGTGAAAAGGAAAGAAGAAGAAAAAACATGCAATGGGTCACCCGGCCTCTCACCGAGCTTCCGAGTGGCCCTTCCGGGGCGCCAACGGGGCTCGCCGCAAGTCCCCGGTCCACGTCTCACTGCCCCTCAAGTCAGGGCTATGCTTGCTCCGATACCTGGCGGAACACGTCGCCCTACCGGGACCGGTCACTCGCTGTCAACGAGTGAGAGCCATAAGCTTAAAATTATGGCCCGTCGGTGTTTTCATGCTGGTTATGGGCGAAGATGAGCAATGCTGCTCTCATTTGCGCCGCCTTATGCCGCGACTAACTCGTTCTTACTCACGCTCGACGCTCAGTCAAGCTCACGATGCTGCTAAAAGTCTAGAATTTCAGTAGATGGTGCCCATAAGCAGCTTTGACAAGGCAGCTACGTAAAAGGTTTGTTGCTGATTGTAGTTGCGTGCGCGCCTCATTCAGCGTGCATGGGGAGCTTAGACTTTACCTTGCGTATGACGTACCGGGATCGAGATCTGGCTGAAAAGCTTCGCTCGCAATTCGCAAGGTGTCAACTGCCCTGGGCTTTTCTTACCACCGCCTTTTTGTGTGCATGACTGACAGGTTCCACCACCTGCCTCTTTGCTATGGCGCTTTGATACCTTCACGTGTCTCACATCTCTCAACTGCTACTGCGCGCTTCTAGGCGACCTCGCAGAATCCCTCAGGTGCAGCAAAAAGCAAATGCATCACGCTCTCGCCTGTTGCTCATTGGCCTGATAGCTTTACCGGCCAGCTTCCGTCGCGTCCCGCAGACCCAACCGGGTCTTTCGCTGCGGGATCCCCCATCTAAGACCGCGGCCCCCAGCTCCCCGCCGCCGGGCAATGGCTCTCGTCGACTACTCGTCGTCCGACTCGGCATCTGAGCCGGGCTCACCCCCGCCCAAACGCCGCAAGGCCGCCGACGGTGGCCCGGAAGGGCCCGTCGCCAGCAAACACAACAAGACCACCGGCACTGCTTCATCCGCGAGTCAACCGGAAGGCAACTCCGCACTGCCTCCGCTCCCGGAGGAATTCCACGACTTGTATGCCTCCACCGTACGAACCAGCACCGCCGATGATCCCACCCTCCACCAGGGTCGGAAGCGTGCCATTCCACACATCGTCGGCCATTGGCCTTCTCACGTCTACATTGAATGTAAGACACACACACTCTCTCTCTTTCTCTCTCTCTTTTGTACCTCTTTTGTCTCTCGAGCTTACAAAATTCCTCTAGGGCATCCAACAGCATCCCAGCACGCCCTGCTCACAAACCTCCTAGCCAAGATCGCGCCCCTTCTCAAGTCTCAAAAGCTGCAACCTCTACTAACCTCAGACCTAAACGCCCCGCTGCCCCTCCACGTCTCCCTCACCCGCCCTCTCTCCCTGACCACAGCTCAAAAGGACGACTTCCTCTCCGCCCTCACCTCGTCCGTCTCCCACGCCACAGGGGCCTTCACCCTCTCCCCGCGCGGGATAGGCTTCTTCAAATCCCCAGACTCGGACCGCGCCTTCCTGATCCTCCGTGTCGCTGACCCCCACGCCTCCTCACGAGATAACAACACCACCACCGGCAAGAACCCGCAGCTCCGCGCCCTGCTGACAAAGTGCAACGCCGTCGCTCTCCGCTTCGGCCAGCAGCCGCTATACCAGGCCCGCGCGACCGAGCTCGTCGACGACGCCTTCCACGTGAGCATCGGCTGGACGTTTGGCCTGCCGCCCGAGGACGCGTGTCTGCAGACTTACGGGATGTTGCGGCTTCCGGAGTTTGCAGAGGTGAAGAAGTGGGAGATTCCCGTCTCGGGCGTCAAGGCCAAGATCGGGAACGTGGTGACGCATGTCCCACTGCGGGATGCGCAGAAGAGGGATGGCGAGGAGGACAGTCTGTTCGGATGAGGGTCGCCGCTATTCGTTGGACCTGCATACGCGTCACAAAGCAAGAAAGCCCAATGTGGCTTCAGTGAAACACTAATAGAAGTGTTGGTATCAATTTTGTATGTACAGCCTGGTCACGGTACCAGCACAGTGTGCCCTTGGTCTTTCCTGGAAAAGGGGATGAAAGAGGAAAAGAAAGACAGAAACGCCATTAGCCCCGTCCGGCCATGCAGTGAGTAGATGCCATGCTAGGATGTGAAAATTAAAGATGTCTATCTATAACTCGTCCAGCGGCCGCCTCTGGAAGCTCCAGTTCCTCTCGATAACGGGGAGGCCAACGAAGCCTTGGTACAGACGGGCCAGCTCTACTGCGAGGATGTTGAAACTACCACCTTAGTTAGACTTTGTCGACTATCAGCACAGGGTCACAAACTTACAAGGTCTTGGGGAAGGCGGCCCAACGCGAGATCACGAATTTGGTAGCCTTGATGAAGCGGCCGAATTCTTCATCAAAGGCCTCGTCGAAGGCTTCCCTGACGGTCTGTTCCGATCGGGGCTTGTCCTCTGGGTAGTCCTCGGCCGTGATAGGCTCTGGCTCCGTTGACGTGACCACATTGTGCGGCTTCTTGGCCCTGTCGGGAATTGCAGTGGTGGGTTCGGCGGCAGCAGCCACGGCAAGAGCCTCCTCGGCGTCTACCATGGCCCGGAACTTGCCAATAGCAGCCAAGGAGCTGCTAATACGAGCATAGGTATTGAAGAGGGCGACGAGCTCGGTGCGCTTCAACACGGGGATGTCCTTGCTGTGGTTGTCGAATTCGAAGAGGACCTTCAGAGCAGTGCCGTAGCCAGCAGTCTGGAGCTTGCCCCAGAGGCGGCACTTGTCGCAGCCCACACAATCCATGACACGACTGACGTTGCGGAAGCGGTTGCGAAAGTCCTCTTTCAGGGACGGACCCTCGCCATTCTTAAACATGAGGCTCTCGTCGAAGATCTGCGGAACACTAGCCGCACCCTCAGTAACTTCGAGAATCTTTGCTCTGGTGGCAGCGTCCTGGTCCAGATCCCCCGTACAGAAGGTATAGTCTCTACCCTGAAGATAAGGTCCCAACTTGGCGATTGCACGAGTGACCAAGGCATAGTTGAAGTACAGGTTGCTGATCCGCTCTGGGTGGGTGTGGAGGCGTTGCTTATAGCAGGCCAGGTTGGGTTGCCATTGACCGGTAGTCTGGTTAAGGAAGTCCCAGCAAAGATGAGTGCTGATGCTCGCGTGCATGCCCGAAACCACGCGGTAGAAAACCCGCTTCTCGATGCACTCGTCTTCGGACTCTAAGCCGGTCTGGGCGACAAACGGGGCGTTGGGCTGCTTCTCGCGCATCTGCTCCAAAAGCTGCTCTCGTCCAGCGGCTTCGAGAACCTGCCTGAAGTCTTGCGCCGCTGGTCCCTTGTTGCTGACTTGTGACTGACCCAGAGAGGCGGAATGGGGGAAGGAGCTCTTTTGGAAGCAGTTCTCCCGGTAGATGGCGTCCCAAACCTGGGCGGCGCCAACTCCCGCGTATCCAGTGAACCGCTCGGGATTGCGGAGGAGGCTTACGTAGTCTCCCTTCGAGGTTGCGCTCTCATCCTCCGGCACGCAGTAGTCACGCTCGTCGCACTCGTCGTCGTATTCCACTACACAGCTTTCACCAACCTCGTCGCCCAGCTTTCCTTGTAACGGTCGTTCGGGGCGCTCGTGCTGCACCTTTCTCGGGGGGTGTTTCGCCAAGGGTCCTTCCAACTTTCCAAGCTCGCTCGCCCGCCAGACTTCGGGAATATCCTCCTCGTTATCCAGGGTCTCAACGGCACAGGCGATGTTGCCGCACATGCCATTCTCGTCGTTCCAGAAGGGGCATTTCTTGTGGAAGAGGTTCAGTCGGTAGTGCGAGAAAAAGTCCGTCGAGCTTGTGAGGTCGTCGACGAAGGGCTTGACCTTGGCGTTCAGCTTGTCGAGGGTAGAGTACGAGGCGCATGCGTCGGACACAATGGCCTTGGGCGAGATCTGGTACGATGCGTTAGAGACGGAGAACCGATAGCGAGATGCCGCTGCGAGGGCACAGGTCGCGAAGAAGAAAAAGAAAACGGCGGCATACTGCACAATCATCTTGGGCGCGTTCGCATTGGACTGGCGACCCCAAGAGCGCGAAAACGGAGAGGAAGAATAGTCTGCTTGCAGACTTCATGGTGAATGGTTCGCCGTGGGCGGGGATGACCGGACCGGACTGTTTAATATGCGACGCAATGACAAGAACAGGTGGTCGCAGGAGAAGAGGTTGTTAATGGAGAATGCGGACGACAAGTTTCCAAAGGTTGGCTGAAACGTCCAGAGTGTCCGGGCTGGATGCGTGGATCCGAGGCAGTCTTATGCCTGTGGCGCCTGCAGCGTGCAAATAAGCCGGACGGGTCAGGCAGCGCCAAAGGTTAAGTTGAGTGAGGTTCGTTTTGGCGAAACGGCCCGGGGGCGCTGAAAGCTAGAGATGAAGTGTAAATGGGCCAGGTGTGGTTCTCCAGTCTTGTCTCAAGTCTGACATAAAGATGGAGGTGGCATGAGCATGGGCCTGTCACCGCACGATCGACGTTATTCTCTTGGCCAGGAGCTCTTATTTAGAGACGGCCGTGGAACCCTGGAGGACGTTGGAGAAGATGACAGCGTGGACGGCTGTGCAAAGACCACGGACGATAGGGTAAGAGTGAGAAGACCAGACAAGGGGCCAGCAATTAAAACGGGATCGTCGGGGCCTTTTGCAGGTTGCCAGCTTTCCTGTCCTCAGAAGTGAGGAGTCATGTATTCATTGGATTGGAATCTGTCCTCAATCTAACATCAAAGGCAAAAACCGTATGCGTAGGTAGCACACCGTACAGCACAGTAGGACCTGCCAAGCGTGGAAGCAACAATGGAGCCCACCCTTCAGGCTGATTAATTCGTCGGAGCTGGGCCCTGACTCCCTGAGTGCCGTCAAATACACTGTATCGTACTACTTTATCTGGCGAGGATTAGCTGATCCTCAAATGCGAGCCCGATCCCAAGTACCTCAGTCGCCTGGGGCAAGCGAAAGGGTACATCGCTCTCAGGGCTGTCTTACGGGGGCGAAAGGCTAATTTAGGCATTGGTGAAAGGTGTCCTTCTTGGTGGAAAATCAGCAGATGCAGGAGCCAATTGGAACCACTCTGGCGCCAAATGGTTCCTCATGGCTTCCGCCGTTCCAGATCGCCTCTCGGATGCCGCCGCCGCCATCCAACTCGGCTTGGTGCATCCGCAACTTGCCAATTGCAGACCACGGCGCCTCTGTTATACGTCTGGCTACACGTTGTCCCCTGTAGCCTTGCCCGCTTTGCACATGCCGACATCAGATGCACAAAAACTCACTTTTGTGAGCCTTCTCCAGCTTGCACATGTTCGTCATCGCGAAGTCAAAAGTGACGTCTCGCACTCTATCGATCAGGACTACCTATGGCATGGACCAAAGAATATGCAATAAAACTGCTGTATTATACCGCATGCACAGCATCCCGTCTGCATGTCTTGCCATAGCACACCATGCTTTTGGAACAAAATTCTGCCCAAGCATGACTACTATCGTTGTGTCTCACGTCACTCTAAGCTTCGTCGCATGTCCACGAGCTAATAGGATGCTAGTCTCTGCTGGTCTCATGTTCAACTTGATTGAGCTTTTGAAAACTGCATGACCGCATTGAATCCACGCGTCTATGCCTATGTCCCTAAGCTCCGTCTTCATTATCGTCGTTGGCCGAGCTATTCAGGCGATAGCCAATAACGACTATCTATACAACCGGCGCGCCGCTCCTGCTTGCTGCCCAGGGTGCGAGAGGCTCTCGTTGACGGCCGTTCGCAATCTCTGCGTTGGCAAAGTTCAGCGGCATCGGCTTGGAAGAAGACGCGCCAGCCCAGCACGCCGGGCGATAGAACTCCTCCCTCATCAGACAGATCCTCAACTGGGTTCCAAGACAATCAACAGACAGCAAGCAGTACAGTCCAACACTAACAAATCCCGATGACTCAAACCGCCCAAATAAATGCAATAGCCGTAATGGTATGCGCCGTCTTTTACACCATTTGTCGTGGCCCCCAAAGACGAGGTATTATTATCTCCCAATCTCTTTTCATGAATCTCTAGAGAAAACTTCCGTCATCAATGGCCGTCATTCGTGTCGTTGAAAGCGTTGCCCACACAGGAAATCTGCGGAGCGGGAGGCGGGCATTTGTTCCGCGTTTGCAGGGTAACAAGGAATTCGCCTCGCTTCTCGAATCACTGAGGGGGCTGGTAGTTGAGGGGACGCCTATGGCAGCATGTTAGATAAACACCGTGGGGGCGAAGTCAAGGGAAAGGCAGACGAACTTGAACAGCAAAATATGCGGCTCCGGCTCATGAACCTCGTAATGCTCCCAGCCCAAACTCTGCACATCATGTCAGCCTGTGATGTTCCGTGCGGGAGAAGTTCGGACTCATACCTGAGTGATACCAAGTGCGCGCCATTCCTCCTCCCAAAGCAGCTTCAACGTTCCGTGGCTGGCATCATGGTAATCTTTGGGGATAGCCTTGAGCATGGCTTTGGGAAGCTGCACATGACGGTACTCGAATTCGCTGTCGGAATACCTAGATGTGAAGGACTGGGTCAGTTCCATGCGGTCCCTGCTGTTGTGCACCAGCACGAAGGCAATGAGGGACTGGAGTTGTTGCATACCGTGCCGAGTAGTGGATGGAGTCGATGAACTCGTCCAACCGACCCCGTTCGGAGTCGGACAAAGGGCGCGGGACCTTGTTGCGACGGCTCATGTCGATATCCATGGCGGCTGCTGTGTCTGTGTCTGCGTGCGTTTGGGTTGCTGTCTGTGGGATGAACGGGTGGCGTCTAGTCTCGGTACCACAAAGGCGAGACAGCCGGCGGGGTAGCTCTCGGTTCGAAGACTACAAGAGTTCGAGTGACGGGTGACAGCGAAGGCGACAGCGGCGACGGCGGTCGGGACTGGCGATGCTCGGCGATGCTCGACTCTCGGACGGTTGGGGGTCTAAGGACGCGAGCGAGGACTCGGGGCCAGCAGTTCTAGGTCAGGCGACCAAAGCCAAGCAGATGCGAGGTCGAGGGTGGTAAACAACAAGTGCAGGCGGGGTAGGCAGGAATTGACGCTGAAACAGGCTGTTCCAGCTTCACCGACTGACTCAAAGGGGGGAAATGAGCTGGGAAGCAACGAGAGACGAGAGAGGGAGGTCGGGGGACGGAGAGCTTGAACCGATCTCGAAAAATATGGCGGAGGAGGTGGCTGGCGCGCAAGAACGAGGGGTTATTATTCAAAGAGTGGGAAAAAGATATGGCCTGTAAACAAAAGTCGGATTGGATCACAGTCAATTCAGACCCCAGCACCACGGCCGCCGGTCCACCTGTGACCGTCCACCACTACCAATTGGCCCTTGGGGTCCGAGGCGTTTTTTTTTTTCTTCTTCCCTTCGCTCCCCTGCGGCAACTTCCGCTTTGGTTATGTTGGCCCTGCTCAGGTGTACCGAGGCGCTGTATTTTGGATCGAGAGTACCTGTGGTGGCTTACCTAGGACCCGACTCACCAACTCCCAACACTGACCGACAGACTGTGTGAGAGCGGTGTCGACTGCCTTTTTTTCTCTTTCTTTTTTTTCTTCTTCTTCCCCTAGCCTTCCCCTTCCCCTCTGCCTCCGTCCTTCCTCTATCGCGCCCGTGACATCTCGGTCTGAGAATCCGCAACGGCTGGATCCACCCAACCGGCTGCCAACCGGCACCAGCCTTCTTCCAGTGTCCCAACAGCGACGGTTCTCTGCATCCGCACACTCCACTCTCTTTTCACAGCATTTTACGGTCAAGAACCACCACGCCTGCCAAGTTCTGGGTGCCTCGAAAACTGCTGCGCACCTGAGGCACTAACGAGCCTGTCCCTCCATCTGCCAGCTGCCAGTACGCGCTCGACAATCGACCGATTCAACGGAGAGTTATTCATACCCGTACGGGCAGATCCCCAGCTTGCAGCGCGGCCATCTTCATTGCGAAGTATCCTCCAGCCAGCAATCACAGCGAGGGGAAGAAACCCAACCACCTTCTATTCAACTCCAGCAACAGCTCTTGTTTGTCCGGCCACAGAACTTTTGACCTCGCCAAACCAACGGTTCTTTCCCGAGCCTTCCCACCTAGGGAGCTGCGCTAGAAACTACCTTACATTCACCTCTACCTTGAGCTCTCAGCTTTTCCCTTCCAGCACAAACACGCTAGCGACAGACTGCGCCCTGCGCCCTGCAGCCCTGCTCGCAGCCAACCTTGCGACGGCCCACAGCCGACACCTTCCCCGACTTTACCTGCCACCACCTTGCCAACTGATCGATCCCCCGATCTACAACGACGCGTCTTTCGCAAAGCAGTCGCAGCACCACCATCGCATCGACCTCCACAAGTCGCCATCTTCCATCAGCCATTGCACCCACTGCATAGACGGCAGCTATCTGCAACTCGTATGATAGAGAGCGCATGTCTCCGCGACCACTGCCCACCAATTTTTGATGGATCACAAGCGCAAGTCGTCCGCCGCAAATGGCGCGACCGAAGGTGCTGATGAGCGCGCCGCAAAGCGCCTCAGATTGTCACAGGTGAGCTTTTGTTCTACCCCTTCCCCATGCTGTCCTTGGTCACTCGCCTCTTGTTCGCCCAGCTTTGATGGTCCGGATCTGCTCTTGCAACCTGTCCCCTCCCGCGTTGCATTCTCACAATGACTTGCCTGCAACCTCCGGGGCCAGCCGACAGCCAGGCCAACCCGCCATCACCAACCACTCATCCCACAGTACCCCAGTCTGCCTGAGCTCCTAGCATCCACCAGCAGTCTCCATACCCCTCCATAAGGCATCCTACGAGAAGCAGAGATGAAATAGACAGGCTGATATCACCACTACGCAGAAATACAATCTCAGCAAGCAAGAGACTGTCGAGTCTACCACCGAACATGGCCTATTCTTCCTGGAACAGATCCGCCAGACCAAAGATAAGAAGTGAGTCTATCCTTGACGTACTACGATGCATCCATGACCATCAAAACCTGTTTGGAGGTGCACAGCCATCTAAACAGTAGACGCTGACAATCCATTCTTCCAGTGGCCGGCTCGTGGCAGGATACTTCGAAAAGCTCCCCTCAAAAGAGAGCACCCCCGAATACTACAAGAAGACGCGCATGCCGATCTCGCTGTCCATGATTGAACGGAAGCTCAAAAAGGGAGACTTTTCTACCCTGACCGAGCTCGAGAGCTACTTCAAGCGCATGGTGACCAACGCGAAAGAGTTCTATCCTCGCAACACCCAAATCTTCGACGATGCCGAGAGGGTCCGAAAGGCTCTCAGCAACTACATGACCAAGACGAACCCTGCATACAACGGTGGCAACTACAGTGCCGTGCCGACGCCTCTGCCTGCCTCTGGTGTTGTAGACGAAGTTGAGGAGGAAGACGAAGACGACGCGACCCCTGCCAAGACGGGCCGCCGCAAGTCCCAGGGAAATGCGAAGCCTGCGGAAAAGCAGCCCGAGGTCGACGAAGGCGATGAGGACGAAGACGAAGATGCCGAGGAAGATGAAGATGAAGAGGATGAAGAGGAAGAAGAGGAAGACGACGACGCCGAGGGAGAAGAAGACGATGATGAGGAGGCGAGCCAGTCCTCAAAGCGCGCGGCGATAATCATCCGTCGCAGAGGCCCTGGCAGACCTCCCAAGGGAGTGACGCCGCGCAAGTCCAAGGGTCGTACTAGCACACCCAGTCGTCCTGACTGCGAGTACGAGGACGTTCCGTACAAGGGTCTCACTTTCCAGGCCGCGCAGGAGAAGATTGTGGAAGAGATGCTGCGCAAGCGAGAAGACGAGTATGTCACCCTCTTTCAGGAACCCACAACTGCATCCGTACTGATTACTTGTGTAAAGGCCCGAGGCGTACTTCGAGCCTTTTGTCAATCTACCTCCCCGTGCCCTCAAGGACTATTATCGGGTCATCAAGGAGCCCATCTCAATCAAAAAGCTCCAGAAATCTGTCAAGGGAGTTAAGGGACGAAATGAAGCCACGGGTACCAGCGAGTTCAAGAACTGGGCTGCGTTCGAGGAGAGCGCTAGCCTCCTTTGGAAGAACGCTTGCTTCTACAATGAAGAGGGAAGTGAGATTTACGAGTTAGCCCAGGAATTGAAGGTGAGATTTTCGGCGGGAAACGGCGATCCTTCATGGTAGAACTAACTGGGGTCAAGGAATTCTTCCTGGATGAGCTGAAGCAGGCCAAAGCAGTTGTCCCAGAGCCATCACAGCCAAAGATCAAGTTGAAGGTACAGCAACCTGCGGCAGAGCAGCCTACTACGTCCAAGAAGATTACAATCCATGTGGGAGGCAAAAGCGATTCGGCGGACTCACCGGCACCTCCTGTTCCTCAGTCTGCAGGCTCTCAAGCAAGCGAGCAGATCGCCCCGAATGGCACCACGCGTCAAGCTGCTAACCCTATCATGCCAGCTGCGATGGACAGAATTCGAAGCACTTCGGCGGCCTCTCCCAGTCCTTCAGTTGCCAACACTATCAAGCGAGAAGATGTTATGCGCCCTTCTCCTGCCGGTACGCCCGGCCACGCGAGTACACCGTCGGCCTTTCCACCTCCTGGCCAACCCGCAGGACTGTCCAGTGCAACTTTCCAGCCTATCGGTGCTCCGCAGCAACAGGCGCAGCCGAACGGGGTTCAGCAACCTAGCAAGCCTCTCTGGGACCAGAGACTTCGCGCGCCTGGCAAAGGTAGATTGCCGTGTTCTCAGTTTAGGTGACGCCATACTAACAGTTTTATAGGCATTGCGGATGCCCTCATCTCTAGCCTCAAGGTCCAGACTCATCCGATGATCAATCATGATCGTCGGTTTGAAGTTACCGTCAAACCTCTCGAGAAGGTGTCCCAACAGTCGGTTACGGTTCATATGCCTGCCAATCAGCTGAGGATTCAGATCGTTCCGACCTTGCCTGCCTTTTTAGAGAAGGAAGGACGCCAGTACAGACTCTGGGTGATCATCAACCGGCATACACTCACTCCGGTTCATGGAGTTCCAGGTCAAGTGCTTTCAACCGGCGAAAGGGTATTCGAGGCCCAGCTCCAGGCTGGTATTGTCAACACCATCGAGGTCCACGTTGTTGCAGCATTGCCCAAGGGCCAGAAATTGCCGAGTGGTGAAGACTTTGAAGTGGAGCAAATGACGGTGCTCGCCAACGTCGTGAGAAACTAGGAGCCTCCGATCAGCATCAGTGACGCATCCACTTCTGTCGAACTATTGGGGGGACACTTGGTCGGTTCAGACCATCAGCGCACAGAATCGTCGGGTGATGCCGTTGGCTATCGTGACCGTAGCGCTGCTGAACGGGCTGTAGGTTTCTTTGCCCCAACCTTGCAGGCACTTTGGGACAAAGCTGAAGAAAAAAGGGTCCATGGCGATCTCCCGAACCATCTTCTCGATCGGCGCCCCGAGGCATACAACATTAGCGACAACGGTTATACACGCTACCCCCCGATGCACTATTCGAGTCGCGTGCTGTTGCGACCAGATCAAACGCGGATGACTCCGCAAATTGTTCAACCCACAGCAGCGGCTCCGGAGATCAAGCCTCGCAAGCGTTTGCCGGATGACAGGCTGGCTTGGTCCTTGCCACGTGAACAGAAGCCGGATGTGTCGCCCACAGCTTGGTCGAACCTGCCAGACCCGTGGCGCCCGACTCAACCGAAGCCCCAGAGCCAGCCTGAGGTGAGGGAAGAGCCCGGGAGAGGACTTCATAATGGGCTATCTTTAAGTCTTGAAGATGCACACTTCGCAACGAGCTGCATTCTTTCCATTGGGCCCGATTTAATGATGAAACTGGGCAAGCACGCTCGTCCTAGTTTGCTGATGCGGGCCTGCGTTTTTGATGAGAAAGTGATAAAAGGACTCGTCAAGGGACTCGTCAACTATAACAACAACCTAGCATTGTTCACCGATCAGGCTTCTATCAGCGCAGTAACGATCAAATGGATATCCATGCTCAGGGAGGCGGACGCTATGGGCGACAGAAAGAAGGGTCTGATACACCTCATGGGCAGCGTAGCACTCCTACTCGATGACCAGGACATGTTCAACAAGGTTTTGCGACACGTTTCCCCGATTTGAGCTGCGTGGTACTTCAAGTTCGCAGGGCATTCGCCCATCCACGGGAAAGAGGAAATCGGTTTTGGATGGTTGGTCTGGTCAACATTCACAGAGAAGTCGTCGTTTGTTCTTATATTGCTGTCGTTGTGGGACTATTTCGATATTTGCGGCCCGTTTATACGCCTTCAGATCTGGGCATGGAAAGGCGTTGCTGCTACTAGGGTGTTGCCGTGGTGGGTTGGGACGGACAAATATGTATAGATAGATAATAAGTGTTCCATCACCAGACTGGTTTTTGCATGCGTTGCCTTGCTGTTCTCTTCCATCTCCAGGGCAAGTGCTTTCACGCCGGAATCAAGATGAATTTGATGTCACCCGGAGTTCACTGAGGCAAGTGTCCGTGAGCAACTCTGCTTATTGAACGTGATGCGAAGCTATCCCTCCATAGGAGCCAGGATGTCGTAAAGCTGCGCAAGCTTTGCGCAGAGAACTTCGTATTGGAGTCATACTTGCATGACGTCGTCTGGGGATCCGTAATTCAGCTGTGGATCCTAGTGGGAAAATTGGAGCAGCGTTTACCCCAGCAACCGGCATGCAAGCAGTGTCTTGGAGGACGTCGGTAATGCGGCCGGGGTGCCGTCGGACCCTCCGACGTAGCAGCTTTCGTTGTGCGACGGGGGCTTCGGGGGTCGGTGGGCTCTTCCCGCCCAGAAGGACAGCAGACCTGGCATCACATTGTCTTGTCTCAGATGCAGCCTCCTGCGTATCCGTAGTTGGTGAGCACGAGGACAAACGCTCGTTGTTCTCGACAGCTACGAAAGACATTGGGCTGGGCGTTGAAATAGGCGCGGCAGGTTGCATCACTAGCAGCAGCCGGGCCGGCGGCAGTTGATCTGATGTCTAATCTGTGCAAGCTGGTTGGCACACAGGCATACAATTCAGTAGGAAGGTGATAAGAGAGTCTACGCTGAACTTTGTGCATTCGATTTTTCGTAGCCAACTCCAATTGACCCCGATACCGTCTGAAGTTGATCAAAGGTAGAACACCTGAAGAAGCCAACTGGTTGGAACCACAAGGCCGGGTCAGCTCGTTGAAAGAAAGCTCAGCCAGCTTCTGCTGGTGTTCCCTCCACAGCGGGTAGGATGAGTCAATTGACCAATGTCGGAATCGAGCTCCCGTGCGGCATGCAACGCCCCCGTTGCCGCGTTCTCTCCGCTGCTGCACAATGTGAAAGGCGCGCCTCTAGCAGACCCTCCTGCTGCAAGAACCCTGTTACCAGTGGCAGGCGAGGTCTTCTGGGCGGTCAAATCATCCAATATTGGGGGTCGCCAGCCGTCGGGAGACTGACGATTGAAGGAAAGGCGGTGTCTGTCTCCAGCACCACCAGAAAGGCTGCAGGACCAAGCCGACTGCACTGAGTGACCACCAAACACCTCACTGCAGCAAGGTGGCACAGTGGACACGGGCCAGAATCCGGGCAAGCTGCAGCATGTGGCATTACCATTTCGAGGGCTAGCGCGGAAGCAATGTGGGAGATCGATCTTCCGATAACGGGGGGTTGATTGGCCGGCACAAGGAGTGGATGCCACTACAGCCAATGGGAGGCTCCTAAAGCAGCCCACTTCAGGTGGCATCTAGCGGGGTACAGGCAGGACCGACGTAAGGACCGGCCCTGAAATTTGTTAACTCGAGAGTCAATGGCACGGCGCTGCAGCGTGGTCGGGGGTGTAGGTATTTGTCTGGAGCGGGGCCAAAGAGTGGAAAAAATTCTTTTTTTCGTCAATTGACTGGTCGACCAAGGTTGGCAGCGAACGCCGTACTCGGTCATCACTGGCCATCCCGCCCAATCCACTCCTTGTAGCGTCCGCCTCGCCTCAGTCGGCCTGCTTCTGGCTTCCCAGCATAATTTTTTTCCTTTACATACAAAGGCTGCCTCTGCCACTCTCTCCCCGGTTACGTCTCTTCTCCTGTGACTCAACCAGCTTTACCCCAAAATCTTGTATAAATATCGTCACCATCCAGACTCTGGAAATCCCGCCTTCCATCGATTCGATCCATCAACCCCGAACCTCGAGCGCCGCTGTATGAACATACAAAATGTGCCCTACTCCTGATGTCCCGGCCACCAACGGCCAGTCCAATGGCACCAATGGCCACACGAACGGCTCCAATGGCGCTGCCAACGGCAACAACGCTGGTGCGTACTACGTGATGCTTGCGCGACAACGTTTCGACCGTGACTGACTCTTCTCGCGTCCAGACCACCCTGGCTACACTGCCATTCCTGTAGGGACACCCAAACTGGCTTCCCACCGTGATGCCCTGTTCTGACTCCGATCGCGCAGACCAAGCAGAAGCACAGCAACCCTTACCAGCCGGTAGGAGACTTCCTCAGCAACGTCGACCGTTACAAGATTAGTATGTTCTGCCGTTCTCTAGGCCCTGCTCTTCAAAGCAGCCACTGACTGGAGGCGCAACAGTCGAGTCCACTCTGAGAGAGGGCGAGCAGTTCGCCAACGCCTTTTTCGACACCGAGACCAAGATCAAGATTGCCAAGGCTCTCGATGACTTCGGTGTTGACTACATCGAGCTGACCTCCCCGGCGGCTTCTGAGCAGTCCCGCAAGGATTGCGAGGCTATCTGCAAGCTCGGCCTCAAGGCCAAGATTCTGACTCACGTCCGCTGTCACGTAAGAAGTCTCGCCATCTCGCGAGCAAGACTACGTCGCTAATCAGTGAACAGATGGACGATGCCCGTCTTGCCGTCGAGACCGGTGTAGACGGTGTTGATGTCGTCATTGGCACCTCTTCCTACCTGCGCGAGCACTCTCACGGCAAGGACATGACCTACATCATTAACGTGGGTCTGACTTCAATTCCGAGTCGCGCAATGATTTACTGACAGCTTTGATGAACAGACTGCCATTGAGGTTATCCAGTTCGTCAAGTCCAAGGGTCTCGAGATCCGTTTCTCCTCGGAGGACTCCTTCCGTTCCGACCTCGTCGATCTGCTTTCCGTCTACAGCGCCGTCGACAAGGTCGGCGTCCACAGAGTCGGTATTGCCGACACCGTCGGTTGCGCCAGCCCCAGACAGGTCTACGACCTCGTCCGCACGCTCAGAGGTGTCGTCAGCTGCGACATTGAGACTCACGTAAGTCGCGTCTGAGTGCGAAGATCCCACAAAGGCTCGACCATGCTGATGCGCGAGATTTAGTTCCACAACGACACCGGATGCGCCATTGCCAACGCCTACTGCGCTCTTGAGGCTGGTGCCACCCACAGTGAGTTGCTTTCCGTAGCCCGTGCCTGGGAAACTACTTGCTAATTGCCTGTCGCAGTTGACACCTCCGTCATCGGTATCGGTGAGCGCAACGGTATCACCCCCCTGGGTGGTCTGATGGCTCGCATGATCGTCGCCGCCCCCGAGTACACCAAGTCCAAGTACAAGCTCCACAAGCTCAAGGAGCTTGAGGACCTGGTCGCCGAGTCTGTCGAGATCAACATTCCCTTCAACAACTACATCACTGGCTTCTGCGCCTTCACCCACAAGGCTGGTATCCACGCCAAGGCCATTCTCAACAACCCCAGCACATACGGTATGTGGCCCAGCTACAGCGTTTGGCCAGTGACGAAAGCTAACTCGGAGCAGAAATTATCAACCCTGCCGATTTCGGTATGAGCAGATACGTCCACTTCGCCTCGAGATTGACTGGATGGAACGCCATCAAGAGCCGTGTCGAGCAACTTGGCCTCACCATGACCGACGCGCAGGTCAAGGTCGTTACTCAGAAGATTAAGGCACTGGCAGACGTCAGGCCAATCGCCATTGACGACGCCGACTCAATTATTCGTACTTTCCACTTGAACCTCAACTCTGACGAGGAGAAGCCTCTTCTGCCGAACCTGACTGCCGAGGAGCAGGCCAAGTTCGAGCAGGCGGAAAGAGAGCTTGCTGGCGAGCCGGAGAAGCGTGCACTGGATGAGGCTGCAGCGGAGCCCGCTGCCAAGAAGGTTAAGGCGTAAAAATTGTTTTCGGGATGCATACGGGACTTCAAAAAAGGGGGCATCTGCTTGTACAATCATAGAGGGGAGAGCTACAAAAGTGTTTAGTTCAGATACCTCATCATATCAACGACGAAATGGAACGTTTATACTACGTAATTTTGACGCAGACTCCGATGTCGCTGATGCTATAACTTTCCCCACGAACCAGTAGAGCTCTTGCCTCGAGAGCTTCATCGAGGGCAGACACTCAGGCCACGTAGCTTGCAATGACATTTGCTATCCTTCCCGTAGTCTCACCGCCCTCGGTCGCAATAAAATCAATGGTCATCACGTCGCGTGCCCGTTGTCCAGGTAAAGCTCCAAAAAGTTAGCTCAGACGTGGACCGGGGTCCAGTTGGTGGGGCTTGGCCAAGGAGCTAAGATAAGATAAGCAGCGGCAGAATGCAAAAAATTAATTCACTGACAACTGGGTGTCTAACCGCCCGCGCTGAATCCCTTCTCTGTACCGGCAACGTCCAAAACTTCACCTCGAGAATGCGCATCCCTCTCATGCCCTCATGACACAATAGAAGCCGATCGAAATACCTCTTCTGAAAGTCGACTTCAATTTTGACCGATCGAAATACCGGCCGCGACCATAAACACAAATTCAAGATGGATGCGCACGCCCTGCTTTCGCGGCAAGGGTGGCGCGGCAAAGGGCACTCCCTCCACGCAACGGACGACGCAATCGGCCTCGCGAAACCGCTCCTTCTCAATCGCAAAGATAATACAAAGGGCCTCGGCCAAAAAGCGCATTTCACGAGCGACACGTGGTGGATGAATGCGTTCGACGAGCAGCTCCAGGGCCTGGACACGTCGAAGAAAGGGCAGGTCACGCAGACCGTCACGCAAGGACGGCTGAACCAAATCGAGAAGGTTTCTGGCGGGAAGTGGATGCTGTACGCGAGCTTCGTCAGGGGCGGGTTCTTGGATGGGACGATCAAGGGTCCGGAGGAAGACAGCGGCACTTCGACGCCGGAGAGCGAGGAGACGAGTGGCGATAGCGAGGATGGAGGCGTCAAGCTGTCGAGGGGCAAGGAGAGGGGTGAGACTAAGGAGCAGAAGAGGGCGAGGAAGGCTGCGAGGAGAGCGAGGAAAGAGGCGAGGGAGGCGAGGAGAAAGGAGCGGGCTTTGAAGAAGGCGAAGAAGTCTAAGGTGGTAGAAAAGGCCGACAAGGGGCAGGCGAGGGAGGAGTCTAAGGAGGAGAGGAAGGCAAGGAGAAAGGCGAAGAAGGCGAAGAGGGAAGCGAGGAAAGGAAAGACCGAGTCCGGGTGAGGTTGATCTGTCCAGGACATGGATCAGCTATAAAACCAAGGGTCTCAGGCTCACAGGTTGACAACCCTGCCGACTAGGAGGAAATCGCGCCGTTCACATGATGAGCGTTAGCGCTTGGTGACTACGCGGCATCGGGCAAGGCCGGTGATTGCCGCATGGAACGCACCAGCTCGAAAGATACCATTGGCGCAGCATATACAGTGCTGCTTCCGGCAGAGTTTGCGATATGGCTATAGGATCGGAGCGCAAGATACACATCCGCGGTGTAACGGTATGCTTTCCAGCATAACCGGCCGCCGTAATTCAACTTTTACGCCATTCAAGCTGCCGACGCTGACTGTCTTCTGTGGTGCAGTTCCTTGTCTCTCATGCAAAGGCTTCGGGCCCATCTGAGCTAACATCTAAGGTTCTTTGGGCGTCTTACCCGGCTTGTTGGACAGCAGCCAGGGTCTCCTGTCCCAAAAGTCGTCCTTGATGATGTCCAGATGCTCTATCACGACGCGGGCCTTGTTGCGCTTCTTCTTTTCCTTCTCGGCCTGCGACTTGCTCTGTTGCGTTGGTTCGGCCAGGGCATCTGCGGCCTCGGACGCATTGTGAGTTCCGGGCTCGACAAGTTCGTACTATGAATTTGTTAGTGTTTTCGTAATCAAGGGGGAGTAGATATCCTTACGTCTCGGAAGATCACACTACCCTTCTTATACATCTCAGGCTCATTGTTATAGTTGATGTTGAATTTTGAGAAGAGAATCTCATTCTTGTCGCCGGAGACGGTGCCCTGGAAAACTTTTAGTTTTTGTGAGAACGGGAAGATTGCCCTTGTTATATGACTGACCGCAAGCATTTGCTCGGCTGTCTTGTTGTCATAGCCGCCCAGTTGGATCAAGGACCAGAATGTTGTATTGTACAAGTTGTTGATGTGGCCTAAAAGGATGAGTCAGATCGAAATTCATGATAGAAAAACTCTAAGCAACAGTTTGCTGCCCGTATGACTCAGACATGTCGAAACTTACAGTCAACCTGACGCCAGCTCATGTAGTCTCTCAAGTTTGAGACAGTGGGATAGCAAACAGCCCTGCCATCAAAACTTGGCAGAGGTGGTGAAAGCGGGGTATCAGGGAAGTATTGTGACCACAAGTAGATGTAGTTGGCAGTGAACGTTGATACCACTGTGCTCACTAGCTTACTAGAGGTTTGTGAGCTTCTGTACTCTTATGCCCAAGGGTTTTGGTGTTCCCTACCTGGCTCTTCTTTCGAACAGCGTGCATGATTTATGGAAGACGAAACTGTACTCGTCGCTCACACCATACGCTATGGTGATGTCTGGAAGTTCTGTTACCACCACGCGCGCGGCCGCGTTCATGAGATCGAGCGCTCTTTTATCGTTCGGCTTCTCGAACTGGTACTTGACGCATAGTCTGTGAGTCGGTCAGAGTTATTCAGTTGTTCGTCTGGTCCGATGTCCCCTTACTTTGTGAAACCTCTGCCGTCGATACGAACCACAATCCATGTGTTTGGAAGAAGGGTGTCAGCTTGCTCGAAAGCCTTTACATATTCGAACCTGTGACACGAGTTAGTCAGGTCTCGAGCTTCATTTCGGGCGACCGTACTTGGAATTCGCCATAATGAGAATATTCGTGCTGAGCCTGCCAAGGTTGATAGGTGAACACTCAAAAATAGGACATAGGGCCGAGGATAAAATAAGAGGAATCGGGCTCGAAACAGGAGGTCAGGAGTCGTCACCCTCCTTTGACATGCGTCAACCCTCGAATGACAGTCAGAGATGGATTTCAGGTAGAGTTCGCGCCGAGTGTAAGGCGGGCGGGAATGGTGGGGGAGGGGTTGTCGCTCCTTCAGTGGGGTTCGTCGCTGAAAAGCTGCGTCCAAGCACCCAAAGGTAGGTCCCTGATCCCTGTAACCTCTGCCGTCAGCCTTGCAGGCGTGATGGAATAAAGGCAATCGCAACCGCGCACGGCTAAACGATAATTTGCGACTTTGGAGCTCTCAGACTTCCATTTTCTCAATTATTTACCAGCACCTTGTCGCTTCGAAATTGGCTGCTCTTGCCCGAATATCTTCGCCCGCAGCCCTATTGAGCATCATGAATTTTCTGCTCAGCAACGAAGAGAACGAGGCCATTGCCGCCGTCGAGGCCATCAATGCGATCAACAACACAAATACGATTCGGTCCGGCCACTCAACATGTCTGCGTTTCAACCGAGCAGGCGACCTTCTTGCTTCTGGCAGAGTCGATGGAACAGTGGTAATTTGGGATATTGAGACTATGGGAGTTGCCAGGAAGATGCGCGGCCACAACAGGAGCATTACATCACTAAGCTGGTCAAGATGCGGCCGGTATCTGCTATCGGCCTGTCAAGGGTGGAAGGCCATTCTATGGGATCTCAAGGATGGCAAAAGATACCGCGAGGTTCGCTTTCGAGCCCCTGCCTACATCGCCGAGCTCAATCCCTTCAACCAGTGAGTATAACCCCCCAACAGATCAGAAGAACTGAGCTGACGCGACAAGTCACCAGTTTGTGGCCTCCATCTTCGAAGAGCAACCAATACTCGTGGACATCTCAGACGTGAACGATGTGAAATACCCACTGCCATCAGCGCCGAAGCACCCCGAGGGAGAAAGGACCGAGAAGCAGTTGAAAGAGGATGCGAAACAGATGACAACGGTTACGATTTATACTTCTACCGGCGAGCACATACTGGCTGGCACAAACAAGGGATGGGTGAACGTCATCGATGTCAAAACAAGAAAGACGATATACTCGGAGAAACCTTGCAGCGGCGTCATTACAACACTGCGTCTCAACAATTCGGGGCGTGTGTTGTTGATCAATGCGCAAGATCGTATCGTCAGAACCTTTCACATTCCGAATCTGGCGGCGGAGGACCTGGACCTCGACACGGTACACTTTACGAAGGAGCACACTTTCTCGGACCAGGTCAACAGGTTATCTTGGAACCACGTCACGTTCAGCTCCGCTTCCGAATACGTAGCAGCGTCGACCTATAATAATCACGAGATATACGTATGGGACAGAGGCATGGGAAGCACAGGATTGATCCGAATCCTAGATGGACCCAAGGAGGAGCAAGGTGTTGTCGAATGGCATCCAGATCGACCGTTCATCGCTACGTGTGGCCTGGAGACGGGGAGGATATACGTCTGGTCCGTCATCCCAGAACAGAAATGGTCGCGACTTGCACCAGACTTTGCGCAGGTCGAAGAGAACCAGGAGTATGAGGAGAAAGAGGACGAGTTTGATATCTACGGTCAGGAGGAATTGACCAAGAGGCGGCTGGACGCCGAGGACGAGGATATTGACGTGGTCAGCTCTGACTTTCTTCACGTGAACAACGGGGGCAAAGAAGCGTTCCGCATGCCGATTCTTTTCGATCTTGGCGAGAGCGACAGCGAAGAGGAGTTTGTCGCGGTATCTACCGGAACCATGAGGAGAAGGAGTCCAGGTGCGGACGGTGAGATACCGGATAGCGAGGTGATTGAGGAGAAGATTCCATCAAGGAAGGGTGCAACCAAGCCGTCGAAGGCCGGCAGGAGGCGATGAAGGACTTGCTGTCACTTCAGTGTGGTGTTTCGACAGCTCCAGCAGCCCGGTTGAAGCGTCGGTGTAGACGCGTGACAGGGCGTTGGATCGCGTAGCTATGGGACGAGCTTCGGTTGGCGTCCAGACCCCTGCCAAATACTTAGCGCGACGGCGGTGATGCCAGACTCAAGCTTCGTACAGCTGCTTATTAATAGCAAACAATGCCCAAGTGGTTTTAGCAAGCGCAAGTTGAACGTAGTCGTGCCTGAAAGAGTGCATCGAGACGTCGAGATATGACCTCGAGTCAATGAATAAAATTTTTGACTCATCGGCCAGTTGCAACTTGAGGCCAGTCAGCCAGCGCGCCTTCCAACGAATCTCCTTAGAAACGTCAAGGTAGGTAAGGTAGAGAGCTACTTCTGTCCTCGTAAGGGATTGGTGCGTTTCAGCACTTTTGCGGGTACCCGGACTACCTCCAGCGGGAGCCTTAGGCACGCGTTCCCAGCCAGAGCAGGAGAGAAAGGAGCGTGACTGCCTAATCCGGCTAGCGCCTTTTGACATGCTGCGCCAGCCGCCTCCAGGCAAGATTTCTCTGACCTCGCTCCTCGCTTTTGCCTCCAAGGCTTCACATCTACAACTACCGACAAGCCATCGCTTCACCACGCGCATCGTCGGAGAGCGCGTCAAAGCACCAGCACACTCCTTTCCGACTCGACGACCGATATCACGATCGCGATTTTTTCTTCGACTCGCCCGCGCTCGGAAGCCGCGATTGGGAGGAACTGTGGAACCTTCTCCTGGGCCGCTGGCCGGGGATTGGCGTGGTCAAGAGCGCCATCATTGGAACGACTTTTCTCGACCTTTTGCATCTCGACGAGCGTTTCGTACGATAGAATTTTGCATTTCCGACTTCTTGCGCCTGCTTTGCGACCTTTTCAAGTCGCGTAACGACTATCTGCTGCATCCGCGTTTTTCGCCCCCGGACTCTGCCAGTCACGCATCGACACCTTCCTTCCCGACTCCGACAGAAAAACCGGCAACATGGCGAACCTGTACTTTACGCACTCGAGTGCGCCAATCAAGACTGTGGAGGAGATCCAGTTTGGTCTGATGGCGCCCGAGGAGATCAAGAATATGAGTGTCTGCCACGTTCTCTACCCCGAGACCATGGACGAGACGCGCACCAAGCCTCGTGACGGCGGTTTGAACGATCCCATGCTCGGTTCCATCGATCGCCAATTCAAGTGCAAGACCTGCAACCAGGCGATGGGCGAATGTCCAGGCCACTTCGGCCATATCGAGCTGGCCAAGCCTGTGTATCACCCCGGCTTCATCAAGAAGGTGAAGAAGGTGTTGGAAATCGTCTGCCATAATTGCAGCAAGGTGCTGGCGGATAGAGTTAGTCTAACCGGCGTTGCTTGACAGCCACCTTGACTCGATTGTGCTAACCTGCCCATCTCAGAGCGACCCAGAATTTCTGCAAGCCGTGAACACCAGAGATCCTAAGGTTCGATTTAACCGGAT
Organism: Colletotrichum fructicola Nara gc5; assembly: GCF_000319635.2. Taxonomy (NCBI): domain Eukaryota; kingdom Fungi; phylum Ascomycota; class Sordariomycetes; order Glomerellales; family Glomerellaceae; genus Colletotrichum; species Colletotrichum fructicola. The sequence continues at coordinate 2,183,035 of NW_027094057.1, forward strand.
ATGGAATATCTGCAAGAAGAAGACCCGTTGCGAGAACGAGACCAAGGAGGTCAAGAACGACGATGGAGAGTACAGTTTGGGAATGAAGCAGGCTCCCGTCAACCACGGTGGTTGCGGCAATATCCAGCCCAGAGTTCGTCACAAGGCGTTGCAGCTCATCGCCAAGTACGAGTCTTCTGGCGAGGATGGTGTCAAGAAGAAGGAGGAGCCTCAAATCACACCCGAGATGGCTCACAACATTCTGCGCCGCATCAGCGATGACGACCTGAGGGACATGGGTCTCAACCTCGAGTACGCTCGTCCGGAGTGGATGATCGTTACTGTTCTGCCAGTTCCGCCTCCGCCTGTTCGTCCTAGTATTTCTATGGACGGCACCGGTCAAGGCCTGAGAAACGAAGATGATTTGACCTACAAGCTGGGTGATATCATTCGAGCCAACAGCAACGTCAAGCAGGCCATTCGCGAAGGCTCTCCTGCACACATTGCTCAAGACTTCGAGCAGCTTCTGCAGTACCACGTTGCCACCTACATGGACAACGACATTGCTGGACAACCTCGTGCTCTCCAAAAAAGTGGTCGTCCCGTCAAGGCCATTCGTGCCCGTCTCAAGGGCAAGGAGGGTCGTCTCCGTGGAAACTTGATGGGTAAGCGTGTTGACTTCTCGGCACGTACCGTTATCACTGGTGACGCCAACTTGTCTCTCGACGAAGTCGGTGTGCCCCGAAGCATCGCTAGAACTCTCACCTACCCTGAAACAGTCACGCCATACAACATCGGCAGGCTGCACGAGCTGGTTCAAAACGGACCCAACGAACACCCTGGTGCCAAGTATGTTATTCGCTCTGACGGAACCAGAATTGATCTTCGTCATCACCGTCGAGCCGGTCAGATTTCGCTCGAGTACGGCTGGAAGGTCGAGCGTCACTTGATCACGGGCGACTACATCATCTTCAACCGTCAGCCCTCCCTGCACAAGGAGTCTATGATGGGTCACAGAGTTCGTGTGATGCCATACTCTACGTTCCGTCTCAACTTGTCCGTCACCTCGCCCTATAACGCCGATTTCGACGGTGACGAAATGAACCTTCACGTCCCTCAAAGCGAAGAGACGAGAGCAGAGGTCAAGGAACTGTGCTTGGTACCGATCAACATCGTGTCACCGCAAAGAAACGGTCCTCTTATGGGTATCGTGCAGGACACTCTTGCCGGTGCCTACAAACTCTGCCGTCGTGACGTTTTCCTCACCAAGGAAGCCGTGATGAACATCATGCTCTGGGTTCCCAACTGGGACGGTGTAATCCCCCCACCAGCTATCATTCGTCCTCGACCAAGATGGACGGGTAAGCAGATCATGAGCATGGCTATTCCCAACATTGTCAGCTTGCACAATGCCCCGGACTCCAAGGAAGACAACCCGCTTAAGGACGAGGGTCTTCTTATCCAATCCGGCGAGCTCCTTTACGGTCTGCTTTCCAAGAAGAACATCGGTGCTGCCAGTGGTGGTATTGTCCACATCGTCTACAACGAGCACGGCCCCGAAGCGTCTATGAAGTTCCTTAACGGGGTTCAACAGGTTGTCAACTATTGGCTGTTGCACAATGGTTTCAGCATTGGTATCGGTGACACGATTCCCGATAAGTTGACCATTGAGAAGGTGCAGGTACATATCGACGAGCACAAGGCGGAAGTCGAGGCCTACACTCAGCAGGCTACCGCCAACGAGCTCGAGCCTCTGCCCGGTATGAACATTCGTGAAACTTTCGAGAGCAAGGTTTCTAAGGCCCTCAACACTGCCCGTGATAAGGCTGGTACCACTACACAGAAGAGTTTGAAGGACTTGAACAACGCCGTCACCATGGCTTCGTCTGGTTCCAAGGGTTCGTCCATCAATATCTCCCAGATGACTGCGCTCGTCGGACAGCAGATTGTCGAGGGTAAGCGTATTCCTTTCGGGTTCAAGTACCGGACGCTGCCCCATTTCACCAAGGACGACTACTCTCCCGAGGCTCGTGGTTTCGTCGAGAACTCCTACCTCCGTGGCCTGACGCCAAGCGAGTTCTTCTTCCACGCCATGGCTGGTAGAGAAGGTCTGATTGATACCGCTGTCAAGACTGCCGAAACCGGATACATCCAGCGTCGTCTGGTCAAGGCTCTTGAGGATGTAAGTGCCAAGTACGACGGTACAGTCAGAAACTCCCTGGGTGATATCCTTCAATTCCTGTATGGTGAGGATGGTCTGGACGCTATCTACATTGAGAAGCAGCGGATGGACCACCTCAACATGTCAGACAAGAAGTTCGCTGACCGGTTCCGCCTCGACGTCATGGATGAGACCAGACCAGACGAGCTTGATTGGCTTGAGTACGGTAATGAGATTTCTGGTGACCCGTCAGTCCAGCAACTTCTGGACGAGGAGTACGAGGCTCTCCTTCATGATCGCAAGCAAGTTCGCAAGATCAACTTCAAGAGGAAGGACGACGAGTCGATGCAGCTGCCTTTGAACATTGTTCGTCTGATGGAAACTTCCAAGAAGCTCTTCGCTGTCGAAGACTTCCAGCGGAGTGATTTGAAGCCTCAGGATGTCATCCCTGCTGTCCAGGCTATGCTCAACAGAATGACCATCGTTCGTGGCAACGACGAAATCTCCAAGGAGGCCGACCGAAGCGCCACCATCCTCTTCAAGGCGCAGATCCGCTCCAGATTGGCCTTCAAGCGTATTGCTTGCCAACAGCGCCTGAACAAGATGGCTTTCGAGCACGTCCTGGGAGAGCTGGAAGCCCGTTGGGACCGTGCCTTTGTCAGTCCCGGTGAGATGGTTGGTGTCATTGCTGCGCAGTCTATTGGTGAGCCTGCCACGCAGATGACCCTGAACACCTTCCATTTCGCTGGTGTGTCTTCCAAGAACGTCACCCTGGGTGTCCCTCGTCTCAAGGAAATTCTCAACCTGGCTCAGAACATTAAGACCCCGTCCATGGTCGTCTACCTGAGTGGCGAGGAAAACGCCAGCCAGGAAGCTGCCAAGGCCCTTCGAAGCACTGTCGAACACACGACCCTGCGGTCTGTCACAGCCGTCACTGAGATCTACTACGACCCTATCATCACCTCGACTAACATTCCTGATGATTTGGATATGGTCGAGTCCTACTATCTCATTCCGGACGAGACTCATGACCGAGCCGAAGATCAATCCAGGTGGCTGCTCCGTCTCACGCTCGATCGCCAGAAGTTGCTTGACAAGGAACTTACTGTCGAGGACGTTGCTAGGCGCATCAAGGAGGAGTACCCCAACGATCTCGCCGTCATTTTCAGTGACAACAACGCCGAAGAGCAAGTTATCCGCATTCGCCCCATGCACGCTGGCAACGATGACAAGGACGAGGATGGTGAGAAGAAGATGGAGGACGATGTCATGCTTAAGAGATTGGAGACTCACTTGCTGGACACGCTTTCTCTGCGCGGTGTTAAGGGCATTGAGAGAGCCTTCTTGAATAAGGAGACGAAGCTCATCGAGACCGAAGACGGAGCATTGCTGGCCGCCAAGGCTGATGAGCGTTGCTCAGAGTGGTACCTGGATACCTCTGGAACTGCTCTCCGCCAGGTCTTGTCTGTCGACGGCGTCGATTCCACTCGCACATACACCAACCACTTGTGGCAGGTTGTTGAGGTCTTCGGTATCGAAGCGGCGAGATCGGCACTTGTCAGAGAATTGACGCAGGTGTTGGCGTTCGACGGTTCATACGTCAACCACAGACATCTTGCTCTTCTTTGCGACGTCATGACCTACAGAGGTACGATCTCCGCTGTCACTCGTCACGGTATCAATCGTGCAGACACTGGTGCTCTCATGCGTTGTTCCTTCGAGGAGACGGTCGAAATTCTGCTCGAGGCTGCCGCTGTTGGTGAACTGGACGATTGCCGCGGTATTTCTGAGAACGTTATGCTCGGTCAGATGGCACCGATGGGAACCGGTCACTTCGAGGTCCTCCTCGACCCCAAGATGTTGGAGACTGTCATCAGCGACAACTCGCGCATGGGTCTCATGCCTGGTATGCCTGTCAAGGGCGGCGAGGCCGGAGGTGCCGCAACCCCCTACGACTCTGGCTCTCCCATGGCGGATTCTGGATACTTGTCGCTCAGCTCTCCTGCTGCCGGAAACTTCTCTCCCATCGTGGGCGCTGGCTCAGATTCCCCTGCCGGTTTTGGTACCGAGTACGGTGGAGGAGGCTTTGGTGGTATTGGTTCTGTTAACCCGTACTCGGCGCAGAGCCCGGGCCGGCCAACAAGTCCATTCAGCACGTCACCGACCTCGCCTTTCAGCAGCTACGGATCTTTCTCGCCGTCCTCGCCGAACGCGGGATACTCTCCCACTTCGCCACTCATGGACGGTGCTGGCGGTCGCTATGCGACTTCGCCACAGTTCAGCCCTTCCTCCCCGTCGTTCTCCCCGACGTCACCCATGCTGCGACCCACGAGCCCTGCAAGCCCCAACTACAGCCCGACGTCTCCAAGCTACTCGCCGGCTTCTCCCTCTTCGCCAAGGCACTACTCGCCCACCTCTCCAGCGCAGTACGCCTCGCCCACCTCGCCGAGCTACTCTCCTGCCAGTCCCAACTACAGCCCGGCATCTCCCAACCTTCACGGGGCTGGTCCCACGTCGCCATCATACTCCCCTGCGTCGCCGACGTGGTCGCCAACTTCACCGGAGGCGTACTCGCCGACAAGCCCGAGTTTCAACCAAAGAACTCCTGGGGCGCAGCAGTCTCCGACCAGCCCCAGCTACTCCCCAACCGTAAGTGTACCATGACTCCTATAAACGCAAACCTGGCAAGTTCTAACACGATGTCACAGTCACCTTCTTGGTCTCCGAGAACCCCTGGACCCGGTGGTTCTGGAAACTAAACGTGTGTCGAGCTCTGATGAGGCATCCGATCGTGCCTTCGGTTCGCCACTTTCTTTTACTCTCCTAATACGCCGACTAATGATTCTACGGCTTAACTGGTTCTGGTTGATTGGAGCATTGCATCTCATCACAGACGCAGGCTGTCACTGATCTCTTCTTTCGCGCGGAGGAAATGGTTGCTATGCATCATAGAAGTGCTCCAGAGACAACACACAAAAACAACACAAGATTGCGCCAAGCAAAATGGCTAGAGGGAAAGGTACTGGACAGGAAGCGGCACGCATATCTACACCCCCACAAAACAAACGATTGAGAAAAATTTTTTTTCCAAAGAAAGAAAACCCTTTCACGGCGTGGTTTCTGTAAAAAGCTGATTTGTATTATATGCGATGGGGGTTTAAGGGGGAAGGAGGGAGGGGAGTGGACTCTTGATTTTGATGGTTACGTGCGACGGAGAGATGAGGTTGAAGGACTCCCCGGCCCACCCCCCTTTGTTGGAAGAGACAAAGACACAGATTGGACTTTTCTCGCGAGGGAGAGGAGGTTTAGTTTTTTTTTTACCCCCCTACCCACAGAAGACACTCTGAAATGAACCAAGATTGGTTTTGATGCGAATAACACTGTGTGCAATGCGTGTTGTGCAATCTCCTATGTGTGTAAGTGTGCAGCATCCGACAGACAGAGCCTCTGCTGTGATGATGACCGTCGACCTGCACCGTTCCGAGTGTGTGCCCAGTCGTTGCAGTTGCAGCCCGAACATCGCGTTTACTACTTCAAGAAAATGCCAAACGTTGGGCAACAACCACATCCAATTTTACCGCTCCAGGGCAGGGAGAAAGGTGGGTTCGAGGAGCACGGTTGGGGAAATGTGTGTCGATGGAGTCGGACGTGATCTACGGCGTTGTCATCACATACTACTCCTACTGTTGAACACAACCCACGCCCCTCCCCCCCCCCCTCTCGCTCTCCCCCTTCCTCCCCTGCCTTGAGACCGTACACCAAGAATCGCCTCGCTCATCCGAGGGGGGTTGTTCATGGGGGAGACGTCACAATCTACCCACGCGTCCGCGTTTCTCCTTGCCGGAGCGAACTGACATGACACCAGGACGCAACAGGAAAAGCTCCTTGCTCGTTGCTCCTTGTCGTCGTTCGTCCCTTCCTTCCTTCTCCTTCGCGTGCCCGAGCAGGCAGCGGCGCGGACGGCGGGCGCGCGGACGCAGGCGACAGCGGCGCCACCCGCTTCCCACAGCGTTCGTCAAAACTCTGTTTCTAATTGTTCTGGTCCTTCTTTGTCTTGGGCTCTTGTGTCTCCTCTTTCCGGAGAGGGGCCCCTTGAGGCTTGTGTGTAAAGGCATGAGGGTTATCCATGAACAACATCAATGATGCAAGGCGGGGCCGGAGCTCGTACCCTCCTGGAGACTCGGGAGGGGGGCCGTTGACCAAGGGTCAGGTAGACATCATGGATTATTTGCCCATAGGACAAGACGCGTCCTCGTTGGACTGCTCGCTCTTCCTCTTTCGGCCAGCCGAGAGGCTCCATCCATCCTCTCCGTCTCCATCTTTAGTCCCGTCCCGTGTGCCAGTCTCATCGTCACAAAAGTTACGAGTCATCATACATGCTCACGATTCCGGTCTGGGCCATTCAGCCTCTTTCTTCAGTAGCCACGGAGCTGTGTGCAATGGATGGGGATGAAGGGAGGGTAGGGTGAACCAAGAGTCGTTCTTGATGGTGGTGTGCGGGAGGTCGCTTGACTTTCTAGCCTCACCAACACCCGCCGAGGGTTCCAATACAGTTTTGATGAACCCTCCCTCTCCCCTCCTGCTTTCTCTGGTTTTTTTTTTCTTTTTTGCCAAGCCGCGGTTCTTGCGGTTGGTTCCAACATGTGTACGCTCAGTAGCACGCGTACATACTGCTAGTGTGTGTGTGTGTTAGTGCGTGCGCGTGGGCCACACCCAGTTTGGGTGTGTTGCAAAAAAACGAAATGAAGAGGAATACTGCCTTACGGGGTCGCGGCCGAGTGGCAGAGACTGTGCCGTTTCCCCCGAGCCCCGAGAAGGGCAAGGGTATTTACCAGGTCCTTGGGGCACCGTATCCGTAGCAGGCATGAGGAAGAAGGAAAACGAAAGTCCCGCCGAAAGGGCCATCTCAATCTGAGCCGGCCCAGACCAATGACATTCGTTCGTTGATCAAATGCAAGGCGGCAAAAGCTAGGCAGCCCATTGTGCCTTTCGCCTGCGCCTCTCTTCCCCTCTCTTCGACTGCTGACTTTGAGGGCGTATGCTCACTTCCCAAGCGCCCGTAGCGACCACAATATTATGATAATTGTGGGCTCCAAATTTGCGGCGAAAAGGAGGGCCCTGACCTCATATGCCCTTTGCTGCTTGTTGGTCTTGGGTTGGACGTCGACCCGGTCAACGGGCCAAGGGAACCGGAGCCCGGTAACAGGGCCCCTCCAGCAGGCGAAGGGGGAAAAAGGAAATATTGAAGGCCTTTGACTGCGACAAGCGAAGTAACTCGGTGAAAGATGGAAGGGACCAAAGGTCATCGAGTCCCCACAATGAGACGGTCATTGCGCGTTGTCGAACCAACACAGTCTCTCTGCTTTTCATTCATTCTTGATAATCCATCATCAATCAGTCGCGCCGTGTGGGACCTTGAACTCGGCGCACAGGACACACGGTCGAGACGCTAAAACCTCGAACCGTCTGCCGCAAAGATCGATCACTGGGGTTATCCCTAGCCCTAGCATGGTGAGATGGGGCATTGGGGGTGAAGCGCTGAGGCGTACATGGGGTTGAAGGGTTCCCGCGGCTTGGAGTTTTGTTGATTATCCCTTCTATAAACACTTCAGTTAAGAGCGCGAGCATGGGCCCATGTAGGAAGGATTGCACGAGGAGGGGAGAGAAGCAAAAGACCAACCGTGCCACCCTCGTAAATCGGCCGGCTTGCGGGCTAGATTCCGCTCCCGTCGCTGATTTTGGGCCGGTCTGGCGAGATATACTGGGGGCTCTTCGCTTGACGTTGGCCTCGAAGGGGGCGATGAGCTTGTGAAGAAAAAGGAAAGAAAGAAGGCATGCGACGATATCGCGAGTCGTCTAACGATCTGCACCTGTGGCGCAGTTGGGCTTGCTTCCGCCCAACACCCGACCCCCAAAGCTGGCAGTTCCTGAGCGAATAGAGGACCATCTGCTTTTGTGAAGTTTCCGTTGGGCTCTGATTGGCTTTATGCAGTCGAAGCGATGTGCATAGCCGCCGACGACCAGGCTGGCGGGCGCCCTGGGCGGCGGCCTGCACATGCAAGCTGACTCCGGACAGCACCCTGTGCCCCAAACACGCATGCAAGTTGGGTGGACGGTCATGGCCGAAGATCCGTCGCGAGCGGAGAGGTGCTGGGCACAGTGCTGAAGATGAGCGAAACCCAGACTGGCTGAGTGTTATGGGCACAGTATGCAGTGCTTGAATTCGACGGAGAAAAAAAGCGATTGTGCTTTTCATGTTTGTGCTGTAAGACGTGACACGGAGAGTGTCAACGAGGTAGATGACGGGCCGAAGACGAGCACGAGGGATTCGGCAGGGAGCCAGAACACAGGGGCGGTAAACAGCAGCTGCTATCCTCGCGCCCGGTTATTTTAGGCTATTGAGCAAATGTTTGCCGTCACCCCGTTGAAAATGGCCGTAATATCTGGCAGAAACACGGCGTGAAGGACTCGTATGCCAGGCAAGATTTGTGATTAGGGTGAGATGACGGTCCCTGGGGTCTATGCCCATCTGGCCTGGCGAGAGGCTCTCTCTGTAGCCGGGTTGTGTCCGGTGGGCATCTTGGCGCAAAAGGAAAAAAAAAGCGGTTGACGAAGGAGGCAGATCGGGAAACTCATTCGCATCGTAGTGTTCATCCAATTCCCTTGAGGCCCTGGAGATGGGACCCCATGTTCCGCACGTCTAAAGTTGCTTGGGATCCCCTGGTCAGCGGTCGATTGCCAGTGGAGGAGGCATCAATGCTCAGGCTTGGCGCACTGCAGGGGGGCACTTCAACGGCGAGACTCTGGTCGCAGCGCGATGCTGCATTGGTATGACGCGGGAATGAGGCCACGGCAGGGCATTGGGGGTTGTACAAGGTTGCGTGCGGCCAGAAAGAAATAACAAGAGGCGCAGAGATGGCGACGGCCACAGCAACTGTGAGATACAACCCGGCAATTGCTGCCGGTACGGCGCAAGTCGAGAGTAATGCAGGCAGACATTGTGGACAAGCTGTGTGGTTGAGGTAATGGTAGACGGTATGCGTGTGGTGGATGTGCGTGCATACGTGCCCGTGTTTTGTGTGATACTTGTGTCGCGACAACCACGGTCTTGTTGAGCGTGCGACGGCGGCGGTGGTACAGCCGAATACAAGCATAAAGTAGAGTTGGTGCATGCGTGACTCTGGACACGAGGCCGGTCAGCGTACAGAGCTGTACCTTAGGCTGGTATCCGCAATCATCTTTACCTGAGGTAAGGCGAGACAAGACGGGCAGAATCGACGTGCGCCCACATCATCACGTCTTCCAAGGCGAGACTGGAATGGACGCTTGCTTGCCCGCTCGCCTGCCTGCCTGCTTGCGCCGCCGCGTGTCCACCTCGACTTGAAGACGTGACGGCGAGGCCAGTCGGCATGGATACGAAGGCGAGGGTGAGTGGCCTCGTACGTATCCGCACGTAGGGGAGAAAGGCAGAAAAAAAAAAGGAAGATCAGGGTTCCATTGAGCAACGCAACAACAGGCAAGAGTCGCAGCTGGAAACCGGACAAGGCGTGTCCAGGCTAGTCCAGTCGAGATAAGGGCCTCCCAAAAACCCGGCCGGTGTGTTTCTTGCGTCGCAAAGCCAGGTACCTGGAGCAGGGTTGGGCCAGGGGCGGAGGATTTGATGAGACGACGTGACGTTGGGTTGGTGAAGTGCATGATGGAGGTGTGGTGAAGTCAACAGAGTAATATGCTGCACAAAAAAAACGCTCCTGCTTGCGCCGGTCTTGTCCTTCCTGTCCTGAATATGTCACATCCTAAGGTGGTTGACATTGACAGGGCAAGGACAGCCAGGCGACGCGAGGACATTGGACCCTCTCTCCTTCTTCTTGCCCTCCAGCAGTGCCTGGAAATATCTTTGCTTCAAGTACCTACCTTACCTCTCACTCTCAGCTTTTGCCTGGACATGGCGGCTCCGAGCTGGAGCTCGTGCCAGTCTGTCAATCTCCCGGCCCGCATCATGGGTGGTGCCCATCACCCTGGCCCCCGGTCTGCTCCATGCGGGCATGCTCATGTTCGCACGCACCCTACCTTACCTTTACCTACCTTACCTTACCTTACCTTACCTCTACCTAGGTATCCGTGCTGTAGTAGCTGCATGCAGCGTGAGGTGAGGTTCAAGAGAGCTCCCCCAACCCCTGCTGACCTACCTTCCCTCCTGGGTACCACCTTAAAAACGCAGTGCGCACTGTAAGCCCAATGCTGCTTCTGCTTCCTGACCCCAAAGCAGAGTGACGCCCTCCCCGTCGTCATCTCATCTTCTTCTGCCCATCCCCCCCTCCCTCTGGGCCTCTAGCCTCCGACTCGCCGCTCTGCTACTACGCCTGTCCTTGTCCACATCCTCTCGCCTCGATGTCTGTCCCCACGTACGTCCTTTCACATTCCCGCCGCTTTGAGGGGCACATTGGAAAAGGCATGCATGCATGGGTGATGGATCTGAGGGCGGGTTACATCCGGAGAGCGTGTCCTATCCTGTCATCGTCGGGCAGAACTCTCAAGTCTGGCGAGAACGCTCGGAAGCGCGAGCGCAAACTGCTGCTTGCTCCCTCTGCCCTTCTTCTGCCGTGATCTTTGATCTCTGAGCCCTCGCTCTGCTGCTCTTCCCTGCCCTGTCTGTTTATGCCCTTCCGGTCTAGTTCAGTCCGTCGTCAGGTAGCCCAGGCCTAGTCTCTTTCCTGTCTTCCGCCGTCCGGGGTCGCTCCGCAGAGCAAGGCCCAAACTAACGCATACCTCGTCTAGTCGACCATTCATCGTCTGCTTCCAACTCGCCTCAGACTGCCTGCCTGCCTGCCCATGTTTTGCCGGCTCCTCGCAGCATCTCTGAACTGCCTGACCGGCCCGTCTTGTTTCCACCGGGAAGGGGGGGCTTCGTCGCACAAGCTCAATGCCCCCATGTTCCATGTTAGTGATCCTTCTCGCCCACCCCCAATCCGACCACGGCCTGAGATTGCACCTTTGAAAATTGATTTTTTTTTAGAAGATGGACACAGAAGAGAGGCATTGCACATCTCATCGGACTCTCTCTCTCTCTCTCCTACTCTCTTAGCGCGCATGGGTTAGTTTAGTACACCCGCCGTTACGCTAAGCCTGGGGGGCAGCGTAGCGTAGCATACCTAGCGTCGAACTGCAATGAGGCAGGGTCGTATGGCGTGGTTTAGTCTCGCTTGTTCCGTCTGCCCTACATAGTACAGAGACGGATGGTGTGAATTCTGACAGCTGCGCCGCAACCGCTCTGGATTGGTGCATCCAGTCTCTCGCCGTGTGCCCGGTTGGTTGCCTTATATTGTCGACGAGCCGTCCAAGTGGCCATTCGGACCTGTCCGGTTTTTTTTTTTTTGTTTTTTTTTTTTTTGTTTTTTTTTCACAACTTTTTTCTTTTCTTATTTTCCTCTCCGATTTGTCGTTGGTTGCACTCACCTGTTTCCCTCCCCTTGTTGTGCGACATCCGTCGCTACGGTTTTCTCCTTCTCCCGTCTTTTTCGCCGACATTTTGCAGGCCAGGGTGCTCGAGAATGCTCGGAAAAGAGATATATGCATGGCTTTTGCGGAAGCTGCGTTTGTTGTCCGCAACGCTGCCTCGCTTGTCGCGCGTATCATGCATTCCGCTGCGGTTCCGGCCTCTATTGCGACCTGGCCTGGCCGCCTGCGCCTGCGCCTGCTTAATAAACACACTCGTAGAAAAAAAAGGGCGGCCGCCCATCACATGACGAGACCCTTATGCTGGGTCAAGTTTGAATCCCACCCGCCATGCGTTTTGAATTGGGGCCCGGCGCGGCCTTTCCCAGCCTCACGCCCAGACGGCCGGCTGGCCGGCCGATGCCCTCTTTTATTGCGCCGCCATGCACCGCCGCTGAAGAAAAAATGAAGAAGGTTCGATGTATCGTTGTTGGATGACTTCGCCGTCCATGTACCTCTCTGTATCTGCGCGCATCCTTCTTCGATCCCGCCACCAACACGGCAGCAAGGGTCGTTCTTCAGGTTGGGACCAAACCGTTGCCTATGAATCATGCAATGCCCTCGGCCGTTGGATGTGCGGGAACATACATGGGTTTTTTGCAGACGGACCGCTCCCGCTCGCTCCCTGCCGTGCCGCCTCAGTATTTTTCTGACAGGTAACACCAGTTCCACAGTACTCCGCCGCCCTCCTCTTCTTCGTTGCCGACCTTGCCCCCATTCTAGTGCCTCTGTTCGGGGTCCAAGACGCTGGCTGGTCTTAATGTGGCTCGACACCGCATGCAGCCCTCTGACAGACCGTCGGTCATGTCACTGCTGCCTTGACTCCTCTTTCAATTCTTGCAACGAGACTGGTGGTTTGGAGCGTAGTTGTGGAAGGATTGAATTGACTGCGCCATCGCAGAGAACTATTGACAGGCAGAGAGAGATAGCGAGAGAGAGAGAAAATCTGGCCATGGCCAGCCCCAACATGCGAAAGTTGGGTGACTGCCCGGAAAAGTCTAAAGAAACACCGCGTCTGATGCTGAAAACACGCCCCAATCATGTGAACAGAATCAAGACATCAAGAAAATGGTCCCCTGGCGAGCGGGTTTCGACAGCCCCAATGCATCGCCATCCCCCAAGGTTGCTGTCGCCAACATCGCCTGACCGTTGTTGAAGAGTATGAGTGTGGGCGTGAGCCCTATGGCTCCATGCAAAAGCCTGACGAGAGGTCATAGTCTTTGGACCGTCTCCTTTCGTGGTGGTACGGGCGCTGTTCTACACGGCGATTCACATGTTAGCAGCGCACCAGGAAGATGCAATCGAGGGCAATCCCAAAACTAACCTACTGCTTTGCTTGACAAGCGGGCGCGGAACAGTACCCATCCGTCTTTTGGGGATCTTTTGTCTCCAGCTTGCACGGTTGTGAGTTCTTCTTCTCGCGGCATTCTCTGATATAAGACTCTGTGTGTCCGCACTTGGTGTAGTAGTTGCTGTGTTGGTTGCACATCTTGATTCGGAGTGTTGTGTTCAAGAACAAATACTTCAATGTGCCGCAAAATATACGAGCTCAGCGCAGAGTAGTCTCTTCGCAACGAGATGATAATTTGACGAGACTCCAAGTAGGCCGGAGGAGGAGCAAAATCAAGCAAGTGGTCGTTGAGGAAGAGATGGGTTGGCGGGAAGCTTGTGAGTCAGAAGTTGCTGTCTTAGTCTTCAGAGTCGGTGTTGTAGTTGATGTCCTTATTGTGGTTGCTGGATGAGGAACGAGAAGCTTTGGAAAGGAGGGAATGAAGTCGGTCTTATAGTTGTTTGTGACACGAACCCAAGGTCGTAGTCATTTATTGTCTTGGGGTTGATGGTCGGGAAAGGTGGGCTGACTGGTTTGCCATCGTCAATAATTGCCAACCAAGCAAAGCAACGAGGGCCAGCGAAAGCTATCACACCGATGATGCCAAATGGAAATAGACGCAGCTTGGCTGTTGGTTGTTTGCCAGTCTATCCGCGATGCTGCTGTTGGTAGGGCCGCGTCGGATGTTGGTGCGTCAAACGTCTTGTAATATTGCCGCAGGGAGGGCTGCGACTTGTTGGAGGGATGTAATGTAGAAGATGTAACGGGCTGTGACAGGCACTTGTACCTTGAATGTCGCGGTACTTGTGAGAGGGAAGCTGGCCTGCGGATGCGGACCGGGCAGATGGTTGATTTGATCCGCCCCTAGATATGCGGTCGGGAGGCGGTCGTCCTGTGGGGTTGGATGGACGGTCGTGGAGAACCCAGCCTATGCAAGGCAACTAAGCCCTCACTACTAGCTCTCCCGGGCAAGAGTAATGGCCCGGTTGTGTGCTTCCAGCTAACAACTACGGCCAATCTGTTGCTCTTGAGGGTGTTTAGGCCGGCTTACTCGAAGAAAAGACAGGCTATCTCCGAAGAGGGCGTGAAGCCGGCTCCTGTCCAGACAGCAAGACCAGGGTCTCGTGCAGAGACCTTTCTGGAAGACGACAGTCGTTAGATGTGATATCTACTGAAGATGAAGGGCCCCCAAACTGCGCTTGGGAGGCGCGGTCGTCAATTCGGGCCTGTTGACGCAAGTCTTGTTGTGTTGTAGCAGGAAACGAGATGTGAGTAGACAAGGGGATATCCTCAAAGTAGCCTTCGCCGCCCCACGACTTTGAACTGCACCTGGGATAAAGACTGTCGAATTTTTGCAGGCAGAAGCTGACTAGTAGGCGTATTCGTGGTGTTGCAAACTGAAGTTTGTCGAGAACAATGTTGTAAGAAGAGAAAACAGGCCGAGGAAGAAGACGACAAGAAGTGACCAAAGCCACCCCGCCCAATTCACTGGCTACCTAGCAATAACGGACACTCGCGGCAGGGAAGGCGTTGCACCTCTCGTGGGTTTCCATTGCCGCATGTCACCCGCTGGCCGCACGTTCCATTTGGGGAACGTGGGAAACGGACGGGACGACGACGAGGCCGAGCAGGGTAGAGCTTGACGTGGGTGGTGGTGGTGGTGGTAGTGGTGGTGGTGGTCCAGGGTCATGCCGCAGTGGTCGGTTCCCGGTGTCCAAGGAGCGGGCAAGCAACTGCCTACAAAGAAAGCAGACCCACCTGCCCGTCTTCATTTTGATTGTACATGGCCAGAAGATGTCCAAAGACCCCTCGTGGGCTGGTCCTAGTGCATCCGTATACCAGGAATACTCCCAAATGTCGAGATGACGGTTCAGTGTCTCGAGTGGATCGCTCAACGATGTCGCACATGGGTGATCCGCGTCAAGCCCTGGTTAACTTGTTTGGGCATGGCCACTGCTTGAGGCCCTTTGTATCCGTTTGTGTAGCTCTTCATTTGTCTACCACAGTTTGCCGTACCTTCAGCAGTCTTGGGTATAAGCTCAGACGAGCAAGCCAGTCATGTACTTAGCCCTGCTGGCTGCCACATGGCGGCTTGCCCCAACCAGCTGGAAAAGATTTGAGGTAACGGACAGCCTAGAATAGCCAAGCAGGCCATGGCGCAAGCGCACTTTACGCCGGAGTGGTATGAAGGATAACTTTGTCGTCGTTGGCCAGGTCGAAACCTGAAGTACGGGGGTGGCCATAGAGCAGGGAAGGCCCAAACAGGTCGAATGAGGCCGCAGGTCGAACCGCAGGGCGAAGACAAGAACAATTCAACGACGGTGTCTACGTTGCTCCCCCCATGTGTAATGTTTGATTGTGCCCCGTCCCCCGGGAACGAAAAAGAATTGAACTAGAGCAGTGGCCAGAAGAAGGCAGGGTAGAAACTCCGTAGACAGGCGGACGATCGGCCGGATGGGCCAGGGCCACATCCACATCCACATCAACGTCCCTGGACAGAGAGCGAACCCTGCCTCAGCCAAATCCAGGTCCCGGTCCCGTTAAGGGTAAGGGACAAGTTTGTCAGGCAAGTTTGATGTGGAGCAAAAGAAGGTTAGGATGCATTGCAGCGGCGCTCGCCCGTCACAATGGTGTCCACGGTTGGAGCGTCCATGACAGTCGATGGTAGGCAGTATTCGTAAGTGATGGCAGAAAGTAGACAAGCGGCCGCTGGGTCGGACAGTGATGGCTGTGGTGTTCTGTGGTGCATAGTGTAGCGGTAGGTCGGAGACAGGTGGGAAGCGACATCATCGACCAGGGGTTCACCTTGAGAGTGGAGTCGACAACCGAGGCCGGACTCTGTGGAAGTGTGGTCCTGTGACACGGGTACGCAGAGTCGCAAATTGGTCACGTCCTTCATCATTCCTCTTCTCGGGAAGGGAAAACTGCGCCGCTTCGATCTTCCGCCAAGGCCAAGACAGCCCAACGAGGTTCAGCAATGGGCCGCTCTGAGTTGCGGCTGTGGTCGTAGTAAAGGATATCTGGCCCCCGTTGGGGTGAGAGAGGGTGAGAGAGCGGCCAGCGGCCAGTGAAGGAACCCAGTAGACCTGGGAAGAGAGAGGCCGTCAGGGATGTGGCGTGTAAGTGCGAATTGGATTGCAGGGGAGCGAAAGGACGTCGCAGACCAAGAGGAGACCAACGTCAAGGTTGAAGCCGGGGGCCGCACGACCGATTGAGGGTTGGCGGATGAAAACGACGGGCGTGTAGGCAAAGAATGCAGTGAAGGTAATGGAGGCGGAATGTGGAATCTGGTCTGGTGTGCAATGGAATGCAAGCTAAGCCCAGGGAACGGAGGCCAAGAACGCGGCCGTGTGTGCGTCTGTGAAGTGGTCGACATCTAAGCCGGCCATGACACTAACAAGCCATCCTCGCCCTCATTCGGTGTGCCGGTGGAAGTGGATGACATCTCTCTGGAAGCTCCTGCACCTGCACCTGCACCTGCACCAGCACCTGCACCAACCGCGATGGAACGGGCAGGAGGAGTGGGTAGATGGTGGGCTTTCCACATGTGTGGGAGATGAGAGGCGAGATGAAGCTTTGGGGGAGAAGGGGAGAAGGGACGGGGGGGTTCGTTCGCACCCAATTCGGCAATGGCACTGTGCTGTCCGTCGTGAAATGGCAGTCACCACACGGTGTGGATTACGTGCCTACCTGCCTTATGCATATACCTAATGGGAAGGAAGCAATGTCCAAGGTTGCTTCCGGTAGTGTTGTTGCCAACGACAGGTCTAGGCAACTTCAACCCAGCACCAACAACAGTACGGCCAAGTACCAACAGCAGGGGCAAGAAAGAAAAAAAAAAAAAAACCCGACGGCAGCAACACCTCGAACCTCACCGCGACTTCTCACACAATTCGCTGACCGTCTTCCAAATAACTCGACACATCGCATGCAGAGACCCACCGTCGCCTTGCCCTCTATCATCATGGGACCGTCCGTCTTCTCTCCTTCGGCCGTTGACGAAGCTGGGATCAGGAACTCAGGAACTGTGCCTCTTCGCTTCAATTTCCATGGTTTTCACTGTTCTACACCCGAAGAAATCTGAGCGATAGGTTACATACATGACGCTGTCCAGTGTCCAAAGCGGTACGTTTTGTGGCCGTCTCCTTTGTGTCCATGTCTGAGGAAGCGCACTTAACCTTACCCACCTCACCTTAGCACCTCTCTCTCCTTTGGGCCAACTAGAAGGAAGCAGGCAGTTTTGCAGCTGAATGAGCTGATGTTTGGCTGGCAAAAATACAAATGGAAAGACTTAGCAGCTGCCCCAGCCGACTGCCTTAGCAGCCAACGCTAGGTATGTTAGCATCCTTCGACATACGTCCGTATACTACTCAATCCACTGCGCAACTAATCCAACTCCATCGCTGACCTAGAGACTTCGATGACCTATCAATAAGACCTATTCAGAATCCGAGCCTTGGCCTCTTTGGTGCGGCCGCTAGCTGTGCTGCACTGCCCAGCTCGTTGGTTGTCGGTGGCACTGGAATGTACTTGTCTGCTCCTACTCCACGCTTCGAGATCCCCCCATCCCGGCCCGCCCAATGCTTTCCGCCCTACCTACCTCCAGGCTCTTCCCGAGACATCTCTTCGCTCGTCCGCAGTGCGTGCAGAAGGCACAGAGACTTCTTTATCGGCGTGGCGTCCCGATGGCTCAGATCCTCATCGTCAACGGCAAATGCCCTAGACACACACTTGACCATAGTCACAACGGTGGCGCCTTACAAGCTCAACTCTTAATGCCTATGGTATATAGCAGCTCTTACGCCACCGCGAGATCTCGTAATCGAGCCATTAATGTCTGCTCTGTATCGCGGCCTGCCCGAGACGAGGGGGCCACTTGATCCCAAGATTCATGTCCAGCCCAAGGCCAAGCAATGAGGGGGGGACGTATCTCAGCAGCCACCTCATGCAGTGTCGATATTCACCAATCTTATGGAAAGACTCCGCATTGTCGATGCTGTGTGACCGACAGCACCCAGGTCACCATCCATCGGCTCACTCGCCCACCGCTTCGGTTCTTGGGTTGGTTGCGTCCATGTACTGGCCTTCCGCTTTGGTCCGCTCCAGGGAGGGTGGTTATCCACACGCACACGCACACATGCACACACACTCTCTCGTGGTGGTGGTCCGTCATTGTATGAATCTACCATCAATCTGTTCCAACACACTGCACCGTCTCATGCGGCCGAGCGTGCGACCTGCGCTTCCCGGCAGTCTTACCAGGCAAGCTTGTTCGAATGTCCTCGAGTTCCTTCGACCGCTACCTGCTCCCCGTCATAAGATGTGTACTGTCCGAGCACTCCAACCTACCGACGGATGAGGTACCCCTGGTTCTGGATGCCCCTCTCTCCCATGTACCGTTGCCTTTCGGCGCAGAGAAGTACCTCGCATGACAGTGCTGTTCCCCTGGGCAGCCCCTACCTTCTTCAGCATTACAGACTCCAACACGAGCTCGACATCAACCCCTTTTATGGCATTCACGAAAGACTTTTTGATCAACATGGGGTCTGTCTACCATTCTGCAACAATTATCAGTTCCCAGCCAGAGAGGCTGACATCACGGCAGTCGCTGACGCCAATGAGCAACAGCAGTGTTTACCCTGACTTCCTCTCTAGTGGATACCCAAGCCAGTCCGTTGGCATTCGCTGCCAGATCACCCGGTAAACTTCATTCTGAAGCTCGAAATCAGCCCTGACCAACATCTCGGTTGCCCATGACGTTGCCGGTCGACAGGAAGGCCCACAGAAGTGACTGAAATCGATGGTCGACAGTGCAGGTTGAAGCCCGTCTCAAGAGATACTTGTATCACATATGCCACCGCAAATAGCAAAAGAAGAATCGACCCATCTCATCACCATGCAGTCAGAATCAACAACCTGCTTTAGGAAAACCGACGAAAGCAGCAGGGATGAATGTCAAATTATTGCTCGTCTCTCGAGCCTTGTCCTCCTCGACAAGCGACCCAACAACACATCAAGGCTGCTTAGCTGCAACACTGCCCCCAACCGGCGGAAGTGAGCGGATGATGGTTGGCCCTGGTTCGTTGCAGCTTTGGATAGTTCCACTTACAACTCGGCAAAATATCGCGGCGCCAACAAACGAAAGCGCGATTGTCGCCAACCGAGCAGACCAACTGGAAATTGAGCGAAAAACAGCTTGCTAATCGAGCCTGGCGCAGAACAACCTGAGGTCTCTTGAAGCAGGCGAGGTGTGATCCAGGTCGCAGCGGCGGGTGTTTGGCCAACAACCAATCAGCATGCGAGGCCGTACACCCTGGTTCATATAAGCGCTCTGCCAACATCTTGGGGCGCAACCAACCCGACTACATGGTTGCCTTTCGTAGCCGCCCATGGCAGCAGCTCAATATTCAGAATAACGACAGAATTCATGGCAGACAACAGGCTCCTCGAGCAAGGGACTCTTGATAACTCGACAAACCTCGCAATTGTTCGGGCAATTCTACCCCCTTTCAGTGCTCCTCGCCGATGTCCCAACGACCTCGAGGATGGCCTGGAAGCAGGGATGCCTGCATTCAGCCAAAGAAGCAGCTCCTGAAAAGGGCAGAAAAGAACAGTTGAAGACGTAAGATCACTCGTTCATTGGATGTACAGAGGACCTTTCGCCGAGATGACATCTGCACCTTGTTCCTCGTCACCAACAGAACCAGGACGCCTGAGCGTGGATTCGGTCTTGGTGAACATCTGCGGATCGAGACACCCGTTGAACACCGGACACGAAGCTGCGGGCGAACATCATGCGTCTTTGCTCGCCCTAGCTCGGTCTTGCCCTTGTTCGACGCTCCTGATCCCGCAGCCATTGCTCGAAATGTCTAGCCCCTATCCGCACCAAGCCCGCACCCGCATAGTGCCAGCCTTGACCGGCGAGGAATGTTGCAATCCTTGACGGATAGAGGGGACGCTAGGCAACCATCACGCATCCTCGGAAGCGAAGACATACTCATCGATGTTGGAACGACTGCGTCAAGTATCGTTTGGTACAGTACTTCGTGCCATCCACAAGCAAATATGCGTCAGGTGCCCACTAATGCAAGCTCTCATCACCAGAGATGCGTCTCGGTTGTGATGAGGGTAGAAGGAATCAGCAACAAGGTTTCCCCTCACCAAGGTGATGACAGATTGCCCATGGTGGCTGCTTCATTTCCGCATCACCGCCCTTTGCGCATGGGCTGCTGTGCCACCCAACGTACTGTTGATCACCTTGTTTGCCCACTTCGTACGAGGAACTCGCGAGCGGCCCGCAGTTTGCATGCGAGGCGGCCTTGACACCATCTCATTGTCCGTGTTGGTCATCCTTCTCGAACTTGGTTACGAGTTACTTGTCACTAGGGAGTAACCGTCACCTGCTCCCCCAAATTGCGGACTATCTCGAACCCCTCGCGGTCGTCGAATCTACATGACGCAGTGAAAGGGGCAGAGAGAGCTTGCCTCGCCCCTATCTTGCATCAGAAAAGGCATCGTCTTGGTGATAATGACCAGGTGTGTCCATCAAGATGGAGAGTATTCGGAGTGTTGCCTGGTTTGTGACAAGACCTGCAGGCACTGGTCAACACCCATCAACTATCAAGCGGCTGTTGGTGGTCTTCGTGAAAGTCCTTCGAGGCGGCGTTAGATGCGGAACCTTTGAACTCACCCCTCTCCTGGTCTTGCGCAAGTGGGAAGAGCGAGTCAGTGTACTCGCGGCTTCGGGTCTGGAGCAACGATGACGACCGGCTGACGTTGACCATTGTCTGACAGTTAGGCTTTGCTGAGTGACTCAAGGTCAGAGACCTGAACGAAAGTTTAGCCCCAGCATGGCCATATGGAAGGAGGAACTGTCGGGCAGCACTTCATCTCAGTGTCGTGTGCAGCCGAGACAATGCAGTACGAAGGGCGGCCAACGTCAATTTTGCATGCCGCGTTGTGACCGATCATGGACCACAATCCTATAAGGAATCTTCTGAGCGGGAAGGAGCCACAGGGCTGAAGCATCCAGTGCCCGGGAAGAAGACAGATGCAGGGCAAGTTCGATCGAGCTCAGGATTCGATTCCGAATCCTACAAGCAGGAACAAACACATGGCAATGCAGGCGGCGCCGTGCCGTGCCGTGGCATACCTCACCATACCGCACCAGCCCGTACCAAACACCCGACGATACGGAGGCCAACCACCCAAGCAGCCGAGCGGCCGGCTACTGGCGGGAATCCACTAGCGGCAATGACGGCCGTGTCGGGCAATGCTGTGTCAGAGGAAGGGAAGGATTGGTTGGGTGGAGACGACGGAACGGAACAAGACGGCGACGCAATCAGGAGGAACAGAGCGATATGTGCAAGAAGGGCTTCAAAGCCGGCAGTCTCCGGGTACCCCACACGCAGCCGAGGTGTGCTCCTTTGCTCCGGAGTGAAATGGGGTGATGGGGGTAGTTGTGGGTGGCATGGCAGCCCCAGCTTTGCCGATTCTCGTCCTTCCGAGAAATCCTCTTTGGTCTCCGGCGCGCCCAATGAGACGCGACCGGCGCTCCGGGGCCCGGCAACTTGGCTTCGGGTTCTGGACTCTACCTCACGCTTTGGGTATTGTTTTCCTCCAAGAGCCTCAGGGCCGGCTTTCTCCACATTTTTGTCATTCTTCCGGTCTTCTGATATCAAATCTGGTGATGTTTTCTTCACAACTTCATGATGGCGAGCCTTCAGGATGCACCCGTCCGCCTACAATCCACTTACCACCACACAACCCCTGAGCCCCCCGCTTCACAATTTTTTATTGCGGGTGGCTCGCGTTCCTTTTTTCTTTTTTTCTTCAAGCGCACCAACCCCACGTCGGCTGCGGATAGCACAGCGTGACAGCGAGCGCCGTAGAGAGTTGCCAGAGTTGCTACAAGTAGACTCAACGCAGACAAGTGCTGCAAGGATACATCCGCCCGCCCGCGAACACTTTCCCTTCTCTTCCTTGTACTTCGCCCACCCGTTTGTCAGAAATCCGCCTCTGACCAATTCTCATTCCACCGCTTCTCTTCTCTTCTTCTCCCGTCTCGTCCGCCGTCGTCGTTGTCGCCCGACATGGGCTCAGCCAATTGCGGGCCCACGTGCACATGTCAAGACGATCTTTCAATAGACTCGTCTAGGTCCCAAAAAGCACAGAGCAAAAATAACGACGTCGTCGCAAAGCCCGGTCATTTTTGACACTTGACGGTGAGCGCTTTTGATAAGGGGTTTCAGAAGCGCCCACGGCGGTGGGCCGCAGATCTATTTTCCCCAGAGGGACCCTTTTCATCCTGCGTGTTCTAAATATTTCTCGATTTTCTTGCGCCTTGGCAAGTTTTGAGTCTTGACTTGTTATCGCCGCCTTCCTGTACGGGCGAAGTTGCATTTCCCCCGAATGAAACGCCTCGGTACCCAGCCGTGCGAAACAACTGAGCGAGATGAAGCCCAGGCCCGGTAGAGAGAGATCAAAATTTAGATCTCTTGGCCGTGGCTTGTTTTGCATCACAGCGTACCCCGGCTGGCTGAGAGAGTTACCCAGAGGCCAAGACAAGGCACCGCAACACAACGGCAGAGCTACCACGCACATCATTGCCTTTCCTCGTGCATGCCTTCTTGTGTGTCCGTGCCGTGGGGGAGGACGCAAAGCCAACACAGCAATCCCGGCATCCCATCCCCATCCCATCTGATCCTGTCCCATCCATCCGACATGCTTCCCTATCCTGCCTGGGCCTGCCCGGTTTGGCTTGCCACCCCAAACCCCATACGGTCTGCGTAAAACAATGTGTCCGGCGCAAGTGGCTGCGTCGCGCCAGAGAGGTGCGCCCTCGGTGCGACAGGCGCGCCATTCAAATTTTGGGAAAGAAGAGAGTGATAGAGATTGGCAAGTATGTACGCGGCAGCCGTAAATGCACCCCGGCGTCTTTGGCAACCGGTTGCTACCCGGTTGGAAGCGGACATGGGCGGCCGGCAACAAGTCACCTCACTCTCCATCGTCTTACCAAGACTCAAACCATCCATCCCTCCACCAGGAGGGACATGGACGAGGAGGGGGAGGGCGCAAGGTCTGCCCTCCGCTGACCCCGGTATGTCCAACATATAAAGATGAACAAGCGTCCCCCCTCTCCATCACCTGTTATCCCATTCTCCAACGCTCTCAACCTTCATTATCCGCTGGCCGCTCCTCTCAGTCAAGTCCAAAGCTCAATCTCTACCATCCGTCTCGAACAAAAAAAGCAGTTGACCTGTTTCCTCCATCCCACACCGTCCTTAATCCAAACAACAACAACCAAACACCAAACACCACCGCCAAAATGTCTTCTCCCGTCGACAACTCCGTCTTCCTCTCTCTCGCCCCCACCACCTCCTCCTCCTACCCATTCAAGGCCCAACAACAACCCGCGGCCGTCGCTTCGCCCGCGCCCGCTCCCATCAAGCGCCGCACATCCAGCGTCAGCAGCGCCGGCAGCAACGGCCTGCGCTTCCTCAAGCTCGGCCCCGTCCACTACGGCGAGCACCCCGACGAGCACAAGGAGGACTGGCACCCCGCCCTCCTGTCCTAAATTTCGACGATGATCTTCTTACCTGCCCGCATCTAAATGCGAGAGCGTTCGTATCAAAGTTTGGAGCGGCAGCAAGATTAAGATTTCGTTGCAAGGTGCCAGGAAACTCCGACGGTTTTTTGATCATTATCAGCAAGCGAGTTAGAATGGGAAGATCACTCCCATGGCGCAGGATCTCTGGTTTTTTAACGACTCTTTTTCTTTTCTCGGGAAGCAGAATGCATTCGCACGGATAGCGAGGACCAGGCAAATTGTGTCCACGTGAGATACAGGACAAAACCGAAGCCCATTCGTTTATAGAGTCTGGGACGGAACGGCATGGGATTTTTTTTTTGGCACAGAAACCAGGCAAAAAAAGCATCTTTTCACACAGAAACTAGGAAAAAAATACCACAGGAGTTGAACGGCCAAACCTCCGTCTCGTTTTCTTTTGCATGGAGCTACTAACTTATTGCCTGCATGTTCTGTCTGATATGATAACAACGGCTACGCTGGTCTGGTGCTTTTGTGTAGACTAATCCGCAATTGGCGATTCGTCAGTTGAAGAAGGGGGAGAAGGAAAAGTCGTCATGCAGGATGTGGGTGGTGGGCAGACAGGTTTGCTGCTTCGGGTATACCGCCATTGGAGGTTTGATGGTTCTACGCAGCACATTGCCGGGTTACGCGGATCAAGGGAAGGAGGAATCACATGTGTCAGGCGAGCCTGTGGGGGACAGGAGAGAGATAGACGATGAGATAGATTAACAACCCTGGGGCAAGCGGGGAGCCAGTGAATGAATGGCTGCTGCTGCCCCCAGACAGAGTGCCAGCGCGCGCAAATCTACACAAGAAATACGGCGGTATGAAGACAGAAAACTTCACATGTGGATCTCTTCATGCAATGATCTGACATCTGACCCCGCTGATCAGGGAAGGGTGCAAAGAATGCGAAGAGACAGAGAGAGAATGTGTGACCCGGATGGGCGGTAGGCAAGAGAGGTCAGGTTTCGAAAAGGGTGGTGGAATGCGCTGGTTCCAGTCCTTGCCACCCCTCCTTTTCCATCTCTCTTGCTCTCTGTCTCTCTCTACGACTCATTTCAAACCAGGCAGTTGGCGTGGTGGCTTTGGGTTGATTGATTGACTGACGGAGGATTGGGAGGGGGGCTGAATGGTGTGGGGTGTCGGTGCCGCATTGGAGACCGCCAGGTTTGACATTTTCATGGAATCAGGATTGCGCGTTGCTTGCTAATTACCCATTTTCTTTTTGTTGTACATATGGCAGTTGGTTGACGTCGCTCGGGGTACATTGAGAAACAGAGAAAGAGAGAGTTTAGGAGGGAGATGAGAAGGGCGGGGGCAGAGAGACAGAGAGACAAGTGGGTGGTTGATTGACGAGGGGGTTCTTGAGACACGTGGGGTAGTAGAGACATGACAAGAGACACAGAGAATATCACGATGGGCGCGGGGCGCCGAGGGGGCTTTGGGGGGTGGTTTCGCTATGCCGAGGCTGAGCGCACTCCTGGTGCCAGCTGGAGAGGTCTGACGAGTTTCTTCGAATTTCCTTTTCCTACTAGAGCGTTGAGTTATCGCTCTTGGCCCCTCTTGGCTCTCTCTATCTAGCGAAAATCATCGTCGCCTACCAAGAGATGATCAACGGTCGTGAATGGAATGTAGTAGTGACGCGGGTGTTGATGGTTCGCCCTTTGAGCCGATGTTGTCCTGCGTCTCGGGAAGTTAATTGCAGGTTCGGAGTTTATTCGCACTCGCTGGAGTTAAGTCGCCAAAGTCGGTACGGGGGAACCTCTCGAGGCAACTCTGCTTTGCAGGGCTCTTGCGTTTGCTGCGCTCGACAGCAGGTCTCGTGCAGACGCGACGAGTCAGGCCGGGTCTCTATCAGTTGTCTGGCGCACCTGAGCTGCAGGCAAGACGCGACGCCAGCGATGTACAAGTCATCTGTCTCCGGCCGTTGAGCGGCTTGTCGCGTTGGCGGATCGGCGTCGGAATCTGGCATACAGTATCGGCACCCGCGCCCGTCTCTGACAGAGTTTCCCTGCATCTGCCGGAACGTGAGATGAGCGACAGAACCTTGGACAGAGCAAACAGAACACAGCCATTCGCCCTGTAAATCCCGACGATGATACGCAACCACAGCCCGGGTTGACGTCACCACGAAAAGGGAAAAGGGGGACGGTTTGTGGTGGTTGGCATGTGTTCGACGGTGTCCAAGGGATGGCCCTGGAGTATGCTTTGTTGATCCGATGCCAAACCACCACCACGGCGGTGCAGGCAGAATGGCTGAACGAGAGCCAAAGCGAAGCCAGACTCGGGCGGCGGGCCGGCCCCGAGGCCCTCTGCCCTCCGACACGCGCCAAGATTGGACGGACAGACCGCCGCGGCTTGTCGTCCCAAGTTTCGCGACCGCTACCGCTGCCGCGGAAGTCTGTCCGAAGTTCGTTCGAAGAAATGGCTTCCTGGCCCCCATGTCAGCGAGACACAGATCTCACAGTCTGTTCGGTTTTGTGCTTAAGATAAACTGAAGCGAGCAAGGTCGGTAGCACAGCCGATTCGTGCGAGTTTCAAGCCAAGCTGCGCGGGATCAGCTAGCTGTTCGACGTTTGAAGTCTGAGAGTCACCCCCATCTGCGCACGTAAATAGAGGCCGTGGGGGTTTCTGGTTCCTCTTTCTCGATGTGAAGCAATCTATCAATCTTGGCGGTTTGCGATTGTGCTGGCCTATGCGATGGTGCTGTAAGGGGCCCTTGCGTGTTTGTTTCTATGAAAAGATCTTCCCGGGGGACGGAGGGTAGCATCCGGACTCGGCGTGAGGCTCGACCGTCGTGTTTCGGTGCCATTCTTAGATGAAATAAGAGTGGGAACCGGAAGGGGGAGTGTCGCTTGGTTTGGGGGCCTCGCCAAGACTCCGTCAAACTGACTACGGGGCTCCTCGCGGCCCCACCCGGCGCTTGCGGGTCTAGCGGCGCGCCGGGGGCCAGGACATTTCCCGCAATGGGCCTCATGTTACTTGGGATGCTCCAACAAAGAAGCTCGAAGCTTTTGAGGTTGGTTTCGTTCAGGGATTACGTTAGTTTTGAACCGTTTCCCTCGGGGTATTCGGTGTCTGAACTCGCTTGATCTCACGCCTTCAAGGTGACCGGATTCAAAATTTGGCTGATAGCCTGGCTGCTATCTATCAAATATGGTTCGGCTTAAGCTTTTTTGCCAATTATACTCTCTACTCTTACACAAGCCTTAGGATATCGAAAAATGGTATGATTTCCAGTCAGGCGAGCAGCAATAATGGGTGAGCACACGCGACATAATACATGCGACGCTGAAACCTATCCATGGCAACAACAACGTAAATTGAAGTATGGAGCTAATAAAATCCGATCTGTAAACTTTGTCAATTTTACTTCCAACATAAACACCCTGAATAGAATCCACGGGACTTTGTGATAGTTTTGACCGTTTTACTGCTGCTCCATAGGTGGCATCTCAGCTGCAGAAATGATTTCCCCTCGACGGATTTGCATCAACGACACGGGATGTACCACGTCCGCCGTCAAATTTAGAGCGTGTATGGCGTCCCCATGAGACTTCCATTCGCTGGCGTTGATCAACTGGCCCCTTTGGACACTGACTTTGTGTCCTTGATTCCGTTCTTGGGCAAAGTCTTCCCACAGTTTCTCAACGGAGCCCGCGAGCTTGAACTCCCAAGTTGCCCTATATAAGATTTCAACCGCGGAGGGGGTGATGCGGCAGGTGAAGGCGAAAACATGGCTCTTTTCTGCATTCCAAAGCTCCAAAGTTCGCAGTTCCGGCATCTTACGTGCGAGTTTTGCAGCTGTCTCAAGCATCTGTATTATGCCCGCTTCATTTCCGATGTGGAAACTTGGCGATGTAAGTGCTAGGGTTTCAAGCTTCAGCCAGTGCAAGGCAGGCTGGCCTTCAGCGATGATTAAGAATTTGAAGGCGTCCACAACGTAGGACAAGCACAGCTGCTCCAATTTACAGGTGCTCATAGCGAGACGGTGAATCAGCTCTTCGGATTTCAGCTCTTCGGATTTCAGCTCTTCGGAAAGCGCTTCGTAAGGTCCAGGTGCGAGTGACGGCTTGATTTCTCCGAATGCCACCAGCTTCTTAAGCTCACTAGAATTACATAGTGCGGAGAGTACCCTGGAAACCACTGCCTCACTTCTTAGCTCGGGAACACCGCAAGAAATGGCAAAAAAAGAAAGGAAGAGAGAATGGGGCGAAGGAAAGTGGTGTAGTAGGCTTACCTGACCTGTATTGTAGATATTAATGTTTACCCGCACCCTCCAGAGCTCCTGGTGTAAACATTCAAGATTTGTGAGTGCCTTAACCATATTCTCCTACAATGTTACGGACAGAATTCGGCGAGTCTGTCTGCGAACGAGAAGACGGTGCACCACGTCTACTGTGGGAAAGCTTTCCTCCATGAAGACGAGGCCGTACAACATCATGTCCGACCACAGTGAAGGAATCGCTGTTCGACAACAACTGACACATCCAGACATCGGATTTTTTGATGGTACTTGGTATCCGATTGACGAGTGTTCCGGAGCTTGAGTAAATGATGAATCAATCCCATAGTGCTGAAAGCGGTAATGAAAATCACTCGGGGAGTGAAGGCCGATCTCAAGAGTCAGTCCGTCATTATCAGTGCCACGCGACCAGTTTTTCAGGATCGAGAAAATCCCATGCAAAGCTTGTTGAGCAATTTTAGTATCTTTGTAACATCTTTCCCAGTATCTTTCCCGGTGATTGAAGTTGTCGCCACGAGGCTTATGACAGCAATCGCAAGGGTAAGTCGCCATCTCGATTTGAAACTAGACGTGGCGGACAAGCCGTCTTTGCCGCGAGACCATGTTCCCGAGTTGCTGATGCATGCGTTTCGGGCTCACCGTGAGCCTTTGGAATTGCTCCTTCTCGAAAAAGGCCTGCCAATCTCGGTTGACACACGCATATTTAAGGAGATAGCGACCGGGCTGCTGAGTTTGGCGAGCGTACTGCTGAACCAACGTTTTGAAGACGACATGCCACAATTCGGGCGGAAGTCGGGAACTACTTATTGAGTCCATGGCGACAAGTTGAACTTGAGCAAAATGCGGATGTAGCCGACGTTCCCAGTTTGTAGATGTTCGATTAGAGCTGTAGGAATTGAAAGCTGCGGGAATAGAGTGAAGTTGAGTCGATGTAAAAATCTTGTGAATAGGGGGGGAGGGGGGGTTGTATCAATCTTTTGGAAAGTTAAGTTTCCTAAAGAACTGCCATCCGAATTCCGTAAGACTTTTGCGGCACTCCATATATGTACTTGTCCATGAATAACACAGGGTTAGACTGAAAAGTCAGGAGCCACAGAGGTGACACCACTGACCCTAGTAAGTTTAAACCCGCTACCGAGCTTCAACTAGCTGTCCTGAAGGTGGCCGAAGCTGGGCATGGAGCATTCGTGAAAGTCTTGTAGTAGTCTGAAACGAGAACTAAACCACAAGACTAAGCCACATATCTACCCAGGTAAAAGTAGGTGAACCTTCTAACCCGTATATCGATCGTGAGTCTGCTCTCCGTGTCGTCATCCTGGAAATCCGTGGTCTCTTATGGCGTTTGACCACCCCCAAAGACACATACACGCCTCTGCAGCTAAGCACCGAATCAGGTGGATACTATGTCATAACAAGACGGCCTTGATTGTGTAACTGGCATCACGAGGTTACCCTGACAATGCTCAGCTCATGATCCTGACCGTAGCTTGCAGCAAGCTTTTTCCAGTCTACAGGAATCAGTTGCCATGGCCCCTTGGGATGGCCCTTACAGCACGCCACTCCCTCATGAAAATCGCACCAGAAGTCGCGATGGATAGGGTCGACAAAGAGTTCCGCCGTCTCCAGATCCGGGTCGGCAAGTAACCGCAGCAAGGCCTTGAAGGGCTTCGACTGGGTAAAGGCATCGTCTCGCCTCGTCATCGCCGCCCGCCGCCCTTGGGCATCGACGGCATCATGGTTGAAGACCACCTTGTCGGTGCTCGTGGGATACAGCACGAGCTTGAGGTGGCGCAGCGAGCCGTTGAGAATCATATCCGCCACGGCTGGGGATATGTGGCTCTGGAATACATTTCCCAGGCGGCCGGGCGAGAGCTCTAGGTACTTGACGCGGCGTCGGGCTCTAGTGTTGCCCAGAAGCCACGGCGTGCCGTCACAGATTGCGCGCTCGAGAGCGGCGCGGGGCCGGCCGCGGAGGTTGAGGATGAAACGGTTCTGTTCGTAGAAGATGGCGGAGCCGGCGGCGTAAAGAAGTGGGTGGGAAAGCAGCAGGTCATGCGGGAAGGGTATCTCTGTGTCGACTGTCGGTCCTACCTGGATCGGATTCGGGAGGAGGCAAAGGTATGAGATGATTTGGTCACGGATCTCCTGGGGGAGGTCGAAGAACTTGTCAAAAACGCGGATAGCCATCGCAGTGGAGGTTGACGGGCATGTATCGGATCAGCCCGTACGAGGCGTGGAGTATGATGGACCGTCGTGTAAGATGAGAGGCTGCTCCTGGTAGCTCTCCGCTGTTCAGGCGTGATGAGCCGGCGATCGGTTGGTCGAGAGACAATGAAAATGGAGGAGTGACGGCTAGAATGGAGGGGGGTGGGGGAGGGGGGTTACCTAATTGACGTCTGTGAGCCCCACAGTGGCAAGTCTACTCCGCGCTGGCCCCTTCCCCTTGTTAGTTTTATTTCAACTTCATCTCTAAGACTACCTATCCTAATGATGAAACTTTTCTGGGTTGGCAGATTTTGAGAGTACAAAGATTAACAATTCATTCTAGCTAGCTGCCTTGCTCTCATTCGAGACCGTCACTTAGAAATAAACCTAGCAACACCTAAGCATTAGTGCAGGCTAGAGCAGCGAACGACTGCAACAAACCCGTTCGGAGACTTTTGGGTTGCAATCAAGTACCGATTCGAAAAAAAACAGTCAGCTTGTTGTTCATGACTGCATACCAAGACGAAAATGTCCCCAAGATTCGCAAACTCTTAGACACGTCACGGTGAAGCCCATGTCGCTAGGGAAACTTGCTCTCCTTATAGGTCTACTTATAAGAAAACGCAAATACAACTTCGGGCCCGTAGTAAGCGGTCTCAAAGCTACTAATGTCGAGACTCAACTACTGAGCCACTATTCGGAATAAGACATGTTGCTGTATATATAAGAAACGCAGCAAAGTATCTCCACACCTACCTTTTCCCACTGCTGGCAACTAACTTCGCCCATGTAACCAAAAACTTTTAAAGGGGCACAAGACACAAATTGGCTGGCCAAATCAATCTTGCACGCCGTATCAAAGCGGTCGCCAACATGTCCGGTAGACCTGCGGCTTCCGGACTCCGGCCCGGCTTCGGCCCACCAAGCGGGCCAGCACTCCGCGACCCACGCTTGAGCTCTGACGACCACGATCCCATGCGCCTTGCCCCTCCCTCAAGGCAATCTTGTCCTCGCGATCTCCACAATGATTTAACTGGTCTGGTGGTGTAGTTGGTTATCACGTTAGTCTCACACACTAAAGGTCTCCGGTTCAAGTCCGGGCCAGATCAATTGTTTTGATTTTTGAGTATTTGGACCTCTGAGAGGATGCCCTGTGACTTCTTGAAGATGTTGCACTTGAATGATCAAGTTCAGGTGGCTCTGAGCCAGGGAATGTCTCGTTTGACCACTTGGTTGGGGTTCAGAAACGTAAATAAGCACGAGTTTAGCTAAGAACAATGTCGGCGAGAACAATCCCCGACTCTGATGCTGTAGTTTCCGAATTGATTTCAGGTTTTCAAGTCAAATGAGGCCCGGCCACAAATCAGGAAACCACGCAACCTGGAAACGATACCGCATAATATTCTTCTCTGATTCGCAGATTCGAGAACAGCGAGCTGAATGAGACTTGCTGTTCACAACCATGCCAATGCAATTGAATTAGTGTCTAATCATGAAGATAGTTTATTACGCACCCTCAGAAACAATATGAGTGTGAACAACCTACGCGGCAGTTGCTTGTTCTTTGACACTGGTACTAGGACGCTGAAGAAATGAAGAACAGATTCTTTTTATGAGACCCTGCGACCGGTTTAGCCATAGTTCCGGTTTCGTTATCATTCCTTTTTCTATCCTCTGTCTTCGTCCTTAATCCTCTCTGGGCTTCGTCCCCCTTCTCCGGGCTTCATGCTTCGTCTCCAGCCCAGAATGCAGCTTGCCCCTCGTCTCAACTTACTCAGACCTGCTACCAGGCCATCGAGTGCACGTCAGAGCTACTCGAGGACGACGACGACGACGACGATGACGACGATAAGACCAACAGTAACGGCATCACTCTCAAAAACATATCACGCGAAAATAAAGACTTAATAGTAACGTAGACGTAATTTCATTTCATGTCCGCCCTGATCCTTTCTACAGTGTCTATGAAAGCCGTAGAAGACGGCACCCGGAAAGCATTCCCTCTCTCCCGAGAGGCATGCCATGTGTCGTGAGTGTGTGAGAGATGGTGTGGAGGTATAAGAGGGAGGAAGGCGGCTGGAAGAAAGAGGAACTTTTAAGTGCCTTTTGATATCACCTGACCCAAATTATTCGCATCCTGGCCTGATTCTGTTGGGCCACCCAAACGCAAGAAAGTTGAACCAGATAAGCAACCCTTCGCCAGGCCCGAAGGCCGTTTTTAGTTTTCATTTAAAACCCTTTAGCGGGAAGACATGGCCTTGGTCACGAGACGCTTAAGAGCGAGCTCCTGCTTCTTGAGGTCCTCGGCGGCGGAGTCGGTGATCTCAAGGGCAGCCATGGCCTCGGAGACCTGCTGCTCGATCTTGTCCTTCTGGCCACGCTTGAGCTTGAGGGACAGAGTGGGGTCGGAGATGATCTCCTCAACACGGCCAATGTAAGACTCAAGCTGCTGCTTGGCCTCGAAGCGCTTGCTGAAGGCCTCGTCATTGGTCTTGAACTTCTCGGCGTCTGATATTCATTAGCAACGTCATTCAATACTGTGACTGGAAGCTGCACATACCGTTGATCATGTTCTCAATTTCGTGGGAAGAGAGCTTGCCAACAGAGTTGGAGATGGTGATGTTGGCGCTGCGGCCGGAGGTCTTCTCAGTGGCGGTGACCTTGAGGATACCGTTGACGTCGACCTCGAAGACGACCTCAAGGACGGCCTCACCAGCCCTCATGGGAGGGATAGGAGCAAGGGTGAATTCACCCAGGGAGGTGTTGTCCTCGCAGTTGACACGCTCACCCTGGTAAACGGGGAACTGAACGGTCTGCTGGTTGTCGGCAACAGTGGTGAAGGTCCTGTGTGTGGATGTTAGTCAGATTCGAGACGATAGAGAACGGGACGACTGATCTTTTTGATAGTCGGAACTGTGTTTCCGCGGGGAACGACGGGGGCGAAGATGTTGCCCTCCATGGCGACACCGAGGGACAGGGGAACGACGTCGAGGAGGAGAAGGTCGGCGGTCTCGGCGGAGGTGGCCTTGCCGGAGAGGATACCGGCCTGGACGGCGGCACCGTAGGCGACGGCCTCGTCGGGGTTGATGCTCTTCTCGAGCTTCTTGCCGTCGAAGAACTCGGACAGAAGCTTCTGGATACGGGGAATACGGGTAGAGCCACCAACGAGGACGATCTCGTCAACGCCGGACTTCTCAATGGCAGCATCCTTGAGAACCTGGGCAACAGGCTCAATGGTGCCGTTGAAGGCCTTGGCGTTCAGCTCCTCGAAACGAGCACGGGTGATCTGGGTGGTGAAGTCCTCGCCATCGAAGAGAGAGTCAATCTCGATGGTGGTCTGGGCACCGGAAGAAAGGGTACGCTTGGCACGCTCGCAAGCAGTACGGAGACGACGGAGGGCACGGGCGTCGCCGGAGAGGTCCTTCTTGGTCTTGCGCTGGAAGTCCTTCTTGCAGTGCTCGAGCAGGTTGGTGTCGAAGTCCTGGCCACCCAAGTGGGTGTCACCAGCGGTAGCCTTGACGGTGAAGACACCGCCCTGGATGTTCAGGAGGGAGACATCGAAAGTACCACCACCCAAGTCGTAGATGAGGACGTTGCGCTCCTTGCCGGACTTGCCAGCACCAAGACCGTAGGCAATGGCGGCAGCAGTGGGCTCGTTGATGATACGGAGGACGTTCAGGCCAGCAATGGCACCGGCGTCCTTGGTAGCCTGACGCTGGTTGTCGTTGAAGTAGGCAGGGACGGTAATAACGGCCTTCTCGACCTTCTTGCCGATCTTAGTCTCGGCGATCTCCTTCATCTGTTTGGGGTGTTAACATGTTGCGTCGCACAAACTTGGCGCCTGGCGTACAAGCCGAGCAGCAGAAGAAACGTACCTTGAGGAGAACCATGGAGGAGATCTCCTGGGGAGAGAAGGTCTTGGTCTCGCCGAGGTAGTCGACGGAAACCTTGGGGCTGCCGTTGTCGTCAATGACCTTGAAGGGCCAGGACTCCATGTCCTTCTTGACGGTAGGGTCATCGAAGCGGCGACCGATAAGACGCCTGTGAAGGAACGGCTAGTCAGCAAAGTGTTTGGTGATGGAAATTTTTTCGGCTGCTTTTGTTTTACCCCTCCTTGGGCGGGGAAAATTCCCGTCGGCCCAGAGAGAGGCTTCAGAGCAGCGAAAGACACAGGCGCGGCTACTCACTTGACATCGAAGACGGTGTTGATGGGGTTCATAGCAGCCTGGTTCTTGGCAGCCTCACCGATCAGACGCTCCTTGTCGGTGAAGGAGACGAAAGAAGGGGTGGTGAAAGAACCCTGCTCGTTGGCAATGATCTCGACATTGGTACCCTCGTACGTCGCAACGCAGGAGTAGGTGGTTCCTTTAATGAGGAAGACACAATGTTAGCCTTTCTGGTTTCTGCGCTGTGTAGATGGTGTTTGCCCGTGGGCGCTGAGTGGTGATGGGATTTTTTTTTGGCTGATGTGTGGTGGTTTGTGGTGGCGATGATCGGTGATGTTTCTTCACCCCGCAAAGAGGGCCGACAAGAAGGGCATCATAACGATGAGGAGGGGTTGCGCAACTTACCCAAGTCGATGCCAATGGCACCATCGTAGACCTCGTCCGCCATTTTGAAGAATTTGGGATATTGCACAAGACAAAGTCGACCTGTGTGAGGGGTGGAGGAGGGAAGGTAAGGTTGGAAGATTGCGCGGAGGAGGAAGATATGTGAAAGAGGGCGGGCGGGGACGTGGGGTCCTTTCAAAAGAATTTCTCTCTCGCACTCAACACAACCGAACAGAGATTTTGTCAAGGCCGGCAAAAAATAAATTTCGACTTTTTTTTCTGGGCCGGGGCCCCACCAACCCCCCCTCTAGCGTGAGACCGGCCTAGCGCAATACCACAAATTTCGAGGGCGGCGAGGAATTTTTGCCCTTTTTCCCGCCTGGCTTGGTGGGCTTATCTTATCGGACCCCTGTCCACCTTGGTTTTTTTCTTCCTTTCCCCTCGCTTCGCCCTCAGCTGCTGTTGAATTGGACTTCAATGTGTAGGAGAGGGAGGTGCACGGCGGCTATTCAATGAGGTGGTGGCTGGGATTGCCATCGTTTGAATTGGCCAGGTTACCTCCAGATACTCGTCTGCTAAAACGGTCATTGGTGCTGTGACTGCCCGGCAACGGTCAAATGTCTGTACCCAGGCAGGTCGCGAGAGAGTCTCTCCTCTATCAGGACCTTACAGCAGTGACTTCCGGGTGAGTATCCGTCTGATACCGTGACAATCCGACTGCCTACGAGTCGTCCTCTGATTTTGCCATCCCTCTCTTGCCGCCGCCCAACTCTCGGCCCCGACATTGCTTCTCTCCCCGCCTGACTCGGCTTGAGCAAGCAACCCAGATGCCTGGCAGTGGACTTCCGGCCTCCTGTGGCAACACAACAGGAGAGCCCTCCCTCCTAGCGGCAAACCAGTCTCAACTCCTATTTTGTCCCGAGTCTGCAACCTGAAGCCCGTCATGCGCATGTCGGGCATCCCGACAGTCGGACCTCGCCCGCAGCGACCCCTCTCTCTTGCTGCCCGGCCCTGTGTGATGTGCCTATGTCCTACGTATCCGTCTGCACGTGGCAGCCATAGTAGACTTAGGTAGCATGGAGCCTCTCGTTCCCCTCAGGCGTCTTTTAAAGGGTCCTGCCATACTTGTCAATATCCGCTAAACGATTGGCTCTCCTGTGTTGCCCTCGCTGTTCAGACGAACGTTCAGCGCTCCCCGACTCCCCTCAAGACATTCCGTTGACGTTGGCTGAAAGTGGGCTTCGAGAACCATTTGATGCGCATTGATAGGCTAATCTGACCACGGGAATCTCAAATCTGTGCGGCCCTTGTGCTTGAGAGGGGAACTGGTGGATTCGCAAGCGCTTGGACGAGGTTTGCCGATAGTTGTCTAGGGAACACAACCCAACCCTGAAGCCCTTCTCCCCCACCATCACGCCCATAACTTCGCTCACCGCTCTGCAACATAAGCAACTTGCGGCTTTATTCTTGTCACTTGACGATTTAGTCAACCATCAGCGCCGATGGTTTAGTGGTAAAATTCTCCGTTGCCATCCAGTAGCGTCGGGGAGCCGGGGGTTCGATTCCCCCTCGGCGCAACTTTTGCTTTTGCTCCCTCCCTAACGCTCACCGGAGTTGTACAGATGTAGATGATGATGACCTCAAGCAGTTCAGCAGGTGGTTTTGTTTTTTACGTGTCACTTGAAACAGCAGTGGTCAAGACTGCAGACCTGATTCTCATAAGAACTAATAGTAATGCTGGAGTGTAAAATCTTTTAGAGCGGTAAGTAACGTGTATCCCATTGCTGTCTATCACAGTTGAGATGTAGTAAACGTGCTACGGTAGGCAATGCGAACAACTTGGACGGTTGGCATGTTCTATGTTGAGGAATAAATGAATGAATAAAGTCTAGCCCAGCTTGCTTCTAGCAAGCAACCCGAACGCCATCAATCTTACAAAACGTAAAAATCAAATCGTTGCCGTTGTTGTTTTCCTTTCTGGTATCCCAAACTGCTGCCATAGAGCAGTCAATTGTTGAGAAGTACTCATGTCGTATTTCTGCCAAACCTGTGCAACGAATTTGTGAATCACAAATAGTATCCCCAAAAGCCATAAAGCTGCTAGAATGCGCATCACTAACTCATTGAGGAAACGCCGGAAAGCAAGAGGGCCTGCGCGAAGACGTTTAGCAAGGGATGTCTTCGGTTGCAGAGTCATGGAGTACTCCATCAGAGACCATTTGAATACCTCGTCGTCGGCGTCCGGATCCATCAGCCCGAGATAGTAGACCACACGAGTGTCCGCAAGCGTAGTGACGGTATGGCCAACCGCCTCTCCGTCGCACTCGACTGACTTGATAATGTCCAGACGAGGGACCACGCATATCATTACCCTCGCAATCCTAGCTGGCGATGCGTTTTGAGTATTTGATCCCAAGGCCGACGAGGCGTCTGCAGAGGCCGCAAGAGCGCGTTGGAGCCCTGCTGGACACAGTTCGATCTGGTCAGGACAGTACTGGTCGCCCGGGTGAAGCCATGTGAACTCGAGCACGGAAGAAGCACGCTGCTTGTGCACGGCGAACCAACAGGCATATGCCAGACAGTTGTGTATCTCCTGGTAGATCGTTTTGATGTCGGGCATGTCCTGGTCTGGTGGCCATGTTCGTCTGACCCAGTTGAGTACTGGGAAGATGAGCGTTAACAGCCTCATGGCTACCTTGTCAACACTCGGCCAAAAACATTGCGGCATGCCGTGAGAGTGGCCGAGCATCATCTCCACAAG
This sequence comes from Colletotrichum fructicola Nara gc5, assembly GCF_000319635.2. Classification (NCBI taxonomy): domain Eukaryota; kingdom Fungi; phylum Ascomycota; class Sordariomycetes; order Glomerellales; family Glomerellaceae; genus Colletotrichum; species Colletotrichum fructicola. The sequence continues at coordinate 2,220,353 of NW_027094057.1, forward strand.
TGTTGATCTGAGCCTTGAGCGTCGGATGCCTACAGGTGACTTCATTAGCGATTCTGTTCAATTCAATAATGCGCAAGCTTGGCTCACCTCCATCGTGACAATAGTCAGAGTCCTGAGCATGAAGCTGCTCGGCCTGTTTCTTGGTCGCCCCGAAAAGAAGCTCCGAGAACACTTGCTCTTCAAGGACTAGCATGATGACGGCCCGCATCACGCAGAACCGTTTAGCCTTGCTTGTCATGAGGTCCTCCCACGGAGTTGGGTCCATTGGGTCTGGCCGGGCGACCATGCCGACGATACGCTCAAGATGGAACTTTTCGCCATGATATTTGCGGGTTGCAGCCCAGACGGAACCATCTGGAGGAAGATCTCCGCACCTGAAGAGATTTTTGACCAGATGCTTGATATTGGAGGCAACAGAAGCATAGTGTTCCGTGAAGAATTGGTCGTCTAGTCTCTGAGATGGAGTGATCCATTGCAAGTCTAGGCGTCCGGGCTCAAAACCGCGCAGGTCGTCCAGATTTAAATCCTGCCTCCGAGGCAAAGGAAACAGGGGCGGTATATGCTGGCCACTATTGTTCCTTGGTGGTTTTGAAGCATTCTTGCTTCCTTGTGAGTTCGAGGAAGACATGGCACGAGCGCACCTAGTGAGTTCTGACGCTAGATCTTGAATATTCTGACGGCAAAACTGACGGGCTGTTAGACTTGAGTGTAGATGTTGGTTGTGATACTGATTTGCATATTCGCTTTGGGCGCGAGCACGAACTTAAGAAGGATAGGCAATAAATCCAGCAACTCAGTCCTATTCATCGTTCTCGATCTCCTCAATGACGGGCTTCATCACGAGAGCAATGTTCTTTCTTGAACAGTCAGCCCTCTTTGAATGCACAAAAGGCAGATGTCATCTTTGTGCCCTGCTTGAACACAATCTTCCTCGCTATATCGACCGCGTTGAGATGGGAAGCACGATGATCTCTTGGTCAAGTAGCAAGAAGCCGCCGAAAAATGGCCAAAGAAATATCATCAACAAAGGCGGCCATGTTTCTCGCCGCCCTGCATTCTTCAGCCACAGAACACGAACGGAAGCGGAAGAAGAAAAAAAAGTTTGCCCTGATTTATTCTTTTCAGGGCAGTAAGGGTGGCCTCTCAATATCATTCGACGAACTACGTCCTTGCCCGAGATGGCAACATGAGCCGATGTTGACCTGGGGCAGATCCCCTGAGGCTTGTTTCGACGGGAGTACCCTTCGTGTTTCAGCCGTTGTCTCCGTCGGCTTCTCCACGCAATGGGCGATTATGTGCGGGAGGTAGCAGGAGAAAGTCCAGGCTAAAAAATGAGGAATAACCAAGTGAGGTCAAGGTGTATTGCAAGCAAAAGCTGAAAGTGCGGATTGACTCAGGTCGAGTAAAGTGCATGGATGGATCACCTAGGTTACTTTGGAGCCAGGGAAAAGCTTCTGGAAAAGTTCGGTGCAGCCCGACGAGAAAGACGACGCTCGCACCCCGAAGACGAAAAATAAATCTCGAAACAGGGGTGCGTCCTTGAGCGTAGGAAGGGGCAGGAGAAGGGGCTGAAAATGAGTCGGTTCTGGCAAAGTCGCCGTTGAGAAGCTTGCAAGGGACATGTAGCTGGCAAACAAATCAACAAGACATGATACCTGGCTGTGCTCCCTCTCTGAATGCTGATTGTATTCTTTCTGTACAACCTGAGTAATGATAATTTTGCATTGGTGGCAGGCGTTGACCAAGGAGCGTTGAGCACTGCAGGGCTTAAGCCAGACAAAGAGACACGGATTGGATGGCATCAAACTTTGAATTCCAAGTCTCTCCTGGGCAGCACCGCCCTGACAGACGTGACGGCCTGGAAGACGGCCCAAGGTCTGGTCCCAGTCAAGGCCAGGTTTACGGAAGTTTAAGCAGCCCAGTGGATGCATCTTGCTCCAATGGCCTCGCCTGTCGGATGACAACCTTGCCCGCTAAGAAACTGTGTCGTGTGGTGAGTGGTGACTGGCGAGGAGGTCCATTGCGCATCGCCCTAACAACCCACCGACTGTGTGGGAAGGCCCCGCGGTGTAGTGGTGAGTCTGACGGAATGAGCGAAGCCTTTGGCGAGCTGTGGGCTACGGTGAGGTGGGCGGGACCTGGGTATGTACCTAGGTAGGTAGGTGAGGTACCTGGGCACCTTGCCTGGCCGTGGGAAACTGCTTCACTCCGACGTACGGCAGGCAGGGCAGGCTAACAGGCTCAAGAGCGAGTGCTCTGTCCGAATAGGTACCACACCCGACTTCCCGTCAGAGGTCTAAACCCCACTTTTTATTCTTCCATTCGGTTGGCCCGCCCGCTTGGGCATTTTTTTGCGACTGAAAGCACCACACTGCTCGAACCGTGACTGCTGAGCGCAATCCTTCGCAAAACCTCATCGCAACTTCCTCGTCCACGAGAACGTCACCTTCCGTTTCTCACCTTAATCACTCACCGAGCCTGCCGATATCCGCTGACGTGCCTGGCGCAACGTCGGAACCCCCGCATACTTGGAAGTAGTCAACTGTGAACCCCCACGGTACCTTCCCAACAGCGAGCAAACCGTCCTCACGAGCGGAACCCTCCCACTTTCCTCCTCGAGTCGAAATACCCTCGTCGACCTCGCCCCTCTCCTCTCGCGTCGTCAAACTCCGTCGACATCTTCGCACACATACTCGCCCGTCCGAGTGATACTCAGCTGTCACAACCTCAAAAACATCAACACATCTTCACAATGGCGACCTCCGTGCAAACGCCCACAAACCCCGACCAGCAGGTCGACCTCTCGACCATCCCCATCTCCCCCGAGGGCGCCGAGAAGAGCACCGAGACCAAGGAGAACGATACCGACAAGGACATCACTGTCTTCCACGACAAGGACAACTTCAACGTTAAGCACCCACTTCAGAACAAATGGACTCTCTGGTTCACCAAGCCCCCCAGTGGCAAGGTTCGTACCTTCTCGTTGCAAATGTCGACAAGTTTCACCGCCTAACTTTGGAAATAGGGTGACAACTGGAATGACCTCCTGAAGGAAGTTATCACCTTTAACTCAGTGGAAGAATTCTGGGGTGTCTATGTACGTGCAATCTGCTTCCCTATCCCTCACGACCCCGCCCCCCATTGACAACGTAATGACAGAACAACATCGCTCCCGTCTCCGAGCTGGCCCTCAAGTCCGACTACCACCTTTTCAAGGCTGGTGTCCGCCCTGAGTGGGAGGACGCTCAGAACAAGCACGGTGGCAAGTGGTCTTACCAGTTCAAGGAGAAGCGTGCTGTTCCTATCGATGACCTCTGGCTGCACGTGATGCTGGCTGCCATTGGCGAGACTCTGGAGGGTGAGGACGACGGCGAAGTCATGGGTGTCGTTGTCAACGTGCGCAAGGCTTTCTTCCGTATCGGTGTCTGGACTCGTACTATTGGCAAGAGCATTCCCGGCCGTGGTGACGGAGATGTGGCTGGCGGTAAGGGACGTTCCCAGGATAAGGGCCGTGAGATCCTCCTGAACATCGGCCGCCGTTTCAAGGAGATTCTGAACCTGCCCCCCGGTGAGAGCGTTGAGTTCTCCGGCCACACGGACAGCGCACACAGCGGAAGCAGCCGTGCCAAGGCCAAGCACACTGTCTAGACGGACACGAATTCGAACAACACGACACACGACTTTACCCTGCATTTTACCGGACTTGTTGGCTTCCTCCTCCTTCGAGAAGAGGCCAAATGCGTCTACATGATATCACTCCTCGCATTTCTTAAGCCAACCTTTTGTGTCTGATGCTGGTGGGGAACACCAGGTATCGGGCGTTGCTATGCATCAATGATAACGCATTTTAGGGACGGAAAAGGTTTTCTTATGATAGTCTTGGGAGCCCCGATGAAGGCGTTGCTGAGAAAACAAAAATGGCTTTACTTCTAGACGGCCACGATCGATAGTACATAGGCGGACGCGAATCGGAATAGATACCTAGGTTTTAGGCCAGTCGCCATGTCCCCTATGTGAGACGCTTAGACTTGCGGACATTGCGTCGGACGTCCTACTTCCTTTCACCTTGAGTGACAGCATGCAAGTTGTACTATCTGAGAGAGAACATAATCGATGACGAGGTCGGCAGAATCACCGGACTATTCAACATGAGCGCCGTTGGAACAATTCGTCCCAGCTTGTTCGGACGATCGTGTGAGGGTGGCATGTCTTCTTTTCTCTATCTCAAATCTATGGTTCCCCTACTCGAACAAGTGTGTACCTGTCTACGGATATATGCGCACAGCAAATATTATTACATTTCATCACCGCTAAACTGGTCTTCAAACACGGCCTGGACCAGTTGCTTCTTGTTAATTTTGCCCATGGCGTTTCGCGGGATGTGGTCGACGACCTTGAGGACCTGCGGGATCTTGTAGTTGACAAGCCGATCTCGGAGGGCCCTGCGCATGGCCATGGGCGACCAATGCGGCACGACGTCCTTGTTGAGGATGACGACGGCGCCGACCTTGCTGCCCCACTTGCCCGAGGGGACGGCGACGACAGCGGCCTCGGCCACCTCGGGGAGGGACAGCAGCTCGCGCTCGACCTCGAGGGCGCTGACCTTTTCACCGCCCGTCTTGATGATGTCGGCGCTCTTGCGGCCCTGGATGAAGTACATGTCGCCCTTGGCCCACGAGGCCTGCGCAGCGTTGAGCCCGGCGCCGTCGACGCGGCGGCGCACGGCCACATCGCCCGTCTTGAACCATTTGCCGCGGCCGTCCTCGCCCTCGACGAACTCCTTGGCGGTGGCCTCGGGGTTGCGCCAGTACTCTCTGAAGATTGTGGGACCGCGGAGCTGGATCTCGCCGGAGCGCTCGCGGCCGGTGGCGGGGTCGACGTCCTCGCCCGGGGGGATGACGGCGCCGGTGTCCATGTCGACGAGGCGGGCCTCGACGCCGGGCAGGGGCCAGCCGACGCTGCCGTCGACGCGGTCGGCGAAGTCGAGGCCGCAGCTGAGGGCCATGCCGACCTCGGTCATGCCGTAGCGCTCGAGGAGGACGTTGCCCTTGCTGAGGATCTTCCAGGCCTCCTTGATCGGGGTCGGCAGGGCGGCGGAGCCGGAGATGGCGAGGCGCATGTGTTTCGGGGAGACGGCCTCGCGGGTGGGCTCTTCGGGGTCGAGTGGGAGGGCCTTGTGGGTGGCGAGGAGGCGGGAGTAGACTGTTGGCACGACGGTGAAGAAGGTGATCTTCTCCTTTGGGGGTGGTGCGTGGGTTCCGTTGACACCGTTTGTCCCGTTCGTGCCATTGGTCCCGTTTGTGCCGTTTGAGGTTATGAAGGGTGCGGCGAGGCGCTTCCAGACGGCGTCGGCGTTGAAGGGGAACATGAACTCGATCGTGGAGCCGGCGAGGAGGGGCGTGAGGACGGCGTTGACGGTGCCGTGGATGTGGTGTAGGGGCAAGACGTGCAGGAGGTGGTCTGCCGGGGTGTAGTTCCACGCCTCGATGAGGGACTTGGACTGCGCCGTCAGGACGGACTGAGGGAGCAAGACGCCTTTCTAGGTGGGGATGTTAGCTTGCTGTTCAATATCCAAAATTGAAACTCAATGGCTCTTCCTGCGTACCGGTCTGTTCGTAGTTCCCGAGGTGTAGAGCATCATGCCCGCACCGCCGGCGTCAGGGCTGTCCAGCTCAACCTGCTCGTGCGGGGCACCACCCTGGTGTTTCTCGAGTTCGAGCTGCGCGGGCTTCGAGACGAGCTCTGTTGCTAGGACCTCCTTCGCCTTGGCGGCGAACTTGGCCGAGGACACCAGGAGCGAGGCTTCGCTCTGGTTGAGGATGTATTGGAGCTCGGCCGCGGGGAAGGCCGGCGAGAGGGGGACGGCGATGGATCGGGCTGCGAAGGCGGCGAGAAGGGTTACTGCGGAGAAGCGCATAGAGTGTCAGGAGCAATGTTCGTATTTCAATGGCCTATGTGAAAGGAGGGTTTGGCAGTTATTGCGATCTCTTGGCTTACCTACATAGTCGTAGCTGTTCTCCACCAGGAACGCGATGCGCTCGCCGTTAAGGTCCGGCTTGCCGGACGACTCGAGCAGCTGCTTCCGCGCGCGGCGCACATCGCCGAGCAGCTCACCGTACTTGAAGCGGCGGCCGGAGAGGGAGTGGACGACGGCGGTGGACTCGGGGTCGTGGCGGGAGATGGCGTCGAAGAGGGGCAGCCTCGGGAGGGATGTCGTGGAAGCCATTCTGAGGGATTGCGAGGCGCGCGCAGCGGCAGCGAAGAATCGGGATGTTTTGAGACGCGGGGGAAGGTTGCTGTAGGTTGCGGACGGTACTCCGGCGGCGATGACGGCGGCGGCGGCTGAGGACGGTGTTGTTGGCGATGCTCGGGAGCAGCAGCAGCAGCAACCGGGCCGTCGTGCTACATTCCGCAAACCGGAGGCCAACATGGGTGGGGGAAAGGGGAGGGGGATCAAGATTGATATGCGTCCGTTATCAATTGCGTTATGATTAAGGGATCGGAGGCCGGAGTGGATATTGGGGGGGACGGACCCCGTCGATGTGGTAGGCAAGGCAAGGTAGTGTTGCTCTCGGGAGTCGGGTTAGGTAGGTGAGAGTGCAGTGCAGTGCAGTGCAGTCTGCAGCGTCGTGGTGTATGAGGTGCCGTCGGAACTTTTTTTTTTTTTTTTTTTTTTTGCCCTATCTGTGCTGGTACTGGTAGCAGTGGTAAGTGGTGGTGGGTGGTCTGCGGCGGCGGTGTCAGGTCCCGGATCGGACTTCTCTGCAGGACCGCCGGCTGGATCTGCCGAAGACCGGACGGAAAACTGTGGCTTGCTTAGCGGGGCGTCGAGAAGCTTGGAGCACTCTGAGGTGGTGTGGTTGGTCTGTGATGCGGTGGAACGGTTCTCTGAAGGACAGTGGGAGTCGAGGGTGTGCGTGCGCCGCGGGTACAGTGTGGTGTCCGGCGCAAGTTGTGGTCCACGGAGGCCGTGATGGCGGCTGCTGTGACTTCCATGTTGGTGAAGGACCGTGGTGAGGTGAGGTGAGGTGAGGTGAGGTGAGGTGAGGTGGGTGGAGATGCCCACCATTCCAAGTTCATCCAATGTCGTGGGACGCGGGCAGGGTATGAATGAAGATGGGATAATCAGATGTTCCAGTCCAGTCTCTACACCAGCACGGCGGGCAGCAAACACCATCGTCACATCGTCACATCCATGGAAACAGTCAACAACACTACTACATCACCGCAGCACGCCGAGCGTTGAGAAACGTTAGTGGGGACCGTTTGAGGCGGCGGACCTTTGGGATGAGGTGCCTATCCGTCCCTCCATCGCGTAGCGTCCCATAGGGTTCCATTCTGTAGCTCAAGAGGGATGAGACGGACAGAAATGGGGGTGAAGTTGAGAAGAAGATGAAGGACAAGGCAAGACGTGTGCCTCTGTGCGCATGTCGGCTACGTATCCGTACATCTTGATGCTGCCCATCTCTCCTGTCGACTCACCTTCCTCACCGTCGGTACTTCGGCTCGCTCTGCTCATGTGAGGCCGTTGCTGCTGCTGCTGCTTTCTCCTGCTTGATGCTTGCTACATCCTGCTTGCTGCGCTTCTTCTGCTTCTGCCGCTGCAGAACGGCGCCGCAATCACACGTCACCACCGCACTTTCACTCCTGGACTCTTGGAGTTCCATGCAAGGCCCACGTCGTCCTATTTAGAAGCTCAGTTATTCTCCGCCCTCGTGCATTGGCGACATTGTGAATCAACAACAGATAGAAAGTTTGGGACGGCCGACGGGGGCGTTTGGGCCTTGCTTTGGGTGCTTGGGGGATGGGAAGGGAAAAGCAGATATCTGGACACGCCTTTTTTTGTGATCAGGTGCCAATGGTGCCTTGCGCTAAAGCGGAGCTGTGCTGTGGTGCCCGCAAGGCCTCGTGCTCGCAGATGTCAGAGGAAGGGATGCGCGGTGACGGTGACGGTGACGAGGGGGGACGGTGACGGGGGTTGGGAAACACGCGGTGAGCGTTTCTCTGCGTGCGTCCTCTGCCGCCAGCAAGTGAGTGACTCCTCTGAGCTCTCTCCCAGAGGACACTAGCCTCTCCCACTCCGCGCGGGCGGTATGCAGCCCATGCTGTGGACGGTCAACAAATGTTCGAGATGGTCACCGCGTTGGACCCCCCGGTTCGTTTCTGTCCAACGTCTTCCAATGGCTTTCTAGCCTTCTTCCAGCCCGGCCCACCCTGCGCACTAAAATCGTAAATGTGACTCCTCATCATCCCTTTAACGTCCATTGGGATGTGACGGGACCGGCATGGGGAGGACACACCACGGGTTTTGACAGGGGGCAGATGGTCCGTGGAAAGAAGCAAAGAAGAAGGGCGGTGGGCATAACAGCGAACCAGAATCCAATGCAAAAGCAAAGCTAACCACCTCACCTCACACTCACACGAGGAAGGCCTGGCGCCAGGCCCGGGGTGTGTACTATGGTAGGCAAGAAGCTGAACCCAAAGGTGTCAGCCAAGCGGCGGGAACACGGGGAGAAGGGGGCGGAAAAAAAGTAACAAAAAAAAAAAAGAAGGTGAACCATGGAAGGGCACGGCTTGGAGGGGCGATGGGCACATCTGGCACCATGGACCTGGTTGCAAAGAACAGCCCGACCCAACCCGTGGGCCCGGCCAGCGAAGCCGTAGAGAACCTGGAAACGCAACGCTCATCAGTGTGGATGGATGATGGAGAGAGTCTGAGGTGAAGTTTTCTGTAAAACAAACGCCCCCCGTGCCCTCCCACTCCCACCCGACTCTCCTCCCCGGCCGCCGCTCCCTTGTCTTCCCTGGGCTCTGGAAAGACTGGAGGTGAGTTCCCTGGGAGTGGGGTCCGCCGGTTACCAACCGGAAGGACAGAGGCGCGCTTCCCGGCCCGCTGATTGGCCGGCATCCCGGTGCCATGTTGCCTGCCAAGGCCATCCCGCATGCCGCTCTTTTCTCACCGACACACCGAAACTTCTTCTGGACCCCTCACCCCCCGTCCCGGGGTGTTTGACGAAAATCTGCTGCCGCACCTCTCTAATTTTTTTCTCCTCCCATACACGCACACGCACGCACACAACAACAACCTTGCAACCGTACCTGAAGCCTTACCGCACATTCGGTCTACGCTACACACTCCACGTCCATCCTCTCTGTCGCCTCTTGCTCCCCGTACCCGTACCAGTCCACACCGCGCCCTCCGTACCTAAACCGAAAAAAGCTGTTGGGCTAGCAAATCCCTATCCAGTACACGCGCGCAACTTTGCTTATTCCCTGTCCTTGTCTTGTCTGTTCCTGGCCCTGCTTGCCTGCTCGATTGCTTGCTTGCTTGTTTGCCGTGACCTTGACCTCCGCCGCCGTGTCTCCATCCACTCTTTCACCACACGCTCTCTCCAAGGTACGCCAGGACACCTTGCTCACCTCCTTTTTGCGACACACGCCTTCATACTACTTCAAGTCCCTCCCTCTTCTCTCCTTCTTTTCTCCTTTCCCCTCTCTTCTTATTCCCCATGAACACATTCCGCCCCTTCGTCGGCAGGATTGGGAGTTTGACCGGAGGATTCACTACAACACCAACAACACTACACATACCAAAGACCTACACTCAAATACCGATACCAATGTTGCGCAGATACGCCCTCGGTTTCTCGGCTAACGCCAGACCGCCAAACATGTCGTCCACCACTCCCATCGAGGACACAATTCGCGCCAAGGTACGAACGTTTCCCCCTCCAAGTCGACGAGACGAAAATGTTTGCTGACATGCTCCCAAAAGGTCACCGCCGCTCTCTCTCCCTCCACCCTCGAAATCTACAACGATTCCCACCTTCACAGCCACCACAAGGCCATGCAAGGCCAAACCTCCAAGGAGACACACTTCAGGTGAGCATCCCCCGCGAGGGGTGTAGCAACGGGCTTCCTTTTACTTACACCAATGGCCTCACAGACTGGTCATCGTTTCCGACGCCTTCGGCACCAAGATGCAATCCGCCCGCCACCGCATGATCTACGCCCTGCTCCGCGAGGAGATGTCCGGCGAGGGCGGCATCCACGCCCTCCAGCTCAAGACCCTGACGCCCGAAGAGGAGGAGAAGCAGAGAGAGGCAAAGGCGGCCAAGGCCGCCGCCAAGCAGGCCGAGGCTGAGGCCCAGTCGTCCGACGACTCTACTTGAACAAAGAGGGAAAAACAACGACGACGAAGATGAGATGACTTTTTTTTTTAAACCAAACCACGGCAACGAACAAAAACGAATACCAAATATCGATATGAGAGAAACGAACGACCACACCAGTTGGGAGAAGACGAATGATGGGGCAAAACCAATGGGAAAAATTTCACACCACCGGGCATTTTTTTGGTGTAAACTGTAAAACGGAGTCATGCTTGCTTGCTGCGACGAAATCACACAACTTTTTTACGAACGAATCGGATAACGAACGCCAATTTGTAACGGGATTATCGACTTTGGCAAATGTTTTCTACAAGGGGCATTTAGATACCTTCAAGACTCTTCAGAGAGCCGGTCGCGCGAAAAGCACCACTAGATCCAGTCTAGACAGATTGATTGCCTGAGCAATTCAGAGTTGACTTTTGCTTTCAGAGTACCATAACTGAGTCCGTACCATTATAGTCTAATACAACTCTACAAATATCACAAGCTTGGGGTATCATACATGTGTAACACTGAAGACATTTTCCTCTTTCTCATCCCGCGTGAAGCACCAAACAACTTCCTCCCAAGTAACATGGAAAGAACCAAATCACACCTAACGTCACCGTCATGTGAATCGTCGGGCATCAGACAAGCTGCGTGTTCCTGGAACACCCTCCGAAGACAGCTTAAGCATCCCCGCCTTTAGGCGCAGGAGTGGATCCAGGAAGACGTCCCTGCTTGAAAAGCTTCGCGATCTTTCTTCTGTACGCCTCCTGTTTTTCCTTCTCCGTTTTCTTCGGCTTCTTGACTCGTGCGTCTTGGGTAGAAGCGGAGAGGGTACTCCGTGCCGGGCTGCTAACCGCAGGACGCGAAGGAGGGCCGAAATCGAATGAAGCGGGTAGAGTTCGACGCACGGCAGTCTTCCCCGCTCCCGATGTCACTTTGTTTCCAGGAAAGGCGGCCGCGGTCTTCGGTGCTGGCGGTGGCGTCTCTGCAACGGTTCCAGTCCGCCGTCTCTCTGACAAGGTCCCATTCGCTTGGTCGATGGCGGGGACCTTCTGTGGAGTAGACCGATCAAGAGGGGAAGTACGATGGGCTGTTGGGCTCTCATGCTTGATAATCTTCTCTGGACCGGCCGCTTGGACTGATGTAGGGCGAGATCGCGGGTGGCTCGAAGCGAAAACCAGATCATCATTATTTGAAGTAGGTGACTTTTGACGTCGCAGCGTTGGTGTGATTGGAGAGACACGACGCGGAGGTTCCTCGGCTGCCATTCGTTGTTTGCCTTTGTCTTGTCGGCTGGGGTCCAGTTTTGGTTCGGGTAGAGAGGCTTCATCGCTGGTCTGCTCTCCAATTATGGGAGCCTGAACGACCTCTGATGCAGCTTGCACCTCCCTAGGCGAACGCAAACCTTCAGCAGGCGAGCGGGGGACCGTAGTGCCAGAGGCGCTGGGTGGTTGCTTCGTGTCATCCTTCCTCATACTGGCTACTGGCAACGTCGGTGAAGCGTGCTTTCTCGCCATCGAGACATTCGCGGCCGGCCTCTGCGGCGTTTCAAGAACAATTGGCGAAGACGAAATTCCATCCAAGAGCCATTTCTTGGCTTCTCCGACCTCTTCGGAGTAGATTTCGAAGATTCGATCCAGATTCTCGGCCGTTACCACTTCCTTCTGATAGACGGGCCGGTCAACATTGGCCACGTACCATCTTATGGCTGACATTGGCTTTGCAATAGAGGACGACTTATCTACTTCATCCATATATGAAGTGTAATCGTCCACGAATGCCCGGATGAAGTCATCGTACAGCCATTTGGGAAGCTGATGCTTGCGCTGAAGTCCCTTGACCACAATGCACGCCCTGACAAAATCGGCAACACTCCCTGTGAAAGACGGGTATGCGTTCTGGAAAGCCTTTGCGGGTTGCTGCGAGAAGCATTCCAAGGTTTCCTCTCTAGGAGCATGCAATGGAAGCAACATGTTGCCTGATTTCGCTGAGTCGTTTTCTGCGTTCTCCACAGCCGCTTCGTCTCTGACGGGAGCTGCGACTGCAAAAGGCTCGCCACTTGGTTGGCGTTGTAGCGCAGTAGGGTTGGCGGTTTGCGCAGCTCTTCTCTCTCTTGCCAGTCGTGAAGCCTTCGCCAAAGGCTCAAGAGCTTCGTGATTCAGATCTTCAGGAAAGGAGAGCTTTCCATTGGTTTGCTTCGAGATTGTGCGGTAAAGACAGCCGTCGGGTTCAGCCCATAGACTCAAAAGATCAACTCCTCCATCAATGGCTAGCTTGGTGATATTCTGCAAGGTCTTGAGACTGCTGAAGGAAAGAGTGGATCGATACTCCTGCAAAAGCGGCGGAAGCCAGTCGGACTCCGCCCAATTGTCATTCAACCACTGGATGAGTTCCCGTTTGTCATCTGCCTTCTTCCAACGTACGGGATCGTCCATACTCACGCGTAGCACTGGCTTTTCCATGCCAATAGTCTCCTCTTCAGCATCTTCTATGATCATGGGATCCCGTTCCTCTGCAATTGTTGCCCTCTGCTCGTCTGTAGTTGTGGCCTCCGGGAGACCTGTGCTTGACTTCGAACCCGAAGGTTCTGCTTGTGAAGCCAAGAAATTCTCAGCTCCTGGAGCGCGGGCGAGGGTTCTGGGAGCACCCGGGGTATCGTGAACAACTTGGGGCGCTTGAGCGGACTGGTGGGAGTCGGCCGCGTATGTCGAGGCGATGCAGGGGCCTGATGATACCGGTACACGATTCTCTCGGGGCTGAGAAAGAGGAATCGTAGGCAACTCATCTGGCGTTGCTTCGAGCGGGCGATCAGCAGTGGATGCCCCAGGGGAGGAATCGAAGGTGATGAGTTTCATGTTTCGCCTCTCCTTAGGAGTCGATGATTTGAAAGTCATTCGCCCGTCATTATAACTTGATGGAACCATGCTTCCTTGTCCGCACGGGGGGCTGGTGGCAGCTTCAGACCTCGTCAAAAGGTGGGCTGCGATTCGATTGATGGGCGGCGTTGCTTGGAAAAGTGCGTTCGGAATGGCTGTCTCCAGTTCGTCTTCGAACCCGCCGCTGCTGGATGGGAATTCCTCAACACGGCGGCGCTTCAAAGTTGGCTGAGGAAAGTTGGCCGGTGGATCGAAGCGTTTGGGGGCAGGTATGCTTGGTGATGAAAACTGGGGAGGACTGCTTGGGAGGTTTGCCGTTGCTGCTGTGGCAGGAAGCTGACTTTCGATTCCGATTTGAGACTTGATGGAAAGGGTCGGAGATGCAGGTTGGTTGGCCGAATGTCGAGGGCGTTCTGGAGATGAAGGCCAGGAGACCGGGGTTCCTGGAGGAGAGGAAGAAGATGAAGAAGACTGCCCATGGTCAGAGAAGTTGTGAACAACAGCTGGTCTTGCGTTTCCCGTCGGGGAAGGCACACTCGAGACAGGTGCTCTTGGCTTCTGTGCCGGGGGTGGAAGGGTACGGGCTGCGTGGAATTCTCTGAGGCTTTCAAGGACCCCGGCAGGGAGGTTAGGTGGTCCATTGGTGTCTTTGTGAGATGTGAACCAGGAGCCAGGTCTGTCAAGGAGCTTTTGCTGGTCCTTGGGCACCTTTGCAAGGTTCCGGCTGATGGTGTTACCTTCACTCAGAAGTGCTTTGAAGGACTGAGGCGCGGAAGAGCCCGGACTGCCTCCCAGACCAGTCATTGTGACAATGGATGTGATCTATGTTGGTGGGAGGGAAAAACTGTGCTGATTGGCATCTGTGCTGCAAGTGTAGATCGCCTCACTTTGGCGCAAGTGCCTGGGTTGATGCTGGTAAGGGTGTTGGAAATGATCGAGAGAAAGGTCAACAAATGGGAAACTTGTTGACTTCGGGGACCTGAACTGGAAACGGATGGGTCTGGTCAGAAGTTAAAGTCACCAATCCAAGCCTCAACCTGAGGTGGCCCAGAGAGGTATCACTTCAAGTCGTTACCCCGTGGACGACGGGACTTGTTGAAGAGCTGGGCGGGTGGGAAGCTTGCTGGAGGTGACGCGCCGGAAACGCGTTTTTTGGTGTCAACCCTTAAAGTCCCCTCCAGCGTGCGCCTACCTGAGGTCACATAGCGACATGCCTGGCACTGCGGGGTCCTGGCTGACAGCCCGCCCGACTTGGGGACGTGGGGCAGCACTGATTAGGTAGCACTTGGTCCGAGCTCTGGTTTCTGAGGGAAGACACCACGGCATCTGGATCAAAGGTGCGCAATTCCAGAGGCAGAGGCAGAGTACGTACCTTGTACAGGTGGGTCGCAGTGGCCGCTGGGCAAGTGTCGGAACGGGTACCGGGTACATCCACATGCACTGCTACTACCGCCGCAACGGCTCTTGATCCGTCCTACGAATGCCCCCCAAATATCCCCAAAGCCAACCATTTTAAGGCATCACTCTTGGTAAGCCCGGCTGTACAACGCAGACCTTGTATCTTGGACTTACCGACTGCCAACTGCCCACTGCACCACCACCACCACCACCTGCTTCGTCATCCCCGTTTGACGATTCCACCAACTTGGCAGCCGCTGGGCCACCCGGGCCTAGACCTTGACGGGATAGTGCTTGCTGGCTCACGGATGGTCCGTCTCTAAAAAGAACCCGGTGCCGACTTGAAGACATTAGCTCCCACTGCAGACTACCTAAGCGTGCTAGGCATACATACCTACCTTAGACGACACACCACACCCTTTTCTCCTTCATCGCCCTACCTACACAACTACCTACAGCCTGACCTACACCTTCGCCACGTCGTTTCTCCTCCTCGTCACCTGCGCCCCTCTTTGGACCCTTGATCTCGCCCGAGACCACCGACCCTGTCGAGACGATCCGATACTTGCCTTCGCATAAATACCACGAACACGAGAGCCTTCTTCAACGGGCCCCCGCCGCCGAACGCGTCTCTTTCATCCGGCGCATTGCGAACACACACTGTACGACCCGGGCAGGACTAGACGACGAGGAGAAGGACTGGCGTTGGAAGCTTCTCACGACACCGCATTTTCTCTCCGCCGTTATGTCACTCTGAGGTCCGGCTACGCATACACTGCCTCCGATGTCGTAGCGACCCCCACGAATCCTTCATAGCCTAGCTGTTCTATCTCTGCCTCTGCGCAAGATGGCCAGCAACACCACCCCGAAAGTGAACTCTCCCGCGGTCCTCTCGACGCCCCCGGGCTTTAGGAGCCGCCATGACTCCATCAACTCAATATCTACCGCCTCGCAGGCCGATAAAGACCAGCTGGCCCATACTCTCAACCGGATACATACGTCAGCGAGCCAGTCCGACTCTCTGACAACCTTCAACGATTTCGCTCCGCCTCCCGCCTCCCTCCCCACGACGGAAACCAAGGCGCTGACTGGCGAGCTGGTTCAGAACGGGCTCAGTGGTCTGTATAGTCGCCTGAAAGAGGCCGTCGGTGCCGTTGGAGCAAGGACACAGGATACGGATGATGCCGACAGTTTCGACGCGGCGTCGAAGCGTAGCACTAGCACGGTCACCTCGACCAAGACTCCGGCAGCCTCCCTTGCTCGCGTCGAGAGTGCTGTCACGAGCTCTTCTTTCAACTCTAATGATGGGCCCATGACGGCGACCACCTCTTCGGGAGTAAATACCGCCATGTCGGATAGCCAGTCTCAGCCCCCTCAGTCCTCCAAGGCCACCTCCATATCTGCCATGACAGCATCCAAGTCAAGCACCTCGAGCCGACAAAGTATGCCCAGTGTTGCCAAAGCGTCAGCAGTCACGGCTATCAACCCGGAGGTCGCGCCCGCCACGGCGACAAGAAGCCTGCCGCTCGCAGAAGACGGTCCTAGTCGGTCATCTGGCAGGCGCAGCATCAGCAAGCCTGATCCTCGACCACTTGTCATAGGCTCCGACAGCTCCCATAAGTTTGACGTTCTCGAGCCCAAGCCAACCGCCGCCATAGATCGAAGCCATGCAAGCTCCCGGCTGGTAGGCGTTGATGGACCTGCTGAAAAGCCTCTGAGCCCAATCAAGGCCAATGCTCCGCCGCTACCTAAGTTGCAAACGACGGACCCTCGATCACCAGTGTCTTCGGCTGCATCAATGCTTATCGCGCCTAAGCGACCGGCGGTTATTGATCGAATCAGCCGCTCAAGATCGCCTGGGTATGCGCCTTCAAGATCATCGTCTATGGAGCATGTCACCGCGGAGCCAAGCCCAATTAGCACCTCGGCACACGATTCAGTGTATCATGACTCTTTCGCTCACGACTCTCAACCGAAGCATGGAAGGACTGGGGTACTCCGAATTCCTGGGACAACGACTAATGAAGGCGCGCCAGAGCAAGTCAACGCCAGGCTCGATCGTATGCGGCGACAAGTGCTGAGCAAGGAGTTCTGGATGGCGGACGAAACGTGCAAAGAGTGCTTCATCTGTGGCCAGCCGTTCTCGGCATTCAGGCGGAAACACCATTGTAGAACTTGTGGCTGCATCTTCGACTCCAAGTGCACTTCCATCATTCCGGCCTCAAAGTTTGGAATGACTGGTACTCTGCGAGTATGCAAAACATGTCTGAAAGTCATCAACCAGCGGCTTTACGAAGGAAGCGGCTCTGAAGACTCTGGTGATGACTCATTTCTGCCGGCTATTTTCCGACAAACCAAGGCGACCCCCAAGGTCACGCAGGCCGAAGCTGAGGTTGAAGAGCCCAGTTTTGCGGACAAGATGGAGGGCTTGAATGACGCCAGATCTGTTCAGACCCCAATGATGGCCATTCCTGCCACCAGACGAATCAACGACTCGAACAGGAACTCTGCCATTCTTGAGATTGATGCGCCGCAACTAAGTCGTCCGAGCTCGTCTCGCTCACTCAGATCTCTGACCTCCGCGAACCGTCCGCAGTCGTCAGGTCACAAGCGCCATCATTCAAAACATCATAATAACTTCCTGGCACGCTTTAAACCAATGCCAGCGCCAGATGTTAACAGCGCTCCCTTCCGCAAAGGCATTACCGATGAAATGACCAAGAAACCAAAGTACCCGGCATTTCACGATGACAATATCATCGACCCAGAATTGGCTGCCTACATGTCAGACGAGTCCAGTGGTGACGAGCAAATGAGCATATTTGCTACAATGTCAAGTGCTGATCTGCAGCCGTCAAGTTACGATCACGAAAAGTCCAGTTTTGGGCCATTCTTGAGCGCGGGCAGGAGACACAGGCTCGGCCGAGGAGAAAAAAGTGTCAGTGGCTTGAGTTTCACGAGTCGAGGAATGGATGACAACGCCGGCTCTGGTAGCCTCATTGGCCATGGTCGGCCAGCAAGGAGACGCAATCTCAGCAATGTGAGCCATCAAATGCGGTCTCCACGTCCGAAATCTGGAATATTCAAAGGACCCTCGGCATCTAACGAAAATGTCTTCACTATCGAGAATCCCGCCATAGAAGCTACTAAGCTGACCAGGAGTGACTCCATGCAAGACGACAAGCAGCCGCAGGTGGAGCTGAACCCGTCGAGCATGCTCCATGTGAAGAAACTCCTACATCAGTTGCTCGAAGATTCAGGAATTCCCAACGTACCCGCTTGGGAAAGGGCTCTAGTTCCGATCTTGCTTCAATGTACGGATGACGTTACGCCCGACATTAGGGCTGGCGACGATATGGACATCCGCCATTACGTCAAACTCAAAAAGATTCCGGGGGGCAAGCCAGGCGACACCAGCTACGTCTCCGGCGTCATCTTCACCAAGAACCTCGCCCTGAAGAGCATGCCTCGCCGCATCATCAACCCACGTATTGTCATCGTATCGTTCCCTATCGAATACCAGAGGCACCAACAGCATTTCATGAGCCTCCAGCCAGTCATCGAACAAGAAAAGGAGTTCTTGCGAATCGTCGTCAATCGCATCATCAATCTGCGCCCTCAGCTACTGCTCTGCGAAAAGTCTGTTTCTGGTGTTGCTTTACAGTATCTTTCTGAGGCTAATATCGCGGTTGCGTACAACGTGAAACCGTCAGTGATTGAAGCCGTATCACGGTGTGCGGAAACAGACATTATTTCTTCGCTCGACATGCTCGCCTTGCAGGTCCAGGTTGGAAGGTCTGGCGGCTTCGAGGTCAAAACCTACGTCAACAAAAGCTATCCGGGCAAGAAGAAAACATACATATTTTTGTCGGGCTGCTCCGAGAAGCTTGGCTGCACCATCGCCCTCCGTGGGGACTCTACTGAAGTCTTGTCAAAGATGAAGAAGATCACGGAGTTCATGGTCTACGTCGTCTACAACTTGAAGCTGGAAACATGCTTGATGCGAGATGAGTATATCCAGCTGCCCGCTGAGATCGATGAAGCATCTTCATTGGCATCATCCCTTCGTCAACCTCCGGAGGATGCTCCGCGATCTCTAAGCGCGTCCGTTGAGAGCGCCAAGCAGGACGCTGCAGTTGTCAGTACGTCGACCCCCGAGCTGCCTTCTCAGACCAGCAACGGTACTTCAATGGTCACCGCCGAAGGCACCGTGTCAACCGAACAGACTGAGGAGCCATCCGTGGAAGAGAGGCCCCCTCTTGTGTCCTTGCACGCATCTCACGTCCCGCCTACGTCCCCCGAATCTCAAGTGCCCGAAGACGTGCCGATGCCAACGTACTACAGCGACATGGTTGCTAGATATGAGACGAAGATTCTTTCTGCTTCACCATTTGTTAAATTTGCACAGCCTTATCTGCTCATGAAAGCTCGCGAGCAAGAACGACGTCTGGTTTACCTGAAACGATTGAGAGATCAGGACGTTATAGAGGAACAGACAGATGCCGAAAAGTCCAAGTCGCAAAAGTTCCAACTGATCAAGCCCGAGATGGTCCATGCGATTGGACAGCAGGCCCCCCGGCAGATCATGGAAGTACTCCACGCCGTCCACGACGCTGAGTATGACAAGGCGCTTTACAACTATCAGACTCAGACAAGACAGTGGGAGAACTATATTCAGGGCAACCTGGATCTCTTCGATCCTTACTCGCATCAGAACATTGTTGTGCTGTACTCGGAAATATGCACAGAGACCAAGATCCCATGCTCGGAACCTGGGTTGATCGCGATCGGATTCTACGACGAGCATGTCGATGACAGCGGAAGCATGGACCCTGACTGCACTTTGGGCCAGTACATTGAAGATCTCTGTCTCAACAAGGATTCAATATGTACAGCAAATGGCTGTGACCGGAAGATGACTGAACATCACCGTACATACGTGCATGATGAGTCACGTGTCACCATCTTCGTTGAGCCAGCGGCTCCCAAACAGCGCCGTTTAGTAGACGGTATATCCATGTGGAGCTACTGCAAGATTTGCAAAAAGGACTCTCCAGAAATGGCCATGTCAGACAGCACCTGGAAATATTCCTTCGGAAAGTATCTTGAGCTTCTCTTTTGGAGTAGGGGGCTGCGACTTCACGATCAGAGGGGCTGTGCCCACGACCATCATCGAGATCACATCCGCTACTTTCAGCACCGTGATACGTGGATCAGGATTCACCACGATCCCATTGATCTCCTCGAGATCATTGTACCCAGAGCTCGGATCACATGGAAGGTCGAGAATGACTTGAAGCTCAAGAACGAGATTTTTAATAAAATCGAAGAAAGATGGGTGCGCTTCGTCAACTCCGTCAAACTTCGGATCAAGAGCATTCGCATCGACAGTGTTCTCCCTGAGAAAGCAGATGCTTGTAAGGCAGAAGTCGACAGGCTGGCCAAGAAAGCACAGGAGGACCAAATAGCTTTGATCCGCCGACTTCAGGAGACCTACGTTAACTCCAAGTACTACGAGGTTATTCCCTTCAACGCAATCGTCAGGGAGATGCTGGAAAAAGCTGGCGACTGGGATGCTGCATTCTCCAAATTCGAGATCGATTTCCTTCCTGACAAGGATTTGCGGCAGCTGACAATGATTCAACTCAAAAAGATTTTCACGGACAACGAGTCTCGAGAATCGCTGCCTTCAACTGACGGCACGGCATCGACCGTTGATACTGGAGAGCCCCCCTCACAGACGTTCTCGGATGTTGATGAGAAGGCTTCGACACAACCTACGGATGCGAGTGAACCCAGTGGTGATGGAAACACAGATGCAGCAAAAGCCGAAGAGCAAGGAGCAGAGGAGACGAAGGAGCAAGAACAGGAGTCGCTGGCAGAAAAGCAGCCCGAGATCGATTCAGTCACGACTTCTGCTCCTGCTGCTGTGCCAGAGGCAGGGGAGCAAATGGAGCAGAACAAAGAGATTGCCACTGAGGAGTCTACGTCCGAAGACAGCAAGATTAGCACACCTGCAGAAGTTGTGCTGGAGCGGGTAGAACCTCTCGACCTTGCCACACCTGGGTCGCCCACCGTCAAACCGCCCTTCTCTATCGCTATAACCGAAGAGAACGAACAAATATCAGGATCTCCCAGCACGGCAGAACCGACCTCTCCCGGGTCCAGGCCCCCGCTCACGACTGTTTCGACTGGAATATCTCTGTCTGAAAAGGTTGAGCAGATTCGTCGTGAGCAACAAGCCATGGGCGCCGGAACGCCATCAACGGGGGAGCCGGTCGAGGCACCGCCGAAACCGAACCCAGAGCGAGTTGTCGCCCGCAGGAACCCGATGCTTAGAACTCTTTCACAACCTGCCTCGACACTGCCAAGATCCCAACCAAGCTTTGCGAAGTCAATAGTGCCGAAGGATGTCAGCGATACCGCAACCGAATCGTCTTTCAAGATAGACAAGAAGCCGTTCGACCGCCTCACATTGGGAATGAAAAGCCATAGGAAAGCTGGTCCCTCTTCGATTCCTCGGCTGATTACCAAGAAGAAGGATTCACATGTGTCGTCACAGGTGTCTAGAATTGCCCGACACTTTGAACAATTGAGCCGCGAATTCGAGAAGGAGAGGCAACGCGAAGATCGTCGCAAACGTCTGGCGAAGGGGACTCAACCTCGTGCGGGATTGCCACGGTCTGCAACTAAGGCCATTGTCGAAGTCTACCACAACATCGACAATGCTGTCCAGGAGCCTGGGCCTTCGACAACTGATCACAATAACGACATCAAGATTCTTGAGCCTAAGACGGCACCTGTTACTCCGGCACCCAACACGGTCCACACTGAGCCGACACCTGAGCCACCGGCCGAAGAGGCACAACTTGCGCCAGAAGTCGCCCCTCCGTCGGAAGAGCAACACGTGGGTGGCGAAACCGACGATACTGCAACTGTCACGGCCAGTCACGGTGGTTCTGATGACGAAGGGCAGAGTGATACTGAACAGTCAATTCTAGACGACTTGCTGCCCGATGTCAAGGAACTAGCCGACTCCCTGGAGCCAAGCACGGAAATCCCTCTCGAACTGCCAAAACACCAGAAGACCAGTCTCATGAAGATGCTTACGAATTTCTGGGCTGAAAGATCGGCAAGCGGCTGGCCTCAGCTTGATTATCCAGTCAACGCCAGCGATCATATTTTCCTAGACTCCGATGTCATTGTAAGAGAGGACGAACCAAGTTCTGTCATTGCGTTCGCTCTAAGCTCAGATGACTACCGCACTAAATTGGCCGATATTCGTCGACAAGAACGTATCGCAATTCAGAGAGACTACGAGGCTTCTAACATGGATGGCAAGTCATCAGGCATGTCGGACACTGGCGGTGAGTTCGTCATGGAAGAGGGCGAGTTGGAGAAGAGCCTACTCAGGGCCACGGGAACCCATCTCAAATACCAATTCAAGGAAGGGTCCGCAACAATGCTCTGCAAGATCTTCTACGCGGAGCAGTTCGACGCATTGCGTAGAAAGTGTGGTGTTGCGGATCGCATTGTTGAATCCCTCTCTCGTTGCCTGAAGTGGGACTCGAAGGGAGGCAAGACCAAGTCGGTATTTCTCAAGACTCTCGACGATCGCCTCGTGCTGAAGGGGTTGTCTCCCATTGAGACATCCGCCTTCCTCAGATTCGCGCCAGCTTACTTCGGCATCATGGCAGAGGCTCTCTTCCACGATCTACCCTCCGTGATCGCAAAGATGCTGGGCTTTTTTCAACTCATTATCAAGAACCCTGTCACAGGTATCGAGATCAAGCTGGATCTGCTGCTCATGGAAAATTTGTTTTACGATCGCGGCCCAACTCGTCTTTTCGATCTGAAAGGCTCCATGCGAAACCGAAAGATTCAGTCTACAGGCGAACAGAACGAAGTCCTTTTGGACGAAAACATGGTAGAATTCATATATGAGTCCCCCTTGTTTGCGCGAGAGCATTCCAAGAAACTCCTAAGAGCATCGGTAAGTTCAAACCCATTTTTGTTGCAAAGCACTGCTAACAGTCCAGGTCTGGAATGACACTCTGTTCCTTGCACGCCAGAACGTTATGGACTATTCGTTGATGATTGCAGTCGACGAGGCTAAGAGAGAGCTAGTCGTCGGAATCATCGATTGCATTCGTACGTATACATGGGACAAGAAACTCGAAAGTTGGATCAAGGACCGCGGGTTCGCGGGTGGTGGCAGAAATCGCCCGACAGTCACCAGTCCGAAGGAGTACAAGTCTCGCTTCCGAGAGGCTATGGCTAGGTACGTCTCTTCTAGTTATTGTTGCCATCATATAAACTAACGTATCACATAGATACATTCTTCAGGCTCCAAACTGCTGGCATCAATTTGGCGCGCCTCAGATGGCCAACACCATGAGGCCGCGTTTTGAATCTGATGTCAAGCTTGAGTGAGTTGGCTGCTTCGATCCCAGTCTTCAACGATCTTTTATAAGAGTCCCGTCATTCGAAAAGTCGCAACGGATTACTGCATTGGAGGCGTTTACTTGAACATGGAAAGCAATAAGGAGAACATGGAGTCCAATGTTAGCATGGGATGGTGTGCTGTAGCAAGGGAGGAGCTGACATGGCGTTGATGATATACGGCCTTGAAATTCAGATACCCAGTAATGACATCAATGACCCCAAGGTATCTTTACATGAATAGTCTCGGCATGAGGTGGTGCATTTCTTGAATTGACGTGATGTGGAACAAGCCGTGTAATTCTCGGGTAGATGCAGTAGCGTGGTTCTCTTGATTCACAGGCACCATTTAGGGCCGCTGAGCTGCTGCGTAGACCACTAAACGCTTTCAGCGGCGTTAGCAAGGCATCCTGGCATGTACCTAGCCTAGGTAGGGAGCTCAAACCCTGTTCAACTCAAACAACAACGTCGATTCATCTCACTTCGTGAGCCTGGTTCTACAAAGTCGCAAACATTTCAAATTTGCTTATCACACAAAAAAACGGCACGGCACACCTCTAATGTCAATAGATCTAAACTGGGAGACGCTCACCACGGGCCCCGATGGCGAGGCACTGGCCCTCCGGATCCGCGACTTCATCCACACAAAGTTCCAGGCGGTTCCACTGCCGCGCTTCATCAAATCCGTAAAGGTACACGACTTTGAATTCGGCGCCATCGCGCCCGAGCTGGAGCTCAAGGACATCACGGACCCTCTGCCGGATTTCTACGAAGAGAACCCAGACATTGAGGACGACGAGGAAGAAGATGAGGACGTCCCCGAGCCAACGCCGCCGACACCGCAGCAGGTGCCCAGCGAGCTGAGGGCGGCTGAGAGGAGGAGGCAGATGGAGGATATCTCGGTGCCGCCGAGACTGAGAACGCATCCGCTCCGCGGCCAGTCTGGCGACTTTCCGAGCCCGTTCTTGGGGGTGTCAACGCCGGGGATTCTGGGCGGGACGTCGAATTTGCATTATTTTCAGTCCCATCTCGGGACGGGGTGGTCCGGCACGCAGACGCCTCTCGCGGCGGTAGCTGGCGCGCATATGGGTAACAGGCTGGACACCTCGGCCGTCGTGTCGCCCGTGAGCTCGCCGCTGCTCAATGGCTACTCGCCGAGCCACAGCCGTCATGCCTCGTTGAGCTCGATATCGCCCAGTGACTTCAACCCGGCGGCGTTTGCCCAGCAACAGCAGCTGCAAGACCTGCGGGAGAAGGCGAGCGTATCGACGTTGGCACCCACATCCGCCGGGGCGTCGCGGCCGCCGACAAGGGATACACACGTCCCTACCGATTCTGCACCGATTCAGGAGGAAGACGACGAGGAACAGGACGAAAACGCGCCGCGGTTCCGGGAGCCCAGGCCAGAGGATCTGCAGGCCGTCTTCAGGATCCGGTACGCGGGCGACGTGCGGCTGCGGCTGACGGCCGAGATCCTGCTCGACTACCCGATGCCCAGCTTTGTGGGGATTCCCGTGCAGCTGAGCGTGACAGGTCTCACGTTTGACGGGATCGGCGTGATGGCGCATATCCGTAAGAGGGTGCACTTTTGCTTCTTGAACCCCGAGGACGCTGCGACTGCGGTTGGTGTGGACGAGGCGGGACCCACGGAGCCTGGGAAGAGGTTTGGCGGGCTGTTGCAGGAGATCCAGGTCGAGAGCGAGATTGGGTTGAGGGACGGCGGGAAGCAGAGCCTCAAGAACGTGGGCAAGGTGGAGAGGTTCGTGCTGGAGCAGGTGAGGAGGATATTCGAGAACGAGTTTGTGTATCCCAGCTTCTGGACGTTTTTGGTGTAGACGTCGGCGTTTGGGTTCGTTGTTTGTTAACATGGCATCAAAAGTAAGGTCACTGGGCAGCGCAACGGTTGGAGCTGAAAAGGCACATGCATGATTGCTCTACAATGGTATCTACTTGCAAAGAGAAGAACTATCACCTCTCTCGAAACCCGGAAAAGATCATCAAGTGAGAGTGCTCTTGAATCCTTGGTAGGCTTGCTGGATGTCCATCTCCAGCTCACGGGCCTGCTGCTCGCTCAACTCATCTGTAGCCTTCATCTGGTTCAAAGTAATGAGCCACTGTACAATCTTGCCCCTGCTGTCGAAGTCGCGGTCTGTGACCTTGTTGACGGACTGGATGACGTCGGAGAGCAAGGGGTGCAGCTGGTCCTTGGAAAGGAGGCCCAGCTTGACGGCGTCGAGGAAGGTAATGAACTCCTGAGTGGCCTCTAAAATCAAGGCGCCACTGGTATTACCGGCAGCAGCGGGAGCTGGGGCGGCGCTGGAGGAGGCGTTTACGGTTGTTGAGGGCATGCCGACGCGGATGCGCTCCGTTGCGCGGGGGACCTCGAGCTGGTGGAATCACGTTGTCAGCATTGGTTTCATGAACAAGATAGTAGCCGTTCGGTGCATGTGGAATGACACGTACATCCCATTCCGCCTTGAACTCCTCCAGGCCTCCAAAGGCCTTCGCGACGGTTTCGTCGGCCAGGATGGACTTGTATTGCTTCAGAGAGCGCTCGCAGATCTCGGTGTAGTCGGCCTCGGGGATAGCGTCCTTCAGGAAAGCCTTTTCGAGCTCGTCGAGGGTGACGATTATGCTGAAGATCTCGGCGAGCGAGTCCTGCAGGTCGCGCTCGGCGCGGGTGTCGGCCAGCTTCACCTCCTGTTGCGAGGCATCGTCATGTTAGCATGGCTGCGTTGCGCTGCGGGGGGCGGGGCAGATGACATGGTTGCTCGCTGGGCGGTGGAAGAACAAGAGAACGGGCACGGTACCTCATCGAGATTGATTGTTGCTGACAAGGTCGTATTTGGGATATAGCTATGCGGCGTAGGCGCATAGGACTGCCGGGGCATCATCTTTGCGGCTGGGTTCGAATCGTCGCCGGCTTCATGGTCGATCAGCGGTCGTCAGGCACAGCTTCGCGGGAGCTGTTGAGCTGCAATGAGTGTTGCAGTGGCCAGGCACACCTCCAAGACAAAGTCAGACATGGGTGTCCAGGTTCCATTCCGCAGCAGGAGCCTGAGCGTTAGACGTGGGGCAGCAGGTGGCGCTAAGGCCATAGATGGCTTAGCGGGACTCGACGATAAGATAAGCTCCTCCAAAAATTTTGCTGAGCGTTCTGCCATTGAAGTTCCCGTTCCACGGTCCCTGCAGGCGCTTCCTTCCTTTCCCACCACTCCCCAATAGCAGGATCCCAATTGACCGGCCCCGTCCGAACCGTTCACCATGGGTTCCTCCAAGAAGAACCTCAAGGCCACGAAGAAGTTCGAGAAGAAGCACCTGAAGGGTGTCCTCGACAAGAGGAAGGAGACCGCGAAGATCAAGCAGCGCGCGCAGGTCAAGGCCAAGAAGCAGTCGAAGCGGCCCAAGGATGAAGAGTTCTTCAAGGGCGACCCTGCGGCGAAAAAGCCAAAGGGCAACCAGAAGGATGCTACCGTGAGCGCCATGAGCGTCGACGACTTTTTCCAGGGCGGCTTCGAGGACATCATCGACAAGAAGAAGGGCAAAAAGCAGACTGGCAAGCGGAAGCGCGATGCGCCGGAGGGAGACGACGACGACTCGGACGCAGGCAGCGGCTCCGAATTTTCTGTCGAGGACCAACCCGTTGGCAGCGACAGCGAGGACGATGCCCAAGACGACGACGATGCGGACGACGAGAACCTCGGCATGACGCAGGCGGCTATGGACAAGCTCGCTACCGACGACCCCGAGTTCTATAAGTTCCTGAAGGAGAACGACCCCGAAGCCCTCGACTTCGACGAGAACGCCGACATGGCCGAGATCGATGAGCTCAGTGCCGGCAGCGACGAGTCCGACGACGAGCAACCGAAGAAGAAGCGGAAGAAGGCCAAGAAGGAGGCCGAAGAGGAGGTCCTGCTCGACAACGAGCTCACACGCGAGATGGTCGCCAAGTGGAAGAAGTTGATTGTGGAGAAGCAGAGCTTGCGCGCTGCGAGACAGATCGTGCTGGCGTTCCGCTGCGCTGCCCATCTCAACGAGGACGACGCCGAGGAGAGCTCCGCAGCAGCGCAAAGATACAGCATCAACAGCCCTGAGGTATTTCACGACGTCTTGATCGTCGCCCTGAAGCAGATTCCCGCTGTCGTTTCCCACCACCTTCCCATCAAGGAGTCTGCCTCTGGCAAGATCTACGTGCCCACCGACTCCAAGAAGTTCCACACTCTCTCGATCATGATCAAGACGTTCACTGCATCCATCATCCACCTACTCGGCACACTGTCCGACGACGCCACCCTCAAGCTTACCATCGGATCATTAGAGCCGCTCGTGCCCTACCTGCTTTCCTTCCGAAAGCTCCTCAAGGTCCTTATCAAGACGGTAGTCAACTACTGGGCCAGACCGGCCAGTTCAGAACCCACAAAGATCACTGCTTTCCTCGTTTTGAGGAAACTGGTCGTCATTGGGGACAAGGGTGTTCGTGAGACTGTTCTCAAGGCGGTGTACCAGGGACTCGTGTCAGCATCCAGGGCAACAAACATCAACACCATTCAGGGCATCAATCTGATGAAGAACTCTGCCGCAGAACTTTGGGGCATCGACCAAAACGTCGGCTACACGACGGCCTTCACTTTCATCCGCCAATTGGCC
Source organism: Colletotrichum fructicola Nara gc5 (assembly GCF_000319635.2). NCBI lineage: Eukaryota > Fungi > Ascomycota > Sordariomycetes > Glomerellales > Glomerellaceae > Colletotrichum > Colletotrichum fructicola. Next base: position 2,247,876 of record NW_027094057.1, read on the forward strand.
ATCCATCTGAGGAACAGCATCGTGAAGAAGGAAAAGAACTCGCACAAGATCATCTACAACTGGCAATATACCCACTCGCTCGACTTCTGGTCATGTGTACTTGCCGAGCACTGCAGTCCCCTGAAGGAGGCGGAAGCAGGCAAGGAGGGCCAGTTGAAGCTTTTGATTTACCCCCTCGTGCAGGTGACCATGGGTGCCATGCGCCTCGTCCCCTCCTCCACGTTCTTCCCCCAACGTTTCCACCTGGTTCGCTCCATCCTGCGCCTGTCTCGCGCAACAGACACCTACATTCCCCTCGCCTCCGCGCTCCTCGAGGTTCTCGACTCGGCCGATATGAAGCGTTTCCCCAAGGCGTCATCCATCAAGCCGCTCGACTTCAACCTCGCTTACAAGGCGGCCAAGTCCTACCACCGCACGAGAGTCTACCAGGATGGCGTTGGAGAGCAGCTCGTTGAGCTCTTCAGCGAGTACTTCACCATCTGGGCGAAGAACGTTGCCTTCCCCGAGTTCTCCCTGCCTGTCATTATTCAGCTGAAGCGCTGGGTCAAGCAGGCGCGTAAGATCAGCACGGGCAACAAGAACAATAAGGTCATCTCCATGATCGTTCTCCTGGTGCAGAAGCTGGAGGCCAACGCCAAGTTCATCGAGGAGAAGCGGTCAAAGGTCGAATTCGCACCCAAGGATCGCGCTCAGGTGGATGCCTTCCTCCGCGACTTTGACTGGGAGAAGACGCCACTCGGTGCTTACGTCGTCGTGCAGCGCAAGATGCGCGAGCAGAAGGCCAAGGCTCTGGAAGAAGCGAGAAAAGAGGATGAGAAGAAGCGCAAGGAGGAGGAGAAGGAGGCTCTCGCTGCCAATGCCGAGGGTGATGATTCCGAGGAAGAGTACGGTGACGAGCTCATGGACGGTGAGGATGGCGAGGATGCCGATGACATGGATGAGGATGAGGATGAAGAGGACGATGTCATGGAGGATGACAGTGAGTAGACAGTTGTCGAGTGAGGTGTGTAGTAAAAGTGTTTTGCGGCGCCGAACAGGACGCTGGTGTTTGGGAATATCATGGAGGCATATGCAAATAATTTAAGAGGCTACAACTCATTCCAAGCGGCATTTTCACTTCCCCTTTACGTCGTTAAAAGTCTTAAAACAATGTGAATAGCGTCGTCGATGTGGCTTGAGCTGTTGCGTTGATCTGCAGCAGGCAGTCCCTCCTTGCCCAAGCATGATGCAGAGGTGGAGGCGGTGGTGGAAATTAGCACGGACGACGGAGCACGGGCAACCAAACCCGCTTTGCAGCGGTAAGACTGGGGCGGTTTTCACCGCCCGTACTGCAACTGCACCGCTGTAGCGTGGCACAGGGCCGGAATAGGCAATGGAAGCAGCGAGGCGAGGGGGCCTGTTGATCCATCCTCCTGATGGACAGACGTCTGCCTAGATCGCCAACGGAACCTAAGGTACATCTAAGTTGACTTCATCCCTCTTCCCACCTGTCCTCTTCTCACAGTCTTCAGCTCTGTTTTCCCGTAAACTTATGACAAGACTGCGATTTGCAACAACTTTACAAACCGAGAACCTTACACTACAAATTCACCTGCATGAAGTGAGCGGTGATTGCAACCATGGCTCCCCTTGCTGCGGACCCCCGCCAGCTAATGGTGGTCCTCAACCCGGCCCGTCGCCGAGTATTCTACACGCTACTCTTTGATATTACTGGCTACATGCGCACGCAGCTCGAGCTCAAAGACGGCGAATACAACGTCTCAGCAGCCGCCAGCCCTTCACCTCAGGACCGCAATGCGGCACCCCTCTTCGTCCCGGACGCGGCGGGTCAAGGCGGTCGGAGCCCAAGCCATCCAGACCGCGGAGGCTCCGGCGTGCACAGTGCCCAGCTTGTGGCTCTTCGTAAAGCGGCGCTGAAGCACTTCGATGAGTGGCGCAAGGATCTTCTGGACAAGGTCAAGGAGATTGCATCTGCCAAGGATGATGACAAGATCCTCGCTGCCCGTAAGAAGCGTCTCGACGAGATGGAGAAGCTTAGGCGGGAGTCTCCTAGTGCCGGGGAGGACTTGATGAACTTTGGGAATGCGACACCTGTGAACCCTGGGGCGAAAGAGGTTGACAAGGAGGTTGCTATCCTGCAAGAGCACTACCACCCTATCCCGAACCGTTTCACTACGATCCCGCTTGAAGATCGAAAGGAGATTCTCAGCTGTCTTTTGCTTCTCATTCTCTCGACTGGCTGCTACTCTGCTCATTCCAGAGTTCTGGCCCTGTACCTGTGTTCCGCCTTCGAGCTTCCCATCGCAGCTCTCATCCAGGAGGAGACAGAGATTGCCAAGTCCTTAGTCGAATCTTCGACTGCGGCCGAAAATCAGAAGGCGGGCATGTCAGCAGAGGCTGAAGCCGCAAAGCGACGTGAAGAAAACAAGCAGAGCCGCTTCTGGAAGGTCGGTTTGGCATCCGTGGCTGGCGCAGCCGTAATCGGAATCACTGGTGGTCTGGCAGCGCCGGTCGTTGCTGGTGCAATCGGCGGTCTCATGGGTAGTGTTGGCCTGGGAGGCGTCGCCAGTTTCCTCGGTATCTTTTGGATGAATGGCGCGCTTGTCGGCACGCTTTTTGGAGCCTACGGCGCCAAAATGACGGGCGAGATGATGGACACTTACGCCAAAGAGGTCGAGGACTTTCGCTTCCTCCCACTCAAGGACGAATGGGGTCAGGACTACAAACGAGCAGATCCGGATGGAAAGCAAGGGGCACGGCTCCGTGTCACCATCGGCATTAACGGATGGCTTACGGACGAGAGCGACATCACGAAGCCCTGGAGGAGTTTGGGCGACGAGTCAGAGGTGTTCGCATTGCGGTACGAAATGAAAGCCCTCCTTGCTCTCGGCGCCGAGCTGGAGAACATGGTGTCGTCTTACGCCTGGAACTTTGTCAAGGTTGAGATCCTCAAGCGGACAGTTCTGGCTTCCCTCTGGGCCGCCTTGTGGCCTGCCTACCTCATCAGCGCCGCGACCAAAATCGACAACCCGTTCAACCTCGCGCGGAACCGTTCAGACAAAGCTGGCCGTGTTCTTGCCGACGCTCTCATTGCCAAAGTTCAGGGGGAACGGCCGGTGACTTTGGTTGGGTACTCCCTGGGTGCTCGAGTGATTTACTCGTGCCTCAAGTCACTTGCTGAACGAAAGGCCTTTGGGCTGGTCGATACTGTGGTTCTGATCGGAGCACCGGTTCCATCTAATCGAGAACACTGGCAAGTCCTCCGATCGGTAGTGTCTGGACGTATCGTGAACGTCTACTCTGAGACCGACTACATTCTCGGCTTTCTGTATCGTACGACGTCACTCCAGCTGGGTATCGCTGGTCTTCAGGAGGTGAAGGACATTGATAGGGTCGAGAACCTCAACCTGAGTGCGGAGGTCAGCGGGCACTTGCGATATCCCAGCCTGATCGCCAAGATCCTGACTCGATGCGGTTTCCCCAGCGTTAAGGGCGGCGAAGGAGCGATCGAAAAGGACGAGGACATCAAAATCACGGATGAAGAGGCGGGTTCTCAGATGGGGGAGCTTATCCAGCTTGAAGCACAGCCCGATCCCGCCTCGGAGCCGCAGCCAATCCGGTCGAAGCAGACCGCCAGGTTTCCCAACGAATTGCGCCACCCTCTTCACCCTGATCCGCCGGTGCAGAAGAAGAAGAATCCCAGCCGCAACAAGGTGTCAAGAACTGGAGGCTCTTCAGTCTCAGAGGCTTTTGATCCGCTTGGTGATCAAGGCAGTGACCCTTTGAACCTGGCTTCCCTCAGCCAGGGCAGGAAACAGCCAACGTCACCCAACCATGAAGATCTCATGAGTCTAGATCCTCAGTCACAAGCCAAGCAGTCAAATAGCTCGAGAGCTGCTGATCCCCTCAATCTTGGCTCGCTCGGCCATAATAGCGAGCAGACCACGCCCGCCAGAGCCCTTGAGAAGACGGTTGAACCGAGGAAGGAGATTGCTCTTTCGTCAAGACCTGCCCTTGGCCACTCATTCCAGAGCGACGGTGCGATAAAGTCGCACGCTCGTCCTGAGTTGCCTGTGAGGCCAAAGACGCTTCCTGTTCCAGCACAGGAGGACTCGGATGACGACGACGAGAGCTTCAAGGGCATTCAGATGGTGGACAATGACGGGGACATGACGACGTTTTCGGAGCCGTTGAGGGCTGATTAGCTTAGAACGCCAGGGTGAATTCTGGTAGAAGAACACGCATGGGACAACAGTACCCTTATGAAATATATGCCGTGTTTCGATCTTTAGTGCTGAGTTATGTGATCGCAAGCCGCACCCTTCCACCCACGTAATGAGATGATCACCGACGGTATTGGTAACTTGACTTTTCAATATTCTAAAAGTCAGTTGCAGGTTCCCGCTGTACTTACACCGAGTAGGAAGAAAAATTCATCAAGTGACAATAGCAATTTGATTAATACTTGAAGCCAAGTTGTGTCGTTGTGTACTTGACCTCTGACATCCACGTGCTGCAAATGAAGTATATCGGCGTAATGGACAGATGGAAAAGCCACCTCAAAATAGGTCAGATGGCATGAGTGACAATGTTTCTCCCGAGTTAAGTGCTTTAAACCTTGATTTCTCGCGCACTAGCCACCGACTGAACCGACCCTATACTTTTGTGTTGTTCCCTATTTCTTTTCATGTATTTTATAGCGATGTATCACTCGCATGCACTTGTCGGTTGTGTAGAAAAGCATCATCAACTATGGAATGCGATTTACGCAAGACGAACGAGATTCACGGCCGTAGCCAGTATAGATGGCGGGGCCGAGGCGCTGTTAGACAGCTTGCGGTTCAAGTGCTGCGAGCTGTGTTGAAGTTAGACGGCGATCAATCATCCAACTTGCCACACAAATTTACTCTTGAATTCATTCCCCCCGAAGTTCCGACGAAGGTACGTAATACAACAGATGCAAGTCGGCGAGTTGAGAGAATTTTCTTTTTCGGTTTTTTCCAGACTGAAGGGTTCTGCCAAACGTCATGGGCGTCCGCCCCTCAAACTTTATGCTTGGATCAGGGATGAACGATGCTGGCAGGGTAGATGCTGCTTGAAAGGAAGCGATTGCCTCGCCCCCGAGACTCATCCTGAGCTTAGTTCGGTCTGATGTTTTTAAAAGAGAAGTCTGATGATGAAAGAGGCTGAAATGTCATCTGCATGGCATATGATGTGGTCTGAAAAGAAAAGAGAGGCTCCGCTGACGCTGACGGGCAGGATCTCATCCGGAGATGGAGCGTAATGCACCTGTCCGCAATGGCATGCGCTCCGACGGGTCTGGATCCACGATGTGGTCTTTGACGCAGATTCAAATCTGATTCTGAAGTCTCGCATCCATACATATGTAAGTATGTAAGTGGTGGCGCAGGTGTGTGGTTTGAGCTGCACAGAATATCGTTCAAGGCTCCGGAGCGTTGGAGGAGAATGGAACCAGTGAGATTGCGGATGGTCATGAAGGGGGGCAGGAGGAGAAGATTTTGGCCCTCGTGCATGAAGCAGAGGCAGGGAAGGGCGGGATGTTCGCAGGGATGGCGGATCCAACAGTATGATTGGCCCCGACGAAAGGGATCCCTGTGCCTGAGACGGACAGGGGACGGGGTTGTAGGGCGGCTGTCGGGGTTCAGCGGCGGACCAACAAGGCGGTCAGTCGAGGTCAGATGAGCGTGGGCCACGGTCGGAGGGGTTTCCGACCAGCGAAGCAGGCGGCATTGCAGGGAGGACAGTGGAAGGCCGGCTTGTGAGTTGTGAGTTGTGCGTTGTTGTTGTTGTAGTCGGCTGGGTCGATGAGTGGCCGGTCATGTTTGCGAAAGGCAATCGTGGGGGAGCGCCGTTGGCTCGGGTTCCGTCTGGCCGTGGCTCCTCGTTGCGAAGCGAGGTCAGGCTGCCGCGGGTCTCAGTTATGGCCTCTGTTCTCGGCGCCCACAATTCTTGTGCGATAGAGAGGAGGGGAAATAGCCGAGCATCGTGGTGCAATGGATAATGGGCGGTGGTGCGGTCGTGATAGGAGCGAGAGCAGACTGCAAGTGAAATTGATAGGCGCCGCGCGGAGGCCTGTGTGTCCCGTTATTTCGATTTCAGGCACAGTCATGCCCCGGCGTCAGCAAAGAAGAGTGAAGACGATGCGTATGTCATCATCCCAGACTGGTCGCTGAAGCGTGGAATCAGACTGACTCGGGTTGCCCCTGTTCCACGGGTCATGGTTTTTGACAAAAATTGTTCTGACTTCCTGTCGAGCTTCCTGACGAGAGATAAGAGCAACGCGCAAATCTCAGGATGAGCAACGAGGGATACGATACGGCAGAGACGACAGCCTCAAGAGACGAACATCGCTGGTAGTCGTTAGGTTGGCGACGATCTGGGCGTTCCAGGCCATGCAAGGCGGGTGGATTCAGTGGTGGTTTTGGGCGTGCAGATGACTGTCCAAGACCTTCCGGGTTAGCCTGGGCAGAGGGACTCCGGCATATCCAGTCCGGTGGATGAGAATAAGGAACGCTACCGCCGTAGCCAGCACCCGACTGGTATCCGTGGATGGCAATTCGCCTTGTCTGGATCGGTACCCGTTGCCCGTGTAAGACGACCACGGAGACTTGTTAGGGGTCCAACCTTGGAAGTACCGAGCGCACAGCGCAGAGTGCGAGGCGACATGCCGCGATAGTTGCCTCTACTGAGGTGCATAGGAGGAAGGTTCACACCTTCCCGACAGTCCAGTGTTCGTAGACGGGAAACTCAATCCATGGAGCCGCCGGTTGGGGGAGCATTTGGGAATGAGGAGTAGTGATTCAGGAACGTGCGTAAAGGCCTTGTTGGTGATGATGATGGTCCTTTTGACTTTTTCTTAGGCAGACCAGCCGATACGGCCAAGGCAGGAAGCCACCTGGTTCGAGAGGCACGGAAGGCAGGCACCACCACCAATTGGCAATCTGAACTGCCTGCCTGCCTGCCTTACTGGTGCGGCCCAGTGATAGGTAGATACTAAGGTAGGTACCTTACCGCGAGAGTCCATCCATTGGCACGGTACTTCCGTAAGGTAGAAGGTGCTGGTATCTTAGGTTCCCTTTTTTTTTCCTCCTACTTTTCGGGACCTTGCTGTCTTGTCTTGATGGTGGTGGGCGGTGCTCGCTGTTTTATTTTTGTCAGCTAAGGCATTCCCAGCCCCGGCCACCAAATCCTGGTCGTTGTGTGTTTACGGTGGCCAGTCCTTAAGGCAATCCACGCCCGAATCCCCGTTCCACGTCTTCCAGGCTGTCCACTTTCACGTCCCACGACTGCGTCCCACCAGTGACCCGACAGGCCCACGATCGAGTCTTCAGTGTCCAGTGCCCTGTGTCCGGCGTCCAACATTCAATACCTGACCCGCATCCACACCCTGCATCCTCATCCCCGTCTTCGCTCCCAACTCAGCCCGCAACTCACGCAACACACCTCCCACCCGCCTCTCGCCGTTGCCTTCCGACTTCTCCCCGGCCACCCTCTTACCTTTTCACGCAATTCTCCTCCACCGACACCTCTTCAACCACATTTTTTGGCCTTCAACTCTCCAGAACCGGTGCGCACAAAACCCGACAAAGGACCGCCCAAACACCCGATACCGTTCTTGTCTTTCAAAACCTCCTTCTTCGGACGACCTAGCGACGCCGCTGCGACCCTAGCTCCCTCCCGAACCCCCTCCTCACACGACCTGACGCACGACCGGACCGACGACAATAGGGAATCAAAACCGTTTTACGCCCTGCAGTTCCTAACCGAAAGTTTTTGCGTCCTGCTACGACCATACTCTGCGTCTTCACGCCAGTTTACGACGACAAGACGACTTACACCCTGCGCCCCGATTTCAGCCATAACTACGGTCCTCCTCTCGCCATAGCCGGCGCAACCTCAAGATGAAGGGACGCCCAGTCGACCAGCTCGTTTACGAGCACATGTTTCCGAAGCCACGCGCGAGCGATCCCCAGAACTTCCATGCCCTTTTGCAGCGCAGCCTCATCCTGGAGGTTCGTCAAGAGGTCCACTCATTCTACGGTCACCTCGACACCCAAGAAGCAAAGTACCCAGGGCTCGACTACTGCAACCCCATCCACCGCATTCGCCTGAGCCGCTGGACCTGGCACCGTCGACTGTTTCGAGCTTTTGACAACCTTCGCCTGACTCACAACGAGATTGCAGGCTTGACAAAGTGGGAGGGCACAAAATGGGCCAAGGAGCGCTTCGAGAAGGAGCAGGGCATTACCATTCGCGATACCGCTGGTGACGGGTTTCCGGACTGGGTCGAACCAGAGGATCGCCCACCCGTACCCAGCCGCAATGCTAGATCACAGTCATTAGAGACGGACGATGCGACGGACCCCGGCGATGAGGACATGGATGGCGAAGAAAGCGACGAGGAGCTCCACAGTGTTGGTGAGGCCCTGAATCAAAGACTAAGGGAGAGGGCAGCGCAGCGGGAAGCTGGAGATATGTCTACCGTTCTCGATGAGGAATGGGAGCAGTGGCTAAAGAACGTTATCGAGAGCGGCGAATTGCCGTTCATCAGCAGCAGCCAAATTGCACAGCGGGGAGTTGCCGACGCTGCCCCGACGCTTTCGCCCTTTCCTCCTGGAATGCTGACCGCTGCCCGAGCTGGACAGTGGCAAGCGATCCCCGATTTCCTTCACGACATAATCCGCCGTACTCTCGAGTCGCAAAATCCCAGCGGCGAGGATGATGTGTCTCCGCCACCTCATGCCAGGGAGCGCAGAGGCACCGACGAACACCACATTGGCGGTATTGCAAGTTGGCGACGAACTCATTCAGGACTTCGTCTTCCGGTTGGCGATAGTGCACCCGCCCCACCATTGCATCGCGCAGCGCAGGCTCCAGGCGCTTAGGAAGTCCTGGGCCTCACTCCCATTCTACAACAAAATACCCCAAATTCCCCAATGACACCACGGGAGCTCGCACAATATACAGAAAACATCACAGCCGACTTCCCACTCCCACTTACCTATCCGCCTTTGGTCACGCGAAGCGGCTTTGAAGAACGCTTGGAGAGACTTCAATCGGCTTTTCAGCAACTCCAGGACCGCCAAAGGAATCCTTGACGTAGCCCGAACTCGAATCTGGCTATTGAACACCTGGACATTCGGGGTTTTCTTTCTGGGACTCTTTCAAAAGGAGCAGACCAGATACTACCTTGCACTAGATATGTTTCGAGATTTCTGGTCATAGGGGAGATCACCCACCAACTGCGAAAAGCCCTGCACAAACATCACTCGGTTATTCCCCCTGGCGTTGGAAGGATTGTATTTCATTTCCTTTTCGAGGACTTGCGAGGTCTGCAACAGTGACTACAAGGGATTACGAGAAAACGAGAAATATGCATTCGAGGGCCTGCTCCCAAAGATGCTCTCTTGTGTTTAGCGAAGTACCCTTGACTACAAAAGCGGTAATTTGATAACAATTCAAACATGATGTGATGTGCTTATTCTCTTCTTTTTGAGCAAGCGTGATATTTTGCCTCGAAGCTTCAAGCGTATGTAATGGGCATATCGTACAGTAATAATGCGGACGCTCTATCGCCCGTAAACGCCTTTTTGCCCCAAACGCGCCTTGAGCTACTTGGATAAACATGAAAACCAAAACTGCAGGCTCCTCAAACAGGAATTCCCAAGCAGACCGACGCCAACTCCTATAACCCTTGCCTGAACCGCCCTCCCGTGCTCATTACACTCATGAAGCAACCTGTGCCATGTTAAACCTCTTTCGCGGTGGAACTCCCCCGCCTTTCTACGGTTCGAGGTGAGACCACTCGGGGATAGCCTTGATCTGCTGCCACATGTACTTCTCCAGCTTGTTTGCACTCTTCGCATACGGCGTGGACTCGTTATTGTACTTGCGGCAGTTGTCGAAGATGAGCTTGGCATCGCGGATGAAGTCCTCGGGAGTGGCGTACTGGTCGGCCTCGAGCTTCGTCTCCATGGTGCTGAGGTCCATGGGCTCCTTGATAACCTCGTAGTAGTCGGCCACGTCGTCCTTGTTGACGGGCACGAGGAAGGGCCAGGCAGACTGGTGGTTCTGCAGGTCGTTGAGGAGGTGGAGAAGCTGGTTGTAGTTGGGCCCGTGGCGGGGCTGGCGGGCGAGCTCGTCCATGTCGGGAGACCAGCCGGAGGCGCGGATGGCGTCGATGCTGAGGGGGTCGATGGGCTTGGCACCGCCCTTCCACTCCTTTGGGGGGGCGTGGACGATGTGGGATTTGGAATAGGCGCGGATCTTGGCCTGCACGCACTCCTTTTGCTTCAAGAGCATCCTACCCATCTCGAGATACCTGATGCGCGGCAGCATTGAGCACTGCATGATTGTGCCTCCTTCGTAATCCTTGATATATCCCATCCACACGCTCTTGTCGAGCGTGATCTCCTTAGTAAACCCTTGCTTTTTAAAGTATCCGATGGCATAGTTGTCGGCGTATGTGAGGAAGTGCATGACGTCGCTCGTGGCCTTGACGTAGTCCTTCAGATGGGACATGAGATGCGCACCGTAACCCTTGACCTGCTGATCGGAGCTAATAGCACAGAAAACGATTTCGGCGAACTGGCGGCCTTTGAAAGGGCGGTAGGTGATGCCGCCGACGACTTCGAGGGGCTTCTTGACGATCGCTATGGACAAGTGGGTCCGGTCGTATACGAGACGCGCGATATAGTCCTTGGGCATTTTTGGTAATTGTTTTTGGAAGATGCATTTGAGGCCGGTGAGGATGATGAGGGATTCGCGCGCGTTGTCGTTGTTTACCACGCGGAACTCGATTTCGCCGGTACGCTCTTCGATGACGGCGGGCTGCGCGGGCGGGTGGTCAGCTTTGCGGGTCCGTGGCAGGGAGGGGGCCGTGGTGAAGGTCTCGACGCGCTGGACAGATCGCGACCACAGACCGATACAGCACATACCTTTTCGGGAAACGGGATAGGCTTCATTGCCGGCTTCTTTTCTGGCTCTGCCGACTCATTGTGCTTCACCCGCTTGGTCGCGGTTGGCGAGGACGGGTCGTCCTCGGCTTTGCGCTTCGCGTCTGGATAGTCGCGTTAGGACACTTTACGCAGCATAAATCTAACAAGAATCATGCGACTTACTTTCTTCCTTCATTTCGACCTAAGTAGCGAGCCTTAACAGGCCTTAATCGACTAAACCTGTCGATGGATGTTGTCGTGATACCTGAAGGTTGATGACATATCGCGCTAGGCTCTGATGTTTCTCCGTGGCCGGTGTCCGCAGGGTGGGGCCGGGGGATGTGCTCTGCAGGGGCAGACGGGATGGCGCTAAGCCGTTTCTGTTCAGGCCACAGTTCAATGTGGGTCGGCCTGGAGCTTCGAACACGTTTGGGGAAGCTGCGACCTTCGTGAGCTTGCGCAAGCCAGCAACACCTTCTGAACACCACTGGCAGTGAACAACTTCGCGCAAGCAAAGGACCGACCACTCTCTCGAGATACTCGACACGCCAATTGATCCCCGACCGAACAAACAGATCCCTCTCCTCGACCACCTAGCAGATGGACTCCTCCCTGCCCGAGATCTGGCAAGCTGCTGCTAGCACGCCGTTCCATCCCGCCGTTGCCAAGGACTCGCAATTCTTCATTGCCTTCCTGCTCCTCCTCGCGGGTATCTCGATCACCGGTTTCTTCGCTCTGAGTAAGAAGTCTCCCGTTCCTACCAGGAACCTAGAAAATTGTTCTAACTTGCCAAACAGACCGATCCCTCACCAACATCCCGGCCCTGGGCGTTCCTGCTTCTGCTGCCATTGCGTGGGTGTTTCTGCCTATGCCTCGCCGTGATTTTTTTTGCTGACAACGCTTGCACAGATTCGGAACGGTGTACATGTTCTGCGCGGTCGGAGTTTACGTCTAAGATACCCCAAGAGTCATTTCAATTCGGCAGCGGCCTTGTACTTTAGAAACAACCAAGAAAGACCTTCCATACCAACTGCCTCCACAATTCGGGTGATTCCACCTGCAAGTTTTACACACAATGTCGAGCGCGTTATCACAGGCCGGAGCACAGCCCGAGCCCATCTTTCGGGCTGTAGCGTCCTCGACGAAACCTCTCTACCAACTACTCAAGACTATCAATTTCACCAACAAAGTCCATGTCCAGCTACAGGAGGACGGTATCAGATTTGCGGCCGACCTTTCGAGGGTCTTGCAAGGTATGATAAGCGTCGACGGGGTATTTGAACACCTCGTAGCTGACGCAACCTAGGTACTGCGTTCCTCGACAAGAAGCTCTTCACCACGTACTCCCTCAACCTTGGTGACGGTGCCGATAGCTCGCAACCGAACTTACCCAACTTTCAAATTGCGCTGCCTGCCCTGCTCGACACTCTGCAAATCTTTGGTGCCGTCGATGTTGCGACCCGCACACAAAGGGCGGAACAAGACTCATATCACAGCAACATCCGCAATTACCGTCCAGATGCGTTTAGTAACCAGGCTCTGGGAATCGGCGGCACTTGCAGCTTGATATACAAAGAAGAGGGCGGTCAATTTGACATCGTGATTGAGGAAGGGGGCGTCAAGACCACGGCAAGCCTCACGACATATCTGCCGGAAATCCCAGAGGAGATTCCCTTCGATCGGGACAACCTTTCTTTCAAGATTATTATGCTGGCGCGCTATCTGCTCGACGCGCTGGCCGAGCTGGCCCCCACCGGACCTAACCGCCTTACCATTGCAGCCTCGAGGGCTTCGCCATACTTAACCCTTTCCGGCGCCGGCGATATGGGCAGCTCCAGCGTGACCTTCGCCAAAGGACGCGAGCTACTGGAGACTTTTTCGATCCACGAGGCATGGTCGCAGTCTTACAAATTCGATCTGATCAAGTATTCCACCGAGGCGATGCGCATCGCAAGCAAGGTCAGCTTCAGGGGCGATGATCAGGGGGTTTTGAGTCTCCAGTTCATGGTCGAGCAGGAGAATGGGATCAGCTTCCTGGACTTCCGGTTTGTGCCGTACATCTCTCACGACGACGACGAGGATGAGGAGGATGAAAGCTTGGACGCCTAATCAGCTTCGCGGGGGCCATAGTCCTACGGGGAAAAGCGCAAGCGAGGCAAGGTTATTCCGATCGGTGGATGTCCCGATGGCCGTAGACGGGCTATTCCATCTGACTATGTCCATGATTAGCTAACACGATATGGCTTTGCCCTTCCGCATCCGTCGAGCCCAACAATGACCCGTGCTCCCCATTCCCGAGTTTAGAGCGAATAACATGTAGCTAACCTTTCCTCGAAGAACTTGGCTTTGGGTCCGCAGGACGCCTCCACGGGAATGACAGCTCTGGCCCGCGGACCAAGTGGCCCAGGCTCCTGTCAGTATACACGCTTGTTTACCCGTCCGATTTATCATCGCCGTAGGAATTTGCCCATCGAGGCCTCAACGCGGGAAAGTGACGTGTCTGGCGTCTAGTGGGAGGCCATTCCAAGAGCAGCATTCCACAGCCCACCACGGCCACCAGCCCAAGCCCCAAATGGGCGGAGACCCAAAGGCTTGGGTCGCCTACTCAGTGGGCGAGCGAATCGGAGGTGATGAGAGGGAAGAGAGAGCGAAGAAGTCTTGTTCGCAAACGGCAAGGGCGTTGGCGAGGCGTTGAACGGACATTGTTGATGTCTCGGTCAGAAGAGTTTTTTGACTGGACACTGCGGGCCATCCGACCGGAATGCTCACGCCGTCTGGCAGTGCCGCAGTGCGTGGCTGTCCTCTTCTCCTCACAGGCTGCAGTTGGGCAGGATATTTGCTGTCGTCTGTTTGCGGAAAGCCGCGGTCACGTCTTCCCTCTTGCGGACGTAGCCATCGTGAAGCCGGCCCTGACTAGACCACTTTTCCTTCCCAATCGTATTGTCGACTTTTGAACATTCCACCTGAGTGGATTAGAGTTTTTTCCCCTCTTTCCTTTGATTGCGTGTCCGTTTGTCGTTCAATCGGCAACCCGCAGTTCGACTCACTCTCGCGTGTCTTGGTATGTCAACCGTCGAGATCTTCTTCGACTCTCTTGTCTTATAAATCCAAGGTCTCACCCGCCCTTCTGCAACCGGACTTTCACTCTCATCATCAGCTTCAACAACAACAATCACCAGCTTTCAACAGCCACTCTTCAGCTTTCAACCAAGCAACCAACAACTTCCCTACTTCCGACAACCCCCGTCGAACACCACCCCCAAAAATCAAGATGTTTTCCCCCAAGAGCCGCACTAGCAAGCGCAGCAGCTGGTTCGGCGGTGCCTTCAAGAAGGGCCACCGCAGCTCCAGCTCTCGCGACTCCGTCTCCTCCTTCGCCAGCTTCACCTCAAAAAGGACCAGCCGCAGCTCCTCCCTCTCCTCGCTCTTCTCCAACGGCGCCCCCGAGGAGCAGGAGCGCCTCATGGTCGACGAGCCCGTCAAGAAGACGCCCTACGTCCCGAGGCACGCCGCCAAGTCTTACATCAAGACGACGACGAACCACGAGATCCGCGTTAACAGCGAGATCTTGTAAGAGAGACACAAAATCACATCCAATCATCGATACCACTTAATACCACACACAACGATACCCGGAAGAGTTCAACTCTGCAGTCCACTCGGACGAAAAAAACATCAAAAAGATAATCAGCAACCAAAAAAACTTCTATTCAAAGAGACCACCAATATTATCGCCGCGGTTATTTTATGCAGTCATCACCAGGCGCTTGCTACCCTTGTCACTTGACGAGGCGCGATCGGTTCTTCATTTTTAGTGGCGTTTAGAGATGGGAAAATATGCCGGAATTACTGGCAAAAGGGGAAGAGGGGCAGATCTCTTGAGGAAGAGAGATATTTCTATCACTACCCGATTAGACATGGCCAGGGGAAATGACCCGTTGGCTTGGGATTTGGAGCGAGGAGGATGAGAATTGCAACTTTAGAGTAGCATTTTGCCCGGCCGTATAGAGATGAGAATACCATAATTGTTAAACGAACTTGCCGATGTTACGGTGTCTTCCCGTGCTTACATCCAAGCGAGCGCTTAAGCCGGCGTGAGGCAGTCGCAGCCATTTTTACTTGAATTTCATATAAGCCTGATGACTTTGCGGCAAGGATAGTATTAAGAGAACAATCAGCACGGGCAAGCGCCGGGATATATCCAGATCTTGTGGTAATATGGTCAAGATGCAGAAGGTCTCTCCACAAGGGGCCGACGGATTCGCTCCCCGGTTCCTATGTGCCAAACTTGTTTCATGAGATTTCTTTCTAATGTGCATATCGGTCTAATCAGTATTTTCTTTCCTGAGTTTACTGTAAACGAATCCGTACGGCACCGATGAAGGAGTCAGTAGCCATCTGCTAGCCACGCACGGCGACCTTGTTCCATCTTCTGCATCTCTCACATTGGGCTGGCCTATCAGGCTTACTGGGTTGACTGGCAATGATTGGGTGGAAACTAACGGACGTATATAATTCGTATAATTTTCGATACGATTTTTTGTACCTGCAGGCGGACCTTTCTCGGCCAGATCGGGAAACCTCAAAATGTCTCGAAAGTGTCGTGAGGATCGCGTGTTTGCCAAGGTGGAGTCCTTTTCTTACGTCCGTATGGCACCGATAAACAGAACAAGTCTACCGTCTATCCGTACGGGGCTTACGAAACCACCGAGACAGGCATTTAACATGAGGGGGCCAACCGGCCGAAAAAGCAAATACTGGGAGATGGGAGAGAGCTGGATCGACGGCACGCATTCAACTGTGCCTGTCTCAGTCCTCAATGCGAACCGTGGGGCACGTGGGACATGGGTGTTGATTACTGCGGTGAGCAAGAGAGGAGCAGCAGGCTGTCTATGTCTAATTGGTTTTTTTGGCTGTACGGATATCACCTCGTTCTCACGGACGGACGGACTTTCAGTTCAGCTTCGACCAAGTTTATGTCCTCGTCCCCTGCTTGTCATTCCCATGCCTGTCATCCTTATTGGGGTTAAGGTTTCTCTTGGGGAGTTGGGTATATAGATTCTGGTGGTATTCTAGGGCAAAAGGCCCAGGTATTTAGATGGAGAGCTGACGGCCCCCCCTGTTGCCCATGTGCGGCGGCGGCGACGGCGGCAGCGGCAGCAACAGCGGCAGGGGTGTTGATGGCGGCAGGGGTTGGCCGCCGATGTTCCATTCGAGAGGTCTGAAATAGAACGGCGTTCTGGGCATATGACGGAGGGCCGACTCAGGCGCCTTGCTGCACTTTGCAAAGATACGGAAACGCGAGCAGCTCGTGAATTATCAGCAATTTTAGCATACCACGCAGAAGAACAGCACAGAGTAAGGTGGTTAGGATGAAGGAAGTTGCGGGCTCGATGGGGTGTTGATCAGGCGGGGTGAGGGACGGCCGTGGCGATCGGGGTTGGAATGGGCAAAATGTGTGGGTTTGAAGAGTTTGCGTTGAAGAAAAAAGCAAAGTGACCGAGATTGTTTCTTTGTCGGTAATTCTAGAATCGCGGTTGGTTGGAACGGGTTGGGTTGGATTGAGTGATTGTTCCTCCTCTCTATCGCCTCTATACCTACCTGATCGAGGCTCATTCATCAGAATCGACGGGCACCTTGTCAGGAACCACCACCCACTGGCCCCCGAACCCCGCGCGCTAGCTCCAGGGCACAAAGACGGTTCCTGCAAGGGCCAGGAACCTTCTCGACTCAGTGACGGGGCAGAGCAGAGGTCAGCTGGAGAGGCAAAGAGGGCGCCGTTGGGGCACAGTGGGGGGGTTATGGCAGGCAGGCAGTCACTCAGTCAGTCAGGTCAACTTATTCGCAACTCGAGGAGAGCAGGTTGACCCAACCTCTGCATGTTTCCTGAGCCACACCACAACCACAACACAGCCAACTGCTGAATGGGGGCGGCGCACTTCACTTTTCAACACGAGTTCCTTTGCTTCTTCACCGGCTCATCCCAGCCAATGGAACCAACAACAGTCCATCGTCAACGTCACCGGGCATAGGTCGTCGGTCCAGGGTTCGTGGGTTCGCCGTGTCTTGCTTACGGCCGACGGCCGGGGAAGCAGTCGACCGCCCCGTCTTCCCACGTCTTTCTCAAATCCCAGGTCCCGTCGATATCCTCTTTTCGCTCTAGCCTGTCTGGCCGAGTCTGTTGTCGACACCTTGCCGGACCGACTTGCACCTTGGATTATTCCGCTGGGAAAGCATCTTCTTGGAATTGCTTGGGTATGAAACAGGCCCCCGTCCCCTCTGCCACTACCACCCATGGGCTTTTTGTCAAAATCCCAGATCGCGTCACCGGGAAGGCGCATGAGAAATGCGGCCGCCGCGGACTCTTTTTTCTTCCAAGTATCTTTTCTTTTTCTTCTTGCTTCCGACCCGCGCCTGCCCAGTCATCATCGCCCCGGTTCGCGTCCAACCCCTCATTCGGTCCTAGAGGCTCTGCAATGATCTGCTTTGCTCCGTATCGACAAGCAGTCCCGGCAACAAATTGATTGAATGACACTAGCACGTCTGGGTTTGTCTGTCTGCCTGTTGCTGTTAAAGCCCTTCTTGGTAGGAAGCGTGGAAGACCTCAGCAAGGTGGTATCTCAACCCCCCTGTAGCTTGGCTGCCCAGCAGGACTACGTTACGTGCATGTTGATCCGGGAACAATCAATCGCCTTGCTATTGACAGATTGCAGGTAACCTGCCGCCGCTGCTGTCTCTACCGCAGGCCCAGCAAGTGCTGAACCCTTGGATGATGATAACTCTCGGCAGTTGGACGTGTCAATCTGTCATTTCAGAAATGTCCGTCAGCAGTCTGTCAGTCAGTCGTTTGCATCTGCTGTGTTGGTGCTAGCATGTCCCTTTTCAACATTGTGGCATCGTCAGTCGCTGCATAGACGCAGCAAGGGCGCTGTCTGATCCCCATGGCTCCCTTGTCCTGTCACCGTTGGGGCCACTCTTGGGTGAATGCTGTACCTTGCTGGGCGCAAGCCGCGTCCATTGTCAGGCTCTACCAGTCGACAGTCTTTCTCTCCCCTGCTTCTACTTTCGCAAGTTGAACTTGTGGGCAAAAGCTAGCGAGTCCTTGCCAGGGAGCCGGACCGGATGGGAATCCCACTGGTCGCCCATCACTGCACGTCGCCGCCTGCGTCGTCGTACAGCGAGGAAGTCCTCGAGTCGCATCTCTCTCAGGCCTGCAGGTGACCGAAGGTCTCTCTTCGCGGTGCGACATACGCCTCCAATTGCGACGGGCGGATGATCCTGAGCTGATCCGTCACTCTACGTCGGCCGCGATGTTCCATATTGCTGGACAGCTACGACGGCGCGTCAAGCAACGCAACCCCTCCTCCTCCATAAGGCTGACTGCACGATGGGCTGGCTGGCTCTGTGAGCCGGGGCGGGGGGCCGCAAGAACCATGGAAACGACGGCAGAGCGGCGGCGAGGTATTCCAAACTTAACAGCAAAGCAGTCTATCTGGAATTCATATCTTTGTAACGATCACATCTCTCACGCCTGGGAGAGCCGGCGATGAACGCATGCAATGTCACCCCCCCTGGGCCGTCGTCGCCCGCCGCCCACCACCACGAGCCAGCCAGCCAGCAAGGAAACCATGAAAACCACCCCCGACGAGAGTCTCCCGCCCCCCCTCCTCGAGAAAAATGTCCATTGCAGAGGCATACATAATGGGCCAGTAATAGCAACCTGCCGGCAGAGACAGCCAATAAGCGGGACAAAAATAACGAGAGGAGCCGGGAAGAGTCAACCACCTCCACCCCAGGCCGATGGGCAAGACACACGAACCCTACAAGCCTCCGCCCTCTCGCAGTTTGCCTGCACGACCAGACAGGGATCGCATTGGCTTCTTGCACCGCCGCAGCTCGCACCGCACCATTCCCATCGACCACTTCCACTACCACCCTGCATCTTGTCTGCCATGGACCTCCGGATAACGCTCCCAACTTGCCTGCGCTCGCTCGACATACACTGTACCCGTACGGACGACAGCCAGGCAGGCAGGCAGAACCATACATATCAGCTGGCCCAACATGGCCCCCGGCTCGCTTGCTTTTATTTGTGATACTATGTACTTGCAGATCGAGAACAACATACATACAGCCAACCCTCGCGGCCTTTGCCCTTGCCTGCGGATGACCTCCATCCCTCTTTTCTCTTTGTCCTGTTTCTTTCCCTTGGGTTGATGGGTCTTGCTCTCTGTCACGTCACTCGCTAAAGGCCCCCAAAGAGACAGCGCCCCCCTCACCCCTTCGTGTCCTCATATATGCCAATGTACCAGTCGATATAGAACCATACTGTCTGTCCCGACCAGCTGCATGATCCCCTTTGTACGCCCAAACTCCCCATCAGGATGTCTCGGTCGAGCTTCAGCATCCGGAGGTTCATCTCGCCTCGCCGCTCACAGGCGGTCGACGCCGAGGAGGAACGTCGCCACTCGGAGGACTCGGCCGCGAGCGAGGACCTCTTCATCTTCAAGTCCCGACGTAAGCAGCAACAACAACAAAAGTCAAACTCATGGGCGCCGGCCAGACGTCCATCCAACGCCAAGGCCCGCAGGCCATCGAGGGAGGACACCCTCGTACGAAGGACACAAAGCATCAAGAGGACCTCGACCGAAGCTGTTCCCTTGCCTGAGCCTTCACCCAGCTCGTCCTCCAGCTCTTTGTGCAGCTCCCAGAGTCATACAGATACAGCCTCGACGAACAGCAGAGATGCCGTCCTTTGTCCGCCGCGGCCGCCGCCTCGAGCGTCTCGTTCTTCGGCACCAAAACGTCTCGCGGACCGAAGACATCTTTGCATCGCTCCTTTACAAACACAACAGGACACCAAGCCTAGGACCTCGCGAGAACAACCTGCGCTGAAAGGAACCCCTGCCAGCTCAGCGTCACGAACGGACAACAGCCCGGATGACTGGTCACTAAATGTTCAAGACCTCATCCGAGAAACAGACGAGGCATTCAAGGCCGTAGGGACAGCCATTGAAGAAGCCAAGGTCGCCGTCTCGTCTTTCAACACCTCAGAGACGAGGCGTCCATCATCTCCTACCATCACCAACATGGACTCGCCTCTCATGTGGTCAACGAAACCTCATGCCATTGCGAACAGCACTCCTCCCCTTCCCCCTCCAGTCCGCAATGTTTCAGGTTCATCAACATCCAGACCCCGCAGGAAGAAGTCAAAGAAGGTTAAGCGATCAAAGTCACGGTCCAAGAAGAACGCTCGATGGCAGCTCGGAGAGGAAGTCGTCGACATCCTCAGCGGCCAGTTCTTCCGCAAGATGGAGGTCAACGAGCTCCTCTCACCAGACCACCTTCAAGCCTTGAGGGCCGGCCGGGAGACTCAGGCTCGCATCTCGAGCGACACCGCAAGGACAGTCGACACGGACGGCAGTGAGACACCCGTCGAGCCTTTCCATCTCCAAGACCTGCCCCGCCGGATAGGAGCGGCAGGTGTTGGCATGGTGGTTACATCCAGCGACACCGTGTCACATTCTAAGCCCCTCGACCCAGCTGTGCGACGGCGCTTCTCGGTGAAGGAGAAGTCCCCGCGGCGAAAGAAGCCCGTCGCCGCGCCCGCCAGAGATTCCACGACCAGAGACACCGCGGAGATTGACGACATGGCCGCCCCTCCCCCTCCGCCGGCGAAGAACCCGCTGAGGTTCGCGCCCCGGCCGCAGGCACCACAGCTAGCCACGATACCGGAGGTCATCATCACGACACCGGACACTACGACATATTCAGACAGAACGCAGAAACAGGCGACGCGCACGTTCGCCCCCGTCGACGAGGACGACTTCGTCTTCCTCCAGTCGACAAACTACACACTCAACCACCCCAACCTCCGCCACGGACAGATCCGCTTCCCCAAGTCCGACGTCGTCCAGGGCATGAAGATCGACCCGGACGACACCCTGGACTGGACCGCATTCCAGATGGCCATCCTCGGCGGCGCGGGCGACCTCTTCTCGGACCCGTCGGACTTTTCGCAGCGGTCGGAGGCCGAAGAGACGGCGGACCTGGTCGACTGGTTCGAGGAGTTCGGCTTCGACCACCACGGCCTGCTCATCTCCTCCGCCGCCGCCGCAGCGGCACTAGCCAGCCCCGCCAGCGTCAGCGCCAGCACGACGGCGTCCGAGTACTCGCCCATGTCGTCGGTCTCGACGGACATCAACCTGCCGATCCCGGTGGAGTTTGAGCACCCGAGCGGGTTCTGGAACGAGGGCAAGTTCGACGCGTCCAAGTTCCTCACCAAGGGGTGCAACATCCGGCGGTGGACGATGGAGGGCCACCCCAAGCGGTACAACCGCGAGAGCATCGAGAGCCTGCCGCCCAGCCCGATGATGGACCTCGTCATGGTGAGGGGCACGGACGGGGAGGCGGAGGTGGTGCCGATGGGGTACAACCTCGGGCACGACCTGGGCGATTTCCTGCGATGGGAGGCGGAGCACGTCTACGCTACGGGGGTGTACTGAGAACGGGAGGCACACGATATCATACAAATTTACGACGGAACGAGGTTCATGGGCATGAAAGGGAAAGGGACAATCATTTACAGGGTAGAACGAATCTAAATGAAAACAATGCATAATATGAATCCTCTCTGGTTATGTGAATTCTCTCTTGTGTGTCAATGTGATTGCCACCGAAACTACTTTGGTCTCGATGGTCGCTGGATTTCTCTTCCTTCACTTAGCCACATGACAAACAATCATAAAGAGAAACCCAGCGACCATCGAGACCAAAGTAGTTTCGGTGGCAATCACATTGACACACAAAAGTCTGGTTGAACCCGCTGATCACAAGGCGGTACAATCCGAGGGTAGCAGCCATGATGGATTTCTCTTACGGCTGAGCTGCCTGCTCGCTGCCTGCTGCTGTTGCTGCTGCTTTCACCCAACATAATGATACAGTACGGCCAACACTGTCCCGCTCCAACAGCCCCCAATTGGCCACAGCCGCCGGCAGCCCCCTCGCCCGCGTGAGCGAGCACTTGAGCCCCCCCGGTGCCGGCCCCCCACCGCGGATCGCCCCGGCAAGACCCGCATGCTAGTCGCTAGGGCACATTGATGGACGGGGCAGGCTGAAATGGACCGGGGGTTGGGTGACCCGTTGTCGCTGAATTTCCAGCGGTGTTTTTCTCGCCGCCGCCGACGCGCCAAAAAAGCGACAACTGAGCAAAAAATCAACAACACGACCAACGACAACCAACTGCATCGTCAGCTCTCCGCGCTCCGCCCCCCCGTTGACGCATACACTTTTCTTCACCACGACCCCACGCCGCTTCGCCCTATCTCTCGCAGGCTCAGGCATCTTTCTCGCATATTCCCGCGCCGCTTCTTCGCAGAGAGAGAAAAAGAACCCCTTGCAAGGACGACTTTGCGGGTCCACTGGCTAAAGGTGTAAACTCACCCAGCTGCACCTTGAGCAACTGCCTAATCCGACGGAAACCCAAGAGAGCACACTGCTCCTCACATCGCCGCCACTGTATTTTTCATCGCCGAGTTGCATTTCACTAGGCTGCTGCGTCACGAGTATCGGATCACGTTGGAACCAAACCCCCAAACCTCGCCGCGCGCATCACACCATATTGTCTCGTGTTGCCTAGCAAGACACAACCAACACAAACTCACCTCTCAGCCCCCTGCTTCACCTCACCTCACCTCACCTCACTCACCCAACCCAACCCCCAACCTAGACCAAGATGCTCCGCCGCCCCGCAACGACCCTCTCCATCACCGCCGAGGACATCGCAGCCTACGAAGACCGCCGCGCGCGCGAGGCCATGCTCCGCGAGCGCCAGGCCCTGATCCAGGCGCAGCAGCAGCAACAGCAGCAACGCATCCTCCAACAGCAGCAACAACTACCATCATCGTCGCCGCAGCGCCAGCAGCAGCCGTACGACCCGGACATCTCGGCCGAGGAGTACGCAGAGTACGAGGCGCACCAGGCCGAGCTGCTCAGGCGGCAGAGCGAGATGATGAGGGCGCAGCAGCAGCAGGCGCCGGTGCAGCGGCTGGGACAGCCGGGCCGGGGTGCGGCTGTGATGCAGACGACGCCGACGCCGGGAGACGGGGGCCGTGGGGCCCGCACGAGGGAGGATAGGATCGGCGTCGGACGGCGCGGGAGGTGAGGTTGGTTCTAGCCGAGAGTGTCAGATGTTGGATTTTCTCTTCGTGTTGGGTTGGTTTGTTTGCACTGCATCAAGACAGATCACTGGGATAGGCGTCATGCGATAGTATCAGGGATGTCTTTGAGGAAAGAAGTTCGTCTGTATTCCCCTAAAGTCGTCTCATCGTGCTATTCTCAAAAACCCAAGCCATGCAGAATTCGTCAAGTCGTGCCAACAACTGTCTAGAAGGACCGTTTGGAAACGGGAACAGAAACCAGGGCATGGAACGATATATCAACAGTGAAGAGAAGGAAAGTCTGGACAGTCCAAGAAAATGAAGAAACCCCGCTAAATGATAAACCGGCTGGAAAAGAAGAAACCCAGGTAAACAAAACCCACATTCTCCCATTGGAGCTTCAAGCTTTTCCGCCTGCCCCCAACACCACAGAAGAAGACTCCTCCAGAGGACCTCCTCCGATGCACCCCATGCCCCATGCCCGCCATGTCGTAACGCGTGTGAAATAAAATCGTCTGTACAAGAAGTGAAAAGAGAGTGTTGCTGCTGATGCCAAGCTCAGTCGCCGATCGCCGAGTGTAAAAACCGGATTTGTCCCATGAAAATGTGAAAGATGGACACGCTCGGTGAGAGAGATGCTTTAAAACGGAAACGCTCGCAGGCTTTCTAGACCATCCGAAGTGGGCTGAACGCCTTGCCTACGGTCGCGCTCAATTTCCTTGGATGGCGAAGACACATCTTCCATCTGCATCTACCACTTGTTAGCAGGAGTACGCTGTCTGCCTGTGCTGGACAAACTCACATTGAGGAAGACATTCGCTTGCTTGATACCAGCAACGTCAGCGAGATATTTGAGCCGGCCCCTCAAGAACCGCTTCTGCCTCGGGGTCGCAAAGTCGCTGGTGTAAGCCGTGACCAATGGCCAGAGAATCATGAGCCCAGCGGCTCCCTTCAGCGGATCATCTGGCTTGGTGTTTTGTCCGCAAGGAAACTGTGCCACGACGACTCCGTAGCCGTTCCACTTGCAGAAGAAGGGTGCCGAGGCGATGGTGTCATCGATTCGCAAGATCGCCGAACTCTTCAGCTCTTCATACTCCTCTCCCATGCGGTAGTCGTCAGGTGCGACCAGCCAGGCCATACAACGCAAGATGGTGGTTGTCAACATTAGATGGCAACACCACGTGGCAACGTGCAAGATGGCTAGCGGAAGATTGAAGAAGCCGTAAATCGGTCCATTGAATGATGGTGCCGTATCGAGTTCGTTGTCTTGCCGATCCATGACCCAGTCGACAGTATCAACCTTCCATTGCGGGCTCGGGTCATTGTTAAGCTTGCGGAACTTGGCCTCGAGCGCCTGGGCACGTTTGAGAGCGTCAAGCACCTTTTGAATCGTCTCGGGCTTGCGGTCCCCAGCACCCAGGATTCTGTCGACGTCCTGCCTGATTTGACTGCTCTGAATATCCATGCTGGCGATGGCGTGTTGCATACGTCCGCGACATTCGTGGTGAAGCAGCCAAGTAAACTCGGCTACCTCTGGTGAATTTGGCAGGCAGTGAATTGACAGGCACTGGTTTCTGGTGATGGCGAACATCTCCTCGCCTTCGGGTGTCTCGAGTCCTTTCTGTCCCCTGAGTTTCACAATAATGGCTGCTCCCTTCATGTGGTTGGTGTACTCCGCAATGGAATTCCGAGATGCGGTCAGAATCTATCTATTTGTTAGTCCTCTTAACACCTCAAATATCAATCCGACGCGCTTACCTCGTAAAACGCCAACATGAGAACTGCTCCAAGTGTTTGGTCGTTCTTCACTTCCTCAGGGTCCATGATGGCTTTGTTGACAGCCCTCACAGCTCTCATATAGTGGTTCTGAGCGTGAAATAAGGCAGAGCTTGCGTTGACGGTTCGTCGACTCGCCAGAGCCGCCAAGGACACGGCTTTGTAAGCTTGCGAGAGACATTTGGAGACGTTCGGTTGACTCAAGAACCGAGGAAGGAAACGGTAATAGCCCCTGGCAGTGGGCGTATAGGGTACAATGATGAACTCTGATAGGAAGTAGCAAGAGGCCTGTTCGTCGAGAGAGTCAAATAGGGACACAGGAATGTCTTCGTCGTCTTCGGTCGAGTCATCGTCTGCGCGGAACGGAAACGCAGCCGGGTTCGAGTAGTCGAACGTCTTGTATTTTGGCCCAGCCACCGATGTCAAGCACTGCTTGTTGCAGACTGGTGATGGGCCCTTGCCTTCGTCCTCTGAGCTGTCTTCACCCCTCGACTTCTTGAATCTCTTAATCGTCGCCTCGGTCTCATCGCGGATATTGGCCTCGAAAGGATCGCGGTAGCCAGGACACTGACGCCTGGACTTTTTGCACCGCATGCAGAATGGCTTGCCTTCATCACACTTGATCCTCCTGGCCCTGCAAAGCTTGCAGCCACCAGATGGCTTGCCGGTGTTTACCATTGTTGCAGTAGTGTGTTTGGTATGTTGAGAGCGGTGTCGTTGTTCAACAGATCGTACGAACTGACTCCGGAGGGTATGAGGGGCCGAGCTCTTTTTCACAAGTTTTGGTTCCGACGTCCCAAAAACACAGGTTCCGAGGTCAACCTTTCGGGTTAGACCAAAAGGCGAGGGCCGGTAGATCAAGCGGGAGGGAAAAGAAGAACACCACTATGTCATAGCGACGAACTGCAGGCAAAATTGTGGGAATCCGCGGTACAGGGCTGGTTGATTAGCAGCCCAATGCCTGGTTGGCAACAGAACGACGGAAGGGCTGGATCACCGATGGGACGCCTGCGAAACTCAACAGCGCCTATTCGACGCATTAGCGAATGGGAAAACTTCTAACGATCGAGCGGGATCGCGCCGTTGGCGGAGGACGATCTCTGGTGGTCTGGGATTAGGCGGATGGTGTATACGTTGTTGTCTGGCCTCCCCGAAGGTTTGTTTCATGCGCCGCTAAGCCCTGACGAGGCGCGGACTGCAGTCGATCAAGGGTGCTCCCATCGGTGCTCGAGCGCACAATGTTTGAGACGGCAAACAAAATGTGCGAGGAGAGATCAGCAACGGCCACGATCCTGGCGTCGATCATCCGGGGGATAACCCGGCTCTTCGGCAAGCCGGTCGATAAATGGCACCTCAGACAGGTGTCAGTCAGCGTATGTGTTTGTGCGCGCCAGCATGTTGGTGGCCTGGAAGGACATCTTCGTTGAATCTTCTCCAGCACGCATGTATGCCCAGCCACTAGGAGTTTGGCATAAGTCTCTTTGGTCCAAACATTCAAACAAAGGTGGTTCATAGCAAAGGGTCGCCGAAGTCTGACCGCAGACCGGCAGGCAGCCGTTGGGTCCTGCGAGGGGAACAGACTTGAATGACAGTATCGGTTCCGGCTCCGGCTCCGGCGAATCGAGAGGAACTCGACAGACAGTGAGTGGAAGAAAGAAAAAGAAAATCCCTAGCAGGGAACATGGCGGAGTGTCTAGATCCCGCGGGGCGGAGCGCGTCATGGTGTTGACGAAGCCTTTCCCATAGACCCGGAACGGGGCTAATTAGGCCAATGGATAAACGGGAAGAGACCCGTTGGCCCATGGGTAGAGACGGCTCTCATTGAGTCGGACGGCAGGACAGGTAAGTCTTGTCTGAGTCGGCGGTTCCAGCGGTATGGTAATCGGATGCTTGCCCACCCACACGCGACACTTGACGGCGTGGAGTTGCTTCGTCATTAAAGGTGATGGGATCGTTTCATCCGGTTCAGCCCGAACCCGAAAGGGTAATCCAGTCGCGGGCAATGCCTGGCAAAACGTCCTGCAGAAGGCGGTTGTTGTCAATTCTAAGCGAACGACGAACGTTGACTGAACATTGACTGAGGACTAGTAATCTTGTTCGCGTTCCGTCGTCAAGAGGTTGTGGTGGATCGTATTCGAGAAAGGTAAGTTGTAACCAAATCGACGAGACGGAAAGCTTCGTGTTTCTATTGAGCTCAAATCTGGTGCCAAACTGTGTTTGTAGATGGCAGGAGGGAGGGACTGTTGCTCGAGGTGTCGAGGAGGAAGGTGGACTGCCTGACAAGGGGTTCTTCCCCTTTGGTCGTCCCGCGCTGGCCGAAAGTGAATCGATCATCTTAGCGTCAAGTGCACTGGGCTGGAGTGGGTCCAAGAAGGATCAGCGGTATCCACTTTTTAATGTAGCGTTGGCGCGACAGCTGCGAGTTTATTTCAAACGTCCATCTTCAACCTCTCAGACGTTCGTCTATCTGATTGACACTGCCCATCAAATTCAAATGACAACTCATAACATTCCCCGGACTGACTGACGCGCATGTCCACTGCATGAATCCAGAATTCAGAATCCAGACTGCCGAGAGAACTGCTCCTCGTCATCATGGCTGCCAAGGTTTGCACGCCTGTTTCTCATCCCCCAGCCAGCGGTGCATGAGGGAAATCTGTGCGTCGTTACGTGCTTGATGAAGCTCACAGGAACGCCGTTCCATCGGCACTCGCCGGGCACTCGCCGGCAAATCCTCAGAAACGACCGATCTCCATCTGTCAGATGTCTGATTGGGCCGTGATGATGGCAACCGCCTGTCAAGACTTCAGGCCCTGAGGAACCAAGAGGACGAAGCGCCGGAAAGCGAATAACAATGCTCCAACACCGAACCAAGCGGCATCGACAAGTCCATGCAGCGGCAACAGTCTGCAATGTCGCTCCGCTCGGCAAGGGACGTCCACCTGTCAGAGTCAACCAATGCCGCGTGGCATCAACTATCAGGTTGCCGGCACATCTGCACTCGCACGTCCCCTCCAGCTGCAGAGCATCGACACTGCTTTGACATTCATGAGGCCCGAGTTCCTCAAGCCTGCCATCCTTCAGCTCTTCAGGGCGACCAGCTGATCGGGGATAGGTTGTAAGCCGCTAGGGCCACGACTGTAAAGGGTCCCTTGCCGTTGATGTGCGGCATCCCACTCCAACGGTGAACCGGTTTGTCTAGGAGTTTGCCGTTCTACGAGACATTACAAGAACACGAGGAACTTAGCCAGCAACCCTTCATCATCAAAGCGACTGCGTGTCATTCATCCGCTTAGTCGGCGTTGACGATTCTGCTCAGCAGAGTTGTCTGACGGTTTCAAGAAGGCAGCTTGGTCTGTGACACACCATCAGGCGGTTGTGACTCAAAGGGAGGCAGTTACACTGTCAGACTGACTTAAGTCGACACTCTCGGGTCTGGCGGGGGTTCCCCGTTCAAAGGCAAGGTTCTGACAAGTTTGACGTTTGGTTCCCACTGGCCATCGTCTCCACGAATCTCATTCATTAGCCTTCTCTTGGCAACTCACCTAACTCTCCGGGTCAGACACCACTTTCCCAGGAGCCACTGACGGAGCATAGCAAGTGCATGAGGCGAAAGGAGGAGGGGAAGTGTAATATTGAAGTAAATCTGTCAGTTTCTGCCCATCACAGATTGATTTCTTATGTTTCGCCAACGCCCGCAAGTTGCTCGTTTTCGTGAGGATTAGCTCTTTCCTCCGACAATTGCTGCTGCGGACCAGGAAGGTCGCTGAAGGCTGGGCCGTCTCAGCCATTCGGGTGGCCACCATCGGAGCTCGGAATCAACTCTGGCTTGGTTTTCATAGCCGGAACGATGCGGCTGAGTGGCCACATTGCGGCAGGGAAGGCCGGTCCAAGGGTTTCGGAGAATTTCCTGCTCAAATCCTTTCTGCATAATGAGTCGTGAACGTGCAGGGCTCTTTCGACAGGTTAAGGACTACACTCGTCTTTTTTCTCCTTACTGTCTGTCCTTGGTCATTATCGGAGCAGCTACGGCTAATCATTTTCCTGCGGTCTCTGGAAGGCTCCGATGGAATTTCGGCCGAGCGGCAGCAGGTCGGGCGGGGATAGGCCCGAGAATTCGGTCTATTTGGCCCGCATATGGAGATCCCGACTTTTAATCTCCCGCATATTTCCCTCCCCTCCAAGATATCTCACAGGGAGGTTCCCGAGGTCCACCATACCTACAGCGATGGTCCAGCGGACAAGCGTGTCGCGCGGCTGCTCCAGATTCGAGCGAATTCGGGTGGGGCCGGAGGGGATCAGGCGAGAGTGAGTCCGACTCAAGGCGGATGACCAGCGCCCGGCAAATGGGGATATTGCAAGATGACGCAGACGAATCCTTCATAACTTTTGCTTCTTCGGGCAAGTGCCACAATCGGAAAGAAATCGGAAAGACTTGACCAACACAATTGACCAAGAATCTGAATTGCAAGGGAATATTTGGTCCCCCAATCAGGCTAGCTTGAAATGTTCATTTGGCCTGGTACTTGCATGCAAACCTGCCTGACTACCAGGCCAATTCACCGGCGCTAGCGGTGTCCGCCGCCGGGTTTGGACCCACAAATGTCCGAGCCGTCAACGGTCTAGCCCGGAAGAGCACCCTTCGGCAGAACATTTCGCCCGCCCTGTCCGTCGGAATGGATGCGACTCACGATCGCGGTGTTTGCCGCTCTGGCCTGCGATTTATTGCGCCGGTGTGCCCTCCGTCGGGCGAAACCCACCTCAACTCGACCGACTGGTACATCACGACAGCCCTGCGGACCAAGCTTTTCCCAGGCAACAGGGCATGCTGACGAGTCGATATTTACGGCGGAGTAATTGATTAGCGTCGGAATTACTAGAGGTGGTCCGCTTTTTGGCTGCCCATGAGGCCATTCGCAGCTCCCTTAGCGCGTCGACCATGTGTTGAGCCGCAGACAAGCATATAGTGTATGTATGGCTTACCAACAGGGGTTGGCTGTGGATGCTGTATGAAGACATCTCCTGACGTGGAGCGGAGAGGATGAGAAGTCGTTGACAGCTTTCGAGCGTGGATGCTCAGCTTTGTATTTAAGAGGCATTGACTCTTGAATCACTTATTCACAGCTCGGGTCCATAGTCTCTGAATAACAGCACCCCTTTATCAGCATCAAAAACATCGAGTCTACAATTTGACCATCCATCACCATTACTTTTCTCGAATCATCTCCAAACTACCACAACCTTCAAAATGGCTTCTTCAAAACCACACATACCACCACCACCACCACCACCGACAGTGGTCCTAGAGAAACGAACAACACACGTCGATAAAGATGGCAAACTCGTCTTCAAGCCCTCGCGCGAGTTCCTCCTCGCCTTTGGCGCCCTCTGCACCGTCGCCCTAGCCGTCGCCTTCGACGCCACGACCCTCTCCGTCGCCCTCCCGACAATGAGCGCCGAGCTCGGCGGCACCGCCCTCGAGGCCTTCTGGTCCGGCACCAGCTTCCTCCTCGCGAGCACCGTGCTCCAGCCCACCGTCGCCGGGCTGAGCAGCATCTTCGGCCGCAAGCCCCTCGTCTACGTCTCGGCCCTCTTCTTCGCCGCGGGTTCGGTGGTCGGCGCCGTCGCCAAGAGCTTCCGCGTCGTCATCGTCGGCCGCACGATCCAGGGCGTCGGCGGCGGCGGCATCCTCGCGCTGTGCGAGGTCATCGTGACGGACCTCGTGCCGCTCTCCGTGCGTGGGCAGTGGTTCTCGCTGCTCTCGGCCGTCTGGTCCGTCGGAACGGTCACGGGCCCGCTGATCGGGGCCGGCTTCGCGCAGAACGTGACGTGGGCGTGGATCTTCTGGATCAACCTGCCCATCATCGCCGTCGGCGTCGTCATGATCTTCTTCTTCCTGAAGCAGGCCAAGATCCCGGGGGACATCGCGGGCAAGCTCGCCCGGTTCGACTGGCTGGGGAGTTTCCTCTTCACGGCGGGCTCGACGAGTTTCTTGTTTGGGATCTCGACGGGCGGCGTCATGTATGAGTGGAAATCCTTCAGGTCGCTTCTGCCACTCGTTCTGGGGATCTTCATCCTCGTGGCGTTTGGGATCTGGGAGTTGAGGTTCGCAAAGGAGCCTATGATTGACAAAGGCATCTTCAACAACTGGACCATGGTTGCGAATTACATCATGACGGTATTTCACGGCATGATTCTCTGGTCTCTTCTTTACTTTCTCAGTAAGAAATCTCCTTATGCGCTTTTACCCCTTTCTTGCTTCAATGCTGATAGCTTCGCAGTCCTCTACTACCAAGCCGTAAAGTCGTATTCCCTCGTCGTATCAGCCGTCGCCGCCCTCCCCGAGACCCTCACCGTCGCCCCCGCCGCCATGGCCGTCGGTCTCGTCGCCGGCATCACGGGTAGATACCGCTGGTCCATCTGGTCAGGCTGGGTTATCACGACCCTCGGCGCGGGACTGCTGTGCCTCATGAAGCCGGGGACCACCGTGCCGGCCTGGATCTGGCTCAACATCCCCATCGGGCTGGGCACCGGCATGCTCTTCCCGGCCATGGCCCTATCGATCCAGGCGGCGTGCGAGCCGGCACTCAACGGCCAGGCCGCGGCGTTCTACTCATTCCTGCGCACCTTTGGTCAGTCCCTTGGCGTGGCCGTCTCCGGCGTCATCTTTCAGAACGCGTTCCGGGAGAAGCTGGCGGCCGTACCGGACCTGGCGCACCTGGCGGACGAGTACTCCCGCGACGCGACCACCGTGGTGGAGATCATCAAGCAGATGCCGCGGAACACTGTGCGCGCCGAGCTGGTGGAGGCATACTGCGACGCGCTGAGGGCGATTTGGATCAGTCTGATTGCGTTTTCTGGGTTTTGCATGGTGCTGAGTCTGACGATCAAGAGGTACAGCCTGGACCAGGAGCATGTGACGGAGCAGGGGCTGGTTACCCGCGATGATACCAGTCGAGAGGATTTGCAAGGGCGCAGGGATGTGGAAAGGGGCGCATGATATAGGCAGAGATGTTGACGGGAAAGGTTTAGACATACAGAACGATAGAATTTGGGAGTTGTCCTCGAGGAGGACGCATCGTCACCACTCTTTAGATTACCATCTTTCGACATTTCAAGAGTATCGTTTTGAGTGTGGCCACGTCTGAGGATACATGAGCAATGTCCTATTGATTTAAGAAATAACGCTGAGGCAGATTTGTTTGTAGTTTGTCTCTTCCTTTATCATTCGTCACTACTAGAAGGAGAGATTTCGGACGGAAAATCTTGCTGCAGACAACCCATTTGACTTGAGGGTATTAATGCAGAGTAAATGAATCAACAACCCTCGGCTGGGTGAATACTCTGGAGTGAGTTGCAGCTTCTCAGGTACATCCTCCCAGACAACAATCATCACCTTTTCAAGTCCACTTATTCTCTCGGCAGCGTGGACAGGCGAAGCTTTTGCCTTCGCAGGTCTATCTCGCCCCTACCCAAAAAGCCTGCCGCTTCACCAACGGGTCTCGAGTGGAAAAAGTCAACAACTACCCGACGGACTCTGCTTACCACGAGACTCCCTTCCTCACGACAGCCTCAACCTCACTCGCTCCTTCCATCTCATACTCTTTTTTTAAACCCTTCAACCGACGTCAGCCAACTTGCTACTATCGCCCCCTATTGCCACCCAACTCGTCTGAATATACCCTCCACCCGACCACAACACCAAAAAGAACATCGCCAAATTCACCACTACGCACCACCGAAGAACGGTCATCATTAGCATACCAAGCAAAAATACGACAAAACGCATCGTGACACCGAAAAATGTGCCAACGAATCTACGTCCACTTCACAACCTGCAACTGCCAACTCTTCCACCGCCGCAACAAATGCGCCCCCGGCCCAACCTCGCAACGCTGCCTCGCCCGGCCCTTCCACCCGTCCCTCGTCCATAAGGTGGAGCGCCAATGCCCCTACCACCACCGCATCACGCGCCTGCGGAAGGGCTGTCCCGAGGCGAGGAGCCTGCCGCAGGGCTTCGTCAACGCGTACCACCTCCCCATCGCCAAGTCCATGGCCGCCGCGGCGAACGAGCGGGGATGCCCGCGGGAGAGAAGCGAGGAAGTCGGCGGTAGCAAGCGCAAGGATACCGGCGGGGACAACGGACCGCGCAAGAGGCGCCAGACGGAGCCGGGGGAGGGGTATGCTGTGGCAGAGGAGATGGACGTCGACGGGAGCTCCGGCTCTGAACCATCTTATGGATTCAGGACATGCAAGCAAGATCTATGCGACGTCTTTGAAGCCATTGCCGACGCCGAAGAATTCGAGTACGACACTCTGGACGAGATCGTGAACAAGGAGCCGGACTCTGAGCTTGACACCACGGACGAAGAGGTAGAATCGCGGAGGCCTCGCTTCAGGTACGAGACCGACTCGGAGCGCGTCGAGTACTCTGCGCACGATCGCATGTCGCTGGCCGGCAGCGATATTCTTACGGGCCGCAGCAAGGACTTTTCTAGGGAGGGCCTCGACGACTTGCTCCAGTGTCTCCAAGTCCGGAGTTCTGGGCCTTCTGAATACGGTGGCACTTCTCAACAACATGGCTTATGCCCTGGCAAAGATGGTCCCATTGACACCATCATGGTTTCTTGCTTCCCAAGCGAGGATCTCATGTCCGACGATGAAGAGGACGAGGAAGGAGACGGCTTCGAGGGAGAATGGTAACATGGCAGGAACGTTGGTTGTATTGGCAGAGCATAGCATCGATTGGCTTCATTTTGAGATAGAAATGCATTAACGAATGAGAGATATTCCAGCAGAATGTTCATGTCTCATTACCCTATGTGCACTCATCTGACTCTCGGTCCGCAAGGTGAGATAAGCATGTTGTACAAAGATTGAAGCGTGAAGATTGATCATCATGATATCCCTTTATATGTCCACCCGAGCCCAAATCCACCAAAATCGCTCAAGATTGCCCGCTCAAATCGATGCCCATGGTCCAAATCAATCCCATGCCTGCTTGGTACTGGGATATTGACGCCCGCCAACGCCAGAAATCGTGGGACTGGCTCCGCGCGGTTCCTTGTACCTCTTTCTATCATCTCTGAACTCACGGTCCCGAGGTTCCCAGGGAGGCTCGCCTCGCTCACGCATGCGATCTATGTCGGCGTGGCTGCTGGTGCGGCGCTGAGCCTCCGGACGCACAGGGTGCAGTCGCTCCCGCCGTCGGCGAGCTTCCCTGTCCTCGTCCCTCTCCCAGTCTACTACCCGCTCTCCTCTGTCGCGCTCTCGATGTTCGTAGTCTCTGTCTCTCTCCCTGTCGCGTCTTCGATCCTTGTCCCTGCCGCGCTCTCTGTCACGGGCTCTTTGCTGCCTTTCCCTTTCTGCTCGCTCTCTCTCCTCCACCTCACGCCGCCGGTGACGCCGGCGCGCCTCTTCCTCAGATTCAGGTTCTTCTGACTCATCCGGAGCGATATCGGGCCAGCTGCGGTTCAGCTTCGACGTGGGAAGATGCTCACGGCTGCGACGGGAGGGTGGATCGCTCCGGCGACCTGAAGTGCTGCGCTGCCGATCCGGTGAACGGCCGTTGGGGAGGATAGATGCCACTTTCTCGCTGATTTTCTCGACGATCGGGATGCTTCGACGGCGAGGGTCGTCTGCCCGTAGCTCCGAGCGATGCAGGCGAGCCCCTGACGGTACTTGAACCGATGGTGGGGGAGGAGGCATGCGCCGGAAGCCTGGAGGTGGGGGTTCGTTGGAATGGTGCGTGTGAGGCCTGCGCTTGGATCGTGGGCTCCCTGGCTCCTCGGAATCGGAAGTCGAGGAGGACGAGTAGTGACGAGGTTGACTATGTCTTCGAGGTTGCATGGGTGGCCTATTTGGGTGGAGATGCTCCGAAGCATACATGGGATCACCCGAGGGAGATGGGTAGTCGGAGAAGCTTCGGCGGCGGCGATCATCCGGTGAATTCTGATTCTGACCTCGGTACCGTTCTTGCTCTGGAGATCGGGCTGCTGGAATGTTCAGCCGGGACGGGGGATAACGTCCGCCATGACCCGGTACATGACTGTAGGCCACTGGCCGTGTCGGCGGGGGAAAGTACTCCGTCTGGGGGGCGCGCGGAGGTGGTGATGCCTTTGGATAGGGGTTTCGAACGTGCACGTAGGCGGCCTTGACCCTCGGCTCGTCCCTTTCCGGCGGCCAGTTTGAAGGTGGTGCGCCGGCGGCGGCGGCGGCGGCGGCGGGCTTCGGAGCGGTCGAGTCTGGATTGGGGGTCGCAGCTTTCCTCAACTTCTCGGCGCATTTCTTATGCCACTCGGAGATCCCGGGGTCTGGCTGGGCGGGAAAGGCGTCGTCGGGCAGATCTTTAGGAAACGGTTCGTTCGTCACAGGATGCTTGAGATTCCAATTCTTGACTGCGTTTTGGATAAAGGGCACATGCTCTTCCGGGTCAAGTAAGATTTCGATTATTTCCCATCGCACAAAGCCGCGTTTTGTCAAAGCCGGTACGGAAGGGGCATCGAAATCGTTTTCGGAGGGTTGCAGGGAGTGTTGGCACCCAGTGACCTGCCAGATGTAAGATATGGCGGGGTAGGGCATTTCGATGAAAAGGGCTGCGATGACGGCACGTCAGCATGGCAAGGTTGCACATGGTGATCCAAGGATATGCTTACCGTCATAGTTGCCGCCAACCGCCTTGTAGAAGGCGGCAAGTTTTTGAGGAGTCAAGGCCTGAACATTTTTGTCGCCGATTTCTGCGATCTTTTGTTGGCGGGGTATGTCAGTTGTCGTCTGGAATTGCGAAGCGGGGTGGATAGGCAAGGGCGGGCGGAAATGGGGAACATGATCAGACGTACAATGTGGTTCGCGATGGCGCGGAGAAGGGCGTCTAGAATCGGGGTTGGCGCCTTGTCCTGGTTGATCAAATAACCATAAAAGTTTGGAGGCTTTGAATCTGCAGGTTGTGGCTGTGGTTGGGGTGGAGGTTGAGGTTGAGCCTTTGGAGACTCTTTCGAGTCTGGCTCTGGGGTCGCCGTCGCCATCCGGGGCCGAACTCTACATCAACAGTGTGCCTTTGCGGGCAGGAAGGTCCCGGGGAAAAAACTGTGGAGATCGGATGGGCTGGGTTGGGTAGATATAACGGCCGTGGCTTGTGCTGGTCGATCTTGAGTCGGTAATAAGAGCGTTTGACGCGGCGGGCGACTCCAAGCGAGCAGCGTGGCGTTGTAGTATGCGTCTTGTCAAAGCAAGCTGCTGGATATATGGAGGGGAGGGGAGACTAGTGTCGACTGCGAAGGGAGTCGGAGGGTATCAACATGTACTAATAACCGAGAGCTAGACGGACTGTGCCTGGGATGCGGGCCGCCATAACATCGTCATACGAGACGGAGATGTAATGTAGGCAAGGTGTGGTATGGTATGGCAGGCAGAAGCAGGCTGAGGCCAAGCAGCTGCAACGGTGAGTCAAGTAGGCTCTGTTGTGGTAGGCGCACGCAGCCGGCAATATGCGCATGCGCGAAGAGAGACGAAAGACGTTGGCGCGCGTGGGAGTGCGTATGTGTGCGTGTGTGTGGATGCGATGGATGGATGATTCCAGTCCGGAGGGTGTGAGAGCGAAGCGACGGCGGACGACTCGAGGGAGGAGGGCTGTTTTGGTTGATTTGAGCTGGGCGGCGCGCGGGTGAGAGCTGATGATGTAACTAAAGTACTCGGACTGCAACTCCAGGTGGACAGGGTACCTGCACCTGCAGCTTTAACTTGGGTTTACCGCAGTAGTGGTGAGGGTGAAGACGGGACGGTTGAGCACGCGTGGATGGAGGTTGGAGGGGTCAAGTCGCAAGCTACCTACTTAGCACCTTGGGTATGGACCTGCACTCGAAGGAACCCTCGGTCAGAGAAGCACATCGTCAGGCAGAGACGGGAGACCAAGAACAGACACAGACAGCGGAGGGGCTGGACATGGGTACCGCAGTACAAGGGACATGGGACATGGGTAGGGCAGCAGCAGGCAATCAGGCTGGACAGGGCAGTGGCAGGTAAGAATAGCGATCAAACAGGGAAAACGTTTGGCTGTTGGGCTGACACGTGCACCCTGGCATGGCACAGCTTCCCTTCCCTTCTCTTCCCTGGTCGTGGACCTCGAGAGAGAGAAAAAAATAAATGGGGGTCATCAGATATCCGGCCGCTGAGATGCGATGCGATGCGATGCGATGCGCTGCGCTCTGCCTTCCACTTGGGGCACGGTACCTTTCACTTTTGGGTGTACCTACCTTACTGCTTATTGTCGACCCTCACTCAATGTCTTTAGGCTTCCTCCGCTTTCCCACCTCCAGCTTCCATTCGTCTGACTTCCACCGGTTCATGTGCATTCTCGAATCACACTGCCGTTCGGCCCCCATCTCACACGCTGCAAACGACTCGGGCTCCCCGGCGCCTTCATTCATGTTGGGTTGGAACGGTGGGCATCCACACGGAATTGGTGTTGACGAGTTTCTCATTCAACATGACTTCGACACGAGCGAGATAGGGCAAGGCAAATTCAAGGCAGCTAATGGGCCATGGCCCATACTAAGGTATCTCGCCAAGTGCAACTTTGGCGGACCAGCGATGCCCGTCGAAGACGATAGCCTGGAAGTCTGCCCAGGTGAGCCCTCTTCGCTGGAGTCCGTCTGGAGACGGCCTGCCGCGATGTGCCTTGTTGCGGGGGCTGGCACCCGCTCAGCCGCCGCCGGACTCACAAACCGCCAAAGATGTGCCTCCCACGGCCCACGGCCGCCAACACCACACGCCGCCAGCCACATCCCCAGAGCTGGGCGACCGGTAAACTCTGCCCATCCCGTTGCCAACTATGAACTCAGTCCCCGCCATCCCATCCGCCCTTCACCACGCGGCCGAAAGAACCGGTCCAGCCACTACGGATACCTACCATGAAGGGTGTCTCAACACACTCAACCCAAGACAGCGTCACCATGTCTTTGCACCACCAACCGCTTCAGCACAGATCGCACTGCACTGCATTGCACCTGGCAACCGGATGCTGCTCCGCGGTACGGCGCCTTGACTGTCGTGACATTAAACTTGCCAGTACCACCCCGCGATCCCGTCTCGTCTCAATCGTTGCGTTGCGCCATGCGTGTATGATGTAGTCGCAGCCAAGGTTTTGGGACTCCCGAATCTAGCGGTGAGCAGGTGAGCAGGAACCCGTCACAACCAGACTTACGAACGAGGCTTGCAAGGTCCCGGTGCTGTGCATTGCGCCTGTTGCTATCTATGTATGTACTGACCCTACCAAGATTCAACTCTATGGTACTTTGAAACCGCACCTTTTCCAGAACTATCTATATCTTACATGAATCTGCTCCGTCCCAAAGTCTCCAACCCCTGTCGATACACGACGATCGATATTCTGCGAAAATCCCATGCTCTCAACCCTTCCTCAAGGGAAGGCCGTATACCAGAGCCCAACGGCGGCACCGGCAATTGAGAAGAAGCTCCTGACAATGTTGAGCGTCTGCCACCTCACGAGCAGCTCTCTGGTCTCGGACCATCCCAGCGCCACCACGCCCTGCGCACCCGCCAGGAGTCTCTCGTTGGTCGGCCCCATGAAGGCGAACGTGTACGGCACGATTCCAAGACCGAGTGCCCCGGCAACGACGAATGGCTTCCACGCGAGGCCGTGCCGGTAGCGGTCGTAGGCCGAATACGCCAGCGACAGAAAGGTGAGGCCCGCGACTTTTGGGCCTATGGACATGCCGCGGTAGAATAGGTTTTGCCACAGCTTCAGTGCATCGATCGGCTCTGCGCTGGCCTCGAGAGCCGCCGCGACGCTGAAAATGGACAACGACTGCCCCGCGCCTGTGCTAAGAGTTTAGCGACTGCGAATGACACGACGAAACCCCCCGGAGGCGTGAGAAGAGCTTACCTGCCCACCAAGCGCATCCGAGGATGCCTGTCGCAGTGACGATGTTGTTAGTCAAGCCTAGTTGCGACATGTTGATCTAGAGGGCTGTGTGTAGCTACACGTGTGTGTGCGTGTACCCGTGTGTGTCACTGATTGCCGAGTGTCTGAGTCGAGTTGGTCTCACTGCGCTTGTCGTGATGCTGCTACACAATCGACGATATGGTCTTGGCGTACAGAAACCTTTCTTCGATAATTTGCTTCAAAATCTATCTAGGTTTCGGGACGATACCCGTATTCGTTATATACCAAGCCGTTGTGTGGACACAACGGCGCCTACAGCCGCCGACTCTCGATCGGGAGAATCACGGACGAGCAAAAATGTCCGAGGTCACAGTGGTGGTGTCCTCCCGTCCCGCTGCCGCCCGACAGCCCGGACGACCCCTGCTTGCCAATGGGGTTCTCGAGGCCTGACCACACGGTGATCTGACTTCCACCATCTCCCGGGATTCCTCGCAGTCGGTTACCGGCCGGTCGTCTGAATCCCGGGGTCGATTGTGCCGATGACGAAAGACACAGGTGCGCGTTAATTCGGACAACTCATTGTCCAAAGGTTGAGATTGCGTCCCAAGTTGAGACGGCGGTCCATCCCCGCCTGCCTCATTCAACGTCATATAATTAGCATAGAAGCATCGCCTCGCCCCGGCTATGGTCTTGGCTATTGCCTGGGCCGCCTGATGCCGTATCCAACGAGGACGACCTCCGTCTGCTTCTCTTCGTCCACCTCCTTCCACACCTTAAACTTTTCAAACCCCAACTTCGTGAGAATCTTCTGGCTGGCAGGGTTTTCCGTCGCCGTCACAGCCGTGAGTATCTCCTCAACGCCCCCCTCCACCTCGCCCGCCCGCCCCGAGACGGCCTTCTCGCCTTCCACGGAGGCCCTCTCGACCGCCATCTCGCACTCGGAGCGGGGCAGAGACCACCAGGCGCCGAGGAAGGCCTGCACGAACTCGGTCGCGTACCCGCTGCCCCAGTAGTCCTTCTGCAGCATGTACCCGATCTCGGGCCAGCCCAGCTCGCCGCCGCTGGGCTTCTTGCAGCCGCCGATGCCGATCCACCGGCCCGTCGCGCGCAGGCAGATGGAGACGTCGTAGTTGTCGGCGTCGTGGGGCGGCAGGTTCTGCGCCAGCCGCGCCCGCGTCTCGTCCAGGTCCGCGTCCACGCGCCCGACCGCCGAGAACCTCATCACCTCGGGCTGCGTCCGCAGCGTGTGCAGGGCCTGCAGGTCGTCCGCGGAGACGGGCCTCAGGATGAGCCGCTCGGTGACGACGGGCTGTCGTAAGGCGTGTGGCGGCAGGGGCCGCGTTGGCAGGGTCGTCTTGACCGTTTTGAAGTCTAGCGGTTCTGGGCTGATATCCATCATGACTGGCGTTTTATATATATATATATGTATACAGTCTTGGCGTCGATGTGATTTCTCTGATGCCTTGGTAGCGCGTCTATTTCCAAGCGATGTGACCTGACTTCAAAAGCATGCGAATCCAGGCTTGGCTGAACTCTCTTCGAACCTCCCTTTTTTTGTATTTAAAGTACAGATCGTATTGTAAAATCGAGATTGACTCATACCGTCGGCCAGTTTCCTTTTACAGGAGAAGCAAAGCGACGAGGGCTTCGGCTTTATCGCGCTTTACACTAGCGCATACGGGGGTGTCAAGCTCCGCAGTATGACT
Organism: Colletotrichum fructicola Nara gc5; assembly: GCF_000319635.2. Lineage (NCBI taxonomy): Eukaryota > Fungi > Ascomycota > Sordariomycetes > Glomerellales > Glomerellaceae > Colletotrichum > Colletotrichum fructicola. The sequence continues at coordinate 2,288,377 of NW_027094057.1, forward strand.
AGGACCGCTGGTGCTGACGACCATCTCTCCCCCTCCTGTCACTGACTGATTGACCTTCCCTCTTTCCCCGTCCCGGAGGCTCAGCTCTCTGCTCACCAACAACCCGGCCGGCATCCTTCCTGGGACACACACTCACACAAACCAACTGCATCCCCGGGGACCAGCAACGCGATAAAATACGGCCCTTGGCAAGACATCCTTGGGCAGGGTTTGGACCCCCCCGGCCCCCGAGTAAAGAACCTTTAAGCTTTCCCCGACCGGCCCCAAAGTGGGGATCACGGCCGTGCCTTTTTAGTGTAAGGAATTTTGTGAATGCAGATCGAACCCCCATTCTTTCAGGCACAGCAGCCCGTCGTTTCCACGCCCTCCCTCCCCCCTTCTCAGCACCGCCAAGCGAAAAGTAAGACAACGACGACAAGACTTTTGTCTTCTCCTTCTTCGTCAGCAAACCCAGGACTGATATATGTCCACAGCAGTTGTTCAACCTCTTCTCGACAGCTCGGCGTGTATCGTATCCAGTCTCGCCATTCTCAATGCCTTGGGCCGACATCAGCTGGGCTCACCTGCACCCATCTCACTCACTCACCACGACCTGAACTTGACCTATCCTGACTAGCGAGCGACACATCACATACGTCAGCACTCGACTTCCCATGTGAGATCACACACACATCTCGCTCGCATTATCACAACAATTCACAACAAATTACACACAATACAACACACACTCCCACGAACAATGACACCGCCGGCATCAGGCGCGGCCTCGCGCCAGCACCAGCAGGAACCGAGCGGCAAACAACCCCTAAGCTGCGCAAACTGCCGCCACCGCAAGATCAAGTGCGACAAGGTCCAGCCCCGGTGCACGCAGTGCGAGCGCTCCGACCTGGACTGCGTCTTCCCCTCGCGCAAGCGCAACAGGAAGCCGCGCCAGGGCCGCCAGAGCGAGCTGCTCAACCGCATCACCCGCCTCGAGAGCATCGTCTCAAAGGTCGACTCGGGCAACCTCGACGCCGCCGCCAAGGATGCCGCCGTGGCGGCGGTCGCGGCCGCGGCGCAGGTGCAAGCCGGCCGCGGGCGGAGCAGCAGTTCAGCGGGAGCCGGGGCCGGAGGCGGTGAGTCGGATGAGCCGTCGCCTGCCGCCCCGGGGTGGGACCATCCCGCGCCGCCGGCGAACCTGATGAGCGCCGAGTTCTGGGACAACCTGTGCCAGGAGGTCGAGGGCATGAGGCAGGCGCTGGATCAGCCCTCCGACGGGGACGAGTCGTCTGAGGACGAGGCGCCGATGACGACTCCGGAGAGCTCTGCGAACAAGGGTCTGACGCCGCCGGCGTTGTCGGGGTTGATTCTGAGCAGCACCGTGGCGTCCCCCGGCGGAGAGGAGATGAAGCGCCCGCCGCGCGAGCAGATATTGTACATGTGCAGGATCTTCTTTGAGAACGTGGACCCGGCGTTCAAAGTGCTGCACCGGCCGACGACGTGTGCCGAGATGGAGGCGTTTGCTAACGCACCAAACAAACGGATCGACGACGCCACGGAGGCGTTGTTCTTTTCCATGTACTTTGGGGCCATTACGAGTTTGTCAAATCAGGCATGCGTGAAGAACCTGGGCGAGGAGAGGAGCGTCCTTGCCCAACGGTACAGGGAGGGCGTGGAGAGGGCGCTAATCAAGGCGGACTATCTCAACAGCACCGAGATCAAGACCCTCCAAGCCCTCACAAATTACGTCGTAAGTTTCAACTCACCTTTCTTGACACAATTCGGGGTTACTAACGCGCAAGCAGTGCTTCCTCCGCACCCATAACGCAAGCAGGGCATCATGGGCCCTGATCCCCCTCGTAGTCCGCCTCGCGCAAGCCCTCCACCTCCACCGTGACGGCGTCTCCCCTCCCATCCCGCCGTTCGAGGCCGAGATGCGCCGCCGGCTGTGGTGGATGATTGTCGTGCTCGACATCCGCGCCGCCGAGGACCGCGGCACGGACGCCGCCATCCCGCGGCAGTCGTACAACACGCGGCTCCCGTACAACCTCAACGACGACGACTTCGGGCCGTCCACGACGACGCCGCTCGAGGACCGGACGGGTCCGACGGAGATGACGTTCTGCCTCTGCACGTCCATGAGCTCAGGCATCTTCGGCAACCTCCGGCCGCGGCACCCGCAGCTCGCGCTCGACAACGACGGGACGCCCGAGCCGACGACCTCGGAGGACGAGATCATGGCGCATGCGCAGCGGTTGGAGGCGCTCTTCGGGACGGCGCCGCAGAAGTCGTCGTCTGCGGAAGACGGGAGCGGCGGCGAGAAGGACGCGACGCACCTGCCGGCGAACCACGCGGCGGTGACGGTGCGCATCATCATCCTCAAGATGTGGCTGTCGGCGCAGTACCCGTTTACGCCGCGGGCGGCGGTGGCGGCGGCGAAACCGCGCGTGGCGCGGGAGACGATGCTGCGGACGGCGGTGAACACGATCGAGCTGGTCGAGTTCAGCACGAGCACGTACCGCGAGCGGTTCGGGTGGTGGATTGATAGTTATGTGCAGTGGCACCCGCTGGCGGTCGCGCTGGCGGAGCTGTGCGTGCAGACACGGGGGGAGCTGGTGGAGCGGGCGTGGAAGGTGGTTGATAGGAACTTCTCGGAGATGGGGGCTCGGATCGCGGACACGAGGCGGGGGACGCTGTGGAAGCCGCTGAAGAAGTTGTTGAGGAAGGCGCGGGCGGCGAGGGCGGAGGCTCTGATGGGTGATTTGAAGATTGGTGGGAGTGGTGGAGGTGGTGCGCGGGCTGCTTCGACGACGAGGACGACTACTCCGGCTGCTGCGCACACGGGGGCTAAGCAAGATGAAGAGGAGGACGAAGACGACGACGGCGACGGCGATGTTGATGTCGATGACGAAGAAGAAGATGGGGATGGCGATGTCGACGTTGACGTTGGGGTTGGGGCTGAACCACGTCAACAAATGCCGCCGCCACCGATGCCACCGCCAGGCGCAGTGCCTCCGGTCCTGGCACCCATTGGCGTTGGTGTTGGTCTTGGAGCCGGCATTCCTCTTGCGCCGATGATAGTCGACCCATCGCCCAACCCAGCCGTGCCGACACCGCCGCCGCCGGGAGACATGGCCATGTTCGGCAACACGCCGCTCTGGGGCCATCCGCAGGATCTGATCAACCATTTCGGACTGCAGATGGACGCTGGAGACTTTTCGTGGGATTGGAGTACATGGAGCGAGTTCGTGGACGAGGCGAATACGGAAAGGTCGCCTGGGGATTGATGGATTGCGGAGGGAATGTACGAAATGATGTGTTACGCCTATCAGTCTTTAGAAAAGGGAGCAAGATCCCAGGTTCAACTTTCAGTATGTTTGGGTGCGGGTTGTGATTCGACGTGGGATGCCGAGATGACCTGAACGTGACGGAAGACATCGGTTGGAAATGTTCGCTTTTGACCACCGTTGTCTACGCTGACCGGTTGACGACGATATTGCCAAGTGTCAGCTTTTCGCTGAGGTGCTATAGTACGGCTGGCCAAGCAACTACGTCACAAACAACCTCGACTGATACTGATGACGAACCCTTCACCGGGACGTTACAGTGTCACCGTAGACGGCCTTACATCATGCATTCCATGGTCTTGGCTCTCAAATACGCACTCTTCCACGGTCATTATTGTCCCTACAAGACCTGTCAGAACCTAATCAGCAGGGCGTCGCAGGGTCAGGAACATCTCTCTCGTGACTACCCTCAAGTAGCCAGAAAGAACGCTTAGTCCCGCGAGAAATAGGTCGATGTCTACGTTTCCGACAGGGCAAAGGATACGCTGGAGGAGTGCAATGACACCCGAAGCCATGATAAGTCCCGTTTTCATCCGTGGAATCAATGCGGGCTGCCGCGATGATGCAAACGCTGATAATTACTGGAGTCACACTTGCTTGATACTGAAGGTCTTGGCTCACGAACTTGAATTGACACGGCTCGGCCGAGCAGGCATCTTGCCCGTGCTTCCTAGGAAACACGAAGCCGACCTGCTGACCGAGCCAGACTACCAGAGGCATCATCTCATAATCAAAAAGGTCATGATTCACAAGCTTCGTACTCAGGTATCGTCATTCGCCGGGTCTATCAGGACTTTTTTGGTCATTTCCCACTTGTTTTGGCCATGCTCGAAAATTGATTCTTGTGATTCTTCATTCCATTTTGTGTGGCCCCCTGCCTTCAGTAAAGCAAATGTGATAGTTCCATGAGACCTAGTGAACACCTGCCAGTAGTAGTAGTAGCCCGCCCCTCCATTTGTCGAAAACCAGAGAAACAACGCCCCGCACAGTGAATTTATGCGAAAGTGGTAGGGCGCTTCGCGGAGAAGATCTTCTGGTTGGGGATCTTGGGGACGCGGTGGGGAAGGGGGAAGGTAAGGCCCTTGGTGAGGAGCTGCTTGATGTAGGGGCGCTTGACATCGTCGGCCTTCTCGAGCTCGACGACCTTGAGGATCTGTTTGGGGCTGCGTTAGTGGGACCGGTCGAATCGCAGAAAGTGAGGGCACGTGACGTACGTGGATGGACCTGAAGCGGGCACGGTGGCGGGCGGCCATGTCGGAGTAGAGAGCCTCGACGGCGTCGGTGCGGGACATCTCACGGTACTCCTTGTACATGTTGTGGGTGCCGGAGCGGGAGTCGTAGCGGATCCAGATACCGAAGTTCTTGACCTTGAGGGGGTGCTTCTCCTGGATCTGTGCGGAGGGGGGAATGCGTTAGTTCGCTGTCGTCTGGGCTGTTGATCCTGATTCTCGAGACGACGTACCTCCTTGACGCTGACGATCTCACCGGTGGCCTTCTTGACCTTCTTCAGGCCGCGCAAGAAGTACCAGTAACGGGACTTCGCAACCGTGGTGTTGGGGGCGAAGATGGTCATGCGGTACAGGGCGGGAGTCGGGTTGGACTCGGTGGGCAAGTGGCGCCCGATGACCTCGTATTCCGTGAGACGACCTGAAGCGGAAATCTGTTAGCTGCGTGCCGTCCCGGTTCAAAAAAAGTTCCTCTGCGCCAAGACCAAGATTCGTTTGCGTTTGCGTTGACCGATGCATGGTGTAGTTGCTCAAGGAGTTGTGTGGAAAAATTGTCGACTGCGACCGCTGCACAGAAATTGCATTTCGAAGACCGTCGGAGCGTAGGTTGTTGATTTGAAACCAGTGTTCGTCGAATTGGAAAAGGCCCGTCACGTCGTGGCAAAGTTGTGCCCGAGGTGACGGGTGCCGCCAACCTATTCCAAGGCAAGGCGGCGACTCATCGAAAGACAGTGCACTCCTCCGTCGCCTCGGTGCCATCGTCGCAGAAGTTGAGGTCCATCACGAGCGTCGAAAAGTTTGTCGTCGGTTCGCAAATTTCGTTCAGGTCGCGCATTCGCGTCCAGGTCTCGCGCGGGGAGGGGAGGATTTAGAAATTATTGTGCTTACCCATCTGCTCGACTGTTAGACAAATATTCCTTCCGTACCTTGTGGCGATTGGGGACTTACTTTGAATTGCTGGCCGATGGTCGAATATCCGATATCGTGGTGGTTGCTGCAGGGTCAGTTCCGATTCAAAGGGAAAGGAAAAAAAGAGAATTTGTGCCTTGAGAAATGTTGTGTGCCAACTCGACCTAAGCGCGGCCAAGCCTTGTGGGGTAAGGGCTGTGGCTGGTGCGACCCGTCTGTCTCCACTTGCGCTTGCCTCCGCTCTGCTGGGTGTGGCTGCGCCCGAGAAATTTGACGACCGTTGATGCCTGGATCTGGGGGCATGAACTTTCCCGGCCTGACGACAGACGCTGTTCAGGGTCCCGCTGATGGTGTCGCCTCTTGGCCAATCACAGCGCGGCTTGAACTCGCCCACAGAGAACGGGCATATCGCAGAGGAGACGACGCACCCTGGACGGATCACAGAGGGCCACTCACTGCTAAAGACTGAGTACACTCCCGCCTGGGCCCAGTACCTCGCTAGGGACCTTAGTTGATCGGCTCAGACAGCATTGATTCGTCGTCTGCCCTCCCAACGTCCATCTCAACACCCCGGTCTCACCTCTCTGAGAACTCAGCGTCAGAGTGGCTGCAACTACATCCAACACAATGGAGGGCCATTTCGAAGAATTTCGCAACGCCTACAAGGCCAGGTCGGGATACTCACTCGCACAAACACTCCAGCCTTTCAGTCCGGTCAACAAGCCAGACAAGCTACGCTCCATCTGGCTGAGCACAAACAGCCAAGATGTCAAGAACGACGTCAAGTACATGCTGCTCGGGCGATCATCTGGATCTCGGAAATTCAAGCTTGACTACGAGGAGACAAACGGCTGGGTGGAAGTGTATTCGGCATACTGGAAGGCTATTGGCGAGATTCTCAAGGTAGAGGGCGACTCCAGCGCTGGAAGTAGGGTGAGCTCCCATGATACATGTCTTTGCTGCATGGGGAAATGACTAACACCGACCTCAGTCATCATCGTGGACCAAGGTCTATGAGGCATGGAAGGAGCTTACCACCGCACTCATCCGTGGCTACACCAACTATGGATTCGAGGCGTGGACGATACCGTGTCTCTACACCGCCGGCAAGCACTTGCGACTTTTTGCCATTAGCTCAGACGAGGAACGTAACAACACCGATGCGAACGCCAACGCGATGGAGCTTGGCGACGACTTTGACCCTGATTTGGAGAAGCAGAAACAGCTGCGTGATTGTGAACAGCAACTGAAGCGCATTTTCACGTTGTGCCTAAGTGATAGGTTGGTTGTATGAACTCCTAAGAGATGTGTCGACTGACGGTCTTCAGAGCGCCCCTCGAAGACTCAAGGAAATGGGCCATCTACTACATCATCAACCTCCTCTTCAAGACTTATTTCAAGCTCAACTCTGCCAGTCTTAGCAGGACTATTCTGAAAGCTTTGTCAACAAATCGCGGAGACATGCCTCCTCTGGAGGCTTTCCCCAAGTCCCAACGGGTGACGTTCAAGTTCTATGAAGGTGTTTTGTTCTTCTTGGAGGAGAACTACGTCGAAGTAAGGAAGCTATGATGCAGTCCTTAAATCACTGCTGACAACATCCAGGCTGAGAAGCACCTGACCGAGGCCTGGTCCCTGTGTCATAAAGACGCTAAGAGCAACCAAGAGCAAGTCATCACAAACCGTCCTGGCCCAGCACAACCGCTAACTTCAAGCAGGAGGATTCTCACCTATCTCATCCCATGCCACCTCCTCACAACGCACACACTCCCAAACGGCAGACTTCTCGAGCCCTTCCCCCGCCTGCAGAAGCTCTTCCTGCCGCTCTCTAACTGCATTCGCAAAGGCGACCTCCGCAACTTCGATCTAGCCCTGCAAGAAGGAGAAGAGGAATTCGTCCGCCGCCGCATCTACCTGACCCTCGAGCGCGGCCGCGATATTGCCCTACGCAACCTACTTCGCAAAGTCTTCATCGCCGGTGGCTTCGAGAAGGCCAAGGAGCCCGGCGCCGCTCAGCTTCGCCGCACCAGAGTCCCTGTCGCTGAGTTCGCGGCCGCCATCAGCCTCGGCAGTCAAGAGACTGTGGACCCAGACGAGGTCGAGTGCCTGCTGGCTAACATGATTTACAAGGTATGTTGCGTCATCATTCTTTCGTATCCTGCACCGCGTGCATCTAGTGATGGCAGCCTGCCTGTACACGTCGCTTTTCGGTGAGCCAGTCGGGCCAAAAGAGTTCTGCAATTTTCTCACGCGTCCATCCCGCGCCGTTTTATACTCACCGTCACCCGTCGTCTGCCTGCTAGGCAGCATCATCACGTTGGTGACGGTGAGTGCCCAAGGCAGCAAACCTTCACAATGTCCTAACTCACACCCAATTTCTATTGGCCATCGGCATGCCGCCTCATTTCCAGGTCCACTAACACCGAATGCAGAATCTTATGAAAGGCTACATTGCGCGAGAGCGCGGTATCGTCGTCCTGTCCAAGAACGGTGCTTTCCCCGGCACAGGGGTATAGTCTGCATATGAGTGGTGGGTGTGTGTGGGTGATGTCGGTGGTGTAGTGGGATGGACAGAGACTACAGACGAGGTGCATCGGGCTCTACCGGCCGAAGGAAAGGGAGACACATACATGACCGTAGGCCTTATCTCTCTTAAAGCAGCGATGCTGTTTCTCCCCACCCTTTTGTGGTGTTTGTACCTCTTCCAATCCAGAAAGGCCGCCTCGGCGTGGTGGAAACAGCCTCAGCGGCACAGTCATGCATATAGGTCATGCATGTTAGATCCCTCGTGGTGGAGGGGGGCAGACCTGTGAATACTCATCAAAAGTCTATCTGGACCCCGTTTTCTCGGTCAGAAACATTGACGCATATCCTGCGGTTCGCCCGACTGTGACTCTGTTCTCTCTCGTGTTTGCATGGTGAGTCGTGATCGTGACACTCGCTTCCATCATATGGGCACTTTTTCCACCGGGCTCCAAGTCCCCTCTTCCCCGGAGCGATATTGCCCCTCCCAAAATTCTACCAGTCACTCAGACACAAACCCCGCCCGCCGTGAACTTTTCAGCCCGTGAACATGGTTCCCAATCACGCACGTTATACTTCAAACCGTCCAGCTAGCCCGAACCAAACCTCCCGACACAAGGGCAACCCAATAGCTCGTTTCTTATCCGACCCAAAGCCCAACGGAATCGTTTCCCCGAGTACTTGTCACAACAGAAATTTCAACCACTCGGCGTAATGCCCATCCTCTCCGCCGTGACTAACGTCTCACCAAATGTCCAACCGAGCCAAGGATGTTTAAAGTGCTTGCATCCGTTAGCGGCCGGTCACCCAAAGTGGGGCCGGTTCCCTTCCGTGACACTGACTATCACATCCCCCTCAAAAAGCGTGGTGTGTATGGTGGTAGTATCAGACATATGACTCACACACGAGTTCAGGTGGATTTCACAAAATACGCCGACTGTGGCAGCCTTCTAGCAGAAACGCGGCGGACGCTAGGAAAGTGGTGCGGCAGGCCAGGAACCGGGAGTGGGTGTGTCTGGTTCCCCGAAGACTGACCAGGGCGAGATAGTCAGGGGGGTATATGTGGGTGTGGGTGGGTTGGCGTTGGTTTGTCGTCGTTTAGAGAAGGGAGGGCCGTTGCCTTGGACATTCACGGTCGTTCACGGGAGGGGTATGGGGACCGGAACCGAGGTTTTGGGTCGACCTGCTTCGAAGTTTGCAATTGCCGAGAAAAGGGGGCTGAAACCAAGACCACGGCGTATATTGAGATTCTTCTGACTTGGATGGCTTTTGGGAATAGCTTCCAATTCAAAATTAAATCGTGAATACGCAGGGCACTTCAATATAGCAAATACAGTCACATCAACTCCTGTTTGATTACGACGTAAAGCGAGTGTGAAGAATGATAATTTTACAAGTAATCCGTTCTCGCAGAAAACGCAATCTGACTTTCTCTCTTTCGTCTTTCTTTTCGCTCTAATGATGACGGAAAACCTCGTGCCCGGCTCTTTCAAAATTCAGCCGTGTATGAGGGCTGTCTGCCGGGATCTCAACATAACCACCAACGCTACCCCAATAATGTGTGTTCCCAGAGTTTCTTCTTCTATGAGAGGGTCCTCGACCTCTGGAGAGACGGATGATAATTGTACAGGGGTTTCTCGTGAGAATGTAAATCAAAATAAAAGGCATGGCGACAAATGAGAAGGATGGGAAAAAATACATGTCCGTCCAGCAACGCCGTAGCCGATCCCTTCCTTTCGGGATCTCAAACGCCACTTTTGTTTATGTTGTTTTGCTGTTTGTTCAAATCAAAAAGCTTCATCGACCCATGCGAAACAGAAAGAAAAAAAGATATGAAGACAAGATTGCGTGAGAACGTGAAGTCATTAGGTACGAGGCGGGTATTGGTAAATCTTGGATGAGGTGGGGATGAGATAAAAGTTGGGAATATGAGATGAGATGATTAGAATGTGATTTAGCGGCCGCTGCGGGGAGTGCGAGGTGTGTTTCTGGTTAGAATATTAGCGAGAGCAAGGTTGAAATATCGATCAGGACAACTCACGCAGTCGAGATGTCATCAACATGGTTGCACAGCGCCACGAAGAGGTCGAAGAACAGCTGAGTGCCTCCGTTGTACATCTCCAGCTGCATCGTGCCGCTCCGCTTGAAAGTGCTGCGGCTGCGGATGATCAGGGCGAGGTAGTGGGCTCGCAGCTTGGAGTCGCTGTCGGGTGTGTGGGCGTAGGCGTATCTGGCCGATGAGAGAATGGTGCTGCATTGGATGCCGGATTCTGCGGGGGTGGTTAGTATAGACATCTCCAAGACCACGTTGGAAAGTACTCACGAAGACCTTGCTTTCTCAGAGAAACACGCTTCAGCTCCTCAAGCCCGTACTTCTCAGCAGCACAGTAAATAACGGTATCTTTGAGCAAGTCACCGTCGACACCGTGATGGTAGACAGTCGACTCGATGCCCTTGCCGTCCTCAGACAGCTGCTCAATCTCCCACGAGTTGCGTCTCTTGTTATGCACCAGTCGCGGGTAGTAGTCGCCCTTGTAGAGGTATTCCAGAACCGACGAGAAGATCTCGGGTTCTTCGTCGGGCAGAGCGATGCGTCTGGCGGGGGCTGAGGAGGACGAGGGCGAGCTGTCGATGAAGTTGCCTCCTCGGAGGGCGGCCTGGAAGAAGGGGGATGCGCAGAGGACGTCTTCGTGGGCGGCGAAGAGACGCTGTTCGGTGCCGACGACGAGTGTCACGATCGCGGAGGTAAGGTTGCTATTGATGCGTTGTGTTAGCAGGCTGTAGAGAGCGCATGAATCACTGCCGAAACTTACTTGCTCATTTCGGTGTCATGGGTACTTGATGAAGTGGCCGTGTTGGGCCGTCTGGTCGCACGAGAGTCGCGGCGTTTTGAAACGCCGCTGGTCTTGCTGAATGATGAAGTCGACTTGTTCGACTTGTGGCCCTTGGAGAAACTGCTCCTGTGGCTTTGCGAGGGGGCCTGTTCATAGCGTCTGGCGAACATTGTGCTGGTGAATGACCGACCGGTCGGGGTTGCGGTGCGATAATGGTAGGTGCTAAATTAAATGTAGGGGAAATCAACCAAAATCAAAAGCGATCGTTGGAAAGAGAGAATGATTCAAAAGATGGGTGAAAAATGGTTGTCGTGATTGATTGACTTGAGAGAGATTGCTGACCTACCTAAGGCGTCCGTGAGAGAGAGGAGAGAGAGGCGAGAATTTTTGGGTAGAAACGGGGCTCACGAATATATATATACAGCCTGATAACATCCCAGCACGGTCCCCTACATCTCTCCCCCGAGGCCTTGCTGCTTTTTGCGAGGACTGAGGCGACTGGTGATGGGGGAGGTCATTGGACGCGTTTCCCACCCCTGCACCGCGACTGTGGCTCCTGCACTCCTCACGTAGGAAATGCGAGATCACATGACCGACTCAGGGGGGTTTTGCGTGCGCCGGGCTGGCTGCCTCCAGTTTTCACACCGGATATGGGCACTGGCGGGCAGTGCGAACCGGGCGGATGCTAGCAGCAAGCCATTCCGCAGGGATGAGATGGTGCAACTGCACACCAAGCGAGTCAGAGAGCCCGGGTTGGCACAGCGTGCCAATCTTAGGGGGTTGGGGTCCTGAACTCCGACGACGAGGTAGCCTCCCAGCGCCTTGCGTGCGCAGGAGTACCTCTGGACGCGAGCACAGGACTGCCGACGCCGTGAAGATGCTCGACGAAGCTGCCTGGAAAGATCCACGTTAAGGCAGCGAGAGAGTGTCAGTGCTCTGCCATCCTATCACCAAGCTGGAAGAAGAAACGTATGCTTTGCCCCTGCCTGAATTGTGTTACACGGAAGGCAAATTCGTCGTCCATCAGATGCCGAGGCGATTCTCCCCTTTTACGGGTCAATTCGACTTCAAAGTTTTTCTTCCAGGAGACACAAAACGGGCCATTTCTCCTTCGTCACTGGGAGTCGAGGTTGAGAAAGTTTTGGGGACGGAACCGTGCGCGGCACATGGGTCTGAACCTTGAAGCTGTGACGAACCTTTGCACGCCATAGGCCGGGCTCGATCTTTGCCAGCGGATGCGACCCGGCATTCCGAAAGATGTCGACGCAAACTGATATGCCCCTGACTATCCGTATCACGAATTCACGACAATTCTCTTCAAAATTCCACATCGGGAGCGGGAGATTCGGGAACATTCCTAGCTTCGAGACACCCCGGAGGAATCAAGAGACAGGCGAAATCCGAAATCATGGTAAGATATCGAGGGTCTTGCCCACTTTCAATGACACATGGTCCCGTTGTGATCATCAATACCGCGATGTTGTCACAACGTCTGTTGTGCCTAGTACTTCACTTGATGTCATGCTCGCAATCAGATTTTAGCCGCGACCTGATCAATGGCGTCGGCGACTGCTTGACGACCCTCCAGTCTGATGACGGCATCGTTGTGGAAAGCACCACGAACCGTCTTCTTCTCGACCGGTAGCCCGAACTCCTCGCAGCGCCGGACCAGCCTCGCGCCGTGGTCCGCCGGCACTAGCTCATCCCTTCCAGCTTCCACTATGGTGACATGAGGCTTGTCCTGGCCCGAACTGACCCGATGATTCTTGGCAATCCCCGCGATGTTGGTCAAGCTATCCAGATGGTTGCGCAAGAACGGCCACAGGTGACGATACGGCACCCATTTCTGGGGGTACAGCTCACCCAACATGTCCCGTACGGACGTGAACGGCGTCTCCAGGATCAACGACCTTAGCCGCAACGTGGGCGGGAACCCTTCCCACGCTGCGAGGTTCGTGGCTACCCCAGAGCCGATGCTCTGACCCCAGATCACCAGCTCTAGTGGCTGCTGCCTGTGCCCGACGTTATCCTCGTGCATCTGCCCAATCCAGCGCAGAGCCGCTTGCGCATCCAGGTTGATGCCCTTCTCAGAGGGGCGGCCTCTCGACCTCCAGTAACCGCGGTAGCTCAGGCACACCATTGTATATCGCGCGGGCCGCTTGCTGCGCTGCAGCGTCCGCAGGACCCATGATAGGTCCGGCAGTCGTGGGGGAATGGACGATGCGTTTCCTAATCGCAATCGTGGTGAGCCTTTGATGCTTAATGCTAACTGCCCGCAGAGGACAGCAGGGGATGGGGCGGACCCTGAAAGTAGAGGACGTAGATGGACGGCACGGCGAGGGGCTCCGTGGGCGACGTGGTCTTCTCGTCGCCAGTGGATGTCACCGAGGCCACACATAGTGCCAGATCCGTCCCATCGGCGGCCTGGACCCTTTTCTCCTCCCAGCGCACGCCCCAGCACTGTTTCTCGTAGTCCTCGATCCGCTCGCGGCGCGCGGTGGGCGGCAGTCCTGGCATGTAAATGATCTTATTCTGGAAGACAACCATCATAAAACACTTCCACGTCCATAAGGCGAGCAGAAGACCGGTGAAGTACAGAGGGGGCAAGAGGAACGCATCATGCAATTGCCTCTTCTGGGTGGTGACGCCGAGGCGCGACAGCGGCGGCAGCGGCAGACTACCCGTCAGAGACGTAGCTCGCCATGGCGAGGTGACGAGAGGTGCGTGCGGACGACGAGTACGGCGCAGGAGATGCCCAATCGAGGAGGGGCGGATGGCATGCATCACAACCGTTTGCGAGACATGGAGGCGTGTGTCGGGCCGTGGTGTGGTGGTGGTTGTGTCGCCGGACCCTGAGAATGGAAGGATGGAAGATCGTTCTGAGTGCAGCGCGGCGGCAGAAAGTTGCGGCAGCAGTTCAATTGGGGCCGGGTAATTCGCAAATCAGGGTCCGTCGTGGACTGAGGGTCATGACATGGCGCGCATGTGTTCAAAGACGACTGGACTCGTCCAATGTGGTCGGCATGCAGCCCGTTCCGTCCAGAGACAATGGGCGCTCGAGGTATGAGGTCCGCAGGATTCCAGCCCGAAATGAGGCAGGTAGACAAGATGCTTTCGTCGACTGTACCGTCCTTTTTTTTTCTTTTTTTCTTTTTTTTTTTCAAGATTTACAGGGGAACAGGAACACTTTATCCTGCCTGGTCAAGGGGATGGGAAACTGCCAAAACCCGACAAGATGACGAGTTGAGACAGCGCTGAACCACTGTGACGGCACCCACCGTCTTTCGTGACAGGGACCATTCGAGCGACAATGAGCTTCCATTGATTGCTCCCAGCAGCATGGAAGGTGGCTGCATCTCCATGTCCCTCTCTGATGGCCGGGTGACCTGCCCGACCCCGCAGTGCCCGCCGTCGCCTGAAGACGCTTCCATTCAAATGACAAACCGCTGATGATACCTACCTGCCTGCGAATAGGTAATAGGTAGTAAGGTACTGCTGGGCTCCCATTTCGCGGCGTGATTCTCGCAGGACGAGACCCATTGGGACGTCATACTCTAGCGCCAAACGTCCCTCGTGGATCTGGAACCATTCCGCCAACCAGCGATCCCCAAACCTTCCAGGTTGCCAGTGTTCTGGGCTGTCTCTTCGGAAGGTCCCTGGTGCTGGTGGCCTGTGACGCTGCGCCAGTCCCACCAGCCATCCCATCTCCGTCCAGTCACTTATCACCTCATAATCTGCGGGCAGTTTACAGTGCGTTCACTCAGTCACTCGCAGTTGTACCACCACATGCATGTGCTGTTTCCCTCTCCACGCCCGCGGGCATAATAAATAAATCAGACAGACCCAGGACCCGGCTGACAGTCAAACCGACGCCAGATCAAGATTTCCCATCCTTATCCCAGCATGCGACACGGAATCCTGATTCTGCACGTCCTGTCAACAACATAACCCCTCCATCTCGAACGACTTCCCGACCTCCATATTTCCTCAACCCCCCTTCTACCAACCGAACTCCCGTCTCCAACCCCCGCTTAAACCGCCGCGAACCCGCCGCTCACGCTGAGAAATCATCATCACCGCTAATCCTTCCTTACTTTTCCCCGCCATTTTCGAAAACCGATCAACTTCGAGACCCGCACAGGAGCGACGCTGAAAACCACACAACCACCAATTCTACAACCCATCCGCGACGAGACGAGCGCAATCTACACCATGCCCGGCTCCGTCGACCCCAAAACCCCCACCGAGCACTCGCCGAGGCATTCGCCGCGCATCGAGCTCCCGGAGGAGGAGGAGGGCTCCCCGCGTCACGATGGCCAGGCCAGCCCTGGTATGAGGAATAGCAAAGGATGGGATGGCAAGCTCAGGGTACAGCGGACCGCCGTCCTCGCGAACCCCGAGGTGCTCTCAGACCCGGAGTCTGACGACGAGAACGTGGTGCCGGGCGAGGAACTCCCCGCGGATGAAGGCAAGTTTGCTGATGCCCTCACTCCTCCATGTGGAGCCGCAAAAAAAGTCGTGCAGAATCGTTTGGAAGACTGACTCTTGGAACCCCCTTCAACAGACCTCCTTGACGGCGAAGATCTAGACACTGACGAGCTCATCGTCTCCCACGCCCGCGTCGCCTCCATCCCCGCCCTCCGCCTCGAGCGCTTCACAAAAGTAGTCCGCCTGTGCCTCCGCCAGAACAGCATCCAGGACATCGACGGCCTCTCCGCCCTCGCCCCGACGCTCGAGGACCTCGACTTCTACGACAACCTCATATCCCACATCCGCGGCCTCGAGGACCTCACCAGCCTCACCAGCCTCGACCTCAGCTTCAACAAGATCAAGCACATCAAGCGCGTCAACCACCTCACCAAGCTCAAGGAGCTCTTCCTCGTTGCCAACAAGGTCGGCACCATCGAGAACCTCGACGGCCTCGTCAACCTCACCAGCCTCGAGCTCGGCTCCAACCGCATCCGCGTCCTCCAGAACCTCGACTCCCTCAAGAACCTCGAGGAGCTCTGGGTCGCAAAGAACAAAATCACAGAGCTCACCGGCCTCGGCGGTCTGCCCAACCTCAGGCTCCTCAGCATCCAGTCCAACCGCATCCGCGACCTCTCGCCCCTCAAGGACGTGCCCAGCCTCGAGGAGCTGTACATCTCCCACAACGCCCTCACATCCCTCGAGGGCATCGAGCAGAATGAGAAGCTGCGCGTGCTCGACATCTCCAACAACGCCGTCGCGAGCGTCAAGGGCCTCAAGCCGCTCAAGAACCTTGAGGAGTTCTGGGCCAGCTACAACCAGATTTCCGACTTTAACGAGGTCGAGAAGGAGCTGAAGGACAAGGAGCACCTGACGACCGTCTACTTCGAGGGCAACCCGTTGCAACTCAGGGGGCCGGCCGTGTACCGCAACAAAGTCCGTCTGGCGCTGCCCCAATTATCCCAGATCGACGCAAGTAAGTGTACAATCACAGGTTGAGCGGTTGAGACCAAGATTGCTAACCAATATTTGCAGCCTTTGTCCGATCATAGCGGCTTGGTTCACTCTGTAGCATGAATTTACGAGGCCGGCATGGCGTTACAACGGCGTTTGATGAGACCCTTGGGGCGGTCGGGCAGATGAACATATCGGGATCTTTCTTCTTCACTCGAGATACCTCTTTACCGAGCGCTCTCTCTTGACCATTATGGTTGCTGAGCATGGAAGGGAGCATGTTCAAGGACGGGCGGGCGGCTATTCTGACATTGGCGAAAACACACTGCAGCATGCTGTACAAGCGGGAGCAACAGACTGTCTTGGTCACGGCTTTGGTTGTATTGTAACGGCAGATCACAGTCATGCCGAAGGAAGACGGCTATCTAGATACAATCGACGCACAGTGCGTGGTTCGACAAACACCCGATATGGTTCCCTTGCACACCGCCAGTTGTGGACTACTAACATGCCACTTTGATAGGCAGGTGCTGATGATATTGCAGGTACGTATTATTGTTTCGGATCGACAATGCATCATATGCAGACCACTTAACCGAAGATCCAGAGCTTCTCAGTGGGGAAGTACTACTAAGTGTTAGATTTTGCCTTGAACTGAAGAAACACTCGGGGAAGCTTACGTTTGCGGGCTGGTTGAAGCGAGTCTTGCGGTCCAGGCTGCTGATCTTGTCAATCTCGGACTGCTCGAGGTCGAAGCTGGTGCAGTCGAGGTTCTGGGCGAGGATCTCCTTGCGGCTGGTCTTGGGAATGACAGCAAGGCCGCGCTGGGTGGCCCAGCGGAGGAGGACCTGAGAGTTGGTCTTGCCGTGCTTCTTGGCAATCTCAGAGACGGTGGGCTCCTCGAACAGAGGCACGAAGTCGGTGGCATGCTCCATGTTGAACTCCTTGAAGGAGGCAGGGCCAAAGGAAGAGTAGGCGGTAACGGCGATACCCTCGTTGGCAGCCAGCTTAATGAGGTCGGGCTGGACGAGGTAGGGGTGGTGCTCGATCTGGAGGGTGGCAGGGGGGATCTTGGCGTAGCGGAGGAGGTCGTAGAGGAGCTGTCCCTGGAAGTTGGAGACACCGATGCTCTTGGAGAGGCCGCTGGCAACGAGGCTCTCCATGGCAGTCCAGGTCTCCTGGATGGAGGCCTTGGAGGGGCGGATCTCGGACTTGCCGTCGTAGTGCCAGCCGGGAGGGTATCTGACGGAGGGGTCGACGTACTCGAGGGCGACGGGGAAGTGGATGAGGTAGAGGTCGAAATAGTCGATGCCCCAGTCGGCAAGCTGCTTGCGGACGATGGGCTCTACCCGGTCGCCATCGTGGAAGGTGTTCCAGAGCTTGGAGACGAGGAAGAGCTCCTCGCGCTTGACGATGCCCTCCTTGATGGCGCGGGCAACACCCTGGCCGCACTCGACTTCGTTGCCATAGTCTAGAGAAGAAGCGCCGTTAGGATCAAGATTGTGTACACACTTGGATTCGGATGCGTGTGATGTAGGCCCGAAATTTGGTTCATGTGATTGATGTCGGGGAAGACGGGGGCGAGCCCCGAGTGTAAGTGAGTGATGACAGGGGAGGGGTATGAATTAGGCTGGGGTGCAGGGATGTTGCGGAGAGCTTTCCGGCGGAATTGCACTGGAATTGCACTGATGGGAAAATCGGCCTCTGCAGAAATGCGCACCGATCATTTTTGGTGGGGTGAAGGAGGGGTAACTCAGGCTTCCAGAAATCATAGAGGGGATCAAGCAGACCACCACCACCACCACGGGCCATTGACTGCGGGCGACGTGTTTTTTGACACGCTTTCTTGCCCTTAGGCCTTCTCCCGCGGCCGTACCATTTCTGGCTGCGTCGTCGTGGCGGAGATTGAACGCCTGCTCCCCTCCCTGTGTCCTAGATCGCAACGAAGAGACTGGTGCTGTTTACTTACCACAGGCGCCGTCGAAGAGACGGTAACCGGCCTTGATAGCCTCGTAGACGGTGTCGGCGGCGATGGCGTTGTCGACCTTCCACAGACCGAAGCCCACCTGGGGCATCTCAAAGCCACTGTTAAGCTTGATGTTGGGGACAGCCATTGTGACGTCTGGTTGTCGTTCTGATTGGGAGAAAGGAAGATGGTGCCAGAAGGAGAATGGGGGTATCAAGAGGCACACGAAAAGACTTGGGAGAGAGGAGGAGAGAGAAGGGCAGCACTTCGGATGGAGGAGGCAAAGCAAGTAGTATTTATAACAGGTACACACACATACGTCAGGTGCCTTGGGTCTGTGGTTGCCAGGCAGATTGACCAGACGGACACGAGGCAAGACTGGTCTGGCTCGGATTGTAGGTACGGCAGAGCATGGTAGCTATAGATACACCTCCCTCTGCTATCCCCTGCATCGACAACTCGTACCTTTCCCCAACTAGTCTCCAGATTCAAACAGCCTATGGTTCCGTCACCGTACAGCACTGGCGGCTCATTAAACGCATGAGAGGCTGGCGGCGGGGGTGGCCGCTGGAGAGAGGGCTCAGGCGGCTGCCAGACCCGGTCCGCGACGCGGCGATACTTTGGGGAAGCGATTGGCATGGATAAATATCAACAGGCAAAGATAATGCACCGGACCTTTAGCAGAGGCGGCCAGCTCGGAGTGGAGAGAGGCGGGAGATGACTGAGATGGGGTGGCCGCTGCACAACGCAACGCGCCCATTTGTGCGTTTAAATCAGCCTGAGCCCTTGAGGGGACCGTGAAGAAGACCCGAATTTGGGGCAAATTTGGAGTTCAAGCTTCCCGTCGCCTCGTTGTCGCTGGAACCCTGTGAAGTTTCGCGGGAAGCCAAGAGGAAGCAACGGTAACCCAAACTCGCATGGTTGTCATTCAACTCTGATGCTGGCGGCTTTGGTGGGCTGCCACTGGCTGTCCAACACCACCGTACTCTTGCCGCGAAGGGTCTTGTGCACCCCCTCCAAGCGCGATGCAGACCTGTCAGTTCAAAGTTGGCTTGTCAATCAAGGCCGTGGGAAACACCGCGTGGGGTAGCTAGCTGCTTTTGCACAGGGCTTTCCATGAGCCATTGGTGCTTGTATCATCTGTCGCGGAGTGTCCTTGATCGAAGTTGCCTCGCATTTTCCAACGGTATCCGCTCTGCTAGTCTGGCCTTCCAGAGGTGCTCTCTCTGTCAATCGCTGTTTCTCTCCAGGCCCCGCTAGAAAGGTGCTTTTGTGGAGAATGATTTCGCCGAGACCCGATTAAGTGGCATTTAGCCTAAATACCACCCGGCGCGGCTAATTGGCTTCTTTTCTCCATCACCAACGCTTCTCTGCAGAATTGTGCCCATTGAGACTCAACTGTCAATGTGCTTCCCAACTGTTGCTCGACTAACACGCGGCGCTAGTTTACGTCGTAGACCGTTGCAGACGATGAGACCCTTCTGTTCTGACCAACAGCCATGGATGCCAGATTTTGGGATCAAAATCACAGGCTGAAGTCGGCCGGACTAGCGAAGCGCAGCGCCAACGCGGAATGTCGCACTTCCCATCGCCTCTACTCATGCATCGCGGCGCATTTGCCGGAGCGATTGGTATCCACGTGCGCGGGCGCGTGGGGTATCGACGGAGCTGGCCCCATTGGCATTTCATCCGGGTGGGCCTGGCTTCGCCGCGCCCTGACTACACACCCTACTTGTTTTCTTCAGTCTACTTGTTCTAACCAAAGAGACGCCAAGCGGCGATGACTGCAGTTCGACAAGTCAACAACTTTCAGTCAAATCTATCTTTGAAACTAAATCGCGATTTCTTTCGTATCGAACAAGAACGCTCCCCTTATGCAACTCGGACTTGAGTTGAGGTGTCATTGTCCAGCCTCCGCATTTGGAAAACAACTGGCCGGCAGCAAAGGATTCGAGGCAACTTGGAAGGAATGAAGACCACAATGGATGGTTCAAAGGCTGCAATAACTGATCATTCCAAGTGGACAATGATATTGGGGTTTTGTGTCCTCGATCCATAAAGAATGTCTTCGACAAGAACAATAGCCTTTGTATACTCACTCTCAGAATGTCTCCTTTGTACGGCTTCCTTCGAGTTGAGTTGGCAGCTATACAACGTCGTATATATATCATATTGTCCAGTCTCACATCAGAATGAATATCAAAATCCAACATCCACTCAATAGTACAATCAGCTCACACACCTTTTCTGTCTTACATTGACTCCATCGATAAATTTCATCGCACTCTCAGACAACCAACATGGCCAACTACCAAGGAAACCCAATGGCGGGCAACAATATGGCTGGCCCAGCACTCCAAGCCCCAGCACCTCAAGCCCCAGCACCGAATCCGAAAGAGATGAATAGGCAGATGATAATGCGAAGAACCCGGCTGGAAGCTGCGCAAATCAGGGGAGACCTCATTGTAAAGGCGCAAGATGGCAGCACCATCGTAGCGCAGCCTTTGGGTCAGTTTAATCCAATGCACACAGTCAGGAGCCCGTACGCTGGAAGACAATACATGGACGACATCCACCAGGAGATAGCGCAACAACAGTACGGTCCCGACGGAAACCGAATGGCCAAGGGCTACGGCATCACCCTCAAGAGGATCTTGGCCGCTGGCGGCTTTGGCATCGCTGCTCTTGTCGAACACAGGGGCAACCGCAACGTGAGGACGGATTGTGTGATGAAGATTGAAAAGACCCGCCCTGCCGCCTCGTATGACTCGATCAAGCTGGAGCAGAAGGCTCTCAACGTAAGTCTACCCCAAACGACATCAGATATCCTTTGCTAACTCGTTGCTCTAGAAATTCAAGGGGGCCAAGCACATTGTCCAAATCCTTGACTTTACGAAAGAAATCAACGACAAGAGAGACGCCGAAAACGAGGGTAAGAGACCATACGTGCCCAGATCGAGTACAGAGGCTCGGGACAAAAATTGGGACATCAAAGTCCAGCGGGAACGCAGCTTCATCTTGATGGAGTATGCCAACGGAAAGAGTCTTCACACATGGCTGAACAAGTCTAGTCGATCTGGCAGACCTTGGCCTAATAAGGCTCTCTGGCTTTTGTTCAAGTGCCGTAAGTTGAGCCCCGGACTTTGACACATATTTCTGATATACTGACATGAACCACGCAGTCATCAAGGGGCTTATTGGAATTGGATATCCCCCAAAGGAGAACTATGGACGGGATCACCCTGACTGGGATCCCAACAATCCCGTTGAAGAGTCCATCCCCGACACCAAGAAGCCCCAGCAAACTGTTCATTTTGATCTGGACCCCAAGAACAGTAAGCGTGTCATGGATTACTTTGTGAATAGTAATGCTAACTTTGTGTACAGTCCTAGTGAGCTTAGAGCCACACGGCCCTATGCCGCTCTTCAAGGTAATGTCACAACATGTCACAAACTGATTACAAGCTAACGCCAAATCCAGATCTCGGACTTTGGCTGTGCCAAGTTCTTTGACGAAGCTAATCAAAAGCCAAATGAATTCACGTAAGTTTTGCCTTCATTCAAAGTGCCAACCTTTGCTGACACGAGTTTTCTTTTCTCAGGGAGGAAATATTCTGGAGAGCTCGCTCGCTAGGAAAGTCGGGCTACCACACACCAGTGAGTAAACATATACAAACAACATTCGTGGGCATACTGACCTTTTTAGGAACAATTTCATAGGTCTTGGGACTCACTCCGGCCCTTCAACGACGGCGGATCCAACATGTTCCTCGAAGCCAATAAGCCATCAATTGCCGGCAACTACGGTATGCCCTCCAACATCTACCAGGTTGGAGTCATCGTGAGTATGAACCCCTGAGCATCTCCTTTTCGACTACGGCTAACTTGGTGATAAAGATGTGGTGTGCCATTACAGGGGCAAAATTCCAGGATCCCGTCGTCGGGTGGAAAGTCGGCGGAGAAGTGACGTACGGAAGCGCCCTCGGAGATCCAAGATTCAGTCACATCGACGGCAACCTCAGAAAGACCGTCTCGATGTGTCTGGTGGAAGACCCCGCGGCCCGGCCGACTCTGATCCACCTCGATGGCATTATTGATTTTCGACTCCAAAGTCAGAATGGCCTGGAGTCGGACGACCACGTCGCGAGATGGGCCACCCAGTTCTTCAGCAGCCCGCGCGTCCCCGGTGACGGCCCACCGCCGCAGCCGCAGCCGCCCCAGACAAAGAACGGGGAAGAGTATGACACCGACGACGACGACGACGACGAGGAGCCCGTTCGCACTGGCGACAAGAGAAAGCGGACGGGAAAGGATGGCAACCCCCAGCAGCGGGGTACCGTCTTGCGCCTGAAGACCGTCCACAACCCGGCCCCGGGAACGATCCAGCAAGGCGGTCAGCAGCAGCGGCAGCAGCAGCAGCAGCAACCGCAACACCAGCAGATGACTATGAACCAGATTCATCCAGGCACGATGTATCCCATGCCTCAGAGACAAGAAGGATTCGACTTCACCCGCGATAGACAGCGGCCGCCGCCCCAGCAGATGATCATCGACGCCTTCCGCGACGTCGAGCTGTATGACGCAACACCCATCGAGAAGAAGGATCCTCCCCAGACCTTCAGCCGCATGCGCTATCCTCGGACTCGTGGGCTGGAGCCAGCACCACTGCTGCCAGTACTACAGCAAGAAGTGCCACTGCAGCAGCCGGAAGGTCAACAGCAGCTGGGAGGTCAACAGCAGCCGGCAGGTCAACAACCAGGAGGACAAGGACATCAGCGGGGCCCGAGTCTCAACCCGGCCGCAGCAGCTTTCCAGCCGAACGGGCAATTCGCGAACCCCCGCAACGGTTTGCCTATTCAGGGCCAGCCTCAGCAGCAATGGCAACCTCCTAACCCGAATCCTCCTCCGGTTTTCGTCCCCCCTCCCGGACTGCCTCTTCCCATCCCTGGGCTTCCTGTCCCCCCTCCAGGGCTGCCTCTTCCTCCACAGTGGCAGCCCTACGTGAACCCCTTCCCGGCTCCAATGCCGCAGCAGCAGCAGCCGCAACGACCATGGCAGCCCATGAACCCGAACCAGAACTACAATCAGAATCAGAACCAGTTCCAGCCCCAACAACCTCAGCAACCTCAGCAACCTCAGCAACCTCAGCAACCTCAGCAACCTCAGCAACCTCAGCAACCTCAGCAACCTCAGCAACCTCAGCAACCTCAGCAACCTCAGCAACCCCAGTCACCGCATTGGAGACCCAACAACAGCAACACAGACGCCTTTGCTCCTCTGCCTTACCAGCAGCAGCAACGCGGCCGATACCTTTCTCCCTTCCCTCCCGTACAAGCACCGCCGCAGCACTGGATGCCCGGCCAGAGAAAAGGGTTAGTACCGCCGATCCCCAAGACTGACAACGAACCAGGGCAGCAACAGCAGCCTCCCCAGGATGAGAAGAGCTATCGTCAGAAAATGACTGAGAAGTACAACTACGACCCGTACCCCGATGTTGCATCTGATGATTTGGAGATGCATCTTGGTCCGTTTGAAGACTTGGTAGTACCCTCCTCTGGTGCAGGGCGATAGGAGCTCCGGCAGGCCCGAGCTGTGTTTAATGAGTGGAAGATGTTGAACAGCTGATTCATAGGTTTCCAAGATACCATGATGGAGTTTCTGGCTTAGATCTGGATGGTAGAGGGGTTTTGGGATAGAACGGACTACAAAACTACTAGGCCATGTGATAGAATTGTTACTCTACATTCAAACCAATTTTTGGACTTGAAGATATGTTCAAACGAAGGGTATCTTTGAGATCTCGTGCTATGCTAATGCTATATCCGTCCCTACCGGCCCAGTCCTTGTCCAACTCCATATACACACAGTTAAGAAAGATCACACAACTTTTGTTCAAGCCCCCAATCCAAAGTTGGCATACCGGCACTCGCACTGCCCCTCTCCGGCCGCCACACTGACCGCATTCCCATCAGAATCCTTGCACTCCGGGCCCCCGCCGCTCTTGATCTGCGTAATCTCAATCTGCCCTGGCCAGTTAGCCCATTTGCTCCCGTCCGACACGGCCGTCACGTTCCCGTCCGCCGCAGCCGACCCGGCCCCGATGCTGCTATTCTTCCGCGTCCACAGCGTCGCGCTGAACGCCGTGTCGGCGTACACGCACGTCGCGGCCTTGTTATCCGCCGCGATGACCTCAGAGGGGACGACGCTCTTGGGCAGCGTAAAGTTGAAGACGAGGCGCTCGTTGTACGAGTTGCCGTCGAAGAGGGCCATGCTGAGGTTGGCGAACTGCGGGGAGAAGGGGTTCGCGGACGAGGAGATCTGGTAGGTGTACGAGTTCCTGGGGGTGATGGTCCAGTAGTACGTGGCGAGGGAGCCGTTCGCGGAGCCCGAGGTGAGGGACTGGTTGTACGTCTCGTAGGGGAAGCAGCGCCACGTCGCCGGGTTGGCGGTGCAGTTTGTGGCCACGTCTGCGAGGGCCGTGTTGAAGGCGAAGGAGCCTGCTGGGAAGATGTTTGGGACGGTTGTGTTTGTTGGCGTGGTTGTACTGAGGGGTGGGGAAAATGGGTTGTTAGCTTTTCTGGTGTAAGTCAGGGCAAGCAAGGGGGGAGGATTTACGTTTGTTTGCGCGAGGAGATGGTAAGCCCTGCGGCCAGGCCGACCACGAGGCCGATGATCATGATGAACAGGACGACCATGTACCATCTCCGCCTCCTCAGTTCCTTTGCCTTCAACACCTTTTCATCCCTGTTTTCTATCGGGCCCATGGGAGTGGTGATGGGGAGGAGCTGCGAGCGGCCCTTGTACGTGCTCCGGGGCGTCGAGGCGCCCGAGTTGGGCCCGCTGCCGCCCGCGATGCTGCTGCCGGCCGAGGAGCCGCCGGAGAGGAGGCTCCTCGTGCTGACGGTGCTCCGGGAGCTTTCGCGAGAGGAGCTGCGGGAGTAGGCGGGCGGCGGGACGGTCGGGTACGGGTAGGGGTGGAACGGGTGTGCGATCTTCTGAGGGCGGCCGTACAGTTTCGGTTTTGTGCTGCGGGAGGGAGGCGGAGGCGGGAGGGCTGCCTGGGATGGGTGCGTGACGGCCGGGAGGGAGTCGTCTTCTGCTATCACAGGCATGCGGCCTGCCAGCATCATTGCTGTGCGGACCGAGGGGGAGGGAGACTTGGGCATGGTTGTGCCTGGTGTTTCCGCCTTTGAGTGTCCGTTGTAATCAAGTGAGGTTGTACAACCGGGGTGTGATATCGGGGCTCTTTTTTGTTATATTGTGCCAAGTGGTGGTCGGGCAGTTGAAATTGCAATGTCGTCAGTCCTTATTATGCGTGTATGTGGCTGTTGGAGTCGGTTAGGCCTGAAAGAGCCCGTGGCTCGATGAAGGCGCCGGAGAGATTTGAGCCGCAATAGATGGGGGATAGGATGTGGAATCCCAATCTCTCGAAGTGTAACGATCTGACTGTGTAAGAGAACGTTTGCGGCTCACTGGACCGTGGTTCTGGGATTTGCAAGGGGGGAGAGCGGGTTCTACGATGATCAAAGACACTGATCGACGATTGAAGGACCTGATATATCAAGGCAAGGGACAAAAGGGAATCGGGTTCTACGGGGTGAGTCTGGACGCCGCGCGTGTGTAGAGGCAGCAACGGATGATTTTCTGACTTTCCATTCAAGCAAGCGCTCGCGACTCAGCTTGGAGCCCCCGAGGGAAAGTAGGACAAAGGAAGAATGGCGTGTTGGATTTTGGGGCGAAGATCGACAACTTGAGTCCCGGGCCTGGTAAGAACAAAGAAACGAACGGGTGGGGAGGAGGAGGAGCAAAGAAAAGGCTTCGTTTCAGAGATCTCTTGGGGACTGATACTGGCAAGACTGGGGAGCCAGCTGCTGTCCGAACCATGTTGGCCGGCCGCAGTGAGAGCCGCATTAGGAATGCCGCCGAAGATCAAGCTATCTCTTCTAGAACTTTGAGGTATGGTGGAAAGCGGTTGGTGTGCTGTGCCGTGCCTGGAGGCTGAGCTCAAGGTGCAGGCAGGGCAGGGTAGGGACTCGGCGTCGTCGACGTTCGGCTGAGCCTGGCGCTTGCCAATTCTAGAATTCAAGACTTCCTCTTTGGCCAGGACATACGTGGGAGGTGCGTTGCCGCCACGGGAAGAGCTTCCTTCCGAGCAGGGGTCCAGCTGGCACTCTGCAGCGGGGAGGTCGAAGACAATTCCCCATTTGGCGGCTCCCAAGATATGTCGCTGTCATCTTGGACAGGGTTATCTGGAACCTGCCATCGCAGCACCCGGCACTACCACGAGGCTTGCAGGGAGTAATCGAGTCCTGCAGAGATATGCGAGGCCGGTTCTCCGTCAAGGTAACGGGCCAGCGGGCAAACCGTCAGAAACCTGGACGGCGAAGTGAACAAGGGAAAAGAGGCTCGACGTCGGAATGGTGCCCCACAAGTTGGCCCAGCAAATAGTCTGAGCGATAGTAACAGTCTAGTCAAAGCCCTCATTGGTTGATGGAGTTGATAGTCAGACATGGCTAACTACTTCCGGGAATGGATGACAGGGACGGACTAAGGAACGGCTGGATGGCGCGACGGCTTCGTGGATGGGACGGGACAGTGGGGGGCAATGAACCTCCGAAAGTCGTCCTCGGGAGTTGCATTGTGGTTCTGCGTCTGAAAACTGAGGGAAGACCGGCACGGGGGTCTCTGAAGTTGGAAAAGATTCAGGGGTGAGGGGCGGACGCAGTGGAAGTGATGATGTCGTGGGGGGAGGCCTTGGCGGTAATAGAAAGCCGGGCACCCGGTATAATGATCTGCTTGCCGGGCGAGGAAAGTGCGGCGGAGAGGATATTTATGTTCAAATGTGTATTGGTGCTTAAGCCACTGACATCGCGGGATCTATCAACAGATTTCTGGAGTGATTGCTCTCTTCTACAATGTGATGATGCTGATCCTCCCTCCCATTCACACGCCAAATGTATCCTGTAGTTTTACAGCAGCAAAAATTTAACCAAAATTTCCACTTCACGCGTCACCTTCCTGGGCCACCTCCTTACCCTTACTCTTCATACTGTCGCTCTCGCTCTCGGCATATGATGGGGGATCCAAGGCATCGCCGCCAGCAACCCAGACGCGCGACAGCTCCTCCTCAATCTCTTGACGCCTTGCTTTCCACGTCTCCACCTGCTCGAGGCGCTCGCGGAGATCTTGCAGCTCCTTCTCGACTTGCATCTTCTCCCTCTCCGTTCCGATCCTCTCAAATTCCCACTCATCACCACGCTCACCCATGCCGAGGATGAGGTTGTAAGTGTGGTACTTCTTGAGGGAGGCACGCGTAGAAATGGTAATGAGTGCTGTCTGTCGTTAACAACCACGGTCTTCGCGCTGGAAAGCTGTGACTTACTGATGCCCTTCTCCTTGCACATCTCGTAGAGGTATCCTTCAACATCCTGCGACACGGCGCTGGTGCCCTCATCAACGATGGCGTACTGAGGTTCATGGTAAAGCATGCGAGCAAAACCCATTCTCTGCTTCTCGCCACCACTTAGCACATCCTTCCACTCCTTGCGAGTATCCCAGCCGCCCTCGCGGTCAGGGAGGTATCCCAGGCGAGCTTCCTCCAGGATGCGCTTCAAGTCGTCCTCAGACTTTCGCTTCTCACGCATATCATGGTGGCCGTCAGGGTAGATGACTTGGTCACGGAAGGTACCGATGCTAAGATATGGCCTTTGTGGCAAGAACATGATGCCGTCTTGGCCAATATCCTTGGGCCGACTGACCAATCCGCGGTAGACGGGCCAAAGTCCGGCGAGAACACGGGCAATGGCCGTCTTGCCAACACCGTTGGAGCCGGAGATCTAATTGTGTTAGGGTTGAGCTGACCTTTGGCGGGGCTGTACTTACCAAAAGATGCTCTCCTCTTCTCACCACCATGGACAGCGACTCCATTAATTCCTCGCCGCCGTTGGGCCACAAGGCTGGGGCAACAACAGGGACACCCTCCAAACGAACACCGTCGAATCCCTTCTGAATCGTACCTTGAACGTCAGAAAGGGAGTACAGCTCGTTCTGTTGCCCGCGTAGGTAGTACGCATTGGCATGGACTCGGTGGAGGGTGGAGATGAGAGTGTATACTCTGCTGGTGTAGCCAGCAAGTTCTGAAAGGTCCTTGATGGAGTACATCATTCTTCCACCGGCATCGGCCAGTGAAAGCATAAGACGCTTGTTGGTGATGAACTCCTTCATACGGCCACGCTCTCTGCTGCCCTTGGCAGCTGTTTCAGCCAACTCTGCGGCACCACCAAGACCACCCCAGGCGGGCAAGAAAACTGGAAGTGATGACAGCAGGTAGCCATACGCACTCCAACTGTACTTGAGAATAAAGTCTTCGAGCATGTTGTAGCGGATCTTGAGCATGTAAATGCCCTCCATCCAGGTCTTGAGAGACTTGAACTCCTTGTTCAGGAACGTCTTCTCCATGTCAGCACCACCGTAGAAGGCAATCTCCTCGGCGTTGGCAATAAGGCGCGCATGGAGACTCCTGAAGTCTCCTTCTTTGCGACCCTCAACGGCTTTGAGCTTGCCAAAGGGAGGCGATAGACGACGCAGAATGCTTGCCGTCAAGAAATAGTTGCTCAGCAGACCCGTCAGGGCTAATGGTCCTAGGGACCGGAAGAGTTGATAGTTGAACACCATCAAATCGACAAACGGTTTGCCGAGCGACGAGTACAGGTTCGCCGCAGCGGCGCAGAAGAGCGTCAGATCTTGTGTGATGAACTGGTCCGCGCCCTGGCCAACACCACCATCCAAGTTGGACAGTTTGTAGTAGTTGAGACTGTCGTTCAAGTACAAATCGTGGATATACCGAGTAAGCCTGGTTCGGAAGGCGATGGACACCTTGGATTCGAGGAACTTGATCATCGCATTCGTGTAAGAGGCAAAACCGCCGAGACCGCACCACTGTAATTCCGATTAGCTACGAAGAAAAATGGTACTTTCGAAGCGCTTACCTTGGCCAGTCCCCAAAGGAACTTCTTGCCGTGTCCCGCGACAAGATCTCTAACGATCTCACCATCAAGGCGGGCGACAACAAGCGACAAGTATGTCCGGAGCATCAGGAACACACCATGACTCACGAGTAAACCGGCCTCTTTACTTGACCATCTCGGAATCATGATACTCATTAGACTCAGGAATTGGTGGAGGAAGGCCAGGTTCAAACCAGGCTTCGTCTGCGCCGACGGGACAGTACCATCGCCCAGGCCAGAGACACGCGGCGGGTTCAGGAACAACCTGCGATGCGCCTCAAAGGTCAAGGGCTTGGTGGTCTGGATGACAACTTTGGAGGTGCCGTCCTTGTAAGGAACGTATATCGTCCGAGAGCCGTCCTTGTTGTGCAGCCACGAATTCGTGCGGACGAGTTTACGGCCCTGCTCGCGCTCCTCACGCCGCCGCCTCCACCATCTCCTCCCGCCAGCGGCGCTGAGGACAATAGAGGCGGCAAGAGCAAGAACACCGAGCTGCCGGGTTGTGCGAGATGTGTTTTGGAGACGGGTGCGGATGAGAGTCGAGTACTTTTCGATAAAGGCGGCGATTGCCTCCTCTGCGGCCGACTGGCGAAGGGTCGATTGCTCGGCCATGGCGGCAGTGGATAGCGGCGGTACGGGATGGTTCGGTTGTTGTGAAGGGGATCGAGTCGCGCAGGCTCGCCGCGAATGGGAATTACGTTACGAATGCGCTGCCATCACAGGACGGAATCGACGGGACGGAGTGCGGGTCGAGTTGGTTTGCGGCCGTCGAGGTTGAAGCACGGCACGGGAGGAGGACACGATGCGACGCGATGCGATTGAGAGTGGTTTGTTGTTGTGTCCGTTTCGCCGGCGGAAATCTGCCAGCCTTGCAAAAAGAAGTGCGCCTTGCAAAGAGTCCGGCTAAGCACGTGGTCGCATTAGCAGCCCGAGTCGTTAAGGTGTTTGGAGATGGACACGGCGGACGTTGGTTTGGGGGGCTTTGCTGGCTCGTGATCCATTACGACATGTGAATGCCGGGGACAGTGGAGTTCCGAGGCAGTGGCAGAGCGTGGAGGTACCTCTTCAACACCCGAACCGGTGGATAACTTGGGGAAAGCTGGTGCTGATGCTGGTGCTGGTGCTGGGCTGGGGGACCAGGCGGTCGCAGACGGTGCTGCCCGCTGCTGCGTTGCTGGGCGCTCTCCACTGCATCGTATGTGAGTGGCTGGTTTCGAGCGGGAATGACGCTAATCCGCCAGGATCCGGGGAGGCCTGAACGAATGACATCCGGCAAACGACGGATGGGCTTTCCAGATGACAACCCCAGAATCGGATGTGGGGGAGCCAGTCACAGACAGCTACGGACAATCACTCACGGGACGGTCACATGACGGAGCATGAGGCCAGGCATCTGAAGTGCTCTTCGACCTCTCGCGGGCCGGAAACGCTGCCGCTCATTGCGGATTGGATGTCGTAATAGTTGACGGCTGCGATTCCGTGTATTGTAGCTAAATCGCGGCATTTGGCGTTGTCGGAACTTTCACACCATCTGTGACGAGATATTCAGGCTTCCGCGGTGATGCTGGGTAGCAGTTTTCATGATCGCTGGATTTTGTTGGTTTCCCAGAGAAAATACAGGCCGATTGTGGCATTCGGGGTTATCCGTGACGCCTGAGAAGTTGGACATGGCGTTGATAGACGGGAGGGAAGATTAAATGCTTGTCAGTTTGAGAGTGCAGGAGATGTCGGAATCATCTCAAGGTAACAACAATAACCAACAGTAAGGAAGTCTGAGAATCTCATCGATTTATCCTGCGGGCTTAGTCGGGGGAAGTGCAAGCCATCTTCTTCTTTCTAGGTTATAGCCCCTTGGCGAGACGGAACCAACAGTACCTTGAACCATTCTCGCCATTTGCAAAACCGTCCCTGTTCAAGATTCTGCGCCAGCAAGGTGCAGATGACGATGTCGACATCAGGCTGCTCGGGGAAAAGAATACTCGGAAGAGATGGCTATGGCTGGGCGAGCTGGCTGGGCGAGCTGGCTGGGCGAGCACCATTTCCCGGGATCTTTAGAACAATCCGGAAGGGCCTACACACTTGTGAACGAGGTTGTATGCAATGCTCCCGCAAATGAAACTGATAGTTAGATAGATGGCGGATGTCTGATCTCATATCACAGCCAGTACGCGTTAAGCTAGGCACCGGGCACGATATCGAAGATGCCGCAGTCCACAGGTCAGGACATTCTTGACATTGGACAGCATGGCACGTGTCGATGCCAGACTTCGAATCTGGCTAGGCCTGGTTTTCACGAGGTTGGTTTTGAGCCGTGTCTGGCGAGAGGAACTTTTGAAACAGACGGAGAGCGGTGAAGCAGGTAGGTTGGACTAGCCGCCGCAAGACGTAGACGGCGCAGCGGTACTGTGATATCGCGGCAGGGCTACCACTTTGACTCGTTCATAGAGCAAGAGCAGCATGGCATGCCAGAAATGGCTTGTTAGACTTGACATCACTCGTGCAATTCACCGCACCGATCTCTACAAACGAAGCACCAGGAAGTCGACAGATGGTGCCCCCGGAAGCTGCGGGGATTGCGGGAGGCTCATTTGACGGCCCCTCCGCCCGGCCCCGGGGACGAGGTCGGATAGGTATCGATGGACGGACGATGGGGGGTCTCGGGCCATCAGATGTGATACAGCGGCACGCAGGAACCACGACGTGCATTTGCATTGCTGAAAATGCTTACACAGCGTCTTTGGGAGGGCGTTCGGATACGTCCGCTCGTGAATTGTAGGGCAGACAATGATGGCAAGTCTGGACACAAATAGAACATGCAGGATTCTGGCTCCTCTCCACAAGGGGTGGGCTGCTCTCGACAGCCACCTACCATGTGTTCGTCGTCATTGATTTCTGTTGGCGTACTCACTCGGCGTGCGTGTGGCAGGAGAGAGACGCCGTTGAAAGAAGAAAGTGCTGTCCACGCGGGTACGTATTCTAGAAGGAGTTTCCGGGCGCCCAGTCATGTCTGGTCCCGGTCGTCGTTTTGTTTCCATCCGAGATGGAAGCTGGCCGGAAGAAACTCAAGCAAGCAACCAAGCAGCAAGGAAAAAGGATGGGATCCCCGCAAAAAAGCATTGCTCGCACGCACCGCGCCTGCACGGCAAGCATCCCCACCCACACACACACCACACCACCGAGAACCACTGACCTTGCAGAGCAGCACACGCAGGAACCTCCGCCACCATGAGCCTCTTTTTCCTGTTTCCTTCTGGAGGACTACGGATGCTCTCACCGCAGCCCTGAAAAAGCCCGACATTTAACCTCGAACCTCTGACGCAGCGCTGGGGATTGGTCTGTCATCCAATGTCTCTGTATGCGGTACGCGCGGCGCGGGATACGCAGCCGGGAACGCCCTCAGTCGAGGTGCGTACGGATATCTTTCGAGTACGTACGTCAAAGCAGGCGCCCTGTGTGCCTGCGATCTAGACCGCTGGCGATGGACGACGGGGGTGCAGAGCTTGTGAGCACGGAGAAGTTAAGGAGCAAGAGAGAGCCTCGAGCTTCGAGACCTTCGCTTCGAGCTTGATTTGGAGCCATCTCTCACACAGTGGACCCAGCCCCGAGCACAGCAACGAAGGCGGCGCACAGGCAGGCGAGCAATGGTCGTGATCTCTGGCAGGTCGCAGCGGGAGCGGAAATCGGAATCGGGTGAAGCTTCCTCTGGACCGTGGACGGCGGTATTGCCGCTTTTGCGGCTCATCCACTCCTGTTGCCCCCGTCGTCCCCCAGTCACAGTGATGACTTGAACCCCTTGGCGCACCAAAGTGCGGTGCCTGAGTGGGCGGCAGACAGTGGGCACCCCTTGCCTTCTGTTTCCTTTCTCTCGCTGTGGAAAACCCCCCTTCGTGATGCAGCGGAAGGGGGACAAGATTCTGGATTGAGTGTTGCATGAGGTGCTGCCCAACCAGTGCGTGTGAGATCAGTCACTCAATCCGGCGGTAACATGGCCAATCAGGAAGGAGGGCCCAAGGGGTCTGGATCCCCACCGGCTGCGAGAGCTTCCCGTTCGTCTGTGGTTGGCTGCGGTCTCTTCTTCTCTTTCCCCCTCGGATTTGGAGAATTGCGAAGCAGCATGGGCATCACATCTTTCTTGCTCTGCTGGGGGGGCTTTTGCTACTACTCGAGCTGCAGATGGCTTACTCGTGAACGATGCATTTTCCTGATGGCCCTGCCAGCTCCTCCCCCTTGCGCGTGCTCGTGTTATCTGCACCTGTGTTTCTGGTGTAATTGAGCTACCTGCAAGTCCACGAGAGTGAAATGTCGTACCCGCGTGGATGGTGGTGGTTCCTCCAGGCTCCTTGGCCCTGGCTCACCCCTCCCCTAGCTAGCACGTTTTTAGTGGCGACGACTCGGGCGGGTAATAGACGAGTGGATGGAATCACTGGCCCAGAATCAGGGCGAGTAGTCTGAGAGGTTGAGAGGGTACTCGGAGATGTGCAGCTAGCTGCATGTACTCCTGGGCGGATGCCCGCTGCCAGAGCTTAGTGCATGAGGATATTGCCAGTTGGAGTTTGCCTCATCCATGTCCGCTGCCTTGGTTTGTCTCGTACCAGATCGTGGTGTTATGGTGCGCGCGTAAGAGCAGCCGGAGGTATCCTGGGCTGCCTCACCCTAAGTTCTGTCTGGTTCTGGTTCCTTGGGTTGATTAGTCAAAACAGCTAGCTTTACCTCGCGCGCCAGCAAAAACCATTGAAGCTTCAACTTGAGTGCTCATGCAACCCCAATCACACCTCTGTTGCGCCTGCTACTGGCCCGTCGTCGTCACAACGGGGAGTAGAAGACAAATAGCGAGACGGTGGAAAAGTACAGCGACTTCGAGGTCCCTGAGGCAGAAAGACA
Organism: Colletotrichum fructicola Nara gc5; assembly: GCF_000319635.2. Classification (NCBI taxonomy): domain Eukaryota; kingdom Fungi; phylum Ascomycota; class Sordariomycetes; order Glomerellales; family Glomerellaceae; genus Colletotrichum; species Colletotrichum fructicola. The sequence goes on from NW_027094057.1 coordinate 2,322,466, forward strand.
CACAGAGAGAGAGGCTAGGCTAGCGGATGGTGTCGCGGCGGCCGGGACGAGAGTTGGGACTGGACGGGGGACCCGGCGCGCATTGAGAGAAGGCGCCCGGCTGACCTTACCCTGTCTGGCCCGGCGTTAGAAGACGGCGGCGGCAGCATCCACTCGCACTTGCGAGCCTTACTATCCAGGGCTAATTACGGGCGACCCTTGGCGGCGCAAAGTCGCAGCGCGTGCCGGGCTTGTTGCTTACACGGTACACCACCTCGGGCACTCTGGGGTGGGATCATGGCCCTCTCGTCGTCGTTGTCGTCGTTAGACAGGTCTCGTCAGAATGTCTCTGGCTACGACGGGTGGACCGTGTCGAGGAGGTACGGTTGAAGGTCTGAGAGTGTGGGTTTGTTGTTTTCTCTTGTTTGGAAATGCTCAGAAGGGCGTAATTTTATGGGGCGCCGAATTCTTTCTGGATGAAGAATCAGGACAATGTGAGTGCATGGCGCACCTTACTCGTCGTGGTCGAGGTTGAAATATAACGGAACTGGGATGCCGAGTTGGCTCTTTGACAAAGGGTCCGCATTCCCATTTCTGAAAGAGCCGCCTGGACATCTGTGCCATATGTACAGATACTGTACCACAGGTAAATGGATGCCAAACTGATTGCAAGGCTCAGGCTCTCAGCGGATGGAAATCACCGACGTTTGTGATGCTATGCAGTAGAGGGCAAAAGATAATCGGTGCCAGTCAGTGCCAGTGCAAGGCATGTCCCCGTCAATGGCCAATTTCAGGCTCTAACTCCTGAGCCGCGAGCGAGCGAGGAGCGAGTGGTGTGTGATGGGCCGGGATGGAACCTCTCTTGTGTTCCCACCATGGAGATTTCTGTAAGATGAGCTTGGCGGCGAGCCATGAGAAATGGGAGATGAGACACGGCGTCTGATGCGGCCAGATAGTCGTCTGGTCTCTGGCACAGTGTGCAGCTGTCAGGTGGTCAGTGCATCCGTGGGTGGGTCCCCACGGCCATGGCGACGGCGCACTGGTGCAGACGTCACTGTTTCCGCTGTCTTGGGTGTGGAAATTGCATTAACTGCATAGGCCGTGCACAAGGCAGGCCGTGTGTTTTGGACAGAAACACAGTGATCCCGCCTGCTCCCCTATCGTGCCCCATCTGCCAGCCCGGCTTCTGCTTAACCAGGACGGGACGGGCTAATCTCACCGGGAAATCCACCCACACCCTCCAGCGTCGCTCCCAGTCCCAGTCCATCTCGTCGTCGTCCAGCACGACCTCTGGGGACCCAGATGGGAAGTGACAAGGGGCCTGCACCCCCAGCTTTTTTTTTTTTCTTTCGGTTTTTTTTTTTTTTTTTTTTTTTTTTTTTTTCCCCTCTCTCTCTGATGTTTTTTGCGCCTGTTGCATTTGTAGATTTCGTAGACACGGTCCCGTTCCTGGTCAAAGTACCCCCATCCAGCGTTGCTTCCAAAGGCAAATCATCTCGCTTGTGCTCTGGTTTTCAGCCTCTGGTCTCTGATACGCCCACCAGACCGTCTGTCTGTCTGTCTCTGTCTCTCTCTGCACTTTCTCTCTCCTCGCTCGCTCGCGCGCTCTTTCTCCCACTCTCACTTCTTTTGCCCTTCCAATCCCTGGACCTTGGACCTGTCTTCCTCCTGCACCTGCAGCGCTTGCCGTGCCTCTGCCTCTGCTTCTGCTTCTGCTTTCCCGTCTCGCCTCACACCCCCCTTCCTACCTCACCCTCACCCCCCGGGGAAACCCATTGTCTTGCCTTCCATTTTGCCTTGGTCTTAATGCTGCTGCAGCTTCTACTTTAGCACCTGCACCAGAAAGCGTGGCCTGGACTACCTGAAATTGGAACTGGGACTGGAACTGGAACTGGAACTGGACTCGATCTGACTGACGACTTCTTCCTCCGTTGCGCGCTGCTTTGCTCAGCTTGCCTACCTACTTTCCTGCCTGCCTTATTACCTTGCCTTGCCTTGTCTTGCTTCACGTCCATTGGACCACACCACCACCCACACCCCCCAAAAGCCCATCATCCATTCTAATCTCTTTTGGCACCGCTGCCGCCCATTCTTCCTCCACCCCCCGTCTTTCACTCTCAAAGCTCACGCTTCAACCCTTTCTCACCAAGTTCCCCTTCGGCTGGGTCTCGTTTCTTCTCTTCCCAATCCTCCATTCCTCGTTTTGCGAACACTGCGCTGTTCGTTCTCCCCGAGTCGCCCAACTCCAACGCCTCGCCTCGCCATCATTCCCCCCTTCAAGCTCGAGCGATATTCGATACCAACCCTTTTGTTACCCAAAGAATCACCACCTTCACTTTGTTACAGCGAACCTTAATTCTAGCCGCCTGCGTGCTGTTCCCTGCAACCACTCACTACTTTCGCCCACTTTTCCCCCCCGTCTGATTCCAACTAGCATCAGCACCAAGTACCACCGCCATCCACCGCGAACCACACACAGCACCACCACCACTACTACCACCGCCGCCGCCGCTTCTTCTCAGCGCACCGCAGCACACCTCCTTCAACCTCCAGAGTCTCCCCTCCAGGTCCTCCGTCCCCCGAACGAGCCTGGCTTGACATGACTCCAACCTGCGGAACGGTACATCACTGAGCACAGGTTACCTGCTGGCCCCCCAGCCACTTTGCCTCGCCCACTCAGTCATTCCATTGGCGCCGCTTCCTGCGCGACCGAGCCCAAACCATCTTCCATTCTCCGCGTTCGACCGACTACCTCCAAGGACGTCGCTTCGCCCTTCCTCCTCTTCCCCCATTCCATCCATCGTCCACCGCGTCGATCGTTTCTATTCGAGACAGCTTCGCCTTCAATCTGGACCGCGCGACGAGCACTGCGAATTGGCCTTTTACGGCCGACATCAGCTGAGTTTAGGGGTTGAGGATTCTGGGAAAGCTTGCCGGACCCGACAAGAAAGGAGGTGAGTGACGACACTCTTTCTTTGCCTACGTTTTCCAACCGTTACCCGCCGCCAACTCGACCACCTCACGACGCCCATCAACAACCCCGTACTTGCGCGATCGTGTCGTGTTTGACTTGGGCCATCATTGCTCCGTGATTTGTTCCACTCCACACGCGCACCATGTGCGTGTGCTTCGTGTCAGAGGCGCCTGCGCTATGCCAACAGCACCTCGGTCATGTCTTAGACCTTGGAATGAGAGGATGAGGCGGAACTGTGTCATGGATGATCTAGAATGCACACCGGGATGATTACCAGCCCCTCCTGAGTCCTCACCGCTCGGTCTCTCTCGTGTTGTCGCCTCGCTTGACCGGTTTTCGCGGCGTTTCGCTAATCATCCCCAATCTAGTTCGACAGCACCATGTCCGAGAAGCCACAATCATCCAACCCAGTCGACGAAATCACTCCGCAAAACCAACAGAACGGCCAGTCAAGTCAAGAAATGTCCAAGGAAAAGGTGCTTCTGGCACCAGAGGAGGGTGGAAATTCAAAGAAGGGTAGGAGCTTGCTGCATGTGCCATCGCGGTCTTCCTCGCAGCGCAATCAATCCTCTCCGACTTCGACAGGGCTGAGCGGAATCACAGTCAGCGATTCGAGAAACAGCATCGGCGGCCGATCAAAGGAATCCAAGGGTAGCATTCTGGGGCGGCATCGAAATGGCAGCGTCGGCAGCCACCGATCCGGCATCGAAACCGAACCGACAAACACCCCCGGCAACACCCAACCGAACTCCCCCGTGAATCCCCCGCAGAAGAAGAAGAAGGGCGGCATCTTCGCATTGTTCGGCTGCTGCGGAGTCCCCGACAACGCGAACGCTATTGAGAACGGTGACGACGCCGTCCACAAGCTCGACAAGCTGCCTGCGCGGCCGACAACTGCCAAGTCCCGTCAGCCGACTCCACAAGAGCAGCCGATCCCACCGAACAAGCCGCAAATCCACGAGAAGCAACCGCAGCCCGAGCAGCCAATGACCGCCGGCAACGAGTATAAGGGTAAGCGCGTCTCTAACACCACTACGGCCGACGACTCTACCGTCGGCGGCCAGGAGGGCTCCGATTCAAAGCACGCGACCGCCCTCGGTACCGGAGCTAGCGCTAGCACAGCTGCGCCCGTCATCACCGTCGAGTCCACCACCGGCGAAAAGGTTCAGGATGCGCAATTAGAAGAGCCGGAGAAGAAGGATGTTGAGGGGGATGAGGCGATGCCCGATGCGACGCCCGAGCCCGAGGAGTCCAAGCAGCAAATACCGCCGCCGGTCGAAGACGCACCGACAAGTCAACAACTGCCGGGCCCTCCGCCGCTCCCGACCGCCGAGAACGGATCCATTGATTTGGCAGGCCCCGTTGCCACCGAGCAGAAGTTCCTGCTGGGCCCAATTGCCCCCGAACACAAGGGCCGAAAATGTCTTGTGCTCGACTTGGATGAAACGCTCGTTCACAGTTCATTCAAGGTATGAGAGATGCTCCATCGTCCCCAATTTCGGTACTAATGTGTCGCAGATTCTCCACCAAGCCGATTTCACCATACCCGTAGAAATCGAAGGCAACTATCATAATGTGTATGTGATCAAGAGACCGGGCGTGGATCAGTTCATGAAGCGCGTCGGCGAACTTTACGAAGTGGTGGTCTTCACCGCGTCTGTTTCTAAGGTACGATATGTCGTCTCCCAACGCCACGGCCCAAGGCTGACATTTTGCAGTATGGCGACCCTCTTCTGGACCAACTTGATATCCACAAGGTCGTTCACCACAGACTTTTCCGCGAGAGCTGCTACAACCACCAAGGAAACTATGTCAAGGATCTTTCCCAGGTGGGAAGAGACCTGAAAGACACAATCATCATTGACAACTCCCCCACGTCGTACATCTTCCACCCGCAGCACGCCGTTCCCATCAGCAGTTGGTTTTCGGACGCACACGACAATGAGCTGCTGGATTTGATTCCCGTTCTAGAAGACCTTGCAAAGTCGGATGTCCAGGACGTCAGCCTGGTTCTCGACGTTACACTTTGAAGCTGAAGATACCAATTTCTTTTCTTCGTTCATCACCTCCGAGGAAATTTGCAGGACCGCGGTCCCATCATAGCGGAAGGCGTTTGGGTTGCGATGGTTCGTTTCCAGCAGGTGTAGATGTATCACTGTCTAATCTTACCTTATAATGAGCAATGGCGGAGGTACCAGACCGAGCCAGCTCACGGCGGCTTGTACGCAAAGAGCTCAGGGGCCGCTTCAAATGACCTCGAGGATGACACTTCATCGAAAAACCTCGGATTCGGAAAGGGACACAAAAAAGGGGGCACTTGGGAGCTTGGGACGGCCGGACGCTGAGCTGCTGACGCTCTTCTGGCACCTCGGTGTTTTTTTTCTTTTTCCGGCGCCCATGTTTTGGAAGTGCACACGAGAGGAACCTCACGAAAGACACCCATCTGTTGTTGAAGACCAGTCACCACGAAAAAAAGGCGGGGAAGGATACCATGGGATGTCGTGTTGGTTTTCATTTGGGCAGGGGACGCACCTTTCTGTGGCAGGATATTGTTTTCCCTTTGTTCATTCTCTCTAACTTTTGTTTGAATCGTACACACAACACACTCTCACACCATCACCTCCTTCACCCCAGAGTCATATTCCTCACTCTCTTCGAGTCTGCCAGCAGACTCATCTCTATTATTCTGCCAGTGTAGCAAACCAAGTGTTCAGCGGAAGCAGAGGACAGACGAGGGAAAGCCTTATTTTATTGTATCTCAACTAGTGCTGCATAAGCTGGCGCCGATCAGATGGAAAGGTTTTGGCTGCAGAAAGCGGCTGCTTCCTAGATATACAGTACCCCCTCAAATTCAATGAAAGCGTTCAAAACTTGTCCGAACTACTGTTGTCTTGATGATGAAGTATGTGCCAAAGCGGGAAATTGGCGTTGGAGCGTGGACATGCAGAAGACGGGATTACCATGTCTGCCACGCGGTGATTTTGATCAGTTGATGGAACCAGGATGGGGCTTTCATTGTGGACCTGGAGAGGTCGGGTTAGGCGCTGTCGCTTGCTGCGCTGAGGTGACCTTCCGGCCAGGGACCCGTTAAGGTAGGTTCGCCGCCCCAGCCCAGGGGGGGGCACCTCAGTGGTTCTGGAACATCGGGTCGGAAAATCCCACCACCCCCGGCCAGCTGGCTGGTCCCCTTTCCAAAACTGTGGCCTCAACTCTGCACATTTGAGTCGCACCGTAGCCGACGCCCCCAGCAAGGAGCTCGATCGTCCATCACATCCATCCACCCAGACCACAGTCCGTCCTACGTGTTTCCCTTCTTCGACCAATTCCGAAATCCTGCAGCGATCTTGGGATCTGTTTACCGTCACACTCCTTCACAATGGTTAGTATTTCCCCGTCAATGGACGTCGGCGAAGCATAGGAGGCTCTTTGGGGGCTTAATTGTCCATCTCGCGATTCGGGAGCTTGCACGCGACCTCGTCTTCGTTTCTGGCCACACCATTCAGGCCGAGGACGAAGACGGCGCGTGTAGGCTGGATGTTTGGAGCTCCTATCGTCGCGCGATATGGACTGTTGCGAACAGCGCAATGGCAGGCAGGAGAGACAGAATTGTTATGCTGACCCGAGGATTGTACAGTCTTCCCCCCGTCCCGCCTCTCCCGTTAACTCGCCCGCCGCGGCCTCTGGCGCGAGCGTCGCCCGCCCTTCGTCGCCCACTCCCCCTGGTGGACCTCGCACCGCCATCCGCCGCCGCGCGGCCGCCGACCAGAAGGAGAAGATCGCCAATGCGCGCCCCAACAGCACGAGGGCGGCCGGTGCTGGCGGCAGCAGCAGCACGATGCTGAGTACGTTCCCCTTCGAGCCTGTGTCTTTTGCAACTCGCCCTGCGTTCGCGACGCGGAGGGGGCTGGAAAGAGAGGCGACTGGAATATGGTGTAGAATTGAATGTTAACGCGCGGTGATTGCAGGGCTGTACACCGACGAGTCTCCCGGTCTCAAGGTCGACCCCGTCGTCGTCCTCGTCCTTTCTCTTGTTTTCATCTTCAGCGTCGTTGCCCTTCACAGTGAGTCTTTGCCGCTCCCTTGCCTCAATGGCTCTACCAAAGGGAATTTGTCCTTTGCTAACAAACGGATTTCAGTCATTGCCAAGATCACCCGCAAATTCTCCAGCTAAATTTCCTGAACGAACGTTGAGGGAAGGACGGATGACGCGATACGAGCCTATTTCGAAAGCAAGATGAGGAGAACATGGGGCTTTGGGCTGTGGTCCTAAGTGAGCTATCTATCAACAGCGGAGCCGTTTTCGTGATGACCCGTCTCTACAGCAGACTTGGTACTCGACAGACGGCCTTGAGACGATGGAAGCATTCATATATCAAACTACACAAAAAGCAGCAGCCTTTTTGACGATAATGGAGGGTGGGATCTTGTGGCCTTGATTCAGAGGAAGACTGAAGGGGGCGGCGGAAAGACAGAAAGGGAAAAGCATGATGGTATGCCCGCCGCTGTATTATACCTCCTTTTTATGCACTTTTTATACCGACATGCGGTTTTTTGGAACGGGATCTTGACGAAGTTGTCCGATGGGTGTGAGACCTTCGTTCCCCAGTGGTGATACTGGCCCCCTCTCCCTTTCGTAAGAAGTTCGACTTTCTGGTGACTTCTCCTTTGACCTGATGACCATGAGCTTCCTAATCAAGGCCGATCCACTAGGTCCACCGAGGCGAACGGGCCTTGTTGTTTACATTGTGGAGTTGAGAGGGGACTGTCACGGGCGTGGGAGGATGGGCTGTTTGGTACGAGAAGCAAGTCATTCGAACGAGCAAAGCGTTGCTGCCTATTTCCTCTTCTTCGTATTCGAACGCGACCCGCGGCCTCCAAGATGATGCTAACAGACTTTGGTTGTTGCGAGTATACCTCATCGTCGAGGGGGGGGGGGAGGGTACCTCCGTCTTTGGAGCTGTTGGCTTCGGAAGACATCGCCACGGAAGTCGAACAGTGATGTCTGGTGTTGTTTTGTCACGGGCGAAGTTCCCGCGCCAGATACCGATTTTGTGGTATTAATGGTTATTCGATGACCGAACGAACCCTATTGGATGGTCTTCCGGTGAGGACCGTATCAGCCAGCCTGTGCTTTTGGACGATTCCTGCCAACTACCATGGAAGTATACCTCGCGGAATGGCGGGCGTATGGATTCATCATGTTCATGGCGAAATTCGATTCCAAGACTACCTCGACTCTGGATTTGTAAAGAAATGTTCTTGACTTGATTTGAACTATTGCTGGCTTGGGATGAGCGGCTATGTTGCATTTATTATTCGTAATTCTGATGTTGGCATGGTGTTCATCAGAGCAGTCTATAGTCAAAGTAGTTGAAGCCACATGATGATATGGTCCAGGTAGTTTGTTTCCGTGTCGAGTGATGGACATGCACTATGGCCGTCTGATGGAGTACATTCTGATGGAGTACATGGCGAGACTTCAGACGGAACGGTTCGAGTGAAATTTTACTGCCTGTATGATTGCAGTTTGCGACCCGTCTTGATACTCCGCCTGCGTCCGTGTTCTCTTATCACGGGCTTCACCAAATCCTTCCGTGTGTCAGTCTGAAGGTCACAACAACGTTCCGTGGCTTTGCAAGATCACTATTCATTTCCCCCGACTGTTGAAGCCGCGACAGCAGTTGTGTGCTCCACCATTTCTGCCCACGACCCCATAGGTCACATCTCGACCGTGTCGTTTCGTATCTGCCTTCAGCGTTCATCTCCGTTGGCTCTCATTCAAACTTTCCGCTTCCGATCCGGCACCGGGGAATAAGGCGCGGGCCATGCCGACCAGGGGATTCGTTTACCTCGTATCAGCCCACGCGTCCCTCACCTTGGTTTGATTAGGACCTCGATCCCACGAGGCCGTCACTGAATTAATCACGACATTCCTGCTGCCTACGCCTAGTAGTTCTCTCGACCCCGGCAAAGAAATCGTTGCCAAGAATGAGACGCACACGAAGACAGCAAAGACAGAAAAAAAGACGAAGACCCTGTTCGCCGTCTGTGGCTGTGCGGGGAGGTTGGAGATCAACGGCCCCCAATCGTCCCAACGAAGACCGTTCATTGGACTTAGACGCCGCCGCCGCCCCTTCTTGGAGGATCTTCAGCCTGCGGCCCGCAATCCATTGGACGACCCGTTTAGGGTTGGACGTCATAGCTGCCTGCTCCTTTTTTGTGTAGTGGTGACAGGGGTGTATAGTGTAGCATAGTATGCGTACCGCTCCGTGCGAGTCCGAGTGTGCGATTCGCCCAGCTGTGGTGATGTTTGGCTTCGAAAAGCCAGTCATGGCATTGATACGCACCGTAGTTCAAGCTGGCATGGTATGGCATGACGGCAGACGGGTGCGAGTGCGGGATGGCGGTGCTGTTGATGCATGCATCTTGTGGTGAACTGGACTGGGCCAAGGTCCGTTCGGTAGGGAACCTACGGGACACTCTTAGGCGAGAGAACGTCAGCGCGCCCATGCCATAGGTAGTTACCCCACCTGCAATCTGCAATCATGTTCCTCCTCTTGGGTTGCCTCCATCCACTCTAGCTCTGGCGTAGGTAGGTAGCACCAGGGTCTAGCCCATGAGCTTGATTGACCTTTGGCTCTGATGATGAAACGGGGCTGAATGTGTGTTGGTCTGCACATAAGGCAAGGCACATGCATCTTTGAATCCTGCATCTGCTCTTCGAAGCTTCACTCATCGGATTATCAGTGCCACTCATCGACAACACTGGACACACGCGAAGTAGCTTTTGCTCAACTGTGTTTGCCCCTCTCGTGCCACTTAGCTTGCGCTCGTGCATTGCAACGGCTCCCTTGGCAGTATCCAGCGCAAAGCTCCGTCGCCCATCGTTCTTCAATCACTTGAGCTTCTGGCACCGTCTTCACATCTCGTCAACATCGTACCGTGATGATCTAACATTCGACTCACTGCCGTCAACCATTTCCATCGTCTCTGGTCGCTTTCCCCGTACCAGCCGGCGAGCCGCAACCGCAACCCCGCACCATGACGGCTATCAAAGGCCAAAAGGGCGAAAGCTCGAGCTCTGCCCCTCCCCCGCGCCGACCCAGCGACTTCGACCTCGACAGAACCGACAGCGCAGAGGTTCCCGACGCCCTGGTTTCTGATGGCTTCAGTCTGCCGTCTTTGGGAGCCGACGATGAGCCTCTGCCCACGTACGGCGACCTCCCCGACCAGCTTCACTTCTCCCAGTCGGGCGTAGAGGCAGGCGCCAATGTCACCAGTGCGTTCCCTCCATGGACTTTCCCTGGCGGCCTCCCAAACCAATAGCTAACTTTCAAACCCAGTCGACGGTCGAGTCAACATCAACATCAACCAGAGCGGCAACCGCCTCGCCGAAATCCTCGCACCGACCATCGCGCGAAGCCAGCTCCTCGCCGACAAGCAGCCCCAAGGGCCCCTCCCGCCCGCTTATATTCCACCGTCCCTCGGCGGTCAACCAGGCCAGGTTCCTCCCCCGCAGCTCAACGTTGTCGTCCAGATCGTCGGCTCGCGCGGTGACGTGCAGCCCTTTGTCGCGCTGGGCAAGGTCCTGAAGGAGACGTACGGCCACCGGGTGCGCATCGCCACGCACAAGACGTTCCAAAAGTTCGTTGAGGAGAATGGGCTCGAGTTCTTCAACATCGGCGGCGACCCCGCCGAGCTCATGGCCTTCATGGTCAAGAATCCCGGCCTGATGCCCGGCTTCGACACCCTCAAGAGCGGCGAGGTGAGCAAGCGCAGACGGGGCATCGAGGAAATTCTACTCGGTTGTTGGCGCTCGTGCATCGAGGCCGGGGACGGACTGGGCCCGCCGCCGAAACCACATGGCCGGGACGCGCCGATGGACGACCCAATGGGCCTGATGCCAGGCGATGAGTCGCAGAAGCCGTTTGTGGCGGATGCCATCATTGCCAACCCTCCCAGCTTTGCGCACATTCATATTGCCGAGAAGATGGGGATTCCGCTGCATCTCATGTTCACCATGCCGTGGACGCCCACACGCGCGTTTCCCCACCCGCTGGCCAATATCCAGTCCACCAACACGGACCCGGTCATGACCAACTACGTCTCGTACGCGCTGGTCGAGATGATGACCTGGCAGGGCTTGGGAGACGTCATCAACCGCTTCCGAGAGAAGGCGCTGGATCTGGACCCCATGTCGCTCATCTGGGCACCGGGCGTGTTGAACAGACTGAGAATCCCGTACACGTACTGCTGGTCGCCGGCTCTCATTCCGAAGCCGAACGACTGGGGCCACGAGATTGACATTTCTGGATTTTACTTCTTGAACCTAGCGTCGGCATTTACCCCGGACCCTGATCTGGCTGCGTTCTTGGCAGCCGGTCCGCCTCCGGTTTACATCGGGTTTGGATCTATTGTCGTGGACGACCCGAACGCGCTGACGAGAATGATTTTCGACGCCGTCCATCTCACGGGGGTGCGGGCGCTTGTCTCAAAGGGCTGGGGCGGTCTCGGAGCTGAGGACGTTGGGCTGCCCGAGGGCGTCTTCATGTTGGGCAACGTGCCGCATGATTGGCTGTTCCAGCATGTTTCTGCGGTTTGTCACCACGGTGGCGCGGGCACCACTGCAGCAGGAATCCAGGCCGGGAAACCAACGATCGTGGTGCCGTTCTTCGGAGACCAGCCCTTCTGGGGTGCCATGATTTCCAGGGCTGGGGCCGGTCCAGACCCCATCCCGTTTAAGCAGCTCAGTGGAGAGAAGCTTGCGGAGGCAATGCGGCATTGTCTAAAACCCGAGACCCAGGCTAGAGCGCAGGACCTGGGTAACAAGATTCGCGAGGAAAAGGGAACTGACGTTGGCGGTAAGAGTTTCCACGATCACCTAGACACCGATGCACTCCGGTGCTCGATCGAGCCCAGCAGGGCAGCGGCCTGGCGTGTAAGACGCACCAAAGTTCGCTTGAGCCCTATGGTTGCAGCGGTCCTGGTTGACAGGGGTTTGATCAAGTACTCAGACCTCAAGCTGTAAGTTGCTCACCGCCCAACCCGCCCCTGCGTCTAAGTGGAACCACACCACCCTTGCTCACACACACGCACACAACTCACAGATACCGACCAAAAGAATACATCACTGACGGCCAGCCATGGGATCCCGTTTCGGCGGTGGCCTCGTCCCTGGCTACCGATCTTGGGAACATTGGCATGGCCGTTGCGGATTTCCCTCGCGAGATCTTCAAGAGCCGGAGCAAGGGAGACAAGACCCCAGAGCCCCCAGAAATCCCCTTCAAGGAGGGCTTGACATCCCGTACGAGTCTGGTCCAGGGGAGTGACAAGTCATCAACTGCGGCTCCAAGCTTGCATGCATCCGAGTCTTCCACGCAACTAGGCCTGGTCGAAACAGGGGCCTCTACACCGACCTTGCCCTTGACCCCGCGTGAGACCACATCGTCTGCGCCCCCCTCCCATGCGCCTTCCGCCACTCCTTCCATGGTCTTCAGTGGACCAGATTCTTCTTCCATTGCTCCTACAGAAACAACAACACTTTCTGATCAGTCCCGTACCAGTCGACCGCCAGGAAGCCCAGGAAAACGATCTGCCATCAGGGACTCCTCCCCAGTGACCGTTGGAGTTGATACGGCTGTAGCAGCCGGAACGAGTGTTAGTCGAATCGTTACCACCGGTGTGAAGACACCAATGAACGTTTGTCTCGGTCTGGCTCGGGGTTTCCGGAACGCCCCGCGGCTGTACAACGACGACACGGTGCGCCCGCAAGAGAAAGTCACTGATTTCTCGAGCGGTCTCAGGGTTGCTGGGAAGGAGTTCGCATTTGGCATGTTTGACGGCATCGGTGGACTTGTCACGCAACCACTTAAGGGTGCTGAGAAGGAAGGCGGAAAGGGCCTCATTAAAGGTTTCGGAAAGGGTATTGGTGGTCTGGTTTTTAAGCCTGCATCTGGTGAGTTACTGTTTCTACTTTTCATAGAGAGGACCATCAACTGTCGTTCACTGCTAACCCATACAGCCGTCTGGTCAATCCCAGCCTACACGATGCAGGGTGTACACGCTACTCTCCGCAACGCGTTCGCGACCAGCGTCCTGAACTACATCATAGCGTCCCGCATGAAGCAGGGGCAGCAGGACATGTACTGTGCCAGCATCGCCGAGCGGGAGGACGTCATTGTGCGGTGGAATAACAAAAGGTACGACTTGAAGAACTTCCAGGCTATGAAATTGAAGGAACAGCGAGAGAAGAGCGACCGACCTCTGTCGCCACCAGGGAAGAACGACAGCGGGCTGTCGCCTCCCGTGACGGGTTGGGCACACACGAGACACATGTCTTTTGACGAGCGAAAGAGATTGCACGCCCGCAAGGAGGCATGGAAGAAGGGGCACGTTGAGGCCCTGGTCCCCGAGATGGAAGGAGACCTCCCGCCATCACCGCGAACCAGCACTACTACCGACAGCGTGGCCGAAGATGAAGAGTTTGAGCGCGCCATCAGGGCCTCCATCAGGGAAACGTCTCGCGGAAACCCAGAGGATGACGCCAAGATTGAGCAGATTCTCAGGGCCAGCATTAACCACCTACGCAGCAGCGGCCATCCGCTCCCGGACGCCCGCCCACGCCCGAAATCGCCCCGCCAACTCGACGAAAAGAACCCCGACATCTTCAAGAACTCGGAGCTGGAGATTACGGACGAAGAGTACCAGGACCTCATCGAGCAGGCGATCCAGCAGAGCATGGCCGCGCACTCTCAGGAAGGAGCCCAGCAGTCCCCGCAGCGCACACCGCAAGGAATCGACGACGAAAGAGAGTTCCAGCGGGCCCTCGAGGAGTCCAAGAATGCCGCGCCGCCGCCTGATTACGAAGACGACGAGGAGTTGAGGCGCGCGCTGGAAGCGTCCAAGATGCACCACGACGACGGCGCGGCGGATGAGGACGAGGAGCTGCGAAGGGCGATTGCGGCTTCCGAGGCGGCGCACAAGGACCAGATGAGCCGACACCAGGCCGCGCGGACGGAGGAGGACATTGTGATGGAGTACGTCAAGAAGCAGAGCCTCGCGGAGGAGGAGTTCCGGCGGAACACCGCGGCCAAGGGCAAGGCGCTGGACGAGTCTGACGAGGACGACGAGGAGTTGAAGAGGGCCATGGAGGAGAGTCTGCGGGGTAGCGGGGGTCGGGCGGGGCAATCCAGTTTCTGAGAGTGACTCTTTTTCTTTTCGCTTCTTTTTGCTTTTTGTTGGGTTCAGAGATAGAAACGTATACTACGATACCAACGAGATAACGAAATAACGAGGACAATCTATTCATATGGTTGCTTTTCCGTCATGAGTGTTCTGGGCTACCGATTCATATGACCATGATTGAGCTGGAAAAGACTAGAGAGACTATTGAGCATGGAAACCCTCCGCACGTTGGTTAGCCCTTCCGCGGATAGATCGACGGCAGGTCAGGCGGGCTGAACACGGCCCAGTTCCCACTCTCCCACGTCGGGACGGCCTTGTGGAAGCTGATCCTCCACGGGTTCTTCCCCTGCTCCTCGAGCTCCCTCACACGCACGAGCTCGAATTCGTAGTATCCCTGGATTCCGCGTCAATTTCCTAAAGACATCGACAGAAAGGCGTAGAGATAGCAGAAACGAAGAAAGACTTACACCGTTCTGCATCAACCCACCACCCCGCGCGCCCTCTCTAACCAAGCTGGCCATGACACTCGCCGTAGCCCTGCACGTCTCGGGCCTGATCACCGACGTCGAAGTCGAAGTCGAAGGCTGCGGCAGTTCCGCGACGATGCCCGCGAGAAGGTGCTGCGTCGCCGTCATCCCGTCCAGCGCGCCGACCGCGGAGCGGGCCCAGTCGGCAGCATCAGCGGCGGCGGGCGCGTCGGCGCCGAAGAAGGCGGCGTAGTCGAGCCGGATGCGCGGGGTGTAAACGTCGCTTGTCAGTTGGGCCGGGGATTTCGTGTCGTAGGCGAGGCACTGTGTGTGTAGTATGTAAATCGCGGTTGCGAGGTTGCGTGGTCAGAGAAAAGAAGAATGGGTTTACAAGTTTGGTTATGGTGTCATGTATGTTTGCGCGGTCGAGGAGGTATTCTTGGATATCGTACGTCATCTTCGGGTTTGATGGGAGTTGCTTTCTTGTCTTGTTCCATGAATCTTGGAGTAAGAGTTCAACTAGAAAAGTTTCAAAGCTTATATAGGAGTCCATCGACCTTCATGCCAAATGCTCAGTCTTCTCGTGGATCGCCGAGTTCATGGCGTTGCCATGCTTAACTCCCGCCAAGTCGCGAAAGGAATCGCATCCATGGCCACACCTTTATTGTAAGGCGCTAAACTCCGGTCTCTAAAATCCGCTCACTTGATGCTTTCCGGACTTTACACAGCCTGCGGTCTTGTTCGCGCGAAAAGAATCACAAGATGGACCACCAGAAGTAAGTAGCTAATAATATTGTTTCTCTAGTCAGTCTTGGTTCCAAGGACTGGAATATCTGCGGCCTAGTATACACTTCTCGTACAGACCAACTCGTTGGTTTGATTATCATTCTCCTTAGCTATCCTCCATTGCAAAATCCCGTTCGTAGTATTTTTGTGTGCCAACTTAGTGAATGTGAGCATCGTCCGTAAGCCAATGCATGGTATTATGCCAACACCAGGCAGGTGTGAAATCAATGCAATTTCTCCTTGAGGTAGATAACGGCTGCATATCCTGCGCAGCACTTCGTAGTCATTCCGTGAGAACACCAAGGACACTTCACCGTGGTCGAGATGATGCCACTGACGCCCAGATTGCGGTCCTCGACCATGCCATCGGGCTTTGCCATGCACTCATAGACCTTGCTCGGAAGGTCGTGCAAGAACTTGCAACTGCAGCATTCCACCAGCATCTTTGCAACAGGCTCCACGTTGCCATCAGGAGGCACGATAGACGACCGAGACGCGCGACTTGATCGCGGGGGAACCGGCATGGACTTGCGAGCCTGTTCCAAGTAATTTGACGGATTCGAGGGAGCCTTGAGAGAGACGATGGACTTTCTTGCATCGGCTGACAGAGGTGACGACTGTGCCACCGTCTTGTTCGCCGGGCTAGACGCCCGCTTGGCCGAGCGTGGCGGAGGAGGCGGCACCAGGGGCCGGGGAACTAGAGGCTGATGCTTCAGCTTCGGGAGGAAACTCGTGTCGAGAGCCAAATCAGGGCTCGAGCGGCTCTTAGACAAGCTCGGGCGACGCTGAATGGAACTCCTCACTTGCTCCTCAGCCGTCTGGGGCGCATCCTCGAACTCCTTATGAGGAGACCTCCGGTCAAGCTCCTGAGAGTTAGACAGAGAGACAGAGGTCGTTGGCGATCTCGCTGCGGAAGCGTATTTGGAACCGTCCGTGAATCCAGGCGTTGAGCAGACATCACTGTCAGATTCGCAATCGGCAACGCTCGCTTTTCTGCCAAACTTCTCAGAGACAAGTGCTTCCAGCTCAGAAAGATGAGCCTCGTGGTTCTGCACCGGGATCTGCGGAGGAAGGCTGATTCTCGGGTTCGAGGCGATGGGTGAGGTCGTGGCCATGGCTGCCTTGTGGGAAAGTCTGTATGATCTCTCATCGTTGTCGACGACCACGGCCTCGTTGTCTACTCTGCGCACCTCCCCGTCGACAGGGGGTAATCCCTTCTCGGACTGCGGCCTCGACGAGTCAGGTGTTGTAGCTGGCGATGGTGAAGACATGGGCTCCTCGAACGAAGACATTGAAGACCTGTCTGTTGGACGCGCGGAAGAATCTCTTGACGGCATGCTAGACTCGGCAGACTCGACGAAAGGAGGGCGAACGGGAGGAGCCGAGAGCGGCAGGTGATCCAGACTTGGGCTCGAATAGCGGGAGCTTGACGTTGAATCCGGTGTCAAGGTGGTATCACGTACGGCCCGAGCGAAGTAATTTGAGACTGGGGGCTTGGAGGCGCTGGGAGAGACCCTGTGGAAAGCCGCTTTAGCGGCATCCTTGAAGCTTCTGATGGCCGCTCCAGGAGTTGGAGGAAGCTTCTCCCGGGAGGCAGATCTCTCAGGGGGCAAGGGGATCTCTGTGGAAGCAAGCCTTGACATGGGTGGCTGCTCTGACAGTGACCGTTCGAATGAGCCCTGACTCGGGCTGCCGTTGGCTGGAGGTGTATATGGGAGCCTGAAAGTGATGAGAAAGTCTTCTCCCTGGCCATGAGGTCCATTGGAAGCATCGAGATTGGTCAGAGATCCGTTGCGGGGAGGGAAGTTTGATCCCATCGGGCTGGTCTCCGACGAAGACGAGTAGGAGCGCCCCTGATGATGTGGCCGGTTGGACTGCGGCGGATAGTGTGATCTGGCGGAAGATACTCTGACCTCGTCCCTGTAGCCGGTGATTGAGCGGTCTCTGCTTTGTTGACGATGCTGGTGTACGTAGCTCTCTCTTCTTCGGCCTCGCTCTTGCTCGAAATCAACGCTCGGCTCGACCAGGGTGACCTCAGTTTCCTCGCTGTCCGTAGGTACAGGTACCTTATGTTGCGTCGATCTGTTCTTCCACTGCTGAAGCTTGCTGACATCCGGGACAGGTGGTGCCGTGGGAGACACCAATGGCTGATTCCATGATGGAACCTTCATCGAGTTTTGCTGTGGCTTGGGTCTGAGGCTGCGATCATAGTCCAGTCCCTCAGACATGGGTCCATCCGAGGCAGATCTCGGGAGTTTTGGAGGGTGGAACCCGCCAGCAACTTGCACTCTCACCTCAGGGCCGAACGATTGAGCTCTCTGATTCATCAAGGAGACTGGCGGATTCGGCTTTCTGAGAGGCATCCCAGAGGCGGCCTGTCTTTCTTGATCCAATTTCAACCCACCAATGAAGCTTGGCTCGTCGTTGGCCTGTGACTGCGGCTTCTGGCCGGTCAAAGCCGCCTTCAACTGCATAGCTACTGAATCTGATCTCTGCCTGGCGTGTTGCGGGCGCGGCGGCGGTGGTGCTGAGTAGAAAGCTTGAGTGCTGGCTGGTCTGATTTGCTCGTCGGCAAGCATGATGGGGCTTGACATCGTCCGGGAGGCACTCGGAGGTCTCTGTGAAGGAGGGGTCTTGTGCAGCTTGGCTCCCAGCCTCTTCGCAATAGACTTGGCCTCCTTCTCGGCCAACCTGTCGGCTTGCTCCTTCTCTTTCCTGCGCATCTTGTCTTCGTTCTTCTTTTCCTTCTTCTTCTTCTGACCGAAAGCTTCCCAGCTAGGCGAGTGGCAGATTGAGGAAGCGTCGTCTTCGGCTGGCTTATCTTCGTTATCGACGCCCAAGAAGGTTACGGTTTTCTGCTTGTGTTCGTTGGATTCCCTTCCCTCTGAGCCGCGGTCAATCTCGGGGATGTTGTTGGCCGGCGGTGGCACAGATATAGAAAGGGAAGGGACGGCAGTGGTTCTGCGCACAGCTTTCATGGCGGAAGGAAGAGGCTCAGGTGCTTTGGCGGGGAGCGTGTCCCTGCGGCGTGACTGCAAAGGAACAAGAGGCTTCACTGGCGGGGGAGGGTGTAGAGTTGGAAACGGCGACAGCTTTGGAGGAGACTGGGGAGAACGACCATTAAGTTGTTGATTCAGAACCTGCTGAAACGCCATGTGGGATAGGTGAGCGGGCGTGGGCATGGAACGGTGCCCCTGAAGACGCTCGAGCTACGAGGTGAAGCGTGTTAGTGGAGGGGAGGCTATACTAGTCAAATTGGTGTGGATGCCATCGAGGCTGAAGCTGGCGGGCTAGGACGGGCTTGGCTCACCTTTTGGATATGCTCGAGTTCGAGCATCTTCTGAAGGCTGTCAGACCTGTCGCGTCGGGGCTTGCCCGGCTTGCGTTGAGTGGCCGCGGAAGTCATTTTCGGAAGCAAATCGTTTCGAGGCGGATTTGGAGACGGGGATATTGAGGGTGGAGTCGTGGCGTCAAAGACGGGAAGGATACGCGGCTAGCGGTCGCAGAGTGAGAAAAGAGGTTAAGGCGATGCTAGCTGTGGCGTCTCGATGTTGTCATAATCCTCGTTGACGTTTGTTCTTGTTTGTTGCAAAGATTGGCGAGATCGACGAGCGAAGAAAGGAAAAAAACGGTAAAACGGCTCGACGGAATGGTCGGAGGTTGCAGCAAGAGCTGGCGCGCGACGGTGAATGCGTGTTGAAGGTGACAGCAAAGGCGAGGTGTGTGCCCGGAAAAGACGGTGAATGAGCGAGGCGATGAGACGAACGAGAGTCGGCAAGAGCTAATACGTAGGAGGATCGGTGGAGGGCAGGTCGAGGAGTGCAACGAAGTAACGTTGTCGTGAAACAGAAAAGCAGATGTCCAACGAGGGTGAGTTACAAGAAGGAAAGGCCAGCGGCAAGGTGATATTTGGGTCAGGACAGGTCAGGACCAGGAGGAAGCAGCAGCAGCAGCAGCAAACAGCAGAGCAGGAGCTGGGGTCCAGGTTTGGATAAGGCAAGACCGGAAAAAAAAAGAACGGCAAGACGGGAGTCTAAAAGTGGTTCTCGAATGCGGGATGCAGGCAGTCAAAAGAAGGAACCACAGATCGGGAAAGCAGCCCTGGTCGACGGAGAATCTAGAGCTTGTTTACCGGGAGAGACCCAACACCACAGACGGGACATGCATTGGCGGAGGCAGGAAACGATGGACAGCACTCTCTGCACCGGGCCAACCTGGGGAGAGACAGGTCAAAGTCAAGCAGGCTTCTTCACCACGACTGCAGTCATGCCATGGTCAGATTTCGTTAGGTCTCGTCTGCACGACAACCGGGAGGGCCATGGCCATCGAGCGGGACACGGACTGGGGGCATCGGCAACGGTCACGGGCGCCGTGGGGGAGACCTTGGATAGATGCAGGTATGGATGAATAGATGGATGCCTACTCAACATCTCCAGCAGGAGACCAGGCGGAGGGCATCAGCATGTGTTGGTGGTTAGCATCAGCAGCAGCTAGTAGCATAAGCACCGCGCAGTCGTCCAATGGAAGGACCCGTCCGGCATTCGGCCCAAGAGTGAGGGTGCTCAGAGGTCAGCGCATTGCAACTTGGGATGACGATCAGCCCTCACTGCCGTCTGAGATGAGGACCGGGTACAGGAAAAGCTGCAGCAGGTGCGGAAAGCGCAGTAGGCGAAGCAAGCACAGGTGCAGATGCAGGTCCAGTTGCGAGTGCAGGTTCAGCCGGACTGGCAGGAAGCGGGAGGCTAGGGCAGCCAAGCAATGTTGAGAAGAAGAACAATGTACCTTTCCGTGCCATGTCATCGTGGATATATTGCCTGATACAAAGGAGACCCAACGGCGGCGTGCATGCAACTCATCTGTTGGTGGGTTGAGTTACACACGCGCGTCCTGTCATGGACGAAGGCGGCAGCCACGGCGACAACGAGACACGCTCAGCCAGGGTTGGTTGAGAAAGAGTGAAAGAGGGGAACATGTCGCTGTCGCAAGCCCAGATCACCCAACGGCTGATGTTGGCCTGCCATGTGGACTCTGAAGGCGGGATTCAGGATGTTTTCCACGGGCACACATCATATTTTCCAAAGGTGTAATGCTTGATACGAGACTTTGGCGCGATGGCTCGCTCCAGCTGGACCGGGGATCGCTGCAGGCGCCACTGAGGATGCCCCGCTGTTAGCGAGGGCCCGCCAGTTTCTCCTGGCTGATCAGCACCGGGACAGGGACTGGGTTAACACGGACGCTATTTTGAGCTGGGAGGAAGGCGGAGACGGCAGCAAGGATAACCAGTGTGCCAATCCACGGGTGTTTTGCACCTGTTTGCTGCAAAAAGGAAGCGACCATGGCCACGCTCGCCCGCTGTTTCCCCCACATGGCTCAGCGACAAAACAGGGCCTCCTCGCCTCCCGGCCGTTGCAGGGACCGGCTTCCACCGTGGCTTCTCACCTTATTTCCTCGCTTCACCTGAACTTGAAGCTGTGGACTGACTGACAGAGTGGCTGCGAAGCCGAAGCCCTCCACGCCGTCAGACTTCATCCCACCCCATCCATCCACAATAGGCTTTCGTCACGGACATCTCCTCTGTTCTCCCGCATCCTCCACTCCTCCTCCGTCCGACCTTCTTCCACGCTGACCTGCTCACAGCTACCCTTTCAGCTACCATTAAGGTTAGGGTTTGCCCGTCTCCCAAGAGCTCACATAATGCCCATCCTGCAGCTGGACGCAAACCAATAGTCCCTGACAGCACACTTCGTATTGCGTCGTCCCATCAACTGACACTTGCATCTCAACCACTCACGGCGCCTCCCACACCTCCAACATCACCACCATCCTGCATGGAATCGTGGGTAGGCTTCCCTGCCCTGCTTGGCCCAAGCTCGCCTTACTGCGCAGACCAGAGAACTACTACTTGCCAGCTACCCAGCTACTGCCTGCCAATTGCCTACCACAAACCCTTCATCCGAAAGACGTGTGGCGGCGAAGATGCTGCAAGCCAACCGAAGAGCCAGAAATAGCCCAACTAATTGCCCTCCGTCCCAACCACTCGGCATGCAAAACGGACAAACGACACTGTCTCTGGCCTTCGCGTCCCCCAAAGACTCATTCGTCGGCGACCACCAGTTCTCCCCACAAAATCACCTGCCGGGCCACCCCTGGTTCGATCCGATCGAAATTTGCTGTAGGCGACGTCCCTGGAACTAGTCCTCTTCGGCTACCCGTCCGAGCATCGCTTCATACCTCAAACCGAAGCTACCATACTCTGACGACAAAGCGCTGCCCGCACGAGCATCTCGGTTGCAGAACCCATCGAAACAACCTCGCGGAAACTCCAGTTAGTCTCCTCTGGCGCCGTGGGCGATCCGCTGTGTGCTTTGGCAAACCCGTCCGACCACGCTGATGGCTTGTAGAGCCGTTAGCCAGTGACGACCGAATTTGAAATCACGTTGCAGGCGTGCAGACAGGCTAACATCACTGACGGCTCGCCATTTTTCCACGATCTCCCGATTGACTGCATGGAAATGGAGCGATTGAGGGACTGCATTGAGTTTATCTCTTGGGCTTCTCAGGTTGATCAGGCCGTCAAAACACTGCTTGCTGCATTGCTGTTGTTTCTTCTACTCACTACTGCAGACATCGTACCGAAGCCTTGGACACGGCGCACCCGGCGCTGGACGCCGAACTCATAAGCCGATTCACGAATCATCTCCTAGAACCCCGAAACATGCTCCATTTAGTTCCCGCCCAAGGGACCGACACAGAAGGAGCCTGACACCAGGAGGAGACGTATCGAGGCACTCACGAGTGCTCTGAAAACAGCTTTACTGTGATCGTAACGAACAGCAGGGTAGAGATGCTGCTACATTATGCATTAAGTGGTGAACGTCGAGGCAGACGAGGGGGGCGCTAATAGTCTCAGAGCTCTGGGAGATACATAGGATTAAGAAGACCGATGCCAACTCCTAGATCTACGAATCGGGACATCAACTCGCCAAACAGGCTAATGAGGATTGGCGCCATCCGTCATCCGCTCTTTCTCACGCATGTACTTTTCCACAGACTCAGGTCCCGGACTGAGGTGCATGAAGAGCTCGTTACCCTCGTCCCAGTTGATCAGCCCCGACGGCATGCCGGTTCCTTTGTCCTTGCGGAAGAGCGAGTGCTTGTTGTGGCGTACCCAGTGCTTAACTCGCAGCCTCGCCTCGTTGTCGACCTTGAGCTTTACTGCGATCCACTTGTCCTTGGGGCGATGATCGCACGTCATCATGGCGTCTGGAGACGACGGTGCCTCCGCGGTCTTGAGGACTCCCATGTCCACCCACATGTTGTACTTTGTCTGCTGGCAAGGCAAGGTAATTTTCAGAAACTCGAGGGCCGGCGAAACGGTGAGGTAGATGCCTCTCCGTGGGTTGACCAGCGTCTTCATGAGAATGTCCATCCACGTCGCGTACAGAACGGCAAAGTCGGTCTGGGAGAGATGGGTCGAACCTTTGATCGTCATCATCCAGGTGAGTGCCTCCTGTTCCCTCGCCTCGTTGCAGATTTCGACAAGCCTGTCAAAATTATCCTGCCAATGCATAAAGGCCTCCGATCCGATCGACAGAAGCGGCTTCTTTACGCGGTGTCTAGCGTTCTCTCCCGCTCGGGGCGTGGCGGGACCCCAAGCGTCGAGGATGATGCCTTGACCTACCCAGCTGAGCGACTCCGTCCGCAGCATCTCAACTATCGTTGCCCCGCCAAATGAATGGCCCATCACTGTCACGTTCTCGAGGAACATCCTCTCCTTCCAATCCGCCCAGTCGATCCCAGTGAGACCCTTGGAGCTGGACGCCACATTTCCCTCTCTTCTTAGATTCATGGCCTCGACTTCGTGACCGCGACCTTCGTTAATCTGTTCGAGTATCCAGTAGGCTTCCTCTATTTCCGACATTCGCATTTCGATCTGCGCACTGCGCAGCACCACATCGACTCCCTTGGCACTGTTCGGTGCCGTGTCCTGGGCGTTGTCCTTTGGGAAAAGGTAGTCCACGCAGTAATGCTCACAGGTTCCCTTGCTGCGCTTCCAGATCTTGTTTGCGGGAACGTGCTTGCCGTTAGCCTGCGCAAACGAAGAGTCGCTGTCGGAGGTCTCTCGATTCTCGGGGATGTTGACAATTGTCCTGGCTCCGCTTCCGTCTCGATGTTCCATGGCGACCACGATGAAGCCGTAGCTCGCCAGCTCTCCGCAGATGGTACTGTAGCACAGTCTCGATCCTCCCAGCCCGTGACTGAATATGATGACGGGGAACTTAGGTTTTGCTGATGTCTTACACTCCTCGTTCCTCGCGGCCTCACCCGCCGGGCCCTCGTCCGTCAGCATGTCCTCCGGCCAGTTTTCCGCCAGCTTGGCGTTCCTAAGCGCGGGAAGCTTCGTGAACATGGTGGTCGCAGCGATGTACGCCGTCACCGGCAGTTCTGGGATGCTCGCGAAGTTGGCATATCCCTTGCAGGTGTTCAGCCTCGGACGCGGGAGCCATCCCACACGCGAAGGCTTCCAACTCTTCGTCGTCTTTTCTGTGTCTTCACCATCTTTGGCCGCGTTGTTGTTGTTTTTGTTGTCGCCATTGGCGGTGGGCGTGCTAGCCTTGCGGCCGTGCCTGCCAACCGGGTCGCCGCCTTCGACCTTGGTCTTGAGGGTGCACGGGTAGAAGACGGCGAAGAGCACGGTATCGAGCCTCAGCAGCGGGACGTTGTCGCGCCTGAGCTGGGAGACGGTGCGCGGACGGCGGGCCGGGGCTTCGATCTCGAGGAAGCCCACGCCGTAGGGCCCTGTGTAGTAGGGCAGCGTGTGGAGGAAGCGTTCGCGGAGCGTTTTTGGCGGATGCTTCTTGGCCGATTGGCGTCGTCTGTCGTCCTTTGGCGGGGGTGTCTTTTCAGACATTGTGGGGCCGATATCGACAACGAGGAGTAGCAGATGTGATGTAATGGCAGATGAGGTTGCTGCTCCTGTCAATGGCCTGCCTAGTTGCTGTTTGACGAAGACCGTCGTCGATGAGGGCGTGCCCGGTGTCTCGCGAAAACCTCAGGATAAAGAGCGAGGGCGGTTGTCTGAATATAGATGTTCTCTCAACGGAGCATGGCTTGAGGAATTTCGAGCGCAAGGGGAATAAAAGAAATAAGACAACAAATCGCCCTAGGGAGGAGGTCTAAACATTCCGGAGTGTTTTGCTGCCATCGCAGAAAAGAGTTTAGGTTTCAATTCTCAAGAAAGCGCCACGGCGAGCGTCCCATGTCTCTTACCCCTTTTCGTTTCTCGCTCGGTCGTCGTCGGCCATTGTATTTGGAAAGAAGGTTGTTGCATTAGGTAGAAAGAACAGTCGATGGCTGCTCCGAAGAGTCCGGGTATTTGTGCACTGACGTCATGCAGGAAGGAGGCAGGTATGGGGTTTTCTTTCTCGTTTAGCAGCACCGCCCGCGCCGCCCCGGATGGTGTTTCCGCGTCGGTAGCGTACCTTGCAGCGGCTGTGGGAACAACAGGCAGGGGTGATTGTCCCGTCCCTTCTTTTTTTTGCGACGAGGTCTTATTCCCGTGGAGATGCAGGACGAGATTGACATGTGAGACGCCAGGGGGGATGGATGGGAACCGTTGTGTTGGTTTGTCTTTGCTGTTTTGAATCACTCTCATCTTCGTAGGGCAGGCAGGGCAGGAAAGGTTTCACTCAGCAAGACAGTCTTCAAAAGGGAGACAGACACAAGACCGTGCGCAGTTCGGAACACGCAGTAAAAAGCAAAATAGAAGAGCTCAATTCCTCCTGCTGTCGCATGTAACATGGTATCTGTACGTTTTAGTATGAAGGTGTGTTGAGACACAAAACAGCGGCATGCCGTTAGTATTTTTCCTCTCCCACCCGGAACCCCCCGTCTATCCGAGTACTCCATCCCCAGTTGACATCGTCCGAACCTCAGAGAACTCCTCGTGTTCGTTTGCCCCGAATTCGGCACCGTGTTCGCTGCGGGACCTTCTGTAGCCAGACGCGCGATTACGTCGTTCATCCCGTTTTGGAGAGAGGTCGATGTCCAATCCGGAGCGCCGGGAGCGAGGTTCGGGTTTGGAGTCGCGTGCCTCGCCCGACGACGCCGTCTCCTCTATCTCTCCCGATGAGTCGCGCGCGCTGTGTCGTGTGCCACTTATCCTACAATAGGTGAAAGCCTGTACTAAGACTGGGCCTCTCGGTATCGAATGTGGGAAAGCCGGCGCGACGCTTGTCTGGACGTCCCGACCGGAAGGGGGAATCGTCGGTGCCTTGGTGGAGTCGGATGACGCCAAGCCTACGTTTGCAAGTCGATTAAAATGGGGCCACGCCCGGCAGCCGGTCCGAATCGCTGACCCCCTCTCCCGCCTATCCATTCGTCTGGTAACGTATATGCATAGCGAGTCGCCCATCATAGCGAGCCGCCCACCTTTCACTACCCTCCAGCCATTTGTGTAAGTCAATTAAGCCACATCGTACGAAATCAATTGAAACTACTCATCAGCCTCTTCTTCAGAGGTCTCCCAAACTACCTGACATGTTCGTACATTATGTCCAGTCTTTCCGCAGTTACCACATCGCCGCCCGCGCGATTCACCCCCCTCCGTACGAGCACCCTCTTGACGCATGTTTTCGCCTCCAGCATCAACAACCCCCTTTTCTACCCGTATTGCCTCAGCTTCAGCTGTATTAAGTGACCCTCCAAGACGTAGTTGGGTTTTCTTAGCTCTCCGGCGCTTACTTAGTATCTCATTTGCCGTACGAAGCCCGCGGCACTCGGCTTCAACAAGAGCTAGTTTGTGTGCTAACTTGCTAATACCTTTAGCTTGCAAATCAACAACCTCGTACAAATGAGTTGGTGAGCTATCTTGATGACTAGTGATTCTTTTCTTAAGTGAAGCAGAGCTTCGTACGGCGTCATGTGCTGTGGTTGGTGTCTTTGGGTCCCAGGAGCCCTGGCTGCTTGGGCATGAGTTGGATGGTGTTGGCGTCTTTGGCTTGAAATCCAGGCGGGAAAGAACTGCTTCTGGGTCGAATGGTACAAGGCCAGCCTGTCTAAAACCAGCTTGTACGTTTTCTTTGCTTATTGAAGTAAAAAAGGCTGCCTTGAAGGCAGGAAAGAAATCATCCTTAGTAATGTGCGTAATCTGCATCCGCATCATCTTCTCGATTTCCTTGCCATATGAAGCCTTCAGCGGACTAAAACAGCCAACATCAAGAGGCTGAAGCTCGTGCGATGAATGCGGAGGCATGCAAAGAGCAATAATGCCGTGTTCCTTGCAGTAATCGTCAAACTTGGTGGATTTGTGGCTGTTGTGGCCATCAAGGATTAGGAGCCGTTTAACACCCTTCGTGCGAGACTTTGTGCACTTTTCAAAATGTTTTAGCCAATCTAGGCCAATCTCATTTGTAGTCCATCCATTTTCGCTAGGGTGGACGCGCCATTCGGGTGGGAATTGGCCATTGGTATACCATGAGAGTAGGTGATATTTGCCCTTAACAATGACGTATGGAGGCAGCGCCCAGCCATCTGCACATACGCCCTGAATGACAGAAACCCATTCGCGATTGCCAGGCTGCTTCGTACGAGGCCTTCCACGGCGGTCAGAGGTTGTAATAACCTTTGCGTGCGACAGCATTCCCATCAAGAAGCCCGTCTCATCAAAATTGTAGACATCGTCATCGTGTATTCCGTACTTCGCGATTGTGTTTCGTACGAGGGCAAACCAGGCCTGCACAATTGCAGGATCTTCAGCCAATGCCCTCTGATAGTCGATTCTACGTCGAAAACGCGTCTTTAGTTGTGGTTGGCGTCGTACGAAGTTCTCTGCCCATCGCGGTCCGACACGCGTCGCGTCACGTTCGTCAAGGAGACAATCGGCCATATCTCGTACGTCGTCAAGTCGCGGTGGAAATCCTCGATCGATCAGGTCAATAACTCGTTCAAGAATCACAGTTTCTTCCACCTGAGTCATCTTCATTGAATTCGTACGAGTTTCGCGTCGTGGTAGAAGTCCAGCGCGTCGGTCGCGAAGTGTAGTTCTCGGGACCTTATAGATAGAAGCTGCTTTTCGAACGGATAGTTTTGGGTCCTTTTTAATAGCTTCAATTGCAAGGATAATGCGACTTTCATTTGAAGAGGAACTCATGGTCGTACGTAGAGGAAGGTTGTTGTGAAGGTGAAGAGTGTAGAATTAAGGAAAAGTGGGCGGCTCGCTATGATGGGCGACTCGCTATGCATATACGTTAAATGTAATCAAAATCAAAGGTATCCACCCTCGCCTGACCTAGCTTTAGTTCTGGTTGTAGCGGTTGTTGTCCAGAACGCTGTCGAACTGCCAGAGTTCCGGCTGGTACTCCATCGGCAGCCGCCAGTCCGCCATGTCCATGAAGCCATTGAAGAACTGGGGCTCGGGCTGCGGGGTCATTGTCATGTCGACGAAGCCCTGCTGCTGCTGCTGCTGGTCCGACATGGACAGACTCGTCATGGGGCCCAGCATGCCGTCCGCCCCGCCGTTGATGCTGCCGCTGCGGACGGAGGCCGCCGTGGTGCCCGTCATCGGGGTGTCTGGGGGGAACCCCGCTACAACGGACTGGCGCTGCATGCCGGTCCCGGGGGACGTGCCGCGGAGAGACCCGGGCGGGGCCTGCAGGGCGGAGGTCTGGGGCCGGGCGACGGGAAGCATGTGCGGAGGCAGGGTGGGGGTGTTTGCGAGGACGGAGGCGGCGACGTCGGCGATGACGCTGATGATCTGGTACGAGACGACCTTCTCGTGGTCAGGGTCGAACTTTTCGAAAAAGGTGAGGACGGTGCGGATGAGGTCGAGATCGCGGCGGGCGCGCGGGGAGGTCTTGTTCTGGAGGATGTTGACGAAGAGGATGTCGACGGACCAGGCCACCTGGTAGAGCAGGTATCTTTGGAGGTTTTGTTAGTAAGATGTTACAATAGGCCGGGGTGGCAGAGGGGAAGCTTACGGGGTGTAGGGGTGTTCGATCTGATGGTAATTGAGCAGGGAGATGGCTGCTCGAGAGGCGCTGACGCAAAGGGCCAACGAGGGCCCGATGTCGCCTTGCTCGAGGCCTTCTTGGTCCTCCAGAGCCGGGAGGCGGAAGGCCGCCGAGTGGATTGCCACAACGAGCTGAAAGTATGTAAAGTGCAGCGTCGTCAGACAAACCATGCGGGCAAAGTCGCCGTCGAGGAGGGCCTCAACGCGCTCTGGGTGGATCATCTCGGGGATGCTCTCCCTCCACTCCTGCAGCTCCGCGTCGAGGCGGCGGATCTCGGACTCAAGCTCCGCGGGCGGGACGCTGCTGCGCGAGTACAGCGCCGCCGAGATGCGCCCCTGGATCTGGGCGAGGCGCACCTGCTGCAGGAAGAAGTTGAGGGTGACGTCGTTGGGGTAGTAGTACATGGCGTAGCCGTCCGCGGGGTGCTCCTCGGGCAGGTCGAGAAGGAAGTCGTCGTGGATGAGCGGCGGCTTGCCGAGACGCAGCATCAGGTCGTGGTCGAGGATGTAGGCCTGCCAGAAGAGGCGGCGGCGGTGCAGATGTTCCACTGGGTTGAGGTTTGACGCGTCGGCGAAGGCGAGGTCCGGCTCGGGGCGGTGGTAGCCGGACATCAGGAGGAGCTGGACCGTGAGGCCGAGGAGGGTCAGGGCGATGTGGTTGTCGGACATGAAGCTGTAGTAGAGGATCTTGGTGCGGTCAGCACAGGTGAAAAAGGGGGCGCGGCGAGGTAGTTGGGGAGATGCTTACTATTGACAACAACGATCCTATTGTGAGCGGCGATGGCGTGCGGAGGACTACATTTGGGATCATGCCGAGGGCGTTGTGAATGTACTTCTCGTAGTCTTCCTTGTTGCGCATGCGGTTCCTCTTGCGGAGGGTGTGGGCGATGATGGAGTTGACGGCCATCCGCCAGCCTGGGTCGGCAATGGGCTGGCCTTGGAAGTAGGCGCGTAACGCTGCTCGTACTTCATGCTCTTGGAAGAGCCGGATGCCGGCGTTCATCGTCACCATGTAATCTGTGATGTGCCATGTCAGTGTCGTGCTCACGATAGAGCTCATGAGGCCTATCATACCGTTCACACAGTCCATGATGACATGGTTGGGAGGGAGCGGGTGGTTCAGCTCATCGTGCTCCAGCCACGGCTCCGGCCTGAGACGATCAAATTTGGGGTGCAGGCCGTTGAGCGCGTTGCTGAACCGTGAGTCTCCGATGAGAAGCTCAATCTGCGCCAGGCCCTGCGGTGAGAGCAGCGAACAGGCACCTGATAGGTCAGCCACGTTAGCCGTCGTCTTTCTCTTGATTGTCATGGTTGTCCAAATTCTCGACGAGCAGACAGACTCTGGACCTTGGTAGCTAGCCAGGACAACAGGTCGAACTGCTCTGCGGAATTCCAAAGGGGGTTAGGTATTCTTACCTGCCGCAGCGACCACCTGCTCACTAGGCGCCCCCACATAATACGGCCTCGCCCCGGTCGACGAGCTGGCGGACGGCGGCGACGGGTACGTGTCAGGGTTCCCGGACGACGGGCTTGCGCTGCTAGCCTTCCGTCTCGACAGGGGGGAGTGGGAGGCCGAGACCGAAGCCGACGCCGCCCCTGCGGAGGACGTGTTTGCCGTGTTCGTCGCCACCACCGCCGCCGGTGGTGTTGGCTGCGTCGTCAGAGGTGAGACGCTTGATGTTGCTACTGCCGCCGCCGTCGGCACTGGTGCCGACGCTGAAGCTGAGGACGACGATGCTCCCGCCGGCTCGTTGGACTGTGGCGACCCCTGGTGGTTCGTGGTCTGGAGCTCCTCCACCAACTTCTCCATCTGTGCCAGCCTTGTGACGACATCCTCATAGAGCCTTGGTATGATAATATTAGCAAAGTTCCATGTCCGATACGATCGGCGGTAACGGCCCCGCCCGCGCTGGGTTGAAGGGCGGCAGGCCGCGCGGGATGGTAAGGTAAGGCCAAGGATCGTCACGAATAAGGGGAAGGGGGCAGAGTAAAGTGCAGAGAGGGGGGGCCAGCAAACTCACGGTCTTTGACGCCGTCCTGAAGAGCGTCGACCTTCGGGCCAGGTACATTCCAAGCCATACCTGACGCAGTTGGAACAGATTGGCGTCTTGTGGTCGCATCGAATCTGTAAGATGCCGTACCGGATCACCGGTCCGCCGTCAGCCAAGATGTCCATACGACAAGCTGTTATTCTCCGTTCCCCGTTTTCTGCCCTCTCCCCTCACTGCCATCAATCTGCCTTTTGCCCCCCTAGACAGTTTGACCCAGCTACCCGGTAATGGTTCACGGGTTCGCGTGCGTGCCCGCCCCAAATCCACCACGGCGAGAATTGCCGCGCTCCCCTGATGGGCCGGCTCCTCAGCTTCACCCATTCACAGGGCCGGACGGGGCAGGCGGCCACGCGATCCATGGGTACGGGGAGGGGGTGGAAGAGGACGATCTCATCAACATACCTTGCGGCGCCGACATGGAGTGCAAGCCAACGGACGCGGCCTCGGAAGTGCGTCGGACCCGCGGTTGGCCGCTTGTCCGTCTGGCGGTGACTGCTGAGCTTCGGGGCTCTGCTCCATAACTTTTTTTTTTTTTCCCTCTGTGAGGAAGCCCTCGGTTTCGCTCTTTTGGGGGTTCCTCGCTCTTGGCACAAATAAAACCGGACTTGTTCGGCGTGCGGTCTACGTTACTGATTGTTTCTCGACCTGCAACTCTTTTTTTCTTGCTTTCCCCAAGCTGTTGGAACCGAGAACGAAAGGACGAAACCAAATATCCGTGGCCTGTGGTCCCTCCTTTTTCCCCTCTTTTTTTGCCCTCACCTTCTTCGCGCGCGGGCAAGTTGGAGACCGTACCGTACCGGGTTAAGAAAAAAGGGTAAAGGAGAAGAAAGAAAAGGCCAGCTGAGCGTCGCTGCTGCTTGCGTCAAACAGACAGGGCGACGGTGTTTGGGCTCGGGGGCTTAGGGTGGTGGGTGGTTGGGTTTGGGGGCCAGAAGAGCATGTGTCATGGAGGGGTGAGTGCCAGCGCCGCGGGAAAAGACCCCTACTAACCGCTCGCTAATCCCTCTCTTTTGTCGTTGTCTTCTCTCTGGCTGGTTGGTTGGTTGACTGGCTGGCTCTCCTCACCGGTTTTCTTCGTCGGTGTCTCTCGTTGGTTTCGGCGTTGGCTTCCGTAGCGTTGAATCCTTCGACTGATCGTCGCCCACCTCTTTCTCTTCCTTTGTCTTGTCGTCGTCGCTTTCCTTTCCCTTTTCGTCCAACTTGGTCGCTTCTCTCTTTTCTCCTTTCTCGCTCTCTCTCACTCTCTCTTCTCTCTCTCTTGCTGTCTGGCCCTTCTCGCAAATTGGGCAAACAGGCTCTTCTCGAGACGGAGATTTTCAGATGTCCGTCCGAGTGCGCGGATGGGCGCATACGCGGTTTATACCCCAAGGGATGCAGTGCGCCCCCCGACGCAACCTGATGCTGGTCTTGTGTTTTAGGGGTGAAGTCTAAATGCCCAACTCTAATCCGTTCGGGCAAAGCGTCCGGGGAGTGGGGTCCGTCTCCCCGACCTGCTGCCCGCAAATTAGGCCGAATCTTCTCGTATTATCCGTATCCTCGTCCCTGACGGAGTAGGGCGCGCACTCTTGGGCGGTGGCATCCCGCCGATGCTGCGCCGAATCCGCCGACCAATTTATATAAGTGCCCATCCCAGGCCCGTGTACCGTCAAAGTTGGTCTCTGCACCTCGGCCTCATCTTCTTGCCTCATCCTCATCCTAGGAGATGATGAACCGCGCGAACTCTCAATGAGCTTATATTGCCCAGCGACAGCAGATTGTGCAGAAGGGGAACAAAAGGACCTAACGGCGTGTAACTCTAAAAATCACTTAGCCCCTCCCCACTGTCATCTCCCACCGAGTCAGTCGCCGATTTCGCTAACGAACTTGCGGCCGCGGGCCACTGCAGCACTGCACTGCTGCTGCAGCCATAGCTTACAAATGGATGCTACGCTGCCTACCTCAGGTTAAACGGGGATGTTTCGCGTCAGCTTCGTCGACGACGAACGAACTGCAAAATTTGCTGAATGCGACTTCAAAGTCTGTCGCTTACACCTCCCACAGATGGAGTGCTACCGATAGGCTGGTACGCCGGACGATGCCCGATCATCCGGACCTCTCGCGAACAACGGGAAACCCCTTTCCATGGTCCTGGGATATATCATGACTTGAGATGAAGGTGTCTGTCTCGATTTCGATCACCGCTCCGAGGTCGCATCTTGGACAGCACTAATGCAGGGCCGTTTTACCCACAACCCACGCACGCAATGAGCACGTTGCGACTTGTTCAATGCCTGAGACGGCGCAACTCTAAAGAGAGGAGATCATGCCCGCCCAGAGATTTACAACGGTAATACCGTTAGGCAAAGTCTAAGACACGCTTGCTCTCAGCAACCGAAAGAGGCAATCTTAAGACACGCAGCAAGGTATACTCTTGAGGGCATAGAGGCTGCGCAGCGACGACAGGAGTACGACAACGCAATAGACTTGCGATACAAGTGTATACATGAGCAGATAATATAAGGGGGTTTTAAACAATTATCCACTACCCTCCAAGTTGAGGCTGGCGGCTGAAGTCTAGACCGACAGCTGTTAGTTAGACATCTCCTTCTTTGCTGGGTCTAGTGGCCTCTATCGTCGTCTCTATCTCCAATCTTCTAAGCTCTATGCTCGTCTAGAATGTAGATGTCTGAGTGGCATTCACAGACATATACTATTTCACGTACAAACTTGGGACGTAATTGCGTGCAGCTAGGAAGGCCAAGACCTGTCAAAAGCCGTTTCACATACTTGACTGGAACACCATCCAATTGACGACCAGTGTAAAGCACAGGACATAGCTCTGGAAAGGATAACCTGGCATCAGAACAAGGAACACGCCAATCACTGCAACGTCCCAGGAGTTACTCGCGAAGGTTCAGCTAGCTGGTATTTCCATTACACCGCCGTTAATGCAATGTCATACCTTAACTCCGTGATCGCAACTACCTATGTTCACTAATCTGTTCGACAAACCCCATTCCCAAAGGCCATCTCCGCGGAACACAAGCTTAGCACGTCCGGTATTTCAGCTGTCTTGATTGGGTTCCAATCAACGTTGCTTGCTTCCTGCTTCGTCTGCGTCTCTAGGCTTCGTCGTCTTCAGGCTTCGTCGTCTTCAAAGCATCGTTGTCACCGTCGTCATATTCGTCATCCCCATCGTCCCCCTCATCTTCGTCGTCCACTTGTGCATCTTCTTGGATAAGTCCCAGTTTAACGAATTCCTGATGCAGTTTCTCGAATCTTATTTGCCCTTCCGCTGCGCACAAGACTGGGATTTCCCGCTTCGCAACGTACGCGCCGTCTCTGTAGACAAAAGCTTCGGGGTAGATATGGTGGTGGTCGAGCAATAAACAGGAAATATGAGTAATCTGTTCAGATGAACGTGCCGTGGCTCGGTTCCATAAGCCGTTTTGGTACTCGATGAAGGTATGCGCTTGGAAGTCGATGGCCCGTTCTAGGATATCCTGGAAGATTTTGTCTCCGTTCGTAGAGTCCATGTTTTTTTCGATTTCTATCTTTTTGCTGAACGTGTTCCAAGGGTCAGCGACTGAAACGAGGGAAATGGTAAAAACTAGAGTGAGTGCAGTGCGCCCAGGGTCCGAGTAAGATGCTTGTGACTTACGCTAGTGACGATTTGTACTTTGCTTTGGTGTCATCGACGAACGCTCGAAGTTTCATAGAGCCCAATATTACGCTGGCAATCAAATCATCCATGTTCTGGATGTCATCTTGACGTGTCTTGATTGCAAGGTGCTCCATCTCTTTCGTAGAGAATCGATGCAGTTTGCACCTGCCCTCGGGCGGCTGGAAGTCTGGGAGTAGCAGTGGACCACCAGCACCAGTGGCTTGCACAGTACCAGTGGCTTGAACAGTACCAGTGGCTTGAACAGTACCAGTGACTTGAACATTACTAGTGGCTTGCACAGTGACGAACGTAACAGTCTTCAGTCGAGGCAAGAAGTGGTGCAATATTTCCCGTATAAAGATTTGGAGAATGTGCATGCGCCTTGCCGGTACTCGCACTGCCAGATGCTCCAAATCTGGAAAGCTGCTAACTATGTAAGACAGCTCTGACACCTCTCTCATGGCGTCTATATCATCGACATTGTGAGCTGAAACCATCGTCTCTACCGTGGAGTCGACATCAGTTGGAATGTGGTTGACACCAGAACCATGTGCGTTGAGCAACGTATCAAGCTCATTTCGGAAGGCTCGATAGGGCGTGTCGCAGCCAGCGAGGTCGGAGTAACGAAACGAGATACCACTGATTTTGGTGTTGAAGACGAAGTAACGGGTTTCGCGACACACATGTACCAAGGCCGGAAAAGCAGTATCAACCACTAAGGTAGAAAATACCGACGTGGCAAATATCGACGGCTTCTGGAAGATGCAGACCTCAGGCACATCATCAGGAAGCGAAAAATTCCAGACCATGGCTCGAATCTCTGGTGGAAGGACAGATAGTTGCCCTGTCGCCATACTGTTCTAATCGTTTGGGGGTAACTTTGACGTGGTGATCGACAGGAGTGATGTCTGCAAAGTATGCGGATAGTCGAAAGGTGAAGAGAGGGATGTCAAGTCGGCAATTGTGGAGGCGAGGGATTATCTGTTTCGGGCGGCTTAAGGGAGGTAGGGAGGTAAGGGGAGGAGCAAATGAGAAAATGTTGCAGACGCTTGCCGTACAAGGCAGGACCCTCGAGCAATGCCTTCCTCAGAGTAAGGTAGTAATGTGAAGGAGCTCTTGCTCTTCCGAATCTGGGCAATGTTACTGTTCCTCAAAATCATCGACACCCTCAAGGCCATGCGAGCCAAAGACAACCACGCCTATCCCGATACCTACATCCATCCAACGCGTGACGAGGCGATGGCGATGGAAGACAACGACGGAAGACAACGACGGAAGACAACGACGGAAGACGACGATGAGAAAGGATGATGGGCAATGACGCGAGACAACGGCGAGAGACGAAAACAAAGGACAACAACAACAATGACGACAGCCTCGAGGACAAGGATGACACGGACAAGGACGACGACAAGGACGACGACAAGGACGAAGACGACTAGAACGACGATATTTACTGCTCAACCTCTCGAATTGTCTGCGGACGACACAATATAGTTCATCACGGTGGTGAGATGTAATCATTCGTTGGTACAACGTTCATTATTACGACTAATAGACTAGATCTAGATCATAGGCAACTGCCAAGGGGTATCAGGTCATGAAATCAACGCCACGCATCTATGCTCTCAACCGACGAACGATGGAGAAGTGCTCTCTTATGAACCCATTACTTGCGCCTGGAGGGACTGTTGGCGCGACTGTTGGCACGGCTGTTGGCTCTGCTTGCGGAGGGAGTACCTCTGGGAGTGCCGCGGGGGGTGACTCTGCTCTCGCCGAAGAATCTCGAGTTCTGGCTCCTCTGGCGGACGTACGGGGGACGGTCGGGAGTATCGTCACCGGCGTTTGCAGTGCTGGTGTCTGCACCACCCTCGACGTGACTCAGGCGACGACCACCGGCATCATCCTTGGCGTCGGCAAGCTTCATGGCGAAGGGCGACCGGGCACGCAGCGTGGGTCCTTTCCAATAGATGACGAAGACGGCGATGACCAGCACAAAAGCGATGCAGAAGAGGATCGTGCAGGCGTATTCAAGATTCTTCCCGCTCGCTGTACCAATTTGAGTCATGAAAGGAGAGGCTGCGAGCGTTAAAACTCCAGCCAGGAAGTCTCTAGCAAATCCATTTCCTCCAGTGGCTGAGGCGGAGTAGGGTCCGTAGGCGCATATCATGTAGTCGATGGTGGCCATGTAGATGGCGTAATTAGCGATACCCACAATGGCAGCGAAAACCATGGAGCCGATCCAGTGAATGGGAGGACCCTGGATAGTCCATGCAAAACCGATCAGGCCGATGGGAAGACACGGTGCGGTGTATAAAAGGAACCATAAGCGAGACTCATACTGAGCGCGGTCATCTTGGGGCTTGGCCTTACGTTCCTTGATGTTCCGCTTGATGGCGGGGATGAAGGCCAGCCAGGCAATAACGTAGCCAATGCCGATGGGGATGAAAGAAAGGCCAATATCGACGGTGGTGAAGTTCCACTGCTTGTAGACCAGGGCGAAAGATTGGATGAACATGAAGATCAGGGCGTCAGAGAAGCCGGAGAGGAGTGACAGAACCAGGACGATTGGTTCGGTGGCAAACATCTTGAAGGGGCGGACCCAGGTGGAGATGACTTCCTTCATGGAGAAGCGGTCGGCGAAGGGGACAAGCTCGTCGGGGCCCCAGATGTTGGGGTGGCCGGCGGCCCTGCGCTTCTTGGCGATGCGGTTCATGAGGATGGTGCTGCGGGTCTCGGGGACGAAGACGGCGTGAACCAGCTGAATGGCGACGCCGAAGATGAGCTGGACCCAGATGGACCATCTCCAGTTGAGATACTCTTCCGTGAAACCGCCGACGATGGGGCCGAGGACGGAGCCGAAGACGGAAGAGAACACTACATAGGCGACGGCGTACTGCTGCTTATCGGACTCGAACAAGTCGGCAATCATGCCCAGGGTGACGGAGCCACCAGCGGACGAGAGACCGCCGAGCGCACGACCGACCATGATGGTAGCAAAGTTCGGGGCCAGAGCGACCGGAATCTGCCAGATGTTGACGAACAAGAGGGAGAGCTGGAGGACCGGCCAGCGACCGAATTCCTCAGACCACGGCGCCCACAGTTCGCAACCGAAGGCGTACAAAACCAAGAAGATCATGGCACCGCAGCGGGCGGCCTGAGCGCTGACGCCGAATTCCTCCTGGATACCCGGGATGGCGTTGGAGTAGAGCGAGGTGTTGAAGTTCATGGACACCTGAACCCAGAAGATGACGGTCAGGATGGTCCACTTCTTCCACTTGGGGAACGAGTAGCCGAGCTCGTCGTAGCAGTCGTCCTCGGTGATTTCGTACTTGTCGTTGGTGCCGAGTCTCTCGAGCTTGGCGCCATTGCCGTTGGACGGATGCTCGCCGTGGGTGGCGCCGGGGGTGTTGTCGACTTCCTTCTTGACGGCATCTTCGCTGGAAGTATTGCCGTTCGCGGAGCTCTCATCGCGGGACTCGAGCTTCTCGTTGGCTAGGTCGAGGTCCGCCTGGTTGATAACCTGAGGCGGCTCGTCGACGAAGCGTGCGTTAGACATGTTGGGCTGTTATCATGCGCGGATGAGAATATCAATTGCTTCGGTAAAGTCTCCTATTTTCAAGGCGATCGAGGGGTGAAGAAAGAAGGAAAATTAAAACTCCTCCGACCACGATGGTTTCCACATGTAATATAGTAGTACAACTGACTTTCGGAGACGCCAGGTAGGCCAACCTTGGGAGACCGAGGACATATAAGGCCTAACCGTCCATACGTAAGGCTCAATCCGCAGGACCAGATCTTCGGACGGAGGCCGAAGAGGAGGCTGCGCGGCTGGCCGCATTCTCCAGGCGGTCGAGCCATCTCCCCCAGTCCCCAGTCCCCCAGAGCGCAGACACCCACCCGTGACATCACCGGCAGAGGACGGTGGCGCGAAACAGGCAACCTCTAGCGCAGCACGTCCCACTTTGAGATGCAGCGCGGGTTGAGGTAAAGCAACTAGTGCCGTTCGTCTTTGCCCGAACGTTCGACTGGCCGCCCATTTGTCTGGGAATAAAATCGGGACAGCGTGGTCCACAGGCGGTGGATGCGAGGAGCAAGTCCGGAGGAGGGTCAGAGCGATTGCGGAGGATGAGACACACGCGCTGCTCTAGTGCGTGATCGCGCTGCCTCTGCGTTGCTGTCATTCCATCGTTGACGTTGACAGCCGCAAAAAAGCGTTGGCCGGATATAAAATGTGTGTGACCTGGGTGATGTTTGTGGTGGTGTCTCTCGCCCTGTCGCGGCTTTGCCAAGTTGCGGCAGAGCGGCAGCCAGCTTGGCAAAGCGGCCTGCAAAGCTTGTTTCCAGGAGGGCGTAGGGAGGCGGCTCTACCTAGTGGCGGCTTAGCAGTCCGCCGTGCCTGGCACCGCTTCCGGCGCATGCCATTGGTCGCGACAGGGAAGCGGGTCGTCGTGCAACGAGGCCGATGACGAGCCATGGCCGTAAACCTTTTGTCTTGCTTATTCCCACCTCCCACTGCCTGGCCTGGCCAGCCCGCTAGGTTACAAACACCAAAAGGTCCTGCAGTCTCCATATTCTTTTTCATCATCCAGTCAGTCGGACTGCCGAACAGGGCAAGGCGGCATGCGGAGCGCGAACGGCTCTGACTATGACGTCTTTCGTCCGGGGAGTCCGACCTACTGTACTGCGTAGTGAGTGAGTACCTACCTATCCTTCGCTCTCCATCCCATCCCCAACTTCTCCCCGCAACAACAAGAGTCTCTGTTTGACGGTAGCTAAAATCCCGACAGGGCGTGAGATGGGATTTCCTCTTGTGAAATTATTCTGACTCAGCAATCATGTGCACAAGCATTAATCTGCAAGAAACAATTGCTCAGGGTGTGCCAGGACATCGAGGTCGATCAACAGCCAGCCACTCCCGCAGCCGCAGCCGCAGCCCTCCATCCAACGCCCCCCTCTCGTCCCATCTAGAACCAGAACCTGGAAAGCCAAGCCCATCCAGCCGCATCACCAACAGGTTGGCCATCCGAATCCTCCCTTGACGGCCCGACTGTCGATGAAACGAAGAACGCACAGCACCACCAGCTCATGAAGTCTACCGCCCCCCTCCCCACTTCTTCGGAGCCTCCATCTGTAAGATCCTCACGTGAACGCCGCACAGGAGTCTCCGGCCACAAAGGGTGCTTTCTTCATCGGCGTTTACCCATCGGTATCCCACCGCTGTGGAGGTCTCGTACGATGCAGCCGTCTTTCGTTCAATCCAACGTAACTCGCCCCTCTGTTTAATCTCGAGATTGCGCCAGCCGCAAGATCAGATACGCATGAAGACGACCAATGAAGCGCACTCAAAGCCCTGAATTTCTCAACCTCGAGGTGAAGGATTATGTAATGACGTACCACCACACATCCACTCATTCGTTTCCTCCTCTGCACCTGGAGAACCCCACGTGCCCCCTTCCTAATCCGTCTCCACGACCAATCACACGTCCTTACCGCTTGCGCATCCCACGGGGAGGCAGAAAGAGGCAATCCGTGGCGTCGAAAAAATAAAGGCGAATGCCGCCGTGATAACGCCGACGACGATTGTTCGCAGTCACGAGGGGCGGTGAAAATTTCTTCCCAGTCGACCAGTGCAGTGCTTTCCTGCATCTGCGATTCGCGAATCGCGATAGCCATGGACGTTGGCCGAAGAGATCGCCACGGACCCGTTATGCCAAGGGTCGATGTTCGGAGCTTGACCTCCCTTGGCCCCCTGGTCGATCACCAACGGCAGGCCGATAAGCGCCGTATTGCGATGGGGCACGATAATTTTATGGCGAGCGTCGTTCAATAATCATTCCGAACAGAAAGAGAACCAACTTCAGGCTCTGAACGTCTTGCTATCTATGCTTGCTACGGACCCCACTCCGACAATCACAAATCATCTCTGTCAGTAAGATATCGAACCCGCAAACTTGGAGACCCAAAACCCGAAGGCCGCCACTTCGCGAGTGCCCTCCAGTGCTCCTCGACCTCTCGGTCCATTTCATGGGTATATTCACTCGTCACAACGTCGTGAAAGGCCTGCTGCACAACCTCCTCCAGAGAGAAAGCCGCATCGCGGTTTTCATCAAACGCGCCCGCGAAATTGGAGAGGAGAGCCGTGTGCAGCATCCGAAACCCGTTGATTACCTTCTCCAAATCCTTCGGCGCCGGCATGTCCAAGCCCTCGTCCAACTCGACTCGCGCCGCTCTCGCCGCGGAATCCACGGCGATCTGGAAAGCGCCCGCCCAGAACCCCACAAAGCCGAAGTGGGGTTTGAAAACCCGCCGACGTGGACCCGTACCCGTGTCCGTGCCGGCGGCCAACAGGCGTTGCGGCACAGGCACACCCCAGATGGGCACCTCGTGACGGGTTTGGAAGTCCACGAGGTAGGGGTTGTCGGTCCAGGCCCATCGAATGGCGAACATGAATTCCCAGGAGAAGGTCAAGTCCTCTGTGGGCGTGACTCGATGAGCCGCTCTCATGTCCCGGATGAGGGGCTCCATTAGTGCGGTGAGTATGTTGTCGAGGCAAGCGTCTTTCTCTAGCCGTCGTGAGTTACGTGAACCCTCTGTGATTGTGACAATGTCTGGGTGATGCACGATCTTTGGCAGGATACGGCCATCATGCGGGGCTTGGAACCATGCCTTGCTGCCGTAGATGACCTCTGGGCCTTGGTCACCACTGTTGTTCGCAGGTAGGTCCGACAAGCTCATGGCTTTATGAATCAGCATTCAGTCGGTCAGACCAACGCACCACGGTGCTGTGATAGGGCTTCAACTTACAGACAGCAGGATGTAAAGCCTGCACAACGCGCCAAGGGAGGAACTCTAGCCACTCGTCAGGGAACATGCCACCATGAAAGCCCTCCTTCTCCAGCTCGGCAGCCCGAAGGATATACAACAATCTCTTCTTTGACTCTGTTGACATGGTAAGAAAGTCGTGGAAGAGGAAAGAGAAGGCATCGCTTCGACCGAGGGGGAGTTTGTTGCCCCAGTGCTCGCACTCCGAGTCGCAAAACCTTTCCAACCGACGGCGAACCCAGAATTCCCGCCGGCTTAAATGATCAATGAAATACATCAGTAATATAGCGATGAGAAGAGCGACGAGAGTGGTGATAAACAAGGCCTTGAGAGCTAGGCTCTGCGGTGGTTTGGACTGCTCCGGCGCGAAGCGTGAGTCGTGCATAGTCGGGTCGTGGATGGAGTGTCTGTTGTTCTTCTCGAGGTGTGAATTCATGCAATGCAAATGGAGTAATGCCCTCTGATCTCTTGCGATGTATGATCATGGAAAACCAGGAGCAAAGATATACGCAATTTGGAGCCCACGTGCTTGGGTTCTCTAGTCGTTGAGAAGGTTCTGTGCAGATGGAATCTTCCTTCTCAAAACTTCTTGGACTGTCGTATTCGTTCGAGGATGGTCCATCCTAAGTTGCAAGTCTCAATTGTCTTTCAACGCCGTACATGGTCCACGGCAGACAAGGGATCTGCATCTCCAACTAAGACACATACCACGCCGACAAAAACGCACAGAGCCAATGTACTCATGCTGATGGAGATTTCGAGATGAATTCTTAATGATATGAAGCCTGGGAATGAGAAGGGTTGTCAATGCTACTCAAAGCAGGATATGTGTGACGTAAGGTACTATATAACAACACAGTGCCAACCTTTTATAAGTTCCACTCTTTTGAAGCAAATTTCTTCCGTCTGTGTGAGTTATACTACCTATATCTTAGTCTTCATAATTGTAACTTCTAATTAAAGATTATCTGAGAAAGCTCTTTAGTGTGGGAGTTCTGGTGTATAAGGTAGTTGAGATGTTTCTAGCTAAGGGAGCAGCGTACTACGTCAGCCTTTGTGCTCTTTCTTATTTAAATCATGCCTATTGTCATCCCTGTAATTGTCTTTATTGTTGTCCCTATTGTTATTATGACATGTGTAACTCTTCTTATCCCTGCTATCGTCAGCATCTAACTAGATAGCTAGATATATCTACCTGTGGAGCAAAGTTCTCAAAGATTCAACAATAGATGTACTGCTATTGCATGGCAAACATGCAAAGTAGGGGCAAACATGTTGCTGAATCTTTCATCATTCTATACTCCTGGAAAGCAGTTAATTATTCCGCCTGAGTGAACAAAGGCAATTGGTGTCACACAGTATGACGGCCGTGGATGACTCTAGATGTTTTCAGACGTTTAACTTTAACATCTCAAAGGAAGTTTGGTGTAAATTTAACTCTTGTGCGACCCACGGTGCGAAATGGCGTGTTTTATGTCAATGCTCTTACCTGTTTGCACGGCTCAGCAGGAATTGTGTGGTTTCGACGGGTAGGCACGGTCAAGTGCAGCCCATTCAGCTCTTTGTTTAAGACACCCGGAAATAGCAAACAGAGGACCCCTATCAAACAGTACAGTCCTAAGATTTAAAGCTGATCAATCCATAGGATCAT
The DNA here is from genome assembly GCF_000319635.2 of Colletotrichum fructicola Nara gc5. Lineage (NCBI taxonomy): Eukaryota > Fungi > Ascomycota > Sordariomycetes > Glomerellales > Glomerellaceae > Colletotrichum > Colletotrichum fructicola. The sequence goes on from NW_027094057.1 coordinate 2,365,035, forward strand.
GATTATTTTACAAATACCTTGTCCTGTCAAACTGTGGAGAAGTCAAAGCAACGTGTCTATCGAAACATCTCGAAACTGGACGCCGTGGCGTCGCCTAGGAAGTCAATCTGGTCTGCCAGGAAAGTTGAGAACCTTGAGTGCCATCGGTATGAAAAGAACAGCAACCACTGTGACTGTCGTAAGACTTGCTGATATAATTTTCATAGAAGGAGATAGACATGTCCTGTAGTGCGTCACTCGGAGCAAGCAGTCCGACTCATAGCCCGCCTTGTGCACCAACAACCCAAGTTTCAGATCACCGAGAGTATGGAGATGCATTTGGTCCACAGAGGACCAACTGGAAGGAAGCATTCCTCTTCTTCTACTGGGACATGGAGATATGTCGCTGTGAGGAAGACATGAAGGCTATCAACGCAGAGATCCGACGAGCACTGCGCGCAAATTACAAGTCTTCGAATATGGCCGCTCTGCCGAGTTCATGGGACTACGTCTTACATTTTCTCCTGCGATTCTTGCGACCCCTGACTGGTAATGGACTCTGCAGCCCTTCTCTCACCTGTTTGTTCGCTGATAAGCTTATCACATGGTCAAATGTTTCGTGGAATCCCGACAACGAGTACAAATGGATCAATAGTCCGAGAACGTCCAACGCGTCTGTAAAGCCATTTGTTGACTGGATCAGCCTCGAACGGCTCTTTACAAATCCTGGAGAAATTGGCCGCAGTATTTTGAACCATCTGGAGACTGTCGCCTATGGGCCGCTGGAGTCGCGCCTGTATACGACGACCGACGATGCCTGGTATGGCAACCCGTATCTCGTCGACTTTGAGAACAGCCAAAGCCTCGAGGGGCCATGGAGGGTGCCCTTAATGGCTGAATTCGTATTGGAACATGACGAAACGGACGGCATTGACGACTTCTTTCGAGAATTCAAAGAGCGAGTGTCTGGGACAACCCACATTGACTTTGACTTCACTTTCGCAACAAAGCAAGGATACGCTGCTCTGGTGACCGACACCGAGATTGCCATCAACCGCTGCACCCTCAACTGGTGCAAGCTGTTTTACACATACCTGCTACATTGGGCGCTGGCAATGCGAAATGGCAGCCCAGGGGCGAGACTTTACCTCTCTCTCAAGTCACTGCTCGACAAAAAGGAGGTTGCTGATGACACAATGGCGGTAAACCATGCGCTGTGGCACGCCCTTGCTGCATTTAATCATCCTGTTGAGATGCGAAAGGCGTTGACTCGGTCGGACACATTTCAATCTCCCACGGGTCACCCAACACGACCTGACACGAAGCTGCCAGCAAAAGCAGAAGAGAAAAGACCTATGTACTCTCCACCACAGACTCAAAAGCATTTGATTAAGTTGTCACCACACCGATCTCCGCAGAGCCAGCCACTGCCATCAACTCAACCGCCACGTACCCAATCATCATCGACTGTTGCACATCCAAGTGAACCGCTGCCTACGACGGAGTTATCTGATAAAGCAAAAGGAAAACGACCGATGCGATCTCAGTCACCAGCAGGTGAAGGACCGGCATTTGACGATAAGCTGGAACGGTTTATATCACAGCATCCGGAGAAGGCTGCAACGGCATCACCCCTTAAAAAAATCCGAACGGGCACGGGAACGCAAAAGAATGTGAAAGACACGCCAGCTGAAGGTATCGATATACAGGGATCTACAGAGGTCTCTGGATTTCAACCAATCAACGCACCAAGGACAACCAGTCGACCTGCCAAGGACATACGACGAGCCCCTCCGCAAGAGACCAGGAGGTTTGCACCTGTGAGGGCTTCCAGCTCTTCATACTCCTCGGAATCATTTAACAGTGAGGGAAACGGATTGAAAAGAAGGCAACCGCAACGGCAGGCTTCCCAAAGACCTACCTAAAGTTTGGAATCGCCGGCCGAATATGAGAGTACCTCGAGGCGGAAGAGACGATTGTCGTCTACTGATGATTCGGACTACAGCCCACCTCCGTATATGTCTGGAGGGTTGACGTGATATTTTGAATCGACCAACTCAGTGTTGTGAGTGGATTCCAGCACGGTTTCGCGAAGTACAGTGTGGCGCATATTGAACCGGGGACAACAAAGTTGACACAAGATACGGAGGCCATGTGTTTCATTCAAAAGTCCGGTATTATGCGTGAATAGTAGCAAAATAATCCAATAATCTTATCGTGCAGACGAGAACCAATGAAACCTGAAGTCCTGCAGCTCAAAAAAGACCCGAATTAGGATGGATGAGTAAGTCCACATCAAAGGCATTGTCTAGATATGAGGCCCAAAAGCTGTCGTAAAATAGATGGGGATTCGCTTGAGTGATGTCATAAGGGTCGAAGTCCCGGGTTTGCGAGCCGTCGTTGAGCGTTGCAGTTGTGTCCTGGTGTCCACCTCCACCACCAGAGGTAGACTGGTTGCCATTGACACTCTGGTGAAGAGACTGACCAACTGGGCTCGTAGGGTGCTGCGCATCATGTAATTAATTGCTAGTACTGGTGCGTTTGTTGAGAGGGTACTCACAATGCTTGAGGAAACTCTGACAATAGCACCGCCAGAAGGGGCTGAGCCTTGGCCAGTCAATCTCGTCATCAAACTGACAAACGATTTCGAGATCCAAATCCTTACTGGCCAGGACTTTGATAATTCGCCCAACGCCAAGAGACATTGGCGTGATTTATTCTCCGCCAGCTGCCGGCGAATCGAGTCCTTGCGGCAGATTTCGATGGTATGCATGGACAGGGCGCCGAACAAAGCCGGTACTCTGTAGCCGGGTGAGCATGGCTCTCATCGAGGAATCGAAGTGCTTACAGATGGATTTGTGCATATCTAATGGTGTCTGCAGAAAGTTGGTCTTCTGCATTGCGAGTGATGGCGTCTGCTGCCATGCGTGCTCGTGAGTCCCGTTCCTTCTCTTCCTGGGAGACTATCTCAATGGACTTCGGGCGAAACAGAAGTATTTGGCAGTATCTGGGTATTGCATAAGCAAATTACGCGTAAATATCTATTGTGGGGGTTCACTCACTGATAGTTAAAATGCAGCATGCTGGCCCAAAAAGGGGCACCGAGATTGCCGTCCAGGGGCGACACCCGAAGGTTCTCCGGTAGCTTGCGTTCCCATCCAGACAGTTTCTCTTTGAGAGTTTGCGTCTCGAACTGCTCTGTCATGGGACGGCGAGGACTAAACTCCGAAATGAGTACGTCGCCAACTACATTTAGGCGTCAGCATGAATACAGCTGTGTATGACAGTGTGGCCCACTCACGCATTGCTGCCAACCTCGTCATTTCAAGAACATAGGATACGTGAAATTCTTGTTGATCGGGAATAAGTCTTTGGTCGTAATCCAGATCAAAGTGGAAGTCATCCTCATCTAGGGGCTCAACGTCGCAATCTTCGTCACGGATACGACATGGCCGGCCGAACGCTGCAGAGAGATGCCGCTCACGGGTCTGAGTTTGTTAGCACGGAAGGACCATGTGGGCAATCATATACTTACGTAGATCGCCCACCAGATTCTCTTCCTGAGAGACTTTGTATGAGGGCTGAACGTGGACTGTGACATCCTAGTATGAAGTCAGCAGAGATTGATGCAAAAGTAGGAGCGGGTGTCTTACGAGCGATGCATGCCCATAGACTGCGCCAAGGTCGTCGCACAGCCAACCCAATGACAGTGATCCTTCTGCTCGTCGTAACCAGCCCACCAAAAGCCGATCAAAAGCAAGCAAGCCACAACATTCATTCGGTCGGCGTCGTAATCGGCGTCGTACAATGCCTTAGCGCGGAGATAATATGTCTTTCTAGCGGTGGCTCTGTCATTGAAGCCTCCTGCTTGAATGAGGTCATCGCTGCCAACCATAAAACCCAGAAGGAAAATCGTCTGCAATACAAGCGGAGAAGCCTGGCCTTGGAGGTACAACCGCGTGAACCTTTGCCGGTCAAAGACAGGGAAGGCCACGTGTGTAGTATCGAAGAAGACGCGGACTAGTTGATCTGCCACTTCAGGAGGTGGCATAACAAGAGCTTCTTGCAAAGAGGTCGGATCCTCTGGTGTCTTAGGGCCAAAGTTGGCCGTTGATTGATCTACAATCGATACAGGAATGGGGTAGTGTACTCTCAGGGGCTCTGTTGAGCCATCTTTGGGTCGGTGAACGACTTCGACAATGTAGGATAGACTAGACTTATCCACAGAGTGATTCGCATCTGAGTTTGGTTGAAGTCGTTGTGGTATTGAAGTCCGGATTCCTTGTGCATCGCGAGAATCAAATGGCGAAAGGACTTGGTCGACACCTTGTGGTGTCTCCTGATGAGATGATGCATGTGAGGTTTCCTCAACGCCATGCACATGATCAAATGTCTCTTCTGTATCAGATGGAGCAAGCCGTTGTTCGACATGGGGCGATAAAGTCTCGCTGGCTACCTGAGCGGATAGACGAACTCGTCTCTTACGAACATATCTGATTCATCGTAAGACAAACTAACGCGACACTCAGCAATCAAAACTTACTTGCCCCTTTTGGACTCAATAAGTTCACAAGGTATTTGTCGCGTACGGCATTGCCAGCATGGTTGTCCTTGATCGGCATCGCACTTAACCCGTCTAGCGTTACAGGCCTTGCAGGCGACTCTGACGCGATTGACAACGGGTCGACTCGGACTCGCTGGGGCTGGGTTGTCTGGTGTTTTGCGGGAATCGTCGACCATTGTTGCCTCATCAAGACGCAAGAAGGCGAGGTATTTTGCAGCTCCAGGAGTGAAAGTAAGCCGGCGACTTGTTAAGAGGCCGTAGAGAGCTTAGGTGTGGAGTAAGTGCGCCGTAAGAAGCCGAGGCCTCTTGAGAACACACCACGTGACAGCCCGCCGATCTCAAATGAGTAAGTCCCATCACTCGGTGAAAAGATACAAAATACTTTTTTTTATGCTCTGAGGCTAATGTCTATCTTTGGTTTAGATTCTCATCTCGGCAATAGCTCTGGCGAACCGCTTCAACCCTTCTTCTAGTGCTTCCTTTCCCAGGCTGAAGGTCACTCTAAACCAGCCAAATTCCTCTGGCATGTAAACGCTGCCTGGTGCAATCATGATCCCGTGTCTCGCGCATAGATCTGTTATTTCAAGCTCACGCTGCTGATGAGCTATGCAACTTTCAGACCGAATTCTAAGGTTTCCGTCTAAAGTCAATGGGTTGAACAGGTGGCGAAGATCAACCCAGATGAAGAGCCCAGCGTTCCTAAACAAATGTTAGCATACACGACTGTCAGGACTTTCATTCGATAAATTGTTGGAAAATTTGCCTACATTTCGAAGTAGCTGACGTTGTGCTCCCGAAAGAAGGAGGTGGCCACACGGTAGTTTTCCACCATGAGGTCTGTCTTCTTTTCCATGAAGGATTTCATCCACATTTGATCATTCATCATAGACGCCCAGACGTCTTGAAGAACATGAGGTGACCAAGAAAACATACTAGCAACGTCGTGTTAGAATCGTGGGTCAATCGCAGACGAGTGAACCAACCTAATGCTCGACATCGCCCCTAGCATAGCCTCATTCTTCGTGTACACCATGCCCAGACGTAGGCCATTGGCGCAAAAGTCTTTCCTTGCGCCGTATAGGACGTGCAGTAAGTTTGCATCGATGACATTGTGAAGGTCGAGTGAAAGGACAGAAACAAATGAAGCTTGACCTGAGATTGCTGGATTCGGGAAGACAGATTTGGCGTAGATCTCGTCAGAAATGAAGTGTAGCCGATTTCTACCACAGAAAGAAGCGAACTCCCGTAGTGTTTCTGGAGGATAGCATCTACCCAGAGGATTATGTGGGCTTGATGAAAAAAGGATAAGCCATGATCTGTATCGCCACTGATTCCCTCCAGAAGTGGGCAACTTACTTTGAGATTAGCAATGCGCGGACGTTCACACCTTCCCCACGAGCCTTGTTCAGAGCCGCTTCAAGAGCCAATCTGTTCACTTCAGGTCGGAAAATATCCTCAAGGTTTGAGTACCCTTCCATGCCCTGATAAGAGACGCCGATGACTCGTGTGTTGCTTCGATTCAGAAGATCAAAGCTGAAGCCGTTGTAGAACGGTTGCGGAACAAGTATGCCCTCGCCTTCGTCGCAAACTGACCATGCCACTGCATCTAAGCCACTGGCCAACCCAGGCGTTATAAAGAGATCATTGGCCGTGACTGAATCTCGAGGATGAAATTCCTTATTCATGAATGTGGCAAGAACGCGACGGAGGCGCAAAGATCCCCGTGGTCCTGTGCTGTAAGTCAAATGATCCAAGGGAAGCACATTGATCTGCTCTCGATGGTCAGTTTGATTTCTGAACAGAAACCATCAAGTGATTTTCACGGTTTCCTTGATGAACTGTGCAACTTCCTGGTGCATGAGGCTGTTCTCAGCTAGGCGCAAAATGACTCTACACCCGTTATTAACTGGACTAGACCATGGCGCCTTGAGATGCTACCCACGTTCCATCGGGATTACTCGGTGACCATGGGTTGGCCATAGACTTCTCCCGCGGTCCCCATATGTCGCGATGAGCGAAGTTGTAAGCGCCTCTTTGGGATACATGGCGCTGTGAGATTGCCCACTGGACGCGATCGTCTTGGGTGACACGGTCCATGCTTCTTCGGTCTCTGCGAAAAGGAAGTACGAGGTGCTTGAAACCAACCGAGTCTTCGTTGAATGAGCGCAGAGACGGCTGCTAAATAAGTCGGCGCGCTTCAATGAAAATTATTCGGAAGTATTTCAATAGCCAGGAGAGCTCGCGATTCAGAGTTGATCCGACCTCGGCGACTATCGACCTAGTTAATGGCAAGCAAGACCTAGGGACTCCGGCATCACGCCAAGTCACCTCGGGCTCTCAATAAGTGGAGACTCTGTGACGTACATCCCCCAGGACTAGTGTCACCTAGTTGCCAGTCTTTGAACAGTAAGAATCGCCCTGCATCGGCGTTTTCTTCTGTTCTTGTCGAATAACCTTTCTACTTGGATGATTGTGTCAGGGTTGATTGGTGCCAGACGTTCTGTGGAATTGAAACATAACTTTCACCACAACGGAGTCTCAGATGCCTTCAACTCAGTTACAGCTACGGAAGTATGGGGCTTGAGGGCAATGAAGGGGGCGAAAAGCTTCCTACGCAACCACACAATCTAAATACCTCGAAGTTACCAAAGACATCAGAACTTGACCCGGAACCAGCCAGGAGAACCGACTCGAGTTCTTTCGTGGTGTCTTTCGACGATGAAAGCGACCCCTGGTGTCCGCACAGCATGCCCCTATCTCGCAAATGGCTTGTCGTCATCATCGTCTGCTTGGGAACAGTCTGCGTGTAAGCACATCGGCACATTTGAATAAAATCAGAGTTTCTCGCTGCTGACATCACACTCAAGTACCTGCACCAGCTCGATTTACACGGCCACCTACACCCAGATGAACCCCGAATTTGGCGTGCCATCCTTGGTAGCAACCCTGGGCCTCTCTTCTTTCGTATTGGGGATCGGTCTCGGGCCGGCAGTCATCAGCCCTTTGAGCGAATCTTACGGAAGAAGACCAATCTACCTTACGACATGGCTCCTGTTCATCATATCGACAATCCCGTCAGCCGTCGCCAGAAACATCGAGACGATTGTCATTACACGATTCTTCAGCGGCTTCTTCGGCGGAACGTTTCTCTCAGTTGCGGGAGGAAGCTGCGGTGACATGTTCCCTCCTCACAAGATCCAGACGCCAATGGCTCTTGTATCTCTGGCTCCCTTTGCAGGTCCTTGCACCGGCCCCCTTCTTGGAGGTTTCATCAACTACTACCTCAACTTCAGATGGACGTACTACATAATGATCATATGGGCTGCAGTTATCCTGGTAATGATTTTCTTCTTTGCTCCGGAAACTTACCATTCGGTCTTGTTACGAGCAAAGGCGCAAAGACTCCGGAAAGAGACTGGAGACGACCGTTATCATGTACCGGCTGAACATTCCCTGCCAGCTTCGAAAACAAGAGCTGTAGCAACATCAATCGTCCGCCCCTGCCAGTTTCTTGTCTTTGAGCCGATGTGTCTCTGCTTGAACATATTCTCAGCCATCCTGCTCGGAATTTTGTACCTATTCTTCCTCGCCTTCCCTATGGTATTCCGCAACCAATACGACTTGAATCTCTGGCAAGGCGGGTTGACATTCTCGGGCATCATCATTGGAATGTGCTTGGCGGCCACCACGACTCAAATATGGTCCAAAATCAGAGCTTCCTTGCTGGAAAGCCATGGGACAAGCGAGCCAGAGTTCCGACTACCTCCAGCGATGGTTGGCGCGTTACTCATACCAGTCGGTCTTTTCTGGTATGGATGGACGGCACGGCCAAGTTTACACTGGATAGTGCCAATTATCGGGTCATCCGTATTTGGTTGCGGGTTTGTGCTCCGATAATCAGATTTCATGAAGTTTCCACTGAGATTTTGGTCTTTGCAGGACTGTTCTCGAATTTACTGGAATTTTCACCTTTCTCGTAAGTGGACGATTTCTCAAAACTGCACTGGTTTTAATAGATTTACTGAACATTTGTGACAGGTTGATGCCTACAAGCAGTATGCCGCGTCTGCGATGGCCTCAAACGGCCTCACAAGATGCACAATCGCAGGTACGTAAACAGTCAGTTGCGCATATCAAATCTGAATCAAGTACAAGTGCTAAATTCTCTTGAAAATAGCCGCATTCCCACTTTTTGGCGTTCAGATGTATGAGAAACTGGGATACGAGTGGGCAACCAGTCTTCTTGCTTTCTTGACTGTCGCCATGATGCCCTTTCCATGGCTGTTCTTCAAATACGGCAAGAAACTCAGGGGAAGAAGCAGATTTGCTGTTCGCACCAAGTAGAAGATACCCGAATTAGAGATTTGACACTGATTGAAAGTTGCGGCGATCAATTTTCTTGAAGGAGCTCATTCAGCCGATCTTGTATAGTTGCTTTGTCGCTATGTTGAACTGCAGGCTGTCACATGTCGCCAAAGCTCCTTGTGAATCGACAATCTCCTCAAATATGAGCAAATATCTGCTTTGATACCATCTCGAAAGCCTCACTGACAACAACTGAGGGTGAAAGCCTCTGGGTGGAATGTATTATACGTACATCTAAACTCGTTGTCGTCATTACCGTGCCCTTAGAACCTCTGCTTACTGCTTTAATGTTACCTATGGTTTACTTTGTCAACAACTTTTCTAAGTTGCTTCTAATAATTTCTCTCATGATTTCGTCCAACACAAATGTGTACTTAAGTTGACCGAATTCCTCCCAAGATCAACGCGAGCCTTCTTTAGCAACCACTCAACGAACAGACACGCCCACCAACCAACATGACCGACGCTGACGACGTCGACTGGAAGGAGGCTTTCTGCTGGTTCTTCTGGGATGTCTGCGCTAGAGACGAAGATGAATCGTATGAGCCCGGCACCTACAACGACTTCGTGTCTGATTTTATCAGCCGAGAGCGACTTCCAATTAACACCATCGATCATCCGAGATCTTGGGACCATCTTTTGTGGCACCTCATGCGGGCTACGGTTTATGACAGAGGCAAGTAGCGTTGAGAAAGTTTACCGTGACTCACTAACTCATTAGGTCTCGGTTCCGAACCATCGGAGGCAGGAAAATACGTTTGGCTCGAACACTCACCGTCGCCGAGGCAGAGACCTTTCGTGAATTGGATGGACTTCAATGACACAGATTGGGACATGGAAAGCTTCGAGATGGCGCCAGAGCCTAAATCCTCGTGGGTTCTGGGATACCTCGAGAGCCGCGCCTATGGTCGATCCTCGGTCCAACCCGGATTGAAAATGACGATGGCAGAAGCTTGGTCTCGAAACCCCCACCTTGTCAACTTTCAAGCCACCTACAATCTTCCCTTACCCTGGGCTGTTCCTCTGCAGAAGAGGCCTGAGGACAATACGTATCAGATCCTATCAACTTGGCCCTTTAGGATCGTGTTCGACAACAGCCTCGGCGTTGCTCATCTCATCTCAACCGGGAACGGAGACTTGGACCGCAACGCCGTCAACGAAGCGCGATACTACTTCACAGGCATGCTCCGTTGGGCTCGCGAGGTACGAGTCTCAGGCCGAGTGCGCAGCATCAGACCATACATGCAAGGTGGACGGAATGCACTTAATCTTGCTGCGGGCCAGCAGATCGCTATGTCTAGAGCACTGTGGCATGCCTTGAAGGCGCTCCAAGATCTAGGGGAAGAGACACTTGCCCCGAAACCGCTTGCTTCTTTTAACACCAAGAATCTTTTCTTGCCTTCAACACTACATGCGAAGAGGGACGCGCCGACTATTGATATGTACAGCAAGATTTCAAAGAAGCAGAAGAAACTGTCATATCTCTGTGAGGTGGACGAAGATTCAGAGTGAACTTCAGAAATTAGGGAGGAGCATTTTATACCATACGCGTGATGACATCAAAGTTGAGACTACTGGTCTGGCCGAGTAAGCAGTCATTCAATGAACATTTTCCTGCGATGGCCTCAGTAAACGAATATCTCAAAATTAAAATGACAATGCCAATTGAAATTTAACCGACAACAAGTATGTAGGTATCCCTTCTATACGAGCCTAACCTGAACTGAGCTTTTGCGTGACACCAGTGTCCAAGAGTCTGACTCTATCCAGACTGAAGTCTTGAAGAGCCCTCCACCACGCCTCCATTACAATCAAATGTCCTCCAGATGTGACCAGCCCATGGGACCATCGTTCTTGCTCGCTAATGAGCCTTCCTACCAGAGTCGAAAGATCACGTCTTGGCACTCCCGTGTCCATTGCCCATCGAAGCATGATCGTGTGGAGTAGCTTGAAAAGACCGAGGAGGCAGACGCTGCTTGGGACTCGATGATACATGTCCAACTGCACTGCACCACTTGAGTGAACCGAAAGTTCGAAATCGATTGGAATTCGGCGAATAACTGGCCCTTCCAGTGTGCTGCAGATCACCTCCGTGTCATGGACAAGCCACGACAGCCGGCGTGGACCCTCTACGGGAGAGGAAACAGGGACACCCCAAGGCTGGACGTCATGTCTTCGCTCGAAAGCTACAAGGTGCATATTGCCGGGCCAATATTCTGATACAGTGAGGTTAGGAGTGTTGATGCCTTGGAGCTCATAAACAGACGCCATGTGCTCAAGAAGTTGCTCCATCGCTTGAGAGATGTCACCACCGTCGTCCAGAATCTGGATGCAAGCTTCAACGCCTACCCAATTCACAAAAGGTCGGCTCTTGCCAGGAAGAGAAGAGCAAAAGTCTATTGTCAGCTAAGGGGAGTGTCGGTTTCCATGTGAAACAAAGGGTGCACATCCTGTAGGCTTTGATCAGAATATCCATCGGAACCGTGGTACTTCACGCGAATACTTACCGAACTGGGCGTTCAACTGGCACATAAGATCGAGCAGAGCTTCGCCCCAAGAGACCGATTCAAAGTTGGCGCCCAGCAACATCGGCGGCCGACTTTTCTTGAAGAACTCCAGTATAAACCCGTCGACAACTTTGGCCTCTTCAGGTCGTTTCCGCTTGTGGTTCCAGTAAGAGAAAAGAAAGACACCCACCCAGTCGATTTTGTGCGGCTCCATAATGCTGAATTCCAGCGTTATCTTCTTTGTTTGAAAAGAGAATGAGAAATGACTTTTAAAAGCAATGTCTTGGAGTTGATAGAGAAAAACAATGAGCGGCGTCTCTAACGAGGAGTTAGAGAGTCGCGGGAGCGTACAGGGCTTGGTGAGTACTCCTGTTTAGTGCGAGAGTCAAGTAGATGCGAGGGATTTACGTCCTGGAATGTTGATACTTAAGAGTCGGAAGGGGGAAGAGATCTGAATACAAGAGACCATTACGTAGACGAACAAAGAGCTGGTAGGGAAAGGCAAAGTCTGTTGAGGTGTCCAGGTTCTACTATGAGGATCTGTCTGTCTCAGCACTGACCCGAAACCTCAGTTGGCGGTTGACAAACACTCTTTTCACAACGAAGACCGCTACTGGTTTCTGCGGGTTATGATCAATTGTTTCTTTCTGATCAAAAGAAATCCTACAGGTCACATGGACCGATGACACATGTCAGTACAACAGTTTGACTCGGTAGCTCAAATATTATGATTCTCCGTTATGTCAAAGGTAGAATTCTCATTGTGATCTATCAATTGCGATCCTCTCAAATTTCAAAGAGACAATTAGCCTGTGCAATAATTTAATTCGTCTTCTTCACCATCAGCAGGGCTCCGGACCATCCCGTTGTAATCGTCTCCTTGCCCTTCTCAATACCGGCCTCATGCAGTAATGTCTCAATCTGCTTCCGCAGCATCTTGACCACGTCTCGGTCCGTGCCAACCAGCTCTGGGTGGGCTTCACGCCAACGCGTAACAGGGCTCACCGTGATCATCATATTTTCCACATCATCCATGTTCCAAGTCAGTTGATGGAAGAACTCCCCGTCCTTGTCAACTATCCCATCTTTGTTCCATTCCTTGCGATAGAATGTGCTCTGATCGAACTCGCGTATCGGATTCTCCACGGTCCATGGCAGAGGCAGATTCTCATACAGTGTCTCGCCAATGTGGTTTCCTTGAATCATGTAAGGCACCAAGTGCTGGTTTCGGAACTCGTTTAGGACACCCTGGATGTGCTCATGGTTTGGCACCGAAGGATGGATGTACATGGAACTGCCACTCCAAATGGCGACGGTGCCACCGGGCTTCAGAACACGGGCTGCAGCGGCCCAGAAGCCGGGCATGTCGAACCAGTGAGCAGCAGTTGCAGCCGTGACAAGATCGACGCTGCTGTCCGCGACCGCTGGAGACAGGTTCGAGCCAAGTTCTTCGGCGGTAGATACGTCGAAACGGATGGGTTCTGAGTTGCCAGAGACGCCGCCAAAAGACCGGGCGGCGGCAATCATGCCCGCAGCGGGGTCAAGACCGATGACCTGTTTGAAGCGCGGGCCAAGGCCCCGGGCAACGGTGCCGGGGCCAGTACCGATGTCAAGCAAGATGTCGAGCTTGCCACCGGTGGATTTGTGGTGGTCGATGATGATATCGTAGAGACAGTTGTCATAGACCGGGCGTCCCTTTGCGTAGACCTTGCCTTGCTCTGCGGTGTATTTGCGGAAGGTGTTCTCCCGGGGCACAGAGGTTGGAGCGGGCGTGATAAGGGTTTCAGCCATTGTGAGTTGGTGTATTAGTCGTATTATGGGAATGAAGGTCTTGAGAGAAGTCTGATTATGATTTCTTTTGGTTCTGATGTGTTTTAGGGAGTTCTGATGATTTGGGATGTCGTCGGCCAGTCTTTATATCCCAACGACTGCCATGTGCTTCTGCTGAAGTCAACTCAGATGAAAGGGAGGTCACTGCGTCTGCCATGATCATTGGCAAGAGACGACCAACATGGGCCCACCAATGGCCTTCCAAAGAAGGATGACCAAGCTAACCGTAGCGAATCAGAGCTGCTCCTGTGGCGTTTCCGCTAATCCCGATTCAGGCCAAGAGTGCGAGTTGGGACCACAGCCCCCGCCGATGCGCTGCCGGCCACCCGGATCCCGCCCGGCTCCCTTGTCGGGCTGAATCCCCTGCATCGTTTAATCATGGGCTTACATTCTCACGCTGGAGATTTTCCATAACACGCGAGCGAAGGATCTTTCGTCAAAAAGTGAACGAAACTTTTTCATTGCCATTTGATCTCTCCTTCACAAGTCTATTGTCACTTAGTGGACTGACTAGACGGGCTTCTAACCGGAAATTTCGCTTAAAATCCGAAATCCGTCGGCTTTTTTGACCCCTGACTGAGCTTCGGGATTGATCAATCCCTTCTTGTTTTTGCACATGATGGTCTACTACGGTGCCCTCAGCAAAGGATGCCAGCGCTGTCGAAAACGCAAAGTCAAGGCATGTGCTATCTTAAATCCGACTATCCCCCAGCGTAAGGTTTGGTTGAACTGACTGGGATAGTGTGACCAACAAAGACCGGGATGCCTCAAATGTGAGAAGGGCAAGACGCAGTGTCCCGGCTACCGGGATCTGGCAGATGTTCTATTTCGCGACGAACGTCAAAGAATCAAGAACAGATTTCACAAAAGTCCTGAGCCAGAGCGAGATGAAACCCTTCTTGACATACAACTACACGATGTCTGCACTGGTACAGATGTAGGACTAACCGACTTCGTACGGACGGCCATCTCTTCCGGCACTATATCTACGAGTTTGGGCCAGACACTAGAAGACCGCGCCGCCAACTTTTTCTTCGCATATTACACGACAACTGGACCGCCATTTGGTGATACCTATCAGGAGTGGTTGGCACAGACGTATCTGGAAGCCGTCCCTAGCAACGTCGTCAGAGCAGCTGTCCAAGCCGTGGGAATGGCGGCGATATCCAACGTACACAACGCACCCGATGTCATTATTCAGGCCAAAGAACGATATTGTCAAGCCTTGAACGCTACCAACTTGGCCTTACGAGATCCGACCCTGGTCGCGGCGGACTCAACTCTCATGGCGATCCTTCTGCTGGGGCTCTTCGAGGCACGTATCCATCATCAACCGAGATGACGTTGATTTCCACCATAGACTAACGTCAGGACAGACTGTCACTTTCGAAAACTGGAGAGATTACCAGACTTGGGCGACACATATCGAGGGAGCCACGGCACTACTACAAGTTCGCGGCCAAGAACAATTCTCTCGTGAGTTGGGTATACAACTTTACATGCAATTCAGAAATCAGATAGTGAGTTGGATGACTTACAACATATTATCCAAGAATCTGACTTTCGTAGCTTCAAGCCTGTATTCAGCGAGGCGCAAGAGTCCCCGCAGCACTGGTGGAGGTAACCACGGAATTCGAGTCCAGCAGACTCGGGATGCGCTACGTGAACAATCGTCCAGGGTCTTTGGCTCTTATTGGTTTTCGTATCGTCAACCTCCGCGCAGATATCAAGAGCCAGCGAATCACGGATCCCGACGCGATCTGTCAGATCATACTCGACATCAAAAGCGACTTGCAGGCCTGGGCAGCGCTGCAGACTCACAGGGCTTACTATGTGACTGAGGTCATTGAACCTCGCACCGGGACGTATTTCAACGGAAAGCGTCACGTATATACCAGCGTCTGGGGAGCGCAAGTCTGGAATAATTGGAGGTCTTTGGGTATTCTGGCTAATGAGATTCTGCTGAACTATGTGGACCAGCAGAACGCGTATAATGAGTCTTTGAAAGAGGCAATGCGGTTTGAGGCCTTTTCAGCAATTCGAAACCTGTCGACCGATATTTGCATATCAACAACAGATCTATCTGGTTCACCACGTAAGCAACCCCGGACGACGAAACCCTGTCCTGAACTAATTCCTTTGCAGGAGCGTCGACGATGATTTGGCCACTGTACATCGTGTCGCAGGAGGAAATGAATAGTGCCGCAGTGCGGTCTTGGGCTGCGGATCACCTTCATGGCATCAAAGTGTCTCTGGGAATCAAACAGGCTGCTGTCTTGGCCGATGCTGCGTGCCCGAATTGGAGGGAACCCGGACTCATGTCGAGTATTGACATCGGGTCATGATGAACTCGCCAATAATCTATGTGATAGGCAGACGGGGATTTGTATTTGCATGGTATGTAATACAGTAATCGATGGGTTGTGCAACCATATTCCGTGCACTGGATGAACTGCTCTCATCTCAAGTCATTGGTCACATGTTTTCTCCTGAGGAGGCTGGAGCGCCTCCGCAAATATCGCACCGTTCGGCTGCAGGGTCTGAAAGTTTGTGTTTATCTACAAACCTTTACCAGTCGGCGACGCGGCAAGTGGTAGAAGATGGCGTGGGTCTGCAACCGACCGAGACAGAGTTCGGAACAGCGTCTTTCAGGGTCTTCATGCTGGTCGCATGGACAGTATCAAGTTGGGGTTTCGGTTAAATCGTCGCAGAGTCACGGTGGAAATGGGCGGGTATTTCCGATCCACGTCCATCTTCACCCTCTACCCGTTTCAACCTGGCTAGAACCCCACACATGTGTGCTGCCTATGATTTGCACCATAATAGCAGTGGTTTGTATGAATGAACGTTCCTCAATTGGTCGTGTAAAGTGGTATGAATGACTCGAAATTTTGGTGCACTCGGAGCTGTGACCCTGTTGCCTGGAAGCTTAAGCTCCTCGGTGTGATCAAGAACGGAAATGTAAACATACTTCCCCATCTGGAGCTCCCGCATTGCGACTCCTCCCACTTGACCCGAATAGATTATAAAACTCAGTGACGGAAGCACCTCATGCGCAGAAAGAAGTGTTTCTAGCTGGCATCTGAGTGCAATTAATTACGTGCAGCTTTCTCCTCAAATACCCTTTGAACGTTTTCGCAGACATGGTTAACACGATTTCGTGGACACCAGCGGCGCTTTTGCCGCTGGTCCTCAAGCTCGCCGCAATCTTTGTTGGAACTCTAGTATTCAAGGTTCTTTGGAAAGCGTTTACCATTCGGAGGAAGTTTAGGCAAGTGAGGGCCCAGGGCATTGTAAGTGATGACCGTTTCCAACCATTGTGCCAACATCGACTAACTTCAAACTGCAGCCGATGCTACCCCATTCTTGGATCACAGGTCATCTAAAAGTCATGATGGAGTTCCGGAAGGAGTATCCAGGAGACATCAACATTGGTAACTTTCACCCGTGGATTATCAACAACTACAAGAGATACTTTCCCGAAATGGACCACTGCCCGCCTGTCATCTACCTCGACCTGTGGCCCGTTCTCAAGGCGCCTATCGTGGCCGCGTACAAGAATACGGTTGCGGCTCAATTCACTCAGACGAAGAATCTCGACAAGCACCAGATCTCTCTTGACTTCATGAATCCCCTGACCAAGGGCAAGGACATCGCCACCCTGCAGGCCGACGAGTGGAAGAAGTGGAGAGGATGGTTCAATCCTGGATTCAGTTCCAGGAATGTGTCGATGATCGTTCCTGAACTGATTGAGGAGATCAAGGTGTTCGCCGACAATCTGAAGCAACGAGCTGGCCCGAATGGATCTTGGGGTCCTATGTTCCAGCTCCGCAACATGACGACAGCCCTGACTTTCGACATCATCGTCCGAGCCGTCTTGTAAGACCTGACCTAATTTCTCAAAATCACAACAGAACATGATTTACTTACGTGCTTCGAAGGGATGAGCGTTTGAACGAGCAGAAGAACAAGACCGCTGGTCCGCTTAGAGTGGCTCTAGCGGACCAGCTCAGGCTGATGGGCATCCGACAAGCTTTCAGCTTTGGCTATCTTTTCCCGTGGCAGAACAGGGCCGTTGACCGCAACAATGAGATTGTTTATAACCAACTCTATCCTAGCATTGTTCACTCTCTTGAGTCGGGACTGAAGCCTGCCAAGAAGAAGACGGTTCTCAACCTGGCGCTGATGCACCTTGCAGAGGAAGCTGGCGGCCGCGTTACCAACCCAGCCACCGACCCCGAGATGATGGACACTATTATGGGCAACCTCAAGACCTTCCTCGTCGCCGGCCACGAGACGACAGCCAGCGCACTTTGTTTCATGTTCAAGGTGCTTCAAGATCATCCAGACTGCTTGGCCAAGGTTCGAGCTGAACATGATGAGGTCTTGGGCATGGATCCTGACCAAGCGGCCGAGATTCTCAGCCAATCACCACAACTTCTGAGTTCGCTGCGCTACACACATGCCGTCATCAAGGAAAGTCTGCGGCTGTACCAGCTCGCGTCGACTATGAGAGGCGGTGAAGCAGGATTCTTCTTGACTGCAGAGGGCAGGCAGTATCCTACCGAAGGATTTCTGGTGTGGGATGGCGGGCCAGGCATGCAGCATGACCCCTCGTTGTGGCCTGACGTTGACAAGTTCATCCCGGAGCGCTACCTTGTGCCTGCGGAGGACCCGTTGCACCCTGTCAAGGATGCTTGGAGAGCTTTTGCAAGAGGCCCCCGAGACTGTATTGGACAGGAGATTGCTTGGGTTGAAATCAAGCTGGTTGCCGCTCTCATCATCCGAAAGTTCGATGTGGAGGAGGCTTGGGATGAATGGGATGCTGCTCGGTAAGTTTACTCTCTGGTCTACGAACACTGGGGCCACACAGCTAACAACTCTCTCCAATAGCGGCATCAAGGGACAGAAGGATATGGTGAGAGGCCAGCGATTGTACGTGGCCGGCGACGGAATTGGTCACCCCAAGGACGGTATGCCTGTTCATGTGCGGCTCAGACAAAAGTGAACACTTGAATCGATACCTTGTATTGGTTGAATGTCAATCCAATCAATATGTGGAACCTCGAGGCAGATCCCAGGTTCTCGCCTCCTCGGAAGCTAGTCCATGGCCGTTGTCAATTGCCGCCCTTGGCAGGAAGCAAGCCACCGTAATCAGATTTCGTTGTTGAGCTGATGAGCTGTGATGGTGTTACACGGCATTCATGTCGACTATCCTTGATGTTTGTGCTCGGCAGTAGCGCGTATTCACCAAATACGCGGGAATTTCCGTCGGGGTAAGTGAGGCCGAAAGGCGGGATCACCTTACCACATTGATCAGTTTAGCAATAGTATCCGGCGCAGACAAGCAGGCTTGACAGGTTCAAATTGTGTGAGATACTTCGTACTTGTTAGACGGAGAAGAAACCAAGTTGTCAAATCAGCAAGAATGAGTTGACCGCACACTGCAGGTCTTGCGTAGAGGCATATATGGACTAGTACGTCATCGCGGGATGAGCATGACAATCTCGGGCATTTTCAATCGGAATCAAAGGGCAAGAAGAAAAGTTACCAGAGAATCAGGGATTTATGTGCGCGCCTCGATGCTTCAGGCACCCACCACAGTGTTGCCGGAAGCAGCTCAGTTCAGCTGCACTGGTGGCTTGCAGCGTCTGGTCTCAGTCTAGCTTACACGCACCACCCACGTTCCAACGTTGTCGCCCCGCCGAAGCCGGTGAGAGCTTACGAGGCATGTAAAATCTGACGAGCTATTGATACCTGGAAGAGCCTAGATCGGCAAACGGCAGTATCGGTCCTCGTCTCAAACGATCGCGAACAATCGGTTGTTAGTGACGTTTGATCTGGAAAGATGGCTGGACCTGAGAATCAGCAGTTGCAATCAACGGGGATGCGGTGTGCCGTGGGCTCGGAACGCAGCCATCATGTAGTGGGCGTCAGTACTTCGTCTCCGGTACATAAAACTACTGAATCCGGAATCGCTGGTAGCCTCTTCCGTCATTCCCTCCCAGGTTCCCGGCATCTTTGACGCTCAACCGTTGAGGCATACTCGTGCAAGAAATCTTGGCTCCAACACCATAAGCCGCCGTTGCCTACTTTCTTTCCTGGGCGTTCACATTTCTTGAACCCACCATTGATGCACCGTGGCCCATCCATCATGGTCCACATTCTGAGGCTCTCGGCCCTAGTCCTCTGTGCCAGCCATGGGGTTCTTGGTGATTCGATAACCGTGGAGGGTCCAGGTGTCAAGTTCGTGGGTCTGCAAAACAAGACTTCTATGTAAGCTCCCTCACCAAGCTTCTCATTACCCGAGTCGTAAGTAAATACTCATGCCGGAAAAGGATCAACACTTTCATGGGCATCAGGTATGCTCAAGCACCAACTGGAAATCGAAGGTGGAGAGCACCGGTGCTGGTTGAGTACAACAACGAAGTTGACACACCTTTGCAACTCATTGACGGAATCCGACCGGGTCCTATGTGTGTTCAGTCCAGTCCATACTGGGGCTTGGAGGGCGCAACAGCAGCTGGTCGGGTAAGAAAGCGAGAAGACAATGGAGACGAATCCGAAGACTGCCTTTTGTTGAACATCCAAACACCTATGATACCAAAATACCAGAGACTGCCTGTCCTCGTATACATACATGGGGGAGGTGAGTCAGGAGGAAAATCATGTCTTCGAGTGCTGCAGCTGATACTCTTCAAACTCCAGGTTATGTCGCTGGTGGTCAAATTGCAAGCACTGGAGATAGTCTTGTCGGCCAGTCGAATGGGACAATGATCTTTGTAGGACTGCAATACAGACTAGGACCGCTTGGCTTTCTATCCGGAAACGATGTTAAGAAGGACGGGACAGCCAATGCTGGCCTCCTGGATCAGAGAATGGCTCTCAAGTGGATTCGATCCAACATCCATATATTTGGGGGCGATCCTAACCGCGTTACTATCTCTGGGGGCAGCGCGGGAGGGGGATCTGTCACTATGCAGATGATGATGTACGGTGGATCAGAGGAAGCACCATTTCAAGCAGCAATTCCAGGTGGGTGTGCCGTTCAACGATGGACTTCGCCTCCATAACGTTGCACTCACTCTAACACAGGCAGAGTTTCCGTGGTGGACCCCGCTATACGATAACGGGTGGCAGCAACAACAGTATCGAGAGTTCTTGAGGGCAGCTAGATGCTCTTCATTGAAGTGTTTGCGAGATGCGTCACTTTCCCGCATACGTTCAGCTACAGAGACTGCATTCAGAACAGCCTATCACCACAAGGATTACGCATTCGGGACATTTTACTGGGGACCGGTGGTCGATGGACACGTCATCCCCGACCATCCTGCTCGCCAATTTAGAAATGGGCATTTCACGAAAGTGCCCGTCATGACGTATCGAAACTTTGACGAAGGATTCTTGTTCACCAACTTCTCACTGGCGTCAGAAAGCGAGGTTATGTCTGATCTCACCTCTCTATGGCACGACTCGGACGGCTTCTTTGCTGAGACTGTATCGATGCTCTATCCTACGAGTCTTTACAATCGAACCCACCTTGACGCCTTGACTATTTACCCCGAGGCTCGGGAGGCTGGGATTCTGGAATCCCCTCTTTCGGACTCTTTCGTGAAGCGGTCCGCTATCATTGGCGACGCTCTAGTGAATTGCCCAACCAGACATATTGCTAGGTCAGTAGTCAAGCATGGTCAACCGGCCTACAAGCTCGTCTTCGACGCAGGCTACCAGTTTCACGGAACTACGGATTATTATTTGTACAGTAGTGTGACGAATGGTAAGTACTTCGCGAGAACTGTCTTGAAGAGGGATTGCTAACCGTTGGAACAGCCGATGGCTCGAATGGAGGAGATTTCTCTTTTCCCGGAAACGCCACCTTGGCCAAGATCATGCGAGGCTACTATATTTCCTTCGCTCTCAACCACGACCCCAATGGCGACGGCGACAAAACAGCGAAGCCTTTGTGGCCTAAATATCAAGAGGAAGACTCCGAAGTTCTTTGGGTTGGGTACACAGATATCGAGGGTCGCGCTGATCCGGACAACTCGGCCAATTGCCAGTTCCTGCTGAACACACGTGGTACAAACTGCGGCCTGGTTGAGGACTGGTAATGGGCAAGTTGTTGCGTGAAATTTCAGCCCAGATACCTTGTAAGCTTGAAGTTCTCAGCCAATTCTAGAACCGAGAGCTCAGCTCGCGACAGACGTACATAGTGCACAGGTACAAAATAATTATGTTTAAGTGGAACTGCATTCGGAATGATTTTCTTTTTGCTCGTGCGGTGTTTCAACCCAGTAGAAGCCAAGGGATAAGCGCATGACATGCAAACGGAGTGTCACAATACTAGCAGAGGGCAAACTGGACATTAGCATCCATATCACGATTCACCTGGTTTTTGGGGTAGATTCTCGCATGTCGTACTATCAATACGCGAGTACTTGCTTTCCTAGGCAAAAAGGGATACAAAAACCCGACGTAGTGAGGACCCTCGGCTATGGCCACACTCCGCGTATTCGGGCTGGAGCCATACCCTGGCTGACACTAAGCACTGGATAAAGCTGGTTATTTCGTATCGACGTATCAGCGTGGAGATTCAAGGGTCTAATGACACTCAAAGTTTACGCTTCAGACAATCTGTATCAGTCACAAAACTCAGCATTTTCACTCGCAGAGGATGCCTTATGTGAGCAGCTGGACTTGGGTATCATGAAATGTAGAGGCAATACGCGTACATGAATTCTTGCTATTCGCCGATCTCATAAGGACTTTTGTACAAAGGTACAGCGGGCAAACAACTTGCGGCAAGTATATGTTCGTCGTGATTCGGCTGAGTATTCCAGAGAACAGGTAGTTACGTGTCTAGCTTCATTGACCTGCATCTTCGATGCCAGGCTTGTCGGTGAATCGGGCGATCTCACCCGAAAATTTGTCCACGTTGAAAGCATGGTTGGTATCCTGAACATTGAAGGCTTGCTATAAACTCATGTTGCAGCCTTGACTATGGAAGACGAAAGGAATAGCATGATCATTGCCTTCATACGAAAATGAATTTACCCTTGCGTCTTGCCCTGTTTTTAAGCTGTCTCGCTGATGCGACTTCAGCGCTAAACTCGACCATTCTCAATCCCATTCTACCTGGGTTCTATCCTGACCCCAGCTGCATCTTTGTAAAAGAATTCGACGGGACCTTCTTCTGCGCATCATCCAGCTTCGTTGCTTTCCCTGGCATCCCAATCACTGCAAGTAAGGACTTGCAAAACTGGACTCTCATCGGCCATGCGTTCTCTCGACACGACCAGCTACCTGAATTTGCGAGCCCCATCACAGAAGTCGGTGGCATCTGGGCACCGACCTTTCGATACAACAATGGGACCTTCTTCTTGACGACCACTCTCGTCTTCGATTACTTGCCTGTGAACGATTCGTCTCGTTGGCGAAACTTCATTCTCACATCGACCGATCCGTATGACTCAGCCAGCTGGTCTGATCCTCTACATTTTGAGGCAGACGGGTACGATAGCAGCCTCTTCTGGGACGACGATGGTCAAGTTTACGTGACATGGGCACCCTTGGCAGAGGTACGATCTGGGATATTCCAGTCCACTATCGATCTCAACACTGGCAATGTGGGCAAGGTGGTCAACATCTGGAATGGAACCGGAGGCGCGGCACCGGAAGGGCCTCATGTCTACAAGAAAGACGGTTTCTACTATCTGATCATCGCGGAGGGTGGGACTTTCTTAAACCATATGGTTACCATTGCCCGTGCCACGAGTGTCAACGGCCCATACGAGGCGAACCCAGACAACCCAATCCTTACCAACGCGAATTCGACCGATTATTTCCAGGCTGCTGGCCATGCCGACCTGTTTCAGGACGTTGGTGGGAGCTGGTGGGGTGTAGCGCACGCGATGCGCGTCAACCTACAAAACAGGGTCTTCCCAATGGGCCGCGAAACGGTTCTATTCCCGGTGACATGGAAACCAGGTCAGTGGCCTGTTCCAACCCAGGTTGAAGGGATCATGTCTGGATGGGAGCTGCCACCTACTGATCTCGGAAAGAATATGATGATCGCCGGTCAAGATGTTGCAGGGACGGACGCCATTGATTTCACCACGGTACATCTTAAGCCTTCACATCTCGTCCACTGGCGATATCCGAACGAAAGCAAATACAACTTTTCGCCTGATGATCCGAGTTGTGGGCTCCAGCTTGCGCCTTCCTTCGGCAATCTTTCGTCAGTTGTTTCAAACACAAACGGTGGGGGCTTGAGCCTTTTGGCTCGCCGGCAATCTCACAGCCTCTTCACATTCAGCATTGACATGACTTTTTCCCTCGATCAAGAGGGTGATGAGGCCGGCGTGACTGTGTTTGTCAGCGAGAAAACACACATTGAGCTGGGAGTCGTTCAAATGGTACAAACCGGCACGAACATTACCGCTCATGCAACTCCGCTCCTGCGATTCCAAGGAGCTTCCAATGGCACGTTAATCGAGTCCTCATCACTGGTTCTTCCTCAAGAGTGGAGAGATCAGATGTTGAGGATGGAAATAAAAGCCTCCAACGCGACTCACTACGCGTTCTCTGCGGGGCCAGCAGCGTATCAATCGCAGATGATGACAGTCGCATACGCCCGCGCGTCACTCGTACGTCCGATATTCACAGGTAAGCAGCAAGCTTCGAGCATTCAAAGTCTGTCTGTTGATAAACTGACTAATGGAAATACCCAGGGGCATTGCTTGGAGCATACGCAACGTCGAACAACGTCGATACGTCAGCACACGCTTGTGTGATCAGGTTGAGGTACCAAGGTGACGGTCAATTTTGGACCTGACGGAATGTTTCGATCCATGTACCTGCACAGTACAAGTTGAGAATGATATAATTCTTCAAAAACTCTAGATGAACGCCATTGTACCCGTGTAGCCTGTGATCGTAAATATCTAAGATTTTCCACATGTATCTGACCAGTGGACCCCATTGTCTTATGAGCCTCATAGCCTATTCCCCCTGTAAATCAAAGAAGAAGGCAGGTTGGCCCTGGGGCTCTTCTTTGATTTCTACAGCCTCCTCGCGCTTCCTGAAGAACCTATCTCTCATATCTCTCACAGACGGTATTGTTTCTGTAGTTTCCCTCGATGCCGCAGTCTCCTCGCGCTTCACAATGAACCTATCTCTCATAGATGGTCTTGTTTCTGCGACCCCCCTCGATTCTACAGTCTCCTCGCGCTTCACAAGGAACCTATCTCTCATAGATGGTCTTGTTTCTGCGGTCTCCCGCGATTCTACAGCCTCCATCCTGTCCATGAACCCCTTCACCACAGGATCAACCTTCATGCAGTCTCGCAGCTGGGCCATCGTACAGCCTTTGATCTTGAGCCCTTTAAGAGAGCGAGCCCGGCTTAGTGCTACATAGGCCTGCCCAGTCTCGAAAACCTTGCTCAAATTCGCGGTGACACGGTCCAAAGTCAGACTCTGACTCTTGTGAATGGTCATCGACCAACCCGGAATTAAAGGAATTTGCGTGCGGCTCAGCAACCAGTAGGGTGATGTTCTGCCAATATTGTTGGCAGTGGTGTCGGGACCGATGATGCGACGTATACCGTTCGTAAATTCCACCTCGGGAACTGCAAGACATCAGCATCAGATATAAGCCAGGGGTACGGCCTAAACATCCGTGCGAAATAGAAGGGCGTGACACTTACACTCTCGGGGTGTTGCTTTTGATGCGATAAAATCCATCATGTGGTCATATCGGTGCTGAGCTACTTCGAAACCGTCGGGGTTATGTTTGTAATTTTGTCGACTGGGTTGTTTAGGCATTTCTGTTAGTGGCTTGAAGCCGATAATTTTGCCTTGTCTGCTGTTGCAAAGTCCTGCCCCTAGATCGATCTGCGGTATGTCAGACAATCATCTCTCTCCTTCATGCACAATTCTGGCTGATGGATATGCTCACATTTGCGAGTAGGATGACTGGCATATCTAATTTGAGCTCCGAGCACATGGCATAACGGTGATCATCAAGGCACTTCAATGGCCGTTGCGAAGTAGGTGCCATTGCTGTTAGGTTCAATACCTGTCCACAAGTACGATTAGCCCTTCGCCCCTGCCAGATTAGACACGTTAAGAGCGATTGACCCAATCACGGAAATCGTTCCATGTGACTGGGCATTTGTGGACTTACCGTGTAATCGTGAAATTCCTCAGGCAGAGCGTATCCGCCGTCGGAATTCTTAGGCCCGCAAAAATCATCCAAGCAAAAGTATCTTCGCGCCTTATTCTTGTTCTTCTGATTTTCTTTGTTGTTGTGCATCTCGACCTCTTTTCGAAGGGCGTAAAGCTCGGTGCAATTCTCAAGATCGGTCTCATGTGCCAGGAGCAGGTTGATATCTGGCTTCGAGAGGGGTTTCCCAAGCCGACACTTTTGCAAAACGCTTACGAACGCCTCGTCCTGTTGGCGATGAATTTGTTTGAAGTGCACGTACTTGAAGTTGCACTTTGACCACTCTGGAGACTTGAAAGCCCATTTATCATCATCTGAGAATCGACCGTGCTCGTGAGGATAGGAAGAGCAGGAGCTGATTCGCGATTTCTTGTTCATCAGACTGCCGCATTCCATGCAATTTTTGAACGGCATCACCGGGGGCAACTGGCAGAAATCACCAACAACAATGTCTTGCACACCCCCGAACGGCTTAGGGTCGCTTCGAATGATACTCATGATGCGGCTTAGTCGCTCGAAAAAGTGATTTTCGACCATGCTGATCTCGTCAATAATGATCACGTCAGTTGCGTCAATTCGAGTGAAGATCTTTTTGCTGCGCGCCTTCTCAACGAGACCCCCTTTTCCGTTCAAGGGTTTGGCCAAGTCACTGGGTGTCCACCCAGCGTAGTTAAAGGTTGTTCTCCCGCCAATGTTGACAACGGCTTGGCCTGTAGGTGCAAGAAGATGAGTGTCCATCTCTCTGGATCTGAACTCATCGCGGAGAGCTTTGACGAGGACTGATTTGCCACAGCCGCCCGACCTGGATTTCCGACGCATTAGTAGATGCGTGGTGCTTCTTGGAACCGCGTATGTTCCAAGCGTTTGGGGAGAGGCTGTTCATGGGAAATACGTACCCAGTGATAAATAGGTTGTGTCCTTGCATAGCAAGATCCATTGCCTCCTGCTGCTCTGGGCATAAGATAGGCTTGTCAGGAGCTTCTGTTTGTTTTGGTTCATGCGGCATCGGTATCTCGGTGACCGCCACCTCGACACTTGCAGCCGGCGCCACGGGGAAGGCGGTGAAATCTTCCTCTGGTTCATGCTTGATCGGTACCTCAGTGGCCGTCGCTGCGACTCTTTCAGCCGGTGTCGTTGGGGCAGCGTATGAATTGGGGTTCGGAAAATGAGAAGTGTTTGCAGCGGGAGTATAGGGTATGGGCCTGTGATGTTGAGAGTTATCAAGTAATGGCGTGATAGAACCGCTGGAGACGGCAGCATGGGGAAGGGGTGCGTAGCATGGAGAATTGTGAGGTAAGGGCGGGCCAGACGCGGAACCAGAAGCCGTTGTAGTGTATGGCGGCGGCGGATCATACTCCTGTCTCCTAGCAGCGGCTTGCTGTATACGCTCTACCGCACTATATTCCTGCCTCATAGGAGCTACTGCTTGTGGCACTTGTCTCGTAAGCTCTGCCGTGCTGTACCCCCGCCTCCTAGGAGCTGCTTGTCGCAATTGATTCGTAAGCTCTCGTCGGAGCCTGCTCACCTACTGTGCATTAGCTTCAAGTAATGCCACCTCGGGAAAGGGGTCCCTTACGGCCTCAGAAAAAGTCTTGGTGCCCACGACTTTGGTGAATCTTGTCAGTGAAATGCCTCCAGAAAGCGAAGCCCATCTAGACCAGGTCGCTACCTACAGCCAGCTTTTGAAACCCCGTTGGTTTGGGCCTGACAGTCTGCCCAGTTCGTATATATTCCGCATTGATGTCCTTTCCAGACGATGTAGTAGGCCTTTTTCTTCCCTGAAGCATACAAGTCGGGAGGGAGGCCCCGTGTGTATTCGGCCAGCAGGCGATTCACCTCGGCTTGAATCGGATCTTTGGAGGAATTCGCAGATGGTCGTCCATTGCTTCGAAGTTGGGAAGCATCATGCGATCGTTGCGATATCGCTCGGTTATTTTGGTAGATGGTCGTTGCGTTCGTCGGTCCATCGTGATTGTCGATAGGGATGTACTCGGCGGGAGGGATATATCGTCGCTGGCGCTTCGCGGGGTGATTGGAACGCGACCTGCCCCGCGACCGTTTGCGGTTCCTCGGAAAGTCTATGCGAGCGAGCAAAGGTTAATTTAGTCCATTCCAGTATACCGCGTACTTCTTCACAGCTGGACAAGCTTACCTGTGAACTCCACCATTGCTTCGTGACTAGTGTTGTACGGAAAGGGGCGGGCCGTTACCATGGATCGGTCGGCAGCACGTCACATCTCAGGATCCCCCAGCTTGGGATGATTACATAGGAACCTTAATTGCCGCGTGTTGCGCACGGATGGATACCCAAGAACGACAGGCCGCATACAACCGCGTGTGCACCGACTTCGGATTTCGAAGATTCTCGGAAAACGCGCGGTGGGCCCAGGTTTGCTTCATGATGAAATCCGCACCGATCGTTGAGTCGAAGTCAGTTATCATGCTTGGGCGGCGGCTGCAGTCCTGAAATGTGGATATATCTATTTGACGTGGAATTGATTGTGGGATCATCTGTCGCCCTTGTTCAATGATCGAGCCGGAAGTTGAGGCAGTGCCCCGACCACGGCGCTATACGCGTATATGATGATCATGCAGCAACACGATGGGGACTTCCATAGCAATGTCCAGACAAAACTGGAAGTAGCTGTATTTCGCTCCTTTGACGTATACGCGGGTTTCTTCAGCTCCTGGGATTCCGATCACAACGCTACTTGTCCAGCTGACTGTAGGTGTCATGACAGCATGATCGTCGACCTTCTTCTGTAAGGGGTTCGTTCTCCCATAAATACCGTTCAAATTTGTGTCGTTTTTTTTTCTTTCTTTGAATATTGAAACCGTGCGACTACTCATTCTTCACTTGTTCAATAATCCGACCTTTGGGGGAGATCTCATGATGAAGATTGGTGCAGTCGCACTCATTCTGTCCAGCGCGAGTATCGTGCTGGCTAGTGAAGAGCCTCCAGCTTGCGCGATTGACTGCTTAGCATCCATCGCAAAGGAGCTTAGTTGCTCTTCTTCTGATCTCAGTTGTTTGTGCGCCCAATCCGAATCCCTCTCTGCGAAAATGGCCGGTTGCATCATTACGGCTGGATGTGGTTTTGGAGACATCGGACGTAAGTGGTTAAACAGAGTCAGTATCCTGATGGTAGTTGGTTTAACTTCATTCAGCTGCTGCAACATGGGCACCAAACACTTGCGTGCAAGTCAACAGCGGATCTGCATCTCAGACCGGATCATCAGCGAGTCAAACCACAGGATCCGCGGCAACAAGCAGTGCCCTGGCTGATGTGCCTTCGGCGACCAATTCAGGAAATCGCAAGCAGAGTACACTTGAATTTGCGGGGCTTGTTTTGGTGGCATGTGTAGTCTTTGTTGGGTAACGGATCATGAATCACCTAGATGAGGTACTTACCTTTCGAGCTTCTGTTTCTGCGTCATGGGTGGCTACATCGATTCAACAAGTTCTTCACGAGTCAAGGCCAGTCCTTCTATACAACGTATTGTTCTTTGGTCTTATTGGTTAAAGTTGCGAGAATGACGAGCACGTGGAATGATATTTTTAGCTCTCCACGAAGAGAATGTCTATGGTACTCACAACAGTGCGTACGTACGAAATGCAGAGTAAAGCATTCTAGAGAGTGTTCGATTTGAAGAATAAATAGCTTTGTGCGCTATGACAAGCTCGGTGAGTATCACACGCTACTTCAGAGGAGGAAGCTGCTTAGCAGCGCGCATTCGTTCCCAAGAGACAACGTATCCATCGACTGTGTCAATCTCTTCCGCAAACCCAACCTTTCGAGACCGGGACAAATCATATTGCCGATCAAAGTCAAAGTCGACCAGCATGAAGTGGGTATGCGCCCAACCTTGCTTGTCAATGAGCTTCTCATCGAGGCCGTGTTCCTTGGCCAACGCTGTCCACACATCTCTATGCTCCTTCACGAAGTCCTCCATCTTGACTGACTTAGCTCCAGGTCCCTCTCCAGTGAGTCCGAAGTGGGCGCAGAGTCCAGGCCAGACCTGAGACCACGATACCGTCTTGCCGTCTGCCATGTTGAACACGGCGCCGTTGCCACACTTCTCCGGGTTCAGAGCTGCGTAGATCTCCATCTTCGAAAGGATATCCTGGAAGGTATCGGAGTGTGTTGAATGGTACCCGTGCTCGTAACCCGGAAAGGGGACACTCGCGCCTGCGCCTTTGACTGCTCGGTAGATGCTCAGGTAGAGGCCGATACCTTGAGCCATGTTCATCGGGTTCGGGGTAGGGGTGAAGCCCACGATGCCATCGGGGCGGATCTCAGTGAAGGTCCAAGGCTTTCCCTCGGAGAGCGATTTGAGCGTGTCGTATTGCGTGTAGTAGAAGATGTTGCTTGCCCATGGTTCGGGGATTCGGGGATAGTCCTCACGAAGTGGGGCCTTGATCTCAAGTTCCTTAGAAAACTCGAGACCGTAACTGTTCACGGCGAGATTGAGCAACATGGCCTAAAGCAACAGATACTGGAATACTTACCCCTTCCCTCCTGTTTGAAGAATAACAGCCTGCAGCTTGGATGAGACTTGCTCAATGGCTCTTACAGCGGTTTCCAAGAGACTCGTATTCTTTTCCTTCAAACTTTGAAAGTCGGCCGTCTGTATGTACGCTGCATCAATGTCAGTCTCTGCGCTTCAAAATATGTGGCTTTCAGGACGCCACAACTAACCTGTAAAAAACACGTGGGTGACACTGTCGATGTCTTGAATCTTTTCTTTCAGAGAGTCGGCGACCTCCTCTACCAGCTTCGTAAGATCGATTCCGGAGACAATTGAAAGACGCTTATCCTCAGGTAGCTGCGCCTGTTGAAGGCTGAGAGGACGGTTCGTCGTTCCGGTGATGCGGTTGAACGTTGTGGGTGTAGGATAGGTCCGAGCTTGGTTCACGAGAGACCAGCCAGAAATGCCGGAGGCTCCAAGAATGAGTGCATGTGCCATACTTGCGTCTTTCGAAGTGATTTTTCCTGATGTGACTTGATAATATGAATTGATGAGAAGTATTTAGAACTTTGCTCCTGACATTTATAGGTGATACTTCGCAAATCGACTACGTTATAGCTGACAAAGGTAGCTCGGGATATGAATTCCGCGTACCGCGCAATGGGTGGACGACGTACTAGTCGAAGCAAAGACCAGCCCATCTTAGACCGCGCATTCCACGGCTTCCGCTAAAAGAAGCAGCAAACTGAGATTTGTCAAGCCATGCCCTAGGTGGTTTGATTTAACGTCATACTAAGAGTCAAATCTCAATCCACCCTATCACGACAATCTGAGCATCGTCATCCCGTCGGCTTCAGGTGGGCTTCATTTGCTTTGTTTTAACATGATTGGCTATGTGCCCTATGCTGCAGTGTAGTTCAGCAGCAATACCTGTCTACAAATGTCGTCTCGGTTGCCTCCATGGGGTAATTGCCAATGTAGTAACTCCGAATAGGTTGACAAACAACAAAATTGGATCACTTATGTACTACAGCACAACGTCAACGCACATCAAGTAAACGCATGGCATCCTTATCTTGGAATTCTCCAAGTTCATCTGCAGGACGATGTAGCCCCTTTCTAGTCATTGGAAGTTGCTAGTAATGCGCGATATGATATGTGCCTATGTTGTGGTGGAGCTGAGAACTGACTTCGAATGCAAGACCTCACTCGACCTTGGCTGAAGTGACCTTAACCCACATGTTCTCTTCCACGAAAACATTGTAGCTGTACGAGTCCCACGGCTTAACAGGGTTCGCAAGCTCAAAGTCGAAGTTGCGCATCAACTAAACGATGGAGTTAGTATTCCTGCAGCGTTCGAGTCAACTAGATTGTGAAAGTTGTGGCTCACCTCGAAAAAGGTCTTGAACAGCTCCATGAAAGCGACAGGCTTTCCGGCGCACATGTAACGCCCATAGCCGAATGCCATTTCCACCTCACGCTCCAAGCTAGTTCTGGTGGCATCATCAACCTCTAAAAAGCGCTCGGGCCGGAAAAGGTCTGCATCTGCACCAAACATAGCGCGAGACTTGAGCATCGCAGGTGCATTCATACAGATAGCGGTGCCTCCAGGAACAAATACGCCGTGAATAGTTTCGCCCTGAGGAGGAACCGTCTTCGGGTAAAGTCCAGTGGCGGGAGCTCGGATGCGAATTCCTTCGTAGATCAAAGCCTATTATTCGGAGATGTATGTTAGATGTGAGGCGACGATTGACAGATAGAGGAGGCACATACTCTCAAGTAAGGAATCTTGGTGCCCTCATCGTACGTGATAGGGGTCGATACACCAGCCTTGACTGCTTGCTGAATTACATCTTTGAACTTCGAATAAACTCTGGCGTTGCTCATCAAGTGCAGCAGTGTGATTCTAATCACAGATGCAGTAGTGTCGGATCCAGCAACCAACGCAAAGAGACCCTCTGCCTCGCACTCTTCTCTACTCATGCCATTCTTGATCCAAGATCCCTGTCGCGTATCAGTAAAAATGGTAGCGATGGCTTGCTCATACACCACATACCAACATGTCCCGCTGTTGCTCTGAGCCGGTCTTGAATCTTTCACCGACGTGCTTCTCAGCAATTCTGGGGATTTTGAGTTACTAAGACCGGCGGAATGCGACACTGGGTAATAACTCACCCCATCATTTGGCCCAGCCCGCGCTTATCAGTCGGTCGCGGGCCACTGAAACTGAGGAACCACTTGGAGAACATGACGCTGCGGAGAATAGGAGCGTCCAACATAAGCGCGATCACCGGCCAATTTTTCCTCACATCTTCGATAAAGCCAAAGACATCCGCGTTCGCGTTCAGATGGCCAAAGGGCTTTCCGAATGATGCGCTTGTAATGACGTCCATGGTCAGGAAGACCGACAACTCAGCCATGTCGACTAGCACGTTGGTGTCTGCATAGCTTGTCTTGAGGAGAGTGATGAGACTGGTGATTTGCTCGTCGACGCTTGGTTCCAAAAGGTCGATCTCTCGTCCCGCGTAGCCAGCGGCTGTCTTAGCCTTCATCTTATCATGAAGCGTCTTGTCCAATACGGTGATCATAGTGTCTTGGTAAGGGTTAAAGCGGGCGGAGATGTACCAGCCGTCTTTGCCATAGTCACCACGCACAGCATTTGCACGGCGCAAGACCTCTGGATCGTCAGTGAGGAGCTCATTTGGGCCTACGCGGACCAGGCGGCTGTTGTAGTCGTCATTGATGGTTCGGTATAGCTGCTCCTGGCGGGCGCTTCGGGCGATTTTTATGATCCAAAGATAGGAGAACGACCCTAGGAAGGGACCTGGAATATGTCTAAGACGGTACCAAGCAAAGAAAGATGTGCTGATGTACCAGGAAGTAAAAAGAAACAGCCCCAGCAAGGCCAGGCTTGCAGGCGATGCTTCTAACAATGAAATCGGAAGCGCACCCATGGTGAGGATCGTGTGATAGGTTGTCTGCTAAAGGATAACGCAGGAGATGGCCGAAAGATTTCTTCCGGGAGAAGAGGGCCCTTTTGAAGAGGACGTCTCCTCTTGATGGGGATGAAACATGGTGCAATAAGTCCGCAGAGATGTAAGCAGCGCGTTGTATCGCGTTTCCATTTGGCGGCCCTGAGCATGCCGATCTTCAGGGTTGGGTCGGACTACGGCAATTACGATGGAAATATCTCAAATTTTATTCGCCCAGCATTGTTGTGTTGCACAAGGGTGGCACCCAACTGCAGCTTGGCGGCCGCTTGACGTAGCATTCTGCCGTTAGGCCTTAGCATGCATTCACGACGACTGCAGAAATTAAAGTGAAGGTCAAGTGAGGAGACGTGGCAATCATATATCACAACTTACGCTGAAGATAATGGGGTAATTTGTCCTATTTGGTGCTGCAGACGATACGAACGTTGTTGGTCAGAAGCGTGACCTATTCGTGGGTAGATAAGCCCCTGGGAGGGCAGGGGTTGGAGGAAACGCACAGAGTTGATGCAAATGCCCATTGTCGTGATTCTACATCTTCCTACGTAATGAGACCATACTTCATAGTGAATAATGGCCGTGGTAAAATGATCTCAGACGATTAGACCAGTAATCTGGAGACTGGCCGCGGCGGCATGTCAGCACAGGGAGATCTACGTCGTTCGAAATGGATATCATCATTCATCAACCGAGGCCATGACGTTTCTTAAAGCAATTGACACTGGTGAAAGATCGAGGAACTTGAGAGACAAAGACATCACGGAGATACTACTTCTGGTAATAAATGATACAAATGTCTATTCGAAGTGAAATACTTGAAAGTCGTAAACATCCTCAATCCACCACGATTCAGTTGCTTGCTTGCCCGAACTGTTCATACATCAACTCGGCTACCTTGACTGCAAGATCCCATAGGGTCGGCGTGTGAATCAAATCGAATAATGGCAAGTCGACGAAGAAGTACTGCGAAATCCACCCAGTGAGCTCGATAGCGTTCAAGGAATCCAAGCCGATGTCGTCTAGCAACGCGGTGGGCAGAATTTCCGCGTCTGGTTGAGCAAGCAATTCTGACATTGCATTTCCAATATGCTTGACGATGAGCTCGATGGTCGCCTCATCTTGCAGTTTCTCCGGGTTGGTCTTGGCGAGAAATACAATGGCGTCCACCTTGTCCTCGCCAGCTTGTTCCTGTGCGCTGCTGCCACGTTGGCTGTTGAAACTGTATGCAAGACCCATGCGAGCATCTCTCTTCCACAGAACGTGGGTCGAAGGATCAGCTAGCGGCTTCTGGGACCACAACCCCAGGACCATTTGACTCATGTCGGAGGTCGCATCCGGGTTGGGCTGAGAGTGGAGAATGCTTGCTGTCATGCAGTCCAACAGGTCTTGCTCGCCGAGAACATGGTAGCCAGCTGCCTTTGCCCTGAGCTCCATGTTATCTGTCTGGGCAACGACTCCAATGCCGCCCATCACACCGATGTCGATGACTGAAGCTGGAAGTCCAAGGCCGTGGCGAAATTTGACGAAAGCATCGAGATACGCATTGGCGGCGTTGTAGTTGGCTTGACCAATCTGTCCGGTGATTCCACTCATGGATGAAAAGAGAAGGAAGAAGTCTAGCTGCTGATGCAGCAGTGCATTATGGAGGTTGAGCGTGCCGTCGACTTTAGGGCTGACACACTCTCTCCATTCTGTAAATGTCATACGTGTAGTTGCGTTGTCCTGAAAGCTGTTAGTGACGTACCATACAGTGAGTTGCATGAGTGAAGAACGTACCCTCAACACCATTGACATTTGAATGACTCCGGCGATAGGCCTGGTAGCTGATTCGATCGCGCGAGACACGTCGTCTAGGTTTGCCACGCTACCAGCAACAGTCTTCACGAGACAACCCTGGCTTCGCAATTCCTCGAGGAAGTTGGACGTCTCAGGCGTCCCTCCTGATGAGCGTGAAAGGAAAACCAATTCCTTGGCGCCATTCTCGACCATCCAAGTCGACACAGCACGGCCCAAGCCTCCCAAACCACCAACCATTAAA